>NC_090708.1:9110000-11610000 GCF_040954835.1 Lepisosteus oculatus | reverse complement strand
CATGTGCACATGAATGCATGTTGCATAGGTAAGCTGACTGCCTGCATAAATGTTTAAGAGGAGAATCTTAGACCCCTCGAGCTTGTAAATAAGGAAAAAAGAGAAGGGCATATATACCTTCCCAGCGTCACATTTATTAGAAACATGAAAAGCAGAAGAAAATAAAACAAACTGCTTGCACAAGCATCGGAACTTGTGCGGTTCCGTTAACTGCTGCATTGCCCCATTAGAGAGAGCAGAAAGTCCCCGTCATTCCCTGACACAAATTTAAAAGCCTCAAAAGTGCTGCGAAATGAATGCAAGCTGACAACACCTACAGTGTAATACTGCCCTCTAGCAGATCACCACGCTATTACAACAATAGTGCAACCCCCTTGCTTTCTCATCCAGAGAGCTAAAGAAATTTTCAGATTGGCGTCTTCCGCTCACACCAAGATTCCGACATTCCATTTTGCTCAAGATCTCCAGAACAACAATACTACCAAGTATTACAGTAAACATAAAATCTAGGTGTAAAACGAATAAGTTTTATATCACTATAACGTCTGTGTTGCTAATGATTTTTCTACATTTCTTATATACAACAGGAAAACACAAAAATGTTACCTTAAAATAATCAAGAAATCAGTTTAACATAACAGCACATGCTCAAGCATACACTGAGAATTTGTAAAAATCTGTTTTACATATCTAGACAACAGTCAGAGAAGATCAACACTGACACCAGACAATTAAGAAAAGGGTACAGGAATGTTTGTGCAGCCTGTCTCTAATTAATGTGTGATATATATAAAACATTGCACATTGAAGAAACAAAATAGTGATTTTTTATTTATATCATTCTGTGTGACCTTGATCAAAGTTCACAAATCTCTCAACAGAGACTATTATAGGAAAATAATTCATTAGCAATGGATTTTCATTTTGATCACTGTTAACTAAGTATTTTTGAAAGTACTGTAGGTTACACTGTTTCTAACTAGTTTAAAGTTACAGGTGTCTGTCTACTGCAATGTGCAGAGAGCAGTGGTATTACCATATGAAGTCTTAAGTATGATATTGTGCTAGCAGCATATAAATACATTCCTGTAAATGTAGGTTTCTAAATACAGCTTAGTATATACCACCAGCTTTCAAAATGTCACATAAACAGGTGCCAAACGAAGACGAAGAGTTTCTAACTCCTTGACTACAGTGACTCCTGGTGGCCACAAACAGTTTTGATATTCATGATGACAATCGGCCCCAGAACATGAAGAATCAGTGAGTGATCTTCTTGTTACTGTATATGCTAATGATATCTTTATGTATTAGTCTATTCTACTTTTAGGGAATTAATTACTCAAAAGCCAAAAAATGGTAGTCATATAAAAACATAAAATGTTGGAAAATGTACTAAACATGCAATTTGTACTTTATAACTGCTATCATGCATCAAATTCATTTACACCATGCAATTTTATTTAAATCTGCTATTTCAAATTTAGTGACCACACTCCTACTCAGTAGTGATCAGTGATCACACTACTACTAACACAAATGAATGAAGGATACAAGTGACTTCATCATACATGCTGTGTGTAAAATATTTTTTTGCAGTAATATCAGTACAAAATCCAAGGATCTATGTTTCTACCATCTGCTGAGCGAGCTTAGTGAAAGCTTAGTGACATTTAAAACACTGTTTTTGGTGCTATTATCAGCAGTTATATTACCCTAAAACTCACAACTGGCAACCCACTGAAGATAAGCAGGTGTGAGTCTGGCCACAGCCTGGATGGGAGACCTCCTGGGAAAGTTAAGTTGCTGCTGGATGCAGTATTAGAGGGGTCAGTAGTGGGGTGCTCATCCTGTGGTCTGTGTGGGTTTTAACACCCCCAGTATAGTGACGGGGACACTATACAGTAAAAAAGGTACCATCCCTTTGATTAAACATAAAACTGAGGTCCTGACTCTCTGTGGTCATTACAAATCCCAGGGCATTTCTTGAAAAGACCAGGGATGTTACCCCAGTGTCCAGGCCAAATTTGTCCTTGGCTTTTACCAATCATGACATCCTAATGATCCCCATCTATGAATTGACATCATTACTGAGAGCTGTGTGGTGAGCGTACTGTATGCACTTTGGCTTGTGTCACATCACCCAGGTAGGTGCTACACCTTGGTGGTGGTGGAAGGGAGTCCCCATTTCCTGTGAAGCGCTTTGAGTGGAGTGTCCAGAAAAGTGCTGTTTAAGTGTGTAAGGAATTTTTAATTATTTTAAATTAGCTATATTTCTCTTTAACAATTAACCACTTATTAATTATTTTTTTTTGCTGTTGAGTATCCACTTATACACCAAGGCATTTTACTGGAGCAATGCGAGTAAAGTACCATGCTCAAGGGTACAACAGCAGACAGGTTTTGCACCCTCCTGTCCAGAGTACTGACTTCTTCTCCACTGCTGCCGCATCATCATATGTAAATAGCAACAATATCATCTTGACTACACCAGCAGCCATATCACCCTGCAGCACACAACTGACAACCCACTGCAGCTAAGCAAGTGTGGGCCTGGCCAGTACCTGGATGGGAGACCTCCTGGGGAAAACTAAGGTTGCTGCTGGAAAAGGTGTTGGTGGAGCCAGCAGGGGGTGCTCACCCTGTGGCCTGGGTAGGTCCTAATGCCCCAGTTTATTTATAGGGCACGCAAAGGGCATGACAAGGCAGAGAAAGGTGTCATGGCCATCCACTGCAACCAAGGGAGTCTCCAGTCATGACGACTACTCGTCCCACTGGACCCTGGCTTCTGAGGTCGAGACAGCGGGATAGCCCCACTTCAAGAAGCTCTCCCGCACGGGTTTCTTTGTGCAGCTCATCTTCCAAACAGATGAGCTCCACAAAGTACAACCGTTATCGTCGGACAACCATCATTGTGAACATACCTAGTACCAGAATCTTATCCTCTTTTCTGACGTGCTGTTCCAGTAAATGTTCGAACTTCGAATAATCTCCGAACCACTCAAACGACTGTTCCTTCTTGTATCTTTCATCCCAGTATTCCACGTCTTTGTATCTTGAATTGCACTCTGGCAAATGCTCCATTTGCTCCATCAAGTGTTTGTTTTGTTTTTTCCTAAAAAAAGCTCCTTCGATTGATGGTTTGCCCAGTTCTCAAGTACCACGCAGTAGCTTTGCAAATACCAGTTCCACTGCCGCCGAGGTGTTTGGAAGCTGTGAAGTTAAGGAATAAAATTGAATTGCTGGATCATTAGGTTTTTTAATTAACGTTATGCATAACCGTTTCATTCACAATCGTTCCTTCATCACTTCAGGAAACGTCATCATTACTGAGTACGCTTGGCTAGTGATGGTATTTAAAGTTACAAATCACATTTTCGTCACAATTAAATAGGAAAATAATTGGGACAAACATTGCACTACTCTGTACAAATATCAATGTTATTACTTTGTGACGATGTTTAAATTCTTAAACAATAAAAACACTTCTTCAGAGTTCACATTATACCTTTACACTAAAATAGTACAGTAAAAAAGAACAAATGAATCATTTAAATGTATTGGTTGGTGGTTTGTCATTAATGTAATGCAAACAAAGCACACTAATATTAGAGTATAAGTAATTCTCTATAGAATTCATATAATTTTAATGGAACTGACCAAAATACCTAACCCACGTGTAGGGTAGTTTTTACTTACACGTTACTGTTTCCGCTCTCGGGATGTCCATCAAAATATGGCCCCGCAGAAACAAAACTTGGAAAGATCGATTCCTCCTTTTTACAAATAAACAATCTCCTTCATACGATCGGGTAAATCATGATGGATTAACATCTATTTGTGAATATCATAACGTCACTATTATAAAACACTAGTCTGGCGATTTCCTCAAATTGTTTTTTAAATGTCGATCTCTGTTGTGGCAGGGGCATAGAAAGTACCGGAAGGGTCTTCGTTTTTAGCGACACTGATGTCTTTCTCCTTGTATTGAGATGGCTGGGGTTGGGAGGAAGAAATGTGGGGGTCCGCCGTATCGTATCTGGGGGACTCTACGTGCACTATGGCAGGAAAAGCACTTGATCTTGTTCAAAGCCGAGTACACGTTTTTGGTCGCTGCAGTGCTGTGGATAGCGGAGATCTGGATCAACATATGGGTGATAAACAGAGTGGCTTGTAAGTGGAACTGCGGGTATACGTGAAATGTGCTCGTGTGACAATTTCGTGCTGGAGAGCTCTTGTGCCACGTCGAGTTTAAGTGTGGTTTCAACAAAATATTAACACCGGACTTTCGGGGGAAAAGGGAATTGCATTGGAAATAAAACGTACTTCACTTCATTAACACCTGGCGTTTGTAATTGTAACTTTTTTCACTAGTTCGTACTTTGTACTAAAAATGTATTCTCACTGCACAACATGTACTGCAGCTAGACTCGGTGAGAGTTCGACAGCAAATTTAAATAATGTTGCTCGGTGTAAACACGTTTGAAGCACGATAGCAATTTCAAATGAGATTCAAAGAAATTCCAATACGTGGAGGACAGTAGCTGAATAACAAAATATCCTATTTTGTCTCTTGAAGTAGTATTTTCGTGTGTAGTAGGTAAAAGGATAAGCCTGCTTTCGTAGATATTAAATTATATGACGTTTATTTATTCAATTAACCATCTGAAATGAAACAGTTTTCATTTTTTGAAAAAAACATACATCGTTTATAATCTTAACAGACGCGTTCTAAATGACGTGCTCTGTTTAAGCTATATGCTCATAAAGGCATCAGTTTCTTTTGATTACATAATTCTGTATTTTGAATTACTGTGACTGCTTCATTGTTTTGTTGTTTTAGTTGTTCTTAACCGTAGATTGACCCTATTCGTCTTTCACTCTCTCTGCATGCCTAAGACACAGAAATAGACTGGAAAGCGTACATGGACGAAGTGGAAGGAGTTATTAATGGCACATACGATTACGCCCAGCTGAAGGGAGATACAGGACCGCTGGTGTAAGTTGTTTTCTCATAATGTACTTTTAGAAATCTCCATTTTTATTCTGTTCATTGTGGACACAACAAGGTTAGGGTTCAGAGCCTGTCTTATTTGAGATGTAGGTGGCTTGATGAAGTGTGCTCTGAAAAAAGTACAGGCACTATCCGGAGAGTGTTATAGGTATTATAAACCCAGAGGTTGGAAAAAAACCTTCCATGAACCTGCGCAATGCAGCAATGAAATTAGTTGCGTAAAAATGGGACCAGAGAGAAACATGTTCCTGTTAATGAGGACAGCACGCAACAGACAGCACCACATCAGCATGTGTGCCGGCTGTTTTATAGCACAGGAGTGCTCTGCACAGCCTCTCACGGACGTCAGCAGTGTTAGTGCCTTCTGTTATGCTCTGTCTGTATCCATAGAAACATGTTCTGCGTGGTCCCCTTTGCATGCACACAGAATTTCACAAGAAGGTATGATCATCTTCACAGAAGAAGGGCTTCAGTGGTCCTTGGCTAACACAGCTTTAGGGTATTGAATCAGACAGGGTAATGGATTTCAAGCAGGAGTATAAAGATGGGGTGGGGGGGGATAAGTAATCATTCTTAAAATAAAATATTTTGCTTTGGTAGTGCTGTAATTCATTGGTAGTGGTATTTGGATGAGCTCTGTGAATTTGAATTTCAAAGAACGAAAGTGATACTGGACCACACCTGTACCGGGTTTACCCTTCTAGGTACCCAGCTGGGTTTGTCTACATATTCACGGTGCTGTACTACTTGACTGATCATGGGGTGAATATTCGGCTGGGACAGTACTTGTTTGCTGCCTTCTACCTCATCATGCTGCTGCTAGTCTTCCGTATATACCACCGCACCCAGAAGGTGAGTTTGTGGGAGTAATTGGCGTTGATTTAATTGATCCAGTTTTGGGAAGGGCATTAGACTCTGAAGGACAGTTATACGCACATGACTTTGCATCGTTTTTAAAATGTAAGCTTTTAGAGTTGTCCCTGATGTGCTCCTCACGTGTTTCTCTAACCCTGGTGATGTAATCCAGGTTCCTCCCTATGTGTTCTTCTTTGTGTGCTGTGCCTCCTATCGAATCCACTCCATTTTCGTCCTGCGTCTCTTCAATGACCCCGTGGCGATGTTGCTATTCTTTGGTGCTCTCAATCTCTTCCTGGATGGCCACTGGACCATGGGCTGTGGGCTCTACAGGCAAGTTTAAATCAGTCTTGCTGGCTGAGGTCAGCTGTATATACTGTCCCCTGGCCAATGGTTAACTTCTAAAGATTGTCATTTAACTGAATAAAGCTGATATAAATGGTTTCTTTAATGTCTTGCCCAAAAGTATCATAATGCTCTCAATTACATATTCAGATGTTTGAGTATATATATTTCTTATAGTAAGTAACTGATAGATCCCATTCACGTTTCTAAATCTTGTAACTGATTTCTCTGTGTTACTATACTGCATATATACACTGTTAAGAATTAGAGGTAAAGAAGGCCCTTCAATACAACACATACCCACCTGAAGACAGCACCTCCACTGTCTTTAGATGCTTCAGTGAACAACTACAAGCTCTTGTGAGTGGTTTTCTGCTGTTGGTAGAGGTTGACTTGTCTCTCTTCTCCTGTTGTGGACAGTTTAGCAGTGTCTGTGAAAATGAACGTGCTGCTCTTCGCTCCTGGCCTGCTTTTTCTGCTCCTGTGGGAGTTTGGCTTGGTTAAGACCCTTCCCA
Source organism: Lepisosteus oculatus (assembly GCF_040954835.1). Classification (NCBI taxonomy): domain Eukaryota; kingdom Metazoa; phylum Chordata; class Actinopteri; order Semionotiformes; family Lepisosteidae; genus Lepisosteus; species Lepisosteus oculatus. The sequence continues at coordinate 11,603,271 of NC_090708.1, read as the reverse complement.
GGCTAGCCCTTTGTGCTGCAATCCAGGTTTGTAAAGCACCATGTTGTGGTAGAATATTGTCCTCTACCTCTTGAGCTGTAATTAACACTTGCTCCTTCTTTGTCCTAGGTGTTACTGGGCTTTCCCTTCCTCCTGGAGAATCCCCTGGGATATCTGAGCCGCTCTTTCGACCTGGGTCGCCAGTTTCTCTTCAAGTGGACCGTTAACTGGCGGTTTCTGCCCGAGGAGGTCTTTCTGAGCCGTTATTTCCACCTTGCCCTGCTGGGGGCACACTTGCTCACCTTGCTTCTTTTTGCTATGCGGCGATGGAACAGGTAGGAAAGCCAAGTGTCCCCTAGAGCTCCTTGAGAGACAGTTTCTGTAATGTTTATGTATCGACATCCGTGTAGATTTCTGCAATTTCCCTCACGGGATCAATAAAGTATCTATCTATCTAGATGAAACTAAAATCAGTCCTGTTTGATTTCAGGTCTGGCAAAAGTCTTACAACGTTACTGAAGGACCCAGGCCAGCGACCACAGCCATTGCAGAAACTCACTGCGGATCATATCCTTTATACATATTTACTGACAAGCTCTTCAGTAGAAGAGCACCGTATAACGACGCCTGTGATTGTCAAGATTTTATGCTGTCTGCTGTCATCATTCGATCCTTCCCTAACCACCTTGCACAGATTGTCTTCACGCTCTTTACATCCAACTTCATCGGTGTGTGTTTCAGCCGCTCACTGCACTATCAGTTCTATGTCTGGTACTTCCACACCCTGCCCTACCTGCTGTGGAGTGGTGGAGTGAAGAAGCTGGCACACCTGCTCAGGTGGGATTCTGGCCACTCTGATATTTCTGTAGGCATTCTGTAGTCAGATCAGGTGCAGGAGGTCAGGTCATGCATATAGTATCTCTAAATGTGTTCATTTACAACAGACCCTCAGAATTATCAGGTAGCAATACTTGAGCCCTTTCACACGTGTGTAGATTGGATTTTACAAAATGCACATTTATTCCACTTGTATGATGATTTCATTTGGGCTGTTAGTGGATGTTACATATGTGACAGATGCATGACAAAACACTGAATTGAAGTTTAATTTTTGGCTTCGTAACAATCCTCAAATTTCTGATTACTGTTTAATTGATTCGAAGATATAAAGAACTGTCTTCAGTACCCCTAGAATAGGGATCTGCAAAACACCTAAAAGTGAAGTAGTGAACAAATATTTGAAGTAATCCATTTTTAGTCCAGTGAAAAAGTAAATTTAAAGAAATAGTTACATTTTTTTTTCATATAATTGTTTCCTTACTCGAACATGTCAAAATTTAACCTAATTGGTTATCAACCAATTAGGGAATCACTAATCACTGTAGCATTATCTAGACGCTCAGAAATCTCTGATAAAATTCTGATTTCTTTTACCTCTCCTTCATTCAGCCATAAAGGGTATTAGAGAGAGTGTTACAACATTTCATAATATAAACAAGTATACCATGCTTTTATTGTCTAGTTTACCTCTCTGATATAGCTTTCTTATTTAAGATCTGGGTATATTCTAAAATCCAATTGCTTCCTCTATCATTTTGTTGCTCTCTTTATTCTGTCGGGGTGGTGTATTGTGTGTTCTCTGATGACATTTAACATAAATGCAACAAAAATCTATTTTTACATTAGCCAACAATAAAATAGCTTCCGAAAAGGAGCTGTCGAAGTTTAATGCAGAAAAAGTGCTTTAAAAGCAAAGTAACATCAGAACAATAAAATTTGACTGTAAGACTTTAGCATATAATTCTGTGTTTTAGCATAATACCGTTTCGCTAAACATAATGAATGTCGAATAGTGAGAGAATTGTTAATTACCATGACAGTCTAAACAAAAACAATAGGAAATGATTCACTGCCTGTGAAGCAGCATATATAATAAGAACTAAAAACCAGAAAACTGGAACATGTGATGCACAAGCATTGAATTGTGTTATCAAGCGCTTTGAGAAGCCACCTTTAAAGGCTGTATATAAAATAAAGTTTATTATTATTATTATTATTATTATTATTATTATTATTATTATTATCATCATCCAGTTCAGGAGTGATTTAAGAGTGGCGTGGCAGCGGGCTGACGACAGGGTTGAAATAACGGGATAACTGTCGTGGCAGGGTGCTGATCCTGGGGCTGATCGAGCTGTCATGGAATACCTACCCTTCCACCGTCTACAGCTCCGCCGCGCTGCACGTCTGTCACCTCATCATCCTGCTGTCCCTGTGGCATGCCCCGCCCCCCGCCCCTGTTGCCGCGGAGTCCGCTCGGCAACGGAAACAGCAGTGAGCTCACACCTGTGCATCCTGCCTGGATGCTCACAAGCTCTGGGAACGAGGACATACTGTATGAGGTGCAGCAGGGAAAAGCAGAGGTCAAAGAAACCAGTCTTAAATCCCCCCAAAAACCTATTCTTTTAGTCTCCAGAAATAGAAAAGGCAGCTTCTCCTTTCCATAGCTCAGAGACTAAAGTCGTGCCGTCCGTTGATTGACAGTAAAATGGTTAAATTTAGATTACGCAATTTTTTCATGTCCCCCTTTTGTTTTGATTTTTTAAGACCTAATTTGCTGTTTTATGTGGAATTCCTACGCTCGAAGATTAAAAATTCAGGTGTGAAATCAAATAAAGTTTCACCAGTGTTGAAGGACAGTTTGTAATATATATTTTTTTACTACATTTTTTGCAAATTGTTGTCATGATGGTCCAAACAGCCTCTCCGTTGGTGAAGTCTGTAACGTATAGTCCGATGACTGTCAGATTCCTCAAAATGTAATGTTGAGTAATTGACTTTTTTCTCCACATCTTTCAGAATTTGTTTTTTCATCTTCACCCTGGGTCTTGTTAAACACTGTTTTTTTAGGAAAGCAGTAAATAGGTCTTGTTTGTTTCAGAAAGGCGCTCATGTTAAAATACCAGTTAATAATGCTGTACCTTGAAACATCTTTTAAAGTTTTCTTCTTTATTAGAGCTTGCTCCATTGGTCACTTGATTCATTATTCTGAAAAAATCAGGTATGCGCATTTGGTTGTGTTTTTATACTTTAAAAATGACACAATGGGTACGTACAACCTGCCATGCGTGTTTATTGGAATAGCTCACATGCGTTTTTAACTTTATACAGTATTTTTTGGCATGTACTGGGGGCAGAAAAGGGGTTTTTCTTAATTATTCATATCTCCAGATATGTGAATGGAACTGAATATACAAGGGATTATTCTTAACAGTTGTCTGTATTTTGAATATTATTCGTTTCTCAAAATTATGACAGCTTCCAGTGTTGTCTTCAGCATTAATATCCTGTGACAAAGGTGCCAACCAGGGGCGGAAAAAGATCTAGAAGGCCCCCAGAAGAAGGAAATGTGTAACCCTAATTCTAGCCTGTATGTAAAATTGATCAATTCTTATACAGTCGACCTGCTCTAATAATGATTATGATTTTTCAGATGACCTGCAGTTGTGCTTTAGCATTTCATTAAGACTCGAAGTATTTATATTCATTATATGTATCTGTTTGATTTTGTTTAAATTGGGATTCTTCAGAAAACATTGAGAATCCTTATTGGTTTGACTGAGTTGTGTTAAATGGGGATTTAAACTAAATAAAATTCTATGTTTAGGATTATTGGTGAAGTGTGCATGCTTGACATTTGCAGAGGGGGAATTGGGTCAAGTTTAGTTTTCCATAGCACATAGCTATATATATTGCCTTTTTGTAATATTAGTGTCCAATTATCGTTGGAAAACAAGTTTTCTTATTTAGGAACCTGTACATGATGGGTGAAAGAAACTCTTGTGACCTTTTTGAAGGTTGGTTTGTTTCAAACAGAAATGAGTTCTGTTCATTTATTTTATTTCTGAATATGCTGTACAGAATTTAACAGTAAAATTGATTCAGAGTACTATTTCATTCCATACACACCACATCTTAAAAATAAAAGAAAATAAAACTATTCTTTCTAAACATGTTTTCAATTTGGAAGTATATACTGATTTTCACGTACATTCACAACACATTAATGCATATGCCATTTTTATTCTTTAAACCTTGCAGTGAGAAACTGAGTAAAAACTATTTGGTTTATCATGTTGGCACCTTGGGTAATAAAGCATCCTTTTCTCTTGTAAAACCAGAGTGCATGCAGCACGTTTCCGGTTATAAGATTTGGCCTCCTTCCTCCAAACCCATTACAGAAAGCCTTCAAGTAACCTGAACAGCAGTGAGTCAGGTCACAGAGCTGTCAGATTCTTATGATCCACTGTTGTCAGGAACAGAGTACCACGCACACCTCTCACTGCCATACAATTATCTAAATAAGCAAATTTTATGTCATTTCAGATTTATTGACAAGAAGTGATTACCCTGTTTAAATGGCAGATAAATGCAGAAAATCGTTTGAATTTGTGTTCCATTTTAAATAAAAACTGCCAATCGGCAAAGCAGGTAAAATTATCGTTTATAGCTTTTCAAAAACACAAAAGTCTTAAGAAAAGCTTTAACTCTTAAAAAAAATGGAGCTGCCAACAGGGAAGGAACATTGTCAAGAAATCAAAATGGCCAAATCAGATATTTACATTTGCTTATAAAGGTAGTTCTTAATGCACACTGAATGGTGTACTATTATTAGTGGTGAACCACTTGGAATAGGATTGTATTGATTCGAGTAATCCCAGTCTTTATCCCTTGGATTCAAACGTTGTTGGGATTGTAGCACAGCATGTTGAGTTTGATGTTCTCATCCCAGTGGCGCAGTAGCAGAAACAGCTGCCGGGCCGCCCCTTTTAAGCCCGCCAGATCTATGCCCTCGGGTAGCTGCTGGGCCCGCAGCCAGGAGTCGGCCTTGGCAGCAATGAGCTCCCACTCCACAAAGAACCCCGCGCACTGGTGCTCCAGCCAGGCCAGCGCCACCGCGGTCGCCCAGCTGGAGCTCTGCAGGTCCTGCTGAGCCAGCTGCTCCCCTGAGGGCTCCAGACTGGCCCCTCCGGCCTCGGACTGCACGGGTGAGCCCTCGAACATGTCTGTCTCGGACCCTCGCCCGCTGTCCGCCTGCTGGAACCCCCCGCCCGGGTCGGAACACACCCCGTCTGAGCGCAGGCAGTCCAGGAGGGCGTTCATTGGGTCCCCCTCGGAGAAACGCTCCCGGCTGGGTCCCGGCTCGGCTTCCGGGGCGTGAGGGGCCGCGGGCTTGGCAGGGGTGCGGGGGGAGGTGCAGCGGGATGGGGGGCTCAGGCTGCTGCGGTGGCTGGAGAAGGGGGAGGCTCTCTTCAGGCGCTCCAGGGGGATCTGAACGTACTCCGAGTACAGATCGGTGAGGAGGAACGCCCCCGACGCCAGCTGCAGGCGCACCTAAACTCAGAGTAACAGGGAGAAAAAGGGCATGTCAATATATTCTGTACATTAGCATTTGCAATACTGTGTGCGCAGAAAGCATGTGTACATTGTTCTTGGTTTTAAAATCAGTGTATTTCTTACTTATTTTGGAAAAAGAAAGGAAGATAGACTATTATGGGGCTGCTGATGTGTATCCTTCACCTAAGAAGGGAAGGTAAACATTCATGGTTTTTCTTGGTTTCATACCAAACAACTCCAGTGCTCACTGTAATACCTGAAAAAGCCAGCAAGGTGCAGTATATGCATCTGGAGTACAACAGTTGGATAACAGTGCGGCAGCCTTACCAGAGGCAGGTAGTCGATAGTCTCTGCTTCAGAGGATCTCTCTGTCTCAGCAGACAGACAATGTGGCTTGAGGGGCACCTGCTTTGTTGAAGAGTTGGAGCTTCTGAGTCTTCCTAGGCTGAATCTGCGCACAAATGCACATACTGACCCTTATACAGATGTGCTTTACAGCCATCTTTGGCATTCCTCACTAAAACTGTGAGTACTTTGTTTACGTTTCAGTACCATTTTAGGTCCTTTTTTATCAAAGGCATTCTTTTTGATATCACATCAGCTTTTCTTAGTCTGACATGCACATGCCTTGGATAGTGCTGTAACCATCATGAAACGAAGAGTGTTTACATTAGCCAGAAGCTTAAAAGACATTCAAAGGAAAATTAATAATTCCTTCAAGTGCCATGCTGTGAGTCATGACAAGGGCTTACCTGGAGCCAAAGAAGCTGTCCGCAGACTTGCTCTCCACAGAGCGCTGGGAACGCACTGACATGGCAGAGGGGCTGGCTGGGTACCAGCTACCTCCTGTACCTTCACAACACAGCAGATATTAATGATATGTGAAACAGGCCTAGCATGCCAGAGCTCTGCTTTATTGATCTTGAAATGCCAGCAGCACTCTCCTCCAAACAGAGACTTACTTATTATTTGGATGAGCTGTAACAGTAGACCCATTCCAGATTTCAAGGATGCTTTATTAGTCTGAATTCTGTATATTTAAATGACTTTATTTCACACCTGAAGCTGGTTCATCAAAGGGGTTTTAGCTGTGACTTGGTTATATAGTGAAAATAAACAGCAAAATCTAATTAAGAATCATTTTACATTCCTCACACCCAAACTGTACACAAAGGCATTCTTTTACAGTACGGAACATCCTTCACACGGTCTATTAACAGCAAAAGAATGTGAACCTGGGTCAGCTTTATACTGCATCCCACCGTAAGGAATCTTTGGAATTCACTAGGAATGCCAACATCCAAGACAAAAGCGTCATGGAGCGAAATTGTGGTTTAACCTGCTTGGCTTAACCTCCCAGCCAGAGGACAAGGAGACCAGGACCCCACGCAGGGTGACCAAGGGACAGCTGCAGAGGTGGAGGTGGGATGCAAGAGAGAGAGATAGGGATCTCGTAGGTATTTATAGCATCTGGGAGAGGAATGGATTGTTTGGAGTGATTGCTATTTACTGACAGCTGAGTCTGATTGTACTTGGTTGTTGTCATCCCTCCCGAACGTCCGTTATAAACTCCACTAAGCACGTCAGCATCCTGAACACTGGAATTACCCAGTCCCGAGGCGGATATTAATGTAATGAAATATTTAAACTTTTAAGAATGAAAGACACAATGCCACATTAAACAGGTACTGGTGGTACTCACTGCTGTCGCAGGATGTCATGCTGCGAGGTGAGGCAGGAGTATCATCCCTGTCTGGGGACAGAATAGGAGAAGTGGGTAGCTGAGAACCAAGACATTTTAATTTGCTAAAACTTTGGAATATATCAAGAAGAAACTGAGGGAGATACAGGGATTAATTTGCTACTAGTAACCAAATGATCCGATGTGCCAAATATCATCAAACCTTTATTCAGTTTCTAATAATACAGCACCATTAAATGGGGCTTAATGGTTTACCCAATGGACTGCCCATGTACCTACTCTCAGTTTTTGGGGAGTTGGATTACATCCCTTAAGGCAACACATCATGCCAGCAGCCATATCACCCTGCAACTCACAACTGGCAACCCACTGAAGCTAAGCAGGTGTGAGCCTGGTCAGTACCTGGATGGGAGACCTCCTGGGGAAAACTAAGGTTGCTGCTGGAAGAGGTGTTAGTGGGACCAGCAGGGGGTGCTCACCCTGTGGTCCATGTGGGTCCTAATGCCCCAGTATAGTGACGGGGACACTATACTGTAAACAGGCACCGTCCTTCGGATGAGACGGAAAACCGAGGTCCTGACTCTGTGGTCATTAAAAATCCCAGGGTGTTTCTTGAAAAGAGTAGGGGTGTAACCCCGGTGTTGGCCCTCACCAATCATGGCCTCCTAATAATCCCCATCTATGAATTGGTTTCATTACTCTGCTCTCCTCCCCACTGATAGCTGATGTGTGGTGAGCGTTCTGGCGCACTATGGCTGCTGTCCCATCATCCAGGTGGGGACTACACATTGGTGGTGACTGTCATTACCTGTAAAGTGCTTTGAGTGGAGTGTCCACAAAAGCGCTATATAAGTGTAAGCAATTATTATTATCTCAGAATATTCTCAGAATATGAACAGATCAGGAAATACAGTGTTTTCTCTGGAGGACACTGGGCATGAAAAGTGCTGCCGTCTGCTGCATGTCAGTCTGTAGAACAGCGAAGGTAGAGGGAACCAGAGAGTTGTGGGTTATTACCTGTGGACAAGAATGTGTCTTCAAACTCCTCCGAGTCGTGGCTGGAAGGTCTGCGGCCCAGCCCCATAGAGTATGTCCTCTGCCGCCGACTGCTTGAGTGGGAGCTCCTGTGAGTCCCAAAACGCACCCCTGTCAATCACAGCACTCAAGATTAATCCAATATGTCGGAAGACGTAAACTTTTTAACAATGTCATTCCTTCAATTCTAATGCAGCACACTAAGAAACAGCTTGGAATGGGCATGCCTTTCTTCCCTGTATTACACTGTACACATGCAGTATACAGAATTGATCTTTCTTTTGTGATTTTGACAAAGGTACAGTACAAGAAATTACGAAGGTAAAACCTTTACTGTATTTTGACTTGGGCATTGTAGTTTTACATTTTTGTGATGAAGACATTGAAATTTTAGACGACTCATTACTATCCATTTTTTAACCATTTCATCCAATTCAGGCTCAGGGGGGAGCCTATTCCAGAAAGCAGTGGGTGCGAGGTGTGACACACCGTGGACGGGACGCCAGTCCAATGCTGGGCACACACACAGGCATTCACACTTAAAAGATGCTCAGAAAAAAAACATCTCAAAGGGAAGGCAGTCCATTTTTCCCTTCACACACCAAAATAGAGCACAATCTCATCTTCATTTCTAAGTGCACTTAGGTTATAATGTTCTGTTGACCATGTCAAAGCATTAGTGAAGTACTGTACCTGCATTTCGCACTTCCAAAGAGCCTACCAAGCCCTCGTTAGTGCTGGCGTCAACAACTGTGAAGGCTGTGTACATGCTGATGGTGTTACAGCCCTTGCTTGTTTGAATGGCTTTCGTACGATATCTCTTAGCTGGCCCTGTTCACAAAAAACAAGACATTTAGGATACAAAAACCTATGGTGACCGAACTTAGAGTAACAATATTCAGTTTGCCAACAGTTAAGCCACATTTCATCTGATAACCACAAAGAAAGACTGTCCAGCAACACCCAATGAGTGGGTTCCTAGAAGGAAAAGATCTGAATTCAGGAAAGAGGTTTGTGGGGAAACAAATGGAAAACATTTGCCTGCAATCAAATGGATCACAGCGTGCTGAGCTGATGAATGACCAAGCTTGTAATAATTTATAGGCACCCACAAGGATATAACTTCAGTGATAAGGAAAAAAATCCCAAAGTATTGGAATTCATTGATGAAATGCTGTTTCACAATATCTGTATGATATCACAAGCTAATTCGCATTTCAAAATGAATTCGCTGTTGAGTTTGCTGTTTGCTGTTGCTCAAACAGTAAAGGTGTTTGCTTTAGTGTAGAAGAAATCTACACTCAATATGTCTTGGGTTCAACTGTGGGTCATGTCACAAGTCAGCTGTAACTTGGATTCCCCAGATGGTGGTGCAGCAGATTGTTGTTGTCTCTGAGGCTGGTCCACCAGAACTCTTTTGGTTGTACAGAAAACAGCATCACATGCAACTTCTCAGATGCCTGCTGTGACATCAGTGAGAGATAACACTGCTTCCTTCTTCCACACTAATTTTCTTGCCGGGTATTGGAGCGAAGGGGTTACACAGAGTCAAAGGATGAATGGTTCACTTGGGTGGAGAGGTCAGAGGTCAGAGGTCAGAGGAGCATGGCTGCCTTTCCTCAATCCTCTCTGCTTATTTCACAAATCTCTGTGATTTTGGATATAACGAAATAGCTGACATTTCCAAATTGGTTGGGTATCAAAAATTGTTAACATTTTGTTAACTAATCTGAAATAGTCAGATTTTGCTTTCAATGGCACTCATAGCTCAATGAGTATCCTATTCAAGGACCAGTAAATTGCTTTATTACACCTGGTGCACGTCTAACATGAAGACTGACATACAGTATCCACCCTGTAGGGTGCTTCTTTCTCACCGTGCTCAATGTCTGACTCCCTCTCAGCCATGTTCTCAAAGTCCCGGATGACAGAACGAGCAGTCAGCTGATGCATCATCTCCTCCCAGCCATCCGTTCTGCTGCCAGGCCCCTGTGGAACCAGCAACAGCTCCAGGTTGACCTTCACTTCCCAGGACACTGGCTTGCCAGCCAAAAGGCCTTGAATGATGGAACGGCACTGGGTCAGAGGAGGAGGGGTTTCCTCAGCAGGAGCCGCAGTGAAGAGATACTCAGGATCTGTAAAGGAGTCCCAGTCCAGCGGGGAGGCAGGGAACAGGAGGCTGTCTGAAGCCAGGGGAAGAGAAGAAAGATCATTCATAGTCTCACATTCAGGATCACTGTTAGAAGTAATTAGCAGTTCAGACAATCTTTACAGAGCCTGCTCCTCTACAAACCACCCTTTATCGTGTTCCTCAGGCATCCTACAATACTATTCACATGGTCTTTGCTCACTGTTCTACAGCCCTGTTGCTGTGTGGATGTGTTGTTAAATGAACTCTGACACTGTTACTAAGTGTTGCTTTATAATTTATTAATTTAGTTTACCAGGAAACAGTTCTAGCATGAACTGCTATCACATTGCCCACACAATGGCAGCTCTACAGGTCTACGGGGGGCTGCACCATGCTCACTGGAGTCGGTGAGACTCCTGCGGGAGAGAGCTCCCCGGGGCGTAGGCTGCGTCTCCCCGTCGCTCTCCTCCAGCCTCCCGCCAAGTGTCTGGTCGAATGACACCTTCTCCAGCGCCCGCCGCAGCCGGTGCATGTCCAGCTCGCCCTGTGGAGAGGAGAAGCTGCGGCCCGACATGGCCGAGCGTGCCAGCGTCCTCTGCCTCCAGCGAGACTCCTCCGAGTTGGGCACTGCCCCCGCCTGCAACGCAGGGTGGGCCAGGGGTTAACACTGAAGACGTGGCGCTCAGTAAAAATGCCACGGACCCACAAGGCTTTTCTCACCTTTCCATTCGAGGATTCATTGCGTGGTGGTGCGGGGGCCTGTTTCCAAGGGGACTCCCACCGTGACAGGCTCTTCCGCTCTGGCTGTGACACCTTTTCCAGACCTTGGGGCAGAGAGCCTGTTTCCAAGACGAGGTCACGGGCACCTGGAGATTCACTGCTCGAGGAGCCATGAGGCAGGCCTCTCTCACTGCTGACGGAGCATCGCGTTAGTACATACTGTTCCTGAATGTATGAGGCCTGCAGGATCCTCTTCCGGACATCGCTCGATGACTCCATCTCCCCTCCTGCAGTACACAACCTTGTGTCAAGTTTTCAGTTTCGACTGTCAGTAAGTATGAGCTTTCGATACGGGACTTATGCTTTACACTGTAACTTAACTGTTGCTCTTTTAAATATAAGGTTTATAATAAACCCTAAACAGGTTAATGAATAAAAAGTGTGAAACAAGTGCCCTGAGAGCAAGAGAAAATATGTATACAAAAAAATCAACATAACTATTGACCTGTGCCTGTGTCCGTAGGCCTGGCACAGGAAAATTCAGAAGAAATCTCTCGAGAGATCTCTCTGAGGGCCTCCTCAATGTCACAACGTTCGGAGGGCCCCGGAGAGGGGCGCCGGATATCTGCAGTGGAGGGAGTGGAGAGCTCATCCTGAGACTGAGCAAATACAGAACTGACCGACCCCCGAGATAGCCCCTTGGCTCCATGACCCTTCAACTGGGACAAAGAACAGAGATCCATTCAATTATGGAACAGGAAGATTGTCTTGGGTAAGTGCTAATATCTAATTCACAACAGGTTGTGTAACTGTGCTTTAGGATGGAAAGTCCCTCTAAACTTACCCCAGCCTTCCTGCTTCGAAAGGAAGATACGTCATACAGAGTGCAGTAGCCAATCAAGCAGTCACCAGGATAGAGCGGGGCAATTTCATTGGGCGAGAGAAGTGCCTCCATGTTATCTGGCACATACCAGTCAATTCGAATGTCGGTAATTGCAGGTTCAAAGGCCTTCTTCAGGGACTTCATCAGCTGAGATGAAGCAAAGGAAGGAAATCATGAGAGGTGTTTTTGTACTAGAAATGGTTTGGCAATTCTACAGGGATCTGTTCTCCTAGACTCAATGGAAGCTAAAAATCCTGAAATTAAAATCAAAAGGAATGATTTTAGAATGAGAAAGAAAAATAACCATTACAATAACAAATGTAGAACTATTATCTATGGAATTTCAGAGAAAATTCAGACTCTTCAGTCATGTATTTGGCCTATTTGCTGAACTAACTACAGTAGAAAAACTGAAGTGAAAAATCACCAAGAAACGGCAAACTTGTGCATTACTTTCTGTTAGAACTATGGAAAATACAGTAAGTATCTGCTATTTATATACAGAATATATATATATACTCAAGCATGAAAGGAAACATCAGTTGCAAAAAAAATGAACAAAGCTATAATCAATGACAAAAATTGTAGCAGGTGTGCTACAATTCATAATTCTGTGAAAATACATTCTGTAAAAAACAGACATGGTTGGTAAATTACTAAATTAGTTACGCTGATTAGCATTTGTATTAACTATCAAGGGCTCTACTGTGAAAGTCACAGCTTGAGAGTTCATTTGTTCATCCTTAAAATAATCAATGGGGTTTACATCTGATAAGCAGAACAGCAGAGTTATAGTTTCATGTCACAAGAAACCTCTAGTTACAGGAGCAGCATGAGGAGGTACTGTATGTTGTCCTGCTGGAATTATATCATCTCAGGATGTAGGGCAGTTAGTGTAAGTGGGTCTCAGGACTTGATCAATGTAGCACTGAACAGTCAGGTTGCCATCAATCACTACCAGAGGAGTTCTTTACCAGCTAGCAACACGGGAGGTAACATATTGGGTTCTTTTCTGCTTCTCTCATTTTTGCTTTTTACCTAATTTTACATCTTGAGGCTAAAGCAACTTATTACCTTTGCTCCAGCCACCCTCTCGAAAGTTGGCAAAACTACCAAAATGACACTAAGAACATTTAATTAAAATCCAAAATTAATTTACAGCTGGGTCTCCACACTTGCAAGGCTGCGGTGCAGTGAATCAAATACTGTAGTAAAGCCAAGTCTACCCCTATACCATTGCATAATACGCTACAATATTGTACGTAGTACGTATAGTTAAACGACATAAGTAACCCTCCCTTATATGATAATTAAAGTACTAATGCATTGGCTTTAAATCAATTTGAATAAAATTGCTCAACTACAGTAAAAGAAACAACAGTAATCACAAACCTATAGTTATCCATTAAAATCACATGAATCCTCTTCTACATCAGGCTCGCACTTTCTCTCTCTGCCTCTATGACTATCACCCCACTCCGCAGTGATGCAATAGAACCGTCAAGTTGTCTTCAGCCTGCCATTCCCCAAGCAACAGACACAGAACCAGAGTCTTTGTTACAGTATAAAAACAAGACCACCTTAAGATGCAGGTGCTGGGCTAGGAGCAGGGGGCAGGGAGTAGCTCACTTCCTAGCTACTGTAGATTAATCACTCAATCCTAGTCTGTTGCGCTTCTAATTTGAAAGCTGTGGTTAACAGCCTTAGAATCGGTTTCATCCTGCACCGCTCTTCTTTCATCCAAGACCCCATCAGCCAGACCGAATCGCAAGTATGGAAATGAGCAGACAACGAGACCCCACTGTACCCCAATCGAGACCCCAATATCCTGGAAGCATAATACATTGAGTGATAACTTTCCCTCGCTGCTCTGCACATGGATTCTTCCCAGTCCACTTCAGGTGCCGGCCATCCTATTGCTTGCTCTAGGGCTCACCTTGGGCTGCAGCCTCTCCTCTTCACTCAAGAACTCTGTACTCCCGCCTGTCGCCTTGGCGATCCCATGGAGGAGTCGTCTACACGCTAGAGGGCCCAACCCCAAACCAAAGCACCTGTAACCAGTAAAGTGAATTGGTTGTAAAAAACGTTTAAGTCATAAAACTGTACCATTATTTTTAAACCACCTGAACATACAATAGTACAAGTAGAGTTAAGTTTAGCAGGAATGGAAGTTGATCTGAACTGTGACTTTATGCCCATTGGTGACACAGAACTACTGCCTCATAGCTCCTGGTACCGATTCCATCTTAGTGCAGCTACATATTCCCAACCCTGGTCCTGGAGAAACACTGTGTCTGTGCTTGCCTGTTTAGACATAAACATATTTCTTTATTTATTCTAGTTCTGCGTGTCAAAATACCCTTCTTCTAGGGTAGTTTTCTTTCATTACTTCAGCATGCAGACCTTCACACAGCCTCTCCTCCTGCTGTTACTGCTGACGAAAGAGCTCTTACTGGTTAATCAATGGATGAGGAACAGACACAGGTGAGAATGACAGTATTTGACACTTCCACAATTCGTGTTCTCCTTCTGCAACACACCTGAATGAGGGCAGGAGGAAAATTGCTACAGGGTTGATACCAATCGCATATCCCATTTGACCTCTTAAGAGCTGAAAGAAAATTTACAAACATGCTTCAGATAGAAAGCCAAAATCAATTATCTTGTGATGAAGAACTCAGCTGGGCCAAAAATCAGAAGAAACAGTGTTCTTCCAGGACCAGAGTTGGGAACCGCTGGTGTGGGCTCTCCATGTTCTTCACATGTTCATCTGGGTTTTTAGTGGGTGCTCCACTTTCTTCCCACTACCCAACATACAAGTGAGGTGTGACCGGCAGCTCTGAACTGTCTCATTTGATGGTGGTGGTGTTTGAGAGAATTCATAGTTGGAGGCTCTGCTCCCAGTATAACCAGCCTCGATATGACACTACAAACAAAGAGGACCAAATGAGCTTGATTGGCAGAATGGGCTATTCTCATCTGTGGCATTTCTGACATTCTGTTTCTTTGGGAAACATCTTTAAAATGTGACTAGGGGTAACTACCATAAGACTGTGCCATAAGAAAGATTAAGATTCATTATCTGCTCCCTGTAGAATTAAAAATTCCATTATATGAAACACATTTCAGGCAAATTACATCAAAAATAAAGGTACAATAATATCACAAGAAATCACTCAAAATAATTGGACAAAAATCCCGTAGAAATTTGATTGGGACTGGCAATCGAATGGTTAAGGTACAGTACCTGTCTGCACTGTTGAATACAGATGTAGGACAAATGAAATTAGTCTGATCAGTTTGCTGTTCTGCCCTGGGGAGCAGTAGAGTGGAGAGAGGTTTAGAGTTGGCTTTGGCATGGAGCACTTAGCGTGATTGCAATATATGACCTGCAGTTATGGTGTCGCCAGTCCCCTCCCTCTCTCTCTCCTTCCTTGCCTGCATATTTCAAACACATACTAATTACTGTCCCAGTCTGGCTACAGGCTAGATTGAGGACTGGGGAAAGCTACGAGTTTGGGTGCGTCAGACCACCTTTTTGTGCTACATTTCATTTTAAGTGAGCTCTATCAGGGTGCATTGTTAATGCAGTTTAAAACCAAACAGGATTTACAGTAGGAGACACCTTGCATCCAAATGTGACTAATCTCACCTTACCTTATGAAGTACATTTTCCGGGGACACAGGGAAGACCTTCATACAGTATGTGACTTGCCTGTCAATGCAGATTGCACATTACACATACACACTGTGCAGCAGAGGCACAGAAAACAGGAGTGTTTACCTGGCAGTGCTGGCGTGCCTCCTCACCAGCTCAATGACTTTGCCCACGCTGCTGACCGAGCCATCAGTGAGGATGAAGAGCTGGCGAGGGTAGCCCTTGTGGACTGGCTGCCGGAAAACCCAGGACAGGGCCCCGAAAATATTGGTCCCCCCCATGCTGGCTCTCATCTTCTGTACATACTCACATGCCTGGGAGAGAGTGTCCTGTGAAGTGTGCAGCACATGTCAATAGTGGTCAGGCACATGGAAAACCCTATGTGGATCACACATACTGTATCATTCTATGAAATGTAAAAATATTCAGAATTGTACAAATTCTATTCAGTAAATCATCCCATTACATATCTACACAAAAGCTCCAGCAGGTATTTTACACTAGGTGTGTTCATATTTATTGGAGAAATGTAACTCCAGTTGATGCATAATTAAATATCCTGGGCATATGGAAGTTAATTTGTGTTTAGCTCCATTGAGTAATTGTACACCTGCTTTAAAAAAACAATGGATTGGAAAACTTTAATGGATCTAGCAGACAATACGCAAAAAACACAATTAGTTTACCTCACCTTCACAGGGCTGTTAAAGATGTAATAGATAAACTAAACTATTCAGCTTTGAAAACAACAATAATAACTTGGGTGATGTAAGCACCCTTGGGTGGGATGTCCATCAGAGGCACAATTTAGACATGCCAATTAACCCAGTCAGCATGTCTTGGGGAGGTGTGAGGACATCAGAGCTCAGAGGACAGTCCCACAGACACAGGGAATGATGTCACCCAGAAGGCACATCACAGGATCAAACCCAGGGCCTGTGAGCAGTGCTGTCCAACATGCCACTGTGCTGCATGATAAGTAACACATGCAGCAGAGTAAACTAAAAACCTCAATACATCTTTGTTGCATACAGTAATTTAATTCCACCCAGCTGTGTAGACAATCGATTTAATTAAGCTGTAGTCATGAAACTCAAAGCTCATACATACAGCTGGTTGTAAATGCAGGTTGGGTCACCATATGCTCTGATATTTTTGAAACGGGTACTGTGCTTCTGTAATGTTCTAAGTAAACCTGATACTTTGCAGTCAAGGCAACCCACTATTGTGACCCGGACATTAAAAGAGATAACATTGATCCTTATCGACAGTAAAGCACACAAGGAAATTTTCTCAGAAATAACAGCTACTGTTTTAATCAGGAACAATCATGAAAGAATCCTGTGTCCACGCCACTTATTCCTTAGTGGCCTTAAATTTCTCGTCTGTCCAATTTTATTATTCACCTAATTGATTTATTTTCAGATCCAAAAGAGATTGCACTCGAGGGGCACTAAGGCCACTGCAGCTTTCTTCTCCTTGAGATAGTGGAGACAAGCTAAACTCTGTTGCACAGTGCTGAAGAGATTTAAGATTTAATTTTACAACATATGGAAGACACCAGGACAAAGGACAGTTAGTTTCATGAACTATCAGCTACAGTATTGCACTGGTCCTACTATTACATACCTTTGAGAAAAAAAAGAATCTATTTTCCATGAGATATTTTAACTAGCCAGTGCTCACAAAGTTATAAAAGACCATTTTTAAATCTTCTTTATGAAACTGCATATGCAAACCTGACCCAGAGGTACTCACATCATTGCAGATCTTGCTGGTAGAGAAAAGAGTTTGGATGGTGGAACCAAAGCCCACAATATTCAACAGGGTCCCTGGAGGAAGACTCTTAATAGCCACTATCATAGCTTCCTGCAGGGAAGTGGACATAGTATTTAAGAACCTTAACAAGAAGACTGGTCGTTTTAATACAGCTTCTAATGAATCCAGAACCTCATGAATCACTTCATAAGATCAATAAATGCTGGCATTAATTTTTTACTGATTTCTTCTAAAGAAGATCCATACTGCTAAAACAAAGCTGTATATTGTAAGTGCTTGAGTGTCTTTGGATTCTGAGCAGGCACCTTGATTCTGTCGATGTTGGCCCCACTCATACTGCCGCTACGGTCGATGATGAACAGCACCTCCCGTGTAGCCCGGTGGAGATCATATGGGACACTCAGGAGATCTGGGCAGAAGTTGAGCATCAGGACGGGGTTGGAGAGGATGTCTTTGTGGAAACGTTTTCTCACGAATTCCAGCTACAACAAAGTACAAGAGCTCTGTCAAAAAAAAAAGCTTCCGAATTCTGAATTGTGTCACCAATGGGAAAAGTTTTATTTTGTCTCTTTTTGCTAAGGGTACCATCTTTTATAACTTTTAAGAGGTAAAGTCTTGTAACACGAAATGGGCTGCACATACTGGGTGTATATGCTGCTTTACTTTATCGGATATCCTAAAACACAGTAATTCTAAGAGCTTTTGACTCAAGGTGCTGTACAGTAGCACACATACTGTATAACACAAAACACAAACCACAAAGCCTTTGTATAAAAACAGACCATTAAACAAGTTTTAAAAATGCAGACATTTACAAAGTCTCTAAAGGATTTGGCTAATGAGTTCCAAAGTCATGGTGTTGCACACAGTAAGTTTCTCATTCATTGTGTGGGGTCTGGTCTTCACCTGAGTGACAATATCTGAAACAGCAGATCTCAAACTAACAGACTATATTCATGCAAGAATTCTTGAAGATAATCTGGAGTTGTACCATACAGTACATCAATAATGTTACAGTGTGTACTGTACAGTGGTAAGTCATGTACTGTATGTGAAATAGGGCTATCTCACCTTCTTCTCCGGATCTGCCTCTTTCCTGGCACAGCGAACGAAATCGCGGCGGGAGCAGATTTGGTGCTCGTACTCCTCAAAGGTCAGTCGCCCCTTCTCCAGGAGAACGTGGGGGGTGTGGGGCTCTGAGAGGCAACACCAAGCCATGAGAGACAACACTTCCACTGTGTGGAGGTTATGAGGAAAGAGCCATTGTTCATAAGCCCCTTTTATCACCAGCAGAACACTGGTGTTCTCTTATGGTTGGGAACTCAAATGCAACTATTACAATTTCTTGAATATTATAATTGTACAAATGAATATACAGTGTTCAAATGCTGAACTTTTTAAACAGTTTCAACAGAAGTTTTAAAATGAAATTGATTTGCCTATCAGGGTGAAGATTTCAATACCCTTATGTCCAAGAGATGTCTGTGGAACCTAATATTACAAACATTATCACAGAGATGTCTTATGTGTTTGATGCATTAAAATCTACTGTATTTTTCAAGCTATCAAACTATCAAGCTCTCAGACAATTAATAGTTTTAAAAGTACCAGCATACACAAATATTTAACAACCTATGCCAATATACCAATTCAAAACTGCACTGATCTCAACTATCACTGCCAATGCTGAGTAAAAACACATACTTTTGCTGCCTGGTTGCACTGTAAGAAGACAAATTTGCACAGAATTACACAGTAACGATAATCTAATAAATAGTTTTTAGATTCAACCATAAACCACTCCCAGCACATCAAAGTGCACTGTACTGTATATGCTATACAAACTGAACACAGTACACCTCTTACTGCTGACTTGCTTTTGCCTCCCTCTAACCCCACTCTGGTGCCTCAGTGTTAGTGTCCCCCAGTGGTCTCACCACTCAGGTGAAGGATAATCTCCAGGTGGCGGTCATATGGGTGTTTCTCAGCAAGGGTGATGTATGTAGCTGAGGCTGACTGGGCGCTAGGGTCTGCATCAGCTCTCAGAGCATGAGTGGGGCTCTCCAGACCTCCAAAGGCAAGGACCGATAGGGACAGTAAACAAAACACAAAACAATCCCAGATTTAAATTAAATCGTCAATATACTGCACTAACAATATATTAACAAATTAAGGAAGCTCCCATGAAATGCATGCTTTGTTTCATACAGGTTCAAAATATATGCTGCACACCTTAAGAATGTGATCTCTCATCTTTTTCACAACATGCTTTTCTGTACTGGAACCAATTGGCTAGGCTACAGGCTTTACTAATCTCCTACCACTTATCTATTCCCACATATTCCCATTATATTTTCTCTCACACAATGCAATCTGAACTCATGAGAAAAAAAGAAAAAAACACTCGTAACCTTAACCACCACCCTGAACAGCAGGCACTCCTGGAATATCTGACTTAGCATTTTCTCAGTTGTTATTGTTTTTGTCTTTTGTTGACTTAGAAAAACACTACTACTACTACAGAGATAAAATATAGAGTGCTGCCAAGACATAAAACCAGTGCCCTGTAAGTCAGGTAGTATTTTCTGAAGGCTGGATATAGGATAGTTTCAGCACATACAAGGTAAACATAGGGTATTTTGAGTATGCAGTGGGTTGTGCTTAAGATAGCACACCATTTCAAATTAGAGCCACATGTATTTACACTGCTGACAAAAGGATTTTCTAACACTTCTATTCTACTATATTTTTGTGAGTTGCTATACCTCCCACACCGTAAGGGCCACAAATACGTCATTCTTATAGATTTAGCTAATCCATGAACTCTTCAGGACCCTAATAAATCATAAAACATTATTTTTAAAAACTAGATTAGCCTTTGTAAGTAATTGATGGCCAAGACTTAATTCAAACTGGCAGGTCCTCCAGCTCCAGAGAACAGTATTTTTACCATCCCTTCACATTCTAGAAAAAGTGGCATAAAGACCTCTTTTTTTTTTCTTTAGAGCGACATAAGAGGAACGTGACTGATTAAAATAAGTGAATGCAAATGTTCTGCCTCCTCTCCCATGGGAAACCATTGATTGTGGACTGATTAAATATTCTAATTGACCACCTCTTTACTCCTGGCTAACACAATTTGGAAAAACTCCATATTGGTCTCCCCTCTCTCTCTCTGTTTGAATTTGAAACAATCCAGCACACTGACATATTGCATAAAAACCAGTCAGACCCAACTGTATCCTGCAGTAAATCAGTTTATTAGACTGACTCAAACTATTGATTTTTTTCCTTCCCCTCGCCACACACATACACACATACATGTTTCAGAATCCGAAATATGCTGTTGGGAAAAATTGTGAATAACAACCTAGGGAGATGAGGGGTTCTCTTGCCAACTTTTAATAGGTTTAATTTTTGTTTTGTTCTTTTTGGCTTTGATTACTGATTCAGGAATGGTGTCAATATGTCTGCCATGTGGCAGAAACTATTGTACTAGAGCTGTAAAGCTTTTTGTTATTCTATAGAAAGTCACATTTTTATGAAATTTTGTAAGACTATATAATGAACATGGTACCCCGTGGGTTAGAGCAACACATACTACATTGCCATTGTATTTGGTAGTGTCTTATACTTTTTAACAGCTAGTTTTGTGTTTAATTGCATGTGTAAAGACAGTTATAGTTATGCAACATAAAAAGTGTTACAAAATTATCTGTACTAAATACAGGAAAACTGATGATAGCACAGACTGTACACTACTAGCAACAACATACATTTAACATTAAAATGATATATTAAAGTGTCTTTCAGTTTACAGCTACTTATTATTAAGTTATTAGGCTATTTTTGCATAAATATAACATTTTCAGAATGTTTATTTTCTTGACTGGTGTGAGACTGTCACAGAAGCAGGACGTTTCTTAGGTCCTTCATCTAATAGGATACATATTGCACAGCTGGGGCGGGGGATGGAGGGAGGTTATCTGCTGGTCATTTATGTCTATGCATAAGAAATATGGGAAGAACTGTAATTTGTATATTAATAGGACTCTAGAATGTCATGACTTCAAAATGGAGATAAATTGTGCATTTTAGAATATGTGCACAGACCAATTGAAAATAATAAATGGAACTTTACAGAAAAAAATAAGTTAAATAATGTACAGTAGGCACACAAATGGTGCCACAACATTTTAATTAATGCATTTCATTAATGACATGCAAATTGCTACCAGAAAACTCAAGTGTACTGAAATACTGTATGTTGTATTATGTTTCACTAATGAGGAATGCAAGTTCACTGGTTGTCTGTACAAATGAACAGAAGAATCTATCAGCAGAACCATTTATTATGTACAGTAGATGTCTATTCAGCTGTGATTGGTATGTTGTGTATCGTTTTCACCGAGATCTGATGATCAGTGTCAGTGTCTCACCTGCTAGCAGACAAGCTCCCCTCACCAGCAATTCGAAGTTCAGCTCATAGGGCAGTGTAGTCGAGGCCTGACAGGTGAAAATGGCATGGATGCACTGCGGGTCAGAGTCTGGAGTCTTTTCCTGCTTCCCAGATGTAGCACCAAAGCAGGTGGTAGGACTGAAAGAGCACAGGGTTACCTGGTAAACTGAGGATGCCAGCATCCATATACAGTACTGTACTGTACCTAGTCTTACGGGCAATTATCCAAACACACATGTAGACTAACACATTTCCTCCAGAAATGTGCAGACCTAAAAGAATTTCAGTCAAAGGAAATTGTTAATTTTTTCATTATCGTAATTATAATCATCAATAAAGAAGTAGAAATTGGAGGAACAAAATATCCAGACGTGTCCTGATGACATTTGTACTGAACATAAAAAAAGATGATCAATCTTTGATTGATGGTCGAAGTCAATGTTAAGAAATATTTTGCGATTGGATTTTGTATTCAATAAGGCTTCAGCAATTAAAATTATTTAATTTTCTAAACATTTCTGTTCTTAAACAAACACTGTAAAGCCAAGTACAGCACGTTTATTTATGATGATATAAATGTATGTGCGATAAAACAGATTACATCTGAGTGTGGTTTAATACTGTACTTTTGTAACATGTTGGATTAATGGTCCAGATCAGTCCTCCCTGTCCTCCTGTACACCCACTGAACTTTTCTGTTTTGTATATTTTTTAAGCCTGTTGTAATGAAGTTCTTGGACCTTCAGCACCAATATCAGTTGAACTTGAACTTGAACTTTATTGCCATATGTAACCGGTACTGGTACAATGGAATTCTTACTTACAGAAAGTCTCTCAATTGTAAAACAAGTGTAAAAAAAAAAAAAAAAAGTTGGTAACCATTTCCAATACTATTGCATTTAAGAAATAAACAATCACTGCAAACTATCATAAAAAACACAGAGAATACCATAAATACAACCACAACATCACTACATTGATTTCAATGCTGCCTGTGGAGATACTGGGCCACTCAAGTTCCATAGTTTCAGTAGCCTAAAATGAGTTTCCATCACCGACCACTGCCACGCAGAAAAGATTCGTAAGGTGACAGAACATGATGGTCACTGGAGCAAACAGTAGAGAGGCAGCTACACATTTCCCTTTGAAATCTCAGAGGTGTTGCACGTCACAACATTGGTAACTGCAGAAGAGGAGGCTAACATAACATTTTGCCACAGTTAAACACTGGAAATGTTAACCTTGAGGCTGTTTGAACTGACACATTAGTCATGTCTGCTGTTACCTTTCATGACACCTCTGAAGCACCTGCGCCAACAACCATGCCTCCTGTGAGGCCACTTACATCCGCTTTCTTTCCCACAATGCAGTAAACTGACGAGAGGTCCTGCTCTGCTTCTACTTTTCAGTCTTCATTTTGTGACAGCAAGTGCACTGGGCCATTCCGTGGAACAAAGTACCATTTTATACCATTCCTGAATATTTTGGTTGGGCAGAACCTTGCATAAAGAAGGTCTTCCCTTCACTCAGTAAAAATGCACATTTCCTTGTGCTGTAGTGAGTCCAAGAACGCCTTAAGTATTCTGACCTCAAATCTGACGACATATTCTGCGTAATTTATAGACAGACGTTGTGGCTTTATATAATGGATGAAAACCACAAATCTTGTTACAGTTTAATATCATCAGCACATTTAGGCACACGTTGTTAATAGTTTTGTGCTAAATCAAAGAAAGTGAATTCCAACCTACCCATTCTCATCACACCGCCCCCCAGTTTCGTTCTTGGTTTGAGCCATTCTAGTCACAATGGGAGTGAACACTGAAGGGAATACGAGATGGATTGCTCCATTGTGCAATGTTGAGAGTTCCAGGGTGGTGCTGATGATGACAGTTACTATGTTCATTGGAGCAATCACCCCCGTGCCAACAATAAAAGTGGTTCGCTCCAAGTCTTCATCCAGGACGAGGTGTCCTGTAAGCACATATTTGTAGAGCAGACAGCACTGAAACATTGTTGTTTTAAGAGAGATGCTGGTTAAGAGAATTCTTTATGGAAAATAACTGCTGTGTATTTATGTAGTTAGGTTGTACACTGCTTTTCATATTTCAGTTTCAAAATAATATGAAGTTATCAAACATATTGAATATGAAAAAGAAATGCATAACATTATATATATAATATAATATAATAATTAATATATAAAA
Source organism: Lepisosteus oculatus (assembly GCF_040954835.1). Classification (NCBI taxonomy): domain Eukaryota; kingdom Metazoa; phylum Chordata; class Actinopteri; order Semionotiformes; family Lepisosteidae; genus Lepisosteus; species Lepisosteus oculatus. The sequence goes on along the minus strand of NC_090708.1, from coordinate 11,579,321 downwards.
ACATATATATATAATGTTCTATACAGTATATACGTTTTAAAATATATATGTCCCACTCAAAATTAATGTATCTAAAAATATATATTATACATCTTTTTGAGTGATGTGTTTTTGTCAACAACAGTACAATATTTGAAGTAAAATTAAGAGTTTTTAAGTCATTAAATAATGTATTTACATTAATAAATCATTACAATTTACATGGCACACTATTATGTCCTTTCTGAAGTCATACATCCAGAATACAGTCGTATTACAGGCATTTTAGAAGCATACAACAAAACAAGAAATGTCCTTTATCATACACATGACTCTGACTATTCAGTGCAGGAAAAAAAAAACATTCTTCCATTCTTGGGCATATTAGTATAATTTTTTAAACTAATGCAATTCCAAATGGATGCTTTGAGCTTAATCCATTTGTCATTCTTTTTTGCTTAGGTCTGCAAAGACATGTTATTACGGTAAAAGAAGAATAGCGGCCTTTTAGGTGATCTATACTGAGCCTGAAACATTTCTTCTAGTGCAAAAGGGTTTGCTGTTCTCTCTACCAATCTGGTCTGAGCTAATGGAAGTGCTAAAGAGCAAAGCGGTTTTTCATTATAAAGTACTGTTTTCATCTGCTGGATCCATTAAAGGATTAAACTGACTTTGTTCAGTGATTACTTTACACAGAGCATCTACTGGAACTATGGACCCACAAAAAGCTGCCACTCATAAGTCTGGACTGACTACACTGGCAATGACTAACATCCACCATCCACTTTTAAACTGCTTTTACAAGTTAAAGAGCCTATCCTGACAAGCAACAGTGGTGAGGAAGAATACACCCTGGACGGGACACAATCATTCACACACCAGGACCAATTATCTCAGAAGCCAATTAACCTACCAATATGTCTTTGGAGTTTGGAAGGAAACTGTAGTACCTGGAGGAAGCCCATGCAAACACAAGGAGAACATATACATTTCTCAAGTCTGGAATTGAACCCAGGGCCCCAGTGCAGTAAGGTAGCGATGCAAACCACTGCGTCACCCTGCCACCTGTTATCAAATTAATTGATAAGTAATTAATTTGTTATTTTTTGTTTCCAAGCAACTGAAATCCTTGGGATCAGGAGTGGAGATTTTTGGCATTTAGCCTTGGTCACTTTGCCATGTCCATTATCCAAAGGAAATCAGTCCACCTCCTGCAAAATCTTTAAACATTGAGAAGAGATGAAAAGAATCCCAAGGCTGCATTAAAACTCAGATGGCAAAATGCCCGAGAGACATTCTCTTAGAAAATGACTTTTCTAGAGAACAGCTCAGACATCCATCATAGATCTGGGAATATTGCTGTCACCAATGACAAACTGGCATTCAACCAACTCCCTGATTTTTTTATGCCCGCTTATTTATTGTAATGTTCTTACAGTTTGATATGGGTAACTTACGGTAATGGAATGGATTGTGTAACATTCTCTAACAAGTGTAATGCACCCTTCAAGTCCTTTGTATTCTCGTTGCCTCTTGCTGAGACCCAGATTCTTACCATTGGTGCACTGGAAGTCCAGGCTGGAGCTGCCACAGCAGTTCCAGTCCTTACCATTAGAGCACTGCGGCTCCACAGCTGAGCTGGCGCAGCAGTCCAGGCAGCAGTCTTCAGCCTTGGCTCTGCTCTGAATCTGCACGCTCACCATCCTTCCAGCAATCACGGCCTCGAATCCCACTACCACTTCCGTTTCTTGCAGAGGGTATACAAACACGCCTAAAGCATGACGTCAGACCAAAAACAAAAACAATTGAGAGAGAGATAAACTATGAAGTCTGTGCATACACCCGTCTAAGACACAGACATGGATGCTAAAATACTGTACCTTAAATACTGGAGTGGTACTGTATATACACAAGCTGCAGCAACATCAACCTTACCTTCCACTGGTTCGGAATGTGGGTTAAGATAGGTAAGGTGGGCAGTGATGCCCAGGGAGCAGCCGTTGGCACAGGACTTGATGCATGAAGCTTTAAGCAACAGTGGAGCCCAGGTAGAACGGTTCAATAAACCTGGCATCTTCGGTTGGGTACAGGAGCTGCTGGGAAACCCAGGCAAGGGTAACAGGAAAAGGGTGCACTGGTTAACAGGACTGCAGGGAAAGAAGCGAAAGGGATTTAATTTCACCAAGAAAAGCACAATTCTTTCCTCTGCTCCAGGAAGTTATGATGTGTTTTCTCTATTGAATTGGAAAAGAAACACACATGAAGATAGAAAGAGTTCACGGTGACATCCTGGGTCAGAGAAACAGAACAATGAATCGGGTTTTACTTGCAGGTTTCAAGAGTTCTCAGAGGTGGCAGAAAATTCAGTGTATGTTTACTGGCTCATTGTAATGTCATTTTGGAAGAAACACTCTCTGTCAAAGTAAATTGCTGTTGTCTGATTAAATAAGCTTAAGAAAAGCGGGCAATATCCATGGCACTAGAACCAAGAACACAATCCAACAAGCAAGAACAGGTCAATGTCAGTTTTATAACAATATAATGAAGCAGTATTTTTAAAAAAGGTACATATTCTGATAATGCGTGTTTTTTTATTTTTCGTTTGAAGGACTATGCATGCAGGGCTACGAGGAATTTCGGTAACTGGTTTCATACACTGAACAAAACCTTGGGTGCTGGTGGGCTATAGCTGTTGTTCACATTCATCCTTGAAAATGTAAGTGCTCACCTGAACAGCACTGCATAATCCCTATTCAATAAAAAACGCACAGTCAATACAAAAGACATTAATGTATTTGCTCCAGCTGTGGTGCAATATTTACAAACGTCCCCTCTGAAAGTGTCTGAGGTTGGTTACCAGGATATTCCCCATGCTGCAGTGCACAGCAACCTTCAGGTCAGGCAGGCAGCTTTATTAATGGACAGTTCAATCATTAACAGCTCTGTCAACATTCCAGAAGGACTAGGCTGGATGCAAGATGCTGTCTAATGTAAAAGTTTAGGTTCATGTCCAGGAGGTGTTGAAGCTGACCACTCTCTTGGGTCTCTGGCTGGAGAATACAGAAGGTCACAGCGATGGGCAGTGATGACTCCTGGTCTACAGTTCATCTACTTTTATTCTGTGTTGCAGGATGGGTAAGAATGGTAGTGCCAGCTGTGCCAAGCAATAACTTGATGTTCCTTTGTTATTCACTTCCTCTGTCCAGCTTCAAACTCTCAGAGAAATTACCCCATGCCTTGTCTCTCTGTTGCTTGACTGTACTACCGGCTCAGGCTCATATTAAAGCAGCAATGTTAATGTTCAGAGTGTCAAAACCGAGAACCATGTATTCATTTTTTTACTTTCACCCAACTAATCTTATTAATAACTTATTTATTTTGTAATGTAGTGGGAAACTTCTATTTTTATGTCACATTAGCTGCTGTTCATCTTATTGTACAGTTTAGTGATCAGGACAAAAGCCAAAGTAAATTTTGATGGTGATAAACTCTTCAAGAACAGTCATGTATTATTGTTATTTCTGTCTTGTTGGAATCACAGTTCAGTTGCTTAACTCTCTGGATCACTGTTATTAGGATGTTAATATGTGTCCTATTACAATTAATTGCAATACGTTCTTAGGACATATATACTAGTCTTATGAAGTCAAAAGTATTCACATCCATTAACACATACAGTAATACATTCACAGAGAGTAAAGCCTTTTAAGACAATGTTTTTCTGTGTTGCTGAGCATTAGTCACCACTTAAACCTTAATTTATCAAAAATATGAATGCAATAAACAAAACAAGGCAAGCTGTCTCAAGTTGCTTTTACTTCATTCCATAGATAAAATCTACACTGAAGTTCATATTATTTTATAGAAAGGTTTATCTTGAGATCACATAATCATAGCCTGAAGTATTGTGTTTGACTAGTGCAGTAAAAAATTGATGCATTATTCAGAAAAAAAACTGGCAGCCACAACATTTCAGTAATAATAATTTCTTAAATTTATGTAGCACTTTCCATCTGAAAGCTTTTCAAAGCACTTCTCATAGAAGAAGAAAGCTACTACATATACCACTGTAGAAGCCAATACTATATATGCCAGCAGTGAAAAATTACTTCTCCAGTTGAATTAAGGGAAAACTTTAGGAAAACCAAACTGTAGAAGCCCAGAGTGGAATTTAGCAAGGATATCAGGATTCACATCCCCATTCTCTACAACATGTGATTTTTAATTAACAAAGTAGTCAAGGACTTTGGTTTAATGTCTCATCTTCTGCATCACAGTGTCTAGAGAAATTGTGGTTCGGGGGGAACAGTATCACTTCCTAGTTCACCAACAACACTTGCATAAGAAACCTGGTTTTCCTTAGAGGCCCATTTCCAGCACTGACCAGCTCCAGCCCTGCTTAGGTTCTGAGATCTGGCCTGACCAGGCTACAGGATGGCAATACTGTTGAACCATGATGGTATACTTCCCTACATTTATCACATAAAAAAGAACATTTAAAGTTTTTCCTGTGGTCAGCCAACATCCCTATTCTCTCACTGTATTTTATATGAATAAAGATGTATGAATGTCAATGTGTTTAGAGATATTTTTATATGATTATATTTCATTAAATCATTTCCACATTTTTAAATGTTTACCAATGCTACACAATTTTCATGCATATACTGTAGTATACTAAGTAAATTCTGAACAGGCATTGACAAAAAGTCTCACTGTGTGCCGAAGAAATGTTATGAACAGTTAGTCAACTATTACATTTCATTTAATGAAATGCTGTATTGCTGTTTTGCCAGGAATATGTTGTGTGTATGTCCCTTAGTTAAATAAGTTGTTGCAAAATGCAGCTTTTTTGCTTCCTTTTCACAGACTTGGTTTTTACCAAGCTTGTATGCACATGCTGAGTGTTATGATTGGAATCATTCCAACACAGAACTGAGATCTGGTGCAGAAAATTACTTATGTGATAAGCTTCATCATCTTTTTCATGACTTTTGATGATAAAAAGTGATTGCACAGAAAATAGTTTTAAAAAATGTGTTCATACTTAAAGCAGAAATCGTAATTATTTGATTTTTATCTTTGTCCAACTGTATTTTGTATTGAATGCAAATATCAGCAGGATCATATCATGGCCAGCTTGTGCTTTTGATAGGTGGCAAAGTGTAATTGCTGCAAAAGTGATACCATTTCCCGTGCTCATTTACAACAATGTTTAGCAGAAAATATGCAATTTAAAACTAATTAGCAATACACCTTGCATTTGTTAAAAGAAGAGGTATGATTGCTGGGTGATGCTGGTCACAGCTGAATGAGCCCCTGATTATAGCAGCAATGGTAACTGTTTGTTCTAACTCAGGTAATGGCCTTTTTAGCTCTGTTCTCAAAGTAAATCAACAAAACCCATCTGCTTATTTCACTCACTAAAAGTGCATTTGGTCACACCTCAGTGGGTACAATGAGACACAGGAATGGCAGGTATAACGACTTGACCAAAATCATTAAAGAGGCATTTTCAAAACACTCTAGGATATACAGTAGCAAATCACAACCAGACCCAAGGAAATGCTGCACATGTCCTGAAGGTGTGGGGTTAGTGTCAGCTGAAGTAAGCGGTGGAATGTCATGTTTCATGTTTTATGGTCAAGTAGCAATGATCTCATATCATCAAAACCACTGTTGAGCAACACTTTATATGTTTTCTTTGAGTCTGAGAAACACACAGTTTAGTTAAGATAAAAGAAAAACATTTCTTTCTGTAAGACACGTACATTAAAATGTTCAACTGAAGGATAATTGTAATATGTATGTACCAACAACTATGAACAGAAAGCAGAAAACATGGGTGCAATGTGGTCTGCACAAGAATACAGCAATACAGTACAAGGAGGAAAAGTATGGCCGCAAACCTCAAAGATCAGCTGCCTATACTTTCTGACTGGCAGGTGGACATTCAGCTTACTATATTATTTGCATGCAGCACTTAATGATTTCCTTAAACAGCAATGGAAAGGCCTCTTTATAGGCCATGGAAAACGTCTTCACTTGGCAGTGATTTCCTGTAGTACACAATGTTACTGAGGCTGTGATAACCAGCAGGCGTGACTCACTAGATCTGAGATTGCTGAGAGGCTTTACAGCTACAGCCCACACACACCTGACTTACAGTAAACCCTAAACAGATGGCCAAAGGATCGGCCAAAAGGATACTTGGGTTCAACTTAGGTTTAAATTCAAGGTTTTGTAAACTTTTGACCTTTATGCAAATGCAAAGCTCATTATTTTAAAGATAATAATTACAAAAAAGGAATTGTCCTTTTTTATTGAAACTCGACACTCCATTACAACTCTTAGAAAATCATGGAACGGATGAGAGCAGTACGGGTTTTCCTTCCTCGTACAGAAGGCATCATCTACTGTCATGTACTGTACACTGTCAGAGCACCAAGCCCACTGGAGGACTAGCACAGCATTCACTGACAGCACATCAATTCACTCAATCTCAACAAGCCAGAAGGAGTCTGTTACAGTATGTCCCGGGATGCACCAGCCAAGTCCCTTCCCCAGTGATGCTAAACTAATAATTCGCTGACACCTGGGAAATCTTGGCCATAGTTGGACTAATGACATGCTCAAGGCTCAGTTTTTGGTCATCGTATCACAGTAAACAAAGTCTAGCCTTAAAAAGGGTTCAAAGACGGGCTGAATGGCCTTCTAAGATTTCTAATCTTTCTAATGTTCTCAGAAAGCCACAGATAATATTTGGTCAGTGTTGTATATACTATAAACATCTGCAGTCAGGAGAAAACAACATCTTACTCCTTTGACAGTAAGTTGACTGAACCACACTGACGCTGTCAATCAACTATGATTCAACACTGCCATCAAAGCATGTGACAGTGAACGGTCTTGCTGTTTCTGAGAATTAGCAAAAACAATGCTCAATAGCCTTGTTGAAGGCTTGATCCCGAAATTGTTTTTGCTTGATTTGCATAAATTGGGCCATTTTGAGTCTTTTGGGAGGGTCAAACAGAGAGCATTGCACGGTCACTTTTCAGTCACTTGCAGTCCATCAACACCTCTTTAAATAATTAGGTTATTCCATCTGGTCTGATAAAATGATTTCTGCAGACGACCAGAAACTGTACGCTAACAAGGAGCAGTTTTTAAGATTCCTGAAAGGACATGTGGCCTTGATCATACAGGTATATGTAAAATGTCGAGTTAAACATGTTATTGTTGATTTGTTGAGGTGATTGATGTGTCTTCACCAAGGCAATTAAATTTCAAAACAATTTATTAACTGAAAGTAGAGTGGCATAACAAAAGGTTTCCAAATATTACTAACATACTGTATGCTATGTATTTATAATTGACTTGCTGCATATAATCAAGAGAAACTCAGAGACATTAACATTAACAATTTTAAATACACACAGCTCCTGTTCAATTACTGAAAATTGTTTAAAGAGACACAATACACGGGAAAAAAAAATATTTCCAACGCATCTTCTGGGTTTGGTCTTATTACCAACAAATGCTACAGTAGCAGTCTCATTAAGATTGAGAACTGACTGTTGAGGGGACTTCGGGACGTGAAGAACTTTCAGTAAATACTGGAAACTTGGTTCACTTTCAAAAGCAATTTGATTATGTACAGTGGGTGTAAAATGAAATTACTGCAAACCATGTCTTTCAGTATATGTAAAGGATCCGTGCTACGGAGACTAGATTCAGAGTGTTCCCTAGAAAACGTGCTCACAAGGTCTTTACAGGCAAAACAAGTCTGTGAAGCAACAAGTGGCCTTCTGTGCGACGGTAGTCTTCTGCGCACCCTTCTCGTCTTTATTTAAACAGTACTTAAAATATTTCACATAATTCAGTGGAAATTAAGATTTATTGACAATAGTCAGAAACTATATTCATAATCAAATAATCTTTACTTTAGAAAATAACCAAATCATTTTCAGAGTGATATTCAGCGCAAGACTGCGTATCAACAGATGTAATTGCCTACATTATTTCTATATAATATCCGTATTTTAATTATCATACAAACTGCCTGGGACTCCGTGTATTTCCGATTAATGGAACGAGGACAGTTCGTTCACTGCCTCATGAACAGAAAAAATCAAAAAGTCGCTTGACTTTTGTTTGAAAGAATATTGTCAAATAATACCGTTATTCAATATAGCCATACTCAAGCGAATCGGTTTCGTTTTATACGACTTCATATGCATATATGATTTTATGTATTGAACAAAACAAAAAAGAAAACGGGTTACCCTTACCAAAAAAGGTATAACTGACCTTAGGTTTCTGTAGAAGTGCCCCGGTTTTCGTAATAGTTTAGTAGGTGAGACTTAACATTTTGCTCTACGAACTTCTTTCTTAGCACTGTATACAAATTGAGAAACAAATATATACAGTAAGTATGAAGTATTACAAATAAATTACTGTATATCACAACGGAGAGTCCAGGAGAAAACATTCAAATAACAGAAATCCACTACTTAAAACAATATAATAGCCCCTTCCTGCAGCCTATTAAATCCTGACGTTTTTTAGTGTTTCATCATCAGATTGCCCGTACCAGACAGCAAGTTTATTCTCCACCTACGAAGAAGTTGCACAATAAAAATAGAACAAAACCAAGTTGCCCGAGACAGCTATTACTGTACCTTGATGTCTGATTTTAGTATCTAGTCCAGACTTGCTTGCTTTCTTTCTGCCGTTCACAAAGCAGTTTTGTTTCAGAGATTATTTCCGATGTTGTCTTTTGCTTTTCTTCCTTCTGTTTTGTCAGACGAAGTGCTTTTTAACCCCTGGATGCGCAGCAGAAAACCTTCGGTGGTTCTCGAAGCGCGCTGGAAGGTAACTGGACAGGCTGTTGCTTGTCTCGCGTAGTCTGTATCGCAGGTCTGTTAGACCTCATCATATTATTATTACTACATGCACGTGAGTGTGGCTTCGCTTTGAGTCCCACTGGAGACGAGCACTGGGAGTAGAGGTGCGCGATAAAAAATGTTTGAAGTATGAGCCGTAGACTGTATCCCGCTGCATCAAATGAATCAGTCTTTTATTTTTTAAAAACTAACATATTGGAATTCTTCTATTCCTCAAAACAAGAATAAAAACAATTGATAATTTATAAACAAATTCTTGGAATTTATAAATAATTCTTCAAATATAAGCAATGACGGTAATTAATTAGTTTAATATGTTAGGCTAGACTAGCTTGTTGGGCTAAACCTGCTTATTCTTACCAGTAATGTAAAATGTCTTACCGGTAGGAGAGCGATCAGTCATCTCCGAGATGCAAATAAAACCCTACAACTTTACTAGATGGGACAGAAATGTCAACCGTGAATCTGGGCGTCCTAGATAAGGGGGAAAAATATACTGACTTTAGTAAATGTATAATAATAATCTGAAATGGCTCCTAAAGCATCAGTCTAATAACAAACTCCACATGGGTTCACTGTTCTTTCTTTCAACAAAAGTGTGAACATGATAAAAATGGTTTCTATAAACACTATGTAAGGGGGTCGTTTAGGGTTTTTGTGAAAACTTGAATGTTAGTTTACATGTAGGAGCAGGTCCCCAATGCTCGTTGTTTGTAGCTAAATTAGATGAAGCTCGACTGCTCTGTGTTGAGGTAATTGACCCTGGCTGTAAATTATATTTCACTTCAGGATTGTCGGGTAATGACTAGCTATGACAGTCAATGACTTCACCGCACAAGAGAAAATGGATACACTGTATGTACTGTAACAAAGCGATCTGACTACTCATTTAACCATTTTTACAGAAACAGAAGACCTATTCTTTAATCCGTAGTTGTTCTATACACAGTATATTTTGGAACAACTTTCAATTTTAAATTTGATGATTTGTTGCATTCTTCTTTCAATCCCGGTGTATGCATTTCTCCATTCCAGACACTTATTTACCTACAGTACTGTACTTCCATTTCAGCTGGTGTTCCATAAGGATAAAACATTTAGTGCTGTGAAAAATGTTCACCTACAACATGTAGCAAAAACACTAAGCCAAACAATAGTACCACCTGTAGCTTGAATTACTGTAATCTTGCAGGATACTAGATTTCAATTTACTTTTTGGTTGAACTACAGTACTCTGTATAAATCAGTTACACAGTTCACCGATGTTGCATTGGGCTATGCCACTCTACAGAACACTTCACAGACAGCTATCACACTGTGATCTCTTATTGATACTAAGGTGTTTAGTAACATGATTCTTACAAGTGAATTTATAGATACAACATTACAAGCTAAGTTGCCCTCTCCTCAAATACACTCTGAAACCATTTTCTGGCAGACAGTCTAATGCTGTAATTACTTTGAATTGATCTTAATTTGATGGCTGGTACATTCAGATGGGACTCTTTAATTCCATAAAGCTCCCATCTGAATAGAATCCATACATTTTAAGTCTGCCATTCCTGGTAAGGGTATCTGTGAGACGAATGCCATTTTCTTTGAAATGCTGTATGATTTTGATTTTAGTTTATGAAAACTGAGTGCCCGTTCCAAAAGTCTTGGTTTTTAGATAACAACAAATTTATATAGGCTATTCTTTGTTATGCCTGTGTAGGTTTTTGTCACTATGGAAGCCTGAATAACTGAAGAACTGAGGAACTGAATAAACTGGAGAGCCTCATAAAAGAGAAGTGAGATTTAAATAATGACGTTGGGCTTCTTTATTTTTCAGATAACAAATTGTTTTTTATGGCGTGGTTAATTTTATGTCCAATCACCCTTAAATATCCTATTCTGTTCAGCTTCTAACAGAATACGATGATAGCAATCTTGGCTGTCTCTGTTTGCTGTCGTTGTGTGAGATTAGCATGTGAAGTAATAAGAGAGTACGATGTGTTCATCTTCAAGGTGAACTTCTCATTATTTTCACCTAACATGCATGGAAAAGCGTCTGTTTCAGCAGTGCCTGCTAATCCCCTGTGCAAGGTGACAGCCTGTTCAGGTGATAATTTGATCTAAAACATTGCATGGGCTTTAATGAATATGAACAAGAGCGGACACCCTAGAAAACCATGGCAACACCTTCTCCGCAGGCCTACAGGTGACCAAAATGCGGAGAGAAGGGAGAACTTTATGTTTTTAAATTGATTTGTAAATCTTTTTCATATTCATTAAGATTTCAAATACAGTAAGTCTTGGGAAGATACAGATAAGTGTATTATTTCAGAAATTTCCACACTTGTGTATGTGATATTTTTGTGGGACATCTTTGAGCAAGAATCTCTAATTTCCTGCCATTCAGATGACCCAGTGACCCAAGGACTTTGTTGTTGTCTTTTGAAACACTAACAAAATTACAATAATGTCCATACATGACTCTGCTGAAACTCAATTAAGCCATTTTCCATTCTCTTTGACAGAAGAAAAGCAAGGGATCCAATGTGTATCAACAATACGCTATTGTAAAATGCTGTAGGTCACAATAGCCCTTGTATGGCAGTAAAGGTCACTTTGCATTTCTACCCTTTATTTACTATATGTTATGACTGCCTTTTAAAAAACACTATCTGTTACATTTGAAAACTGGGAAGGTAAATCATTGTTTAGTTGAAGGAAACTGTTGATACTAGCATCTACTGTAGGGCCTGATTTGCTTAATCAATGTGCAATTGCTTGAATTAACTATTTAAACAATTTTAGGTTTTTGAACACATGCTGAGGATAGGGAATTGACCCAAAGCATATCTGATTTTACTTTGCTATGTTTGTTCCTTAGTTTTGAATAAAACCAGTACTGGTGCCAATGAACTCACTGATGGAGTTCACACTGGATGGAATGGTTTGGGTTTGTATTATGAAAAATAATAAAGAAGAAAGTAAACCAATATCTGCATTAGAAATATATCTCCTTCATACTGTATGTGTATGCAATCGTTTTTGAAGTTGCTTATTCAAGCTTAGCATCATTTTGTATCAATAGTTGATTATTTTTCTATCTTTGTGTAATACACTGCAGTTGTTTATATTAAATAATACATAAAATTCATAGATGAGGATTATTAGGAGGCCATGATTGGTAAGGGCCAGTGGGAAATTTGGCCAGGATGCCAGGGTTGCCACTCTTTTCGAGAAATACCCTGGGATTTTTAATGACAACAGAGAGTCTGGATCTCTGTTTTACATCTCATCAAACAGATGGCACCTTTTTACAGTATGTCCCCATCACTATACTGGGGCATTAGGACCATATAGACCACAGGGTGAGCACCCCCACTAACACCTCTTCCAGCAGCAACCTTAGTTTTCCCCAAGAGGTCTCCCATTCAGGTACTGGCCAGACTCACACTTGCTTAGCTTCCGCAGGTTACCAGTTATGATCTGCAGGGTGATATGGGCTCTGGTTAACTGCCATTTGCCAGGTATTTCCTCAGTCCTGATTTAAGCTGTATCTTTTTTAATCTTCTTTCCAGCGTCTACAGTGTTTGCTTAATCCTCCCATCGTGTTTCAGAATGTTCAGAGGCAAAATTTCACTATATTACTATCTTCACCTGAATATACATTTAAATTATGAATTACAAATTAGGAATGACAGTGGTCTTAATACAGATACCTGTGGTACTCCACTAATTAAACACACAGGAAACAATCACCCCTTATCTGTACACTCTGTTTTATATCCTTTAACCAGTTCACAATTCATACATATGCATTATCTTGAATGGCTGCTTGAAGGCCTGCAATTTTGAAAATGTATCTTTTATGATAAACATTATGAAAACCCTTCAGGAAATCTAAATATGCCCTGTTTTTTTCTATATCTGTGTTCATTACTGCTGTTGCTTTTCACACTTAGCTTTGTTGACCGTTCTACATAATCTACATTCCTGAAATTAAAAGACTTGCCTGTATAGTTTCAAAGTATACTTCAGAGTATTCTATGTTAGATCACAGTTCCCTAATGTTTCTCTGACCTATGTTTTCCACTCTCTGAAGAATAACTCTTCAGTATCTTTATTGTCTAAAAAATCTAGATCACTATAGGCACTATAGGTGCTCTGATGAACTGAGTAAGACAGCAGTCATTAACCATGAGCACCATTTTATATTCTGTTTCTCACATTGCAATCGTTTTTTCATTCTTTGTAAGAAAGGTGAAAGTCTCTCATGAAAACCATGGTTTTCTATCACAGTTTTCATAGCCTGCATACTGTATGCAGTATCTTAACAATGTCTGATTCAAAATGTATTGATACCAGAGTAACTGAAAACAAAATATGCTCTTACTGTATATTAATAAGACAGACTCTAGCATGGATACAGAGAATAAAGGTTTTATTTATTAATACATGTATCCTTTTTTATCCACTTCAGGGTCACAGGTGAGCCAGATCTTAGCAAACAACAGGCACAAGGCACACACAGTTTCCAGCATGTGTTTGGACTGTGGGAGGAAACTGAAGCACCCAGAGGAAACTCATGCAAACCTAGGGAGAACATACAAACTCCATATAGACAGCATCCCAGGTCCAGAATTGAACGCAGGCCCCCTGCACTGCAAGGCAAAAAATGCTAACCACTACTCCAAAGTGCCACCCTTATTCATTAATCCACCATTTCTTATATAAAGGAACTCTTAATGGCGCACTTATGACATGTGCAATATGCTGTGTGACAATGACAATCTGCAGTTACCTATACACTGTATAATGATCTGAATATTCTTCATAAGAAACATGCATGGGTTTATAAATGACCAAGAGTGTTGGACCAAGTGTATTAAAAATTTGAAATAGTAGAAAAAAAAACTGAAAAACACAGTGGATGGTGGAGCATGAGCCGTGGATGCCATGTGCTGTTAGGTAGTCTTGTAGGTATTTCTTGTTTGATACTGAGAGATGGAGGCATAGGAATTTATGCAGAGTGAAATAACTCATTAGTATGTGAGACATACATATACACCGCACTGAATTTCCTGCATGGTCAGGTGATTCCATCGATCAATCATGGTTTGCAGTTGTCCCAAGAACTTTTATAAGCCGTTCCTGGCTCTGAGTATCTATGAGAGAGAACAGAGAACAGAGGACTGCTAAGATGTCTTCTCAAAGATTTATAGAAGATAGTCCTCACCTGTTGAGTGAGGTCCATCTCTGATGAGTGATTTGGGCATTCTATCTATAATTAATTATTCAGTGGGTTCTAATTTTTTTATTTCTGTTTCTCCTTATTGGAACTGTATGAATTGTGAATATTTCCGATTGCACATTATGTTGAGTTCTACAGTTCCCTTGCTCTTTAAGTATCCTTTATAAGGACTCCTAAAAACACTTTTAAAAATAAAACTGACATTTTGAGTGTTTTTCTAAGAAAAAAATCTATTTAATTAAGTTTTATTTAATAAGAAGACTTATTATTAATAAGAAGACTTTGACTTATACTCTGAGGTAGTAAAGTAGTACTTTACTGAAACTTTGATTTAAAGAATGCCCAATTCAGCTTCATAAAAGTCAGGATTTCACAGCTTTTGTCTATCAAGAGGTTATATTTTTATTTTAATGATATTCCCTGCCAATGAAAATAGTATTTTCTTAATTAAACAGGACTAGACTTATTTTGACCATCATAAAAAGATTTAAGTAAAATCTTTTAGTTGGTTTTTAACTAAAGATTGTTACATAAAGTATTGCATTAATTCCCATAATAGTGATAAGAAATGCCATTTGCGTTTACCTGCTTAATAATACCTTTTCCATGAGCAATTAAATTACTATTAGTCAGCAATGTGTGCTTAATAAAAGGATGAGCCAATAGCAAGCTTGTGTACTTAGACTCAGAAAGATAGTTTTTGATCATTTGGCTGATTCAGAAAGAGGTAGTGTATAACATTCATTTATATTAGCAAGAAATATTTAAAATAAATTTAATAAACACAACTCTTACCAATAATCAGTAGAAGGGCTTTAATAAATATGTTTTACAGCGAACACACCATTTTGGTGCTAGTTAAAATCATAGGTTTGAAACTATCCGACAACATCTCTTTATTTAAGTATACAAGTGTAAGGTTCACACAGTGCTCATTCAGTCCATACCTTGGACAGAGAACACTCTGCAGTCCCTCTGCCTTGTAATGCTTAAAAATACATAACAATGAGTCTGGTGTCATCTAGTGGCTAAGCTGAACATTTTTTAAAAGTGTCAGGAAAAAAAAACGAACTTTGAAGGCATGTGTTTCTATGAAGAAAATGTATAAGTTCTCTCACTCTGATTTGTTCTAAGTCATATATCTCTGTTGTTCAGTTTTCTCAGTTGTACTCTAAGTAGTGGTGAATCAGGAAAAGGAAGTGGAAGGATATAGTAGAACAGATGCCAAACAGTTTTGAATACAGTAAATCAAGGGGAGCTTCAAGTTTTTATTCTGTGAAGTTAACTAAACAGTTAACACTTTGTTAGATTAATATGGAGTGTTTATTTAGGTCTTTTACAGTTGATTAAGCACTCACTTTATTAAACGTATAGGTATCTATTTAAACCTCTAAGTTAGAAGCATTAGAATTATACAGTTAATTAAGTAATTAGACCAACTACTGTATGTAACAGAGCTCTGGCAGAACAAAAACAGAAGTCAATGGGCCCCTCAGGATCTGAGTTTATCACCCTCGCTTTAAGAGTGGAAGGTGGAAGTAGTTAGTTTATCCAGTCCTCTTTTGAAGACAAATTGCCATAAAGGAATAAAACTAATGTGATATCAATAAGGTTTCCTTAAACTCTGGAAGTACACCTAGGAATTAGGAAGGGAAAATGATCTTGGCTTGATTCACATTATGGAAGCAGAACAATGGTATTCTGGGCTTATATTGTAACCTTCAGCACTAACTAATCAGCAATGACCTACTGTATTAATGTCCCTAATCTTTAATGTTCCCAGGATAAAGATCAGAACAAGGGCTATGATAATTGGATTATGGGATAGTTGTTTTCTTAGTTTCCACATTCTGTGAAACTCAATTTGATTAATCCAAGCTGGAGAGAGAAAATATGAGGAAAAAGGCATATCGGATTTACTTTAATTTGAATTGCCACATATTTGCAGAAGATTCTTGAGGGAACACTTATTCTTCATGGACTGAGATATGTGCTTTTTTTTTCAAATTTCATTCCTAAAAATTTGATTCTAATCAGGGCTTTTCTTGCCATTTTTACGTCTTGCTTATTCAGTGTTTTGGATTGTACAATACATCAATAGGAATCTTCCTTTAATCACATCAGATCAAATATGTTATGCTGTGTCATTTTAGCAACGGATGAGGTTTTTATGTCTTTGTGTTTATTTCACTGAAAGATTCTCTAAATGCCTTTTCAGCAAAGTCTTGGGATTAAGTGTATTCAAGAACATCATTAGAGGCATTTAATATGAACCAGTAGTCTCTTCTAGTTTAAGATTTTTATGTTCTAATGTCCTGACAAGTCTCTTAATTGCGATCCTGATCCTGATAAGGCATATGCAGAAAACACCTGGGTGAAGTTCCTGAATGAGTAACCCTCTGACAATAGTATCAACACAATGACCTAAGTTGCTTATTTTCAGTTGTTATTTTCTTCATGAATATCACTTTAAGACTCAGGATGTCCAGCTGGAGGCGTCTCTGTGTCTCTGCGCCCAATGGAAGGCAGCACACTGTACTTATTGAGGGAGGATGGGATACGGGTCATGAGCACGGACGGGCTCTGAATCGGGGTTGAGGGGGTTTGTGGATTGTGGGAATGTTCCCAGGGTTGCTCTTTCTCCAGGGAGCTGTTTCTGCGCTGCTGGCACTGCCAGTCTTCCAGAGCTGGGACGTCAACGTCCGGGGGAAGCTGTCTAGCCTGGTACTTCTGCCCGTCAGTGCCTCTGGGGGCTCGCCTTCCCGGGGTAATGGGGTTCTCTGCCAGGTTATTGCGGGGCAGCAAGTTTGGGAACCACTGCACTGGGCTGGACGTCTGCAGTCTGGTCCGCTGCCGTCCCTTGGCAGATTTAGGCCTCGCCGCTGGGGCTCGGCTGCCCTCCTGACCTGAAGGAATGCTGTGGAATGCAATGCTTTTTGAGCGAGGCCTCTCCATGGGCATCTGCGAGGTCAGAGAGAAGTCCGAAGTTAAAACGGGCAATCTCACCTGGTAACAAATGGTTACCTAGTAACACAAGTTACAACCTGTGCTGTCACCCAACATCACATTATAAATAATGTGAGATATTGAAGTTTATATCCCACAAACATTACATTTCTGCTTTTATAACTTTTAATCACGGTAGGCACACACAGATTAAGTCTGTCGCAGCACGTAATTAATCTGATTTCCATTCGTTATTCAAGGAGTAACCAAATGAAACAGGACAGACAGGTCCGAATAAATCAGTGGCCACACAGAGTAAATATATTTCAACCAGGAATCTGATTACAACTAGCATATCATTTCTTTTGTTATTTCATTATTATTGCTTTATTTCTTTATGGTAGCTTACTGTCAAGGATCCTGTCAGGATTTGTTATTGCATGTCCCCCATTATTTGCTGGGTTAGTAATTGAGATGCAAGGCCTATATTGCCTTGCTATATTGCCTTGCTATATTGTTTGTCAAGTCATCTCTCGGTTGGCACAGAGTAACCAAGAGGCAATATATACAACAGTAGCTGGACAAACACACTCTGTCACATGAGGCAAGTAACAGTTACCGTTAGCGTAAACATTAAAGGGCCAGAACCTTGCCCACAGACACAGGATATTTCAATCACACTTCAAGAACTACAGCATAACATCTACTGGACTGGGCTCTGAAAGTTGTGTATGAAGAGGTGTGTAACGGGAAATGCAGAATACTTCTCATTTTCCTCGTGCTGATACCACTGTGACTCCTCCCACTCTCTCATTTTAATTAACAGCTTTGAAAGGTCTTTTAAGAACAGTTCTTTATGAGTGTAACAGATCATCATGGCAAATAAAATGAGGAATTATTTCATAATATCGGAATGTCAATATCTCAATTTCAATACAGTACATGCAGTAGAATAGAGTGCAAGTGTTTTACAGAGTTAGGAGGGAATTAGTTCATAATGTAACAAAAAACGTCTGCTAACACCTCTGATTGATTTTCATGTGTAAATATTGTGAAGAACTTTATCTGCGCTACAGTAAATGAGAAATCATTTCAAATTAAAAATGTTAATTGCTGAAACTGCCTTGCTTAGCTTATATAGTTTTACTTTTATCCCTACACATACAGTATGATTTTACTTTTATGAGCCATAGCAAAATTAGCAATAAGAAAATTATATGAGCCACTTAAACCTACTGTTATACACCCGAGAAAGTTCATTTGTATGGAATACTTCCACGAATTTGACCTAGACAGACAGAAGCTTGTAACTCTCAAATACTAACAGTAGATGGAAGACAATATAAACATACAGTAAATAGAGTAAAATAGGCATTTTGTCCAGCTGCACTAATCAATATTAATAATCCATTAACTTAAACAGTGCTCTTCTGGACACTCCACTTAAAGCACTTTACAGGTGATGGGGACTCCCCTCCTTCACCACCAATGTGCAGCATCCACCTGGATGATGCGACGGCAGCCACATCAGCTATCAGTGGGGAGGGGAACAGAGTAATGAAGCCAATTTATAGAAGAGGATTATTAGGAGGCCATGATTGGTAAGGACCAATGGGAAATGTGGCCAGGACGTGGGGGTTAATACCCCTACTCTTTTTGAGAAACAACCTGGGATTTTTAATGGCAACAGAGAGTCAGGACCTCAGTTTTACAGTACGTCTTGTCTGAAGGATGGCACCTCATTTTACAGTATAATGTCCCTATGACTGTACTGGCACATCACAATCCATACACTGGAGGGCCTCCCTACTGGTCACACAAACACCTCTTCCAGCAGCAACATTAGGCTTCCCAGGAGGTCTCCCATTCTCATACTGGCCAGGCTCACACCTGCCTAGCTTCATGTGGTTACCAGTTGTGATATAGATTCTTTGATCTATTAGTTATTAACTACCAAGTGGGCAAAATGTGCAGATGGTCCTCATTTTATTTTTATGTGTACTTGTGTTCTTAAACAATTTTTTTGAGCAAGCGTCTTACAATGATGTAGCACGTTTATTGTTTAACAGTTTTGTTATCCAACTCTAAAACATCTGAAAATAATTGGCTGTGCCAACAAATCTAATGAAGTACTGTATTATAAGCAGAAATAATCACTGAAAACCAGAGCCTGGGTTTGGCAGTGGAATCAGTATTGCTTCAGGTTAATCATTAAGCCAGCCTTCCTGGAGTTGTTTACAGCAAAATGTGGTTTTCTAGCACATAATACGCTGCTCCTGGGCATATAACACACATTCATCTTCAAACTGTTAATAGATCACCCACAGAAATTCAAGCAAGCTTTGCTGGTTACTGCAAAGGGGGAGATTGCCAAAATACAATATTACACTTTTAACTGAGCAATGGCAAAGCTACATGTCTAAAAACTGGTAGGACAGTGAGACAAATCTTTTCTCCTTTAATCAAAGAGTAGCTTGTTTGCATTAAGTCCAGTGCATAGATTTCCCAAAAGTAAACAAGTTTGAAGACTATGTTGTGAATTGAAAGCTTCACAATGTCTGTAAAAGAAAAAAGGAATTCTTAATTTTTAAAAGCTAGATTTGTCATTCACCTTACAAATAAACGTTTTATTTACAGTGTGCAGCTCACATCCAGTCAGTACATTATTTTAATAACCGATTAAACAATCTTTTCCAATGTGTTCGCCTTTTATTTTTCTCAAGGGAGGAAATAAACTAAGAAGAAAGGTTTGTTTTACATCCAGTATGGTTTAGGGATATCACTTTATTTTAGAACATTTTTTTGGATAACATTATAACACCGACACTCATTGATGCAAATCTCCCTGTGCAATTTCAAAATGCTTTGGCTGGGATATAAAAAAAGAGAGGTTTGCTAAGGAAATAAGTAAAAAAAACAATTCACCTTTGTTTCTTTTCAATTCAGAAGTTCTCTTATCCAGCTACAGTCGCTCCATTTTGTCTTGAAACCTGAAAGTGGCATACAAAAGTCCTTAAATGAGAAAAAGACAACACCTTGTTCTCTCTGACTAAGTGTCTCCTCTCCCCTGTGCTCTCACAGATGGAAAAGCTTCCTTGGATACTCTATTTACCTTAAGTAAACCCAAGCAGGTACTGTAACTAAATAACTATCACTGTGCACACACTATTAATAAACAGGGGCATTCTGAAAAAGAAAGGAAAATAAAACGTAGTTCCTTTTATTGTTATGGTCACTAGCTCAAGCTCTTCTATGGTAGATTTTAAACTATAGTAAGAGGTGGGACTGGTTTCTCCTTCCATTTCTTATTTATCATACAGTAACTGTGCCATGGTGTCAGACCACTCAAGTACACAATAAAGGAAGATGGGGAAGGAATTTGTACACAAAAATGACAGGAATTCCAAATCTACACAGAAGACATCAGCAGTGGGTGCAGACTGTATTTTTACTGATGTATAGCACTTTCACTTCGGTGCAGATTCTGTGTTGCTGTAAAAAGCAGGAGATTAACTGCTTACTTCAATATTGGTATTGCAATTTGAAACACAGTTCACTGTGCACAGTGTTGTCAGTTTATACTCAACAGGAGGGCTTTTAATTGCCTAGTATTCGATCATGATGGCCTGTGTCGCTTGTGGAACACTAACCATTGATTACAGCTGTCGTGTTTTCTCTGGATTACCGTTTTTTTAACTAACTTTTAACTATTCAAAGGATTTCAGGACTGAAGTTTGACTGAACCAGGTGGTCCTGTTTGAACTGCTGTTAGGGACCACTTGTCACTTGCTGTTGTTATTGACTAAAAAGATTGACTAAATCTGGATTTAGACATGGTTTTAACTTATACAGCATGTCATTTTTATTTATTTGCAGCAGAAGTTAATTATATTTAAACATTTCCTCAGATTTATATTTACATATATATATAAACTTTTTCAATATCTGCACTACTGTGGCAAGCAAAGCATAATTTAATATATTTTATGTACATTTAATGCAAAAATAACGTAAGCATATTTGTTATGTTTGTAAAATATAAACCATCAATTAACATATAGAACACATACAATTTAGTTAATATCTAAGCACTTTACAATCAGATATTTTGTTGTGTACTTGAGATATCAATTTATGTACCTATTGTCAGCATGCACTGAATATTAAATTTTAAATTACCATATGTTAATTATTTGAGGTATTCAGGCACGCATAATAGAATTTAGTATTAATTTCCTTTTTAAATAACTAGAATAAACAGACAATCAGAAAGGAGTAATACAGAACCTACAAATATTTAACCCCCAAAAATAAGCTTGCAGAAAATACAAAAAAAAACAGGTTCTGGTACTGCAAATCTCCAGAAGGCCCGCAAAGACGTGCAGCCTCTTTTGCGCATGCGTCCACGGAGTACACGCAAGCTGGAAGCGCTGAGCGGTGGTGTGCCTGCCTGCTCTGGAGGAAAAGGTATAGGAGGAGATTCTAGAAAGATCGTCATAGCTGCTTGACAACCGGTAAAACGCTAAACAAAACCAAAAAAAAAAAATAGTTAAAAAAAACACGAAACACAACACAACACGAGGAGGACTTCAGGTAGCTTGTAGATTTATGCGCCCTTTAAACGAATAAGTGTACCTCCAAACAGTTGCAGTGACCAGTAAAATATTAGGTCGATTCCGTTTTGTTGAAGCTGCGTTCAATAAATAATTTATAGTTAACATATAATTTCCGTATATATACAGGCACCGTAGATTATGTTCTTACACGATATAAATGTCATGTTGATGGATGGATTTATTATATTATGATCCTGAGTTACAGTACCTGAGTGAAGGGAGATGAGTCTTGCGCTGTTGCACGATAACTGTGAGCATACCTCATTAACTCGTATTTAACTACTGCCTTCCGTTTTGAATGGAATCAAACTAATTCTGCGCTCTGGTGTTGTGCTTTGATGTTCTTCCTTTGATATCTTCAAAACGTATGTCCCACAATCAAACAATATGTGATTAACCCTGCTTTGGACTGAAGACGAGGCATTTTCGCGTTTTTCTTAGTCAGGGTCTTGGATTTTACAATATAGTACAAGGACACTCAAATTCTGAAATAATATTTTAGCTTGAGGGGGAAAAGACCAGTCTTTCATACATCATTTTTTAGGATTTTTGAAAAAGGCCTCTCCAGTGCTCCACCATTCATTTACTATCCTAACTTCCTAGCCTTACACACATTGTCCAGTACTTAATGTAGCAAACTATAGGATGAGGTGTTGAGTGCTTGTCTTTCCATCACAATACAACCTACTGTATGCCTTTGTGATTAATTTGTGACCTGATATCTGTATTTAACACCCTGCTTTAATAATGCTGTACTGTACCTTGTTTTAAGTAGGTACATTAATTTCCATTCATTTTCACATGCATTCACAATCATCCATTAGAATTGTCTCACCCAGTTTACCATCAAGACGCTGTCAAATCTATCTGCATACAACCTGGGGGCATCTTGGGAAGTTCTGGTCTCCAATGTTGTAATCACTAAGTGGCATGAACAAACGTGGCACTTATTTTAATTTCAGAGTGGGTGGGACTTGCTCTGGTAATATTACAGTAGGTACGGGTGAAATAAGATAAAGCTCGAAATGGAGCTCAAGATGAATTATTGACTGTCCATCACATGTTTTTGGTAACTCTTGTCATTTCCCCGCTGTCTGCAGATTTTTCCCATTATGGCAGGGGAACTGAAATGTCCCAGCAGTTCTTTGGAGCAGTTTATTTTACTAGCACGAAACACTAAAGGATCAGCGTTGATTGCTCTCATTAATCAGGTGCTAGAAGCACCTGGAGTGTATGTATTTGGAGAGCTTCTGGATTTGCCCTGTGTCCAGGAGGTGAGTCTGGGAAAGTGTTTCATAGGACTTTGTGAAATAATAAATACATGTCCTTGTTTTAGCTACTGTAGATTAGATGAGCCATTTTAGAATAAAGAGGTGATAAGCATTGAATGTGGATAGGACAGTCACAAAGTCACAGCAAGCAATATAGGAAAGGGACGCATACTGAGAAGAACCCAGAGTAAAACAACTAGATCATGATCAGAATTGAGATCTAGGTGATTAATGAAGAAATATTGGACCTTTACAGAGGAGGGTACTGCTAATATCCTAGGACATTAAGTGCAACCTCATTCCAAACTCAATAGTAACCTCTTTAGATGAGAGAATATCCTTACTAGGAAAAACATGTTTTCTGATGATGGTTGTATTATGATTGTGAATCAAAATAGATTCCCCACCTTTCACATTATGTTAAAAGTGTTTAAAGTTCAATATGGTAGTGCATTTATCTTGAGGTTTTGTCATGCACTACAGGGTTTAAGCAAAAAGTAGGGGAAAGTACAATTTACTGTATGTCAACAGCGTATTAATGCAGTTCAGAATAAATATATTTGCATTTGCTAATAATGATAAGATCTCATCTAAATTGAGATTCCACTGCTATGATGCAAAAAAGCTTCAGATTTAAAATGTTTCTTATGTTTCTACAGCTTTCAGAAGGTCCCAACAAAGGATATTTTCAACTCTTAAATGTGTTTGCTTATGGTACTTACCTTGATTACATAGGTAAGATACAACCTGTAGTTCACACTTACAGTAGATATACAGAAAAGAAAGCATGTAGTGCATTTTCACCAGTATCTCTTGCGTCATTTCAGCAAACAAAGAAACACTGCCTACCTTAACTCACACCCAGCAGAACAAATTGAAGCACCTGACCATTGTCAACTTGGCAGCACGAATGCAGGTACATTTAGTTGTCAGTAGGTGGCACTGTAGTATGGCTTTTTGTTTTTTTATCGGTAGAGATGTTTGTTGCAATTGTCCTTAAGGCACTCAATTCAACTTTAAAATCTCAATGTGTTTGGACTAAATAACTAAAACAGCATCTTGACAGTTGGCCTCTTAAAGGTAAGTTAGGAGACTGTGTTCTGGAGTAGGGAAAAGGGTTACAGCCCTGGATTCATTATACTGAACATTAAAAAAACATGTATCCTTCTTTTATGCATGTATATGTTTAGAAACATAAAGTTGATACTTGACTATGACAAGGTATGGCTTTGTTGCAAGACTGTTGCATAAGCCACTAAATCACCTCATTATTGAGAGAGTGGATTGGGCTCAGGTAGTGAGGGGATTTAACATATTGTATGTCGCGCTTAGTGTGAATCATTAAGGAAAAACACAAGGAGCCAATATGTCGCATTCATCTATGCCTTCATGCCATCGATATGCTTTTATAAACTACTTGATGGGCTTGCTTATTTAATCTTTTTAGTATTTAGGTTTTGTCATTGAAACATAGGGGTATACTGTACATATTTTTACCGTTAAGAGTGTGATGGAGTTCAGCACGACAATGTTTTCAACACTAGTTTTGTAATTTACAACAAAAATACGATTTGACCTGCAGTGTTACTTTTTGATTTTTATGTGTGATCTTTAGCAGAGCATTCCTTACTCAGTGCTGCTGAAGGACTTGGAAATAAAGAATCTGCGCGAGTTAGAGGACCTGATCATTGAAGCTGTCTACACTGATGTCATCCGGGGAAAGCTGGACCAACGTAGGCAGCTCCTTGAAGTGGATCTCTGTGTCAGCCGGGATATCCAAGCCAGGAACATCAGTAGCATCGTAGACACGCTCCAGCAGTGGTATGTATTGACTTTTTCCCCTTCACCTTTTTCTGTGCTCTCCTGTCACAGCCAGACCCATAATTTTCAGTCCTTTTTTTACTTGTTCTTTCAGAAATGTGAGATGTAGCAGTTCAATTCTAAATATTTATACAGTATGCACCTATACAGTAATAATACATGTGAATGATGGTCACTTGTGCAGCCTATGAACATGCACTTCAGCTGGATCTTAGAGACTCAATTTCAATTCATTAAAAGTACAATTTAATGCCTTGGTTTTTTACCATTGTTAGTGTTAATTACTTTTATTCATCTTTCAAAATGTATATATTCTTCTTTAAAGCTAATCAACAAAATGGTAGTTTTTTACACCATTGACTTTGAAAAACAATGTTTCTTCCCAGCTGGTGTGCCTAATGTGCTTTAGGCTGCATTTAATTTCTTAGGGATTACATTGTCCAAGTTTCATTGCTGGCTTCCTGCGTTTTTGCAGGTGCAGTAGCTGTGAATCGGTCACATCAGCGATCGAACTGCAGATCAACAGGGTGAATCTGTGTCGAAAGAATCATCTCAGAGCTCAGCAGCGATCTGAAACAGAAGTAGGTTCATTATTAGGGACTATGAATGCTAATAAAAGAAACATGAAATGTATCTTCTGGAGAGTAAATAATTTTACCTGTCAGCTCCTTGGTTTTTGATTCAGGCTCATAAGGATATCCTCAAACAATGGTGCTTTTTTCTAGAATAAGTATGTTGATGAGAAAAGTTTTGATCCCTAAAGCCTAAGGTTTAGGTTTGCTGTCATATTGCTACATGTTTTATAAAACATATTTTTTAGGTGAGTAACATCAAGAAAACATTGAAGGCAACAGCCTTGCCCTCCTCACAAGAAATGGACTCCTCCTCGCTGGATTGGGAAGGCTCCCAGCCCAGTGATCAGAGGCCGCTGTCGAAGATGATGTCCAAGACGAAAGGACCAGTCCAACACTAAGCTCACGGATCAGCCTGTGCTCCTCGCCTGTCCGTAAGCCTTACTGAGGGGAATCTTGCTGCACCACTGTGGAAAACTGAGTGTTTTTGCGAAAAAAGAAAATAAAAATTGTAGCAGTTAGAGCCATTTTGTTTTTCCCCCTCCTTTAAAATGTAATTTGTTCTGTCACCATATTTTTCTCCAGTGTGCTTCAACGGGCTAGGAGTTTCAAGAGTAAATGAGGCACATTGAATTCTAAATTTGATGGTTTCAGTAGGATGGTCAATAGTTTTTAGTGGAACAAAGAGGTGTGGGCATAAAGGAAGAAAATTGAAGGAAGTATAAAAAATACAGGAATGTTGTGTTGTGTTTGTTATTGTAGGAAGCTAAACTCATATGGATTTGAATTAAGAACATTTTGTTACTATTCCCCTCAGGGAGAAACCCTGAGTTAGTCTGAGGAGTTTCAAAGATCAGCAGTATAAATATTGACTGCATATGATTTCATTTTCATACTGGATTGTTTTGTTTATATGTGGATGTCTTGGTGTCTGAAATTAACCTTCAATCAATGGAGAATGTCATTATTATTTGATTTATTTTTATTTCACAAAATACAACTTTAAATAAAGAGAAAGAAATAGACTACCTAATTTAGTTTGACAACTGCAATACTTGATTTTTCCCTTCCCCACAAAAGGTATTTACACCTTGCAGTTTTCTAAAATTAACCAAAATGAAAACCTGTATTACAATACCTGTTTTCTGAGATACAGGTAAAAGTTAATGATGTGTAATTGTAATGTGCCAATATATCTGTCATACCTTTGCTTTTTATTTAATACAAACTTTGTAGTTGCTTGGCATGCAGCTCTGTCTTGAAGAAGCCCTTTGGTCAGTGGTTTCCAATGTCTGCTTTATTCACATCTTTAAAATTAAGTGTTGCTTATTCTTTTTACGACTTGCTCTTATGTGCTACAACCTATTTTGTGTTGGCACTCAGTGCCGTAAAAATGCAAACTAATTTTATTTAGCACAATATTTGGCATGTACTGTACACCTAAAATCCATATGTGACCACTAAGTTCTTTTAAAATTAAATTACTGCTTTTCAGCTTGACTCAGGCAGTGGTCCCTGAGGAAAGAGCCAATGTTATAAACTAACAACGTCTGGTCTTTTAACATGATTTTTTGTCTACGTACCCCAGTGACCTACTTTTGGTTTCATTCACCAGATCACAATGGGAAAGGGTTCCATAACTGTTGACAGTACCTGGCTGCTCTTCATTGGGGGTGTTGAGGTTTTCGTAACTGTGTGTGTCCGTTTTGTTGTTTTTTTATGTAAGACTCTGATACGCCTGAGTCGTACAAAACCCTGGCCTCTCTGTGCGACAGCTGCAGCTGGCTTGAAATGTGCGTCATCCCCCACACTGTGAAGATATGAGAGTTATTTTACTTTTCAGGACCCCTTCAGCGACAGCACAGGGAGACTGCCTGTACGGACAATCGCCAAGGCCCAGACGCAGCGCCCCCCTGCCGAGGGTTAATCACGAGAATAAAATAACGATCTGCACAATTAGCTCAAGTTCAAGCCTGCAGGCCCCGGGATTTTGTGGACCCCTTAAATGAGGGAATGAGAGACCCCTCACACTGAGCCGACGGCTGTTTAAAAAAAACAAAACGTTACAAAACCCATTACTTTTACACAGCTGAGTTGAGTCTGGCAAAATAATAATAATGCTTTTCCCTTGGGAAATATGTGTAAAGTGTGGAGTAATTGAAGAGAAATTTAGGACACTTAGAAACAGAAAAGTTTCATTAGAAACAGTTGATGAATTATTAAAGGTTCATCTTTAATTGACGTTTACAGAATGTTGCATGTAAATAAAACAAATCTCAGATGCTTTGCGAGTCTTGGTGAGTAATGGGATGGGAGACCTCCAGGGAAAACCAGATTGGTGTTGTAAAGAAATGTTGGTAGACCAGTAGGTGGCACTATTCCCTATGCATCATAATCTCTACTGAGAACAGTGTGCTGGGGAAGGTGTTATCCTTTGGGTGATGTGTTAAACTTTGGTTGTGATCCCATGGCCTAAGAGTAGGTGAGTTAACCCATGTGTCCTTGCTAAATTCCAGTTTGGTTTGCGAAATCTGGTCTATCTAAAACTTCTTCTTCAAATGAAATGGGACAGCTGGCAAATTATTATTAGTGAATGAATCAGTCTCCTATTAAGAAGACAATTATTACATTATTTTACCAGCCCTTGCTTTTTTTGAAGTTCTTGAACAGTATTACAGTACATGTAATTTTGGGGAGTTGTAATTGAATTGTAAATTATCACTTAACAGTCTTTTTACCCTGTGTCAAAAGCCTATATTTAGTTTTTCGGAAATACTGTGACAGAAGCTGTGCATGAAAGCAGTATTTTGTATTTGTAAATGCAGATCACCCAAAAGCATATTTTTGTATCTCTTGAACAAAGAGTGTTTTTAATTAAATCACAGCAAAACAAAAGAGTAAGCCACCTGTCCCTAACAGTGATTGTCATTAAGCTGTACATCAATTTTTGGATGGAAATGTTTTTAAAATACAGTGAACAACACATGGCTCTTGGGTGTTTGGCCCCAGGGGTTCCTACTTTGCAGCTGAGCTAGGATCTCAGCTGACTGTGTGTGACCCAGTGCTAGTCAATCAAGACTAGTCAGCTCCTCCTGGAGTACATTCTAATGAATGAAGGGCTCTTTCTGTAATAAGAGAGGAGAATTTCACCAAGTGAACTGCTCTGGAATGATGATGGTTTTTATGTGTCATTTAGTTTCTCGTAGTTATGGGGATGGGTCTGATGGCAAATTTCTCTTTTTGCATTATGGTAATCCTTTTAATCTCAGTGAAAAATGTGAACAGAAATTGACCCGTAAGTTTAAAAGGTAATAACTTTTGTTTTCAACTCCATCAAAAACTTTTATGCTCAGGGACCAGTAACCAGTAAACAGAGGTGTGATGAGGACAGTTTTAACAGACTTCTGGAGAAGTACACTACTTTAGTAAAACGGCTGAAATGTAAATGGATGTAGCCATCTGAGCTTCTTTATGTATTTTCCTGATTTCCTTCCCGTAAAAAACATAGCAAGAAAACAGTGTGACAAAATTCAACCTTCTCAGTAAGAAGACTGGTGACTTATCTTCTACCTTACTTAGCATTATTCACCTTTTGCTCATTTTGTTAGCATATTCATTCCACACTCTCCTATAGTGATCCCTTTGGGGACAGAGCACCACAGCTTGGCCCTGGAACAGGCCGTCAGTGCCCACAACATTGGGGAACAATGGAGGACAGTTTAATCAAAGCACATCAAAGGGGGAGGGATGAAAGAGACCGCCCGCGTTTTCATGCCATCTCGCTCTGCCTGGGTTAGCTAACAGTTCTGAACTCCATTGTGCAGTGTGGGTGCACAGAAGGGGCTGGAAACAGTTCAGTGTTTTCTTACACAGTCCCGAACCGGGGTGGGGAGGCAGGATCTTCTCTACAAAAGCATCAGCCGACCATTAGAAAGCGTGTGTTCTCCTTGATGTACAGAAAGATTGGCGATGAGCCGATTACACACACTCACACACGTATGTTGGCATTGCAGATTATGCTGTCATCACAAGCCAGTCAGCACTCAGGGGATTTTATGTTTTAAGTTGCAATATTTTGCTCGTTAACAATTTTTTACCGGTGTTAACAGCACAATATTCATGTAGGCAATTTTTTGTAATGTTGACTCCAATTTACAGTATATTTTGCATGCACTTTACAGTGCATTTTATACAAAATGTGTGACTGGTACAGTATGTAACTTGACCTCAAAGGTAGGACAATCCCTAAATAATAGAATATCAAGCTGATGCATACTGATATACAGTATATATATTTAGAATGTAATTGACTGCTAAGAATCAAAAAGAAGAGTGAAGCCTTCTGTGCCTTGATAGGATGGGTTTTTGTAATATGAATTACTTTTTTGACTCTGGATATAGTTGACAGTTCAAATGTCAGCAGGATGACTGATACTGTTCCAAATGACACTGGCTTCTCACACAGGTTACCACAAGATCAGCAGGGGTGCCCAGAAGAGGCAGAACCAAGTATCCATCATCCCATCACTAAGTTAGCCAGGCCAGACATGGTACAGGTGGGATTTTAAATTGTCGTCTCCATGGTGCAGGAAACTTTAGGAAGGAAGTAATTCTGCATCCCTATCCTTCTAGTATAGGCTTTAGGATCCTGCCACCTTTACCAGAAATAAATAACTGTCTTATAATGAATGGACAGATTATGAAGTGGTCTATGCTTTAGCTGAGTGCAGTAAAGTGAAGTTGAGAAACGCATGTTTATGGATATGACATCCCATTCAGATTGTATTCTATCTTGAACCCATTATCTTCAGAACTAGGTTCTAGGTACCATGACTCTATATTGGACTAAAAACTATTGAGTATGAATGGGTATAACATACTTTTAAAGGAAATATGCAAGACAGGAAATCCTTACCTGACAAGAGCATTACCACCTTCTCATATAGTCACATCAAATATCAGAAGCTAAGCAAGTCTGGGCCAGGTTGGTTCTGGGGTAGAATTTCTCAAGTTCACCTCTAATTTCTCTAAGGGTTTTGGAGAGCCCTAGTCCAGCAGGTTTTCTCAGCAGCCTCTAAATCACCAATTTCTAAAGGCATGGAACAATTTTACTCTCATCAATTAAACAGGTGGTCTCAATTAGGTGGAGATAATTTTGACAAAAAAAAATCCAGTATCGTATGAAGTTCCTTTAATTGAAATATTGCTATGATGTTAAACTGTATACATTTCCTGGCACTTCTTTTAAAAGTAAAAGTGTTAACCCAAGTTTCCTGACTAATTTCCACTTGTGCAATCTTGCTTTACCTACATTTATTCAATTGGTGGAGCAGTTTCTCACTTCTCCACCTGACCTGCCTTGTAGCATGGCTGCTGGTGCCGAATGGCTGCCATGTGTCGTCCAGATGGGTCCTTCACTTCAGTGGAGGTTGAAGTGGATCCCCTTAGACTTGTGAAGCTCTTTGGGATCCAGTGGGCCGAAAAAGTGCAACATAAGAGCTAGGAAGAGTTGTTGTTAGTATTACCTGAATGTATTATTGTTTTTGTGAAACAAAATAGAGCTGTGTTGAGAAATACCAAAGTAATCTGACCTGGCAATATTGTATTGTGAGAGAGAAAAGTATGAAAATGATCAATTGGGGCGGCTTGTCTGTGATCGTTAAGGGACAGCTTTGAAGTGGGGAGGCTCACAGGGACCGGGAGACAATGCCTCCTTTGAGAGACAAGCAGAATAGCAGACGTCCCCCCTTTCTCTCATTCTCTTTCCAAGCACTACAGACCACAGCCATCTCTTCCCTAACTTTCTTTCCAGTGCTAATGAATTCAAACAACAACTTCCCCCCCTCCTTTTACACAGAACCAAGCCCCTTTTTAATTTCTAGCCTTGGCAAGTTTTAGATGGTTTGCTGTCACCGTCTTAATGAATTCAGCTGTTTGTGCATTGGCCATGGAAACACCCCCTACTAACCAAACAGCCCCCCTTCTGCTGTACCCCACTGGACTCTATATATACCCCAGGCAGCTACACGCACCTCCCTGTCCATTGTTCTTGAAGTAAACTTGTAGACAGATGCCCCTCAAGCAAGTCTGGGAGAAAGCTGAGAGACTAGGGAGCTGGGAGACTGCTACTACAGAAACCCTGAAATAAAAAGGCCCTGGCGATTCCTGAAGGCATCAGACTTAGGTTCTGATTTTAAAACTGTTTTTTCTTTTCTTTTTAATAACTGAGAATGTTGCTGGTCTATCTTCTGCAAATCTTGGATTGCAGTTTTGCTGCACCTACAGGAAGAGAAGTCTATAGGCTGCCTCAAAGCACTTTACAAGGTAGAAACATTTCCTACTCTTCTCTTGGGTGGCGTGTCTGCATGTGTCTGCTATATCGTGTGTGTTTTAGGATTTCTTCTGATGGGGCAAAGGTAGTGCTGTGTTGTCACATTAATAATATGGCTATTTACTGGATTTTGCAAATACATTAAATGACCCAAGAAAAAATAATATTGAACATTTGAAAAAAAATCTTGCAGACTTTTCCAATTTATACATTGAATTACATGTGAACATTAATTTTCAATGCCTACATTGACTATTTTGATTACACCCAGCGAGACTACACTATTTTACTTTGATCAATACAACTACAATATGATCATGATAAGTAAGTGAAATCTTAAAATGCAATACTATGTATTTTTTGAAAAATTAAATAAAGACGTAATAGGATTAGTTCTGGATGAATAGTTTATCTCTGTAGAGACATACAGTTGAATATTTCTATTCATTAAAATCCTATTAGTGCTAGGTTTAGACTCAATACATAAGATCTTAGTAAATGTATTGAGACCTTATAACACTACTGTAAATACTGTAAGCACTAAAAATACTGTAAGCAATTTAAGTTATCAGCATAGTTATTTGAAAATAAAAAAGTCAAGCTGCAACAATACCACCAATTCTGGAAGTCACCAACTTTAAGTAGTAAGTGAGGTGAAATGATTCTCAGGTTCAAACTTGCCAATAGTATTCATCCGGTTCACTTTCCTGTCATTTGTATTTCTTACATGCTGATCTCTTGTTAAACTAGTTTTGTGTATTATTCATTTCTACTGTATATTGTCTTTTCCAGTCTGCAAACAATTGCAGCAAATATACTGTACAGTAGTTTCCAAAATACTTCTCAACACAGTTATAGACTGTGGAAAGCATGGTAATGTTGCACTGTAATACTATTCTAATAGCGCTGGAGTATGATGTTAATGTGTCTGGCAATACAATTTTGCAAGTGTTTTTATGGAAACTGTGATAACTGGAATAGTAGTTCAACACAGGAGAGAACACTAAGGTAAAGAATCATATACATATAATTATAATAATACAAATATATATCAAATTATGCTTCTAAATATTTACTGTGATACAACATGGTAAAAGGAGATTAAAGTAAAGTTCAGTGATATGGTGAAAGAACAGAAAGACAAAGGAAAGTTAAAGCAAAATAAATGCAGGAATTAGAAAGTGAGATCCTTGTGAACATGACTTGCAGATTTACAATGGTTAACTTGCAAAACTGTGCCTTCTTTATATGATATTTCTCATAGAAAAGCCATTCTTGGATTTCTGTTTTCTCTTCTGTTACTTTTTAAATGAAATTGCATTATACTATTCATTGCACTGAGAAGAAAAGTCCAGGCTCATCAGAAAGCCTTGTCCTGGGTGTCTAAGTCTTCAAACAGCTCAGAGAATGTTAATAACTTTCTGTTTACTTGGGCTGGAAGAGCTGTATTTTTAACAGTTTTCCCTGCTTTTCTCTGCTCTATGCAAAACTAGCTCTCCTGTGTAGGCTTATTACACCATAGTGCAATGGAAATAACACCATACGTGCACCCTCCTATGAGCTTTCTTGTGCAATATCACCAATTTAGATGGAACTATCTAACACTTCAGAACTCTTAACTGTATCTCTTATCCCTGTATCTCTCCTTATCTATCTCCAATTCTAATAGCTCTGAGACTGGACCTCAAATGCAGCAGTCCATAAGGTTTGGGACATTACCTTAAACTGTCAAAAACACAAGACCACAGGAACAGGGTTAAAACGGAAATAGAAGACCCTTAACCTACAGTAGCTTTTCATTTGTGTTTAAACCCGTATGTCTAATTTGTGCAGTGAGGCATAAGGATTTGTTCAAAACAGCCTTGCCTTTCCCGTTGAGACCTCTATCTTGCTTTCCCAGTACGCAGTATTTTCAAGTAGTCAGTGTCTTGTATCTGAGCCCCACTGTTGACAGCTGCCACCCTGCTTTCTCTCTCCCGGTGCCCGGGCAGCCCTGTCAGAGCGCGGTACGGTGGTGCTGGAGGCGGCCCTGGCCAGTGCCCTCTCCGCCTTGGAGCTGGCAGTGTCGGAACGGAGCCGGGCGGAGCGGGGCTGCAAGGGCTGCCCGCCCTGCCTCTTTCAGGACTGTGGACAGCGCACAGGACCTTGCGGTAAGAACACGCCGTTGGACCTCGGGGTGTGTGTGGGGATTAGGGCCAGACTTCAGACTTCAGACATGGTGCCTCCTAATTTTGTTTCTGACTGATCTCTCAGCTGCTCAATTAATCTACTTGCTGGAAGGTAATATGCTCCCCCCCCCCAAAAAAAAAAAACTTGACAAGAATTGCAATCAATTGTAAGGATTCCAGCTAATTGTAAGGTATGTAATTAGCACATTAATTTCCTAGAGAAACCTGTTAGCTCTTAAGGCTCAAAGTCTCCACACATAGTTCACGCTAAACAAATTATCTACATGAGCTTGTACTTTATTTTGCAGATCCATTACAAGCTGGCTCTTCAGAGCCCAGCTGTGAGGTGATTGACCAGGCACAGAGGCTATCGGATGAGAGGGATCGTAACTGGGCACTGAGCCAGGCATGTGGGTACTACCAGCGAC
Organism: Lepisosteus oculatus; assembly: GCF_040954835.1. Lineage (NCBI taxonomy): Eukaryota > Metazoa > Chordata > Actinopteri > Semionotiformes > Lepisosteidae > Lepisosteus > Lepisosteus oculatus. The sequence goes on along the minus strand of NC_090708.1, from coordinate 11,545,041 downwards.
GCTGCCAGGCTGGAGAGGTGGGGAAGGAGAGCTGTATCAGGATCATGGGAGAGAGCTGCAGCGCCCGTGTCCTGCAGTGCAGTGAGTAGAGTTCTGATTAGCCTTTTGATCACTGGCACTGATTTCAGTGGACAACATGCAAGTTGTCAGATCGTTTTTTCAAAGCATTAAAGAGCATGAGCTCCAATTTGGTAACCAATCACTTATTCAGTATTGTACGTCCATCATACAGATCTAATACGGTCAAAATAGTGAATATATTTTGCTTTGATGAACAAGCATGAGTCCCTTCTCTTTTATTTAGACTGCATATCTGTTAAGAGTAAACAGTGAAATACAAAGACAACGATTATTATCTGTTTTACCCATTAGTGTTAGGAATCAAATGTAATTTATAGTTAAATGCACTGGCAGGTAAATGGAGAGAGAGACTGACAGTCATAACTTTTGATTGACTGGGTGTTTCCTCTGACAGGGTTGCTGAACACCATGCAGAACCTGGATACGGTGTCCGAGACTAAAGGCCTAGGTACCTTTGCCTGTGTTTCAACTTTCGCTTCTAATAATCGTCTTAGCAATTTGTGGGACATTACTCTGACCCATTCCACTTTTCTGGTCCTTTTCTCCCAGGAGTGTGTGGGAGAAAGATGGTGGCAGTACAGAATGTCACTCAGCCACGCTCAAGAATAGTGGGGGGCTTTCCTGCTGCCCCTGGTGCTTGGCCCTGGCTGGTCAATCTGAGGCTGGAGGGAGAGCTAATGTGTGGTGGGGTACTTGTGGATAGCACCTGGGTCCTGACAGCTGCCCACTGTTTCACTGGGTGAGTTCCTTGCCATTCTTGTGAAGTTTATTGATTATAAATCAGCACTCGTTACTTATTTGGCAGCGCATGAAAGCAAAGAGAAGTCAAGTGGAATATGTGTGCATATTTATACAGTATGTGCTTGTGCGCGTTAGTGTTTTGTGTTGTGTTGTATGTGGGAGAAAATGCTACATTGAGCTAAATCTGGAGGTTGGAATTTCACTGATCACCTTTACATCTTGCTGTGGGATTGGCTAGTGTTTTTTGCTCTGGTAGTTTTGCAAGCAGACTCTTATTTTTCTTGCAGGAGCCGTAGTGAAAATTCCTGGACTGCGGTGGTGGGGGAGTTTGACATCACAAAGACTGACGCTGAAGAACAAGTCATGAAGGTCAACCGCATCATCAGTCACCCCAAGGTCTCGACCAGTCTCGTCTCAGTGTGTGTCAATGTGTCTCTGTCCTGTGTGTCTGATGGCAGTGTTTGTTCTTTCCCTTTCTGTCGGTGGGTCTGGCACGCCCTTCAGTCAGGTCTTATCAAACTCTCACCAATCATACCATTTAAAGTTAAAGATTAGACAGAATCAGCACGGTGATAAAAGGCACGATTCTGTAGAAAGTGATACTTGTAGGTGAAAATATTCCCGGACAGTCCCGGACATGACTACTAAAGATAACCTTGTCACAGCAAAACCAAAACTGTTTAAGAAAATACAAATCTGGATAAATGACCAGTAACCTGATTCGCATCAGTCATTTTGTCATTTTTGGCTGCTTGCAGAGTCTTGCTTTTGTGAGGTGTACAACTGCCTCCGTGGCCTCATTGCCGTTGTGTTATAAAATCAATATACAATGTGTACGCCACTGTGATTATTCTCTGTTTTCTGTACATTGGGTTAGTGCACATTTTACACTCTGTTAGAATTAGAAATCCGGTAAGCTCAATTCTGAACACTGGAATAATACAACATTAAAAGATCTTCCAGTGTTGGGATGGAGGTGACTTTGTCTGAGAGTTTTCTCTTTTCTGCAGTTCAACAAGAAGACCTTTAACAACGACATTGCCCTGGTGGAGCTGACGTCTCCGGTGGTCCTCTCTGACAGGGTGACTCCTGTGTGTCTGCCCTCGGGCGAGGAGCCAGCCGTGGGGACACCCTGCTCAGTGGCTGGCTGGGGCTCTCTCTATGAAGGTAAGGGGGCAGCGGCCTTGCAGGGGTTTGAAACTAAGGGTTTTAGAGAGATTATTACTAAATGCTTTACTAAATTGTAAACTAAAGACTGAAGTGATAAACTACAGATCATCACTAAATGCTTTAACAAATTATTTATATTTTATAAGCTTATCAATTATTATTTAGATCCAGCTTTATACTGTTGCATACTACTGTATGTAGTGAGTATATTTATTTTCTCATTTGAATACAGTTGAAATCTGACCTATGTTTTCTTAGGCCAGTGGGAGGTTCATTTAGCTCCAAAATTTCCCGAGTCTCCTCTGGGCACATGGGCACTGATGGGAAAATGACTGACCTCACCGCTCCTGTCTTTCTAGATGGCCCCTCTGCTGATGTGGTCATGGAAGCCAAAGTGCCCATTCTCTCTCAGAACACCTGTAAAAGTGCTCTTGGCAAGGAGCTGGTCACCAACACCATGTTCTGTGCTGGCTACCTCTCTGGGGGCATTGATTCCTGCCAGGTGCGTTCTAGCTGTACTTGTGCACCATAGACTCTGCCAATATCACTGACCTGGAGAGTGGAAAGACTGGTATGATAAGAGTTTGACGTAGCGTGTGAGATCTATACAGCCTTCAGAAATGCCTCCTGTTCAAGGTAAAAAATGTATATAAGGACATTTTGAATGAAAAAACATTAGGAAGCTTTGCTCATATAATATTTTATATTGCATGGTGTATGTGTTACAGATACAGTAGATTTTCCTATTGAATTTTGTCAGTCAGTTCGAGCTCCTTTCCCAGCTCTGTGTTTGCTCTTTTCGAGCAGGGTGATTCGGGAGGCCCCCTGACCTGCCTGGACCCTGTTTCAGGACGGTTCCAGCTGTATGGCATCACATCCTGGGGGGATGGCTGTGGAGTGAGGGGGAAGCCTGGGGTGTACACCCGTGTGACCGCGTTCTCTGACTGGGTCCGCAGTGAGATACAGAGTAAGGCACAGCACAGAGCTGCTGTATACTCTGCTTAACTGCTCTTGATTGTGGAGAAGTGAGACGATCTCTTGGGGTTATTCTTATATGTAGTGTTCTGTGCTGTAAAGTAGTGTATGTTGTATTTTAATAAATTGCTTTCTCTTGTCAGTCAGTTCGCAGTCATCTTAGAAAGCTTGATTTCTATGTACATATCTTGATTTCTTAGAAAGATTTCTATGTGCATATTGATGGTAGGGCTGCATTGTCACCAGAGTAAAATCCTAAATATAAAACTAAAGCACAAAATATGTGATGCAAAATTCAGTAATATTGTTCTAAACCCAAGTCTGGTAAGGCTTCAGGATCATTAACTGTCCTTAGCACATTAGTAGGATAGACCTAACAAGTTGTGAGCAGCTATATCACCCTGCAACTCACAACTTGCCACCTACTGAAGCTAAGCAGGTGTGAGCCTGGCCAGTACCTGGATGGGAGACTTGCCAGCCAAGGTTGCTGCTTTATGGGTGTTAAAGGTACCAGTAGGGGGCACTCACCCTGCGGTCTTTGTTACTGCTAATGCCCTAGTATAGTGATGGGGACACTATACTGTAAAAAGGCACCGTCCTTTGGATGAGATGTAAAAGATCCTGACTTTCTGTAGTCATTAGAAATTCTTCAGTGTCTCTTGAAAAGAGTAGAGGTGTTACCCCAATGTCCTGGCTAAATTTCCCCCTGGCCTTTATCAATCATGCCCCCCCCCCAAAACAAAAGCCCTCTATGAACTGGCTTCATCATTCTCTTCTCCTCCCCACTGATAGCTGATGTGTGGTGAGCATTCCTCTGCACTTTGGCTGCCATCACATTCAGGTGGATGGTGGTGGTAGAGTGACCAGAAAAGTGCTATATAACACTGATAGTGTAAGGAATTATTATGATAAGTTCCACACTTTTCTTTTTTAGAGTCCTTGGGGAGTAGGGAGCCTACCTGTCCCGAGCTGCTGCGCACATCAGAGCTGTCAGAGGAGCAGCAGAGGTCAGAGTTCAGTGCCCTGTGCCGCTTTTATGTCAACTCCTGCTCCCCGCTAATGGGCACTGCCGCTTGCACCCACCTGGCCGAGGACAAGTGTCGCACCCGCTACAAAAAGTGCCGTGAGTGTTTCTGCACACGCGCCAGCTCACCTCCGCGTGAAACTTGCCGTGCTGTCGTCAGAGCTAAGCCTGGGCCCCGCCACACTCCCTTCTCCAGGCAGGGCCAGACGTGCACGTTGAGGCGCACTACTGTGCACATTGCACGTTACACGTGCACGTTGAGGCATTTCACCTGCTGTGCCTACTGTGCAGTCGCTTGTTTGTAGAAAGGGCTTCTCTCAGCCCAAACATGACCTCGCTTCATATCCACAAGCACTCATCCACATTTCAAAAAAGGAAAGTCTGGAAGTGCTGCTTGACTTTTGCCTGAGCTCCTGACTGTAAGCAGTGAATTTCAGTGTGATGGCCACTGTCAGGGTTTTTTCTCAGTGACTCTAGAAGGACCTCTAGGCTACTTTGACATCCTGAAAGCCATTCCTCTCTTGACATATAATGCTTATAATGCCCTTTACTTTATTTTCGCTGTTGGCCTCAGATTCCTATAATAGCAAAAATAGGTTTAAATAATAACATTTTTTTCCACAGTCAGTCTTTACTGACACTCAATAAAGCTAGAAAAATAGATCCTACAAAGCAGCATTTGTTCCAGTGCTTAGAGGTGTTTTCCGCGGATAATCGAACTGCCAGCACTGCTCATTTGTGAGGCCTGGTTGAGCGCAGGGAGTGTGTTTGTGCTCACTGGTGCTCTCTGGCGTTTTGTTGGCAGAACTGCGCTCCTTTCTGCAGACTCTGCTGGACCTCCTGCAGCGAGCAGATGTCTACATCAGAGAAAAGGTGGACCTGTCCTTCTTCACAAAGACTCTCCCTCAGCTGGTGGAGCACATCTACAGCACTGCCTTCACCGCCCGTGAGCGCAGGGAGGCGCCTTCCCAAACAGGTACAGCACTCCCACGTTTACTTACTCTGACTGTCACAGAGCTGATAGCTGCGGCCGACTTGAGACAGTTTATACTAACATCTGTTTTGATATGTATTTACATTTTTTGCTCTTTTGAAAATTGTGCAAACTCTGAATATTGTTTGCCCGAAGCCGTACATTTTTTCCACTATGGTTTGAGAACATTTTGCCCTTAAATGCTTCCATTTTTAAATTACAAAATAAATTCCCCGTGAATTGACATAGATGTGGATTTTGTTTCATGTCACAGATGAGCATGCTGTTACACACAGTCATTGATTCTACTACCAGAATGCAGCAGTCTGGAGGCTGTCCCTGAAGTCAGGACCTCACCCTTGACATGGGTGTCCATGAGTCCATCACAGCACTCACAGACAGGAAACACGTTAGGGACACCAGTAAACCTACAGGAGCTACAGTAGCATGTTGTAAGCTTGGGCGTTAGGGCAACACATACTGTAACAGCAAATGAGATTTTGCTATGTCAGGAAAGGGGCCTAAATCCATGTCACAATGGCAGCAGTGGCAACAGCTCGGCAGGTGGACCTTATGTCATGCTGTCTCCTCTCCTTCCTCTCTCTCTCCTTTCAACTGGAACAGGAACTAAAATACTACAGACTTCACCGTGCTAAGCAAGTGCAACAAAACAACTGCAACTCAATTGAACAGGATGTACACACAACTTCCCTAACTTTGAGCTGTATTGTCTTTGAAAAAGGCATTTCCCTTGGCTAACGAAGGTATTATTCTAAAAGAGCAGGTAGCGCTGTCTGTCCAGCCCGGAGATGTTGCTGGCCGCACAATCCCCCTTTTTAAGGAGGTGGGACCTCTTGTGGAGGACTGGGCTGAGTACCTCAGGGGGATTGCTGAGGATCTGGATAACCAGACCAACCATAAGGACCACAAATCACCACACCAGGAGAAGACCTTATTTCTACAGGTACTGTACGTGCATCAGGTGCTGAGACCCCTGCACCTTACAGCTCAGTACTTCAGTCCTTTTCTTAATCTTTATTTGATATAATACATCATTTGTTGTGTGTAGATGGTTCCTGGTTATGAAACTGAAAAGCTTCTGAGATTTCAGCCTTGGACAGAAATGTAGTCTGGCTTGTGAAGTGGAAGTCCAGTCCTGGTTCAGAGTGGAGGATTAAAAGGACATTGTAATTTATTCAAAAAAGAAAAAGCTGCAGTTGACATAATTTACCTTTATATTTTATTACTTAGTAGCTAAAATGTTTCTCTGCCATTTGGTTTGCAGGCTGAGGCCCCTGCTGTACACAAGCTGGAGAGGGAGTATCGCTCTCTCATTGAGCTTCTGCACTCCAAGCTGGGTTCTGGGGTGGCTTCATCAGCAATGGACAAGTACATAGAGCCTCTTCAAGAGAAAAAACCTCTGCAAGGTGTAGATGGAGAGCCAGGCCTAAAAAGGACATCAACACTCACTGCTTCTCCCGAACTTCAGGAACCTACCCTAATATCCGCCATTTCTGCAGCAGGGGAACTCAAAGCCAGGACAACGAAGGGAAGTTATGGAGAGCTTACTACCTCTATGCCCCAGGGGTCTGATCTAGCACATGCGACAGCTGCATTTGAACAGCATGAACCCAGTACAGTCAAGGCATCTACTGTAGAATATAAACCAGCATTTTCTGAGTCTTCAACCCAGGCACATGCTCTCACAAGAGGTGGATCGAACACATTACCCTCTTCCCCCACGGGGACTGTTTTTGCTGCATCCCAGCCAGCCATAGAGTCATCTTTCACAAAACAGATGGGTAAGCTTCCTTTGCAAATGTGGATAAACAATGTTGAATGTATTTAATTTATTCAAATGAATTCACTGTTTTAAGACGAGACCTGGCAGATCTTAATGGACTAGACCACTCACCCCTCAACATTTCTAGCAAGGGACCCAAACTCACAAGTTATTGCCTTTCTAATGACCCATCTTTCCAGGGGAGAAGGTACTACTCCCTGTACTTCTCTCCAGTCCTCCCACATACTCTAAATCAGGGATATGATATTCTACTCCACTACCCCTAGAGTCTTCTTGGTTTGGTTCCACCTGAAGCTATTACATAGTTAATTAATTAACCACTTAGTTGTAATACTTCCAATTTGACTTAGAGGTATTTTATGAATAACTGTACCTTTAAGGAAGTTGATGTTTTAAGTAATCAATGGTAAAAGACCTTAAGAATTATTCTATATTTCTATCAGAAAATAATTGTTAATTGTTGAATTGACTATTCAGGTTGAAACAAAGCCCAAAAAATACACTTTCCTTAGGAACTGAGTTTGATAGCCCTTTGCTTTCTATAAATGGACTATATGAGTTTCAATATGTAGTTTAAAAAACATATAGTCTAGAAAATAGACATTCACTGTTTACTCAGACTGCTATCCATGCTGTACAGTGCAGTAACTGCTACTGAATTTCTGAAATTGAAGTGTAGTGCTGCCTAATACCATTTTAAATTCGAATTATGGATTCTTATAGACTTGAATTAAACTTTTTAAATATTTAAATAATGTCAGACCAGTGTTTTATTGGTCGGACTGTGTTGATGGCAGTATTAAGAACTATTATTAACTTGCCATTACCTCAGATGAGAGAATGTATGAAAAATTGTTGCAATGTCTGTGGCTGAGATCCATTATTATGAATTATGATCCCAGTGGCCCTAGGCATTTAGGAGTGCAGGGTGTCAACTACTATGCCATTTGTCCGGGTTTCTGCAGTGTTCGGTACTGGAGATTGATCTCTCTGGATTCCCGACGTAACCCTTACCCAATGAATATATTGTTTTTAGAGGTCTATCCGAGACATCGAAATCTGCGCAAGAGACAGGTGTCTGGGACCAGCAACAAAGGTAAGAAACAAATAATATAAGAGCTCTTTGAGTCTTATTTTAACAGGAAGGGAATTTGGACTGTAGTTTAGAGTTGACGAAAAGACTATGTGTGAGTATTAAGAGATCAGAGATGAAAGATTGTAAAGCTGTTAGTACTAAAATAATAAGTCATATGGCTAAATGCTAACAGATTGCTCTGATGTTGCAGCACTGTGCCCTGGTGAGAGTGAATCTGCACAGCATGTTAATATGGTCAGGGAGGCATACCGCTGGATACTGGGAATTCCCAGCAAGAACCTCTGTATGACCTTCCAAGAGGTGAGCTCCCTGTCATATTCTCTTATTTATCTCTGCAGTTGATTGCCAGTTTCCCTTTAGGTCCCAACCTCACATGGGACCTAAAAAGAATAAAAAGCAACTCAACTTTGAAGTCAATAAGAAACCTAGAAATATCTGTTATATTAAATTGAATCCACCGAGTTTTGTAACCTGAGCTCATGTGGAGCTCAGTTTGCTGCACTGTAATTAACAAGCACCGGGATAAATAAAAATCAGTTTACCAACTGTGATGAGAAACCTTACTGTATGTGGAGAACTATACACCTGCTGGCTTAAGTGATAGCGATTCCACTGTGTCTTACCGCAGGCTTTTCTCGGAACTACAGTGCGTCCATTTTGCTTCTTTTGGTTTGATGGAGAAGTATTGTTTTGCAAACATCATGAAAGACATTTAGGTTCTGCAGCGCAACAGATGTGTGTCCTGCTTGTTAACAGGTGCTTGTGGACATCGCCTCCAAGAATGAGAAAGGCCTGTATGAGGCGCGGGTTCGAGCCACAGTTGGTGGACGGCCTTTCACGTTCTACAGCCTGGTGGGATTGGAGAGTGAGTCGTTCTACCGCAGCATGCCTCGGGTCATTGCTCTGGCGCTCGATGCACTTAAGACATAAGGTTAGAATAGCCAAGCATGTCTAGCAGGCATGGTGCACGGAATCTCAGTCTCTCCAGGTGGCCTGTCTGTCAGCATCTTTGAACGACACAGTCCCCCGAATGCCAAAATGATACATTAAACATATATGAAACAGCAGGTTTATGAATGTGGAATCCAGCTGTGTGGCAGAGTCTGAACTTTATCTTTACCCAGACATCTTCCTCTAGTTACACAGCAGGAAGATGGACAATAGATCTTGGTTTTATGCACATTAGATGTTCTTATTTGTATTTACAATTGTCCCAATCTGAATTGATCTACATGGAATCCTTTCTTTGAACCCCTTGAACCCTTGAATTTCATCCTGTTGTCCTGGTTTGCTTTGATGGTTGCCATGCAGTGCTTATGCCTTGTTATAGATTTTTGTTGTGCCAACTCTTAAATATTTAAGGGCAGTACTTTTTCAAAGTACTGCAAAATATATGAAACTCTTTTAGAAGAAAACATCATTCACAAGAGCCATCAACTACTAATACAAGAAAAAAATTGATCCTGAATTTCAAGTTCTGGAATTTCTAGCCAGTGTTGAGTGCTGAAGTGAAATTCTGTAATCAGAGTCTACCAAATTAGGTGATCTCGCCTGTGTTTAGATCCAGTTCTCAGTCTTATGTTAAAACCTGTTTATAGATATGTACAGATGTCCACATGATAAGTTAAAGAATTGTTTTGACAAAGGTTGAACCTTTAAAAAAATACTGTAAATGTAATGTAATTCTTAATTTTTATGATATATTTATTTGTATAGAGAAGAATGCTTTGTATTTTTGTTAAAAAAATAAAACCCTCATTTTTAAAAAAGTCATGCTGTATGTATGATGTTGGAAGAACTGCTAATTAATCCTATATTTCTAATGTACTGTATAGTCATAAAACAAAAAAGCCCCAGTCACATTTTACAAATACTGGAGACCTGGAGGAGTGACAAGTTAGAAATATGTTACCTGTTTCTTCTTAAGTGAAGGATTTTTCCACTGGTATCACAACAGAGTATGTTATGAAAACGAATCTTTATTTTAAGACAAGGCAAACAAATGTGTTATAAAATCTAGTGTAAAAATGTAAATAAAGTGAGATATTATAGGTTTAGAAATACAGTACATTGCTTATCATTCCATACACTTATCCTCATTTCACATTAGTGTTCCTATTATGTGGTTCCCAATTAAAAACAACTTAACATTTTTTAATGAAGGGGCTTGGGGAGTTAAAAATGAAAGCAGACAATTTGAAAGTGTCTTTGTACAAACCTCACTGCAGGGGTTTAAGTTGGAAGCTCTCACAAAGAAACTGCGAAAAGGAGTTGTTCTATAAACTATAAACGTTAGTGAATTACTGGACTTTGTTAATGTGAATTGCAACAATTAGGCACACATTCAAACAGGAAAATGAACTGTTTGAATGTTCATGCTCATTTTGGCTTTATTCTTCTCCTCCCACCCAGTATATACAATATATGTACTGAACTCAGGCTCGTTCTGCTGCCTTCCAAGAGCAGCTGTTCTGATAGGTGACTGACAGCACGGTGCCCATCCCCCTCACTGATGCAAAAAATAGACAGAAGAGCATCAAGCAGGCACACACTCCCACTGACCTCTGACATGTTTCCCTCAAGTTCAGCAGGAGCAATTGAGAATTTTAGTCTTGTTTTATTGGTATACAGTATGTTGGGATGATTCCTTTTTTTTCTTGCCTAAGTTCTTAAGAAGACATTTTAAGACTGTTCTTTTCCATTTTGTTGTCCTGTAAGACAGGACAAAGAGCTGCATCGATCTTTCAATGTTGTTCTGTGATATAATGTGTACTACATGAAGGAAATAGGCTGGATTCTAGGATTGTTCTGTAACATCTTTACCAAGAAACAGCCTTTTGTTTTGTTTTAAATCAGATATGAACTTAATAAGAGGGCCTGGTATTCACGATTTCAAGGTTCCTGTTTCAAATGGAAGAATAATTGTAGAACTCTAAGATAATCATCCACTGAAAGGTTTTACGTCTTACTCTCACAATTTTTGGGGAGGTTTTTCATCCATTTCTATGATCGGTAAGCCAGGCGTCCTGGTGAGTGATGCCAGTCCTTCACAAGATCATGGGGAAAGGAGAAACTTCAGCCTCCCGAATGCCTGGAGAATACTCACATGAGCACATGCAGGGAGAACTTGCAATCTGCCTGGTCATCCAGGCCATAATTAAACAGGAACCAAGACTTATGAAGCAACAACACTGACTGCCACTCCATAGCCTGGATGTTTTTAAATATAAAATAGCTCTCTAATGGGATTTTATAACACTTTACAATGAAAAAAAGCAAACTATGGATGTCTTTTTCATTTCATTCCTACAGTAATAGTAGCTTAATTATGCAGAAATTTGAAAGACCAGAACATTGTGTGAGATTCCCGGAGCATCATCCATAGGACATAGCTTGGGAATTTCTTCCAGACACCTGTAATTTAGGAGATACTTCCTATTTCTAGGAACCCAATCCTTGCCTCTTCATTCCTGCCACAATTCGAATAAAACCCCTTGACACGCTGCCTATCACTCACAGCAGCCTGGGCCACAAGTGGAAGAGAGAGATCACATATCTGTTTTCTCTCCCCTGTTTGGCACCTGTTTCCTTCCGTCAGAGCAGGATGGATTTCAGGCTCATGTTCTTCAGTAAGCAGATAGTTATAGAGTGCAAGAGAGAGTCTGTGCACACTGGAATACTAGAAAACAGCCATGAGCAGTTTCTCCTTTTCTCTTCATCTGCTGCTTGTGCTTGTCCTTTACACAACAGGTAAGTCTTAGATATGACCATTATGGATTTATACTGGTGAATGAACCTAAAAGGGGAACATTTTATAGTTTTTGTGACAGGAATTCCAACTTGAAAAATGGCCTATAAATACTGTAAATACTAGAGTTAAAAGATTCAGAAGACCCTCATAGCCTTTTTTATTTGAAGAAGTTATTTTCAACTTTAATGTTAGAGTAATATAAACATTTAGGTGAAGCCTGTTTTTTACTTGATTACCTTTGAAGTATGATCTTCTTCGAAATGAATTGTTACATCCACTCTCACAAGAATATAGTAAATATTTAGAGTAAGAAGATCAGGATCCAGGATTTTAAGAGATCATTTGGTGTCCTTTGGCAAAAGATGATTATTTTTTAATTATCATGTTGTAAAATTAAGAATGTTGGAAAATGTTAGAGAAATCTCTAATCTTTGAAACTTAATTCCCTAGAAACTAAGTTCATAACTAGTTTAACCAAAGTTTATGATGAAAGCTGCTACATAGAAACAAACTGTAGGCCTGGAAGCAACTCCTTGTCATGAGCTCAGCTCAACTGCACCTTAACTAATAATACTGGATCTGATATGTTTAGTGGAGAACGTTTTCTTGATTTGTTGTATCTGCCATTTATCTGAACTATATTTACTCGATTGACTTTGATGGATGTTTTGCTTGGAAGGTAAGATGACCTCTCAGTGTAAACTATGACCTCATAGCCAGGGAGGTCAAATTTTGTCCTGGACGGTAAGCATGTCTGCAGTTTTTCATTCCAACCCAGCTGCTAATGAGCTAAAGCAACTTATTATTGATTCACACTCCCGTCAGTGAATGTCTTCTTCTATTTCATATTTAATATTCTTCTTGGCTTCCCTGAATGCTGTTATTTTGTCTTAGAGGTTTTTTTTTTTGATTCTTCAAAATTATTTGAATCCTTCACCTTTTAAATCCTTACCGGTCTTTAATGAAGTGCTCAAATATATTGATGTGAACAGTTGGATCTACTGTGCTTTGCACGTCCTAGTTTACCTTGTAAAGAAGATCTGGTGTAAATTATAACGTTCAAACTGAACATAAACCTATGATTCCTATGATCCCGTTTTGTTGAGGAATCTCAAGGACATAAGTATGTCTGACCCACTGCAAAAGATAACTGATGGTTCGGAACACCTGCAGCTGTAAATGCAAGAGCCCTTGTGCTTATCTGGTGCTAACGGAAGCAGGACAATACTAACTGTAACTAGTTCTATTTAATTATTAAAAGCACTAATTACAATTAAGTCCACTGTCAATGACAGCTGGCAGCTTTTGCTAGGACATGTGATGCATCTGTCCTTTACCTTGTTGTGTCTCTGGATGCTTCATAGATACTTGGGGCCGCAATCAAGAGGAACGCCTCATCCAGCACCTGTTCAAGGAGCGTGCGTACAACAAGGAGCTCCGACCGGTCCAAAACAAAGATGATGTGGTGAAAGTCTACCTTGCCCTTACGCTCTCCAACCTCATCTCGCTGGTGCGTCAGATTGTAAACTAGCACACACATCTACAGTAGTATGCATTTATTCATTTTTCAGCTCAATACCATGTAATAAAAACTTTTCAGAAGTATAGCAGGGTTCAAAAGTATAGAACTCAGTATATGTTAGACCAGAGCTCCTTACTCATTAGAACATAAAAATTGTTATTGTGTACAAACAAGAGAGGCCACTCGGTCCACCTACAGTAGATCGTTTGAAACTTAATTGCTAATTCATCCAAGAATATCATTCAGCTGTTTCTTCAAAGCAAGGGTATCAGCTTCAACAACATGGCTGGGTAGCTTTTGCCAAACTGTCAGAACCCTTTGTGGATAGACATGGCTCTGAGTCTTCATTGCATTTCTACATAGCGTCGTTTCCACTTGTGTCCCCTGGTTTGTGTTTCGTTGTACTGTACCCCCACTCTACCAGCCAGTCACCCATGGCCCTGCAGAGTTTATAGGGTACTCCCAAGCAACTAAAGACTTCAAAAAGTTGAAATTATGACAAGTTAAGTCAATAAGTAATTCAATTAAGTAATGAGGAGTTATGGAAGAATATAAACTGTGGTTGTCCGGCACCAGGAGTAAGGAGCACAAACTTAGTACAAAAAATGAACTCAGAATGAGTGGTTACAGCCTGCTATACTGTATATATCACACACTTACAGTAATTCTGTTTGATTTTTAACTTTTTACTATTCCCTTAGCAACTTAATATTTTTAAAAATCTCTTCCTACGATCTGTAAAGTACACTGATTTGATTACTTATATTCCCTGCACATCAATCAGTTTCACATTCACAAAAGTTAAAAGCCAGCCACTCAGAAATTTAACAGAGCTGATACTTTTTCTAAGTTCCCTTAAAGTTCTTCAAATGTTTTGAATAAGTTCTCTACTGGGGGAAATCTATAATCTATTTCTTTTGGCTATCTTTCAGAAAGAAGTAGATGAGACTCTCCTTACAAATGTATGGATGGAACATGTAAGTGAAGAAGTTGAAACACTAAAATGCCATTTAGTGATGCTGTACTTCCTGTGGTATGGCCAGCAGCCATATCACCCTGCAGCTCGCAACTGGCAACCCACTGCAGCTAATACAGTGATGGGACACTATACTGTTACAATGCTCTGTAGAAAGCAAAGGGCATGACAAGGCAGAGAAAGGTGTCATGGCTATCCACTGCAACCAAGGGAGTCTCCAGTCATGATGACTACTCGTACCACTGGACCCAGGCTTCTGAGGTTGAGACAGTGGGACTGCCCCAGTGCAATGGCTTCCCCACTTAAAAAAAAGCTCTCCCGCACAAGTTTCTTTGTGCAGCTCATCTTCCAAACACTTCCTGTGGTCTTCTTCCGCATCTTGAAAATACACTATATTCCGTGTGAATTCAAGAAATGTAAATTATACAATACCGAAAAATGTTTTTTTTTTTCATAAATGGTTTTATTTATTTTTTAATCTGTACACAGTTTTGAAGTAATTCTTATGTGTCTTCAAGGGTTGGTATGATGACAGGCTGTCATGGAATGCCTCAGATTTTGATAACATCTCAGTTCTGCGTCTACCACCTCAGATGGTCTGGTTACCAGAGATAGTTTTGGAAAATAAGTAAGTTTTCTATTGATTGAAGTGAATTACATTCTTAGTCTTCATATTTCTGAATGGCCCCACATAAGATGTGAAACCAGAGTTCTTGAACCAACTACATATGCAGCATAGCCAATATTTGCTCAATATTTGCCCTCTGTGTTTTGTGTGTCATGCTAAATACAGGATTATCAAAAGTATACTAAGATAGGTGTTTTATTCATGTCAGCTGCACTAGAAAACATACTGTACTGTATGTAGAAAAGCAAAATAATCTCTGTATGTTAAAACAAGACCCTGGAGTTTCTTTTGTACATAGGGAAGTCTGCATGCCTAAGCACTACTTTGTTCACAATGTTTTATAATGTTGTGAGAGAAACAGAGATAAATAAGCAATGAGTGAGAAGATGGGCAACCTACTTCAGTAGGATGCATGTATAATTACATTTTTAGAAAATCCTTTAGAAAAGTTACATTTTTAGAACATCCTTTAGAAAATTTTGGTTAGCTTATATTCACCATATAACTAGAAAGGTTTAGAACCACTGTTTCTGCATATGTACTGTAGGTTTTTAGATGACACAGGTATTCTGCTTTGACAAGTTTCATCATCAGCACTGAATAGATATGTTTTTTTTTTCCATGTAGTAATGATGGACAGTTCCAAGTGGCCTATTACAGTAATGTCTTGATCTACCCTAATGGATATATGTACTGGCTCCCACCTGCAATTTTCCGTAGTTCCTGTGCCATAAATGTCAACTTTTTCCCCTTTGACTGGCAGAACTGCTCCTTGAAGTTCAGGTACGATAAGGGAAATGGAGGAGAAGGCGAGTAGATGAAGATAACATGTCTTGAATCACTTTAATATTGTGCGCTGAATACAAGTAGCCTCATTTTGACCTAATGAAAGAAGCCAATACATTTTGATAGTCACATTCATTATTTAAAATCTTAGATAATGGTGTTGGACAAATTCAGCTCAAATGTTATTGATCGAATTTTAGATTAGTTTAAACTAATGGACTAAATTAAAAAAAAAAGTTACATGCAACTTAATATTGCTGGCAATTGTCTTTTGCATGCTTTTGTTGGCCTGTGATTAGTTTTGGTAAGTTCAGCTTCACTCTGTAGTTTTTTACTTAGAAGCTTTAGAAATGCCAATGTGCTTTTGATATCTGAATGGAACCACATTTCCACACATCTTTGTCTTTCTTTGAGCTAATTTCTTAGTTCTTTTAATATTGTACCACAATAAGACAAGTTTCCCTGCTGCTTTGGACTTTCATTGTTGACATTGGCTCATCTCTTCTCTTTTGAGCTCTCTAACCTACAACGCCAAGGAGATCAGCATGCATCTAAAAAGGGAAGCAGACCCAGAAACAAACAAGAGTTATGAAGTGGAGTGGATCATCATCGACCCTGCTGGTTTTACAGGTAACTGCAATGCATCTATCTCAGTACCGATTTCAAATTTTCCTTTATTACAGTATACAATTGTTATACCAGTACTCCAACTCTACAATGCCTGAAATATGACCTAGCATATGCTACCAAGCTTACTCCTTTTCACAGAATCTTTGGCTTTCAGTCCTGAGCACCATGTCCCAACTTCAAACAAAAGCATCCAGGCATTCTGATGCTTGAGAAGAGCTTCTCTTTTTCACTTCAAATTCAGAGTCCTAAAGTAGTCTAAACTCCAGTCCTAAACTAGTTCTAATACTAAACTCTAGGAAACAAGAGTCTAAACTGTTTCTAATCTATTAAAACACAAAGTAATACAACACAATGTATTCTTTGAAATTGTATGAGCTGTAGTTTAAACCAAATAGGCACAAAGATCTTATGACCTCACCTTGATTGTGTCATGGCAAATCCAGTCCAGGGGCCTAATGCTTCAATCTTTTTTGAAAAGACGAATAACTCTTGCCTTGTCATTTGTGCAGAAAATGGTGAGTGGGAGATTATCCACAAACCAGCCAGGAAGAACATTCACAAAGATGTCCCTCCTGAGAGCTGCAAACACCAGGATATTACCTTCTACCTCATTATCAAGCGGAAACCCCTGTTTTATATCATCAACATCATTACTCCCTGCGTCCTCATTTCATTCATGGCTTCACTAGTCTACTACCTCCCTGCAGACAGTGAGTATCCTGGCTTCTCTTGGTTAGTTATTTTTCTCAACATTATAGAAGTGAAATTATTTGCATGTGAGAAGAGAAAATCAGGTAAAGCTTTTGGTATTTTTTTTTATTTGGTAATAACATTAACTATTTGGAAAGCCATCCTGTAAGTTCTTGTTTTATATTAATTGGCTGATACATACTGTAAATAGAAACTAGTTTAGACATTCTCAGGGAAATGGGCTTGGAATTTAATACCTGAATGTCTTCACTTCCTTGCTAAAGGAAATTTTCACATTTCCAATCAGAGGGCTGTATAGTCCTTCCCATGATGCAGTAATAGGCTGACAGTAGTGTACAATCCTGGATTCAGTATAGGGTTTTAGGCATTAATGTGAAGGAAAACAGAGCTTTCACTGGCCGATTATCAAACTTTATTGCTAAAAACAAAACAAAAACTAGCAGACCAAGCAAGAAGAAGGAAAAGAATAACGGACACAGCGCGAGCCTGCATTCTCTCCTCAACCCTCCACACCACACTTTTCCCTGGGTCAGAGATTAAATAAAACTTCACTCGCACCAAACAAATTACCACACACAAAACACTGAACATGTTCACACTATCTCAATAGCAAGGATTCAGGTGTAAGCACTTGGGCACTTACAGATCTTGACTGTTAATGCAGTCTTAGCTCACATTGTCTTTGGGGCGTGTGAGGCTGTCTCTACAGTATGTCTCTGCATGCATGTGGCTATTAACCCCCTGTGTCACTGTGCAGGTGGGGAGAAGATGACCTTGTCAATCTCCGTGCTGCTTGCCCAGTCTGTCTTTCTGCTTCTGGTTTCGCAGCGTCTGCCTGAGACATCTCTTGCCATCCCCCTCATTGTCAAGTAGGTGCCCACAAAGTTCCCGAGTCTTGTAATTAATCTTTGTGCATATAGTAGGTTAAATCAATATTCAACACATCTGTATTCTGCAAATATGAAAAACAGCAACTTGAATTCACCCAAAAAATCATTTTAATGTTTGTCAGCGGTGATTGTATTAGTTCAGGGAATCATCACACAATGCTGTTAATCTAATTTAAGCATTCCCCCTCAACAGATTTATTTCCAAGTTTATAAAGGTAAAATTAAAAAGGAGGGGGGTGTCATTGCAACATGCTGGTTACTTGGGTTATTCTCAACATTGAACATTGAATATCCTTCAAATGATGTCTTTAGAAAAAGATGCAGATTCTAAGGAAATAAATGGTTTGGTCTGGAAAGTTTAAGTTAATCCTTTTCTAAGTTCAGTTAAATGTAATGATTTCATTATTTAAAAAAAAAACTTTTTGGGAACTTTGCAGTACTCTCTTTATACTGTATACGTGCACAATAGAGAAGGAAAGAAAAAGTTGTCATTTCTCATGTGGCTTTGATTTTCCCATGATTTAGGTACCTAATGTTTATCATGCTGATAGTCACAGTGGTGGTCCTGAATTGTGTTATAGTCCTGAACCTGCACTTCCGAACTCCCAGCACTCACATCATGTCAGATTGGACCAAAGAGGTACAGTATGTCTCTTTCTGTAGGTGTTAGGAGTGAAAGAGCTGCTCCAACCATTCCAGCATTCAGTTCAGAGGCTACTCCTGCCTGGCTTGTCCTGACAATAAACTTCTTGACATAATACAGTATATCCTAAAAGGTTCTGTGTTGGGCAGTGTCCATAAAACATCTTCATACCCCATTATAGCTCATTATACAGTATATAGAGTTTCCTTTTAAATCACAGAAGAATAGCAATTCAAACATTATTTAAAAAAATAAAATAAATGCAAATACCAACACACGCCACATCACTTCTTGAAATTTCAGCATGTTTTCCAGGCTTTGTCAATGCCTTATGGATATGATACAGGAATGAAAGGAAGTGATACTTTGGCCTTCTCTGTCTTGAGAGCACTCAAGACACAAGAGAGGTGAATACGGTGGGTCAGTCTTGGGGTGTTCAAGTGTGAATGCTGTGATTTCCCATCTCTGTGCCTTGGTCAGTTCTTCCTGGAGAGGCTGCCAAGAATCCTGCGTATGTCCAGGCCAGCAGAGAGCGAGTCCCATTGGGAGGGAGCCCTGCCACGACGCTCCAGCTCTGTGGGGTACATTGCCAAGGCTGAGGAGTACTACAGCGTGAAGTCCCGCAGCGAGCTCATGTTTGAGAAGCAATCTGAAAGGCATGGGCTGACCCCCCGGTCCACACCTGCTGCAGGTCAGCTGGACGCTGTCAGGTCTCCTTAAAACACATTGTTAAAGTGAATCATAGGAGGAAAAGCACTAAATTTTTGTTTATTGTCATTAACAATATGAGAAAACTACACTACTGGAAAATTAAGTCAAGATTCCTCCTTTTCAGTGAACATTAGAATTTTTGCCACACTGTACCATCTGCTATAATAAATTACCTCAAAATCTGTTGATGAAGACAGGTTTAAGTATTCTGACTTGGAATCTGAATTAATTACATTAAAGGGAAGCACTGAAGCTTATTCAGTCTTAGAATTATCTTTTTTTCTTAATGGAAAAAGAGTGTAAATGAACAGATTGGATTCCCACACTTGTGTTTCCTTTCAGTCTACAAATCAAGCAACGAAGCTGATGTTGCTGATCAGTTATATGCTGAAATCAGGCCTGCAGTGGATGGTGCCAATTATATTGTCAAGCACATGCGGGACAAAAATGACTACAATGAAGTAAGTGTAACAGTACTCCTAAGCAGTGTTGGGTGAAGAATCTTTTAAAAATAAAAAACACTGAACTGTTTCTTTTATAGCGAGCAAGACACAGATGTTAGTTGTTGGTAGTTAAACGTTAAAAGGCAGGTTTTTTTCTGCATTTTTCCATTCATCCTTTTACTATATCCCAATAATTTAGACTGCTATAAGGGTCTTTAAAACAGTCTGTGTTGCAGAGGTTTAGACAAATTTAAGGATACACATCTATTTTTCTATTTGAAACTGCTGTTTCTCAATGTTGAGAGAGCTTTTAAACCCCCTCTGTATCCTAACTCCCTCTCCTGTGACACCTCTTCACAGGAAAAGGACAATTGGAGTGGGATAGCCAGGACAGTTGACAGACTTTGCCTCTTCATTGTGACCCCTGTAATGACCCTTGGGACCTTGTTCATATTCCTGACGGGGACGTACAACCATCCGCCCCCCCTGCCTTTTGAAGGGGACCCTTACAACTACCTGGAAGAGAACAAGCGTTTCATCTGATGGCCTCCTCCCTTTTAGCCAGTTGTCTCCATCTCCTGTCTTCTTGAAACGGTCGTTCTTTGGAACGAAATGTGGTGGTCAGTGTCCAGCCAATACAAGAGCATGTACATTTTTTTTTCACAGATAGAGATTTTTTAACAGTTCGAGTTGAACCATTCTTTGAATGAGTTCAATTTTCATGGGTTCCCCAATACTTTGCTGATGACCAAATCCAAATCGTACTGACAGACACATGTGGTTGAACAGCAGAAACAACACTGTGTGCTACAGAGGCACTGCAGCAGGCCAGTTAAAGTTACTTTACTTGATTCAAGGAGTTCATGAGGTATGTTTCGTGAGACATTAAATAAAAAGCAAATGCTGCTGGTTTCATAATAGATCTGTGGCATTTTGATGCATTTCCATACACAGTATGTTTAAATTAATGTCTTGAGCCCTATTTGTGCCAACAATGTATCAATATTAAATATGACCTGTGTGCTCTTGTGCTCAACTTGTTAATTTCATTGAAGGAAACACAGGCTGCTGTTCTTCATCACTTCTTCACTATTACACTGTGCCAAGAGAAAACAATAAAATTTGGTATCAACAAAAATAATTACTTTGCAAGTATTAAGTTTGTTTTGCCAAATTCAGTATATTATGTATCGTCTTGTCCCTTCTTTTTTATCATCCATTATTTTGTAGCATTTCAGATGATGACTGACGTCCTGGAAGCAAGATAAAGTAAATATTTTTCATGCTGTTAAAAGTTTTTCATTCCAGGCTGGGGGGTTTCCATAGCTATTTAGCCTGGAACATTTTGATCTGATGATCTAATACCAAGATATTCTGCTATCAAAAAGATATAAGTTTTATATAAAAATATAATTTCTCTCCCACAGGTTAGTCGGTCATAAACATGAGGTCAATTTTACTGCCCAGCAAAAATGAAGTAGACACTGCAATTACATTAAGCAGTCATGACCTGGAAACATTGGTATTTTGTTCTGATTTAGCAGTCTGTTATGGTTGAATTATTTTTTGTAAAATTTGCCTTTTCCTTTGGTTTAATTTAATTATTGTGCTTGCAGAAGGACTTCCCAGCCTTTAGTCCATAATATCAAAGTAGTATTATAAATATAAAATTATTTACTGTATAATAGAGCCTGTCATGTCACATCTTATAGAGTCTGATTCATTCAATTAACTGACAGAATGACGTGCATCAAAAAAGCACTGGATAAACTGAGGAAATGCTCATCAACATTTCCATCTAGTAAGACAAAATACTACTGTTAGGTAGCTTTTCCAAAGACAAATATTTGGAGACAGTAACTGAGATTTTGAGACAGTATAAAAAAGATTAAATGCTTTCCATATGACTAAACAGCTATGAGGAATATTCATACCTGATATTGATATCATTCATTGATATATTCATACCTGATATTGATATCAATGGGACTGCAGTGGAGAGGGTCAGCAGTTTTAAGTTCCTGGGAGTTAACATCACAGAGGACTTAACCTAGACCCACCACACCAACATCGTGGTCAAAACAGCATGGCAGGGCCTATTCTTGCTCCGCAGGCTAAAGAAGTTCAGCATGCCATCACATATCCAGGCCAGCTTCTACAGGTGCACTATTGAGAGCATCCTGACTGGCTGCATCACTGCCTGGTATGGGAACTGCTCCACCCGGGATCGCAAAGTACTGCAGAGGGTGGCAATAAGACTGTTAAATAGTCAGGCTGCAGTTCCTTCAGCAAATCACCTGTAATGGCTACACGGACACACAGTTTTCACTGTATTCTGCATACTGCATTACTTGGACATAATGTATTGCATACACCCTGGACACATAGCAGCTCTATTTATACTGAGTTTTGCCTGAGTTTATTTTATTATCTATTATTATGTAACATTTTTGTAACCTTAATTTTGTGGTTTTGTACCCCCTGCCCCCCCCCCACCCCCGGTGAGCTCACAGAAAAGACATTTCATTGCCAGCAATTCATGCTGCTCGCTGTATTCTTGTGCATTTCATTGATTGATAAATGATAATGATACCATTTACCTGTTCAATGCAGCTGCGATTGAATTACATTAACAAAAAGTGACATAGTAAAATCAAAAACCTTTAGTTAGTGGTGGATTTTTTGTAACTTTTAAATGATCAAGTCTGAAGTTTTTTTAAGTTTAAAAGTTCAGTAATATTTGCAGTTCCATTAGCTGTTACTGTATACTGAAAAAGAACAGTGTGTTGTAACGCGCAATATTTATGTATCTATTTTGGATCTTTGTTACTGAAAATATATATATTTAAGGCTATATAGTGTACAGTAAGTAAAAATACGGAGATATTTTTTCTTTCCTGTTAACCCCTTATAACAGATAAATTAAGGTACGAGCCTCTAAATTACCGATGGTTTACTTTTGCAATACAGTTACTGAAGAAGTAGAGCACATTTGCATTATTGGGTTAAATATTGTAATTTCTACTGTGCAACTAACCTTGTTTTAATTTTAAGAGGCTGAACGTGATGTTATCTTTGCATATATATACAGTATATATTCAGTAACTTTTAAATTTTGCAGTTAAATGGCAAAAACCTATAAAATAAGTGCAGTGGTATTATTAGTAGAATCAGAGGTAATTTCTTCCAACAATGATAGTTTAATGGAATTCATAAAAGGCAAAATGTTTAATCAAGTTGTGATAAATATATTAAATAAAACATTAAAAGCACCTTTTCCGGTGAATATAGTTATTGAGTTCCTAGCTGTAGGCTTCCACTGTAATTAGGGACTCAGAATTTCCACTCGCCAGCTTTCTCAGATGCATATTTCTATGTTCTATTCATTTAAATTCACAAAATATAATGCACTTTGATTTAGGCCGGTTCTTGGCTTGCCAATGAGACATTGCTTGACCAGCCTGAGAAATATTTAAACAATATGGGTTGCATTCCCTTGAGAGAATTCTTGTCTGTGCTTGTACAGTAGCTATCAGGATACCTTCACGAGTGCAAATAATCCAGCGATGTCATTTGCACTTACAGCTGTCTCTTTGGTGACAGGGTGTGAGGGTGCTTCATTATTGGACAGTACAGTATGTTGCATGTAAGTCAGTTTGGTAACACTTTATCTTATGGAGTGCAAATCACACTTTAGATTATACAAAGTACAGCGATACAAAATTTTGCACTAATGTAATCAATAAAGAATTATTTACATTATTTACAGTAATTGGCTTCATTACTCTGTTCTCCTCCCCACTGAAAGCTGATGTGTGGTGAGCATACTGGTGCACTATGGCTGCCGTTGCATAATCCAAATGGCTGCTGCACATGGTGGTGGTGGAGGGGAGTCCCCATCACCTGTTAAGCGCTTTGAGTGGAGTGTCCAGAAAAGGGCTACATAAGTGTAAGGAATTGTTATTATCAAATGACAATTATTTACAAATGACAAATATCTGACGTCTGTTAATAATGCAATTTGTGTTCAGTAAGAGTAATTCCTGCAGTATTTGTGCTCTCTCCATATTTTATGATTATAAGGGGTGAATTTGCAGTCCCTGTACTAGTGTGTTACATGAAGGTCTGAATGAATTCAAGACTCTTGAAAGGTTGGGAGAGCAGAATTTAGTTTGATCTAAATAGAACAGAATGGAACATAAATTGGTACTGTACACATAGGAGCTTCTCTGCACATCTGAGCCTGGGCTTCACTCCTTTTGGAGTTCTGTGAGTCTTTTCCCACACTGCTCCCAGACACAAACTTAATGCTTGATGTCATCATTTATTCCATAAGACATGGTTGCTTATAGTATGCAAAGAGTAAGCGCTGCTGTTCCAAAATTTTTAACTAGTGTTCACTTATTGAACACTAAGGACTAGTAGTTCACATGGGTAGCTACGTCAGCATGCGTAGGCTGCAAAGGAACAAGTAACAGGTTTATTAATAGAAAGAAAACACAATGTTTCGGCCGTGGAGCCTTCTTCAGGTGCGAGGAACCTTCACACCTGAAGAAGGCTCCAAGGCCGAAACGTTGTGTTTTCTTTCTTCTCTTTTCAGCATGGAATAAACTTATTACATCTTACTAAGGACTAGTTATTTCACTTTTTCTTACATCTATCAGAATACACAGACATACAGGGTTAATGAGATCCTTCTTTGAAACAGAGAAAGAATCCTATTTCATTGTTTCGTAAGAGACATATATCTGGTTCTTTGTGTTGTCTGATTTGTGTCATTGTCTATTCCTCTGCAGTACTGTTGCAGACAGGGTTATAGATAGCAGTTGGCAACAGGCAAGCAGCTGCTTAAACATGTCCCTCCACAAAGAACATTCAGCACAGCACCTGCAGTCAGCTTACGGGAACACTGTCTATAAACTGTGAAATAGTATCTCTCTTGCAGGCACACATGGGAGTACTCTATTATAAAAGTGTGGTGGTTTGTATGGGGAAGAAGGAAATAAAAATTAAGAACAGTGAAAAGGAAAACTGGAAAGCAGGTCACCTAAAATTCCAAGAATTCATCCCCATATGTTTTGAATTTTCACTTTTCTCTGTATTGCTTGTCACCTGTAGTGCTCTGTAAGCCAGATCAGCATTGGGATTTGGGCCAGAATTGCAGCCTTTTTGGCTGGTGATAAAGGCTGGTGATAATGAAAGGGTCAAGCTAGTGTTAAGGTCTTCAGTGAAAGGTGTTAACACTCTCCTAAACAATAATAGCAGTGTGTCCACATTCCCATTTCAATGTGCAATTCTTTGGTATTGTAGTGCCAAGTATTTTTCTTAACCTCTTTTTTCTTAGATCAGGAGCAGTATTGTTGATACACAAGTATTATACTAGTATAAATACACTCTACACATAGAAAAAATTCTCAAAGGCAAAGACAAAGCAATCCAGAGGGTTTCCTTAGAATCAACAGTTTCTTAAGCCAAGCCAGAGGACACATGTGGAAAGGCATGTTTTCACTACAACAGGATTTCTTATCTCTGGATTGTGATGACTTGGACATTTTAATTGAGTACTCAGTTTATTAGATTTATATTTAAAAAAACCTCTTAAGATAGAGGATAGGTGTCTTAGATTTATGCAGCTGGGCCTTTGCAGAACTAAGAATCCTTATGACAGGAGTGTTCAACAAATGCACACAAGTGCCCCTTCATCTGTTAAGACTTGTTTGCAATCAAGAGGGCAGCAGCAATGTATTAATTAAATTCAGGGGAAACTGGAGTTTGTTCACTTATTGATTTAAGCAAATATGCTCTTCAGGTGATCCAAGCCTTAGTTAAGCTGAACACTCCTCTGTTTCAGTCCTTGCTCTCCCCCTCTGTCTGGCCATCTCATTCCTATGACAGCTGACAATGTAGAGGAGGCCAACTGGGTAAGGCACTAACCACAGGCTTGGGCTCCCAAAATAACCTTCCCACTGTGGGACAAACGCTCCATCTCCCCGCCCTCTCATAACCAGGTGCTCCCTCCCAGAGAGACAGAGAGAAGAAATTAATACTCAGAAGTCCTTGGCAGCGCTCTAGAAGACACAGTCATGGGGATCCCATTATTGTCTCTGATATTGCTTTTTTGTGCTCCTACAGGTAAGACTGACATTTTTTTTTCCAAATCCTGGCTTAAGAAAAGCTAACCATTGTTATTTTATTTATTAGGTTTCTTCAGGGCAACCTGAACGTCTCCATACTTTATTTACAGTATATACTGTAATGTTTGAACCAGCTTCACCTTCTAAAATGAAACTAGCCAATTCCTTGTGGAATCAGAAGCTACACCACCTTTATGAGTGTGGTGACAGTGACTTCAATGCAGAACTTCTTTGTCATCCTGTTTTGAAGAAAGTGGGCAAATCTCGATATCATGATGTCATGTACAGTATGTTGCTTTACAATATAGTCTTTTGCTGTAGTATTTCAGTATTCTAGTAATACTCTGCATTGATTTTGCTTTTTAAATTGCTCTGTAATTTAAAATTGAATGGCTCTATATGAATGAGTATTCTTTTTCGTGAGCAGTTTTGAAATGAATTCTACAGTAAATACCACTACAAGTTCTGTTCACATTGTCCATCTATAAATGCTTCCTTTTTTGATATTGATGAATCTACGTTTGTTTTCATCATCACTTTAGAGCAGAAAAAATGTGTGTATAAAAATCCCATTTTATTAAATTGAGCAAAGCAAGTGAAGGTAGAGAAAACAATTGTGTTGTTATGTTTTTCAAAATAAAATTACACCTTGTTTCTTCATACTGTATAATTTTGGTCAGTTCATACATGGATGCGTGTAATTGCATAACTTAAAGATCACCCAATGTTCGCTTTTATTCGAACAGGATGCAGGCTAACCGATTTATTCAGAGAATGTCTTGCTTCTTTAAAAATTCGTACACTCCATGCCCAAGAATATAATTTACTAATTCATTGAATTAATAAAATGCTTATTTCCAAATCCTGTTGAAAGTATTTTGTAAGTTTTATTGATCACTTATTCATCTAAGCGAGTTCACATTTCTAGAGGGTACATTAAGAATAATTGCTTTAAGGATTTACCGTTCTACGAATCTGTTTAAGTCTATGAGGTAGGAAAAATATTACGGTGGCCAAGCACACTAGAAAAAATGCACACACAAAAGTAGGCACACGCTATAAAACGACCAGAATTTGTGGAATTGCGTTAACATATTTCCCATTTCTTTTCATTTACTTTTGGGATGGTTACTGATGGCTGAAGGCATTGGTCATTAGTTTATTTAAATGTACTACCTACAGCATGCATTCAAAGTATTTTCATGTGAGTGTTGAGCACTACCGGGACTGTGAAGCTGTATTTCAAAAACAGGTTTAGCTACATATAAAAACCGTAGTCGAGTTAAACTCCACTAACCCAGTGAATTAAATCAGTTCACCAAGACACCTTCTTTCATTAAATACCCCTACAACTATGGGCAGTTCTGTCAGCACAGTTATACCTGCTGTACGATCACTAGCTAGCGTGCAGTACAGTACATGCCCCACAATCATCTGTGCTAATTAGCTAGCTAATTGAAGAACGGTTGGGGTTTAATTTAAAAACATTTAGAGATGGAATTGTTCGCTACATTCAACACAATGGAATCGTATTTACATAAGAATTGAAAGAGAGGAAACCTATTAGTTACCAAAGTATCTTGAAAAATATACAGGAAGTTATCTTTCGCAAGCTTTAACCCTTCCGAATGTATGTACATGATTGAGAATGACTGGCCTAGAAGTGGCGGGAAAAATGATGACGCAATTCCACAGTTACTGGTCTTTTTCTAGGGTGCTTTCCACTTCAGTGCCAGTGTGAAATACGGATATTCATGCATACTGTATGTTCTATGTTACTTTTTATACCCCAACAGTACCCAGGAAAGCTGGAGACTGGTGAAACAACCACCATCCTTTGAAACATCGTCTTGTTGATTTCTGTTCTTGATTTGTTTGTCCGACATCCGCAGCAGAAGAGACCTATTGGGGTTTATTGTTCTTTCAGGTGTGCTGAGTCGAAACCAGGAAGAGGCTTTGCTTAAGGAGCTGATGAGGGGCTACAACAAGAAAATACGCCCCGTGGAAAAGGAAGGAGATGTGACCCAGGTCACACTGAAGCTGACCCTCACCAATCTCATCTCACTGGTGAGCAGGGGATTTACATCCCTGTTACTGACATATAGCTTTTTTTTAAAAAACATGTTTTTTATTTTTTTATTTATACATAACAAAATAACAAAAATTACAATACAAACAAGAGTACATATAACATTTCAAGACAAAAACATCGTCAGGGGTACATATTACAAAATAAATTCAAATTATGAAAAAAGATTAAACAAATTAAATAAAAATAACGTCCGCACCGCTTTCATTTTTTTTACATTTTGAAATAGTCTGCAGATACTCCTTAACACTGACATATACTGTAGCTTTGAACAATTTTTTGACATTTTGAGCCTTTGTTGTAGTGGTCCTGACCATTTATAAAGCATGGGAGACCTGATTATGTTGATAGTTTTCTGGTCTCAATTTAGAGCTTTGACCAGAGCAAGTCTAATGTAATAGGAAAGATATATGCATGGCTCACAGCATGGCTGTAACATTTACATTCAGTTAAAATCTGATTATTATTATACAGGACCAAGCTGGAACAGTTCAAGACTAAAGCCTGTATTGTTTTACTAACACCTCTTCATTGACAAACTGCTTCTTGTAGTATTTCAGATGAGGCACTCCTCCTAAAGAGTAGTTTATCTTTCTAAAATCTACAAGGTTGGCATTAATCAATAAAGCACAAAAAATGTTTCCAGAAAACACGTCCAACAAAAAGTGGTGTTCTTTGTGTGAAATCGGTCAGGCAGCATGTACATAAAAGTGAAGAAGAGTTCTATTTTGTATGCTCAGTGCTTCATGCATTTACAACATTGATTGCTGGGTGTTAACATAATCTGTTGAACTGATTGATGTAAAAAATGAAAAAAATCTGGAGAAGTGAGACAACTGTCTGTGTTACTGACATTATTTTTCTCAAATATGTAGAATAAGCAAGATTTTGTTTCACCTGCAGAATGAACGTGAGGAGGCTCTTACAACCAATGTCTGGATTGAAATGGTAAGTCTGGACACCAAGAAGTATGACATGCTTGGAGACTGCATCTGTTTTATGTAGTTTGGACAAGTTAGCAGTGACCTTTAACTGACAGGCAGATTTGTCTCTTCATAATGATCTGCAAGCACAGGTGAAAGAAGGATATTAGAAATATGAGAGACAGATGGAAAGTAATATTGCAATGCTAAAGCAACAAAGTGTATTTAATTCCAAAATTAAAAGTACAGTAAAGAATAAAGTTTC
Source organism: Lepisosteus oculatus (assembly GCF_040954835.1). Taxonomy (NCBI): domain Eukaryota; kingdom Metazoa; phylum Chordata; class Actinopteri; order Semionotiformes; family Lepisosteidae; genus Lepisosteus; species Lepisosteus oculatus. The sequence continues at coordinate 11,516,075 of NC_090708.1, read as the reverse complement.
TCAGAGACAGAAATGGGGAAATTTTAGATTAAAGACCAGTGGTTATTTCATTCAGGTGTGTGCTACGGAATAAATCAGAAACATGCCCCAGTCTGAGGAAAGAGAAAGTTCTACATTAATGTAGTAGCACAGAAGAGACAGAACTGTCAAAGGTTTTAGAAGTTGGTCCTGCTTAGTGAACTTGTTAGCATTCTTTCAACAACCAGCATTGGATACAAATGGAGCATAATACGTGATATGTTTAAATTTTCAGAAGACATTTAATTAAGCTACTTACAGAGTAAAATGATAAATTGTAGGCAGGTTAGAAACTAATGTTCTTTCTCAGAAATGGTGTGACTACCGTCTGAAGTGGAACAGCTCCCTGTATGATGACTTCAAGCTCCTGCGTGTCCCCTCCAAAAGCATCTGGCTCCCTGACATTGTGCTGGAGAACAAGTGAGTGCATATAGAGACGTTCATCACAGTGCTTGCTAGAGAGATGCAATTGTTGTTGTTTTTTCCCATGTTATGAACATTACTTGTATAAAACCGGAATACTGTGAGACAATAATACACTAGATGAACTACAGTACACTACAGTATAATGGAGCGCTCTCAGGTTCACGTGGGTACACGCCCACACTGCTGTCGCATCAGGTTGGCCCCCCCACTGCTGGGGACTCGAACCCGGGCCTCTGGCACCACTCAACGGGGACCCAGCCAGCTGAGCTAAAGGGAAATCTCCCCTCAGCCCGGCGGCTGCGGTCCCTGCTATTCACAGGGAAGGGTGGTGACGTCACCGCGCTGGTTAGCCCGCTCGCACAACCTGCAATGGCGGTCATTTGCGTTACACTGACAAATTCAGCTTTTACAATGACAGTCATTCAAAGTTTTCTTCAAAAGAGTCTAAAACTAAGGAGAAGAAAACACATTACAACAAAGGCATCACCAGACATCAAATCACTATAAATCCCCAAAATGACACATTATTTTCTAATTCTATTCTAATATTACGTATCTTTATATTTCAGTGCATATGAGAAGTAGGGGCAAATTTTGAAAGGGTTTCTAATCCTGTTAAAATCAGACTATTTGCACTGTTCAAAATCAGTGGGTGCTATCTTTATAATCCTCTTTTTTTAAGGACTCTTCTCCCTTCCAAATATTGTTTCTAATATTAAGGATGATGGTGTTAATGTGAAACAAAGAAGTCCAATTTTAAATTACTCTACTAAACCTTTGCAACATAAACATAACATGTACACTGAGTGAATCTTACCAAGTTGTTGTCTTTGTGTTTGACAGCGTGGATGGTAAATTTGAGATCACTCTCTATACCAACGCCCTGGTTTATTCCTCTGGTTGCATTTATTGGCTGCCCCCAGCTATCTACCGCAGTGCCTGCTCCATCAAGGTCACCTACTTCCCCTTTGACTGGCAGAACTGCTCCATGGTTTTTCGGTCAGTCTCTGCCTCCTGTTTCATTATAAGTCATAATGGAAATTGGTCACGTGTCTAGATTTTAGCCATTGTTCTCTGTATAAGGTTTTTAAGAAACAAAGATGAAAAATAATTCCAATAATTTCAACATTTATCAGTTTTTTTCTTTCAGCATTTTAACTTTGATTTTTGCTTTTTCTTTCGACATTGCCTTCACCGTTCCAGCTCACAAACCTATAGTGCCAATGAGATTGACCTTGTCCTGACAACTGAAGATGATCAGACCATTGAGTGGATTGTGATTGATCCTGAGGCTTTCACAGGTACTGTAAAAGCAACTGCACATCAACAGTCCTCAGTGTTCTGATGGGTCACGTTAGTCTGATTGCATTTACAGAGCACTCCTCACCAACAGACATACCTGAGGACTTTGAAACATTCATGAAATGATCCTATATGAGAAAACTGGGAATCCAGTCAAAGGAAATATATCTTTCATACAAACAGCCTGTGGTTGCTAGTAGCATTCTCACTCTTCAGCCTACCCCACGAGACTGGGATGCTTTTCCGTCAGGCTACTGTAGCTGTCTGTCAATCAGGCAGACAATCTGCAACACAAGCCACCAGCTGATACTCCTATTTGGCATTCCTATCAGGCTTGATTCTCCACTAGACTGGTGCTCTGACATTGGAGCTTCTGTGTGCCATCTAGCAAGCAGCTCTTTGCTCGTCATCCAAGCTAAATGCACAGCTAAATCCAAGTGTCAACACCTGTCCGATACCAGTCCAGTAGAAACGCTCAGCTGTCTGATTCCTCAGGTAGCTCTCGTCTGCACAACTCGGCAGCCTGATTCACAGGGCAGCCAGTATCCCAACACCGTCCTATTTCCTCGGGGCAGCCTGTGTCCTACTTTCTAGCCTGCCTGATTCCCTGGGCAGCTTTTGTATCCACAAACCAGCAGCATAAATCCCACGGCTGCCTGCTTCCACATACCCCTGCAGCCTGATCCCTTGTGCAGCCCTCACTACAACATTTTGCCTGCCTGCTTTTCTGCCCACCTAGCCTGCTCTGTTGTAGCTCTGCCCTGTAGCCTGGGGTTAATTCTGTTAGGTTGCCAGTAGCACTGACCTGCAGCAGCTGCACTGCTCACACACAAATCATGAAAGGAGCAATGTCTAACTGCTTGTGTTGATGGCGATTCAAAGAACAGAAATCTAATGGTCTCTGTTTCAGAGAATGGGGAATGGGCGATCAAGCACAGACCAGCCAAAAAGCTCATCAATGATCGCTACCTGAAGGATGACCTGGAGTACCAGGAAGTGGTCTTCTTCCTCATTATCCAGAGGAAGCCTCTCTTCTACATCATCAACATGATTGTGCCTTGTGTGCTAATCTCCTCCCTGGGTCTGCTTGCTTACTACCTACCTGCCAAAGGTTAGACACATGGGCCTTCCTGAGCAGATTTAGGATGATGTGCAAACATCTTTTAGTCCCTTCTCTCTGTTTTATTTGAAAATGAGCTGATAGCTAAACGTTGAGCATGAATTGGACACATGATATTTGCTTCTCCTTGGACATTACCTGCAGTTTGTAAATTGGTTCTTACACAGAATAAGGTCTGTACATCACAGAAAATAATCTTAGAATTACTGAGCTTTTAAAAAAAAAGTACTGTTTCTGTTTGTCAGTGGAAATGATTAGTTTATCGGAAATATAGCTTCCTCCACTTTATATCTGCTTCATGATTGGAAGATGTTTGGTTATTGGTTGGAGCACTCTTCCAACCTTGTATATTAATAGCTAATATAACAATAGGTGATCATTATTTTAATAATCTGTTGTGTTGCATATATTAATATTATATGTAAGTGAAAATATGTTTGTTATGAGAGCGTAATTGTTGTTGGTGATGTTTGTGGTTGGTTTCCCCAGCGGGTGGGCAGAAGTGTACGGTCTCTATTTCCATCCTGTTGGCACAGACAGTGTTCCTGATCCTCATTTCCCAGAAAGTTCCTGAGACCTCCCAGGCTGTGCCACTCATTGGCAAGTAAGATCCACTCTCCTTTTGCCTTCACCAGCCTTTGGTTATTCGGTAAATTTCAACTTATCTTTTTTCCTCCACTACCTCTGTAACTAACCAGAACTACAGTCTCCAGTGCAGTATGGCTACTGTAAAGATTTAAACATGGAAGAATGTAACCTTTGCTTACATGACAGCTGGGAACACTCATTTAGAAGAAACCTAAAACTGATAAATATAGCTGTCATTTTCTGTCTCTCCAGGTATTTGATGTTTGCTATGACAGTGACAACCATCATCGTGATGAACTGCGTCATTGTGCTAAACGTATCTCTTCGGACTCCCAACACTCACATAATGACCAACCAAGTCAGGCAGGTACAGCAGTTCAGTTCACAAGTGAAACTTGATGAATGAGAAAGCAAAGTATGTATTTTAAACTCCTTAGAGGATCTGGTTCTGTGTTTCACACAATTTCCTACTGTAAATGTTTTCAAACTAAACAGGGACAAAAAGGCTTCTTAAATAACCTCCCGGGTATTCTTCTCAGGAAGTGTGTAGAGCAATCAGATAAACATACAGTACGTCCACTGAAGACACTTTATATACAATACAATTATACACCCCCCTATGGAATTTATTTAGTGCTTTAAATCTTTTCAGCAACATATATTGGGGAAGAGTAATTTATTCAGCAGTGAATACAATTCTCATCAGGAACAAGAACTAAATGGGAGTCCAGAAAGCAAGAAACCAAAGCAATAGGGAAAGGATTCATTAAATGCAACTGCTTTAATGCAGCCTGGTCTGTGATGTGAAAAAAAAAAACAACTTTTACTGTATGTTTGTCTAATAATTCATTCTCTGGCCAAGGGAGAGAATCAGGTCGAAGGGGGGGATGTCAGTAGCATAATATACTGTAAGAGCAGTGCTGGCTACTCCAGGATATGTGTTTTCCCAATGGGAGCTGTGACTGGCTCTTCTCTTCCCTAGATCTTCCTGAACATCTTGCCACGGTTCCTGCGGATGCACATGCGCCCCTGGTCACCAGAGCGCGACGGAGCGGCCCCCACTCCTCGGCGCCGCAGTTCACTGGGCTTCATCGCCAAGGCGGACGAATACGTGCTGAAGTCGGCCCGGACGGAGCTGATGTTCCGACATCAGAGGGACAGGGAGGGGCTCATGAAGGCTGTGCTGGAGAAGATCAGTGGGTGTCTCAGGGCCAGGATGCCTTGATTGCTAGAGTACAATATTTCATATTTCAGAATGAAAACAACCTCGCATTTTCAATAGAACAGACTAGTGGGAGAGAATTTAAGACAAATGAGAGTTGTAGGAACTTGTTCATCCTCTCATTTCCAAATCTGACTTGTTGTAACGGAATGACTGTATGGTCAGTGTCTTCATTTTCTTTGTTTTCTTAGCGTCAAACTGCTATTTCACTAGGAATGACAATAGGCAGGAATTAGGTGTCCTGGGCCACAGGACATAAGGGTTGTACGTAAGGGTAAGGGCATGTATATTTCACATACAGATATTCTTTGCCAAAAAGCGTATTAAAATTTTAATCAAAATCAATGTGTGATTCCACAAAATAACAGTACAATGCACATATTTCTCACACATTAAATAGTTTGCAGTTTTTGTCAATACTAGGCATAAATTTGAATTATTTTATACTAAGATTTCCTGTAGTTTAAAATATATTACAACCTTATATCTTTCGCTGTGTCAGCTGGACCTCAGAAAAGTGGAATTAAGTGCAGTAGTTTATTGTCATACAGTATGTACACCTACATTGGAATTCTTAATCGAGCTGATCTCTAGGGACATACACAGTACAACAGACAACATGAACAATAAATATGTTGTGGGGAACAATAAGTATGTTGTGGAAACTTGTGTCCTAAGCAGGAATCAAACCCAGGCCTCTGAAGTGCAAGAGGCCTACACCAAACCCTCTGCACCAATGTGCCACTCATTGGAAATTAATTGGAACTAATTGGAAATGAATCTGAAATTTCTTTTTGCATGATAGTTTCTCCTCATTTCCTCAATCAGTCATGATGCACAGCTCCTTTATAGACTACATTTCTAACCATTTATAACTTAGGTGTCATGTGTATGTATGATGAATTAAAAAACATTCCTAAAGAAAACAATGTATTTTGAGGGCACAAGATGGACAGTACACAATGGATGTAACCACTTTCAAAACTCCTGTTATTTAAACTTATCTGTGACATACTGTACTAAAAATAGTCCATATTAATTTACGTGTTTTTCCTGTGAATTTCATGTTTTATGATGGAAGAGCACTGAATTTCACTATTTGCTGTTGTAGTGAAATATTGCATTTTCTGTGGCTGTGTAAAGGGGCTCTTATTCCTTTCTGTGCCGGCAGGAAACGGTCTGGAGGGGGGTACGGCCCAGGACATCGACACCAGCCTGGCCCAAGCCTCCCCCGAGGTGCGCTTGTGTGTGGAAGCCTGTAACCACATCGCTGCCAGTGCCCGCGAGTCAAATGACTTTCAGAGTGTGAGTCACCTGGAAAAATACTTGCTGAAGCATTTCTGTGTAGATAGTGTACCATGTACCCGTTTTCTGCTTAGACACCAAAAACCTGCACAGCGATTGAACCATGTCTTCTTGAAATGTAATTTGAGATTGAGGATGTCCAAAATATCTAGCAGAATGCATGGCTATTATTTTTCAACCTGTACCAAAAAGCTTTTCAAAGCACTTGTAAGATTAATTAATTTTCCCTGCTGCCAGACTTTCCAGTCTTTTTCACTGTTTTTTTTTATTATCACTGAAACCTCTTCAATTCCATTGAAATTTGACTTAATATTCTTACAGCTACAGGTGGCTAGGAAGTGTCTTTAAGATTATTGACTGAATCACTGATACTTAATGATACTTAATCATTTACCCACAACTAAATTAACTAAGGTAAACCATGGTACTGTAAATTTTATGATGTCCTCTGATGATAGAATCTGGACTCCCTACATCTCAGCCAACATTCCCTCTACTACGGTATGAAGCTAGAAATGTTTACACTGCCAGGTGTCATACACTTCATCTCAACTCAGAGACTTCTTAAACACCTACTGCATAGCTGTAACAATATGCAGCTGGTTGCACAAAACTCATTCAGTGGAACAGGTCACTAGCTTGGATCTCCTCCTTTAATACAGTATGTGAGAGGAGCAGTTGATGGTGTCTGCTTTCTTCTTATTTGCTGTTATGTGCTTGACATCTACAATGCAATATAATCTCTTTCCGCTGCATGTTTGCAGGAGAATGAAGAGTGGTTCCTGGTGGCTCGAGTGATTGACAGGGTGTGTTTCTCAGTGATGTCCCTGCTCTTCATTCTGGGTACCATCGGCATTTTCCTCATGGGGCACTTTAACCAGGCACCATCCTTACCTTTTCCTGGGGATCCCCGCAATTACCTTCCTTAGCAAGTGGATGGAAGACAGCGCTCTGCTGTGGAGAATTCAATGAGATCACTTTGAGAGCTGCTGCTTGGTGGTATGGTCATCGCCAACAGGAGGAGCTGGGTACTAGGATTGAGGAATTGGGGAGCATGTGGTTTGATCGTCAAGTATGTTTCAAATGCCGCCATGACTTGTACACCCACTTCACACTGCCCTCTGCAGGATCGTTATACAGTCGATATCGGATGAATTGAAAGGGATAATATCTTGAGATTGCAACAACGACATGATTTTCTTTCTTGGGCTTACCAGTGCCCATTTGCTCCTATTTTGGATGGTGCAACGTTAACCCCTATTGAATGGTTATGTGGATCACTTTTAAATATTAAATTAAGAATATTATAGTTTAGATTTTCAGTTCTAAAACAAACTTCACGTTTTCTTCCAACCTTTCCTCAATTATGAGGTGAGTAGACCTTAAAAATGTGTCAGCGCTTTTGAAATTCCATGAGAAATTGACAAGCAAACTACAAGAAACTGAAACACTGTACCTGCTTCTAATGCTTATCTATATTTTTGTTGTGTTTTTTTTGTAGGTTTCCTAATCAGGTAAATAGACTCATAGTTTGTATCCATGCATGTTTCTTTTGCTCACCGCTCACCCAGGTGAACAATTAAAGGGTTATTATCAATTTCAACCTATAACGTTATGTGAAAAAAGATCACAAAATCAATTGCAATTTGCAGATTGACAGTGTTTGCTGTTACTGTGGTTGAAGTGGGCATGTTAGAACCTGTAAATGACTGTATTTGCTTCTTGATGTTTATATAGAGCAAGCTAATGTTGTTTTGATGAAGAAAGACTGGCTGCTTCACAACAAGTGGCAGGGTGCCAGTGTCAATGCTAACCCCCTACTGGGTTGTTTTAAGTTACTGATTGGAAACCCATTTTCTTTCACAAAAAGCTTAATTTATTCACTGTTTGCTGAGTAAACTTTCTCTGACAATCTGAGATTGGAGTTCTGTTGGTTTTTTGGGATGCCAGAAAACTGACTGGGTACCAAGCTGGCTTTTCACCCCAAACCACAATGAAACCAGATTTGTTTTTCCACTGGAAATGTAGTATGATGGATGGGTGTGCATTGTTTTTCTTTTTTCATTTACTTTGAACTGTCATGAAAAAATAAAATCCAGTCTTGTTAAGAATTTGTGGATAAATATTTTGATGTGTTATTGATAAATATGCTGGATTTAAACTAAACATTTTATTGGTTTTATTTCCTGTATCATGCTTTCATAAATTGAAAAGCAATAATTTCAAGGGAAACAAAGCAACAAGCAATGCATCAGACATCATGTGCATGATGATTATATAAACTGTATTGATATGTATGTGTATTTTTAGTTTCCTGGTGCTGGAATTTGACAGAGATGAGTTAAAAACACAGGGAAGACCCACTGTCAAAGTTTTACAAATGATAATTTACTGGATGTTCACCCCTCCTTCTGTGTGTTTCATATACTGTACAAATATTCTATGTGAAAGTCTAGTCATGTGTCCCACCTCTCGCACCAATGAGGTTTTGTCATCCTCCCAGTCCAGAAATATAAAATTGTCTGCATATCTTGTGAAGTGACCCTCCTTCACTTTACCGCAAAGGGTCTAGAAAGATGTGGGGTAACTCTCTTTACGAAGGAAGAGGGACCTAATTACATGGGTGAGTGCTCCCTTTATCCCACAACAATGCAGGGATCCGGCTGGTTGGGGTGGAAACAAGGGACTGAAACAGAGTCCAGGGAAACGGAGAGAGAGACAACAGTAGCTGAGGGACAAGAGGTGACTCGTCCCCAGTTACAGATCTGTAGCCCACATCTGCTCCTGGTTCTGCTTTTCAGCGCATAGTTTCAGAGATAAAACAACTTCTAGACAGCAGTTAATTACAGCAGAGATAAAACTTCCCATGGTAAGAGATACATTTTCAACATTATGTTCATGCAAGCTTGACAATTTGTAGATTAACATTACACGGCAGTGAGGAATTCTTTAGTCTCCTGCTTTCTTTATAATTGTATTTGATGGTATAGGTCTTGCTATAGTTTGAACTTATCTGTCAGAAATTCTGAATATTTTCTGTCATACACTGCACAATTCAGTTGATGCTTATTGTATTCAAGTCAGCACCAGTTGCTATGTTCTGTTTTCTGTTTGCATTAATGCTTAGAAGATTTGAAAGAAATTATTTTTGCTTGCAAACATATATTGGTATATTGTTACATTATACTCAGTGACAGCAGAAAAAAGACCAATAAAGACTACTAGTGGTCATACAGCCTGGATTGCTTTAATTATTTTTGTGTGACTGACAAGTTGGTATTAAGTTCTTTAACAGGAAACCGGTATTCAATTAGTCACTCATTAATCATTTATCTGTATATTGTCCTCCTTTTTATTTATCCTGAAAACTCAGTTGGAGTTTGGAGGTATATTTTCAGCCTGGTGCAAAGGTAATTTTAATCTCCTGTACACTTCCTGGTACGATATTTCATTTAAATTATCCTTTTCAGAATCCAAATGTAAATGTATTTATCCAAATGTAAAATTTAGCATAGCCATCACATTACACAATACCAATTGTTACTATTAAAAATGACTAACCAAGATTATTTCACATTTTATAGAAAAAAGGACAGAATATTTGCTTAACATTCCAGTAATAGTGAAAGTTAACTGAAACGTTGAAAGTTCTACTACAGCATTAAATTGCATTATAGTGCCTACAAGAAGGGATTTTTTCCATAGGAGATAATAGTTTGGCATTTAATGTTATGCATAGCTTGAAAGTGTAAAAGATTATTCAAGGGTTTTGCCCTGAAGTAAAGAAGGGATTGATTATGGCAATGGCGAATATGGCTAATGTCTGGTGAGGGATTTCTATTCTGTTTTTATCTATTGGCTTTGCCTCTCACCACAGGTACAATTACAGAAATTCATGGAGCAAGGAGCCATCTGTGCAGACAGCTCTTTGCTCCCACTTGCCTTGACTATGTCCATATGTGAATAGGAATTGTGTCCCAGAAGGTCACACAACACCAGACATTCCTGTAGGGAGTAGATGTATGTCAGGAGCAGACAAACAGCCATTCCCTTCCCCCACATGAATAAAACTACTGCAAATTGTAACTGGTACTGCAAGATTGAACATTTATTAGTTCGTTTTCCTGGACTGAATTGCTATTTTCTGCAAATCATTTATTGTTATAAGTTTCCCATCTTGGTTTTTTTTTTTTGCCTTGGCATTCCCAGTGGCACTGGGAGTTTTCATTAGTCAATGACAAAAATCAAGCATTGCACTATAAACACTGTAAATCAGAATGACTGGTGGAAAAAAGGAGTGAGCGATAAAGGAAAGAGTCAGACCTGCTGTTGCTGTTTCAGAACGTGTCAGCTGTGACTGTGCAGCCAGTTCCCTTCAGGCCACTGGAGAGGGAGAAGCACATCGAGTCGCTTTTCAGAGCCTTCACTCGAGGGAGGAGGCATGCCCCAGAGCCTCAAGACACCCCTGTCTCTCGCTCTCTGGGGGACGGACTCTCTCCCCGGCTCACAGAGGACCACGAACACGAAAACAGCCAAGGGGGTACAGAGAAACGGGCTGCTCTGGAGCTGCACACCCTGAAGGAGGCCGAGCTACGTGCTGGCCTCTCCAGCATACAGGAGCCAGTGATGGCAGTGGCTGGAGAAGACCAAGGCCTGGCACTGCTGGAGACTGTGAGCCAGCTGCGTATCATGGCTAGGCCAGAGCTGCAAGGTAAGACACTTCAAGCACGGAAGTCCAGGAAATCTGATCTTTGAAAGTTCAGTGGACGGTCAAAGTAAAAGACAGGTGTGTGGAAGAAACGGGTATTGCATTTTTCACCAGCTCTGTGTTCTACTGAAATATATCACTACAACTAAATTGTAGAACGAGGCAGATCATAAAGACTACTGTTTAACTACTGTACTGTATATGTATGCTTCCATGGAGTTTTTACAAACACCATCCTTTTCATAAACAATGTTTCGTTAATAAAGTTAACAATGAAATGCTAGTTTATAAGTGTTCGTTAAATATGAGCAAGTGTGAACTGTGTAAATTCTCAAAGGAAATTGTAAAATTGAAAAATTGAAAAATAAACTTGAAAAGTATGAACAAATGAGTACTTCAGATGTATGCACAGGGGACTGTGGAAAGGTATTATGTGTAGGGATGCCTATGGAAATTCGGAGTTATGTCCTTTTGCTTTCCAGGTCCACACTGTAAGCCTGGAAGATCCTACAGTATCACTACAGGAACCAGGAGTCAAATCTATGTAGCTGTTGAAGGTGAACCAACTTAGGATTTTAAGGTTTATTCTCTACAACAGCCAAGTCTATGGTTTTATTTTTTAGTAAGAGTTCCAGAAACTTAACTAAGCCAATTAACTGCTTGTTTGGGGAATTCTTTTAATTGGGGTGATTAATGCAAGATTTTGATGGATCTAAACCATATGTACTGTAGAATAGTTCTTGAAGTTGTAACATACTTTGAACACATTGCTTCTTTAAATTATCTACAGCTTTAGTCAAGGAGAAAAAGCTGTGATTTTCCCTTTGACTAAGGCCAATTTGCCAGCAGATTGACACCCAGATATTAACGTTAACCTGTGGCACTGGTTTCATTCTTTTTCCTTTTCTTCCAGAGAGCTCTTGTCTTTGTCTGCAGTGTTGCGGTCCTGCGCGCTCCTGCTCTATCAGGGGCTACAGCCGCCAGGCTCAGGAGGTTTTCCTGCTCGAGAGGCCGCTGAGGGCGGACGCGTGCTGCCTGGGCTGCTGCCTGATGGAGATGAGGGCCTTCGGGGCTGACCGGCAGCTGATCGGCACCGTGCGACAGAGGTACAGAGGGCAACACCATCTGAGCTGCAGGACTTGGTATTGGGTACAGGCTGGCTTCTGATCAGATCCCAAGTTCAGCGTAAATGAGATGCCAACACCCTCTGTCCTTTCAACCAGGCCTTTGATAAATGTGTGTTTAATCTCAATGAGCTTTAGTTACACTATAGACTTTACAGTACAGTATATCATCTTATAATTTAACTGGGTCAGTGCACTCTTGACGTAGAGGTATGTTTAGACAGCTGCAGATTCAGCCACAGTCAGGCAACATACAGTACAAAGAATTAGAGATATGTTGTTCAGGTAACAAAGTAGTAACATTGCTGCCTATTATTCCAAAACCATTTTTTAGTTCAATATTAACCTTCTGTTGGCCAATAACAATCACTATATAACAAAAGGATATATATATATATTATTGCATTATAAAAAATTTTGCATCCATCAAAATAGCTAATATGAGTAATCGCTAATATCAGTAAGTCCTGTAATTGTAAGGTTAAATTCTTTGGTAACTGTTATCTCCAGGCATGTTAATTTGACTGCTGAAAACTAAAGGGCTGCTTCATCTTTCAATCACCCATACCTTATCATACAATTAAACACAGTTCGTTTAAAGTTTAAGAAGGAAATTATGTGCCTCAGTAAAACATACGGTTATTTCTGTTTGTATCCGAGATATTTTATCTTTGTGTGCCATGCTGCCTTCAAGAACACAGTTGGCAAGGGTGATCCTGATGATTTGTTTCTTTTCTTGATAATACCTCAAGATGTATGAAAATACTTTGCAGATGGAGTATGTTCACCCCTCTCCTGGAAATCTGCGACTTAGATGGAACATCAAATATCCGAATCCTGGGCCCATGTTGTCCGTGCCGCTGCTATTCCAATCAGGAGTTTCAGGTATAGGAACTGGGCCATAGGAATTTCCATTGATTCAAAATTTGCAGGCATTTTCAAGAGGAGTTATTAATACACTAGGAGATTGGTCATTATACCATGCATAAAGGGCACTATTTCACCAGAGTTTTCATTACACTGACTTCCTGAGTCTTTTGTAAGTAGCAAACACCAGTCACAACACTACATATTAAATGCTTCTTTTGAACATAAGAGATTGTATTTAAGAATACATATACCTTTCACTGGATGTCAATACAGCTTTTTACAATTAGCAGTGTACTGTATAAGGGAAAAGTAATAACAGTTAATGACTTTCCAAGGGCTAGTTGAAGTTGAGTATCCAATAGGATATGAAGAAAGACATGACTCAAGATCATGGTTTGCAATAGCCTTCATAGACTTGTTTTATGTCTGGATTCAGTTTAGAGGAATGTTTAACTTAAACGGTAATTTTATATAAAAGAACAAATAAGAGGTTTATTCCATGCTGAAAAGAGAAGAAAGAAAACATGTTTCTGCTGTGGAGCCTCACCCCAAGAAGTGGAATAAACCTATTACTTGTTCTTTTATATAGAATTACCATTTAGGTTAAACATTCCTTTAGATTGTATCCATCCAATTAACCAATTGAGAAATTATTAGGTGGTGTCAAAAACTGGGGAGAAGCTGGGAAAGATATGGAAAAAGTGGCCTGGTTATAATGAAGACTACAACATTGACCATGAATACTTTGGGGTAGATGGTAAGAACTAGTCTTAATTTCCTTAATATGGAACATTACTCAGTTTTTCCTTTCACCAAAATTACAGAAACCCCTATTTCCTTCTCTACAGTGCCTCCAGAAATGAATCCAAAATCTAAACTGCTTTTGCTGGCTGCCACTTTCCTGTTGGTAAGACCATCAGATGTAAAATAAATGATGTGATTTATACAATAAAACAAAATAATTTTGGACTATTAATATTTTTTACTATATTAGATTTTATGGATGATAAAAAATAACATTGTTATCTCTCCTATCCTGCAGAACCACATGTTTTTTGAGATGAGCTAAGATGCCTCTAGTGTCTGGAAGACCACAAGGTAAAGCTGTAACAGTATGAATCACCAAGAATCCAGCATGTGGGACATCTCGATAAATTGGGAAAGATCGTGTTACCTGTGAAACACTCTTTAAATGTTGTACAACTACCTACCTAATGGGCAAGTGGTGTCAAAGACCGGACTGACATGAAATCACTTCATCTGTTTTTAGAACAAAATAAAAGTGGAAATTCCAACAAACAGTACTGTAGTACAATCTACTGTATCTTTGACATAAAACTTACTACCAAATGAACACCTAATTTGGAGAAAAATACTTAGTAGTAGAATAGCAGAAATTCTGTTAGAAGATAATTAAATATTTTTGTGTAGGCTGGCTAAATGGGGTATGAAGGCTTATGTAATTTGTTTAATGAGGCCACAGTAGCAAGTTCAGGCCCAATGTACTTCCTTGCCTAGAGATCAACTGTTTGAAAGCTCTGAGGGAGAACAGGAGAAGTAGAGATATTCAACATCCAAGGAAACAGACACTGAGATTCTGAAATAAAAAAAAAAACTAATGCAGGATTTGAACAAAAAGCCCTTTACAAAAGCCCTTTGCAATTCACAGTTCAGTGTTATTTCTATGCAGAAAAGTATTTTAAACTAGACATGTATGTTCCCATGGCCTGTTAATCATTTTATGGTAATTTATTAAGATTATATACAAGTAGAATATTGATTCAGGGATCACCATTACTGTATTGTATTAACCCATGTGTATTGTTCCACTTGGAAAACCTACATATATTTCTTGTAATGTTATTTAATAAACCAAATTTTCAATTTTTCCTTAAACTGAATCTTTGTTTTAAGATTATCAATATGCATAATTACTATTCTCAGGGTTGATTTTGACAATCAAGTCTGTCACTTTTCATTGTGGTATGAACACAAAAGGAATATAGTCAAAACACGCCTTGTTTAACAGACCTGTACTTTGGTACAAATATTTTATCACCCCATATCCTTTTTACAGTATGCGTAATACTGGACTGAGCATCAAGATATTGAACTTCAAGGCAGCCTTTCACAATGCTTGCTGGCAATGAACCTCATTAAATACATAACTGACACCTCCAGGTCTGTCAGTATAAATATAAACTGAGGTACTTCAGACATTCATAGAACAAACAAGAAAATATTTTAAAAAACCTTTTATATACAAACTATCAACAGAAACACTTTTGTAAATATCTGGACATTTACAATTATTCACAATATATTATAAGCATTAGTAAATAAAACCAATCTGTATTCCTCAACGTCTAACATTGGATTTGGAATATTAAAATTGCCATAGTTGAAGCAGTAGGTAATTCTAATATTACAAATAAGACCGCTGTCAAATCAGCATTTTTTGGAGCAGGGCATTATATTGAAAACATTAGTAACATCACACAGAGAGACAACAGAATTTAATTAGCAGCAGGTGCATAATTGCCATTTATTGCTATATTCAAGCAAAACATTGCTCTTTTTGTGGCAGTGTTGTCTGCACAACAGCACCACCAGCTGACCCCCAATTAGAACTGCACAGAAACACATACAGTAGCTCTCTGAGGTGACAATACTGTTTGTTCCCCTGCTTTAATACTGAACCACCAAACCTTCTTTTAAAACTTCATCTCAAGAAGTAGGTTAGTCAGGGGAAAGACCAGGCACAGCAATTTAGTCAGCATGGTAGCACATCATAAAAATGTCCTAGTAATTGGAAACTTAGATCCACGTGAGACCATCCAATCATCAATTTAGGTTACACGTTAGTACCATCTATTAAAACGGTCTCATATCATAAGGATCCTTTCCTCAGGTGTACTGTACTGTAAATATAATTACTCAGATGTTTTTTTATTCACCTTTGTTTAAAGCACTTTTCCTTCAGCTGGATCAATGTTGTTCTACCTCATTAGTTTTATGAAAAATAACTTGCCACTGCATCCTTGTGCTGGAGAGGCACAAGAAGTCTTTTTAAGACACTGACGTTAAACCGTCCCAAACGGTTTCTCCAAATTGTCTTTTCTAAATATCTACCAAACCGCTTGCTTCTTCATTCCATTTAGCATGTAACCAGAGATACATGGCTGAACCGTATGTGGAAGTGTGGCCACAAGCTGTCAGAAGTAGGCCTTGCCCTTTTCTGTCACTTCTCTGCTGAGCAATGATTCAAGTCCAGGAATCCTTCACCCTGCAACTTCTCTGACTTCTTGAGGAAAAGCATCACCATCCACATGGCTACTTGCGTTTTCTGAAAAGCCTCAACAGTCTCTACAGAAAAAAATGCAAGGAAGTACACTGTTATTTTTTTCTTTTACAGATGTAAATTATATTCCATACCTTCTACTTTACACTATAGCTTAATTTAAATACTCTAATGCACTTATGCACATTACCATACTACTGTATACTGATAAATATGCTACAATGAAGATGTTTAGCAATTAATGTTATAGTGTAACCCTTTTAATGTGTAAATATTTAATAAGAGGAAATGGGAAAAAATAGCAGAACCCTTGTCAGAAAAAGCAATAAAAGACAAAATATTACACAATTACTGTACAGTATTGCTCAACAGAGCTCAAAATGTGTTTCCAATTGACCAATCTTATATATTCCAATATTATATCCTCCACAATGTTATAGTGTTAAGAAAAAGAATAAATGTACCTAAATACTTCCTTGGCAAGTGTGTGTTCTACTTGAATCCCAGAACATAAGCCCCATGCTGACCATTAATCTATATGGGCAAAATATGGAACACAATCCCAGTCTATACCAGGGTATAACTGTATATCTTTTTTTAAGTGGATTATTTTCCTATTAACTATTTTACCATTTTACCACAGATAGGAATACAGTATAAGAAATAATATACAAAGGCATTTGGTCTTGCACAATTTCTGTGAGGTACAGATGGAAAGACAGTACCTACTGGGTTGTCAAACACAGGATTCATGGTCAACGGCCACCACTGGTGTTCACAAGCCCATGGAATTCTTCCCATGCCCTGACAAATCACAATCAATTAGTGCCATCAACACCTGACTGGCAGATCCCTATCCTGTCACCCGATTAAATGCTTTGATTAATCATTCAATCTAAGTTGCAAACTTAGTCACAATATACATCAGTTAAAGGTTTTTATTCAGCAGCAGAAACTAACTATAAAATGTAAATATTACTATGCAGAAAACTATCTATAAAAGCCTCTTAAAAACTAATTTCCAACACTCCCCGCTAAAGACGTTACAGACATTACACAAAAGGCGTGTGAAAACTGACATATACAGTATGTATTTATTCTCAGATTTAGAATTTGTGTGGAGAACTAATATCAAATTCTGATCAGTACTGGCACTGCAACTAGACTATTTTAAACCAGTCATGACGTCTCAAGCTCACTGCCCTGTTATTATTCTCTATAAGAGAATAATTTGGTCAGATGTACTGTTTTGACTAGAAAGCCACATCTTTCTTCTGCTTTGTATGTCTTTAATAATACAACTTAGAGAAGATGTTGGTGTCTTCCTACAAAGCTATAAGTAGAGGTCAGTTGCTTTTACTTCTTTTTGCTAAAAGTTGAGTACCTGAAAGAACTAGGATTAAAAAATAGGTTTGTCACAGCACTTACAGTATGCATGTCACCCAATGTCACTATCCCACTCACTTGATGCTGTCTGTGTGAGTCTTGTACTCCATGATGGTGTTTGGTGGCAGATTGAGGACTCTACGTAGGGTGTCTCTTATACGTGCTGTGGTGGCCTGATCACTAGCTGTCTTATTCCAAATGGAGATAATATCCTCCTGCAAAATGCACACAATCTAAGACAAAAACCACAAAAATTCATTCCAGTAGAAACATGGGACCTGGTCTCGGTGGCCTACAATATGTGGTGTACACATAAATATAAATAATAAATGTTACTCTAATCCTAGCCATGTACAAAAATTTGGAAGTATTTAACAATGTTCTAAATTTGCAATATTATGAATAAAGCACATATTACACTGCTGAAATAGAATTAGATAAAATCAGCCATAACAAGGTTAAGCTCTTATTGACCAAACCCATATTCACAATAAACATACAAATTAATACAAAACTTTTGTCTTTGTTAGTTTCTGCATAAACAGCTGTTAAATCAAACTTGAAACACAACCTGTTGAGAATTTTACTTCATTTTTGTCATTTGTTTCAGTGCAATAGCAGGAATGGAATACGGTTTTACCTTTTGCAGTTGCTGGTGAGGTCATTTTCATATGTGCTATCATCTAGGTTCTGAGGAACTTACAGAGAAGCTCACAACAACAAGCTCTCTTTATAACTATCTCTTTCTCCTCTGTCCTACCTGTGCAAGACCTGTCCACCTGTGGTCTGATCTTGCTAACAGCATGTGTAAAAATGCATCAGTACCTGAAACCGCACAGAGACAACGGCACCACAGATCTCCTCCCCCACCATGAACTGCTCCCCAAGCATGGCCAGAATCAGGTTCTCCCAGCATCGTGATGCCAGGCCCTTCCGCAACCGAATGATCCACTTACCCCCGCTCTTGTTGGCATCATCCTGAGGATAAAGCAAGGCAGGCTGTCACTAATGGATTGGCAAAGGCTAAGGAACTTCATTTTAAATAAACATGCAGAATATTTCATATTCAGTGGTCGCTGTCCTGTTTTAAATATTGTACATACAGTACAAGTCCTCATGATGACCTTTTGTTACGTGTTCCCATAGATCCCATGTTATAAAACCGTCAGTTCATAGAAATTCCCAAAATGTCAGAGAAAGTGATGTCAGCAGCTAGTATGAAGTAGCAAGGAATGACGGTTTAAAGTATACAGTAATTCACATTTCCAAGCGCATTTCCCACATATCAGCATTGTTATTTGTCTTTTGAAATAGAACAAATTAATGTATTCTGTAAGAAGAAACTAGTTAAAAGTCTTTAAAGTAATACATTAGTTTAACTTGCTAAGATAAATTCACACGACACAGAATTAAATGGCTTTAAATGGCACGAAAGCGATTCACCAAATTTTATTTTATACCTCCCACATAGGTTTGATGCCTTCTTTGAAGAGATGGAAGTCGCTATGGCCTGTTAAGTCACCAGGTCGAACCATATGGCTGTAAAACCGCCAGAACTGCTCCACCTGGAGTAAAGAGCATAGTTACATTCAGCATCACACTCAATAACTGTGCCTTGGCATCTGAAACAGCTACTCGGCACATCAGCAATACTCATGAGGAACATGTGATGAAGTATGAGAGAACTGATAGGTAATATGGAGGTAAAAACAGATACAAAAATTTCGAATTGACCGTCGGCGGTGGTCCAAAAAGCTTTGGGCCTGTGAGAACGATCTATGATCTATGAGCTTCAAGAATGCCTCAAAGGCCAGACAGCGCAAGTATGTGAAACTGCTGATGAGGAGGCAAGGTCACTACCACTAATGCATGTCGTGGGTCTATAAGTTTTAAAACTAAGTCACAAGGTGCTCTTCACTAAATGCATCTAAACTTTGGTTTATTAGTGGTAAATAAACAGTACTGCTTTTAACATTTATTTCACTTTAACAACATCAGTTATCAGAACAAAAAGTTTTTTGTACTTTTTTTGTAAAAATAGAGATTGCTGAAACTAATGACTTTACATACTATGTGGAATGCACTGAGAAAAAGAAAAAGACAAAACTGTCCACCATATGTTTACTTGTGAAGGTGCTGGTTCATGTTCAGATTCCTAAAGCCATGGTCATAAAAATAAACTGTTTACACATTCTTTGGAGCTGAAGGAAGGAAGATACAAAGGCAATGGTTTACGAATTCCACCCTTTCCCACTTCAGAGTTTATTGAGGCGGCAGACTGTTAACAGTTGCCTCTATTTTCCTGGCACTCATCTGCTAGGCTGGAGGATAATAAATGACATTGTTTCTTTTCAGAACATGTCATTAAACAGAGACGTCCATTTAAAGAGAGCACACATGTACTTTATTACCCAGGGATGTGTCTGCCAGGCACTCAGCCTTTCTCATGTCTCTTGACAAGAGGTATGGGACCCGCTGTCAGTGCAGAGTACAGACTGCATTTTGAAACACCTGCGACCACACTAAATTAAGACATAAAAGGATGATTTTACAAATCCAACCCCTGTAAGGACTATACATTTTATCATAAGCCTAAATTACTTTTCCTAACAAATATCTTAGGCTTTCCTTGAATATAGTTCTAGAAAATGTGAAGTATTTTATTGTACAACAGAGCCAACTAAACCACAACTTTACTAAGAGTGTTTACGGGAAAGCAGTGTTAATAGTAAATGAAGCCTCAAATGCACTACATTCCCAATTTGAAAAATCACCATCCACAGTTTCAGAGTACAAGGTTACAAACAACATTTTTAAGAAGTCATTAATTCTAAGTGCCATCACTCTTTTAAACTCTGATTTACTGTATGAACCCCTTCACAAAACAGTATTGAGAGCATATGCTGTATATGCATGCTGCTCACACTTGAATCTTATGTTTTGGTATTGTACTGTATGGTATTTATATTACATTGCTTGTATAAATCTGTAAAATCCACTGAATGGTTTGTGCACTCTGGTACAGACACTGTTTGTTTATTGTTGTCTAAGTGAGGCCAAAGAAAACATTCCACTGTGGACAACAAAGTAGTTTCTGATTCTGAATTATCAGTAAAATAAACAACATGATGGATTGTCATGTATAATTTGTATTTTTCCTTGACCCTTTTAATGTTGAATAAAGCCCACCATTTTTGTGGAGACAAGGACATGTGCAAGGATATGGAGTAACAGATTTCAGTACTATTCACAAGAACTGAGATAAGCCTTTTAACTCACAATGCAAACATCCTGCGCACTACGATCTTTTTCATGTTTATAAGGACATCCATTCTCTTACAATAAACCTGCTCGCAATTTAATCAGTAGCCTGGATTTTGAAATGGAAACCACTTTCTACCACGATTCAGCACATGCAAAGGGAAGTACAAATATTCTATTCCTGATCACCTTAAACCCAAAACGAAATTAATTCCTTCTCCGTGAAAAAGAGAAACATCAATATACCTGACATTGTAACATTCATCGCAATGTAGCTCATTAAAAATAATGTTTCCTAATCCTTATCAAATGTCAAAGGAAAAGTGTATATTCAAAATATTTCACATGCTATACCCCGGGTGCGTTTCATTGCTGGTTAAGGCTTTTGGCATAGTAAGCATTCCACTGTAGAACACAACTGCCAACCACTGTATATGGGAAAGCACAAAGCCTGCAAATATTCAGCCTTGCATTACTACTGTCATCTACAAGAGTCCAAACAGAATAGACCGCGGAAACACCCGCGACGTAGCCGTAGATGCAGATATTACGAAGATATTATGAAGTAAAAAGTATATAAAAAGACACAAAGGAACAGGGCACGGTAGGGGCAACTCACCGAAGCGAAGCTCCCGATCTGTTTGATGTTCTGCTCGTAGCTCTGAGAGCTGGTGGGGCGGCCTGGGGTGCGCCGTGAGTACCAGAAGGTGTAGTTGTACTGCAGGGGATGCTCACCTGCCCCCGGGACAACTGTCTAAAGAGAGGCAACCTACTTACCGAGTTGCTCAACTGCATATAGAAAAGGGTTCACGCTGCACCGTCTGACCATTTTTAAAAGTGCAATTCAAAATCTTGAACATCGCATAAAAATTCGGTGATTTCAACTATACTGTAATTTAGCTGTGCCTCTGTGCACAAAAAATGTTCATCCCCCCCCAAGAACAGAATTACTCTCATCCTGGCACCAGCACAAAGAAAGTTCTGCTGGAAGTGCAGGGCATTGCTTTTACAATGAGTGATCCGGGATTTTAACATCATATTGGTTTATTCAGCACACATCAGTAGTTTCAATAAAAAATAATAGTAGTTGCTGTAAAATAAAGATGAATCTTCTTTTTTTTAATATAATTGGTGTCAGGAAAATTAACTGCTTTATAATACAAACAAAATGGGGGAAATGGTAACTACTTTCAGAAAGAAATGTTCTATTCCTATGAACCCTGTAACTGTGAATGGATTTCAAAACAGCAAATGAATATAAATGCCTTGGCATTATTATTGATTGTAAATTAGTTTGGACCACCAATACAGGGGAGAGGTATTTTAAGGATGTATTTAAAATAAGAGGTATTTTAAGGTTGTATTTTTTAAGGAATTTAAGGTGTTTCAATGTAGAAGGCACAACGCTGTCAGTTATCAATAAGAGTTTTTTTTTTGCAGTATTCTAACCTTTTCTTAGAACACCCCTCTCATGCACTCTTTTAGAATATACTCTCCTACCATCTGAAAAAAGGTATCAGATCCCCTGTATAAAGACTAAGAGATCATATACATCAATTATACCTTAAAGCATGCAATTGTATAACAATGAAAAGATTGTTTGGAGGTAGGGATCTTCTTGCTGTTGTTTTAGATTCTTTATTGTCTGTTTTTAATCTTATGATAATAGATTGAGTTAATAATAATAATAATTGCTTACATCTATATAGCGCTTTTCTGGACACTCCACTCAAAGCGCTTTACAGGTAATGGGGACTCCCCTCCACCACCACCAATGTGCAGCATCCACCTGGATGATGCGACGGCAGCCATAGTGCGCCAGAACGCTCACCACACACCAGCTATCAGTGGGGAGGAGAGCAGAGTAATGAAACCAATTCATAGATGGGGATTATTAGGAGGTCATGATTGTTGAGGGCCAATGGGAAATTTGGCCAGGACGTTGGGGTTACACCCCTACTCTTTTCGAGAAACGCCCTGGGATTTTTAATGACCACAGAGAGTCAGGACCTCGGTTTTACGTCTCATCCGAAGGACAGCGCCTGTTTACAGTATAGTGTCCCCGTCACTATACTGGGGCATTAGGACCCACATGGACCGCAGGGTGAGCGCCCCCTGCTGGTCCCACTAACACCTCTTCCAGCAGCAACCTTAGTTTTTCCCAGGAGGTCTCCCGTCCAGGTACTGGCCAGGCTCACACCTGCTTAGCTTCAGTGGGCCGCCAGTTGTGAGTTGCAGGGTGATATGGCTGCTTTTTGACTGACTGACTGAGTTGACTGACTGAGCAATGTTGTTAATTGTTGTTTCGTATCATGGTATTGCACTGTTGCTGTACTGTATTACTATTATGTATGTTATATGTTATGAGCTCTTAATGTGCAAGACAAATTCCCTTAGGGGCAATAAAGCTTATTTCAATTTAATTAATTCAACATCAAATCAGAGACAAAGTGAAAACTATGGTAAATGTGTCTTTGGCATGTCTGTATTTACCTAGCTGTCGACACTGACTGAGGGCGTTAGCACTGACCCCTCACCTTTTTCTTAGCAGTGGCCTGGCTCTTGTCCTCCTCAGCTTTTTCCTTCTCACACTCTTTCTGTGAGCTGCTCTCCTCATTCTGATCATGGTCCCCACTGTCGTCATCCTTCAGGCTGTGAGAGACAGACCTTGTCATTCAGCCCGTGTAGTTCCTGTTTCTTACAGCCTCCTGGACATGACTGCTGGATAAAGTCTCACCAATGCCTGTTTTGCTGTATTAAGTTTCAAGACAATTTGATTTTTTTTCTCCCTAAGAGTGTCACAGACAAACACTGAACCAAAGCTGAAATTATATTGGAAAAGACAATTGTGGCATTACGCAGGGATGTGCCCAGTGTGGAGGCAGAGCTCTGGTACAAGGACTATGCCTCGCCTTTGTAGTCCCAGCTGTCCTGGCTTCTAGATGATGAGCCACAGCTGGGCAGGTCCTATAAAGGCACACTGGACACCCCTCGACAGGACAAACAGGGACACCCCCATAAGGGGGAGTTTGACACCAACAGTCGCAGAGGGGCTTGCACCCGCGTAAGGGTTTCTTTTTTTCTTGCTTTTCCTATCCCATCATGAACTTTAACTGGTGCAGGCATACACACACTTTTTTTTTTGTATGCACTAAGGTCTTGTTTTGTTTTTAACTTACGCGCTCTGCTCACCAGACTGGACCCCGCTAAACAGGGTTAGTCCAGTCTGTTAAAAGTATATTAAATACAAAACAATACCACAAATACAGTAGTTCAAGTACAGTAGGTAGCTGTGTCAGCATGCATAGGCTGCAAAGGAACAAGTAAAGGTTTATTCCATGTTGGAAAGAGAAGTAAATAATAACTATTTGCTCTTTTTCTTTTCTTCTCTTTTCAGCATGGAATAAACCTTTACTTGTTCCAACTATAAAGTATCCTATGTATTATTTGAATTGGTTTAGCCACTTTTTTAGTATCAGTATTTGTTATCAAGTTTTAGGTAAAAAGACACAAATCGACTTTCAGTGTTTTTTCACAAATGTAACTGAAATTTGATCTTCTCCTGGCAATTAATAACGTCTTATGAACCATCTCAGTATATATCCTTGGTAAGCTTACATGTGTAAAGTTGGGTCTTGCTTCGCATGATGGTTTCAGAGAGGAGGTGTGAATATCTTTGAGAAATCCAATGTGACTGCCAAACCATGTGACTACATACAGTATGTGACAAAGCATTTAATCTACAAACCTCATTTTCACTCACAAAACCTCCCAAAGGGCTCTGGAAGCCCAAGACATTTCATGAGTTTTCATCAAATGGATGAATTTCATGGCTGCAAATGACTGAAATTCTTGGTGGACTCATTACCAGTCACATTTTTTTATGTTTCATAGGCCTAATTACAATAATTGAAACAAAATACTTCATTAAGTGAAATGTTGTTTTATTACCCTTGTTAGAAAATTTGATTTAGTGTCAGAATCACTCAAACTACATACTGCTTTAGCTTTTAAAGGACTAGATCTCAGACGTTTCTAGCCCGCGAGGCCGCTTCAGAGCTGACAGCCTTGTCCATAGCTTCTTTGGTTTTTAGTAGAAAGTCTTTCTACCAAACATTTTTGAGACAGGCCAATTTTACACCATTTTTGGTTTTGATTGCCGCATTAAGACTGTACTGTATCAGTACCTTAAAAACTTACCTACCTATACCAGTGTGATTCTAAGCAAGCATTCCAGTATCAAGAAACTAAACTTATCTCAGAAATACAAATCATCCAGAATATGATTTATATATGGCTTATCCTAATTTCTAACAGCACCTGGGACTGCTTTTGATGTGTGAAAATGGGCATTCCTTGTGGACCACATAAAAGAATTTTCTCATCAAGAAGATTTATGATCTCACTCACATTATTGCAATTCAAAGTCTTTACTGCACTGTGCATGCGGTAGTCAGGGAGTTAGTGGAGGATGATGTTAAAACAGATGGTTCTACTGTGGTTTAAATGAGACAACCATACAAAATCTACATTTCAAGACTCGTGCCAGTTTAGGATTGCTGCCTCGAGGTACTGTAGGTAATACTATTTATGTATACACTACTTCAAAATCACACAACTGATGCTTAATTATTCTGCTGATATCTAATACTCCAACACAGGGATCTAGTTCTGAAACAAGAATGCACACATGGATGGACCCTGGGAAGTCTGAGTAATTTTGGTATACTGTACTTCATCCAGTGGCATATTATAACTAATCATGTCAAGATAATCACCAGACATACTGTAAATTAATCACTGAATCCTTCAGATTACAGATTCAATTTTTATCCTCAACTTAGTTTAACAGAAAGCATGTGAAGTTAGTTCAAGCAACCTATAGAGATGCAACTACGAAGGTGGTCACACAACGGGGAGAGGCAAAAGAGTTTGAAATCACAGTTGGAGTACACCAAGGGTCAGCACTAAGTCCTTTCCTTTTTATAAACATTATTGACACACTGACAGAGGAGGTAAGAACAGAAGTGCCTTGGGAACTCATCTTTGCTGATGATGTGGCGCTGATGGCAGATTCAGAAGTAGAACTACAGGAGAAAGTGTTAAAATGGCAGAGGAGTCTGGAAAAGGGTAGACTGAAAATGAATGCAGAAAAATCTGAAATAATGGTAATGGAGAGAAGAGGAGATACTATGACCAATGTTGAGGAGACAAATGGAGGAAAACTGAAACAGGCTGATGGCTTTAAATACCTTGGATCAAAACTGGTAAAGGGAGGCAGTAAAACAAAGAGTGAAAGCTGGATGGAACTAGTGGAGAGAAATAACTGGAATAATCTGTGACAGGAAAATTCCTAGAAAGTTAAAGTGCAAAATGTACAAGACTGTGATTAGACCTGTACTACGATATGGAGCTGAATGCTTGGCAGTTGGAAAGAGAGAAGAGAACTTGATGAGAAGAACTGAAATGAGGATGTTGAGATGGATTCTGCAGATTTCAATGAAGGATAAGATCAGTATTGAAGAAATCCGTAGACGATGTAGGGTGGTGGATGTGGTTGAGAAGATGCGAGAGGCGAGGTTACAGTGGTATGGACATATCATGAGGAGGGATGTTGAGGAAGTAACAAAGAGGGTAATGGAATTTGAGGTGGAAGGTAACAGGGGAAGAGGCAGGCCTAGAAAGAGATGGATAGATTGTTTGAGAAAAGATATGGAGGTATGTGAAGTGAATGAGGAAGATGTGCTCGACAGAGACAAGTGGAGAAGAGCAACCAAAGCAGCTGACCCCAGGACAGTCTGGGACTAAGGCTGTGAAAAAGAAGAAGAAGAAGAAGAAGAACTTAGTTTACCAAAATTAAGAAAAAAAAAACATTGTTATTGAATTCTGAAAAAGATCAATACGAAGCAGAACCAAGATCTAGGATTGTTTTCAATACACTTTATTAGCTAAATTGAGAAAATACACCATTTAAACTGATATGGACTTCATTCGAGACTTGATTAATCGAGGTGCACTTTCGCATGCCGATATGCTTTAGTCTCAACAGTATCAAGAGTGTTTTTTGATTCAGAGTTGTACGAGTTAGAAAGGACTGCAAACTATGACATTATCCCATACGCTTCACAACTTGTTTTGATGAATTGCTCACTTCTCTGGCTAAGAATCAGTCCGTAAATGACTATGACTCATACAAACTTAGAAACGGCATCCGTGTGAAATAAACGTGGCTTGCACAAGACATTTCCGAGCAAGTTTGTTTAATTATTTAATAAGTGCTGTGTGTTACGGCTGCGAGTTGAGTTTTGTTTCTTATACCCCTTGCGCTCCCTCACACCTTCTCCTGCCAAATCCTTCAAGGACAGGAGGTGTAGTTCCCACACCGGGTCCCCTGCACACCTGCCCCAGCCGTCCTCAGACTCGTAACCCGGGGATCCACGGCCTGGGGGGCCTTCTCCCATCGCACTCCACGAATTTCATTACCGAATCCTCAAAACAAATTAAAAGTCGGTTCAGAGTCAGTGCAGCGAGGCTATACTTGGGACATGACAAGCAGGGTAGAAGCCTGACCTCAGCTCGTACAGGACTCGTTTAGACACGCCTCTTTGCTTATGCAGCAGCTAGCAGCAACTACTGTACTGTACTTCGCTCTACACCACAGCAACAACTGTGCAGCTTTTATAGAGGACCCACTTCTGCACATCTCCCCAACGGTGGATATATTTACTCACGCATCAAATTTGTTGTTCATTATTTTCCAGGCGGGTTCCTGTCTCCGGAATCTGAATACAGCCCCCTGTATTCCGCAAGACCAGCGGCGTGCACAGCGGGCTCCGGGAACGCGCATTGAGCAGTGTCACTGTCAGCGCGCACTGAGTTGTGGGAGTGGAAACAGTTCATCAGCATTTATTAAAAATTATATGTAATAACAATAATCTGAATTTAAAGTAGTAAGGCTTGAATGGACAAACTTAAAGTGTTTTCCCTGTTGTAATAGTTGTGTAAATACTGTATGGCAATATCATTGTCCGATTTTAACGATAAATAAAAAACATAATGCCTAAAATATACAGTAGTAATTTGATTAATAATAGTTGATTACACCCTGTAGGAAGCGCTATGCCTTTCTTTCACTAGTCTGAAGTAGTCATAAAACATGCATTTCAAGGTCACGTTGTACTACGAACTACAGCATTTTTTTTATCTCAAGCGGTTGCTTAGCAAACCTGTGCATTCTAGGTTTCTCTCATCATCATCATCATCATCATCATCATTATTATTATTCAGCTTTCATACGTTTTATTCTCTTATTTTGACTCCTTCTGCATCCAATTAAATAAGGTAAAACAAGATACAGTACGTGAACTAAAATCTGAAGAGAACCCGTCTACAGTACGTTTGTTTTTATTGCAAATGCGCAAAGCAACAGCCTGCTTTAAACAATGTTCATTATAAACGTCTCTTTAACATAAAAACTCACTAATCACTGATCACCTTTGTGCAGCAGTGTCAAATTCAGTTCCTGAGAGTCTGAGTTCGTTTAATCTGTCCTAAATATACATACTCATTTGTAATAGCAAGTAATAAAATGTAAACATGCACAAATTAAGATATGCCAAAGAAATGATTTAATTTGTTTTGGAATTGACAGCTGTCATCAGAGGATTCTTTTTACAATCTATAATCATGAACTGCAGTGAACTTTAGAAGCAAGTTTTGCCAAGAGGTCTCCACATACAGTACAGTACATTACCATAATGAGCAACAGCAAATTTTTTACAAGTCAAGTATAACAAATCTTTTTAATTGAGTAATTTTCTTATTTGGACTTTTGTACAGCTAACTGACTATGAAACAATGCAAGATTGTAGCCTTCACTTGTGAATTGGAAAATGTTAAATGTCTCCAGCAAAAGAAACAATTATATCTATTAAGTAACAGCGCTCGGGCTGAAAAGAAGCCAGAAACAGCCTTCAAAGCTCCAAAAAGTTCCAGCATATTAGGTAATAATTTGTAGGTGCCTGATTAGTTTCCAATGATTAGTGACACTGAGTTAAGCAACTCTCCATTAGAAAGACAGAAAGCTTAATAAACTTCTCTCACTTAAAAAAAACTCCTAAGCAGTCCACCTTCCTTACCCCTTGGTAAAAGGCTAGTTAGGGAAATCAGTAAAATTAAATTATTTTGAAATAGGAACATTTCAGCTACTTTCCATGTTGTTTTTTTACTTTCACATTATTTGAGTTACTGTTAAATCCATATTGGCCATAATTATGACCTTATCAATTGTTAAACTATTGTTTAACTTTGGCAGTCCTTAGACTTTACCTAAGGTAAAGAATTACACCACTAGTGGAAATTCAGTGTGGTGGCACGTGTTGTTCAACATGTTGTTAGTTTACCACAGAGGTGCAGCAGTTTCCCGGACAAAAATACAGTACTGTACATGGTGAGCTTTCTGCTCCAGAGCAGACATTTGGACCTTACAGACTGAAAGAAATTCTTTAAGTATGAAGATACCAATCAATCTAGGTGAGAACAACAAAACTAATGTTTTCCCAATTAAAAATAGTTTGGCAATTTTAAATATTTCTCTGCAGAAAGAAATATGTGAAACTAATTTTCCCTCAGAGCAAAAATACTTTGGAAGTTGTCTTTTATAAGTTTCTGTTCTTCTACACTTCTGACATTTCAAATGGTGCTCGGTCTCAGTAGAAGCTTATACTGTACTGGTCAGAGCACAGTCATTCTGGAATGACTGGGTTAGGAAAGTTTTACTGTTGTCGGTTCGAAGACTTTGTTAACTTTGGAGTTGGCAAGATTATTTCTAGTAGGAAATAATTCCTTTATATAGTAGTTTATGTTTTTTTCTGTAATTTATATGGTATGTTTTATCTCCTCTTATTCTCCATTTGATTGAGTTACTGTTTCTCTTAGTTTTGCTTTAGTTTTCGTTACTTTTAGCTTTGCCATTATCCTGTGACTATTTTATCAAAACCATCTCCTTAAAAGGGTTCTCAAAGATAAACAAGGAAGTTTTAGTTTAGTGAATGACAGTTAGTCGTGTCATGTTATGAAAGCACTGGTGATGCTTTAGAAATTTAACTGCAATCCGGACACAATACTCTGCATAAAATATTTGAGTAGCTTTCCACCTCTGCTACTCTGCTCCTTAACACTGCAAATGTCTTTTTTGTAAGCTACAAACAACTGTCTAATACAATGATTTTCTCCTGTTTGTCCCCCCACATACCTAAATTTGCCAATGCAAATGATCCTAAACTCTTAAGTAACAAGACAATTAAATCCTGAGAGTTGAAATTTATGCCCCTTCCACTTACTGTACAGTATAACTCCCAGAGATAATTTCAGTTTCTGTGTGTCACTTAATTTTTCAAGGCTTCAGGACTCTCGGTATGCCTAAAGAGTCTGCATTCATTGGGAATTAATTGAAAAATATCCACAAGGCAGTTCTATTCTGAAAAGCAAAACAAACCACTTAAAACAAAAGGTGTTTTGTTTTATTGTTCTTTTAAAGTAGCTACTCTTGCATAAAACCTTGAACTTTGATTTGTTTAATACTCCTCCATTAAGAATCATCCGAGACCTAAGATCTAAGGCAAGAAATGTAACACTATAAAACGTCAGAGATTTATTGTAAAGTTGTAAAAATACAGATCAACCAATGTTCCACAAACATCTGAAAATTTAAGGTTTAACTTTTTTGCCTTGATATGGCTGCACTGTTACATAAGCTATCTGACCATCATGAAATGCTGAGAAAACACACCAGTGTCCTTTTATACAATACAGAATATTTAGCAAATATTCTGAAAGTGTACAACAAACTATTTGTCAGTTGTAAAATTGACAAAAATATCAATACATATTAAATGTCAAACAATTTTCATTTTTGCATTTTGACACATCATATCATTGAGGAGACCTGCTCACAAACGCAAAAGCCAAGAGTGTGAAATTCTCTTTGAAACTTCATTTTTTAATATGTGCCAGTTAATTAAGGCTTATCTTGTTCTGACAGAAAAGAAAAAGAGATAAAAGACAGATGAAAGAAAACATGACCTAACACAAAGGAAAAAGAAAACGGTGAAAATGGTCAACATGGCAAATGAGGTCCTTACGATGCCTAATTAACATGAGATGGTAAACTGTAGAAGCTGAACTAAAATAAAGCAGCATCATCTTCAGTCGAGAGGGAGCCTCTAAAACGTGCTTGGGTATTGCAGGTATTGCATCCTGAGCCTCATCATGGAAAAAACAACATCTGAAATGAAAGAGAAGCAGGGGGGAGGGGGAAA
The DNA here is from genome assembly GCF_040954835.1 of Lepisosteus oculatus. NCBI lineage: Eukaryota > Metazoa > Chordata > Actinopteri > Semionotiformes > Lepisosteidae > Lepisosteus > Lepisosteus oculatus. The sequence continues at coordinate 11,485,125 of NC_090708.1, read as the reverse complement.
GCGTTTTCACTGCAGTTGCACGTAAAATTCTCAGCCATCCAGCCACACATGGAAAATTCCCATCGATGACTGCCGCCTCTTCCACCAATGCGTGCGGCACCCAGTGTCCGGCGGCCACTTTCAAGCGTGGCGGCCCCGTTTGGGGTGCCGGAGGCCGGACTCTCTGCCTGTCATCTGTCCCTGCGGCGGCGCCTTGAAAGCCCCCTCTCCCTCTGGTTCAGTAAAGGGGGGTGTCCCATCGCTTGGATTGAGGAGCCCAGGGGTGCGGTTTCTCGCTCTTGTTTTAAGCTCCTGGGCGCTCCATGAGTGCTGCCTTTGTTCGGGTCGCGGATGAGCAGCGCAGAGCGGGCCTCTTCAATCGGGGCTGTTTGTTTACACCGCCGAGTCACGTCACCTCAGATTAGTGCCAGGGCAACGGACGGGCCTGCGATGTGCTAATCGCTACAGCCGGACCTTGGCAGCAAATAAAGGCTCCCGGCTTCGCTGGCCCAGTTCCCTTTCATCCCGAGCCAGAGGGCTGAGCCCACGTCAGCGGCCGGGCACGCCGGTGCTCTGGTGCTAGCTGCGCATCACAGAGATGTAGGAAACCTGCCGGCAAAAGGAGGAGAAGCCACATCCAGTCACTCTCTGGAACGCCCTACTTCTGTGAATTACAGAAGAAGGTGGAAAGCTACTCAAATACACATATACTGTACACTCGACCTGTATAAAAAGAAGAACGTATATTTAGAATAAGAAAGGGCGGCTGCCTCTCTGCAGTAGGGTTCAATTCTGCTGTCTGGAGTTTGTATGTTCTTCCCTGGTTTGTGTCCTCCACGTGGTCCGGTTTTCTCCCGCAGTCCAAAGACATACAGTAGTAGGTTAATTGGCTACTGGGAAAACTGGCCCTGGTGGGTGTGTGTGTCTGTGTGTGTGTCATCCTGTCCAGGGTGTGCCCCGTCTTGCACCCTTTGCTTGTTTGGATATACTCTGGCTCCCTGAAGCTTTTACTAGCCTCAAAGGGTTTTTTATCTCATTATAATAATTTTACTTACAGCTCAGTTTAACTGCATTTGTTGACAGGTTGCTTTTAGGAATATTCACATTATAAGCAAGAACCTATCCTTAGCCTTAAGTACATACAGTAAATAAGGTACAGTATGTGACCTATGACATGAATCTGATATGACAAAAGGAATGTTCTATTTTGAATGAAAAAAAATCATTTTTCACCTCATACTATGCTCCTTTATGAAGACCCATGCTATGGCTTGGAAGATCCTCCCCTATTTAATATCTCTTCACTGATATCTAATTCAGCAATACAAAGTCCTTAAATGTAATGCAGCCAATCAGATCAAGAAACAGTGACTACACCGAGACAGACAATAGCAGCTACACTACAGGCAGCCCATCAGAATGAGTGTAAAATGGTCACAAAACAGGTAACAGATATTTAACCTTAGCTGGGACAAAACAGCAATAGCTGGAAAAAAAGACCTTGCTAATAGATCCTATTTTAAAGGTCAATTTCTACCGTTTTGCTTTAATGAACGAGCTTACCACACCACGTTACAAAATGCACCTAAAAGGAATAACATTAATCAAATTTGCAAATCTCAGAGATTCTCATTCTATTTCACTGGAAAATGATTCTACTGTATGAATTAAAAGTTTTTTTTTTTAATAATTCACTAGGAGTAGGTTCTGAGAATGTGGTTCACATGCAGTTGGTCAATACTGCCACCTACTGCAGTACAGTTTTCTCTACACCTTAACCCTTAATAGCAGAAAACAACTAATGGAGAAGGATAACTACTGTATGTTTTTCAACATGAAAACAAGAACTCCAATGCAGCTCACAGAAGAAAAGCTGTTTATGGAAATTAACCACAATATCAGGTTGACATATGTTAATATTTAAAGCCAAAGACAAACAACTTCCAGAAATAAGAAGGCAGAGCCAAATTCCAAACTCGATGCACCAATTGGATTCCTGTGATTTAGGATTTTCTTTGTAACAAGTTCTTATCTGCCACAAACTTTTACATATTTTTATAAAATGAAGATTTGTTCGTCTCTACATATCGCAGAAATAGTACAAATATACTGTACATGCAAACAGATGGACATACCTCTTGTATGATTCTACCCAAGTTCTCTTTACTTTCCACTGCTTTTCTAAACAGACAGAAAAAAAACATTCCGTTATCTTGTGCCCAATTACTCAAAACTATGTGATACTAGCTTATTTGACTTTTCCCATAAACACACAAACAAATTGCATAAATTGCATGAATGTTTTATTTTGCAGAACTTAAATATATTCTAAAATTTAAAACAATCAACCCCAATAAGGAACTGGACCGACTGCTAACCTATCTTCTGAGCAGTACGTTCATGCCCTGAGGAGCCATCTCAAGCTGTGGTACTTACCTGTCTATTTTGCGAGCCACAGTGACACTGAAGCAGCCCTGGCAGTCAGGTTGGTAGGTAGAGGGGACAATGATGTAGTGCCCTGGGGCCAGGCTGCAGAGTAGGCTGACTTCCTGAGTGTAGCGATGGGGGACACAGCTGGCCTGAGGCTCTTGATCTTGGGAGATTTGTGGTTCTCTGCCCTCTTCTGAAATCTTCATCCCAGAACATAACCATAAGTAGAATAATACATCGGTTTTACAAAGTCATATGTACCAACGGACGTGATGCTGACATAACATAATGGAGCATTTTCCCATTTTGCAAAACCAGTGCTGTTAGGCCTAACGAAACCACACGTCCTTAGTTATTTATTTAAAATAAGATGTGCAAATGAAATTACTACAAGCTGTACAAAAATCCTCTATTTTCTTTTGAATAAGAAGGTCACAGGATGATTAGGTCAGGTTAATATGAAGTATTTCATACCCTACCCCAGTCAGGAGCAAGACTGCAGCTCTCACCTGATAAACATGGAAGCCAATGGGCTGGCAGTCTTTGGCAGGGCAGTGCTGTTGCAGAGTGATCCTCACGTTGGCCCCTCTGGGCTCACAGTTCACAGTAAACGGTACACGGGGGTTTGACAGGTGAGAGGGGAAATTCCTGCTGCCCCCTGCAGTGGCCCCAGGGATCCACTGGCCCTCGGAGCAGCTGGTCTCCCACTCTCCCTCCTGGACCGAGGCTGCTAGGTCCCCTGTAGGGGAAGGGGGGGCTTTCAGTGCACTAGGAAGAGAAGGGAAGGCAAGTGAGGTAAAAAACACGCTCCTCTTCAGAACAATCAAGCTCACAATTTCATCCCATCCTTTGTATCGAATGAGCTGCTCCTTTTTTGTAGTTACTTAATACATTTTTATTCAACAGACAACTTTAATGAAAATTGCAGAGAACAACATTACATTTCCAAAATAACATAACTGAATAGACAATCTTGCAAATCCCAACCTTACTTTGTCAAGCAGGTTTAACGGACATTGCATTAGTGTCATTCCGTGACCACTGTTGTGGAGTGAAGTGTTGCCCTCATAATTCTCAGGAAATGAAAGATCCCACCCACCTTAGAGTCACAGGGGCATTGGAGAAGACGCGCAGAAGGAAACCGGCTTCGGCTTCCTGCAGGAAAGTGCTGGGAATGAGGAGGTAGAATCCGGCAGAGAGTTGGGTGTGCAGTGTCACTTCTCTGTCATAGGCATGGCAGTGTGTAGAGGCACAGGGGGGTGTATTGAGGGTCTTTGCCAGATTAAAACGCTTCTTTTCTACCTGGACATGTGACACATGAATGTTTAGACACACGCTAAAAGGACATGTAAACTTAAAAAAATCACAGCAGTACTTTATACAATTTATACTGTGTTTAAAAAAAACTAATATGGTGTTGTAGCTTTAACCCACCTTCCATAAATGCAGGCCTATGGCTTGGAGGTGGTGTTGTTTGCTACTGTCCATCGGCATATTCTCCTCTCTACCTTCTCTTTGAAAGTTGAGTGAACAAAGGTCAGGCCGAGCAGTGCCCCTAACACTGAGAGCACACAGTCTCCATCTCTGGTGCTGCAGCAGGGACAGCAGTATTTCTCCCGACTCACTAATGCGCAGCCAGAACTTGGGGTTGGTGGAAAAACTGCTGTTGTTACGGCAACCACCTGCAGAACGACCTTTAACCCAGGAGCCACACACCTGATTGGAGTGAACTAACTCCCTTCCTGTGAGACACACAGAGAAGTAATCAATCAACTGGCAAAACGGCAATACATTTTGCAGACTACCAAACAGGAGTCTTGCTGTTTAACCATAATTTATTATAGGAAATTGATTTAAGCACCATCTCCACTTAACAGTTCCTACTCTGAAACTCTAAAGATGTGCTCAATAAAGTTACTGTATGTCTAGAGATCTTAAAGAGAACTAATAGCCCCTCTTTTGAAGCTGAGGCTCGACAACCAACCTATTTCCCCCCAAGAGATGGGTGTAAGCCGCATCCAGGTGAGTGGTGGAGGAGAGCCCTCATTATCTGTAAAGTGCTTTGAGTGGATTGTCCATAAAAGCGCTATATAAGTGTAAGCAATTATTAATTATTATTATAAGATAAATCGAGTTTACATTACAAGTAAAAGATGTGAAAGCTTAGTAATGTAATTAGAATCCATCTGTCCTCAAAGAGATCTGCAGATTTTCATTAATAATAATAATCTCTGATTCCTTTTAAAATAAAACAATTTGAAACCATTATAAAAAGGTAATACATACATAATGAATACTAAAAATATAAAATGTGGAAATGACAACTACTGTATGTCAAAATGAATATATTTTTCTTAATAACTTAGCTAAAACATAGGTCATTTCAGACCTGAAAAACTCAGAGAGAAAAAAAACGACCAACGAAAATTCTGACCCTAAGCAAGCTGCACATTATATTACCCTCCATGGAGCCTTACCAGTGTGAATACTCTGAAGAAATCCCTGCTCACTGATTGGATATGCCACTGTGACCTCATCAAATTCCTTGAGGAACTCCCCTTCTTCTATCCAGAATTCCCCCTCCTCAGTACGGCCTAACAGCTCTTCAGTACAGCCTGGTTCCAATTGGTTCCAGCCCTCACCACTGTGAGCAAAACACATCCCCAGATCCAGGCAATTACAGTTTACTTCTCCCTCCAGTGTTTACATTGCACTCTTGCATTATTTTCAGCAGGCATACTGGGCATTGAGAAAAACCATACAATCTCCTTCTTGTAGATCAAAAGTTTATCTTCTCACACATATTTTAGTGGCACTAAATTTCACTGATATGGTATAACTTATTTTCATTCTTTTGTATCTATTTATCATTTGCATCTTATCTCTTGAAATTTGGAATATAAATGTACTGAACACCACTGCTCATGAATGACCTCATGAATAATCATACAGTACATGTACATCCACATTACTGATCTTACTGTACCACAGTACTGGTCAGATGCTACATTAGGTCCTCACACTGCAGTGAAGAAACTATTGCTCACAACATGCCTTTCTGTGCTTCTAAGGTGGAATTCCTTAAAGCAGTAATACATTTAGAAACTGTGCCGGGCAGCAATTAATACAACTCGGAGGTCTTCTTCTGAAACTTTGCAGGAGTTCCCACAGGAGAAATGATACAATAGGGTACATTTTCTCCCATCGAAGCCCCTGAACTGACCCCTCGCTCCAGATACCACCCCAGCAGCGGCGGCCCCAGGGGTTTCGGATCCTCAACAGGCGAATTCCGCGGCTCTGCAGCTCCACCCATTCCATCACACTGAAGGCGTGGAACTGCCCCAGCTCACCGGCACCTCCGACACACAAACACACAGCACATGAACAGCATGGGAACAGAACAGCTCGTTTGTTTCTCAACAGGGCTTGAAGAGACATGTTATTTTGGGCATAGCCTGTCTTTTCCTTGTGTATTACTCAGATTCTTTACCAATTACAAATGCTCACTGACTGCAGTAAGCTCAAGTTTCCGACTTCTGCTCACGTATTTCATTCTTGTGTAAGCACATGCAGTGGTGCAATCTATGAACCAAATTACCCACAAACAAACTGCCAAGAAACACTCTCAAAGATACTTTTTTACAGAAAGGAGGGGACATCCTATTGGGTTTTCAATAAAATTTACTGTAAATAAATTAGAAGGATAAAGTAAACTAATATTTATATATTAGGAAATAAAAATATAAAATATATAATATCTAAAAATATACAAGTTGTTAAAAATGTCTATAAAATTGCTAAATGTTCTTCTGACATCATTTCTTTGATACTTGGATATAGCTTCTTTAAGAAAAAAGATGCCCAAATCCTAAGGTTCACTTACAGTACATGGTAATCAAATACAGTACCCTCTTGATTCTTAAATGAAAGACTCAACAGGCCTATATTCCTTCCTAATATTAAAACCACCTAATATCACAGTATCTGCTGTGCTCAGAAATAGCACAAACATTCCAGCAGTAACAAAGTACAGTCATAAGACTTGTCTAGTGTAAGACAATGGGAGTTCCTGATAGGCTACTGAGATTCCAGTATGATTTACAGCACTCTGCTTGCTGAGCTGCAAGGCATGTTCCAGCTGCTCTGCTTCAGCTGGACTGTTAAAGTCCCAAGGTGACTGTCAAACATTTTATTCTCTACAACAAAATATACACAATTTCTCATCTTAAAAGGAATTATGTAAAAGTGTCACAAAAGTGTAAAAGTGTAAAAGGCACAAACAGAAGGACAGATGTGATAAACAGAAATTACATACATCTTTTATTGAAAGCACCGTTTTTACATAGATGGAACAGAGAAAGTAAAATACTTTGAAGCCAAGTAAGCCTCCTGTAGAGGCCTTTTCATTACATCCTTTAGCAGTAAATCATGTAGCCTGAGGAGGGAAATACAGTAACAGTAGAGACCGCATTGTTACAGTACATCCCAAGATTAATGCCAGTTATTCAACTCACCTCCCGGAGAGCTATGAACTGAGCAGCTCATCACACATCTGTCACCCACTCCCAACAGGCTGCTCAGACTGAATTTCTTCTGAACGATGTCATCCTCTCCCTGCTGTCTCAGCTCCTTCCCCACTTCCTTCAGGCTCCATCGCTCGGCCAGTCCCCCCGAGACATCAACCAGAGCCTCTGCCACTTGCCCAGCCCAGAGCTTCTCGTACGAACCATGAAGCCTGGAAAAGGTTTTGATTTTAGTTGCATGTGGAAAATGAACAGTGTGCCTTTATTCTGTGTGTATTAACACCTGCGTGTACTATTTAAAACCTCTTCCTATGACATAATACATTATGGTTATACAATATCTGGCTTCTAACACAGAAAATAATGATGGCTCTTCAAACAAGCTACAAAATAAAGCTTTGCGACTCATAACATCTCCCTTTTCAATGCACACTTACTTGGCATAGGCTTTTTCCAGCAAGGCCACCCAGAAGGCACTGGGAGACTGGCAGTGAGAGAAGCACAGTCTGGCACCAATGCAGGGCAGCTGATCATCTATCTCTACATCTATCCAGCACCCAAACTGCCAGAAGCTGAATCTGAACCGGCCCGTGTATCCACATTCTCCCCACTGAGGCTGCCCGAAAGGGACCACCTGAAACACAGCATCCACCTTTCAAATAGACTTGAATTGTTCATTCTAATGAAAAGAACAGAATTTAAGCACAGACGTCTTTTCCCCTACCTTGTCCATCAGGAGCTTGTTCTTCAGCAGCATGCTACAGGCGCATAGGAACCAACAGTCTCCCAAAATCCCTTGCTTTGCATGGCCATCCTTGGGATTCTCAGGAAACAGTTTGGGTGACTGACAGATTGCCTGGATTACAAACAGAACACAACATGCTGTCACCCTGAGGTCATGGCTCAGCAATATACTGTATGTTTTCTATCAGCACAATACAACAGAATGAATAACAACCATTTAAGAATTTTACTGCAACCAACTAGAATTAGAATATGACCCTCAGAAAAAAAAAGGAAGCTTCACCAGTTTTGCAGCCAACTTTTTTTAATTACACCTTAGCATAGAAACCAGGCTTCACTCCTGACATGGGCTATTAGTAAAAGATCCATGTTGTTATTTCCACACCATGCATGTTTCTCACTCCATTGAATAACAGGAACAGCCCTTTGCTTTTCAACCTTTTGCGTCTTTTGTTTGACACGAAAATACCTGGACTAAAGCAGTTTGACACACGTTGGGAAACAGAAGTCCCACCTGCGGGCGCATCCATACGATATCCCCACAGAACTTGGAGATGGGGGTGGTGTAGTCGGAGAAGAGGGAGGACTCCAGTGGGGGAAAGTCTGGATCCTCAAAGAGTCCCTGCCCATCGTCACGTTCCATTGCCACCCTGGGTCTCCCCTGGACGCCTACAATGTCCTGCTTTTGGCCGCCATGCACCCTGGCCTCTTCATAGTGCTGGTATTTCCTAAAGGCAAAAATAAACACATGAGTTTCACTCTGCTTGCTGCATTACTCCTCATTGCTCAATCGTTTAGTGCAACTGTGGAGATGTCTGGGGCCCTGGACTTCTGAGAGGAGCACCATGGGTCCAAATCCCAGGTGGGCCTCTTGCTATCTACCCTTGAGCAAGGCTGTTTACCCATTTACCCCAACAAACCAGATGTACAAAAGGTACCAAGATTTGAAAGCGATTAAAAACAAGTTAACTCTCATTCCATTAAATCTATAGAGGAAGTCCTACTCCAGAGCAAGAATAATTTTTAAACATGTTATTGTTGCGTGGAACAAAGTGGTTACGCAACATAGTTTGCCATCTCATACTTAATGAAAACAGCACCGTTTTTAATGGACAGTATGATTAAAAAATAAAGTGCAATTATTTTTAACAGACCTTTATTCATATTTCTATAGTTTGGGAGATGATTTAGGCCACTAGGCCGCCACTCCACATTATGCCTGCAAGCTGTTCAATTAATTGAAATGGAAATGTACTAAGCAAAGGTTTTTCCCCCAAAAAATTTTTCACCACACAGGTACTGTATTTTGAAGACACAAATCTTACTTTTTGACTTTTGTTGTTATTATCGTTGTGTGCAGAGACAACCCATGATGTTTCAGTGTACTGTCACTCGGTACAAGAAGTTCCATATAAACCACTGCAATCTAAGCTGTTTATGCAGACCAGGTTTAAGAGCTGCGACAATCACATGATGACTTTGACAATAGCTCGCGTACTGTATGCGTTATTCTTTGAGTACAACAGATTTCCAAAACAAGCGGTGCTGTCGGTACTTCAGTAGAATTATATTCTTTACCAGCTCTGTGTTCCAGACACCAGGCGCCAGTAAGCCCCAGATGAGACACTGAAGAACGAGGAACAAATAGCAACTAGCTACCCTTTAGTGGGTACCAACAAAGTAGTAGCGGTGTTTCAGAATTTATCCTCAATATATCGCACATTGCCCTGTGCAGATACATGGGAAATTAACGCACAGAGTAATCGTGAGTTTCCTGTGTAGCACTGAATGAATTACCAGTCATGCATTTTCTGTCATTTAGCTAGTACAATGTATCCGACAACGATGTCGGCGTTGCTTTATTCTGAAAGGCACAGGGCGCACACATTAGAAACCAGTCAACAATACCAGCAAGTGAAAATCCTCTGTTCAGACCTTTCAGGCTGTTTTCTTCCGGGAAGCAAGTATGAGGTAAAGACGAGATCTGCTTTCCAACAAGATGTGTCTCAGCTTCTCACAGCGCTCTTCATTGATGACGTTACTCACCGCCCCCATCCAATGCAGCAAGATAAACGTTTATGTGCCACACCGTGGCCACTGACGGAACTGCACGCGAAGTCAAGGAAATGTAATCATTCTTTACATTTACAGTACGTAATGCTTTTCATCCTTTGATTCCACAAAAACCTAAAAAGCGTTAAATGTTGGCTGGGACCCTATTCCTAGAGGACTGGGTGAAGAGGGGATGTACGTTTTATCCACAAGTTAAGGTACTCAGATGGGTAACACGATAGCCATTATACACCTGTATCAGATCGACTTACTAATTAAGGCAAACTTTAGTAAGACCAGATTGTCCAAGTATTGAGAGTGTTTCCTCTCATTATACTTGCGTATTGGTTTGCTGCAGTAGCCCAGAGAGAAGAGTTTCTCCTGCTTGTCCACCAGCTTCGTTTGTGGAGGCAATCTGATTTTCCTTGGAGGTCATCCATTTCAGTACTCAACAATCCAAGCCCTACCTACTGTAGCTTTTCACATCGGCCTAAATGGTACAGTAGAAGTGCTTTCAAATTTACCACTTTGAAATGCTTTTTGCTTGTGTGAACTACATTAATCTTTATTTTAAAAGGCAAATTTTCTATCCATTTAATAAAATGAATTAATACCTGCCCTCTAATTTGTTCAAGTTCATTTAATAAATACATTCAAGCCAATGATAACACATATTTCTTATTTTTCCATAACAGTTTACATTAACAACACATTTTCCCTGGGTTTTGCTTTGTACGAAAATTATAACAATTCAACTCCATATCCAGTTGTGGTAATACTGAAGCTTAAGAACGTAAAAAATAGTATGTTTTTAAAATAACATCTCATATAATTAGCATAGTTATCTAGGAAAACTTAAAAATTAATGGTTGTTAAGAGAAAGAAGTTGCTACGAATTACAGGTATTAGTAGTTGCCATTTCACAACACTACTGAAGTATTGAGAAATCTATAAATATTGGATTTGTGCAGGCTTGTTGGTGGAATGGAACAGTTTCAGCAGAGAGTTTCATCAAGCTGTTTCAATGCAATATAATAATAATAATAATAATAATAATAATAATAAAAGAAATTAATATTATAAGGAAGAATAACTGTTATAAAAATGTTTCTTTTTATAACACATTGGCCTGATCATGGGTTTTTGATCGTTTTCACTTTGTAGCCTTTCTAAAAAGGCCGACTGGTCTTATCCACTGTGAATGGCAGAATCACTCAAGCAGAGAGCAAGGCTGAAGGGTGCAATCTGCTCAAAACACTGCATTTCATTTCAATTTCCATAGTGTTACACCTGCGTCCTGGGGTTGCAGACTAGACATATTTCATCTTCTCCTTGGTTTGAGTCCTCAATAATAACATTACAGCATTGTGACTTGGGATATGTGTTGTGCTTTCTTTTCGATTGGCATATTCGAAAGTATACCACCAGTTTCCACATTCATAGTCATAGTGAAGGCTGTTGTCCCAAATGCAGTTGGGTCTTTGTTTTCTATGTGTCATTGAATAAAGGAATTGGTAAAAAAAGAATGAAGCACTTATTGGAACAGAGTCTGTACAGCAGAAAACCAAAAAGCAGGTAAGATCCTGAGTCATGCCAGTGTTTTCACTTCTTGATGACTTTCACAATCTTGAAGGAACATTCTTCATCTTTGAGGTGATTTTGCATGACGCTAATGAGCTGGAGAAAAAGGTACAGGAAATAACAGTACATATGAATATGCTGTTAATGTGTTCGCCAGATAAATTCATCAGGTAGGATGGATGAAGTAACTACTGTATGAAGGAAGCTTTGCCCGATTTAAAAAAAAATCTGTTTCCACACGTTTCCCTTTCCCCATCAAAGAAGAAAAAGAACATTTAAATATTTCAGTTTTTTTTACTCTTAGATTCATCATTTGTTATACTGTACATGTCTATTTGAATCCATTGTGCATCTGTAAATAAAAAGTAAAATAAAAGAACTTCTGCAAGCAGCTGTTTAGGATGGAAGGTTCCGTTTTTTATCTATAAGAAGAATACCATGAAAATACAGAAGAAACAATTTGCTTTTTCACTGCAAATTATATTAATAGAAATGCTTTTTGTGTATATACTGTAAGTGCATCCTTGTGGCTGTTCATCTTAAAAATGAGATTTGTTGGTTAAGACATCATGTTTTACATATGTCCATTTATATCCATTAATTTCAATCCACTTCTCCTGTTGAAGGTCATGGCTCATTAAATTATAATGTGTGTTCATATGGGTTTTATCAGGCAAAAAAGAAACAGTGGGACTTACATTTTGTAAAGCTTCTGTTATTGTTTTATTCTCCATAGACACCGGGGTAAGAAGAGACACGTTCATTCGCAGAATCAGTGTCTGCTTGCCTATAAAACAAATATCCTTCAATTCACATTTGTCACATCACAACGATGTGTACACAGAGATGCAAACACTGTATCTTCATGAAGAAAGCAATATTTTCTGGCACAGAAAACAGCCCATTTCCCCTAATAGTCTTTAAATGAGCAAGAATGGCTCACTTAACCTAATTTCAATATAGCAATAGCAACATACAGTACAGTAGGAATCTGTCATTGGAAAGTTGAACATGTATTTTATTGTTAGCATTCAATATAGTATACTAATATAATATAGAATATACTGTAATATTGAAAAAGCTCAGCAACGGTGTCAGTGATAATATAACTACATTTTTAATCCTCCTAAATCTTTTTATTGATTTGTTGTACCTTTTGGATCAGTTCTTGGGGTTTGCTCATCTCTGGAGGTCATAGCCAATGTGGACTTTTCAGTCCTGGATGCAGGAGGAGCTGTCGTCCCTGGTCTGATGGGCTGGGGTTTAGCTGGCACACTGGGCAGCACATTGACTGGTACAAGTGTAGAATGCAATGGCTTATGGGCTGTTGTACCATGGCTATGGAATGTTGTACCATTTGGTATGGATGTGTGTGGCTTCAAAACGGATACCGGAATTTTTGTAGTGAGGGTCTCAGCATCAGAAAGCACTGTTGCCTTGATTTGCTGGGCTGTGTTTTTCATATCTAGGGCCATCTTGGTTTCAGTGACGTTAGATATTATTGACGAAACAGCAGGCTTTGTTCTTTCCGAAGAACTTGTTCTGTTTGGAAAAAGAATAGTCATGGCTAGTGAAGTTTGTTTTACTTTTACAGGCTGTGTAGAGTTATACTGTGGTAATGTGGTGGTTAAATCAGCGATTTTCAGTGATGTTGTTCCTGACGTAGTGTGGGTCACTGTGGTATCGCCTGCAGATAATGACTTTGTGGAAGAGAATGGGATCACAGTGCTGTAATTTGTTAGAAATGTGCTATTTTGCTTTGTATGAGGACGGGTTGCACTTGGCAGTGATGAGCCACTGAGTGTAGGTGAGTTTACCAGATTTGTTGGTGGAGTGTGAATAATATCTGGGATCATTGTAGATGTAACTGTTGTGTTATTAACTCCCATTACAGTAGACGTTGCTGTTGTGGCTGCAGATTCAAGAGTCACACCATTTGCAGATGTAGTAATGTGTGTTAAGGTCTTTTCGTTAATTGTATTAGTTATATTCAATGTTGTGTGCGTGATTGCAAGTTCTGTCACATTTGTAGTGTCTGCCACTTCAAAATGTGTGCTTTTGTCAGTTGTGGAGTGAGTAGCTCCATCCATGGATTTATCATTTAAAGTGTGGGGCACAGCAGAAGAAAATTTGCTTGGTTCTGTCATATGAACATCAGTATTTGAACCTACAGTAACGTCTGTCATGTTTACATAGAAGGTTCCATTCCCAGTGATACTGGCTGGTGAAACAGTTTGTATCCTATTTCGTTCCACAAAAGGCAGATCAGTAGGAACATCACTGGCAGTGTGTGCTATGGCTGTTAATGAAACAGCATTTTCTGTAACTAGAGAATGTGGGCTGTCAGAAGTATCTGAACTTGAAGCTGTGATGACTTTAATTTTAGGTGTCAAATGTGACGTTTCTGTGGTTTGTGTGTAGTCTGTAGGCTCTACATAGTTTTGATCTGAGGAAGCTGATAATTTATTTGCAAATGTAGGTACTGTATCTGTATTAATTGTCATTGCATCTGCAGATAAAGTCTCTACTGTAGTGATATGTAGATGTACATTATGTGTAGAAGTTTTCATATCTGAACCACCTGTTGCAGTTTCCTTATTTGTGCTGAATACAGTGGTCAACTCTGGGATACTTGTCAAACTTGAATTTTCTGTTGCTCTTACAGAGGATGCTTCAAAATTTGAATTAGAGTTCATTAAAGGTTCTGTAGCAGTTTTTGTGTTTGCCAAAGGTTCATTGGAGGTGATGTGGATATCTTCACTTGAAGATACAGCTATTGCAGAGTCTTGCCCAGAGGTTGAAGCCAGAACTGTTGGTGCTGCAGAAAAGGCACTTGAAGGTGACATATTCACTGACGAACTTGTCAAAACCTGGGGGTGTGAAACTGAGATTTTTATGGTGGTCTTTAACATTTCAATCACATCGTTTGTTGTGTCTGACACTGCAGTGCTAGTTAATGTTGTAGTCGGGTATGAGATAGAAGATGTTGTTTTTCTCCTATTTGAATCTATCCCTCCAGTGATTGTATTGCTCTGTGGTTCCAGTGGAGCAGAAACAGGTGAGTTAATGGTTGGCAAAAGATTATGGAGGGCACCTGAGTTAGTTACACTTCTTCCAGAAGATGCAAGTATCTTGTTTTCCAAAGTGCTGGCTTGACTGACTGGTAAAGTTGGAATAAGCACAGGTGCATCGGTAGGGTTTACAGAGGATGTGGAGGTAAAACTTGAATCTGCTCCACTGCTTCCTTCCTCTGGATTGATTGATGTATTGTTTGGTAGTAATGTCCCTTTATCTGTATATACTTCTCTGACATTGGTGGCAATGGGGTTTAGCGGGGTTGCAGTAGCTGTAGATGAAGCATTTAGCAGGATTCTCATGCTGCCACTGAAAAGTGTTTCTGTTGTAGATGAGCTAGATCCAGTTTCTATCCTTGCTGAAGAAGTTGTCGGTGAAGCTGGCAATTCTGTGTGAGATGTAATATTTTCTGAAACCATTAGTGTCACAGAGTCTGTCATAGTGGTTGGTTGAGTAAATGACAATGATGAGTTTGAAAAATTCCTTGACAATTGCCCTATCGTAATGCCTGTGAATCTTTCCAATACAGGGTCTGATGATGACCTTTCTGAGAGAGGTGTCCCAGGTGTAAATGGTTTAGCAGTATCGGCTTGAGGAGTGGAAGGAGTGGAGGCCACTGTCATGTTAGCTACAGTGAGCAGTTCAGGAGAAACAGTAGTAAATGCATTGGACTTTGATATAACCGGAGTAGGTGTTGTCATGGTGTAGTCATTTTGAGAAGCAGAATCATCTTGAGGTAAAGCAGTCTCGTTAAACATATGTAAAGGATTAACAGGAGTTGAAGAATAATTTAAAGCCAAAGATGTCTCATCTGCAACAGATGAGCTTATACTTCTAGATGACATATTTAGATACACATCTTGTGATGTGCTAGATTCTGTAGACTCTGAAGAATACACATCTCTTGATGTGCTAAATTCTGTAGACTCTGTAGACTCTACAGAAGTAATGTATTCCAGTGTATCTGTAATATTTTGAAATAAATTAACTGATGTGTTTGGGCCTTGTGTGGTGTCCGTGACAGATGTCATAAGTGAACCACTGCTCACCACATTTGGAAAAGGTGCAGTCCCAAAGATGTTAGTTGTATCCTCTGCGGTTGTAGGTACTGTACTAGTCGCCATGTTTTGGCCAGATGTTGTGGTATTGACATTTGTAGAACCAGAGGTTAGAGGCTTTACTGGTGCTGGTGTCACTGATTCTGTTATGTTCATCAAAGTGCTAGAAGGGATGTTTGTGGACAGCTGATGTAATGTTGTGGAAGAAATATGGCTTGTTTCAGGAGCAAAGGTACTTCCTGTTTCAGAAACAGTGGGCAAAGGTGACAGATCCATTTGGAAACTGGAACTGTGTGGTGTAGTAGTTTGGTTAGTAAGATCCAAATTAAATGGAGATGTATTGGGCATGGGGCTCATTGATGTAGCTGAAGTTATATCATTTTTGATGTTGTATGTGCTGGCATCTTCTGTCAAAACTGTGGAGATCTGTGGTCCATTCGTTTTTGTTAAGACAGTAACAGTAGAAGCTGTCCTTTCTGAATCAACCGGGTTGCTGGTGCTGGTACCTCCTGTAGTGTCAGATGCTGGATCCACAATTGTAGTCCTAGAGGAGCTGATATAATTTTCAGATGCTGTTGTTACTGGTGAGTTCTGTGCAGGTGTGGTTGCAGTTGGCAGAGATGGATTAATTGTCATGATTGTAGTTCCTGGTAGACTTGATAAAGCAGGAGTAGCACTCTCTGAGAGTCCAGAATCTTCTGTTTCATTCCTGTTTGTGAATGTGTGGTCAAACTCTGCAGACGTAGTCTGTAACTCTGCCACAGTAGTGGTTGTGTCAGTGAAAATCATATTTTCTGTTGTTAAATTGTTATGCAGCAGTTTGCTATTTTCTGTAGAAAACATGGCTGTCTGAGATGGATTTGGGGTGGTGCTGTTTGCCAGATGTGTACCATTCTGTGGCATTTGAACAGTAGTCACATCTATAGTCTCTGCAAGTATGGATACATTGGGCAGAGACCGATTGATAGACATGTCAGTGACACCTGGTAGACCTGTAAAAGCAGAGACAGTACTTTCTGATAGTGTAATGTTCTCTGTGGTAGTCAACGTTAGTGACAATGTTGAGTTACTCACAGAATGTGTCACAGAATTATTTGTTGAGCTCATTGAACCTGTGGAGGCTGAGCTACTGGTCTCAACTGACTCTTTTCCATTGCTGACAGTGAACTTATTGGCCTCAGAGGTGGCAGTTTTTGCTGAGTCAAAGAGTACACCATTAGTAGAGCCAGAGGTTGTCCTTCCAGTCAGTAGAGCCAATGTGCTGGAGTTCAGAGCTTCCGTATGGACTGGTGAGGTGTTTGGAGTGCTGTTGGTGGCTGGTGGTTCTGCAGTTGTGCTAGTACTAATGGTCCCTAGATCTGGAAGACAAGAAGAGAAATCAATATTTAAAATATTCCCATTTGATCTTCAAAATGATACCTCCACATTCAAAAATCAGAAACTGCATTCACAAATTTGTAGGCAGCTAAATACTGTGACAACTAATATACACATAACACATAACATAAATGACAACATTTCTAAGAAATGGTAGAATTCGTTTCTATGATTTTTTTTCAAAAACGTCATATTTGGAGGTGGTTAACAAGTAATCAAACTTAAAAACAATAAATATTACCAAACAAACAAGAAAACAAAATAAAGGAATGAAAATACTGCCAAATCGTCATATCAGTTGTGCACCTTAATAACATTCAGCAATTGTAACCTGCAGAAAAGGCAGTGAAACAGTATGAGGCATCTTACTGTACATACTTGGGTAAGAAATTTAATCCAATGCCTATTGCATTCATGTACGTTATTAAGCAGAAAAACATGCTTGTCAGCTTAACCAGACGATAAATGTCTTGTGTGCAAAAGGTGTGATATTACATTTAATAATTATTACAGAACAATTGTTGTGCTGTTGGAAAATGCATACCTTTCAGGACACAACTATTTGTTCTTGTCAGTTTCCGGATGAAAACAATAATGTCTTTATGACTTTTGGAAAAAAAAGCACATCCTGTCAGATGCTTGTCAGTAAGAGCAGAGATTGTAAAATACAGCTATTGTGTATTGGACCATAATGGTTATGTTAGTAACTATTTCAATAATAATATAATACGTATTGTGAATTGGACCATAATATCTTAAAAATATGATTTTGGTGAGGTAATATGTTTTGTTTAAAATTAACACAAAAAATGTATCCAATCATTAAGTATTCATATATATATATATCAGCAATATATGTTGTACCTGTACAGTACATAACATATGTATAATAATATAAATCAAATAATAAATAATATATCTTTACCTAACTTGGCAGGTTATATTTTATATGACTGCACTTGATTTGTATTTGTGCAGAAGTGTTCACAATTATTTTTCATCTGATGTATAGTCTAATTACAATAATGACCTTTTCACTTAAGGTTTAGAGAATCTGCAATGTACAGTATCCGTATTTCAAATGCTGAAATTACACATTTCATAGATAACATGAGCATGGCATGTAAACTTAGCATACAGTATGTACGTAATGTGTTCTCATTTAGCGTTCATCATCAGTTACTGTCCTGCTATTTCTTAGTTGGTTAAAAAAAGCATAAACTGTTTATCTCAATGACAGGTCAGCCAGCACTACCAGGACATCTCTGAAATATTCCAATAAAATAAAATGTTCCACAATACAAAAGGAACATATAAAGAAATTAAATGACTGGTGTTAAACTTTGAGATTAAATGAAATGCTGATCTTACTTTTAAAGTTGAAGACAATCCAATTGTTCATTACTTCTGACTTAACAATGTTAAGCTTAAAGTAAGCAAAATTATAGAATGCCATTCATATCCAGAGGTGATCTACTTTAATAACATGATTAGTGCAAACCAATATCCTTACCTCCTAGACAAGTGCTGTTATAGTCAAGGCAGCAGTCCTTGTTCACAACACAGAACGCATCACAGAAGCAGTTTTGTCTGTTACAACTGCTATTCAGACCAGAACAGCAGAGTGGGGGGTAACTTGAACATTTTCCTGAATGAATAAAAGAAAAGCAACACTGTGAAATTATGGATACTCTCCCTGAATTCATGTACTGTAGTTTACCTATTTATTTTGAATGATTGTTACTATTCAGCTGTCTTGTGTTTGTATCCTTTAATGAGTTTCAAATTTGCATCTATAGACTATTTGACTTACTACAAGGGTTTGCTACTACTTTTTCCCTCTCTAATTGTTTGTATAATATAAATTTGTCATATTTGTAAATATTTGATAATCTTTTTGTTAGAAAACACATGAGAGTTAATTCTGTTTCTCGTCACAGCTAAAACTTTCGAGACCAGTACCAAGATTCATACTAACGTCCTTGTTTGGGGGAAAAGTTTCCAATTATTGTTTAATTAAATAGTGTTTTTTCTTTGTGAAATTATATTTTTCTAAAATTGTTGCTCAAATATCACTACAAATCCTTCTAACAACCCCCCCCCCCCAGATATTTATACTTTCTATAAAGACATTGGTACATTTTTCCATACCTGTAGATCTCTGACTTTCCATATACTGGATGAGCAACAGGAGCAGCAACAGCCATAGGGATGTGGAAGTGGAAGAAGACATCCTTGTGTTCCAACACTGAATGCATTGTGAAGGCTTTCAGAAACAAACCTGTTTATATCACCTGAGAATGTGCTGCTACTCCTCCTCTCACAGAGTGGTGTCAGTTTGCGTTAACAGACTATTAAACGGGCGAGTTCCATTTATCCTACTATTGATACAACCAAGGTATTCCAAATAACTGAAAGGACAAAAGAAGTCTGAAACCACCAGAAGTGCTCATTGCGAATTGCAGGCATTGAGTATTATCTTAACTGTGCTGTTTTTCTTGCCAGTAAGATGATGTTTGTGTTATAATACGTACTGAAAGTATCCCAGCTGAAAAATGTATGTCATTAGAATCATATTTTGTTATTGGCTAGGTGTAATGTCATTTAGACTGTAGGAAAATGCTGGGCAGTGTTTGGGAGCTGTTTACAGTGTGACGGATTCTAGCCATTTGTGAAAGGTAACCTTTACCCACCCTTATCTTTGATGCTGTTTTCTTTTTCCAAAAAGGTGACTAGTGAAATGAATGGTACTTTTCAAATCTCAAATTTCAGTGACTAAATATAATTTCATTCTCTAGAGCTTAAGTCAAACGTAGAAAAGTGTTTTAAGTCAGTTAACATCAGCTACAAAATGTCACAGAATCTGAAAAAAACATGTTCTGAATCCCAATGAGTCCCTTATCTAAATTGCTATCAGAATGTGTGCTTACTGTATATAAAACATTTACTTCTCAGTGTAAATAGACAACAATGAGAGTGGTGTGCTCCATAGTGATAATATTTTAAACCAGAACATCTTGAATATTAATGTACTTAGAATATCCTAAGTCCCATGGCCATTTTGGAATAATCAATTGTTATATTATTATTATTAAATATTGGAATTCAAATATAGTATGTATGCTGTATTGCAAGTCAGGGCCTGCACTTTTTCACTGCTCTAGTAGATCAAGCACAGCAACACTAAGTTCAATTTGCTAATACTGGATTCCTTCTCAGTAATTGTGGCTATCCCAGTCAATTTTAAAGAGAAGTTTACTTCTCTTATTTGGATTGATCAGATCTCTAGGTAGAGCCTTACCATAAACTCAGTAGTACGACCTGTCACTGCTGAACAGTATATTGTTTAAGTACAGTGTCCTAACAACAGGAGGAATCTGTACATGTGGTTTAATATATCAACCCACTTTCCATATCTTTACTCTGGTTGTAATTCACTGTCTCTAAGGATAGCAACTATATTCTTTAATGCCTCATGCTCATCTTCAGACCTGCTACACAGAAAAATACTGTTACTGTAAGAGTTAGTGTTCCACTAATGAATGTTGCGTTCTGTTCACAAAGACATTAAAATGATTTAATATTGCCAAAAGATAAAGCAGAATATTCATTTTCTGTAGACCTTATTAATGATCACTGCAGTGATTTTGAGCAAAAAATAAATAAAATGTATATGAAAATGCAATATTTTAATGTAACATAGTGCCTTAGTTCCTGCTTCCTCTTGTGTAAGGCTCAGTGTGATAAATAATGCAAACAGGTACAGGTATTTAGACACCCTTTTGAGCACATCCTTTTAAAAAACAATTGTGTTACCTTTTCATTAAACATACATTTATCTATTAATTCTTTTCATGCACATTTTGAGGGCATCAGAACTTTGACCACCCTTATTAGTTTCCTCATTGTTTTTGTCTGTGACACACCTGAACTTAATCTTCCATATCTTGTAAAACCTGTTATTAACCACAAAGACTGTGTGACAGATTACCAATTGATTCAAACAGCTACAGTACATGTACATCTCTAGTTGTAAAAATCTCTGTCTTTTGAAAAGCAGAAGAAAGTCCAAAAATCAAAAGAACTTATGTCTGTTTAATCATTTCCTTTTAAAAAATGCAGCCATTGGTTAAAAGAGATCTATCAGTCATTATACTCTTAGTATGCCTCACAAGTGGCTTTGAGAATAACCTATTATAGAAATGAAATGGAAAACACACAGCTAAGATCATGCTGTCCTGGCTTTTATCACTAACAGAAACATCATTAAATGATAGAGGAAATCAGTTCAAACGTGGCAATGCAAGAGGTATCTGGAATTCCCGGAAGTTTATGTGACTGCTGAAATCTGTTGTTACGATTTGTTCGAAATAGGTGGCCTTCACCTGATACTTCACCTGATACCTAACCTAAGGTACTGCATTTCATCTTCATAAAGTGGGAGCTAGTTTGTTCTTAACTCTCCAATCTTTTGGAACAAAAAAAATCAGAGGTTTTGCATCTTATACAGGCTACAAAACAAACACAAACCCAATAAAAGAGTTATAACCACATGACTGCAAAGCAGGCTTTTACTAGAAGAGGCAAAAAACATTATACAATACTCACTTCATGATCCTCAGAAATCAAACACAGATTGAGAATACATACAATTTCTGAAGAAAACAAACTCAGGCGGAATGTCCAATTTATGTGTAAAGATAAACATTGATGTGAACCTTCTAAGCCTCGTAGCAGCCTCGAATCATGTTTGAAGTTCGGCACACAAGCCCTGAGGGACACTTCATTGGCCTGCAGGTGACAGATGTGTCTGAGCAAGTGCAGTTCTGTGCGCAGTCCTCTGTGACAAAAGTCTCACCATCCTGAAGGAGAAAGCCAGTAGAAGTTAAACAATGGAGAATAGCTGGCGCCCACAAGTAAAGGAAGCTAATGCAGGAAGCACATTTCTCACACGCCACTGGGACAGCAATGATACAGGATGACAGATATATCTAACCTTGTGGTAGACATTGTGGTAGAAGCAGCCACACTCCTTGTAGGGCACACAGTCAAAGTTGCTATGCACAAAACCTGGCAAGCACTGGCAGCCCTCTTGACAGGGGGCTTCACAGTCCCTAGGGTTGGCCAGGTTGCCACAGGATGGCGGGCAGGCTGTCATGCACAGCCGGTACTCACTGTGTGAAGGACACTTCATTTCTGTGTCAGGAAAACAGAGAGCAACCTTCACAAACTCATTGTTTTAGCCACAAACTCTGAAAAAAGCAATTGTTGAACTATTACATCCATTTAAATATTTTTTTTTTAACTTGAAGGGCATCAAAAACTCATTTATGGGTTCTTTTTTGGCTTACGTGTTCACTGATCTCCTGCATTTTCTCAATGCACGGATAATCTGAGCTGTCATTTACTTTATTTTACTTATTATTTTCAACAAAACTCTGTTTTTTTATTTTTCCTGACAGTAGCTGGAAGCCTATTGCGACTGTGAGGTTTTTTTTTCACTTTTTAAACTGCTGGTGTTCACAGACTGGGCAGCCTGAGAATGTAATACTAGACAGGTATACCGGAACAGATAAGCTATTGCATTTGTGACAAAAAATGTGTTATCCAAGATGGTAGCTTGACCCGTGTATGTGAATACCTTTTCAGAGTGTTCTTCTTTCGAGCTGCAGAACACATTGAATTGAAACTTGGCAAACCTTATAAAAAACTGAAGCTTTTAAAGTTTTCACTGAAAAGTGGATCCGTTGATTTTTTTACACCTACAAAGGGGTCATGCTCCTGCTCATAAACAGTTTGCAAAATTAACTCCAAACTCTCCAAGAATTATAGGTAGAATTACAGCGCAAATATAAGTGAAAACGAGGATACCTGCATAAAGCAAGATCCATTAGATTTTTTTCTGCTAAAACATGACCCATAACACTAATTACAAGTATAAAAAGTATAAAAATTATTAGGATCTTTCTAATGGTCACACCATTAACATCTGACCTGCTGTTATTTCTGCATATGCCAAGATGGCAGAACTACTGCCATTTTGTTCTTAGTAAAACCTACTGTGTCTCAGACTTAAACCTTGCATACTGCAATGCTGTTTGCTCTCACAACAGGCCATTACCTACTTAGCAAACCACACCTGCAGTATCCTCACTCCTGATGCTATACTACTAACTGCAAAACATGCTTAGCAAAGAAGCTCCACATTTGGATGGTATCATTCTAGATTGCCCTTAATTTACTCGCAGTGCTCTCACTTGCACTCACTCCATGAAAGTAAATGAGTACCGACCTGCTTTGAAGTCATGAAAACTGTCTCCCATTTTCTACTTTGTCTTTGAGTTGACACTGAATGCTGGTATTAGGATTTCCCATTTAATTCCAGCATAGGGCTGGCTTTATACACTGTGTTAGTATAGAACTGATTGTATAATATAATAACTGTAATACAATATACTGTAATATGATATGATATTATATAACAAATACATTTTCATTACCTGTAGTGTATGTGTTGGCTATGGGTCAATAATTTTACATATAACCAGAAATTGTCCCCAAATTTCTTCACATCAGATTCAAAAGCAACATTTCTTTAATTCATCTGGCACTCATCTGGCAGGTATTGACTTTCATCAAAGGTGTTTTGCTAGCAGGCTGTCACCCAAAATGCACTGGAAGCTATCCTGCAGCATTCAATGTAATCAACATTCCAAAGCACCATTGTATTTTTTTGCAGAGCTGAAAGCTAACCTAAAACTTTTACTGCTTTTTCTAAAGAGACTATCAATTACTTTCTTATCAACTCCTCAGTCCATATAAAATGCTGTTTGTCAGTTTCCCCCACGAGCTGTCAGTTCAGCAAGAGTGATTTCTCATTACCACACAGAGTGCTTGCCCTCCAGTTTCCAATGGAGATTCCACTTTTCTGACAGGCCTCTGAATAGCGTTGCAAGCTTTTACACAGAAGGCTTGTGTTGTTAAAAGATGAACACTGGTCAGCGACACAGTTTCTGGAGAGGAAAGGAGTAGCTTAGTTTAAGTCACTTTTAAGCTCTTACTCAATTTTCTCTCACTTTTCTGTCCACCTTCACAGTTCCAGAATGTTGAGCAATGATCAAACTCACAGCTGTTTTGATCAAATTACTACAAAGCTGAATAGATAGTGGAGGTGCAATACACACCATATTACTGTATACACACGGCACAAAGATCCTTAAAAAAAGAAAAGAAAACAAAAACATTGAAGTGGGTTGAATTCCAAGGAAGGAAAGTGAAGCTGACGATTCAATGGCTCATCTGTCAATCCCACAGGACTAGTATTGTAGTAGAACAGAAAGATGGGAAAATATACTCACTCGAGATGCTTTACAGGTTGAACGGCACCATGACAAGTGGAAAATGGTCCCTGGGGGTCAGAAATTATGCCACAGAAACTCATGCTATTTAGGAGGGTCTTCTGTTGCTCTGTGCACTGAAAGGATATTGTAGCACTCACACCTGTGTTATTGTAGTCTTGAATTGCAGCATCACTGTGGCTTGAGAAACTTCTTCTACAAGATGGGAGGAAAGAGAGTGGTAATGCTTAGCTAAACCCACACATTTCAGTTAATGAAGATGTCCCAGCTGCTGCATTTATCCACATATGGTGAGAACTTGTACTGTATCTTTAGATTCTGTTACATAAAAGTGACATAATAGCTTATCCAAAACAAAGTGACAAAAGTTGCTTTATATATAGAATGTTCAATAAGGCCTGTTATCTTCAATTGACCTGAGGTGAATGGATACACCATGAACAGTAGAAAAAGAAAGATCTGGTTTCAGTTTTGCATGTTGGTGGCTGTGTTGGTGTTTGGGTGGCAGTGGTGTATGTGGGTTACTGCTATAAATTACAGTATTTTGGTCATATTTATGAATCACATAGTTGAAGTAGAATATACCTTTCTCTGACATTTAACTTGCTTGTCTGCACTTGCCAGCTTTCTCCAAATTCATTCATATTCTTTGCCTGGCTTCCATCTGGCTTCATGAAATCATTATTCTTATCTCCATCATAATTCCCACACAATCCCACTATCTTGTTCTGGTATGTATAAGGAAGAGTTATCTCTAAATAAAAGAGATA
Organism: Lepisosteus oculatus; assembly: GCF_040954835.1. Classification (NCBI taxonomy): domain Eukaryota; kingdom Metazoa; phylum Chordata; class Actinopteri; order Semionotiformes; family Lepisosteidae; genus Lepisosteus; species Lepisosteus oculatus. Next base: position 11,460,178 of record NC_090708.1, on the reverse strand, counting down.
AAAGATAAATAATATATACCATGATGATATTTTACATGCAATTGCATTAGTAGACATACAGAAACATAAATGAGAAATTGAAATCTTCTATCATAAGTGTTTTCTGAGATTGGTTTCTACTATGTATTTATCTAGTAAATGAACTATTTACTATAACTTGAAAAATCTGAATATTTATCTTCTTCAAAGATATTTAAAAAATAATAATGAGCATGTTAAAAAGGTAGGATGACTCTGTGTATTTACATCAATGTTGCTGTTCTGATATTTGAATTATTTTTATTGTTCAACACTAAATTGATACTCATTTAAAAGAATGAAAAAGGAGTTTACATTGTACACCTAAACTGCTTCAGACAAAATATAGTTTAACAGTTCAGGATATATATTTTCCCTGTTCTTTTTTGTGTGATATGGTGTCATTATTCAAAATAAAAACATCCAATAAGTAATAAAAATGGTAATAAGAACATTTTAAAGCCTATTTGCATCTTGACACAGTGTGAACCAGTAATGAACCTGCCACTCTCCTTCATTGAGGTGCAAAATTAAATTAAATGTCTCCACAGAATTCCATACTACTGTACCTGCGTGGTCATGTCCATCAAATTTCACTGACAATCCGAAGTCTGTCTCCAAGAAGAGGAGGGAGGACCGTTGTGTGATTTTCATTCCTCTGTGAGGAATGGTTGGTGGTTTTACTTTTTCACCATCCAGCTGAATATGTGTTTCATTAAATATTATAACAACAAAAGAAAAAAATTAATATCTTCAAAAACTTAGTCAGAAGGCCTCTGTTATCTGAAAAGAAACACTAATCGACATTGAAGAATTTACAGTTTTGTAATTTAGTTACAGTTTTGTAATTTAGTCTAATGGCTGGTTTTCCCAAGACAACAGAACCTAACATTTTGATCTAGATTGGGGCTCTAGTTTCAAAATAAAACTTCAAGAACAAAAAGTATCGACAACGATACAAACATTTATAGACTTTTAAAGAACAAATAATGGGTTTATTCCATGCTGAAAAGAGAAGAAAGAAAACACAACGTTTTGGATGTGGAGCCTTCTTCGGGTGTAAGATGTAATATAACCAGAAATAACATAATCAGAAATGCATCCTAACAACTAATTTAAGCCTACTATAGTATTTGATATAAAGGTGAAAAGGGTAAAACCTATTTACCACAAGCTTTCTTTTATGCTTGAACTTCACTGTATGATTATAAACTCTGATTTTTATCTCTTTCAGGGTTGTGAGGCCTTTTTCGTCATCATCGTCATCTTCATCATCACTGTTGTCATCATCATCATCATCATCATCCTCATCATCTTTGTCATCCTCATCATCATCATCCTTCACAAGTCCATTGATGCCTTCAATGTAGATCTCTGGAAGATCCTTTGGAATGTGAACCGTTTGGACCAGAATGTAGGAATGTCTGCCTTCAAACTGATGCTCCATGTTATCAAATGTTTTATATTCGGGATCTCCAGACACCGAGCACTCACTGAAATCTGGAAGGAAAAGCACACTGCAGTTATTATATTATTATATATATTGTTATATATTATTATATAATTTTTTTCAGATTTACCAACAATGAATGTTTGGACTGAATTAAAAAATGAAATTTACATAATGGAAAAATGAACATTTTCACTATTGGTCTAGATGGATTAAATACATTAAGGTGTTTTAAAGTCTGAATTATTTGAGATACAGAATAACTGAAACTAGAATTAAGAATATATATGTACATTCTATTTCCCACTTCATAAATCATAAAAAAACATATGTATTCTCCCTATTTTGAATGTATACAGTTTGGATAGAAGTAAAATAATTGTAAAATATTAAGGGGATAGATAAGAATAGACTACATTTTCATGTATGATGTATTTTGGTAAATTTGTATTAAACATGATTATTCTACAATGCCTCTGTATTTAAAGGGTTTTCTCTATTCTATAAATAAAAATAAAGAAAGAACAATATTTTGCCTGCCATTATCCAAAGTTGAACACCCCCACAGCACTGTCTTTACATTTTCCAAGACAATTACCTGTAGTTTGCATGCAATATACTGTATGAATATTGCAGTGACAAAATATTTAAGACCTCAGAGAAGAGTTATTACTATGATGAAACGAAACAAATACTACAATTCTGCATAACTACACTTCAACATAACATGTAGAAAACCTCCATCTACAGGGAAGATTAGATTCTCAACTGTGCCAGTACAGCTTACCTGTAGGCTTGCACTTGTATTCCCCATTTTCACTGAGAGCACACACCGAGTCATCATCACAGCCATAGTCGTCACAGTCAATTTCTGCATGATCATCCTCTTCTTCACATTTGCATTTCTGAGAGCAGTGGTCAGTGATCCAAGACTCACCTAGCTGATAGTTGCATAAATACAGTGTATCTATAAAATGCTGTGGTTTCCATCAACTCACATTGTTGCAGCCTAATTTTCTTATCAACTGTTACAGGTTTCTCACAATACAGTTTCCCAATGGAACGAGTCTCTGACAGATTTTTACATTCTTTAATATTCATCCTTGAATCACTGGTCCAAATAAAATCAAACACCAAGCAGAATTAAGAAGAAGAATTGGAGTGGCTATGTGTATCACTAGAGGTGATATTCATGACCATACGCGGCAAGAATAAAAGATCAATGGGAAGATAGGAACTGCAGAAGAAAAATACTTACTTTATAGTAGTTACCCTTCTTGTCCTGGCACCCACATTTCCTTATTGGCACACATTTGTCTTCACTCAGCACATAGCCGTTGTTGCACACACAGCCTTCCACACAAGACTGGACTTTATCACAATGCACTGAAGCATGGAGATCTGCGCAGGTGGGCTGGCAAGCAGGGACACAAACTGTGTAGTGGCTATTCTTTGGACATGAGAGAGCTGTAGGAGAAGAAAGTGCATGAGGAAAAAATAATGAAATTTGTTGGCAGGTTTTAAATTAATAAGTAAATCCAGCAGCAATGCCACTTTTGTTCTGCTGCATGTATTAACCACTCTTAATATTAGCAACAACTTCACCAGCTTGTATCTTGATCTAATCAGATATTACAAGCAAAGCAAAGGTGGGCTTGGTCAGTATTCGGAAAGTTAGAGACATTAAGACTTGTGTCCCGACTCCATTCTAAGTTGTGCTTGCACAGTTTATCTTATCTGTGGTTCCTCCTTAATTCCACAGGTGAAGTTGAATATCTCCACCTGATATATTGAGTAGTGATGACAATGGTGCATGATGGCTGCCATAAGTCACCAGGTAGGTGTTGCACTTCAGTGGAGGATGAAATAGGTGTACATTTACAGTATACAGTGCCTTGCGAAAGTATTCGGCCCCCTTGAACTTTTCAACCTTTTGCCACATTTCAGGCTTCAAACATAAAGATATAAATTTTTTATTTTATGTGAAGAATCACCAACAAGTGGGACACAATTGTGAAGTGGAACGAAATCTATTGGATTTTTGAAATTTTTTTAACTAATAAAAAAATGAAAAGTGGGGCGTGCAAAATTATTCGGCCCCTTTACTTTCAGTGCAGCAAACTCACTCCAGAAGTTCAGCAAGGATCTCTGAATGATCCAATGTTGTCCTAAATGACTGATGGTGATAAATAGAATCCACCTGTGTGTATTCAAGTCTCTGTATAAATGCACCTGCTCTGTGATAGTCTCAAGGTTCTGTTGAAAGCGCAGAGAGCATCATGAAGACCAAGGAACACACCAGGCAGGTCCGTAATACTGTTGTGGAGAAGTTTAAAGCCGGATTTGGATACAAAAAGATTTCCCAAGCTTCAAACATCCCAAGGAGCACTGTGCAAGCGATCATCTTGAAATGGAAGGAGTATCAGACCACTGCAAATCTACCAAGACCTGGCCGTCCCTCTAAACTTTCAGCTCAGACAAGGAGAAGACTGATCAGAGATGCAGCCAAGAGGCCCATGATCACTCTGGATGAACTGCAGAGAACTACAGCTGAGGTGGGAGAGTCTGTCCATAGGACAACAATCAGTCTTACACTGCACAAATCTGGCCTTTATGGAAGAGTGGCAAGAAGAAAGCCATTTCTCAAAGATATCCATAAAAAGTCTCGTCTAAAGTTTGCCACAAGCCACCTGGGAGACACCCCAAACATGTGGAAGAAGGTGCTCTGGTCAGATGAAACCAAAATCGAACTTTTTGGCCACAATGCAAAACGATATGTTTGGCGTAAAAGCAACACAGCTCATCACCCTCAACACACCATCCCCACTGTCAAACATGGTGGTGGCAGCATCATGGTTTGGGCCTGCTTTTCTTCAGCAGGGACAGGGAAGATGGTTAAAATTGAGGGGAAGATGGATGCAGCCAAATACAGGACCATTCTGGATGAAAACCTGTTGGAGTCTGCAAAAGACCTGAAACTGGGACGGAGATTTATCTTCCAACAAGACAATGATCCCAAACATACAGCAAAATCTACAAAGGAATGGTTCACAAATAAACGTATCCAGGTGTTTGAATGGCCAAGTCAAAGTCCAGACCTGAATCCAATCGAGAATCTGTGGAAAGAGCTGAAAACTGCTGTTCACAAACGCTCTCCATCCAACCTCACTGAGCTCGAGCTGTTTTGGAAGGAAGAATGGGCAAGAATTTCAGTCTCTCGATGTGCAAAACTGATAGAGACATACCCCAAGCGACTTGCAGCTGTAATCGCAGCAAAAGGTGGCTCTACAAAGTATTAACGCAAGGGGGCCGAATATTTTTGCACGCCCCACTTTTCATTTTTTTATTAGTTAAAAAAGTTTCAAAAATCCAATAGATTTCGTTCCACTTCACAATTGTGTCCCACTTGTTGGTGATTCTTCACATAAAATAAAAAATGTATATCTTTATGTTTGAAGCCTGAAATGTGGCAAAAGGTTGAAAAGTTCAAGGGGGCCGAATACTTTCGCAAGGCACTGTATATAAAGTCCCTGGGAATTATTTTGGATGTAACTTTTTCTAAACACAAGGAATTATTAATTCATTCTTAATGTGATTCACCAAAATAATACTGTCACCTAAAGCAAACGAAAACCAGTTCCCAAACATACTGTATTTAATACAGGTGTAGGAAAAATGCAATCCTAATGGTAGAAAATGAAAACAAGTGGAATGGGAATATTATTCCATTTCCAAACTTCTGAGGTAAAATTTTGATTGTGAGAAATGCAAAGAGAAGCATTGGAAACAACGCAATTCTTAAAGGCTTCCAGGTGGAAAATCTCTATTTTATAAAAAAAAACCTACTGTATATAAATGAATAAATATACTTACGACAAAAGTCCCCACGTCTCCAGTTGATGTGTACTCCCTCACTTCTGCAAGCACTCACGTAGGCCTGGATCATGTCACACAGTGTCGATATCATACCGAGGTACTTGCACATATCATAAACACAGCTTTCAATGAAATGCTCAGGTGGAATTACAGAATGACAAGGTTTAAACGTTTCAGAGAGCAAGACCTCACACTGCTTTTCAATTTCAGGTTTCTGATCAGTCTTGCAGGGAGAGCCTAAGTCTTCTCTTTCATCTGCAAGGCACCTAGAGCGGATCAAAAGTAAACACTATTACAGTAGATCATTCACTCTTCCATATACATGTACAGCAGCATGCATACCTGTATAATGGGACATCATCACGAAGCTTGTAGTCAGTTGAAATAAACATACTTTCACAGAAAAAAATGTCTTTTTTAACCAGCTTTGACACTGACAGCTAAATTTCTGTTTCTAGTTCTCTTTGCTTGCAATAGAAATTGCACTTTAGGTGTTCTTCTGTTTGTTTAGTGAACGTTTGTATTATAATAATTTCTTACTCGGGTGGACTGTCTTCATCTATTTTCCAGCTGTTTCCAAAATGGGACACGTTGTGAGCCAGCTGCCCATCTGGCAAGAGCAATTCATCATCCTGACGGTTGTTGTTGTTTCCACACATGCCACATACCTTCACAAATATGAAAAAAAAAACCCAACAACTTACAGCTCCTTCACTTCATGTTTCAAGAGCACACTTTCTTCCAGTACAAAAAAATGTTAGAAAGTGTTTTAAGTTATTACCAAACATAACCTACACTCGATAAACTAAGTTAGCAAAGCCAAATATACTGTACACCAGTGCCAAACCTCCTGCGATGGTTGTCAGGATATGTACAGGAAATACTGTATATTGACATACTGTACCTTTGAAAAATATTCAGGTGGTAGTCTGATTTCAAGGTGCTGTTTTCCATCAAATTTCACAGATACTCCAAAGTCGGTTAACACTGTAGTATACAGACCTTGGGAGGTGACAGTAATTCCTTTTGCTAGTGGCTGATCCATATTGCTGATTTCCTTGCCATTCAACTGTCACAACACAAACGTAAGAAAAACAAAGATGTTCTAAATCGTTTTGGGTTTTACGTAGTTTCCAATGTAGTTCTTTTTCCCTTACAATTGAACCTGTCCGATTAAAAAAAAATCACTGTGCTTAGAATATGGAGTAGATTACTGGCATCCCCTAAAGTCAAACAGAAATTTATATCTACATGTTGTACCCTTGTGGATTTTTTATGATCACTCTACAGTATGTACTTGATCAGCAGAATTTACAGTAATAATAAAACTAGATTTTACTTTTATAACCCAATTGAGTACAGTACAGTATGTCCTGCATAACTCCAGGTGTGGTTTATATACAGTACTAGTAAAAGTGCTTGATTGGATCATCTTGCAATATTCATGCTCTGTAGCATGTTCTACTTGAAAGTTAATGACAGATATTTTTGAAAATGTAGTTAAAATTATAGAATTATCATGGTCTGTGTCTTTTATACAGTACCTTAGTCTAAAGAAATCAATATCTCTTTGCACCTGCAAAATCCAGTATACTGTATGCACTATTACACATATTTGGTTTTCACAAAGAAAAAATAATGTTGCTTTTAACCTACCAGGAGCTGTTTGTCTTTCAGAATACTCAACTTGTTGTTGTACACTGTGATATCCACCTGTTTAAGGTATGTGGCCTCTGGTTGGCCATGGGCTTCATTCAGACCACTGATAGTTATTGGAGTAACACTGCCATCAGTCTGACAAACCTTTACCAGGGTGTATGCACAGGCACCCACAAATGTGTGCATGACCTTATCAAATGTAAAGTAATGGGGGTCCCCAGCAATGTGGCAAAAAGATGCACCTGAAACAATCACAATGATTGGAAATACAATCAGTTGATCAGAAAAATAAAAAAGGGTCTATACAATAATTTGGGGAGGAAGGTTAAACCTTCATCTCTAATACTTCCACTTGCCCAAGTAAATAATTCTTATTATAAGCCAGGACGTTCTTTTGTGTATCTATCTCATCTTCCCACCTCCCCATCTATACTCCTGCAGCAAATTCCCTATCTCAGTCCTTGCAATACAGAGAGAGGAGTGGGGGCAGCCTACCCAGCCTCAGATAGGCTATTATTTCCTTAGGTGGGGAGTCATGCAAAATACTTTATACATATTTCTTTCTCTCTCACATTCATTAGAACGTAACTGAACTACTGCAACAATAGTTATCCCTGTCAAGAAAATACGGAAATTAAAATAATTAAAATATTTTTGCCTTTGCATATATTACCATTAAAATATTGATATACTGTATATATATTGATACTTCAGACTAATATATCTTAAAATGGTGACTTCTTATTCTTTCTTACCTTGTGCTTTGTTGGTTGTTTGCTCAGGTTTTCTGGTTGTAACCCCTGTGGATGCTGTGATGGATGTAGGTGTTGCCACTTCTGGATGTCTAGTGGTTGGTACTAATGGTTCAGTTGTGTATGTAGTTGTATATGTTATGGGTTGTTGGGGTGGTTTAGTTGTTGATAATGGAGGCTGAGGCATATTAGTTGTAGATGATAGTGGGTGTTGAGGTGTTTTTGCTGACATAGGAGGTTGAGATGGTTTAGTAGGTAAAATTGGAGGTTGTTGGGATGGTTTATTTATTGATATTGGTGGTTGAGGTGTTTTCTCTGATTTTGCAGGTTGAGTAGTTGGTTTTGATGGTGCTGTTGGGGGCTGGGGTGGTTTACCTGTCAATACTGGGGGTTGAAGTGATGCAGTAGTAGATGATACTGGGGGCTGATGTGTTTTATCTGATATTGGGGGTCGGGATGGTTTAATTGTTGATATTGGTGGTTGGTGTGGTTGAGCTGTAGATGATATTGGGGACTGGGTTGGTTCAGCTGTTAATATTGGAGGTTCTTGAGATGGTTTATTTGTTGATATTGTGGGTTGGGTTTGTTTATTTGTTGATATTGGTGGTTGGGGTGATTTCTCTGATATTGGCAGTAGAGTAGTTGGTTTCAATGGTTTAGCTGTTGATATTGGGAGTTGAGTTGTTTTCCCTGATGTTGATGGTTGAATGTTTGGTTTTGATGTTGATATTGGGAGTTGAGGTGGTTTTGGTGGCGATACTGGGGATTTGGGTGGTTTGGCTGTTGAAACTGGGTGTTGTTGAGATGTTGATATTGATTGCTGAGGTGGTTCAGTTCTTGATACTGGGGGCTGAGATGGTTCAGTTGTTAATACTGGGCTTTGGGCTGGTTTAGTTGTTGATACTGGAGGTGGGGGTGGGTCAGTTGTTGATACCGGGAGTTGGGGTGGTTTAGTTGTTGATATTGGTTGCTGGAGTGGTTTAGTTGTTGATACTGGGAGTTGGTCTAGTTTAGTTGTTGATTCTGGGAGCTGGGGTGTTACAGTTGTTAAGACTGGGTGTTGGGCTGGTTTAGTTGTTGATATTGTGGTTGTTTTCTCTGATATAGAAAAAAGAGTAGTTGGTTTCAATGGATTAGTTGTTGATATTGGGGATGGAGGTGGTTTATTTGTTGATATTGGAAGTTGTGGTGGTTTAGTTGTTGATATTGGGAGTGAGGCTAGTTTAGTTGTTGATTCTGGGAGCTGGGGTGTTACAGTTGTTAATACTGGGGGTTGGGCTGGATTAGTTGTTGATATTGTGGTTGTTTTCTCTGATATTGACAATAAAGTAGTTGGTTTCAATGGATTAGTTGTTGATATTGGGGATGGAAGTGGTTTATTTGTTGATACTGGAAGTTGTGTTTGTTTAGTTGTTGATATTGGGAGTGGGGCTAGTTTAGTTGTTGATTCTGGGAGCTGGGGTGTTACAGTTGTTAATACTGGGGGTTGGGCTGGATTAGTTGTTGATATTGTGGTTGCTTTCTCTGATATTGACAAAAGAGTAGTTGGTTTCGATGGATTAGTTGTTGATACTGGAGGTGGGGGTGGTTCAGTTGTTGATACCGGGAGTTGGGGTGGTTTAGTTGTTGATATTGGTTGCTGGAGTGGTTTAGTTGTTGATACTGGGAGTTGGTCTAGTTTAGTTGTTGATTCTGGGAGCTGGGGTGTTACAGTTGTTAAGACTGGGTGTTGGGCTGGTTTAGTTGTTGATATTGTGGTTGTTTTCTCTGATATTGACAAGAAAGTAGTTGGTTTCAATGGATTAGTTGTTGATATTGGGGATGGAAGTGGTTTATTTGTCGATACTGGAAGTTGTGGTGGTTTAGTTGTTGATATTGGGAGTGGGGCTAGTTTAGTTGTTGATTCTGGGAGCTGGGGTGTTACAGTTGTTAATACTGGGGGTTGGGCTGGATTAGTTGTTGATATTGTGGTTGTTTTCTCTGATATTGACAAAAGAGTAGTTGGTTTCGATGGATTTGTTGTTGATGCTGGAGGTGGGGGTGGTTCAGTTGTTGATACCGGGAGTTGGGGTGGTTTATTTGTTGAAACTGGGGGCTGGAATGGTTTAGTTGTTGATACTAGAAGTTGTGGTGGGTTAGTTGTTGAAATTGGTTGCTGGAGTGGTTTAGTTGTTGATACTGGGAGTGGGGCTAGTTTAGTTGTTGATTCTGGGAGCTGGGGTGTTACAGTTGTTAAGACTGGGGGTTGGGCTGGTTTAGTTGTTGATATTGTGGTTGTTTTCTCTGATATTGACAAAAGAGTAGATGTTTTCAATGGATTCGTTGTTGATACTGGGGGTGGGGGTGGTTTATTTGTTGATACTGGTAGCTGGGGTGCTACAGTTGTTAATACTGGGGGTTGGGCTGGTTTAGTTGTTGATATTGTGGTTGTTTTCTCTGATATTGACAAGAAAGTAGTTGGTTTCAATGGATTAGTTGTTGATATTGGGGATGGAGGTGGTTTATTTGTTGATACTGGAAGTTGTGGTGGTTTAGTTGTTGATATTGGGAGTGGGGCTAGTTTAGTTGTTGATTCTGGGAGCTGGGGTGTTACAGTTGTTAATACTGGGGGTTGGGCTGGATTAGTTGTTGATATTGTGGTTGCTTTCTCTGATATTGACAAAAGAGTAGTTGGTTTCGATGGATTAGTTGTTGATACTGGAGGTGGGGGTGGTTCAGTTGTTGATACCGGGAGTTGGGGTGGTTTAGTTGTTGATATTGGTTGCTGGAGTGGTTTAGTTGTTGATACTGGGAGTTGGTCTAGTTTAGTTGTTGATTCTGGGAGCTGGGGTATTACAGTTGTTAAGACTGGGGGTTGGGCTGGTTTAGTTGTTGATTTTGTGGTTGTTTTCTCTGATATTGACAAAAGAGTAGTTGGTTTCAATGGATTAGTTGTTGATATTGGGGGTGGGAGTGGTTTATTTGTTGATACTGGGAGCTGGGGTGTTACAGTTGTTAATACTGGTGGTTGATCTGTTTTATTTGTTGATATTGTGGTTGTTTTCTCTGATATTGACAAGAAAGTAGTTGGTTTCAAAGGATTAGTTGTTGATATTGGGGATGGAGGTGGTTTATTTGTTGACACTGGGAGTTGGGCTGGTTTATTTGTTGATACTGGGGGCTGGAGTGGTTTAGTTGTTGATACTGGAAGTTGGGCTAGTTTAGTTGTTGATATTGCGGTTGTTGTCTCTGATACTGACAATGGAGTTGTTGGTTTCAATGGATTAGTTGTTAATACTGGGGGCTGTGGTGGTTTATTTGTTGATACTGGGAGATAGGTTAGTTTAGTTGTTGATATTGGTTGCTGGAGTGGTTTAGTTGTTGATACTGGGAGTGGGGCTGGTTTATTTGTTGATACTGTGAGTTGGGCTAGTTTAGTTGCTGATATTGTGGTTGTTGTCTCTGATATTGACAAAAGGGTAGTTGGTTTCAATGGTTTTGTTGTTGATACTGGGAGTTGGGGTGGTTTAGTTGTTGATTCTGGGAACTGGGGTGTTACAGTTGTTATTACTTGGGATATGGCTTGTTTAGTTGTTGATACTGGGGGGTGGGGTGGTTTAGTTGTTGTTTGCATAGGTATGTGGGATTCTGTGATTGTTAATATATCTTTAATATTGATTTTCACTGGCTCTATTAAATCTGTGAATAGATCAAGGGAAAAAAATATTGGTATTATTAGTGAATTGAATGAGAGGAAGTAAAAAATGTTGCATATAAAGTTTCCCAGAGTCCTGTTTTCTTGAAAGAGATCTCCTTAAAAACCAATACTAATAGACTTATTTTCATTAACTTATTAAAACATAATAAATGAAAAGTATTTTGTACTGTATAACAATAGTTACTGTTTCAGAATCTCAAAAATGCTCTGTAGCATTACTTAAAAGTTAATAAAAGTATCCAAACTGCCAAATTACATTGTAATCTTAAAATGATTAAGCTTGGAATTTATCTGAATACCTGCACATCTTCCAGGTTTAAGAGTTATGTCATCCACTGCAATGTCTGACCAGTAGCCAGTTCCTCTTCGTCCTTCAAGAATAATCTAGAAAGATAGGGTGGAAATAGTGCTCTCTGAAACCATGGCATTTTAAAAGAGACTAAACAGACAGAATTTGAATTAATTATTTAATTTAATTTGAATGTTACTAACAATAATATTTTTTAAATAGGTCTTCCAGATTACTGTACTTAAATTATAATTCCCACAAGAAATGCTGTTTCATATTAATGAAAATAATTATTTCAGTGCTATAATCTCTCAACTAGAAATTAGCCACATTCTGTAATATAAAACGTATAATAAAACACAGCCTAGAAACAGCATTTAATTCCTTCAAGTACTGCTTCAGGTCCTTTTGTATTTGTAGGCCAAACTATGTCCACTTTGCCATGATGGAAACAGTTTAGATGGTTGTGATGCCCTAGTGGAAAATATAAAATTGTCTGTCATACAGTATATAAATAAAAAGAAAGACATAGAGTATAGGTCATTTTCAATTTGGAAGTAAAATATACTACCCAAGTCCTTTTCATTACCAATATGTTGCAAAAAAAACACATTAAACTCTTACAGCTCTTGAGACTCTTAAGAAAAAAATTACTAACATTATATTGCATATACCCGAGCAACAGTAAGTTACCTGGAATGGTCCAGGGGACTTTATTTCTATTCCTGCTCTGTGCCACATATCTCCATGATTTGTTGTCTCAGACCATATCCTGACAGTGCTTCTGTTCTCCAGCAAGTAAACATTCAGGGCCATAGTGCCAGCCACACCATACATGCGATACCCAAAATCCAGACACTGAGGCCTTGGATCTGTACACTCTGAGCTGAGCAGGCGAGCTCTACCTCCATTATAAACACCATCATCCTCAATGTACATGTAGTAGCCATCTAAAGAAGTAAAAACAAGCAAATTTGGGAAGTAGGTACTAAATATTGTCCTGAATAACTGATTACAATATCTCTACAACTGCAAATCCAAGACACTCTAGGAGAACTAAGTGCAAGAATTCTTAAATGAAAGTCCCAAAGTATATTGAGCCTCACATACAGTAAATCTATCACTATCCTATCTGCAACAAATTCACAAAGTTATTATCAGGAAAGTAGCAGATGCACTGTCATTTTATTGAAAAGATAATAACATAGGTCAATGCAGTATACTTATCAGTTTAATAGTTTAGTCAAGTCCTCATCAATGCAAAGTGGTGACAAAGTTTATTAGGATAATGCATTGATATCTTACTTGACTCAAATGAAATGACAGACAGGACCCCCAAAGAGATCAAAGGAACCCCATGATACAGATGCAAAGTTCTTCTAGACAAAGGTTGTGTTGCAGAAACATTTGGTGGATTGGGTGGAAAAGCTTGACAATGTGTTTAAAAATGAGCAATTAGTTAATTGACCAGCAGATTTTGTAATACACACATTTCCTTACCTCTGGTTGTGTGATTAAATGATGGTCCTGAGAATGTGGAAGAGGTAGTCTCAAGATGCCTTGTCCAGTGTAAGCTGCCTGTCAGCGGCTGGGACCATCCACAGAAATCCTTCTCAAAGTTGCAGTCCAAAAGGCAGACTATGACAATGCCATTTTTAAACAAATTGTGCGATTTAATAAATAAGACAATGCAAATATCAAAATTAACACTACGAATGGGGCAGTGAGCATGTTGGCAAATCATTTCTGCATTTACAGGTCCAATCCTTGTTTAGAATAAACAGACAGTTTTGTACTGGTAAACATTGTATGAAACAAAAATTAAATACAAAGGGTGAAACATAATTAAACATTTCTTCAACAAAAATGTGAGCATGGGAAGACCATGAAACTGCATACAGGAGATACAGTGGCTATCAAAAGTATTCACCAACTCTTGGACTTTTTTGCATTTTATTATGTTTCAATATGGAATCATAATGTACAGTATTCGAATGGGAGTTTTTGCCATTGATTGACAGAAAACAATCTAAAGAGTGTCAAAGTGAAAATGAAATTCGACAGATCCTCCTAAAGTAATTATAAAATATAAAATGGAAAATAACGGATTGCATAAGTATTCATCCTCTTTTGATATTTGGTAGAGGTACATTCCAATAAGTCTTCTTGGATAGGTTTCTACCATCTTTGCACATTTTGACACTACAATGATTGCCCGTTCTTCTTTGCAAAATTGCTCAACCTCAAGGTCGCTCAAGGTTGGATGGGAAAAGTTAGTGATCAGCAATTTTCAACTCCTGCCGTAGACTCTTGATTGCATTGAGGTCTGGGCTTTGACTGGGCCATTCCAGAACATTGACATTTTTCTTTTTAAACCACTCCAGTTTGGCTTTGGCTGTATGTTTTGGGTCAATGTCTTACTGGATGACGAATCTTCTCCCAGTTCCAATGTCTCTTACAGACTGCAGCAGGTTTTCCTCCAGCATTTCTCTGTCCTTTGCTGCATCCATTTTTCCTACTATCCTCATTAGTCTTCCAGAACCTGATGTACAGTAGCAAAGCATCCCCATAGCATGATACTGCCACCACCATACTTCAGAGTAGGGGTGTTGTTCTCGGGATTATGTTCACTGTTATGCCTGCGTCAAACATAACACTTACCACTGAGGCCAAAAAGGTCCATTTATGTCTCGTCAGACAATGTAATCTTTTTCAACTTGGTCTCAGAGTCTCCCATATGACTTCTGGCAAAGTATATTCAAGATTTGATGTTAATTTTTTGTCACTTTCAGATGAAGCCCAAATTTGTGAAGCACCCAGGCAATTGTCATATGCAGAGCTTCTCCCATCTCAGCCATGGAAGGCTGTAATTCCTTTAGAGTTGTCACAGGTCTATTGGTGGCATCCCTGATTAGTGCTCTTCCTTCCTGGATACTCAGTTTTTAAGGGCAGCCTGTTTTTCACAGTTTCATAGATATAGGCCAAATGTGGCAAATTTCTTTAAAATAAACTTTGTGGGATATGTAATGCCTTGGGATTTTTCTCATACTCTCCCCTGATTGGCACTTTTCAATAATCCTATCCCAGATTTACTTTGAAAATTCCTTTGCCTTCATTATGTTGTTTTTGTTTGTTGCCATACTAATTAACGGTGGAACCTACCAGAGAAAGGCATATTTATTTGGAACTCATGTGAAACACCCTAATTGCACACAGAAGGACTCCATTCAACAATTAATCCAACATCTAGGCATTTGGTTGCACCAGATCCTATTCAAGTGTGTCATAGTAAAAGAGGTAAATACTTACGCAATCACTTATTTTCTCTTTTACATTTTAATTAATTTAGGAGGATCTGTAGAATTCTGTTTTTAGTTTTACATTCTAGAGTGTTTTGTGTTGATCAATTGCAAAAATCCAAATTAATACATTGTCATTCTATACTGTAACACAGTAAAATGTGAAAAGTCCAAGGGAGGTGAGTACTTTTGATAGCAACTGTATTCCATCCCAGCATAGAATCCAGAACCAAAGAGCTATGGATTAGCAGTACTAACTGCTACTGCATTGTCCTGCCTAAATGTATATAGTGTAAATACAGTATCAGTTATTAATATATTTATATTTAACCTGTCAATAGGTTATCTGCATCAACCTGACTATTTTTAATATGAGTATCGATCAAAAATAAAAAAATAATTAAAATTACAGAGCAAATTATTATTGTTAGGACTTTTATTATTTTTTGTACATTTAAATGACTGCCTTTAGTATCCTGACTCTTACGTTTTGATTACTAAGCTGCTCTGAGTATAATTAATGGTTTACTATACCTGAAGGTACATATCCAGGTACTTCATTTGTGTGCATTACAGAGGAAGTGGTTGGCATGGCTTTTACTAGTTTTACGATGGCTGTTGCTTTATTTGTTGGTTTGCCAGCTGAAGTTGATGCCTTTGGAATTACAGTTGACATCATTTTCATCTCAATGCGTGATGAATCTGTTGGTAAAAATGAAATATTTAGCTGCATTATAATTATAAGATATGCTTCTTTAATAAATAAGAAGCATACTGCATTTTAATAAATGAACATGGAAACAAAGCTCAATGGCGACTTGGACTTGGAGCCAGAGAACGAGAGTAAGGAGAAGTGAAGACCGAGTGACACAAATATAAGGACACACAGAAAGGAGAATTTTTTTTTCTCTCTGTGATCTATATGTGAAAAAAATGTAACATTAGGCTTAACTCAGAAGAAGCTGGAGTTGATTAGCTCCCAGTGCAGTGTAGAGTTTTACGGATCAGACACGTTCAAGAGTTCAAGAGGAAGTTCATCAAGTTCCACACTGTTGTACAGTATGAAAGAGTAAAATAATGTCTTCTTATAAATATACAGTACTGTTGATTTACCAGCGCAAGGTCCAAATTTTATTGAGATATCATCCACAGCAATATCCGTTTCAGTATCTGTTCCCCTTATTCCTTCAAAGATGAACTGGAAAATTAGATACAGAGAGTATGTTAAAATAGCACAAAAACTTCCTTTCAGAAAAATAAATGTGAAATCGGGGGATTTCAGAATTTAACTTTTGATTTCGACCGACCAAACTCAGATTTCAAATGTGCATGTGATCTGTATCAGAGAGATACTGTACCTGTAGTGTCCCCATGTCCTTTATTTCCAGGTCTGCTCTATGCCATATGTCTCCTTGGTTGTCTTTTCTTGACCAGAGTTTTATAGCTCTTTTGTCCTTCAGCAGGTACACATTGAGTGCCATTGCATTCGCTGTCCCATACATGTGGTACCAGAACTGCAGACACAGCAGCTGTCCTGTAGCATTGCACTGAGGGCTGATCACTCGAGCTGAGTCACCAGTGTAGACTCTGTCGCCTTCAATGTACATATAATAGCCATCTGAAAAGAAATCAAGCAATTCATTAGGATTAAAATGTAATATTTTAAATTTAAGGAGAAAAGGTTCCTGAGCTCAAACTTACTTATAACATTAACCAGATACTGTGTGAAACAACGTAAAATAAAATACAATATCAGAAAAAAAACTGAATGTTATACATTGTCATACTTTTCAGGTTGTACTAGACAATATTTCACTCTAAAATTAATTTTATTACTATTTTAATCCTTTGATCTGTTCTTCATGCAATTCATTTCTGAAATGTTGATTACATGATTGCACTGTACATTCTACTTACAATACATTAGAAATGCTATCAAACCTTTAGCATCACATATTGTAAGACATCTTTTTGCAAAGAACTTTGAAACCATTTACCATAGAATTAACAAATACAACTAAACTGATGTAGTATATAAACAAACAAGATACAAGGACAAATATATATATATACTGTACAAACAATACAGACAACATTCTTTTCTATGGTCTATTGCACAGCTTGAACAAAGCACTGCAGCTCGTGTAGTAGTTCTGGACTCTCACCTCCAGTGGTGTGGTCCTGTAAAGGCCCAGTAAATTCAGTAGGTGTGGGTCCATGCTGCCTTGTCCAATCAAAGCTATCAGTTAACAGCTGCGTCCACCCACATAGATCACTGTCAAAGTTGCAATTCAAAGGACAAGCTAAATGGTAAAATATCCACAAAAAAAAAGAAATCAGTTTACTCAGAACTGCAGGATGGAAATAGCTTAGACTGGTAATACCCGGATCCTTAGAAATATGGTTGGTTTACAGGGGATTGTAGCCCATGGTAAGACAAAAGTCTAATAACTCCACATCATCCTCCATGATGTGGACCTACAATATCCTCTTTTTGGTCCCTGGACAAAAAGAATAGTGGATTCAGCCTCCAAGATAAGTCCTCATCCTGAACTTCAAATGGAAGGAAATAAAACACAGAGCAGGCTCCTTAATGTAACTAATGCACAGATGTTGCTGTTTGATACAACAGCTTTGCCACCGACTTACCACAAATTGTCTTCTCCCTCCAGTTCCCTAAATTAACTTTGGCCACCTCACAGGCAGCAGCGTAGGATTCCAGGGAAGTGCAGAGCTGGTGTACGTCACCCCCTGTAGCACAGTGGTCATACACACAGCTATCCACATACAGCTGTGGTGGGATGAACCAATGGCATTTTTCAAAGGGTCCAGGGGCTGCAAAAAGTACACTGCACTTCTGGAAGGCTTCACTGTCCAGTTGTGGATTACAAGGAAGCACAGGAGGAGGATCTGAATTACAGCTGCAATAAAACACAAACAGTTAAATTAATTGAAAGGCAGAATTTTCTTACACTTAGCTGTAAATCATCACGACATGTTTGTACTTTGTGCAATCAATATTGCTCAATGCATAACAGGTGTAAAATTCTCATTTAGATTTTATTGCATTCTATATATATATTTTACAAGCCTTTGCTAATCAATGATTCATAAAGCCAATAAACATCTCATGAAAATCAATTTTCTTCAACTACAAAAGGGAAAGACAGACAAAAAAGAAAAATTCAAGAGATTTACAGCAGAAGTCACTCTTACACTTACATCCACTCATCATCTTGAATTCTCCAGCTCTTCCCAAAGTCCTCAGGACTGTGGACAAGCGTGCCATCTGGAGTCATGAAATCATCCAATTGGCTGTCTGAGTAGGTGCCACAAAGCCCACAAATCTTACCCTTGTATCTTTCATCTATCTGAACAAAAAGGCTATGATCTCCGTCAAACAAGAGCCGAAGGCCAAAGGTAGTTTCCACATGAATATAGGACCCCTCATAAAACACATGTATTTTACTCTCCAGCACTGGCAGCGTCGCTAACATCCCATTTATCTGTATAAAGCAATGAAAATACTGTAAATAATTAGCTGTATGTAATTCAATATTAATGTATTCAATAAATTTATACAGTATACAGGGCGTTTAAGTTAATCTTTCACTTGGTTAAAAGTAATTCACATTTACAGATGGGAATTATTTGCTTTGAGTCTCGAGTGTTTCAATTGCCAGAATATAATCTCAGTTTTAAAATCTTAATGATCTGCCTTTGAAGTTCACAATCATTTCAATTCTTTTGTTTGCCTAGCTTGCTTCATTGGGTATTCTTCATGTAATGGTTTTCAGTTATTAAGAAAGCAACATGGAATTAGAAATAACCCATAAAAAGAGAAGGACCTGGTGAAAGCTGACAAATCCTGGGAAACATGAAAACCCCACACAGACATTCCTCCACTCTATGATATAATATCAAAGTATGAAGCACTGCATCATATACTCACATAAACATTTTTGTCTTTCCTCAGTGCTATATGAAGGCCTTGGACCTCTAAGGCAA
This sequence comes from Lepisosteus oculatus, assembly GCF_040954835.1. Lineage (NCBI taxonomy): Eukaryota > Metazoa > Chordata > Actinopteri > Semionotiformes > Lepisosteidae > Lepisosteus > Lepisosteus oculatus. Next base: position 11,441,130 of record NC_090708.1, on the reverse strand, counting down.
CAGAGTTCAAAGCAGATAATCCAGGGATCACTCTGTGCTCATTTCTGCTGCTCACGGTGAAATGGACAGAGCTGTTGACACAGGTCTGAACCACAGTGTAGTTGCAGGAACCCTGTAAGTGGTACAGTTTGCCATCAAACGTGGAGTAGTGTGGGTCCCCAAAGATGTGGCATGTAGCTGCACTGGTACGGAAGCAGCCCAGGAAGCCGTCTTTAATTTTACACACTTCGTCCTGTCGACAAGATACTGGAGAGCAGGTAATGTTGTTGTTTCCCAGGCATCGACACATGCTCTCACAGTTTCCATCCATGAAAGTGTCTTCCTTCTTTGAGAAAAGAAAGCACCAAGAGCTTAGAGAGAATAGTATGTTATACATACCTGATATTTTCCTGTTTTGTTTTATAGATTGCAGTGATGTACTGATCATTAGTGTTCTGAATCAACACTGTTGTTTCTACTTCGCCTTTCAAAGCGAAACACTCAAACATCTTCATAATAAGGTACATCTTGGCTGCAAATGCGGTAGTGTTTTATTGACCTTACTGATTTGTTTTAAAATTACAAACTCACAAAATATAATTCATAGCAAAAAGAAACAGAGAAACTCTTAACACTGATTACTTTATACTGTATATTATGATACCAAAGGAGGAAAATATTGTATTCCACACTTTTAAGCACAGATGCATGCAATTCCAGCTCTTTCCCATCCTACAGTTTATTTACCTCGTAATATTGACCATTCACCCAGCAGCCACAGTTATCAGGAACAATGCACCTCCCTCCACTGAGCAAAAAGCCATTATCACACTCACATCCTTCTACACAGGGTCTTTTACAGGTTGCTGGGGCATCACGATCCATGCAGGTTTCTGGACAGGCACTGGTACAAGAGTTGTAATGGCTATTTGCTGTACATGTAAGGGCTAGGAAAGAAAAAAAAAACCTTAACTTTCCAGAAAATTTAGTTTTGAAATCCAGAGAATTATCTAGGTAATTGATGGCACATCACAAGAGAATCTGAAATTTAAAAAATATAAGGGAATAAGAGGTACAGCGTAACATTAACTTTTTTGGGATTCGTGTTTTCCCTATTCCAAATCTACCTTTAATGTCACCAGAGCAGGTTACAAACTAATATGCACCTAAAACATAGCTCATACTTTGTCCTCTGATCCTCTAAAAATAATTTAGTTATGACAAAAGAATCATAAGAAAGCTCATAAGTTTTTGAAAAACAGAACTACTGCTAGATAACTGAGAGAATACCATCATCCCTGCCAACAGCAAATACTTACGACAGAAGGAAGCATTTCTCCAAATTGGCAGGATCAAGCCAGCACTCTGACAAGCATCCGCATAAGCTTGTAAGATATTGCACAAAACATTCAAATCACCATTTTGCGCACACATATGGAAAACGCATTGCTGAAAGAAACTCTCTGGATTGACGACAGAAAGGCACTGGGAAAAGTAACCATTCGTTGATGTAATCAGACCACACATTTGATCGCCTTTGTAATTTTGCTCTTTACTGTGGAGACATGGATGGGGGGGCACCGTTGGCTCACAAGTCAGATCTCCAGGTGAGTCTTGCCAGCTGCTTTGGATCTCAGTTTTGTCTTTGAATAAAAAGTTTTGTCTAAAATGATTGTAGTTGCCACACATGCCACATGTTTTGTTGAAATATAAGCTGGGGACTTTCACTTCCACCATATAATCTGCATTGTAAGAGAGCTTCAGATCAAAACCTGTCTTCAAAACAATTAACCTTCCTCTCTTGTGGATCCTCACTGACTCTCCAGACAGACTCACAGGTAGTTTTCTCCAAAGACCATTAACCTGGACATAGAGATAGAGAGTTACTGTAGAAGCCATACAAAAGATGGACAAAACACTTTATGACAAGGCAATAGTTAATTTAAACTTCTCGCTTTCTTTGTGTCGGTTGTACATTATTCCATGCTTTTCCTCTGTACTTAGTGTAGGTAGAAATATGGTCCCTATTATCTAGATATAAAGTTAAACCTAAAAACTGGCAAGCAGCCACCTGATGATGACTAGGGCATGTTTGGAAGTCACATGTCATTGTGAAATTTAGCAGCACCTTTTAATATATTTTAGATTAATATAATATATTTTAAGATTAATTTACTTATTAATACTTTAATCAATAGCAAGAAGATTATCATTAAGGTGTTTTAATGCAAAGATGCAAAACAGAATCTTTAATGTATTCCCAATGTATGTACAATATGTGCAATGGGGCTCATTCAGTATATGAGCTTGTATGGTGAGGTAAGGAGTGCCAAACTGTCTGTATCACATGACCAGTCTATTGGGCAACTTTGGACCATGAGGGACTGTGATCTAAGAATCACAATGGTCACAATGGTCAGATGCACTTTGCAACCCATTGCCTAACACAACTATAAACTGAACAGAAAACTGATACAGAAATAAGTCTACTTTTAGCAGCGATTCTATAATCACTTTTTTTGGATGAATGTTTTAAAAAGTAGATAGAAGAAATAAAGGTGCACTCACCATGACTTTATCTCTCAACTCTTTAAACATGGAGATTATATAATTATAGACATTTACATGGAGTTCATGGATGTAGAAATTGGAGAAATTGCCTCGATTTTCAATTTTCACTTTAACACTGAAGTAGGGAATTGAAGAAGATTTCATGCAAAGTTTAGCCAGTGTGTAGGTGCATGTTCCCATAAACTGATGGAGAGTGTTTTCGAAGGTGTTGTAGTGGGGGCCATTGTGAAGCTTACAGATGCCAAAGGTGGACGGGTAACAGTCAGGTACGCCACTGGATATCCCACAGTAGTGATCACTTGGACAAGACGCTGAAGAGCATGTCAGGTGTCCACCCAAAGAAGGACAAGTACATTGAGTTGAACAAGTATCGTCTGTCCAGAATCCCGAACCAGGAGAATAATACACTCCATTATCCCAACAGCCACACTGGTTACTGGGCACACACCTGCCCTCATCGAGGAGATATCCTATGTTGCAAACACACCCCTCAACACAGGGCCACTCACAAGAGAAGGGGGCATTTGGCAGAGCACATGTGGCAGGGCATGCTGAAGCACAGGAGTCATAGTGGCTGTTTGGCGTACACACAGGGTCACCTGTAAATTCCCAAGGGAGACAAAAATGAGAGTCTGGTCAAAAACAAATTGTAGCTGAGTTTTAATTTGCCTCTCGGTCCATGTTTGGATACTGAAGAGCTTCCAAAGTGTTCTACACCTTGTAAAACATTACACATAGTGAGAGCAAATAAAACACATAATACACCAACTTCATAACAATAAACTCTGAGCTGCCTCTCATTTGCATTAGCCAGAGGCTTCTTGCCTCGTCATAGTAAAATCTACCATTAAGCACCTGGTTTGCAATGTGCAACTAGCAGGTACAGTAGGTTGAAATTTGTATTTAATACTTCCCAAACAATATGTACATGTACAGTAATTACTGGATACCAGAAGAAAAAACAAACAAACAGAAAGTAGGCCTCTGGAAAGATGGCAAAATGAAAGTTTCCAGGAGCAAACACGATATTGATAGCCCAGACAGACATTTGCTGAAAAATGTCAGGGATGCCATAAGTAGATCAATTATAAACAAAGATGATCATTATGGTATATGAACTTTACCTGTACCTTACTTACACCTTACAATATACATATACTGATGTATAAAAGGTGCACAACCTACAAGTATAACAGATTAGCAGAACATTTTAAACTGAGATGTCTGACAAAATCACCAAGAATGCAAATCAAAGAATGAACAGTCTTCATTATACAATGTGACACAGTATCAAAATGACTGAGCCCTTGGCAGGCCCATCACAGGGCTCACACACAGGGACAATCCAAAGACACTGAATAAGCCAGCCAGCTTCTCTTAGGGACATAGGAGGAAACAGAAGCACCAAGTGGAAAATTCACACAAAAAGAAAGAGTCCGTCTACCATTTCAATATTTAGGAAAGAATATCATTATTAATTGGAAAATAATAATAACACTTACTGCATGATCCATTTCTGACCCCAACAGTATCAATAGCTATATCACCAAATCCTGACAGCCCCTGCACAGCCTCAAAAATCACCTGGAAAAAATAATATTTGTCATATGATTTCCCTGATTAAATACTGTCCATGTATCATAGCAAATTAAATAGAATAAGATCTAATTTAATTTACTTTTAATAGCTTAATGTTGGGCTTGATTGGACAGGCAATTATGATAATGAATTGAGAAATTAAAAGCAATTTTTCTTTTTGCTTACTCCTTACCTTCACAATAATACTGAATTCTACCAATGACACAGAAGATGGCTCTTGGTGATTTTTTTATCAGTGTTAGGCATACATACAAAACCATTAAAAATCAGAATGCAAGCACGGTACAGTGCTTTATTCATGTAATTGTTGTTGTCCTTGGTTCCAGATATCATACCGGATTAAAATCTTGAGGGACTGCATTCTTATCTCCTAACATGATAATCTTTTATCCCAGCAGGAGTACTTATTTAATTTATAAAACAAGAACTTCAATAACATCTGTGAAGTTAAGGTTCATACTAAGGCTATACCGCAGTTAATATTTTATTAAATAGATTTAATAAACACTTAAGAGTACGATGAAAATTTCAAGGACATAAGAGTTTAGTTCGAAAGAATTAATGCTTATCCTGGATTCTACACTGTGTGGCAGGCAGAGAGCACTCTGTGACTCTACCGCTGGCTGGGACGTAACTCCACCTCAGGGTGTTTTGAAGAATATAGGCATTCCCTCGTATATCGTGATGAACTTAAAAGGAGGGCATTTGTGGATGGGGCACGAGCCCACAACATAATTACTACTCAGCAAATATTTCAAAATAATATCAGAGTCACTATATCATTGACATGGCACATAGTACTGTGAGGTTAAAGAGTTCAGTTCAGGTGTGGATGTTCTACATACTGTACAACAAAGAAATGCGAGGAGTATTACCTGTAGTGTGGTTTCTGTAAGGTAGTACACAGGAACAAAACCTTGCTTCCATGATGAACCATGACTCCCACTTATAGTGCTGATCTCTCTCTCTCCAGAAATATCTTTGGTCAGCACTTTGAGCATAGTGCTGTTTGGGCCAAGCAGGAGGTACCTGAACTCCACACAGACATTTCCGAGCACACTGACTGATGGACTTTCCAAACGAGCATTTACAGAAGGATTCAAAGGGCTGGTTTTGTGATAAAGATAGTAATCACCTTAACACAATGCAAAGCACAATATAGAAGTGTCATTAACTGAATAAAAACACCACAAAAGTAACCACATATTTATTAGACAATAAATATTAGAATAAACTGTCTTTCATCATAATGAGTAAGTTAAGAGCAGCAAAGCATTATGTGCATGGATATTCAATAAGCACTTTGTCTAATTACAGTGCCAGTCATACTCTTTTTTTACACCTATAGTGTCAAAGGTAACAGTCATGAACATCTGTTTTATCCTTATAAGGAATCATTGGCATGATAGGGCTTACTTTGACGAGTGAAAGAAGTCAAAATGAGCAATGATTATTGGTTCTTATACTGTATGCTATTACAAAGTCACAATTTGCAACCATTAAACTAAATAATTTTGTCTAATTACAATATTTTCAAAACACAAAGCCAGGAAGAATGTACAGTAATACAGTAAACAGCAATCATAATAGATGTTTTTCCCCATACAACTCAGGAAAGATTATTTCATTTTGTAATTTATGAAAGGGACAGATTTTGAATCCTGTTCAACAACATTTCAGCAAATGTTATGTACACTGTTAAGATAAAATAGAACCTTTAGTTGAACAAAAATTAATAAAGGCTAAATAGATGATATTTAATTTAATCGCTGCTTCCACCAAACCACAGATTTAAAGATGCCTTGGAAAACCCAACTAAATCTGTTAGGTTTTTTTTACTGAGAAAGTGCAGTGACTCTGCCAACACACCACATAACATCATGACACTTCCTGTTAAGAGAATGGATTATAATGCATTTTTAGGTACAGAAATTAATTAGTGTTAATCTGAATATTCCATTCTAGTAACTTTTCACTGTATGTGGCAAAAACATTACTGTAGCTGTTTGTAGCTTTATGAAAAAAAATCTAAAGAGATTTTCATCTTTTGTATGTGGAACATTAGTTTATTATCTTATCTGAATAGTTTCTTCTCTTCCAGCTTTGTGGATTTTACTGCCATGCTGGATTATTGATATGGACTCTAGTAAAGAGGAACAGATCCACTTGGTTGTTTCTCTCCTTCAGTATCATAACCTTCAGATTAAGATGATCCTAATAGGTGTACTCCAACTGATAATTAGGTGTGACCTAGTTTAGCCTCTAAGGCCTAAGAACAAGCCACTTAGTTTAAATATAAATAATGAATAAGAAGTTTGATTATTACCTCTTTGAACATGGAGAGCAGCTGGTTGTGTCTCTGGAGTGGATATAGTTTGCTGCATCCTTATCCAGTTGCTACAGTTCCAATTGCAAAATGGAGCCTGTTCATCATTGAAGTCACACTTTGCAGCATAAACTGAAACACAGAACAAAGCCAAGTGTGAAAACTTAAAAAAAAAACTGAATTCTGCAAGGAAATGAAAGTGCGGAAGAAATCTCAACATTTCTATCTATACAAACAAATGGTGTTGAATTGTATAAAGATAAAGAATATCAAATTTGAATGCCTCTAGGTAACACTATACATAGTGGCTTTGCATTAGTATTACACTCTGATTGCTATTATCTTTTTGTTAACCTCTTCAGTCCTGAAGTCCACCTCCTCCTACCATCCCCCATCGAAAGCAGGTAAAATAAGCAAGGCTACAGTCGCTATACTGTAAGAGATGCTATCCTTGGAACACGATGTTAAATTTATATCCTGATTAATTGGTCATTTTGAGTTTGCTGTGTTTGTACCAGTAGAAGCGTCTACAACTGTGTCCTGGCTAAAGTCCACTCTGGGCTTGCACAGTCTGCCTTCCTAAATTTCCCATTTAATTCTACAAGTAATTTCACTATACTGGTGGTGGAGGCAGACTTTCTCTTATATTTGAAATGCTTTGGAATCCTTTATAATGAATTTTTCTCTACAAATGCAAGTAAATATTAATTATGTCTAATTATTATTTATTTTTCTTAATCAATCATACTGCCTAACCTTATAAGCCCTTCTGGTAAAAAAAATGAATTAGAACTGATTTAAAATGCTGGATTTAATTAGAAATGCCCAGATTTAAGGAGGTCTTACAGTTTGCAGCAGTAACTGGAGACTGATTTTTAAACAACATACAGTAACCTGCTGCACACTCAGCATAAAGAAATGGACAATGCTTATCAATAAGCATTGATAAAGAGATTGCAGCGATAAAGCTGAGCGAGAAAAGAACAGTAATCAGACGAGGAGCTTAAGTACTGTACTATAAATCATGATAATGGATGATACAGTACAATATCAGTATTATAAGTTCTAAATAGACAACTGTTCCTAACAATGGCATCTTTAAAGTTCAAAAGGATGCTGAGCACAATGAGCTAGCAGCTTACAGTAGCTTAGGTTTTGAACTTGTCACCTGCAGGTCATAGGGCATAACATTCAATCCTAGCTACAAATCCTCCACAATACTTTGCATTTGATAGCATAGTGAAAATACTTTATCTAATTATTAACTTTTGAAGGAGTTTAAAAAATTGGTAGGTGCTCATTATTCAACAGAACTAAGGAAAATAATCATTTTCCCTGACCTGCAATGATTAGAACCAGAAATAATGTATAATTTCATATCACCATCGCCTTGTTCATTGAGTAATGGATATCACCTAGCATAAAACTGGGTGATATCCATAAAAAATCGGGCCCATTTCATCAAAATTAAAAATGATACACATTACGTTATTTGTTTGCTTTATTAATCCTCATTAAGAAATAAATCACTGTTTCAGTTTTTAACTACTTTGAAAAGGTGGTTTTCACCGATACAAGTTGCACATGTGTGTTTAAGAAAAGAAACACATTTAGTAGGTGTGCCAATGTGAAATAAATTAAAAGTTAGCGTGAACAAAGTAAGAAAAAATACTGAAGGAGAAAAATAAAACTAAAGGTTTAGGTAGATGTTTTTAAACTTTTACAGTACCTGCATTTGGATTCCAGGGAAGTGGAATGACTGATGAATTTATACCAATACGTCTGCAAGAAAAACAAAATCATTGCCCTAAGTGGAATCTGATATAAACAGTGCTGCTCAGTATAAGGTTTGGTATTAGAAAATCATGCTGAAGTCAAACAACTGTGGTATGAAGGAGAATAAAGATGTTGGGAAAAGAGTGAAAGTGTAGAACAAGCTAGACCTTAGCTTAGACCGATCATACGCAACTCTTGCAGGAGCACTAAATGGAAGCAATAAAAGTTAAATATGAAGAACAATCCCCTTAAAAGTTTAAAAAATCCGGAAGAGGAGAAGAAGAAAGCAGAATTGGATCTAAAAGTAAAGGAATGTGGAGAAGAGAAATGTGGGGAGATCAGTGATTTTAATGAACAAAAAACAAAACACATTCTCGCAACCATTTAAATTAAGTCCCCTGGGAATGTAAAGAAAACAAAAAAAAATAAAACAAAAGAGGCAGTCTTAGCTTTGCCACTGATCTTCACTATGACCTACCTTTCAAATGTTGCCGTTCCAGAGAGATACTGTACAGCTAAAAAAAGCAACGAGACAATTCTCCCTTTCATATTGTGTGCTTTTGCTCAGTATCCTGTTACCATTGATGCAGCTGTGAGGCTGGCCTGTGTAGTGACTGCTGTTTTAAGGTTCATGAAAGGTACAAGTGATCATAAAGTCCCAGGCGCAGAGAACACTGGGGCAAGGACCGGAGATTTGGTTATTAGCCCAAGGAGCTACAGAATGTTCAATTAATAATTAATTGAAAAAAGGGTGTTATGAGATAATGGAAAACAAAAAGAAAGTTAAAGATTTTCTATTTTATAACACCATTTCAAACAAACTTTATACAGGTACAGTACATGTTTTTTTCTTTATGGGACATTAATAATATCAATTTCTTTGACTAAACAAACAACAGCATTTGTTTCAATGTAAACATTAAGGCATGTCTGACATGTGTACATATAAGGAGAATAAAATCCTATTCCCTAAGAAATACAGGAGATGAAAGAAAAGGGGTTCCAAACTCTGTTAATCACAAATTGATCATGAAACATGTATCTATGTAAATAGAAGTGTTTTATTGTTCAATAAACTCATTTTTTACTTAGAATAATATATGAATCTCCTGATGCTAATGTTTTAGAGAACAACTCAATAAAAACAAAAAAAAAATCGGACACACATTCAATTTTATTGAGACTATGCGTAGGCCCTTTTGAAAGTTATCAGAAATAACTAACATATCATAAATGAATTCCACAGCAAAATGTATTTCTCTGTCAGATAATTTTGTTTTTGACAGAAACAAAATGATAAAATGATCACGTAATACAATGCCAGAATTGTTATTTCCACAGGCCTGTATCTGAGTCTGGTGCTATCAACATTTTTCTTCTTATCCTAGCCAGTTCAGTGAGTTTCTGTTTCTGCTTGTTCTTTGCCAAGTTTATTAGATGCTCTAGAGTAAAATATTTTTGAAAATAACTCTCATTTCAGGTTGGAAGTTAGAAACAGAAGTACATTTATACCTATCAAAGATACAAGACCTCTTGATAAAGTATTAAACTGGCAGCACCAGTGCTGTGCTTCTGACCAGTGAGTCATTTCCAAGTCATTCAGTTGTGAGAAAGTCTCTTCACCAGCTGGAATCTTCTTATTTTTGATTGCCCTTTGTTTGTACATTACTGCACTTAATGCTTTAAACTGTAGATAACGAAATTCAGAAACACTAAGTATAAAGGCTAAGGGGTGATGTACTATACTGTACTGTATGCAAAGTCACTGATGCTGGGTTATTTGCAGATTGCAGATAGAGTTCCCCCGTTCCCCCAAGGTTTCTTGGTTTTGACCCCTGGCTTCTTTTTGACTTGGTCTTCTGGCTCTTGACTTGGATTTTGTGGATCTCTCTGGTTTGGACTCTGCTTCCTTTGTCAGCTTCCCTGAACTTTCTTTCTGTATCTACTGGTTTTTGACCCCAGCCTGACCTCCTGACCCACATTTCTGGACAAACCTCTACTTGTACTATAGAGTTCTGAGGATTCTGAATAGGGTCCTTCTTCTGGGTTGTAACAGTTTATCCATTAAATAAAAACAGCTGATGAAAACTCATTGTCTTTAGCCTAAGGAGTAAATAGATGTGTGTGACAAAATAAACATTGTTCATGATTGCAAAAAAAGCCAACACATGGTTATTGATTTACAGTGTAATTTGGCTGTAACCTGTTCTGATTCTCCTAGACCACCTCTTTTATTTCTCTCCCCGTATTTTTATTATGCCTCCAGAAATACTTCTGTTTCCTTGTTAGATAAATCACAAGACAAGGTTTCTAGAACAGACCAATAATGTATTTGGTGAGCATTTCAGGTTGTTTCAGATTTAGATCTTAATTGCAGCCTTTGTTACATTAAGTATGGAGAGTACTTCCACCAATAAAAACTTTCACAGAGCGGTAGGAGATTTTATAACACAGATTATAACAGAGATTTTATATTTTTTATATAGATTTTATATTTTTATAACATGGGATTAAAAAGCAAAGAATACAAGGAATGCAAGTTTATTTCTTTACATAAGAAATAAAATAAAAAATGTCAATAAGTACTTTATTGTCATAGATTACAGTATATAGAGTAGCATATGTATCAGTGCTAAACTGTTGAATCCTGCTTTTCTAAGTAACTACAGCCTAAAGAAAAGCAGATGAAATGAGTTAAAATAGCAAAGAGAACAACCATATGAAAATTGCAGGTGATAAAACGTATTTGTAGAGCAGTATCTTTGGTAGCAGAAAATGTTACTTAAACTTAAATACCGCATATCTCAGATACAGTATAATATATGTTTCATCTAACAATAAATCTAAACAATGGTTAGTCAGAATGCATGAGATGCCTCATAATTTTCTTCAGTAATCTTGGGCTTTGCTAATGAATTGTATAATCAATGTTACTTTTTATGCTGAAAGCTAGCACTGATAACAAAATTATTATATTTCATGAATTTCCTTACAGGGTAGGCTTTTTCTTGGTGGTATTCCTGTCACAGGAGTTAGTTATATGTAGAATAATGCCAAAAACCAACATGACTGAATGACTGAACTAAAGGACAACAGAGAGAGGCAGAAACCATTCTCCATACACTTACATTTATTATCAGGTGATAGCAGCAGAAAAAATATATTTAGTAAAATTGAATCAAACCATGTTAAGAACAATAGACCACATCACAATCTTTTGTAACTCAATTTAGTTGGTTGTTAGTTAAGACTACTAGTTCAACTACCATATAATCTGCATCCTTGACTTGCAACTTTAGTAATTCATATGCATAAGATGTAAAGAGTTTTTATACCTGATTCAAGATTTACAGCGCAGTTACCGGCTATCGTTGAATATTAATTGCCGAAGTAAGCACTCTTAAGTCTTCTGAATTGTTTATACAAGGTTCTGCACTTCCCGGTAAAATTGAGATACCCAATGGCATCATAGACTATTCATTCTTTGTCAAGATCATTTGTATTTTAATAAAACCTTATAAATTCCTTCAGCCCTGTGCCAACCATTTTTTACCACTTGATAACAATGACCCTATTGTTGCAAACGCTAAACCATAAATCATTAAATTTTAAAACCTGAAATGTGAGACACAATATATAATAAAAGCTAGAAAGTACAGTAACACCCAATGTGGAAGGTTCTTTCTCCCAAAATGACAGTAACAAATCAAAATGAACTTGTTTGTTTATCACCAAAATGATTATTTTTCATGAGATGGAAATTAGCGAGTGATGTTTACATATTTTTATAGTTTTCAGTTCAGCATTCTTCTAAACACATTTAAGGGAGACTGCATCAATTCGTGTAAACAGAGAAATATTTATATAAATCTATTTAATGAGAGTACTGAAGACTTTTCTGTCCACCCAGTTTGGTTTCACTGTTTTATCTGGGTAAATAAATATGTAGAAGCAGGATTATACAGTCAAAACATTGACATGAGGAACAGAATTACATAAAAACTTTTCTTTTTCTTGTAATAAAAACGGCAGTTTTATTATAAAAGAGAGAAGATTCAGGTGTTAAAGTGATAAGAGGAGTCCTAGCATAACTAATGTTTCTTCTAAGCCATTCGGAAATAACTTGATCTTGGTGTAAAGTCTGAAAACTGCAGTATATGAGGGTTGTGTAATGACTTATTGAACTAGTGACAATTTTATTGGTTATTAATCATCTTGAAGGCCAGTACAGTATGTATGGTCAGTTTGAGCTACACTGGCTTAAAGAAGTCCAGGTAATTTTATAACTAAATTTGGTGTGTCAACAAAGTGAACCAAAACAACCACCTCATAACAAAAAATATGCAATCTTACTCATGTATACTATATTATTACAGTAAACATCTTATCTTTATCTTTAATGTCTTAAATGTATTATTCAGTCCCAGGCATTTATATTATATTTATATTTTATAACTTGCTTACATCTACAGCACCATTAAAAATGTTTTGTGAAGAGTTCCCTTGAAGCAGTGGTAATGTTAATGTAGTACTGATTATTGTGATCAGTAATGATATCAGATCTATCCCTACTCTGTTATTGCTTTAAGACATAAAGTATTAAAGAAGGTGTTAGATGTTTGAATAGTGTTAAAGTGATGCCTTGGCTCTTCTAATCCTTCATCTTCTTTAGCTGCTGTAGATCTTATCCATTGAGAGGCCCAAGGCTCAGATACCATTTGAGACAGGCATGGGTTTGGTTATGTTTCCAGTTCCATATGAAAATTGACTTCAATTAAGGTCATAATTATGTATGCGTGGTAGAAACTGTCATACAGTACTTATTGAAATAAAAATTATTTACTGTAAACTCCCTTAAAAGGCATGTAAAATTAAATGAACAGAACACAAAAAATCCATATTTCCAAATGAAATTAATCTATTTTTCTTTACAGTATATGAAGGTTGAAAAATCATTACACAACAAGTACGGTAGGTCTGCTTGACATCAGCTATTATTAGTCACTCAATTACCAAGATTTAGACACCATTCTCAAAAATTATGTTCATACTGTCTGACGTATCTGAAGAAGTACAGAGTGTACTTTCAAATCGCCAGGATACATGACTTTTGAATTGACTGACTGACTTTAAGAGGTCTATTCATTGTTATAGCTGGTCTGAATATCAACTTAACATAGTGAAATATTAACAATGTTAAAAATATAACGCACTTCCCAAAAAGATTAGGCTGGCTCCAGATTCATAGTATGTCGAAAGATATTGGTAGATTATGCATTGTCACAGAGTATCATACGAAGACTTTGGACATTCAACTTCAAAATAACAATATTCATCCTACAACTACTACTACTGTAGTTTTAGGATAGACATATGACAAGCAGAGATCGCAGGATGTCAGGAGATGTCACTGTTTTATCAAAGGCAGAAACATTTTAAAATATTGTCACGTCAGTCCATTCCTCACACATAATTAAGTAGTTGTAACCATTTTTTAGATGTTTTTACGGATAGAACAATAAAGGGATATGGAGGGTTAGGGCCCACCTTAAAAGTAATAAAAGGGGATTTTAGATGATATTGTTCTATCACCCCGAGAACACTGTAACTGCTCTAAAGCAATATCATGAATAATTCATTGTTAGTGTATGTCTTTATAATGAAACATTCTTAAAACATGGAACGTTGTGATTTGCTGGCCAAAAAGAACATAAATAAGTACATAAGCATACTATAGACAATGTAGCAGTATTATTATCGTAGTATTCAGAACCAAAGTCCAGACACAGCAGTTTCCACAACACAAAATTGTACAGGTTACCCTGCTAGTCCTCCAGAGGGCAGCATGCCCTATGATCACACAAGAGCACATCAGGGGTTTTGTGCATCTTCTAGCTTTCTTGCTTGAGGACTCCTGTTCCAGCAACCTGTTTCAATAAAGATCTTTAATGTGACAATACAAGCAAACTGAAGTCTACATCAACCGGAAAAGTGGTGCTTTTAAATATAAAGTATTCAAATCAGAACTGCAGTCAATGGAAATGTTTCATCTGTTAGTGGCACTAACTTGCCAATATTTTTTGCATTATGCTTACAACTTTTACAGATTTTAGAAAGTAAAAAAAAGTATTTAACCTGTTCTTAATGTAGTAATAGAACAAATTTTGTCTTACAATTACCGAGTTCTACTTTATTTTTATTTAATTGATCAATTACTTTAATCCCTAAACCCTGGGGATGGGACATACTTTCATATTTGTCTTGGAAAAGCAAAGGAAGTACTGTTGGAAGAAGGAGATCAAAGCAAATCAGGCATCCTACTGTGGAGGTTTTTCAAGGCAAACAAGGCAAGAACTGTCAGGAAAGAGCAACTTGAGAATGAGCTGTAAACCCATAGCAGGCTTGATTGACTGAAAGAATAGCAGCACTCAGATACACCTTGAAGCCAATGGCATTGTGCAATACAACAAAGGTACTTTGTGATGTTAAGAGAGAAGAAACCACACTAATTGGCCTGAAGCCGGGGCCTACTTATAAAATTCCACCACTATCAATTATTTTATAATGACTAATAAGAAACATGTCAAGGTAAGAATAAAATAAAGAGGAAAAAGTTGGAATCTTTGGCTTGCTTTCATAGATCCAGCTACTTTGTTAGTAGAGTTAAGGAGAGGTGTAAAGTTGTGACATCGATAAAAGGAGTGCACCTCCAGAAGCACTTTACACAGAAACCTCATTAATATGCTGAATGGAGTATTGCACAAAAAAGTACAAATTCTTAAAAGCAAAAAAACTAAGTATAGTCCTAATTTTGCAGGTAGATAGAAAGTCACATGCAGGATTAATACATCCCTCATCCACAGAAAACAGAGTACACTATCATTGAGATATTATCCAAACAACACTACCAGCCAACAAAAACAAAAGAGAAGTAAAAAATAAACATTTTGTTCTTCATTTCTTCTTTCTTTTTTGGTATGTTTATGGTGGAAACTGCATTTTTAATAATGCAGGTCACTGATTTGTATGCTAAACAGATCTGTATGTCATCAGCATGTTTTTTTTTAACATACCCATAAGTATACACAGATATGTTCAATTTTCTATTATATACTGTACAGTAGGTAAAGGATTAGGTATTATGTATAGTTATTATTGTTTTTTTTCATGTGAATAGTACTATTTTAATCACTTCTAATATCTTACTATTTGGTTAGACCTCAGGAACTAGGACTCAGACAGTATTGTCCTTAACACAGACTGTGATAGAATTAACTCGATTCTCGCTCAGCAGAAACTCAATGAAAACAATCAGTAAAATTAATGTTTCATTTCATTTCATTTTGTTATTAAAGATGCCTCCAGATGAAGGTGAAATGTAACTATAATTTAACATTAAGAACAAAACAAATTCCTGTTTCCAGGAAGAGGCAGGGTAATGAGAAGGACCAGGCATTCTGCTGGAAATGCAGTTTGTGTTGATAGCCTGACACAGGCTTTCATTTGGAGGGTCATGGAAAGTCATTTAATTGCAATTTGGGAGAGCACTGATCAATAGAAATAATTTGGAGGGAACTTAATTGATGTTGTTAAATACTGTTCGTGTAAGGCAATTAAAAATATTTATTTTCAGCTACATGATTCAAAAAGCAGATGTCAAAGCACAAAATGTCTCTGGGCACAAAAAGGTTCTGTGCAGTTAGAGGCTGCCCACAATTTTTGTTTTATCTGAGGCTAAAACAACATCTCTCTATGATGATCAACCTGCTGGCTTCTCTGGTCACCCGAAGCTTTAATTCGGGTGACCTCCTGCCAAGTAGAAGACAATTGTTTCATTTACAGAGGGGGATTGATCTGGTTTCTGATTTACTGGTGCTTATTTTTAGACATGGGTGTAACCTGAGTTTGAAATGAATTTGAAAAGTTAAAGAGCAAACTTTGTTTTAACATTTATTTCCTATGTGACCTTGAACACTGCCTGTTGGTCACACTAGACAAGAATAAACAATATAAAAGACAGCAATAATACCAGCAGGCTGGAAAAGTGTGCACTACAGTGACAACATCCCTGAATGAACCTGTTGCAAAGGTGAGAACAAGAGAGTAGGAGTGGTCATCAATTCAATTCAATTCAATTTATTTTTATATTGCACTTTTCACAACAAGGTTGCCCGAAGGCGCTTAAAACACAGTGAAAATCACCCTTTACTAAGATCTATAACTTTTATATAT
Source organism: Lepisosteus oculatus (assembly GCF_040954835.1). NCBI lineage: Eukaryota > Metazoa > Chordata > Actinopteri > Semionotiformes > Lepisosteidae > Lepisosteus > Lepisosteus oculatus. Next base: position 11,424,647 of record NC_090708.1, on the reverse strand, counting down.
ATAAATATAATATATAATATTTATATATATAATTATAACTCGTAAAAAATGAGAAATATTGCTGGGAGACATTCACCATGTCTTTAAAGAAAGATCAATCAAAACATCCAAGAACTATAATTTTTCAACATGAAGAGTATGAACAATAAATAATTAAAAGCTTCACAAAGAGGTGCCATTTTTTTGTTAATTTAACAAGAGTCGTTACTCAAATAGTCTTAAAGTTTTGTTTGTATGAAACATTCTTGTAGTTCACATACGGTATTCTGCTGATCAAGCACAATCTTTCTCTTTTCATATTCAAACTTTATGTTTGTTGACAGACTTTACAGTTTAAAGAAAACTCTGTATTCTGTTCTGTGTTCGATGAGCATATTTCTACAGTATGTCTCTGTCCAGCGGTACAAGCAACAGAGACTTTTTCTTTTATGTTTACTTTTCTGCTGCTGCTTTGGCTTTGCGAGGAGACTTCAAAAGAGGCCAATGGAAACATAAGTTAATACTTTCATTTTTTTCAGTTACACTGCATTGAATTAACTCCAATCACTTCATTGTGCAAAAGCCTGTTCAATACTTCATTATCCTCTTAGTTTTTATTTTATTTCACTTCCATCTAGTCTGAAAGAGAAGCATACTTTTCCTCTGATGTTTTTGTTTCATCTAGAACTTGAAGCTCTAAATTAATACACTATTTTACTTACCAGCACCAATCTGAAGGTTTATAAACAGAAAATACAGAACCTCGTACAAACAGTAGTTGTGTGCAGTACAAATTTACATTTACATAATTTAAAATACAACCTTAATGTATACATTTCTTTGGAATTAAAGTACATTTATAACTTGAACAATTTGAGTAGAAATAATCAGAACACTTTTCTGTGTTTTGCTCCTTATTTTAGCTCCTAACAGTCCAAATAATGGTAACTAAGGCACCCTCCAGGGCTCAATGATCAAACCAGTCATAACTTTCCACAGCACTAATCTGGGCAAAAACAGCAAACCTGAAGTTCTAACTGAAGAACAGGCATGGGTGAAGGTCACACCAAACAGTAGAGCAGAATTACAGGAGCTAACAAAAAAAAATCTCTTCTTCCTCTTTCCAAGCCTTGTCCTCCGTGACTTTCACAACCATTCACATTTGCTTTTGAAGATTAGACAAGCTTCAGAAGTTCAATGTCCAGGTGATCGAGTTAAAGTTCTACTCATACTAAATGTTCCTCTCGGAAGTAATTTCCAGCTAACCACCTGTGAGTTTGGAATTCTCTTCAGAGAGATCCCTCCTAGTAGTAGTTTGCTTCAAAAGACCATTGGTTCATTCAAATAACTGTAATGGGGAGCTGTCACACGGGGCACTGAATTTGGTTGCTTTAACTTTGGAATATGAATACGGACAGTGACAGTTGACCACAAGAAAGAATGCAGATTCTACTTAAGTTCTAAAATCATCAGCACCTCTGCCTTAACATCTTAATCTCTGTAATCCTTGCTGTATGTGTATGCAATTTCAGTGTTTCATGAATTATATTGTTTTGATATAGCCCTGTAACTGATCCATCTCTGTGGTAGCTGTGCGGCAGCCAAAGTGCACCAGTATCAGCTATCAGTGGGGAAGAGAACAGAGTGATAAAGCCAATTCATAGACGAGGATTATTAGGAGACCATGATGGATTAAAGCCAGGGGGGAGTTTGGCCAAGATACCGGGGTTAACACCCCTACTCTTTTTGAGAAATGCCCTGGGATTTTTAATGACTGCTGAGAGTCAGGCCCTCTGTTTTACAGTACATCTCATCCTAAGGATGGCATCTTTTTTACAATATAGTGTCCCCATCACTATACTGGGGCATTAGGACTCACACAGAATCACACACCATTAAGTCAATGGTGTTCATTTTCAGAACAGCCACAGAAGAGAGGTCATTTGGCACATGAAATGCATTGGAATTTGAAACTCTGTAATAATTTACTTTCAAGTCTGGTGTCACAAAAAAACTCTTGGGGCATGTTCAGTGCAGACACCCATAATGACGCATGATGACGGCAGAAGCATGAATGAATGAATTACAGTAGAACACCAACTACTAGAGATATCAGAAGTGTTTTGAAATCTTTCTTCTTTGTTCATACCATAAGTATTTTAATTACAAAAATCTTCCATGAAAGATGAATATCACACTGGACTGAGTTTCAGCACAAATCCTAGTTTTTTTCTGTATTGTTGTTCCTAGGCATGCATATTTACTGTAAGTCTGGCCTCATTTAACAGTCGTTTGCAGTGACACTGCAATATTTAACCAAAAAAGCCCATTACACATTAACAATCCAAATAATGCTAACTAAAGCATCCACCGGGACTCAATGATCAAACCAATCAAAACTTTCCACAGTACTAATCCTGACAAAAGCAACAAACCTGAAGTTCCAACTGAAGAACAGGCATGACTGAAGGTCACACCATACAGTAGCGCAGGATTCCAGGAGCTAACATGAAAAAAATTCTCTGCTTCCTCTTTTCAAGCCTTGTCCTGGCAGGCTTTATAGTCCGTGTCAGATGTTATGTTAGACCCTATGCGAAGCGGTAAGAGCTGAAGGAGACAGGAGGCGGAGTACGGGAAGACACATAGGTGTTTAATGCCACAGTAACGTAACAGTGATAGTCTGTGAGATGGTGAACGGGGGAGCAAAGAGGCATCCAAATCCGAGCAGGTCCATAGACAGGTCAGGGAACAGGCCATGAGCCCATCAACAAAAGATCCATCCTCTGACGCGACAAGGTTAAAATCTCCAGGAAGGGGGAAAACACGAACACACGGAAAACATGGAGGTCCTAGGAGGACGAGGCGAGTTCCTCCAGACCCCGGGCTCGAAAAACGGGAGGTGTAGGGGATGAGGCTTATGCCCTCAGGAGATGGACGTAGGGTATCCTGGTGCTAGGTGGGCCTCGCGGCAACCGTCCCCTAACACTGAGCCTGGGGCCCTGGAGGAGCTACTGTAAGAATAAATAAGGGGAGACACAACAAGGAAAACCTGTAACACATACAGTATACAATCACAGGGAACTATTGACAGGAGTAAAATGGAGCACCCTCTAGGGGAGGGATGTCAACCTTAATAGTCCTCATTATAGACCTCAATTTACCAATGGATACACGATTTTTCCTTAGTACAACAGTAAGTGAGTGACTTGGACTGGACATAATATTAGGTACATGGTTCCAATTTTAATTATGTAAAGTAATGTTCCTGTTTTATTTGATCCATAAATATGTTGCTGAATAACTATTTTACATTTAATTCTATAAATCACATAAGCATTTTTGTTTAATGTACTGGCATGATTTTGATGAACCTTTTACAGTAGTGTATTAGAAGAGATTGTTTAATCATATTTTCATTTTGTCTGTTTTTTAACACAGTGATTTGCCCATGTTTGGATTAGAAAGATCTGTTTTGTATTGTTTGTACATTTTAAAACTTTTTTCATGTGTTTCTTTTAACTTGAGAAAATCTTGTTACCTAAAGACATACTTCAGTTGGTTTGTACAGCTAATGCAATAAATCTAAATCATATGTAGTGTTGGATTTGTAGAACAATCTACAAGAATCTACCTTTTACAGCAACCATTTAGGGAGGTATTTTTTGTTAGCCCATTAAAAGCAAGACATACGTTTCTCTTTTCCAGTTAACAACTTTGGAGATCCTTTTGAATGAAAGTTGTTGCATTTATGGAGTAATACAAAGGCAGTTTTGGATTTTCTTTATGTTTAATGTATCAAACACATACAAAGATTTACTATACTGTAAGTCCAGTTTAAGGCCTTTGAATTAGTAATTGTGTTTCTAGGAGAAATTGCATGTTTCTGCAGGTGAACTCAAACAAGACAATGCGAAAACAGGAAAGCAAAACAGCACAATTGTGGTTTCCCTATTTTTAACATGACACGTAAATTTCTGTCGGCATGCTGCGATCAAGCTCAGTGGCATTCTGAGCTTTTAATGTGAAGATGTATAGGCTCTGAAGATTTTGTTTTGATGCAGTAAGAAACTTTACTAAATTTTCGATGGTCTTAAGTTTTCTCAGGTCCTCTATAACACTGTTAAATATATCAATATTAATGTAAATAAAAAAAATCTGTATATGCACAGCAAGAATAAATGTGTAAACACCTACTCACACAAGTGGCATGAAAATGGCTTAATCATTTGATAATCTCTGCAATGTGAGATATCAAATAGGTTGGGGGGAAAAGCAATAGAATATAGGAATATAGCAATAATCTGAATAAGCACAGGCAGCCTAGTTGCAGAAGCATGCAAGAGCTGTACAATTTCTTCCAGATAGAGGATTGCACATCCATTTTTCCCAACCTATTAAAGAATGATTAAAAACGGTCTTCAGAAGCTTCTTATCTCTCTCAGACAGGCTAGGTCTTCAAAAGAGTCCGTGTATTTTTGCACTTTAAAGAGATTCTGAATATGCAGGAAAAGCACTCTGCAAAAAAAACACAAAGAACTAGAAAACGTAGGGGGTGGGAGCAGAAAACAGGAGACAGTAGAGCAATTAGTAATACTTCATCAAATAAGTGTGGACACTAACAGAGAAGCAATTAAATTTAACAAGAGCTGCTCATTTTATAACCATTTTACAATAGAAGAGACGTCTATTTATCTGTATATAAATCCGGCAAACAATCCAAATTCCTACATTCTCTCACATTGGAAACATTATTTTATTCTAAACAACTTTGCTTAAAGCAATTATGTTTGGTATATTCAGTCTCATCATGCAGCTACAGTATGACGACAGCAAGTTTAATCTACAAGTTTTATTTTTAATAATTACCTGATGCATATGCGTTCCATATGCAAATAAGGTCAAACGTGCATATGAGATCCACCTTCCTACATTAGCTACCTTATTACCACTTAGAGCAGTGTATTCTCACACTAACTCCTAAGGTTTAATGCAAATGTGCAACAAGAGGCGGAAAAGTGGATTCTAATTTGATGCATTGACTAACTAAAAAATAATTGAAAATCAGGGAATTTTAGATGTTCAACTATCAGTGCATTGATTAATTGTTGCACTACCTACTAATTACAAAGAACTGAATGCCTTATGCATAACAAATAACAAAAGTAAATTTTAGTAATTAGGGCTCACTCTTATGCCTGGGGCTATATTGGTTGGTCCCAAGGCGTGAAGCCTGCTGTTTTACATTGTTATTGAATGCAATGAATAAACCAAAGATGTTCTGGTTCAGACATTTCTTGCTTAAAAAGCCAGGCTGCAATAGCTGCATGCATAGGTAAGTGGATAATTGAATATCTCTATGAAAAAATAAGAAAATTAAAAATCTGGAAAAATTATGTTAACCAGTGTTAGCTTCTTGGTGATGTCCTCTGCACTGCAGAAATGGAAAACAATTTGAAAGAGAGATCGGACATATATATTCATATATCCTCCCACAATTCAAGCAAAATCAATTAGCTTCTACACATGTTGGCTTATTCAATAGAATTCTATATGATTCCTTCATACTTGGATCTAACACAAAGGGCTCTGCTCTACCAAGGCTAAAGTTGTAAGTATCTGAAGTGTCTTCTCCCAAGATCAATAAACTTACATCGGATTGCCTCCTTCTGCTGCAGTGCACAGTTTCAAAAGATCACCAATGACAGCATCTGCCGTCTGCTTGGTTTCAAAGGTTCCTCTTGGATATGGGATTGAAATTTTGGCAAAGTTTCACCACCTTTCACCCTTTCTGCTGATATAAAGAGCTAAAACCCTGAATCCTTTCACACCTTTCCCAAACCTATTCTTTGCAGAATTAAAATAGTTGGTAGTGGGTGGCAAGTTTTTTTCTCCATTCTCAAAAAGACATAAAATGAACTCTTCCCAAAAAATGGGGGTAGCAAAATATAAAAAAATATTTCAACTGAGAATTAGCAAGCAGGCATTTATTAACTTTTACTAAAGATTAATTATGGTATTCCAATATGTATAGAACATTTTTGTAAGATCAATATTTATTTTGGATTATTAAAATACAAGTAAATGGTACCCCTTATTGGGATAGGCTCTGGACCTCCCAAAAAAGCCTTTATTGGAGAAAGCTGTTAGAAAATGAATGGGAGGATTAAACAGGACCTTATCACTTACATCTTTTTGGATTATGGGGTCATAATGAAAAAGTCTTGGAAAGGTTTTCTTAACAGTCTGTATCAATGTGCATCTCTTGCCTTTTTTTAAAGGTAGTATATTTAAAACATAGGTTCTGTCTGATTCATGATGCTTCATCAAGTAAACTCTTTTCTGGCTTCAAACCTTTGGCTCAAAAGCAGAACATTTATATGAAACACTTATAAATAACATCAGCGAATTTTGTTTTCAGCACTTCATGCAGTATGTGAAATTTAGAACAAGGACACAGATAAACCCACATTTTCATTTTGGGGCACGAAAAAGAACTGTATCTAGTTTGACATCCTAATCAGCATGTTCATGAGCTGAAGTTGGTCTGGTTGTCTTTGCTGAAAATTCAGATGTCAGAGAAATTTTACAAAATAAGGGTTATGTGTGTTTAGAAGATAAAAGACCCTCAAGTGAAAATATGAAAATATGCATTTCTAGTATAATCTACATTAATTCAAGAAGCCTCCTCACAAAAAAATGCTAGACTGCATCCCAAGAGTGCCATATTAACATATTTATTTTAAGGTATTTTTTACAGAGACTGTTCCTTCAAAACCTCATAACCCTTCTTAAGGAATGCAATTAAATTAAATTCTTATAAAAATAAAAAAATCCACTTTACTGTACCTGAAGCCAATTAAAAATATCCCATTAGGATTTAAAATCAAGATCATAATGAGGAAAACATTCATTTATGGTCTCATGGGGTGTGCTGTCCACAGGATGGGTTTCAGTCTTGCCAGAACAGATTACAGTTCACCCTGGCTGAACTATGCTGATGGTTTTCTATATATCTCCAACTGAAGTGTAACCATTTTAATAAGCTTGTTAAATGGGTTACTTATTACGATAATAGAAAATCAATCCATCACACAAATGAAGTATGCATTAATTGTGCAACAGTAACAAGGTTACAGATCTCTTTTTCATTTTAGTGTCTCTGGGAAACCCAAATTGCTGACTATGTTGACCATAGTCAGAACTTTACAGCACTGATGTGTTGATACTTCTCAGTATCACTGTATTGAGTTACTTCAAGGGGGGGAAAAATACTTTGGTACACCTTGTATAAAAGGTTCACACAATTATTTATCACCCACACAACTTGGTGCCCTTTAAACCCATGGTGATATCATAATTTCACATCCCAGAAGAGATTGTATGCAAGTCGGAATACACCTTGGACAGGACACCAGTCCATCTCAGGGTACACAAACACACACTCACAGCAGAGCCAATTTTTCTATGAGCCAATTAACCTCCTTGCACTCTGGGAGGAAACTGAAGGACCCTTGTGAAGGGAAAACATATGAACTTCATGCAGTATACAGTGATATATTGGAAATAAATGGCAATTTTACATAGTAGAGGAAACAGCTATACAAAGACATCAAATTTTAATTAGTGCATACCGGCATTTTCGGTTGTAGATATGGCACAGCAGTACTAGATATCTTCAAGAGAAAAAGATAAGAACCTGAGTGAGATTGCCTAGATTGCTTTAAAAATATAATTTAGTGAGATCTCTTTCATCACACTGTCATGAAAACACACTACCCTTAACAGCTGTTCACAGGAGGATAAGAAAGGAACCCCATTTGTGCAGTTTGGCCATGTTTGCACACTCAGTGGAATACACCTTTTTCATCAATTCCGACACATTTAAACCACCTCTCCCTGGGTGATCCCCTTTAAATGCATCTTAAAGGTCACTTCAAAAAATAAATCAATTCATACATGGCGGTCTGAAGATGGTATAGGTCAAGGAATAACTTTTAAACAATTTATGTATGTCACTTGTGTGAGTATGCTCTAAAGTAAAGTCTAGAAAATAGCAAATGTTCTGTGTCAACAGATACTGTAACAGTTACCACTTTTGATCAATTTTAAACTGCAGAAGTAATGTTTCTGTAAATGCTTCAATGCCTTTCCAAAATTTAAATAATTTCCTTTATTGCACTTTTTTTTTTCATATTATCCTGACCCAGATTCATTTTTCCATTATGGAAAGGCTCTGGTTACATAAGTGAAATATACTGTTTTTTGCAGAAATAGTGGAATTATCCAACTCTGAGCACAGAAGCTGCTGACAGATTGAATGCCTTCATTATTACGTTTAATATTTTGTTTTAATTTTTACTTCATTTATTTGACGCAGGATGTGGCTCGTTGGTTTATCGGTTTTCTCATTGTGCTTGCCAATTATCATTTCCTGAGACTGGCAGGTACTGTGCTTTTGTCAGAAGGAAACTCTGTCAAGTCTGAAACTATACTTGTCAGTACTTTCCATCAACTGTATAAAGCCAATGGAAGAAACCCATCTGTGGATGGCAATGTAATTGAATTTCAATCTGAACTGAAGAACCTGGGGGTGATATTTGATCCAGGTTTGACATTTGACCCACATGTGGAAAATATTGTAAAAACATCATTGTCCCATCTTAAAAATATTGCCAGACTATATTGTCTCAGACAGTAGCTGAAAACCTGGTCTACACATTTGTCTTCTCTCCAATTGATTACTGCCCTACTTGTTGAGGTATCTAAATCCATACTGGAAAAACTTCATTATCTCCTATTAGGCTCTACATGGCTTGGCACTTCAGCACCTATCTGACTTATCATCTTACTACTCCCTATCTCACAACCTTCATTCATTTGACTCTGGTCTCCTCTTTGACCCTCGTCTACATTCTGTGGGTGTCAAGGACTTCTCTTGTTAAGCCCCAAAGCTCTAGAAATTCTAGGCCCAAGGATATCAGGGATTCAGCTTCTTTAAGCACTGTCAAATGTAGACTCAAAACCTTCATCTTCAAAAAACTTTTTATTAAATTGGAAACCCTTGTTTCTAATGTTGTTATTATTATTATTATTAATACATTGTGCTACTGTGACAAGACTGACACAAAGTACTGTTTATGGATTGATGGGAGAAATACTGTACTGTACATTGTCCTTTATTGGATGATACAGCAAATATACCATATTTTAAGTCTGAGATATTTTCTACCACCATTACGTTAAAGAAGAATGTGGAAAGAAAGCAAATTTTTCTGTTCATAAACCCTTCTCATCAATGTGATCTGTGACGTCCTTGAGCAAAGTCAATATCAAATAAGAAACATGTGCAATTGCTAAAGCCTGTCAATTGAGTTAATTTAGGTTATTATAAAATACCAACTCCTCCATCTGTACAGTCCAAACTGTACAACTCTTTGAATACTCAGATTCTGTCTGTTTCAGTCAAAATATGAACAGTGCTCACTTAAGGATATTGCAATAAAAATATCTGAATTTATCTTCATTTTGACCTTCTTTCCTTTGTTTGAGATATCACTGTACTATAATGTACAGTAGCTTACTTATTCCTTAATTTCAAATTGGTACTAGAATTGGTATTAGGAGCCCTGATAAGTGTATAATAAAGAGTTTTTGATTGTGGTGTCCATAAACAAGAAACCAAGGTTGATGATATAGTTGTTGTAGAGGATATGAGATTTTACTCAACTCCATGGTTAGAATTGTGTTTTGGAAGGCTCAAACCTAGTGTCAGCAGCTGGGAGTTTTCAAACACCTACTGTATGGCACCATCAGGACACAATACCTCCTTTCTGGATCTCACCCTAATGTCCTAGTTAGACCGCAGGGACAGACAGATTCCAATGATTGCCAGGATGTTTTTAGAAAAACAAAATGGTGTCTTCTGCAAGAAAGTCACACTTGGTCTCAAATGGACTATACAGGTACAGTAGTAATACAAAAGGTTGTATGGAAATCAATGAGCAAATGGTTAAAACAACATCAAAATCAGTGTTCTTGATTGACCATCACAGCCTCTAGTGGAATTTTAATGGCACAAACTGAAGAAAAACAGACTGTAAGTACAGACCCAGCACAATATGAGAGACGTGAGAGGTTCAACATATGGAAGTTGTTGAGTATTCCTCTTGAAGAGCTTAAGAAAGACTGCAGCTTCCTTGGGGTTATTAAAGCCAGATGAGGGTTCACAAAACATTTTGAAATATATGTACTTATTTTTCTTAGATTCTCTACTTAGGTACACACAAATGATTTTCATTCTAAATGCACTTTTGGGTATACAGTAGGTCAGGGAAATCTGAATATATTTGCTAGTTAATGAACTGTACTGTATGTCAAGAAAGGAAATTAATCATTATTTGGCAAATGTAGACAAATGTTATTTTGTGTTAAAATGTTTCAAGTTAAGATGTTGTACAAGAAGAATGAACAAATAAAATACAGGAAAAAAACAATAATTTATACTGTATATTCACCTAGAGAGCTGAATAGATTTGTGCCTAAAAGTGAAAGATAACTTTGAACAAGGTGTTTTGATGTAATACTTAAAGAATACATGGTACAGTCTTCAGAGAAATGCTGCATCGCTTAAAGCTTCGTCACCCTGGATACATGATTAAATCCCTCTTTGTGAGATGGAAGCGTTATTTTCAAATATACTCTTTCACATCAGAAGATGGCAGTGTATTTCTTTAGACATGGCTGAAAGAGCAAAGCGAAAGACAGAAAGTTCTTGAATCTAACAGCAAGGCTCTTAAAACTACACAGCACAAAGATGTTAAATTACAGAGCAGAGGATTTTATGAGGCACTTCTGGTGGTAATGTAAACAAATCACCAGCAAACAGTCCCCCATCTAATTCTAATAGTATCCTCAAAACAGGCAAAAGAAATGTTGCTGTGTGGTAAAATGTGCAGCCAAACACATACAGCCATAAAAATCTACATACTGTACATATGGAAATCAATTCGCATGTCAAATGTTTGAGGACTGTATTTCTTTCAGATTTTTTTAATGTTTAATGTTCAAGCCATTAACTACCTTGCCCATATGTTCTGAATTCTGAACATGCCATTTTGTCCAAAATTAAAGGCAACGTATAATGGAAGAGAAGCGATATTCAAGAGCAAGGGAGTCCCATATGTCAAGAATTCCCTGGAGAGTTGAATCACTAGGGATCTCCTGTTCTTTTGAATTTGAACATGAAATTATATATTGAGCATGAAAAGAAACTTATCAATCTACTGTATGTGCTTATGTTTTTTATATATATATTTATACACAGTATATATGCTCGTATACAAAGTGTACATATTATAGATATTGATATAATACAATATGTTTGGCATTATTTTGATTAATGATTATTTGCCACTCAGTATGATATGCTTGAGTGACTTTGACTGCTGTATCAGCATCAATATTAACCTATTGGGTGTCAATTTTGGTAAAAATCAAGAAGGAAAAACAGAGATAAAACAATATGTCCTTCTTTTTAAAGAGAACAACATTGTGCCATCAGTATGTTGGTGGTCATACTAAGTCAGCACACTGTTGCTTGCCATCTGATGTGTTTACAACAAGCAATTTCAAACCTGACAATGCGTTGCAGCCAATCACAGTCTGTCAATGATCTGTCACCATCTAGGAGACCACAAGTTATGACACCTCTTCAGGTCTGACATTGTCATGTAGCACCTTCATATAATTTTCTCATTGCAAATTCAACCACACCCTCCGCATGAACAGAAAACTGTCAATCACAAGAGCCTATTTTTCAAATCTGGTGGACTCATCAAAGTCCTCTTTGTCAGTTTTGCCTAGACTCCTCTGATGGACATCATTGAGCAAGGTGCAGACTTGCAGAATGATACTTGTGCACAATAGATCAGTTGATGGAGAGTGTGATGGTCTGGGCAGGAGTGTCTAGCTGATAAGAAATCCACTGGTAGTGATTAATGGACCTCACTTGCTGCCATTCCTGCAGCCTCATCCTGAGGTGTCAAGATTCGTGCTAGACTACATACATCCTCATGCTCCTAGTGTAACAATGGCTTTTGTGCCAGTAGAGAATGTGACAGCTGTGCTACAGAGGCTTTACTCACCAGCTTTGAACCCCATTGAACATCTGTGGGATGAGGTGTGATGTTGTGTCATCTAGGGATTAGAGACCAATGAGCAGTCTGGGCTGTACGAAAGGAAAGGTACAGAATCACAACATCTGCAATCTAGTGCAAAGCATGTGTTCCTGGTGCACAGCTTGTATTCCTTCCAAGCTAGGAGCCTATGACTTTCACAACAGACCCCCTGTGAGCAGCAAATGGTAATCAGCATAATGAATTTACCAACGTCAAGTCTGTTCAATTAAATGTCAGCACAGCTACTGTAAAAACTATTGTCAGTTTCCTGGCAGTAACTTCATGAACTATGTAGTTATTACTGTAGTGCTAAGTTTCTTTTGATGATCAGTGTATTCAAAACAATTGTAACATTTTTACGGGTGATGTTCAAACAAAATATCTCATCTCATGATAATTTTAAAAAAATCTTTGAAAGAAAATTAAAAGTATCTTCATCGAGGGCTTAAACATGAACCTCTGTAGCTTTCTGTATGGATAAGATTGTAAGTAAAATAGGCAAGTTAAGTCATTCAGAGAGAGAGGTAAAATGTTTACCGATACATTATTAATGTGGGACATTTGTTCCTTATCTTCAAATGGTATTCATGTAAAACATTTTCATGATAAAGGTTTTACAGATTTTACAGATTCACAATACCTAAGATTTTTCCCTATACGTTTTTAACTTAATCTGTTACATTGCTGTTGAATCACAAAATATTAGAACCCAACCTGATTTCTTCACTGAAGTCAACATATGGAAATCATATGTGAAATGAACCAGAAAATAAAAATGGAAACTATTGGAAGTACATTGAAAACTACAGTATAGAGGGTTGTGTAAGGGGTTTATAAAGGACAGTGGAAGTCTAGATAAATTAAGCCAGTCTTCCTGTTGAAGCCAACAACTTGTCTACCTTCAAAAATTGATTGGATTAGATCTTTAGATCAATTAGTTACTAGCAACCAAATGGGGTAAATGGGCCAACTGAACTCCTATTTTTTATTTGGTTTCTTTTGTTGTCATATGAAGACGAAATGCTTATAAAGGAAGTGTAATGCTACAGGTACACATCCAGATAATTTATCCATATTTCTTACTGACCACGTGCCTTAGCTACATTATGCATATTGTATTTATTTTATAAATTTCCTCATATTTTTAAAACGATAGATTTATATGCTTTTGGACTTTGGAAAGCATTTATGGAAAAAAAAAGTTTTCAGGGGCATAGAATGCAAGATGAGGGAGAGGGCAGGATAATTCTACAGACACTCATGCCATATTAAATCATAACTTTGTGAAAAAGGTAGCATTTCTTTTGTGCAATGAATTATGTGATTGGAGATACTGTATTTTATAAATACGTCCTCTTTTCTTTTTTATCAACTTCAAACTGCTTTCTATTTCACGGTACAATGAGATATGCCTTTTAATTAGAGGCAACATATTTCTTCAGGCTCTTTTTTCTTTATAGACTAATTGTTTTTCCATTTCATTCTTCCTCACATCAACTGGCTCTGTTGGCATTGATGGCTGGCCGGGGACTCCTGCCGAGAAGGAGAGAGAGATTTAGTTTGTTGTGAGGTTCTCTGCATTCCCTGTACACTACAATCTGCTCTGCCTGGGTTTCCGACAACCTACAGTACATTGTGTACTGTACAGTTCCTCGAAACAGGCAAGACCCTTCCAGTTAAAAAGTTTTCTATAAGACTCAGATAACCCCAAAGCCACATAAAGTGAAACAACAATAGCACAGACTTCTCTTTTTTAGTTAATAAAACTATTCTCAAAATACCTCTTTCTATTTTGCACCATTTAATATTCAGCTCCACATTTCATAAAATTAAGCATTGATGAAGAAGAGAGATGCACATTAGAATGGGCTTCGATTGCTTGCCTAGTATACGATGTGGAAGATCCCTATGCTACCTTGGGAAGAGTGGTTTAGGGACAATTCCACATGTATGCGCTCATCTTCAGCATATTGTAAAGAATTTGGATTTTAGTTAAACGTTTACAACAAACAAAAAACATCACACAAAAGCCTAGCTCTGCCTAAACTTCTAAGCTAAACGTCTTCAGATTCCCCTATCTAGAAATACAGTGGGGCAGCTTCACAAAATCAAAGTTTATCTTGAACCCAAAACTCTTAATTCAGTAACTCTTTCCCAAAACACACTTCTTTCAAAAAGCTCAAGTATACAGTAATGTTTACTAGCTCATCGATTGGTCGCTTTTTTCTCTACTCCCTTATCACTCTTGTGCAACTGGAGTGTGTCTAGCAGAGTAGCCAACAGAGATTTTCTGGTGAGCATAGTTTGAATATACCTAGAAGCCCCAGATTCCTGGCTTTAAATATACCCTGACCAACAGGTGGAAAATGGCACAGTATCTTGCTGAAAGCAAAACCTGCCATCTTGTCTGAACCTACTGCCCTGTTTCAAAGGCCAATGAACTTTACACATACAGTAGTTATAGCTGTGTCAAACTTCTAAAACCTAAACTAGATCACACTTCAGATCTGTATGTACAGTATTATAGATTAGCTACTAAATCAAGAATACTGTCAGTTTTCTATTACTCACATTCTCAAAAACTACTGACAAAAGTTACAAGTTTATATTTCCTTCTTTTCAGTAGAAAAGTACAAGAAGTCTGTAATCCTACAAAAATAGTCTGAAATATGTTTATGCTATTGTAGCTATAGATTTCACAAAAAGAAAGTTGTTTGCATATGTTTAACATTTCCTTGTCTGTTGGAATCTAGTGTTCTAGTACTTTCAAGATAAGGGAAGAGGCTGTTTTCATATCATGGTTACATGATGGAGGAGCTATAATAATCTGTTATTGGTCTTTCCTCCTAGAGTTAGACTTTTTAATTTCCTAATAGTAATTATTTCATGTGTAGAATGTAGATGAAAATCTACACTTTCAGGAATGTAATAATTTACGCCACAGAATAATGCATTATTCTGCTGAATTATTTATAGGGCATATAGGACATACTGTATACATTTTGTGTACTTTCCAAAAGTTGCCTTTATCTTTGATTTTGACAGCACATTTAAGAAAACAAATTAATGGGGAAATTATCATTATCTTTTGTCTTTTGGGGATATGTAATCTGAGTGACTTTGCAGAAGCATGCAGTATCTGCAAGTGGACATTTTAAATAGTAAAAGATTTTAACAACATTCTTAATTTTATATAAACTGCAGCTTAATGCCCACTCAAGGTCAGTTGAATGTACTTCAGTCCCGAAGGACAAAAGCACACAAATTGAAATGATAAAAGCCTCACTCTCAGCTTGTTTTATCAAAACAGCAGTTAAAGGGGAGATTCAGAAATAAAACTACTCTGTAAAACCTTTATTAGGAACTTTTAAAAGGAGCATTGGCATTCACTGAGTCTATTGGACATGCTTATCATTACAGATTCAAAAGCATCAATGTAAACTATCTCTTGTACATTACATGTTTTAATGTACTGTATTTCATATTTTTGGAAATTGAAACAAAGCAGATTTTTCCAAATAATGTGATGCTGGTGTTTGAAATGTGCGGCTAAGTGACTCTGATATGCTGTGACCCTTCATGTGAAAAAGGAAAAATAAAAAAGTATATGACGTTTATGTACTTTCTCATGAAAAACACCTCTCACAATGACAAATGAGCTCCGGTGTGCTAGGTTTATTGACAAGCAGTTAATTGAAAAACACAAGAACGTAATTACTTTTGTGCGTGGGATTGTTTGCTTGAGCAAAGTCAAAAACAGATAGAGTAATGACAGCTGAATTAATTTTTTGTGTCTTCTGCTGTAACAAAAAAGAGAATTAAAATGCTTTCCACAGTCCAGCTTGTTGAAGTATGGAAAGTTGATGAAGTTTCCAAGTTTCTTTAAAACACAATGAAATATAGTAAAGATAGGTAAAATTGTTTTTGAGCTGTTCTTCTTCTCCTGTCTTTCATGATTACAGTTCAGTTGTTTCCCAAAATTATTTTTTTCTTCTTGGATAGGCCATCAAGTGAATATACACATGATGATTAAAAATATGCATGTACCTGCACTGAAATGTTTTAAAATGTGGGAGGAAAAGTAAAAAGAGAAACCTCCTAGTGTTTTTTGAATCAAGTTTTATTAATTTTACATTTTAAAAATCAGAACGATCAGATAAAATAATTCAATATTCCTCCAGCCCTCCCTAAATCCCTTCCCGTTGACCATCAGGGGTGTACATGGGCACACTCTGAATTTTATACCAAAGAAATATGAATATTATTTTATATAAATACTGTCAGATAAGGTATATATTTTATCAAATCAGCAGCAACATTTCAAGTTCCCCACAACACAGATCATTGCAGTAGAAATCTTCATATTGCAAGAAACTTTTTCTAACTAGAGGGTTAGCCCTGTAGGCAATTCCACTGCCATTTGTGGACCTAAATTTCTGACACTGCTGGTACAGTATGTTGCCAATCATTCAACTCTACATGGTGTATACATGATACTACTGTATATTTGAGATGCAGTTCACTACAGGGTCCTCACAAAAAAGGATACGTTTTGGTGACAGGGAAGAATGCCCCCAAACTGCTCTCTGAGTATGAAGCCCCTACCCTAGGCATGAAGGCTGTGGTTACACTTCTATTGTAGGTGAAATGGTGGTGTTGACCCTCTGCCTCCACAATTCATCCACATGCACTGGTCTGCCTGCTTCCAATGTATCCTGAACTGGGTCAGACTTCTGCAGCTTGGTCTAATAAGCCATCAGTACCATCTACCCATCCTAATCCAGCTGGTGCCAGTCAGTGAGGGTGGTAGCTACGGTTCTGTTAAATTTCACCGGTGACCTCTGAGACTCTGTGGGTGCAGGTGGGTGGCACATGTCTTCCTGAAGTCTATGCACTGGCACAGCTCTTGATAGACCTGCACATCAACATTTCACCCCTGAGTTATTGTCAGTTTCCCCCATGACCCTGAACCTCAGCTCCATACCATGGAGTAACCCATCAGCCACACTGAACATGTTCAGATCTGGGAGCACCTAGGCCCTTATCACCTGGTGAAATAATCCACTGTCTTGGAGTTGGCTGCCAACTCCCACCACATCCTGGCCAACCAGCACTGGACTGGCCTCTGGGTCCTGTCAAACTGGGCTAATATTGCATTTGGTGTTCTCCCAAAGAACAAAGATGGAGGTGTCTGTTCCTGCTGCTTTCACTGTCTCCATCTACTGACTCTTTGCTTGCTCACAGTGGCTATACTGTAGGTCTCACGAGCACCAGGGAATTGCAACATGATATTTCCATTAATACACCAGACTCTTGTGTTATGCTCGATGTTGAGCTAGTATTCGTGTGTGGCCTCCAGCCATCTTTCAAGCCTCCCTTGCAGATCCCTGAAACTCAGAAGCTACAGCAGAGGTGCATTGTTGGTACAAATAAACATCGATTTGCAATTCAAGGAAAAAAGTATCTGTTGGTTCCGAGTAACTCCCACCTATGGCTTACAGTACTGTAGTGATTCATTTCAGTATAACTAGGGGACTGGTTGCAACAGCTTACCATCCTGACTTTTCTGAGCAAGCTCTTATAACACTGTCACCTGCAATTACATTTTTCTGTAATTGCACCATTGTAGCAAACTAATAGAAGCTAGGGGCTCACTTTCACAGCTGTGGTAAATCAGTTCAAGGAACAACACTGAAACAGAGGTTTTACAGATGTTAGGTCTAGCTCCTTACAAGAGAGCAACAGTGAGGTAGTGATCTTCAGTTCAGGGGAAAGAAAATGAGAAAGAGTCAGGTCCAGATGCAAAGTAGATGGGAGTGGAGTTCATGTTCCCCCTAAGGTGCCTTCCTTCTCCTCCATACCCAGGACTGCCATGCACAGGCCACAATGCTGCTGCAGTGAGAGGCCAACTTTGGAGTTATCACTTAAAAACAGTATAAGGAGAGGGAAATTAATATCTATGTTCAGAAGACTTAAACAAAACTGAAACAATCTACACATTCCCAAAGCCAGGGTAGAAAACTGAACATTGTTCCCTGTGGACAGGGCAAACACAAGGGATTAGGGACAAGCTTCATTTAAGCTTCAATGAATTTTAATCTACAGGGGACCAAGTACGCTTTGTGAAGAAAAATTAGGTATTTCATTTGATGATTAGGATTTTAAATGGCCTTCTTTTTAATAACTTCAGTCCACATTTTGTGATCAGACACTTTTATGTGCATAGATTTTATTAAAATTCTGTATTCAGTATTCCTTAAGTACATCTTTGGAGCAATTTTATTAGTTGTTAAACTTTATCACCTACGTAAAGTAAGATGAAGTGTCAAAACATAAGAGAAAGAACTTGAGACTTATTTTGTTCAGTATGACAGAAAGTACACATATATCAAACAAATGCTTCCCTTGCAGATGTAGAATGGCTAAATCTCTTCATGCAAGTATCATCTACAAAAAAAAATCTTGTACCTCAATGAATTGTGAAGCATAGATACTTCATAGGGATTTGCAGTGTGGGCTGAAATATCTTTGAGGGATTTAGATGTCTTCAATATAGCTGTCGACGTATAAAAAGTGAGATATCAAACTGCAGAAAGATGAATTATGACGCTGAGCAGGAGAATAGCTCAATGACTTATTCTGAAGTAATTTTGAACTTTTACCTGTACAGGCTGCACCCCTGAGCCATTGATAATTCCCTTTGTTTCACCATACTCTGTGAACGGCTGGCATGTTTCCACTTCTACTCTTACAACTCAGGAGGCCCTATCTATGGTCAAACCCAATTTAATTTAGGAAAGACAACTTTCTTCCATAAATTATTCAAATGTCTCTAGATATTTTTAGAAGCTGAAATGTGGCCTCGAGCAATATGGTTAGCAATGGATGTGTGATGGGTTTTGAAATAAATGGGAGAATTCTGAAATGCTGGTGCTTTGCGTTTGTTAGAGTCATTTATACTTTCTTCCTTTCCTCCACTGTTCTCACCTCTCCTGATGTTGATTGACCTCAATTCACAACATCTGCTCTTAAGCTGAATCCTTCAGATGCAGGGATTTTTTTTTCCATTTCTTATGAATGTATATTGCTGTATGTGTGTACAGTGGTATTGATTCTGTTTTCATTACAAATGCATCTATGGAGGAAATAAATATCTATGGCAATGAACTCTGTAAAATGTTCACTTCTTTCTCTCTTCTGATTGGTTCCACCCAGGTAGTAATGATACAAAAGAAAATAAGCAGAGTATTGAGAGATTAGCTTTTCATCCCCTGTCCTGTTGTTTATCAATCTAATTCAAGAAAAAGTCTTTCTTCATTAATACAGAACACTAAATTATCAACATGTTAATATGGATAAGCATCCTCTTTAAATAAACAGCCAACTGAGCAACTTCAGATTCCAGCTTTAAATACATGTAGAGAATTTAAGAATTAAAAAGATATATACCAGTAATGAAAAAAAAAGAATTCCTAAATAAGATGCACGACAAATCCAACAAATGTCTTTTGGGGAGATATTTGATGCATTTTCAAACATCTAAACCTTTTGAGTACTTGTATTTTAAATAGAACTGTTTTCGAAATGATTACATTTCTCTCCAGCATTAATTGAAATTTCTTCATTGTCTTTTTTTGTCAAACTAATAAGCACCCATAAAAATGCAAGCATCATGTCTTCTTCTGTGTCTCAGAAGCTGTAATAAAACCATTCATTTATTCAAGATGAATTGGTAGTTTTTATGTATTTCTTCTCTGTATTTTTCCCCATACGTCATGCTGTAGTGTGTGTGTTATTATAGCACAGTGGTTAGCATTGCTGCCCCTGAGCTCTGAGGCCTTGATTTCACTTCCAGACTTGGTATGATATCTGTGTGGAGTTTGTATCTTCTCCCTGTGTTTACAATGATTTTAGGTAGGAAGGGTTCTTGGATACAATGCAGAAAACATGATATCAGAAAACTGATAAAAGAATTTCAACTAAAATCATTATCATTTAGCTAAAATAATGTCACTGATTGCAGCATGCTAAAAACATTGTTGACTTAAGTACACTTCCTCTAAAAAGAAGGAAGAAAAAACTTTCCTCTGGAGAAAGAAAGATGCTAATTTTATGGCCTCCAACCACATTTCAATTCAGGTATTTAAAACAATGCTGCTCTTCTGTGGAATTCTGCTGAGGTCTGGTTCATTGGCGGCAGTCCTGACAGCAGCTCGGGCTTGTTTGAGGAATCTTAATTCTGCTGCTTTTGTTCCGCAGTTGCATATGATTCCAAATGTTCCCTCACTTACTTGACACAAGGGAAAAAGACGAGACGAGGCAGACGGTGACCTTGCTCTGAAAGTGAAACTCAAAGGAACGTTCTTAAAAAAATAGTTATTCCGTGAAGCTTGATTATTTTTAACTACTTCATATGTCGTTAGAAACTTCTAATAAGGCCCTCCCGAGACAGGCCTAGTAAGGAATACTTGAACAGTGTGCAGAGTCTGTCAGGCTAGCTGCAGTACACCACTCTAGACCTGTACAATAAGATATCACTTCAGGGCACAAGGGGAATACTGCATTGTCCTTAGACCTTGAATAGACAGGGAAGAGAAAATTGAATGTGGTTGTGTATGCCTGCATATTGAATTTTTCTACTTCAGTGCCTCCAATAACCACAAATACACCACATGCGTGAATACATATCGGTGGCACTTTTCGCATACTGCAAACAACCCATTTAGAAGACAAATTGACAATATCAATTTTTCCATTGCAAATGTTTTTATAATTAATATATGCTATTTGCAGTTTTATGATATTCCATCCATTTCTTTAATTCATCTTTACTATGGCTCTGAAAAGCATTTGCACATTTAATATAAATGCTTATTAGAGCCTGTGCATATGGTTTAGTGTGCTTTTGTATTGTCTTCCACAGTTGGAGGTAAAATTGAAAAATACATGTGGCTAGAAATCTCAATGTCTTTTCTGTGCCAGAAGAGCAATCATTATACTTCTGATATCACGATGGTTTCATACTTTCACTTGGCTTCCTTGAGGCTATGCATAACAAGCCATGGACTTCCAGGAGGTTTATAAATGTTTTCAACTTGAATAGAAGCCTCCAAAATGCCAGTAAAACTAAAGTAGTTATTTAATTTGTTGGAATACATGTCCTGATTCAGAGGTCACAGGGATGTGCTCCACAAATCTGTTTATAAACCTTCAAAGGGACAGCACATTAAGAAGATCTGGAATTTATATCCAGAAAATATTAGTTTTAAATAATTAAATGTTTCATGGAATTACTGATCAGTTAATACTGTTTGATGCAAATATCAGCACCCACTCAAAAAATCTTTAAAAAGATAAAAATTAAGCAGTAAACCCTCAATTCACACAAAAAATAATGACATTACACATAGACACAAATATTTGGTTGAAAATTGTTCGATTTCGACTTACCCTGTATCTCATACAGGAGTGCAGTGAATCTCATCAAATTCTCACTCACTTAAATTGTTGTAGTAAGTCACTAAGTGTTTGGAATGCACAAGGCCTAGATTTACATGCATAGTGTACTTTTTGTGCTTAGCGTCATCAAATGACCAGTATTGGTAGACTTGAAATCTTGGTGTGGTAAGAAAAAGGATACAGTAGGTTTTATCACCTATCACCAAAAGGAAAGGGATTATCATTATACAATCTATGTCTATTTTGTATTCCACAAAGTAATATCAGTAGACCATGTACTGTATGAGACATGAGGTATTCACCACACCTTATACAGTATGTTTAGTGCTCTTGTGTGTTTAGGGATTTTACAGTTATTATACTTTAAATATGAATTCTATAATGGTAAAATGTCACACAATATATACTGTATTACAGTAGGTTCTACCTCCATAGAGGAGATTAAAGTACTGTACCATATTGGAAATACATTTAACACAAAAAATCTGTGCCTGTAATATTAACATTTGTTTAATCCAGAACACCAGTCTCCCTTTTACATTATTTGAACACTTATATCAACTGTGATACTCCTTTGAATGTTTCCGTCTTGCAGCTGGGTGGGTAATTAAGAAGGTAAAGCTACAGTACTGTATGTGTGAATTCTACAGGTACATATTTACCCAAATCTGGTGCATGCAAAGCAGATATATGATGAAGGTATTATGGACGATTGTTTATAGAAGATTAGTATTTCCATTTTATGTGGTAGAGTGATTTTGCATGAAGCATACATATTTTCTGTACAGTACTTTTATATTGAGAAGCTTTACTGAAAGGCATTTACAACGATTACAGCAGCCAAATCTCTACCTCCATCTCAGTGTTTCTTTTGGCAACAGAATGTTCCAGGTTAGAGGTGAATTAAGCGTTTTCATTCTACTAGGACGCCAGCACCTCTGCAAACAATTCCTCTATCCTAAAGCACCCAACCTCAGATCATGACACTCAAAATTCCCCTGCCTCAGATAACATTAGCAGTCAACTGTTTTAGTCAGGTAAAAGAGCACCTTTGAAGGTCAACCCTCAAATGCCAGAAGTCTAATTCAAAATGGCATACAAATCAATTGGCAAGTAGTGAGGACCACAACTATTTCACATAGTGCAATCCTGATAAGAAGTTACTTTCACATGATAAAAATGAGATTTTGCAAGATATGGCATTTAATCATGATGTGCAGGGAAAGTATTACTGAAAATTACAAAAGTGCCAGACATTCAGACAGATACTTGTATTAAATGGGTAAAAGCAAAAGGATAAAAACAAAGGAATGAATGATATTGCCTTAGATATTTTTTATTCCATTTTAAATTTGTTTGTAAATGCAACGATTTGTGTCATTGTTTATACCTGCAGAATAGTGCTTTGAGTGCAGATGTTAGTCAAGCAAATCAGCCTTCAAACGCAGAACAAATTGCTTCTCAGCATTCAAACTACACCTGCTGCCCCTACAAAAATGTGAAGCAATCAGCACTCACATAGTGCTAAAGCTGACACAGAAAACGGAAAGAGCCAGGGCAAAAAGGAATAATAAAAAATGCAGGGCAGCAAAGTGAATTCAGTAGGGTGCTATTCAGAT
This sequence comes from Lepisosteus oculatus, assembly GCF_040954835.1. Taxonomy (NCBI): domain Eukaryota; kingdom Metazoa; phylum Chordata; class Actinopteri; order Semionotiformes; family Lepisosteidae; genus Lepisosteus; species Lepisosteus oculatus. The sequence continues at coordinate 11,401,414 of NC_090708.1, read as the reverse complement.
CTTGGCAGGGGGAAAATTACTATGAAAGCAATAAAAGAATAATTTTCTTGATGTGGAAAATGGATATATATATATATTTATATTCAACACATGTCCAAACCATGATTGTGGGTTGAGTGTTTTGACTGAGTTGATTCAACCTTCTTTAGAAATTCTTTAAGGCCATCCACATGGTCTTTGGATCCAAGTTAAAGAGCCAGGTCAGATGTACCTCAAGGAATGAAATAAAAGCAGACAAGACAGTGCATAGCCTTTGCTGGTTATTGATTATTTTAAATAAGCATAAGATATTGATCAGATCTTGAAGAAACATGTATACAAGATTCTTTAATTTCATTCAACACTCAGCCACCTAACATAACGTTTAAAGCTGATACTTGGGTTATTGGTGTGTGTCTGAGGTGACGTTTGGCTGTAAATCTTAGATATACAGTAACAATAATTTCAATGGGATTAAAACACTAATATTAAGCTCTTGTGTTTGGTTTTATGGGTGATTCACTTATTTTTATGAGAATGAACAGTGTACTCAACAGTTCTCTTTTCATTTAGTTTGCAAAACCCAAAATGAATAAAATGTTCTACTTTTACACTTTTAAATCATCAAACAACATACTGTACATCACACACTCCATCTAGCCTAAAATGTGCGTATTTGTATATCCGTCAATAACATGTAAAGCTTCCATCTGCCTTTAGAACTATTGTAACAGGCCTCACTGTACTTCTTTAATAATAGATTAATAGATGATAAAGGGCATTTCATCCTCCCTTTTGAAAAAATAGTTTTAAAAAAGTTTATTATTTCATTTTTTAATATTTCATAGATTATATAGTCCTAGGTCTCTGTAAAAAATAACTCACTGTTTTGCCACCCTATCCTCTCCCTTGCAGTAGCTAATAGTTATATCTGGAAGAGGTGGGTACGGTTCAGTTGTGCTCATCCTTATGGCCAGGCTTTAGTAAATTCTGCATTTAAAATTGCTCAAGCATTAAACTTATCAAAGATAATAAGTATGCTCCTAACTTACATGAGTTAGGAGCATAGAATCCTAACTTAGCTACCTTAGCACCAAAGAGAGCAACCTTGATTTTTCCAGCTGTAAATATTTATTGAATAATATTTCAGATGGCTCTTCCTCTATAAACTTCCAGTTTTTAAGCAGTTCATTGCCAGTTTCCTAAACAGAATATGTTTTAATTCTCAGGGCAAACTGAGAGGTTATCCATAAATATCTCTCAGATCCTGTACAAGTGTGTTCATCCTTGGAGGCAAAGAAACATTTGCTCTCACAGCAAGTGTTTGTATTTCATCCAAAAACAAATTAAAGATACATGTGCTTATATACTGATGGAAAAAAGAAACACAACATTTTCTGGAATTAGAATACTATAGTTATGGCTTACGGACATTCACAAAAAGTTGTCAATTTGTTTTAAGGCCTCTGACCAGCAGAACAGCTTGATGAGTGAGGCATTGCAACTTGCCAATCATATGAAAGCTCGTTAGGTGCACCTTTACCCAACAAAGTCCACGTGGAACAATGCCTGATTAGGTTACCTAGGACACTGCAAGAAAAAGGCCACACTTAGTCAATTTTCTGTGCATTCCATAATGCCTCGAATATCACCAGAAGCAAGGGAGAGGGCCATTGCCATGCTGCAGACAGGCATGTCATGTGCCAACTTTGCCAGACATTATAGAGTAAGCCGCTCCACTGTGTCCTGACTGCAGAGCAGGTTTCAGCAGAACGGCAGGACAGATGACCATCCAAGATCCGGTGGCCCTTGAGTGACCACACCAGAGCAGGACCACCCATACTGCCAGATCTGCCACCCATACTGCTGCTGAAACTGCTGGCAGACACAATGCCTGCATCAGTGACAAGACAGTGAGGCTCCATGCTGCTGGCCTTAAAGCAAGGCGACCTGTCAGAGACCCTCTGCTCACACCTCCTAGATGTCACACCCGACTGGCTTGGGCCAGACAGAGGCTGTGTTGGACTCATCAGCAGTGGCATCAGGTCCTCTTCACGGATGAGTCACTCTTCAGCCTGTTCCATGCAAACAGGAGGGCCAGAGTGTGGAGGAGGAGGTGTTATGTTTCTTTTTTCCATCAGTATATATTGTACTAAGACTGGATTAATAAAAACTGGGGAACTGGACAGAAAGTAAAACTGTCAGAAAGTAAAGATTATTGGTGAAATAATTGCTCCTTAGAAAAAATATAGTTCAGTTGATCAAAGCTGAGTTCCACAGTGTTACCCACTAGAGGGAAAAGTATGAACCTGAAGGCTTGCATTACCAACAGCAGAAGAAATAGCTTCAAGTGCCTGTTAGAAGATTTTTTTGAAAGATGTTACAGAGCCTATAAAGTGTCAATAGCATATAAAAAGCATGGTAAGTGAAAAAATAAATCTTTTAAACAAAAATGTCAAAGAAGATTATATTAATTTGCTAAAAAGTTATTTAAAAGCTCAAATAAATCGTAATGGTTAAGCGACCTCATTGCCCTATTAGGAATCGGTATTTTTATATTACCTAGAGTTATGAGATTTCTCAATAATTCAGTCTCTTATAATAAGAAATGAAATCTATTTTGTGAGAAGCTCACATGTGCATTTACTGTAGCTTAAGGGCAAAGATAAGAAATTTGCTTTCTATTTCTGCTATTCTGTCAAATGTATCTTGCAGGGTGGGCTTTATCTATAGCTCACAGGGCTAGTTTTCTGTTCTGTGGAGTGACCGTGAAACAGAAAACTGTTTAAAGATGAGTCGATCTGTGTTATAGAGTACTTCAATCTAGAGGACATTCAGATATGCATTGTGATTGATTCTGATGAATCGAAACAATCAGACATAAACAAGTAAACAGGAAATTTAACTGTTTTCCATTTTAATGGCAGTTTTTTTGTGTGTGTTGCCGATACTGTTTCTCCCACACTAAACTGTGGTTTAGATTTCAACCTTCGCCTCGCTATGCAATGAAAAACACCAAGTTCTGTGTTTCATATGAACTCATTCCTTTGAAGGCAGCCAGACTCAGAATTCAATTATGTTTAATCTCCCTTCTTCTCCTGCACCAGGCCCAGGAGACCTCTCCTGACTGATCTACAGTAGCTCGCCTTTTATTTTAAGGGTGGCCTTCATCTCCTCCACCGCCCAGACCTTTATCTCCCAATGAAATGGAGAGTCATCCTTTATTCAATATTGTCTGGGTTTCACAGCTCCCTCTCCTTTCTTTAAAAGTTGGATTAGACAGCATGGAGTGTGACGGAAAGAAAACAAAAAAGAAAAAAGGGAACCACACTGAGAAGCCATCTGATATCCACGTAAGACAAAGGTAGAGTGGGGCAGTCTCCAAAGACCTGCTCCTAGAAAAGGGCTTTAATGATATCAGTCTCACATGACCCAAGAGAAATCAGAGGCCTGCATTGTGTCAGAAACCACAACCTGCGACCCATATCTGCAAAGAAAAGAGCTCTTTTTATTGTCTTATTTTCAGGCACTGCGAAAGACATGTCTTGCAGCTGACATTTTACCCAACGCCCAGATTGTTTGTAAGATAACTTGTGCAATCGAGTCCAACAAAACACATAATTAGGGCAGACAGGTGTTGAATCAGACCATCAGTGTCTTGTGTGATTGAACCCCTAAGGAGATATTTTTAACAGAAAACACAAGGGTCACTTTTATTCACACCTCTAAGGATTCCTATAAATTAAACAAAACAATGACATTCTGCTCTCTGGAGGTGGACAGGAACTCTATAAAGGCTACAGAGTTTTAATGTTTTCTGCATAACAGTGTAAGGCATTTTCATGGTTAATGATAAAGAGCTTCCTGAAGACTGCAGTCAAAAGAGTATTGACCTCCACAAGTTAGGGGATGGCTATAAATGAATCCACAAAAAGCTGAATCTAAGACTTTTTACCGTAGAGTCCAAAGTATTCAGACTTGCCAAAGTGTAGTTTAATGATTTGAATGGCAATTGGACAAGTTGAAGGAACATTGATCATTTTAGACATGCTCATCAGCACTATGTTTGGTGCAAAAAAGCTGAAACTGCTATACCAAAGAGAAACCACCCATGCCCTCTATGAAATTTGGCTCCTGGGATGTATTATATTTTGTGGTTATGTGGCATGTAAAGATACTGGAGTTCTTGATAAAACACAGGAAATAATAAGCTCCAACACGTACCAGGATATGTTGGCCTAACACTATGTTCCCTCTGCCCAGCAAGTCAAGCTTAACCAAGAAACTGTTAACTAAATATAAAATAATCAAGACTGACAATTTCAGTTTCCAGGCCTCAATTCAATCAAACATTTGTGGTTCAAACCACGTAAATGTTTAATACATATATAGCTAATCCCCATAATGATGGAGATTAGGTACAGGAGTGTGTGATTGACTTGTCATTGTTATCCCTCCTAAACTTCAGTTAATAACTGCCATTTCATTTTCCCTTATTTGACAAATATGGTCACAGTCAGCCTGAGCAGTGGTGTATTACTTTTCAGTGATCCAATTTTTACTAATCTGAATTATCCAAAAAGAGAACAAATGTAAATATATATTTTTTAACTAATTTAACTATTTTAACTATTCCTAAAATAAAGGCAGACAACTATAATAGAAATAGGATTTGATTAATAAGATGATCTACAAGTCTCCAGCTCAGGATTTCAGAGGTAGAGGGTGCAGCTCTGCACAACTAAAGGATTCTCCTCTTGGTGTACTAGAAATGTGGGTTTTTCTAACCATTAACAATTGCTGACATCTTTTATAGCTGTAGTGTAAGTAATAAAAGCGGCTCGATGTCAAATTCTGAAAATTTAAAGTGTGTGAATTTATTACCTACTTATTAAGGTTTTTAGTGGTGAATTATTTTTTGTTGTTGTTAAACACGAGAGATTTTTGGGTCAAGGAGACAATGACTGGATAACAACAGCTGTTAGTCGAAGCACAAAAAAAAGTTCGTAAAATTATCCTTTGATAGAATCAGAGAACCAGTTAAAGATATCTGTCTCTCATGAATACAAGACAGGCCAGTGTGTTTGCCCTTCAGTAGAAGGATTTAGGCCTACTTAAATGGGATGATCTGGGTTGTGTGCTGTCAGAATGATCAAATAAAACCTATCCCATGGTGATATATAAAAGCTTAATCTGCATGTTCGGCAATGCATTCTTTTGAATGGCTTATTGAATTGTAAACTTACTGATCGCCCATTTTTTTGTTATGCTGACAGTTTATTTTCACTGTTTTTTTCTTCTCCTTTAAAAATTAATGTACAGTACATTACTGTGCATACATTTGTGATTACTAAATGCTAAAAGTTATTGTAATGAAATACTTTCTGTTCAAAGTAATTTAATGGACTTTTAGAATGACTGTAATATTTTGGATTCTCCTGGTCACAGAACCTTGTTGAAATGGAAATTGCATGTTTGCCTAAAATACTTTCCTAAATTAATCTATTTTGACTCCAATTCAGTTAATAGTTTATACAGAATTCTATACAAAGTACATGCTACAGTAGCATTATATTAACGCTTGAAGCCCACTGCTTCAAATGTTATGTTATTTAACTTTATTAAATCTTAATGGTTGTCCTAAAGCATCGTTTCCATCTTTAAAGCCTGTGCACCATTTTATTCTCATTACATATGATCTATTAGCTTTCACATTAATAACAATATAACAAACTGCATATTAAAATGTAAAGTTTCTCTGCTGTCAATGACATAGTCTTCATTTTCCATAGTCAAACATACATAATGTTAATAATACCCTCAACATGCTCCATCAAAAGAGTATATTAGCTGTTCAGTACATTTGAGTTATGATTCTCAGTGTACAGTGAACATGCAAGACCTAACTTTTCATGTCCTGAATACTGTACAGACAAGAAGAGACAAGTGAGCAAATGTAGAATTAAATAGTTTTGGGTGCAGATCCTGATTTAGTCTGGGTTTCCTCTGTTGTGCTGGCAGATAACAGAAAAGGATGGACCACACATGAAGCTTAAGGTTTGTATTTGAATGGTAACTGTAAATATTAAAATGAAAGGTTTTGATCATAGCTCTGATGCACTTGCAGAAGATTATTTTAAACAGATGTACAGTAACTACACATGCAGCAGTATCACACAGCACCGCATAATTTTGACCCTGAAGTCCCTGAAGCTCAAAGAAATTAAGCTCACTTTGATATACTAAGGACAAGACCATGCATGGGTTAAATTAAGACTTTTATCTTTCACCCGACAAAGGATCAAGAATCAATCTCTGCCAACTGTTGCCGCCAATGCTCTTCAAAGCCCACTGGTTTTGTAATGCATTTTTATTGCCCACTAGACCGTTACTTATTTATAAGCAAACAAAATCTAATGGTTTCAATTCCCTGAAGGGGCACAAACAAACTATTTTGCTGTGTTATGCTAATGAGATTAATGAATGTTTGCAGGTACTAATTACTGTAATCAATAGATAAACTGCTTCCACCAAATGCCAATGAAGGCTGCTAACAAGCCTGACTAGAATAGTATTAACTGTGAATCCAGACCCATTGCAGAAAGATAATCCACACCATCATCTTTGAGTGTTCAGAGAGGGGGCTAGAAAATATGTACTGTAAGTAAAAAAATCAAAAGGAAAATAGGGGAAATTATTATTTTACCGAAATAAGTGTCAATGAAACAAAAAAGGACGAGATTTCAATTTAGTTTTATAGTAATGTATATTTTAGTTTTAATCTTGGCTTTATTGGGTTCATTTGCTGTGCTGCTTTTCCTCTTTTTTAATCTCTTATGTGTATAATACAGATATTCCAGTATACCGTATTTTTCAATTGAAAGAAAGGTGGCAAACAGGTAGCTATTTGGCCCATCTTTTTGTTTGGCTCCAAGAAGCTCAGTGATCCAAAGATCACATCTAGCCAACTATCTGTTGAAAATCTAGGGGAATCCGCTTCGTCAACATGGTCACTTAAAGAAGTGGTCCCATTCTTAAGCCTAAATGCACGCCCTCTTAATAAGTAATGAGGTATGAATTAGTATTGATTTTCAGTAGGTTGAACAAAACCAAAAAAGCATGCTTAATGAATAATGATCTTTTAAGGTTTTTTTTGCAAAATGTGGAAAAATCTGATTTTTTTTATTAGATTGTTTTTAAAGTCTTCAGGGATGAGTTCCTCGTTAGAATATTTAAAACCTTAAATATCACTTGCTCTACATAAACAATATTTACAATTAATTTGAGCCTTTGAACAGTCCATTTTTGCACCATGAATTCTATACATGTTGCTATGGGTCTTGTGTAACAGCAATTTTTAAACCACTGTACCTTAAGACTTCTGGATTGGGAAACGGCATAAGAAATGCATGAAATCCAACTATCTCAGACAATTAAAAATAAAAAAGTCCTCATTCCAACCCATTTCTGGGGGTTTTTCAGACTTATGAAGTAGAGCTAACGTAAAGCTAAAAATAGACTAAAGAAGATAAGGAAGACCTTGGGCATTATTACTCTTACTCTGTTATAACCCTTATACTGTACAAACATTCCCATGGCGAGACTGGTTTTGTAGAGAAAATAATTTGTTTCCATTCACTTGAATTGACTTTATTGGTTTCTCTTCAATTCAAAAGGGAATTGTCTCTGCAAAAATGACACCAGCAACCTAATAATTACTAGGATTTGAAAGGGACAAAGTTGTGTCAGTAACATGTGCAGTAGGTTTATCAGTAATGTGTAGTTGTTTCTTGTCAGGCCTATATATAACCCCATTTTATTTATTTGCATTTCATAAGACAATTGGGATTGGGCAGACTTTAAAGTGCTTCATTATTGATGCAATCCAATTAAACCAAATTGGACTAGACCTTATGGAAACAAACCACAATCCAATATATAATTACTAATTCCTTGGAGCCATGGGGTTTATATTTCTGAATGGGTCTAGTGCTTCATTATAATACTAATATTATAATATACATTACGTAATTGTTCCATGCAAAATGTCTTTACAGTAAATATGAGACTTCTTTGCAGCATTTCTGCGGGACATTAAGGCTCCATTTACAATTTAGATCTGACTGAAGCCAGCTCAAGACAGCATTGCACTGAAATGAAAAAATAATTTAGAAATGATTTCTGTACTACCTAAAAGAATCTTAATGAATTGGTTTAAGGGAGTATACTGCCTACTGTGCTAGCATATAACTATTGTTCAAAAGAGTTATGAATAGCTGAATAAACTGAATATTGAAATTCAATGCTGCCTGCTGTGAAGGCTGAGCATCCAAACGCAGTGGTGGATACATAAGAGAAAACAACAGAGTATTGAAAATAATATAAGTTTTCAGGCAGGGATACTGTGTAAACTTACTGTGCAACTTAACATGTTTGCATCTAAATCTTTAATGTTTGCTTGAGGTAGAAAAAGTCAATTAAACTGAATCCCACATATTATAAAATGAAATGTGATAATTGGATGAAAAAATACAACCCGTGGCATGGCAAACATAATTTAATCACAACCATGGATCCTCTTGATCCACATCCACAGGAATTCACAGAAAATTACAGTTTCTCCGAGTTCTGTGACGCGCAGCCCTCTGCACAGCTTCCACACAAACATGGACATGGACATTTTTATCACTAAACACTCAGGCTGAAAGGGCACTTTCAGTTTAAGCTTGCTGCAAACTCCCCCCACATCCCTCATAGCTTTTAATGCATTAAACCTGCTTATTTTACACTCACACATTCAAGATCACATTTGATTGCAATTCTTCTGTTTTTCATCAACTGCAACTCAATAGCTACAGCAAATATATCTTCTAAAGCTGGCTCATTGCCCAGCCAGGTCAGGGAAACTACTTCACACTGGTGACGGCATCAGAATACAGAATTATGGAACATGGATCTCAAGCATTGCACTCATACCAGTTCAGACCTTCAAAAAAATCAATGGGTAATGCTTTGTATTACTTACTAAGTTCAAAAGGTGCTAAAACTGTAATAGAGAACAACTGATATATACAGTACCTAATGGGAAAGTACAGGTTAAAGGTATTCAATGTTACATTAAGAAATTAAATCAAATTAATTTACAAAATTGTTATTTGGTATAAACTAAGCACAGAGAAGATACAATGCATGTTAATGCATACAGTATATTAAATTATGTTTAACATAGACAGTAAATTTGACAGCATTGTGTAATGAATGCCTGTTCTCTTACAGAATTAAAGTAGTAAATTGTATGACATGTTTTTAATCCTTTATTTAGTCATGGAAGTGTATTTTGAACAAAGTATCCTTTATAATGATGAATTAGAGAGTACCCATTTGTAGAGGAAGGCATATATGGGAGCCCACAACTGAGGTATTGAGGTTCTCAAGTATCTACAGTAGTTCAAGGGTACAACAACAGTGTTCCACATAGAATGTAAACCTACCACCCTCTGGAATAGTCCAGTAAATTCATATTTGCATTTTGCCTCCTTACCTGAAGTAATAGAGAAGGAAACTAACAAATTCCTCCACCAAATACAGTATATTCCAGGCCATACCTCATTTTTGTAATAAGGAAACAATCTTAGCTTCAGAGAGAGCAGCCAGGTTACTTGCCCCTGTTCAAAAGAGCTCAACCTTTGAGCATGGACGTGGTAGAGTGGGATGGAGGTCTCTGGGTATTTGGGTCTTGTTGAAGGGGGTATTGTGCCTGAGTGGTGGGCGGCGCAATTGGTGAAGGGAGGTTGTTTCTGTCATGCAAGCAGGTCTGGCCGGACCTTCTGAGCCATCACCTTTGCCTTCAGAGGCAGCCAGTATGAATCCTCACCAGGACCTGCCTCCTTAGTGCTTTTTTTCCCTCTACTCTACCAGCGTACTGTAAATTTAAAAGGTATTCCAAACTGGTCCAAAGCACAAACTCTAGAATAACCGATATCCAAGCCTGCAAAGACACAGAATCACCGCATTCTAGCAGACAGCAGTGCTGCAATGTGGCAGGGTGGTTTATAGCAGCTGTTTCTGTTGCGCCATACCAGAAAAACAAATACAGTAGCAGCATGTTGCCAAATACAAATGCCTCTCAAACTTTTGCCATATCAACCTCTCACAGACGACACACAATTCAAAGGCTGACTCCCTGTGGCCCATAATCCTATTAGGATCTTGTATATCAGTCACAGCCAGATTTCAGCAGGCAGCCGGTACAAATGCAAGCCTTACTGTTTCCACGTAAGTTGCTAAAAAGGTCAGTGAGCTACCACTTGCTGCTTGCAATTAATTCAGAAACATATCCCCCTGATTTGTGTAGTCAAATGGGAAAGAGGTACCTGTCCTGTTTAAGGGGAAGTGATAACATATTTATATAAACAGGAGAATAAAATGCAAATTCTACTCAAACTATGTAATGCCATGTAAATCGAACAATAAACCTTGAATAATGATAAATCTATTCCAAAACCAATCCTTAAACAGTGGGTTGATATTATAGGCATAACAATAAACCTCACTAGAACATCTGCTGACTTTGAAGGTAAGCCAAAGGAACATCTAAAATATCATTGGGCAAAACCTAAACTCTAAACATAAACCTTTGGCAGTTTAACCTTATGCTAATGTTGGTCCTTAATGTCAAATTAAAATTAATCTCAATCCATGTCTGTTCCCAATTTTGTGGGTACAATTTTGTGAGTACAATCCACCACTCATACTGTACTAATAAATCAGGACAAAATTTAAATTCTGACACAATATTAACCATTACTACAGTTCTATTATTTTCAGATTTTTCTTAAGCATTCATTCATCATTGCAGTATCAACTATATAGCAACTCAATGTTTATTCCAAAATGTACAGTATCGTGATTATTCCACTATTGAATAAACTGTTGAATATTGAATATACAATCTTTTGTTTCATATACAGTATGTACAAATGAGTCTCCCATTAAATAAAATAAAAATAATATAATTGTAAATACATTACATATTTTAGCTATAGGGTAGGAAAATCTGCTAGCTGTGAATGACAAACAATCCTTCTTTAAATTACTGTGTTCTTTATGTTAACAGGATTACAACAGTAGTAGAAATGAAGATTCATATCCTTCAGACTATATGTGTAATTTACCTTGATTACTGAATAAAATGCTGTGATAAATAATACAATAATTTCCTTTAAGTACATAGTTAAATGTAACTATGGCAATGCCAATAGCTTGGTTCTTTAACGTAGGTAAAACTTTACAAAGCTGACAAGTGATGTTTTACCTCAAATTGTATGATGTTAATACAATTTACTTAATGCATTTATATTGTTTACAGTGTAAGTACCTGTCTACCTGTCCTAAGCTTCACTAAACCTACATTTAGAAGCTCATATACATTCCAGTGTTCATCTACACTGTTATTCTAAGTCAGAGGTATTGTTATTTATTTTTCCCCACTGATTGCTGATGTGTGAGTGTTCTGGTGCACCATGGCTCCCATTGCATCATCCGGGTGGATACTGCACATTGGTGGTGGTGGAGGGGAGTCCCCATTACCTGTAAAGTGCTTTGAGTGGAGTGTCCAGAAAAGTGCAAGCAATTATTATTATTAACCCTGTCTCAATATGAAATTGAACCAATAGACTTTTCAAAATATTCTCAGAGATCCTTAATTGATCTTCAATATCCCACTATTTTAGAACACTACTATGTTATTTGTGATCTGTGCAAAAGATGTTATTAAAGAGATGTTATTAAAATGTATCTGGGGGCAGAGCCTCTGTGGCTGGAAGGTTGCCGGTTCAAATCCTGTGGCCGGCAGAGGAATCCTACTCCGCTGGGCCCCTGAGCAAGGCCCTTAACCCCAACTGCTCCAGGGGAGCTGTACAATGGCTGGCCCTGCGTTCTGACCCCAAGCTTCTCTCCCTGTGTGTGTGTGTGTCTGTGTCTCATGGAGAGCAAACTGGGGTAAGCAAAAAAGACTAATTCCGAATGCAAGAAATTGTATATGGCCAGTAAAGTGATCTTATCTTGTAACTAAAATCATTCATTATATGTACGTGTACAGTAAATATGAGACTGCAGGCTGTGGTCTGAGCAACAGACTTAAATTGCTGATGTGTTTTTAGCCTTAGAATCTGGTTATAATGACAGGTTCCTCAGTGAATTTAAACATTAGCATGTGTTTCACATACAGTATATCTTCAATCATTTACTTGTCCTGAGTCACCCTGGGGTCAGGGTTAGCCAAAACTCCTAATCTGCTACAGACAGACTATTAGCTGGTGAATCCTGACATGACCAGTGTTAAAAACTGTTGAGGCAATTTTTAAGTACTCCATAACAAGAAACATATTGTGTGTTGCCTTTTATACTCATTATTAACTAATGTTAGCCAAGCATTTTTTTAATTTCTATCGATTTTCCAATTTCAACCCCAAAAAATAAGAAACAAGAATCCACATTTTAAAGGCATAACAATCAATTTTAAAAATATCTAGCTTAGGTCACACTGCATTTCTTGACTGAAGGACCATAGTTGAGAGTTCTTTTTTGCATTTTAAATGCTTACTCAAAAATCAAGAACAGTCAGCATTATCTGCTGTACACAGCTCTTTCACAGCAATTGTTTTTTCAACCAAAAGAGTCACTGCAGCTCCACACAAATCTTGTCATGGAAGTGCTACCAAACTGATTCTTTCTGAATTAGGATTGTGAAATAGGCACTGTGTCGATACGCGGTTGACAGATTGAGCTCCTGCTGATGCTGCCCATTTCCACATGATGTAGTAGACTACCGTGTCCAGTCCTATATTTCTTTTAAATATATTTTAATAACATCTAGCGTGGAATGCATTCTGTATTCACATCCAGTCCATAAGAACACAAAACTCCCCTGGTGAGCCCTACCGATCAGCAACACTCCCAATATCGCAAAACAACAAAAACAAGAAGATGAGGGAGGGCAGGAAGCAGTGAACTGGTAGTAATAGTGTTATGCTATTGTTTACTGTATGTACTCAAATGTATTTGTTCAGTTTGAAAGTCCTATATCAAAACTGGGTTAAAAGCAAAATCACAAAATCATTCAAAATTGCTATTAGTTTGTAACAAAACAAATATCAGAAGCTGAACAATTTAAATGACTTACATTTAATCTTTTTTACAGAAATGTACTTAAAGAACAACAAATGTCTGCTAGTCCTCCTGTATTATCCATTGATATTAGTGTTTTTTTTAATTCTGTAAGATATCCTGTACTTGAAAAAACACTTAACAAGCACTGAAATGCTAAAAACAATGCTTTAAAAATGCTATCACTTCAGACAGGTGCTTCAGGTAATGAATACATGACTGAAACAGTCATAAACATTTCCATTCAAACACTAAACAGATGAGATATAAAAACAGGATACAATAGTAATGCTCACACAAACTGGGAAATCTGCTTGCTTAAGACTGCACCTTTAAAAAAGCTCCATGTGACAATCTTATACAATGAAAATTTCATTCCTGGAACAAGAAAGTGTTCCAAGGATTTCATTCTCTGCCTCAAATGAACAGAGCACTGTTCAAGTGTGCACTTTAATAAACCCGCTATCTGACATTAGAACTGTTTTAGATAGACTACCAGCCAATTTATCAAATGGCTTCCCATTTATGAAAAAGGTAATCCGATCAGGAGGACTGGGCTTTTTCAGACAATCACAGAAGTTACCAGCAAACACAGAGCATCCTCGAGTCAGGACATACGAATCATCATCTGCCTTTGTACTGCATCCTGTGGTTGTTTTATAACAAAGTTTGGAAATTAAGAAAAGGCAGACACAATTATGAACGCCAATCACAAAATCAATCTCCTTTGATTCTGAACATTGAGTCTGAATGTAGTCAGTTCCTTAGTCCTATCTGTGACGGTTCAAATATAATTGATGACGGTAAAAAAAGAACCCCAACAGGATAGCACACAAACACAGCAGTGGCAAACACCTTTGCCACCTACAGGCACCTAGAGTACCACAGAGGTGTTAGATCCCTCATGCCTGAATTCTCACCATGTCCATACTGTCATTTTCCAAATTATCTTTGCATTTCGTCATTAGCCTCCGTATAATTTATTTTGTGAAACATCCACCATCACAACCAAAACCAGAAGACAGAAATGTAAAATCAAGGGTATTATATATATTACATATCTTGTAATTCTGTAATTCTATGACTTGTAATTCTATATATTTTTAAAAAAATACTGAACCCTGAACATAAATTTTCGTTACCCAGGTCACACTTCTGTTCTGTGATTCATGTTTATTCAGAAACTCCCTAAACTATACACAGTGCATTCGATTGCATTTTTAATTAAAACGTTAGGAGACGAAAGCGCCTCACCCTAACCATTGCTTCTGAATACCAAAAGGTACATTAAATAGCGTTCCTTCGGGGGAGGAAACTTTAATAAAAGGGTTTTTGTAGAAAGAGAAAGTAATCTGTTATAATCAGACGCCGGTAATCCATGTACCTGTAAATTAAAAATCCTTCGAAAAGTCATGAAAATAACAAGAATGTTCAGCATAAAAAAACATGGAGCAAAATGTACAAGTAAACTGCTGTAGAAGCCTATATTAAACCATGTATAAATTATTTTAATTTACCAGCAAAAATAAAATATAACACACACTACAGTCCACGCTCTGACACCTTCTCCCAATGCTAACGTAAGCGCACTCTCTGCATCCTATTCGACTTCCTATTTTTCAGCAAGACCAGATAGGACCTGCGGCGAGTTGTCCTAGAATATGCCTGTTACAGCATTATAAATGAGAGGAGAATTTAAGAATGAATACAAAAGTAAAAAATATATAAAAGAAAAAATAAAATAAACTCACAGTATTTCTTAACAATATTTAAAAACATCTGACCTGCGGTTACAATATTTTTCTTCTGTTGTGTGCACGGTTGCATTCGGCACAGGTTCTGACAGCTCTGCTTTGCCATGCTGTAGAGTGTAATTAAAACAGGTAAGAAAGCTCCCCTTTTGTTAGAAGTTGTTAAGCTTTGTTCAGCATGTAAAATAAAAACAGCCTAGACGGAAATCGGGAGGGGTGCCTCAAAATAAAATGTTCCTCATTACAGTAAAAAAATCGTATTGGTAAATATTGATAAAGGGCTGTCTAATATCTCGTAGTTATGAATAGGTACAGTATGTGCAATGATATATGGTAAGGGTTTATTTCTTAATTCATTTGTTTTAGCTGGTAGGTACTCATACACACTTCAGGATCTAGGACCAAGAAATTGCAACGAAGAGCATCGCTCAGTTATACAGAACATGGTTGTAGCATATTAAAGAGAATCTCCTTTTTTTTATAAATCGGGAATTTGTGGTGACAAGTCAGAAATAGTTTTGAACTAGTGAGGGCAACGTAGAGTACCACAGTCCTGATAATGTCAACTCTTCCTATAAACCTGTTCTTTTTTTTTACTGGAGGCTGATGTAGCTCTGCGTTCTTAAACTGTGTATATAATTTGTTGCATGTATAAAAAGTGCTGCATTTTAGTAATAAGCATATTTGCCTATTTCCTAAATGGCGCCTTTGTATGGATATAGATTCCCCCCCGGAGATTGCAAATTCATTTTGAGATTTGTAGTTTCTTTTTTAGAAATGTAGTCGGTTCTTTAGTCGAATTGTTTCTTTTTAGAATGTTTTAAAGTTTTTAATTCCGCGGAGGCACTGAAATAGGTAATTAAAATTTAAATTTTATAGGTTATTTTATAAATTATGGGGGACGCTAAAGAAAACTGTGCAAATGATGAAGTCTTGAGTTATAACAAGGAATAGGAGTTTGAGGTTCACATAATGTATAAACCGACCACAGGTTCTGGGTAGCTCCAGATTATTACCCTACTTTGAATAAATCTGGAAAAAAAACAGATATGTGAATACATGCTAATTTATTACTTCTTTGTATGAGATAACAGGGCAGGAGTCTTCCAATTGAATAAATGGAGGCATTTTGAAAGGGAATTGGCAAGGACCAGGGTTTCTGTCATAGGCTGGAATAATTTAAAACCTATATTTTTCCAACAAAATATAAACTACAAAGGCAGAGTGGGAGAGCAAAAGTGAGAAATAATCATGTTTTTCTAAGAGCCATTAGCTCGTAAAATTGCTATGCAAGGGAGTCTTCTTTAAATCACTCTAAAACATTTTTCACCAGTACAGACTCCTCCGAGTTATTGATAGGGTCAGTGCAGATTTCAGTAGGAGGGAAATACATCCTTATGTTCCCCTCACAGGAAGTGCATTAAAAATATCAGGTACCTTTTTTTGGCTCAATATGGACTTTTCCTTAAAGTGGTGAGAACAAATAGGTAAGATTCAATTATAAAAAGGCATCAACTCAGCAGTTTTTACAAAACATATTTTGAACTACAGATCACACTTCAGAATTCTTACCCCCAGTACGTGTTGGAAATGTAATTGAAATTAACTAAGGACTTACTCATGTGCAACTGGTTGTGGGTTTTAAGACCCCGTAATCTCGGTGTATTTAATCATGTCGAGCACTCTGAGAAGCCACCTTTAAAGGCGATTTTATTCATAATTTAGGAGGGAATAATATGAATTCTTGAATATATATGAGATCTTCCCATAAAAATAATGCAAACTGTATGTTCTTCTTTTATGTAAAAAGTCGATCATATTTTTAGAACATAATTTAATATCCAATTTAATTCTTTATATTTTATTCTATTATATACCAAATGTATTTGTCAGATATCAGTGTTTTTTTTTTAATAAGATCACTTTATTGGCCATAAATAATTTATTGTATTAGGAACTAGTCTTTTCACATACCCCAACTTGTTCTCCATGAGACAGGGAGAGATGCTTTGGGTCAGAGCACAGGGTCAGACATTTATATGGCGCCCCTGGAGCATTTTGGGTTAAGGGCCTTGCTCAGGGGCCCAACGGAGTAGGTTTCCTCTGCCAGCCGTGGGATTTGAACCAGCAACCTTCCAGCCAGAGGCACAGATCATTAGCCACAGAGCCACTGCACCTATCCCAAAGAGATAAAGATGTTTTTAAAGGAGAGCCTTTTAGAACAGTTTTTTTCATACCTTTTTTTGACTGAAAGATTCTAATGTATTTCTACAGGAAATGAAAACTTTTGTCTCCGTGTTCCCAGGAGATTCAGTCAGTACCATGAACGATAACTGGATGTGAACCTGGTGGTTTGAGAACAGCAGGCTTCCCAGGAACGGTGATCCAGAATGACTTTGAGAGTGGAGACTGTGAAGAGGTGGCAGCTGGAGCTCCATTCTGCTCAGGACTGGCTGCAGTATGAGGTGGGTGTGGATGGCTGCTATGTGGTGAAGATCCAGTGTGCTCTGTGCAACAAGCACAAAGCCAAGATCAAAGACTTGCGAAACTTCAGTCCAGCATTTGTGAATGGTATCGAGGGGAACTCTTTGAAGAAGGACAATGTCAAGAAACACTTTCAGAGTGAGATGCATCAGAAGGCCTTGGCCCTAGAGAAATTAAGTGGCAATGTACCCAACCTGCCTTTAGTGTTGGCCCAGACCATTGAAGAAAGTCACCTCAATCGACTTTTTGATATTGCCTACACAGTTGCTAAACTAGAGCTACCGCTTGCAAAGTTTAAGCAGCTTGCCAAATTGGAACTGCGCCATGGGGTGGACTTGGGCCAGACAGCCATCACTGAGCAGAAGTGCAAGGAGTACATTGACTACATTGGTCGATCAACAAAGATTGAGCTGGTGCACGCCATCCAGGAGGCTCCCTATTTCTCTGTGATAGTGGATGGTTCAGCAGATCCAAGCATGACTGAAAAGGGAATGATTTATGTGCTGTATGTGGATCGTACTGGCCTGCCCTGCATGCGTTTCTTTGGTTTCCGAGAGGTGGAGCATGTGCATCCAGAATGTTTGAAGCGGACAGTTCTCAATGCATTTTTGGAAGAGGGCATTGACATAGAACGGAAGCTTGTAGGCTACATGGCAGATAGTGGCACTATAAAGGCAGACATTCCACCTTTATTGCAGAAGGAGATGCCCTATCTCATTTCGTTAAACTGTGCGAGCCATCGATTAGAGATGGCTGTCAAGGGAATATTTCATGGTACTAGTTTCGACAATGTCAACGAGATGCTTCACCTCCTGGCCAAGCTGTACTGGACCTGCCCAAGCCGAATGCATGAGCTGAAGACCCTGGCACAAATAATGCTGGAAGGAGAGACCAAGCCCCACCAGGCTGAAGGCACTCGGTGGGTGCAGCACAAACAGCGGGCAACCAGAGCCCTCTTACAAGCCTACCCAGCTGTTGTCTGCAACCTGGCCAACATGTCCACCCAGACAACCCTGCCCAAAGAGAAGACCATCTTCCAGGAGTATCTGAGAACTCTGCGGAGCCTCAACTTTGTGCTACACTTACTCTTTTATTCTGAGATACTGGAGCCCATTGCCAAGCTGTCCCGTTCATTGCAAAACAGCACTGTGGATCTTGTCTATACCGCCTCACTGCTAGAGAAATTCTACAGCACTCTGGAGCGATTCAGCAGGGGTGCTCTGCATGGCCCTCTCCATGAGGTGCTGGAAGAAACAGAAAAAGATCCCCAATCTGTCTATTTCAGTGGGACTCGGCTGCAGTGTGAAGCTGAGATAGTTAAAGCATTTAAAGAGAAGCTTCCTTCTTATGTGGCCACTGTGTCTGACTGCATCCTTCACCGGTTTGGTGCTCTCCATCTGATGGAGCCCATCCGCTGCTTGAAAATATTGGAGGCTGATCAGTGGCCTGAATCTCCAGAGGACATGGAGAACTATGGCACTGTGGAGTTACAGGTATTCTGCCGGCATTTTGCCAAGCTTTTGGCCATCAACCAGGTAGATGTGACAAAGCTTTTGGAAGAATGGGAGCAGTTTAGGCAGTTTCGAACTGAGTGCCTCGCTGAACTTTCCAGCCAGCAGATGTGGCAGAACATGCTGACTCGAGATCGTGCACGTTTCCCCAATTTCTACCATGTTATCCACATTCTCCACTGCTTCCCAGTGTCCAGTGTGGTTCTAGAGTGGGGATACTCTGCAGTCACCCGCTTGAAGGCTGAGAGCAGAAGCAAGATGTCCATCAACACACTGGAATATCTGACTAGGATCTCTGTAGAGGGTCCTGAGCCAGATGTCTTTGATCCCCAAGCAGCTGTCAGCCTCTACTGCTTTGAGCAAATGGGTTTCATTGCTGACCCTGTTGTCAAAAGGACATCTATGTCTGTGTTATCAGATGAAGAAATCAGTTCTCCCAATAAAAGGGCCTGCTTCACCCCAGAGGAGTACAGCAGTGACTGAAGGGCTCCGACGCCGCAGACAAAGCTAGCACAAACTAGAATGTCTCCGTAGGACGTCCTGGTATTGAGAGAAATGTAGAATACTGAGTTGCTTCAAAATGCTGTAGTTTCACACTGCTCATGCATGCGTGTTTTAAATGCGGTTCAGTTACCTTCAGCCTTAGGTTACAGTAGTAGATATCATTTTAAGCTTTTGAGCCTACTGAATATCAGCACTTGTACCAATAAATGCTGAATGCTGATGTTTTTATTGCTTGAGCATAAACTGTCTCACTATTATTTTATTTGGGTTTATCAAAGTCAAATAAACATGCAGTTTCTCAGATACGAAGATCAGTCTGCAGATTGAGAGAGATTGATCTCTCAATCTGCAGACTGCAATTATTGTTGATATTACTAATCATGTATTAATAAATGGGTGATTTCAAATCAAATTTATTTGTTTTGCATGAATTTGCAGTCACATTATACTGAAATAAACCTGAAGATTTTCCTCTAGTAACATTTAAAGTTTTACAAGGGTATTTTCAGGGTCAGAATGTTACAGCTTTCTGACTGATATGGGAACCTATAGTATTTCAAGGGATATTATGTCAGTAAATGTGCCCAAATTTCATTTGAAATGTATAATAAATGTTGACATACACTAGTGATTTATATTTCCTTTAATAGTAGTAGTATTCCCTTTAGTAGTAGGATTTCTATTTTTTTAGTTTTTTTAGTCACACGATACTGTATTTTCTCCCTAGTATAAAATTTTAGAGGATCTTGGAAGTAAGTTTCATGGTATACTGTTTGGTAGCAGAGGTTTGAATGCCTTTTCAGAAATTTAACCTTGTTTTTAAATGCATACATAAATATATATTTAAACATACATTCTGATTTGTTGAAATGTAAAAAATAGCAGAATTAGGTGCCTTTTGAGCTACATGAGTCCGTTTTGCTGACAGTCGAAGATAAAGCCTAAATAATGATGCTCACTCGTTATCAGTAGTGGAGGGAAAATAACTGATTATGTTTGCATTTTCATATTAGGCCTTTTGAGATGACAAGTTGACATTTTTGGTGTGGTAATTCCATATTAATTTTAATTTGATTGACAGCTATTATCTTTTATAGACAGATATAATATCTTTCTAAAAAATACAGAATAGGTCATTAGGATAGCTTGCTCATATTTTGCTGTGCCGGGACAAAGTGAGATTGCTGGCTAATGAGAACGTTTTTTCGTTCAGGCACAGGTGACTACAAGTAAGTTATCTGAATGTGAGTATAGTTTTCTGGTAGAAAAATGCTTTTGATAGAATTTATTGAGGGTAAACATATACATTTAGCAACATTAATAAAGATCATTTTTAATTCAATGAAGTATATAATAGCTATGATTTTACACTTTTTTAAGACTGATGACCCCTTTTCAAGAAATCCCTTGAAATAATGAGCTCTGTATTAAACAAACTGAAGTACACAATTAATTGAATGTCACTACAAACCTATACAGTACACTAACTTGTTTTATGAACATCCATTTAATGAGTTTTTGCATTTGAAAACCTAATTTTTAGAATGCAGAATTTTTTTTTTTCCCAAACCAAAGCATGCCTTGTGTATATTGCATCCATGCCCATCACGCCTCACACAGCTAGTCCCCACTTCTGTGCTGCATTATTGATTGTATGCTATACCCTACCCAGAACTTTAGCCATTTTTGTGAATTTTGTCTCAAAATTTCTTGCCTTTCTTCTAGACTTCCAATTTCTTGTCAAGCTTAACCCACTAATGCCACTTCATTTTCCACTGTATTGTTTAAATGTGTGCTGTTTATTGTAGCAAATGCTTGTGTTATATATACATACTGTATATATTTGACTATTATTAATATGTAAATATTATCTTAGGTCACATATCTCTTAATTATTGCCATTAATTAATGGGGAATTCATATTTGTTTAATGACCTTTCAAGATGAGGATTTAAAAATGAGGAGTTGATGAGTTAAAAGCTGATTAATTAAAAGCAGAAATGTAGGTCAAAAGATCCACTGTATGCTCACTCACCATGGAAGAGTGTTGATTTTACATCCTGGCAAATATTTTCCATCTCCAAGTAAGAGATAATGCCCCAGTCAAGTAATTTTATAACATCAATTTACAGTTTTTTGTTGTAGATGTAAGTGTTCAAGGTTATACATAGTGCTATTATATATATAGTGCTATTATTTGTGACGATAGTACAGCACTACTCTGGTAATATTTAGAAAAATGCTTGAAAAACTGCTAAATGCAGTTTAAATCAATTGACAGAGAATTAAATGCAAAGCTGAGCAGTGGAAATGTGGCTGGCCGCCTCTTTACAATTGTATGAAGAGATGGAAAGAGATAGCACACACAGCGGATAACTGTTTAATTTCTGCTGTACAGTTTGACACTGAGACAGTGCTAGATATAAATAGTTCATCTATTGTGCAGCAGAATGTTCTAAACATTACACTGAATGTTGAGGACAAAAAGCATAAGAAGTGGACATGGTTTTCGTGCCTGTTTTGTTTTCTTGTTCAGGTCCACCTGAGAGGCCTCTGAACTGCATAATACATTTAATTCCGATTCTGTTACTGTATTCTTCTTTGTGCAATGCACAGTAATATTAAAAAAAACATCCATAATTATCCTCTTTGGAGCTGATCCTCTCTGGTTCCCATCAGATCTTTTACTATAGTTTTTTTTTTTTTACAAACACAGATTTTGTTATTAACACAGTTCAAATATTAAAATTCAGTTTCCTATATAAAGTAATTACGTTAAGAACAAACACTGGTGTCTCTGCCTCTGGAGAGAGAATTTGAGCTGCCTGTTTTGAAAGAGAGATTTACTGGCACATTTCGGTTTATGAAAACAACGGGCAGACAGGTTACCACCTCCAGGAATTTCTGTGCAGCAGAAAGAAATTTTATTTTAATCATTACTCACTTATTTCCCTTGCCACTCTCGTGCTCTCAATAATACAGTCACTCTAATAGTTTAAAACTGCATTTATATTTTACTCTTCTGGTTTTTGTACAGTCAGTGCTCCTATGAGAGTTACTCCTGCTTTTATCATTCTAAAACCTCACACCCTCCCTGTCCATCTACTGTTTACATCACAAGACTTTTCAACAGAGAATTAAATTTACAGCAAGATTAATTACATTCTTGATAGCTTAAACTAAGGAACCAAAAAACTGACAAATGCTAACATGTTTTCTACTTCATGCCTCTTCAGTGTTTGGATCTTGAAGTTGTGTTGCTCTTCATTTATTGATGCTGGCTTGTTGTGTGGCAAGACCCATTAAATGTATTTAACTGTTTTACTAGTTCTCATTTTTACATATGTTGCTTGTGCTGACTTCTTTATTTAAAATGAAAACTTTGTCTGAGTGGACTGTTTAAAAGCACTTGTCACTTTATTTAGGCAGCTTTTCCTTTTCCTTGGTTCCCTGGGGTTGGAAGTCTCTGATATTGTGACATTTTGCTGTCTAAGAGCTGAATGTCATCTTTACTTGCATCACTCAGATTTTACCTTCATCTGTTGTGACCTTGAGGTTTCCTGTGTCGTTGTGCCTTGAATACCTGCTTGGTCTCAGTGGGAGGTAACGTCTGCTGATTTCTCTCCTGCATCCCTTGACTGATGCTCACATTGGGAGTAGAAGTACAAATAAATAGATCAATAGATTAGGCTGGATGTTATACAGTATATTGTGGTTTTTAATGTTGTCAGTAATAGACATGTATTGAACATTCCGCACTTTATTTTAGCACTTGGATAATATAGATTTCTAGACCTCTTATGTAACAGGCTTAGTCTTCCTAAAACAAAGTGTTATCTAATTTTTCTGTCTGGTGATAAGCCAAGACGCTAATGAATGCACCTCCAGGAAGCTGCTTAAGATATGTTCGTATTCAAGAAGGGACCCATTGAGCTACAAGCTCAGCTCTTTGAGTTTTTGTCATTGTGTCTAGTCGATATACAGTAGAAGCAGAAATAGTGTTCCTTGTACTTGAACTTGAACTTTATTGCCATATGTAACCGGTAGTGGTACAATGGAATTTACAGAAAGTCTCTTGATTGTAAACAAGTGTAAAAAACAAGACAAAGTGCAAACAGTGCATCAAGACAATGTACAAACAAACAATAGACAATGTGCAAGTAAACATGTAGATGTTTGAATGTAAACAATACAGACGTGTAAACAATGACTGGAGATGTGCAATAGATAAGAAATCATAAAGAGGTAGATGGTGATGGTGTAGGTGTGGTCCGAGGGGGATGGCTAAATGTGTTCGCCAGCCTCACTGCTTGTGGAAAGAAGCTATTGAAGAATCTAGTGGTAAGTGTCCGTATGTTCTTATATCTCTTGCTTGAGGGCAGTGGGGTGAAGAGCTCATGCCCGGGGTGGTGACTGTCCTCTGTTATGGCCAGAATTCTACCACGGCAGCGGTCCTCATGGAGCTGTTTAATCTCGGTGAGACCGCAGCCGATGATCTTCTGGGCCATATTGACCATTCTCTGCAGTGCCTCTTTCTCGCGAAGAGGTGTTGCCATACCACACGGTGATCCCGTTGGTGAGGACGCTCTCGATGGTGCAGCGGTAGAAGTTCACCAACACATGTATTGGCATCCCCCATCGCTTGAGGCACCTCAAGAAATAAAGGCGCTGCTGAGCCTTCTTCATGATAGAGTCAGTGTTCACAGTCCAGGTTAGATCTTTAGAGATGTGAATTCCCAAAAACCTAAAGCTGGTGACTGTTTCCACTTCCATTCCATCAGTACTGAATGGGCTGTGAGTGTATGTAGTCTTTTCTATTTAAAAAAATAAAGGTCTTTTAGCCTGTCAGGGTACTGTATCTTATCTATTAGAGTAAAGTCTTACAAAATATTGTGTCCTGTACCTAGATACTTCAGACACTAACAAATAACATTGGTTTGGTTGAGCAAAGTGGTGTCACATGAATCACTGAAATATAAATGTGAAGGACAAGTGCCACTCCTTTTTATTTTGTTTTCACAAATTAATGGATGCAAGTGAACCTAGACATCATTGTAATAATAGGCACGCAGTACTGAATTACAGCAAGTTTTGCATGTCCCAGTTTTGATTGCCTCATTTGTCTTTTTTTAATTTTTGTTTCCAGCCCAAAAAAAAAACTACTCATAAACTTTCAGCTAAAGTAACCTTGCCTGTGATCAGATGAAGTGTTAACACTTCTAACAGAGGTAGGTTGATAAAAGATGCAGGGGGTTGATTTTCATTTTATATTATTCCCCAGATACATTCTCACATACTTCTGAAATGTTAGAGGAGAGCTATGAATATATAGGACAAATTACCTGACATGCTGTGGATACTGATTCACATGAAATTTATAAGTTGCAGATTGATGAAGTAATTTATTCAATAACATACAAATAACAAAATGAAAACAATGGACCAAATAAACTATTCTCATTCATAACCTAAATCCTTTATTTCCTCAGCTTTACCCAGAGTGCATGTCCCATTTAGGAACAAATGTGTATAAATTTTACCCTCTCCTCCTCTTTCTAAAAAAGAAAATAATATCATAACTATAAGTGTTTTACAATGGACACAATATGGGATCAGTTTCAGTGATGTTATCTAGCATCAATGTTTGTGCACATTTCTTGGAGTCAGTTTGCATTACTTTTTTTGGTTATCCTGAAAAAAGATCTGTAGTAAGGAGATACAATTATGTTATTATCTATGAAGATCTTTGTGTATCTGGGATATGTTTTTATTGAGTTCTTATAATCTAAAGAATAGCTTAGTTTGTCATCCCTGTCTTGTGAATGATCTTATCTGTTTTATATCACCTCAGAACAGCATGAACTGTACCATAGGGAATAAGGACTAAGTATTAGATAAAGATTAGCGAAGCATTTGGAAATCAACTTTGCTCAGTACATACTGGAAAACATTGATGTCTCTCAGGATCAGCCCAGTTTAGCATCACCACCTAAGTACAAAATGAAATGTAAAGTGATAGATAATACAGTTTCACATCCCATCCTCTTTGATGTGTGAAAAGATATGTGTAACAACTGTTGTGTTTTAATGTGGAGTCACAAATCATT
The DNA here is from genome assembly GCF_040954835.1 of Lepisosteus oculatus. Lineage (NCBI taxonomy): Eukaryota > Metazoa > Chordata > Actinopteri > Semionotiformes > Lepisosteidae > Lepisosteus > Lepisosteus oculatus. The sequence goes on along the minus strand of NC_090708.1, from coordinate 11,375,911 downwards.
TTCCTCTTTTATAACCAATTGTTTTGGATGATTAAGCTTAAAACTGTCCTAGAAGAGATATAGGCATCTTTCTGAAGTGTCACAACCAAATGAACTTTTCATTGAAGGACCTGGAAGGCAAAGTGCATTTCATTCATGTTGCCAGATCTTATTGACATAGACAGGGTTTTTCAATCTTCAGATCGAATGGATGTTGGTTCCAAACTAGCAACACTTCATGTGGAAAAGTTATATACTTCTTTTCCCCATGAAGGTTGTCTAGAATCTATAGATTAAATTAAAAGCCTTCTGAAAATACTAAAAATACTGTAAAAAAGTACCATCTCGTATGCTCTGTGTGAGTCCATTAATATTGTTATTGGAAGAGTTGGAAGAGTTTTGTTAATCTCCCTTTTACATGCATTTAATTATTTTTGTAGTTTTAATCTTTTGTGAGAATTACAGGTTTATTGCATATATTTTATATCTTCAAGATACCTGATGAGTATCCTGATACCTGATGAGTTATTAAAATTTACAAGGCAATAGGTTTCACTATTTAGTTCCACTACATGTCTACTGTACATTCTGCAATTGGCATGCCTTTTTGAGGAATTGATAGTCTTCGAACAAGCCTAAGTGATGGTGATCTGTACTATCACATCTGATGAAAATTGTCCACAGTATAGCCACAGTATACTGTATGTTGGAATTTGAGATTTTTAATTTAATAAGCTCTTGGCACCTTTGTTCATGACAACAATTTTGCACAAAAAAAAAATTCCATTCTCTAGAGAAAATTCAGCTACTTTTTGAATGAATTTCAGATGCTCCTACTGTTAAACTCCTGAGTTGGTGAGTTACAGTTTTTTTTTGTCTTTGTATGCGGTTGGCAATTTCTTATTAAACTGGGGTGGTGATTTAGTGCCGCTCGGGGGAAAGGTATCAGTACTGCAGATCAATTGTTAGTCAACAAGAAGGTAGTATTATAGGCAAAATGACACATTCCTCTGAAATGCAAAACATCATGGAAATAAATCAAGTGTACACCCTCTATTGACTAAGAGACTCTGAGAAAGTACACACTGATCAACAAGTAACTTGCTGCTGTTGTTTTCTAAGCACTGCCAAGAGAGGGCAGCACCAATTTATATGTGATTTCCCAACTGTAAAACCAACAAACTAAATATGTATTTTTAAAGTATAGTTTTAGTTTGATCGTGTCCGTACAGATTACAGATCTCAACTGTTAACTCTTCAACCCAGGTTTTTGGACAAATGTTCACCAAATTAATTGTTGGGTGGGTGGTCTCTGAAACTTTATGCAATTGCATTTGTAATATTAGTATAGAAAAATACAGAGAAAATACTCTTACTGCTTTTCTAAATTTCAAGCTAAACATGTTAAAACATGTTCTAAAAGCAAATGATACTAATTGCTTGTTAAACCTTCTTATAGTTTTCTCAAAAGTTGTGTTTTATAATCTCTATTTACTGGTGAAGCTAATCCGTAGACAGATTATGTTAATAATAATCACTATGGTTATTTTTTAGATAATTATTTTTCCTCTTTTTAAACTCATTAATTTATAATAGTGAATTCCCACTCAACCTGAACTACTCAGCCACCCCCTATAGACTTTTACTTGTCTCTCACTTCATTAATATTTAAATTTTGAGTTAAAAAGCCTTTCTGAACCTTAGCCAAAGCAAATGTAAAATAAAGAACAGCACTATTATTTCAGCTCTTTTATGCTTTGGCAGTGCTCTGAGTATTAGAAAAGAACAGTGAGCACGACATTAAGCTCGTTACAATAAATTATATGGTATCAGTCAAAATGCTGTAACTAGCATCCTCCATTTAAAAAGTCGTTAATACAGTATGAATGTGTTTTTATGTTAGTGTTCAAGAGGAATGGAATTATAGGGGCACAGATTTCTTCTAGGTCATTTGTAACATTTTTTAAAGGATCTATCATGAAAATGTGAAGTGCAGTCCTCAATAAGACGGCAAGAAAAACTCCAACACTGCCTCGTGAGATAATTTCCTGTCATCTGCAAGTCACCTGTGAGAGTGCTGTCAGGGAGACCTGCATCACTCCTCCAAACAATAGTAACTCTGCTGTAGGCTCTTTTAGTCTTGAATTGTGAAAAATGGCAGATGGCCCTGATTGTGGAAAGCTCACATGGCCCACATGCCTCCTGTTCTGTTACTAGGGGAGTAATGTTAGAGCCAAATTCATTAATAACTGGTGATGCAAGTTATGAAAAGAAAGAAGAAAACATAAAGCAGCAATATGTAAAATTAATTTGCCTTTTTAAAGTTTTACATTGCCTATCTTGACAGTCAAACTGTCATCAGGCACCTGGTCTTTAAGTGACTAGTACTTAAAGCACATAAGCTCTCAGTTTGGAAACCATTTTTCCTCCTTTCCCAGTCTACGAAATTCTTCACTGATTGCCTCAATGGCTCCCTTACAAGAACAATCAGTGTTGTATCTGACCTTTAGTGAGGATGTCAGCTCATTTATTTTATCCCGGTTCTCTTGCTCATGACTTCTTTGGCAAACGTTTAATTTGCAGGTTGGGAGGAAAGTAAATGTGTGCTGAAGGGCCAGGCTGGCAAGGGTGCTATGAGATACCAGCAGTGCAGTGAGTTTTTTAACCCCTTCCACAGGCCTGCCTGTTCCCTTAACCACTGAATTTCCTGTGCAGCTGCCTTCCCCTGTAACTCAAGGCACATATAAACAGTGAACATATAAGAAATGAACTCTTCTGCAATACTAATTCTTCTTACTGCGAGTTAAACGAGAAGACACAAAGTAATTCACCTTAAGGGCACTTTTGTTCAGTATTGTATGTGTAGCTATTGATTTCTATTGTATTTTGGAGCCCACTCTGTTTCCTTTGGAAGTGTTTCTTTTGTTTTCCAACACATTAATATCAAACAACTCAGAAAAAGCAGAGTACTTTTTTTAATGCAGTAAGCACTTGGTTTAACAGACTTCCTTTTAACAGACTTCAGATTAAATGAAATTATATTTGTAAAATGAAGAAACACTTTCCCCGCAATAATGATGAAGTGCACAGATAATAAAACAAAGTTAAATATGACATTGGTCTCAAATTAAGGAATAGCAGTTTAATGGCAGGCCAACTGCTTATGATGGGTTTGTGATCCTTGTGCTTTAGTGAATTTTATACAGTGTATTGTATTTCCAACACATGAAATAAAGAGCTTATATATTTATGATGAAAGGCGCAGAATCATGTTTCATTTACTGTAATGATCGCAAATGTTGAAATAATAAGTCAAAAGGTGCAGTAAGTATAAGTAGTATTTTTTTCTCATAGTGTTTTTGGGCTGACAAAATGTCATTCATGATTTAATGGACATTGGATAGTAAGAGACGCCTCTTCCTATTAGTCCATCAAACTGAGGGTTTACCGTTATAGTGATTTAATGATTAATTACACTTATATTCAGAAATTTTATTCACTACTTTGCTTTGCTTTATTTTGATATTATTTTTTGCTTTTATTTTACCATTCAACAGAAACCAAAATAACGTACAAAACTCCCCATACACATAAACTATAGAACCATCCTATAAAGATAATCCACTCCTTAAAAGAGGCACTTGAAAACATATGCAAATGTGTATAGTAACAAATTCTACCAGTTGAGTTAGTGGATCAGACATTTCCCAGGGGTGGTTTATACAGTGTACAGTATAATGCAAACTCTCTTCCTTCATTTTGTCTGTACAAATTATGGGAGAAATATGCCTTTTGAATGTGGGTCCTGCAATTCACCTGTACTACCATACTACCTGTATGTCTCACTTATTCATCGTTTAACCCGCTTGGTTAATGGGAAAACTCCAGGCCATAGGATAAGGCGACTCAAACCCCATTCAGAAAGAAATTAACCAGCTATAGCTGTAAGGTAGAGATGGGGTGGAGATGTGATGCTTGAGATGAGTCCTAAAAGAGGTGTTTGTGTTCAATATTTAGTGCTAATTTCTGTAATGATTAAGAATAGCTACAGTATGAGAGACTGACTTGTAGTTGTTATCCTCAGTTACTAACTTCCGTAAAGCTCACCGTTTCTGCTTTAAAGCATATTAGATTGACACTGATATGAATGTAGTTGTGATTTTCTTTGCTTTGTACTGTATCTGCAATGTATTTTATATGATATATAACAGTAGGAAAATGAGAATTACAGTAAATCCATTAAATATGCCTGTATTCAACCCTTAATGTATGAGTCTTGGTACTTTCTTGTCTAGTCTGTTAAATCACTTCTGCTCTTAGGGTTGAGTGATTGCTGCTGAGCTTACATTCTCTGGAGGGCGATAGGCCTCCTTGGGGCTGTAGTCCTCCTATTTATCTCTCACAAATGCTAAGTACTCAGCCATGCTGCCTCTGCAGTACTGTGTAGTCAGCCAGCAACAAGCTGATAGAAAACTTGAGCTCTATTAAAGACTCCTGTCCAGAAGTTTAACTTCTCTCTCCACATCACTTCCTGCCATTCTGCTAAATAATAATTCAGAAAACAGCAAGGTGTTTTTTTCTCTACCTGCATGTAGAGTACATGTACTGTATACAGCACATACAGTACAGTATACAGCACATATGCACATTATCAAAGTTAAGTTAATAGCCGCTTGGTTTCTGTAGGGTTTTGTTTCATCCCCCGACACTGGATTAAACCCTGCTTAGAACAGAGCAGTCTCCAACATTATCTATGAAGTGCCAGTCAGACGTCTAAAAGATCAAATGCATCCATGTGTACAGTGAGTGCTATCAGCCACCTGAGATGTAGTGAAGTAAGGTAAATAATGGTTGATTTTTTTACCAGAAATGAAATGACTGTAGCATTTAAAAAAAAAGCATGTACCTCACTGTAACACTTTCATTGTAAAGTGTTAATCCGTTTAGACATTATTTACATGAATATTTGTTAATTTAAATTGTACAAGAAGAAATGGTTAGTATTAATTATGTTTTTCAAAGAGCTCATACTTACTGACACCATTCAAAAGTAAGCAAATTGCTTTTCAGCTCCTATTTAAAAAGACATACAGTAACATTTTCTTTAGGGATGGTTGTAATGCTTTCATGTCCCAAAATTATTTCTTTCATTTTCATGATTCCAAATTGCCATTGCATCTATTTGCCCATGTTTAATAACACTGACCTTCAGATAACAAACTCTGGCCTAGGGTTATACATAAGGACTATCCTTTGTATATAAGAATGATTACATTGTCCTACAGCTGTTTGGTTATGTTTAAACAGGTTGTGTGTTGATTAAGTATTGATTGCATTGTTTAAAGGGAGAAAGACAACAAAAGAAAAAAATATTTTACTGAATGTACAATACACTGAATGGCATTATTGGAACCAATACTATTCGTTGAGTTTTTGAGCTTTTAATCCTTCTCAGTTTATACAGTTTTATTTTTTTTCCAATTCTAAATGGTGTGGGGGAAAGTATTGCCAGAATTTTTCCATTATTTGATTTTGTAGATTGTAGAGGTAAACAAAAGAGATACTACAATGTCACTAAATACATGAAAGCTGTGCTTAAAAGAAAACAAGCACATAGCACATCATACTCACTGGGTTTGTTACAATAGAAGAGTCTTGTTGGACTTGAAGTTGTTGGAGCTAGAAGAAGATTTGATGTTAGCAACATTTCAAAACTTGTGATACAAAAAGGCTTGCCATTTTCAATATGGAATCTGGCTACTGGCGGAGAAGAAGTGTCAGCGTTGCAAATGGAAGTTGAGTGTACTTCATTTTAAAGCAAGTTCATTTAGAAACCATTCCATTCCACCGAGGATCAGAAAAGGTGACAGCCAACTCAATCTCACTTTTCCGTCTTGTTCTGGAATTACTCTGTTTCTTTTCTAAAAATACACAGCCTTCATTCTTCAGCGCGTGTGATGGTTTTACCACTGCACTACATGCACTGCTTCTTGGCAAATTTAAGAGTTTTCACATAGATTTTAGGAATAATAAATAAATTGACCCATGCTGGCGCTAAATCTCCTACTGCAAAGAGCAGGTATTTTTTGCAAAGCTGGCAATTCTTTGATTAATATCTATTGCCCAGTTTATTCTTTGTCAGTAAGCATAAAATCCATTGAATTAAAATTTTAAACTTAATTGCTTGCAAAGGATCTGAGCACTTAGGCTAAGTCTAGTACACTATTGCAGTGGTTGAATCAAATCAATAAAGCACTTTAGAAGAACTAGAAAACCGCATTTCTTGTTATGTCTCATTTTGGTGTTTGTTCTGGCTGTGGTACACATGAAATGAAAACACTACAGAGTGTAAAAGGAAAACTCAATTACTTTATAAACCTTGTTGTAATCAAATTCAGCAATGGACCTCAAAATTTCTCTTTTTCATAGAAGCCAAAGGAACATTTAAAGCAGTTCACCTGCACCCACAAAGGAGTCACACAGGGCGGCGAAGAGGAGCTGTAATCACAAAACAAAGCGAGTCTGTGCAATACGTACTGTATAAGCCGATTACTGGGAAGGAGCAGGGAGTACAAGGAGCTGAGCAATATTTGGTACGTGTCATGTAAAACAAGCATGTAACTAATGAATAAATCATGACTGAAGCTCTGGCCATGAAATTGTGTGTAAATTAGGAAGTTCTTGGCTTCATAGAAATTAATGGAACTACCTCAAACCTCACTGCCGATGTTGAAGCAGTGGTATGGTGGTGCAAAAGGTAATTACCCAGAAGAAGAGAAGATTTTCTGCGGTTGTACACTACTTGTTTATCACGTTGCATTGCTCATACATAGCTCCACTGACTTGAGTCTTCTTTATTCTTTTGAAAGGGAACCCTGGTGTGTAGTTTTTTTCCAGGTTTCTGCCGTTTGCTTTTGTTAATTTTAATTATGGTTTATTCCGATTGTTTTCACAGTATTAAGCAGCCTCTCTCTTTAGGTTATAAGATACTTCAGCCTGTGAAGAAGATTTGTTTCCAAAAGTATAATGGCTTAATCTGCCAACTTCATTGTGGTAATGCTGAATATTTACTATCTGGAGGCTGAAGAACATTTCCTGTGTCAAAACGTTTTTTTCCCTGAGCCTCCCGGAAAACGACCTGTAGCTGGACAAGGTTAAAACAATTTCTAGGGGCAAAACCCTCCCAGTTGTGTTGCAGCACATACAGTACTGTACCTATCCTGATCTTGACAATTTTGGTATTTTACAGCCCCCCTTGTTCAAGTACAACTGTAAAATGTAATTTTCATAAATAGAAAAAAAAATAGTAAACAGCCCTGAACACTAAAGTAATCATGCAGATACTTTCTCCTTCGTCCTATCAATTCATGTGTTTTGTCTTCCCTACCCCATCTCGCTGTCTCACGTTTCTGCATGATCCTCTTTTCCATACAGCAGAAGAAGACTCTGTAGCCCAAACATGCGTTTCTCAGACAAAACATGAATTTTTAGCATTAAGTTTTGTACCCTTGTTAGAGTACGCAGAAACACTAAAAGTAAAAAAATTCTCAAGTTTTATACTGTATATGTACTGTATATGAAAGGACAGGATTCTTCTGTGGCTATCTCTTTCATGTTAGCATAACTTTTAGACCCTGGAAATTTAGTATTACCATACATAATACTACAATAATAGTACAATGCATATTAATTCTAATTACTTATTACTGCATATTAGAATGCAGTGTTGCTGCCTCACAGGACTGGGGCCCTGGGCTCAAGTCCTGGGGTGAGAACGGTATGGATTTTGCATGTTCTCCCCATGTTCACATGACTTTCCTCCCACAGTCCAAAGACATACTGGTGGTAGGTTAATTGGTTTCTGGGAAAATTAGCCCTGCTGTGCTATGTGCTTGACTGTGTCTCTGTTTGTGCTGTGATAGACTGTTGTCCTGTCTATGGTGTATTTCACTTTATGCCCCTTGCTTGCCGGGATAGGGTCCAGCAACCCCATGACCCTGTATTGGATAAAGTGGTTAGAAAATTGATGAATAGATACATGGATTGTTTCAGAATAGCCTTCTGAAAATAACAAGAAACTTGAAGGCTACATTCAAGGATATGGTAAGTCAGTAGTGCATCCTAAACTAATGAAAAGGTGAACATAGGGCGGGGGAGTTCAGCATGTTGACTTTCAGTTTTTCACTATTTGAAATGCTGCAGATTGTGTTCTGTAGATTGTGTTCTGACGTTTTGAATTCTATGGCCACACTCTTTGCCAGAAAGACTTAAATGGTGGATAAATAATTAAATGTGCATTATTAACTGTAAGCCTATCCAAAATACATCAAGCCTGTCTACTGTGATGCCCTCTGTCCTCACTTTACAAAAGCTCAAATCTGCATTTTGTGTATTTTCTCTCTAAGAAAAAAGCATTTAAAGCAAATGGTGTCAGGCACATATTGCTGTGAACACTCCATACACTGACATCTGAACACCAGCTCAGAGATTACACAGACAAATTGTGTCTCCCTTTGATTTTGGCTTCAGGGTTTCTCCCAGCCTTCAGAGACAATTCTTTTTAATAAGCTACCATCGCTGCCTTGTAAAGAATAAATCAGTGTTACACCCCTACTTAGAAGGTCATTTAAGGCATTGTACTATTGCTTTGACTGCACATTTGATGACAACTACCACAATTATATATATAAATATTTGTTGCTCTTTAATGCTATAAAGTAGATTGTTTCAGACTCTTAGTTTGAGGACTCATTTTGAAATATTGGTGTAAACCTATCATCTAACAATCAGAATACAAAGGATAAACATTTTTTCCTTAAATATATAAAATTACCCGGTGAATTTTATATATAAAACATAAAACACTGTGCTTGGTTTATGCGTGAATTAAAAAAAAAAGTGGATTTTAGATATTGATTACATTTTGGTTAATTGAACATTCATGACTGACCAGGATACACTCTAGTAATTTTAACTACTGCATTAGCACACAAAATCACTTCATTAGTGGAAGACTGGACTGGACACAGGTGCTGAGGTGAAGTGATACAACAGGTGATAAGGCATGTCATATGGCAAGCCAAAGGAAACAAATATTTAGTGTTTATCTAGAGGGGACTCCTTGTAATATCAAGATGTACAGTAGGTGTCTGGACTAAATCTGCACCTTATTGCTTGCCATCAGGGGCTTTACCAGCCAGTGATTCCTAGCCTGGAAAGACGTTAAAAACTGTTCCCTAGTGATCGGCCATGATCTGGGACTCCGTGAGTCACGTCACCTTGCCAAGATCGATGGAGAGGTCCAAGTATGGAGGTCTGGGCAGCAGTTTCTAGTTGTTACAGAACTCTACCTCTGATTGATGGATGGTTACCTGACTAAACAGAAAAAATGATTACTTACTGAGGGTTCATCCTAATGTGGCAACATTCTATCAGGACATTGCACATCCTCATACTGCCTTTGTGATGACAATGTAACATTTAGTTCAGGTGGGTAGCTGCATGCGTCAGCATGCGTAGGCTGCAAAGGAACAAGTAATAGGTTTATTCCTTGCTGAAAAAAAAGAAGAAAGAAAACACAACGTTTTGGCTGTGGAGCCTTCTTCTTTCGGCCGAAACGTTGTGTTTTCTTTCTTCTTTTTTTCGGCATGGAATAAATGTCACATTTATACTGCAGACATTCTTTTTGTGACATTTGAGTCTCACTGAGCATTGATGAATGAGAAAGACGTGTGGCATCTAGGGCACAGAGACCAGTGAACAGGGACATACAGGTATTTGTCCAGGATATTCAATTTGAGAAGAATAGGACAGAAGTCAGCATCTGTTACCTGGTGCAAAACATGTGTTGCAAATATACAACTTGTGTTGCTTCCAATGGGGGCCACACACTACTAGCCTGATTCAATATTTACAGTACACACCGTGTCCATCAACCCCTGTTGAAAATGAGAAACATTAATTGGCATGAATAACTTGTCATGTGTGGTCAATAAAATATCATTGCACCAGGTGCAAAAAATATTTTGTTATTTTCTTCATAATAACTCAGTGAATTTGTAAAACCTATAATGCATGATGCATTTCTTTTGATACTTAGATTATATTGAGAATATTACATATTAAAATGCAAATATTTTTATGATATATCACCACCCTTTTCTGAAGACAATCCAGATGAATGTTTTGCCATTATTGGAGGACTTCTCCTCAATACAAACACCACCCCCTCAATGCACTTTTCCTAAAAGCACGGAAGCTCTGGTAGTCCTTCAAGTGACTTTGACTGCTGAGTAAAGCAACTTCAAACTACACACCGTACATAGACCCTTTCATTTTGGTACAGCAACAATAATAATAATTCCTTACACTTATAAAACAATTTTTTTGGACACTCCATTCAAAGCACTTTACATGTAATGGGGACCCCCCTCCACTACCACTAATGTGCAGCCCCACCTGGATAATGCGACGGCAGCCATAGTGCACCAGTATGCTCCCCACACATCAGCAATTGGTGGAGAGGAGAACAGAGGGATAGATGGGGATTAATTGGAGGCCATGATTGGTAAAGGCCAATGGGAAATGTGGCCAGGACACCAGGGTAAAACCTCTACTCTTTTCGAGAAATGCCCTGAAAAATGCCTTTTAATGACTGCAGAGAGTCAAGATTTCGGTTTTATGTCTCTGCTGTATTCAGTATACTAAAGACTGATTGACTGTATTCAAAAGATAATTTTGTATTCAATCTTGTGCTAAAAGTAGAACATTAGGAATTTGAGCAAAGGAAATTTGAGTGGTACTTGGTAATAACAATGATAATAATAATACATTGTAGTTCAATATATTTCTCTGAATGTTTTGTTTGTTAAGGCAAATATAATGCAAATACATTTATTCTTGTGGATTTAGTTATTTACTAAAAAACATCTGACTCTGCAGTATGATCTATTGTATTTACATTTATTTCTGTAGCAAGTCTCATCTTTAAATTCAAATAAGTACAGACAAGATGACAATATAGCTTTTCTGAAAGAGCATCTCAAATTGAAATGCTGTGTAGCCTATGACTGGCAAATTGGCACTAGCATTTTCCAATTTGAGCTAAATATAGATCTTTAAGCATCAGCACCGGAAGAAAATTAATATGACTCACACAGAATAATACAAAGTGTTGCATAGAAACACAGAGGCACTGATATCTGTTTTTAAATGATCATGTCCTTTTATGTTCAATTAAATTTAGTTCTCAATAACAGTCTAAATTACTTGCATTACTCTGCACAGATTTCTCCTAACAAAGAGGTGACACCTTCACCTCTGAAAGACAGTGGTTGTCCAGCTCTGTTATCCTTTTTCTGGGGAAGAATGACCTGAATTTGAAGTCCTGGATCATACTGTACAATACCTATATTACAGTTTTCCAGTAACTTAATCTTTATTGTTATGTTTGCACTTTCACCACTTCTCTCCCCAGTTTATATTCAGCAACAGGAGTAGTTCATGTGGTGAATAAGCAATTCCCAGAAGGACTGACTCTGCCTGTCCTTTTAGGTCTCAGGTTTATTGAGAGAGAGAGACCCTGCTCCAAATATTCACTCTTTGATTTACTGCTCAACTTGAAAAACAGTACAAGCCCAGTAATTAAAGTAGTCAATATTAACAAAGCTGTGAAATGAAAGCAATATTACACTGTTTTTTGCCTAATACAGTATGTCACACTAGTGCTGTTCTGTTTTTGGCCATTTTTTCTTTCAGTCTATGAAACAGTTTACAAAAAAAGATGTATGAGCCAATATTTGTCACAATTCTGAGCTTTCACAGATACTAGCCACTCTGCATGCGGTATTATATTGCTAGAATTTTTTCACTATCAATAACAGCAAAGGACTGCATTTTATCACCCTATATTTTACCTCAGAAAATAAAAATAGCAGAAACACATGTCAAGGAAACTTTGCAAAATGGCTGGAGGATCTTTTTGATAAATGGTATTAATTTATTTTTGTGATATAGACCTGTGATAATGCATAAAGCGTAAATCCAGGATTTGGTCATTTTTAGCAGTGCTCAGGTCTTATAATGCACTTAATTTCCCAGAAACTTATTGCAGTTCTTTGATGTGAAAACACTTCAGTGACATGGCTGAAAGCCTGATTAACGTTAACATACTCTTGCAATTCTCTAGTCACAATGAATAAGAATCCAGTAAGAAAAGGCAGGATGACCTCATGCGCTATATTTCTTCCGTTTAAATGAGAACCATTGAGATAATAAACTCTTTGAAAGCCACAAAATACAGATTCTACAGATTCAGTGTTACATTGACTTTAAATTACAAACAAAGGTATTATGATAAAACAATGGATCTATTTCCGTGCTTATTTAATGGGTAAAAAGAAAAGAACATTTATAGCATAATAAACAGGGAAGGGAAATGAAGACAAAGACATTACTGTGCATTAATTCCTACACATGAACTGGATGTCCCAGAGTGAGCTTCTTCAAGAGGAAGATTCTTGACATGTCATCACTATAATGGTATCTGTTGCAGGCTTTGTGACAAGTAATTATTTAATTATTGAAATGAGCTTAAGATTTATCAATTCTAAACAACAGGATCAGCAAACACGGTAATGTCATAAAGATGACTTAAAATCTTATTAAGATGTAAACTGACAAAAATGGAAAATACATTTTCAACTGATTCACAGATTTAATCTTATTTTTTCAGGGTAAAGAAGATACAATACATACATTTATATTATCTTTTTGAGTCAAAGAGTTATAGCTATGAAGTGAGAACATTTTCAAATCATGGTAAAGGATGTTTTTTTTAATGTGAACGTTGATTTGATACTTTGTATAGAACATTTTGTAGTTTTTGCAATTTAACTATTGATTTGAATGTTTGTTTTTTTTAATATTTCTCAAATTTTGGCCTGTTGCACTATAGGCTTTTGTGTCTTACATAAAGCAACACTTTTCACTGAAATACTGATAGCAATTGTGTTGTGTTAAAATATCCTAGATTCATTCAGATAATTCAAATTACAGTACATTCAACAGGTTTTCATTTTCTTTCCCGTATAACATGTTTTTTTTTTGTTATGCTCTTTACTTTTAAACAGCGTTATGCAATTCTTTACTAGCTTGGCTCATATTTCCAATTTTGTATTCAGAGTCAAATTTTCAATATAATTATAGATGTAGAGATCCTTGATGATATTTGAGGAGTACATTTTCTCCCAGAAAATAAGACATCCAAGATATAATGAGTTTAATGTCTGTTAGACACACAGGACTACAAAGTGGTTTTGAATTTTTTTAGCTAGAGATGAAAAATCTGAGTCCTATAGTTTACGAGCACAGGCTTGTTTTGTCCCCTGCCTTGAAAAAAAGGCACAATCATGAAAGCAGTCAGAATGTTCTGGAGTTTTGTATGTCTCTGGCCTTAGGATAGTGGTGACTCATGGCCACAGGGCTAAATATTACAGTTCAATATACAGAGCAAAAATATAATGGCTTTTCAAGGTACCATCGACACCAGGTACACTCAGTTTCATTAATCACCAGCCTTCTCAGGGGGGCTCTTGTGTTAATAATTTAATAGATATTCCTCTACCTCATATATCACTGTGCACATGGGGGACAGCTTCTGTTTTATGTTAGCCCACAAATGTGGCAGATGGAAGATGCGTCTGCAATGACTGAGGCTTCGCGGGCTGCACACAGCCATGAACCACAGGCTCATTCTTCCATTTTCAGCACAGGAGCACAGCTTCTGCTTTTCTTTTTTCTAACATTTCCCTGTGCACACCTTCACAGAACAACTAATGCGAATAAACACCACTGCACTCCTTTACTTGACATACTGTACAAAACCCTGGGTTCAATGGGTTCTGGTATGTCAAACTAGCCCATACTTTTTGGATGCAGAAAGGAAACAGTGGAACTTTGAATTCATATGGGGGTCTGGATACAGTTTCTGTTGAAACTGACCATTACCGAGCACAGCTGGACAGCAAAGGAGCCACTGCTGTACAGCAGGCTGAAAACCCCAGGTTGATTTTTCTTTGTACACATTTGTGCCACTACTAGGAATTGGCAGCCTGCCATTAACTGTGGGTAGCAGATATTGCATTCAAACATAACATTGATGGACTGTAAGGGTTCAATCTGAGCCCTGCACTTAAAGCAAATGAAGACAAGCTTTCTGAGAGCAGTAAATAACTGAATTCTTGGGTTTCCTTTTCATTACTGATACTGCCAAGCCATAATACAAGATTAATCTAATTTGAACACATTAAAGATTTCTTGGAACAACATTATAAAAGATGTATTTGTTTTTGCATATTTGAATTAAAATGTATTAAAAAGAAAAAAAAAAGCAGATGCCTCTTATTGTTAAAATGACTTTAGAGTCACTGCAAATGACTTTCTGTTTGCTGCACATTGTTGCAGAATAAAAACAAAACAAAAAAAACATATTAAGGGGTTAAGGGCATTTACCCCCTAGCTAGATGAGACAGATGAGATTGGTCTTCTCCAGCTTGGAGTGATGGATTTCATATTGTGTATCAGTTGGAAGGTCAGAACAAGATAACCTCCAGTGTTAGTTGACATGACCTTGGGTTAAACCAAGCCACACTCACAAAGTGAACACGCCAAGGGCAGGTAGCAGTGGTATTCTGTGATTATACTTCATGTGAATGATTGATACAGCCAAATCAAAGGCTTTGGAATGAATTGAATGCCCTGGGAGATCTCAGCTCAGTTTACTTACGTTTCAAACCCTTTGAGGTAATCCAGTCAAACTAAATGAGAAAACTTAATTTACATATCAGAAGGGCCTTTCGTTTAAGATCTACCCCCACAAAGACTTAGTCAAGACAAATATCCCCCTATTATCTTAAGAGTCATCAAGCTTCTGTTTTTTTGTTTAATTTTAGCAAATGCCCAGCTTGACGGCTGCCTTGTGGTTTCACTTTACTTTTGCAGATGGTTGATTTTTATTCAAAACAGTGTAATAATATTACAATATAGTCACACATTCACTTTAGAAGGTCAGAAAAAAAAATGATACCAAAGAATGTGGGAAGGAGAAATACAGTACAAGTACTGTAATTTGGTATATTTCATTTTCCTCTCATATTTTTTAATCTATTACTAGTAATGAGGTTTTCAGAAATAAGGAACTGCCTAATTACTGAAGGAATACTGTCCTTCAAATTGTCAAATTTTCATTTGCCTGTAATTGCTGCAATACGTCTAACAGGATTTAGAGGGTAAAATGATTATTGTTTGAGCTGCCTCTCTTGTACATCATTTCAGATTTCTTGAACAATCTAATTGTCAATCCACATCTTGAAGAGCCACAAGAATGAATGGAATGCTGGGAATTAAATAATTCCCTATGTTTGTAGATCAGGTAATTTAAAAAACAAAATACTATTCAGTTTTACCAATACATTTACAAAGGAAAAGAAGACTTCACTGCACAGCAATAATACCTGAGATTTTACAGAATAAATGCTCCTGTACACTTTCAACTGAAAAAGCAGAAAATCAAATTAGTCTTTAGGCTATGTTAACTGTGTGCCTGCTTATGCAAATTTACTCAAAACAACAAGCATGAAATATGAAGAACATGATGCGGGCTGACATAAGATCCTGCAGCTTGTAAAATCAGGAATGTCTTAAACTGATGGGAATAGGAATATTATTTTTATCCTTGCAATTATCCAGTAGTAACATTGAAAACAGACTCTGATTTTCTTTACAAATGGTCACAATTCAATGTAATCAATAATTGAACAAGCAAAAAATAAACTATAAATCCAGTGTGCTTAGTCACCTTACCTAAACTAAAAATGTAATATCCTCTTACACTAAAAATAATAAAGCTAGAAAAGATAGATTGATTCAAGTATGACTTGACAGATGGCTGATTCACCCATACAACCCACTAGTAAGAAAATAATTAATTACTCTAAACCACTCCCAATACCTGCATCTACAGTATGTTACTGCAAAAAACAAAAATAGTGTTTCTAACCCAGAGAAAGAATGTCATCATTTTTACCACCTCTTTATGGAAGGAGATACAGTATACCCCACTGGAGTAACTATATTAACACATATTCTGAAATGTGAGTCTTTAATATTCCTGAAATCCAAATCTTTCTAGAATTCCTACCTACTGTATACACTTTCCCATACATGCAGAAAACATATCCATGCTTATCATCCTAAACCTGCTTTTGTTACTTGTGTTTAATTATTATTCATATGACCTAATCATCATTTGACATAAGTATGATTAGGTATCTACTTGAGAATGAGTCCATTGGCTACTTTGCATAAATTCAGTATGCCAGTAGCTGTTCATAAAAGCATGGCTGAAGAAGATGCCCATCTCTCCATTCCAGAGTTAAACCTCTAACATTTGGCAAATATTCATGCTGATATCCATAAAAACTAAAGTAACATGCAATGTTAAGTAAAATTGAGTCCCTTGATTATGCAGATTACACTACCTCCCCTCCACCACACACACCCACCTCAACAACTCAATGGTTTGAGTATTGCATGTGTTTAATTGACATTTTATAGCTTTTCTTTATATAACAATTTAGGGTATAGGAAGAAGTGTCACCTGTTTTATGCCCTCAGTAATAACAAAGCAGAAAAACCTCTAAATTATAAGGATAATGTTTTGTTGAAGATTAAATCTTTTTCTGTGTTTTTATTTGATTTGTTTTGCTATTACTACTGTATGTCCTCTTAGGCTTATCTTCTACCTTTATTTTCACTGATTAAAACCATTTTGGTCAGAATTTACTTTAGGTCTCTGTTATATCTGACTTGTTATACAAAGTCATTTGTACTACTAATGGAATTAGGTGTCTGTGGTCAAGAGTTAAAATCCAATGAATTCTTAGTTGATTGCTTCTGATCACATTTATGTCCTCCTGTTTATTTGTTATGAATACATTTTTATATGAAAATATGTAATTATTAAACTTTTATAAATGTCATTTTCAACTCCTAAAGTGCTAACACATTTTTGCACAAGTTGTTTGTTGTTGTTCTAAATACAAATGTTGTTTTAAAAATACCCGGACTGTTTTAGGTTCTGTTGCCATAGGTAGCAACATTTCATCTCATTCAACTGTGACATACTCAAACCGAAAGGCTGTAAGGTATGCAGATTTGTGGTCATTCATAAAATCTTTAAATGATATATTGGAAAATCTTAAAAAGTTCAGTGATTAGGTAACAACACAGGCAAATCAAAACAGCATATCATCATAAAAGTCACAATATCAGTCTTTCCTTCAGTTGCCTCAAACAAAGCATGGTGCTGGCTTTGATACAGTAGGTAGTGATGGGACCCTAGAAAGGTTTACTAAATGATGGACCTAATCAAAAAACACTCTAAAGTATGTACATAATCGCCATCACTGTCAACCTGCTCCTGACCTGAACTTGCTAATGACAGTGTGGCATCAGCTAACCTGCCATAAACACATACTAGACCCCACTGTTCAAGAATCTTTATGTCAATAATACACAATAATGAAAAGCATCTCATTTGTAATTTTCTCCTTCTTTGACCATACCTGCAATTCTTATTTCGTACCATTACTAACACTGAAGAGATTCTTTAAAAACACTTTACCAGGCCAATGAATTCTGGGGGAACAAATACTTGTTGAAATTACCTTATTGAATTAAAAATATTACTGTAATGTCCTGTAAATGGAATAAAAATGTAGTGAATGTCTATGTGTGGTGACTGACAGCAGTGCTGTATAATTGTGTCAGCCTATCATGCCTCTCACACTCTGCTTCTGTTCAAACATTTGAGTCCATATTGCACCAGGCAGAATGTACAGCAAAATTCCATAAACATTCAGTATTAAGGACAGAGAATAACCAATGGTCAAACACTGAAATGCCTATTTTTACCAACATTGTATTTTAAATTAAACTATCAAGGAAACAACAATCTTATTTTATTATATATAGTATGTGCAAGTTTTTCTTGCCGTTTTTCTACTTGAAATGTTAATTCTGTAACAGACAAGGTTTGTACTTATGATTTAAATTACTTATTTACATTGAAATAAATACTTACACCATTTTGGAAATGTAGAAAGATGAAGATAAAACATACACATCAGTTTTGGAGGACGTCATATTACTAATCTTACCTACTTTTGCTCTCCTTTGAATATTTTTGCTTATTTCTCACAAACCTCTCCCCTGTCACCTGCACATAGCACAGCAAATTACGCCAAATAAACTTTAACGCACTTCATCTCTTTGTTAAAATTATTAGGACTTGACCAAAATACAGAACTTTAGATTTTATATTTGGACTGGCACTGGCTATAGGATCCATCACACTCTTAATGGACTTTTTACTAGTCTGAAGTTAGTAGTGGATTAATATGCTGAAGTATATGATCATGAATAATGTACTATATAATATGACTTTATGACAGCATTACATGCTCATATATACCACATTACAAATGCAAACAAAATGCCATTGCATTTTAACACCTATATATATACAAAGCAGAACAATACAAACACATACAGTACCTTTCAAAACCTTCATGCACAAACCCTTTTGGAATTGTATTTTAATTATTTGTGTTCATCTGGCTGTATATTCTAGTTATTTTTAGAACATACTGTTAATATCTTTGTTGAAGTATAATGCAAATATTCCTTATTTATATGACCACTTAAATACATTCATATTTTAATAAATATAATGATATATATTCTGATGTACAGTAAATCTTAGAGTTAAGAATTCATTATCTTTCCACCAATTTGTATCATAAATAGCTGGCTGTAAACATGATAATGTTATTATGAGGATACTTCATTTGCTCGATGACTCTATCCTTGAAGAATAAAAAATATGTTGTCTTTTTTTCTATTAAGGTAAAACGACCCATTCAGCAGCAGTTATCATATTCAAGAGCCGGTAGCTACTGAAACACAATGATCCTATTTGTTATCAGGGTATCACTAAGGCCTGGACTACGATCATTGACACTGACTGCAGGCAGTCTGCTCAGACTACAAATTATCTCTTGTCAGGAACACAAACAGGGATCTGTGGTTTGTCATGGTATCTTTGAAAGTAATAATAGGCTGCAGGAGATGGCACTGTATGCGATCCATCAATGCTAGAGACATCCAAGTGCTTCTAATCAATTTGGAAATGCAATGCCTGTCCTAAGAAACACCTTTCAAAATCATCTACAACAGACAGACAGATAATTAGTGTGTTTACGAGAGGTTTGGTAGAGACACATTACTTTGTTTTGTTCACAAAATAGGTGCAAGACTTCACTATACACTGAGTCTGTAAATTAGCAGCAATCGCAACCTTTAATGCACCAATTTAAAAATTCAAAGCGGAATTAGTGTTCCTAACCCCCATAAAAATTAGGATTTTTTTCTATTGAAAATAGCAGAAGCCTTTTCGAAGAAAAAAGTATTCTACCTTCAGCTCACATCTCGGTTTTATGAGAATGATCTTGATGGACTCTAATACTGATAGGTAATACATAAAAGATTCTTCTGCCCTACTAAAATGGACATAATTTGATTTTACAGATCTCTTGAGGCAATTTACTTTGCTGGGCTATTTTGTTTTTACAGCAGGGATTTTATCCTTCTTAGATGCTTATCTGATTTTCTTCTTCAAAATGTATATAAATCTTCCAAAATAAAAACTACAGACTACACATGGTCCTCTTTCTTCAGGCAACAAATGTGGATAATTCATGATAAATATTAAACACAAAAGGGTTGTGTGTGATAAAACTTTGGAAATGGCTCCAATAAAGTTATAATTGTATTATAGGGAATACCCGACTGAAACCATGGATGTCCAATGCTACTCTATTATCAACTGTAATGCTCCATCTATAGGCCAGTGCTAGACTGGCAAGTGAAAATGTCTGATTATTTACCTTAAAACACAGCAGTAAAATACAACTAAAGTAATGAAAAACAAACAAGCTGATGACTTAGAAAAAATTGAGATATAGTTTGTTACAGATATAAAATATTCACTGCTCTGTAGATCCTCAGATGAACCTAACCTGTTCATTGTTTTGTGTGGAGTACCTTTCACTTTTTTGTGGTTGATTGAATTATTTTGATATCTATGAAGTTAAGAATTTATCTCGGAATATGTGTGTTGGGATATTATACTGCAGCCGGTGTTTTTAGAATCTGAAATACTGTAGATTAGTTTTCTTTATGATAATGCTTCTGCTGTGCCTTGAAATGCTTTGCCATACAGTACAGTCACTTTGATTTTGTTACGTTCTGGAAAAAAACATTGTTTTTATTATTTTCATAAATAATTCTTCAGCTGATCTTGCTACGGGTGGTGCTTCACAGTGCTTGGGGCCCTAAATTCAATTCCAGGTGTGCCGCAGTATCTGGAGTGGAGTTTGTATGTTCCCTGCGTATTCGCATGGTTTGTTCTAGGTGCTTTGGTGTGCTCCCACAATCTTAAGACAAACTGATAGGTTAACTGGCTTCTGGGAAAATTGGCTCTGGTTTGAGTGCGTGTTTGTTTGTGTCTGTTTTCCCAGTGATGGACCGGTGTACCATCCAGGGTGTATCCTGCCTTGTGCCCCTAGCTTGCCCACAAACTGTAGACTACAGCTCTATCTGAGACCTTGTATTGCAGAAAGCAGGTAGAAAATGGATTATTTTAATGTAAAACCCAACTTATTTTCAGTTTGTAGGATGATAGAAATTGCAGTATTGCCAGTGATTTTCTGTCTGTGTAAACACGTACTGCACATGGCTCCAGAAACGCTTCTCTATTTGGAGACCTGCTTGTTGGATACTGCACTGCTGAGTCTCAGAGACATTGAAATTCATGTCCACAGAGAGGAAGCACATGGAAAGCAGGTCTGAGACATCACTGTGATCCCAGAGAAAGGGGGAACAGTAACATTTCAAGGTTGCTTAGAAACCCCATTTTAACAGGACATTATCTTGATAATTTCCAAATTCTAAATAGATTACTGTAACAGGTTCTACACACATATTCATATAGTTCTAACATACAGTACACTGCAGAGCTGCAAGGTTATCTGCAACCACCAAATAACAAACCATTTCTTTTAAAAACTCAATTAAAACTCGGCAAAATCAAAGTTTAGAATAATGTTCCATTATGTCATTCTGTTTTTATACCCCCCCTCCCCAACAAGAGCACTGGTTTCTCAGGCACAAAATGTTCTTCCTCTATACTTATGGCTTTGCATTTTAGTGAAAGTTAGGCTACAACCCTCTAATTTATCTTGCTAATGTTCCTAAGCTAAGTGGGCACAGCAGTTCATTTGCTTCAAAAGTTAAAAAAATTGGTCTTCATTGACTGTTACTTATTTAAGGGAGTTGTAGGTTGCAATAAAGCCCAATCCATCCCAATCCCAATCCTATGGGATCCCGACCATCCTGGCCACAAACTGTTCTTCCCCCTGCACTCTGGCAAGCAGTACGGCACTATTAAGGCACGGACCACTAGACTTAAGAACAGCTTCTACCCTACTGCAGTGTGCGTCCTTTACAGCTAACTCAGTGCCTCAGAACCAGACTCTTTTTGCATGGTCTACTATATATTTTTTTTTACTACTGCATATTTGTTGTTCTCCACAGTATATTGTTCCGTTATTATGTATTGTGTTTGGAATGAACTGTCTACATCGCGTGGTGTCGTTTGTTGTACTGTGTCATCTGCTGTACCATGTACAGAATGTCCTGAGAGAGCAGCGCAAATAAGAAGCCAATGTACATATGGCAATAAACTCACTCTACTCCGCCACACATTTGGGGCATGTCTGTAAAAGAACCTACAAAAGGCAGAATCTGCTGGTGTAGTGGCAGCTAGAAAGAGGAAACAAGTGTATCCAGCCACCATGGGCTGTGAAATAAGTGATAGGGGAGGCAACTGTAAAATCAAAGTTAACATTTGGAGATTTCCAATATGTACTGCCATCTTCACGGTACACAGTTTTGAAAATAACCATTTGTAGCTGCCTACATGAATGTGGCATTAACATCTGGGTTGTAAGCAAGAAGCCTTTCCTGGGAGGGAACCAGAAATAGAGGCAACCAATGCCAAACACCATTGGAACAATTTTGACAATTGAAATGAAGATCTTTCAGTGTTCTTTGAAATAAAAATATCTATGCTGAGGAAGCTTTCATGCTCATTGCAAAATATTGTGTGTGGGGGGGTCTAATGTTTTAGGATTGTTTTTGCATCTATGGGTCCTGGAGCACTTGTTAAGACAGGGGCAATCAAGAACTCCAAAATGTACCAGGACATTTTGGCCAGACACCTGGTTCTTCCTGCCAAGAGGCTCAGTCTGTGATCCAAAATATACATCAAAATCAACAAAGACACAGTTAACTGCACGCAAAATAAATGTTCTCAACTGACCATCTTAGAGCTCGATCCAATCGAACATTTGTGATTGTAGCTCAAGTTGGCAATTCACCAATGCAAATCAAAGGGTCTGGAGGAATGTTAATACATTTCCTTTCTAAAAGGGCCAGAACTTCATAGCACACCAGAGGAGGTATCTAGTCATGTGATCTCTACCAGAGCATGATTTCCTCACTAGTACTAACACCTCTAACTCAAAATACTAACTACAGGGCTGTGAACAAATGTGACCTCATGTTTTCTGGCCTTAGATTATTTATGACAAATATTATTTTGCTCTGTTGAATGCTATTAAGATTATTGTATAATATTAGTAGACCTTTTAAAGCACAAAATGCCATCCTGTCTTTTACTCTTTGTTCTTTGATGTTTAATTTTCCTGTTTCTTTATGGGTATGATTACATGTGTCATATAATTGGTTACTCAAGTCAGACATGTGGACAGGTAGCAGGTATAGACAGACTACAAAAGCTGTGTCTGAAGGTTGTGTTTAATTTGTTTTGTAGAGGTTCATTTTTTTCTGTGTAATTATCTCTCCTTTGCAAACAGCTTGATCTGAAAATGTGGGATCTATATTCAGTGAAAAAAGCAAGATAACTGGCGAGCTATCTGTCAAGATGATATATATATATACAGTAGCTGAATTAATTATGTGGATTCCAAAATTGCAATGAACCTGGATCAATAACCTTGAATGTTTCTTAATATAAACTGGAGCTAGTCTAACATACAGTACTATGCAATGAGATTCATCCATTTCTGAAGTGAAAAAACACTCAAGAAACAGCCTTCCCAATGTAAACTACAGATTGATATAGACATAATCAGGTTTCTATATAGTAATAATGTTACAGGTGGTGCCTTTCATGATGCCTCTTGAAAAATGCATGCCTGCAGTTTACTGTAATGCAGTATGTCTTCAATCTCTAGTGTATACAGCCTTTGGCCTGACTTTTAATCAGAGTGTTTTACAGTAAGTGCTTTTTTCCAATGATAATTTAACTGGGATTTTAAAATCCACACCTCCAGGATAGTGAATTATCCTTGCGACTTTCCTTCTGATCCTGACACCCGGGTACCTGATTAAGTGTAACTTCATTCACCAAATGCAGCCCTTTTGTGTATCTCATAGTCTATAGCATAAACAGAGTTTAATAAAGTCTGCAGTGGCATCAGCACTCAAGTTAAATTAGGTCTCCCCCTCCTCTTTTCCTCCATCTGCAGCAGGTCGGTTTCTTGCCATCCAAACTGCCAGAACCCGGCAGATTTCCATTTAAACACTTCACACTTGACCTGTTCCTCTCTCTGCAGAAAGAAACTGAGGTCATGGTGCATTGTATTCACTATTACATGTCAGGCTTTGCAGTCCTTTGCTGATATTGGCTTGGCTGTTTACCAGTGTTCTGCCTTCAAATACTGACTTTTTCCTTGCTCTGGGATTGCTGCATGGGGGAAATGGCAACTCCTACTTTGGAAGGAAAAAACAACCTTTTAACTCTATCAGGTCGAACTATTATTCACTGCTGCAATGAAAGTGGAAAAATATCTATTACACACTGTACAATAAATGCAAAACAATGGCATGGAATCCTTAAACATTTCCACTATAAATCTTTAGTAAATGTTTCAATTTAATCACATTACAGTGTGACAATGTTACAATTACAAATGAGAATAAAACATTATGCACTATACATATATATTTTGAGATCATACAAATACATTTGGTAACTCTCACATCTTGTGTTATTTAGTTGTCTTGTGATATTTACAATTGAATGATCATTCTTTGTTCTTTGTTCTGTTCAATGTGCAACAATTGTTGTTGCATTTTTGTGCAACAATGATATAAATGCCTTGGAAAGGTCACTGTTATGAAAGTGAATGCGTGCCCAACTAACGTACTGTACTTGAAAAATGAAAACAACAAAAACAAGTACTACTGCAGCAAAATTATAATTGAATTTAAGAAAACCATGACATGTGTAACAGATGTCAATAGATCTACATGTACAGTACATGTAGGTGACAGACTTTTTGTGATACTAGAATATAAGACATGGTCAAAAAAAGAATCTTACTGAGTTTAAGTAAAAGAAAAACATAGCAATCTAAGGTTATAGCTTTTATTATTATCAACAAGTTATTCAAGGAGCAAGGAGACTAATAGTAATATACCAAGATGCATCAATAATGTAGGAAGATTATATTAAGACATGCTTAAACTGTACACTCAGTTCCTTATTAACATTATGTATACATGTAGGTCTATTATTACTAACCTTAGTGTGTTGGAGGTTTTATGATCTTTTCAAAAGACACGAGCTCAGTACAATTTCTTAGCCAGAAGGTTTAGTTATGTACTGTACATAACAAAATTAATCTTGAAAGCCTTTCCCTGAAAATATTGCAAAAAAAACACATAACAAATAAAAAACCCAATTACTGGATAATTTAAGGCAAGCAGTAGACTGCTTTACAGTTTTGATTTATGTTGATACATTTCAGTGAAGAAATAGCTATTTCATTTGGAGTAGCCTTGGTATTAGGTTTATAAAGATTGTGTTGATGAATGAAAAATTGTGTTCCACAGATTTATACAATCTGAACTGAATATTTCATGGAAAATGTGTAGCACACATTATTGATTTGATACTGTAGGTGAAGCTTTTTCTCATTTTAGCTTGGTAGTGGTCACATTAGCATTATGTAAGTATTAAGTATTTATTGATGAGTGTGGCCTGGCATGTGAAGCAGTAAGCTGAGTTTTATTTGTACTCATTTTTTAGTCAAGTTTCTAAAATTTACATACTATAAAAATGTAGTGCTAAAATGCAGTCTTAAAAAGTGCATTTTTATATATTGCACAACATGTTTCTAAAAGAGTTTTTGTGTCAGGCAATACAAAGAGAACAAGAGATGCAGTATGACATACTGTACAGTACATGATCGCAGCAGGGGTATGACACAGTAGTAGTTAAAGCTCTAGACAATCAAATTGGAGTTATACAGGACAGTCATGCTCCCATTACTATTGTATCACTGTGAAAGACATTTCACCCCAAATACTGTATGAACAAGTATCAGCATTGCTAAGGTGTTATCCTGTGATTGACTGGTGTCCCACCAAGGGGGGTGTCATGTACTGTTTGTTACAAAACCACAGAATGTTACAAAAACAATAATAAATTCCAGTCTAATGATATCCTAAGTATGAGCATGAACACTCACTTTACACATAATCACACATTTCACTTCCATGGAAATACTAACTCCACTGATTACTGAAGATGGTAACTTTAAGATACCTCTATTGAAATGTCCCAGGAATCTAAGAAAATTAATATTGGTAATGTAGCAGATTTGGGCAACAGTCCCTGTCTAGTCTCTTTATGCATACTGTATAATATGAAACATTTTCCGCAAGCTTCGTTTTTTAGGTTTTAGCATCCATTAATGGTCTATAAAAATGAGAGACATAGCAATTTTAAAAAATCTATTATTATATACTGTATTTTATATTTAGATTTTTTTAGATACCTATATTTAGATTAGCACATTTTTTAACCCATTAAAGAGTTTCGTTTTAAACATTCAGGATGTGAAGGAACATTATTGGAAGGGGAGAAGAGTTTTGCAACAAGCTGTATACAGTGCTAATAAAAACTTGTGAAATGAATATACTGATACTCTGTCTTATCCTATAGTCATGTAATTCATTCATAAGATGTATTTGAAATCTTGACATTTCCTTTGCATGACTTAGATTAAGCACCAGTAAACGCTCTGACAAAAGTAGATAACTAAAGAATGATAAATAATAAGCGATTCTGAAAATATTTCTCAACTTGATAGGGCAATGTTTTACACAATTCCTTATAAACATGACTTTCTGGGATATCGGGTGGAATGGTACAAGCTTCCCTTGTTATTTGGCATAATTTAGATATTATTCTTAGTAACTGACAAAGCATCATTATTTATTTATCAAAACAACTCTGCATTTATGGCTAAGCAGGGCTCAGGTGTTCTGTGACGGCCCAATTAAAGTCCCAGTGTGAAGACCAGCGTAACAAAAGAGGCCAGTCCTGGTTCAGCGGCAATTACGTAAAAGAAGAAGGAAGCCTCTAGCCAAGTCGCATTTACCCTGCTGTTTAATCTTTCCTCCACCAGTTTTAGACTCAAAGGGCACCTGGTATCAGAGGAGGTTGTCTCCATGCCTCATTGTACACGAGGCTGACGTGACCACAGTCACACATGGTTGCTTCGTGCAGGTTTTACACCTGGTCTTTCCTCACACCATGACACTTGGCTGTCAGGGCTCATGACAAGAACAGCTTTGTCGCTTTCCAGTGGAGTGGGTGACAGTGAACTTTGACTTCCAGAGTGCAATCTGCCTTGCCCATCAAGGTTTGCCACGGAAGGCTCCTAACAAGTGGTCTCCCCCTTTTGAACTACATTCTGACACACAGCCGACAGGCAGATGAGTCGCCATAAATTGACAGTGACAAAATGCCAGCTGCCAGCATGGGAAGCCCTAGTAGAACAGTGTGGGGAAAGGCTGGTGACATGCAGACATGCTTCTGGACCGCAGGAAAAAAGAGGCATAATAAGGCCTGGATTTCACATTAAGAGATGACAATTCCTCTGACAAAGTGACTTGCCCTTCCATTGCCACATGGGCCACAAGTGTAGGCTCCTTAGAGCTTTCTAATCGGAATCTCTTGACAACTGAAATCACCCTCAGCCTATCCAGATGGAAAAGCTACTTTAACCATTAGTTCATGGTTTGCGGTCATTGCTGCCAGATAAATGACCTCATTGGGGTAGTATACAGTCAGACAAGGTCAGCAGACATAGGCCACACTGAGAAAGTTTACTGCTCAGTAATTTAGAAGTTTTTTTAATGAATAAAGACTTCAGCATGTCACAGGATCATTGTCAGACTGGTACAGCTGTTTGGCACTCTATTCCTACAGTCTAGTAAGTTTAATTCTCCCTCATTTTCAGAGTGACTATTTTCCTCTTTTTTAACTTTACATTAAAAAGTAACAGGAAGCTTACTCTATTAAACAGCAGGTACGCAGTGATGCTTGTCATTTTCAGTAATAGAACATGATTACTCTTCACTTAGGCAAGATTGGAAGTAGAGGTTTCTCAAGGCAGATACAGCGTATTGTATTCTTGAAGACAGAACGAAGAGTCAAGAGGAACTAACAACTATTCAGTGAAGCTTTGTAATCTGGTTTCAATGTAAAAAATAAAACAAAATTAACTGATGATGAAAAAATACTGAAACACTCAAATACACTGAATCTCAAGCAAACAATACACATTTTCAAAATGCTTTGTCAGAAGTAATCTTTAAACTAACTCCTTGGATCAATGAAAAAAAAAACTCATCTACAAACTACTGTGTTAGGTTGTTTAGTTATATGCAAGCAAGCCATTATGGGTTGATGGACCTACAGTTCTCATTCCTTTAAGAAGCACCAGTTGGGAAACTTGATTTATATACTGTACTTCTACGTGTTTAAAAAATAGATAGGCTTCCTTGTCTAGTAGTTCTCAAGTAGCCCCCAAGTTTTATTCTTGTGGAAAAATAATTTTACATCTGTTCTTTGTGCATTATATTTATCACAATTGCAATGTGGATTTCATTATTTCATAAACAGTAGCACCTGTAAATGCAACAATCATAAAGCATTTTACAGTCAAACAACATGTTTCACAAAACTAGAAAGCTAAGACAACAAAGAAGATACAGAATATAAAACAAGCACACAAAAAGCCTTTCTGAAAAGTTTTCAAAGCCTTGATCTTATCAATGTTTTTAAAATCTTTCTCACTGATCATCAAGACTGACATGAAGCTTTAAGGACTCTGAGCCAGGAGTGATGTGATCAGTTGTGTGTGACAGTCAGGGTTCTAACCACTAAATTTTGACCATATTGTAACTTAAGGGTAGTAAACATACTTAAAAATATAAATGCACTAACAAGCTTATTGGTTTGCCCGAGAGTACTGAAACAGCTACGTCAGTTCGGGATTTATTGTGAACATAGTTTTGAATATCTTCTGCAGGGAAATGATCTTTATGGATTGACTCCAAAATGTTGAAGAAATGTATCTAATATGAATAAAAGTGAATGTAAAAAAGATTTAGTGACCTCTGATGATTCTTTGTAACAGGGCTTCCACAGATATCAAAAAAGATGACTGCTATATTAGAAAACTTCTGACAACAGCTGCTACCAAGCTTCCAAATACCCCCAAATTGTATACAGTACATACAGTACGAATCACAGAATTTAGTGTAATAATGCTCGGAAGAAATTCATATTTAGATTTCTGAAAGTCAGTAATTTGGAAAGGTCACTGCATGACAATAGTCTTTATGATCCTTGGAGTACACAACTGGATTCTGAGGATGGTAGGATGGTACACCTTCACAAAGCAGAATAAAAAGAAATTATAAGCTGTCTGAGAAAAACACACCTGCTGCTGCACAACCTTTAAGTTTCAATGAGGTTTTCATAAGCAGGTTTAAAAAGGAGCTATTTCTAGACAGAAACCATCTTTGTTGCATTCATCTGGAAAAAAAACATGACGTTTGGTAAGAAAATAAATGGCAAAAGGTGAAACAGTAATGTAGGTTACAATGCTAGTGTTTTCATTCGATATCATTAAATATTTAGGAGCCGTCAGATGGACAAGATCTCTACTCAGCAGGTGCTTGTTTTTGCAGACTGCAGGACGTCAATGGACTGGGAAAAGAATGTACTTTCCCTATCTTTACAAGTAGTGGTAGAAATGGTAGTAATATTACCTGCTGTTGTGAACCTACAGTACCTGTAGGAGGGTGTTCATTCTAGTACTAGCAGTATATGTGCATGTATATTGTATATGTACACTATATATTGCACTCAATTCAATTCAATTTTTATATAGCGCCTTTCACAACACAGTTGCCTCAAGGCGCTTAACAATGCAATTGACGATACATTTTGTCAACACAGAACAGAAGACCAGAAGACAAAGGAGGAGAGGAACCAAAAACTCCTTAGTAAGGGGTTTTTACTATAGTATACTGTACACATACTGTACTATATATAGTACTTTGTGTATAAATATAATAAGAAGCATCACCTGAAGTCATTAGATCAGAAATAGTGCTGTGGTGTTTTTATGTACTTTCATGTTTGTAGTAGTGTTTGATATTTTTAGATTTACAAAGTATACGAAACTCCATTTTATATTAAGCAGTTTTGCCAGTTAGCTAACCCAGAGTTGCAAGCAGACATGGTGTTACCTTTCTTTTCCCTGGATGAGTAACTACTGCTGATGAATTATGGTGCCTTTTTGTTCAGAGCCTGCTGTTCAACAAAAATAGTTGTGTGACTTATTAATTTATTTTTAAAGTAAAGGGAAGAACATTTTATTGGCACTACAGTTTACAGAATAACATTTATCAAAAGAAGAAAAGCCAACAGAAAAGGTATTTCAGATATACACTGCAGTGTAAATCCTATTGCTGAATATTACTGAAGAATAATAATAACATTTCCCAATTTTAGGGATTACTGAGAAATATGTATTGATAGCTCCCTCACACAGTCGGCCAGCAGTCACATGTAAAAATGGAATCTAAAATGGTTTTCTGTTGACCATGAAAAACCAATTTGTATGCTAAAATTCTAAATATATATTTTTAATGTTTAAAAGAAACAGGCCTGAGTATACTTTAAGAGCATCAAGTTTTAGAACAGAGCTTAGCTTCAGTCTTCAAGTGAGATCTGAGGTCATCCAATACACAAATGCCAGAAAATTTGCAGCAAAGGGAAAACATATCTTTTCACATATTTGTAAAAAGTGACATACTGTACAGTACAAACAGTGAAGATATTTAGCCTTGACTACTATGTCAAGACGTATTGTGTCTGAACTATGCCAAAAAAGGTCTGTATAATTGTATTTATAACTTTTGTACTAAGCAGTATCTTATGCATGAACTCAGATTGCACCACGGACAGAATATGGTAGAAACTTGTGAATAAAGGGCATTGACTGGAAAGTTTTTTCCCCCCCACTCAATTATACTTTACAATCGTGCAAGACCATGATTGAGTATTTTATCACATCTTGTGCACTGAAACATGGTTGACAAAACATAGTCAGCAAAACTTCTCACATTTGTCATGATTAGAATAATTAAGGATACCACAATGTAAACCTGCACAGCTGCAGGTGATCCTAATAATTGTCCTTAGATGCAAGCAGGTTGTTCACCTTTATACAAGTTTATTAAAAAATCAAATAAATTGAACACAGTGATTTGCTCTTTTGCTCAAGGCAGTTGACTTTGTGGCTAACAGTTTCTTTCACTTCCAACTGTTACTTGAAAGAAAAGACAGAATTATTTCCATATGGACCTCAAAAGGGAATGGTGATATGCTGTTTCATATGCAGAATAAGAAATGGTAAAGTAAAACTCAGTCGTTTGGATGTTTGCCTGGATCTAACCTTGATGGAGTGACTGAAAGTTTATGTTTGTCATGACAGTTCTGTTTGTTGCTATAGTAAAGGCTTTAGTCAAGGCACTTTAAGGTCAACTTTTAAATTGATTTTATGAAAATAATGATTTATTCATCAATGCATTGTAAATAAATGTAATGCTTAAAACTGGCAAAGTTTGGACAGCAAGGCTTAAGATTTCACCTCAGTGCTGATAAGAGTAGATTCATTAGTCAGCTTTCCACTTTCTTGGGATGCCTTGACATATTTTCAATTCTTATCAGCTCCAGGTATGAATTATACTCTGCACTTATGACCCATCCAGCAGATTTCAATGTGTGCTGACTTAACATAGTGGAGAATCCACTATTCACTTTTTCTTGTGAATAATCACAGCATTGCAAATTCCAACAACTGCTGCCTCCACTAATATCAAGAACTATACCAAGAACAATCATTCTGCATATTATTCTAAAAGCCGTTATTAAATTCAGGCAAGTTCTCTATACTATTCCGTTCATTACTCAGCACACAAAAAGAAAATAGCCAAAAAGGAGAAGGGTTAAAATCACAGATTCAGTTACCTCACTTCAATTTTTTTGTCTCTTGTGAGCAATCAATAGTTATTATCTGGTGAGCATACAGACAGCTTTTGCATCGGCTCCTGTTCGGAGTAAATGACACTTTTTCATTAAGGCTGACAATAGTCTAAACAAAGCCGCCCATTTCCCTGGTTTGAAACAAATAGAGTGGCAGTAATGGGCTCAGATAAAAGGCTGAAGAATGGAAAATTGGGTTTTTGAATTAATGGGGTTAGGAATCACTCACTTGGCAGCAGATTGAGATTTTCTTTCTTTTTCTCTGTCTTTTCTTAGAAGCCATCACATTTGACTTTTTATTGAACCAATTTGGGAAAAATGCTGCTGTGATATATTTTTTTGTTATGTCGCGGTTGCTGCTTTACAAAATAAATAAATGATGAAGGTGCAATGGAGTGAGAAGCAGAACAAATAGGGGTGCAAGAAAAAGAAAATTTAAGTGGACTGCAGGCATTGGGGCAGAAGGAGAGAATAGCCTTTAGTGTGAAGTTTAACCAATGCATTACAAAACATATTACCTTTCCTTTAGTGAAAAAGTCAAGTGCCTGCTTTTTCTGTCTCTCTTTACAGGTTTTGTATTGGAGCTGCAAACATGTACGGACATTGAAAAAGAGTTGCTAAGGGACATGGCAGCACAAATATATTCTTCCCCTTTACATATATCCTTATACTCTGAAGGGTAATAAGCTTGGGGAAATTTTCTCTCAGAACAATCAAGGAGATGCAAAGTGCTCGGTTAGTTATTGGCCACTTGTCTTATTTCTAGACTAATCAGATCAGCACAATGTAATCAGAAACTCATTTAGAACGGGCATTTGATGTGGAAAAGGCTATGGCTCAGCACGTCAAAGTGATCGGGAGTGCACTCTAAGAAAATAATTTCTGTTTGCTGTATTGAGTTGCATTTAGGTGGAGGATGTATATTTTATGGAATTCTTCGAAACTAACAGTGAATACTAACCAGATTGGAAACTAAAGTGAAGTGCTTTTTAAATGTAGAACTGGAGGACACAAATGGAAACCTCTTTAAATTAAAGGTAGTGGGAGACTGGAACATGATACCTCAGTCATGATGTCAAAGAAAACATCATCACTTCAAGAATTGGCTGGATAAGATTGCCAATCAATTTTCTACTTCCAAGCAAACATTGCCTCCGCTTGTTTAAAACCTTTTATATTAATATAGAACCGTACAGAAATAAGATGAGATCACTTTTTTGGCGATATACAATTTCTTGTATTAGGAATTTGTCTTTTCGCATACCCCAACTTGCTCTCCATGAGACACACAGACAGGGAGAGAAGCTTGGGGACAGAGCGCAGGGTCAGCCATTTATACGGCGCCCCTGGAGCAGTTGGGGTTAAGGGCCTTGCCCAGTGGTCCAAAGAGTAGGATTCCTCTACCCGCCACTGGATATTGTAACGGACACAGACTGGAATCCGTGTCAGATCTTGTAGAAGACCCTATGCGATGCGGTAAGAGCTGGAGAAAACAGGAGGCGTGGTAAAAAGGAACACACAGGGGTTTAATAGTGCACAAAATAATAGTGATAGTCCGTGAGACAGTGTACGGGGAAGACAAAACGGCATCCAAATCCAAACGGGTCCAAGGGCAGGTCAAAGCACGGTCCGAAAGTCCATAAACTGGAAATCCATCCTGGAATGCGACAAAGTTAAAATCCCCAGGAGGGGGGAGCACACAGACAAACGAAACATGGAGGTCCAAGGGTGACAGGGCGAGATCCTCCAGACCCCGGGCTCAGGAAACGGGAGGTGTCGGGGATGAGGCCTATGCCCTCAGGAGACGGACGTAGGGTTTCCTGGTGCTAGGCGGGCCTCGCGACAACTTACCCTAATGATGAGCCCCGAGGACTGGAGGAGCTGGTCTTTAAATAAGAACACTAAAAGGGTACACCTGGAGAGCTAAATGACACGAACAATAATGAGAGCAGTGGAGCGCCCTCTAGGGAGGGATGTCGGGCGTGACAATATGAACCATCAACCTTTCAGCCACAGGCGCAGGTCCTTAGCCACAGGGCAACTGCATCGCCCCCATATGCATATGTACAGTATACAAAACCAAAATGAGAATTGTAGCATATAGCAAAGTTTCTCTTCAGAAATCAAAATTTCAGTTGTGAGAATGTAGGATTTATAGCATTACAAGTAAATTCTTGAAAGATTAACGTTTTTAGGACCAACACCAGATTACGTAATTGATTAAATTTTGCTGAATAAGTAAACTGAAGGAACAGAGGTTCCAAGTAATGCCTATATAATCTTAGCAGTCTTCTTCTTAATAGAGAATGTATCAAAGAGTCTTTAACAGCAGCCCTTCATTACTCAGTGGAGGCTGAGCTTGCAGCATACGTAACCTGGAGCAATTTTGCCTTTAGTAGAATTGCACAATTCAGACCAGTGTGTGGGCCTGTCTTACATACGTATAACTTGTACTTTTTAGGATAGCTGACTAAGCCATTGCCTATTCAAAGTTGACTGCACATCCTGGATTCAGCAATTGCCATTTCAACCTTATCCAGCCATATGACTAGTCTTAATGTCTTAAATGGATTACTTGATAATATATTTCTAATAAAGTGAGTCAACTCCTTTCCTAAATGCAACAGTATTCTTCTGTTTTGTTTCTGCACTTAATCACAGAATTGTAGTAAGAGAAATAAAATAGTTATTATTAATAGTTAATATCTTCTGGCTTTTCTTGGTTCTTCAATAAAGGCAATGCGTGAATTTTCAATAATTTAGTAGGATGAATTCCATACATATTGTACAGTCTGAATTTCAATAAAAAACAATTTACAGACTTATTCCACTTGTAAGATTTTAAATTTGGTTTAAGGCCATTGCATCTCATTCAATAATTCATTACTAGTCACATTCCTTAATGTACTAATGTTGCATTCCCCCAACCATTATATTATACAGTGGCAGAGACTAATTTCTGAGATCACTTGTGTACAATGAGATGCTAATAATCACACAACACTGCCTTTAAATTAAACCAAGGTGAAAACATTCTCCCAGAGGAGAAAGAAAACATTGCCGAAGGTTTAAAAAATATTACAAAAATGTATGCCTGTCCATGTTATGCACAGGCAAAGGTTTATAACTATAAGACTATAAGTAATGATTCTCAATGAAACACTATAATTTCAAATGAGTGCAAGGAAGGAGACAAAAAATGCTGCATAAGTTTGCCTTCTTAAATATTAATGTTAATACAAAACAGGCATTCTTTTTTTCCAAAAGGCTTTTTGTAATCCTTACCAATCAGAAGCTTTTTTACATTTCATACATACACATTAGACCAAGCTGGTTTTACCCATGTCTTACCAAAGTCTAGAATTCAGAATCTTCTATCAATTTGAAAGGACGCTATAACCCCCCTTCATTTGCTTTGAAGAAGGTCCCAGTAGGAAAACAGAAAGAATCTGCCTTCCTCAGTTATACTCAGTACAGCAGGATACTGAAGGGAGTCAGCCCTAACTAGATTACTCTGCTTTTCAGCTGCAAGGATGTTGGACACAGTTCTCTCGCCCATTAATAGACTGTAGCTTCACGGCTCTAATGCTCCGGTAATGAGATGGCTGGAGATTTCTTAAATGTAATGCAATTCTGCTGTTTTTATTTGACAGGAGTGCTGGACTCCATGAAGGGCTCAGTGGTTGAGTATCTTGGGCAATTCTCTCTGGTTTACTATGCTATGTATCATCTATGAGATGTGTACTGTCTCAGACGGTACTAGGTTAAAATACAAATTAGTTTAATTTTACTATTTTTCTTATTTAGATACATATTAGTTAAACAAATATGATAAACATAGATTAAGAATATATTATCATTATCTTATTATTTCATACTGAAACTCCAAATTGCATGCCAATCTACAGATGTCCTAGGAATAGCTTTGATAATATTTTGTTGTGTTTTTTTCCATACCCATTATCAAGATAAATAAAGGCATATTGGCTTGGGAACAGCAACATTTGTTAACTCTGTCAGCAAAATCAAAGCAGAGAAGTTTCACCTCACAACTCTGTCTTCAGAAAGATTGGTTTGTTCTCAACTAGAAGGCTAATTCACAATAATAAATCTCTTGTCATTTCTCACTCTGTCAAACGAATCTCATTACAGATCTCCAAGCTTCTCAAAGCTGCAAAGCATATGAGATTCAAATCTCATCTGTGCATTCTCAACACAAGCATACTTTCCCCTTGATGCTGGCTGAAATTTTTTAACTGTGTACCAGAAAACAAGCTGAGTCCATCATAAACTATTTTAAGCAATACAGAAGTGTGCATTTCACATTAATGAAAACCAACAAACAGCTACAAAGGGGAAATACAAAAATGATATGCATCCTTATCTGGGATATATACAGTATCTGTAGGAAATACATACAGTGTGTATTGCATTAATAAACAAAAACATAATAAAATTCAAAGACTACAATAGTATCACAAATCAAAACAAATAAAAAATTGTTGTAATTTGAAGTTTTAAAACTAGTCTTATATAAATAATAATTAATCCATTGTTCCTCCTTTAGCCTTGATAACAGACAAGGCACTTCTTATGGACTTTTAATAGGCTCAGGCTTTTTTTAAAAGGATTTTGAACACTGTTCCATGCAGAATATCTTCACCTCTTTCAGATTGCAGTTTGTGCTTGTAAAGTGCTTTCTCAATCACTCCTTAAATGATTTGTTCAGTTAGAGTCTTGCGACTGTGATAGCCAATCAAAAACATTTATTTTGTGCTTTATAAACATTTGGCAGGTAGGTTGGTAAATTGGTAGGTTAGGAGGTACAGTATGTGACAGGTTATCATTTTGCAGGAAAGTCCAAATTCATGAAAAGTTTACTTTTATGGTTGGAAAACAAATCGGCACATTGATAAGATACATTCTTTTAGTGTTTTCTATGAGAAAAAAATGTGATTTTGTATTGCTTAACCCATACTGCTGAAGTCCATTTAAAATGTCCTGCGTTTTCTTTTTGATCTTTACAGAATATGGTATGGTTGGTATTTGACATGGAATTGAATATAATCCGAATTTTAGTCATTTTCAAAATACAATCATCTCTTTTTTACTGAACAAAATTAATATGCATTGTTAAATACAGCGATTGTCCATTCGTTTTGTAAATCACACATTAACATTGTGAATATACAATATTTACCAGGTACAACAGAAAGATGGTACTGCATGCTCAGGTGTAAACAGCGCTTTCAAAGGCAATTTATTTATTTTTTTACTTTCTGTGAGAAAGGGAACACAGGCATGGTGCCATGGACCTTTTCTGCCCTTGAAATCTCAGCCTCCTGCAGTGCTCTCTTCAAAAGTCCAAAAGCTTTTCATTTTTTGAAAATAGGCATTTTATATTTGACCATTATACCACTGAAGAGTGCCTCCATATGTTATGGGTAGATAGCAACGATGAGACTAAAGAACTGTGGGGAGCCTCGCAAGAGGAAGAACAACAATGTTTAGCTAAATGTGAACATTTATCAAATCTCAGATAAACAGAGAAGAAAATCATGCAATACACAATTGTGGAAGACTTGAATTTTTTAATGACACAAAAGGTTGCCAGCTGCACAGAGTATTTCTTCAGAAAACTGCAGTGTTCAATCCTATGAAATCCAATAAAAAATTCCAACACAAATGCTTGTACCCACTAGGCATTTTTTCGTGAGCAAAAAGACATGCAATTTTAGAAGGTCTGTGGAGACCTTCTGATCTCTGTAAGTGCGAATTAATAATTGGAGGTAACATAAAATTATTTTAACTCTGTCTGCTAACCACACTTACAGATCCTGCTGCAAAGTGTAATAAAGCTGCCTGGAGCAAGAGGTTTGTCTCTTGTTCAATCACATAGATAAGCTCACTCTGAGGGATTGTATATATATTGCAAATTAAAAGAATCAAATACTATAGAGCTAAACTCCACAGGATACTGCTGAGATTGAGATAATCTGGACTTCCTGTATTGCTTTAGTGCCTGAGAATGGAAATATGAGATTGTTTGACGAACGACCTAATAGGATTACTTTTATTTTAATGCTGTATAGCTGTAACATATAGTTATGTCAATGATTGGTACAGTATGTAAATTTGAATTTCAATTTGTATGAAAATAAATTGATTGACAGATACAGACATTTAGTTAAGTATACATTGTATACAGTACAATATGTATACTTTGTTCTAGAGCATTACTAATTGACCTCAGGTCTCACAACATTTGTATTTTGAATAAAGGGTTTTAATTTATCACCTACACCTATTGTAGTCAATATACTGTGTACGGTGTATGTGCTGCACTAAATTAAAAAAATAGGTTCTTTATTTCACACAATATGAAGAAAGGATTGCATACTTTAATTTATTCTTTGGTCCTTTTGTAGCCTATAACAATCTTTTTAGATGGAATTCCTGTATGTAAAGAACTGTTTTATATACGGTACAAGCATTCTGCAATAGTATTAAGTTCTACAAAACAAAATGGTGTTTTTGCCAACATGAAAGCAGTGACTTTAAGGCAAGCCAATTAATTTAGTGTTGAGTGAAACTTGTATTAAATCACTAGATCCCATTAGGCCCAGATTTGATATACAGTCATAACATTTTAGAAGCGATACCACAGAAGCAATAAAGGAGAAATGACACAGAAAACCAGAACATATACTAGTATGTGAAGAAGCTTGTGTTCGTTTTCCTGTATAGCCCCTTTGGAAATTTGAAAACTTCTAAAATAAATGAAGCAACATAATTTATATTCCATCTTTTTGTGATCCAAAGCACAAAAGTCTTTTTGGGAATCACGCTTCTAATTTCAGCGTTTGTAAAGATTTCTAGTGTCTTCTACGTGGCAAGGTCATTGCTTATGTTACAAAATAATGAGCTTTTTATTTTTGCTTTCCCAGTTTTATCTCAGTTCAAAGCTGCCTTCTTTTCTACATTAACCTTGACTTCACAGACAAACGCAGATACCTCCCCCAAGCATTGCTGCCCCTGAATCAAGCGACACGATAACAAATCAGTTCTCTTATCAAGACAGCCCCACTTACACACATTCTGCTTCCCCTGTCTATGTGCACACACAAACCCAGACCAGTCAGTGTCTAATACAACCTCATGTTCTTCATTCATATTTAAAATAGGATCATGGGCACAGCTGTATGTAGGAACCTGATGTTTGGGCCTTGGTGGGGATAGGAATTTTCACCTTCAAGCAGAATTATTGACAAAATCATACAAAGAAAGGGAAAAAAAGAGTACAATAAAAAAAGAAAACATTGAAGTGCTTTGTTGGGAATTCAAGACTACAAAGAGAAGAAAACAGGGATTTGAATAATTAATAGCAAGACGTCAAGAGGGATATGGGCACGTAGAGGAGAGAGAACAACTGACTACTGTACATCTGTACATTGGTGTTGAAAGAAGAGACCAAAGCATCTGGAGAAAGACATTCAGCTGCAAACAACTGGTTACTCCTATTCTCCATAGTTTACGCCAACTTCTATTTTGTGATCCAAATGCTTGAGAAATTTCTAAGGAGAAAGATCAAGGACGTCTATACGAAACGCAGTACTAGGATGAGAGACCTCCAGGGAAAACCAAGTTGGAGTTATAAGTGATTCTAGTGAACCAGTAGAAGGTGCTCTTCCCTATGCACCAGAATATCCAAAACCAATCTCATCCTTTGAATGGGACCTTAAACTAAGGTTCTGGCTACCTGTTCATTAAAGAGCCTGTGGTACTGGGAGCTGGGTGTTAACCCCAGTGCTCAGAATAAATACCACTTTGGGTTTAGACAACCTTACTTCCTTAGATCCCCACCTTAATCCAACTGGTGAAGCAAATTGTCATAGCAACCTCACCTGCTGTGTAGTTGGGGCTCTGGAGCATGATGACCGCCAGGCGTCACCAATGGTGGGTCATGCACTTGTGGTGAAGGAAGCTGGTCCCCTTGTGTGATGTACAATATATATTTTTTGTAATTAAATCTGATACTTGCGCTATTATAACAACATCTCCACGACTGGAGCTTGTTCACCGACTTCATTAATTGTATTTATTTTTTCTTTTTAATTTAAACGGTAATAAAAAAGCAGTTATGTGCATGTTACTGACTTTTCCTAAAATTAATATTATTTTTCCTGCTTTTTTTAAAGCAAGTTGATAATAATAATTGAATAATGAGTATTTTTTTACATCAGGTGGGTAGCTGTGTCAGCAAGATTGGGCTGCAAAGGAACAAGTAATAGGTTTATTCCATGCTGAAAAAAAGAAGAAAGGGAACAACGTTTCGGCCGTGGAGCCTTCTTCAGGTGTGACACAAGGCTCCACGGCCGAAACGTTGTGTTCCCTTTTTCTTCTTTTTTTCAGCGTGGAATAAACCTAGTACTTGTTCCATTTTTTTACATCTTAAACATGAAACATAGTGGCAATGTTTTTGAAAAAAATACACATTTCTTCTTAGAAGTAGTGCTGTGGAAAACTGGAAACCTCTAAATCTTAAAAACCTACTTCTCTTATCAACTTGGTGGGAATAGGCCCAATTACCTGCTTCTTTCAACTAATTGATCCTACAGTATCAATAGCCCATCTTGCTGACAGATGAAGTGGCAATCAATTAGATTAAGCATTACACATTTCATTGCAGAAGAGCAGTGATTATTCATGGTGAGTAAGCAAAGTGAAATCCTCTGATGAAAGATCTGAGGAAAGGGAATACAGAAAAGAAAAAAACATGGAAAAAAGTAAAGTCAGATTTCTAATGCTGTGCTCTTGGTTTTTAACGTACATCGTGGAGGGGAAAACATCCTTGTACCTCAAAGTTGCTGGTTTGTAACATGGCAAGAACTGATTTGAAAATTAAATATATTATTTTATTTTCCAGAAATCCAAAGACAGTTCCCAGAAACATTTATCTTCAAAAAGTACATATTCAGTATTTTTTGCATAATAGTAGTTTATGAATATTGTTCTCCTATTTTGAGAAATACGCATCATACTATATAATATAGTACGCATAAAGTATAAAATACGCATCACCATAAGCATATTTTACTTTCCTTGAAGCCAGTCACACAGTTTATTACAAGCACAACCAGCACTATTTTATTTAGGAAAAATATGTTTGCAAAGAATACTAATGCAGCTACAACCCACATTTAATCTCAATTATTTACACTTCAATCAATCTATTAAGTGTGATGATTAAATTTTATCAGGAACTGTGAAAGAATCCATTTATTTTAAAATTTCAAGCTATCTGAGCATTGAGATCAATGGAAGGACATTTCATTGCAGCGTGAAAGAGCAACATGGGAAGAAGCTCTAAAGTGTAAGTTCCCTGGGAGGGGGAGGCAAGCCGGGCTCAATACCTTGCAATGATAAGAAACATAAAACAGATCCATATTGAAGTGGTAAAAAGTAAGAGCTACAATGACTCCGGTGCTTTTCTGAAGGACAGGCAATAAATGAAGAATTGATGATAGAAAACTGAAGAGGTAAATCAGTTCTTAAGTTCTTAAACAGTCTACTTAGGGGTACTGTACAGTATGTGTACTTCATTGCACATGTATCAGTGGAAGCATCAATTCTTGCTGCATCAAGGAGAGAATATTTCTAAGATGGGGAATGTAGCAACACAATAAATGGTA
Source organism: Lepisosteus oculatus (assembly GCF_040954835.1). NCBI lineage: Eukaryota > Metazoa > Chordata > Actinopteri > Semionotiformes > Lepisosteidae > Lepisosteus > Lepisosteus oculatus. Next base: position 11,334,619 of record NC_090708.1, on the reverse strand, counting down.
CAATGGTGTCATGTCTGTATGTGTACTAATAAAATTACACTATCCAAGGTAGTATATCAGAAAACTCACATCACAGGTTAGCTTGTTTTGTTGTAGATTGCCCCTTTTGATATACATTACTGTTGTATGATGCAATGCTTAGATTATCCCATTTTTAGCAAAAGGTGGAGATATAGGTCATTAACGTTTGTATTTAAGATGTCAAAATTCCAGACAGCAACTTCTTTGGATAATCTTTTATTTATACCTAACACAAGTTATAGCCATGGTAAAGTTAAATCATGTAGGCAAGAGAGACTGTGGTTGCCACTCTCCTGAATAACCATAAAGTTCAGCATAGTATGTAGTGAAGAAATATGTAATAGGTTTATTCCAATGCTGAAAAGAGAAGAAAGAAAACACAATGTTTCGGCTGGGGAGCCTTCTTCAGGTGTCACAAATATTGCCTATAAAGCCAGGAACTATAGTGGTTCTTGGATACTGTCTGTCTTTGTAGGGCTTTATATGCACAGGAACTTTAAGTAATGCTACTTTATTCAGTGATGTTCCAATACATATTTGTCATCATAACTCCATGTAATTGAAATAATTCTTTACTTCCATTCTAGAAACCACAGGTATTTTACATAATTAGTTTTATACTTTGCATTTAATTTGTTTTCAAAAGCGTATTCATTATTTCACTTTTTTGTCCAGAAGATGTGTTGCATGCATCTCAATGGGTTTATCCTGTATTGATAATTTTTTAGTAAATAATAAAAGATGGAATAATCATGCTTGTAAGAAATGGGAAATAATCTTCAAAGCTTTATTGTCATCAGCTCTAGAGCTGCCATTGATTGTATTTGCATTTGAGAGGCACAACAATCAATATTTTACTTTATTTAATTGGAAATTAAATATCTGATCATTGTAATGAAGATAAATGGAGTTTATAACGAACGTTCGGGAGGGATGACAACAACCAAGTTCAATCAAACTCAGCTGTCAGTAATTAGCAATCACTCCAAACAATCCATTCTTCTCCCAGATGCTATAAATACCTACGAGATCCCTATCTCTCTCTCTTGCATGCCTCTTGCATCCCACCTCCACCTCTGCAGCTGCCCCTTGGTCACCCTGCACGGGGGTCCTTGTCTCCTTGTCCTCTGGCTGGGACGTTAAGCCAAGCGGGTTAAGCCACAACTTCGCTCCATGACGCTTTCGTCTTGGGTGTTGTCATTCCTAGTGAAATCTATCCATTGTAGAGTGGCCAGAGCTGACCTTTACAATTTGGTACGTTTTCCAGTTGTCTAGTAGATGATAAATTGGTTATTTATCTTTTCTTAGGATATGTTTCTGCAGAGTGGCATGACCTAAAAGTTGAACTTTTCACCTAAAAACTGACATTTAGCTTTATTCTTTTTTGCGATTCACATTTTTTAACTATACTAAAAATACAAATAAAAATACCACTTATAACTGCAACACATTCATAAGGTGAAAGTGGGGAAAATAACCAAATCTTTTGTGTGGAAGTTAAATTGTTACTGTATTAAAGAGACACTGTACGTACATAGTATTTTCATTATACGCATTAACATTTTCCATCAACTGGACTGATCAATACAGGGCCTACATGTTACACCTGTCATTGGCAAGTAGAGTGAACAGTTTACAATACATGTACTGTATAATGAAAGTTTTGCTTGTCTTGTGTGATTCTGCTCCATTCCTCACGTAGAGCCTGGACAAGCATGTGCATTTCACTAGTCCCTGAGCCCACAAAGCCACATGTTGTCCAAGCCCATCTCACAAAAGATGAAAAGATCTCAGTAGGGTGAATAGAGCATCCATGGCATAATAGTAATAGTCTCATCTCTCAAAAAGAAACTGTTGTTACATGAATAGCATGAGGACACACATAGTCCTGCTGGAAGGTTATCAAACCAGGATAAGCTTGCAAAAAAAGTGATGTTCCAGGGTATGACCTATGTAATACTCATCACGTTTGGACATCTTGGTGAGATGTCTCCCATGTTATGGTCTACTATTGATGTACAATGCTTGGCTGTAATGTTTTGCCAGGTAAAATACTGCTGACTATGAAAATCACAGATGGCGAGAGATGATATCGAGGCTCAAACGTACTGAGTGCATGAAGGTTATGTACTCATGATATGCAGAGCATATTCAGTGTTTTTATTTGATTTCAGGCTTTATGACCAACAGACTCATTGTTCCTTCCAATTCAGGGTCACGGGGAGCTGGACAAGGAATAGGCACAAGGCAGGGGACATCCTGGATGGGACACCAGTCCACCTCATGGCAGAAACAGATACCAAGTAGGACAATTTTCCCATTAGCCAATTAACCTGCCAGAATGTTTTTGGACTGTGCAAGCAAAACCCCACTTAGACACAAACTCCATGCAGATAACATCCCAGGTCTGAAATCGAACATGGGACCCCAGATCTGCAAAGCAGCCATGGTAACCACTGATCCACCATACCTTTATCGAATCCACAGAGGTGTTTTACAACACTCAAAAGTCACTTGAATGTATCGCTTAGTCAACCAAAATGATAACAAAACATCAGTTTTACATGTTTCTTTTAATATTTGGTACAGTATGTGTGTTCATACAGTTAAACTGCTCTGTATTAAATTAAGTTCTGCTCTGTAAAAAATGCCTGTTGACAGAAGTTGTTTATCATAACATTCATTAACCTTTTTTCATAATCAATGACAAAGGTCATCACTGTCCTTTGAATAATATACTGTATTCAGTATATTGTAGGTAAAATAAAATGAAACAGAGATCAAATCAATAAATCTAAAGTAAAAATGTGGTGCAATTACACAATGTATTTGTATGTGTACTTTACCAGAAATGTGTTGACTAAGAAGATTGTCTAAGAAGAAGCCCATTATATTTTCCATTGCTTGATTCATTTGGGTATCAAATTTTGATAGTGACATCAGTGAACAGAAGATGTTCCCCCATTTGCGTGTTGCAATATATTATCTGCTGGATAGTGCTGGATAAATCGTCCAGCAGTGAAAAAAATTATTTTAAAGGAGAGAATGTATACTCTTCTCTCAGTGGGAAGTGACAATGTGTGGCATTACAAACACATTGTAGACCTTTGCTTTTAAACGGTAATGACCAAACTCTACACCTTTAATATAGTAGTCAGGGGCACAAAAACACTGCAAAATTGTAATTATCCCAGAGTCAATGGATTTGCATATAATCTCTTTGTTTTCCTGAAGGGGCCCATATAAACATTGTGGATCATGAAAATATAAATATTAAATTAGGCTTGAAGCACATTTTTCCTATTAGTGCAGTACAGCAGAAAGGAGTTAATGGAATCTTTTCAACAAAATCCATCGAAGGAAGACACCTTAAACATGCTGTAAATGAAACAGTTTGTCTCTCATTTTGCTGAAATTAGAGAATTTATTTTGCCCATGGCACACTCTGCTTACCATACTGAGAATGTAATTAAATTTAAGAGTTGCCAGCATTCACTGGCAGAGTCTGGCCTCATATTGATCCTAAAACTGCCTTCCATCTGTCTAATTGGATTCTCAGTCCGAACAGAGGCTGCACTACATTGGCACTTGAGCAGTGAGGTGGCATAACATATAACTAATCTCTTTAGGGGAAAAACTGAAAGGCATAGATTAAATTAAGATGAAAATGGCATATGCTGAAAAATAATATCCTTATATTAAAAAAAATAAGTTAAAAAGTCCTGCTGAGATAATTTTATTTCAAGCAAAATTCATTTTTAAAATGTAAGTGTATAGTTACCATGTACAGTAATGTCCTTTTTTTCCTCAAACATCAAGTACAGGGCCAATGATGGAATTCACTCTCAGTAACCTTTTCCAGGAAGAGAGTCCATGCAGAGAGTGGGAAATGACCTTCAGGCTGGAGATTGGCAGATTCCCAGTTATTGATATATACCTATGCTACTTCAAAGAGGTGATTCCAGGGCTAAAAATTAAAATTTTCAATATTGATTGAAACATTCAACAGGAAGCTTTCATACATTGAAACTATTTAGATCAGTTTGTACGACCATTTAGATGAAGAATATAAAGTAAAGCACGCTAAATGAACATGCTTTTTTGTAGGTTTAAACATTTGTAGTCTAAACTCATCTCACCAGCAGATATAAAAAAAATAATTCTGACTTTGTGTAAAAAACGGCACTTAGGGGCCTTTAAGAAATTGTCTGCTCTCCTAAGATGAGTCGCTGCTGCTAAAACATTCTAAGAAGATATAAAACAGGTAACAGAAAATGATTTTAAAATACTCAAGATTAATCTACTATCCATAGTAAAGTAATAAGTCATATTTAATCATAATTCTATAATGGTATTTTTACATTATTTAGATTTGTAACTCTTTATTTACATTCACATTGCTTTTAAAAAGGTGTTCTTAATTATTTTGGTGGTAGGTATAATTTTTAAAAGCAAAACACAAGCTTCAATTCTTTGACTGCACTTTTTAAACTTGAACATAAACAAGATGCCTTCTCTAATTTAGTAGGCTTAGATGCTGAACTTTCACACCTGTACTCTAAAGACAATATAAACCAGTACATAAATCTGAGTTATAGTCTTTAGTTTATTGATTTATGTAGCATTAAACTAAGTAAAAAGACTTTACATGAATGAGATTCTGGCCCAGCAAAGCTGGTATTTATTTAAACTATTGGGTTGATTGAGACAACTAGGCTAAGTGAGGTATGGTACCATGTTCGATGATAAGACAAATGTCAGTTTTCCTGGCTTGAACCTACAACACTGAGGTATTGTGTCCAGATTTGTAAGTAATACTCTATGCTGCCCCCTTTTGTGAGCACAAGGTTGGTGTAAATTTAAACAAGGAAACACGTTTCCCAAAACAGCGAATGAGGGATTCTAAAACTTAAAGGTCAGAGGTCTAATGTGACTAATGCTTTTGAGTGATGCTTAAAATAATAAAAAAGAATAAGAAAAAAAGGCAAGATGAATTGCCAAGAGATGACTCAGCTATGTAATCACTCTTTAAATTTAGACTTGATAGGGGGATAGGAGGATCATTTTATATACCCATGTGCTGACATTCTATTCACTCAGTTCCCCTGCTGCCTGATTCAAAGATATGTCCTGGCTAAAGACCAAACTGATTGCTTTGGCTTCCACCCACTGGACATTCCAATGAAAGGACTTTCACTCCATCCAAAGACACAGTGTGCACTACAGTCTTAATGTTCTGATCCCGCTAACGCCAGGGTTTCATCTCTTGCTGTTTTTAGAGGTACCTGCATTTACTGTGTACAGCAATAAACAGCATCCCCCCATGCCCTACCAATGCACAGATTCATTAATGCAAGTAAAATAGCAGTTTATCTTTTAAAATAATGCTTTTGAAAATGCAGAAATTGAAAAACAATAAAAAGTATCCCCGATAAAGCTGACAGCTTCCTGTGAAGTCACAGTCACTGTATAAGGGAGCGGTCACGTTCCCATGATGGAGAAGTTAACAGCTAGTCTGCTGTGTGCTGCTGCGGTCACACTGACAATGGTCTTCAGTAGACCATTCAGTACTAGCCTGTGCTCCCTAGTATGGTTTTCATTCTAATGCCCCCATTTGCCATATATATTATGTTTTAAGCACTTCCGATGCTTTTAAGTGAAACATATCTTAAAGAAATATTTAAAATTTTGCTAAGAAATAAGCACTCTGAAACCATTACAGCGCCCTTGGGAAGATTTTTCATATATGAATTGCTTCCCTATAACACAAAGTTTACAAGATATATATATATATGTAGTTTCTGCACACTGTGAAATTAGTCTTTACATGACAGGTAAAAGAAAACTGGACTTACAATATACTATTGGTTTTTAAATATTAATTTTACAATTGGCTGTATTAATAATGAAAGAAATGTATTAACTTATTAAGTACGTACTGTAATAGTCATACCGAATAGAGTCCATGAGCAAATTATTAATTAATTCAGGTATTATCTTCCTGCATAGAAGTCAGAATTCACATTTAAGGGAGTTTTATATCAACAGATGTCTTTCAGCATTATAGAAACTGATATCTTGGACAACAGATTCTGAAAGATGGCAACATTACCGAGAAATGCTTTCAAAATTGCATAACCCCCACTAATCTATCTGACAGTATGAAGACCAGGATAAAGCACTATAATTTTATTGCAATGAAAACTCATTGCAGTACAGGTACACCATCCTTTTCCAAGACAGATTGAACCTTAATCGCTGCCATTTACTGTTTTATAGATACAGTAGATACTGATACTTCTTTAATATTCTTTCTGCAATCTAGAGAGCCTACAGGGAAATTTAAAACTACAAAATGTACATACAATGCTGCTTTATAGGAATGTTATTTTCATCATATACTGTTGTTATAATAGTTTCTTTGGAGGCATGACTTTAAAAAACTTGATTTGTTTACTGTTTACACTTCAGTAATTGCACAGGCATGAAAAGAGCAGACTGAGATGTACTGCATGTTTAAAGTTATTTCACTGAATAGGGGCTAGACTAAAGCTCAGGATGGTGTGTATTGTGATCTTAACCCACTAATATATATCAGGCAGCATATTATGGACTGTGGGGAGAAGTCTTGAGACTCCCGCTGTGTCACTGATCAAACAGAATGCTGTGGAGTGAACACGTATGATTGCTTCATGAGGCGAAATGCAGAGAAGACGAGAAAGCTTTTGAATTGCGAGTGAAAATGCCAGTCTTTTGAAAATGAGAAGCCACTTACATCTCTTTGAAATATCTGTTTTTTTTCCAGCTCCTGCCAGTGTACGGCAATAAGAAACATTTTCATTGGACACAATCTGAAGTGAACCATTTCAAATATTTGTCAGATGAACTGAAGCACACTGCTTAGCATAATTCCTTCTGTGCTGAAGGTCAATCAAGGTTCTTTCCCACTTGTGAGTTACTCAGCCCTGCATATCCCTCACATCGCTCCACTACTGTACAGGAGCCCCACTTCACAAAAGCTGTCAAATGTTAAAAACATAACTAAAATAAAGATTTATCAGTTATGAAAATCTGAATGATTAAACTTCATTGATCCTGGAAACTTTACATAACTGTCAACTGTCAACAGTATATGGAGCTACTGTACATGTATTGTACCATACAATGTTTAAGTTCAAGTTCATATGCTTTGAAATGCTATTAAATATGTTCACGGAGTTAGAGATTATTCCAAAGGAAATGACACCATGAAGGGAATTACCCAAATCACTTTCATGAGCTGTGTATCACTGTCAGAGGATAACACACCTTGATTTTTTTACAAACTGGAAGTGCACTTAGGAAGTGAGGACAAGCTCAGGAATACATGAACTGGTACATGAACCATCCACTAGAGAGCACTGCTTGTCCTTAATTCCTGCCTCTAACACTCTAAGGGTTTTGGTCACTGCAGAAAGCATCTGCACAGAGAACACAAGGGACTGCCTGTCTTTGTGACTTTTCACTCCAGAAAGAATTACTGGCCAAAGTAATTACAGTTCAACAGGCACACGTCAGGGCCTGCCAGCGCTCACTCTGCAGGTGATTCAATCTTACTTTTCACTTCATGATGAACATGATTGAAAAGAGGAAACAAATGGAACATAAACAAATGTGTACCTGAAATAAATATTGAAATCTTTCCCTCCATGGTAAAAACAATGACAAGGTCTCTGCACAATTGAGAATACATATAGGTTTCTTTATAAGAAATTATTTTTTGGGCGAGGTAAACATTTGTTTCATAGAATGTCTTATTTCTTTAAAGTTATTCAGTATAGCTTTGTTAGGTACAGTGAAATTAAAGATTTAATTGTAATTGCGATTGGAGCTTCATTATACAGTATAAGCAATTTAAAATGACAGACCCAGTAATAATTGTGTGTGATTCACTTCTGGATTGGCAGCAGTGGACAAAATAAAGATGTCATCTCTTTGCCATTTATCTACTTCCATATTAGTTCTGTTTACAGGCGTAATGCTCAATCTCAACCTACAGTAATTGCAGAAATGTAGTTGTGCTCTGATGAATGTACTTTTTCATACAGTACATCTGCATATTTGTAAATGATCAAGTGCTGAGCTCCAAATGTGGAAAGTATACAAGCAACACCGAAAATGAAAAGCAAAGTACCTCAAGTGTGTTTAGGTATAGCACAATTTATTGAGAGAACACTGCCTCATATGCACTGATCTATCATTAACATATCCATGATATACAGTGCCTTGCGAAAGTATTCGGCCCCCTTGAACTTTTCAACCTTTTGCCACATTTCAGGCTTCAAACATAAAGATATAATTTTTTTATTTTATGTGAAGAATCACCAACAAGTGGGACACAATTGTGAAGTGGAACGAAATCTATTGGATTTTTGAAACTTTTTTAACTAATAAAAAAATGAAAAGTGGGGCGTGCAAAATTATTCGGCCCCTTTACTTTCAGTGCAGCAAACTCACTCCAGAAGTTCAGCGAGGATCTCTGAATGATCCAATGTTGTCCTAAATGACTGATGGTGATAAATAGAATCCACCTGTGTGTAATCAAGTCTCTGTATAAATGCACCTGCTTTGTGATAGTCTCAAGGTTCTGTTGAAAGCGCAGAGAGCATCATGAAGACCAAGGAACACACCAGGCAGGTCCGTAATACTGTTGTGGAGAAGTTAAGAGCTGGATTTGGATACAAAAAGATTTCCCAAGCTTCAAACATCCCAAGGAGCACTGTGCAAGCGATCATCTTGAAATGGAAGGAGTATCAGACCACTGCAAATCTACCAAGACCTGGCCGTCCCTCTAAACTTTCAGCTCAGACAAGGAGAAGACTGATCAGAGATGCAGCCAAGAGGCCCATGATCACTCTGGATGAACTGCAGAGAACTACAGCTGAGGTGGGAGAGTCTGTCCATAGGACAACAATCAGTCTTACACTGCACAAATCTGGCCTTTATGGAAGAGTGGCAAGAAGAAAGCCATTTCTCAAAGATATCCATAAAAAGTCTCGTCTAAAGTTTGCCACGAGCCACCTGGGAGACACCCCAAACATGTGGAAGAAGGTGCTCTGGTCAGATGAAACCAAAATCGAACTTTTTGGCCACAATGCAAAACGATATGTTTGGCGTAAAAGCAACACAGCTCATCACCCTCAACACACCATCCCCACTGTGAAACATGGTGGTGGCAGCATCATGGTTTGGGCCTGCTTTTCTTCAGCAGGGACAGGGAAGATGGTTAAAATTGAGGGGAAGATGGATGCAGCCAAATACAGGACCATTCTGGATGAAAACCTGTTGGAGTCTGCAAAAGACCTGAAACTGGGACGGAGATTTATCTTCCAACAAGACAATGATCCCAAACATACAGCAAAATCTACAAAGGAATGGTTCACAAATAAACGTATCCAGGTGTTTGAATGGCCAAGTCAAAGTCCAGACCTGAATCCAATCGAGAATCTGTGGAAAGAGCTGAAAACTGCTGTTCACAAACGCTCTCCATCCAACCTCACTGAGCTCGAGCTGTTTTGTAAGGAAGAATGGGCAAGAATTTCAGTCTCTCGATGTGCAAAACTGATAGAGACATACCCCAAGCGACTTGCAGCTGTAATCGCAGCAAAAGGTGGCTCTACAAAGTATTAACGCAAGGGGGCCGAATAATTTTGCACGCCCCACTTTTCATTTTTTTATTAGTTAAAAAAGTTTCAAAAATCCAATAGATTTCGTTCCACTTCACAATTGTGTCCCACTTGTTGGTGATTCTTCACATAAAATAAAAAAATTATATCTTTATGTTTGAAGCCTGAAATGTGGCAAAAGGTTGAAAAGTTCAAGGGGGCCGAATACTTTCGCAAGGCACTGTAGCTTCATCTGTATCATCACTGGTACAGTGTTTGCTGGTTACCTGCAAAACCAGCTTGCCGGCCCCAGATACAAATCCTGACTGTTTTCTGTAATGTCACTGCACACGGTTCATGGGCAATAGAAGGAAATTGTTTTTGCAGTCCTTGTAGGTGCTCATTATTCCACACTTATTTGTACAACTCATGCATTTTTCATGTGCAAGAAATGTCTTTTCCCACCTCTCTCTGGTACACCTGCATTTGGAAGAAGGGAAAAGAAATTGACAGCCCTCAACTGAAAATGGGTTGCGACTGTTAGTGCGTGCTTTTCACAGTGCAATCTTGTTTAAACATTAATCAGAATAGATTACTTTCCAAATTAAAATTGAATGTCCTACAAATTCAAAACAATAGTTTTTGCGCTCCACATTCTTGACTTTATACAACTCACATTTCCTCATAGGTTAATGTACAAACCTTTACTGACTATAGTTTGTCAATATAAATGTTCTATACCTTGTGCTATTCCAATATTTTACCTAAATTTAATTGTTTAAGAATATATTGTATTTTGGGGCTATTTGTACTTGAAAGACTCAAAAGCTGTGCAGTGTGTGCAGAACGTGTGCATATGCTGCATTGTTAGAAACTATTAACAAAATATGCTTAGTTTATATTCTGTTCCTCTTACATGGCTGCCAAAATAAAAGAGGGAAGTACAGTAATATTTCACATTTGTAGTTTATAAACTCTCTTTCAACTCATATATACCATTTCATGTAGATTTCTGCACTCATAATAAGCTGGTATAAAGTGTGTAAACAAATAGAGAGTTCAGGCCTTGAGAGACAAGAGCTGTTACAGCTCAAGTCCATCAAGACTTTTTAGATGCTTTCTCTGGAAATTGACTCATTCCTTTTTTATCAATGGCAATAACCACCCAAATCCTTAAAATCTTAAGAATTTTAAATCTAAACCTGAGTATTAAAGCAACAAAAGGATAAGTGATTAAGTTCAGATAAAATAAAAAAATAAAAGGCTTAATGAAAGATTTAAGTGGAAGGAGAATAAAATGTCCTTGAAATGTGTCAGGAATGCAGATATGGTGGGCGGCTTTTTGAATTTTTTCTTTTATAATTGTGGTGCTGTGACTGACAAGATCCAAAGGGCATCTTCACATGTATTAAACATTGAAATCTGCAGGTACATTTTCTATTGTTGGCTATCCGGCTCACTGATGTGACATTTACAAGAATCTCTTTTGGATTTTACTGACTAAGAGACATCAATATAAACGATGTTATACACTTGTGTACGCAGCAGGTCCCTGAACTACTTTTTTTTAAAAAGTACTTTTTCCACAAAGGACCTCTACTGTATATACAATTTAGTTCCTTGTGATAACTTCTCCAGTCTCACATTTTGCTAAAAAAAAATGGTCAGAACCAGTTTAAGCTACTCCAACAATAACATCCACAAATTCATTTCAATCTTTCTCTGCCTTCTTTGCCTCTTCTGTTTCCACTATTGTTTCTTGTCTGTATTACAACTTTATCAACAATACCTTGATATTACCATTATGTAAGTATAATATGAATTTCTGGAATTTAAGTCTGCAATCACCGCTGCCATTGAACTTTTCATAGTATTATGACAATTGTAACAGCTATTGAGGGGTGAATACATACAGTACATACTGTATTACATTGTCAACACTACAAGTCCTACAACATCTTCAAGCAGAGTTAACACTGACTGTGGTCAGTTGAGAATCTTCATTTCTAAAAATGTATATATATATAGAAAGTTATATAATTTATTGCACTAACAGTATTTGCCTTTTCACACGAATATTAGTATCTCTCCATCTTTCTTATACTGTTATCTGCAGAACTCTGAAACAAAGAGGACTCATGGTGCGAAAGATAAGGCTGTTCCTTAGGGCACCTGGTGTCAAAGAATTGTACGGCATGTTCTGCTTATCTTATATAGGGCTTCAGGTTTCAAGCCAGTGAAAACCAGATGTAATAGGACAAGGCAGAGGTGATAAGCAGAGGTGTGGCAATGTGAATAGAAAACCCAAAGTAGCCATCACAAGGACATGCTTGATAAACTGTGGTCAGTACGTGCCCATTTCAAATGAAAGTTAAGCTGTTTTAAGTACATAAGAAATGTTTCTTCGGGGGTAAGCTTAGCTGGAAACCATACCCAGTCCTCAGTGGCTCCATCTCTGTGCAGAAAACAAAGGATGTATGCTATTTTTAATGTTTGTGACACAGGGCAAAAGAAAATTAGCATTCCTTTTAGGAATTATCTTTTGTCTCCATGATTGTAATTACTGCTGCTCTTGGTAATAAACTGGTTTCACTCAATCCCTGTTTTATTCTGATCCATTTCTTTTGAAGCCTTAAGAATGGGGATGCGATTATCTTCATATGAAAGAGTAAGGTATTAATATATTTTTCACTACATAAATTCTTACAAGTACAAGCTCACAGAAACCTGACAGATCACAATGAGCTGTTTTCAAGTCAGCCAGCTGTCGGTGGTGTTTACTTTGTGAATGTTTGGTTTTAGTTGTTTAATGGCACTAACCCAGTCTCAAACTGCTGTCTACATTGTGGAGTTCCATTTCGGATTCGACCATTTGTGAGCCATATTGTTACAATACCCTGCTATAACAAATACTGTACAAGTAAAACACGTGATACTGTTGGTCATTGGCACTTCCTTTGTGGGTTTTACTCTGATTTGACTCCCAGAAGCCAAAAATTGATAAATACCTTTAGTACATCAAGCTGACACTACTCAATGCCTTATTTAATGGGATACCATCCAAGGTAATAACTAGGCTTCCAGAATATGTGCTGTGGTTCTGTGTAGTCTATAGCTACTCTGCTTCAACTCCTGTCCCAAGTAAATTGCAATTGTACTGTGTGGACTTTAAAATAATTTCCTCTCTGCAACATACTGAATGATCTAGTTCCTGGACTTTGTATAGTCCAACACTTAATCTGAAATCTGATCATCCATAACTTTTTGTTCTACATGGGATCAATATCCACACAAAGAGCAACAGAGCCATTTTATAAGCAGCATAATTTCTGTGGAATTTATTGCCTTAATCCATTTACAGTACAATGCAGCGACTTTCAATATTTATATTTTTAATGAAGAATTTAGTTTTCTCTGATTTAGACAAATTACTATAATTCTCCTCTTTTTTTCTTTTTTAATTCTTTGTATTACATAGTGCTGTTATACAGGACTTTGTTTTTAAATGTTAATAATAATATTTCCTTGTTATGTTACCATTTTTTATGAAGAATGCTGTAATTAAAGAATTTCTAACAAATATCCACAAATCATAAAAACACAGTTTGATCAGTTATCTATCCTTACAATAAATTGGGATGTGGAATAGAAAAAGAGGTGAGTTTATAACTTTCCACTACTCACACAATGTCACTCCATCACCTGCCTTATTTCATTCCTTCTATCTCTTTTCTGCTCAGACCACACAGAACACATAGGCATCTGTTTATCTGAATGATGACTATGACAGCTGTTAAGTTACCTTACAGGCAACTCAAGTTGTCAACATATTCCAGTACTTTATTGTGATGAGGCCCAGGAGAAGCAAATGAGTGATTTTGGACTATCTACTTCAAAACACTTTTTCAGCATTTCAGATTATCTTCATAAATAAAAAGCACGAATTTGGTTTTATTTCAATGTGAAATGCCAAAGCAAGGAGTAGTTAACCAAATTACAATTCAATATCAATATTCATGGTACATACCAAGGCAGAAAACTGTCTTTAAGGGCGAATCTGTTTTTGATTAGTGTTTTTGAGCTCAGCTGCTTACAGGATGCACAGGTGTAAAAATATTCAATTTCACACATGTTTGGGTACAGCTATTTTGAAGGTGTGATTGATAATTCTATAATTCAACACTGTATAAGTAATATAAGTCATATCATATTGAACATCAATTTGTTTGAATAACAGAACTTGAAACAATACTAAGTGACTTTTTTTTCTGATTGTCCGCTGTCCGTGATATTGCTTTGAGGTTTTCAGAGACAATACCAAGGTATGGTATGCACATTGAATTTTAATACAAACTAAAACAACTAAATAACTCACTGGGACAGGTATTTTAAATCAGCTCATTAGTACCTGGATTTTTTAAGATAGCTCCAAACTAAAATACATTACGTATTTTAGCAAGTAAACTGCTTTTGCAGTGCTCTTTTGCAGAATAATAAAGATATAGGAGCACTGATTGCCAGAAGGCAATAACTTATATTTCAAGGAACACTGTTTTGATCCCATAAACAAAACAATTTACACTTCACAGAATTACCCATATGCTATATAGTCACTCTTTTTACAGTTTGTTATGTAGCTATTTGTACTACAATTCGTAGTCCATATGCATACAACTTTAAATGTAGCATTTGCAAAACGCATTCTCATTTCTTTGAATTGCAAATGGTAGTGTTCTTTTGACAATGCTACAGATGTGATTGATTTAGAATTATACAGGAATCCCAGGTACTGTGCAATTAATTAAGATACATAACATACAGTGAAACATGGTGCTGCAGTGGGTAGCATTGCAGGCTTGCAGTTCTGGTTTTCTGGGTTCTATTTCTGGGGTGCTATCTACATGGAGTTTATACATTCTGTCCATGTTCATATTTGTGTAACACACACAGTTCTTTCCGGACCCTATGCGAATGACACAATCCGACGGAGTGGGGAAACACTGGGGAAACGTCATGCAGGAATACGGGGCAGAAGACAGGGGGGCGTGTCCACGGTGCGCTGGTGCACGGGGGAGGTGTGGCCGAGGCGAACAATCCGAGAGAGTAGTCCTTAGGGAATATCCAAAACACACGAGTAAGTCCAAAACCAGGAGATCCATCAGAAGAAGGAATTAAAAACACGAAGGCCGGGTCGGAACCGGCGGACAGGGAACAGGAGCGGGAACAGAGGTTAAAACCTTAACGGGACCAGGCGCTTCCAGGTCCCGGACTCGCACGATATGGAAATCAGATGCAGAGCCCGGATGAGTGTCAGCGCCTGGCTTTTAAGGTGGGCTGGGAATAGGGAGCAGGTGCATAGAATAAAGTCTCACGTGAACGGGCTGGAGCACCCTTAAGGAGGGGGAACTATAATCGTGACAATTTTTGTCTGTGTGTGCCCTGTGATGGACTGGGTGTCCCATGCAGGGTGTATCAAGCTGGAGAGGCTCCAGCTCCACCATGACCCTTTATTGGATAACGTGGTTAGAAAATGGATGGATGGATGTAACATCCACAAATTATCTCATTTGCATTTTTGAAAACTGTTCAATAAATGCTATTTTTTAATAATGATTTAAATACTAAAGTGTTTTATGCAAGGCACTGTTGGTGAAGATATGGCCTTTTGACTATTTTCATTATCACATTAGTTTAAATGCATCAGCCATACAACTGCTAAAATCTTTTAGCACAAGGCTAACACGATGTAAATTGGCAAAAAGTGCAATTTACAATTGTTATTCTTTCATTCTTTTCAAAGAAGACTACTGCTCAGTAAGAGCTTAATACAATAGGTACATGTACAGTATAATACTCATTTCTGAAAACTTAAGATTTAGACTAAACTCTGTACAAATTCTTTTCCCAGTATATATACAGTTTATTTTCTCTATTATTAGGAAAACTGACTCACCCCCTCAAATAATCTACACGTTTTGATATTTTTCTGACTAACGTTAATATCAGACTGTGACAATATAAACTGTTTTTATTATATTTTTTAAGCTGTTTGTTTTGGTAGTCATAATTAGACAGAGGGTGACTGTGCTCAGTTAATTATCAGTTCCTTTAAACTGTTTATTTAAAAATGACTCAAATGCAGAATTCAAGATAAATGACATGCAAACAAATGACATTTTTCTTTCTAGTTCCTTTAAAAAGTATGAGTAATCAGTATACAATAGGTGCCTGGGATCCAAATAGGACTGAACTGCTTTCAGAGGCATTGTAAAGATCATGATTTAGAATACCTTTTCTTTGAATGTTTTTGTATGTTGGCTTAACAAGTGTGCATTAGGTGGTAAGTGCACTTCTGGCTTGACTCACACATGATCATGTTTCCTGCACTTTATTATGTGTGATATATGCAGGTTAAGCTGAAATAAAGCACCAGACTAAATCCATCATATGATCCCTTCATCATCCCCACATCCTGCCCGAGTTTCATTACACAATACAAACATGGAGTGAACGACTAAAACTGAAAACCTCTTTACGACTACCTTCACAAAGAAGAGATGTTTATGCAGAGCATGATTTCTGTTCCAGACAAAGCCCTTCTGCTTTTCCAGTTCAGCGAAGCTATATCCTAATGCTGTGCAAACCAAACCAGAATAAATAAGCAAACATTTGCCAGTGCTAGTTAGACAGGAGGATTTGCACATCTGGAATGCACACATTATTTGCAAACTAAGACAGCAGTGCTGTGGTCAAGCAATGGATCAGAGTTTCAGAATATTCCGCTTTTTTCAGGATCACCTTTGTGGTAACAAAAGCAACTTCCCTCTGGATAAAAAAGAACTCTTGGTTAAAAAAAAAAGATGTTTAAATAAACAAAGAGATATTTAGATTTGACTGAGTCAAATTTAAAATAATGCCTTTTTTTTGCTGTGGGACAACACAATTTAAAATGGTTTACCATATACTATCATTATATATTTATTACAGAAAAAATAAATGCTTCTATGGAGAGTTAAAATTGTGATACACAGGTGTCATGGCATGCTTCAGAACATTGTGCTACACATAATTACTTTCTTTGTTTCTCTGTGATCATACTGAAAATATCACAAAGAGCAGCCACATAATGACATGAAACAAGAAATAGAATAATGCACAAACTATTATCTCAGGAAAACTTAATCATAGGGAAAATATGTAAGGGAAAATATGTACATAGTTCACCAAAGTATTTTCAAAATCTAACAAATGGTTTCTGAATGAGACTATCTAAGGATAACAAAGAACAACTTAAAAAAACAGTACTACCTGGAAATTAGACTTTCATGATAGTTAAGAGGAAAAGATAAAAGCTGAGTAAAAAGTTTCCAAATTCATTGTATTTCATTCTTTGTTGAAACAATAGATTGATTTTGGGTGGTAAAATAACCTTTTGCTTGGCAGTAACTAGATGCCAAGTCAAATGGCCTCTTCTTTGTCTGTACCCTTTCATATGTTGTTATGACTGCCTGCCTGTCTAGTTATGACAATGTTAAAACTGTTTCCTTTCTACTTTGAATTGAGCTTCAAATTAAGAGATTTTTCAAAAAAATATATTAAAAAAGACCTTTGGGTCCCAGCTGACTGCCTCTCAATTTGCTCTTTAAGTTGTTATTGCTGCCTTGTGCACTATTCAGCATTTCTTAGGCTTGCCACAAAGCCCATCTCAATATCTCTCCCACGTAACTTTGTTTCATGCTGGGGAATAATGGTACTCATAATACATTGGGTGCATTTTATTATAGATGGCAGAAGCAGAGCTGAATAATCCAAAGCAATCGTGTTATTCATGGTTTTAATATCTCATTCCAGCTTGCTTTGATCCTAAATATCTGCTTTATTGTTTTACATAATGCAGCCATCTGTCAGGAACTCTGTACACTTTCTGTCTTACTGCAGGTTTTGCCAGAGACCCACATTATTCTATGCATATTTAATGGGCAGGTAGATTGTGAAAAAAACATACTTGAAAGAGTTACTGTATGCACCGGCATCCAATACTTCAGTATTCCAGTTTTACATAATTCACAACATCGAGGTTAATGTAATAGAAAACCCAGCCGCAATTTTATTTTTTAATTTATGTATTAAGTGTTCAGGAATCACAGTCTCCGACTCTAAAGGTTGTAAAGGGGGACAAAAAAGAGATTATATGGTTCACGATAATCTCTTTTCAAACTGAATATCTCCAATAGTTTCGAAGTATGCAGAATTGGGTTCCTTTTGTGGGCTCATACAGAATCCAGAGACACTCCTATCCAGCAATGAGGAAAACCTTGCACTTCAAGGGCTACAAACCTACATTCTACTAACAGGGAGCAGAACATTTCTGTATTTGCACACCCCCAACCTCCACATTGTTGCAGTGGCTGGACACACAATTCAGGGTCAGATGAATTAATTGGAAAGCTGAATCGGTAGAAAACAGAAAAAGTTTAGTCTGACTTCCCTTTCTCTGTGAGAGCACTGATCTGTGCCCTCTCCTTTCCAAACCATTGTGTGATTGCAGAGTTATACATCAAAGTGCGGCACTGTTGCTGACCTTTTTGGATGGAACGGTGCTAAAAGAGGTGGAGGTCTCGTGTGTTGCAAAGTGCTGAGAAACACTCGACAGCAATGACAAAGTACACTGACGGCACGGAGCCTGCAAGGAAGATTTGCATGCAGCGGCTAATGGAGGTTCCTAAATATTCAAGCTGTTGACAGTAATTAGGCCACGTTCCTTCAATGTAATTATCCCACACTTGCAAAACAAACAGCTGAGAGGAAATTGAGTTGCTCAGGATGGTGGAGCATTAAAAAAATAAATTATCATATAAATTGGGCGCGTTTTTACAAATTGCACATTTATTTTGCTCAGGAAGGCGTCTCTTCAGTTGGCAGGAAACAAAGACTGTGCTTAGTAAAGGCTTGTCCTATAAGGTCTGAGCCTGCCACTCCCCTTTGTGCCTAGATCTGCATTAACCTTTTCCGTGCCAAACCAAGTGATATGCTCCACTCCTTGTTGGGATAAAGAAATGCAAGAACACTTAAATTACATTTAAATCGATTCACTCTTGAAAAGAATGCTCTGAAAACAATTGCTGTCCTCTGCTTATGTTGACGACAGCATTCACGAGGGATGTTTTATATCTGCTCTGCAGCATTTACTCCCTAAAATAATCTCATATTTGTGCATATTACTCAAGGCGGGGAATCGTAATGACCAGTGCAATTAAGACTAATGTGATAGCACCACTGTTTTACAACTGCACAGCCTTTAAGAACTACATTAGCACTAATGGTAAATATCAATGCCCCAGTAGTAAATAAAAAATCACACTATTAATATCTGTGCAAACAGAATAACAAAATAGCACTGTGTATTAATACAGTGCACTGTTCTACACATAATGTGCATTTTTCCTTCATAAAACTGGTATTTTTTGCACTAGCCTCATCTATTATCAATATGGGATTTTGCAACTAGAAATATCAGCACAGCAGACAAGTGGTTACAAAAGAAAAAAGACAATAAGATACTAAAGAATTACAATCAAGTCATACTCAAGAGGGATGCTAACTAATCATTCCTACTTTTATTTCTTTCATACAGAAATTAATCCAATTTTTATTGCTATGCTCTGAAAATTGTGTGATGTGATATACTAATAAGACCGTTCAGTGTGAGGTGTGTTATCTGTCCTGGACTTTTCAGTGTGAGGTGTGATAGCTGACCCGGACCATTCAGTGTGAGGTGTGAAATTCAATTAAATTCAAGGTGCTTTATTAGCATGACCGATGGGTACAATCAGTGTTGCCAAAGCAAATAAAAATAATACAATTAACATGAAACAAAACAAAAATAAAAGTAAAAAAAATCTACAGACATGTTACAGACATTAACAACAGAGTGATATCTGATTTCTTCCCTTCAGTGTCAGGTGTGATATCTGACCCTGACCATTCAGTGTGCAGTTTGATATTTGACCTTTTCGTTGTTTCAAATAAGGTACGAATGTTTTTAAGGAAATCTGTTACACTTCCTGGATGTGTGGACATTTATTATTGCTGTTTGACTGCTCTCATTACTGGCCTGTGATTTACAAAAATGACATACATCGTTGAAGACTGCATTTAAAATTTTGATCAACCATTTTACTTTTACTTAAAAAACACCACCACTATTTTGTGTGAGCACAATGTTGAACAGCTAGCCAACAACGCTGCATGTAGTGAGGCCTAATGAATTATGTATTAAAAATCCATAAGATTGCAGAGTGTTTGTGTATAGAAAATGACCTCTCCAGTCCTTCATTATTATTTTTTAATGCAAGATCCCGACTGTTTTGTTTAAAGCAGTACATAAAACATCAAGCTTATTTTTTAAGTCCTGTCACAAAACTGCAATTTACCCGTGGAGCTTCAGCTAGGTTATAGCTGGGTTTTGATACAATATATTATTATGGGCAACACATTCAAATTGGGCATCAATAATTTTTACAAAATAAAAATAGCTTTTTATGTTTTGTTTTTATAAATGTATTTCCAAGCTTTTTTCCATGTTTGTCGGGGCTACAGATATAGCTACTGAAGCTGAGAAAATCATAAATGAAAAAGAACACATACTGTACAAGCAATCACAGATAAAATGGTTTGTTAAAGAAAGCTCTAGCATTATAATTACACAGCAGGTGCAGGGTATGTTTCTACATGAGGATGTTAATGGCATTTGAATATGTAACAGAGGACTTGCGCCAATTTTCCTTATTAACACTTTTGTACTTAATTACACAAAATTCCATTATAAAACCTAATTAAAAATAGTTAGATCTCTCCGCTCTCTGTGTAATATGTGGAGTCATAACAGTTGTTTTACAGTTACTCTTTTTTCTAATGTTTTCAACTTTAAATTGACAAAATTAGAACTGCATTTTAGTGCATAGTCCTTATGTCCCTTGGTCATTATATCCTATTTTTTTGTCATCCCAGTACTTTTTCAGGTGATATATATATATATTTATCTATACCAGATCAAACCAGTATAACTTTAGAGAGAATTTTCGAAAGAAATCTTGTGAATTCTGTAAAGTTGCTTTATTCTTCAATAATATGGTAATGGCTTAAAGGCAACCAGCAGTCCTGCTGTGTGCAATTCTTCAGAAAGAACAGATGGTTCAAGCACAGAATCTTTACATGGTAATGGTGCATTGGTATTGTTCTTCTGTGAAAGAAGAACAAAAACTAAAATCGTTAGAACTACAACATATTAATTTTTGAGGTGCTCCTAACACATTTAGATTCAAATGAGATTAAATCAAGTGAGGCACCAATTCTTTGTTTTGAACAGAACAGTGGTTACAAACAGTATGATTCCTAATTAAAAACCAGGCATAGTTTTGGAACACAGAATTTGAAAACCTAAAAGAAAACATGCAAAAATGTGAGTTACCGCAGCTGCACTGCAAATCAATTCAAATAAAAGTTTACTGTAGAGTGAAAATCCATGGATTTAGTCTTTGTGAAGAACCCGCTTTCAACAGTGTTACGACCTCAAGTGTCTAGGGGTAAAGGGGTGCAACATTTAGGATAATTTCTGGAAGCAGGTGGGTTCTGGCGAGGGACTAGGAAGCGTGATAACAAAGGTGGATGCAAAAGTGATGATTTTAAGTTGAATAAGAGACTGGTAAGACACGATAACACACAGGGATAAGGAACTAGAGTGGTGCCAAAGAAAAGAATCTAAACAAAATGGAGCTGGCTAGGAAAGTGAGGGAAAGCTAACCTGACTGCAAAAGAAAAACCCGAAACACACGGTCTTCGGCATCTTCAGCACCCTGGCTAACCTCCCCTGACTACCCAAAACCATACAAGATAAACGGCACTCACCTGTACTAAGCTAGTGTTACTAATACAAAATCAATTAAGTGTGTAGAATGTACCCAACAACCTAAACTAACCTTATACACCAAAGTTCACACAGAAACACAAGTGAACTAGGAATACAAATAAGGGAAAACGAGAGTAATCAACAGGAACTGGGTATAAAAGAACACAAAGGTTTAACATGTAACACCTTAGAGCAAGGTAATGGCAAAACAAGGATAAACACAAACAAAGGAAAGTACAAAGAAACAAACAGAAACCAACAAAACAACAAAGCCGAAACTATGTGAAAATACCCACACACAAAACAACAACCAACAAAGCCGAAGCAAAAGTGAAACGAAGCGATAACAAAACCGAAATGAAGCAAAACAAAACAAAGCCAAATTGGACCAAAGTCAAAGGAAAGGCTTCTCCTTCTTGAAGACCCCCATGTTATATACTGAATAAGATGCACTCTGATTGGCTGAGAGGCTGATTGATGATGATGTCATACAGAACAGTGGTGTAATGATGGGCCAATAGGGGAGGGAGAACAAAGGTCAGCAGTGTGGAACATAACAAAAAACACACACAGACCCCACACTGGGACATAACATACAGTACAGCCATTAGATTTGTGTGATGTAATACTTTAAAATAATTTTTACTGTAGCAATTCCAAAACAACTTCCAACCTATTCTCATAACCTTCTAAATATTCAGAAAAATTTTGAAATGTTTTATAATAAATGTTATTGACCAAGAGTCACAAAAAAAAAATGAGGTTATGAAAATGTAGGTTAAAAAAGATGATAACAACACAGTATCTTATTAAGATACATTGTGTACTGCACTGTATGTACAGTACAGTATCTTACAGTAAATAACATTCTGAGTTATGAAGTTGTTTTAAAATTAGGCCATCAGCTCTAATTATGGAAATATCAACATTAATTAGCTCTGACCATTTTGCAACGCTGTGTATGGACACTGTTGCCCTTTTGCCTTTTTTACTGTTGCTCAAACATGCAGCATCTATGGATAACATACTGTATAAAGCAAATATATACAGTATAAAGCAGCCAAAGTGTGCCGTCGTAAAGTAGAAAAGTTTGCCAAGATGCCACTACTTTTAGGAATGATCCCATATTCTTTAATAATCCAAGACTCAAGACTTGATGTTTCATCCAAAGCACATCAGCTACAGCACAGTGTCCAAATCGACCATCTTGAGATACTGGTGTGTAAATTCTAGTAGAAAGGGAAGTGTTACTTCCTTGCTTACTGGTCCACTAACACTACAGTACACTACATCACATGCAGCTGCAGCCATGTTTTCTTTGGAGGTCTCTTATCCTACGACAATTTGTTACATTGTGCAATGACAGCACACAGAAGTTACTGATAGCTCAGCTGGAACTGTGGGGTTTAGTATTCGTGACAATGTCCAGTGCAGAATGTGCTAGGATTTACTGTCCACCTGGATTACCATTCTACCTAATGTGAACACAATCATTATAACCATGAGGACACTCACACGTACCCTTAAAAAATTAGGAGTGTCCTGTGCAATCAATCCCACTGCTTAAAAGTGAAAGTCAGCTAATGATAACGTTGTTTTATTCTCATGCCATATGACTTGAAGCCATGTAAAGAGCTTAGTGACAGAGAAAACTTGAGTTTTAAAATGTTATAATTGTACAGCTATCCCATTTGGAAGCATATATATGACACTCAGGTAGTACTGTAAGTGCATGTGAAGGAGAGTGTTTTATCTGTGCTTTACACACATTTACAGAAGCATATGAATTTTCATAGTAAGATGGATATGTCTCCCTTGATTTAAGTTAGATACTTTAATGTCCTAATTATATTACTTCAAACAAGAAAATACATTTATCGACGCTTCAAGCTTTGGATGTAATATTTTATTTTTTTTGTATAACCATGCAATCTATGCCAGCAGGCTAGACAATAACATTTCTGAAAACTATGTTGTAGTGACTTTTTAATTAAAAACATACATTTCCTTGTAAAGTTTTTTTTGGCAGTGTATATTGCAATTGATAATTTGGGATGTTTATTAAATCTCATTAGTGTGTTTCCTTGTGCTAGCACATTTTATTGCACTTGTGGTTCTGATAAAAAGGAAATTTCCATTTAGCCACAGGCAAATCAAGAATAACAGAAAAGGACTGTAACTGACCAATTAATGGCATCCCTCTGTTCTGCCTATCAAGCACATCTTGCCAGCTGAAGGTTAGTCTTTAATTAAAGTTCTTTCTTTCCACATATGATTATACAGTCACTTGAATCAAGCATTTAGAATTAATTAGATTCTGAAGAAAAAAGAAGAATATTACTTACTACTTTTTATTTTTTTATTGTAATGTCAGAAATTCAGTTCAGTGGTGTCTCTTAATGTTTTAGAATACCAGAACTAGCAGTTAATAAAAAGTGAGGCATTCATTTTTGTGCTATCTAATGAATTGTACAAACATGCCAGCATAATTGAAGAATCACCGATTCTTTAGACTGCGTACTGTAGCTGTGAATCTCTCTCGTGTTAACTGTGGTTTAGTACAATTCCTCATCTTGGAGTTTGAATTTCCCAACTTGTTGATTGGAATCCCAATGAACAGTGTTATGTAAACCAAACATCTGTACAAATCTTTACAATGAAGTTGAAGAGAAGTAATCACTTAGACTTTTAAGACAGAAATCCAAGTCTACCTGGCTGATTTTGTCATTGTTCTTTTGTCAATTTACCATCTGTCTTGAAAGAGAGATTAGTAAAACATGCTTTCTTGTTGTATTTTTAAAAATAGTTATTCTGGACTTATTGAAAGTTGTGTAATATATTTTTAAGGGTTTATGAATTGTATTTTTTCTAACATAATGCGTTTGGAATTCATCTAAAATATCCACTAGTTTCTCTTTTAAGGAAAAAGAATTAAACTACAGTAGGGCTGAACACAGAGATATACAAATGTAAAGACAAAAGATTAGCACTTTAAAAGCTTCCATGCATGCACTTTGTTAGGCACCCTCTCAGTCAAACATCTTATGTTCCTATAACACTCTGTCTACATTACAAAATGTCACAAGGTGCTTTACACAGTCTAAACGACTATAATTTAAATGCCTTGTTATTATTCTTCTCATATAAAGATACGGGAGATGCTCCTAATAGTGTATCTATAGTTCCAAACACAGGGATAATGAGAAAGGTACTCAAAGCAATTCTGCAAGGGAACAGTGGAATCATTTGGGTTATTTTAGAAATCAAAAGCCTCTTTGTTCTCAGGGTAGATGAATTATTTCTGCATTGCCATACACTGGATCTATTTCATAAAATGGCATAACCAATACGGAAAAAAGCGACACAGCAAGCTGTACAAGATAACGTGCGTGGTTCAACTTTTACAAGAAAGAGATGAATAGAATAAGGCAAATTTGACATTGACCTTTTTTCATGAAATGGTGCACACATGGACTAGTGTAGGTGAGAACAGTAATGAGGAAATGAGCTTTCCAGGGTTAACCCTGCTTATCCTAACTTGTAAAACATACCCGACAGGGGTCTAATTTAATGGTTTAAACATGAGCGGATATATCACTTCTCTAGTGGTGCTTCCCCTGTGAGGTACTGTATAAGAAGAAACATTCTGAGAGGTCACTTCCCTGTTGTTTGTGTTGAAACTGTCAGCATAGCCATGACACAAACCCTTGCTGAGCAAGAACATACATTATCTGATCACCTGCTCTGACCCCAGAGGGAGGTTTATAACACACAGGTTCACCACTGTTTCACAGTGGGTTTTTTCACCATACTTCCTTCAGAGAAACTGCTTTCACAAAATCATTGTTATTTAAAAAAAAATTAAAGCAGCAGCTATTTGTGGATGTTTAATACAAGAGCTGAATTTAGAGTTTAGATTTCATTGAAGCAATTATGCTGCTGTTGTACTGCACTTTAATTTGATCACAGATGTGACTAAAACAATAAGCATGCACATCAAAACAAATATAAATGCATATATAAATAATCCTTCTTTTATTATATATAATATTATATATTTAGTTATGTAAAGTTATTTATTCTATCATTAGGTTAAAATAAGTATTACTTTGCAATTTCACGTGTAGATTAAATTGTAATACCTTACAAAGAAAATGTAGAAAAGATGTAATGTAGACTATGAAAACAGCTCATTTCCTTTTTGTTGTTAGCTAGCATTTTTAGTAAAGAACATCAGAAATGTACTGTACATCTAGACTACAAAACAGTCCATTAGACATATCACTAAAGCCCGCAAGGTTAGAAATAAACTACCTGTCTTTCTTATTTACAGTAAACTTCACTCATATCTGATAAACATGCATCCGAAAACCTAAAGCAGCCGGAACAAATCTAAGAAATTAATAAAAAAAAAGCTCGGCGATAAGGTAGAATTCCGCGTGCACCACGGTATTTTCCTTGTTTACAGCATTTGACCTAGTTCCCTCAACCTTCTCCTCCTTTGCCTTGATAATATTGATGACACTTGTCATCTGTTCGCAACCCTGACTAGGTGGAACCTGAGTGCTCTTAAGTATAAATGTGCAAAAAATTATTGGTAAGGACTCTTGTGATAATGAACTTTTTTAAACTTGCACAATATGTGTTAAAAGTAAAAGTGAAATTATAGTTTAGTCCCAAAGATTACTTTATTACATTACTAAAACTTCGTCAGAGGATGGTGACGTTACATGAGTTAATTTCAATTTTTTTATCGTGTGGTTTTGCCCTAATCATTTTTCTTTTGGCAATGTGTCATTGCTCCTCAGATTCTTGTCTATTCGAAAAATCCTTGTATCTGAAACACCTTTCCGCCAGTTTCTTTTGGATATGAGGGAGTTTACCATATTATGGAATGTAAATTCTGTTGCAAATGAAAACCGCTTGAAAGAAGGTCAGCATTTCTCCAAAATGTCCTGTGTTTTTCACATCCTCCACAAATTTAGGCCTTTTCATTTGTTATATTTATATTTTGACCACAGTTTCAGTTCAGTTCATTTGTCATACAGTATGCACAAGTGCAATGAAGTGCTTATTTGTATGTGGACTCCAATACAAAGACCTCAAGAAATCACCAAAACATAAACAGAAAACAACAGCAGCAACAACAAAAAATTAAATGGCATACAACTTAAAACAGTTGAACATGCAGTGTGAGAAGAGAAAAAAACATTAGTGTGAGTCAGTGGTAGGGGTAGAGGGAAGAAATCTGACAGCTTGCGGGAAGATTATTTTGGGAAAACTACTGTACATGCCATAGACTCTTGTGGACTTCCTGAAGAGGCAAGAAACACAGAAAGGAAAACCCAAAATGGAAATTACCCAGGTTAGAAAATACCTTGGTAAACATTTAAGATGGAAATTTTATGTTGGGATTCAAATGCTCCAGTGCATTTCATTATCACTCTCTTCTATCACTAAACAGTTTCTTACTCCATTATTGCCAAACTTACACTCCTACAGCACCATTTACATATCAAAGTAGATGCCTATGTGCAGATGAGGAAATCAGCAAGGCTCTGAAAACTTTAAATATGCACAAGTAGATATTACGCGGTTTTGAAAATGACACTCAGACACTCAATGAATGGCAGAATGTATAAACTGATTCTTTAAAGAATCAACTGGGAGCATCTACTGGATGAGTACAGATGTGATCTCCCACCTCCAAATGTGTGTCTCCTCTTAGAATGAGTCTGAGTGGATCAAGCTCAGGCCCGCAATCATTGAGGCCACTACATGGGTTCAGGTTATGGTGGCAAATCTAGAACCTGCCAAATCTTGGACCCTGGTGGCAAAAAGTGCTCAAGTCAAAGAAGCAAGACTTCTGACCCATACTGGTCAGGTCAGGAGGGGAACAGCTCTAGTGGTTGTTGAAACATTCAGAAAAGGCCATGGAGCATAACTACTCCGCAGCCTCAGAGGTCTTCTTGCAGGCCATTCAACACCACAGGAGATGTTGCAAAGGGTATCCTCAGTAAAGGTGAGTCCCATGCTTACCTTGACTGAGGGTAACATTGAGAGGTGGAAGGAGTGCTTTGAAGAAACTGAACCTGAATTTCCTGACAGGAGGCAGTGCTGGAAAACTATGTATTTAATCTCTCATAGATGCTTTGTATAATGCTTGGGGCGATGAGATGTTGAAATGTTGTGTTTTATTTTAATTTGCTTTCATTTTGTGAGAAAAAAAGAACAACATGAGCATAACAGACCTGGCAAAGATAGCAGAATCCTTTTAAGATGATCTTAATTGATTGCATAATTGATTCCCTATCAACATGCTGAGGCTGAACATTACAGAAAATTGCCTATCTGATTTGGACCCAAGGGTAAATTGATGCAGTTCTGCTTTGCAAATGAATATGGTCATCAATCATGACAGCTCAACACTCTACATAGAAAGATTACTCAGTACCTCTCAATAGTTTTGTTCTAATATGGAATTGATATTAGTAGACTAAATAAAGGTACTTTAAAAACAGGAACCATATTTTTAAATGAAAATGCACCACTGTGTAGCCTGTTTTTTAAGGTTAACATTTTTAAGGTACAAAATTTATAGTACATAATAGATTTCTAGATAGTTTTGATGAGGCAAATATCATTTGTATCTAAATACAATGTGTTGCAGGAAAGATGTGTAGTCAATATATATAATTAATGAATAGAGATGCAAACAGCAGATATAGACTTTATACATAATCTTAAAACAATTTTCAGTACCTGATGCAAACACATACAATGTGCATTGAGGGTAATCACAATTCTATCCGCAATCCACTAAGAATAAACTAAGCAAGAACTAATTAGGAATTAAACTGTTAAAAGCTGTGGAGAAGGGCAGGGTGAATGCAGAGTGGGAGTAATTAAGAAAAGACAGCTTTGAAGTTAACAAAGCCCCAGAAAACACAACACTCCTCTTTTTTCCCAATCAGCACAGCCTTTAATCTGATCTTAAACTGTGGCTTTTTGACAGAGGGTGACAGCTAGTGAACAAAACTACGTTTTATCTTCTCAAAAGAACTTTTGCACTTGCATTATAAATGAATAATGTGTATATTCTGGAATAAAGAAATGTGAAAAAAATATAGGATGCTCAAAATAATAAACACAGATACATTTCATAGAATTTACAGATTAACACAAAAAGCCTGTGGTTGCAACTCACAATTACCATGCAGTATAAGCAATTTTATGTCATCTGAAACTATTAGAACAATCAAATTCAAAATGCAAAGATAAAAAGTTTAGTCGGTCCTGCCTCTCACATTGCTAAATATTTCAGTTTACAGGAAAGTTTGTTCTGTCTCAAAGTGTCCCAGAGACTATGATGCAAATACTATAACCCTACAGGTAAGCAAAATAACATTGAGAAAATTCAATATTATCTTGATTTACATATACACATTTCAGAATGGCAAAAATATTAAATAGTTTACTTTCCAAAAAATGTAAGACTTTAGGAACTAAATCAATCATGCATGTTAATGTATTGGTACAAGGAAGCTGTATGATGTTTGATTTGAAATTGCACAATCTGCCAGCTTACTATTTGGTTATCTTAAAAAAAATAAAAGTTGTGGTTGGCTTAAAATAAGATTAACTGGGACCTATTTAGACATATTCAATGGAAAAAACAATATTTCTTTAAATATGAATAAGACTATAAAAACTTTGAATAGTACGTTTTATACATGAGCAGTTCATGCAAGTACAACTACTGGTAAATATTCCCATATTTTATTTCCCAAATCCTCTAATTTATTAAAAAAGTATGAGCTTTTATGAGGCACCGCTTGAAATTAGAGCTCTAATGTGCTTTAGGTGGCATTTTTAGTTTACCAAGTTAATACAAAATCTCAACCATGCATTTTCTAACAGCTTCATCCAATTCAGGGTGGGCAAGGAAACCAGAGCCTCAGCAAGCAACAGGCTAAAGGCAGGGTACACCCTGGACAGGACACCAGTCCATCACAGGGCAGATACAGTACAGACACACTCACACCAGGGCCAGTTTTCCCAGAAATGAATTAACCTATCAGTGTATCTTTGGACTATGGGAAAAAATCAAGTCACCCAGAGGAAACACAAATGAACACATGGAGAACATACAAAAACCACACAGATAGCCCCCACGTCCAGAATTGGACCCATGGACCCCAGTGCAGAAAGACAGCATTGCTGACTGCTGTGCCACCATACAGTACCCACTAATAAATCTTGCTCTATGGAAGACACCGTCATTTTAGAAACTTCAGTTTCAGATTGTGTTACTATTAAACTAGAAGCATTAATAAAGCTTGAATGATTTGTTTTCATATTGATAAAAATACCTGTCTGAGTTTTCAATCCTCAATAAAAGGAAAGATCAAAGTTATATTCCAAAATATCGAAGAAGAAGTGTCAAAGAAGCCATCTTTAGTTTAAGATGCATATCATATTCAAAGTTTAATATTCTAGAATGATTCCTACAATGACAATTCCTAGAATGATTCCTTCTGCATATTTAATTGTACCTGTTTAGAAAGACCATCTGCCATTGCAGTGAAAGTCTCAAATGGCACTAGTGAATGACACCAAGAGTGACAAGAGAAAATATGAACATTTGCTACCAGCATTAGTTACAATTAGCTAGCTAGCTATCTGGAACTAGCGCCTCACAAACAGCAAATTAAAGTTTGAGTACTTATGACAGAATTTTTGCAATACCAAATTTATGTTTAGTTTAAGATAAAACTTTTCAATTATATAAAAAATAACCCAACTAGAAAAATTGTAAAGAAACAGTGAGCATTGAATCTTGATAATGTTTACATCATGTTAAAGATATAACAGCCTCCTGAGTGGCTCAACCAGTAAAGGCATTTTCTCAAGCATAGGTTGAACTCCATGATAATGGGTCCAAACCTGTGTCATATCATCAGCCAACTATGACCTGGATTTCCAAAACACAATTTTATTTTTAGTTTTTTAGCTTATAACAACCTCTGTGTCCTCCTTTGATCTGTTGATGAGCGATGTGCCTCTCCTCCAATCCATGCTAAGTCTCTGGTAAAGTACAATACCCCTATAGAGGAGCATTGGTTAGGATCCTGTTGTAATTGGAAGGTTGTGGGTTCAAATCCCAGTTGTGATACTACTGTTGTATCCTTGAGCAAGGTATTTCACCTGAAGTATTCCAGTAAATTACCCAGTTGCAAAAGTGTCTGTAAATGTAGCATTATCCAAATAAATTAGTACGGCATTTTTTGCTTACCTATGATATGTTAAAATTACCATTTTGTAACATAATTAGTCGACTTTTGACAGATTTCCCTGCTTATAAATGTTTTTAATTGGCAACAGCAAATATTACACAGCTTCTCATGTAAATATATACAGTAGTGCAACAAATCCACATGGATATCAATCTGCTTTATATATTATATGCCTGACAGGAATTTACATATACAGTACAGTGAATGAAATTGGTACAGTAGAGCTGTATGAAGTACTGTTTAATTCCTATGTTTAGGTGAAGAAGATGTTAACTAAATAGAAGAAATATAATGCTTAATATTTAAGGGTTAAATTTATGGAAAGAAATGATCAGCCTGCTAATCTGCCATTTGGAAGTCACTTAATTGTCCTTTAATTAAACCATAAATCACCATGACAGTGACAGCTAATCCCAATTACTCTTGTTGTGCATGAGATGGCACTTATATATATTCTGGTTTCTCTGGAAACAACCATGTGTACAGAGGATGGCAAATCATTCACTTTCATAGAGTTAGGAGTTCTGTTTCTCAGTGAGCATTCTATATTCCACAAATGGACAATAAGGTTCTAACACTGAGAAATTAAATATGTCAGGTAAATTGTATGAAAATTGTATGAAAATTTACAAATGTATTTTGATCACTACTCAACCATTATTGGTATTCGCAATATTCAAACTGTAATATTTCAATTTCCAAAGGGGAGAGCACCTTCAACACATTTTGTTTACCTGTTTCTATCAGGTTTAACTGGATTCAGTCTATGAACTGCCTTCTTATATCCCTCACTTGTATTACTATTTTCAGCAACTCCTTTTCAGCTAAGAGCTTCAGACTGTTTTCTCAAGGCCTTCACTTATGCTCCAAACAATATGAAGACAAAGAAAACCCAAGAATGAACCTATTTACAGTAAAAACATTTATTGTTTTTCAATGTTTTTATGTCAATTTATAAATCTGGCTAGATCTGAGGTTTTCTACATCCTTGAATTTGAATTGTCACAACTCCTGTTCTAAATAACAAACATTTATCACAAACAACAGTGCAGAGTATTTTTAAAGATCATCTCAAATATTGCTCTGGAGTAAGGACCCCGGAAATGTTCTGTCTGAAAAATATTTTTACAGAACAGAAGTGCTCCCAACTTTAGATTTTGCAATTTATATTAGCAGAGGTATAAAATGTCATCCACAAGTGCACAACAAAATAACTAGCAAATTACACACCGCTCACCTCCACACAAAGAAGACAGGCCGAGTATAGACCTAGAGTGTGTGTCAGACCTAGGTAGTCACATGGTCAAGAAAACATTAAAAACATTCAAAGATATTTACAAACATGAAATAATACAAATTTCCACACATTTCTACAGATATTTCTTATGCTTCTCATATTTAACTAAACCCTACTAAGCTCAAAATGCTTTAAAAAAGTATTTAAAAATGCAAATGTAGTTCATTCACCTTTCTGAATGAACATGAACAAAGAACATATACAGTAGGTAATCAGACTTTTGTTTTGGACTGAATATTATTTATGTGCATGTAAATCAAGATACCTTCATAATACAACAGCTGTAGTACACACATTGTTTTGTTTCTAGGAAAGGCAACTCAGAAAACAACAAAATAGAGTGATAAAGGCATGATAGGTTTAATAATGGGTTTATTCCATGCTGAAAAGAAAAGAAGCACAACTGTGGAGCCTTCTTTGGGTACTGCCTATTTAAGTTTTGCAGACGATTTACTGTACTGTACATGCATAGAGCCCTGTGATGTTACAATAACCATCCCCATAAGATAAAGGAACTGTCCAGTTTGACTACAATACTCTGCTCCTGCAAACTGTAAAACATCAGCTCCCTGCATATGTACCTGTCTCGGGTCCTGCATGAAACACAGAGCTAAGCTATCAGACTCTGTGTTTCTGTCTGCTCTATTTTGTGCCTGGTGGTGTGAAGTTCATGTACTGATGACTTTGCTGCTCTGGACAAGTGGATCTCTATATGATTCTGAAAGTCTCCTGCTTTTAATTTCAGTGAAAACTTTGATCAATCAGGCCTAATGATCTATAGATAAATGTTAAGATTCTTTTTCAGTGGATTTGGATTGTGACAGTAATTAGTACACTCCCTAAACCAGTTTCTGCATTTCAAACTTTTCCTCATTGTAACAGTTTGCCACAACAGTGCCATTCCCACAAGTGTCTGTTCATCATTAATTTGTCAATTATTCAGAGGCATTTAAACAAGAATAAGGCAGGTTTTCCACTTAATGTACTTTATTACAACAAATTAAGGAGATAATGGATATTTCAAAGAGTTTTCTTGGCTTGACGTCTTTACCACAACAGAACTCCAGCAGAATATTTTTAAAACCGCAAATTGAATGCAGAAGGAGGTTAAAAATGTCTAATCAAGTAAGACGTTCAATGACAGGAATCAAATTAACGTCAGTGATTAAGAGTAGAATTAGACTGAAAACTAAAAGATATAGTGGTCCTCCAGAAACAAGGTTGAGAACCATTGCTATTGAGAATGTGGAGAAAAGTTGTAAAAAATGTGAGCAGAATTCTAGGATATATACTGTAGTTAAAAGTGCAGTAATTTGATTAATAATGGTATGTTAGAAAGGTACAATGCCTTTGAAAGATATAATTTAAGCATATTGTGAACAACTACGATCATTATGTTACAAAAATATATTGTTACTGTACTCCGCAGTCACTCCAAAGAAGAGTTAATAGATACATTTCCAGATTTAAATCTGTCTTACTCTGACAGGTTAAAAGAACAATCTTTTTAGTCTTCTTTAGAACCAGTAGTGAAAGGTGAACCAGAGGATACAAGTTAAAATCATGGACAAGAATATTTAAAATTGAGAACAAAAAGCTCCTTTTTATTCAAGCAGGTGCCCAGACATATTGTTAAATCTGGTATTCTGGCTTTGTTTCAAGAAGAGGCTGGATGAGGTCCTTGGATCACTTGGCTATTGGAAATCAATTGTGCTAGAGTGGTCAAAATGCATTTTTTCCTTTGTAAACAATGCTATATTCTTCATTTTGCACATTTTGGTGTATTCACACCCTAAAATAGAAAGAAAGAACTAAGAAAGGTAAGATTCATGCTTGAACAAATTTTCTACCAATGTCTGTTAAGGATATTTGTTCAGTTGGTTCGTCATTTCTCGTTGGTGGCACAAAGCTGAAATAGATCCAGACTTCTGGGAATTGCTAAAGTACTAAAGTATCACTGTATTTAAGAGTGTCAAATATTCGATTCCACAAGTAAATACTAAGAAAAAAGCTGTATAGTACAAAGACTGGAGTATTAAAGTGTTTATTCCAAAGTTAGGTTGTTTGAAATAGAATACAATAGATAGAGTGCTCATCTGAGTCATATCTTAAAGGTTAGGGAGCAAGTGAAAGTTTAAAATCTTTTTTGCGGTTAAAGGCTATTATTATTTGGTTTTGAGATCTGTTACGGCTGTGCAGTGGTTAGCATTGCTGTCTTACAGTGCTGGGGCCCAAGGTTCAGTTCCAGATGTGGGGTGGTATCTGTGTGGAATTTGTATGTTTTCTCTCCATGTTTGCATGGTAAGGTTAATTGTTTTCTGGAAACACTGGCCCTGGAGTGAGTGTGTGCCTGGTATCCCAAACAGGTTGATGGACTAGTATCCCAAACAGGTTGTATCCCGATATGTGCCCATTGCTTGCCAGGATAGGATCTGACTTCCCTGCAACCCTGAATTAGAAGAAGTTGTTAGAAAATGAATGGATGTCTATTACTATTCTTGGTTGTTCAATCCTATATAATCTCATATTTTTCTAACAAACCGTGAGATAAATTACAAATTACAAATCTGTGCAGCTAATTAAATAAAAAACCTCCTTTTAAAATTAAGATGAGTCTACTTTACCACTACCCTCTCTGCAATGTGAATCAGTAAATCATTCTGGTAGTCAAACAGCTGATATCTATCTTGATCAGACCTCATTCACAAATCACTTGTTCAAAGAGAGCTCTTCTTGTTGTAATTACAGAGTAACTGAATCATGTTTTCAAGTGCATTAAAAAGAACACAAGTAAATCTTCCAGTAAATCCAGAACACAGAAAGCTTCTGTCTTATACAGTCTCTTATCTCAAATACTTACCATAAGATGATGTGGTGAGTATTTAGCAATGCCCTAACTTACTTCAATTCAATGATCAGTTAAAAAGTCTCAGACTAAAGTTTTACCGGATTATTTCCATCAAAAAGAGAAAATATTGAGAATAAAAACCTATCACGACAAATAATAATCCCCAAAAAACAAGTTTCTTTTGAGGATGTTTAATGAATATTTAGGTATAGTGATATTTGGCTTGGCCCACTTGACTAAGGGAAGTCATAGGAAGAGCAGGCTATGGCCTTTGTTCACAATGCTTAGTTAACCAAGGGGAAGCTTCAAAGGTGGAGATAGGATGGAGGAATGAATGAGGTTAAACACAAAAATTGGGATATGATCCTGATATAAATAGCTTTTGAGAAATTACTTTGAGAATGCTAATTAGTACAGCTGGGACAAAAGTAGCTATTTTGTTGTTAACCCTCTAAGGAGTTCTAAGGAGACTCTAAGTCTAAGAACTTCCATTTAAGAGCAAACTCCAATTGTGCTTCAAATATCACTTGATATAGCTGTACTGTATTTACCTTTTGAACATTGTGCAGTATAGGTTAAGAATGAGCATTTCAGCTTTATTTTAGAGGATAAATGAAAACAAATGAGGAAAACAACTCTCACTTTGGTTAAGCTTTGCTGACGTATATTTATGATCACTGCATTTTGTTGAAGTCCACATGATGAAAACATTTCTGAATCATTCTTTTACTTTCTGAAATTGCTGCTGTTAACGGTCTGCGTGCGGCTGCTAGGTGCATATTCCATTATTCTTTAAGAATGAAATGCTAGGTCCTAATTAAATGTCATTAATTCTGGTACAAGCCCAAAGGACAAGATAGATATGTATTGAGTAAGGAAAGAATTCAGAATGTGTGCAAATTTTGTAACTCTTAAAGAGAAAGCTAACTTTTAATGGTAGATTGTTCTGTCGGCAATAGTTCTGTTACTAACAAAAAATGAGTGAGAAACATGCTTCTGTTTTTCTAATTTTACCAATCATAAGAATGAATGCTGTAAAAATAAAAATGTCACGGTATTGCTCATTAAACATTGACAGTTTTTTTTTTCTCCAAACTGTTGTATATTTAAATAAGTTAAAACATCCTCATTAGTGTACCACCTCACACTGTTAACTGATTAAAAACACACGCATCTCCTAAAATGTGGATGCAGGCAGACTACTTCACCTCTGAAAGAAAAAGTCACTTACTGTAAGTGAAGGTAAGAACTTAAGTTACTTAAAGTAACTTAACTCCACTAAATAAAAGGCAAGCACTTTCTCCACTGATATAGCTTTATCATGCATAATTTTATAAAGGAACAGTGGGTTCTTGCATTGATTTTGCTATACAGTATAGTGTATGCCAGATTGTATTCATTTACTCTTAGAGAATGAGATTGTTTGCTGGTTAATAAAAGCTAATTGGAGGTTTAAATGGCAAATTGAGATGTTTGTCAACAATGTTGAAGAGATGATATGATAGAATTAATTTGCAGGAATTTAACCAATTAAGTAGTAATTTAAGAATTAGCTGGAAGTAATTGAGATAAAGTACAGAGAGGATGTAAGAAATCAGGTCATTCAAACTCATTGAAAACACAATCATATTATTTTCTCACAGGCAGTTTTGAGGGTGACGTTTTGGTACAGGTGGCACAGTGGTTTTGTGGTTAGCGTTTTTACCTTGCAGCAACAGGGGCCTGGGTTTAGTTGCAGACTTTGAGTGCTATCTTCAGGGAGATTGTATGTTCTTCCTGTGTTTGCTTGGGTTTGGTCTGGGTGCTCTGGTTTCCTCCCATAGACCAAAAACGTATTAGTAGGTTAGTTAGCCTCTGGGAAAATTGGCCAGAACACAGATGGATGATTTGGTACAACCCCAAGACTTCTTCCACTTCAACCCTTTATTTTATTGTTTTATAAACTGTAATAGCAAGAAAGAATCTGTTTCAGTCATAGCTTGCAGTAATCACAGAGAAAAGGTTTGAGTGATTTCAGATTTCAGATTGCAATTGGCCTTATTCTCTCATAAGATTTAGCCTACGAGAAGAATATAGAAATTATAACATCCAGACTATGTGTAGGGGTCTTAAGGATTAACAGGATGTCTTGTATGTCCATTTGAAGATTAAATCCTTAGTGCAAAAAATACAAAATTGGAGGAATGCATTTGATACTGTATATGGAGCCCAATATTACAGTATTTTGAACATTTTTTAGTATAGCAGTAATGCATGGGTGGTACATCTGGAGTCTTGGATCCTCCTAGGCCTCAATAATTTCTCCAATGTAGTGGCTTACTTCTACCATGTGTAAAAGAAATGTGATTATTCTGTCCTGTTTACTAGCAGAAGTAAACTTCTTTAATTACAAACCCATTACTTGATCCCAGGTTTTGAAGAGCTAGGATTAAGACCTCTGTAATTTGAGACTGCTGTATGATGAAGTTTTTATTTTTGGCATTTATTTTTATTCATGGCTTTCGCTTCTTCTGTTTGTCTTGTTAGGGCCCTCACATATTAAACCTGGCAGTTGTAATTGCAGACTTCCAATTAACTTCATCGTCAAAGCCCTGGACTTAACTAAAAATATTAATAAGAAATCACATACAGTATATTGTCCCTATCGTAAAACCAATAACTGTGTTATTTTATTAGCTGGATCATTAAAACAGTTGTTTTCTAATGAGACATGCCACAACTTTGTCAGGGCTGTGTTATTTGAAAGAGCTACTGTATAAATTCACTGGCTGTGAGGATGGGCTACATTAATGTTCTGTGATTTGAAAAAAGGTTAAAACATTTAGTCACCTGGCCCACTTCTCCTCTCTTTGCTGAATTTATTGCATGTGGGTCCCTGTTTGAAATAACATTCAAAACCTTTAATGATAGTGCTTTTCCCATGTGACTTTCTAATCCTGCCAAGCTGTTGAAATACCTAGAAATACCCTCACATGTGAAGAAGGCTCCACGGTGAAAACGTTGTGTTTTCTTTCTTCTCTTTTCAGCATGGAATAAACCTATTACTTGTTCCTTTGCAGCCTACGCATGCTGATGCAGCTCCCCACCTGAAATACTGTACCTAGTGCCTGTTCTCTGTATGTCTCTGACAACAAACTTTTTTATTTAAATTGCTGCTACTTTAATGCCTCCATCTTTCTCATAACACAAGAGCCTCTGGAACCAAATTCCATTTCTGGAACCAAGCTGCCTGGCTAAATTTAGAATCCCTTTAACGTTCTGCAATACAGATTGTGTGACAATGGCATAATAACAGTGCCCCTGGTAATCACACCCATAAATAATTCATCCCTCCCTTAAATTACAGTCTATTAGAGAACAATAATGATTTTTCTCCTGCCAAGTCTTCGCTATCCATTATTTTTTCGACTTCTTTTTTTTCCAGCCCCTCTTCACCCAGTGCAATTAGAAAGTCATTTGTACATGTTACAAGGGATTGATGCCTCCTGTAAAGCAAGGATCTTAAAACAATCTCTTGTCAATGTACCTTAGATATGTTTTACTCCCTTCCAGCCCCCCTGTATGAAAGCCTCATGCTGGTGGACAAGATTATTAAAATTTCTTCTCTGCTCTTCCTCACGTTCAAATGTAGTTCTCCTTACAGAAGCCTTATGTGACACATTCTATGGAAGTCTAAGAATGTAATTTTTCAAGGATGTGTATTGCACTATTTTAAAAAAAGAACTATATAACAATATTGTGCTTCAGTGCTGATATAGCATATTTATGTTTAAATCTTATTTCATCAAATCTTATTCCTTACAAGAAACTCAGTGCTACACAATATTTTAAATATATCCCTTCTGTAGTGTTTTTCACATTGTGCAGTATTATTCAGGAAAATTGCATTTATGGCATTCTGTGTTCCAAATAATACTTTGCAGTGAATCTGATTACTGAAAAATACTACTTCAGGTACAGTACATCATGCATCATGCTTTTATATATACTGTATTACTCTGTTTAGCCACAGGAACTGTATAGTGAGGGGGCACAAGGCAGTTTTTTTCTAACTTGCTATTGCCAGCACTAGCAATTCTGAACTGGATATATTTATTTGGTCATAGTATGCAGATAATACTACATTGTTGGTACCTATCAGTTCTTGACTTCTCATCTCAACTGTTTGAGAAATGATCAATTTCATGTCATAATATGAATGCAAGACTAGAAAGGTCTAGTCTTCTGGAAACGGTATTAACAGCGAACCCGCAAAATTACACCACCAATCTTACAACATGACCCTTTCCACTAACTTGTCTTATTACCAAATGACATTTCTGTATACAGTACTGTATGTCTTTAAATTAAATATAGGGATGTTACTGTCACACCTGACATCCCTCCCTAGAGGGCGCTCCATTACTCCCATTATTGTTCCTGTGACTGTTGCTAAGCTCCCCAGGTGTACCCCCTTATGTGTATTATTTAAAGACTAGCTCCTCCAGTCCTAGGGGGTCATCATTAGGGGACGGTTGCCGCGAGGCCCAACTCGCACCAGGATACCCTATGTCCGTCTCCTGAGGGCATAGGCCTCATCCCCGACACCTCCCGCTTCCTGAGCCCGGGGTCTGGAGGACCCTTGGACCTCCATGTTTTGTCTGTTTGTGTTTTCCCCCTTCCCGGGGATTTTAGCCTTGTCGCGTCCCAAGATGGACTCCCGGATTGTGCCCTGACCTGCCTTTGGACCCGTTTGGATTTGGATGCCATTCTTTGTCTCCCCCGTTCACTGTCTCACGGACTGTCACTATTATTTTGTGCACTATTAAAGCCCTGTGTGTTTCCTTTTACGACACCTCCTGTTTTCTCCAGCTCCTACCACATCGCATAGGGTCTACTACACAAACTGGCACTGACATCTCTCCGTGGTCATAACAGTTACATTGATTTTTAATCAAAACGAGTGGTTCTTTCAGGTGGGTAAATACTTTCTGCAGTTTCTGCCAGATTGGCTGTTTCAGTAAACAGCTTATTAGAAGGCTTTCAAGTTAAATGAGAGGAAATGTCCAGGGGAAGTATTAATTGTGTTACACAAAGTAATCTGACCATAAATGTTACAGTACAGACCAAAGAAATTTTTCTTCTTTACACTTCTTAGCACTTAACTACTGTATAAGAAGGCTTCTCAAAATACCTAAGCATATGCAATAAACGAAAAACAAATCATAACACTGTATGTAAAATGCATGGAAGGCAATGCAGTTAAACTGCACACAGTATAAACTATTATTTTAAAGTAGTATACTTGATCAGTACGTTGATCCTTAATTCTTCAAGTTCCTTTCCAAATAAGACATGAAGAGAGCAACACGCATTCAGATAAAGTTATTTGTTGAAAAAAAGGCAATACTGCTTTTCTACTGGTTGAGCATGCAATCTGAAAATTTCAAATGATATGCCTCTGCATGGGATTCTGTGTGCACTATGCAGACACTGTAATGTTCGGCTGAGTCTTGGCATTCGTGTTTACTACAGTTGCATGTTGTTAGCGCTGTTGATTACAAAGCATCCCTGCCACAAGCAGGATTTCCATGAATGAAACTAAAAACAGTGATATGATCTTGTTGCTAAGTGCTACTGGATCTGAGGGAATGGGTGATTCCTTTATTCAGTACTTACACTGCAGTCACCATCTACTAGAACAACTACAATATGTCTTTAAGAGATCAAACACTTTAACTGTGCAGCATTTCTAACTGGAAATTTTCAAGAGAGGCTAGGGCATTGTGACAGGTTTGTTTTTGGGACGGTACGTTATGTGAAGTTACTAAACCATCCATACTCTGAATTAAGAGACATGCTACAGTACCTGTGCTGTAATAAAGATATTTTCAATAGGCAGTTGTTTAAGGCCAGGAGCACAACTGGCGCCATTGCGTAATCTTCATGGGAAAATTTGTCTTTTGAAATGTTTGCAAATCGGTACTAAAATAATATACTGAAATTACTAAATATAACTAAAATAACTTAAAGACATAGATCAACACTAAAGTGTGCTTTTACCATTTTAAAATGTCCTCCTTGTGATCTTTCCACTAGTATCTAGGACTACTTTGGCTGATAAAACAGAAGTTAGAAAAAACAGTACAAATACTGAAGGAAAATCCAGATTATTAAGGACTGGCTCACTTAACACTGTACATTAATGAACAAATATAACTGTGGAAACTGTTATTATAAACTGTTATTTGAAAAGGAGGCCTCATTGTCCTACAACTGACAAGACTGTGAATCTTGATTTCTAGAGCAAATTCAAACTTTCCTATTACCTGCTACTCTTATTCAGTGTATCATCTGACGTATTATTTGACACTTTCTTGCCGTGTTACGAAGAAAATGATCTTTTTGAGATTCTAAGGGTGGAAAATTAGTCTTTAGAACATATTAAAACATTTAAATGACTGGTAGTTATAAAATAACACCTTTCTTGTTAATAAAATGCTGTGAATTTCTGCATTGCAACCATCAAATGTATATGATCCTTTGATTGGATTTAAGTTTTTAGGAGAATTTAAAATGATTACTTTTTTAATGTGTGATAAAAAATCTAAAAATCCCATATTCAGATAATACCTTTCATTAGGGGTGACATATTTTAGCCAAAGAGTGTCCATAAGCTATCCTACGAAGATAACTTAATGGTCGACTTTCAAATCCACTAAACTGTTGACATGCTCAACAATAGTTACAGATTTGATCAGTTGCAAAATTACCTCAGATCTTGCTCCTCTGTCCCCTCTAGTGCACTTTCAGACTTAATCACGTGCCTGCCAGCACTGTTCTCTGAGTGTGGGACTTGCAACTTTGTGTTGCAAGCTCTGAGCCGAGCCAGGGGGAAGCCCTTACGTAAAGCAGAATTCTGCCTGGAGCATACGGTTGGACCCTTGTCGACAACTGGATACTCTTATCCA
Organism: Lepisosteus oculatus; assembly: GCF_040954835.1. Taxonomy (NCBI): domain Eukaryota; kingdom Metazoa; phylum Chordata; class Actinopteri; order Semionotiformes; family Lepisosteidae; genus Lepisosteus; species Lepisosteus oculatus. Next base: position 11,292,655 of record NC_090708.1, on the reverse strand, counting down.
GAAATAGCCACTACGTCGGAAGCAAACCAAGTTTCTTCCCCCTTAAGAGTGACTCGCTTTGACCGACGCAGTCACCCCTTTGTGCACAGAGAGAGCTTCCTAGTCCAGCCCAAGGCTAACTAGCAGTCTCTGGAGAACCACTGCCGGCAAAGCAGAAAGTTCTCCATCTCCCCTCGATTCCGAGAACCAGGACTGGTTGGCCCCGCGCCAGTGGAGCACTGATTGGACCAACAGAGCCAGTCAGCTGTTCTTCACTGTTCGTGCCGGGAGATATAAAACGGTACTGGATAAATAAATCCAATATTCGACATTGCCAATCGAGAATTCAATTGTTATCTCAACAAATTGTGATATCAATTTAATTCATATGATTAATGCATTTACTTATGAGCATAGAATGTACAATCTCTATCAATGAGACTGACTAATGATCTACAGTAGTATAGCCGAATGGTTTACTGAAGCATATTCCTTGTTTGTATCTCTTTGTTCAAGATGTGTTTTGTATCTCTTGTGATATATTCTATATCTTGGTAACCCTCACAGTAAGATCTGCCACCTGTATCCAGGCAGATTGATATATTTTTAGATGCACAGTTTTGTGTATTAATAAATGTATTCCGTATATTTGAATCCGTGTGTGTGTTGACGATTGATCCTCCAATAGCCATTAAAGAAAAACCACATGATCTACTGTTACAATTAATTAATTATTCCAGTAAATTCACAAAACCCCTCCAAACATGTGGAAATTGGTCTGTTAACTAGGCTTTAAATGTCCGTAATTAAAATTAAAAGTAACACTGTCATCATTGTAATGCTTTTGTATCACACAAAATTAAGATTGAAAATAGTGTGATTTTTTCCAGTATTTGGGAACCCTTTTACAAATGACGAGGATTTTACAAATAATGTTATGGGAATTAAATTTTAATGTACAAATGTTTGCCTTGTAAACAGTTTTGATGTAACAAATTATGTTTGTAAATTAATTGATGCCTGTATTAAGAAAAGTAGTATCTAATAAAATTGGCTAGTACTTTTGTGTGCAAAACACCTGGAGAAACTGTGGTACTTTTCAGAATAGCAGTAAGTTAAAAGATGTTTTCTGTATCTAAATCCTTCCCGTGAACATTTATCCTGTTGTCTTTAGTGAGGTGAGGCAGAGTACAGGCGTGGTTTGATTAAACAGGGAAAAGTAAAAATATACCAAAAATCTTCTCAACAGTCTTTAGTGTACTTTGGTTTTTTTAAAACTGTTTTTCATCTTCAGTGAGGAGAGTTTGTGGGCACCCGGATCTTTGTGTTGGAGTACATACTGTAGCATAGGATACAACAGATATAAATGCATATTAATCTGGGAAAGGATAACAGTATTGAAAGAACAATCAAGACATGAGAAACTACATATAAAAATACAATTTACATTATCTACAGTATGATCCTTTTTAAAATCTATTTTCCTTTTTGAAGGATGAATATGCATTTTCAGATCTTAGAGTGTGAAAGTGAACGCCCCATTCTAAGATCCTGGCATTCACTCCTGAAAACCTGGGAAAAAAGGCCTTCTATCTCCACCACTAATCTATATTGACCCGAGACCGTCAATGAGAATCACAGCAGGTGGGCTAATAAGCTGGGGCTGAGAAAAAAAGGGCAGTTTCCTACGTCTTTCTTGCTAATGCTCCCGTGCTGCTGATTGATTATGCTCCTTTAGCCTGGCCTCGCTCTTTTCACACGAATACGTCAAGATCCGCTGGCGCTGTGCAGAAACCCAATAGAATGATTCATAACTTGACCTTCAAAACATTTTCAAAAGTGTGCCACCATTTCCCGTGATTCCAGCTATATGAGTGATGAGGGGCAGAGTTAATGCCTAACTGGTTTCCAGGTTTTTGTTTTTATCTTGTTTTCATGTAAACTTTAAGCAGCTGAAAAACTGTGTTTTGATATAGTGTGGACAAGGCACTATATTTAAGCCAATTGGAAAATATTCTCCACAAAGAGAGTAATGAAAGTTCATGGTAAATTTTCATTGATTTTTTTTGCCTTCTTTTTCTGCTGTACACTGTATTTCTTCAGATTATTCTGTTTTTTTACCACAATACACCACACTCAAAATTTCAAATAAGACAGACATGTTAATGAGGCATTCAACATGAGATCACTTTATTGGCCATATACAATTTCTTGCATTAGCAATTTGTCTTTTTGCATACCCCAGCTTGCTCTCCATGGGACACAGGCACACAGACGGGGAGAAAGAAGCTTGGGATCAGAGTGCAAGGTCAGCCATTTTATACAGCGGCCCTGGAGCAGTTGGGATTAAGGGCCTTGCTCAGGAGCCCAATGGAGTAGGATTCCTCTACCGGCCGCGGGATTTAAACTGGCAACCTTCCAGCCACAGGCACAGATCCTTAGCCACAGAGCCAGCGCGCCGTTAAAATAAGTTTAAAAACACAAGGATCTAGTTTGCTAGGTTACCAAGCTTTTTTTGTTTGATTATTCAGATTCTTGCACAATTTCACTTGAACCAGAGGATTAAAAAGAATCACACCACTCATTGGAATGGACAATGCACAACTATCTGGAAAAAAAAATTCAGCAGCAGGCTTTGCAAAAGGTATAACTTTTTTAACATGTTTAAGTGCATGGTAATAAGCCTCTTTACCACAGGAATTTAATTTGCTCCTGTTTTTGTTAATAAAAAGAAATGGTATGTGACAGTTAGTTCAACAAACAAAGAGATTAGTAAATAAACATCTCCTGCTCAACAGTTTAAAAATATCTTTATTGCAAGTCTGACATGGAAGTGGTTAGGAAGATAGACTAAATCATAATGAGGATTTAGGCATTAATATGATACAAAATTCAAATTCCAGAATTCTAAAACAGGAACAGACTCAAAGGTCCTACTAATTTCAGACCACTTACCAGTATCAAGGTTTTGTGAAGAATTAAACTAATATAATTTTATATTATACACACATTTGTGGACTTTTAAATGGTTTATGTACATTGAATAAAAAGAATTTGACAAAATATTGCATAGTTGATTAAGTGGTAAGGATAAGGATAGGAAAAATGGTTCAGAAATTTGAGGAAATGTTGCAAGCATACTGTATCTTCTCAATTAGACACAGTAGGCGGACAATGAGAGCGTGGTAGAGCTTTTACTGATCAAACAAAAGACTGGCCTTCTCTTATTATAATGAATAGAATCAATCTTCATATATAACACTATGATCAAAACAGGTCAATTGTAAAGTTTAGAATTTTACTTATGTTGCATTTTAAAAAGGTTATTATTGAAGCCCTATGAAATTCCATGCAAAAGACAAACAAGGCCTGTACCTAACTACCAGACCAGAAACCAGTAAATCAATTAATTATATCTGTAATTGACAGCAATGACATCACTTTGTACAAACGTCCCCAAGGGTCAGTTTAATAAGGTTCTTTTTTCTTCATTTGCCAAGAGTTAAATCATAAAATGGTATTGATATTTCTTTATACTGGAAGAATTGAGAACATTGCAGGATAGGACTAAATGAGATGTAAATGGTTAGAGCATGTAGACAGATAGAATAGAATATTGATTTAGCGAGAATTGGAAATGAGATTAGAAGTCAGCCTTTACCTGAATTGTTTTAGAACCATTGCTTACCACCTGTTCTTGCACTAATATTCTGGAAAAAAGTGGAGTACTTTAAAACAACCAAGTAATAAAAAAACATCAAATATAAAAAAAACAAATTAATGGAATCCTTCACCTCATCAATAATAGCAGAATGGAAGAGCATCACTGCCAGCAAAGTTAATGAAGAAACTGTCATTTCATTTTACTCTCACTGTATGAGGGCTGATGCCTATATACAGTATGTGTTTGGAAGTCAATCCACTAATAGAATAAATAAAATAATGCTTCATGTCTCAATTCACTCAGTGAATTATGGTGAACAGCAGCCTGAAACAAAGTGTATTTCTTTACACAATCTTGAACCTACTACTAAAGTAAACAAGTAAACTACTACAATACATAATATGTTTGCATAAAGTTTCATCTGCTGTTCTATTCTTCAAATAAAGTATTGTTGTTGTAATTTCCAAACACTTTCTTGATTTTTTTTTGTTTACATGTAATATTTTCACAATACCTCCCCCAGATGTACTGTGTAAATTGCAATGAAACTACCAAAAGACTAAGGATTTTGGAATGATTTTGGACCGTAAGGGAATGATCATGCTCAGTAGACATACCTGTAGCAATAAACAATGTTTCTTGGATGATGAAAAACAAACAGAAATGCAATGTCATTGGCCAAATCAGTGAATCCACAAGGTACTGTAAACCAAAACAGATTATAGATGAACAGAGAGCGGAAGAGCACAGGTAACTGACTTTCATGTGTCAGATGTTTGTCAGATTCTTTTTAACTAGAAAAAAAAAGTTAGACTGTGATAAATGATAAAAGATTTGGAAATGGATTGATGTGGCAGAGGGCTGCTTGTGTCATTTCAAGATGTGTTCAGTCAAATTCCCTTCAGTGCCTCTGCAATAATTGCATGACACTGCAGGGAATTTTATTTTGCCTTTGCTCTGAGAGCTGTTCTTTTCCTCTGCACCTGTTTCCCTATCTCAAAAGCAGGAAAGCTCATATTATACCACCAGCAATTAATGTTTCTTGTGACTTGAATGTACCTTCTATTTATGAACATTATTTTCATATAAACTGTTATTATATCATTTCTACAGACAATTTCTTTCAACCTGATCTGGAGATCTAAAGATATTTACATTGTGGTCTATCAAATCTATTCTTTATTAATACAGACCATCCACAGACCTCTCCTGAGGTGTCTGTATACAGACATTGTAAACACACTTAACCTCTTTCCAAATTGCTCCAAATGAAGGCAGCAAACTCACCAATAATTGTGATTCCTGGGTTCATGAGAAAAGAACAGTCATTATGTGTGCCTTAATAGCATTGTTCTGAATGCTTAATCACATGAAATTTCTGCATTTGCATTCACCGTGTACAAATTGATTCACGGTGTGGGGAGAAGGCAGAAAGAAATTTCACACAGAGATGGAATAAGTTAAATATCATGGTTCAATCTTGGGTATATTGACCCATGTGACCTGGTGAGCAAGCCAAAACCCTAGTGTGGGGTAAAGAAACATTGAGAAATCCAAGAAGTCACGCAAAAGAATGACTCCAATTTCAAGGTCAGGTATAGTAGTCAGCCATCTCACACTGAACCTGATCAATAAATAATTCCTATCTTGCTTCACTTTAACAAATCCTCATCCATCAACTGATATTTTGCCTTCTCAACCTGTGGCCTAAGAATTTGTTAACATTCATCCAAAGTGTTTGAGACATTTTGTTTGCCTGTTGGCTTTTATTTATTTCACTACTTTCTAGTCATTTATTCTTCAAGAGGCAATTGTACAAATGATAGGAATAAAAAGTAATGTGTTTAAATTCACCTGTTGGTATCTAGCATAGATATACAACAGATATTAAAAATGACCAATATTAAAAATTACAATATGAGTAGATTACTGGAATCAGAGTTCACAAATTTCCTCTACTATATTAATATAATTTAAAATATTCTACAACGGATGCAACATTTAAGGCACCCAGGTGTGACACACCGTATAGGAACTAGCATCACCTTATATAATATACTGTATAACAATACTCTCTTGCTTCATAAAGCTGTCCTACATTTACACAAGGAAGCATATTCTTAAAATTTACAATCTACCCATTACAAATACAATGTTGGCCAAATTATCTTATTTTGGGGCTTTTGGGCTTTCAAATAAAATTCTCTTCCCCCATGAGCAAATGAGCTGTCACTACACAGATAATAATATTATATAACAAGATAAGATCCTGACTTATTCAGCATTACAAACTCATTCTGAGAGTATGTGACAGAGGAGCCTGTCACGGGGTACAGATAGCACAGGAAATACACTATTCATACACCTTCCATTGAGCAGTTGCTAGATAAGTTCCAGAGGGTGCACACTCAGGGCTTGACTAGTAACTGCTATTACTTAATTTCATCTACATTCGCGTACTTAAACACAGGTATGAGTGAGTACTGTGGTGTGAATGGAGAGCGCTCTCAAAACGGATGATACTCACTGTTTGTTTGGTGTCAGTACTTCCAGGGTGGGTCAGTCTATGGTGGCCTAAGAAGGCCAAACCTAACCCCATTTCTCAAGGCTTATTTAAGGAGATGGGAAAAACCATGCATTGAACTGGAGAAATGGTTTGTTCCAGAGGGGGGGCTTACAAGCTATTTAAGCTGGCTCCTCAGCCTAAGAGGGAGTTGGTTGTTGGTATGTCAGGTAGTGTGACTGAAAACAGGGAGAATGGAGGATTTATCTTGATTTGAAGAATTAGTTTTGTTTCTTTTTGGGGTTTTGTTTTCTGGTGTGGGGGACTGGGAGCACTGTAAATAAACTGCACTCATTTTACTTGATTTTTGTATTTTTACATGTATTTTTGTGGCATAGCCATTTAGTATGAGTTATAAAACAAACCTACTTTGGCCTTCCTCAGGCCATTGTGTGACAGAGTACTGTATCTCCTGTAAATTTCCAACAATTACTTGGTCTGACTTCTCATTTTCTGTCATTTTTGCTGCCTCATTCCTTTCTTTGGTTTGTATTTGCTTTTTGTAATGGTGTCAGGGCTTATCCAGGTTACAGACTAGTTCAACAAACACTTTCCCAAACACTGTCACAAGGTAAAAAAAAAACCCATATAATACACAGATTATCAGTCTGGAAAACTACACCCTACCAGTTTTTCAATGTAATGAAGCTGTGCAATGAATCTGACCTTCTTACAATCAATCTCAGATCGTTTTAAGAATTCTTTAATGGCTCACTAATAATCCCCACTTCTAAATTTATAGAATGGGCTCTGTAGTAAAAAGGAGATTTCAAATAAAAAAAACACTGTGCCATTACTCAACTGTAGTACTTGGTGTGGTATACAAATTGTTGAATGCAGCTGGGGTTTGAGCAGAGTTTCCTAAAAATCCTTAAATAATGGAAACACCTGGTTTCAATGAGCTTCCTTTTGGAATCAATGTGAACCTTATGATAGTCTGTGCCAAAGAGGCAGGGAGCCAGCACATAACTGACATCAGTGTTTATGTTGCAGATATGACTGTTCATACTGACCATGAAAAAAGAGGAATAGTGCTCCAACCTACTAAGTCCTTTCTGGTTTTCCAGCAGGAGATAGGAGTTTTGTTCTTGATGGCTTTCAATTTCATAGCTGGAAAGGAATGAAACCTTTGGAAAAGAACCACTGGCATGAAAGGAGTGGGAAAGGTCAACTCCCGCGGGACAATATCTTTCTCCTGACCAAATGCACAGACAATGGAACAACGCTGTCTTCTGCCTGATAAACAAGTACAAGGCAATACCTGCTATTTGATTACTGGTATCTTGACGATTGGGTTATAGTTTGTGCCAGGGGCGGCAAGGACATGCAGATCGCTTATACTGTGCCAGGAAGTGGCAACTGTTGGACTGGTCCCTAAATGAATAAACAGTATAGGGAGAAAGATTTCAGCGAAAAAGAATGAGAGAAACTAGTGTTTTCAAGTAATTTCTGATGTCAAGTATCCTGCAAATATTTTTCACTCTTAGTGATAACCATTTCTGTCTGTGAACAGCTAGGATACTGAAACATTTCAAAGGAATGATCTGGGTAAAAATCCATTGAGCTAAAACAGATGGAAAGCCAGATTAAGTAAACAATTGCATGCCTTCCCCTTCATATTTAGGAGTCCATACTGACTTTTGAGTGCATTTGTACACTCAAACAATGCAGTCTGCAAAAGCCAAAAGAGTGTTTCTTTTTAGCTCCACCTGTGCTCTTATTGCAGTGCTTTCTTGATCACTTGGACCACTACAGAATTTTTACAGAGACTTATAACAGCATGGCTTTGAAAGACACCTTAATCTCATATATGAATGAAAAAAAACATACTGAATTGATGTAAATGTAAAATCATGATCTAATCCAGACTTATCAGTGTTATACAGTATAACTATGTAAAAGGGGGCTGATGTACAGTAGATGGCTAAGAAAGTGTTATCATTTTTTTTCTATTTTATGATGTACTTTTTCCGTTTTACAAGGTAATTTACATTTTTGTCATTCATAGAGCATACTTTTTTAATAATTGGCTAACAGAGTTTATTTTAAAACTAAAAGTCAGATGATGAATATATTTCCTGGCAGTATAAATTCTGACTTGCTGCTGCAAATAATATATTTTCTAACTGGGTTCCTTCACACTTACTATGCCACGCAACACTCTAAATGTCAGACACATTTCTGAAATCTTTTAACACACTTTAACGCATCATCCTTCCTAACACGGATGCCCATCAGAACTAAATTGGTTCATTTTCAGGTGAATGCCTTGTGGGCAATTCCTACTGATTTTCTCATACCGAAGCTGACATTTAATAGCACATCTGTAGTCTATGCTCTCCCTATCACTAATTAATTCAACTTAATGACCTTTGCAACTTGGGATTTCAATATTACACAAATTTAAACACAATCTACGGGTAACTTTAACCCACAGTGAAATTACTGAGGTGTTGTATTTGCTTACTGGGCTGTCACATTCTACAGCTGCAGAAGGGAAATGTTCTTCAATCCCCAGTGAACAGCATCTAGCCCCTTACATTATTTTAAGGGAAATGATTACACATCTATGAGAATACTGTAAGAAAGTATAATTTTACTACAAATAAGAAAAACAAAATGCCTGGTATTCATGCACAGGAATCAAAGGTCTATATTTATTGTGAAAAAAAAGAATTGAATGGTAAAACTAAATACATTTCCCTCTCTTTTTTGTGTTCTACTCTAAGGATGCTAAGGCACATAATACTGGATTATAGTTCAAAATACCACATATTTCTGCTCCAGTTAGCATTTGTAATTGAAAATGATTGGTGATCATGCTGTCAACAAAGCAACAGTGTGGAAAACTATGGAAAGTTAGAATAAAGTATATTTTAAAAAAACAGGTTTATTGTAAAATCACTCAGGCAATTGGTATACCTTGTGCTCAAATAGTTATCAATAGTGTTTCTGCACTAATCTAAACATTGACAGTACAGTATGTGTGCACACACGCATAAGGAGATGACCTGTAAGGCACTAAAACAATTAAAGCAATGTAATGATTCTCTTGCAAATGTTTTACATTATTTATTATATTATTTGTGTAATACTTGTGTAACTACAATACTTGCTTTTAACTGCACACTACTGATTCTACTGATTACAATAAAAAGGAAGACAGCGTCCTTTTCCAAAAGCCTGACCTTCAGCTCACAGCCATCTTAGGGAGGAACCAATCAATATTTATAGAGATCATTAAAGAGACTGGCAGAAATGCTTGCCTAAGTAAAGAAGTGGTAATTGCCATTTTTTACTTGACTTTAATGATGTTGTGCTTTACGATTATCTTTAGTATAAGCCGTTCTAGAATCTAATGATGTATTTTCTCAGAAGAAGAAAACATAACTTCTTTTTTAAATAAAATGTGGTGTTTTGCATGTATGGTATATGTTAATGTATTATTTTATTACATAGTATTAAGCAAAGTCAGTAAAGGGTATTTTTTACACAGTGAATCTCAAGTATGAGGTACTTAGTATGGACTAAGTATTTTAGTCCAAATCTGTACTGTATATTGTATATTCAATCATAGAGTCCATTCCAAAAAGACAATTTACCTACCAGATTCCTAGGTAATTGAAAAGTATGTTTATTGTAAGGAATGCACACTATGGAATCACGGTACCCTATTTTTTATAACTTAGGATATCTTTCTCTACCCCATAGACCTTATTATGCTGAAGCTGATGCACATGCAGCTGGAGCGATTGGCAGAAACTGATCTGTACTGAAAAGTCAATGACATGCCTGCCAAAGTGTATTGAGCTCAGAACTGTCAGTCACAAAAATGCATTCCATTAGATAAAGCTCAACTACAGTTTTTTTGCCATATGCTGTATAGATGAAACCATGTCCTTTAGTGCTTTGATATGGACTCATTTTAATTACTCATCTGTCTCTATCAGCTCAAAAGTCCCAAGGGATTTTTTCCTTCGAAATGTAGAGCTCAACAAGTCTTTTTTTTAAGAAGTCTTAAACTTTTATTTACTCTGTGAATGAGTAACATAGCTAGCGTAAGCATATTCTTCCTTTTCCTGTAGTTCTATGTGGGGTTATACATTAAAAACCTCTTGATTTGATATTGTATCCTTACACACTTACTATTACATTGTCGTTTAAAAAATGTATTTAAAAGGATTGCAAAATGCTGTCTGTGATTGCAATTTAACTCAAATATTCTACACTTTAAAACACTTTGATTCTAAATGTTTCAGTACTTTGGTAAGATCCTGATGAATGTGATAGAGGGATGAGATATGTACAATAGATTGTATTTGGCATGACTCACCTAGACAGCAGATCAAGGTTGCCCAGCCCCCCCTCAGTATTGTGAGGACTGAGCCATGAAGCTGTTGCAGGGGTTTAGATAAGGTGGCATCAGGGGTGCAAGAGAGATATGCAAAGGGAGGTCCTGGGTGCTAGACTATGAAGGGAACGTAGATGTAGCAAAAGTGTGCAAGATTAGGAATTAAACTTCCTTCTGTTATGAAATCTATTAATTTCACTCATAAATATTTTGGCAACACTATAGATTTAGGGTTTGTACTGTAAAGATTATTTGTAAATGCTTTTTTAACACTTAGAATAGTATTGTATTAGTAGAGCGACATAAATATGATAAGAACTGTATATGGTATTAATTGCCTATTAATACTGTATACAAATCTTATCATATATATGATAAGACAGACTGCCATATCACTCACAACTCACAACTGGCAACCCACTGAAGCTAAGCAGGTGTGAAGTGTCAAGGAAAGTTCTTTCCAGACCCTATGCAGACGACACGATCCAGGGTTGAGTGAGAAAACACAAGGAAAATAGGCATGCAGGATACGGGGATGATAATGGGGGGGGGGCGTGTCCATAGTGTGCTGGTGGTCAGGGGAGGTGTGGTCGAGGGATGAGACATACGGGAAATCCAAAAACAGGGCAAAAGACCAAGACCAGGTGATCCATCCGAGACAGACGATTAAAATCCAGTACCGGGTCGGGACTGGCAACAAGAAACAGAAACTAAAACCATAACCCAGCCAGGCGCATCCAGGTCCTGGGCTCGCATTATGCAGGAAACCAATGCAGGGCCTGGATTAGCGTCAGCGTCTGGCTTATAAGGAGGAACTGAAAAGGGTCTGGAACAGGGAACAGGTGCTGGAGATGAAACAAACTAGGAAGGGCTGGAGCGCCCTTAAGAGTAGGGTTTGCGATTGTGACAGTGAGCCTGGTCAGTACCAGGATGAAGAGACCTCCTCAAAAAAACGAAGGTTCCTACTGGAAAAAGTGTTAGTGGGGTCAGCAGGGGGTTCTCACCCTGTGGTCTGTGTGGATCCTAATGCCCCAATACAGTGACGGGGACACTATACTGTAAAAAGGCGCCGTCCTTCGGATGAGATGTAAAATGGAGTTCCAGACTCCCTGTAATCGTTAAATATCCCAGGGGGGTTTCTTGAAAAGAGTAGGGGTGTTGCCCTGGTGTCCTGGCCAAATTTCCCATTGGCCCTTACCAATCATGGCCTCCTAATAATCCCCATCTATGAATTGGCTTCATCACTCTGTTCTCCTCCCAACTAATATGTGTGCTCCAGTCAGCTCCAGCTGATGGGTGGTGAGCGTCCTGGAGCACTATGGCTGCCGTTGCATCATCCAGGTGGGGCTGCACATTGGTGGTGGTAGAGGGGAGTCCCCATTACCTGTAAAGCGCTTTGAGTGGAGTGTCCAGAAAAACTCTATATAAGTGTAAGGAATTTTTATTATTATCATTATAAAATCCTAGCCTGAACATATTTTAAGCTATGCACTTAACCTTAGGGTTATTTTCAGAAATAAACTTGATCCATTTATAATACATACTGTATATTAACAGGTGATGTATTATTGATTTGATTGATTATTGATTGATTAAAGTAAATAACATTTCATACAATAAAATTTCAAAGAACAAAACAGGTTATGAAGGCTAAAAACCGATTAGTGTCCATCATTTTATTACTCATTGCATTGTAATTTATATTGTATAACATACCAGCTTGCATCATCTTATATGTTACAGTGTTTATACTCATATTTGGTCTAGTTCTTCTTAGAAAGTTTTCTGCAAATATGTAGTTGTTCTATGCTATAGGTATACGATGGGTATAGACTGATATTTTTAGCTGGAAATGTTGCTTTATTAAAATAAAACAAAAGTCTTACCAGTGTTTGAAATAACACTGCACCGTATAAAAAATTCAAGATGTTTTTCTGACACATATCTTATCTATTGCTTTACAGAACCATGTACTGTATATGACATGGGTGTCTATTTTAGTCAACACATTGACAACTCTGTTTTGAATGTTTTTCAGGAGGTATTCTTATTAATACAGTATGGGAATAATACCATGCAACGTTTTTCAATAAATATGCAAATACTTCAAATATATTTCTAGGTTATTTATAGCAAGGAATATGTTGAAACTATAGTGGACAAAGAAAGCAACGAAAAAAATGAAAAGACTCTAAATCCGCCAGCTGAAGTGAATGAAGAAGGGTGAAGTGCTGTTAATGACATTTTGTATTAATAAACTTTTTTTCTTTTTGAGCAGCCCTAATGAAAAAGCCCATGTGAACAAGCCTTTGGCGGTAAATGAAGTCATTCATTTTACAGAGCTGTATTGAATCTGCAGTCTTGTTACCATCACCAGGAGTGATTGGATTCTGATATCAGTGCTGTATTTAGAAATGCACTCAGATGAACACAAGTGCCTGGAGAGATAAACTGTAGTTCCCTCCTTGCAGCTCTCTGCTGTAGCCCTCTCCTGTAATCTGTCTCTACCATTCAGATCCTGATCTTACTGGTGCCATGTGGAGGGGATGTCCAGCTGAGAGGTGTGCATAGCCCCTGATCTATGTGGGCCATTTGGAATCTGTTGGGGGGGGGGACTGTCTCAGTACTGCTAATTACAGCCTCACTGCAGACAAAAATTATCCTAGAAACAGAAGAAAAGTTTGCATATTGAATACAGATTATTATTCCCTATGAAGCCTTCTATTCACTCTAAGGACTATAATTAGGGAGATCAGCAGACACATGCTGGGTTTAGATTCTAAGCAGAACTAGTCCTGGATGACAAAAGCTACAGGGTCATTTCATGCACATGGACTAAATCACAATCTGCTGATCATTATGTTACTTACTTACACGTGGCAACCAAGGGCTCTAACTGACGTGGGGTCAGATATTATGGCATTAAGGAATGAATCTTACTTATTGTTATTCCTAGGGAGAAGGAACTTCTCGATGATATAGGTCAGAATTCATTTGTCTTATCGTCAATGTAATGCAAGTTAAAACATAGTGGCTGAATCATCATGCATGGGTTGTTTCACAATAGATTTTGTTTCACACTTCTTTATAGAACTGAAGCAAAGCTGAGAAAGTGTTAGGATACTAATGAAAAGATAAGGAGTGAAATTAAAGAAGTTTGGTTACATGATGTGACAGGAATGCCTTGATTTTAAATACTAGAAGAAAATATTTTTGGTCTTGAAAAGGAGGAATATCCTACTCCAGTTTTAACTCATAAGCAAGTAACATTCTATAATTATCTGGAAATATACAGTACATACTGTAGGTGCTGATCTGACTTAAAAGGCACATGTTGACTATTTGTAATAAAGTACAGCAAAAACAGCGGATTTACTTCCTTGAGGGTTTTCAGCACCAATAGTCAGATTCTGTCCTCGTGTTTCACTTCTGTGGTGCAAAATGTCATGCAGAATGGAATAACCATTTGAACAGAACTTTCAAACTGCTAACAATAAGAGTATGTTGAAACTAGCTGTTAGTACTGTAGCTCCTCTGATCCCTCACATGCTCTGCATGAAGAATACCAGCTGATCCCTTCAGAGGTTTTTGCATCCCTCAATGCAGACACAACAAAATGAGAAATTCCTTTATCCCACATTCAATAAAACTACTCAACAAATTAGTTCACAACAAAGGAGTATTGGTTTGAAGGGCAAATACAATTAGTGGTTATGTGTAATTATAGGGGCTTTGAGTGACCGAAACCTGCAGTTTCTGGTAAGTAGTTTTGTAATGACTTTGTGTGGTTGATGTATTTTATATAATCTTATTTCTATTTTAATGTAATGGTTGTACTGTATGTACTCTTTTTGTAAGTCTCTCTGTGTGTAAAATCTAGCAGCTTAGAGGGAAAACTATTTTTTCAAATTAGACAGTATTATTGTATCATTAATGTGAGATGAAGGGAGATTTTTAAAAAGTAATTGATTTATTTTATACCCCTTTTCTCTGTTCTCTCACCATTGAGATTTGTTAATATGCAAAAAGCATGGGGAAGAATGGAGGCTGTTACTGAAATCAATTTTCTCACAATATTATCTTTTCAACATAACATACAGTTTCACAAGAAACCTTTGTTAAGGAAATTTAAGACTGATGCATTTTATATACAGCAGGATTTTGTTTCATATTTCACTCAATATCTAAATAGCATCATCAGAATAATACTATTGGCTGACACTGAGGAGATTGTGAATTTTTTTCCAGGTCTGAAGGACTATAGTCTTGTGTGTCTATTTGCATGTAATATTCTTATCATGCTATGATGAGAGATTATCACTGGATCACACCAAAGTCCATGGCTAAAACACAGCCTGAATAACTCCTCTAAATAATAAGAATAACATCCTTCTACACAGCTACAAAGATGTATGCAGCATCTGTCTGTCTGTAGTTTGTTGTAATAGGACATTATTTTTTATATTTACTAAATTAGGCAGACGTACTACAGTACTTACTCAATTATAAAGAGATTATTGGGAGAATGAGAGATGAGGTCCTCAGCGCTTGCCCTAACACAATACCAGTCATCCCAGTAGCACTTACCAGAGGCCTAACATGGCTACTGTAGTCAGTCCAGTGAGCTAGGACAGGAGCCATCATATGGTCAAAACTTGCAAGAAAATAAAAAAAAATAGTTATCTATATCGTTATAATAAATACTTAATCAAGTGAAGAAAATGAAAGGTCAGGTTTCTACCTTATATAGAGTAAAGTATAAGTATAAGTATAAGAGTATAAGAGTAAAGTATAAAAAAAGTATTTTACTTCTTCCCACTCATGGTGATAGAACAGCATACAATGGGTTTTGAATGTACTATAGCTACAGTACCTGTGTCAGGGATTGTGATTAGGGGTTTTCAGGAGCAACAAGCAAGTAAGGAATCATAGAAACAAAGTTCACATTACAGTATATTGATTTTACAGTCAAGTTCTTTTGCCAGGCGTTTTACTCCAAATTGTCACATTGTCACATTGCATGATCATTTAGAAAAGCTTAGCTTTAACCTGTGCCTGGTGTGAATTGGAAATTCACACGTACTGTAAATGAAGGTAAATTATACTATCAGGAGTGCAATACACAGTCAAAATATCAAATGATGTGGAAAATAAAAGAAGTAAAAATAAATCTGAGAGCCTCACAAAAGTGCAAAACACAAACTGTTCATTTGATTAATGGATTTCTGGAAATCCATTCTTCAATTTCAGCACCTGATGTGATGAGATAATTGCCCACATCTTGCAAAGTGAGGCAGAAGCCACTGTATTTAGTGCCCCTCTGCAGCAGGCTGCTGGTTGGAATCCAGGCTTTGTGTACTTGTGTAGTTAACTCTACCAAAGCTGGGCTGAGTGTAACGGAACTAGGCAGATGATTAGGCTGCTGTAAAACAAACGTGTCTGTCACTAGAAAAGGTACAGGTATTGTGCCAGTGACTACATATGTTATGAGGTCCTAAAGTCATCTTGAAATTGCCTTTACAATGGCACTTTCTTCTACTTCACAAAAAACAAAATGTTTTGCCACAGATATGTTCTCAGAGGAAGCATACTGTACAGTATGTACTGGACTGTCTTCATCCTTGTCTCGTTAGCATAGATGAGGATTATATTTTGTAACCACTGTCAATTCCAAACCGGGAGGACTAAAAATTAAATTTAACCTTATATTCCAACAGCATCTCTTGCTTGTTAAAGATGAAATGCGTTGTAGAGTTAATATGAAAAAAAATATTTTCGAGTATAGGTCTAGCAATGGAAAACCACAATTAAAACAAAAGCAAAAAGAAAAAAATACTGTTTTACATAATGAACCCTGTGATTTTGTTGGCACCAATCAGTAATTTAAAGGGAAAGTCTCATCCACTATACTAACCTGAAAGGCCCTTTTCATAATTAACTTTACAAAGTTTAATAGAAGTCAAATACGAAAAGAAAGAGAAAAAATACAGTGCAACCAGCTGTCTCTGAATTCCCCAGAGTCATTCTGACTGAATATTTTACCAAGTAGAAGGGTATGTGCATCATGAGGTGCACCAGGCAAGCTGGCAAGAACATTTGCCAGATAATCAAAAATATCTTCCTCAATTAAGGATTGGACATAAATGCATGCAGGAACAGGCATCAGCTTTCTGAAGATTTAAGTTTTAGAAATTATAATGTGGTGTTAAAAATAAAACTGTGAGCTCTATCCTGCTCTTTCTATAACTGGAAAATTGAAATATACCGTAGTACAACAGAAAAACACAGTAGGTATCAAATTTAGAACAAGCATACATTGGAGAGTGAGTATATTTTAGAAGACTTCAAGAAATCTGGGCTATCTGAAGAACTTTTTTAGATGGAAATAACCAAGCATTTCTATACATCAAGAGCTCATAGGAATATTAGTTTGTAAACCACACATTAATTGCTGATAATTGACAGTATAAAAATGTTAATGTAATATGTGACTTTTTCATTCCCCTTGCTCCACCTGACAGTGGAGACACCCTGTATTGTTCTCATTAAAATATTAAATAAGCATCTCAGTTTAAGTGTTGAGTTCAGTGTATATTTTGTGCAGTTCAGTTTGGATTTTTAAAAAAAATCTTCATAATTATTGTTATGGTTATTTTTATTATATCCTGGATTTAATCAACATAAGCAGTCAATTTGTTAACCAGAGTAATGGTTGACATATTCTGCATTAAAGTGGGTTATTTGCTTTCTGAAACTGATATTCAAAAGAGAAGATAACAAAGTAAAGAATTAGTGTGGATTCATTATAGATTCTGCAGTAACTTCTGAAGTAAAACACCACATATGAGCAAAAGATTGCAAGCCTGGAGTTAATTAGGTAATTTACACCTGGGCATCAGATTCAATTGAGCTTGAAAAAATTGTAATGAAATGTTACATTGTTTAAAGAGTTCCTGGAGGAATGATACTTTAATTGATTCTCCTGTGTGTCAAAGCAGTGGAGAAATGGGAACTAAGAAGTGCTAAAACTGCCAGTGTTTAGCACATGTTCTGAAGACTGTGATCTTCCTTGCAACAATTGATAATGCAACACCATCTGTGCTCCTAGGCTTTGAAAACACAAGAATGATTAGCTTGTTATGCTTTTATTTCATTACCCTATTGTGTTCAGGTGTTTACCAAAAGCAATGTGTTTTATATTACAGAGATTTATAGTTCAACGTGTGTTATAGAAACGTAGCAAAAAAATTCAAATACAGAAGCAAAAATATTAAATTTTGGGCCTGCGAAATTGTAATTGTCTCAAAACTCATTACTTTTGTATGATATCCTACTACTAGGCTCTACAGGAATTAGATTACGTTCAAATGTTTTTGCCCTTTTGATATCAAGGTACTGTATGCTGTACTTTGACAGGAAAACAACAGCAATCAACAAAAAATGCCTGTAATCTCCAGGTCTCTATCTTGGGACTCTTCCTTTCATGTCCAGATAAGAGATCATGCTCCATTTAACTTCCTTTGAATAGTCCCAGGTTGCAACCCATTAATCAGTTTAATCAATGTACAGTACTGCCTTTTAAAAGGAGCTTTGTTTGATTTGACATTTACTCCTGAACCTAGGTATCTGTTTAATTATCAAATATTACCTTGCATGGATGCAAGTAAGCTGAAGTGAAAATGAGATGGGTCTAATTGGTCAGGAGGCTTGTATCTGCTCATATTAAAATGTTTTGCATGCATTTTACTGTGATAATGCTGGATATAGACAATTTCCAAAATGTCATTCTTTTGTTGTTCAGCCACAGAATACCTAAACATTAGCTGGTGCATAACATTGTGCATAGAACATGTGTATGTGAATCAATAGCTTGTTTTACATTGTATTTTCAAAGGATCTGCTGAGACAATTTTGCTACACGAAGTCTGACTATTTTAGTTTATAGCAAAATGAGTTTACAGTTTTTTTCCCTAATCATGTAGTGTGCTTCCTGTATTTGCTGTTACAAAGGTTTTGAAATGTAAGTATCTTGTAGCATAGTTCCTAAGGGATGTTAAATGATTTAACATAAGATCAAGGCTCCATTTCTAAGCAGCAATATTGTACTGTAAATGGAAACCTGGGTAATCCTGTAAACTTAAATCAAATTGTTTAAATCTGCCTTTACACAATACCCAAAGGTGGAAACCTTTTCTGCTTGTCACTTAGTTCTCAGAACATGTTAATTCAGTGCATTCTTGGAATGTGAACACCTGTCTGCAATACTTCCACAAGGAGTCATGTAAAACGATGACAGACACCACAGTACACTGTACTGCATTTGTAGCTACTCAAGCATTTAAGACAGAACCATATTGTTTTTTAAACGACCAGCAGCTCTGTAGATTATGCTTGTGGAGGAATAACTTGAAGCTCTATGTGCAGCAGTAATTAAAGCACACGGTAGTGTCAAAGATGTAAAACAGTGACAAATGGCATGAATTTGAATAATGCTGATTTTATAGTCTGATTATCCTTACACTGTTTAGGAATAGTGCTTTATGGATTTGCTTGTCGTGGTATCTAAATCTGTTTCTCGGCTTCCTCAGCTCTGGATGACATTATCAGGAAAAGAGACAAAGAGCTTCATACCTTATTTCAATTTCAGTTTGCTAATGAAAAATATACATTTAGTGAATCCAGTAAATCCAGCTCTTTATTTAGTGGAAAAAGTGCTTATAAGTTCTATTGTATCTTGAAGGACTTAATGTTGCAAATGCAAGTTTACTGCCTTTATATAATTTGACCTTCCGCTTGACTCAATGCCAAAAAATATTGATGATTGTGTAATCAAATGCAAAAGATTCCCTTGTATGTGGTAGAGTGGATCAGCAGCCTTTACACATAAACCAGTTTACATTTGATGGAACTTAATATTCTAGAAATATTTTTATTTAACATACTGTGATACACACATGAGTGTGTTGTAATGGGAATCTTTATAAAATAGGTGGGTCCAGGCCAACAAACACACCACAACATAGCCATTAGGTTCAAATTCACCAGTGCAATTGATTGAATGCAGGGAATTGAAAACACCATAACCAAATAACAAAACAAAAGCCTAAGCTCTTCATCAAGCTTCTGCCTAAACTTTTCAAGAAGCCTCTGTCTAACACAGTCTGAACAACTAAACTGCTTTCCAGCCAAAAATAAATTTTCAAACAACAAATGTCTCCAAAACAGTCTCTCGGACTCTTCTCAAACGTTTAAGATAAACAAAGTCTCTCCCTCCAAGACTCTTCATAAAAACATCCAAAAACATTCCCAAACCTCCAGTTCTTGGCCAGTCCTCTTCCCAGTGAGTGGTGCACACTGATGGATTCAGCCTTCTGCCCCCATTTACTCTCCCAGCCTTACCCAGGAAGCCTCTGTTTCCTGCAACGGGTCAGGTGACGGAGAGCCGCGGCTCATTCCCCCAGTGTAATCTGGGGAATGTGGTCCCTGTCGGAAAGCACAAGAAGCCTTATTAAATTTTAGACAACCTGTCTAACTTTCTGATATACTGTAACTAACTTTCTTCACCTTTTATGAAATGTTTCCAATTTCAAGGTGGTTACTATCAAACCTTTTTTGGTGTTCCAACCGCTGTAGTGTCCGGATAATCAAGTTCATAAACCAACACCCTTGTACATACTGTACTGTAGACAGAACCCACTAATTCACCCCATGTGAGAATTGCAACATTCCGTGCAATTTTTCTTCACAGGAGCAACAATTTAAAATAAATTGAGTCTCTGAGGCTTTGAGGCCCAGTTTGTCAGCATCTAGTGGAAGTTCCACAGTTATTATTTCCCTCTATCTCAGGCTATCTGCCACATAAATGAACTGTATTTTACATGGCAGGTTTTACACCTGAAGCCAATCAATATGAGTTTCGCCATTGTGATTTGAGACCCAAACACAGCGCTTCTGAGGAATAGGCAAGCATACCATACAGACATACAGAACAAATGCCTAATATCCAGACATTCCCTGAAACACATTCCCTACAAACCAATATCATACAGTACAACACTGGAAGGTAAATGGAAGGAAACAATCAAAGTCCAGTTGTACCAAAACATGACATGTCTCTAGTTACTTAATAATTCTATTTCTGCATTATGAGACTATGAGATTATGAACGTTGATAAAATATGACATGAAGCAAAACTAAAACAGCAATTTTCTTATCTACTTTCCTGTAACAGTTTTGTAATGAAGTAAAACAATCAATGTGGGGATACAGACATAAGATTGGTAATGAAAAAAGAGCATTATGCTCTTCTTATTCAATTTACAGTATTGCTAGTAGCTAACTGATATGAGGATCTTAGCCAGGTGCTTTGTGAAGCAAAAACATTCCAAAAATTATATTATTTTTCTAGTGACCTAACTTTTTTATTGTTGTTTTACCTACTGTAGGACTGTAAAAACCTGTGTCACAATGTGTTAGACTGTACAATATAAATTCCACAGTCTTTATTACACCTTCTCCCAGTGACATCGTGCTGTTTCTTAAGAGAAAACAAATGAAAAACATTAATAAAATTATTTTCAGCTAATCATCCAGTGAAAAACGTGTCATGAATGATCTGTCTTGATGCAGTTCTGAGATGCAAAGCCTGTCATCCTTTTCCAGGTTACGAAATACCATCCCCCCACATCTCATGCAAGCAAATGCTCACCTCCTGTTTGACTAAACAAGCCTGTATGGTTTATCAACCTCATCTCCAATGCTGTGGCCATGCTGTGTGAATTTTCCTTTTTGATTCCCCTAACAGTTCCATTAAAAAGGCAAAAGGAATTGCATTGTTTGAAAAATCCGTGCCATGCATGACTAAGAAAGAACTCCCTTAGAGAGCTCTCATTTCATACATACTGTATATTGATTCATATTTTGATTGGTATAAAAAAAAAACTATTGTAGGAGAGAAAGATCCATCTTATTCTTTGTCCAATTGCTGACCCAAGTACAGAACATGATTTTTTAAGAACTGGTACTGAACCTATGAAAATTCCTCATGTCTGTTCACTGTCTTGTGTGTTTCTTACGCATTACTTTTTATAGATTTAATTGTGTAATTTAAAACAAGAGCAATTGAAGAAAGTTAATTCCTTGAATTGAATATACACTCATAAAAGTGTAGTATGGTACAGTCTACATGATGAAAGTTGTAAATTAATAAAGTAATAAAGTCCATGTAATCATGTACTGTAGGTTAACAAGATATGAAGAATTATGGAAAACCATGACAGTAAATGCAGAGCAGAAGCATGGTAAAACTATTCAAAAACTTGCAAAGGACAAGATTTCATGAGGGAAAGAGGTTTCCTGGCTGGTGAACAGATTCACTTTTTTCAAATTCACTTCAATTTCAGATTTCCATTTGAAATTGAATGCCTAAAGATGTCAAAGCACTTATAAATTAGGCTAAATGAATGCTTGACAGTTCCATACAGGATGATAGAAAGTACCCTTCAAATTTAATAACGTCCCATACAAACGAAGGACATACTACACAAAAGTCTCTTAATTACCTGGTTGAGCAGACAGACAAAGATCTAAGATGGTTTAATTCTATTGAGAAGTAACAGAAGAGTAGCAAGATGAGAAATTCCATAAAGTATGCAAAACTAATTTAAAAAACCTTTGAGAAGAAGTAAGCATCACTTCTGAAACAAATGAACTTGGACAGCTATTTATTTCAATTGAGATGGAAATTCAGACCTTCAAAGTCACCCAACTTGTCAGTTTTAAGCCAAAAAGATTTATGACCAACCTTCCAAATATAGGGAGTGCATTAAGAGGGGTGCAAGTCAGGGACTCTTGTTTCATTACACTTTATTGTTTTGGGGTTTGTTGTGTTGAAGATGGGTAGGTTACTTTTGAGACTGCAAGGTGAATTTAGCAGTTGGACAAAATCAGCCCAAGGAATCCAAAAAGAACCTCCTTCTTTTCCAAGTGGTTTGGAATAGGTTTTGACACCATCAGATCCTATAATTCAATCACTACTTGATCCTATTGTGCAAACACATTCTGCACCGCAAAAGAGATTTTCTGGTGCCTCTTGGCCCAACAACTGTTTTCCCATATTTTATTATAAGACAGCACTTTATTGTGTCTGGTGAAAAATAACATTACATCCCATCTCCAATTACTTGTTGAATCCTTGTAAAAATTATGTAAAATCAATTAACATTAATTCATTAATTACTTATAATGTCAGTCCATCTTCTTTAACCCAGTTCCAACCCCTCATTATCAGAAGTAATTTATTTCTGGTGAGGGCTGTGACAAGCCAGAAATCCAGGGTGCAAGGCAAGTCCACACCCTGTATGGATTCTCAGTCTATCACAGAACGCACACATGAGGATTCAGAGATTCCGATTAGCCTAGCCAGGATGTCTTTGGAAGGTTTGCATCTGGGAAAACATGGGGAAGAATATGCAAATGCAGAAGAAACACAATGTGGAATTTAACCCAGGATCCAAGAGTTGTGAAGGAGCAGTGTTGCCTTCATATTTACTTTTAAACAGGCTTTACAGTATCCACTTACCACATCAAAATGTACTATAGGAAATTATAGTAAATTGCAGTTAATTATTATTGACATTATCATCTTAGAAATCTTATAATTTATTAAATACTACATGAGAATACAGAATCACTAAATGTTCATTTACATGCAATTGCATATCAACTTAGTATTAATTTAACTATATAAATGGTAAAATGTAATTAAAATGTATACCATGTTAGATATCACTGTTGGTAAAAAAGGCAGTGGTCGTGGAATAATAAATAACCTCTCTTTTCTTCCTCTTTATAAATCTAGATTTGCTAATAGCCATGTACAGAATCTGCTTCATCCTTGTTGATATAGGGTATAGCCTTTACAATGCTGTGCCATTTATTGTAACAAACATCAATTTTCTCTTTTCAGAAATGCCTCTTTCTGTCTGCTTAAACAAAACTTCAGACATAGGCTTTAAACAGCATAGCCACACAGTACTGAATGGAATATAATAATACTGGGGTATGAAAATGAACTGCAAATAATTCTAACTGGCTCAGCTAATTATTTTGATTCAAAGTACGTAATAATTTTTTTTAATTCATCCACATGTGATTCAGGGAAAATAGGAATCAACTTATCAACTTATTTCATAACATCCCTGTTACCAAAGAGTCGTGAAAATGTATTATGAGTAGAAAACAAAAATTCCTCATATACAGTACACAGATTTAAGCCACTGTCTGCAGCCTTGTTTTATCTGTCATTGCTTCGGGCTGCTAACTAGAGCCTGTCTTTTGTGATTTCCCAAGGTCAGCATACACACATGGGTAAAGAAAAGGCTTTCTTTACAATTTGATTTCAAAAGCATTTCTCCAAAGTCCTCATTAGAATAAATCCATTTTCATTCGTGGCTTTTTCAGACAATTAACTAGCTTTCTAAACCTCATCAGTCAGGGAGTCAACCAGTGGCACCCAGGAGGTATTTAAAAAAAAATCTTTTATACTCTCCCACTCTCGCTCTAAAAAAACTAGAACCATTTATCTTCTTCACGTGCACTAGCTGACACTCAGCCTGACAAGAAGGCCCTGACTTCCTAACATTGGGCAAGGGAAATGTTTTATGCAGCAAAAGGATTCATCCGCTGCTGTGTTGAACTTGTGGGAAACTATGCAGCTGGAGATACCATCACTGACAAGCCTCAGTTTGCAAGAGCACAACCACAACTATGGCAGGCACTCATTTAGGCACTCAAATGACAGGCTTCATCAGACAAAACGCACCAAGACATTTTAAAGTTATCTCTCATAGATTTCCTGAATATCCTGTTCTTTGCAGTACATATACAGTACAGTATGGATGCACAATGTACATGTAACTAACTTGGCACCCAATATTTCATAATTTACTTTCCAATAATGGTTTGTATTATTACATAGATGTATTAAAACACTTTGGAAAGCTAAACTTTGCAGGCTGGGGAGTTTACATTGTCTTCTTGCTTTTAAAAATGATTAGTCAGAGTATTTACCAAGAAATAAAGGTGCAAACCAAGATATTACTTTTGTTTTCTATACATTTCAATACCTCATTATGAAAATAAAAGTTTGAATTCACAGAGCCAAACATCAAAAACTGACACAAACTTAATCCCTATTCAAATCGGAAAGGTTTAGTATTAAATACAATTGGAGTTCCACTTTTCTTCTTTAAAGTTCATGGAATGACTAATAGGGACCAAGAACCACAGAAGATATTGATCTAAACAACAACTTAACTGACAATAAGTACGTCACTGATGTCTGCTGTTATTCCCTTGAATAGGCTGATGTATGCATCTACAAATAAAACATTTTGTCTTATCTATCAAAGTCTTTAAAGAAGTTACCCTCATGAAATTTTAAAGAAAATTAAAGAAAGTATTGTGACTTGAACTGAAATGTCATAGAGAGATGGAAAGGTAAAATATCTTTCTGTTTTAGTGTGGGTTCTTCCATAGTGTTCAGTCAGCTATTGTAGATTCAAGTCTTACCACCCTGCCTTATGCCAACCGCCCCCTGAGTGTGGACCTGAGAAACTGCTCCAGGAATGGGCTCATGAACATAAACAAAAGCGATGGGGGTGAGATAACATAAATTTTAGCAACTGTGTTTGTGTGGAAATAAGTCCTTATCAAACTGAGCCCAGTACAACATGCTGGCAAAATATGGTTTGTTTCTCACTGCTGTGAATGCAATACATTTGAAAAGAGCAAAAAACATATTGGAAAAACCTAAATAAATTACCTATTCCAAATTAGGATTAATATTTTCTTCATGCCCTTTTCACCACACATTTATGGAAAATGCAGCAATATGAATTAGATATGAAGTCAGTGCAGAGAGTAGATCTTTCTGCTACACTCTTTTGAAGTGAACATGAACATTTGTTTCTATTATTAATACGTATTTATGCTAACCTTGACCTATGCATGCTTTGGATTTAAAAAAAAGTAAATAAGGATTTTACAGACACAAATTCTGTCAGCATTTTTCATGCTAGTATTGGGATTCCCCTGAAGCACAAGTATTGGGATTCCCCTGAAGCAGCTCATTCCTTCATACTACACATAAGAGAAATATTACCAAAACGCTCTCTGCAAATGAATGTTAGGTACATCCTAGATCAACTGGCAGATTTGTTTGGCGAACAATCTTAAAATGGCTTAAAGGGCCAAGTCATTATTTATAAGACTAATTTTGCACCAACCTGTACAGAGAAAAAGCTGTCTATATATAGTACACGTCTCCTAGTGTAGGCCTCTTGCTTTCTATAGTGACAAACAAATTAACACTATTTTAAATGGGGAATTTCATTGTAATATACAATATGTAGCCCATTTCACTGGGAGTAATGAGCTAATGAATGTGAATTGTGAATGAACATCTCTTCTTTGCTGGTGAATGAGTATAAAATCATACCTGGTGAACTTACAAGGTGACAAAGAAAGAATTAATATATGATGTGTTATGGTGGGGGAAATACTTTTCAGTTAAATGAAGGGACATACTGTACAGTATTGTGAGATTACTCTGCCCTACACACATTAATGATAAGAAACAATGCCCCAAATGCCTTATACTGTAGCTGCAGCTTGCCATTCTATCCCTTCCCTGTGAGTTCACTCCCCCCACTGTGACATGGGCTGGAATCCACAAGTAGAAAATGTCACCAGATGGACGTGATGCTACCTTGCATAAACAAGACATTGAGAATACCAAACATTACCATATGTTCCAAGCATTGTGTTTGCTTAGTGGTGAGCACTTATTGAATCCAGACCACCTTCATTCACTTTCACTGCTGAGGACAAGCCAGTCAGCTTTTACACAAAAGGGTTTTATGTTGGGTATCTGAAGTAAGTTTATAAGCACATGCTAGTTTTACAATTAATCAATTATCAATTGCTCCTGCTTTTCCAGAATTGCAAATAAAACAGCTTGGATTTTGTGTTCTTTTGTAAGTCCCCCAAAAACCCAACTATGTTAAATAAAATTGTTTCTTTGTTATATTAGTGTACATAGAGTATCTGCTTTTCTTCTTAGTTTAAAAAATTGTACATCTATCATGATTAAAAGGGTAAAGATATGAAACGTCCCCTGATATTACCCACAGAAACAGATGAAAATGAACAGCAGTGCTGCGCTTGATCAGTTTGATCTGCATGAAATCTGTGGTAGAATTCAAAGCAAACATGCTGCTCTCTGAACTGAATAAGGGCTCTATACTCAGTCTATGTGAGAGCACTTTCATTGTTGCTATCCTTAGGCCAAGAAACTGGGGAAACATCAGGTCATACTGACAAATTCTGCCATGTGACTTGGGGAATTTGGCAACATATTTATCAGCCTTTAGACACAGCTTTTTAAGATAACATCTCACATCCATGTTTCCAAGGTCAGCCTGTTCATGTTGTGAATGCTACTCATATAATGTAGATATTGCAGTAATGCTTTGAGGTTTAGCTCTAGTTTGTCTTAAATTAATATTCTAGCACTAACAATCTTTGAACAACTCAGGGGCTCAGCAGTGGTTTCTAAGATTTCTGCAGGTGAAGGCAATTCCATTTACTGCTCTGGGATTTTCTGAGCACAAGTCCACTTTTGTATTCTTAAAGTGAGCTGTTATGGTGACAACCACTTTTGCAGTATTTACTAAATGCCAGATGGATACTAGGTCTCGCGATCATACTGGTCATGCCTAAAGCCAAATGATCGCTCACATGAACACACCATTTACTCTGTGTGTATTCCTGTCTTTCTGAATTACTCTCACTCCTTCAGATGAAACTTTGACATCCACATCACAGTGTACTACCTAAGGCATACAGTATGACTAGTTTAACATCTAGTTCACTATAAGTCAGGACAAATGACTAAATCTTTAGCTTCACTCTTTCCATAAGGTTTCTTTTCATGTATAAACTGCAAATTATTTTCCCAATTAATAACTATCAATTTGGAAACCAGTTATTAAGCCTACCACATTTTCACCATTTGTGGAAGTAATAACAATAATTTGAAATGATTCACTAAAATGTGTTTCATCAAACTACTCACTTGCTTTTGCATTCGAAATCTAATATGCAGGCATTAAAGCATTCTATTTGAAGTAGAATAGGCAAGGCACTCACGATACCAATGCCACAGACATAGTAGGTCAATTGGTCCCTGGTGATCTAGATATCCCTCAGTCAACTCCACCACACCCAATCTCAGTGCTTGACCAGCAGTCCATGCTCTAGGACTGTTTCTTTAGAGTGGCATGTACAGTGTCTATCGCATCATAGGGTCAACGACCTTTTATCTTGTGTACATGTCAAATCCATTAAATGCTATTGCCTTGCTCATTGAAAATAAAAACAAATTAAACCTTTACCCAATAAAAGTCATTTTTATTTTAGCATCATATGGAATGTGTATGTGTGTGTCTAAGTTTTTCAGATAAATTAAGTGGGATATCTACAGTACGTGAAGTGACTGCAAAACTATGCTCACTCCTTTATTAGATACTGTAGATGTTTTATATTTAAACAGAAACAAGTCAAATAGTGTACATTTAGGGAATAAGAGTCTTTCTGGTGAAAAATCTAAACTACTGAAAAATACTTGTTTCTACATCTTTAAGCTAAAAAATGATTTCATATGGACTACATTTTCCGATCTTTTACTCTTTCATAAATCGTTGCTTCTCATTATAATGTGTGTTGCGTTGATGACTTAAAAAGGACCAGGGAATAAATGCAAATGACAGTTCCCCAGTGTTCTTCAGCAATAAAATCAATAACTGCTCATTTACATTTAAAAGACCTTCACCACTATTTCTGTATTTGTTCATGCTGTGTTCTCTAACAAAAGGGGTAGGATATTCCTTTCATAAACAGATCTCTAACATCCTGATTAAAAAAGGGAAAAAAAACATCCCTATACTCTTCAAAAGCTTCCAAACAATGCAGCTTCAAGTTTGCTATGCATAACATGAAGTTTTAGTTACGTTATGTTAATAGAAAAGGAATGTTTATGTAGTCAAAATATTCTTCATTATATACAATATACTCACTTGATTGCAAATAAAAATGCATTCTTGAGAAAATGAATACCCTGGTGTGACTCTTTTGTTTAACTTATTTGTAAGTAATGTGTGCATAATCCATAATGATCACCGCTTTTTATAGTCATTAGGAGCAACAGCTTGTGATAAAAAAATAGAGAGTAAAAAAGAGAAAAGTGTATCATTTATTTATCTGTTCTGGTCTGTGTTCTCAATTAAAAATGGAAAGCACAGATTTTCCAAGACCTCCACATTTCCATATTTTAAAATTGAAATGATCCTTTCAAATAATACATTTGACATTGTTCTTTTGTGAGTACAACACTGGCTGCACTGTCCTTCTACATTAAACCTAAAGTAATCCACTGAGGTAACAAAGCCTTTTTGCCTGTAACAACCTGACTTTACATAACATTTGAAATCAGTACATTGCAGAAATGGTCTGTCAAAATCCATAACAGATTAAGAAACACTGAAAGATGGTGACAGTGTTTTCTGTGAAAGAATATGAGTTTGAATACTTTTCTCTTTTAACATTCAAGCAGCATTTCATGCTACAGACAACAGAGAAACAAAACAATATAGTATGTGTCTTTACAAAATTGAAACCAGTAAGTGAAATGTTGTGACTTCCATTTGAGAAACAGATTTCTATCTTGCAGATCTGGAAATTAGTAGCTAATGTATCTAAGAATCTCATCCAGGTATCATCCTTTATAGACAGTCAGTTTCCACAACACAGCTTGACGTTATATATTATATACACTTAATAGTGTATATACCAGCATGACTGAATTTAATGAATATAACAACTAAGCAGTCAACTTGGAGCTCGTGCTTGATGATGGTCTGGGATGAACAAAGAAAGGCTAGTCTTTTGAGACACCATCACTTCCACATGGAAGTTTAAGTTTAGGTCCAGTAAATGGGATTATAAATAAGCAACAGAGATGCCTACAAAGTATTTTTACAGTGGCAAAGAAAAGCAGAAAACTGACATGAATTCCTCTGTAGCATTTAATGTCTTTTGGAGCACTGATGATGGAAGTGTGGACATAAACTGACCATTACTTTAGAAACAATACAGTAACAATCTCACTCAGAGCTCAGATTTCAAGTAGTTCAGCTCTAGAAAAAAAAAACAGCTGCAGTTTCTTTCATCAGACAGTGAGGTTTACTTCCTCCTGTTATTAATATTATTGTCAAAACCCATGACGCAGGATAGACACAGTCCACTTTTAGTAGTGCTTTAAAAAAGCACAGAAAAGCAGCAAGATCTCAGGAAGCATAAGAAATTATCAAAAAGCAATGCCGTCACCAGTGCTGTTGCTCATTTTCTCTAGAAATGCCTTCTGAAGAGCTGCAGGTCCAAGTGCGATAAGCCACCGACACTAGTGTTACAATGCCTGATTAATCATGCTGATGTTTTGTTTCCTGAATTCATTGCCATTAAATTTTGTTTAGAGGAGCACTCCAAGTAAAATCGTCCGGCTGCACTTCTGCTGGAGTCACTGAACTGCTCAGTAATCATGAGACGAAATATGGCAGTGGAGAGAGTAAAGTGCCCTCTTGCCAGCAGCTGTTTTCAAAAGTCTGTTTACCACCTTAAAAAGCTTTAATTAGCAATTTGAAATTGTATTTTTTTGAAAGCAATAATTTTTAATAGCTACACATTTCGTATTCCACACGGCAACGGCAAAAGATGTCACCTACTTCAAAACAAATGACTGTGAGGTAATTTAGTCATCTGTGTTTTTTTCAGCTCCTTGCTACTCATCTTCTTAATTCAAGTGGTGTGTTCTTTTCAGAACAAACGATACTTACAATAATAAAGCCTAGAATACAACAGTTATGCAAAGCAGCATCATTCTTTTTTATCTACAGTACCATGCCACATTAAAATACCATCTGTTCCTCTTTGTGAAATATT
This sequence comes from Lepisosteus oculatus, assembly GCF_040954835.1. Classification (NCBI taxonomy): domain Eukaryota; kingdom Metazoa; phylum Chordata; class Actinopteri; order Semionotiformes; family Lepisosteidae; genus Lepisosteus; species Lepisosteus oculatus. The sequence goes on along the minus strand of NC_090708.1, from coordinate 11,262,039 downwards.
AGGCCAGCCCCTGAAGCTAAGCCCCTTTTCTTCAGATATTGTCATATTTCATTTGACAGTTTCAGGCAAGGTTGTTTTATTTTACCACATTTGAAAAAGATAGAGAATTAAATATATAATTCCCTGGCAAAATAAAATGAACACCTGTATCATATACAGCATATACTGCATAACACAGGGCACCTGTTTGGCCTGTTGGTGCAAGTGTGATATGGCTCATTAAGTAATCTCACATGGGTCTGAAAGTGGAAGAAAGCTTGTGTCAGAATTTCCCCAGGTATTTAATGAGCAAGCCATATCACTACCTGCAGGTGGCCTTGTACAGTATATATACTGTAAGTCCTGGAAAAAGGCATGTCCTCCAGCTCTGTGTCCCTCCAGTTATGCTGATGAACCGGATCTCTGTTTCAGCACTTTTTTTTTAGAAAAAAACATTTAAGCCTACAGTATATCTGAAGCTTGGCTATCTTAGCTTATGAAGCAAAGCTAACAGTAGGTTCACATATATCTAAATCCCCAATGCTCTGTAAAACCTTGGCTTCAACAATTCAGCATGGAGCTCTTACACCAGATGTAATGGAAGAGAGCCACAAGCATCCCCGTCTCTCAGCCACTCCAGTGTGCTTCTTCTGGGCGTCTCTCTCCTGCTGTCGTAGCTGTCGCACCAGTGATGGGGTTAAATCACACTTTGCACACGTGATTTACTTTCTATTAGGGTATTAAAAATCAATTACAAGGGAAGCCATGCGTCGGTTTAATTATAGCTGAGTAGAATTGCTCCATTCATCACATGGCTACTCATCTCCGCTCCTGCAATAAAAAGGGCAGACTGCCATCTTATTCATTAACTCCACCATGATACGGTATATATTTATTAAGGGAATATATATTTTTGTAATTTTCACAACAGTGATACACTGAATAAGCTCTGAGTACTTTAGGATATCAAAACAGAATACTAAACAACTTCTGACACAGGGCTTCACTGTCGTAGATATTTTATCACAATTATTATTTTTTGCTTTCATTTTCTGCCCGCTTGCATCTTCATTGGAAGCCCGGGAGTTTATATCCCCATCCCCTGTCTGTCCATTAATCCTGAGATATTAATGTCTGACATCTTTCTTGGCTTCACTGTACCCCCGCTGCGGTATGGGAAACAGAAATAAATCTAAGAAGAAAATATGCACGATACTGCCTCTTGTCTCTAAAGATCATATCAGAAAAAAAATGTACTTATTTTGTTATGATAAAATACAGTTTATAATGAAAAGATTAATTTTTCTTTTCCTGGTTAATGGAGCGGCCTACCAAAGAAGGTTAAAATTATGTGTCATATCAACATTCAGTTAAATTGTTATAAATGACCGTTACGAAATTGCAAATAAAACAGCTACTGCTTTTGCTTTACAGTGACAGGCTAAAATTAGGCAACAAAATTACTCAAACCTTATTTCATGTTTGACTAGTTTGTGGGAGCCCATATGATAAGCTGATTAAGTTGAGAAAAAGGTGTCTATGTGATCAATCAATTAATAACAATAATAATAATTGCTTACACTTATATAGCGCTTTTCTAGACACTCCACTCAAACACTTTACAGGTAATGGGGACTCCCCTCCACCACCACCAATGTGCAGCATCCACCTGGATGATGCGACGGCAGCCATAGTGCGCCAGAATGCTCATCACACATCAGCTATTAGTGGGAAGGAGAATAGAGTGATGTAGCTTATTTATAGATGGGGATTATTAGGAGGCCATGATTGGTAAGGGCTAATGGAAATTTGGACAGGATGCCAGGGCAACACCCCTACTCTTTTTGAGAAATTCCCTGGAATTTTTAATGACCACAGAGAGTCAGGACCTCGGTTTTACATCTCATCCGAAGGACGGCGCCTTTTTACAGTATAGTATCCCTGTCACAATACTGGGGCATTAGAACCCACATGGACCGCAGGGTGAGCGCCCCCTGCTGGCCCCACTAACACCTCTTCCAGCAGCAACCTTAGTGTTTCCCTGGAGGTTTCTAATCCAGGTACTGACTAATGATGCCAAAACAACAAAAGTATATGCACTTGTGTCCCAGTAAGGTGACCCCTCAAACAAGATTTATTCTTGCTTTGTGCACAACTATGCCACCTAGCAATTTTAAAAGATCCCTTTCCTCTTGCCACAGGTTCTATTCAACTCCCAGAATCACCAGTGCATCCATAGATCAAACAAGACAATTGTCATATCCCATTTATTTACAGTAATCAGTCTTCCCCTCACATACAGTAAAAGTATCCCTGAAACAAACTGTTCCTATGACCACTTATCCAACTTATCCAGAGCACATGACAGATCACTCCCAGAACCAGTTACCAGTTTTCCTGGACAAACAATCTGGCATTGTCTGGTGTGCCTCTTTACACCACAGCAAAGAGATAGTGAAATTCCAGACAACCTCCTCAGTCCTTATACCCTGAACCATGTCTTCCTGGTGTTGCCCCTGTTTGTCTCCAAGTCCAATTTGGTGATGCTGACCAATTTCTTTGGTGATTCCAGTCCCTGGTTTCCGAGTGGAGTCTTCTCCTGGTTCCACCTGCTGCAATTGCTTCTGTGAAGTCCTTCTGTTCTCTACTGTACAGGGGCTTTTTTTTCAAGCCTTATTGACAGGGGTCCTTGACTTCCCCAGGAGGTGAAAGTGTCCCTGTGATGTTTTGGGTGTGGGCAGGGCAAAATGCCCTGGGCTTCTTCAGGAAATGGCTGTGTAAAGATGCCCAAGTGTAATGTTGCATTGTTCAACAGCACCCTATCCTTCCTTAGAGGAAGGACACAGGTCAAGTCAAACCTGTTTGCAACCCCACATGGTGTGATAATTGCCCAGCATCTTTGTTAAAAGGGTCTTTGATCGGAGCAGGAAATACAGAAGACAAGGCATGAAACTGTATCAACACTATGGTTTTACTGGCCCATTAAAACAATCAACATCCATAGACCCTGTGACACCTGGTGCCTTCTACTCCCATACGGTACTTTCCACTCTGTGACATGTGCAAGGTGTCAAAAGTAAAAAAAAAAGATCCTATAAAGTGTATTCCCGGCTCCTGTAATGTGCTGTTCACTTCAGCTAATAGAAAGGTTTATAACAGTTTTACAAAACATAAACGTAGCAAGTGACTGTGAGTTATACTGTAAATTGACTGAAAGAGAGAATGTAGTTTTGCTAGCCATTAGTCTGAATTAATAGAGCAATGATCTTCTTCAGTATAAAGTAGAAAGATGAATTGCATTCTAATGTGCCATCGCCCTCATGTACCATAGGTTATAGGGGGTGCTGGGTTAGGCACTGTCAATTCAACAGAACTGTAAGTGCTTGAAAATAGAGAAAAAAATCCAACGGTGTTTCAGGGTGTGATACATGGAAGGTGCTGGTCGCCACAGCTGTACTTTTTCTGGCTTTTCCTCTAGCGTACGGAAGAGTTTGTGCTCTGCTAGTGCAAAATGAAGCTTCTCGTATTTCCTTCACACTTAAGATCCTTGAAAACGTCCAAAAGTGCATCAGAGCAACAGTGTTTGTGAAATCAGGATGGAAGTAGAAAACACTCCTCCTTTTGAACTAATAATTACACATTTTTTAAACCCTATCTCACCTGTACCTGGTAATTCCACTTTACCAGCTACCAAAATGAATCCCAGAAAAAGAAACGCTTCGATCTTTAACTTAAAAAAAAGATGAGAAAAAATAATCTGGGTGATGTCTTGCATGGTCTTGCTTTCAGATGAGGTGAATAAAAACAGTTTCATAAATGTTTATTTTTAGAAATTATCTCTGTTACCCTGTAGTGTGTGTAGTTCTGTGTTTATATTATACGTTTTGAGGACAGTTTCTATTATTAATGAACTGAACAAAATAAGCCATATTTTGATTCACAATAGTGAAAAAAAATAGTTTCAGAATACAAGTTCAAAAGCAATTTGCCTTGATTAGGGATACCATCTGGCCCTAGAATTCCAGAACACTCTGAGGCATTCTAATAAATATCATAAAATAAATGAATGGGAGCTGGTGAAAGCAACTCAATAAAATTACTTTTTCACATTCTTCATCTACGTCAATTATCAAAAGCACACACCTGTGACGATTGCTTCTGTCAAGCACAGTGACTTGCTTTAATTTATTAGAAGGGCCAGGAGGCAGCGTCTATATGCTATATACAGTATATGATGAAATCAGTGCATTTGCAGCAGCAAGTTGAATGAAAATTGCCAGGCTGTTCATGGTAAAATCTTAGATGAATGGTGGAACTGTATCTGAAATTTTCAAAAAAGAGGGGCTTACTGAAGCCTTTTTTGCACATACAATATCACTTAGTATTTTAATTCATTTTGTTAGAATTCTTCAATATCTGTGGTTTAAATCCAAGATATGCCATTAAGTTACATTGACTATGGGTTCCCAGTGGCAGCTCCTAATAGGCTTATCTTTGCCAGAGGGTGGATTCATTTGGAGATTGGTTTGCTGCTCACGATGATGCATGTCACTGGACATGTGTCAGTAGTACTCGATGTTAGAGCTATTGTACGTGTAGCTACAGCTGACACTAGAGTTGTTCCATTTCCTTGAATTTCCACTAGAAAAACAATGAGCCACTCTGTAATCTGTGTGGTGTGTCCACTTTTTAAGTCAGGAGCATACAGTAGTTCCATTTTCAAGCTCAGATGAATAAAAAATCTTTTGGTATGCCTTTACTTCTGCCCTTTAAGCAATTATACTGATTCGCTGGTGTGTTTTTGAAAAGGCTGGCTGCAATGAATTGATGTGCTACTTTGAAGTGAGATACAAAATTAGACCTGTGTTAAAGCTTTTAATAACTATGCAGGCAGGAGGTAGCTAACTCTGAGCTGCAGGTTGACAATGTAATATAATGACTGGTAAACTGAAAAAAATGAAAGTGTTGGGATTGGCAGGAAAAAGAAAAGATGTATTTAGAAAGTGATCTGCAGAAAGCTGCTGAATTTAGGTAATGTTTTTTTCAATCTGTTCTTACCTCTAAAGCAACCTACAATTCTTCAAAACTGAAACATAAAAGGCAGTCCATCCACTTTTAAACTGCTATGTGAATGGTATTGATTCATTGATGGTGCTACACTCAGAATACATATTTTCTCTATGGTATTGTATGTACAGTATATATTATTTTTAGTTTCTTCTACAGTGATTAAAAGCAGTGAGTAATTCTAATAAGTAGAGAAATGTAATCCACTTACTGCTGTTTTATACAATTGATTTACAGTTGGAGAAAACAATTTTCATTGGTCAAAAATTGTGTGTTCGAAAAGCGATCAACAAGGATTTCAGGGTGGATCTTAAAATGAAATGCCCTTAATTCTCCTGTTGCCTCCCCATACTTTGTGTTGAATGTAAAAAAATTAATAAAGATAAGGAAATGTTTGGCTCTGCAGAGAAACTTCTTGAAGATTTAAATGCATATGCACAGCTGTTTCTTGACATTTTACAGCAGGTTAAAAACAGGAAAGCTGACCTTATTTTCAATGGAGTCACAGATGTTTATTAAGCTCTTCATTAATGTAGAACCTTCACAATCAATGTAGATATGAATGTAGGCTGAGGAAATACAACCAGCAGCAGGAAGGTACAATACAGAGCAATTAACTAAAATTACATGAGAACACAGAAAGGGCGGACCACACAAGGGCAAGTGATTAGAGTTTGTCCTCGAGGCTCCCTGGAAGACCAGATATTGCCTGCTCAGAATTGCAGATGAATGAATCAGACAAGTGGACTTCTCTGTGGGAGAAATAAAATGAAAGTTTCATTTCTGGATGAACTGTCTTCACATAATCAAAAGAAAATGTATTGTTGCATTCCTGGTTAGTTCATCCTCTGTTCAAAGTTGATTAAATTGAGCCAGTATAAACCCAAATTTTCGGTCTAGAATTATTTTGTTCTCTAGTAAGGGAATGTGATTGCACACTTCTATCAGTCATAATTGGGTTTACCAAGAAAACCGCTAATGAATATCAGGTTTTCCTTTCATCAGGATATTTTAAATCTCCTGTGACCAGAATGAAAAGTGCAGAGTATAATGAGTTTACATTACAAAGCATAACAAGGATACCTATGGCAAGAATCTCTAGTTCTTTACGATGGAGTTAGAGAGATTGCTTCCCTCTAGCACAGTAGCTTATCGTCAGATAGGAAATACCTCTGACTAAAGCTGCTATGTACTAAAGCTCAGGCAACACCTCAACAGGGGTTTTGAGAAAGCAGACAATAATGGAACTACATGAGCAGAAACAAGGTGGGGGATTAACAGAGGAGAAAATACAGCTACTCTGGGATTCACAAGACAAGAAGGATCCTAAAATAAGCATATGGATGACTAAAAGCAGGCAGCTCATAAGCAACTAGCCCAGGTAGTAAAACCCCACAGTGCTCTAGAATTAATTATCTGGACAATTCTAGAAATTTGCCACTATCAATTACTGAGATCAACAATGAATTGAATTGAATATTAGCACACTTCACCTATGACAATTCCTATGAAAGTTTACAAATGAGATGAATACCATTCCGTCCATCTAGTTCATCTGGATGGTGGTAACTAAAGGATCTGTGGATTTCATCTACCATTTCCTGAAAGAAGCCATGGTATGCAACATCTGGATAACATGTCCCAGACTCCTACAACTTCTGACAGAAAGGAGGGCTTGTCCAGGAAGCTAAGGAAAGCCCTATCCTAACCCAAGCAAGAATCGTACCCCTCGATCAACAAGCCAGTGAAGGTCTGGTAAGAGTTCTCAGCTTTTATCACAACAGCATCACATGTAATATTTCTCATTCCTCTATATGTACCTTCTATCTGCAATATGCAAAAGTACCCATCCACTCTCTTGAAAAATGAACTTTTTTTAAATTAATAAATAGGTATTTGTTTTGGGTTTTAAGGTTGCAGCAAAAACTTTCACACATCTACAGTATATACTGTAGGCCAAATACACACTCAAAGTCAGGGACAAAGATATAGTTTGGGATGCCATAACCAGACAGCTGAGAGCCACTTTATGGTCATATTAGTTTAAATTATTATGATTAGGAAAATAAAAAAAATGCACAAATGTCACCATGGGGGAGGATCTACCATATTTAAAGGGTGCCATCCAAGCTCAGTAGATAACTCTTGAATAGAAATCAAGAGCAGCAGACCATCTTTCTGCTCCTGCGATGTCAACTGTGTAATCGGGGCAAGCTGTGAGTGACACTACTCACTAGGCTAAAGTTTTAAAGAGTTGGCTTAATAAATAAAAAACAAAAACCGGAAATAAACAGAAAAGAAACCTATAATAAAATTTGAAGCTTTTCGGCATATTTTCTTTAAAGAACAATGATCATATGCAGTACATTACACAGTGGTCATACCTACAGTACTGTATCACTGAGTTTGAGAGAAACTTCAGAGATATCCTGCTGCTTTGTTGTGTTCAGTTTCAATGCATTACCTCCAAATACTTATTTTACTTACTGTGTCTGAAAAATACCAAACATATAGACCTGGAAAATGAATTAGCTGAATTTTTGCAGCTAATACAAAGATAAGTACGATGTAGTCCTAGACAACAGTACCGCAATGATACTCCTGGATGGACCCAGAGTGCTTCTCTGGCTTCTGACTTGTCAGCAGGTGCACCAGTTTAGGCTGAACAATTCTGTGATACTGCCTTAATGCTCCTGAGTTTGGAACAACTAATTAGTTGCACTTGTGACCAGAGCTAGGCTTGTATGTACGTCTCCAGAGACAAAAGGCTCATTATGTAAAGGTAGTCATCCTGGGATTAATTTTCTTGACATACACAGTATGCATTTGTAAAACTTTAGAAATCTACGACATTGTGTTTCTCTTTCAGTGAATCCAATACGTCATTTAGGAAAGAGATAAATATACTCCTAAAATGTACTAAATATACTCCTATTGCAAATGTAAGCTTTGTGGTGAAACATTATCGAAAAAAACAGTGAAATAAAAGGAAAGACTCTTTCTGTGTGTACTCAGGGGCTGTGTCAAATCTTAGTACCAACTTGCTCTTTACAGTGCATGGCTAAGCCCCCTAGTCAGGCACTTGCTTAACAGAGACACTGAAGCAAATGTGGTGACCTGATTTTCTGTTGGAGTGCATTTACATTCTGGTCAGGACTACGCAGAAAATAAACGGAGAGACATACTGTATGAGTGGTGCAGTGCACTTAACACTCCAGGGGAGAGAGAAAGTTATTTGTTATAATATAGCTCTAATTTTAAATTTTTCAACAATTCTCCAAGATTTATAAGCCCACGTGAAAGGGCATCAATCTTATATTAGACCTCATCTACTTCTGATGTGTGGCATCATGAGATAGATGTTTTTCTAGGCCCCTAGTGCATAAACACAGTGACACACATGCTGTCGGGCTTGGCTAACTGCTACATTTGAAATGCTCGGATTTGCATATGAAAGCCACGGCTCCTGCTATTTTGTATGTGGAGGCATTGACATAAAAATGCACATTTCTTAAATCAGACGGTCACAGACTCCAAAGAACACAACTGATATCTTTTGGGAGGGGTGTTTCACATATGATAAATAGTATATTTTTTTGCTAGTGAAAATCAATTTTTAATATATGAAATATTTCCAGTTTCTATCCAGTTCAGATTACTTGATTTTAATTATACCTTTCTAGGACAATCAACAGGGAAATAGCAGCATCTGATCAATAAAAATCCTCGATTCTTACAGTCTGGGCATTTTTCACTGCAGGGAACAAATAAGGGAATGCTGCTCACATCCCAAAACCAGTAAAACCAGATTTAGTTCAGGCAGATTATACCCAGTAGGCATTGCTTTGATATTGTCAGGGGAGGAATTTAATCAGTGTCAGCCAAAGGGAAATCCTTAGCCAATGTAATAGTCCCAGTTGGACTCCATTTTAGATGTTCACTTTAAGCTTATGAGAAGATAAATAACAGATATATCCATGTCAAATTGTGTATCTCATTTATGTACACAACAGTTCATAGTAAAATCAGTCTGTAAAGGAAAGGTAGCAAACCAGGGTCATTGAAATGGAAAGGACCTCAACTGAAAGTTTAAGAGATTCATTTCAATCTTGTAAAAACTCAGAATGTATGAAAAAAAATCCTATAGAACTGCTAAAACACGTTAATGAGAAAAGACTTAAATAACTACAGTGGGTATAGAAAGTCACCAGCCTCGAGACTGTTTGGATACATCTCTACCAATGTTGCACACCTAGAGGGAGGAATATTTGCCCATTCCTCCTTACAGAATTGTTCAAGCTCAGTCAAACTGTGTGGTGACTGTCGATGGACTGCTTCAAATTGTTCCAAAGATTTTAGATGGGATTTATGTCGGGGCTCTGACTAGGCCACTCAAGGACATTCACCTTCCTCTCCTTTAGCCACTGTATGGTTGCTTTGTTGTAGCTTGTTCAAAGTTGCCATCGGCCTCTTGGTAGCCTCTCTAATCAGTCTCCTTCTTGCTCGGTCATCCAGTTTGGAGGGACGGCCTGATCTAGGCAAGGTCTGGGCGGTGCCATACACCTTCCATTTCTTAACAATGGTCTTGACTGTGCTCCATAGGATACTTAAAGCCTTTAAAATCTTTTTCTACCCATCTCCTGAGTCGTGCCATTCCACAACTTTATTTCAAAGTTCTTTTGAAAGCACCTTTCCGCCCATAGTGGATTCTTTGCTTTGAAATAGATAGATAAGACTTTATTGATCCCGAAGGAAAATTGATGTGTTACAGCAGCCCAGCCCAAGACGAGCAAAAACAGACATCAGAATAGACGAAACATTAAAATCCGTACAGTAATACGAAATAAATACATACTGTAGGTGTGTGCAAAATATAGTCACTGTAAAAACAATCAAATATGTGCAAAATGTGCATAGGTATATACAGATTGAGTGTCCAAGAAAAAGTAAAATGGTGCAACATGCTGCCCATAGACGAGCAGATGAAGGGCTAACAGTCCTAGCCTAGGGCAGCGTTATAAACCTTGATAGCCGCGGGGAGGAAAGACCTGGGGAAACGTTCCCTTGAACACCGTAGCTGGAACAGTCTGTTGCTAAAAGTGCTCCGCTGCCTAATAACAGTCCCATGAAGCGGATGAGAGGCATTGCTCATGATGGCTGTGAGCTTGGTCAGCATTCTCCTCTCAGCCACCACCTCCAGGGGGTCAAGGCTCAGCCCCAACACAGAGCCAGCCTTCTTGATAAGTTTATTGAGCCTATTTGCATCTCTTGTCATGACGCTGCTGCCCCAGCACACAAGAAGATGTCACTGCCACCACCGATTCATAAAAAATGTGTTGCAGTGTTCCACACACACCAAAGGACCTGAGCCTCCTAAGAAAATAGAGTCGTCTCTGATCTTTCTTGTGCAGGGTGTCAGTGTTAACAGACCACTTCATCTTACCATCCAGGTGTACCCCTAAGTACAGTACTTGTAGGACTGCACCCCCTCTATGTCCTCACCCTGGATGGAAACAGGGTTCAGCAGAAACTTATTCCTTCGAAAGTCCATGACCGCTTCTTTAGTCTTGCTGGTGTTTAGCTGGAGATGGTTAAGATGACAACACTCCACAAAGTTGTTAATCCTATATTCCTCCTCCCTGCCCTCACTTATACACCCCACAATTGCAGAGTCATCTGAAAACTTCTGCAGATGACATGTCTCAGAGTTGTACCTAAGGTCAGAGGTGTAAAAAGTGAACAGGTATGGACCCTGTGGGGCCCCAGTACTGCTAACAACCTGTTCGGACACACAGCTCTGTAGCCGTACATACTGTAGCAGCAGCTCAGATAGTCTATAATCCAGGACACCAGGGGAGTGTCCCCCTGCGCCGGCCTTAGCTTATCTTTCAGTAATGGGAGAATGGGTGGTGTTAAAGGCACTGGAGAAGTCAAAGAACATAACTCTCACAATGCTCCCCATCTTCTCCAGGTGAGAGTTAGCTCTGTGAAGGAGATAGACGACTGCATCCTCCACTCTCAAGTGTGACCGGTAGGCGAACTGCAGGGGGTCCAGTGCTGTACTCACCAGGGTTCTGAGGTGGTCCAGTACAAGCCTTTCCAGAGTTTTCGTTAGGTGTGATGTCAGTGTCACTGGTCTGTAGTCATTCAAGACTTTAGGGTACCCCTTTTTGGGTACTGGCACCAGGCAAGACGTCTTCCAGACCACTGGAAATCTTTCTAATCTCAGGCTCAGGTTGAAGATGTACTGCAGCACTGAACCCAGTTGGTCCGCGCAGATCTTTAGCACCCTAGAGCTGACACCGTCAGGACCCGCTGCCTTCCCTGCATGGAGTCTCCTCAACTCCCTCCTGACCTGGTCAGCTGTGGTGGATAAGCCGAGGAGGGCAGGGGAAGATGGAGTAGGAGTAGGAGGGATCTCATGATGGGGTGACTGAGGACATGAAGAGGGTGTCTGAGATGAAGGCCTGTGAGGTGAAATGCACTTCCAAGCGGTGGAATCCTCTAGAAACAGCTGCTTTTATTCTGAACTAATCAAAACCACCACAATTGATCACAGGTGGGAGCCAATTAGTTTGTTGTGTGATCTGTAAGGTGATTGGTAAATACCTGAGCAAGTTTACAAATGCAATTTAAGGGGGTTGTTCACTTATCCAAATAAGGTATTTTACTGTTGTAATATTAATTAATTTCAGAATGTTTTAGAATTTGATTTTCACTTGGCTAATGTGGGTCACTGTGTGTAAATAAAAATGGAACAAACCTAATTTAATTTGATTTTATTTTCAGAGTGTCATACATCAAAAGGTACAATACAAATTGTGAAAGGGGGTGGTGACTTTCTACAGTATATCCACTGTATGTGCTTAGAAAGGCTCCTGTTTACATTGTCATGTTGCCCCCAATAAACTTTATTTTTTGAAAAGCCAAAAAGACTTAAACTAAGACTCAAGTTCCCTCTCTGCTCATTTAAAATGTTATGGCTACTATTTTGGATATAATGGAAAACAGCTTTACACAAATGCTTTGATCTAATTTGTGCAGGACACTAAACACAAAACAGCCACAAGAGTTCAGAAACATAATGAAGTCATAAAACTCTGGTTTTAGAAAACGTAGTACACTTTGCTTGTGTGCATGTGTGAGTATCTTTAAGGCCATTGTTTCAGAGGCATTTGGTGTATACTGCACATGCTACAGTAATACTGAAATTCTTCAAACTGCTTAACAAAACTTCTTAAGACAGAAAACATAATACTTTATGACATCTAACAAAACCTAACTACATAGTTGGAATAATCCTGTGTGCTCATTTTTCATTCAAAGAGTGATAAATTGGCAACATTAATGACTCCTTAAAACAGACAAATTATGTCTTATATATGTTGAGAGATATAAAAAAAGCAACAAATGCATATTAGAACCAGTAGCATTTGTTATATTGTAATGCTTTCAGTGTTTTTGTTTTCATTATAATAATATGAACCAATGAGTATTTTTCTAAATATTGTACTGTAAGTTATTAAATTGATCATTCTTTGAATAAATTGGAGGTACAGAATTAGTGGATAGTGGTGAGTGCACTAATAATTATGACATATGTTCCTGTATTTTTAATTTTCAGAATAAGTTTTGAAAGAAAGCAGCTGTGAGCTCTAGCACAAAAGAGAACATTACAGGGCAAAATTAGAATTATTTTTCACAGAGTTGCAAAGATTCCATACGTGTCATTACAGTCTAATACCAGTTCCAGGAAATATGGTTACAAATGCACTATCCACCACAGCAATACAAAAGTTAATAAAACTCTCATTCCGCTCTCGTATAAAAAGTGCAACACGACCTGATATTTTTAAATACATTTGGCTAATGCATTATGGTAAAACTGTAATTCTTCTAACAACCACTAGACGGAGACATCTCTCTTTAGACACAGCTGGCTGTCTTCTCATTTTGTTAAGGAAATTAGTAGACAATTAAAAGAAACATAAAGTCCTGATTTCAAAATGATCCTTATCTCTTATATACCTGTTCACAGTTTGTTATTCTGTGGCTGTGTTAACATATTTCCAAATAACAACGTAAAAAAACAAATATGGCATATAAGGATTTAAAAAAATGACAACCGTTGGTGCATCTGTACGATCCTCATTTCACACTGGAGTAAATATTAAGAATATTCATTGAGGCTTTGAATATTCTGTAAAAGGCAGTGAAATGTTTCTGTGTATTGACAGTTAGCTGTATTGCTGGCCCTTTTCTGACTGAATCTATTGAGGTCCCTTCCTCCATCCTAAGTGTCAAAACACTATTAAAAAACAGTCATCCACTCCTGATAAATTAAATGATACCTAGCAGGATTTAAAAGCAATCCTTATCAAAGACATTTCTTTGACAGGAATTTGTGGCAGTCACACAAAACTGCATTACTTTGCTGCCGATCATGTCTACACTAGGTACAGTATAACCGTGTTATGATTAAACATAAGAACAGGCTCACAGGATATTAATCACATACTGTATTTAAGAGTTTTGAATTATAAATCAAATACAACTGTACACATTTAACAGACACCATGTAATCAAAACCTCTCTGCTCAAACTCTTTTACCTATATCTTGTGAAAAGCAAATCATGTAATAATAATAATTGCTTACACTTATATAGCGCTTTTCTGGACACTCCACTCAAAGCACTTTACAGGTAATGGGGACTCCCCTCCACCACCAATGTGCAGCCTCCTGGATGATGTGACAGCAGACATAGTGCGCCAGAACGCTCACCACACATCAGCTATTAGTGGGGAGGAGAGCAGAGTAATGAAGCCAATTCATGGATGGGGATTTTTAGGAGGCCATGATTGGACACCGGGGTTACACCCCTACTCTTTCCGAGAAACGCCTTGGGATTTTTAATGACCACAGAAAGTCAGGACCTCAGTTTTACGTCTCATCTGAAGGACGGCGCCTGTTTACAGTATAGTGTCCCCTTCACTATACTGGGGCATTAGGACCCACATGGACCGCAGGGTGAGCACCCCCTGCTGGCCCCACTAACACCTCTTCCAGCAGCAACCTTAGTTTTTCCCAGGAGGTCTCCCATCCAGGTACTGGCTTCAGTGATATGGCTGCTGGCGATAATGCACCCCCTAAAAACAGCAGTCATAGTCATTAAACATCTTTAACATTAAGTTTTACTTGTTTTCCTAGGTTTCTCACTTAAATGGTCAAGACACATTTATATTTATAAGCTTCTTTTTGTTAATATTCCTTAGCCTGATTTAAATAGCAAACGTTATTCGACCTTGCTTTCTTTGATGCAGATAATTTATACAAATGTAAGCATTTTCTGAGCTGAAATCCTTTGGAGCTTTCATGGGTTAGGCGCTGTTTTCATAATTTTACTATTGCAATGCTGCTCACCACTGCAGTTCACTCCATCTGTGATTTACTCTAGGCAAGTCATGGTTTTCTCTGTGGGGGGTGCAGATCATCAAAACTGAAATGAAAGATTGGCTCTGGTTCAATTGATTCACACTTTAAACAGGAGCAGTCACTGCTTTCAACTAAGGGACGAAGTTTATGCAAAGGAATGTAGAAGATCATTCAGTCAATCTATTTAAATTAAGCATATTTTGACATTTGCCCTTTCTAAAAATATCCTTTTCCTTTGTATTCTATACATGGAAATATACATTTAGATTTAAGTAGGATGCTGTGATCATAGAATGGTGAATTTAGTGGTTTAGGTTCTCAACAGGTGTAAAGCTTTGCATTTACAATAATCCTGTCAATGTTTTATCTAGCATGTTGCTACTGTACATCTCTAAATACATAAAGGTTTTATTTGTACGTAGTGCATAAGGCTTTTCATATTCTTATTATTTCTTGCTAGAAATAAAAAGTAGAATGTATTTTTTCAGAGATCTGAGAAACTGCGATCAATAAAATCAAAATTCAAGTATTGTACTGTATATGAAATGCTTGTTTAAATCTGCACTCTGTGAAGCAAGAGGTCCTGCTACATTGAATAAATTGCAGTGAAACAGATCTTATTGATCTTATTGCATAATGAAATGTGTTAAAATATTTATGAGTGCCATCCTGTGTAACCACATTGTGTATAGTTCCTTATTTAATTTTTTTACTGCAGTTTTAAATGTTTAAAATACAGAAAGAAAGGTGGGGAGCTGGTGCAAAGAAATTAACCCTTTTGATAAGATGACCAATCAAGGTTCTTCTCTGTGAACATTAAAGGGCTGATGACATTAAATATAGTAGCATTAATTCCAAAGCCAATGGCTGAATTCCAAAAATTGTACAAAACTCTTGCTCTCTTAGATTCACCCCTGCTCTAATGTGGTAATCCCTGTCCTAGCTTCAGATTATTTCATTGATGTCTCATCTTTTGACTGTTGTGATATGATAAGTTTTAGTAAGAATACCGTTGCCTACTACAAAGAAGACTGTTACAGTGTAGTTGGGATACTGCAGTTCTGTGTTATAAACATTTTTATATGCAATGCTGTACAATATAATATATATAATATATAATATGTACAATGTAATATTAAGACTAATAAGCATACAAAATTTTTGTGCTAAATTAAGAAAATGAAGACAAGCAATTAACTGAATACTTATTTCTCATCTGCTAGAATAACTGATGGTTCTGTCTATCAAAAAAGTGTAAGATATCAAGTAAAGAAGCCCAGATGGGAAAACACATAGCCAACTACTGTGATCCGCCTAATCCATATACATTAATTTACACATTTCGCCAAGATCTGGGCAGTTTGTATCTATTTATGTACAGCTTAATTCATCACTTTCTAATCCACAGTCTGGTGTGTCCATATTATAGCATCCCTTCACCAGGCAAGAGATTTCCCCTTTTGTCTCTTTTATCTATTGTCACTTGGTTGAAGACAGAAGTAAATCTGGGCTTTGTTTTAAATATGTTAAAATCTGAATTTCCTAAGATCTTGATTTGGAAATCTTTGGTGCTTTAGGCATGATGGCAGTACGCAAATGAGTGGCTCTGTTGAAAACAGGGCCTCTCAGTCATAAGTTTCACTTTGATCTCTTGTTTACTTAAAACTGTAACATCAATGTTCCCTTTTTTACAGAAAATGTTAAGAAAAATAATAGCAATGTTTCGATCACGCTGCACAATTAAACACATCACACCAGATGCTGTCTTTTGGCCGCTGACAAATAAGCCATTAAGGGAATGAGGGAAAAAAATGATTTTGAAAGAAAGATGGTAATGACACCAAATAGAACTATTCTGCAGCATGCAATAGAAATTAAAATTCCTAAAATCCCTCAAATGTATTCCCCAGTTATTATTTTCCACTTTTTTTTCACCTTTTTAATAAATCTTTGCTTTAATGGAATATTTTGTGTATAACATTTTTCTGTTTGGTGTAATTCAGTAAAAGGATTCTGAAGGGCATTCAAGAGAAATCACTCTGCTTTTGAAAAATTGACATTTGCATTTGTCCATGTTTTCAGTAGCATCCATTTAAACAATAATAAAATATATTCTTCCAGTTGTTTTAGTTTGTTCCCAGCAGCAAGGAAGCTTACACAATAACAGGCATGCTAAACACATCACCACTGCTGCTAAAACAGTTTCTCAGGATGAAGAAGGTGGCATTTTTGCATTTAAAGTAGGCCGCCGTAGAAATCCAGCTATTCTTTAATTTCATTTTTGATAATATAGACCTCCTGTCTTTGCTACCTATTCAATCCCCTGAGGTACTGCAGAGACTAGTGCTAAATTGAGTAGCTGTTCTGAACACCCTTAGATGAAGCAACAATGGGCAAATAATCAGAGAAAACAGCATAGGTCCTGACCTATTAAGGCCTAATTTTGCATTTCATCAAAGAGGAAATTAGGTGGAGCAGTTATTTCAAAGTGAAATCCTCGAACTTGGCTGGGATCGTGATGTTTTTGTTCATTCAGTGTGTGCTTGTCAGACATGCTGAAGAATTATCATGTAACCTGTGACCACACCATTTCTCCAAGAAACAAAATCTCACAGTCTGCAGTCTCTTGTTTTCAGAGCATGGTGTGGCATACTTTAACTGACTTCTGTAAACTCAATTTAATTAAAGGAGGCTTACGCAAAAAAAATAATAAAAATGTATGATTGAAATGGTGTTGTCTAGGAATTCCAATAGGCTGCAAGATCAAACTGGCTTAGATCATTCCAGAACCTCCTTTTTCTCAGTGTATACTTTCTTTATACAGTATATTATTGACATGTCATCTAACATGGATATTATTAATGAAGTAGTTTAATTCACAATGGAAAAACATTTTTCAGTTTAGTGCTTCCAAGACAATTCTCCCATTGCAGCATACACTTTGAAATTGTTAGCTCATTTTTACCAACGGAAATAGAGTTGATTTATATTTTAAAGTATGAGAATTTTTCCACTGAACATAACATATCTGCCACCTGAGTATGATATTCCTTGTTTATTAGAATGTGGTTGATGTTTATTTCCTTTTATTTACAAGAGTAACACTAGTGACAGTAATAAGTATTGAAATGACATTTTTATAAAGGAGCCATTATGTTTTCTTCTTACTCTTTTGATGACAAAGCAGCAAAAAGACTTACCCAACAAACCATAC
Organism: Lepisosteus oculatus; assembly: GCF_040954835.1. Taxonomy (NCBI): domain Eukaryota; kingdom Metazoa; phylum Chordata; class Actinopteri; order Semionotiformes; family Lepisosteidae; genus Lepisosteus; species Lepisosteus oculatus. The sequence goes on along the minus strand of NC_090708.1, from coordinate 11,244,345 downwards.
ATCCTCGTGAGACTATGCAGAATGATAGGCTATATTTTCGGTCAGCAGGATTTTCTGTTGGTAATATAAGAACACAAACGAGAGGGATTCAGTTAGGATAGAGGACTTGACAGCATTATTTTAACCTAAATTTGATCAGTGGGGAGGAGAGCAGAGTAATGAAGCCAATTTATAGATGTGGATTATTAGGAGGCCATGATTGGTAAGGGCCAATGGGAAATTTGGCCAGGACGCTGGGGTTACACCCCTACTCTTTTACAATATGTGGTGCATACTGTATCTCAGTATGCAGTATGCATGACTTGAAACATTTTAATATCATTTTCATAATTGATTACAAAACAGTGGTGTAAATAATTGCATCTAGATGAAGGCAGTCTGCACTAATACTAATACTATAGCTGGTTTACATTATGGATATATGTGGATATTAGTCAAATTCTTTAATGTTTGTGAGCAATGCATGCTGTACCTCAACAATATAACAGCAAATTGCAATATTAATTTCAGTTGTTTTGATAAGCCTAAAGTCACATAATTAGTTGTTTTTGGAAAGAGTAACTAGCCTATGTATTTTATATTTTATGTTATGTAAACATGTCTTATATTTTCAAGAAATACTATTTGACTTCTTGTATTTTTAGTCAAAGAAAAAACAGTTTAAAAGTTTAAATTAAACTATCATTTCAGTAACATCCAATACTAAACAAGCACCACCTTTCAATCTGTTTTGAGCAGTGAAGGGATTATCGCGGGACATTGGACCGGACTGTGCGCTTTCTGATAAAGTGAGATTTGACACACATTCTAGATCCCTGCATCTACAATTACACATCAGATCTACTGTAACTTCAGTACAAAAGGAGTGTTTCTGGAGAAAAGTATGACACTACTGGCAGCAATCATACATAAGTGAACTGGTTGAAATGCACCAGGTGGCAAGACTGTTGTAATACACAAGAGTGTAAAGCTTTGTTTAAAAAATGCATCTGAAAGTAACAACTTTATTTTTTCCTCTTTTAAAATGTAGAATCTCCAGCTGCATTTCTTTTACCCATCTATTCTACTACACTTGCCACTGCTACATCTTGCTGGTCAAAAAGAGTGCTCAGCCCATTACATGCTTCCTCCTGGAATGGAATCATTCGACTTCCAGGCTAGAGGCCAGATTCCACCTTATTTATTCTGTTGCCTATCAGAACTGTTTACCTGATGGTTCCAAACAAAGCCGAAGAGTTTTAAGACAAGCACATTATTTACCCCTTTGATAATAAATATGTGTTTTTTAACAGTGTCTATTAGAAACACAAAGCCTATACATAGCATTCTCATGAAAATCAGGATATTGATGTACAGGAATGTATTTGCTTGTGGCTGTTCTTCAGAAACCAACCCAATTTGTGAATGAAAAATGTTCTCCGAGATTCTTTGATAAAATAAAATAGCTGCCTTTATGTGTCTGACAAGCCTGGATATTACAATATAAATTGAGGGTATGCACACGGCTGTCTGTGGCATGGTGATTCAGGTATCTATGTGATAACAAACACAGTAACTTAAAAAAGCCATTTTTATTGGCTGAGTTTAAAAGCAACCTTTTATGGACCGGCATTTACTGACAATGAAATGTCTAATGTCAGTGTTACTATGTAATCTGTCTATCTCTGAAAAGGCCTGGCTATTTGGTTAGGAAAAACCACAGTATATTTTATTCTATGTCTTAAGAGCACATTCTATCAATTCAAGCCAAGGTTAGGGAGCACCGTCTACAGCATATAGACTTTATTCAATTGTGCTCAGCTTTTAAGTCTTTTCTGCTTCATTCTCTTTCCAGTTCCATTTTTTTAGATTTCTTTGTATTAATGGGGTAGCTTCCAAGGGAAAGTATTCTCAACAGACATTTTCTAATGTAGATTTAAAGTTGCAGTGTACAGTAACAATTTAATCCTGATTTGTTTTCCTACACAGAATATAATTTTGAGTGTCATTTCCTTAATTACCAGTAATATTGCCTTCTGATTGACTCATAGCACCAGTAACCTCAAAATGGAAATCTCCATTATGACAGAACCCCCCCCCCCCACAAATAACAATAAACCAACATTGTAACATATAAAATGGATGAATTCATAACTATTTCAAATGAAGTGAGACAATACTATGTATACATATACAGTACACAGACATAAAAAAACATTCAGATTGTGCATATATTCAGTTTTATAAAAACATCAATATTTATTTTAAAAAAAGGAGACTACAGGGAACTGAAGTGAATACAACATAGAATACATATATAAACAGAACAGCATATTACAAGATGACGCTGGTCTATATCTCTTTCCTAATCTATTTTTAGAAACACGGGCATTTCTTTTCCTACAGATAATAAATTGGCCAGGATTTGTGAAAACCTCTATTACCTCTGTCACAGTGTGTGAAGCTAAAAATCAGCAATTTCTATGGATAAAGAATTGAGGAAAAAGTATCATATTTATGACACATTTTGAGTGAAAATTGTGGTTCTGAGTAGAATCACAACAGGCTGTTCGAATTTCAGGTGGTCTTCTGTAGTGGTCAAAGTATTGTTTCACTAACACCATTGTTGTGACTAGCAATGATATTAGAAAACTAGAGAGTTTTTACAAACTTAAACCTAGGAGGATCATTATTATACCCCTAATAAGTATTATTTTTGTTTTCATTTTAATTTTTCTGTAATCTGTTTTTCATAGTGTTAGTCCTAAGATCCACAACTCCAAAACGGGCCCATACAAAATGTATGAAAATACAGCCAAACTGCACACCCTCCTCTCTTAATAAAGTATATATTTGGTTGTTGAAAGACTTCCAAAATAATATTTGAGATTATCGTTCAAATGTGGTAACTTATGGTTATCATGTTATTTCTAACCTTAATTGTTAAACTGGGCTTTTTTACAGTATCTGCTGTTAAGTTAAACAATTGACACATACTGTACTGTAATAACTGCTACACATCAAAGAGGTGAGTGGTGCACTTCAGTGGTGGAGAGTGGAGTGGTGAAGAGGGACCCCAACTATGTGTAAATCTTTTAGGGATGAAACTATATACATGTAATATCAACAGTAAATACAATATGCATGTTTTACCTTCAGGTATTAGAAGTTCATCATCTTAAATATACCACACAATAATGTGGGCATAGCAAAATATTTTGAGTGTCCTAAAGCAAACTACAGTAGCAAAGCATGCCAACAGACATCTGTTTTTTCACAGAAATATTGAATTACATTAAAGTATTAATAGTTAATTCCTATTTAATTTCCTTGGTATTTCGTTCAAACAGTTTGGTGGCGCTGAAATTGTGCTGTTTCACTTTCTATCAGGCTTCACATCGTTCTTAGTTTTATTCTGTTGAGAGTTTTACTGCAAACCACTCTTACTTCTGTTAATGGGGTGGAGGATGCCTCTATCTTGCATTAACCAGATGCACACTTGATAGAAAAAGTTTGTCCTTGCTTGCAGTTTAAAACACTCACTATTTTTGGAATCTTTTTATTATTTTTGGAATTACTGGTGCGATGTGCATCTTCAGACAGCTGCGTGTACTTGTCACGATTATAGTTCCCCCTCCTTAAGGGTGCTCCAGCCCTTTCACGTGAGACTTTATTCTGTGCACCTGTTTCCTATTCCCAGCCCACCTTAAAAGCCAGGCGCTGACGCTCAACCGGGCTCTGCATTTGATTTCCGTATAGTGCGAGTCCGGGACCTGGAAGCGCCCGGTCCCCCGGTCCCGGTCCGGCCTTCGTGGTTTTAACTTCGTGTTTTGATGGATCTCCTGGTTTTGGACTTTCTCGTATGTTTTTGGATACTCTAAGGATTACTCTTTGGGATTGTTCGCCTCGGCCACACCTCTCCCGTGCACCAGCGCACCTTGGACACGCCCCCCTGTCTTCAGCCCCGTATTCCTGCATGACGTTTCCCCAGTGTTTCCCCACTTCTTCGGATTGTGTCGTCTGCATAGGGTCCGGAAAGAACTGTTCGTTACAGTACTATTTTGAAAGGACCTGCATTCATCCTTACTGCCAATCTCTCATTCTGCTTTTTGGTCTCTCACTAGGATTAAATGAAAACTATCATCGGAAAGGTTATCTCACTTCATTCCTATGATTGCAAATATAAATTTGCTTTTGTCCACAAGGTGTTTATTCCACAGTCCGTCCTGTCAAAGATGACATACTTTGCCTTCTTTTACTCTTTCCAACAACTTTATGCCTTCCCCTCTATCAAAAGGTGGTCAGGGAAGCTTGTAACGATTCTAACAACCAAAAGAGTTAATGGTTTGTCTGACTTGTGGAGGCAGAATTGGTTTTAAAAGGAGACGAGTGGCAATGCATTCTACCAAAAATCAATACCTGCCACAAAAAGAAAGGACCCACCATAAGATAGTGGACTTCATGATAATCATCATTTTTTATGTTTATATAAACAGCATCTTAGAATGTCTAAATTGTAAAGACTGGTGGATTCAGAGAGGAAGTAATAAGACATACTGTAGAATAAAATATTGTAATAGAAGCTTAAGTAAATTAAAAAATATTGTTTATACAGTATAAAGGACTGTGATCAATTTCAACGACCCATCCTTAATTTCCAGTCATTTTCTAAGTATCTTTGTCTTGTAGTTCCTTATAGAATTTTAATTTACAGTGCCTTCACCCTGGAAATGTAATAAAACAAAACACATCTCCTTATGTTTTAGATGTGCAATAAGACCAGTAAACAGCACAAAGCTTTATCATCTCTGTAGGGATTGGAAGAATAAATACATTAGTTTCAAGATAAGACTGGTTTGTAATTATTCTTATTTAGCTGACAATTTTATCACTGAGCTCAGCAAAAACAATGTCTATAAGTGTCCCCACCCAAGAACAATGGTCTAAATGTTTCAATATGAAACCAAAAAAAAAGATCTGACTAATGTTTTGCTAATCTAGCTGTCTTAGATTTTGTTAAAAAATACACCTTTAGTTTTTTTTTTTTTGCTTTATATAATACAAATTGCTGTAAATGCAAGACAACCAGTTTGCGAATTAAGCAAAGGGTATTTCAAAAGTTGTTGGTTTGGATTGTCCTAGCATATTATTGTTTTATGTCATAAGAATAAAAATGATCTAACATGACCAAATAAGCGAGTACAACCAGTGAAAGAGGCCTGTTAACAGGTCAGTAAGTTTGTTACATTTTGTGATAGCCTGTTAACCTAGGCTATACTTGTTTGCAGTGCCTTTTTGAAAACACTGGACACATACAGTACCACGAGATTTTTCAAACTGGTGTTTCCAGAATTTTTAATGAACTCAAATAGGGATTTGCAACCTAAAGGGACAGAATAACTAGTATGATATTTAGATGACATATTTCTAATGTGTGGGTTAGATTCTCTGTCTTTAAACAAAATAATATTAATTTGACTCAATTTTAGAATACAAATCCTAAATTGTGTAATACAACATAAACAACTCAACCTACAGTATCTGAAAAAATGAAGATGGCACAAAAGTACAATTAAAACTATTGCTAAAAGAACATTTAAAATTTAAAATTTATTTGGAAAAATGGTCTTCTTCAATACTGTACCGCTGTGGAAATGGTATTTAAAATGAACAGGGCCATTTAAGGGCCACTAAACAAACAATTCAGGTCATTCTGTGTCGGAAGCTCTCCATTCATTAAATTTGAAAATGTTACTGAAACCCCCAAAAATGTGACATATTGATGTATTGAAAATATGATGTGAAACAATCAAATGCATTCATAAAAACACTTGCAAATGTATCTTCTGCATTAAGGTGCCTCCTTCAGGTAAATGTTTAAGCAGTTGAAAAAAGAGGTTAAAATTGTATTTACATAAGAATGCATTTCAGGCCATTCTAGTGTTAGGGTTACAAAAACTGTGAAATGTTGTCTCCATTTACACTTCTAGTTCCAATTAAAATGAGAAAATTAAGAGAATTTGCCAAAAGCAATGGGATTTCTTTACAATTTTATTTGACTCAGTTTTGCAATAGCCTTAAAATTTACAGTACAATGTAATCATCCAAAATATCAAGAAAATATCATTTAAGATGGGAGAAAACTTTCACTCTTCCTAAAGTTCACTTGGGCCCCAAAATACAGTCATGAGATTAAAACATGTCTAAGTACTATGTTAATCCTAACACCAACACTAGCTGGGGTTTAATTTGAGCAGTTCTACAGTCTGTCTCTTATATCTCCATTATATCTACATCATCAGGATATGCTAGACATTGGGCCAGTTGGTTGAAATTGGTTCCACCAGGACTGATGGCGAGCTTCCTCATTGCTTTTTCGAGCATGAGGTTGAACAGGATTATGGAAATCCCATCTCCCTGCCTTTGGCCTAGGTCAATACCGAACTTGCTTGAAAGCGCCCCTTCACTTTACTTCGGGTGTTCGCCATTCTTATGAGTTTAACAAGCTTTTGAAGGGCACCAAGTAGCACTAAGTAAACTTTCTCACCCAATTACTTTCCTGAATGCTCTTTCACGACCAATATACGCATTCAAGTCCCCCAGTACTATCTAACATCCTGCCGAGGGGCAAGATTGTGAAAATCGTGAGGGGCAAGTATACAGTGCCTTGCGAAAGTATTCGGCCCCCTTGAACTTTTCAACCTTTTGCCACATTTCAGGCTTCAAACATAAAGATATATTTTTTTTTATTTTATGTGAAGAATCACCAACAAGTGGGACACAATTGTGAAGTGGAACGAAATCTATTGGATTTTTGAAACTTTTTTAACTAATAAAAAAATGAAAAGTGGGGCGTGCAAAATTATTCGGCCCCCTTGCGTTAATACTTTGTAGAGCCACCTTTTGCTGCGATTACAGCTGCAAGTCGCTTGGGGTATGTCTCTATCAGTTTTGCACATCGAGAGACTGAAATTCTTGCCCATTCCTCCTTGCAAAACAGCTCGAGCTCAGTGAGGTTGGATGGAGAGCGTTTGTGAACAGCAGTTTTCAGCTCTTTCCACAGATTCTCGATTGGATTCAGGTCTGGACTTTGACTTGGCCATTCAAACACCTGGATACGTTTATTTGTGAACCATTCCTTTGTAGATTTTGCTGTATGTTTGGGATCATTGTCTTGTTGGAAGATAAATCTCCGTCCCAGTTTCAGGTCTTTTGCAGACTCCAACAGGTTTTCATCCAGAATGGTCCTGTATTTGGCTGCATCCATCTTCCCCTCAATTTTAACCATCTTCCCTGTCCCTGCTGAAGAAAAGCAGGCCCAAACCATGATGCTGCCACCACCATGTTTGACAGTGGGGATGGTGTGTTGAGGGTGATGAGCTGTGTTGCTTTTACGCCAAACATATCGTTTTGCATTGTGGCCAAAAAGTTCGATTTTGGTTTCATCTGACCAGAGCACCTTCTTCCACATGTTTGGGGTGTCTCCCAGGTGGCTTGTGGCAAACTTTAGACGAGACTTTTTATGGATATCTTTGAGAAATGGCTTTCTTCTTGCCACTCTTCCATAAAGGCCAGATTTGTGCAGTGTAAGACTGATTGTTGTCCTATGGACAGACTCTCCCACCTCAGCTGTAGTTCTCTGCAGTTCATCCAGAGTGATCATGGGCCTCTTGGCTGCATCTCTGATCAGTCTTCTCCTTGTCTGAGCTGAAAGTTTAGAGGGACGGCCAGGTCTTGGTAGATTTGCAGTGGTCTGATACTCCTTCCATTTCAAGATGATCGCTTGCACAGTGCTCCTTGGGATGTTTGAAGCTTGGGAAATCTTTTTGTATCCAAATCCGGCTTTAAACTTCTCCACAACAGTATTACGGACCTGCCTGGTGTGTTCCTTGGTCTTCATGATGCTCTCTGCGCTTTCAACAGAACCTTGAGACTATCACAGAGCAGGTGCATTTATATAGAGACTTGATTACACACAGGTGGATTCTATTTATCACCATCAGTCATTTAGGACAACATTGGATCATTCAGAGATCCTCGCTGAACTTCTGGAGTGAGTTTGCTGCACTGAAAGTAAAGGGGCCGAATAATTTTGCACGCCCCACTTTTCATTTTTTTATTAGTTAAAAAAGTTTCAAAAATCCAATAGATTTCGTTCCACTTCACAATTGTGTCCCACTTGTTGGTGATTCTTCACATAAAATAAAAAAATTATATCTTTATGTTTGAAGCCTGAAATGTGGCAAAAGGTTGAAAAGTTCAAGGGGGCCGAATACTTTCGCAAGGCACTGTACCATTTCCAACCTATCATAAAATACATAGACGCAGAACAGGGTGATGTTAAACATCTTCCCTTTTATGCTTCATTGGCAAATCCTCTCCTTCACTGGTTTGAAATCTAGAATATCACTCTTTAAGTCCTTCTTAACAATGAAACCAGTTCCGTATGATCGTGTATTTCCTTCACTGTAAAAGTGTACATGAGTTCTAGATGATAAAATGCCAGTTCTCTTCCACCTTGCCTCATGGATAGCTGTGATGGTGATTTTATATGCATCAAGGGTTTCCTTTACTTGTTGTGGTGTACCGGGTCTTGTTAAGGAAAGTACGTTCCATGTAGCAAGGTTTAAATTCTGTTTTCTCAGATGTACCTTAACATGCTAAGGTTAAATCCATAAATCCAATCCAGTGGATGTTCTGGGTGCGGGTTTCACAACAATATTGTTTTTTGAGGTGGGGTTCTCAGCCCCATGCCTAACCCCTAGCCTGGAGGATCAGGGGCGGTGATTTCGGGGTGACCAGCCCCAAGGCAAGCTGTCTTCATCGCGACTCTAGAGCCTCGCCTGCCCTCCGCAGTGCCCTGGCCATACCGCTGGACTCCAGCTCCGCCCAGTGCTCCATGCCAGTACTGGAGGATGCTGCTGACCCTCCACCAGGGATGTTTATTGACCTCCCTGTCTAGATCCACCATGTTCAGTCTAAAGCAGGGTCACCTCGGGCAGGATGCAACTCTTCACTGCGCATGGATGGTCTTGGAACAGCATCATCAGTTCCCTCCTCAACTGATTTCCTGGGACTCACAGACCCACCATTGCCTCAAGGACTCAGAAGCCCTTCATTGCCCCTTGACCCCTGTGTGGGACTGCTAATCCTAATTCTAGTTGGGGTTTAATATAGAAACAGATGATTTGCCACAACATACATAATTTTCATTGATGTTTCTATCAACAATTGATACAATATTTCATTTACAGTATATTATATTAACTACATACAGATTTTATAAATTTGTGCAAATAGACATTTTTTATGAATGAATTTCCTTGAGTCAATAAATGACACCATCTTTATATCTGATAATAACAAAGCACCCAAATTGATTTTCTTTCATATGTCCTTTTTCCTTCTCTGTTTAAAAAAGTATTTTTGCATCAGATTTGGTTTCATGTGTGTCTTAAAGCTATCATTTATTGTTAGTATTGTAGTATGGTTTGTGTTTTTGACCAGTGCACACTGTAGGTGAGAAGATCTGTAAAACTTCATAAACAATAGTCCCCCACTTCTAAAATATGTAGCTGGAAGAAAAAAGCATGTTGCTGTTGCATATGCATGGCCATCTTTTCAGCTTAGTCCTCAACTTTGCTGTTGAATTGAATCAAGTGGTCTCTTGAATAATGGAGGCCCAGATGGCCTCACAATTTAGGATTGTCAATCTAATACACTTGTATGTCATTTTTCTTTTCCCCTCACATAAGGTTTACAGGTTGTTTTGCATTTCAGACAGAGCCTGGCATTGTTTCAGAGTAAACAAGGACGTGGAAGTGTCAAGTCTTCAATGCTAATTGGTTCTTCGTCCTTTTAACAACAAAACATTCAAAAAAAGAAATAACTAGCGTGCTCTTTGGTATGCTCATTTGCTTCCGGCAAATCCCTCACATTCTCCCAAACTCTGTCACACGGCCTGTTTGGCTTCGGAAAATGTAGCACAAAGAGATTCTAATCCCTTTGCCAGGCCATGTATTTTACAAGGCAGCAAAAGGACAGACAGTCTTTACAACCCAGACAACAATTCAAAAAGGAGCCCCTTTGTTTTATTTCTCTTAACCTCCATATGGTGTCTGGGAGTGATCTTACTTTTTGATTATGTTAATATCTGTAATCTTCCCTTCTAAGACACTCAAGGGGGAGAAAATAACATGTGGCTTTACTATCTATAGAATCACAAGGACAAAAAGTTATCACTGTTCTTTCCCTGCAAAAGTGCAAAACATTTTCAGATGACTGGAAATGGTACTGCCTTTACTATAAGCAAAAACACTTCAGCTTCATTCATCCATTTTTGCCCAAAGGAAGGATAGATTACTGCAAATGAGGAGCTAATATGAGGTTGCAGTTAGAATCAATGATGAAAAAAATTATATAAACAATGCAGTTTGCATTGTTACCAGCCATCGCATTGAATTAATTTCACTGCATATTGGATAACTGCCCTAGCCCTACACTTCAATTCAGTTCACAATTTCTCCTTTTTGGAGAACAAATAAATTAGCATGTCTATTTAAATGAAGGAATCTGTCACACCTGCTTTTTCAGTAATGCTTTTTATGTGATGGAAGAAATAACAAAAAGACTAGCAACTCATTGTAAACATAAAAACAGAAATGAAAACAGTGATTATACACTTCAGATACAATGAGTATGTATCTTGCAATTTAGAAACAAGTAGAGGTTAATTCCAAACGGAAAACTAGAAAGAAATAAAAAGCACAATGTTTCATCTCTTCAGCCCACTTAAAGTAATACTTCTTCTGCTTTATCACCTGAATTGTTCTTCATTTCTATTTTTCATTGAGGAATTAACCTCTGGTTGTTACTAGGCAGTCTGCATGCTGACACAGGTCTTTAGTAAAACATCTTTTAATTTAATCTGCACTGCATAAGAAATAAACAACATAATTCTGAGACATGCTGAAATATTGTTTGCACACATTTCTACACACATTGGTCATTTAATAATGTGTAGAATTCAAATGCATTCACAGAGACACCACCACATGTTTTTTGGTTGAAAAAAGTTTTCATTTCAAAACTGTATTAATGGATTTCTGTACATATTTCATTGAATGGAATTAGGCACACACTAGGATGATCTGTACTGTCTTTCCTAACAATCACAATACCTCATTCTATTATATTCTAGTACATATTCACAATAGAATGTTAGAATGTTTATCAATTTAGAGTTTTTCTATCATGTTGAAGGCAAATACAGAGAAAAGGTGAGCAACTGCAAAACCTGGATGGAACATACTGTACACTGAAATTCACAATCAGTACTTTAAAGAAGCTTTAACTCACATCTATGATTTCAAAAAAGTACTTTCAGAAATATCGACAATGATTTACGCATATACCATAACATTACTTATTGTTTAGTTATGGATAACTGACTAGGAAAAAATAATTTGGAGAAATGCTATGGAAGTTAAAACCTTAGTGTTTTTAACAATATGCAACCTGAACTGAATCAATGTGGCGGACTGTTCTACGCAAACTTTAATTTAGGGGACTAGATTAATTGTTCATTCATATGTTTTTTACAGGGATCCTCAAACAAATCTGTGATATGATTTATGCTAGTCTTGAACATGTAAGGCAAAACTTTACCTTCTTTATGTTAAAAGGTAACCTCACTGGAATGCCAGATTTTCAGATTTTGACAGATACATTTTTATTACGAATTGAAAATACTGACAATGTCCAGCTCAGGATCCTTCTAAAAAAGTCACTTTGAAAGCAAAAAGCTTTTGGCATTGCAACACCCTTGCAGCACCCTAAAGCTTTTAGCAATAACTGCAGTTCTGCACTAAACTTCAACATACCAAGAGTGTTTGTCAAATATACACTATTCAAGAACTGCAAGTTACGTTCTACTAATTGGGCATGAAGTCTCTTATAAAGGAAAAAAATAAGTGTTCAACAATGCCACCAACACTGTAGAATGTACTGCCCTTTAATCAATTTTTCTTTAAAAACACATGCCCTAATTACACATTATATTTAGACTTTGGAACATATTAACATTACAATTTATATATGTTGTAGGAAGCTGTCTGCTGCAAGTTATAAAATGTAAATTTAATTAAAGTAAAAATCAGGCATGCCTGAAGCCCAATTCGAAAAAAGTATTTTCTTCCAGTATCACAAAGAAGTAGTCTTATCCTGTATACAGTGGTTTGCTAGGAGCCCAAAATAATACATATTCACAAGCACCCAGAGGCTAAACTTTGAAGACTACAAAATAAAGCATGTACAAGTCTACTCTCCTAGCATATCAACACCCACAAAATAGAGAAATTGTAGTTAAGCTAATGTTTCTAGATCTACTTAAAAAAGAGAAGGTGTTTAAAATGTTTACTAATTCTTAATTTAAAGATGGATAGTTAGTGCATCCAGCAACAGAACACGTTACTGCTTAAAACTAAAGAGCCCCGGAGGATCAATATGCCTTCAAAGGAGGTATTGAGTTTGCTGTACATACAGTATGCAAGGGAAACAAATGGAACTGCAGTCAGTTGATTTCTCCCCTGAGTAAAGCACGGATCACTTTGGATGGTCTGAGCTCTGTGGGGTGATTAACGTGCCGCTGAATCCTCCCCCCTCTTGGGGCAATTTGTAGTTGCACACCCTCATTTTATGACTTTTGTTGAGGTCTACTGTATCTCATCCTGTTTCTTGCTCATCTGTTGTCCTTGTCATTCAGGATCAAAATTCTTGGTACTTTTATATAGTGTATATTACTGCAAATCGATTAATCCACAAATTTGGATGTGTGTATCTGCTTTACTTGTTGAACATCCACAATCTTGTCCTTATCTGTTTATTTCACCATTTTTGTCAAGGTTACAGAGCCTGCCTCATCCCTGGTTTAAATGGAGGATTTGCTGTCCATCAAAATGGCGTGTGGGTGGAGCTTAGGGTAATTAACCTGACACTAATGGTTTAGCAAGTTAGTCTTACCTGAGCATAGTAACCTTGTCTGTATAATTATAACTAAACTTATTGGAGACTGCTAACAGGAACTTCCTTGTAAAAATGTAATTTACTATTTTGTTAAATGCTTTCTGTTTTGTAAATATTTTATTAGCACAAACACATTTCAATGAAGATACATTTTATGGCATTTTTTGTCTGGTCTATGTTTTTACGACTTATGTGGCCATATTTGGCTAATTTCAGGTGGTTTTGTCACAATAGTATTGAAGCTTTTTATTTATTTTGAACGGCAAAATATATTTGGACAATTTGTATTTTATTGGGTAATTAGGCACATATAAAGAAGGTGTGAACATTATATTAATATTGTCTCACTTTACCCTCTGTAGTCACGAGTCAAAAAAAGTTTTAAATCTTACTCTGGCCGAAGCAAACTCTAGATTTAAAATCAATTGAGTGTGCATTTTACATGCAAAACAAAATATTTTTTTGAACACACCAACAATATGTATGGACTTAAAGTGGCTACAGAAAAGGCTTCTCAAAGCACCATAATTGTTTTTCACTAATAGTTTGGTGAACTCAATGTGTTATCAGACTTTATGCTGTTATTGCCTTATAGATACATGCAACCAAATAATACTATACTGTGAAATTTAAAGTGAATTTGTCCCAGTACAAAGGATCATTTGAAATCACTTGGTTGAACACCAAAACATGTTTGTGTTCTAATATGATTAAATTCATGCATGGAATTATTATGTGACTATAAGGCAAAAATACAACTTTTGACATTGGTGGCACTGTATTTTTGGAGGGCATTGTAACTCAATATGATCACTCTGTTTTACTTGATTCCTATAATCTCTCATTTTTCAGCATTACAGACTTATAATTGGACAAATGTTTCTTTGTATAAGTCTTTAATTACTGTATATGATTGGGTTTTTGGATCATTCCTTATTTATTTCCCAAAGCATACACATATAAGTACAGTATACTGTATAGAACAAACTGTGAGATTTTGTTTAAAAATAAAATCCAGACTTTGCTATCATAATTTAAGTGATATAACTTAATTTTCTCCAAGATTCTGCATGGCTTGGCACCTCAGTGCCTGTCTGAGCTATTATTGCCCTACTCCCCACCTTCGCTGTTCTAATTCTGGTCTCCTACAGTATCTGTCCCCCAAGCCCGTCTACATTCTATGGATGACAGGGTCTCCTCCTGTTATGCCTCAAAGCTCTGGAACTCCCGAGATTTCATATAGCACTGATACAGCCATTGCTCCTAAAATGAAATGATTTGGAAACAGCGCATTTCAACAGAATTTGAAAAACACGTCTTTCACTTTAGTGAAATTCTTTCACTTTAGTGAAGAATACACATGAGTTAACATTCTTCCATTGCTCTAGACAATTGTTCCGAACATCTGGAGGTAGTAATGTAAAAATGTCAAGTCCATACTTGGAGTCTCGTGGTTTGTCAGATCACAGTTTATCCAGGCTTTTTTAGAGTTAAGTGGACTGAGAATACTTGATTCCCCAGGGATGGTATGCTGGTGTATTTCTGGGCTACCACCTGCTATGCTGATATCCTTTTAAATAGCTGGGAGGAGCAGAGCAATCAGGATCAAATACTTTGGAACAACAAAAACTGCAGTATATGGGAACATATACAGAAAGAAAGTTGTGTAAATAAAATGTGAAAGCTGTATTAATGTCTTGTCTTACATTTTTCCATTCTTTACTTGCTACCTGTGTAAAATGTTCTTGAAATAATGCACATTTTTGGTAACTGTTTATAAAACTACACTACAGTACAGCACTAACTTCACCCAGAAGAGGATTATACAGAGGGCATTATTTATTAATTGAAAAGAGAAGGAGAGGGAGGTGGAATATGGACTCAAGTGTATAATCATTAATAATGTGCCACTTGATGCTGGAAACCATAACAAAACAACTTTCTATAACTTCTTTCAATTGTTTAGCTTTATTTCTATAAAAAATATTGTACTACATTGTGGAAATCTGCAGGTTTAACATGAACCGAAAGACATAAATGGAAACTAAAGGGAAGTGCATTGAAGACTGAGAATGGGAGGCCCTTCTTTACAAAAAGGGCTGTAGGAGTCTGAAACAAGGTAGGTCAGCAATGTTTTTGAAGGAGATATTCTGGCTTTCTGGGGGAAATGCTTGGATGGGATCATTAGATCAGGTAATCACTGGCATCCATCCGACAGCTGAATTTAATCCTCTAGTTTATATTTTTTATTTTCTTCTAACACATCACTGATTGTATGTTATTAAAAATATTAACCTATATTTGGAGTAAGTCAGAATTGTCCACATCCAGTAAAGTCAATGTTTTTATTTATCAGCAGATAGAAAAAGAAAACATTGGACTCAGATCTGAAACCATATGATGACCCCACTGTTACCAAGTAAGTGATTCTGAATTCAACATTTTCAGTATGCTCTCTCTGCCATTTCAAAGCTCTGATTATCATAACCTTCAGTGGAGTGAAAATAATGTCTACCCAAGATATATATCAAAACACTGCTTCATTGTGTTTAAAATTTGCATTGATAAACTTTTAATAACATGTCCTGCACAAAGAAATAAAATAGATGATTGGGAGTAAAACAGATGGGCATCCATTTGAGTTTCATAAAAGAACAAAACAGATATCCCACTGTAATTATGTTTTGACCAGCTTCTATTAAAAAAGCGCTGAATATTAACACACCAACTGAATAGCTTTTACAACCCTAAATGTAATTGCTAATAACTTCTGTTCAAAGCATAATGAACATCCCCTGAGGTAATATTGATAAAAGCTTACGACAGACTCATGGGGATAGTGTTTCTTTTGAAATCACTGTGGCAGATATGTTTGTAATTAAAGTTTCAATTCCCTGGATGGAAGAATATATTGTTTCATTTCTTTGGGGACCATTGACCTCTGAGTGTAGGATCACAGGTTATCTGCATATGAAATATATTCAAAAAAGAAGAAAAAATATTCCTTTCATCTTTTTTCTGAAAGACCTAGGCTAATTAAGATAGTTTATATCAAACACCAGGCCAGTTCCAGTTCTTAACTTAAGTTCCAACCAATAAAGAAAACCTTGCTATCTTGGTTGGGTGTTGCCCCAGTATTGATCCAACATTGCCAAGGAAGCCGAAATTAAAATAAACAAGAGAGAAAATGCCTTCCCAAATATATACTCCTAGTTTTGTTTTGATAGAAAAATAATTATTATTTAAGATGTTGTGGTGCTTTGCAAGTCATAGTTGTCACTGAAACAGTAAATGATGCTAATACTGATCACCACCAACCAAACATGTATGCAACCAATATCAATGCAGCAGTTTTCTGGATTCATTGAGTGACTGAGCCAATCATTGAACAAAGTCATTCTTTATTATTATCCAAGCTAGACCTTCAGGGAAATTTTCAGTGGCAACAGTCCTTTATCGTTTGACCAGCAAAAGTATGAGGTAGTCCATGATTAGGAGTATTTGAACTGTGTACTTCACTGTGAACTGTGAACTTCAGAGACAAAACCTAAAAAAATACTCTTCAGCTGTGTAGCTTTTCTTTGTTGATACACAAAAGAATTAAGTATTTAACTGGACAGTCCATACAGTGCCATAAAAGCTCTACGTACAACATTGTAGGCAAATGTTATTTATGGCTGTAAAACTTATGACGCAACAGGGCAACCAAGACGTAGCCTAAAAAAATGCATTATTTACAACTGTCCAGCCTAAATTTTTAATATCACCTGCTCAGACAAACAATTCCAGAACTGAGGAGGAAGACTGAACATAAGGAGTGTTAGAAGCCTGCATCATGTTTGGTAACTAATTGTCATAAAGCAAAATAAAAACACAACACTCTACTGTTGACTGTATGTTGTAGTGTATGAACTTTTTTTTTTGGAGTGATCATTTTTGGAAATACATACAAAACTCCAAACATAATTAATCCTACATCTTCATTACCACCTTCTACTGCATTACATTGGTATTTGTCAGTGCCTTGGGTAAAGCCCACCAAATTCTGCAGCTGGTTCAATGCACAGATTCAAATCATTTAAAAAATAAATCAAAATCCCTTTAAGAGATTATGAGGCAACCATGGTATGTTGCAAAAGATAATATATGCAGAAATAAAAGCAAGTGTCTCAATAAGGCAAGTGTCTGAATTGCTCTCTGACAATGATTCATTATCCCTTAGTGAGCAATGTGACATTAAAAACGTTTGTGTTGGTGAAAATGTATTGAATTAAGTTCTTTATGAGGTAAATTCAAAAAACTAGAATGCACTGCACGGCTGACAACAATGAGGAGGCTACTTCTGAGACAAACTCTTACTCACGGGAACAGGACAAATGACTAGGTATATAATAGGCTAGAATAAATATAAACCATTGCTTGCAGTAAAATTGTAGGCAAATAAAATGACAGTTTTTGGAACTTCTCTTGGAAAACTGCGTATTTAAGAAGCTGTCTCATATCCAATGTGATCATTATTTTTGGATAAGATAAGCATTAGCCACTACTGAAAATAGCTTTCTTTTTCATGACATCCAATAATTTATGGACAGTGATATGTTTTCATTGCCATAATCTGCAGACAACAAATTCAGACATTTCAGACAGTTCTCAGTCATAGCTCATCACTTTCTGAAGTGTTACAGATTCCTGCCACTTACAGACCACAAATTCCTTTTAAGAATGTGCAACATTGAAATGAGTCCAATCCAAATCTTACTGACTACCCCTAAAAACAATATCAGCAGAAAGATAAAAGATGAACTTTATTCTGAGTAAATTTACCTTTTAATCTGCAGTGCAGCTGCCCAGATTAATGAAGTTTAATGTCTTCTGTTTGTGCTGCAGTTCTTTTTCTTTTCCTGGAGAGTCAAAACTGCACCTATCTAACTCCCTATATGCATCCCAATTGCCTTTTCTCTATAAAGCTTTGAAGTAGTACAAAAGTTCTCTTCTGTGTCATTTTTGAAAGCAAGGCTTTCGCTGAAGTTGTTGTAACTCTGCCAGATGTTAATAAAAGTTAATTTATCCTGAAATCTTTCAGGTTTTAAAAGCCTTTGATCTGCTTTTCCAAAAAATATAATGAAACTGTAAAGGAATGTCCACTATTCTCAACACACACTAAACATGCTAGATTTGATCTTTCAAAATCAAATTAAGATTATATTCTTCTTTTTGGGAATGTAATATGTACTGTATTGTGTGGTGCTCATATGAACTTACATATAATACAGTGAACATGCATAGAATGTAAACCTAGTACTGTCCAGCGTAGTCGCGTATGACTACTGGGTAAGTAATTATTTACTTAAGACGCTCGTCTCACTTAATCGTGTTACAAAACCTTTAACTAAAACCTTTAATCAATTGAAAACGGACAACTGGAGCTTCACAAAACCCTTTTCAGAACTCAAAAGCACCAAGGTAATAATAAAAAAATGATTGTGCTCTGCATTACCGCCTGCGACCACGGGCTAAGTCAATATTTACTTTTGAGACCTGCATCATATTTAATAATTTTTCACTAACAAAACCACAAAACCTTTACAGAAAACCTGTTATTAATTGAAAAAGGACAACCGGAGCTTTACAAAACTGTTTTCAGAACCGAAAAACACCAAGGCAATCAATCACAAGGACACTTTTTATCTGATGATGCACTTCAGCAATCTTCCGAAGTGCATCAATAAGGTAATCAATAAGCCAGCAAAACATTACCACAAAAGCAAAAATCAGCAAAAGAAAATAATATATCCCATGTTTTTACCTTATTCAAAAGTACGATATATATCCACAAAAGGCTAGACTAACCCACCTTCAGACCTGGAGGAAACTCAAAGTTATTGGCTTTTGAATAGATATTTGAAACTGGACCGCCTGAAATAAGGTGATCTGATTGGTAAAAAACACTGTCATTCATTGTATTTTCTGCCATTCAGAGCCCTTAGGGGGTGAGACTTCCTCCAGAAGGCAACTCTGAGGTTTTTCTTCAATGCATAACAGCAGAAAAGGGCTCTCTAGCAGTGTCTAAAGGTTTTTATAGTAAGTGTAATGGCTTTTATTGTTATTGCTTTTAGCTTCAATTTAAGACCTTAGCTTCAATTAGCTTAGATTTAAGCTTCAATAGCTTCAATTTAAGACCAGAACCAGGCTCCTGGTAGGAAATTCCAGGTGGACATTTGCTAAAAGTTTTAAACAGTTTTAAACAGTAAGAGGCCTGTTTAACCCCCCTCCCCCCATTCTCATTTTCAAATTGCTTAAGTTAAAAGTTAACTTCTCACTGAAAACACATCTACTGTATTTCTTAAACTATATTTGTTTTCATTTCACTTTTTACAATTTTCTTGTAACTTGCAAAAAGATAGCAGCTGGCACACACTCTGATGTACAGAAAAGGGATAGAAAGAGATCATTATTAAGGACATACAATTAGGAATACATCTGCAATTGGCAAATTCAGAGAGAAGTAACCCTCTTACCTCCCTAACATTCCAGAACATTCTGCAATTGTCTCCCTTATGAAGCTGTCAGATAATGGGCAGTTTAGACATTTCTTTGCAGTAAACACATCTTATGATTTTATCCTGTAAAGGTGGCAGTAGAAAAGGAAGAATTTTGTCTTGACTTTTTCTTTCAGTGCAGTGAAATGCATTATGAATGGTTCATAAGATTTCTTTTTTACTTGTAACTCATTGTAACTTGATAACTTATGCTGGCTTTGTTGATATAATTGTCTTTTCTAACCAACTAGAAAATAGGAAAGAAAAATTGATAGCTGCATTCTTATCAGAACTCATCCACCTAATTATTAAACTAGTGTTGAGCCTCTTTTAGTGGTGTAATATGACAGATTTTGTTCCATGACTGTATGCACTATGGTACAGAGTAGTACTTTGTTCTCATTGTATGCATCCAAATGATCCATTTTACATACAGTTGTGCTCTAGAATACATTATAATTGACATTCACATAATGAGTGTCATCCACATTACATAAGGATTGGAAGAAGAAAGATAGATCAAGAGTTTTGTATAACCCTGAATGCACATAATGCATCTGTCTACCCGCCCACAAAAGCTTTCCTTACTATTTCAATATATTTCAGTTCCATACTTGTCATGCTGCCTCAAATAAACATTACGAGCATTTTCTAGATCGAAATTCATTATGAAGAATGATAACCAGAAAATTGAGGAAAGTGCTAGAGCCGAAGGAACAGCAGTAAAAAGAGAGAAAGCTACAGATATCTGCCACTGATGCGTTTGACTCTAAGGGCAAAGTGATCTGCTGAGGTAGCAAAAGCAATGGCTCCGACATAATGCTGCTGTCTGAAAACCCATAATCCACTCTAAGGCCTACAAAAAATGGAACTTTTTCCCCTACAGTTTAATTCTTTTTCACATTATTCACACTTTACATGAGGCTGTAGCCCATATCTCTAAATTAAAGGTTTATTGTTATACTTATGTCTCTATACTTTTGTCCTTAAAGCAGCCTGAAATAATTTTTTGGCTACTTTGGAGGAAAGTTCTTGATGGGAAGCAGGAAATGAGTTTTAAAGTGTCATACTGTAGATTGAACAAATATACCTTATATCCATTTCCAGTTATGGTGGAACATGAAACATAATTGAATGTAATGAAAATCATTTTATTTTTGCTTTTATATATGTTTCTAAGTTCCCAATTACCTAAAACATCTTAGCCAAGGAAAATAAAACATTAAGTACTTACATTTGAAGTGTGGTTTCTACAATAATTCATATAAATTCAGGTGCACATTAGGAAAATCTTCATATTAAAAGGTATAAAAAATGCTTTGCTTCCTCAACACTGTTGCTCACCTTTCTAGTAGACGTGAGGATTAATTAAATACATTATTTCAGTTCTGATATATACTGTAATGCCTTCTCATTGCATGTACTGTACCATGGGTTACAGACATCTATGAACTGTGCATCTCAATGAACTTTACTATGTTCTATATTCCAGATTGATTAGAGAGTAAAATTGAAATGATTAATTATAATACCAATGATAAAATAAGGAATATTCTGAACAATTTTTAGGAGAAATTTTCTTGAAAGTGATCCAGGATATGGAAGGGCGATAAAAAAGTACTGGAGCAAGAATTCAATTCACCTTTCTTCAACCTTTGCGGAGTTTCTCTAACTCAGTAAACAGTAAATAAGGAAAATGCCTGTAGATAGGTCACTGATCATATTAATCACTTGCTGTGGAATATTATCGATCATCCAATGTGGTTTAAATTTAGGTAACTGAATAGTGAATTAACACTACACTTCTACTGTTCAACTCAAAGCTCATACAGTAGCTCCGATCAAACACGTTTGCCTTAGTGCTTAAGAAGACCTGGTGAAAAAGCTCTTCAATCATCTTAGAAAAAGAGGATAGATGGTTAGTCTAGTATTTTTTTAAATTCAGAAACCAATGCCTAATTATTCTGCATATTTGTTTGCCTGATAGTTCATGAGGATTCACAATAGCCTGTCACAGATCTTAGTATGAGAATCCTGGCTTTTGATTTAAGGAGCACTTTGGAGAGTAGCCCCAAGATGCAGCAGAGTTGAGGAGATTGCAGACATAAGTGAAACTGAATGGATTCCGGACATTCCTGATTCCAAGTGACCAGTGCTGAGCACATCTCTTAATCAATAGCTATTAAAGTGTGTTGCTGACTGGGCATTCCACAAATGATAATGTGACGGTAGTTGCACACAGACTGCTAGTTCATGATGTATATATACAGTATAATGCCAGACAGAGCTGCTGTACTGAGCTTTGCAGTCTTCAGGACATTATTATTTTGTATGAAGATGGATGCACAAATTTAGTAAAATTTGAAAACATACACAAACATTTTCCATTGTTTGTGTTTTAGGCATTTGACATGGCTAAGAACTTAGTGCATCAGACACCCTAAAAAGTAAAACATGAAACTTAAAGTAAATAAGCTAGGTTGACCTTTACTCTTTATCAAATGAGAATTGTCTCAGTTTTTAACAGTATATTATATACATTTTTAAAGAGATAAAATATCTTACTTACCTTCTATCTGTGAAGTAGGGAAAGCAGACGTATGTTCCAATACACAAATTGGAACATTCCATTCTAATGTATTTCAAAGTGCACTGGTTGGGCTACCAGTTGACAACAGATACAAGTAAGATACTGTATGTGTAAAAAACACCCAACCAATTATCCTACCCAATCCAAACGTGTTTGTTTTCTCAATATGGGCATATTCTTCTTAAATATCTAGGAGTGCAACATCCAAAGTGTTGCAGATAACTCACAGTGAGTCATATAACCTCCTCCATTGTTTATGTTATAAAGATTGTTCAGTGTCCAATAAAAGTTATTTTTTCTCCTGTCTATGCCAATATAAAGAATTTTAAGTAAATGCTCCTCCTGTGGAAAAAAAAAATCACCTGCTGTTAAGTGCTGTCTTTCAGCCACACTAAGCACATCTCTACTAAAACTTTGGCTGTAAATCAGTGAGCCTATAACAACAGATAAGCTTCTCAATCCTCCCCAGATTCCAGGAAAAAACCTGCATCTTTTTTTTGTGTAAAAGACCTTGATTATCCTTTGGAAACTACCAAAGGAAGAGGTGATAGCCAGATAGCAGTGGGATGTTTGATGTAGAAAGTCATCCTACAATATGAATATACTGTATGTCGTCTTTCGACAGTTATTTCTAGTACATTTCATTAAAAAACATCATATATCTGTGACAAACAATTGCTTATATCTGTGAATTTTCAAAAACATAAAAACATAGTTAAATGTTAAATTTAAAAAAGGAGTTCCTATTAATGTTAGATACTGTATTTACAGTACATGTATATGATCCTGATTAGGAAGAACATTCCCTTACTGGTAATTACCTGTACTCAGATATACTTTTATGTACAAAACACATGAAAACAAAAAAAAATGTAACACATTGTTTGTAAAAACATGATTTTTTTTTGCATTGTATTAAACATTGAATTTTTAAAATCCACTTATCTTCTTTTATTAATGTAATTTTATTTTTTTAATGATGTCTGTGCTTCTGGCCAGAGTGTCTCACATATTGATGACATTCGTGACATTGATCTACGAATTTCTGATCACAAAGCTGTTACTTGATGTCTGAATCCCTCTTTCTTCAGTGAGATGTAAAAAATGTCTGCCACAATATGGAGGAAAGAAAATCCAAAAACCCCTTAGGGCTAATGTTTAGTTCATATGAGCTAAACACCAAATTAATTGGAAGGATTCAAGATACATTCCAGATACAAGGAAAAAATAAAGCTAGATTTAATTCCAATAACCTGCTGATGATTCTGCTCATCCATTGATGGCCCATAGACAATTTTTATGGTCAATTTTCAGTTGCCAGAGAAAATAAAATGTGTATCTTTGCCCCAAGGAAGCATATGTGTGAAGAGCAATATGACCTCATCTGTCTTGACAAAGAAAGAATTCAAAAGGAATGGATTACGCTGTGCATACTGAGCTATCTGTCTTGTGTGACGAAGTGAAAAAAAAGATGATCACCATCCATTTCATATGAGACATAGCTTTCTGAGTGCTAATGAAACCTTAATGATACATGTCAATGGTTGCTCTTCACAGCAAAGCATGTACAGACCCTTCTGGGATATACAGTAGCTGTGGATTTTATTATTCAGCATAGTGTGTGTTATACAAGAATCCTGGTGATGCGTCAAGACAGACATACAATTGGAACCCTAAATAAGACTTGAATTACATGTCAAAGTCATTTTAAAATAAATGATAATGGTTTTCTGAGACTTTATAATAATATGAGGAATATTCACAGTGATTTCACATTTGATTCAATTCATTTTCAACAGACGTTTTCCTAAATAGAGCTAAGGGCATGTGAAAAGTGAAAGCACACCAAGCTAGATTTATTTATTTTTTTTCTTATTTACCTTACTGTTAAAACTATATATTCCGTTACAGGCACTTCACTGCAAAGAGAAAAAAAATGTTTAGAAGCAATGTTTCAATATTGAATTTTACCTAATGTTACACGGCTATTGTACAACACAAATTAAACAAAAACAAAATCAATTTTGCACTTTATTCTTTGTTTATAGATTTTACCGATATCACAAGGAGACTGTTAAGAATGTGTGTGGCCTTTTCTGCTCTAAAGGGGTCAATTCTCAGTCAAGTAATATCACAGGACCTGAACTTTTAGTTGCTTCTTAATTTTTTAAACAGATTGGTACTGCAGCGTGCTAGAACTCAAAAATTGCCTCTGAATCCAATATTTTCCCCTTATTTTGACAGATTCCTACATACACATCTTTGACTTTGAAGATTTAAAAAAAAACCCAAATACCCATATTGAAGTCATCACCTGCTGTGTGTTTCAGACTCTGACAAAAAAAAAATCTTTTCAAATTGCTCTTCAAACTGCTTTTCCCAGAAATATAAATAAGCTTCTTTGAGAAACAGAGAGGCAAGGAAGTGAAAATTCTATGTCTTCCACACTGGAGGGGAACCAAAGGTTAGAACAAACCTTCAGAGCCCAAGCTGTGATATAAAGTATCTGAAACTTGGCATGCCAGAAGCCAGATTGTCTGTAAACAATTGAGAATGAGAGCTGAGTTGAGAACCACTATTGAGATAGTGCATATTAAAGATATTATAAGGTAGGAGGCCATTCACTTTCAAGCAGATGTAATGCTTTAGCTGTTTTGATTACAATTCTGTCCCACAACACTTCTTGGTGTATACAGACATTAATTATTTTCTTACAACCATTTAATCAACAATCACGTTCTGCTTCAAAAAACAAAAACAGGTCAAGGTTGACAGACTTGTAAATGTGTAATTTTAGGGGTGTAAAATGTGTTCAAAGGTGTAAAAAGAGAGGATAATTGTTAGGGAAAGAAGAACCATTATCTGCAGGCAACAAATGTTCACCTTCATGTTGTTTGGAGTCACAGACAACATTTAAAAAATGAGAGTCACACATGGACTTTTCTAAAAATAAAACATTAATTCTAATAAGCACATACTACTATGCCATTTTCATTTTCTAAAATTGTTGTCCAAAGCGAGACCCTTTTGAGAGAGCTAAGGTGTTGACTTAATTTGCAAATTCATATTTAATTCAGTCCTTGGCCCCATCTGGATACGTTTCCACTCCTACCATAAAGGTTATAAATGAATATTATTTTAGAACTCCAATGAGGCGAAGCTCTTCCTTGAAACTATGAAATAACATGCCAAAACTGAAGAAAAAATATAACCAGGGATTTAAGTATTACAGGAGACTGTTTTTCATTTTAGTTTTTCCATATAGGAAAGTGGCAAATCATGTAATATATCAAAATGAAACAACTGCCTGAATTCAGCTTTAGAATTCAGAAGAAGACATTTGCTCAATTCATGCAGCTTATCTACATAGAGATAAATGGTCATATTAAAACTGAATTTAACTTCCATTTGTTTTTAAGGCACTACCTTATCCATCTTTATAGCAGACAAACCCACAAATGAAAATTTAGTAACTATGGAGACCTCACATAACTACTTAGAAATGCACTTGCAGATTACTGCCAAGCAATCACATTGATTTGCCTGCAAAAGGAGAGAAGGAAAAGAAACTGGCTCGACAAGGGCTATGTAATGTTAATAAAAATAAAAGGCAAACAATTATTAATCAAGATCAAGAACCTAAAATCATTTTCAATGTTACATGTTGGTACTCAATTAAATACTGAAACCCGGGTCTTTTAAGTTAAGAGCCAAACATAAATTAAAGTTTGCTTCCATATTAGTAAGGTATTAATTCAAAAATGATCTTATACTTACATTTAGGCATCAGAGTAAATTAAAAAAACAGGCAAACAAATGGCTAAATAGACTTTACTTTTATACTTTCTTCACTTCAGTAATTGAGAAATTTTTGTAATGCGTTTCCCATAAATTATTTTGAGGGAAAATAAAATTACTTTTCTGTCCACTCCCCATAAAAGTTATTATATCCGTCCATTTTCTAAACATTTCTTCCACTTCAGGGTTTCAGGGTAGCTATGACAGGGTAGCACAGACAAACACACACCCACACCAGGGCCAATTTCCCCAGAAACCAATTAACCTACAGCACCAATATGATTTTGGATGGTGGAAAGAAACCAAAGCACCCAGAGGAAACCAATCCCACAGCGAAAACGTAAAACTCCACACACAGAGCACCCAGTACTGGAATTGAATCCAGAGCCAAAGTACTGCAAGGCAGCAACGATAACCAGGACTGTACTGTGCTGCCCTAAACCTTATTCCAAATGTCGGAAATGTGAAACTCTTCTTAACCCACGACCATCACAGGCAGCTGCAAATAATATCTCTGTGTGAAGCACGCACACCACCTGAAGCAATCAAGCTCTTCCATTCCTAAAGCAGCCCTTGGCAAACAGCACGGGCAAAACCTTTTAGTGCTTTGACATCATGGAGATAGTGCATGAGACCAGGTTAGATCTTTTTGTATACTTTCTTATAAAAATATAACAAAGCAAAATCAGATAACATAAGGGGGAGGGACATACAGTAGGTATAGCCACTCCAAAGCAAATGGGGATTTTCAGGTCTGTTTCACTTGGGGAAGATCAGTTCAAGCCATACGTTTGTAGGGCCTTGCAGAGATTCTTCTTGACAAATGTTTTATAAAACAACTTACTAGTCTGTAGAACTATATTACAGGAACAAGTAAAGGTTAATTCCATGCTGAAAAAAGAAGAAAAGAAACACAATGTTTCGGCTGTGGAGCCTTCTTCAGGTATTGACCTGGTGTGGCTAAAGAAGCCAGGGTATCAGCTTTGACAGTCTGGTTGGGTATCTTGCTCCAGACGTGCACAACACTTTGTGGAAAAAATATGCCTGCTCGTCTCAGTTTTAAATGTACTTTCCCTTAGTATCTATTTTTGTTCTTCATGGTCTTGTCTCTGGCCAAGACTAAAAATATTCTATTATTTTAGTCATTCAGCATAGGGCATTTGCTTAAGCCTGAGAATGTGTCTAACTGCTCTTCTGTGCAGTGGTTGCACAGCATGAATAACTTATTGGTAACATGGTGACCACAACTGAACACCATATTTTAAATGGGGTCTTATTAATTAATAAAAATAATGTTTTCTTTTGCAAATTTTGCAGGTCCTACTGATAATATCACATTGTCATGACTATACAATAATGAAAATGTTTTTTTTTCAGATTACCTTTTTATTTACGACTGTAATGATCAGATTGAACAGTGTAATACTGTATGTCATGGGCACTGAAACTAATCAAAACCTGGAAAGAAAATAAATACCCTGAATAAGTCCCCAGATCATTACGTGAAGGAAGCACCTTTTAAAGCAATTCCTGCTGCCTTTTGGCACTGTAGGGTAGTATAATTTTTGTCCATTCTTCCGATTCAAAGTACTCCTGTTCTGGCAGGTTTGTTGGGGAACTAGACTGCAATCTTTTAAGTCTCATGATAAATTTGATATTGGTTTCAAAACAGAACTTCATTGGGCCACTCGTGGACTTTAATTCTCCACTCTACTTTTTTGTGTCTTTGGTCTTTTGCTTCGATTCACTGTTCTGCCGAATGATGAATTACTGAACTCAGTTTTAGATTCTTGGATGATTCAAGCTGGTTTTTGTCTAGGATTTGCCTTTTTCCCCTAAATACTGCCAAGCATCCCAGTACCTGCTGATGAGAAGTAGCCCCATAACATTTTGCTGTGCCATAATGCTTGAAAGATAGACTGGTGTTGACTGGGTAATGTTCTGTATTGGGGTCATGCCGTGCCAAGCAACGCACTTAAACCATGCATTTAGATCAGTTTTGTCTTGTCTGATAACAAATATGTCTGCCATATGACTGCAGCATCATCTCTATGCTTTGTCATAAGCTCATTTTCAGTAATTACTTGCTGTCACGGGCGGCCTCCAAGTAAGCGTTTTAAAGGATCATACTGTATATTGTCTTTGTCTGTTCTGTGCTACAAGGGTTGTTACACCGAAGCAAGTTCAAATCCAAATTGGAAAGCCTGAATAGAATAATGTTGTTTTTTTTCTAATCTAAATGTATCTTAGGAAAAATATAAAGGCTCAGTTTGACTTCAATATGTCCTCAGTACCACATTTAGACTCGGTAATGTTTAAGTTCCTCATAAAGTACAGTTGACAAGTGCCAATGAGAAATGGGCATTTCTATGCCTTCTGCATTTCCAATGCAGCTGACTTCAAAGGTTGCTTTGATTTCATTCCTCGGAGATTCACTTTCTCAGGGAAGATATCTACCCTTTTTCTTCTTTCGTGTCCTTATCAGAGAAAAAAAAGTCTCATAGAATAGCAACAATGGATCAAAGCTATGAATCCCCTATAAAGTATGCATGATCGCCTGCAGTTAACCACTTTGCCCCTCTGTTGCTGTCAGAGAAAGAGAAGTGCAATGGCAAGTACAGATACTAAGGAAATACTGAAAAATTGCAGTTTTGGCTAAATTAACTGTATTTTTTCATTCAGTTTTTGCAGCAGTTGTAATAGCTGGATTGAACAAAAAATATTGAAAGAAATAGTCATAAAAGAAACAAACTTTTTTAGATATTGTTAATTTGTGTGTTTAAAATTTCTTAGATAAGTAATGCATTACCTCAAAACATTTTTAAACCGCAAGCAAAATAGAATGAGTAAAAAAACATTTCTTAATTTGCACATTACATTTACAAATAAATGTAAGAAAATCAGCAGAGTCTTAACCGTAGTGGGAATCAATGATTATAATGCTTTTTAGTAATAAAAGAATAAATTATTCTCATATGTAAACACTTTGCAGAAGGGTTTTTCACTGGTAATAGTTTGATTAACTCTGCAGTGTAAAGTAAATTAAGGATGGAAATGATAAACATAATTGATGGGCTAATTGTTATTTTTCACATACAGAAAGTTTTGAATTAAATTTTATGTCATGAACCATAAGGCTACGTTGGTGTATTTAAATACAGCAAAACTACTTGTATGGTATGTGTAGAGTGGAAGTACAGTACCTCAAGAGGAAACTAATGAAGAAAAATGTAAAAAATAGATCTGTTGAAGACCTAAGTTTATAAACATAAATTATTTTCAAATAATTAATAAAAAATTGCTAGATTGACGGTAATATCCATGTGAATATATACCACAGTAAAATTATAGTGTATTTTTTCTGCTTTAATTGGGTTGTACCACATATTGGGCCTTATTCATAAAACTATTTTGAAACATTAGTGTCACTTCACACCATTAGCTTTCCATTCTGTAGTTTTCAATAGTTTTCCATGAGTTTCAACCTGTTTTACCACACTTCTCTGGGCCTTACTATTCCTTTACCAGAGTTTCATCTGCTTTACCAACTTTCAGCTTGAGCCGAGATACCACAAATGGAAATCTATCCAATGTAGTTACTGACAAAGTATAGTAGCTTTATCATTGTCCTCTCATCACAATCACAATGTCTCATTCACAGTCCTAAATTAGTTACTATCATCCATCAGTTGCCAACTGAATCACTTGTATCACTGACCTATCTTTTTAGTTTGTTTTTAACAGGGCGGTGTGGTATTTGTTATAAGCAAGCTGTAGAAAAGGATGGCCAAAGACTATCATATACACTGATTTATTTAAAAACTTTCAAATTTTGTACTTCTCAGCTGTGTCTAAAAACAAAGCAGAGGAATCAGAAATTTATTGCAGCTCTTTATATCATACAATTCTGCTCAGCTTTACTACCTCAGGCTCACCAGAAAGAGATAAGCTATAACACAAGCCATGCAGATTCTCAAAAAGGTATGGTGCTACTAGATTAAAAATCAAACATTTTGTGCTTTTAGCAATTCAGGAAGGCACTGTCTGTGCCTGCTGGGCTACCTGTAGGCCTGAAATGAGCCTTAGATCTTAGGAGCTGTGAGACACTAAAATCTTTAAAATACATAAATAGTTCTAATATGTTGGCTTCATATGCATTAGTTCACTGTTGCATGTTATGTATTAATCAAGGAGTAAACACAAACACAAAGAGTTAGGTAAAAAAAAAACACTTTCCAGCAACTCACCTCTAAATTATAATCAATATTTTCTGTATTACAATCATCCTTTCATTGTCATGTGAATTAAAAAGAAAAAGATTCAGAAAGGAATATGACAATGGCTTTAAATCAATATATATTTCCAATTTTCAATTATTAGTTCTTTATTATTACTTGCTAACAAACAAAAGAAAGCATTTTCTTCATCTAGCTTGCCTTATTGCATTTTCTCTGAGGATCCTATTCAACAGCTTCCTGAAGGAATCCAAGGTGTTATTCGCAACATGTGGCTGGTTAACTTGATCCAGGCTCACATAACCCCATTAGTTTCCCACTTAGCACATTACGTTTTTGAATGTGTTTAGTTTGAGTTTCTGTCATTTTTAATTCCTGAATTATAATGGGTCACAGCAATGACCTGGACCTAAGTGAACATACTTCTCAAAATAGTTCTGATCCAATGTTGAAAAGAACAAGCACTGCAATGGTTCCAAAAATACTTACTCATACAATATATGAGAAATTACAAAGAATAAAATACACTTCGTTAGACCTTTCAGATAGCCTAAAACATGCTGATGATATAAAGAAACATTCAAAATAAATGTTTTATCCTAGCTATCAAGGTGTATTACTCAAAGCATTTAGCTCTCACAGTTTGGAAGGTTGTCTAATTAAAGATGTGCTGCTTAATTAGAGATTGCATTTGCCTGATATGTTCCAGAATATTAATATCTTGGAAAAGCTTCTTAAAGGCAAAGGATGTAGAACCTTCACCTGTGTCCTAATTTTTCTTGAGCATCTGCAGATGATAAATGAGTTAAAAGCCTATTTGGAGAGTGTACACTAATCAAGTAAAGACACTTCTGTTTCCTCTTGCTAACAAGCAAGAAAAATGTGTCCCCTTGGTCTGCTGTTGCTGCTTAAATACTGGAGCTGCCTTCATTTTTACCACTCAACTCATTATTCCCTTCATAAAGCTTGGATATTAACAGTTTTCAAATGTATTGGTATGATTATATTGGTGCAGCATAAGAAAATGGCTTTTTGATGTACTTTTTGAACAAAGTTCATTTTATGCTTGTAAAAACAAAAAGTACTAGTAATATAGGGAAAAAATAGCAACTAGTCATAATTCTAAAAGTTGAATGTGCATATTTTGCACAGAAATATGCCAGATGAACAGGTGAGTGAACTATGCAGTTCACTATAAAAATTATAAGATTTTTTATAAATTATAAAATTCTTTCATATTCTCCTATATATTGTTTTTGCAGTTTTCCAGTTGTTCAGTATTCACTTTGCCAAGTTTTGCTCCAAGGTTATATGAGCAAAATGAAATTAATTAACTATTAGGAGGGGGGGGTTAATGTGTGTGTGTTTGCAAAAGAAAGACACTGAACTCCAGAGGCTGCCCCTCCAGAGGATTGTCACACTGGTTATCATTAAACCCAGCTTGCCAGTAGACCTGTGGTTAAGAATTACAAATGTGAATTCTGCATGCTGATCTCTGGTTCCTTGCAGATGCTTGTCCTTCATGGAACACTTAGCACCAGTGCAAGTGATTGGGATTGGGATGAGGCAGGAGGGGTGGGATTCTGAGACCTGTTCCCTGCCAACCTTGACACTATCGTATTACAGAGGGGGGTGAAAATGAGTTTGACCTTCTCAGTTAGGTCCCCTGCTAACTCTTTTTTCTATTTTCCATGCCTGTTCCAGCTGTCATCTTTTCAATTAAAACATGTTCATTTTTCCCCACTCTCTCACTCTTGTTCCCTTTCTTTACTGTGTGGAGAGGGAAGTAATGAGTGATTGCCCTCACTTTACACAGCCTGCAAATTAGGAGTGGGAACATAAATGGAGCAACTCTAGGGGAAGAGGGGAAGATTCTGCAGGGATGGGGGCTTGCCAGCCCCTCTCAGAAGATTAATCAGTTTCTTAGTTCAGGCTAACAAACACCGGACACAGATATTACATACCCCATCTCAAAGATCTCACGAGAACAAACTTTCATTCAGATTTTGCAGGCTTGGATTCCAGCATCTCTTGTTTTCTAAAGTTGAAGAAAGCTTTCCTTTGAATCAAATCAGCATCTATTAATAATATAGCAGTATAGCAGTTTTGCAATACTTGATATGCTATCACTCAGCACTGCTCCTTGATTGTTTTGAATGAACTGTTTTAGGTTTGTACACCACTTCTTTAATGGCCTTTTTTAAGAAGTAGGCACCTAAACCACCAGAGCTAATTATTTTACATTTATATGTGCCAGAGCACAACTTTGTTTACTCAACCCACACAGGCAACTCAAAAACATATGTTTGCATTTAAAAAGTTAATGAGTCAAACAAAAATGTTACTACCTTGGTTGTGGGGGGTTTACAAAGACAAGAGCTCATTACAGGTTTAAACTGCTGAGTATTAAGATACATACTGCCACATCTACCAGTCATGTCATAATGTGATACAGAAAATGAGATAGAGATATGCGATATGAGGTAAATAACTTCTGCTAAATCATCTATTTCCTGTTTTACACTAACATATCTATTGACATTCAACATTAAGACAGTCTGTATACAGTATCAATGGGATATGACTCTTGTTTTTTTGTTTGGTACGTACTGAATAATATTGTATAAAATTGATGATTTTATATATGTTCAATAAAACATAACACTACCCCTTTTTGCCACCTGAAATAATAAGTATGATTCTTTGGCAGAAGCCAGGGTGACACAAATTGAGGTTACAGAGAATGACTGATAACCACCCCCCACCCCTCCCAGTGCCAAATTTCCATAGCTATTTTCCGGTTGGAGTATTCCCTTCTGAAAAGAAACAGTCTAATTCAGAAAGTTTCCCATGTCTAAATTTCAAGAAGTGCAGACAAAGCCCGACACACATCACAGCTGTGGAAGTAAAAATGGCTTGGGAAAAAGTCACATTCGACAAGCTACTGTAATAAAAAAACTGCTGAAAAGTTCCCTTATATTGCCTTATATTACACTGTCATTTAGAGCCTTAGGGAGTGGAAAATCTTAAGGAGCGTACTGAATTCTCTGATAGTAACATGAATTGTAGAGGCTATTTTTCATTGATTGAATTAACAGTCTTTATTTTGAATGACATAATAAATGACATAATAAAAGACTGTTGCTATTCATATCATTTATAGTAAAAACATGCTATTGAAAAATGTTGTACATTTTTGCAGCTCAGAATGTAGTGTTTACAGTCCTATAAGATTTTGGATGGATTGTTTGAAGTTATGAATAAGCTACCTTGGACACTGCATTGTCTAGAAATAATATCAGAAAATTAACATATAAATTGAGAACCAAAAGAAAAAAAACAAAATACAGCTTTCGTTGACAAAAGAGTGAAGCTAGTCTAATCTTAAGTAAGTTAATTTTAATATCCCTGTGTTTAAAGCACCAAGACCTGTACTGTAATTCTTTGGGATGTGTTTTTATTCTTATATTTCCTTTCTTTTTTATTTTGTTTCATTTGAACCTATTGCCTTTAATGACCTTTTGACCATGGAGGCTGACAGTCTTTATACCCTAATTGCTTGAAGTTTAACCTGATCATGCTTAAAACAATTCAGTAAACAGTCAGATCTTTAAAGACTGATCTCTCAAAAGCTTTAAAAATGGCTGTTTTGTTGTTTTTTTTTCCCTCTGTGCAAAGCAAGCACTTAGTTATTAATCTCCAGGCTTCTTCTCAGCACTGAAGTTTGTTCAGTGGTAATGGCCCAGCAGGTTCTTTGTCTGTCTCAGTCTCACTCTCTTTTCACCCTCTTTCTTTGCCAAAGAGATTTCTGCATTCAGGTTACACACAATCAATATCTCTCACTCACTGTGGGGAGCTGACACAGACAATGTGGTGGATGTGTTTCAAGAAACACACACGACAGAAACATGGGCTGCCATGAAAGACACAGACTCGCATGCCATCTTCCATCCCACGCAGCACTAAACTTGTGCATTAAGATACAAGTGCACTACAGTAGCTCCAGTAAAATGATTCTGACCGTATTGGTTTTCCCAATAAAATTAAAAATATAAGTGGCATATTTTGTAGGCAGGTCACCTATCTCTAGTAAAAATGGATAGTCCAAATGTCTTATAATCTCTTATAATCCCATTTATTTTCCCCCGTCAGGAATATTTATATGCGTACATTTCTTTATGCAGCTTTATAAAGCTGTTGAGTACACAACTGTGCTATATTTAATCTGACAATGTTTGCAGCAAAAACAATCCCTTTAACAATTTCAATTTCACAATAGGAGTGTGCGCTTATTTTTCCATATTTTCAGCCTCTATAAAGCATCCCTGCTCTTGCACTGTTTTGCATATATACACTGTACACTAATATTTCTCATAAGCAATTTATCTGAGCATGCTGTATTTGGCAGTTATCAAAAATGTGACTTCTGTCAACTACAGTGTAGATGTATTTTAATTGTTATTCATAATGGGCAAACGTTTCTTTTTTAAAAGCCCAAATAAAAAAAGCATGCTGGAATTCTGTTTCAGATCCACCCAGCAATTAATTATAAATGGATAATAAAGGTGACATGTCTGAAGGCAACAAAACAGTTTTAGTGTCTGCTATCATGCAAATAACAGCCATCTTGTGTCACATGTAGTTTGTACAACTCCCTTTCATTTACTATTAACTTGATAACCAAACAAACACAAAAGCAGAGAAGCTGCACAAATAAAATGTGCTTCTACAATACAGGATATTAACAGAAAATTGATTTTATTTAAACATAAAGTTCAAGTTAAATGAATAGTGAGTCTGGAGCTGTGTCATTTATTAGCCTTCATTTTGTTTAAATCAAATTACCGGTACAAAATATTTCAGACCGCACAACAAAACATTATGACAGAGGGCTCCCCTAAGAATCTAGCCTGGATCCTGAGACAAACTTGAATCTCAATTACTTTACAGTTACAGTACTCACACAAAGGCAAATCATAAAATGAAATCTTTCAAAAACATTTCCTGCTGGAATTATTGATGCAATTCTCTTATTACAGTTAATGCCTTATTTGTAGTTTTGCTATATTTAATATTTGTTTATTTGCATATTGCAATTTCTTGCACTTTCTTCTTTGTTTTATCATCATTAAGAAAATAGCTACATCCCTTCTATTCCACAATTTGGTTGTCAGAATGATTTTACATTTCAGTAATAGTGTATTTAATAGTTGCAGCTAAAGCTGCAGACTCATTTTGGCAATAATACGGGGTTGAATGTCAAGGAGAATTCAGTTAGGGC
Source organism: Lepisosteus oculatus (assembly GCF_040954835.1). Taxonomy (NCBI): domain Eukaryota; kingdom Metazoa; phylum Chordata; class Actinopteri; order Semionotiformes; family Lepisosteidae; genus Lepisosteus; species Lepisosteus oculatus. The sequence goes on along the minus strand of NC_090708.1, from coordinate 11,208,900 downwards.
CTCTGTTCTTGCTAAAGCAGCAGGGATTTTTTTTTCCATGCCGACTCTGTCCTTTACTGTATCAGAACCACAAGCCTGACTTTTTCCTGTATAAAGAGGTGGTGGAATTACCCCCTTTACAAATTATTTTAATCAAAAATACTGCCATAAACATAAACTTCCTATTTCATGTGCTTTTGTACAACAGATGTTCATAAAATACATTCATGCTGATATGTAAATTTTCTTACTGTAGATACAAATATGGTAATAAAAATATCTGTACTGGTAATTAATCATGTATTTTAATGAGTGATATAATTCCAGTATTTAAAATAAAACTGCTACTAATACTTCAATCCAAAACACTGATGAGAAACATAATGAAGTATAATGCAATCTTTTCAGCAATGCTATACACACTTACATTCAGGAGGCAATTTCATGTACAGTATAAGCATCTCAAGGCATTTTGCACCTCAGTTCTGTAGGACTGTTTATGAATGCCAAGCAAAGCTTTAGATTACCATGTTGAAATGATATTTTATCCATCCATTTTCTAACCACTTTATTCAATCCAATACAGGTTTATACAGGTAACCAGACCCTATCCTGGCAAGCAACAGGCCAAAAGCTGGATACACCCTGGGCAGGAAATCAGTCAATCTCAGGAAGAACACGGACACACTTTCGGACCAGAGCCAATTTTATAGAAAGCCACTAAGGTACCTGTATGTCTGTATAAGGAAACAAGAGCATCCATAGGAAACCTACACAAACATCAAGAGAACATAAACTCCATGCAGATAGACCCGCAGATCTGGAATTGAACCCAGGGCCCCACTTCACCACCCACAATATTTCAAAAAGTACCATAGGTTGCACTTCAGATTTCATATGATTTCAACATATAAATATATTCTTTATACACATTAACTACATCCTATCTGCTTTCAGTGTATACATTATCAGGAATATCAAAATACAAAAAAATTAAAAGTGAATATTTAAATGAAAAAGTTTAAATTAACAGAAAAATGAATTTTAAATTATAGTTTAATTTAAATTTCACCTGAAACTCTTATTAATACTATACATAAACTGTTATTTTTAAAAAAAAAACTTTCAAAAGGAATTGGTTCATAGTCATTTAAAGCATAATTGCATACTTCACTTGTAAAATACTTAAAAAAAAACACACACATAGCCTCAGTACTAACAGAGCAATTGAATATGGTTGCTATGGTTACCTGTTCTAGTGAAGCAATTCTTTGCCATTAAAGCAATGGGATCTACCAATGGCAACATCCCTTATCTTAACTGCTTTGGGTTTCATTTTTGGCATTTTAATACAAAATTGTCATTAGAGACCTCCAAAAGTTATACAGTAACAATTATATCAAACACCTGGAGAAAACATGATTATCATAACATTGTAGAGATTCATGAAAGCCCACAGGATTACTCCATTGAGTATTATGACATCACTCAATAATTTGATCTTAAAAGTCCACAGGTTCCAATTTCTTGCACCTGTCTGAAGAAATATATATATAAAAAGGGGTCATACAAAACCTGATAAGGTGTACATTAGCAGATATTTTATCTGTTGGTATCAGTCTCATTTTGATAATGTACCATAATAATAGTTGTGCTTAAGATTGTACACTACCCCCAAACTTGTTTTTTGTGTAATAAAATAGAAAAATAACTTTGTGATCTAATTGCGTTTTTGTCTTGCAGGTAACCGCTACAAGGAATCATATTTCTTTCCACATTTTAGATTATAGACACTAAATACATGCACTGACATACAAAGAATTGGAACACTTAGCTCTTATACATTATACTGTATATATAATCACACATTTTGATCAAAGAATCCTGCTAAATTTTAGATGTTAATACAGATGTGATATACTGTCAAAATGAACACATTACAAAGTGAGTATCAGGTATCCCTAATCCTGGAACACAATCCTGGTAGCAGTGACAAAGATCTGACCAAGCTCTGGACAGACTGCTCAATCCCGTGATTAAAACACTCTTTCAGAGATGCTCCCTGGCCCATAGAAGATGGCAATTCTCAACTGTCCATCTCTCAACTGTCAACTTTACCCCTGGGTGACTTCTGAGCATGCGTTTGATTTTCATACACACGCTGATCTACAATCACTGCAACTATACAGTATATGGATCATTACTCCTGAATTTTCTCATGCTGTAGCCATTATAGCCTGAAATCTCTCCTGCATCAGTGTGATGACCCAGCAAAGATGTGACCTGTCCCTTTCTCTGGACTAGTCAGCAGCAGAGATCATCTCATTTGGGTGGTACTCTAGAACATTGCATACTCCAGGCAACTTCCCCCACAAAAAAAACCCTTCACTAATGCCAGCCACAACCTGGCAGTCTTCATTAATCAGGGAGGGAATGGTAGTACAGTAAATGTCATTATTTATATCTACTGTATTAAAACCACTTCTTTTGACTGGTTGAATCAACATGAACTATCATGAGAATGTTATACACGTTTTAAGAGAGAAGGGTAAATGTTTTTTTAATATTTATTTTTTGTCTGCCAGTTCTCAACTTTCTTTTATAATGCGTACATGTGATTACCGTTTGACATACAGGGTACCAACTGTGGTGCCATGGGGGTAGTAGACACCACATTGGGCGTAGACAGACTCTCAATCTCCCATCACTCCCCTTTAGGTTCCTTTAGTTTCTTACACACACTCTCCTCCAAGAGTGGTGATCACACTGACCCCCTCATCAGGGTAACAGGATACATTACTCCACATACTTTACTCCCGGGCCCTTCACCTTCAGAGTCTCAAGTTCATCCTGGTGTCCTCACTGCTAGGAACCTCCTGCTCTCAGACACCAACACAGAGCCTCCTGCTCCTACTCCATTAGATCACTGTTTCACACTCAACCAGTGCCTTAGACTCCCAGGTCCACCTCCAGCCCAGACATCCTCTTCCTAACACCACCAGGTTGGGTTACACAAATACACACTACCTACATCACGGAGTCTCTTCCGCACTACACACCATCCCGAGACCCAACACACTGTCCCTCTCCAACACCTCTAAGGGCATGAGAGTGAGACACCAGAAGTTGTCCAGCACACCTCACATCATGCCCAGCCACCACTACATGACACCATGCAGCTGCCAGCACTCCTCACTGTGCCCAGCCACTAGTACACTATCTCCCAGAGGGTGCAGCTAGATAGACCCCACTCACTTCCCTGATACCAGTGTATTGCCAGGGGAAGGGTCCCTCTACCACACAACCCACTCTGGTCCACACACAACTCACTCATACAGCGGACACGACAGCCCTGCTCTCACACCCTAGCAGGATGCTGTCCCTTTAAATCTTTAGACGATCTCATAAACCTCCGTTTCTTCTGTCAGTCTGCTCACAGACTGAGGTTTTCACTCTTTTCCTCGCAAGCTATTCCTCTCACAATCCCCTCCGGAATTGTCGCTCTTCCCCGCCCCCTCACGGGGTTTCTACAGCGGCTAATCAAGTCTTTGCTCACTCATACTGTACATGGCGGGACGCTCTTCTAACACCGCCCCGACTAGCAGCGTCTCACACCCGCTACTGTTATGCTTCAGCCCAGCTCTCTCACAGCAGAGCCTCCGCATTTGCTCTCACCACCGCAGCCACAGCAAAGCTGAGGTCCTGCTCAATCTTTCCCCCTTTAAACTACTTCTACACCTGCTGTTTATTCACTTAATCACGTCAGGTGTGGTTTCCACCGAAACGCGTCTTCCTTAATCCGGGGCTCCACTCCTGACACCAGAAATTCCCTAAACTGTACCACACAATTTAGTATTTTGTGAAGTGGAATTGTCTGGACTGCTTCCTGGCTTCCTGACTGCTAATTAAATAAGAGTTTACAGGTAGAACAGAGTCGAACACATCACAGTTCCGGTGGTACCATAATAATGTTTCAACCTAAATTTACATCATTTTATTTCTAAACAATAAAAGAAGCAGCATGGTTTTGAAAGAAGAGTATTCTCTATTTAAGGCTTTCAGATCTGAGGTATTTTATTTATTTAATTGTTTGGACAGACAACTGCTGTCCATACAATTAATAAGAACTTCATAGACTAACTTAACTCTCTGGGTCTATCACAAAACTACAGCTCATAAAAGAAGACACTTTACATTTCATGATTACTTAAGGAATCTGCCTTTTGAGCGTCTCTATAGCAACTTTCTTTTACCCTTTTAGAATTTCCTTTGAAATTAAAACATGAAATTCCTTCAAATGAAGAATATTATAGTCTCAACATTTGCTTGGGCCAGCAAAGTTAATGAACATGGCCAGTGTTACACTACTCATTGGAGGTTTTTCTCTCTAGATGAGGCTGTTGATTCTTATAGCACAACCCTCATTAGAATTATAAATACAGCAGTTCAGACTGACTCCATTTTAACAAGACATTATTCTGTATGGTTTAAGAGTGACCTCAAAACCTCCATTTGTAAAGTTCACTAGATGGAGAAGTGGTGGAATTCAACAGGGTTCTGAATTGACTTTGATATCTGGAAGGCCCTTTTCAAGCAATAACAAGGTTGTCTCGGAAAAAGCTAAGGCTACAATTTTCTAATTTAATTTTAAATGAGAAAAATAACCCTGCTTCTTTGTATAAAATAAGTTAGAAAATACTAAATCCAAAACCAGGTTTTCAATAGAATGGTCATGCCTGTAGTCATTTTAATTATTTTTTAAAGCTGTTTTTCTTTCAAAACCTTTCTTATTCACATGCAACTGTCTTTTACTGTCTTACAGTGCCTTGCGAAAGTATTCGGCCCCCTTGAACTTTTCAACCTTTTGCCACATTTCAGGCTTCAAACATAAAGATATAAATTTTTTATTTTATGTGAAGAATCACCAACAAGTGGGACACAATTGTGAAGTGGAACGAAATCTATTGAATTTTTGAAACTTTTTTAACTAATAAAAAAATGAAAAGTGGGGCGTGCAAAATTATTCGGCCCCTTTACTTTCAGTGCAGCAAACTCACTCCAGAAGTTCAGCGAGGATCTCTGAATGATCCAATGTTGTCCTAAATGACTGATGGTGATAAATAGAATCCACCTGTGTGTAATCAAGTCTCTGTATAAATGCACCTGCTCTGTGATAGCCCAAGGTTCTGTTGAAAGCGCAGAGAGCATCATGAAGACCAAGGAACACACCAGGCAGGTCCGTAATACTGTTGTGGAGAAGTTTAAAGCCGGATTTGGATACAAAAAGATTTCCCAAGCTTCAAACATCCCAAGGAGCACTGTGCAAGCGATCATCTTGAAATGGAAGGAGTATCAGACCACTGCAAATCTACCAAGACCTGGCCGTCCCTCTAAACTTTCAGCTCAGACAAGGAGAAGACTGATCAGAGATGCAGCCAAGAGGCCCATGATCACTCTGGATGAACTGCAGAGAACTACAGCTGAGGTGGGAGAGTCTGTCCATAGGACAACAATCAGTCTTACACTGCACAAATCTGGCCTTTATGGAAGAGTGGCAAGAAGAAAGCCATTTCTCAAAGATATCCATAAAAAGTCTCGTCTAAAGTTTGCCACAAGCCACCTGGGAGACACCCCAAACATGTGGAAGAAGGTGCTCTGGTCAGATGAAACCAAAATCGAACTTTTTGGCCACAATGCAAAACGATATGTTTGGCGTAAAAGCAACACAGCTCATCACCCTCAACACACCATCCCCACTGTCAAACATGGTGGTGGCAGCATCATGGTTTGGGCCTGCTTTTCTTCAGCAGGGACAGGGAAGATGGTTAAAATTGAGGGGAAGATGGATGCAGCCAAATACAGGACCATTCTGGATGAAAACCTGTTGGAGTCTGCAAAAGACCTGAAACTGGGACGGAGATTTATCTTCCAACAAGACAATGATCCCAAACATACAGCAAAATCTACAAAGGAATGGTTCACAAATAAACGTATCCAGGTGTTTGAATGGCCAAGTCAAAGTCCAGACCTGAATCCAATCGAGAATCTGTGGAAAGAGCTGAAAACTGCTGTTCACAAACGCTCTCCATCCAACCTCACTGAGCTCGAGCTGTTTTGCAAGGAAGAATGGGCAAGAATTTCAGTCTCTCGATGTGCAAAACTGATAGAGACATACCCCAAGCGACTTGCAGCTGTAATCGCAGCAAAAGGTGGCTCTACAAAGTATTAACGCAAGGGGGCCGAATAATTTTGCACGCCCCACTTTTCATTTTTTTATTAGTTAAAAAAGTTTCAAAAATCCAATAGATTTCGTTCCACTTCACAATTGTGTCCCACTTGTTGGTGATTCTTCACATAAAATAAAAAAAATTATATCTTTATGTTTGAAGCCTGAAATGTGGCAAAAGGTTGAAAAGTTCAAGGGGGCCGAATACTTTCGCAAGGCACTGTATATTGCTCTCTCCCTCCTAACTCAATTTCTTCTGTTTAATCCTGCAAATTGTTAACTGTACCTTTAAAACATTATCTATCATATCAAGAAAGTAGTTTTAAACTCTGCCTGTGTTCTACCAGTTTAGATGTTTGACCTAAACCGATATATTGAGGGTTTGTGAGAACCTCATGGTAGCTGATAATAGAAAAAAACACCTTGTTTAAATAGAACTTTCAGATGTGTTTAATACAATTAATGTCATGTCTTGATTACAAATCGCTTTCAGTCTCATAAAGGGTTTTGTGGTAAACTTTAGAGCTGATGTGCTTCCTTGTTTTTTACTAAGAGAAATTTGTCTCATTAGATGACTATCTGAGTTTCTGACTTGCGTTCTGGGCAGTTTTTTACAATCCTCAGGGTTCCATCCTTGGATTTGTATTTGCCATGTTTACAGGACATAATTAGAAAATACAACCTTGACTTTAATTTTCATGCTCAAGGGTATACAGTATATCATTCACACTACAGTTAGCATTAGTCACATTCTTACTGAATACCTAATTGAAATTCAGACATGGATGGCTATAAAACTGAGATTCTGTTAATTGGATCTAAAATGTGATTGACAATTTGCAACCAAATTGTCAAATGGTCATTTTTAAAAAAATGTATACAAAGTCTATAGTTTCATTTACTTTACTGGACTCTGGGATACTTCTTGAATTACTCAGAAATAAAGATTGAACGTGTTGTAAATTCAAGGCTTAATTATTGCTAAATCTAAATCTTATCTGAACAAACTGCAGTATGTCCAAAATTCAGCAGCCAGAATCCTGACCAGATCTAGTGCAAGTGTTCACATTACTCCTATCCTGGAGTCCTTGCACTGGATTCCGGTCAAATTCCGTGTAGACTTTAAAATCCTCATGCTCACCTATAAGGCTCTGCATGGCTTGGCACCTCAGTACCTGTCTGAACTATTATCGCCCTACTCCCCACCTCGCAACCTTCGCTCTTCTAATTCTGCTCTCCTTACTGTCCCCCAAGCCCGTCTACATTCTATAGGTGACAGGGAACTCTCCTGTTATGCCCCCAAGCTCTGGAACTCTCTGCCCAAGGATATCAGAGAGTCACCGTCTCTAAACTCCTTCAAATCCAGACTCAAAAACCTCTTCTTCAGAAAAGCCTTTACTTAACTGGTTCCATTCTTCACCCCTCTGCTCTTCTTAGTACCACCATCCACGGTCTCCTCTATATACAGTATTGTAATTGTGTTTTATCTTGTGTATTCTTCTTATTTATTGTTATTGTCATCCTGTAAAGCGCTTTGAGAAGCCACCTTTAAAGGTGCTATATAAAATAAAGTTTATTATTAATTATTATCATTTTTATTATTATTATTATTGTTATTATTGTAATTCCTTATTTGCTAATCTTTATTCTACTTAAATTAAAAGATATCCACTTGTTTGAAAATGCAGTTGGTCAAATGATTTCCCAACATATTAAACCAGTTCTAAAACATGAGAATCATCAAATTGACTTTAATATGACTGTTGATATACAGTACTAAACTACTCATGATCAAGGTATTTGATATATCCATGGGTTACTTACTGTACAAATACAAACTTTGATACTTTGGTTGTGCTGCAGTTGTGGGATTCAATTCTTCCAGGCTGAAATTATGAGGTTGTTTATATCCAAGATGATTTTTTTTAAATTGTGTTTTTAAACAATGCTGACTTTTTCTTTTCGAAAGCTCAATTTTTTGTTGCTTGGATTTTAATGCAGAAATCTGTTATGCTCTTGTGTAAACAATTTGATTTAAAAATTGACTTTCATTAAACAGCAAATCTAATGCTAATGATGAGGTGACATTTTTAAACTGCTTTGTTCAAAATAACGTTTTTATCTTACAACCTACAATTAAATTCTGACATACTGTAGTTCTCCTACATCGTGTAAAGTTAAGCAAAATCTAATTTGTTACTGTTTCGTTTTAAAAAAATGTGTATTGTCACTTGCCTTGAGCAATCCAATCAATCGTTATCCTATCTAAAATAAATTCCTACTGTACATTTCTATGTGAAAAACACATTGAGAGAAGACTTCAATTTTGTTAAATTTGCATTTTAAAAGTAGACAGTTTTTTTCCATTTTATTTCTTTTATTAACTTGGAGATCAGTGCGACGGTCAATTGCATGCTCACATGGAAAGTTGTGTGTGGAGGCCTTGCTAAAATAATTGAATGTGATAAAGCAAGTGCCTGTTGTTTGCAGATATTGCACAGCTATCCTTGGAACACCTTGCATTTCATAAGTTAAACATGTCAAGGAGCAGTCACTGGTGCTGTTGGAGTTCAGACTGAGAGACTTAGAGCTTTGCTTTAAAACTACGTTTTCTTTCCAAGTTTCCCATCTTCCCCAAATTATTTTGTTAATCCAGAGGCAAGATTGGAAGCATGTTTAAATAAATAATCTCATTCAATTATACAATATCACTAAAGATTTAAGCACTAAAATGTATCTCTTGACACCTCGTTAACCCTGGGATAACACAAACATGTCATCATCTAAAAATATACTCAAAAGAAACGAGATCTCCAATACTAGTTCCTGTAATTTTCTTGATGGAAATTATTCAAATGATGCCTCAAACAGTACAGTATGCCACAAAGACGTTTTGAACATCTGTGAAGACGTTTTTTTTCTGAGACTGTCAGCACACTTTTATTGATTTTGTCTATGCGGGTCGCCCCATGTCAATAATAATGTAGCTCATATCAGCATTTATAGCACATAGTACGTTCTTTTCACAATATGATTTCAAAAGATGCGATCAGACACAAACCAATAAAAAAAAGTCCAAAATGCTCATTCTAGATTACCCTGGGGACCTGTCATCCACTGGTTTACGTGTTTTAAACACCAGCAACCCCACTACATAAAAAACAGTGACTTCTTGTAATGAGTTTCTTGTACATGAATGCAATTTATAAGAGCTACAGGGCACCATAAATCTTTCATTCGCATGGTTCTGCTCAGCCAGAAGTACAGGAATGCCAGGGTCTATCGGGATCTTAGTTAGCTGCTTCAAACACTACAGCCCCAGCATGCGCACAAATGATAAGCTGCCGTTCTTCTGCGCCGGGAAAATTAATCCATCCTCTAGCTTGCTGGCCCCTGATCTCGGACAACCTAATTAGAGGACACAAGGTTTTTTAATGCAAAATCAGGAGGAATGCAGACTGACTGATATGCAAATTACTCCTATGGTTAAGCATTTCAGCAATCAGGCCAAGGTTCCAGCTCTGCATGAGTAATTCCCTCTCCTAAAATAGTGGGTTTGAGCACTCCAGGCATGCAAATACTCTACACTATTAAGGTATGTTAGACAGTGTAGGGATCTTTTTTTTAATTATCCCCTCAGTGTGAGGTACAGTGTAGGTGCACCTCCAAAAATCCTATTTTTACTAATGTTTTTTAAAAGTATTTTAAAAAGTCAAAATTGTTTTATTCTTGCAAAAACAAATTGTATGTCTTCCAAATAACATAAGAGTAGGAAGTACTCTACTGTGGTACACTTGTGCTTGTTTCATTGCATTTACTGAAGAGAAGATATACATCTTCCAGCCAAGGATTTAATGCCATTCATTGGTTCAGCCTCTTAGATTAACCTCACATCAGTGTGCTATTTCACTATAATGTGAAATCTGTGTTATAATGTACTGTATAATGTAGTAGCAAATAAACAAAAAAAACTTTTTGCAACGTGCCAAATCTATACATGCCATAATCTCTCAGTGCTAATTTATATCATTTACCAATTAAGGAACTTTAATTTTACAATATTACCAGTAATTGAAATCTTATTAGCATTTAATGATTCCTTTACAAAAGTTTCAATTGTAAAATCCGAATGAATCATTTGTTTCAAAGCTACATTTCAAGTAGAGTGAAGCTTTACAAAGAATTATACAGATGATATAATTATATAGATGATTTAATTTTGCACATTGCCTGTTGTCTCTGTCTTCTTTTCCTGCACAATTGTATTGTTGTTTGTACTGCTTACCGTCTGAGAACTAGCTAAATAGCATTTCATTATTGTAACAAACAGTTCTTTCCGGACCCTATGCGGACGACACAATCCAAAGAAGTGGGAAACACTAGGAAAAGGTCATGCAGGGATACGGGGCTGAAAACAGGGGGGAGTGTCCAAAGTGCGCTGGTGCACGGAGAAGGTGTGGCCAAGGCAAACAATCCAGAAGTAATCCATAGAGGGAATCCAAAAACACAAGAATAAGTCCATAGCCAGGTGATCCATCCAAACAAGGAATTAAAACCATGAACCGGGTCGGAACCGACGGACAGGGAACGGGAACAGAGATTATAACCTTAACGGGACCAGGCGCTTCCAGGTCCCGGACTCGCACGGTGGGGAAACCAGATGCAGAGCCAGGCTGAACGTCAGCGCCTGGCTTTTAAGGTGGGCTGGGAAAAGGGGTCAGGTGCACAGAATTAAGTCTAAAGTGAAAGGGCTGGAGCACCCTTAAGGAGGGGGGACTATAATAGTGACAATTATACCATATACAGTACCTGTGAATGGGTTTAATGAAAATAAACTTGAAATTGAACTTGATATAGAGACTTGTGTAATTGCAGTATATAGAGAAAAAATGTCTGTCAAGTGCTTCCTGTTTTTATTTACTGTACATTTTATATTTTTTCTATATTGCTTTAAGATTGTTTTATAAGACAAAAAGAAACTCGAAAACATTTCTGAAGGTTTATAAACAAGCTTTGTTGTCATTAAATGTTTTAGTAATGAGACAGTAAGGTTATTATGGAGAAATGGTTATTACTGTAACAAATAATAAATAATAATTATGTTTTTACTTATGTGTGTAAGTAAACCTGACTTGGGACACAAGCTTATAAATTGTCAATGTAGTGTGTAAATGCTAACCCTAACCCTAACCCTACCTGGGGTGTCAACTGAGCATTTCTGCTCTTTCTATCTGAACGTCTCTGGATATAGGATTTTGACATGTTCCCCAAACCAAAAAGAATGAATGGGAAACAAACAAGACCACTGATATAACCACTTGCATTTGAATGACATTCAATAATGCTTGGTTTCAACTTTTGATCCAACAGTATTAGTTTTGGAATACAATTGCCACGCGATACACCGTGATAACCAGGCCATTGGGAGTTTCTGAAAAATAATTTTCAGATAGGAGGTAAAAACCACTCGTCCTAAACCTGACTTGGGACCCACAATTCATTCCTGAGCTTAAAAATTGTCAAAGTAGTGTGTAAATGCTAACCCTAGTCCTACCTGTGGTGTCAACTGAGCATTTTTGCTGTTTCTATCTGAACGTCTCTGGGCACAGGATTTTGACATGTTCCCCAAACTAAAAAAAATGAATGGGAAACAAACAAGACCACTGATAGAACCACTTGTATGTGAATGACAATCAGTAATGCTTGGTTTCTTGTTTTGATCCAACCAAATCAGTTTTGTAAAACAATTGCAGAGCGGTGCACCGTGACATCCAGGCCACTAGGAATTTCTGAAAATTATTTTTCAGATAGGAGATAAAAACCACTTGTCCTAAACCTGACTTGGGACCCAAAATTCATTCCTGAGCTTAAAAATTGTCAAAGTAGTGTGTAAATGCTAGCCCTAACCCATCTGAGGTGTTAACTGAATGTTTCCATGATTTATATCTGAACCTCTCTGGTCATCAGACTTTGAAACGTTCCCCAAACCAAAAAGTATGAGTGGGAAACAATGAAGACCAATGATCAAAGCTGTTGCAAGTGAACGATATTCAACAGTGCTTGGTTACATTATTGATACAACCAACTTTGTTTTGGGATACAATTACGGAGTGCTGCACCATGCCATCCAGGCCCCAGAGAGTTTCCGAGAAAAAAAAATTCAGATAGGAACAAAAAATCACTCGTCCTAAACCTCACCTTGGCCCTAAAATCCAGCGCTGAGCTTAAAAATTGTCTTAGCAGTGCGTGAATGTTAACCCTTACCCTACCTGGGATGTCAACTGGGCATTTCCATGATCTTCTGTAGATGACTACATTTTCCTAAGTAATTCAGGTGGCTAGCTCCATCAGCATGTGTAGGCTGCAAAGGAACAAGTAATAGGTTTATTCCATGCTGAAAAGAGAAGAAAGCACACCTTAAGAAAGCTCCACGGCCGAAATGTTGTGTTTTCTTTCTTCTCTTTTCAGCATGGAATAAACCTATTACTTGTTCCTCTACATTTTCCTAATATGACTACTAAGAAATATTACAGAATGTTACGGGCCAGTCTGAAAGTTATTTGTGCTCAATCATAAGCAGTCTAAATGCTCAGAATTCATAAAACAAATCACCAATATCAGTAAGTGACTCATACAGGTTGACACAGGAATTCCATTGTATAACACCTACAGTACCACATTTGGCTAAGTAGTTTTTGAGACTTATGTTGTGATTTGATAAGTTTAAACAAAAGAAGTTGAGCAGTGGACAATCAAGTTACCATAACAACACGTGAGGTTTGTCAGAAGAATCAAACAAAAGGAATTTGAATAAGGTTTGAAAATTATAAAGTTTTTTTTACAATTGAGTTGCTTATCTGCCCCAAGCTACTTGGCAACTGGGGTTTTTTAACACGACTACTTAACAAGGTAAAAAAAAACTTATCATTATAGGTTTCTGGAACTCTAAAGATTAAAGGGAAGGTAAAAATGATGTTTTATTAGAATGTAATTATGCCAATATTCAAACATTTAAAGGTAAACACTTCATATTTATTGAGCACTCAGGCACTGAAAATATAAATGCTTTTCTAATCATAAACGTGATGTTTAAAGAATGTACATCATAATTATTTGGTAATGTTTGTGTAAGGCCCTGCCTTGAAGTAAATGCACAGTTAAAGCCTGAAATGGCGTCACTGTGAGAGATGCCCCTCTCCTGCAAACAGTGACAATTCTCTGTTACCTCTTTAACTGTCATTCAGAGAAATTAAATTTAAAATTAAAAAACTTCACTCACTCATTTGAGACTTTACAGAGCAAAACATGAGAAAATAAAAAAACATCACTACTGTACAAAATAATGAAACTGCATATTTAATGTCCCAGCCACCTGCTTGTGCATACCAAAAAAAGGTTAAGATATTGAGGACCTGTACCATGTCTAATGAAGAGTAGTTCCGACAGATGGGTACGAAGGGAGAGTGCTGAAGACAGGTCCTGTTTTTGTAGCTTCACCTGCCCCTGCATATTACGATTTTCACAGTGTCACAGTACTGCAGTTGACAGTGTACCTCACAGAATTCCCTGTAGCTGGCCTTGGATGTTGGACAGAATCCGAAAGTGGACAAGCAGCTGTCATTGTGCCAACCTACCACAGCTAGCACCATGGCAGAAATTTACATTACCACAACCGGCTTGGCAAATTGGACTGGGTAGCCTGTAGAAATAACTGAAAAAGTAAAAAGCTCTTTCTGCTGTGATGTCTTTCCCTTCCGTTGACAGAATTCTAATTTGATATTATTGAGAAAAAAAATGATATTGAACCAGAATAGTAAATTGACTTAAATTATTTTTGTTTGCAAAACTTTTAAAAAAATGTTCTTTTTATATGGACACTGGAGAATCATAAGTCAATGTTCTGTGAAGGGATTTTTTTAAGAGGTTCAAAAAGTATTAATACATCCCTTAAAATGGCAAAAGCTCTTGTACTAACTGTAGTGAAATGCTACATTATCATGAGTCAGTGCAATAAGAAAGAAAAATACATTGCAGAATATGAAACCTAGGTATAAAAGATTCCTAAGGTTCCAGTAAGGAGACGTGATAGTTGACTACTGAACATACCATTACAATACAGTGATTAAAATTATATTGTGGTTCTTTATCTGCTTCTTTAAAGTTGAGCTAGTTGAAATAAGAAATGGCCTTTTAAAGCTCCCAAAGTAAATCCTACAGTACAGTACAAACTGTAGTCCATCACAAGCCTCACAATTCTAGCATTTCACTGGAAACTGTTGAAACTCGCTGTCCATAAATGAACTTCTGACATATTGTCAGAGATAAGGTAGAAGGAAAGAAAGTGACATTTACTTTTCACCATTAGTTCTCAGGAAGACAAAGGAATGCAAGAAAGGAATAAAAGCACTCAGACTTCAATAGAAACCTTTACATTTCATTACATTAGTGAAAATATGGCAGATGAAGATGATATACTGCAATTGTGGAGTGAGCACCAGATTTTTGCTTGACATAGCGAAAGCATAGCACAATCCAAAAAAGTTTTACTATATTTTTTCATGACAAGCCAATTAAGCCTTCTACACACTCCATAATCCTTGGAGTTGTATGGTAAATGGCAGAATTACTTTAATTCTTTGTACTGTTCTTGTGTAACCAAAGCTGGTAGAAAATATCCATAGCTTCTATGTCAGCTTTGAAGATGCTGCCAGCCGAGCTTTGGCAAGCAGTGAACTTCAAGTTTTTCTTTCACCACCTGTCACAACTCAAATATAAAGCCAATTGAAAATAACTGGATAAGACTTAATGCAGTGGCACAACAAGGTTTTGCAAACCAATTTATCAAAATATTCAGGTTAGATAGCTTAGGTACAGTATTTACTCTGTCAGTTATGAAGTTTCATCCTTTATCAATGAAATAATATAACTAATATAAAAAACCCATAGGAGACTTAAATCATAGGTAACTGTAAATTACGAGATCCTTAGAACAGATCTGTAGAAGTTATATTTCTATCAGAATAGAAATATTCTATTTTTTCTATTAATTATTCACAGATGCTTCACCCTATAAAGGGTCATGGTGAGATTGAGTCTAACCCAGCAGACACAAGACACAAGGCAAAGCTGCACCCTGAATAGAACACCAGTATACACACACACAATCACAAAAGACACACAAAAACAAACAATTTACACCAAGAAGAAATAGACAAATGTGGTGAAACCTCACATAAACACATGCAATAACATGCAGACACACAGAGGGAGACCCATAGTACCCATTTATTTTCTATTTGTGAAACTTTTCATGCAGTACCATTTAGTATATTTTATTTATCTCATTTTAAAAATCATTCTGACAGTAGCTCATGTCTTCTGTACATAATGATATCTGAAAAATGCTGAATAAGGAGTATTGACATCCTTCAATGGGAGCAGATCATTAAATCTCCATCCCCATTAAAATGCCCAACAGAAGACACTGAAATATTAATGGAGAAGGCTTTTCACTAGTCAAGATTTACATAAACTTAAGAAGCATTCAGTGCCCTGTAAATTATTGATTAAGAAAATTTCATTTAAGCTTTCATTACAACTCATAACAAATGAACATTTAATGAAAGTTAGCTCTGAGTACTCTCACTAATCACAGAAACAGAAGCTTAGAAATCTATTAAGTGTCTTTGTTAATATTTATGTATCGGTTTCAAGTTTTGTTTAGTTAATTCACCCAGGAAAACCCACAGGTTTCAGTTTTTGAACTTTTTACCCTGAATTGTTTAATTCCCATTCACATAGAATTTTAGTCTTAAACAGACGTGGAAAAAATGTGAACAGAAATAGTATGTTTCTGTTTTAGATACTTCAATATCTTAAGGAGATATTCAATAGAAATTGAATATAGAAATAGCATTTAACTACAAAACTACTGGAAAAGGAGTTTTCTGCATGGAGGATTATATTTAATTTACTATGACAGTAGTGTGAAATGTAACAACTGTTTGCACACAAGGAAAAATAATGACCAACTTCAACTGGTCATTAACCTACACAAGTCCTAACTTAAGATACCATTTGATGAAAAAAATCAATGTTTTCAATTTTACAAAAGGAGCTTAAACCACTGTAGTTTAATGAAGTGTTTTGTACAACAAACCTGCTGTCACATTACATATGTATAAATTGTCACATTTGTAAACAAAGAAAATATAAATACAGAAAAGTGAATAATGAAGGTTTAGAGAAATAGCAGTAGTTAAAGAACACTTACTATGAACACTGGGTGTCCTAAATCTTGATTGAAGAGTGAATGATCCTCTATGATGATGTCTTGTTTGATCGTCGGTCCACTTGTTGGTGCTACACAAGGTATGTATGCTGAGAATAAGTGTTAACACAGGAAGTTGGTGGAGTTCGTGATGTAAAAGGACCATAGTAGAGGTGGTGGGTGTAGTGTAAGGGGATTTGTTACTCACAAATCTGCACTGATCCACTTGGAAGTGACATCTGAAGACCAGCTGTGGTGCTTGTTGTCTTGCAAAGGTTTGTGACAGTTTTATTTACTGAATGTGTCAGCTAAAACACATTACCTACATGCATTAAAGTGGTTTTAAACTTTAGGTCAAAGTATTGTACAGCTTATGTGGTCACTTGAGATAAACAACTGAAAACAAGCAATAATTATAAGGAGCAAAGGCAGGTCATTCAGCTTCCTCTAATTCTGCTGCAGTCTATTTTGGACCTGCCTTCTCCCATGTGATCTTAAATGAAGTTAGAAATATGCCAAAGTAAATGGTATATACTGAAGTATGATGTTATTAATACAAACTGTACCCTTCCAAGGGGAAATTAACCTGGGAATTATTGGGATCTGCTTCATTAAACATAAAACCTTTATCATATACAGTAGATGGTTTTTAAATGTAGGCAAAAGGGTAGTTTAACCAAAGAGTCTTTTAATGTTTCCCCTATACAGATTTGACCTTTTAACTGAGCCGAACATGAATCAAGTAGAAACCTTTTACAATGCCTCAAATTGAACTCCAGTGTAAGAGAGCTGTGAGTAGTGCCATTACTTTAATCCACAAGTTTATAGAGTATAGTGCATAACTGATAAAGGGCAGAAAGACAAAACTCCGGCTCAGGAAACATAAGAAGCAGCAAACATTGAAGTATCACATCAGAAATGATAGTCTTGGGAATACAGCAAACTTAAGGTGCTTGTGTGTTTGTTGGCCTGACAAAAGTGTCCAGAGTATGTTAACTTCATACATGAGGAACACTAAATGGTATTGATTTGAAATTTGAAACATGCAGTGGACCTTCCTTTGATTAAGGCTTCTGTGTTGGGTTGTAACTACAGCTTTCTTAAAGGTAACAAAATATTCACGGGCCAATCACCATTTCCACCCAGGTGGAGGCAGTATTTCGAATCAAAGTGACTGTGTGAACTAGCCGCCAAATTTGCTGAACGGTTGGAAAAAACAGTTATCCACCTTGCGTATCCTCCACATACTATACATCCGTTACCACTTCACAAGGCTACAGAGGCCCTGATAATAAAATTATATAGCCCAGTCCCTGAGCCACTCCTACACCCCTTCTTGGACTTCACTGTGATCACTGAACTTCAGACCTTGTAGATGAAACTTGAAGTGCATGATATGCAGACTTTAGGGTGTTTCGGGGAATAACAGTTGAAATAAAAAATCTTCAAGGCTCAAGGTTCATAATGTAGCCTTTTCCAACAAAAAACATTTACTGACTCCTGGACATAACTTTGGACTGGGTGCGTTTTACGGATTACAGCCTATACTGTATGTTACGACCCCAAGTGTCTAGGGGAAAAGGGGTGTAACATTTAGGATAATTCTTTTGGAAACAGAGAGGTTTTGGTGAGGGACTAGGAAGCGTGATAAGGGTAAGGAACTAGAGTGGTGCCAAAGGAAAGAAAATAACAAACAAAAATGGAGCTGGCTAGGACAGTGAGGGGAAAGCTAATCTGACTACAAGAGAAACCCCGAAACACACGGTATTCGGCGTCTTCAACACCCTAGCTAACCTGCACTGACTACCCAAAACCATACAAGACAAACGGCACTCACCCGTACTAAACTAGTGTACTAATACAAAATTAACTAAGTGTGTAAGTGTACCCAAAAACCTAAACTAACCTTATATACAAAAGTTCACACAAAAACACAAGTGAACCAGGAAGACAAATAAGGGAAAACAAGAGTAATAAATAGGAGCAGGGTACAAAAAGAGCACAAAAGTTGAACATGTAACACTGGGGCAAGGTAATGACAAAACAAGGATGAACACACAAACAAACGAAAGTACAAAGAAACTAACGTAAAACCAACAAAACAACAAAGCTGAAGCTATACGAAAATACACACACACAAAGCAAAACAAACCAACAAACAAAGCCGAAGCAATAACCAGAAGCGAAGCGAAAACCGAACGGGACCAAAATCAAACGAAAGGCCTCTCCTTGCTGAAAACCTCCAGGTTATATACTGAATAAGATGTGTTCTGATTGGCTGAGGCTAATTAATGATGACATCATACTGAAACAGTGGAGTGATGGTGGGCCAATGGGGAAGGGAGAACAATCAAGGGTCAGCAGTGTGGAACATAGAAAAAACACACACAGAACACACACTGGGACGTAACACTGTACTATTCAATAAATCCACCTACAGTGGTATCTATATCATGAATTGACGCATGATTGTTGTTGAAAATCAGGTGCTATATTCAACAGATTGCTCCTACAGTTTCTCTGTGGATGCGCCAGCAGGTTTTTTTCGGGAAAAAAACACCTGAAGAAGGCTCCGCATCTGAAAACCTATGTTTCTTTTCTTTTCAGCGTGGAATAAACCTTTACTTCTTCCTTTGCAAAATAGATTGTATGCACATAGATATGAATAAACATGTGACAACATTTTTACATATACAGCATATACTGTACTGTATATACATTATAATTACTTCATGGGATTTCATAGAACTCAACCACTACACTGTCCAAGGGATTTATTTAAAAAATCCCTTATCATTTTTTATATTCAACAATATTGACATATTTCCAAAATTAATTACAATGTTTTCATATATTTTAACTAGGGTTCCTCAACACTGGTCCTAGAAAGCCCAGGTACAGTTATACTTATAGATCACTATAAATCATATGTTATTTAATGTTTAGGAACACTAATCTTTAAAGCAATGGATTAATTAGGCAAGTAATATTTCACTGAAGGGAACACTAGTCCTTGAGGGTTCAAGGATAATCTGTTAATATTCTTAAAATTACAAACACACCACCTGTTTAAATGATCATAGTTATATTTCTCCAGGTCTATAAAATCTGAATATTTAAAGGTTGCCTATAATATTTCCTGCACTGGAGCTCTCCAGGACCAGGGCTGGAGACTACTGTAAAATGATTGATCAAATTACTATAAACTTTCATTTTATAATAGTAAAAACACATTAAGATTTTATTGTCTTGTATTATGTTAGTTTTTTAGTAGAGTCACTCAGTTTCTGGAAGATATTATATAAATCACGGGTGTTTGACAGTGTGTATTGAAATTATGATTTTGGGTTAATCTGTAATGTAGGTTAATTGATATCTTGAAATTGCCAAGTACAGGTATGTAGGCCTATTGTCTGCATGTTAGGCTTTGACTCATTGTAACTTTAACGATGCATGATTTGAAAACGTGTGGATGGTTTGTTATAATTGGTCACAGACTGTGGCAACAGATAAATGTAAATAGGCACAGCAGAGGAACATCACAGCAGTGTAAATATAATTGCAGCTTTTGTTAGTGAAAGTGCATATTATTTAATCCTGAACAAAGAAATAACTTGGGCATGTGCAGAAGCAGATTGCCAAAGGCAAAATAAAAATAATATGACAGAAGAGCATCTCCCTGCAAACATTTTAAAGCTACAGGACACATCAAGAATCATTTAAGTGCTACAGTAAATCCTTCAGGCATTGTTCTATAAGAAGAGGAAAACAAAAAAGCAACAAGATATGACAGCACCTAAAAATCTATCAATGCGTGAGACAAACCTGTCAATTACTCTTATTTCAGCATTTTTTAAAGAAGCTCTCTGCGTACTATATTATGTTGCCATGAACAGTTTTCAAGTGGAGGAAGTTCAGCCAGTGTGGTCATTGCTGATCAAAATTACATATATAATAATAAAGAAGAAATAATCTGTCTTTCATCAATAAAAAGCACAGATAAACTCATTATTGTAATGCCCTTGGATTTACTATAGATATACATCACTGTTGTGCAAAGATCTGCCTTTAAAAGCAGCAAGTGGGCAACCTCATGGACGAGGAATAAAATATCCAACACAAGGGATAAATGTGCCACATTGAAATCTCAGCTTAATGCCAGACAGATAACAAGGTAGACTAAATAATTGTTTTCCCTCAAGGTTTATACAATGTCTTTGAAACAGTATTTAGATGCTTCCCCCTCAGTGTCGTTGCTCAAATGACACATGGACATGTATCAACAACCGCACACAGCCAGTACTACACCATTTGTTTCCTTTTATTCCAATGTCAAAAATATATGTCAAACTTTGCAAAAGCAAAAGTGTGATGTAGGCATTATGTCTTATACTCTTTAACTTACTACCCCTGATGCTTTTCTTACAAAGCATTCTAACTGCACTACTAAAATAATTGTGTTGAATACATTGCTTGAAAAAAACAATATGCCATTTTTAATCTTCAGCAGAACATTCTTTGCCCTTGTCCACATTAGAAGAGCATTTGTTTTGTGCTTCTAATTAAAAGTGACTCAGTGCTGCACAAATAATTCCTGATGTGTTCCTCTGATCACTTAAAAATACATCTGTCTTTCTGTTAGATAAATCTTCACAATATGGATTAGGTAGGTATATAAATGTTTCTCAGAAAAGAAACGAAAAGCAGAACTAGGAAAGTATTACCAATTCTTTTATCATGAATCTCTGAATTCCTTAAAGCTGCTATACTCTCTAAATGAAACCTGTTTCATCTGTGCAATCCTGCAAAGCTCGATGGAATTGTGATCAGAAGACTGGGTAGTTCAAGGATTTATTGCTTTCTTAGAAAAAACTAAAGGAATATCACTTGGCTCTGCCATATCCCAGCCATATTTCTGAGATCATTATCATGCTAAAAGCAGAAATTTATTTTTGTTTGGACTTATAGTTTATTACTACCTTCACAGAGAATTGTTTAAAGAATATTACACAATGTCACAAAACCAGAAAGTACAATAATAGCAGTTCAGACTCTCACACGATGCTAATGATGATGTTCTCCTAAAAAACAAGAGATTAATCATGTCAATACTCAACATTCCAGATGCTTTATATGGGATTATTGTGTGCTTTCTATGTCTTATTAGACACATCTGCTAGTTACTTTCTTTTAAATGTTCTTTGTACAGAACACCACATGCTTATATTTAATGTAATATTTCACCATAGGTTTGCTACACTTGCCCTGCTTGGCTGAAGAGGGCAGTATTACACCCGCTGTGTCACAGCTGCTGTGGCCAGAGGCCGTGCCTTCTCTCTTACTGGATGGCCGTGGAGACAATCTATCAGATCACCTGGCTGTTGTGAGATCTCTTGTGGCAGCAGATTCTCTGAGGGCGTTTAAACCGCTTCAAAGAGGAGCCACCTTCCAGCATCCTGGCAGAGCCCTTCCTGTTCCTTGGTTCCAGTCTTCGTGGGTTCTGCTTGGGAGCTGCTGAGCGAGGACCTCATTTTGGACCTGGACCTCAGCAGACCATTCCCTCTGCCCGATCTTTGGCCATTGATCCCCTTAATCCACCCTGACAGAGCGTGCGGCTTGGTCTCCAGTGAATACCATGTGTCTCGTTCAGCCTGCAGACGCACATGCCTAGTGGATGTCTACGACAACAGGGTAGTGTTGGGGGAATATTTCCTGGGGGCGGCAGTGGTTGTAACAGTTTTTATATGTTCTGTTATGCAATTAAATTACACATTATTTGGAATGCTATTTAAATATATGGCAAAATTACCTACTTGAAAGCCTGCTGAATATGTCAATGACAATATTATGTTAAAAGTATTCCTAAATTATGACACACTTAAAAGTAAAAACAGAATGCAACACTGCATTATTTCAATGAGAACTGCAGAACTGAAGTCTTTAAGAGTTTCTTAAAAAAACAGTATCCTTTGGCAAATACCAGTCCTGCACACCTTGTCTTGAAATAACTCCCCTCAAGTTGACAGAATCCTTGTCACTACAATTTGCCCAATATATCTCCAGTTACTCATGGCAGCCATTGAGAATAATTGGGTATTCCTGGTGTGTGTCCTGTCAAATCAGGTAGTCTGACGTCAGGCAGGCATGTAGTTTAATATTTTTACTAAGGAAGAGAGCACCAATAAATATGGAAGGTGCAGTAGTTCCATGCAGCAATACTTATGGCACTATTATTATTATTATTATAATTATTATTATTATTAATATTATTATTATTATTGACAGCACAAATGTAGAGCACTGTGACACATGGTTGAAAACTGGACTTCGGGAAGGTGAACTGCGTGTTCTTACAATATTTGTTTGGGTTTCCTCTGGCTATTCCAGTATCCTCCGATGATGCAAAAACACACAGGTAGGCTCATTGACTTCAGGGACAATTGGCCCTTGCATGAGTGTGAGTGTGTGCTTGTGTCTGTGTTTATGTCTGTCTGCCCTGTGAACAAATGGCATCCCATCCAGGGTATAGCATGCCTTTCTCTTGCTGCTAACTGGGATAGGGTCTGCTCCCCAGGGACCCTCAATGGTGAGAAAATTGATAGATTATTATTTGAATAATAACATAAAATTCACAACACATAACACTGTAGTTACAGCTAGCAAAAATAGTATCATTAACACCACATTTCATGTATAAACTGTTATGTGCAGATTTGAGTCATACATAACAGCTATTGGAGTCTTGGGACTCTCCCAACATGAAACCATTATTACTGTTGCAGAGAAAACTAGTCACAGGCAATTTTAAATAACTAGAAAACTAGGAAAAAAAACAGAATGATAGTGAAAATGGCAAAGTTCTAACTGTGAAATGTAGAAATGTTTCACATTATGATGCATATTATTTGTATGGAACAAGTAATAGGTTTATTCCATGCTGAAAAAAAGAAAAAAGAAAACACAACGTTTCGGCTGTGGAGCCTTCTTCAGGTGTGTGTATGCCTTTCCATGCAGTAAGAAAAGTCCACTTGAATGACAGAATAAACTGTACTCCACTGGTACAGCCTTGTTTATAGCAAGATGCTCATCAGGTCACCACTTTTATTTCTGACATGTCAAGCAGTCTTCTCTTCAATGACAGCACTGCTGCTCAGAGTCTTAAAAATCACAATTATAAACAGGGCAAGGACAAGAAGACATTTGTCACCCCCAACAGAGAGGTGTCCACAACACGGGGCGTACTACCACATATCGGCAGGCTTTTCCTTTATCAAAGTGGAGTCGTGAAAAATTCATTTATATTTTTTGCTGTTTATAGATCATCTTGATGGACAGGCAGCTTTCAAATGATGAATGGATCTGTGGTCATTTCTTAAAATGCAAGTGAGACTTGGCAAATACACTGTTGGCAATAGTAAACATACACAGTGCTGTTCATGTTGATAGTTGCAAGTTCTGGAAGTGCAGTCTAAAGTGAATTATAAGTACAGACATTCTGCCATTCTCAATCATTGTTAACCTAGTCATTTAAGTCTCAAAAGGCTAAATGGGAGTCTTAAATGTGCTAGATATAGCAGGTACATTGTGGTATGGCCATAGGGAACAATAGCCTTTCTGTTGTTTTGCCTCAAGCTCCAGGGTGATGTGTGATTGCTTGCCTGAAGTGGCAGGTTATGCTTCAATGGATAAGCTTTCAAGTACAGAACAAACTTTGTAACGTACAGGTACAGTGGGAAGAATATGGCATAGTTTTCAGTCAAGAGAAACAAAATTACAGTTCTCTTTGTTCTTTAATGGTGAGCAATAACTGCATAGAAGAATGAGGTGGCCATTTGCCCCATCTACTCTTGCCACACCAGTATTCTCATTAAAAAAGTGCAGAACATTTAACAACAAAAACTCTGGCATGGAACCGGTATTACCAACCTATGGAAAAGATCAGTGTGATTCTTCAGTGAATGTTTCATGTCAATGGGGGAGAGAATAAATTAATGCTTGGATACATGGTTAAACTAATACCAAGAAATTTCATTCTAAACTATAATCCACTGCCACAATCTCTATATGGTTCTAGGCTCGAAACCACTATACAAGTAATTATTATAGGCCTGTTGGGTATTGTTACGTCCCAGTGTGTGGTCTGTGTGTGTGTTTTTTTTTTTGTTCCACACTGCTGACCCTTGATTGTTCTCCCTTCCCCATTGGCCCACCATAACACCACACTTTCTGTATGTCATCGTGATTAATACGCTTATCAGCCAATCAGAGTGCATCTTATTCAGGATATAACATGGAGGTTTTCTGAAGGAAAGAGCCTTTCGTTTGACTTCGGTCCTACTTCGCTTCGCTTCGCTTCGCTTCGCTTCGCTTCGCTTCGCTTCGTGTGTGAGTGTGTGAGTGTGTGAGTGTGTGAGTGTGTGAGTGTGTGAGTGTGTGAGTGTGTGAGTGTGTGAGTGTGTGAGTGTGTGAGTGTGTGAGTGTGTGAGTGTGTGAGTGTGTGAGTGTGTGAGTGTGTGAGTGTTTTTTTATAGCTTCGGCTTTGTTGTTTTGTTGGTTTCTGTTAGTTTCTTTGTACTTTTGTTTGTTTGTGTGTTCATCCTTGTTTTGCCATTACCTTGCCCTAACGTGTTACATGTTCAACTTTGTGTTCTTTTGTACCCAGTTCCTGTTGATTACTCTCGTTTTCCCTTATTTGTATTCCTAGTTCACTTGTGTTTCTGTGTGAACTTTGGTGTATAAGGTTAGTTTAGGTTGTTGGGTACATTCTACACACTTAGTTGATTTTGTATTAGTAACACTAGCTTAGTACAGGTGAGTGCCATTTGTCTTGTATGGTTTTGGGTAGTCAGGGGAGGTTACATAGGGTGTTGAAGACACAGAAGACCATGTGTTTCAGGTTTTCTTTTGCAGTCAGGTTAGCTTTCCCTCACTTTCCTAGCCAGCTCCATTTTGTTTGTTATTTTCATTCCTTTGGCACCACTCTAGTTCCTTACCATTGTTATCACGCTTCCTAGTCCCTCACCAAAACCCACCTGCTTTCAAAATAATTATCCTAAATGTACATGACATTATAGTACATGACACATCAAGGCCACACTTAAAAGTGCCTTATTAGTGAAGTGTTAAGTAACATCTAGCAAATATACTTTCACAACTTGCATCCTATTGTATCATTAGAAGTGACATCTTCTATATAAAAGTATCACCACGCTAATACTGTGTCAAATTCTGGTCAAATACTAAGAATTTGTGGTTTATCTTGTGCAGTAAGCCTTCAGGTTTTTTGTTCGCTAACTAGCTGTCTCATCGGTTTAAAAGTCAATCGCTTCTTACAAAGTGATTCAAGTCACCCTTGCTGATGCATTCAAATATTTTAATTTAACCAGAAGG
Source organism: Lepisosteus oculatus (assembly GCF_040954835.1). Classification (NCBI taxonomy): domain Eukaryota; kingdom Metazoa; phylum Chordata; class Actinopteri; order Semionotiformes; family Lepisosteidae; genus Lepisosteus; species Lepisosteus oculatus. The sequence continues at coordinate 11,183,035 of NC_090708.1, read as the reverse complement.
TAGGTTAAATATCCACAAAGACAGCCACTGTTAAGCACTCTAAAGCTTAATTAATCACTCTTAAAGTTCCTTTGCTCCCTGACAGCTAGTCAGTGTAACAAACTACAGCCGCTTACAAACCATTTCAGGTTTTCTGCTTGCTGAATTTTTGTGTAAAAACAAGAATACATCCAAAGTTATACATCAGGGTATCAATAACAATATATCATTTTATTTTGTGCAAAGCATTAACTGTTTATATCTGGTCTCACAAATCTATTAGTATGTATACAGTACTGTATATGAACAGAATTAAAAGGAAGAAAAGCCTTCCCTACCATTTCACTGGAAAACTGCAAACATACAAACAAATGTCAATTTCTCAATCTAAAATTTCTCTACAGCAAAAACAACCATTGTTATCAATGATGATAAGAATATTAGCCCATTATCATTACAATTAACAGTTTGCAGCATTTCAGTTTCTATCATATCTACTGTACTCCTGAATATAACTGCATTATGCTGATCTACTGCACCAGTAGTACAGCAGATTCTTCTTGCTGGGACTACATAAACAACATTCAGACTACAATATGTTCAAAAACATAAATGGTTCAATGGCAGTGATATTATTGAGTTAGTATTGGCAAATTTGCTAAATTACAATAGTTTACAATTTAAAGGGGGTATTATGTTAACATTTTACAATGCATTTGTGAGACCTCATTTAGACTATGGTGAATATTTTATAAAAAAATATAGCTGCTCTGGAATTGGAGCCAAGAGGTACAGTACGTTCCCAGGCTTAAAGTAAAATGTTACACTGACTGCTTGTAATGGGGAAACCTACAGTATGAGGAGATTTTAACTCAAATATTCAAAATCCTTCCTGACAATAGTCACCTAATGGATGTCTTCAGGATGAACAGGAAAACTCGAGCAAAGTGTATTTATGAATTAGAAAAGAAAGCACTTCTTTTACAGAAAGGTTTGTGGGAGACTGAAACAAGTTAACTTGTCACTTTGTTGAAGCATACTGTATATTCTGGAATCATTCAAGAAATGAGTAAAAAAATAAAAATATAAATTAAATAAATGGGCTGAATAAATCTCCTATCTTGTAATGTATGTTCTGAAACTTAATATTATGTTTTAAACTGACACTAGACTTGACAGAGAATAATATACCCAAAAGTTGTCACTTTCTATGAAGCCAACAGTCATCCAGAGTTAGCTAACTCATTCTTTATTCATACTTCAGGAATTTTTCATTTGGTAGTTTTCCACAACATGTCACCCTAACTATTAGTTACTTGTGGCTCTTGTTACTTGTATATTCTGTTGTCCTGCCCCACCAAGTGGCTTAAGGTCTGTCTATAACCTTTTGAGACATTAAAAGAGACAAATGGATTGAGGATTATTGAGTTCTTCCGATTTCTTTCACTAATCAAATAATTGTCTAAAAACTTCAACCTTTGACCTATGTCTAAACCCACTGAAAGAGCCAATTACAGTGTACTACTTCACAGATGCAAAACACTCACAATCTCAGCACTCATTTCCAGGCAATTGGAGTACAAATCGATCAAACACTTTCTCATTGTAAAAATCTAATGACCTCAGTTTTGTTTTTCTGAACTTGCAAAAGAAAGCATTGGTACACAGCTTTTATTGTTATCATTTTAACAACCTGATTTTCAATACTCTCTGCAATTACTTCAGTAGTTCAAAATCTAGAAAACCAAGCAAAGACATTCTGTAAAATGTTTCTTCTTCTAATACACATTAAAGAAACATACTGTTACAAAACAGGATACAAAGTACAAATAACAACAGTTTAGCAAAAACCCATATTTATATATATATATATAAATCCCCCCCTTTCCTTATCCTCGTCTTTTCCACCATCTCTCTTGTTTTGTTATCCTTTTCTATCCTTTTTCATGCTGTCTCATACTTTTCAGTTCATTATAGAAACAATCTAGAATGCAGACTTACTGCATTTGAACAAATGTTGAGGCTGGTTAAGAAATCAACTAATTTTATAGCCCAGGGACATTTTTAGTGAGCCAATTACATTGTTGCAAGGGTTTAGGTGGACGACAGGTAATTAAAATTCAGAAAATGTATTGAATCTTGCAACATTAATTCTGTCACTGTTTTCAATCTTGAAGGCCTGTTTTTGTCCACAGGACATTCCCAAGTGCTTCATTAAAATAAAATGTAATCCCTTTTAATACTGTGGGCTTCAAAAATTGATTAAAATAGATTATATATACAGATCAAATAATAACTAGATAATGATATAATAAGAAAATATGACTTCACCTTGAATAGGAATTTCTATTTTCCTCGTTTTTTTTTCTTTTGCATCGTTTTCACTCCCAGTTTTTTATGGTGTATAATCACACCCTGGTTTATATTGAGCCTGAAGGGAATAGATATTACGACTGAGTTGTGATACAAAGTGTTTTCTATTTCACTCTTTAAGGTTCTAAGAATTTGGCAGTTCTTCTCAAATGCATAGCATCTTCTGGGTTGTTTTCCATCTGAACTTCTATTCACTTACAGTGGTCGATTTTTTTAACTGAATATTGTTTTTTATTTTTAAGCACATGTAAAACTCAGATTACCCATTGAATTTTATGGATAATTTAAAATCTTAATTTTCTTAAGAGCTAAAAGCAATTAAGAAGTTTAAAGAAGCAGTAGTTGGTAGATCAGCCAAGATGTTAATTAAAACTCAGCTGGAAAAAACGCAAAAAAATGCAGTCTCCATTTATATTTTGTTCTCAAATCCTACCACTAAGGGAACCAAAAAAGAAAATAATTACAATGCATCTGAATAAATTACATACTAATTAAGTTTAAAAATATGTGCCATTATTCACCAGTTCCAGAAATGTCTGATGTGTTTTAACACAGATCTCCCTCTAATAATTTAAAATATCACTTGCAGATTTATAGTAGAAAAAAAAAGGTGGATAACCATCCAAACAAGCTGATGGAAAAAAATGGCAACTGCCTGGTACAAGTTTCCTGCTCGCAGCTGACAGTGATCAGTGTAGCCAGTGGTCAGCTTTGGATGTCAATGGCTCTTGGGTGGATGTGAATAAAAATATGAAAATGTACACATTGAATCAATGTTGTCCATCATTGCAGGAATAATATTACAGAGTAAATGGAGTCCCAGTGGGCAAGATGTTGATCTTAAACTAGGTTTTCTGCTAATCCGACAGTTAAGATTCCTTCTCCAACTGAGTGGATCATGTAGTTCAATGCCAGAATATCAGGAAATCTGTGGGGAACAGTTATCCATGAAAGATTTCTCAGTATGGACAAAATGTATTTTTGCTGTATTTCTTTTTAGATTTGAACTAAAATTTTTAAAACACAATTTAGTCCTTAAGCATAAAAAATTGTTGTCAGGCACATCTCTGTCAAAAATTAGATCTTAACTATCCTGACAGAAATGCTGTTTGAAATTGTAAAGGGTTTATTTTAATACACAATCTTTAAAGGGTCACTTAGCCATGTGTATTACGCCTTTCTTAGAAGCACAGAAATATAAGAATAAAAGAAAAGTACTACAATAAGGTTTCAAAGTATTCTTGTAAGGAGAATTAAAAATAATAGTTAAAGCTACTAGATATCAGTGTATATTTGTTTTTGTTCAAAAATCTGGATTTACCTAAGGTCTTTCTTAAAGAGGTTATGTAATCAGAATAGAATCCAATCATTTCTTTCACATTGACAGGATTAAATGTGCTAATTCCACATTTTAACTATTAAAATAACATATTGTATGAGTGTTGTCATGTAATTGTGTAACATGTGTAAGCTTTTGCTAGAAATGTTGATTGCCAGAAATAATGATAACAATGTAAGTGCATGTAAAAACATGCACCTTAATAAGAATGAGAATGCTATTGTGCTGGCCCTTTAAAACTGACCTCTTCTTCTGGGTCTGATTATCACAGTCATTCTATGCCCAGCTACCTGCTCTCCCAGCATGTATCTCTGTGGCTTAGTAATGAGGGACCGCAGGTGCCTGTCACAACCTGCTTCCTAGAAATAATGTCCTGGATGGAGGGATTATCCGAGTATCAGCAAATAACGGTGGAAGCAGTGAGTGGTTTGACTTAATTAAAGACAGAGGTGCTTAATGAAATAGGCTGTAAGACCTTCTTCACATTTATAGACATGCCAGGTCACCTCTATAGGCCAAACAGAGCAGCTAACATCACCAAGCAGAGTGATTCATAGAAGCTTGCAAAGACCTCTACTTACCTGGTGTTTCAGCACTGTTACGTCAGTTTTTATTTTCTGTTTAGATTAGGTCATGAGCAATGCCCAGTAAATTACTCAATAAAGCATGAATTTTGCAGTTTGAAAATTACATCCGTAATTTGCTATGTCATTTTAAACTTTCTATTAGTTTAGTGATAGAAAATAATATTGCAATGGAGGCTATACAAATAACTTATTTACAACAATAAGCATATTGTAACGCTTACGGCCGACAGGCGCTGTGTAAGAGCTGGCGTACCAGAGCGGGTGACGTCACCGCCCTTCCCTGTGATAGCAGGACCACAGCTACTGGGCTGTGGAGAGATCTCTCTTTGGCTCACGGGGCTAGGTCGCTGCAGAGAGACGCGGAAGTCCCGGGTTCGAGCCCCGGAGGGTGCAGGGGCCGACCTAATGCGGCAAGGGCGCCCGCCTGAGCCCCCGTTGCGTTACATTGGTGTCAGAAGCGGGGCGGGATAGCCCTTCGCCGGGGACGGCGATTTAAGCGGGGGAGAGTGTAACGCTTACGGCCGACAGGCGCTGTGTAAGAGCCGGCGTACCAGAGCGGGTGACGTCACCGCCCTTCCCTGTGATAGCAGGACCACAGCTACTGGGCTGTGGAGAGATCTCTCTTTGGCTCACGGGGCTAGGTCGCTGCAGAGAGACGCGGAAGTCCCGGGTTCGAGCCCCGGAGGGTGCAGGGGCCGACCTAATGCGGCAAGGGCGCCCGCCTGAGCCCCCGTTGCGTTACAATATCATAACAAATAGTGTATCAAAACTTACTTGATGAACACAAATTAATCTTACCCGAATTCTGTACTCATTTTCAGTATGACATGGACGAGATGTTTTGTCCCTAAATCAGAACTAAAATTGATGATGACAGGAAACACTCTTTTTTATAATTCGACACATCTTGTTACTCTCTTTCCTAGCGTTAATCCCGCATCAGCAGGGTCCGCTTGTCGGCACGCCCATCTCCATTTGGTGGTTTGAACCAAATCTTTGAGCTGACGTTGCCATTAAATGCGACCGAGAATACTTCCAACCGGCGCGTCGCTCCGCCTGCCGTCAGAGTGGGGGAGGAGAACAAAGTAATGTAGGCAATTCATAGAGGGGGATTATTAGGAGGCATGGAAAATTTGGCCAGGACGCTGGGGTTACACTCCTACTCTTTTCAAGAAACACTCTTGGATTCTTAATGACCACAGAGAGTCAGGACCTCGCTTTTACGTCTCATCTGAAATACGGCGCTTGTTTACAGTATGCTGTCCCCTATACCGGGGCATTAGGACCCACATGGACCGTAGGGTGAGATCTTGTTACAAAGAACAAAAAACATTTTTCCTCTTATTTCTAGCCGTACATTTTCAGTATACTCTTGTTACCAAGTGAAATGTCTCCAGAATAAACAAAGAACATTCGATAGACCTACCAGCATTTTTGTATTGAAAGAGTACTGCTTAAATAAAAGAGAAATTAAGAACAAAAAGTAACTACTCACAATTGTTCAATAAGTAAGAACATGTAGGCTAAGCCATTTTGGGACAGCTACAGTATTCCACATATACTCCGCATATATTCCACATACTACTCCATCACAAAAACAATGTTTCTGAATTTATTGTTTGTGAAATATTCCTTCAATTATGACCTGAAAGGGAATACTAATCAGTTTTTAATTAACATGTTGACTGGTTATTTTTCTAAGTAGGCCTCCTAACTCTTCCATTCAGCTGAATAAAAAAAACTTCTTATTGTGTTAGTGAAATTGGAAAAAAATTGATTAGCAATTTCTCCAGTCTGACAGTGATCAATCTCTTTCCTTTTCCACTGCAACAGTGGGAATTATGTCCCAGAAAACAAGTAATGGGTTAAAATATGAGAACTAAGTGACCTAATTATTGCCTAGAATTGTTTGCAAAGCCCCATTCAATTAATTAAATGATCTAAATAAGAACTTGGAGTATTTGTAAAAAGGTACATGTTATGAATATGATGAATATCAAGATCATACATCAAAGTAAATTTCTTTAACTTAAATCCGCTTTGGTATTCCATTGCTCAACTATTGCTGGAATTTCATTAGCTGTGCTCTTCTGTAGCCAAAATCCTGTCAGTCACCTGAAGGTTACATCACATTGTACCACAAACATTAATCCTTTCTCTCATAGCACATACTCTGCCACATAAATTAAAACTTTTAAAGCGCCCCCTACTTTGTTTGTCTTTTCTATATCCTCAGACTACATTTTGTTACTCTTATTGCTTAAGGCTTTCCCCCTACATCTCTCTGAACTGTAATCTCCCTTGAAAGATAATAAATAAGGTGACAGATTTCTTGAATCAGTGGTTTCCATGGAAATGCAGCTATTGTGTACTTGTAATTCCAGTCTCTCAGAGCGTTATTGAACAATAGAGAAATAGACCATGTTTGTCAGACACATCTAAGGGTAAAAGCCTACAAACAGCAATAGAATGTGTGTCAGTGTTATTAGTCTTTTTATGTAAAGTGTCTTTTTCCTCTTTTGTATTGCATTTCTATTGTCACAAATTATATTCCAGCAGTCTGTTACATTAAAATGCAAAACAATTCACCAACAGATTAGCATTTATTGATGACATGCAACTAGCTAATTCACTCAAATTAGTAACCAAGCAACTCAAACCCAAATTTTGCACAAGCAAAACACAATTATTTTTTTTCTGTTAGGATCTTGCTTTAGTAACTTTGCATCTGTTCCTTTGACACATTAAACGTGTGTAATGTATCTTAAGATATACTGCATAGCACATTTAGCCGTTACATTCATCGTGAAGCACATATTAATTCACAAAAGATATCAAATCAATTATTAACTTTTGAGATTAAGGGAGGGGTAGCTATTTTTCTGAAGAGCATGCTACATGGTTTCACTAAACATTTAAAAGATATATTTTAATTATATAAACATCTAATGTAAAAGTCAAAACTATAGTTTCAAATACCAGGAGTACACGGAATTAATGAAGACTTTTTGAAGAATTATAGTTTATAAGTATTTTTTATCATTCACACAGTCTGTCAAGCATTTACAACATATTTAAATTTTTTGCCTGGCCTAATCAACTGTCACACTGGGCAACACTTGAAAAATTACAAGCAACCAAAATTAAAATTAAACACAAGTGTAAGGGCAAATAAAATCAAGTAAAACGGACAGACTTTACATTCCACCTGGGACCGTGTCAGCAAAAAATAATGAAAACTAAAGAGAAATGCTCTTAAAACTGAGAAGAGGAGGCAGTTCCTATACTCTAAGGAATACGAGTCTTGAATAACCTACCCAGCCATGTTATCAAAGTCTATATCATTGCCTCGTTCAAGAAATGGTTGGATGAGATTCTCTGATCTACTGTCAACCAAATGTGCTAGACTGGCTGAATTCCAGGATCTCAGACATGCTATTGCTGTACATTATAACTCTTCTGCTAGAATCATTCAAAATACTGCACACATTGTAATCTTCTTAATCAAGAAAAACATTTGTTCCCCCTTTCCTCTGCAGATTTTTTTATGTTCTTATATCTCAAGTACATGCCATTATTATTTTGATATGAATGTGCAACACACCTAAGCAGAAACTATGGTCAATATTGTAACTTGCTATTTCCGAGTTAAAAATGTTTTCCTACATGTCCAACACCTGCCTGGAGGGATTACAGACAGAAGTGAGCCAGAGGACATAGCCAAGTGGGAGTATGAATCAATCTTGGTACATTGATATGTTTTATATCATGTAAATGATACACCAAGAGTTCAAAGGGTCTCTTCAGTGAGAACACAGTATGCATTTGCATGAAAATAAACCTGCATAAATGAATGAAAAAAGACATAGAAGGAGATCTGTAGGCCATTTCTCATCATGTTTCTATGAACAAAATAAACTTTTATTCTGTGAAAAATAAAAATGTGTGAAAAACAAAATACAGAAATCTGTTCAGCTAAATGTATTGTTTTGTACAGATGACTCTTACTTTAATAAAAACACAACTCCTGGAGATAGAAAATGAAACACAGGCCACAGGTTTTGTGTTTACAACAGACAACCCCAGTCTTCTATAACTTTCCATTTGATAGACCTAGCTGGGAAAGAACAAGCAGAGAAAGTTAGGACCAGATAAAAACTTTGATCAAGTCTGATCAGCTGGCCAGATTAGCTTTCATTGAGTCATGTTAACCTTTACAACAGGGGATAAATAGGATCACTGTGCATCTAGCATGGTTTATGGATACCTCACGACTGGGGCTGGTTGACCTCATTGAAACTGAACCTCATTCCTGTCTTCTCATCCCGTTAGGACCATTGTACAGCAGATTGTCAACACGTTATAGGGTCATAGGTTGGGTCACCTAGTACTATTTTCTTGTCTGCACATTCTATTTGAAGCTACTTGGATAGTAAAATAGGGTCTAATTTCACATTCCATAGATAATTTCAATCACCCTTTTAAAGAGCCAATACCTATACAGTATATGCTCTTTCTTGAAAATGAATACCACTGGGGAGTAGATTCTTTTCAATATGTGCCTCCTTGTTTGAATTACATAGTAGTTTCTTCAATGCCATTAGCAGGCCTAGTTTCACAGCTTTTCACACCATGGTAAAATTTTAGAAGCTTATTCCAACTGGGAGACTAGTTTCTGTGAAAGCTAGAAACGTAGAAGTAAATGATAAATTCTTTAGTGAAAATACTTTTTTTCTGCCATGAAGCAGGTACTAACAATGGTTTTTTACATATAGTAGAAGAAAGTTTGTAAACGAGAGGAGGTCCATTTAACTCGTTTGAATTTTAAGAGCTAGCTGATCCAGCCATTTATGGAAATGCATAATGTTAACGTCTGATCTTGATTTAAATTCAATGCTTTCAGTAAGAAAAAACTAGAAATCATATCAACCAGTAGAATGAATAAATACTCAATAAACTGTAAAGAAGTATGTTTGTCAAATTAATTAAAAATATTGATTAAATTTAATAGCTTTGTTGGAGAAAAGCAGTCATTTTCTTTGTATTTATAGCACAGCACAATTCAAATTTCAATTAACAGTATTTTTTAATTAAACTACAGTAAATAATATTTATATTTCTTCATATAAGAGACATATTCTCACAATGTGGAAAAACAATTTGCATTATTTTGTGTTCCATGATAAAACAATCCTTTTGTTTGATCCATCTGGCAAACGTATACTTTACATAGAGAATAATGCAGTCTATGAATAAATATATAGTACATGGAAGAGTGTCTTCACAAAGGGACTATTTTCTGATCTTCAGTATCATCAAAACAGGGACAAGCCAATCAGTATGAAAAGCATTCAATGACCAATTTTCTTTAGCCTCAAATAAAATGAAAAACGCTGGTTAGAAATTCTTCAGCATTCAACAATTTACATTTTGACGTTATTAGTAAAGACAAGAAAACATATTTATCAACAACTGCTCCCAGTCAAGAATTTTAGAGGCATTCAGAATTGTCTTGAAGAATTCATATATAGCAAAAAGACCATTAGCTAGGATTTGAGATTTCTGCTATGATTTCTAAGACAGTGGGTGTAAAAATATACCCCATCCCCCAAACCCTGTTAAACTAAAACTGTATTCTGTATTTGTTGTGTACATTATATGATCTTTAAAGACAACATAGTGTGTGCTACATAAACAGAGCTAGTAATGATGTAACAGTTTACCAGTAGCTTTGATGATATTTACTTTGCAGTACCACAAAAAACACCAAAACATGCTGAAAAAGAAACAAAAATTGAGGAAGTGGAAGTAAATTTTCAGACCTTGGAAGCTAAGGACTTTCAATTGCATTTATTAGCTAATGTGAATTGGACTAATCTGCATGGTTTTGATTTAACCCTTTGTAAAACATTATGATAGCAGATTGGTACACTGGCTTACAGTTATGGAAGTGTATAATACAGCATTGTATGAGGTGAAAAACACAACTTTGACTTCTATGAAACAAATCAGATGACAGAATAAAAACATCTGTGCTTTATTTACAGGGAAAAAAATCAAATGAGAAACTCAGGAACTTTAAGCTCTAAATCCCAAACCCAGTACCTCATTATGGCTTTTATTTGGTACAGGCAAAAGAAGGGACTGTCATTATAATAGCCAGTTAGAGCCAAACCTCCAAAAGTAAATTCTGTAGTCTATATTCAAAATGCCTCTCCTTCCTTTATCTCCATCCTCCATTCCACTTGAGAACAAACCTGTACCTTTGACAAAATGACTTTAATATTGCAACAAATTATGTAATAAATCATACTGGTCAGATAATATTTTGTAGGTTCTATGCATAGCTAAAGGTAGGTTTAGACTTCCTCTTTAATATAGGCTTTAATTAACATTACAGCTACATTTTATTTGGGACTCAAAATATTGAATGTGTGCTATGGAGGACAAGTAGCTTTCTGAATATTGTTACTCAGCATAATTTTTATTGGAAGCTGTATCACTGACCTTGTTTATGAGGTAATGAGCTTTCAAAATGAGTTTTATTGTTATATCTAAATTGTTTTTTTGCCATGACATTTTCCTGTAAACAAGAAACATAATTATTATTGCTGTTGTTAATTTGATTGATTCACGGTGAGCATGAATAATGTATCAAAGGCTACTAGAACAGCTTTGAATTATGATAAAATGACAGGAGATCTCCTTTTCTTCACAATAAGCAATTTGTCTTAGCAGAAAGGTTCAGCACTCTTTTTCCTCAAATAGCAACATTAACTCCTATCCTCAAGAACAGCACCCTGATGCTCTGCAGCTTTCTGCCTATCTTAACTAGGCATTTTCTGTCTAAGGATTTTGAAAAGGTCATTGCCAGCAATCTCTCACAGTACACTACAGAAAATAACCCTCTTTAATCCCTGGGGTTCAGTTTTCTGCTTTACCACAGTGCTTAATCTTTAGTAAAGAACAGTGTGAATGACCTAATGTTTATTGTCGACAATAGCAGATCCTCAGTTCTTGTTCTTGGTTTCCTGGATTCACCAATTAACTTTTTAAACAACAAATATTCAAAAAACTTAGAGTGCATCAAAAAACACTTTGGTCTACCAGGTCTCTAATAACTTCAAACATTTCTGTTTCTGAGTATTCTGAGAATTGTTTGTTCTGAATGACTGGACTGGGATCATTTGGCTTGGAATACATAGACCTCTTTCTGGTACTATGCACTCAACACTGACAATACCTTAGAAATGATTCTGAATGTTTTCTTGTTGTTGTTTTTTCTGGTTAATATATACGGCATCAATGGCTGAACAATGCCCTTTATTACAGAGGATCACTACCTTTCTCTTACTTAAAATAAATTGAAGACATTGGTTTTCTTTGATATTCACCTTCCACCTTACTTATAATAATTATTAAATGTATTTATATACTATATATATATGTGGATCTTCGTCTTTCTCTTTTCACCAAGCTGACCAGTGATTTACATTTTTTATATGATTTTCCTATGTTGGAAATATTATCATATATATATATAATATTATATTAATCACAAATGCCATTAGCCCCAAAGCACACTATTATATGAGAAGATATATAACAATATGTATATACTGTATATGCTCTCTGTAACGTCTTTAACAATTGCAATCAACACACTCAATAAAAAAGTGTTCCTGTGCCTTGTTGTATCATAAACATACAATGTTTACAGCTTTTTATGTTATGTGTCCTAAAAATGCTGTTGTATATATTATGTATACTGTACATAGCATACAAAACAACAATATTTTTTTAACAAAAGCATACAAAACACGACACCCATCTTCAGCAGTTAAGCTATACCAATACAACACCATTGATACTTCTGAATTTTACCTATTAGTAAAAAAAATATATTTTGTTTTATTATTTGTGCATTTTACAGAGCTTTCTTACATATTGTTAGCATTTTAGGGTATGTTTTTCAAATGTATATTAAAAATTAATTAAAGCATACAGATCATGAACATCACCCATCATAAGCAATTCACCTCTGTTATTATGAGAAAAGTCTGTTTTTTCTGATTTTATAGACCCTTAATCTTAAGCATATTTTGTCTGTTAAAACTGAAGTCCATTAAACATGGAGTTTACATGTTTTAAGTACCTTCAGTTTTAAACAAGGCTATATTTTGGATTTTGCAAGATTCTCCTACTAAAGAACAGAAAGCTTAACTGAACTCAAATGCTGTCTTATATTAATCTATATTTCACATGAAAATGGCTACTCACATAGGCCTAATTAAAATATTAAAATATAACTTCACTGTGATGAGAAAACAACATACAACAGGGCTGCACTGCAAAAGAGTTCTAGCTACTGTACACAAGACGCATTGTATATAGTGGACAGAATGCCCTGCGACTACAGATTTTTGCAACATTTGTATTCAAGCAGTCTCTTAAACAATAAACTGGCATTGGACCTATTGTATGCATTTAGAAAACAGGATGTTGTAATCCCCCCCCCCATTTTCCACCTTTCTGAGCACAGTGTGGGTCTGTGTGTTAGCTGAAAAACTTTACAATGTTAATTTCTGTGTTCCACCTTCCCAGTGCATGGAGAGAGGTATTAGATCTTCTCTGCTGTGAATCTGGGGCTTTCACACATGAAATGAAACTTATCAGAAAGCTGCTGAAATAATGAAGCGTCACTGCTGGGCCACAGCTTTTTCATCTGCCACAGCTTCCTGCTCAGTGGCAACATGACATTCGGCAAATCGACAGCTGATCGAAGAGCCCAGCAGCCCCTGGTAATTAAAAATTAAAAGAAACAGGCAAGTGGCAGGTGGGTGACAAGATCACCACTTATCTTGCACAAAAAAATGAATTTTTCTGATGTCCCACACAAACCTACTCAATAATACTCAAAGACATAAGTATATTTAACCCATTAAAGGCTGAAATTACACACATTATTCACAATAAAAGCTAAAGGTTTTAAACATATTAATGAAAATATGTTTTAGAATATAAACAGTATCTCTATGAGATTTATACAGAGTGGAAAAAACCTTATACATACACTACATTAGTTATTTTTATTTACGTTTTTTACATTACTTATATATGTGTTTGCTGTAATTACATAGCAATGTTCACAGCAAAAATGTAATTATTTAAATTTGTATATAGTATGTTTACTTCAGTCAGATTGACTCTAATGATTGTGCAGACAGCATTGCTTCAGGTTCTGAGTATCAGAATGGCTATATACTGTGTCAAATCAGCAAGAATGAACAATCTAATATCTCTATCACTTAATGAATGACTTTCCACATTAAGAGACCAAAGCATGATTGATAAAAGGAGATCAAGGGGTTAAACCTCGCAGAGAGGTTTTTCTCTGTATGTGACAAAACAATGGGGGCCTTTGTAGCCATTTCTTATTAAGTAGAGGCAGGGAGCCGAGGTATCAGTATCAAAGATGTTATTACCCTTGTGTCTGGCTATCCATGGAGCCCAGCAATCTGATCTCCCAACAGTGACTTCTTTTTCTGATTATCCAGAGTAATATTATACTTGATCAGCCAAATACCGTGACCCTCCATTCCCTTCAGAAGGGCTCTATGATGCTGGCCTGACCTGCTCTATTCGCTCAATTTGAGAGTGGCCTCTCATTCCCAGGTGGAGAAGAGAGGTCAAATCCCAAAAGAATGCTGCTCGGGCTTCCATAGCGCCCCCCAGTCTTGGCAGTCCGTCACAGGCCATCCAAGTAGCTATGACAGACTGAAACAATTACGCTCAGATTAGTCCTCACCGGTGAAGGCCAATTCCATCGCACCACTAAGGCTCTCTCAACCACGAGAATGAATGATTGAAAATCCCTGGGTTATATTTTGGTTATGTAGAAGGCTTAAGAGCCGGCAGACATTGGCCCTATCTTTGAAGTCAAGCTGATTGCCTTGTAGCATAATGTACTGTATTGTTTTAGAGATGTATTGTTCAAAAAATAGTTAATAAAAGAGTATGGCTTTGATCTTTGTTCAACAGTATATTGACTATTGCACTTTATGTATAAGCAGGAACACTTTTAATATGAGTAGCATTTCAGGTGCAAGTTCTAATCTTCTCAGTGTTATTTATTCATTTTAGTCTAAAGCTTACTACACAATTTGTATGTAGAACAATGAAGAGTCACATTGTTTTCCAATCCTTATGCTTTATCAAAAATGAATCTGGATTATGCAGATCTAATCCTTTCAAGATTCCACAGATCCCCCAAGTATTCTTGAAGGTGATGTTGAGTTTGGAACTGACGAATTACCTTCCATGCTTGATGAATCAATTGCATAGTCTGAGCACATAAAACAACTACCACTCAATATATAAAATGACAATATGAGACTCATTTATCAAAAAGGAGGAAAATTGGCATTATAAATTATGCTATATAAATGTCCTTCCATGTTGTGTGAATCGTTTATGAACCAAAGACTTTCTTTTTCTCCTGGAGAACATTAATGCAATTGCTATTACAGTCAATTCCCTTGTGCAGCACTCAATAACATGATAGTACAACATTATGCTTAAACCCCTACATCAAAGCTGGAATACAATTTACATTATGATTTGAACCCATATGTAAAGCACACACACATATATATATATATGAAGTTTATCAAATAATATCAAATATCTGTAGCTCAGGGCTTTTCCAATGAGCTAAATGTAGACTTAAAATATAATATAGGATATTAAACAATCCCAGGATGAAGAAGGGGAGGGTAAAAATCCACTTATTACTGTGCATGTCACACATCTGAGACTATATAAACTGTCTTTGCCCTTTGGCTTCTAAATTATTCATCCGGTCTCTGAAAGTTAAAAGTCAGTAGCTAGGAGCCAGTAATGTGGGTATAGTGCTTAAATCTTTTTTAGGAGCCAGTCTTTATTACATATACCTCTCATTGAACTGCTAATAATGTCTCCTGAGCAAATCTGCAGAATACTATTTATAGATGAAACAGGCAATGAAGAGAATTGAGTCCTGTGGGGGCGTATTCATAAAGCATTAGCAAACTCTCATTTAGTTTGCACGTGACCTCAGGGCTTTCTGCCATCACTCCTAAGGTTCATACTGTACATCTGACATACAGTAAGAAGCTGTTTGGGCTGTCCATCATATTAAGCTCATATTTTACTTTGGTTCTGAACTGCAGAGCAAAGATCCACTGCAGAGCGAATTCTGGAACATAGAGCTCACTCATTGATACAACATACTTACTACCTCTTTTCTACTTTTTTTTTCTTATAAGAAAATTAATATTGAAATAAATGAAAGTACAAACTCATCATTTCCACAACATACAGTACAATTAAATCATGTTTTTTTCAGTAGCTCGTACTGTAGCAGTGCAATGTGTTGGGCAGGGCAGCCACCATGAAGTTGGTGCTCCACCTGAAGTCCTAGGGTGGGAGAAGGTGACCTGAGAAAAGTAGTCATGGCACCTTAAATGTGTTTTTAATCTTGCTAGGCTTAAGCGTTCTTGGACAATTACCTCAACTAATGTTCTTGCTTCTTGCTGTATTCGTGTGGGTTGCTTTACAGGTATTAGGGCAGTAAAATATATTTTTGTAAGAAAATGAATTGTCTCTGTTAGATAAATTGGTAAAAAAAAATGTTCCTTTTAGACAAGTTACTGCTCTGGTCCCCAATGTGCCAGCACAGTCTTTCCTTCCCAAGTCCCTCAGAAGTTCTGAACTGTGCACCAGTCAAAGCATCTATCAAAAAAGCCCCTTCACATACTTCATATGTCATACTGCACTTCCACTGAATAATCATTGTTTTGACAAGCACAGCAGTGTACTCTGTGGAATATATTGACAGAAATCCATTAACCCATAAGGTCTGAGACTCCTGTGGTGCCATGTCATAAATATTGGATGGCGATAATTTTAGTCAGCCTCCATTTATAGAATCGTCACATTTGGCTGTGCTTACTGCCTTGAGAGGGATAAACAGATAATTATGTTTTTAAGAGCTACTTATTCTGGTTAGCAACATTCTCCAGATGCCATCAATGTCACCACCATTACCTTCGTGAGATGACTGGAGGAGTATGATTCTCATCTTCTCAGTATATCGGCATTACTGGCCATACATGACCTAACCCTACAATTGAGAACATTACAATTGAATATTCAGGGTCTGGATGATGAAGAATATTATTTCACACAGCCTTTAATAACAATCATTTAAAAAAAGAAAAACATTACCTTTAAACACAAAAAAAATGAAGAAAAATTAAGGGCACAAAGATTTGTAAAATTACCCTTCTGTAATGTGTACTATAAAATTAATCTGAAGGTTCACTTTTATGCACAATCCTTAACAAATTATACTCTAACTTTTAAAATGTCTAATTTTATTACTTTTTCATTTTTGTAAAATGTCCTAAAATGCAATGCATGAAAAGTTTCTTTATACAGTACATAAAATGTTGTTGAATGGTAGATGAATGGCGGCTCTGCTTATGCTCCTTAAAAATGTGTTATGGTAACAAACTACATACAAAGAAAACGTCAGTTTCAAATGTGCATGTTTAGCACTGTGTGCTTTAAATTACAGACAGCCTTGCTAAGCACTGGCATACTGTAGCAGCACTGAACAATGCAAAGTTTATTTTCACCTTCCTCAGCCATTCTGTGGCGTCCTGTGGGTCCAAGCTACTGCCACAGTATTATCCTCTTAATGTGCCTAAGCAAATATTTTCTTAAGAGGTGCGTCTCTATTCATCGTGTCAACGAAAAGCACAAAACCTTTACAGAAAACCTTTCAAAAATGGACAACTGGAGCTTCACCAAAACTGTTTTCAGAACCGAAAAACACCAAGGTAATTAATCAAAAAATGATCGTGCGCCGTGTAGTCGCATGTATGGAAGCCCGTTTCCGCCAGGAAGTAAACAAAAACGAGCTATGGTATCTCAGAACTGCTACTTAGTAACTCAGAATTCCGACTTTATATCTCGCAATTGCGACTTTTTATCTCACATTTGCGACTTCGAAATAGCCCACATTTCATTGTCTGTCCTTTTGTAATTGTAACGGATTCGGGTTCTAGGGCTTGTGCACTCGCCGCTCCCACCCTGCTTTGTGCCTCATTGGCTCGAACCCAGGTCTTGCCAGCTGAGCTCTTTAGCCGCGGCGGCCAGCATCCCTGTTATGCGCAGGGGAGGGCGGTGCCGTCACCGCACTGCAACCAGATCGTACAACCTGTATGTCAGCCGTTCCGTTACACTATATTCATGAATCGTACAGGATCATAGGATCTATAGGCCTGAGGACTTGTCCTGTACAGTGCCCTGATAAAATCAAATTAATTACACTGATTTTTATGGAATCCCATTTCCGCCAGGGACGCTTCCATAGTACTCGGAAGGAATAGTGGACGGTGGGCTTTTTTAAAAAGTTTTTATTTAAACACCAGAAATACGGAGACAGAATATGAAAAAAAGATACAGAAATAGACACTTCACATCCAGAGGAATTCACAATTATAAAAGCTGAAACTTATACTTTTTACATATGTCCTTTTTTACTTAATGCTAGCCTAGATTCTACTGCTCACAAGTGGAAAAACTCTACACTATGATCTCAGCAAATTCATAATATACAATTTTGTGTTATAATAAATGTACTTTTCAAGCATGGAATCTCACTGGTAGATGTGCACTTCCTGAAACAAATCCAGTAATACATCCTTTTTTTACTCTGGCTCAGTCAGGTGCTGCTGCGCTTAACTTACATCAGTGCTGTCTTATTCGATTTCTGTTTTGTGAAACGTAAATGCTGCTGTACAAAGGCCAGGCCTTCTAAGTAATAGAGTACTGTGGGAAGACAGTGTGAGCTTGTGGCTTCTAATGTTAACCAGAGGGTTCGTGAAGTTCTTTGATGGAAGAAAAAGTATTTTAACCTTCACTGTACTTCAAAAACAAAAGATCCCTTTGTACCATCTAATTAAGAATGCGATGCAAAACCTTGATCTTCCAAATTTAACTTCATTTCTTTTCTGTGGGAAAATATTTCATTGATTTTGAAGAAATCGAAAAAAGGCTTGAATGGAAAGGGGTGTTGTTGTATTTGGGATTAAATCCTGAAGGAAAAGCACTCCTCAGAGATCTCTCCACATAACCAGCTAAAACCCACCCTTCGTAGCATGCTGGTGTTCTTAGGTTTATCATTTTATGTTTTATTATCATGACAACCTTGAAAACTCTTACTACAAGTCACAAACATTTGGCTAAAAATAGTCTATTTTTGTCTACATTGTCTCTTGCTAGATTTGCACTGTTAAATGTTTACTGTTACTTTCAAGGTGGAGTAGAATTTCCTGTACAGCAGAAAAGATTTGAAAGTCATTGTGTCATTCTCATTTTCCCCAGAGGGTTCAAATGAAACTGCATCTCACCACTTGCAAGCCACATGAGTTGAGCTCTGTCTCTTGTACTTGTACCCTGTAATGCTTGGTTTAGTTGCTAGGCAACATTCACTGATTAGATGGAGGGGGGACTTGTTGGCGATACCAGAGGACAGTCTGGTGTCTTTATTCTCCATGTGTGGGTTGGGGATAGGTCAAGTCTTAATTCTACACTAAAAAGAAATTAATAAAATGAAACAAAATACAGAAAAGATTAAGTATTTTCAAAAGGATTGTACCTGGACGGGAGACCTCCTTGCAAAAACTAAGGTTGCTGTTGGAAGGGGCCAGTAGGGGGCACTCACCCTGCTGTCTGTGTGTGACCCTAATGCCCCAGTATAGTGACAGGGACACTGTCTTTACGATAATATGTAAAACCGAGGTCCTCAAACTCTGTGGTCATTAAATTTCCCAGGGTGTTTCTCAAAAAGAGTAAGCATGTTACCCCAGCATCCTGGCCACATTTCCCATTGGCCCGTAACAATTCTTGCTTCCTTATAATCCCCATCTATGAATTGGCTTCAGCACTCTGTTCTCCTTCCCACTGAATGCTGATGTGTGGTGAGAGTACTGGCGCACTGCTGTTGCATCATCCAGATGGGGCTGTACATTAGGGGTGGTGGAGGGGAGTCCCCATTTCCTATAAAATGTTTTGAGTGAAGTGTCCAGAAAAGTGCTATATACAGTAAGTGTAAGCAGTTATTATTACTGTTACTGTTATTAAACTTAAAAAGGTAATGTTCAAGGGCAGATGTTGAACCCTATCATTCCACAAGTAACAGAACATTATGAAAATACATGTATTTAGATGGGCATTCTAGTTCATGCAAAGGAATAAGTAATAGGTTTATTCCATGCTGAAAAGAGAAGAGAGAAAACACAACGTTTTGACTGTGAAGCCTTCTTCAGGTATGAGCCATTCTAGTTCATGTAAACATAATGCAAATATTAATGCAGATTGTGTACAAATATGTACATATACTGTTAAGTTGTTTTGTAGAAAGTCTTCAGACTGTAGTTTTCTTAAAGTAAAAATATTTTAATAAACAAGGACACAGAAACCACACTCTGAAAAGTAATAAAAATTGTAAACTTGGTTTTCTTACATTGTACATATTAGTTACTAAAGTATTTTGGGGGAAAGTCCCCTTCACCAGCCATTCAGCATGAAGGATAAACCATGGAATTGTAGCTTCAAAGACAACCTGTGCTACTTAAACCTTGAGCCTGTCCCTAGTGATGGCACAAATTTGGCAGAGATTTTAGAGCTTCAATTTTCTATCCAGCTGCTGCTACTGGCAGGGTTTGTCAATTTAGCAGTGTACAGAAGAGACCTGTCTCTATTTTCTTTTATTTTGACTCCTTAGTGCCTCAATAAGCAAATGCCCTGATGTGTGTGTGCACTGTGTTTTTGTGGGTGAAAAGCAGAAGCATAGCAATGAAACACAACAGATTTACATCTAAGCACAGAATAACAAAAGGGGTCCTCAGTCCTAAAAAAACATTTCTAATTAGGAGAAACAGAGAAAGTGATTCATGATGAAAACTGCTTCCGAAATACAGATTCTTAACATACTGACATAACGCTTTAGTGATTTGGCCAGAATTAAAAAAACAAAAGAATGAATCATTTGCATCTCATAATACTTCAGAATTCATAAATAGGATTTTATATCATAATGAATGCAAATATAAAAAGTACAGATATTACATTCTTATCTCCACTGGCCTGAGTCTTATAAAAATAAATTTAATGCATTGATTTTTTAGGGCTAAAACAAATGCAAAATATGTCCACTTAGCTGTCCATTTAACTGCTGAGATTCACACAAGGTATAAATCTGGTGCCCCTACAGCCTTAGTTCATTTCTCCCCTTCACCACCAGTACTCTATTCCTATGCATGGAGAGCAATGGAAGTGTAAATCCAGTCCCAACATAATTCATCTTCCTGCTTCAAATGAAATGGAGCTTATATTTATTTAGGGTTTACCTTCGCAGATGGGGATTGAAAATGCATGTTTTCTTCTCATCATATCCTTAGATTGACAAATGATGAGGATATAATAGACCAACTGGTAAAGCAAACCCTCAGAGTAAACAGTAATTATAATTGTGGGTGGGCCAGATCGTGTCTCACTTTCACTGTGACGCTTTTCAGTCTATCAGTTACATTACACTCCTTGCCTGTGCCAAAGTTCCCCTAAAATCATAATTCACTTGTCTACGGAAGATTGCTTTGTTAATTATATTTATCATAATTAAATTTGATAAAGTCCTCTGAGTACTGAATCTCATTTGATCCAAGCCAAGCTATTTATTATGCTTAAATGAAAAAAGGATTTAACACTACCATTCTTGAAGTGGTACAATTAAATCCAGGAATATATTTCAAAAGTTGGAAAAGAGATTCATCACCTCTCTTCCTACAGTACAAATGCTCCAGAAATATTTTGCAATGTTATTTAGAGAGCTATTTTTGTTCCTAAAATATACTGTAAAATATACAGTAAAATATATGTTAGAATTTTCCATACTTGATTTTGTATTTTTATTCAGTTTGATAATACCAATGTTCATCAATGGATGCAGCTACACCTGGGCATAGTGCCAGGAGGAAATTTATGACTATGCTCATAAGTGCCACAGAATACCTGAATCCTGACCTGATCACCTTGTTTCTGGATGTCAGCCAAACAACACTGATAAATTATGCTGATGTAGGCACAACTGTAAGGGGATGTGTTGTTCCTTTTTTAAGTGCAAAATTAGCCTAGGCCATCAAATTCTTTTCAGTGAAACCTGAATTTATCAAACAAACTGAAAAGCCAAAAAGAAGCCATTGCAACCTTTCTAACATTCTTCCACAAAAACACCTGAGAAAGGAAGGATAATAACAGTGTTTCTTCTACATGGATTCCAGTGGCATATTCTGTTTAGATTAAAGGACATTATGACCTTGATGAGCTGCTAATGCCAAATTTACAATTACCAATACCAATTACGATTACCAATAGCATGGAAAAAAACTACATGTACTTTTATACTTGTATAAAAACTATTTTACTGCAGTGGCCAATACAAACTGACTATTAGGACAAGGCTGACAGGACCCCAAAAGAGATCACAGGAACTCCATGACTCAGATACTACACTTGATCTTAATCAAAGGGTCAGAAAGACTCAAATATCCAAAGGAACTGTCACGAAAGCGTTCTTTCCGGACCCTATGCAGATGACACAATCCGGAGATGAGTGAGGAAAACACGGGGAAAAGGCATGCGGGAGTCGGGAATGAAAACAGGGGGCACGTCCATGGTGCGCTAGTGTTTGGGGGAGGTGTGGCCGAGGCAAACAATCCAGGAATAAGCCCAAGGGAGAATCCAAAAGGAGGCAAAAGTCGAAAGCCGGGCGGTCCATCCTAGACAAACGGGGTTAAAAACAGGAACCAGGTCAGGACCGGCACAGGAACGGGAACAGGAACAGAAACTAAAACCTTAATGGGACCAGGTGCTTCCAGGTCCCGGACTTGCCTGGTACGGAAACCAGAGGAGAGCCCGGAATAGAGTGAGCGCCTGGCTTTTAAGGAGAACTGAAAAGGGGGTTGGAACACGGAGCAGGTGCGATGGATGAGTAGAAAACAAGTAAGGGCTGGAGCATCCGTAAGAGAAGGGGTTTACGAACATGACAGGAACCCCGTGACTCAGATGCACAATAGGTCAGTGATAAAATTGCATGAGTTTTTAGTTGACCAGTTAGGTAGGCTTCAGAGGGACACTAACCTAGGGCTTAATGGTAAAGATTGGAATTACATGATGGGCTGCAGATGACTCTGTACTAACCTTCTCTCGGATGAGATTATAGACCAAGGTCCTGACTCTCAGTGGTCAGTGGCTTGCACTGGCCCTGCGATGGACTGCCTTGTGCTACTTGCTTGCCGGGTAGGCTCTGGCTTCCCACAACACCATATGGTATAAAGTGGTTTTGGCAAATGACATGACATGACAACTTACCCTTGCTTAATTGAAACCTTTTCTAAAATAACTGAGAGGGTTTGTATTTATCAATTCAATACGTGACAATGGTATAATGAAGTAAAAGAATCAGTGTAAGTCAAAAGTAAGTGAACTTCTGATTAAATAGTTACATATTCGGATAACAAGTAAACAAGTACTGAGGCAAAGCTGTCCTCAATAATGGTGTCCTCAGTTTGGTGTTCACAAAATTGATACTGATAGACATCAGTGAGTTGAATCCTGGAATAAAAATGTCATTATGAAATCTTATACAATTAAACTACATAAAATAAAATCTCCAATATATTGATGATCAAGAGATGACATACTGTATAAAGGTAGAGCTGTAGTCTCTGTATTTTTTACTTTATCCAGAAAAGCTACTTTCAAGGCCTCAAAGGGAAAACATGCTGGCTTAAGCTGTTATCTATTATTAATGCTCTGTTGTACTGTTTCTGCACTGACGCCATACATCTTGTAATATAAATGCAATGCCTGCTGAAATGTAATTTTTACAAGGTTCAGATCTTATTTAATGAGAACGACACAGCATATACTTAAAAGTTTGAGAGTACTGTCACACATTTTCAATGAAGTTAGTGTTTGAGTTCAGCACCAGACCAAAATGAACTCTTTCAAGGTGTATTTTTAATAATTTTCTTTTAATATTAACAATACAGATCAACAAAACAGAACTAAAGAAAAATATGGTTCAGTCCCATTGAATATGCCTTCAACCCTTCCCCAAATCATCTTACCTCCTAGAACATGAGTGAGCTGTTTGTACCAAATGAATAAATGTCATTATTGAACCATGCCAGAAATAAAGAGGTTTGGTTCCCAGGGCAAAGATAAAAGAAATATAATGCCAGATGGTTGTATGATCCACCCATTTATCTCTAATACCTGTTCATTTTTCAACAGCCCACTGGGTCTCAACTGAGTTAGCTATAACAGGACCAAATCGTTAGTACATTTCATCACAGAGAAATCCATAAAAAATGCCTTCTGATCGATGAGGCTACACCATCACCTTTTTAATTGCTTGCCGTGGAACCATGTTTAAGAGGGTGTAGTTGAAATGACCAATAGTACCGTTCAAAATCGGTACAGCTAAACCACCAGTTCACTTAGCACACTGAAGAATAATAAACCTAAACCCGGGCTTCCAGAAAATCTTTTTCATTACATTATTATCTGTTACTGTAAAGTAGGCATCGAAGTGAGGAGTAAGTCAATTAAGGAATTATCCAAGAATGAACTAAGACAATTAACACAAGTAACAATGTTCGTTTTTATAAATGTAGATCCTAGATTGTAAGAATAAGTGTGCGACCTGCTTCAATTTTTGGGAACAATGTAAAAATCTGAATGCAGAGCTAGAAGGCAATTCAGAAAAAAAGTGTTTTTAAATCGATGTGATGGATATTATAGAAACAATCCACACAAGATGGTAAAGATAATTCACAAAAGTTATGTAATGTACAGTTAGATGAGGGATCTTCAGTTAATAATATTTGTTAAATCAGACACAGTTATTAAGAGGGAAAACATCAGCAGACAAAACTGTGAAACTGAAAAAGAATGTAAAAAGTGAACCACTGGAATATTAAACAATATACAATTATCCAACCGTATACTCCTAAAATAAAACATTAAATTATATAATAAATTTGGATTAAAATTTTCCCCCAATTTACTAAATATACAAACATCTATTTAATGAGCAAGGTCATCGAATTACCTCAATAAGCAATTCATATCAAGAAACACCCAAAGTTCCTAAAAATAACTAAATATAACCTATAATTATTAGAAAAATCAAACTATCAAGCATTGATAATGCACCAGGAAAATATGAAAATGTCTAAGCAGAGGTTTGGCTCAACAAAAAGAAAACTATATAATAAAACTTTGTCATTTAATCAATGTCACAACAACTAAAAGTAAAAAGAACGGGTCTTATCTGGTCCACAGATTCAAAGCAACCAAGACCCAACATATATTATTCTCACTAATTTATTTAAATACACTTTGAAAGAAAGTTATTTGACTGCATTTACTTAAAAGATGGAGAACTGAGAAGAACAATAACAATATACAATTTCTTTCCTTATGCTACATTATCCGGTTTCATCCTTGACTGTTCCTAAAAAGGAAGGTAGCTAGACACCCCCCATTTCATTAAAGTCCTGTGGAAAAAGTAGCTCTGGTGATTCTGACCTGGGCAGGTTGCGGGACTGTATATGTGTACACAATTAGATAAAAGCATCATGGTGAATTCCTTTAATTCCGCAGCTTGACTTTGGTTTCAAAATGTCTGCACAGTTTTGCATGTCACTTTTTTACTAGAAAAAAAGAGGTCTGTTTATCTGACAAATACAAACATTAGGTTCTAAGTTTTAATTTAAACTGACTGGTCCTGCAGCGATAATATAACTTCCTATCACTGGAACACACATACACTGATGGAGTTACCGACAGCAGCTCTTTGCACTTCCAAGTGTCATGCTGAGTCATGTTCTGTTTTCCAGGTAATTGCCTTGAGAATATTGATTGGAAAACTTAAAAGTCATGTCTACACAGCAGCAATTTAAAGTTTAGGGAAAATGGAATTAAAACAGTAATTTCCCTGGAAAGCCCAATTGAGAGCCTTGTCACAAATCTGGAAAGATTTAATGAATGACAGTGCATTTATGCAGCATGTTTCTATCAGTCCAATTACATTCCTCATCCAAAGCTATGGAGTTACGTTAATGTCTTCCAACCCCCCTTGTTCTGTAAGCAATATATTTCATTTCAATAAAAAGAATATATTTCTAAAGCTGTGATTAAGAAAAAAAGATCAATTACAATAAAGGCTTCTGTTCTACAGGAGCCATGGCAACAGGAAAATAACTACCACAAACAGTCATTAAAATCACTAATAAAAAGCATCTGGAGTTACAAAAATAAAATTAAATCATCAATTTGCCCCCTCATAGGTCTTGTAAGGGATTATGTAAAAAATGGAAATTACAACCTATAATGAGAACAATTCAGTTGTTTTACCAGACAGATCTCTTAACACACTCATTGCTCATTACCTCACTACTTAATTGTAGTTATGGTAGAAATGGGCCAAACTAGTTTTCCTGGGATTCAAAGTGTTTTGCAAAAGGCTCTTATAAATTACAAAATCCAGCGCAGAACCAATTCCTTTCTTACTAGTCTTTGGTAACGTTTTTGGACATAGCATATAAATCAGTCTTTTTATTTTGGAATGTAGGAAACATTAACAATGTTTAATTTTATTGTCTGAGACAGCAAGAGATTACTTTGTGTGATGTTTTTGCTTTGATCCCTAGTAACCTGGGAATCTGAGTTAATCTGCAAACTTGAGTTGCTGTCCATTTGGAATCCAGACCAAATTATATAGTTTTACTTAAAAACTCCAGTGGGAAGAGTCTTAAACAGTTAATGAATCAGTGTGAATTATATAAAACTGTTGTGGTCTTTTAAAGTCAGCTTGGTCGCAGTATTCTCGATTGTATTTTTCCATATCAGCAAAAGTGAAGCTACAGGAAACCAGAAAAGGCCATATCGGACAAAAAACTCTAATTGGAATTGCAAGCATGAAACAATTAATTTTTACATCAATTTTCAGAATGTGCAGAATATATACTTCTGAGCAACAAAAGGATATTCTAGTTAAGGAATTTGTTACAAACCAGAAACATGACAAACTGATAATGTGATTTATAAAGTTTGTCTTTTTGTGGACTTTGGCCCAATATTTACTACTAATATGGCAGCAGGGATATTTTTCACTTTCCTATAGAATTATTTTGCTGTCATCTCTGTTATCTGTTGTAATTGCTTTCAGATTTCTTCCTTAAACCCTGGATTTACTGTAGTTCCACAGACATGTTTGCAATCTGTTCTTAGCTGAGTATATAAATAAATTACTTTTACAAAGCTCATATTGACTTGCATTCTGTGCTCCTTGCATTTATTTAGAAATCACCATTTTATGTATGTAACAAAAGTGTCCAAATAAAAAAATAGAGGAAACACAGGTTCAGCCATCTGGTGTATGTGCTTGGCTGAGGTGCCAATGGTGTGAAGTCACCATCCGTGGGATGGCTGAACACTTTTAAGTGTGAATTCCCCCAAAAAGGTTAAGAAGACAACGTTTTCAACAATCCCAAGATGCAATATGAAATTAGACAAAATGAGTAAATGAAAGCATTAGAAAAATGGCCCTCCATAAAAACCACAGGTGGATAATATCTTTCTCAGATTTTGTCTGTAGTCTTTTTTAACTTCGATGTTGAGAACTAAAAGAACAATTGGATATGGGTTTGTCCATTTTGTATTTAATGGAGGAAGATGCTCTATTTATGAAACACCACTAAATCATTACATGAAAGCAGTTTTAAGGGAGAAGGGGAAAATTATTTTTCATATTTAAAGAACTGCAGTTGTGTGTTTTGAAATTAATTTTTGCTCACATAGATCTCAATTAGATCAAACTTTTATTGAATTCATTCAATTTCAGTTCTTCTGTGTATATGTTCTTTAGTTCTTCATTGTAAATACATTGTAAATTTACAATTGTATACATTGTAAAAGACCTGGCAAAACAACTTAAGTATGATATTTTTACATGGAACAACAGGTTATTAAATATATGCTTCTTAATGATTTCTTCCTAATTTCCAACATTTACTTTTATTGTAGCTTCTAACATAGAAATTGCTGACAAATCTGGACCCTTCTGTTCTTAAGGTGAAGTGCATACTTCTTTATCACTGCAAAGAACAGCATGTGCCACTGACCTCATTAATAAACCTTTTTTATAAACCTGTAAACACCTTTGTACCTTTTACTAAAAGAAGGGATTTTACTACTATTTAAAAGAAATTGGATTATATCCACAAAAAGTTTCACAGCAACTACGTAGTTTCCTCTGACCTGTTCTTCTGTGTTTCTTGATTCTATCAGTGTGTCTACAGTACATCTAATTTCATAATTTGTATCTCCCCATAGTACATTTTCTTGAATTTCTGTAGTTTTCTCAAAAGATTTTCTGGCTTGCAACCAAAACCCCCAAAAGTTTATATATTGTCATTTTCTATACCTTGACTAACAAAAATTACGTTTTGCACAATAAAAATACCTTTCAGAAGCTCAATTCACTGTGGTTGCCATGTAGTTTAAATTTAGTGATACCTTTCTTTTCCAAAACCATTTATTATTACTGTTGGAATACAACTGAAAAGATTGCAGAAAAACTATACTTTGTTGCTGTATTATCTCAAAACCAACACTCCTCTGCCTTAACTCAAGCAATATAAAACTGCAAGGATTAATTGTTCCAGTAATGTCCTGCTCTTCTCTTGATTTAATTTTTCATGCAGATCTGTCAATTTAAAATTTAATTGCTCTGGACCCAGCTCAGCTTAATAAGTTGGGTGTCTGGTTTTTTAACTTCCTTCTGATTAGCCCTGCTTTGCTTTAAGACATAATTGATTGCTGTTAAGTCAACAGTGATTATTAATTTAAATGTAGATACTCATGCAATTTGGATTACATATAAAATTAAACACATGAATAAGTTAGAGCCTTGTGCATTAAAATGCATTGGAATCCTTCCATTGTTAGAAGAAATATACATACTCTTCAGTCTTTGATTTTGTTTTCCTTTTTTAGCATTGATAAGAGATTTAAGGATTTTTTTCTAAACGCAATACAATGAAGTGGCATACTGTACAACAGATTAGTGGAAATACTGTATATAAAAGAGGTTGTAATCCATTTTACCCTTTTTTAGGAATGGTAAGTTTCTGCTGATACTAGTTCAGAGGTCCACAATCCTAGTCCTAGTTATTTATATGATAGTATTATATAAAACAAAACTAATTGGAACTATAATTATAACATAATCCAAGTTATTTATATAATTACAGCATGACAATAAGTTTCTAGTCCAGCTGGGTTCTAAATTATCTGATTATTGATTAATTGGATCAATTTAGCAACATCTTATAGCTTTTTGTGTGCTATGCTTTGGAGTGACCTGGAAAACACACTGATTCTCTTGGACCGTATTTAGGGACCAGTGTGCTGTAAGACTAACAAAGAGCACATCAGAGAAAAAGGCATCACAGAAAATATGTGCCAGAAGCAATAGAAAATATATTTCCTAGGTTTCAAATTGCAATGAATGAAATTATGAAGTAATACTGCTTATGAAGTTGTACTATGCACTAGTTAGACCCTAATAAAATATATACAAATGTGGTATATATGTATGTTATTTATACAATGATATGTGCACTACTTAATAAAAAAGTAAAAAGGTGACTAGATGCTTTAGAGAATGGATTCAATTCCAAAGAACCAATTTCCACTTTGTAGTCCATACACGTATGCTTTGTGGTGTAACATAATTCTTAAAAAAACTGGTTTTCACAAAAGCACATTTAGGTTGATTGGTTTCTTTTTACATTTTTTCTACAACTCATTCATTTTTAATTAATTAAGACCTTGGTAATTGCCCTTCAATTATTATAATGTAAATGGTGGACCAGTAGGTAACATTTTTCCATTTTAGCCAGAATCACAACACCTACTTCCACAGTATGGTGACAGTGGACACTGTACTGTAATAGGATGTGTCCTTTGATGAGACGCTAAACCAAGGTACAAACCATTAATGATTCAATTATTTCATTAGAACAGGGATGTTACTTCCATTTCCTTTCCAAAAATCTGCTTTAGGGTTGCTCAGTCTGGCCAACCTGATTTTCTCCATTCATTCAATTAATAAATTCAGTGACATAATTCCTCACTTCTCCACCTGATTTGCTGCATAGTATGGTTGCCGGTGCAAAAAGACTGTCACACATTACCCAGTTCTTCAGTGGTGGTTTCCGATCCAAGATCCTCTGGGATCATTTGGAATGAAAAACTTTACATAAATGCAAGG
Source organism: Lepisosteus oculatus (assembly GCF_040954835.1). Classification (NCBI taxonomy): domain Eukaryota; kingdom Metazoa; phylum Chordata; class Actinopteri; order Semionotiformes; family Lepisosteidae; genus Lepisosteus; species Lepisosteus oculatus. Next base: position 11,153,301 of record NC_090708.1, on the reverse strand, counting down.
AATTCGTCTTATTATTCTTAAAACGAATTCAAGAACTAAATCAAGTTGATTGATCTTTATTGAGTGCATTTTTAGTACAATATTTCTCAGAAAGTTACAGTTACAAACTCTGACATACTCATCACAATTAACAATTCAGAATTATACAATGAAACAAGAAAACATCCAGTCCCTTCATTCTCTATGTACAGTGAGTTGCCTTTGTCATGCTGGCACAGCCCTGGCTGACAAATCCTACAGACAGGTTGGACATGAAGTGCTAAATGTCACCTCAGCAGGGTGTCAAGTCATCTTCCTCCTACAGCGAGTTTGGAGACTGGCACTGGCAGGATCCGTGTCCTTGCAGGCTGCACTGGAGTCATATATTTCCCACAGCTGCTCTGAAAGTTTACAGAGGAAAGAAAAAAAAGTTAAATTCCGTTTAAATATCTGAGCATTGAATTAAACAAAAAGCTTGGACATTAAGTGTTTACCTGAGTTACTACATTAATTAGGATAAATGATCTAGCAGCTCCCTTGAATTACATTTATCAGTGGGTAATAAACAACACCTTTCAACTATGCAGAAATCACAGGTTGCAGCTTTCATGTTGGATGTTCCTGGTTCAGTACCCACTCTATACAAACCAAAATGCCAAAACAGCTCCTCTGTACAATGACAGCTCAGTGCAATAATTCTGACCCCTGATGTTAAGAAATGAACATTTTAATTCTGTACATTAAAGACCATAATAAGTAATTGAAGACCGGATATATTAATAGGTATTAGAGCCATTGTACAAGACTTCTAAAGGACAGTTCCTACACCATCTACAAACCTTCTTGGTCATCTGGTCTGTGCTAATTTATTTCAAAACACCCACAGTGCATTATCTTCAAGTGATGACTTGTCATATGGGAATCCTACCTTTTGTTTCATTAGTCTATAACATTTTATTTTATGCTTTCGTGTATTATCTCTACAAACATTACTCAAAATACACCTTTTGTGAATGAAAACCAGTAAGAAGTAAGAACAAAATTAAGTTTCACACTAGTTCATTTAGCAATAAATAACCTGAAGACCTCCCAGTACAGACACACACACAAAAAAACCCTAACCTCTAGTTCTTCATATTTCTCTGTCTCTCAGAAAGAAATGGGAAAGTTTGCTCTAAAGAAACACACACTTTTCATACTGCTTAACACAAAAGGACAGAAAGAAGCCATTGAGGGTGGCAGATTTACAAACCCATCAGGATTTCCAAAAAGGCATTTCATTTAGAGGCTGTCACCAGTCACCTTAGCTGGCACTTGCACGGGCATGTCATGAGTCAGGAGGAGAGGGCGGAGGAAGGTTAATTGAAACAGAGAACAGTTTGAAAGTGCCAGGGTGACAGATAGATCACAAGCTATCTGCTACACCTACCATTTTGTCTTTGTTAAAACTGCTGCCGTCAGTTGAGGGGAAGAAGGTGTCGGGGGGAAGAAGGGGACCTCAGCATGGAGAAATGCCTGTGAAAGACAAGCAAGCATTAGCATTAGAAAGTCACCAAATCATCCATCACAAAGAGGATTAGCACTGATTAACAGTCTTCTTGAGAGAGCGGGCTTGGGGGGTGGGGGGGGACTGTTTCGTGGCAAAGTGACTTGAGCATTTTTTTATAGGTACAGTATGCAAACTCCAGTATGGCTGTAAGTAACTAGAGTACCATTTACAGAATCTCTCGCCCTAGGCTGTTGTGATGGGACGTTAGTCTTCGAAATACGACCGCATCGGGCATGAACATGCCTCATCTGAATGACTTACAGAGGCTTTACTCAACTAAGACAAGTAAGTGGGGTCAGTCTCACCAGACCACAGTTATGGGACACTGCAGAAGTATACTTGTACCTCTGAGTATTATACAGGTATTTACACATAGCCAAAAAGCCAGTAAATCATCTTCTACAACATAAATGCTAATAAAATAAATATCTTGCCAACAGAGCTGTCTGGCCACATTATCAGATGACATGGATTTAATTAATCTTAAGTCTTTGCATTTCATCCTCTGGAAAAAGAAACTAAACAAACCACATATTTGTAGAGCATTTTTTCTATATTTTTTAAAAAGCTTTTCAAAAATATGCTACCTCTCAGGATCATATTAAACAAAAACATTTACTTAATTTGCACAAGGTTATTGCTTAGTTTTAAGATAATTTAGCGTTTAGTCCAATGTCACTGGAGTTACATTGATGATTTCTTAGGTTTTGCAAGCGACCTTTGGCAGAATTCGCTTATTGTGAGATAGATATGGAACAATGCTACAGAGGTCTTGCCTTCACAGCTGCCTGTGACAGAAAAGTCCTTTAAGTGTTACCTACAACAGACCAGACTTGCTTTCATTAGTATTTTATTAGAAAAGTGATATTTGCCAAGATTAATGCCAAACTATTTAATAAACATCCCTGCTAAGTGATAAACAGCACTCAAACATCTTTGAAAAGTTTACTACAATAAATTATTGAAAGATTACCTGAATACGTTTTGAATTACCATGATAGAAAATGCTGTCCTATTGTTGTAGGATAAAGGTTCAAAGGAGCAGAGAAGTGATTTAGCATCTCTTACAAATGTATCTATTTATCAAACTGTGGTGAGGTTTGTGACAATAACCCTACAGTTAACAAGTACAGAAAGGCACTGGAATGTAAACTTTATTACTGGGATCCGAGGAGAGATGAGATTTGTTGAACACTTTGCAACTAAATAACACTGATGTTTGTAACTTGGGAAATGTAAGACTTGCTAGTGTCGTCTTGCTACTTTAGCGAGGGGTGTTCAGTGTGGAGGCGGAGACTTGGACAAAGGGTGACGCGTTGCCTGGCGGGTCACAGCTGGGAAGCCTTAGCCTAATGAAGAGCAGCTGTTCAGGCCGTATATAACCACACTGGACACCCTACCCTATCCTCCCCGACGGGTTGAGTAGGGTCCCATTCTAGAACAGGAGCTACACTACACTACACTACACTACACGGGCAGTTCTGGAGGGTGGTCGTACTGCAATGTGAGGTCGACCCTTTTTTTTTCCGTCTGTCCCGCCGTGTGGTTTCACCTGTGCAGGCTGCTCCTTTTTCTATGGAAGCCCGTTTCCGCAAGAGAGTAAAAAAAAAACGCGCTATGGTATCTCAGAATTGCCATGATAGTCCTTTTGTTATTGTAACTTATTCGGGTTCTAAGGCTTGTGCCCTCGCCGCTCCCACCCTACGTCGTGTCTCACTGCATTGGCTCGAACCCAGGTCTTGCCAGCTGAGCTCTTTAGCCGCGGCGGCCAGCATCCCTGTTATGCGCAGGGGAGGGCGGTGCCGTCACCGCACTGCAACCAGATCGTACAACCTGTATGTCAGCCGTTCCGTTACACTATATTCATGAATCGTACAGGATCATAGGATCTATAGGCCTGAGGACTTGTCCTGTACAGTGCCCTGATAAAATCAAATGAATTACACTGATTTTTATGGAATCCCATTTCCGCCAGGGAGGCTTCCATAGTACCCGGATGGAATAGTGGACGGTGGGCTTTTAAAAAAGTTATTAAACACCAAAACTACAAAAACGGAGACAGAATATGAAAAAAAAATACAGAAAGACACTTTACATCCAGAGGGATTCAGTTATAAAAGTTGAAACTTATACTTTTTACATATTCCCATTGTATGTCCTTTTTTACTTAAAAATAAGGTCTTTAGCTCAGCTGGCAAGACCTGGGTTCGAGCCAATGAGGCACAAAGCAGGGTGGGAGCGGCGAGTGCACAAGCCCTAGAACCCGAATCCGTTACAACAACAAAAGGACAGACAATGAAATGTGGGCTGTTTTTAAGTCGTAATTCTGAGATACTAAGTCGCAATTGGAAGATACTGTACCACAGCGCGTTTTGTTTACTCCCTGGCGGAAACGGGCTTCCATATTTTTCACCAGTTTTATTCTTATTTATTTTGGCCTTGCACACCCTACCTGCACCCAGACTGGACCCCTCTAGATACAGTAGATAATAGTGCAGTCTGGTCACCGCTGCCAAACGGGGTTATTTTTCCAGGCTGGACCCCGTTAGATAGGATAAGTCCAGCCCGGGCGCCGCTCAGCCCTAACGGAACAGCGCAGCTACCCATAAGAGCGCAACTTTGTATGTTTCCATTTTGTTTTTTCTTCCAGTTTTCGCTAATCTCACACCGGTTCCGCCTCCTCCCACTCACACGGGGCGTTGCCAAGTTACCGGTGTTCGCCGCGGATCCTCCCACTAGCGCACTGCTACACTAGGAAGGCTAAAAAGTCTCTGATGCTTCAGGAGAATGAAACGGCAATTTAAGATATTTTCTGGATTCTCTCTACCTATATTTGATGGAGTAGGCTAACATACATTAATGCATACTGTATACAGTACTGTTATTTTCCAAATTCTTAGTAGTGAAATTTATAAAAGCAAGACTTTTAATAAAATATATATTCACCCAAATCAATAGTCCACATTGGGCAGACAAAGGCCACCACAATTCTGAAGACCATGGCTTCACCTCTGTGCACTAAGAAGGCATAATACTAAATGCTAGGTTTTAATACTTGACACATTAGGTGCTTCTTTAATTCATCAACACACTGAAAACAGAATCTATCAGCCTATAGTGAGTAAGAGATTGGACTGATAACAGGTTCAAGTCCCTGCAGCACACAATCGCACATGTTGCACCTGTGCTTTACCCCAAGTGCTGCGGTCCAACCAACTCTACATGTGGGAACCAGCATTATTATGGGATTAGTCCCTGCACCAGACCAGTGTATCTGGAGGGGAAGTCACATGCTCGCTGGTCTGCTGAACGCTAAAGAAACCAGGCTCTGCCCTGATTGAGACTTTACCTTTCGTTTTTTAAGTGGAAATTGAAGCTCGCATTTTCATAGTTTCTTCTCCAGGCAATACACTCGGGGAGCCTTTATCCTGGCAGCAACAGCGATATCGATTGACCTGTTTGATGAAATGGATGGATGAGAAGATGGGGAAAGCCAGGTCCCTCGTGGCCTTGGTAAGTAAAGGTAACCATTGTGGTAAAAGGCAATCTACTGGCAAATGTGACTTTGCTGCCCATATACTGCATTCTAGACTTTTTTCAAGGATAAAAATAATAACTACAAATATCTGTGTAAATAAACTTCAGTTTTTAAGCCATATGCAATATGTACTGATTCTGTGTTCACGTATTATACTGCAGGAGATAAAATCCTGTGAACACGGAAATTGGCTTCCTGATGGTCTTGCTCTCGGTAAGGTGTCGGTAGATGCAGGTTTTGACCTTTCAGTTAATAGCAATGCACCTTTTAGTTAACAAACTAAACACTTGACGGCAATTACTTCTAATATGTACAGCTATATACGGTTAAATATGTAAAATAGTGAATTAGGAGATAAAAACAAAATTTGTTTCAAAATAGTTTGAAAATATCCTTAGAATGTTTAGAAAAATGAATTATGAAAATTAATTATCTTTGAAAGCACATTTCAAAAGTATGAGCATTAAGAAGGTAAATGTGGGCTTGGCTATTTTACGTTTTTCTTAGAAATATTGTATAAATGAATCCCTCTAAGATTGCATAAATAGCAAATGATGTGTAAATTATGTAAATTACTGAAAGAGCTAGAATTTATATAATCTTAATTTAAATATACACTGTATGGTAATATATGATTAATTTAGTTTTATCATCATCAGGCAATTATCCTTAAATATAATGTGGAAACAATAGGAATAGATTGGAATGTTTTATACGTCTTTTAAAATGAAGAATGTTATCAACCTTTTGTTTTTGAAAATGATTTGGCATATTTCCCCTTCAGGTAATAAGTTGTTGTAAACCTATGCTTATATATATTTTAAAGACTTTTACACAAAAATTGTTTGTAATGCATAATGTTTATTTATTATGTCAGTTAAATTAGTAAATTCTAAATAATATTCACTTGTGCTTATATGACTACATAAACTATTAATGTAAAGAACTTTTTAAAGAAAACAATCTCCATAATATTTGCAAGGACTTCCAGTAGAGAAGTAGTTTATTATCACTTGTACTCATTGAAAATTGTCCATCAATGTTTTTTAATTTTTCCTTTTATTTAATCTGGGGGATTGTTATGTGCAAACATATAGAAGTCCTAAAACCAGAAAGAAATTTAAGAATATATAAAGTGTTTTTGTATTTTTAAAAGTATACCTCTTCAAGACCGTACAAGGTGAACACTGTCCCTTTTATGTTAATGTGAAATACTTTCAGTCAATACATTCAATTGCAGTCATATGATCCTTACATGACACTTTTGTTTTCTCTGCTAATTATGTACATGAGCTTCACTAGGAAAAACTCTTGACCATACCATTGAAGAATAAGAAATCTCAGTAAGGGAATCGACTTTCAGTTTTTGGAATTCACATAAAATGACATGCTGTGTCCAATTTCTGGTTCCTATTACTTTACCTACTGAAGTGAAACCAAACACTGACTCCAAAAAGTCCTGCAACTACTTGGTTACCCTTTTTTTCCCAACATATACTTTGAAAGGTAAAGAGCCCAAACAACATATGCTACTGTTTTACAAATCACAGTCATTTTCTTTAAATTAAGCTCTAAATAAACACCTATAGGGAATGGTTCATCATTTAGTGCTTTTTCATACGTCAATACTTCCTCTCTTGTATAGGTTTCTTACAATAATGCTGTGCACAACATCTCAGTTAACTATATCTTTAAACATAAGTTCTTGGATGTATTTGGAGGCAAATTAAACAATTTGATTAAATTTCTCTGTAAAATAAACTGTATTGCATAAAATGTTTTGAATGACTTGATTTTTAGGGCTTGTTTGCCATTATCTGAATCACATCCAGAGAAAGGCTGCCACCCACCCAAACTCATTAACCTCTGTCTTATTAAAAAAACAGTATCATCTCCAGAAGTAATTAAGTATTCCCATGAGATAATATGTATGATTAGTATGTACAAACTTATTTAATTAAAAAGCTTGCCTCCTACTTTCCCAGTGAAAAGTGAGCAATAAATGATAACTGATAAGCTTTGCAGTCTCTCTGTCAATCGATATTTCCTGGGACACTTTGAACCAAGGCTTGGAGCTCTAGATTGCTTTGTGAGAGGAGAAGTCACTGGTGTTAATTAAAAACCAGGACTGCATTCAGTTAATTATACTGTGAGGCTCAGTGACAGATAAGGGAAGTGTTACATAAAGGAGGAAATTTGCAAAGTCCATCCATGTCACTTGGGTTCCTGCTTCTTTTAAAGAGAAATCAACCTAGCTGACATACAAAGTACAGAATCTTTAAATACCCTTATTTCTATATTTTAATTCTGAACAAACTTTCTAAAAAACAGACGCATCTGTACTGCTGGATTCATTCCTTTAGTTATTTGTTAAAAATGAACCAAATCATTACTATAACATGACAACAGGTCATATTTTTGACGGCAAAAGACTATAAAATATACTGTACATTACTGGTTGTTCTTTTTGATGTTCTGATTAGATTATAACAATAACTGATTTTCCAGGGTCTAGTAGGAATAGTGCTGAGGTACACTTGTGCTGGTATAATTACAAATCACTGTCTTGATACTTCTCCTAGGACATTTTTTCTGAGCATATTCCCTCTTAAATGTCTTATCTTAGGAGGAGAAAATGGTCATCCAAAAGGATGGGAAGTACCGTCTGTCTATTTTTTCTTCTCCAATTCTCAACATCAGCAGTAACAAGCTTGCAGGTGCGTTTGCTATTTCATCACTCCCAGTGTGTTCTCTGACCGACCAGCACTTCTGTTCTGCATGTGTTTGTTGCTGAAAGGTGCTGGGAAGCTGTCAATCTGCAGCTACTGTACTTCCTTTACATTTTATTCCATCGGCTCCGTTTGGCTCCCTGGGGCTGCCAGCACTTTCCCACTTGCTTATTTATTTTAACTTGTACGTACATACACTCTGGGAAGAGACTGTCAATAGCCTGGCTGCAGAGCCAGGCTATTGACAAAGCACTCTTTCCTCATTAAGATTCATGGTTTCTGAGCTTTTCTTTTTCATTAAAATGTGTATTATGTTGACAGTCAGCTTCCTTATACACGGTATGGTAAAAGAAGAGCGGTATGTAGGTGGCATTTAACCTGTAATTGTCAAGTGCTATGTACAAGCTAGACACTTCCAGCCTGGTAAATCAAAATCATAAATCTACTACATGAAGAATAAATGAGGTAAACCTGTCAATGTTCCCCCTTGGAGATTTAATCCATGAATTTTTACATGAGTGAACAACAGAAATGCTTGAAAGTTCTTTTTTTCTTTCTCAGGTAGAGAGATGATCTGTCAATTCAGCTGTCTTGGAATTCACTAATGTGTTACAAGGAACTTATTACACTGTATATGTTGGAGGTTTCAAGGTTTAGAATCAACTAATAAAGCAAATGTTTCTTTATCCATTTAGATTCACAGAATTTAAAAAGTAAACATTTCTGAATTGAAGAATCCACCCTTATTCTAAGCCTGGATAAGACCAAAACTCTGCCCCACATGTCAAATACAAGTTTCGAACACCAATACTTTCCATTGTGTAAGAAGTCTCTGCCAAACACAAAGCCACCATTTAGTGCCACATTTGGAATTTACCATTTGTATTAATGTACAACATTGATTTATTCTAGTGCTGTCATCTTTTGTGAAATCACCATTTTTCAATACTAGTGGGCAGACAATCAGTTAATCACACATTAATGGCTATTTCAGAAACAAGTTCTAAACCCGTTGAGTTTACATAAAAGAAAATAAAGAAAAGTACATTTAGTTTTAATGTCAATTTGAGTATAAGGTATAAGACTGAAAACAAAGAAAGGGAATCACTGTATAAAGAATTTGAGTAGCATTTTAAAATGAGTCCTGACTGACTAACCTGTTTCATAATTAAAAAAATTCCCTTTATACATTGTACACATGCTTTATAATATTCAAAGGAAAAGAAATAAATTTTGAGAAGGTTAAGAGAAAGGTTAATCTTACAAATTTGCACTAGTTATTTCCTGTAATTATCTGATGGATGTTAACCTGAATTAAATAATTAAATTACTATTGAATTAAAAATGGTATGGTCCTGTAGCATTGAATTTGAGTCTTTTGGGCATAAACGCTTCTCTTTCTAATATTATCAAACACTGAATTTCTTTGAGGAAATGTTTGTCTATATAAAACCCATTCCAAAAAGGTCTTATACAGAACTGAAGTAAACAGCTTCTAGAACTCTCCCTACTCATTCACTATCTTATATTTTCTTCTGCTAAAGCCCTCTATTTACCTTCATGTCCTCATGGTGAGGGTCCATTATTGTGGTTATGAAGGGTATCATAAAATTGTGAACTTTCAGTTTAAGTAATTTCCCCTATAAATGGAACCTGGGGTCTGTGACATCCAATAAGATCAGCTATTCAAATACTATACATAATTCTGAAAGGAAAAATACCACATGCGTATACACATCATTCACAAAGACCTGTAAATATAACAGTTAGGGACTGCACATTCAATACATCATAATTGGAAATACAGGGTATGTACATTTTAATTTTTTCTTTCATACATTCTCTTTGATTTCTTATTACAGATGTAGTGACAAGTAAATCTTTCCATCTATTCACTTGCAAAGCTTTCCCTCTAGTTAAATAAGAGACTTGCTTTCATTCATGTCTATCTTCTTTATAGCTTCAGTTAGCAGTTATTATAATAACATTAGAAAGATTACAAGCAAGAGCAGACTGACCTGTAGCACATCTGACCTGTTTGGCAGTTTTTAGCGAACTGATCTGATATTGGCTTCAACAAAATATCTGGACAGCTTGTTCCATACTCCCACAATCCTAGATGATTATTAGCTCACTTAGCTTTTAAGGTCTTTAGTTTTTTGTGTATGCAAGGTTTGTTCCTTCTTATTTACTACTTCATAACTTACTATCAAAAAAGACTGCAAAGAGTCCAGGGTCGAAAAATACGCACCAAACGACGATATTAAGAGACACAGTAAATCTGAAAGACATAACTTATGACTGTGAAAGAATAAATTACTTCAGTGCCAATGATTAAGGGTAGCCTAGGACTTAAGCCGACTAACCTACTGTATGTAGCAGCAAACAGAAAAGAGAGGCCTTTAAACACCCAAAATAAATCTTAATCATCAGTCCTTGAGGAGAACAGAAAGAAACAAGCTGGGAAAACAAACACATGCTATAATACAAAGAAAGACCCATATCGAAACATTGCTACCATCCTGAAGTTTGATGTTTCTTTGTGTTTTGCTGAAGGAAGTGCTTCTGTAGTTAAGCCTTACCATGTTAGGCCAACCATTGCTTCATGTGTTGTGCATCATCCCTCATACACATCAGAGAGATCAACAAAAGGTACGTACCAGAGTGTTTAAGCTGCCAAGCTGGGACAGTCTATTTAGAAATGCACAATGATCCAAATGTTCCAACACGAAGTAGGAAATCAGAAAAAAATAACGTCTCCATTTCCCTTATAATGCTCACCAGCAAACCTCAGCATGGCATGGATAGCTCACGTTAAACAATTCAATATGTCTGTAGAGCTAGAATCACTTTCCATAGGCCAGTTAACTGACACTGAACATTTATATATGGTATTTTTTTACAGTGTTGGTCAAGACATTGTCTGTTTTCCGTTGTTGTCTTATCTTCCATATTTGAAGCCCCAACCAGCAACACATGTATAGGTTTTGTCGACACAGTGCCTCTTAAAAAAGGACAGAGGTCCTGAAAGTCAGTTACAATCCAGTTAACACACACGTAATTGCCAAAAATGCAAGCAGAAAAAGTACATATGCTTATAATGTATCACCTTCAATATGAAGATTTTTATTTCTTAAAATTCATTCAATTCTCTGATGGATTTAAAATCCGGGAGCAACTGTTAGGTCAGTCCTTTGGCAATGACATCCACCTGGACATCATCAGGTAGCACAGTTGTTTCTTGTTAGAAAGCATCACGGCATTCATGGAGAGAAAAAAAAAATACATTGCAGTTTGTACTCCAACTTTTCCAAGTGAGAAACATACAGACTCAAAGAAAGAAGAAAACCCAAAGTTAAAATTCATTAAGCAGAAATCCTAATTGACGATATTCCACAGTCTGTGCATTTTGTGTAAGTCTATTTTGAATACTTTGTTTCGTTATAATTTTCAAGCAAAATACAGGAGTCACTGGGGTGACTATCCATTGTGATCCTTGCATGAAATGGCGAAAAATAATGGACATTTGTTTAGCAGTTGAATTGATTTGCACCATAAATGATGTTAAATTAATATGATCGTTTCAACCCAGTTATATCTTGTCATGTCCAAAGCACTGAGAGGGCTTAAGGATCTGTCCCATGGAGCATCCTGTTGTCATGCCATAGACGTCGATGACTGGTTCATCTGTACGCTTATGGACTGGATGCTGTTGAGAATCTTCTTCTGATGCCCAGCTAAAGTTACCCCTATCCTAAGGAGGTCTCTGAAATGTTTAAAAGAGAAAGATGGAAAAACATTAGATATGAAATTTAAAGTAATAGTGATGATTTGAACTTAGGAATGTGCACAGAAAATAAGCATAAAAAAATTTGTGTTAAGACCTGTTCATGAACCAAACAAGCTCTTCTATCACAATGTTCAGATGTTGATGCAAATACAATTAAACTTACAGTTCTCAACATCATCACCTTTTTTCAAGGGCATGGGAGATGCAGACTTCTTACCACTTTTTCTTTTAAAAGCTATTTGGTAACCTGAATTTTAAATAACTGTGAACATATGCTTTTAAAAATGTTATTGCTTTTGATACATTGCATCATATATTTCTAATTTTTTTTTTTGCTTTTCACCAATATCATTTTGCATTTCATCAACAAGAAAGACAGTTCTTGGAAAACAAAATGAGGTACAGTAATATTTTAATTACAGCTCTTTCTATAACTTAGGTGTCAAGAGATACATATACAAATGCAATGCATTGAAGTCATTGCTGGAATAGCAGATTTAATGAAATAATGTCTAAATAATAAATAAAATACCATATTATCAGCCCTTTTAAGTTAAAGATCATGTACTCAATAATTTCTTTGTTCTCATAAAATAATTATGCAACCCTGCTACTTTTTGTATAATTTAATAAGGTGGAAGGACCTTGAAAAATCAGACTTAACATGACTCCCATATGAATTTTATACATGAAAGCAGAGCCTGTTAATATTGAAACTGAAAAAGAGGTTTGTGCATGGTTTATTCCATAATTAGTTTACTTAATTATTCTTATGGAACTGACAACTTTTGAAGTTAGAACTGTCTTGAAACAAAGTTTAATGCTCGCTTTGATATGCCCATATGAAATTTAATCTACAGCTGTATGTGAGAAGCTTGAATCTTCTCTTAGAATTTACACTGCTAGTCAGATCCTTAGCTTTCCTGGGAATGCCTGGGTACTGATGAGGGATGCGATATGAACACTAGGCAGTGTGGTGGCTCTGTGGCTAAGGATCTGCGCCTGTGGCTGGAAGGTTGCCGGTTTGTATCCCACGGCTGGCAGAGGAATCCTACTCTGCTGGGCCCCTGAGCAAGGTCCTTAACCCCAGCTGCTCCAGGGGTGCTGTATAAAAGGCTGACCCTGCGCTCTGACCCCAAGCTTCTCTCCCTGTCTGTGTGTCTCATGGAGAGCAAGTTGTAGTATGTGAAAAGACAAATTTCTAATGCAAGAAATTGTATATGGCCAATAAAGTGATCTTAATCCATTGCTTCCTGGTGTTCTATTGAAGCTGTCACTGCATCCCCCCACCACCCCAAGCATCCAAAGTAGCACAAATATTGCGAAGCAACAAATAATTCAGAGTTCACTTCAGACAGGAAGTAAGTACATGTAAACGACAGACACAAAGAACTCCCTCAAGGATTAGTATTAGCTCCCACCCCGTTTAATCTGTAATACATGACCTCCCAAAAATCACATCCTGAAAGTTTACATATTCTAACGACATCAATCTGGCAACACAGATCCCCACTTTTGACACCTTGAAATAGGTCCTAAATGCGGATATTCAAACACAACTCAAAAACAATATCCAGTCTATTCCACCTCCACAATGCAAAAGCTACAAAAAAGCTCACCATACAAATTCTGGACAAGATTATCACTTGCTCACAGAGACCAGATATGGTCAAGATTATCACAAGCTCACACACCCAGCTGACTGCCACTATGCACACGTCACCACCAAAACACAACTGCCTTCAAGAAAGCCATCCGAAAAGAAACTTTCCCCAGCAAAACGTCAACGCAAACTCCACCTGGGCTCCAGAATGGGAATCACAGGGATTAACAAACAAGCACCTTATCAGAAGCTTCTGGCTTTCACTTTCTAAGAGAAGAGAGGTCCACTCTAAACTACTTGAGGATTGGTCATCGTCCCTGTCTTGCAAACCTCTATAGATGGTGAACCAGTGCAAGCTATCTTTGTTCCTGTGGGACACAGGTAACTATGTGTAACGGTTCTTGGGGTTTCCACCCTTGCCACTCCTGCCCTGCCAGTTCGCCCCTCACTGCCTGGGTGAACCCAGGTCTCCGGCAACATATAACAGGGAACTTGCAACAGGGAACTTAACCTGAGCTAAAGGAGAACTCCCCCAGCATGGGCGGTTGAGATCCCTGTTATACGCAGGGACATATTCGTTACATTATGCAGCACATCCCAGAGGGCTGCCCAGTCCACAGACTCAGTGGAGAGCTACACATCCTCAACACAGCCAGACCAGGAGCTATGGCTGGCTCAGGGAATTTACATTCACTAAATGAATAGTGTAACAGAGAATTCCACAGAACTCTTTTTTTAAAGTACGCAAATGTATGGGTGCAGCCCTTGTGACTAACAGGTCCTTCCCCTTTCTTCTAACTCTGGGGCAGAGGAAAAAGTAACAGGGGATCTTTTGGCAACATGTAAAGACACTGAAAATGTTTTGTGTTGACCCAAGAAATAAAAATGTTCATTTAGATAAATTTCACGTTTTCTACTTGATTCCTGCCTCAAAGGCTGTTGTTTAGAAGTGAAATATTACTGACTTGTAATAACAATTCTCAACACCATTTTAATTGTTCAACTTGCCTATGTATAATAGAAATAATGGGTTTGCACCCTAATGTTGTGCAGCTTGAAATAACTTTTTTTAACAAAGACTTTTACTGAAAAAGCTTTCTTATGAAACATTTAATGAAATTAATGACTTTTTAGCATCACAAATATTTATGTAGCAATAAACAAAGATTGCAATCTCTGTAAAAGGTGCATTCAAATGTGAAAGAGTATTCTAATTATCATCATTGATGTGTGATGAAAGACTGGATTTCTGTATCATTTTTGTATATTTTCAGATATTACGTCATTATGTAATTAAATGCAGTGATTCACATATTGGAAGTGATAAGTTTCTTTAAAGAAAAAGGGCTGAAAGAATTAAAATAACTGAGTTTAACCTATTTTTTTTACTAATGCAACTCATCACTACATATTGGTTTGCTAAATGTTTGATTATTTATGTTCTACAGAAAATACAGATCATTTTTAAATTCCCCGGGTGCTGAGTTCTCAAATACTCTGCAATTTTAGTTAAACATTTCCCGCCAGAAGTCTTATTTCTGTCACACAAAAAAAGTTGTATGAAATTTGTAAAGCTGCTCTGAAGCAGTCACCATAAAGAGCAATACAGATGAGTTTACAACAAGCAAAGATCTTTAAAATCTCATTTTTCATTGTGCCCCTCTTACATCTGTGTGATACTCACTCTGAGGTCATCTGTGCAACCAGCTGTAGGGAAGTGAAGCCAGAGCTCAGGAAGTTGTCTCTATACTGGTTCATTTTGATAGCACCCAGCCACTCTTCCACAGAGCTGAACGTAGTGAAGTCTGGCACAGAGCGATCAAGAAGGGGCTGAGAAGGCCTAGTGGAAACACAGAAAAACATAAGAAAGACTACAAACGAAAGTCCAGCCCATCTAGCCCATTTGGGGGTTAGTAGCTAAGTGATCCAAAGAACCATCCAGCCATTTCTTGAAAGAAACCAAGGTACTGACATGAACAACTTGGCTGGGTACCTCATTTTATACACCCACAACTCCTAGTCAAGTAAACCTGGTCAAATAATTTCTAAAGACAGAGATTAGATCCATATTCAATATTATTTAAATAACCTACTTATTATAACAAAGGCAAACAAGGTCTGAAAATGTAGAATGTTAAAAGATTGTAATGAAGAAGGTTTCTAGAATCATTCATGCTACACTCTCTTTCACAATTATTATGATTATATTAATAATATTAATCTATCATAATTACAATATTGATGACAGTAATTAGAGAAACTGTAAACCTAAGCATTAAAAGCTGTAGACCCCAGCTGCAATACTAAACTATGCTGATCAGGCATCTTGATGTTGCCTAATTAGTTGTCTTGGAGTCCATTTTCAGTGTTTATACTGTATATAATTTTATAGGATTGGCAAATCGCCACAGTGGTACAAGGCTGGCTACACTGTTGGCCCTCCTGCCCTTCATCTAATTCGATTCGTTGTTCTAGGACTAGTTCAGGGCTCTACGTGAATGACTTTCATTATGGAAGAGGAAAGGTTTACTTACACAGTAGAGATAGTGGCCACGGCTTTCAAGCTAGTGGGGTTGCGGATCATCTTGTCCAACGTGTTAACGATCTCTGGGAAACGAGGTCGAGCATTGCGGTCCTTCTGCCAGCAGTCCAGCATGAGCTGATGCAGGGCAGCAGGGCAGTCCATGGGGGGGGGCAGCCGGTAGTCCTGCTCAATGGCATTGATCACCTGCCAAAGGGATTTCCAGCCCAAATAAGAGTGGACAATTCCATAGACAGGTAGGAAAATCAATCTGTCTTGTTAAGCAGGGCTCCCGAAACAACTACAATACTGGGTAGTGATGTTTATGCATGAACCAAATACACCAGCATCATGTTGGTTCAATCCTTTGATCCTGTATTGTTAACAGAAATGGTTCAGCATTATGACAAAAAGTGCTTGCAATGCATCAATACTTGCTTTACATTGTCTCCAACTTTTGCGCAGATGCAAGACTTAGATGCCTTCTATGAACAAAAGAAAGCCAGCACAACAAAATCAAGAGGAGCCTTGATCTACCCAATAACTGAACACTCTATGAGGTAGAGCAGTAGTGGAGAGATATTTAGATTTACCATCTTCATGTTTTGATGATAAAACTCTTGCCCCTTGAAGACAGTTATAGGAGCAGCCCCTATTATGAATAACTTCTTGATACCATTTCTTTTAAAGTTCTGATAAACTCAATAAACTCCAGGCTGTGTTGTGTACTATTTAACAGCGTACACCATATGCTGGGGGTGTGTCAGTTGCAGGCTATTAATTTATTATCTCCGGTGGGCAAATTACTCATTTTCATTTTAGAGTGAATATGGTATTTGAAGATATCAAGTGAATGGTAACAGTGCCATTTAAATTGTTAATATTGCCACTTGTTCACAGCATTAACACAACTATTATGGTTTAAACTAAAGACACACTAACATTGTATGATTAATCATATTTGGACTAGGTGACATCCATTTCCTTAATTCCAATTTTATCTCAACTTAAATTTTGAATACATATTCTACAATGTTTTGTTCTCACTTTTCTATTATGCTATCTCTCCTACTTTATTTAAACAAGTGAGATTTCTATTCCTAAAATCATTTGATTCTCCTGATGTGTCACAGGTTTGTATGGAGACATTGACAAGTGCCAGTATCTAGGCAATGTCATTGTGAATGTCAGTCACAATGTAATAAACTGGTCTGAAGCCTATTAAACACAAGAGTATTCTTACACAGTCTGTTGATTGCTCATAAAGATAAACAGGGACTTTAATGAACTTCACACACTTAGGCCCTGTCTCTGTTAAACTACAATGGCTTTAAGGAAAGAATAGTGTGTCTGTCTCTTATATGCCTCCCATTATTTGATAACATTTCCTAAAGTTTAAAACAGGATGAACCTGAAGCCATCAGTTTGGGTAACTGCCAGGCTCAACCATATCATGTATGCAATGGGTGGGAGAGATGTTGTTTAAACCTAGGAGTGTTGAAAACTAAGAATAATCAATTCTCACACAGATATGCAGTGACTGACCTACCTTGATTGACCTTGCCTTAATTATGTCATAAGAAAATAAAGTACACATGTTAGCATAACATTTTCACATATGAACCCATTCAAGGAAAAATGTTTAACAAAAGTGCTTGACTCATTTTTTCTTTTGCTTTTTCTCACCACCATTATGTTTTAAAAAACATAAAAAACCACCACTATATTTTTCTAGTCTGAAATACAATATGGCAGCAGATTCAGAAAAACATTCTATATAACATTAATACTGGATTAATACTCTTTGGTATCACCTTAGAGAGGGTTACAAATTCCATTTATATTTTTATAACCTGTAATACATTAATAATGAGGTAGTAACTGATATCTATTAATGGTTAATAGCATGTTTAATAACAATCCTTAAATCATTTTCATGTACAGCTTATTAATTAATTAATAATCTAGTATAATAATAATCTATTTTCAGGTGGCATGGTCTTTTGGATGGGAGCAATTTTAGTACCCATATAAAATTTCACCAAGACACTAAGAGCTACTTAGTGTTACTAGTAAGTCTTAAGGGTTACTAGGGTTGTGTGTATGGTCTGATATTAATAATTTGAATTTAGATGTGCCTGACTACACTTGTAAGACTTGTAATGTCTTGTAATGCTTCTATAAGGTTACAATGAGTTATTTATCTGATGTATCTCTTTACTTAATTTAAATAGATCTTTGACCTTCCACAGACAAGTCCTGCTTTTTTACAACTGGAAAAGCTCTGATGGTATGACAGATTGGTACTTATTTATTTTTTAATGTTACTGTAAGCTTATTTGTGATTGAAACCTTAAGAAATCATAGCCAAAATGTAACGTAAGAGTGTCTGGCAACCAAAGATGACAAAACAACAATCACCCTTCTGGGTACCTTTTTTAATTACACCTGCCTTTATTAGAAATTGATTTCAATTAAAGAGTATTCCCAAGACACACAGCTGCCCAGAAAGTAATGGAAATGTCTGGGAACATTTCCATGCACTATTCTCCTCAGCACAATAACGATACCAGCAACAGGTTTTCTTAGCAATGCTTAAGCAGTTTAAGCAAGTCAACAAACAGGGATCATATGATATTTTGTTTCAATTCATTTAGCTTTTCATATTTTCTTTTTCAGTGTCATCTAATTACCAATTGTAAATTGCTAGGTATTAGTTATGTTCAGGTTGTAATAATTATACAATTTATAGTTTGCTGCTGTTCATGTAATGTCAACATAGCAAATAAAGGTATATCCTGCTCTATGGCTGTTGCTTGCCAAGATAGACTCTAGTTCCCACAGAAAAAGCAGTTAGGAAGTAGAAGGATGGATATTGATACATGCTGTGGAAATGATCAAGAGAAAACTAAAGGGAACTTAAAGAATAGAACTAAAATTTGAAACTCCCAAATCCAAGTCTGATCTCAGTGAAAAGAATAGGGTTCCAGTACATGTTTTAGTTTAGGACTTACACAATCTAAGTTTCACACAAACTGAAATATAAAAAAAGACAACAGCAGGCACAGAGAAAAATACGCCAAGCCTTCCTGACAATGATCAGTCCAAGTGATTGAAACATCTGCTTAATTGGCCTGGTTCTGTCTAAGAAAATGTTTGAACAGCAGTGATGCGTACCAGAAAATTACTGAAAGTGGTGCAATTTGATGAAAAAAGCTTCTACATCTAAGCTATGTCAGGAAGTACTCTAAATCACTGGGGCTAAACAGCACAGGAAAAAGGAGAACACAACAGCAACATAAACCTAGATTATGTCAATAGCCCTCCTAATTGACCTAATACATTGCATTGCAGGTCCTCCCTTTTGAAGACAAAATAATGATTAAACATGACATATAGTTATGAAAAGTGTTAAACACTGCTTGCTGCTGCCTTTGCACCTTAATTATGACTTTGGCAGCTATGATTAACCATAAATTGGAATCTGGAATGAGAAAATACATAAACAAATACAACTTACATCCTGGTTGGACATATCCCAGTAGGGTCGCTCACCAAAGGACATCACCTCCCATATCACAATACCGTAACTCCAGACATCACTAGCCGAGGTGAACTTCCTGTAGGCGATGGCCTCTGGGGCTGTCCATCGCACTGGGATTTTCCCACCCTGGGATCACAGCAAACAGAAAGAGCATTATTAGATAGGTTACAAATGAGAAAAGGTCATTTGGCCCATCTATTGGTTTGTTTGCCTTATGTGGAACTTCTACACTAAACAGAATTTCTGGCACAGTTACAAACAATCAGGTTCATGCTGTATGTATTTTAAATGTTGTGTGTATCTGAAGAGACATCTGTACAGTACACCAGGTATGTTTTCGCATGCCTGTCTCCTTGTACTTCAGAAGATTCTTTCTTAAATGGCATAAAAAGCTTAAAGCATTTTCCAAGGATAAGTCATACAAAAAATAACTTATTCAATTTATACATGTCTCATCAACAACCCATTTTAACCACACCTTAGATGTTGAAATTCACATGCTGAACACACAGATATTTCACCACAAAGATATTAATACACTGGACATTAGTCGAGACACTATCCTTGTTAATTTGTCAGGCCAGCAGGAGCCCTAAGTGGAATGAAAGACAAGCTGCTGAAGAGGCTGCCTTACAACAGACTACAATACAATCCTTTATTGATCTACTCAGCTTAAAAATGTAAAACCATTTTGACAAGGCATCAGCACAAATTTACCTTTTATGGATTGATCCCTATCAATTGTCCCTTTACTGTCTTTACCTAAAGGGAAGGTGAAGGTGTTAAGAAACTCTTACATCCACTGCACAGTCTGTAATTGGCAAGAGTATGGATGCCCTTGGTACACCAGCATGGTGATTGAAAGGACATGAATGTGTTTAAGATGTCTGATATAACCTTTCACTCTATATACTCTATATATACTCTTAATAAGACTCTATTTTTTTCTGGTGAAATAATGACTTTCCACATTTCTTTGTTCTAAAACAACATCCTGACTTAATATTTATTAATTGCCTCCACAATTTCTCATACAGTATATCATCATGCCACACTAGTGCAGCAATGACTGCAAGTGCCATTTTTTGGAAAGAACACTGGATGCCAAGCTCAAGCCAATTTAAAACATTTGGATTTTGAGACTTCCTTCTGAACCAAAAAAGCAGTACATTTTGCTTTAATAGCACTGCAAGCCTGAAGAAAAATAAATTATTTCAGTACCACATAACACAAGTGCTAAAGATAGCCAAATCAGAAGAAATATTCTCTGGAGGTTCTTTAAGTGATATTTTATTGAACATCTTGTTTATGAGCAATCACTTGGTTGCAGATTTGCATTTGCAGAAAGTCTTGCTGTTTTCTGATACTTCACGTCTCTATGTTTTGTACTGTATTCTGCCTCAGCACTTTTTTTACTGATACCTTTTTTCTCATCTCACCCTGGAATACTAAAATGAGACTCATATCTGTACTCATGAAAAGGGAATAGCAGATGGGTGGGACTGTAAACCGAGCCTTTTTGAAACTAATAACATTTTCACGGCTGGCTGGTTGAAGGCTGCTATGCAGATATTCAATAATTAACGCTGTGGGGGGAAGGCAGCCAAATTCCACTTTAATAAAGCAAATTGCTGAAATGCGAAGGCAAACAAAGGAAAGGCAAAAATATAATGAAAAGTGTTCTGTTTTTTAATAACTCAAGAGAAAAGTGAATACCCCAGGGACGTGTGGTGAAGAAATGTTCAGAGAATTAAAATAAGTCTACTGTTAACAAAGTGCTGACAATTTCTGAAGCCTACAACTGTGCTCACTCAAACAGGTGGTGTATCCGAAGACCTTATCGAGCTTGACATACACTTTTTGAACAAAATGCCAAGACACTAAGATGTGGCATCATTTAAACTGAAGAAATATTGTCACCCAATTAACTGTGTTCTGTATCTAAAAACACAACTTATTTTGATAACAATCATCAAAAACGATTCCAGTCTAAATCTTGAAAAACAAATGTGTACATAACTGAATAAACAGATGCAGCAGGAACATGCATCTTGTGCGTCAGGATGTGTAAAACATGAGACGGTAGCACTGATCACTAGACAGGGGTAAAATGTCCATTTCATATAGATAATCTGCAATCAGCAGGGGCTCATAACAGAAAAAAGAGGACAGTATTTTCAAAAGAAATTTGATTTTACTGTGGCCACAGGTCACGTTGATTACAACACGTAGATCTCTGTGAAGCCACTAGAAAGAGATCCATAAATAATAAGAATGCACCTTCTACAGTATGTTAAATGATTGACGGCCCCAAAGAGGATCTTCTTGGAATTGCTTGCTTGCTGTCAGGTTAAAAGCAATCATCCTAATGTCTGTGTACGACAGGGCCAAGGAAAGGGGAGCTGTGCACACAGCTGTCACAGATCTGGGAGTGTGTGGACAGCAAAGGCGAGTGCTCAAGAAAAAACTCTCACCTTGCAATGGTCATGCTAAAGCTTAATGCACACTTGTCATTACTCCACAAACTGGGATATTATGCCACACAAAGAGTAACAACTAGGAAAAATGAAACAGGCTTATACTGTATATTCCTGATTTTATTGTAGATAATAACACTACTGTATGTGGGACATGTTGGGGTTTAGGTACCGTTGCACATATTTTTAATTGGTCACCTACTGAACAATTTGTTTTGCAAATAATCCCACAGAAACCACCAGAAGGTCCTGATTCTGACTAAATAAAAGAAATATTAATATAATATTATAAAACATGACATTTGTGTAAACTAATATTTGATATTTCTTATCTTTTAATCAATGCATGTGCACATACTGTATATAAAAGAAAAAGCAATTCACATCACATGTTGTACTCGAATGCAATGACATGTCTTGTGAGTGTGAAGAAAGTATTTAGCTGAAATGATATTCGGGATACTGAAAGTACTCCTTAAAGCTTTTCCTAAACATCCTAGTTATGAGTTCACCGTGGTCTCCCAATTACATTTCCTTTCTTATCTGTAAAATCTATGATTCTGTAACTTAGGAATTAAGCAAATAAACTTTAGACATGACTTCCAACTTTATGAAACAGTGTGTTCAAAGATTTACTTACATGAGTCATAGCTGTCCCTCCGTGTTAATATAATGGCCAACAAGTTATTAGACCTAAAATTTGGATCTGAATGGAATTGAATGTACTGTAAGTAAAAAAGGCTGAAGCACTGCAATCATTAAAGCATATCGTGACTTGAAAGTCTGCTCTACTGCTTACTGGCCTTTTGTTATAAAGTGTTCTGTTGGTATATGTCTACTTTGTTTTCAGTTCTACTCACAAGTTACGGTCCTGATGTTACAAATCTGCAACAGATTGCTTGCTGTAAGAGGCACTTAGTAAGTTTGTATTTATATGCTGTATGGTTAGAATGTTTATATGAAAAACAAGGAAATTATGCAAAAACTATGCAGAAATGGCCTTTTATAGACAATTTATCTTTTATGGAGATTTAAGTACATTCAGTTTTTTTTAACAAAACAAGAAATACTTGCTCTAACTCGTGAGTTTCTGATGAGACTAGTAAACACGTTTTTTGTTCAAAGAAATGGGATGACAGCTACACAAGCAGCAATCAAGGGCTTTTTACTGTATTTTGCGTCTCTGCAAAATGGACAAAACAGTTCACTCCTCTGTGGGACCACACTAATCAATGGTACAGTATACAGATTTTAACAGAGCATTTCTTAGCACTGGAGAACTATCCTATTCTGCATTAACAACTTTCCCTGTACTATCATCACAGGTAGATGCTGGTGTAATCCAAGGGGATTTCTTGGAGCTGTTAAAATGAGCTAATTAAAGCTGGCGGCCAATTCCCGCAGGGCATAACATGATAAAATATGGGCACATTTGTCCCAGTACGTTTTCATTTAAATCTTAAAATTATTTAACACTTTACTATGCACAATAAGAAATTAATCACGTTCACGTGTACATATTATGCAAAAGTGATCTAAATTAAACAATTTTACATTATGATGCAGACTGACATAGAATTCAATATATTAAAAAATGACCGGTATAGAGATTAGGAGGAATTAATCAGCATAATAAAGCAACTGAGAAGCAATTTAACCATTTCTTTAGAGCAATATATAACTGAAGACTATGAATTTTAACTAAATAATAAGGACTTTGCACAGAAAATTATTATAGAGCTAAAACGTACTGAAAGAGACTTTTTTAATACTCATCATTTAACCCAGGGTATTTGTAAGAAGCCATTGTAGCTCAGACGGCAGGGGCGTTGAGATCCTGACTGGAAGGTCCCGGGTTGCAGCCCAGGTAATAATAATAATTGCTAAAATTTATATAGCGCTTTTCTGGACACTCCACTCAAAGCACTTTACAGGTAATGGAGACTCCCCTTCACCACCACCAGTGTGCAGTATCCACCTTTAGATGGCAAGCGATGTAGCTTGCTCTTATTCCTTCCAGACGTCTCCCAGGTCCACTCAGCCTGCTTTCCAAACGAGTACCGGGGTGCTTAATCCTTCCAGGGGTAACAGGTCGGCCGGAGTGTGATGCTGACCACCTCCAGTGTCGGATGGTCAATCAAAACAGTGGCCCTTGCCCCCATTCCCCAATGGGCCTTTATGGCGTGAAAAAGGATCTACCTACCTACCAGGATATTTGTAGGTATCAGGATGTGCAAAAAAACATGTGCAAAGCTAAAGTAAAAGAAATCGGAAAGCTAAATAATTAAAAAACAGTGGGAGAGAGACATCCAAGTCATCCAAGAAAATGCATTATACCGTATATGTATTGTATAGAGAGAATAAACCCATACTCACAAAGAAAAACAAAAAGCTAATTTGTTCTTCTCTGACATAATGTGTAAACAAGATTTAGTTTGCAAGTTCATCATTTTCAGCACCTTGAAGCTAATCGTATCAGATCTCAGAAGCTAAGCAAGGCTGGACTTGGTCAGTACAGGAAAGGAAACACAAGTTGTTGCTGTGAAAGGTATGTGTGGTACCAACCATCAGATGAGCCTTAAAACTGTGATCATTATCACATTAATGTTTCCAAAACACTTCTTGAAAGAGCAGAGGAGTTATCCCAGGTGTCCTGGATAAATTCTGCTCTGGTTTTCCTAACGTTCCCCCTTAACTTGCTAGGTGAAGCAATTTCTAACTTCTCCACATGAGAAGATGGTGGTGGATGAAGTGGGGTCCTTGTATGTATTTTTCAGATGAAAAGCACTTCATGAATCTGCAGAATTACTGTTGTTATTTTACTTTGGCAGCAAGAAAGACAGAACCTAGGTTAACCTTCAGAAGTGCAAGGGTGAACGAGGTACAGCACGGAAACCTCAAAAAGAAAACAAACAAAAAATCAATGATATTTCCACGTTTCGTTGCAATAGCCAAGGAAAATCGCATTAAAGGAAAAGGGCATGCTTCTCCTATTTCTATCTCAGGTAGTTTTATTTTCCATTTGAAACACCAGTGGACCAGCTAGTTTTCTAATAGAAGCTGCCAGGTTATCAACCAGGTTTATTTCTCTTGGCTTGCCAAAGAATAGCGGGGACCTTTCTCCCTTTTAATATCTCCTCTAACACGTCTTGTGTGGACAGGAGGAAACCTGATCAAAATTGACAGGCTTGTTTACCGTGCAGATGCATACCTTTCCCAAAGCAATATTCCTGACTAGTGAGCCATTTACCATGGATGTCTTGTCCTTGCCGCTGTTGTCTGAGCACATGAATAAAAATACATGCCTGGACAAGGGGGTACTTAGTCCTGACACCAAGCCTGGCACGGATTTCAAATTATTATTGTTTCCCGTTGCTGAAGGTGTATCTATTTTATATCAGCTTCAAAGGAAGTGTACAATTTAATATTCTGTGAAATCCATACACAAATCTGCATTGCTGTGCAAAGCCATGTTTTACAGAGGCACAATAAATAAAACCTTTTCTTTGTCCTGTAGTCGTGTGTGTAAAAGTTAGCATTGTGAAACACTCCTGCGCACAGAAAACAAGCTCAGATTCTATACAAGTTCAGTAACTGTTGATAAGCATTATTGAAGGGGGCTCTCACACTTTGCTTTCATATACAGTTTAAACTAAAATACTGAATTAAAATATTTTTATCTAATGTTGCCCGATTCAAAGTCCAAAATACAAAGAAAAAAAAAAGAGTGCAACTGTGTTCTGAACCATCAACAGAAACACTCACTGTAAATTATTATTATTAATAATAATAATAATAATAATAATAATAATAATAATAATATAATTGCTTACACTTATATAGCACTTTTCTGGACACTCCACTCAAAGCGCTTTACAGGTAATGGGGACTCCCCTCCACCACCACCAATGTGCAGCATTCCAGGAGAGCACAGGTTAAGGAATGTCAAGTAGGTCAAAGATGTTGGATAAACATTGCTGGCTTTTGAATTTAGCTCTGACCTCAGCTTTCAGCCTAATTCAGCATCATCTCTGGGAGCTAAATAAAGGACTGAAAGCATTTTCCAGCCACAGTCTTTTTGTCTTGCCAGCAACCCAGCTGCTTTCCTGGGTGTGCTCAGGTGAAAGATGTTATAAATAAGAAAAATAAATAAAGAAAACCAGCTTCGAGACGGCAAAGGATAGATGGGGGCTGGGATAATGGCATTTCAGTGCGCCGTGAAACTCCCTGCCAGCGTAACCGATCATTTCGAAAATCAATTATGGACTCTGCACCAGCCTCATCCACCTTGGTGTCACACTTGGTGAGGTGCGTTTACTGCCTCATCCCTTGCATTCTGAATGAATTTGAACTGAAGGGTTAATGAAATGCAATTAAGTGGCATATCGAAGGCCTCGTGGACTGCTGGTAGTAATTTAATGGGGATACAGGAAAGACAAAGACTGAAAAAAGGCGAGTCATTTACAGAGCAGGTCCAGTTGTAGATAAATCATATCATGTCAGAGAGATTTAATTTGCCTGGCCTTACCCACTTCAGCGGCCTTGCTCTGTGATTGCCCCCTTCATCCTTAACATCTGAGGGCACAGTGTCAAAAGAAGTATTGCATTAAGCCTAATTAACATGGACTGAAGGACTCACTCTCTTCTTCTTTTCCTGCTTGCAACTTCCACTGGTCTGTCTCACCATTCAACAATTGTTAGGATTCTCCCCCAGGTGAATAAAAGATTTCACAAGGATTTATAAACCCCTGGACCAAGATTAGAAAACCAAAGTACACAAATTTAAGATTACCAGTTGGGTACTGTATCCCAAATGTAAATGTACTTGTTATCTTTTATCATCATCATTCTTACATCTTACGTTAAATGTTTTAAAGTGAAAACCACTCATTTTTTTACAAGCTATCGTAGTGCCCTGTGTTCCATATATAGCATTAAGACATAAACTCAATACAAGAAATATTAACAGAAACATTAACTGAAACATGACATTTCCATGGAAGGAATATACTGAGGGCAATAACCAGCTTCTGACTAAAACAGAACTTTACCTACAATTACTTTCTCTCTGTTTATACTGAGAAGCATTAAAACACTGTGATGAGTAATGGAACCAGTTTTTTAGTGTCTCTTAGTATACAGTATATAGATAACTATATACAAATATAATTTCAGCCTTAACACTAAAGAGATTCAATATGCTTGAGGCAAATAGTACCCAGATCACCAAGTTTGTTATCTAAAAAAAGCAATTACAAAAAGACAAAGTTTTCAATCCTTTATCAATTCTTTTTCATTGTGTTCTGTACAAATTATATAAACATGAACTGAGCAAAAAAATGGTCTTGTCTTCATCTTAAAAATCCAAATAATAATAGCATTTCAAACACTTCAGATTGTGGTCTATGAGCTACAGAATCAAAGGGGATTTGACCTCAGTCTTTTCTTCCACCATAGAGCACTCATAGGTTCTGCACTAATTCCATGGTGGCAAATACCGTGTAGTCTATGATTACTTGAAAATGATGTAGAAAATTGTTGGTGTACAGAGTCCACAGACATCAGGTCAGGCATTAGCCCAATTCAGCAAACTCCCTCAGTAAAACTCAGAGTAAACGTTATCATGATCAAAGCTTCGTCTGGATCTCTTGAGAAAAAGTCGTACACAGCAATGAGCACTCAGGTGTTGAAACTGAACTGAACTTATTTTAAAGGTACCTTTCGCTTAAACTTGTTCACTTAAGCTTGTATTCAATCTCAAAGGTCAAGTCAATTTTCTATATCCATTACAAGAGCAAAACAATTCCATGGAACCCAGACAACATACACATCTCTATCACAAATTATCAATGTCCTACAGAAAAATACCATATCATATAGAGCATTTCCATAAATGATAGAATTTCTACAAATGTGTGATAGGAACTTGAAAACTGTACGTCAAAGTTAGGTCAACACAAGGCGACTGTTCAGAATTAGGCTTGTAAAGTTATTACTTTATTTCACTACAGAGATAACCCAGAAAGTCTATACATACTGTAGGTATGAGAAGAACAAAGAAGCAAGAGTCCAAATGTCTAAAACAGAGTTCCAATCCTTAACAGATAATGCAAAGCTAGAATGAGATCTACTTTGACAGATATGATGTATGTATATAATCCACCCTACTACTAACTGCTTTGCTATTCCGTTAAGCATTAATATGGCTATATCATAATGCTGCAGAATACTATATGTGTAAACACAAAACACGCCTGATCCATACATCAATTAAACATGCTTCCATCAACATTTAAACTACAGTAAGAATAACTGAATTTCTTAATTCATTTATGAACGGGCTGGTGATGAGGATGTAGTTAAAACTGCATCCATTTGTCTGTGCATATGCTTACACAGAGGAGCTCAGGAACATCACAAAAGGGGATGTTTGCACTGTAGCCATCAAATATACAGAGACAAATGGCAGAACTGATTCCTCAGCTGTTAAATGAGAGCTTGGCCTAATTGCAGTTCCATAATCACAGTGTAGGCTTGCACATAAATTGTAATGTGCAGGACACGTACAGGCAGAGATACGGGGAATGACAAGCACGTCAACAATAAATAACAGCATGGGTGGCCAGTTTTCTTGGTAGAATGGGGAACGCAAACAGTGAGTTAGTCATGCTTGGATGCAGAAATCGGAGGTCTGGGAATTGCTTACCTGCCATTTACAAATAACCAGTGTGTGGTGTATTAAAATAGCAGATAAAGAAGGTCCTCCTTCTGCCTAATTAAAAACTATCTCCTGCAACTGGCTCCACATGAAATAGTGTTTTCCCCTCACCGGATAATTACAAGATACCACACAGGGACGCTCCTGATCTGCCCAGGTTTTATGGATATAATGGTCTTTTTAATATCTCCAGGATGTAATTAAGTTCCAAATGGGGTGTATCAGAGTTGATAGGAAGTTGCATGGTTTTGCCTTCCAATTAATACAAGCGTGTGTTTACTCAACCACACAAAATGTGACACATTCACAATGTAAAACTCAGATTGCCTTAAGGATTTTTTTTTTTCAACCACATGTAAGGTAGCACAGTTTGGGCCATTTATGGTTATTATCCTTTATGTAACAAGGACACAAATAAGTGCTTTAAAATGTTTTGAGGTACCTTTTGATTGGAGACCAAATGGCTCCTTTTTGTCTTTACATTTCCAAAGGAAAACATAAAAATGAAGATCTGTTGCTGGCAAAACCACCTGATTAAAATTATCTTCATATGTGGATCAACAAAGCCTTCATTATAAAGATATGCTTTGTGCACACAAGTATTAAGGACAAAATAACACTGAGGAAAGTTTGCACAAAGACCATTCTCAGACAAAACTACATTTCATTATTTTTTCCATCAATTCCCTCGTTTGCAGCTATATTTTATAAGAACAAAGAAAGCATTTCCCAGTGTGTTCCGGATGGGTAAAATGACTAAAATTCAGTTGATTGCTGGGGAACAATGACAGAAATCACCCAGCAAGTACCTCTGTGAGTGAAAACAACTCCAACAAAAACAACAAATAAACACTATTTCCTTTTTCAAAAATCAGGCGTCTTTTCACTCAATGCTAACCAATCGTAATTAAATGGTAAATGAAGTAAAACATATATATTTATATACTGTAAAGCAGTCTGTACCACTGGAAGACTCTTTGGAAAGTAGGTAAGGCTCATGGATGCTCCGTCCTCCAAGCCTGATAGCATTGGATGTCACCTGACATGAGCCGTTCATTTTGGTGAAGCACTGAAATGCAAGACTAAGGGTTAGAAAGGTGGGAGTGGGGACTCACCAGGGAGCTGGTGTAAGTGGGGTCAGAGGTGTCATCCTGAAGATAGCGTGAAAGCCCAAAGTCAGACACCTTGCACACCAAGTTGCTGTTGACTAGAATGTTGCGGGCTGCCAGGTCTCTGTGGACATAGTTCATGTCCGACAGGTACTTCATCCCAGCAGCAATGCCTCGCATCATCCCCACAAGCTGGATCACCGTAAACTGGCCATCATTTTGCTGTCAGAAAGGGAGAACAGGGTAGTAACAGAAGCCCTTACTATATATCATCTGTATGTTTCCATTAATACATGGATAATTCTCAGTTCTCTTTGATGATAATTGATCATTATTTTCCATGGTAATCAATTAAATCACTAAATATAGCTCTCTAAACTGGTAATTGAAAAAAATCATCCAGAGGAATTAAAATTATTGGAATAGAATGCCTTTCTGGTTATTGGTGGGGCATTACAATGAAACAATCATAGACTGCCCACTATAATCTCTTCTTGTTCAGATTTCATAGTGTTTTTAAAACTAATTTTAGTTGCAGTGCTTAGCATGTATAATAACAATGCATCAGGTTATGCAACAAAAAAGTAAATGAAATAAAAATAAATTCCATTTTTGTTTAATAACAAGAGGTGTTGTATTTCATGCAGTATACTGTATATAAGAGGTTCACCAATGATATTGAGAGAACTGTGATTTTTTATTTTTCTTTAGGTTGCAATTCATATCAAAATTGCTTTGTTGGTCCACGTACAAATCAGTCCCCACTTACATAATGCCAAAAGGAAAAAAATGAATCCGGAAAAATCACATCATTTTAGCATGAGCCTGAAGCAGGTACAGTACATACATTCAACATTTGCGAGTGCAGTTTTGCAAAGCCTAATTCTTTTGATGCACAGTTCACCTACATTATTATGACTTACCATTGATTTTTTTAGTCAGAAATATGATTTGTTAATTGGATGTAATACAATGCTAAAAGATCAGCCTACACTGTTCCATTTGTGTAATACCTTAACTGAGTCATACCGCTTAAAATTGACTTCCACAAATTCCTGAAATCTACTTTTCCTTACCATATGAACTCACCTTTCTGTCCAGTCCTTTTAGGAAAATACCAGCCTTAAACATTTACCATTGAAATTTTTGTAGATAGTAATTTTGCTGTCTGTTTTGTTCTGTCTTTAGTTTATTAATACTTAACACACAGGTAGCTTCCCCAGGGCAATGCCTTGAGTATAATTTACAGGTAAGAAGATATTTGTATTCAGGTGTTTATTAAGTGGCATATAGTGTTCATATATTCAGGTGTACATAATTTCAGTTTCATGGTACATGCCACTTTCTTCAAATACTGTATTTCCTTTAGTATTGTTTCAAGATAATGTAGTAGCATGTATTAGCAAGTACCAAACCTGGCCTTATTTACAGCACTCTTGATAGTTATTCAGATATACAGTACTGTACTTTTTTTTACTCCATGGATTCTAAAAAATATCAGGTTAATCAAAATCAATGAAACACTAGTCAGCCTGCTTGGTAGCAGAGGCACTGCAAACTTACTTCAAATGAGTACTTTCAAACAAGCATCAAATCAAGATGAAGAGGAAATTGATCCATTAACTATAACTATACTATATTGATTTGGCGATATTTATTTGTCTAACAGAAAAGAAATCTGCATTTTTGACAGTAGAAAGTCTACTGGAATCAATAACTATCCATTCTTTTAGTCAATAAAAAACATCAAGGCTGGTCATGACATACTTTCACACACTCTCTGTTGGTAGCAATGAGTTACAGTACATTGTGTTATGGGGCATTAAGCTATAAACAAGGCCTTAAACATTATAAATAAGGCCTTAAACATTTTACTGTTCTCACCTTGGAAATGTGGTTTAAAATAAACTATAAACTATAAATAAAAGTTTGTATTTTAAAAAAAGTTATTTAGCTTAGATAATATGTTCATTTATAACCCAAAAAGTAATCCCTGACAGAGAAACTGAAATTTCAGAAACTAGATTATATTAACTGATGATCTCTGACTGCCCTGCGTTCTCATTCTCTTGCCTAAGAGACAGCCTGCAGTAGTCCTGCAGTTATAAGAAGTAGGTCAACTTTTCCTACTGGGCTGAGCCCCCCATATTCCCCACCTCAGGAAGGTGTGGGCTGGGGAGAAGTAACACTTCATTAGCCAGGCCCAAGGCAACATGCTGAGCCTTTTTCTCATTCATAGTTTTTTCTCATTCATACCCACATCTGAGGCCTGAAGCTGCAGATCAGCACCACTAAACTGTACACACCTAATCCTCTAAAATTGTACTCTCACTGATACTCTGACCTTGACGTCTCTGTGGCATAACACTCTCTCCATTATCCTGAGGTATGCTGCCAGACAAAGGGAGGAAGCATTGGGGATACAAGAAACTTTTTCCTATCCAGAGACAGGTCAGGCTGAGAGCTGAGCCTTTTTAAAGTTTAACATGCAAGGTAAACTTTTATTGTGAAAACTACAAGTAGTGACACCTATCACAAATGTTAAGTTCTCATGATAGCTGACATATCTTGGAGCTAACTACTCTGTGGTAAATGTCATGTTGTAAAATTAGGTAAATTTTTAATTAAAGTTGGCTATGGATTTTACATATTTTTGCACTACACAGGTGTACAAAAAATGAATCTAATCCTGAATTAAGAAGCCAAATGGCAAATATTGTACTCAATTTCTTTATTGGTAAGAGACTTGATCTCAACAATCAAGCAGGATGTTTTTAAGAATAAATACAGTTTCCTTCAGTGTACTACAGTTTAAACCTTAATTTTTGCTTGAATAGATCAACTATTTGGTTAACTAAAAGTTAATTAATAATAAATACCCACCCTAAGGAAGGAGTCCAGGGCGCCATTTTCCATAAACTCTGTGATGATCATGACTGGCCGGCTCTTTGTGACTACCCCCTCCAACCGGATGATGTTGGGGTGGTCAAATTGGCCCATGATGCTGGCCTCACTCAAGAAGTCCCGCCTCTGCTTCTCAGAATAACCAGCTTTTAATGTTTTAATGGCCACATAGATCTCTCGTTTTCCAGGTAGCTTCAACCGGCCCTTGTACACCTCTCCAAATTCACCTGGAAACACAAAGGATCTGTCACTCCACACACAGGACACTTGCCTTCTCTCTAAAAAACATCTATTCACAAAACAAAGCCCCACAAATAGCTATGTGACCTCCATTCCAGCAACAAGACAACAAGACAAGACAAGATGTATTCCAGCTATACTACTGGACAGTGGTGGAAAGTGAACTCAATTTTTTCAGCTTCATTGGTTTTGTCCACCATATGTATAATTAATCTATTTTAGGCATCAAATCATGAGAGAAGTAAATTAATGAATGTAGTTTGCAACCTAAAAAACACAGAAAACCTGAATAGCAAACATCCATTGTACCTGCACCAATGACTTCTTCAATCTTCACACAGGACACATCAATCTCCTTTGCAAACTCTCGAACTGCCTCATTTGGGTCTTCATATGTGAAAGGGTCAATGTAAATTTTCATCCCAGGAGAGCCTAAGGAGTAAGTTGTGAAACAGACTGATGAAAGAATGTAAATTTATCAAAAAAGCTCTACATAATTCTGTGTTTAAAAACACATATGCTGGATATTTTATTAATCCACAGATTATCTGAGGAAGATATAATATAAAATAATAATATTAGACTTTCTAACTAGTTTGAGGTTGGCTATATACAGTATATACAGGTACATACAAAGCTCATAACTTAATTGTGCATATACCATACTGTGTAAGGGCTATATGCTTTGAAAAGCCAATTAACCCATTTTCCAAGGTTCCTATAGGAATCATAAAGTAACAGAAGTGAAACAGTAAAACAGTAAAAAAAAATACTTTAGGGGTGAGCTGCAGTTAATGGAATGTGAACACTGTTGTTTCTGAAGTCAACTTAAGAACTAAAGAATTGTTCCCTTCTTATTATAAAACAACGGCAAAAATGTTTACAGTCAAGGACAAGACTTTGTGCATGACCTGCAAGTCAGATCAACTATAAAGATTCTCAACAACAAGTCAACATCAGTAAACAAGAGTCAACAACATTCCTAGAGTAGATGTAAATAGCATTGTCAAAAGAATTTAAGCAAATGCCAATACAGACCCAATTGCTGCTGTTCTTGATGGGCCAGACATCACTGACACATACGGTATTCTTTGCATCAAGACAATTCAGAGTCAAAGATCTTGGCAACACACTGAAGAGCAAGATTAAACTGCCGTTGTTCATGTTAATTCTGACTGCATAATACATAGATGAATAACTGGAAGTGTTAATCCAAACATGTGGGCATCTGGAAATAAGTTACTCAGCCATGCATTCAAAGTTGATAATATTTTGTTAATAAAACTAGATGGCCAAATCTTTCACTTTGATTCTTCTAGTTTGCAAACTTTCTTATGTCAATCTTCACTTAATAATGTACAGTATATATTTTGATGAAGTTCACAGGTGAGGCTTTGAGTTTGGAAGTGCAAATTAAACCTGCTTTTGTGGCATTATTTTACCCAGCCTCATAGATTCAGGGTTTCTGATCTGTGAAGCTGTTAAAATGCTTTCTGTGTAGAATGAATCCATGTGGAGGGAGACATAATGGTTAGGTTTGCTTCCTCATAGCTCCAAGGGTTAATTTCAGTTTTGGGTGTCAGCATAAGTGGATCTTATATGCTCTTCCCATAAGCATGTAGGCTTTCTTTAATCTCTCAAAGACATGAGAGCTACTTGTAGATACAGTATAACAGTTTTTTCTGAATTATCATTTTCTCTCAGTGGTCCTGATTGGAACTCCATCCAATTAACCTCCATCCAAGGGAAGAGCAGTCCCAACATACACCCTGTGCTTCTGGGTAAGGCCCTGGCTTTCTGCTACCTTCCCAAGAATACACAACCTTCTACTAAATTAGGAGATGAATCAGAAGAGCCTATACCTGATAGGTGGAAAAGGTCTATAAAAAGCAATGTTGAAAGAGTCCTGAATGAAACTTGGGATATGGCATGATAGACTTTCAGTCCACGCAAATCAATATAAGAACAGTTTTCATTTCTTTGAGTGGAGGCTCTGTCTAACTGATTTCTAATTGCTTTGAACCTTGGCTGCTTGGATGTAATTGACGATTAAGCAAGTCCATACACTCAAATTAAAGAATTCATTCAGCCATTTGGAACAGCGGCTCTGCATCACATAATGGCTTTCTCAGCATCAACAACCACTTATATTATCAGCCATTATGTAGTCTCCATTTCAGTAAACAACACAGATAGAACCTATTGCTTTTATTACAGGAACATATCTGCCTTTCATATATAATTCACGGGTTGTATTTTTCCTTAAAGCGCTGTTTAACATTTTTTTATAGCTGCTAGAAAAAATAGATATGTACGTAAATATTTTATGCATCCTTGATCTGTGCTTGCTCAGCACACAAAGTGGATGATGTACTGTTTTGTTCTTTCTATAAAAGTGCCTTAGTAGAGAGAGTCTACACTAAGTCATTCTATTCTTTATCATATCCCATTACCAAAAATATAATCGTATTCGTACAACCATAGTGTAACTGAATCATTCCATGTTGAGTATACTAAGGTGTTGGTAGAGTTAATAAGGATAGTGCAATAAAAACCTTTATCCATGAAATTGTAAGAGTTAGTTTGATCAAAAAACAAGAAAGACAGGACAGATATTTTACTGCAGTACATTGCACTTGGAAAAAGTTGTATGAATATGGAATCCGTGACAACAGATTGATTTGCCAAGCTGCCAAAAGCAGTCAATGCAACATGCTATCTGGTGTCAATAAATTTTAGAATTAAAGCACTAAAACTCCCATATGTTAAACTGATTTCCTTCATTGCATTAAAATATAATCATGCAACAGACCAGAAGAGCAGATGTGCAAATGTAACCAGCACAAATGCCAATATGCAGTATTCATTATGGCCAGCCAAGTGAAGGAAGCCTGTGTGACACCTCATGCCTGCCTTCCCTCTCATCATATAGGACTCCATCTGGCTCTTGTGGCACTTAATCCTCTGAGACACCACTTAACAACATCTGTACACTATAAGTGGTGACACAAATTACCATTTATTTACATGGGCGAGCTGCTCGTCCTGATTTGTGGGAGCGTTTATTGGGCAAGTGGTCTGGTATCCATCTGGGACCCTGTCAGCGAGGTCGGTGAGCTGATTGTCTGTGGTGCTACGGCTGAATAAGGTCAGAGCTGTGGATACTTAAGCAAGGTGACACACCATAACGGAGAACAAAGTCACAGTTTTAAAGCAGTCCACACCCTAAACTTCTGTTTTCACAGTTCAATGTCTGATACTATATTTCCTTGTTAAATCCAAGTGGGTATACACAAGTCAGTGAGACTAT
Organism: Lepisosteus oculatus; assembly: GCF_040954835.1. Classification (NCBI taxonomy): domain Eukaryota; kingdom Metazoa; phylum Chordata; class Actinopteri; order Semionotiformes; family Lepisosteidae; genus Lepisosteus; species Lepisosteus oculatus. Next base: position 11,117,290 of record NC_090708.1, on the reverse strand, counting down.
GAAGAATGTGCCATTACTAAAAGGGGTAGTTTGTGCATTTTTGAGTTTCATTTGATGTATCTGTTTGAAAAACTATTTTACTACTGTAGGTGTCCAGCAACAAAAAGCTTCTGAAAAGACTCCTCAATGCTGGCCTTTGGGAGATCATTCAGGGGAAAAAATAAAATCTTATCTAAGAAAAGGTTTTTTTGTTTCTTCCTGGAATCTCTAAATAACATGACTATAAAATGCTTTAATAGCAATTAACACAGATGTACTGGAGTCCCACAGAATAATGTACAGCACAAACATAGCAGGTAAAATAAAAACATCACGATCAAGCAGCTGATATTAACAGTCCCCCCTCAGTCAACTATGATAATTTTGCAATGACAACTTTGCTTCTCATAATTCTTGTAAGAAAACTAATAAACTACAAGTAAAAAAAGACCATAGAACGTATAGGTAGTATACAAGAGGTAGTATACAAGGTAGTATACCACGTACAGTATATACTGTATTACATTATTGATTTTCATTTCCTTTCAGAGTAATACGTATTTTATTACAACAATGGATTAAGCAACACTAAAATGAGCATGCAGTTGAAATGCAGTATATTCTAGTTCTTTACAAGCATGTATTTGTATTATATATCCATAAATCTCATATGTTCAGACTAGGAAGACATTTTTACAAATCTCTCAGCCTGTGCTGCTCAGTAATCCATGACTAAAAATAAGTGGCGGGCATTTATCAGCCACACAGATAACCTCAAATTCTGTAAAGGACACAAAATTCTTCAGCAAGCTGGCTGCATAATTTCCATAAATTGACATCTGATGACAAACTGATAAGGAGGTAAATCTGGAAGCTAATTTCTTCTGCTGCAACTGGTTCTTCCCAAAGATATCTCTAGAGATATCTGTGATCTGTCATGGATGTTGAAGCACTGTAATGTCTCAACACTTAGAAAAGGAGTCCTGTGGTCTCATTTTATTTAAAGATTGACTGACAAATGTATCATAACTGGCAGGTCTCTCTTTTATTCATAAAATTACACTTCACTTTATTCTTGTGGGCTTACAGAACAGCTCCACTATCTCTTCAAATTTATCCTTAGAATAGAAGCATACATGGGATGTTTCTTTTGTCTTTACATCACCCCGCAGGCAGAATCTGCCTAGAAAGCGCAATGTGATATTACATTAGTCCTGAGTTTATAGACCAACAAGCTGAACCAGTTACAGATCTCTAAAACCAATCATTAGGCACACCACTGTGTAAATGATCTCATGCAAGAAATAGTGATCATTACATTTAATATATGCCTATATGCTGTATTAATGCGATCAGCTCCCTTGAGGTGTAAGACAATAAATTACACCCCAGTGAGATACAAAATTGTATTCATTTAAAAAAGAAATCCTAATATCAGTTAGATATACGGAATATGGTATAATAGAGAGAGAGAGATAGTGAGAGAGAGAGAGGGAGAGAGACCAGATAAACTCTATTTAACTCCAAGACTTGTGTAGATTGCTGTAGACGAAAAAGGACTTCTTCTGGATCAGAGACAATGATTACAATATTTAAAACAAACCAGCTGTTGCTCAAGAACAATGCCTCTTTTATAGTATTAGTATGTTTCCAATAGTTACATGACTAAAAAAGAAACAAATGATTCTGCAATCCCTCCAGAGGGCTTGTGGCACATACTGTATGTCCATTGTTTGACATCCTTCACTCTCTACTGTCAATTATTTTGCAGGATTGTGTGATAAAGGTAAACCTTTCACTCTGAAAAGGCCTTGACTTTTTAAGAGTGAAGAAACACATAACATACTAGAAATATACAAGGACCTCTTAGCCAACAAAGCCCTCAACTTTTATTGTACATGTCGGTTTTGAAAAGTTGCAGGGTTTTTATGTTATTAGGCACACTCTTTCCTGTGCATGCTTTTGTAAAGAATGTTTTTGTGTTTCCTTGTTATATTTTATCCCGACAAGGCCAAATGAGAATTGCATTATTTTACAGAGAGGTTTCTGCACTGAAACAGTTTTATTTACAATACGATTGCAACAATCTATTGTTAATGTACTCTAATTAAAAAATTCATCCAATTCAGAACACAATATACACTTGCTTAATCAATTATCAAAGTTAAAGAATACAGCCTTAAAAAATTGCAGAGTATGAACCTATAAATTGACTGCAGTCTCAAACAACAAGAGACAACTCCCACTCATTACAAACCTTGTTTTTTCTTAAAAGAACCTCAGTATATAGTAGGAATTACAAAGACAGATAATTATAAACCAGGAATCTGTTTGACTCTTTACTTCTGACTCAGAACAGCAAATAATTGTAGAGATAGCATCTGTGAATCCACTTGAACAGACTATGTCATAAATAACGCTGCACAGATTGTAAATAATGTAATCTGTGTAGTTACACTCTTAGACAGCATTCTTAGATCTTGACTGACCACCTTCCTGACTTACTTCTATTACTGCTTATTTTGTATGTTACCACTAGTGTTAAGAGTATGATAAAGTATTGCATTTGTCATGTTATTGTAGATTTATATAAGTGTCCAATCATTTCCTTCATTAGATTGGTGGCAAAATGTGTTTCATCAACTGTTTTTGAACTTATCTCATAGATTGTGCTGAAAGTAATTTGACCATTTATTTTCCACAAATGAATTAAGAATGAGTGAAAGTCATTTGGCACACTTGCGTTCCTTTCCTTAATTGCTCATTTCAAGAGGCATTAGCAGATTGATAATTAGGGATTTTATTGTTTCATGTTCTTTGTTTATTTTCTCTTTGTTAATTGCCTTCATTGTCTTAATAAAGGCTTCTGCCGGAAGATGTTGACATGTAGCTTGAGTTTTAATTATTACATAATACTCTGAAACTTTATTTTTAGAAAATAATACATTTGGCTTGAAGAAAAGCACACGTTTTCAGTTTTAGTGTGTGTATACTGTATAACGCCAGAGTGTTTTTTTTTCTTTCTTCAAATTTTCTTTTGCTTTCCTCCAACCATAAATATTTGATTAACGGTTCATATCTAATTTTTCTGTGTAGGAACTAAGATAGCTTCTAGGTTGTCATTTACTGCTATACCTTTTATCATTTTAACAGTTAGCTGTTATATTGAACCTCCACCTCACACAAACTGAAAGCAATGAATGCACTTGAAGAAAGAAAAAGGATAGATGAAGAAGTATACTGAAAAGTGTCGAAATTACAGGGCACAACCTCTAAATGAGGCACTGTTAACTCACCTCGGCCTGTGCTGTAATGCTGCAATTTGTCACTGTAAACGGCTTCCTTAGAGTAGGCTCTCTTCCTGCATTAAAAAAAAACATTGCATCATTAAATGTTTTACATTGGAATCCTAAATTTCTAACCAGCTCTAAAAGATTGAAAAAATATTTTTTGTTTGGATAAACCTCTTTTATACTATCAAATCAAAAAAGACAGCATGTCTATTTAAATACTGTATATTACGGTATATTACAGTACTGGACACTAAGGCATGGGATCCGGTACCTGCTGCAGACGATGGAAATGGCGACCAAAGAGACAATGAACACCACACCAGCAGCTGCAGAGCCAGCGATCAAAGGCAGCTGCTCTCTCAGCTCTGACTTGTAGTCGTCTGTGGACAGGACAGAGGAGGTAAAGGAAGAGGGAGAACAGAAAAAAGACACATGAATAGGGAGACAAGAAGAGGCAAAGCAACAGAAGCAGAAGGCCACTTCTTTTAATAAGGTTGTAGCTTCCATTTTGCAGCAGAAATGTACATCTACTAGACTGTGTTGTAATACAGCTGTGTGGAACCAGTTCCTTTAACATAGCATGTATTTTTAAAGAGCGATATAAAAGTTAATTCCTTCCACAATTTTTAAAACTGAGTCACCTATGTCTTGTACCCTAATAAGACTGAATCTAACAGTATATTTTAAGTAAGTGCAAATGGTTTGCTAAATATCTACTGTAGGCATTACAAATTAAGGAATTATTATTAGCAGGCAGTGTCATAAAACAGATTACATTTTTTATTGCTCTATATAATTAAATCATTAACTGGGTTTTTCTTTGATTTTGTGTATCTATGCATAGCTGGGAATACAGTTGCTAGGGAATTAATTACTTTAGAAATCCATCATTACAGTTAATGCATTCCATCAGCTGTTTTTTTATTCAAGTTTAAATGAGAAACTTGATGAAAAGTTCCTTTCAGATTTTGATGACTAAACTTTTTTTCCCACTTGTCTGGGTGGAGCAAATGAAAAACAAAAGTTGGAGTATTTTTTTCTGGGGCCACATTGCTCTTTACCAAAAACAGAGGAAGCAGGTTCACAATATTCATTTAGCAGGTAGATAAGATGTACACCAAACCCCTTTAAAACTTTACTTTCATTACTATGCCTTTTGATGGCAAGAACCAAAAAGAATATTTCATGACCAAGATTTTGAAAGATCTGTAACAGGATCAACATTTACTCTGCTTAAGGGACAGCCAAATACCAGCATTCTCATTCTGGTACATTTTGCCAGTACAACCAATTATTATAATCTAATAATTAAAGAGTTGTTGGTGTCTGAATCTCGCAAAGGAGTGAACTGAAGGGTAAAATATTCTACAGGAAATTCTGCTGACCTTCATGTATAGACAACTTAAAGTATCACCTTAATATTTTTTTTGGGATATAGTTATTCAGACTATTATTACAATTGTTTTGGATGAAACAGTAAACATTTCAACTAAATAATTCAACAGCTAACACTTTATTATGTTTATTATCTGCAGGCCGAAAGTCTACAGTAGTCTACACATGTTTGACAGGATCCATATATGTTCACTGGCTCCCACCTAGTGGTATAGTCTTGGCTTAGAATGTGGTCTGGGTTCTGCTCTGTTAAAATCTGGCATCTATCCTATCAACATCATCCAGGAGGACCCTCAATATGTATGCCACAATGGTCAGTGCACCAAGGGAGAGTGTGAAGTGAACACAGGCACTTTCACAGTCTGGCCCCTGACTAAGTCCAAGTTTTGGATATCTGGAACTAAGGTAACAACCATTTTTAATGGTTGAGCGTTATAGGAGTCCCACCTCACAAAGAGAGTTAGTCTAACAGCAAAGGGCAGTTCTGCTCACCGACTTATTGGTTCAAGCAGCCTCACAGATTTAAATAATCAAATCGAGCTGAACAAAGAACCAATAAAGCACAGACTACATAAACCTCATTCTATCTAAATGAGTTGGAGTGGTCACGCATTTTATGTGACAGAATTGTAAATGAACCGGATAAGATTCAATGCCCTGCTCACCCTAAGTCATTCACACAATCACCCTTTGTTGAAATCTTATTCAACACGTGATCACATTCTAATTAGATCACAGTAAGCAAGAACCCACAAATATGACATCACGTGAAAGGACAAATGTCTGCTTTTCTTTCTTCTGGCTGTCTTTGTACATATTATCCACACGCATGCGGAGGTGTTTCAAGTGAAATGAAAAGGCTGCCTGCTACTGCTTTGAATTCCAATTGCATGAATCGCTGTTAAAATCACTTACTTCCACCATCATGCATGGAACTCATTATGCAGAGAGACTTTAAAATAGGCTGGAGGGGGGTGGCAGCTAGCGAAAGTCATGTAAGACGTGAGAGATGAAATGCAAACCCTAATTTCCCCCTGCTGCTAATTGTCTTAACGGGGGCCGTGTCTTGGCATCGAGCCAGCCAATGTTCTATCAGCTCCCCAAAGGCCGTGCCTTGAAAACACTGAATCCACATGCCACTCTTCCTCCGCTTCAAATAACGGAACACTAATTACCACCGGGTGGCCTGGGACCGCTTCCAGAATTTTTTTTTTGCCAAAGACAAGAAAAAAGATAAGGAGAAGATATGGAGTAACATTGTTTCACAGGACATCATCTGGGCAATTCAGCACCACTCAACAATCAGTCACATGTTGTTCTGCTGATGTGGGAGGTGATGGTCTCATCACCAATAAACTCATTTCCCAGAAACTTTCATTTTGATTCTAATTAAACTCAGGCAGCTGCAATTAACGCAATTATTAAATAATCACTTTAATCTTTTGAAGCTCCTGCAATACAGTGCTGTTTACTCCTTTACAAAATCTAATTATGATACAAGTCTTCAAATTGGCCGATTAGAATAAGAAAAGTAAGTGGTATACCCAGTAGAAATAAAATTTCAGTTCATCATTTTTGTTTGGTACTTTGAAATGCATGGTAGAATATGTGATGTTTGGTTTGATATGTTCTAACTCTCACAAACACAGGAAAATAAGGAAAATGAAGGGAAAATAATAATTGTACTCTAAATTTCCCCTTTTATTATGCTTATCACTCTTAACATTGATAATACTTGCAGGACTTTTCTTCCAAAAACAGCATACATATAACTACAGTATATATAACTCACTAGATTTTTTTTTAATAAAGGAAATTCTCATATAAGGCTATACAGTATGACATCTGTAGCATATTCATGGCTGAGTTTTTAAATGAAACTACTTGTCTTCTTTTACAATTGATGCAAGCACAAATACCCATTACTATATATTAATGAGACGTTGAAAATTTCCCAACTTTCAAACTGCCTCACCTTTTGTTTACAAAGATAAGGATTTTGTCTTGTCTGAACATATTTAAAATAATCTACTAATGAGAAATACAAAGTAACTTCATGCTGGTTTGTCCTATATACCTGTACATTGCAGGCCTAAAACAAAGAACATGTGCAGTTCATCCATATTAAACATTGCCATGTCAACATGTGGGCAGTGTGGTGGCACAATGGTTAGCATTGGTGCCTCACAGTGCTGGGGCCCTGGATTTCATTCTGCTATCTGCCTAGAGTTTGTTCGCGTGGGTTTCCTTAGAGTGGTCCTGTTTCCATACACAAGCCAAAAACATACTGCTGGATCAATTGGCTTTTGGGAAAACTAGCCCTGGTGTAAGTGCCTGCGTGTCTGTTTGTCTGTCTGCCCTGCAAAGGACTGTCGTCCGTCCAGGGTGTACCCTGCCTTGCATCCGTTGCTTGTGGGACGCGCTCCAGCCCTAAAAACCCTATAGTGGATAAAGTGGTTAAGAAGTGACTAGATATCAACACGCTTCTCAGAACCTTACAATTGCATGAAGGAAAGAATCCTTCTTAAAATCTTGCTGGATGCACCCTCCTTCTTCCTCAGAGGGGTCAGACTCCCTGTCTTTTATCTGCTGTGTAAGAAATAGCCCCCTTTGCTTTTCTCCCTCGTTAATCAAGCAGAGTGGAAAAAAGGGAAGAACAATTTATTTCTCATGTAGGGAAACCTATCTGCAATATCCTTTAAGTGCTTCAAACAGGGACTTTCATGAAGCTCAATGCGCTGTGCAAAGCCTACAAGTCTACATATTCTGGAAAAGTCCTATGTTTACTTTGGAAGGAAAGAAGAACAAAATGTTTCATATAAAAACTAGACATTTTTCAGTCTTAATTTAAAATAGCATTAAACATCCTTTGAAAATCCACCCATCCATTTTCTAACAGCGTCATCAAATTCAAGGTTGTGGGGGAGCTGGAGCCTATCCAGGTAAGCAATGGGCACAAGGTGGGATACACCCTAGTGTATGCCAGTCCATCAAAGATCCTTCGTAAATGTATTTGGAAAAGTCTGCGATCTAATCAGCTAATTTAAAAAGACAGAACCGAAACTAAAGACAAAGAATTGTGCTTATTTTTTTTATAACACTCTGTGCTGACAAAATCCTGCTGTCGGCAGACTATCGTAACAGTTCCCGAAACAAATCCTTAAATAATAAACAATGGAAAACATTCAATGTTTTTTTTCAACTTCTCTCTTGTCCAGATCCTTTAAGCCCTCTAAAATGACAGAAACACAATACACAAAGCAACCATAATCTGATTTTTTAAATAAAATAAAAATACACTTGGAGTTCCAAATGTAGACACCTTGAAAGAGATGGGGAAAAGAAAAAAAAGTAATTCATCATGTACGCAGACAAAACATTGCCTGAACAGCAGGTGTTGAAATACTCCAAACAATTTTATCCCAATAGCTGATAATTAATCATATTAACCACTAATCACTGCTAAGCTTGCTGGGATAGCTCTCTAGATGTGGGAAGAACAGCTAAAAGCCAATTAACAAAGAGTTTATTTTTAATCACAAATAATTATTTGTGGTACTTTCCCATCAGCATTAACCTTTTACCACACAACCCTTACCCATACCTCTAAAAAATGTTTCTTGGCACTGCGTTTCTTACCATCTGTCAGAGTCTGAAAGCACATTTTGCCACTGTATTTTCCAAAGCCAGCAACAGTCCTGGCGCGAACCTGAATCACATACACAGTCCCAGGCCTGAGGCCATCAATGCGAGCTGTGTTGGTCTGGCTCTTCACCATGGATGAGTTGAATTCAGAGTGATCCTGTGCAAAGAAAAAATGGGACCTGGTCAATGTGATTTCCATTTTAACCCCAAACAAATGTCAGTAACTTTCATAAGGACACATTCTAGACATAAAACAGTTCAAGGACTGTCTCGGAACTTTAGGTTTCAGACATTTGAGGCGCACCTTCCCAAGTTCAAATATACAGATTTTATAGAGAGTGAACAGAAATGTATTGGTAATAAATGGCCAGGGTAAAAATATCTTTATTTTCTCATTTGCCTTTATCACCTCAGACAGTTTTATTTTCCACCAGCAGGAACATCTCATTGGCTTCATACAAGAAAGGTTTGAATTAATAAAAAATAGAAAACCAACACCACTGTAATATTTTTGGTATTTCAAAAGATAAGTTATTCACTTTCTCTTAAACATCAGAACCAAATCATTCCGCTTCATCCCAAGATTCACATATTTTCTTATGTCTTTCAACACTACTTTATGGAGAAGTTTAATTGACTCAAGACATGAAAATGTCTCAGGGTAAACTGTTTTGATTCTGTGGTATTTTAAGTTTTTGGACCTTGAATAATTATATCTGTTCCTCGAAAAAAATAATTGTAAAGTTTTTATCTTCTTTCATGACAAAGATTTTGTTATTGCAATCAATACGTTTTAATCAACAAAGCAATTAACATATCCTTATTCTCCTACTATGAAGCCTTTCTTGAGAAATGTTCTTTACTAAAGATTTTGTCATTTGGTTCAGGCATCTATTTATTTCTTATAATATTTATATCTATATCTTTATATTTATATATATTATTTATTATATTTATTCACAATCTGTCTCTACACTTTTCACTAAAGTGGATACAGGTCTTCATTTTTTCCCTTTTAGTAAACACCCAAGTCTCACCAACATAAAGTATGCCAGTGTTTTTAAATTTTTTCCACTTTTTTCCAAAACATAATGGTTGACATACTGGTCCTCGTTATGTTGTCCTGAATGATCCTGAAATCATTTAGTCTTGTCACCACCTGACATGCAGACTGACTATGACAAGGAGAAAATCAGGCATTGCAAATATCCTGGCCTGGAAGCACACGATAGCATAGAAAGAATTGCCCTGGTGTTGTAACAGTATTTCAATGCCTGGTTACATCTTCTGAGGTAATACATTCTGACTTTCAAGTGCCAGATATTTATAGATAATGTGCACATCCTGTAATCAAGCAAGATGTGTAAAAAATTGCAAAGTGTCCTTCAGAAAAGATTAAAGAATGTAGATAGCCAAAGGAACATATTTGTCCCAACCAATATACTCTATGGGGAACACCCAACCGCACAAAGGCGGCATATCTGTAGCACTGTGAAGTTTTTTTCTATTTTTCACTACGTTGGTTTTGATAGCATGTTGTTCATTAGTTAATGTTTTCAAAGCAGTCATGAAGATTCCACTTTTAGTTATGTACTCAGTAATAGAATCTATACTGTATGTGTACAGAGTCTATGGACCTACATGTAGTCAAGTATCGTTATTAAATAAAAATACATTTATGTGTACCCATGACTGATAAAGCCCCCAAACCTCAACAAGGGTAGGTAAAAGATGGCCCTAGATTGATTGAGTGACCTTTCACTCTGATTGTCTGAGAATGTTTGTCTAATCCTTTTCATTTAAGCTAATAGATCTGAAACCTAGAGAACCAAGACCACAGTACTTTCCTGAATTTAACGATTATAGTACAGACAAGACCATGTCTGCTAAAATCATATGTAGAAAAAAAAAACACAAGCAAAGCAGAAAATGACAGAGACTAGAAACTTTTTATCTGTGTACGGTATGTTGAAATGTATTATCTAAAAGCAAATGTTTATGAAACAAATATATAAAAGGCAAACTGCAATACTATTTTTATATTGCAGGGTTATGAAGAATCGCCATTGATGAGTTCATTTCAAACCACAATGAAAGTAAAATGTACATAGTAACTTATAAAACCTCAAATTTTACACCACAAAATAGTGTTGCAGCACCTTATTGTCCTCATTGTCTGTGATTCAAAACGTGGCAACAAACCTTGCAGTGATGTAAAGCAGCCCTATTATCTTGTGAACAAGCAGGCTTGTGAATACAGTACATATCTTTTAATAGAAAAATAGAAATATTGCTCTCGATTTTGAGACAGTTTTACCAACAAATACTACTTGTTAATGCTGTAGGCAGATCACAATGGAACATTTCTGAGGTGAAATGTTTGCGGCACAACCTGTACTTATTATCTCATACATCATATTATATGGGTCATTACAATGACTGGTGAGCAGGAATGACCACTGTACTGTATGTCACAATTCTCGCAAACTCTATCACCCGCGGCAAGACCAGAGGTTTGCAACAACATGGTGACCATACAGTGCTTTCACAAAGGTAATGATTTTGTGCTTATTTCGTAATTTGTAAAATTTTGCGAAACTGTCAATTAATTTATTTTGTTATCTAGATTTAATAACCAGTCTGAGAAATTTGGACTGCATTAACCTTTGATGCACCAACGCATATATACTGGAAGAAGTGATACTGTTTTCCCCTCGGCTGTTGATCATCTCTACTTTGAGGGCAAGATTCCAACCAAGTTGAGATGCTATACATGGTTCAAAATAGTCAATTCCAAGACATCTTCAAAAGGTATTATTATCTGCTGAAAATATGTATAGTATTTCTGAGAGAGAAACCACTTAGTCTTTGCAGGTTACATAGGCAAGTCAGAAGGATATCTCCACTCGCTTCTTCAATCTGTTTTTTTAATATGTAATTCCACAGTACTAATGGAAAGATAATGGGAATGGTGGAAAACAAAACATTGATTGTACTCCCTGAATAAAAAGCACAAAGTATATAATATCTGTCTGACACATATAATTATACATAGCCAAATATATTTAAGCAAACAGCAGATAACGTGGGATTTGGATTGCTCAAAAACATGCTGAATAAGATAAATCATCTTTTGTTCTCTCTCTAAACAAATTAGCAACAAATTACATAAAAATGCCCTGTGATGTTGATTGTACAACCATCTACCTCCAACAGTCAGATAAAATTAATTCAAATGAGCTGAAATGATAAAATGAACTGAAAATAAAACCACGCATTATTAATATGTGTTAGAAAACCTACACAAATCCCTAAAAAAGACTCAGAAATATGTCAGAACTTTCCAAATAACTTTCTCTAATGTAAAAAAAATACCCACACCTTGCATTCATCAAGTGAGCCTATCTAAACACTTTGGAGTTTGTTTTCCTTTCTGAGCAGATTGTTTCTAGGTACCTTGGAAATTCTGAATTTCAGTAACACGCAACCATAAAGGTCGTAGGACCTTAATGAATGCAATATTTCCAGTAGCTTTTCATTAATCACCACAGATAAGACAAATCGGTAAAAGGCATTCTTAATAATAAAATGCAAGTCAAGCAGCATTCCATTCCACATAGCGTGATGCACAGTTTGCACAAAATGTGATCCCTTTTTTTTTCCAACAGAACAGTTGCAACCTTTCCCGCTGTCGGTCAAACGGGGTTAAAAGCAGCCGGCCTTCCTCGGCTTTCCCAGGACAGGACGCATGACTGAAGCAAGGGTGAGAGGAGGAAATTGGCCAGCGAAAGGCTATGCCAGGAGGAACAGACCGGCCCCTCATATGAGGCCAGTTTTCAGTCATTACACTTTGGCAGGTGGCTCCCATTCCCTTTCTCCCACTGAAGCTGTTGCACAGTGGGAAACCGCAGGAAAAGCTGTCCTCCAGCATGCTCCCAGCAGTCAAGCTCCAAAAACATTTTTTACAATGCCCTCGGCAGGCAGAGGGAGCTTGGCACGTAAGCATGTGTGAACACCACATGAGGGACTTTTCATAATGATGGCCCCATCTCACACAGCTCACTGGCTCCAACTGTCACAGCATGGCAGGTCAGATATGCCAATGGAGGCTCTCTTTAGAACAGAACAGATGAAACTGTCTATCCTTGTGTGCATTGTGAATGCCTGCAATCTTCTCAGCAAAAGCAACAGAACTGGATACCTTTTCTCTGCTTTTCTTAAAACACATCACATTTGCAAACATTCCAAGACAAAGGAAACAATCTGAGTTTTGACTTTATAGATCAACATGATCACATCCTATTTTCAACAGGATGAAAAGGGCGTTTTGGTACGGTTGACATGCAAATTGAAAAAAACTAGATAAAAAATAAATCTTAATAATATCTGAAGACCAAATTATTTTTTTATTTTTTGTCTTAGTTTATTTCATTTGAATGAATGTAAATTAATATCTAATTAATATTAATGTAAATTAATCATTTGTGCAAATTTGTCTAAAATTAAAACAGCTTTCTTGGTTGACGACGACAAAAATAAGCACATCACTGCACAATTATCTATGATAATTATCAAACTGTTCTTCATAAATGAAATACTGAAACACTGTTTTTGTTCATTAAATATATTTTGTATTTCTTTTTTTAAAAAACGAAATCTCAAATATAAACTACAGGACAGAAACAGAACACCCTGTTTTATTAAATAGTCTCTTTAAGATATCAAACCATGATGGCTGAGATAAGTCAAATTTGAGCTAGGATTGTATGGAAGCAATTTGTAAAACCTTATGATGAGCCCTAGATTAAAGGAGTGGTGAAAAAAGAGTCTTTCAAGAATTTAAAGAGATAGTTGGACCACATAAAAGCTTAGACGAGCTTTTCTGAACAATGCACAACCCCTAAATTAGGCTCATTGTGTCCAGATTGAAAAGCACTCAAAGCATTTTTTATCTCTGTCATTGTGTGAATTCAGAATACTTGCTTGTCTTTAAGATATTCTCATTTTCAACATTTTTCTTTCAAAGTATCCCTTTTTTCATTTTGTACGTATCTTTTTGTTGTTGCCAGGTCAAATTTGTTCCTGGCTTGTTTGTGATTCTTCAGTTTTCCTTTGTACAGAGAGAGGCAGGAAAAAAATCAAAAAGGATGCTTGTTTTGGATTACAAATGATAAGAAAAAAAGGACCAAGAACAGTTGAAAAGGAAAAATCTCTGACCAAGGGAGAATTAATGCACAAGACCAAAATCTGAACTCTGACAGCATGTTTAAACTATTATTTCTCAAACTAAATTATCCAACTTCAAACTAGTATTGCTCAAGAGCTTCACAGATGAAATATGACAAGTTTCTATCTACATGGCAAGGCTTGTAAAAGACCTCACACACTGTACTTTAACCAGAGTGTCTTGTAATGCTTAGATGAGCTGAAATTATCTCAGTGGGACGGATCAGCATATTTCCATATTCTAACATGCTTCCATAAGAAACAACAGTAAATTAATTTTGAACAGTCATCCACAGTCACTGTGTCATGAAACTATATTTAATACTTAAAGGAGGTCCTGACCTTATCCATAAAATGACTGACCAAACATAATTTCTGAATAACCTGTCTTCAATTTTACTTTCTTGAATAAGAAAAAAGGCATCCCAAGATGACCTGCATGACATTTGATGTTAATTTTCCACTGTGTTGTCCACCTTAATCTCCTCATGACAAGGCCACAAGGCAATAAGGTGAGATCCCCCTTGAAACTCTATCCCTCTAATCACTACCACATTTATCACCAGACTTCCACATGAAGGTCAGGGGTGAAGTCTCCTATCATTAAAATTCATCTCTAATGAAATTTCCTATTAGAAATTATTTTTGTTCAGCTTTTTGGTCTGCATTACATCCCAAGGCCCATTCCCAAGCTATTACAAGGTACGGTAAATAATTATAACAGTTTTTAAAAACAGAACTGACACATTTCATAGCAATACTATCATATATCCCCATGAATATAATGTAATCAAAACTGCTTTTTTTAATCAACAATTATTTTTTACTTAGATCAGTGGATACTAACCTTGGGAATGCTAATGCTAACAGATGCCTTTAAATAATCTCTTTGCTTATTTAGATTTTTGTCTTACATGTTTCTGCACTCAGGTCTTAGATTCAAAATATCCAACTTCAAGTACTGTATATTCTTTTCAACAACCTCAGCAGAAAGAAGCAGCCTCTCCTTAACCTGTTTACTCTTATTTCTGACTAAATGCCCTTAACAGATTATTCATTTATAATATTAGACTCATGTGGGGATGATGATGTACAGTACCAAACATTCCCACAATAATTATTTACCTTACACAGAGCTCCACTTGGATTACATTTCAGGATACATTCCTGAAATAAGGCTACTGGTAGTGGGCTGACAGCAATTATGAATCCCATTCACCAAAGAGGATTTTGCTTCTTTCTTGTAAGATTAAGCTACATGTGCACAGATATTATATTGTGGGCACTCCTACTGTACATGATCTTTTATTTTGAGAGAACATTTATCTTTTTTCGCCCATAATAGTATTCAACGTTCTTTTATTATTTGTGCCAAAATAAGTCTCAAATGTATATGACTTAATTGGTATGCCAGGAGAGTAAGACTTGCCTCTTCCCAGTTTTGGGCATGCACAGGTTGCCTGCAAGTACAGATAAGTAAGGTTTTATTTTATTATTCACATGAGAGTGGGAATAGGTTGAGGTTTGAACATGCAGCTCTGTTTTCTTTCACAGCAGAGCCAAATATTATTGCCCCTGAAATGCCCTACAAATCTGCCTCACCCACCGCTGAGAGTTTCTCCCTCTTAGACATTTAGAAACTTCTATATTTAATTCTACCTCAAGTCTCACCTTTTGCTACTCATCTTGTGCTGCTCGGTGAGATATTTTTCTGTGTTGAAATGAACGTTTACTGAATATGAAGTTGAGCCAAACTGTTTCTAAGTTTGTGTTCCAGAGACATAAAGGCAGCAAAAAGAGCAGGTATCACTGATCTCCCTTCAATATAATATGTCTGAAGCAAAACTGTAACCATTAGGATAGAAATAAAAATGAGCTTAACCGGTGACAAGCAAAACCCACCTCTAGACCTTAGCCTTGGGAATGTGGGAGATGAAGAAGAACTGTCCTTATATGTTTGTGGTTTTTATTACAGTTAATTATCATTTTTGTCATATTTAAACATTGAATAACAGGACAAGATTCGGATAGATTCCCAGGTGTCAAGACTCTGGCAAATGTTCTCCCACATATTTTGCCTTCAGCTATAGAATGAAAGACAATCAATTTTAATGCAGAAGGAGAATGCCATTCTAATTTTAAGACTGAATGTCTGCCTCGCTTCCACAGATAATGCAATGTGTTACAGGACCATGCAGTAACTTCCAGTGTAAAGGGGAGAATTTCCATCCCGATATTATCCCTATACTATGATGATATACAAGCAATCCTTACATTTTCCCTCCTTTTACATAGCCAACAATCATCCCAATTAATTTTTTTGTTTTTAAATCAGAAGAAAATGACCACATTAAAAGCATTGCATTTCACGGTAAGCATCTGTCTTCCTTGCACAAGAACCAAGTTGTAAATTCAGACTGCTATAAGGCATGGTCTTCAATGTTCCCGGCTGAGTCACCATTCTATTATTTTCGCTTTTAGAATTTATCCAGAAACCACAAGGTATATGTTTCAGGTAATGATATGTGGGTTCTAAAAACAATGCAATATCTCTCCTTCTCTTTCTTCAGATCTGGTCAGTCAAGTGCTCCTGGGAATAACTGAATTCATCTCACAGCTAGAGGTTAGCTGGAATGTGTGTGGTTTCACCTCACAGGTATTTTTAAATATGACACTTTTATTTGGCACTTGACTTTGGAAAGTTCTTTGAGGTGATGGGACTCAATAAGGTAAATCTGATTGATTTATTTATGAGCTTTGCTGATTTTCTTGATAAAAACAGGACCTGCTCAGTTCTTGTACTGTATATAGCCAGAATATCTTAGGAGTTTTAAAGTCCATTAGAAAAAACTAAGTTTTAAAGTAATAGTTAAGTATGGCCAACTGTTTAAGCATATCTTCTTTTGCCGAAGGGTATTGTACTGTTCATCATCATCTGAGTCAGGTAGAGAAAATTATCTGACTGTATTGAAGGGTTTGTATAAAGGGGGATGTAAATTTATAATATTAATCTTACACCCATTTAAGCCATCATTCTAAATATAAAACAATGTAAATAAATAAATCCATTACAATTTGAGCACATGCTTGTTCTTTAAACTCTTACATCTATCTTGAACCCATTTTAGATTTTATTCTATTTTCAGTGTGACTTTCAGGATGATCTTGAAGAATATTCTATCTGCTTTGTAAACTTAATTTTGAGAATCCATTACCCCTGACTTATGAGATGTATGACAATTTTCATATACAGTAACTGTAAGTCTGTTTAATTCCATGGGACAGCAATTTATCTGCCACCCTAGACAATATATGACAATTCCCAGAAAAAAACAGAAACAAATTAGGTGACATTTACACACACAGACAGTATTAGAAACCCACATTAAGGACATCTGTTTCCTTTTAAATATGCACAACACTGACGTGAAAAATATAATTTAACAAAGAATATTCAACATTTGAGAAAATGGCATTTCACTAACCACAAAAAGAGTGATTTTTTTCTGCCACACTGTATTACGATTTAATTAATCAAGATGTAGCAGGTTTTGTTCAAGGGGCTATCAATGCTTATTCTGCTTGTGTCTGCAGCCAGAGGTACAGTTTTATTTCTTAGAAACGTCCCCTGCTAGCAACACCACAGTGAGAAACTAGCACCTTCTTAACACAGGTGTTATATCTGCAGAATGCACTATCAACACCAGGATCTAGTTCTACACCTCATTACTGGGAAGATCTAAAAAAGGGATGAGAGGAGAAAAAATGTTTTGGATGAATAAAGTTGGTGTTCTTTATTTAATGGAGAGGAATCTCAACTACTGGAAGACCAATGGGTTTTCTAATTCCGTAACTCAGGATACATTCACAGCTATTTCACTGTTTCGAATTTTAAGTATAAAGCTGATTGTACACAATCGTGCAGCTTCACACAAGTGATTTGGTATTTAATTCATGACCTCTGATAACATAAAAGGAAATTCCCATTCCTCAGTCTTTTTACCCTTCATTTCCATGTCTCTGGTCTTGGTCTCTCGGTTGACTTGGAAATGTTGGACTTAGTTAAACAGCCAATGGCCCTTTGATATTTTGAATTATTCATTCAAATTTACCAGTGTAAAGAGATGAAGTTATTTCCCATACCCTGTCTGCCTATGGCATAAACGTTTGTAACGAACAGGTCAGTTTCTCTGTGACAAGTCAATGCCTGAAGTCATGGTTGGGCTACGTAAAACAAAGATTACATTGTTATGCCACCTCAGCTTTTGCAATAAACACAAAGTCCACTTGAGATTTTCCACAGACAAAAAATCCCAGCAGGTTACTAGGCACTGCGGTCTCCCTGTGTACCACGTCAGAACTCCAGACAGAATGATTAGGTATAATTGGAAAGATCAGGCCAGTAGTTGTGCCCAGGTCCCCACAGGAAAGAAATCTGGATCACAGACGTTTAGTGAAGGAGGCCTTTCATTGCATTTTATCCAAGCATAACAGTAACCTAGCAACATACTCCTAACTAATGTTTACATTATAAATGCTAGTTAAACATAATTAAGAAGTTATCATTGAATGAGAAAATGATTTGAACAAATGTGAAAGGCAATTAATGAATTTATTTAATGAGTAGGGGGTAGCTTGTCCAATCCTTAACTGTTCAGAAGAAAACATAGTCCAGAGACTTGTTTCAATATCTTTAAGAAGCTCAAGATTTGTTGGTCCTACATATGTATCGCCAGTACCTACAATGCTCATACCTCTGACTACCCTAAATATTTAGTTTCTTTGTACTCTTTTTCACCAAGATGGTCTGGACACAGTGAACTGCTTTTCAAAAATGGCTCTAATCTGAGAGAACTGGTCTGGTTTAGCAGAAAGATCGCCTCCTTTTTTCCTGTGCTGTGCTGGGACTTGGAGAGTAACTCATTAGTCACATTTCCATTTCTAATTTGAGTGAACACAGTAATAGGTTAGATGCTTTCCAGATGGCCAGATTAAGATATTTATCCTGACAAAACAAAGTGGGGACACGCAGCTTGTGTGTTCCATTGATTTACTTGTTTTACTCGATGACTGCTTTTCATTAAAAAGAAATTTAAACATTTTACTAGCATTACATTATCAACTTGTTAAATATCAACAACATTAAATATCAACAATGTTAAGTAGACTCATGACTAGCTCCCTCTAGTGAAGGATCAGCATTAATGCACAGGTTTCACATGTTCATATATAGAATATGGAAACGGGTATAGGGGCACCTTCAATCTCACAACAAACGTAAAAGATCTGTAAAAGATCTGAGTACTGTGTTCATTCCATATAATTTCTCAGAAAAACTTATACAATTAAAAGCACACACTTGATAATTTCATTTTTTTTAAAGCACTTTGAAATTTTAACCTGAAGTATACTAGGTTAACATTGTTTGCAAACAAGGGAGGCCATCCAGCCTTGTTTGGTTTTTATTAGTTAATAGAGCTAAGGATCTCATCTACAGTAGCTGTTTCTTGAAAATATTCAGTGGCACTGGTTTCAACAACATATCTGTGCAGCCTGTTCCCAACTCCCACAGTGCTTTGTGTAAATAAGTGACTCCTATTTTCCATTTTAAATCCTCTTCAGCTTTGCTTCGCTGTGTGTCCTGAGATTGATGTTTGACCTAAAAATGTCCATAGGATTGACTTTGTTAATCCCTTTGAGTATTTTGCACTTAAAGCAGTTCCCCTCATAGCCTTCTCTGTTCAAAGATAAGATAACTCTGTTGATCCTGGGAGAGAACCTGGTTATTCTTCTCTGGACTGATGACAGAGCAGTAATATCCTTTTTATATCACTGTGACAAAAATGAACACATGCTAAAGAGGTCTTATTAGTATACTGTACAATTTTAACATAACATTGCTTGATTTATAGACAGATGATTGGATAAATTCTAATGATCCATCTCTAATTAAACTAACATTCTGTTTGCCTTTTTAATTGTCTCCACACATTCAGAGTTTTCAATTCCGGTCCTAGAGACTCACATGCTGTCACAGTCATCATTTCTCTAGAAGGCGCTCCTATCTTTTTTCGTTGTGTTCCCAGTTTGATCTGTCCCAGCTGTGACTTATCCCCTTTTCCCTATTAAGCCCGGTGTCTTGTTGTTGTTCTGGGCCCAGCTTTGGAAGACGGAAGCCCGGAAGCCAGCCTACCACCGGGCACAGGAGTGGCCCTAGGGCGCTTGCTTCATCCCGGTGTCCTGACCTACTGAGTCTGGGGCTCAGAGCGCCTTGTCCAGTCAAAGTTTTAACTATCTGTATTCCTAGTTCCCTGTTCCCTGTGATCGTCTTGGATGGATCTCCTGGCACCTGGACCTTGGACTACGCCCCAATTTCCCCCATTGGACTTCCTTTTGGACTCTTTCGCCTGCGCTCCGCTGTCATCACCCCCTGTGTTTCTACCTGCCCTGATCCTGCTGTGTCTTCCCTGATGTCCCACTCCAGTCACTTCCGGATTATACCGTCTCGCATAGGATTCTAACTACGCATTTCACGGGAGTCAGAACATGTTTTTTTCTACGTGGCCTTTTACAGTTTTGGCTGTTCCTTGCATTATTGTATCATCTTAATCATCACAAGAACTTGATGAGTTTATTAACTATGTGAATCTAAATCATTTACAGTATGTAATCAGGAAAAGCAGTGGTCCTGGTAAAGTTCCCTGTGGTACCCATTTATTACATCACTCAAATTTGAGCATTCACCCCTGATCTTTACTAATGTAATCTACATGGAGAAATGATCAAATACATGACATAAGCTAGAAAAACGCTGTTGTGACACATTTTTATTACTTTATTGATCACTTGTGGATATTTGTTATTCTTAAGTAATGTTTCTGTAGTCTCAAAAATTAGACTGTTCAGAAAGTATTTTAATATGAGTAGATTGTGGATCAATGTCTGTAGAACTTATTTAATAGACTTTTAAGTTATTAAAGCAATTTATTGAATAGTATATTGACATACCCACAAGCATACTGTACATCAATAAATGGAAAGTCAGCAAAAATACTTAATTTTAGACAGAGCCTCTTACCTTTTCATAATAACGAAGCTCATAGTCAAGGATGATGCCATTAGGTTGTTCAGGTTGTGGCCAGGACAATGTGATGCTCTTCATGGTGGAGCTGACCTGGTGCATGATGGGAACCATAGATGGGGCTGAGGAGTATGAAAAAGACCAGTCTTAGTCAAATGTTGCTTATCGCAACAGATGTGGCTGACACATATTTTTTAAAGAAATAAAACCATCTCACTCTCAATCATGCAAAAACTGGGAGGAAAATCATTAATGCAAATCAAAGGACTTGATGTCGATTCTCTGTAAATACAAAATACAAGCAGTACAAAACATTCCAATAATAAACAACAACCTAAAAGCAAACTAAAACCCCTCAAAGAGTTGTATCAGTTCTATTTGTTGTTTTATGGATGCTGTTCAACATGCTGTGCAACAGCTGCCAACTCTGCTAGACATTCATCGCAACACATAGGATTTCCTCATTTGTTGCATAAGCACTGAGCCTTCTCAATATCTGAAACACCTCCATTTAGTTAGACTTCCGTTATTATCTTAACCCTTTTATTTGCATGAATTCACATGCCAGTTCTTTGTCTATCTTAATTTGGTCAAATTATCAAATCAGTTTTTTTTTACTTTCAAATTCGTTCAATCTCCAACCACAGCCACTATATCCAACTGATCACAACTGTCCAATCGGCTTCCTTCACCTCCAGTAAGACCGAGGCAACAACAAGCACTGCGGTCATTCAGCTATATATTAAAACAACACATTGAATTTTAAACTACTTTTTATGGTGCCAGAATAATCATTTTTGAGTTCGCGACAGTAGATTTATTTTTGCAGACGATGTGGAACATCTGAAGTGGTGAACCAGATTAATTCCCCAGCTCCAGATCAAATGGCAATGATCTAGGGAGGACTCACCTTGTGCTCATTGCCTTTTTTACTTTCTCATGCTCTGTCGCACAATGCATTTCCCAATTGTTTGGTGGTTCCTAGTACAGTTTTACAGCCAATGAGAAAACTTCAAATAGCTTTTTGCTTTTTTATCCTCACACTCAGGGACAGAAATACCAGCAGTGTTCATTTTGCAATCCTCCTCCATGCCTGCATTTATTCACAATTACAAAATATGTCATAAGGATATGGAACTGCTGTCTGATTTCTTATGCATTTTAAGGTTTTTTTCTGCAATTTCTTATGGTTTCTTGTGTTTTTTCTTTCCATAAGAAATTTTGTTCCATCTGTTATATTATGCGGTCACAATGATGAAGGTGAAAAGGACAAGGCTGAGTTTGCCTAATGACCATACTCTGGCTCTCAACCTCTTTCAAATGTTTGCTCACTGACATTCACTATCAAATAAAAAATTTCAGTGATGTTAATCAATTTGTCTGGTGTGCTTGCAAACCCTAAACTAGGCATTGCTGCGTATACTTAGGCCTGGAAGAAGAAAACTGTCTAAAACAAGCATTTTAGGACATCATCAACAGATCTTACTTTCAAGTACATTGGCACTATTGTTTTTATATTTGTTCTGCTGTTATTTTCATCAGAAAGGGTGCACTGGAAGGAGAGACAAACTACCATTTATGGGATTTTTATTTTTCTTGTACACTAGAATGCTATCTGAGATGATGAATGGCTTATGAACAATATGCTTGAGGCAGCAGTGAAGGAACAAATTACTGTACAGTACTTGGAAATATGATGGTGCTCTCCAGTGTGCACGTTCTTCAAAATCCAAAAACACACCTGAGGTTTACTCACAGACATGCACGATTTGACAGGGAAAATAAACGATTAAAAAGTATGCAACAAAACAAAAGCTAGACTTTAAGCTAAGGGATTTTGTCTTTTGCTAGGCAAGTACAGAATTGACTATGAGATCCAAAGGATTTAAAGGCCTTATACATCTACAGTTTTGGGCAGATGATACTGTACATGCATGGAGAGTCTGGCTAAAAGGAAGGCAAATCTGATAATAGTTGTATTCTTCAAATCTAGGCTGTGTGTGCTAATTTTTCTTTTTAAGGGATGCAGTGATTTGCTCTCTTTCACACAAAGCTCATGTGTATTTATGCAGTCACAAGCTGTGTGTAACTACACAAATCTGGGTTAACACTACTGAAAAGATGGCAAATTAAACAGATAAATGCTAAAGAAACAATGTCTAAAACCCTGTGACTAATTGTCATTTAGTTTAGAAATAATGTGCTTTGATATCTGTTAAACAAGTGTAACAGACAAGAAGCTCAGCCCTGCGCTATATATTTGCCTGAGGGAGCTAATTATCACAGTAAAAAATAAGATCTGCATCCTTACTACTGTAAATAGTGTGACAAAGGATTTCAATTTACCTTTTACAAATGATAAAACCTTAATTTTAGGATGCTGTGAATATTATGAAAAACTGAAATTTACCTCAACTCAATGTGTAAGTGGTCATCGATAAAATAATCATACATTTAAAAAAAACATCCATAACAAAAATGACACTGCTTTGAGTAAACAAATATCCTTTAAATTGACTGTGGCAGATGTTTTTTACTTCAAAGCTCTAATTATGCAACATCTTCCAAACGTTGTATCAACAACACAAACATTACCCTTTGTCGGTTAATATTTGAATTTAATGTAACCCCTCAATCAAGTTTTCAGCTGTCTGGTGTCCTGTACTCCCCTGATTCATTTGCAAATGCAGACACATTGTCATTCAAATGGAGATTGCTACACATACAATCACTATTTTATTTACCCTGCATTTCTTTGCAACATCTCTTTTTCAGGCAGTGCATTTACCTTGATTGCTGGCTTGATAATTGCAGTTGCAGCAGCTCTTTGGACGTGTGTGTACCAACATAATTAAGGTCCATATTAGATTTAATTACAGCACTGACTGCAGGTGCAAACCACCATGGTAAACTTGGATCTCAGCAGCTTGAAATGGTGCTGCAGTTTTCAGGAGATTACAAGTGCTCTACGACACAGGTACTCTGTGTTTTGGCAGGGGACCCCTAGTTGCACAAATGGTTTCAGTGGGAACTCATTATAAAAACCTAATTGAGTCAGTTATACAGTATATACATCAGATTGGGGTGGCTATGGGCTAACAGGAATTTAACTAAGGCAGAAGCCAAAAATGTTTTTGGTGTTTCTTTCAAGATACAAGCTGGCTCTCAGACCTCATGCAACATAGCCGTTGAGTACGAGAGCTATTATCTTAGATTTCTCTTGCTAATCAATAGTATTAGTCTTCAAGTATATGTCAATAGTATAAGTCTCCAAGGACTGATCTGGGACGTCCAGTAACATTTGCCCATAGCCCTTCATGAGTTTACAGCACTGCAGTCTGGGACTGTTTAACAGTTGTGTCATCTTAAGTGATTTTTTCAAAAGGACTGACAAGATAAAGTCAGGCTCACTGCGTTATTCAGATTATTCAGATTTGAAAACATCTATCACCATGCTGTTTTCTTCCTTTCCTATTTACTTTCAGTCTATTACTATTTTATTTCTTGTGCAGTCTAACAGCGTAACAAGCTTTTAACAAAATGCATGTTCCTTTTTGAAGTGACAGTGGTCTGATGAAAAAGTGTTCACATTAGTGACACTCTGGTGCTTAAATGTGCCACTGCCATCAGCTTCTTTTCCCCATATATGACATTACTTTCTTACTCAGATCAACAAGTAATATAGATATTAGAGGTCGTCAGCAAGAATGAGAGTAACATCCTTAGATATGTGTCTTATAATTTATATTTGTTGTCCATTCTGTAAGGTCTAAATGTAAGATTCCTATTTATAAAATGAGTCTTTTATAACTATTTAATTTAGAGACTGCAGGCTAATGTTTAATGATGTGTAGATGAATACAGAGTGTTAATACTGATTATACAACTTTTCACTTTGTGTTCCTATATTGTTATGTATGCAACACCCAAGATTATTTTTCTTTGCAATAAATGAGTGATTCAACGTTTCTAAATATTTGTCATGATAGAAGAATTCCAATAAATGACTTTTACATTTATTACAAGGGCGTTTCCCGTTTTTAGCTGTTTTTTGTGCAATATATGCCAGGGACTTGTGCAATATATTTATATTTATATTTATATTTATATTTATATTTATATTTATAATGTGCAATACATCTTTTTGTGTAATGTTCTGGTTTGTTCTTTGTATATTATGGACTGTGAGCAACTCTTCTTAGTGCACTTCTCATTGACTGTACTGATAGTATTGTATGTATTGTATTGTTGTATTATTGTATCCTTTCCTTACACTGTGCTAAGCTACTGTTGTACTGAAATTTCCCTCATGGGATCTATCTATCTACCTTGGCAGTAATCTTTTATTACTTTTTCACCACTAGAAACAGGCTTTCTAATACCCTTTAGTAATTGAACAGAAATGCAGAAAATGAAATACAAAATCACTTTTGCATTCATTTTCTTGAAATGACGGTGGTCTGGATTGCAATTTTGAAAGAAAAAGCAGAATTTCTAACATGCTTTAGAAGCCCCACATACTAAACCTTTGTTTTTTGTCTCTTTCAAAATGCAACCATTTATTTAAAAAAACACAGATTTAGCTCACAGCCCATTCACAACATGCTCGGCCAAGGTCTTGAAGTGGCGAACTGGAAGGCAACACAGTGGTTCCCTGCTATTTGCAGGCTACAGAGCCAGATTTGGCTGCTATGCAATGCTGCACAACCATCTGAAACAAAAGAAAGAGGGACACACTACGCTTGCAGTGTATGCCAAGTCTAGAGCTCTTGTTTTGTGGTGAGCACAGCCCATTTGATTGGAAGTGCACTCAACCACAGTCTAATATGAAACCTTTCATTTAGAGCCTCCAGTGTACAATAAAGATGACTGCAAATCTTTCTGTGCAAGAAATACAAAAAACAGTGCTAACAGAATCTCTGCAGTGCCTTCCTACAGTAACGAACAATTTACATTGTTTTTTTTTCTTCTTGTCTTTTATAAAATTCATCCATTGAAAGGTGAGGGATCATGGAGCTTGTAGATAACAAACACATAAATCAGTTCTGACCTGAACTCGCAAAAATGACTGTATTTTTGTTGTTCATCAGTTCTGTTACATGACCTAATAGCAATGCTATGCCAAGGTAGTCTATCCATAAGAGGAAACAGATTTTTTAAATGCTATATTTTGTTGCTCCTAATTTTAGTTGATCTGTCAAAGTATTTTGATACATTACATTTACTTTATACATGCAGTATTCACGATTGTAATTCTCTACAAAATATAAGACAATACAGAAATACCATTTGTGTAGTATTTCTCTATTGTCCTAGATTTTGTACAGAAAAAAAAGTTTAATGAAAAATCATCTGTTATTTCAGTCTGTCTAAAATTTGGACAGTGGTTAGCTCATAGAACAGCAAGTAAGGAAAGTGACTTTTTGATCTTTGAGAATCACACTGCAGTATGAAAGTGGTGTTTGTAAGCAAATCAGGATTTCCAATAGGGTGGAAATCTATATATACAGTAGGTCAATTTGAATGTTGGTGATCAATAAAGACGTCTGAATTATTTTTTACTTTACAAGATAATATCTTGACGTCAAATGTACAGTATATAGAGGATGCCTTACTTGGACAAAACACATCATTCTGACATTGCATCGCAAGTTAGGTCCTTCTTGTTCTTCTAGATTCTTTGCATAGTAGAAGAGGCCAACAGGTAGCCGAATTACTTGATGCGTAAACCTTGCAATGAAAAATATATTTAAAATCTTTCAATATGCAGAGTGTTCTTGCTACTGAAAGTTTGAAGCCAACCCCTTTACATTAGCAACAAAAGCTTTCTGATGACTTTCCTAACCACACAAAGCTTTTAATCAGCCTAATTGATATGCTTCTCAGGAATGCTGGGAGCAATTACAGTAGAGTACAGTCTGCTTTAGCACAGTTAAGGCCGGTCTCAGGTAATAAACAGGTACATCAGCACTACTGAGAGTAACACAGGGCCCCTTGTTTCATACACCCCCTCTTCACGCCTGCCAAGAGAAGGGTAAATTAAATCCAGTTCTCCAACAGGCCCGCGGTGCTTCTCAGCTCCCACTCACAGCAATGAAAAACGCACGCTGAGATGGATAGCCTACTGCAATCAATGTGACAACACATACATAGCTCGGAGGTAACGGCTGTCAGGACTCAAGACTGACACCTCGTTTTGGATTCAGGCCTTGCACAAGAAAGTAGATGGATAGCATAAAAGCCTTAATATGCCTTAATATAATGTGTTTGGAAGAATTCAAGTATCATGTGGAGTAACATTACAAACCTGTAAAAAACAGTATAGCATATAGCACTTTAAGATAGTCAAAAATATTTTAGATTTTCCTGAACAATTTAATTGACCTTTGGCTTTTATTTGTCAGCCTAATCTGGTGCTACATTGCTCTTTTCCATAACTGTCTACCAGTTTCTTTTAGATTTGTATTTGTACATTTCCACTGGCTTTCAGAAAGCTTTTTGTAGCCATGTTCCTCCATATTTGATATGTATATGGTTAACTGTCTATTGGGGGAAAAAATGACAATTTACTGGAAACACTGTTGATTGCAGCTCTGTGTAAGACCCCTCAAACCCTGACAAAGATTCTAAATGGATTTGTAGCAATAATAAAATTGAGTCCACAAATATCTCTACTAAAATTATTAAATGAATTGCTATGGCAGGTTCAACATATCTGATTAAACATTTCTTGTCAGTGCCAAATACAGCAGTGCCAGAGCCAATTTTCCTGTATGCATTTTTGCATACAATCGTACAGATTCTGTGATGCTGTGAGGATACTAGCAGTCCTGGGACCCTAGTATTCTGCAGCACTCTTGGATATTGTTTCATAAATTTAAGTGCAGCAGAAAAAAAAATAACAAAAGGCTTCAATATCCAATCAGCACGATTCCCCCTGTGTTGAGTTTGCCAAACAAGTTAATGCTTTAATACCTCCAAACATTTCAATAAACTGTGAGCAGCCCACAAGGCTGAAACCATTCCCAGATGTTCATTTGTGTCTTTCTTGGGCTGGAACTTCAGCATTCACCTAATTGCAGCTTTTGTAGAATTTATCTTCAGGAAAACGTATTTAATGTATTTAATTTACCATTTCTAGCAGAGTGTTTTAAAGTTTAAGTGTCCCCTGCAACATTTTTATTATTTTCTTAAGATGCCTGGTTAACCACCTTTTTCATTAAAATACCTCTGAAACGCTCCCAAAAGATGCATGCATGCAAAGATGAATTTCCCTTAAAGAAAATAAAAGCCATACAACATCTAAATTCAGCATATATCTCATATTGAAACAATCTGATGTTCTCTCATCACTATTTACTTCTGAATCACCATAGAGATGCACATGAAGGCAAATGAACTTCAAACGTTCAATATCTATGTTTCAAGCCTTAATTACATAAAGGTCGTATGCCAACACACTGGAAAGTTAATACTGATGAATGCATGGGCATCTTAAACCATGCTAATGAAGACAGATACCTAATCATTAAATAATGTATATAACTAGGTATTTATAGAGCCCATTAAGATCAATAAATTCAGATTATCTAACAGCTTGGTTTGAATTTATTAATGAACTGCAATGTAGACGTAATTTCAAAAGCTTATCAAAGCCAATATAAGGTACAATGAGGCAAGAGAAACCATGGCTTTTCAAATATAATGTTTGCAATAAGGTGAGAGAAATAATATTTCTCAAAGCACTCATTCAATGAAGCACTACAGAACCTTCATTTAAAACTCCTCCGGGGTGTGGAAAATGACTTCTTACACTACAGTGCAAAGCAAAATGAGCCAGCCCAGCTGAGATCTGGCACCCCAAAGTGTCATTGGATTTATATGTAACATTGTATATACTGTAAACCCAAGTTCTAAAACTGAAAACACCCCCAGTCATATATAATTTAATACAAGATAATTAAAAAGGTAGTGAAGCTGCTACAAATGAATTAGAGGACGGCAAACTTTTCTTTAAAACAATTTTCAGAAGGAAATGCCCACAGAAAGGATTTTCATAACAGAAATCTTTTGTTTTCCTCAGACCTTTCCTCAAATCCTCAGACCAAAATGTTTTAATAATGTGTTTCTCCCAGAATGTTATAACAATGTGTTTGGCTTTAACTATTGTACCATGGTCATATGTTTCCAATTCTGGCAGAGTTCATCCTTGTTAGTTTTTCTAATGCTTTCCTACGGACAAAGAAAAGAATGAAGAGAGAAGTGCAATGTTTCAGTAGGACGCTGGCTCTGTAATGGAAAAGTGGAAAAGACTGGGGTTAGTCAGTGGTGCCTTGGTGTCGTGCCAGGCATCTTGGTTTGGCAGTGCTACCCAGTGTAGTTCATCTGTGTTGAGAAACCAAGCTGATTCATGAAATCCCTCTTCACTGCCCACCTTCAAAAGAGATTCCACCCATAGCATGCAGAGCCAGCATCTACAGCTTATCTTGTACATTTCCATTGACCTTCATTTCTGCTGAGATTAGGAGGCTGAACTTTGTGCTGTGTCAGGTTTAGGGGGATTCAGGTAAAGCTTTCAGCCAGATCAATTTGTGAAGTTCCCTTTAAGTCTATCCCAAGTGTGAATCAAACACAGCAGCAGACAATTCCAGAGGGAGGAAAATAAATCAAGGCTGAAAACTTTGAAGTTTGCGAACAACTTCAGATCAAAAGTGAGCAAACATTTTTCAAAGCAAGTTCTCTCAAAATGTTTGCATCCAGCTTGTCAAACAGAAACACCGAAATCTGAAGTTTTCAGATTTATCGTGATTTCCTGTCTGAATGGAGCTGTCCTGTAGGTTGTAAATTGGAATTTAGTCTGTGAAATTGAAATTAGCAGTCTTGTTACGGTGATGTGGGGTCATATGCAGCCTGACAACCTGTTAACAATTAACAGCCAAATATTTCCTTCCATACCAAATTCCAACAGACTTTTAATGAAAAAATAATTTATTTATTCTTATACCATCAAATTAAATTATATAAAACCAGTATTAATATCATTCAGTTATGGACTGAAATTTAAAATAAATTGAGCTGGAAGGCGAGGTTAGTGACCAATGACATCACTCTGGAATTTTGTTCGTAGGTGTTTGCTTTCTTTTGCTGCCTTTCACTTTCACTTGTTCCTTTCTTAAGGAACAAGTGCAAAGATAACTCTTCAGGAAATATCTGTGAATAATTCAATTCCTCCTTTCCACCTTAAGAAGATAGCCTGAAGTCCCTTAGGTCTTCACAATGGAAGCCCTGTCAGAAATCTGCTGAATGGGGCAATTACTTGGCAACAATGGCAGAAGCATTCGTGGAACAAATTAAAAGCAGCCACCTAATTACTTACTGAACTGTTAACAATGGATACACCATCAATTTTACATCTGTCTGTCAAGCAGAGTACTTACCCTGTCAAAAGGGACAGTTAGACCATTAGCTTCCCTGATAATCAAGGCTATTTAGATGAGCAATTTGTGATTTTTTTTCTCCTTTCTTTGTAAAAGTCAGGAATAATAGCAATCTTAATAATCTAATATGAAATACTTAAAAATATGATAATGCTCCTGTGTCTATGTTTTCTCCAAGTATATCCATTATCACAGTCAGATTTTTTTACCTGCTCATGCCCTTATTCTGTTAACTATAAAAACCGTTTGCTGTGTTTCCAAAGCACCACGTTTTTCATATATCATGTGATGGTGTTAAAGCATCACAAAAACGAAACGTAAAAATTGGAAGAAGATATGGAAAGGAAAAAAAAACAGGAAAACTAAAGCTCTGGAGGACTGTTCAATAAATCCATCACATACAGTAGTTACTCTTAACAATGACACTTATAGTCAGAAGAATGCAAACCACATAAATGGGAGTGAGATCTCTCAAACAGTTATTGTCTCGTGCAGATCTTTTATATTACAGTCCTCTCAGCCTTAACAGAACAGGCTCTGCCATCTTTGACACTAAGATGCGTTGTTTGACACTAAGATGCATGTGTTGTGAGTGCTGGGGAGGCACAGACCTTCACATTTCCATTACTATGCTGTGGTTAAACAGTACATCACAGAGTTTTGATGTCACCATACAGTTGGATGCAGCATTTCTGAATAACCAAATATATGTCAAACTCAGCATCATTTTAAATAACAGCTATAGAGTGAAGGTCGTATATAAACCACAGTTATACTAGAAGTAACCAAGTGTGGTTCACGCCAGCCTTCATCCTATGGAAAATGTTAGATAGTTATGTGGCCATATAATGAGTACAGTTTTAATGTATTATTATCGTCAATTTGCAGAAAGACATGGAGATCCTGGATTTCTAACCTGTCCATTATGTCTAATAAAAGTCTAAAAATCTGACTATAGGACTGATTTTCACATTTAACTCACGTTTATCAGGAAGAAAAGTTTAGCAAAACCCTGCAAAAACCAAAATGCATAAAACATGTTATAACTGGTCATAGCACATATTATTAATTAATAATATTGTATATTATTTATATATATATAGTAAAATATCACTTAATTTTGACAGAGCATGTCAAAGAATTATGTCAAAAACAGAGTCTGCCTTTAAGCAGAAACCACTCCAAAAAACGCAGAGTATGCAATGCTTCCCCAGCTTAAAACAAGGGAAGTCCAAGCTTTCTAAAACATCTTTCTCGCCTGTCGGAACTGTAACATTAGCACAAAGTTATTTGTCTCCTCAACAACCAAGATTCAGTCAAACCAAATCAGAGAGAGATGAACAAGTCAGAGGTGAGACAGGCTTGCAGTAATCTCAGACTGCAGTAAAATTATTTTTTAGAAAGACTAAGCACTGAATAATTGACCTTTGTCTTCTGTGAAAAGAAAAAAAATAGGGAAGTCATTACACATAAAAAAATGAATTTAAAATGACCATAGAGTATACATTTTTCCTTCAAAATTTTAAAAGGACTCTGAAGTTAATATTTACTGCAGTAGTGAAATTCACTGTTATATATCTAGACTCAATCTACCTATTATAAAGCCTAGAAATTGCTAAATGTGCATGAGATTTGTGGTAACATAATTAGCTGCTATATGTTTCGCCCTTAATGTAGCTGATAAATGTAAAACAACTCAAATAGAAAGTTTTTTTTATTATATGATTAAACCTTCATTAAAATCTTCTTTTGTATGTAATATTTACAGATGCAGTCTATTTCAACTTGCACTATCCTTACATCATGCCACGTTTTACTTACAAAATATGAAAACATTAAGCCAGCATTAAACAACTATAGTGAGGTAATTACCAACAAAATGTGTAAAATGTCCCCATTTATTTTCAGTATTAAAAAATCTCAAAGCAAATTTGAATGAAAACACTACATGCCTAATACTTTCTTTGTACCTTTTCCATCTTTAACGTGTACTATTACTTTCAGAAAACAGAGATTTGATCCTGTTTTGATCCGGCATTTAAACCATCTGCTTTCCTGGTTTAATTCCATGGCAAATTGTACTTACTTAAAACACAGTTTGAATACAAGGTGTTGTTTAACAAGTTAAATATGTTTACATACTTGAACCAGCACTAATTGGCACTTGAGTCCAGTAAGACTGCAATCTTGTCTGGAAAAGAAGAACTGAGTGACTATCAGAGTGATTTTTCTATCTGCACTAGAAAGCATTCTCCTAAATCAATGGATAGAAGCCCTCTTGAACTTAACTGAGAAAATCCGGATTTATTAGTAGTGGGTGGCTATTCATTCTCCTACTTTCTGGTGTATTGTGACTCAATATGAAAAAAGTTAAAATAAAAATAATTGGCCTTGCTCATTCAATTGGTACAACTGTAACATTTTTGTCTCCTGAAATGATTATTCATTTCTTTATTTTTTACGAAATGGGTTCCATCTTATGGCAGAAAATAATTAGCTAACTGTCATGGGACAACTCATAACTGGCAGCCCAGTTGTCTTCATATAAATTAACACCCACATCAATCCAGAGAGATCAAAGTTCACTGCAAAACAGGAAGCAGACAAATGGCTGGTCGCTGACAGCATATGTGTACTTGGAAGAATACGGGCTTCCTCCCATGGGATATTTACAGTTATTACGGCAAGTAACCTCATTCTGTGTATTGGTATCAAACAACTCATATCTAACAGCCTCCATCCGAGAAATAAAGCTTGGTGTCAGTTTTACACTTGATTCCTCTTAAAAAAGATTTACAAATGAAAATGTTCTCTTGACAAGGCTGTTTAAAATCTAGTTTTGGTCCTCATATCAGTACATAATGGAGTGAATGCATTGCTCTTTAAATATATATGAAAGTTAAAGGAACTTTGCCTTTCATGCTTGTCATTTCTGGTGGCTGAGGTTTAAAGCTATCAGAAGCCACGAGCAGAATAAGTTTGTCATTCAAGGTCTACCTATAAGAGATACGTATCTACAAGCCAAAACCACTAACCTAAAGATAATGACATAGTTTGAATGTCTGAGAGTGTTCAATGAGATTCACATGCACGATTGTTCACTTAGTTTTTAGCTGAAATGCTGTGTTACTTCTTTTTATGTTCCGACATCAAATTAACTTATACTTGTTTTACACATAGGCTTTACTAAAAAAACCTGTAGGGCAGAGGAAGTCTTTCCAAGTGTGCTACGTTTTGAAAAGATAAGTTTGTCATCTCTAAGCTACCAGCAGTATCTGTAACAGAAGTGGTGTTATTAAGTACCACTTTCTAGCCTGATTTCATCAGATCTCATAAGATGAGCAAGGCTGAGGCAGTACTGGAATGAGAAACCTAAAAAGAAAACCAGGTTTTTGTTACTACCAGTGTTGGGACACAGCTTGGTGACACTCTTCTCTCTAGACCAGAATTTCCAAACCACTGTCTCAGTATGGTGACTCGTCCTGTATTAAACTGATGTTCTGACTTGCTCAATAAAGATTTCACTGTTTATAATATAAAGGATGTTAACAGGTGAAGGTGTTAACTTCCTAAATTCCATTTTGGATTTGCATCACTTAGCCTAAATAGACGATTTTCAATTGATATGGCAGTTTCTCACTTCTCTCCCTGATTTGCTGTGTGTTAAGATATTATGGGTGCTTCACATAAGTTCCTCTTATTTATGTAAATCACTTTGGTAATTCTAGTAAGTAATTCTGCTAAAATATGCTTGTAAAAAGTCTGAAAAAAAACAATTTTTAGATATTTTAATTTGATTTTTTTTATCAACATTTCCAAAGAATTATGAAAGAAAAGTGTTTAAATTTAGGCAACCTAACGTCAAGCAATTGTTGTTGGCCAATAAGAAATCTGGGTTTCAGATTTTTTTTTCAGCCCAATTTTTCAATTTGTCAGATTCCTTGCTGGTTTGTAGCTTTCCTACTAGAGGTGAAGCATCTTGTATCTTGAAAGCAATCTGCACTCGCTGATTACATTAAGATGATGGGTGCCAGTTTTTCTTACATACATTCCTGAAAAGCTTTAGGGAGATAATGAAAGCCTCGGGATATATAGTATGTTGTATAATATGTACTGTATACAATATACTCACCAGCTTGGTTGGTGGTGATGTTGATGGAGAC
The DNA here is from genome assembly GCF_040954835.1 of Lepisosteus oculatus. Taxonomy (NCBI): domain Eukaryota; kingdom Metazoa; phylum Chordata; class Actinopteri; order Semionotiformes; family Lepisosteidae; genus Lepisosteus; species Lepisosteus oculatus. Next base: position 11,083,071 of record NC_090708.1, on the reverse strand, counting down.
ATGCTGGGGAGGGTATGGACTCTTGTTGGTCACTCCATTTACTGCGTGGATCTCAAAGGTGTAGCGCGTGTGGGCCCACAAGTTGCTGATGAACACCCGAGTCTCGGTGAGGCCCAGCTGACGGGGCACAAACTCCACATTTTCATCACAGTGGGAGCAGACCTTACGGTCTGTGCGGCACTTCTTGCAGATGATGTTGTATATCACGTCATCACGTCCGCCTGTCTCCCGAGGTTGGTGCCACTCCAAGATGACTGAGGTCTCGTTGACAATGGAGATCACATTTCGAGGGCCTGAAGGAACGCCTAGAGAAAACACGGGGAAAGACTTTGAACTCATTGGTCTTTTTGCTCTGCAAAATGTGACCCCCCACCGCCAGTTATCTTAGACATTCATTGTTTAGAAACCTTGCTGTGATTTCTCATAAAAGATTTTCTGTTACTCCTCATAATGCAGTTGAAAAATATTCATCATATATGACTGAGACAGGGTTTACTTACATACATTTTAATTAAGGTATGAAGTTATAAGAATGCAATAAATGATATAAATCATAAAGGTGTAGCCAACTGTATTAATACTAAATCATCATTAGGATAAGAACTTGGTATAAGGAAATTTGGTAATCCAATATAGGGTCTGAGAACCCAAATAAGCGTATAAACAAAAGGGAATCAATCAAAATAATAAAATAAAGCAATAAAACAAAGCTATTGAGAACACATTTTTGACAATAAATGTCTGTGCTGCAGATATTTTCAGTGAATTACTCTTTAACAGTTTTGTCTAATGGAGGCTGTGGAGCCTTCTTCAGGTTGTTGGAACTCTCATGCTTGCCTGGCACAGGCAGGTGTGCTGTTGGAACTCACTAAGGAAGATTGGAATCTACAATTGGAATCTACGATCACTGAGTTGCACAAAGGTTTCTATCATCAGATTAGAGAGATTTTGCCTTTGTATATACTGGGTCTGTTTTATATTAGATTTGAAAAGTGTCTAGATATTTTCAGTTATATTTATACCTATATACAAAAAAGAAAGCGTAGTTAAAGAAAACAGTTAGGTATGGATACTGTATCTATAGAGTTGTAATGATCAGGCCTAAAACATTTGTCTGAATCTATGCTACACGCTTCTTGAAAATGTGTTTCTCTGCAAACTAACATGAATGAAAAATTATGAGGTGGTAAGGGACACTCCATAATATTATAAACAGTTTTAGTGAAATAAGTTATTATTGAATAGTTTTTTTTTGCAAAAGAAAGTAACCATTCTTTTAAAGAGAGATTTCTAATTGCTCAACTGAATTAATATGAGACTGAATAGGTCTCAGCTTGTATATTTCTCAGCACTGTGTTTGATTTCTCAAATAAAACACATCCAATATTTTTTTTGCTTTGTTTTCTTCTCTATCATTAGCTCTCGACATTGTACATATCAACCTATGCAAGTGATTTTGTAAAAATTAAAATGTTCAGTACAGGTTAACCAATAATCTACTACAGTGCACTAAGTGTACTAGATAAGACAATAAGCTGGGGCCTTATTTGTTCTCTTGTTGGTTTTTCAATTTCAGCTTAAATTAAATAACAGTTAAAACATATTTGTAGAAATTCACTGTAGTGAATAAATTTTCTTCAAGAAAGAAAATGGAGGGAACATAAGTCTGAATGATTTACTGAATAAGCACAACAGAGTCGGGGTTTTTTTTACTAGATTTTAAACAAAAATCGTTTCAACTTCTAAAAAAAAAACATCCTTCTGACTTCATATCCTGTAGTGCAAGAACTTGAAGTTATTGTTGAAACAGTGATGACAAAGTGTTTCTAGATGAAAAAAAAAAACCTACATGCTGGCAGCACAATTAATCATTGTTCTGCTAAACCAAATGAACTGCTGCCTGGGTGCACAGACAATGCACTGAAATAGTGGATATAATGGCATTATTAAATACAGAAGTATAGAAACTAAAAGGGATACAGAAACATGTTAGTAAGTGACCTTCTTCAATGATTTTGCATTAATCAGCAAGTCAGTGAAACCAATCTTGCATGTTCATTATTTAATCCAAAATCTTAAAGTACATTTTAAGATGCTAGGCTTCATCACTTTTTTACTGATTGCTTTGTTATCTTTGAGTATTTCACAACCTATGTGTGTTCTTGGCAGTTTTGTCAGTCGCATGTGGTCCGTGCCGATTTGCCTTTTGCTCAGTTTACTACTTGTAAACTGGAATTCATAATTTCAGAAAAACTGCATTTGGATTTTTTTATATTGCAGTATGTAAATAGCAGGAAAATGTAGATTCTCGTCATGCCTTTTTGCTTAATATGACCTTCTGATACAGCAATCTGATACACTGTTTTTTACAACATTGTTATTAATGCTGTAAAAATACAGAATTTCTTGGTTATTATTTCTTGGTTATTTCTTGATGCTAATAAAAAAGTATCTCACCTATCCTGTCAACTCAACTCTCACAGGCCTACAGTGTACTACATACAAACTCTTTACCCCTTTTTATAGCGCAGCTTGGCATTGCTACTCAGCCTCATTCACCACTGATTATGACACTATGTTAGCCAGCAGTCTCTTTGACCACTGTGGTCCGGGAATAAACTGAAGTCAGTGAGTCAGTCGAAGCAGTCTCCGTAGCAGTGGATATCAATCACTGGATGTGCAGGAAATTTCTCATAAGAGGAAAAGTTTGCTTACGAGCAAAAAAAAATAGCTGTTAAGAAGATAAAAATAAAATTGAACAAAAACAAATGATGGCTATGGGACAACATTAGATCAGACTCAACTAACAGTTACCACTGCTAATTTTCCAGTACATTTCCTTTTGTCTTACTTTTTCATCTTTTTTACTGTACAGTATATGTAGCTTTTTTCTCTAAAAAAGTTTGTCTTCGCCTTCCCTGCTCCTATTATTGTCACGATCGCAAACCCCTCCTCTTAAGGTCGCTCCAGCCTTTCCTTGTTTGCCTCATTCCCCGCACCTGTTCCTTGTTCCAGCCCCTTTTCAGTTCCCCCTTTAAAAGCCAGACGCAGACGCCAATCCCAGCTCTGCAATGGTTCCTGTATCATGCGAGCCCGGGTCCTGGATGCGTCTAGCTCCTTCGTGGTTTAAAGTTTCTGTTCCTGTTTGCGTTCCCCCTGCCTGTCCCGACCCGGTTCTGGTTTTTAATCACCTGTCTCGGATAGATCTCCTGGCCATGGACTTTTCCCTCGTTTTTGGACTTCTCTTTGGACTCGTCCCTGGATTGTTTGCCTCGCTACACCTTCCCCGACCACCAGCACTCCTTGGACACGCCCCCCTGTTTTTATTCCCTTACCCTGCATGATTTTTTCCCAGTGTTTCCTCACTCAACCCCGGATTGTGTTGTCCGCATAGGGTCCGGAAAGAACGCTTTCGTGACAATTATAGCACATAATATTTTCATAATTTTAAGAGAATGGGTGACAGAGACATAGATTGTTCATGCATAGAATGTGTTTGAATTTTTTCATGTGTTGCTGTAACTTCTAAATCGATATGTCACTAGTTGACTGGGACCAGGACTCCCCATAAGCAGCACACAACTAGCTAAGTGCCGCAGAGGGTTGGGCTGTAATAAATCAGCCAGGTCTGTCTCGGCTCCACCCTGTAGCTTTGACCTCTTGACACTTCTTGAGGTGTGCAGTGCTGTCTGTGAGGAACGCACCTCTCTCTCAGTTGACAGTGAATTAATGTGTATAGGATCGTCAGGTTTGTGAAATTTCAAAAGATGAATGATTTGATGGTGGGTAGGGTGCAGGAATCTGTCTATGGTTCGTCCTCCTCCTCAATAATTACCTGCCGGATTTTTAGTTGTCAGTAAAGATATTGGACACATATAACTGGTGACTCCAAGGTAATTGTATATAATAAAAACAATTGGACTGGTTTTGTAGAGAAGGCCATTTTCTGTGCTACTTCAAAAACAAACCAAAATAAGGTGTGTATAAAGATAGTGAATTCATTATTAAGGAAAAAAAAGCACAAATTGTTAAAGCGCACTAACAAATACCTGTATATTATAAAATTCAAAGAAGGCATAGTTTCACTCCAGATGTATTAATAAGCAGGTATGCTGATTACATCTGATAGTATATATTTTTTAAATGGCTGATTGTGTGTACTTCTAATTATGTCATCATAATTATAATTTAAATGGTCTTGTTGTTCTTATTTTCATCTACTTAAAGAATATCAAAAAGGTAAAGCATGTTTATCCACGATAAAGTAATAAAGACTCATCTACATGAGCTACTCTTGACTAGATCTACAAACCGTTCTTTTGGCAAACAGGTCATCTAAAGGCACCATGAAAACCTTATTTCCAGATTATATCTGACCGTTTTTTACCTTTTCCTCACTTGAAGCGTTAAAGTAAGAAACAAAACATGATTTTGAAGTATACCTTTCACCACATTTACAAAAGCTGCTTGTCCTTTTGCTTCCATATCAATGTTCCATATATTGAATCTCTTTAAAAAGCCTTTATTATTGTTTCCCTGTCTATGGATAAACTAAATTTAGCTCTCTCCCATCATATCTTAAAATTTTCTCTCAGCATTACCAACACTCTGCAATTCCATTCAGGATGCTGCACAGTACCCTCTGTACCCTCCCTGGTGACATGGGGGAAGGTAGCACAGTATTTGAAGAAAGCTACTGCATGTAGCTTCTTGATTAATTGGCACCTGCAGCAGGGAGGCTGGTCTTCAACCAGGGCAAAGCAAAAAATAGGTCAGGAGAAGAGAGATTAAAAATGAGCATTGAGATGGTGAGTTTTGACACACTTGCCCAGTCTCTCAGGAATTATGCATATAGTGAGGAGAAAGACACCCAATCTGCCCATTGGCAACACTCTCAGCACAATTTCATAACCTACATATATACAAACTCACCTATATATACATTTCTCTTTAATCTCATCCCCCTCTGACAGGTAAGAAAAAAGGCTGAAGATTTATGTGTTAGATTAGGAAACGAGAATGTTATCTAGGCCAAGCTTTTAGGTGGGAATAAGTCCAGGCACTGCCAGAATTACTTCGAAGCAAAGTTTCAGCTCCCATAAGGCTTTCTGAAGTGTCTGTGACCCGGTTCTCAGCCAAGTGGAAATTATTAATGCAGCAATGGTAGAGAAATCAGTTGTGATCACCACTTAAATGGGTGATTTAGAGGCAATTATGGCTGCTTTTGGCTGTTTTAATTTGTGGACGGATTTAATGTGTTGAGAGCTACACTTACCATACTCAATGGGTATTTATTTAGCAGGAGCATTTCAGGCTGATTTTAACAATAATATAATAATAAGCTTAATTCTATATACTGTAGCATCTATAAAAGTAACATCTCAACGCTCTACAATAGATGTAAAAATGTATCAGAATCATAAATTACAAAATACGTATATAAGAAACACAAGAGGAAAAAGGTGCAGCACAAGATACATAGTCGTTAGAAAACTGAGCAGACACAGACACTGATTAAATTAAAGCCTTTCTGAAAAGAAAGGTTTTGAGTCTAGATTTAAATGCACTCAGGAAAAGTGACTCTCTGATATCCTTGGGGATAAAATTACAGAGCTGTGGGGCGTAGCAAGACAAGGCCCTGTCAACCATAGAATGTAAACTAACTTGGAGGACGTATGGAAGAGCAGAGTCAGACAAATGAAGCTTGTGAGGCTGGGAGTAAACAGACAATAAGTCAGATAGGTACTGAGGTGACAAGCCATGCAGACCCATACAGGAGAGCATGAGAATTTGTAAGCCAAGACAAAGCCTGATAGGACTCCCAGACAGACATTGCTTGCATGATCATATGGTCAGGATTCTTGCTGCCTAATTCTGAAAATATTGTAGTTTGCTCAGTGTGGATTTAGATACCCCTATAAGTAGGTCATTGCAGTAATCAATTCTAGACAAGACAAATGAGTTGACCAGCTTTTCAGCCATAATCAAGGACGATATGGGATGTAGACTGGCAATATTTCTGAAATGGGAGAATGATGTTTTTACAATATTCTGCATATGAGGGTAAAAAGCCAGGATCAAAGACCTCCACTAAAATTTTTCACTTTTGATTGCAATTCAATCACAGTGCCATCCACAGATAGGGTTACTGCATTGACTTTACATAGGTGATGGGAAGTGCTGAGTACCATGACCTGTCTAACCACAGTTTAAGCCAAGGAAATTTTGCATCATCCAGGTTTCTTATCTCAGAGATTAGAGAGAGCAGAAATAGCTACTTCAGTGTCAGGTTTAGTAGGGACATAGATCTGAGTATCATCAACATATAAATGATATTTCACTGCAATTGTGATTTTACTATCTGATCAAGTAGGAACATGTAAATCCTGATTTAACAAAGCCAAATTCATAAATTAAACCCAAGAGAAACAAAGTGTCGGCAATCAGTAAGATAAGAGCTGAACCATTGAAGAGCAATGTCAGAAACACCAAACACAGTCTCAGGATGGGAGAGTGCAATTCATGATTAACAGTGCCAAAAGTAGCACTTACTGTAGGTTTAGGAGAATGAGGAGAGATAGAAAACTGGAATCAGCTGTCATAAGAAGATCGTTAGTAACTTTTAACAACGGCAGTTTCTACAGTATACAACGTATTTGTCTGAAACCAGATTAGAAGGGTTATTTGCAATGAGAGGATTGCTAAATGTATGGGAAAAGCGTGTTTTAAAATTTTCACAAAAAAAGGCAAACTAGGTACAGTATAAGATGAAAATGTTTTTGTCGTCCAGAGCCATATTTTTTTTTAGGCACAGGCACAACTGAAGTCATTTTATAGGCCATTGGTACCACTCCAGTGCTCATGAACTCATTTATAATGTCGAGGACATTAGGGCAGAGAGCTGGAAAACTGGATTAAAATCAAGCAGAAGGAATGGGATCTAGTAGACAGGTGGTGGGTTTCATAAGCAATACCAGTTTACCAAGGCATGCAGTGTCAAGTTGAGAGAAACAGGAAAGAGAAGGACCTGCAAAAACAGGCCTGCAGGGAGGAGGTTTAGTAATGGCAAGTGTGTTGGATATAGTGTAATGCAGGATACTGTCAATCCTGGTTGTAAAAATTATGAAATCCTGTTGCAAAATTGGGATTAGGTAGGTAATGTAGAGGGACAGTAAGTCTTTAGCAATTGATTGCTGATAGAGAACAGATATTTAGAAATGTTTGGTAATGATATGGGAAAAATAGGCGGATCCAGCAGACTCATTGCATCACCCAGAATAAGGATATTTTTAAATCCTAAACAAAGCAGAGGTAGTAAATCAGCAAACCCTCTTAAGAAAGGATCATTATGCTTGGGGGTCTGTAAATCATAACAATGATTGTAGACTGGGAAACAGAGACATTTAAAACAAGACGCTCAAGATTTTACACCCTCATAGGTGGAACTGACAATATTGCTAAGTTATTGATGTATATGTATAACAGACAATCATTTTCTAAACCCAAACTAATTACAAGATTTAATTGGCTCTTCACAACAAATCTGTTTTGGGATATTGCTTTCTCGTGATAATGACTTCAAATGCTTGCTCTGTGAAGAATATTTGTGAATTCTGAAAGCACACAAGGCAACAACAGTCCTAAATACCATCAGACATAGTGCCAAAAAGGCAACACCAAAGATTTTTCCAGAACCTCTGATATCAAGAGGACTTGAAATAATCAATCTTGTCTACCATTCTTTACTGGGCCCTCAAGCAAGCAAATTGAAATGCATCATGTTTTAGTGGTGTTTGTTTTGTGATTTGGAATACTCCACTGGGGTTTAAATTGAGACCACTGCACAAATTTATATCGGAGAAACAAAAACACAAAAATCATTGGAATGCATTCTGCACTGCTGCATTCTTGGTTTACCAAGCATGTAGTCTCTACTGGGATTTTCAACAGTTTGCTGGCTTTTTGTGTAAGATACTTAGTGCCTAGTACTTATCTTAATGATATTCATCTTTTCTAGGATATGCTGTTTAATACCCCTCATTGTGTCTTCGACACATATTTAACGGAGAAAATGCTGAGTTTCTCTTTCATGCATTATCATAATCCTTAATGATGTTAGTACCTTTGTTCCAAAGCACTAATCCAACATTATTCTATGATAATTTCTATCTTAAAGTGGTGTTGTACAGGTAAAAGAAAGAAAATGTATAACTTGGAGATTTAATGGAGCAGTTACTTGTTTAATGCTGTAACTTTAATATTATGTCGAATTTGGTTTTTTTTTGTTTTCGATTTTAGTGCAGGACCTATTAGAAAAAAAAAAACAATTGTGTGCATGGAGTGCTCTCTCAGTTAGGACTTTGATCATGCCAAGTGAGGGAGTGACTGCGGGGTTTAGTACTAGGTTGTACGACAGCTCGTGTCTTTTTGACTGTGCCTTGGTCTTGTAGCTGACTGCCTCTCCAAACCTCTGAGATGGCTGTGGAGGTTCCAGCTAACTGGAGTGGAGGGGACAGTTTAAGCACATAATGCAAACAATTCACTGCCTGGCAGTGCAGTCTGAGGATTAAGTGAGAAAAGCAATTACAGTGGCTTATGTTTGTTTACAAGTGCATTACAGAAGAATTGCCCTCTTAGTCATCAAATCTGGACTGTGATTCCAAATGTCAAAAACACACAGTGCTGATTATCAAGCTATATTTCATGTCCATTAAGTCTTGTTATATAGGGCTACTAAGAACTAAAATCTATTTTTTTTTGTTAAGATTTGAAAGAAAACATTAATGTTTCATTAACTTAATTTTTATATTTTTAAATTAAAAGAGGATTTATCTTGTTAGTATTTGTACCAACATGCTTAATTACTCATCATCTTCATCATCTGTTTCATCTTGTTTCTTCTTTATTTGCTTTTCTTTCAAAAACATACAGACATATTAAAATATGAAGTACAAAATGCATCCTTTGTGTTTACTACTGATACCTTTATTAGATAATTATTGATTATTGATTACTCAAAATAATAGTTTAAACATGAGAAACACGCTTTGGATCCCAAAACGTAGTCCTTAATAGTCGGAGTGTTTGCAGGCATGTTTTCAGTACAATCTGAATCAGCTCATAATCGGCTAAATTGATCCCATTTAACAGCATTTCCCAGAATTTCAGGTGATAGTCAATCCCAAGACAAGATGGTTGTGTAGAAAATTACTTTCTAAGAAGGAATTTAAGATCGGAGAAAGTAATATCTGTTCTATCTGAATTTAAGGTTGCAGTAATCAACCCACTATGTAACAAATCAAGCTTATAAATTAGAGTCATAATTCACATTTCCTATATGTATTAGAAATCTTATCAAAATGATTGCAACTCATGTTTTCCTCATTTCAATTAATATTTCTGAATCATTTCAAACAGTTTTTTCTCCAAGCTATACTACCAAAACAACATTCATCAAATTAGTAATAGATAACTTCTGTCTTCTAAAATTGGTAATACCACCATTTTTGTCCTACAAAACTAAAGTGTAGCTACTGACACCATTAATCATCAAACACTGATCACAATAAACCATTTTGGCCTCTCAAGTTAAGTCCTCTCCTGTTTCAAATCTTACCTAATAAACAGATTTCAGTACATTAGGATAAATAGTAATTACTGTCATTTATTGCAAGTAATGCGTGGAATTGCTCATGGCTTCAAGTTTTGATCCACATGCTTTCTCACTATACTGTACCTCCTCCTGCTAGGGGATATTATGTGGGGTCATAATGTAAACTTTCACTCTTACACTACACTAATGACAAGGAGTTGTGTTTATCAATCCTGCCTTGCATTGGATGACTACAAATTTTCTCAGGATGAGTTTTGACAAAACAGAGGTTCTTGTCCTCAAGGAAAATAGCCTCATGGCTAAATACTGTATAGATGGCTATAGCCACAGCTCCAAAGATACAACACATAGCCTTTGTGTGCTGCTTGAAGCAGACCTTTCATCTGACTCAGATTCAGCTGCCTTCTGTTTAGCTTGGTCAGAGCTCTGTTGAAAAGGTCTCTGCTCTGGCCTCCAATGCAATCTAGGACAGAGAGATTTCGAAGACTCGCTCCCCCATACTGTACTTAAGTGGACTGCTAACAATATGTCAGGTTAGAGCACTCTGGTTCCAGGGCAACAGTTATCTGGTAGATCAGAGAATTTCCAAAATAACTGTAGGAGGTAGAGTGTTCAGTTAAAGTGATTCTAAACTATGGAATGATCAACCCAGTTATATACGAAATGCTGCAACAGTTTCACCGTTGAACTATTTTGTTTTATTCTTTACTACTTTTAGGTTTTAATCTGTCAGTAGAGCAGAAGATTCTGAATATTTTATGTGATTTCAACCTTTCAGCTCTAACACTCTTTTTATCTTTCCATTGCCCAGATTCCAGGCCTTGTAGTATACAACTGACACGATAATCTGTGTACAGGCAACCTGTGACATGAGATTCAGGTTGCTAGCTTCGAAAGAAAAGACTTTGCAAGACCCTTGAATAGGTTTTAGACCGCATGGATTAACATATTACCCTTCACATCCCAGATTAAATACCAAAGAAGTAACCACAGTCTAGAACCTGCCCATTATACATCCTAAGAATCACTGCCCGGGAGGGAGGCAACCACTGGGCCATGTACCCCAAAGATTTAATTTATTATTTTGGGAATTTTTACTTTTCTTTCATCCATGCCGAGTGGTCTATGATATATATACTGTATATGAAACGTGTTGTACATCTTTCGGCAAAGCAGTCTGTTGCAGCCTCTCAGAAGTGTGCTGTGACAGACAGACATGGAGAAACCACAGAAGAGGTACTAAAGCTCTGCAGGTGATTATTTGAATGTGTCAAAGTCCTGTGAGTGCTTCATTTATTAAAGATTACATTAAAGAATTGATTAATCAAAAGAAGACACAGATAATATACTTCAAAGTTGTAAAATGAGACATTTCTTTCCCTTGGGATTAATCAGTGCAATTTTGCCAGTTGACTCAAAGCAATTAGCTCAATTGTTGTCAAGCTTCCATGTGGAGTCACTGCTAACTTGCTGTGGGGGAGCTGATTCAATTGGCACAATTAAAACAACAAAGTGTGTTTGGCAGAGGACATTGAAGGTGCATTTTGAAGTTCTTAGAAGGGAAAACTTTGGATAGGAGATAAATAGAAGGTGATGTAGAAAAAAAAGAAACTGCATAAACCGAGAGAGACAGAGGGTGCTGAGCTTGCTAAGGATGAAGAGGGGAAGATGGTGTTTGAAGAGGGGTAGTGTTCAGCAGAGCTCAATCGATCACACTGCCACCCCGCTGACAGAACCCAGAGAGTGCCAATCCATCACCGACTTAATCAGGGAGATTTTTCTCATCTCAAAGCAGAGATTTACAACATGGGGAAATTGTACAGCTGCTTGACATCACAGATAGCAGTATAACAGAAAAGATGGGCAATGAGGGGGATGTGCACAGACTTATACCATCCTCCAGAAATGTAGTGACTGCTAGGACAGCTTTTGAACCAATTAAGCTGATGCTCCAAAAAAAAACCTTGCATAGATTCTTTTTGCCACAAAGGCTAAAGATTTCTTGAAAGATAAAAAAGAAATCTGCAGAGAATTCTTATTGTTTTATAATATTTTCTCCCATAGGGCTGTAGAAATCTTACCCTAAAAAACAAAGTGTTATATTTTACGTGACAGATTAATGACACAAATGGAAAAAATAGATTTTTTCTGGAGTGTAGAGAGATGGTATAAAAATTACAGTAGAGAATACAGGGCGTACCACTCACCAGCTCTTTGCAAGAGTTTACAGTTTCACTGGCCAGATGCCTGCAGGTTTGGACTCAACATGCATGTTATCCTAAATACAAGAGGGAGTGAACCACCAAACTAGGTTGAAAAACCCCATCAACGATTTCATAGTGGTTAGAGCTCAAGACCCATAACTGAATGGCTGTGGGTGTAAATCCTAGGTGGGGCAGTGCTATTGTACCTTCGATTAATCTACATAACTGAAAGTTCTTCTGTATAATGCACAGCTGTATATATTACAGGTTTACAGTCACTTTGGATGGAAGCATCAGCATAATTAAGATTATTATTATACCTTTGCAGATTCCAATGTAACATTATGTCCCTTTTTCTAGCTAAATAATTTAAATATATATATATGATGTCATTTTTAAGTAACACAACATTTTTGCACAAGAAGATAGTACATGACACAAAAACACCATCCTCTCAAGCTTTTTACCTTGGCAGCTTATTTTATGTACACAAAAACAGTAAGTAAAAAGATATACATGTTTTCATAATATCAAATAAATTCAAAGTAGTAAGGCCTTTAATGCAGTAGTATCTTATCAAGCCCTTGTAGATTATTTTGAAATAACAAGCCCATTTCAATTAGATTTTTTGAGCCCACAAGCATCACAAAAACACTACAGTACAATATCTGCTGAGCTGCACACAACATTGTCTAGACAGCCATCTAGTAAGAAAGAAACAAGTTCAAAAGAAGATATATCATTGTTTCCAAAAAATAAAATACATACAGTATGCCTTTAAAAAGACTTTTAAAAGGAAAATATGTCAGTTGGTGCTTAATGCCTTTGCTGCAACTGTTAATTACACCAGCAATGTTCATATTTTCTTCCTTATTATGTAATATTACTGCTTTAGAGGATGGGAGCTTAACACAGCCATCAACACAGGCACCATCAACCATCAATGACACCACCATCATCGGGTTCATTACTGGAAACAATGACACACAATATTGGCTGGAAGTAGTTAGAACAGCCACTTGGTTGTGACCTTCATAATGTCCTTCGAGGTTATTATGGATTTCGGGCACTCACAGGATCCCAAATCCCCCATCTCTATCAATAGTCAACAATAGCCATAACCATAAGTCATTTAAATTCCTGGGCACCTACAGTATATCTGTATCTCTCTAAAATGGCACATTGACACACACCATCTCATTATGAAGGCACATCAGAGATTGTACTTCCTCAAACAACTAAGGAAGTTTGGTTTCAGTCAGTACCTCCTTGTTTGATTGTACACAGCCATTTTAGAGAGCATTCTGACGTCCTCTATTTCTGTGTGGTACGGAAGCACAAACATCTTAACAAGGAAAAGATGTTACGAAAAAATATTGTTACGAACGCCTCAAAGATTACTGACCCCGCTCTCTTCAGTTGAATCCTTGCACACTCAACGTACCACCATACGTGCTAACAAGATTATTGCAGATCCATCTCACCCCGCGCACGACTTATTTCAGCTGCTCCCCTCTGGTAGATGTTTCAGATCACTGACATCCAAAACTTCACATTTCAAAAACAGCTTCTTCCCAACTGCTGTTAGATTGCTCAACAAGTAAATGTGCCCCTACCATCAAAAATTTAGTACTGTGCTTATGACATGTATCACATTTAAATTGCACTGATTTGTCTATATTTATATTGCAGGGCATCAACTCAGCATGTATTTTTTTTGGTATATTGTGTATTCAGGTCCTGTATTTATATTCTGTTATTGTAACAGTTACTGTATATGTCTGTAGCAAAGCTGTACCATCAACAACTTCCATCGGCCTCGGTCGTGTGGCAATAAAGATTCTATTCTATTATTTTTTCGTACAAGGGATTACATATTACTATACAACAATGAACAGTATTCTCAAAACATGAAACATAACTCATACAGTGAGGCAAAACAATCTGATTAGATTACTGTGAACCAGAATGCCGAACACATGGCACTTCAATCCATACCCCAAAGCCAAGAGGCACTTCAGCCCTTTTAATCACATTAGGCAAGGAGTTTCAAAGTCATGAAGAATAATGCAGAGCCTGTAGAGCCAAAAGTCTAAATCTGTTCTCTAAAGTTCTTTGGTCACCGCTGGTTGTGACAGCCTGGGGCTCTGTAGAATAATGAAATCTCTTTTATTGGTACCGTCACAGACGATCAAGGCCTTGGACTCTAGCACCAGGACATGGGCTGTGCTGGCTCTAGGCTGTTATGATGAGATATTTAACACTCACATACAAGAGTGGTATCTACCTTTGTCCTGTTGCGGTACCTGTTGTTTTAATATGAACCTATTTTTTGTGACATATGGGCGTTACTTGATCTGAGAGAGCACACAGAATCTTTGAAAAGATCTACATGCTGCGGAACAGATGGGTTACTTACTGGTACAGGCGGCATCAGGGAGGTCCATGTCTCCACGGTAGTAGCCATTGCGACACACACAAATGGTGGCGGCCTCCATGGTGGATCTGCTGTTTGGCGGACACGCGGAGCACAGCCTCGACCCCTGGCTGGATTTGAAAGTCCCTGGAGGACATGCTGTAAAACAGGAGCAAAACAACCACTTTTATACCAAAAGGGGATTCTGACAGTGCCTCAAGCAAGTAAATATTCGAAAGCACAGCCAAAGGCTCTATCATAAAAGAACATAACTCTAGCAGAATATATTGTTAAACTCGTTATGCCACATATCTGATCATTTTATGTCAAAGTCCTTGCTATAAAAAAAAACATCTGAAGGCTATATGTAATGATGGTGCAGCAGAGCTGGAGTACTGTCTTAGCTTATACTGCATTTTTTCATTTGTTTGGGACAAATACCGATTCTTGTGTGCACTCTGATTCACACAGCAAGTGATTGACACCTCCTCAATAGTCCAGGGATCTAACCTAGCCACACTTAACAACCAAATGTCTCAATTCAATGTTGTTATTAATGAAAATATTTTTAAATTAGGATTTGCTTTATTTAATTTGAATATACAAGGTCTGTTTTTTGTTATCAAACAAATACACTTTTTGGTAAAGTAAATCTATTTTGAATATAGATATAGTACTCTCAAGGACATTTAGTTTTATAAAAGTAGACAGCAACATCATAACATGTTTTACTAAATGATCGTTGATCTAGGCAGGAAGTTATAAATGCTTGTATGGTAAGAGCAGGATGAATGGCAAGTGTCATGAGACAGCAGTATTCCTGCAGCTTCTAACATGCTATATTCTAAACTGCAGCAGTTGTAGTTAAAAAAAAACTTATATTGAGGTTATAACCGTATAATGAGGAAAGACAATGAAAATGCACATAAAAACAGGAAGTCAATGTGTGTTCTTGAACTACTGAAATTTGAAACCCCCAAAAATCTGGAGGCTACTCTCTTTCAAAAGACACCATTCATGGCCAATACTGCTTTTAAAACAGAATGAAAGCTATATGTAACTATTCTGCATCTATGCAATTACTGATCAAATAAATGCTTCATAACAAAAGGTCCACAAGAGAGGTTTGTATGTTCTGTAAAAATGACACAATTATTCTTTCTTTCATTGACAATTGAAAACCTTTTCTCTAAAGATGTACAGTACATTCCAAGGGACAGTTCTTCAAGTACTTCAAGTTGAATGTTTTTTATTTAACCCACTACAGTTGTTTTTTTTATTCTGATTCTTAAAATTTAGTTTTCTGGAGAAGGTATCTGGAGACATGAAACAAACCTGTAGCTGACTACCATTCTGAAAGTGAAGTGCTTAAAATGTAATTTCATAAGCCCCTGTCATCAGTAATGAACTGCTTGGCAGAAACTCCCAACACAATCACCACTATTTCTCGGATTAAAGAATTGAGTGCAACAAACTCTACAAACACATTTCTGGGCAGCAAGATCACTCACCAAAACATATTGATTTGATAAACACAGGCTGCTAACTTCAGACTGAGTACATTTTAGATATCTCACACCCACAGCATGGAATACTTTTCCTAGAGAAAGTCCATAAAAATATATTTTTTATGTGTGGTTATTGAAAACACAAGTATTTACCCAGTAGGGTGATACTTATATTCAGCTTTTATTTATAAGTTCTAAAATACATGTAAGATGTGTAAGAATTGTAAGATGAGATAGTATTTTTGATTCTTTTATTTTTAGTACAAATAAGTGATTATGAGAAAATGGATGACATTTACACATTTGATGAAGGCTGATTTTGTTTTCATCTTGAATCCTAATTTTATGAAGTTATAGATAAATGCAATACTGCTCTAGAATGGTATGGACAATCAGCATTATTGTATAATAGTAAAAATATTTTTTTCTTAATACATTGGCATAATTGTTTACTGAAGTACCTTTAGTTCCCTTGAAGAAACCATTTTTAACTTAATTATGCCAATTAAGTTTTGTATTTTTAATGAAGTGCTTCAGCAATCTCTTTTCAACTGATTTTTTTTTCTAATGAACCCACCTTTCTCAGTGTGCATATTTAGAATCAAGTAATGTTAGACCCTTGTGGTACTGCTGATTTACCAGAAATAATCATCATGTTGTTCAATGTCTCTCCATTAGAGAAAGGCTGCCCACTATGTGGAATAGTATAAGAGAAAAAAAAACTTTTCTTATAGTCTGATTCAGACATTATACCTCAGCATGACAGAGAACATTGCATCTTTGACAATGAACAGTAGAGTATGTTGTCTTTTATGTATCAGGATAAATTATCAAACAGGCTTAAGACTTTCCACATTTATAGAAACCATATTTAAGCTTTAACTTTTTTATTTTAAACTAAAGTAAAACATATACAGGATGCTTATAATCTAGTGTGGTACAGTATATAACACTGTGAAATCTGGGCTTTTATGAAGCCCCTTTATGTCTGACTTGCAAGAAATGACACACAGCACACAATTACATCTTTGAGCCCTTCCTTGCTTTGACCCCAGAAAGACACAACAGCTCCTGCATTAATTCTGCCTCATGCTCTATTGTTTTCATGATTGAGTCCTGCCCCATCCTGGAGAGAGCTGGAACAAGAAGATGCCACTTTAACGAGGACACACGAGCAAAGTGGTTGCTAAACAGCATGACAGCTCATTTCAGGCCATCAGTACCATGGCAACACTGTCCTGGAAATCCCAGCCAAGTCGAAGCTTCAGCTTAAAGAAGGGGCCACTCAACTCTATCTAACAAAGCTCATTAGCTACTTCAGTCACCCAGTTCTGTGTAGCCTCAGGCTAATAGTGGGGGGCATCATAAATAGTGTTAAGTGAAAAGCACATGGGGTTTTGAATTAACCAAAGTAACAGCAGCTAATGTCTAAACTAATATCCCCCCAGTAGGAAAATGGGAACCAAGCCATGGACATTAAACAGTGTTAAAAACTGCAAAAAAAAAAATTTCAATCAAAGTAAAAAAAGAAATAACACTGCATCCTTCCTTGCACTACAGCACAGATCAATTTAAAACTTTTAAAATAAAAAAAAACTTCCAGTAGGAGGTTTTGAGTTATGTGTTCAAAACTGATTTCCATCAAGCATGGGGCTAAAACCTGAGCCTTAAAACAGGCCACAGGGACTGTGTATTGACCAGAATTCACATAGCAGCCAAATAAAAGAGACTGAGACAGTAAATCAGAGAAGCAATGTGGAGCCAGCCTTTTCTTGATCCTATAGGTTTTTTTTTAAAAAAGGATCTTGAAAATCAATTGTAAAAGGGAACAGAAAGCAGTCAGAGGTGACCCACATGTGGTCTGGTTTGATAATGTTCCTGGAACATCAAGAGAGGGGAACAAAAGTCCTCTTAAACTTGTTAGGACAAACACAGCAAAAAAGAAAAAAGAAAGTTCATAAGTACACATACTGTACAGGTGCATTTGGTTTTGATCATTTAAAAGATCTTACAGCATGGTACTGTATCTACTGTGGTATGAAAATGTTAAACAATAAAAAGAAGAATGTGCTTATTTCACACAGTAGGGGATGCTGCCCAATTGTTCATCATTTAATCCTAAACCATGCAAGTGTGTGGTACTGCAGGTATGAGGCCGACAGGAGAAAAGTCATGACCACACAAAGTTGCTTTACCTCCAGAGGAGAAGTCTTTACAGCTGATTTAATCTACAGGGTCTCAGTCTTCTCAATAAGCTACAGAAACAAAAAACTACTCATTTTTTGTGATTAATTAACTTATTTATTTATAAAACTTCAGCAAAAAATCTAATAGCAAAAAACACATTTGTTTCGAGACACATGACTCTAAGAATACCCACTGCAGGCTCAGCCTCATGCTGAACAGATTGCTGACCTTTTATTTTACCTGAACCTACAGAAATCAAAGAACACAAAGGAAATGCACTTTTTATGTCCTTTGAAACAACTGATGCATTTTCATAAAGTTATTTTAAAGGGCACAGAAGTGCTCTTCATTCATTTCATGCACCACTTCAACCTTTGTCAAACAGGTTAAATACGTGCTATTGTTCCCAATCTTGCAGTCCACCCAGTTTCCCTTAAATGCTGATTACGTGACAAAATTACTGTTACTGTGGGACAAGACAGGGGGAAGATTCCACACCGAAAGACAGCCAGTCCAGGTGGTGATGGATCTCTGTACCAACACTGAGCAGCAGAGCAGGTGCATTCCACAGAACAGCCCGCCAAACCTCCAGAGGCTCTAGACCTGAACAATACATGGATATCAACTATGAGCATGGAAGGATATATTTAACTGGGCCACGGAGGTCAGCCTTTGTTCTAGGAACTGTCGTATGAATCAGATTACAAAACCACCACCAGGGCATGAACTGAAAGAAATGTCTGTCAATCTGCACAGGTTGCTTGGAAAGATGCATGGGAGTCACAGGTACAACACAATGCAGAATAATGACTCTCTACAAAGTTTACACTGCGCTGGCAAATATTTTTTTCTAGACCTTCTGTGTAGACTAAATTGACATACATGTACAGTACATCTAAAATTAGCTCATATTATGACGATGTAAACAGTGAGCACAATGTGTCACGATCGTAAACCCCTTTTATATCCCTCTTGAAGGAGGCTCCAGCCCTACCTTGTTTATATTCATCTCCAGCACCTGCGTCTGATTCCAGCCCCCTGTCTTATAGAAACCAGATGTTCCTGCCTATCGGGGCTCAGCTTTGGAACATGGATGCCTGGAAGCCCGCCTACCCGCGAGTCCAGGAGCGACTCGACGGCACAGGCTTCACTACGGCGTCCTGACCATCTGGGTCAGGGATCAGGGAGCGTCTGGTCCCGTTACCTCCTTTTTATTCCCCGACCCTCCACCAGATCCCACTCCAGTTTTTAACTCTTCCGTATGTCTGTCAGGATGGATTACCCGGATTTGGACTTTTGCTTCACTCATGGATTTGCATCGGACTCCCTTGGACTGTTTGCCTCGGCCACACCTCCCCAGAACACCAGCGCACCATGGACACGCCCCCTGTTTTCCTTCCAGCCCCTTGCATGCCTCTTTCCCCGTGTTTTCCTCACTTCCCTCCGGATCGTGTTGTCAGCATAGGGCCCTGAAAGAACGCTTCATGACACAATGGCATTTATTATAAGTAAAATTCTAATAATTTGTGAATCAACAAAGAGGTTTACTTATGTCATGTCTGGAGCAAGCTTAAAAGGGCCCTAGATGTTTAAAATAATAACAATAGATGTAAATGTAAATAGTAAATATGTAAATACAGTAGATCTTGTAAGATTTGTAAGAAAATTTGTGAGAAGAAAGATTGTCTCTTTGTTGGACTTGCGATTTAAAACCAAAGCAAATTGTTTCATAATGCATTTATAATACCAAGGAACTAAACCAAAACAAAATGTAAATTGGCCAAAAACATAAATAATATTTTTTTTTTCTAAATTGAGCAATGTCGTGGGCTGTGTTACAGAAAAGTTTGCAGACTCCTGAATTTTATTATGCCACTTGAGACACGCACAGAAACACAAAAGCACGTGAATAAGTGGTGCCATTCATACGGACCCTCATTCAGCTGTTTATCAAACAGTTGGGAGGAGAGTAAGTGTTTATAATGCAGACAAGTGTGCTCTATCAGCAAGCTGTAATAATTTGTTCCAATATACACAAAGGATGCTGAGCTTCATGAATGCTCAACTAATACTCTGTTGCTGGGAATGTGCCTAATCAGTGGGAATCAGATTTTCAAATTTATTTGAAAGTCAATCTTCTTTCAATGGAGCTGTTAAAGGGCACAGAACACAGTAGTACTTAAGAGGAGGGGGCACCACATTAACACGGTATACAAAGCATAGAATAATGATTTAATGACAGGCATGTTTAACAACAACAACAGCAAATCCATCCATCCATTTTCTAACTGCTTCTTCTAATTCAATGTTGTGGAGGAGCTGGAGTCTATCACAGCAAGCAACAGACACAAGGCAAAGTACACCTTAGACACATGATGCCAGTCTATTGCAGGGCAGATAACAAGAGCCACAATAATAATGTTATTGTTGTTAATACTATAATATACTAATTGAAATCTCTATTTCCCAGCAAAAACGTTGGATGCAATTTTGGATGAAATGACTGATCACTAATAAAGGTGTCCACATTTTAGTCCTTAAAAACTGACTGCTGCAAAGAAACGTGTCTGGACCTCCATCAAAACCAACACATTTAACAGTTGTTTTTGCCATCTTACATAAATGTGCATTTCTTGCGAGATATTCTCACCACAGGCATCTTCTTTTCAGCCAAAAACAACAGAGAAGCTATGGGTGTGTGGTGAGTGGAGTGAGCTAATCTCACTCTCTGTGTTTGTAATTTCCTCAAAGAAGATAATACCATTTAATCTTTGTATGCGCTGGAAAGTGTAATCTTTATCTCTGAGGCAATATTAAGCTCTATCACAGTCCTCCAAAGCCCTTGCTCAATACCAACAACCCATAAATTCCAGCCTGACTGCAATTCTCTGATAGCAATCAGACCACAAATATTGTTCCCACACTTCTAACATCCTAGCTGGATAGAGTGCCACTCTCTCCTTTACAAGCACCTTGTGCACTGGTGAAAGCTTTTACTTAATGATCTTAGGAGCCTAATTCATTAACTGGCAAATTTATTGCGCCAAACCCAGCAAGACATCAGGACTATCAGTAGCAGCAAATAGATCAAAGAAGGTACCAGAGCTGGCATGGGACAAATTCAACTTGGATTCAAAAGATTGAGTGTGGGGGGTCTGAGAGCTACAAAAAATCAACATTAGCCAATAAAAAACCAAGAAGGCCATATTAAGGATTGGATAGTAGAAAAAAATGAATGGATTTTTGTGTGAGAAATGAACACTGTACAGGCGATTTCATGACTGTTAATTCAATACCCCCAGCAAAATGAAAGTTGTAGAAATATGAGAACAAGCACCTCCAATTAAGTGATTCAATTCAATGAGCAATCAATGAGGGATATGAAATCCAATAAACTCCAACAGACCAAAGTGTTCAACAGTGCATCATACACAAAAGCAAGTAAATCAAAATAATCCACAATAAAATATAGATTACCTTGCAGTGAATCTGTAAACCAGTAAATTCCTAACAGATTCACAGGGAACTGTGATTAGTGTTCCAACACTAAATTCTCATATTTCTGCACATTTTCTGATCTCAGAATTTTCTGTTCCACAGCGGCCTTAAAGACACAATCCTGAAATACTCTTCTCTGTAGCCAACGAATTTGGTGAAACCTTCTTTCGCGCTATCTGCAAGAGGACAGTGATTGCAAACTAAGCTTTGCGATCCATATGGTCACATAGCTACTCAAATGGGAACAGCCTCTGTCAGCGCACTTAACTTCTGTCCGCACCAAAGGGTCAGGGCATGACCTTCATCCAACCCAGCATGATTTGTTATGCTGACATGCCGTGACACCAGAGCTAATTTACACATACTGCTCTTCAGAGTGCATCTCCTCTTGGCCTTTCCAAGTGGAGGATGGTGGTGATGGATTGATTCGACCCAACTTGATGGATGGTTGTATACTTTTTCTCTTCCTTTATTTTTTCCCCTCCGCATGTCACAGGTCTGTTGCTCTCCAAAGTTCAACAGGTATCAACAGTGCAAAGCACAGTCCTTTGTTTTTCTAACTGTCTATCAAACAAGTAGAACTGAAGGTTGTGAAGACATTCTAGAAGAATTGATTGATTGAATTGGTATTGTAAAGTGTAAAGTATTAGAATGGCAAAACTATTCTTAATGTTTTAGCATCATTTAGACACTACAGACTAGCATTATATTTAGTCACTAAAAAGATCTTACTTTGTTCAACAGTAAGTACCTCAGTGAAGCATGTTTGTCTACCAGGGTAAAACTTGCAATATACATTAAAAAGATTCTCCATTCATGATTGACATCAGATGACTATAATAATAATAATAATAATAATAATAATAATAATAATAATAATAATAATAATAATAATAATAATAATGTTTCTTTATTAGCCCTATACAATTTCTTGCATTAGGAATTTGTCTTTTCACATACAGTACCTCAGCTTGCTCTCTATACAACCTCTCTTTAAAAATCCGTTTGTTTCATTGCTTTAATTTTCTGACAAAATAATATTATTTTAATAAAATGTTAACAATTATATACAATTCGTGTTTACAACTATGATACAATGGTAGTGAGCCATTGAATAGTCTGACACACTTTCATTACAATATGTTGAAATGACTAGGCTGTTGAACAATATGTTGCTCTCTACAAAGACTGAATTAATTTGTTAAAGAGGAACACCTATAAATATCTCTTATAAATGAATGACCACCAAACAGAATATGCAGCAGTCTTTATCCACAGACATACCCAGTACTATTTAACAAGGATTTTATTTTAAATATAACGATAAACACAATATTTTGAAGTACCTCTTGCTTATGAAACGGTCTCTAGTAACCTCAGCAGGAAAAATGAAATGCCTTTAAGGTTTTGTGCTCACTGCAAACCTTCACTCGACATTCCATTCAGCAACAATCATCACAACACTTGGATTTCCTCTTGACATCACCATACATTTTGAAAGACCAGTGAGACACGGATACAGCTGTGCAGATTCGGAGCTGGATTCTGTGGGTGTGTCTCCTGATCTTTTGGCATGTAATTGTCGGCCACTGTTTTGGATATTCAGGCTTTTCGGTCAGCCAAGAGAATGAAAATCCCACAGAAGGCCTCCCATTGTTGAATATTTCCCAGGAATCCCCTAAGAACATTTTAAGACATTAATCACTGGTCTATTTTAGGACTGTCAGAACCAACTTTGCTCTTAACGGGAAATCTAGCACATTGTGTATTCAGAAGACAGCTACTAAAAAAAAACAAGAAGCAAATCAAGTCATTCTCTGAGACTTCTTTTAAAAGGTTATCTTCTTTCTATGGGCAATTGTCACGCCCGACATCCCTCCCTAGAGGGCGCTCCACTGCTCTCATTATTGTTCGTGTCATTTAGCTCTCCAGGTGTACCCTTTTAGTGTTCTTATTTAAAGACCAGCTCCTCCAGTCCTCAGGGCTCATCGCTAGGGAAAGATGTCGCGAGGCCCGCCTAGCACCAGGAAACCCTACGTCCGTCTCCTGAGGGCACAGGCCTCATCCCCGACACCTCCCGTTTCCTGAGCCCGGGGTCTGGAGGATCTCGCCCCGTCACCCTCGGACCTCCATGTTTCGTTTGTCTGTGTGCTCCCCCCTTCCGGTGCTTTGACCTGCCCTTGGACCCGTTTGGATTTGGATGCCATTTTTTCTTCCCCGTTCACTGTCTCACGGACTGTCACTATTATTTTGTGCACTATTAAATCCCTGTGTGTTCCTTTTCTCCAGCTTTTACCGCATCGCATAGGGTCTTCTACAAGATCCGACACGGATTCCAGTCCGTGTCCGTTACACCAGCACATAAATGCTGGTTCTCAAGTGTGCATCTGAGTAGATTAGAGCAGGGGTTTCCAATACTAGTCCTGCAAATGAACGCGATTAAATAATTGGACCCTAAATAGGTTAAATTTGAACCTTTTAATGGTTTACTGGAGGATCATGTAGGAAATCTACCCTTTAACTTTTTTATTTCATGAGATCTCCAACTTTTCAGTAGAAAAAAGTTGCAAAGGTTCCAACCAAGCAATTTGTTGGTTTGATTAAGAATGTATTAAAGAAAGGGACTCAGCTGTAATGAAACTCATCAGGTGTGTGGGTCTGCAGGAACGGGACTGTGAACTTGTAGATTACAGAACTCAAAAGTAAATGACCTTGTTTAAGACACTCATGGTGTCTGCAGGGGTAAATGAACCCACACCCATCTGGCAAAGAGTCCAGAGACCTAAACACTGCCATATGATGCCGTGCATTCATAAAGTTAAGCTGGTCTGAATGGGCTGTTCAGTTGCTTATTTTATTCAATGATCAAAACACTTACTGTATATAGTGATATTTACTGCAGCCTACTACTAAAATGAATTATTTCACCACTAATTATATAACCAAGGCTCCTAGAATAAAGGAGGTCTCAGGTATTTTAACAAAGGCAGTCCAACAGCTTTTGCCCAGTTTCCAATGGTATATGCCCTTCCTGCCTGCTAACACTAACTTGCAAGGAATGTGCAAAATGCTTTTAAAGCAATGACTTTAATGTGTAGACTATCACAAAACAGACGTATTCAGGGTAAATTGATAACATGTTTTCATTTAAAATGTGCCTGTATATGGTGAAACAGAAAGGTATTCAGTTCAAGTAATCCAAAATTTGTCTTACAAAGCTGTGTCTGGTAATATACAGCTTTGTAAGCACTTGCTGATATTCTTCACAATAAAGAACACACAACACTATATACAGACCCTATGATGTTATACTGGCCAATGTGAACTTTACTGTGCAAATAAAGCAGCCTGCCTGCTCTAATTGACAGATTAAAGAGAAGGAGTGTGGCAGAAGGAAGAAATATTAGAAACAATTATTGCAAATGGGCAGTTATCATGTCAGTGTGATGAACTCCGGACTTCCATCTTACGAGTATTTACAGAACATTTTAACAACCATGTTTCCATTAAGGCAAAGAGCGTCACCAGGTTATCAGGGGTGACGTTTCACTCCTCTTGACACAAATAGGTGACTCTGGCACTCTTTCATTTTGTTTTTGTTCTAATTGCAAATTTGAAACTGCTGCACTTCCTTAACCTCTTTGTTTTTATATATGGTGCTTTTAGACTGCCAAATGTAAGCCGTCATCAATCTTTGAACACACGTTCAAACAATGCATCGATGGTATTTGAAATGTCCTCAAAGGTTCATAGCCTTCTCTCTGAAAGCCCCTTGAAGTGACCCCCAGTGCTCTGCTTTTGGTTCTGTCCACAGAAAAACAGACATTACAACCATGTTCACAGCCTGAATCTATCTGTCAACAGCTTTACATTGTGTCTAAACGGTCTTTCTTGTATCTGAAAAAATGTCTAAATCCAATTTTCAAGAATAATTATAATACAGATTACATCTGGATATAGTTGTTAGGATGCACATTAAAAAATACAAACAATTGTTGCAGAGGCTTATGATAACTGCATAGAAATAAAGAGTTCTATTTTGTAAGCAAATAGCAATATTTTTGAGGATGTTATATCTGTCCTTACTCAACAGAGGGCACCCCAACTACAAAAACACGACCTAGGGGATACAGGTACAAGCACAACCAAATTAAACTTTGACTTGTGTCCTTTGACTTGGGTTTCTCACTCATTATCAGGACACAGCTCACAAATATAGTGATATGTTTTAATAAGCTCAGTTTTTATAGGCTAAGTAGAGCAATACTATAATAGTATGCAAGGCAACCCTCAGAACAGTCTTGTGGTAGACTGCAAATGCACAGTATATTTCAGTAAAGCACAAGCACATGAATAACATAGACAATGAAAGGTTATACCATTATCTGATCATCTCTGCTACTAGTATATATTATAGAAAAAACTATTGGGCCATTGCCACATGTATACAGTAACACATAAGGCCAGATGATGCCAAGACGCCTATAGACAGTGGAGAGCACTGCCTATAGTGCCATCCTGGCTACCGATCCGTCACCATGGAAACAATACAACCACTACCTCACTGGCAGAGAAATTACTGCCCTTATTGAACAGGACCCAACAGCAGACGGTGTCCGCTGTGAAATCTGGAAGGCTTTATGATACCCTATTGCCAGTTCTTAACTTTAGGGATTTGTTTCAGATCTTGAAGTTGGCACTGGTTTGCACAGTTGGCTACAGAACAGAGGCTTCAAAAAAGCTGGTATTTTGCCAAGGCTGAACCGAATAGATGAAGATCACCAATAGGGAACATTGGTAGTTGAAGTGTAAAACCACTTCACCATTGGCTTCTTCACAAAGGCCCAAGCGTTGGAGAAACATAAGATCTCCATTAATTTACTGTAAAATCGCATTTTTTCCTTAAAAGAACAACAGACTGTGATATAGACTATTGAGAATCCAGTCACTGCTGCACTGCTATATTGCTGCCAGAGGTTCAGACAGCAAGAAACACAAAAACACATATAATTAGTTACAACTGGACCAGTTTGCAAGTAATTGATATCTGGCTGTGACAATACTGGCAAACTCTGAACTATCCTTAAAATACAAATGGGGCTGGATAGCCAGGGAAGGACAGCAATGGAGTGTGTTTACTGTTGTAGACATATAGTGAAAATTAGTATTAGTCTTACATGCACAATAATACTCATTCTTAAGAATACAGCAGTCAAATGGTGAAACCCACTGTTGCTCCATCTGTAAGGAGTGTTTACTGTTTGTACCAGGATATCTGACAAAGAAAATGAAAAGATACTGCAAAAAATACATTAAATAGCAAATCACATAATTTTGGCATTTCAAAAATTAAACTTTCCTACGCAATAAAGTTCACTTCCTGTAAAACTCAGAATTTTATATTATGTTTTCCAAAAAAATCTCTAACACACTGACTTTCGCCTGAGATCGATTAACCTTTATCACATATTAAAGGATAACTGTACATGTTTGTCTGTATTTCCTTTTTGGGGAATGGGCTTTCTATTTATTTTTGCTTGGATTACTCCTTTCTAACCCTTACATGTACAAGAACAAGCTTATTCAACTGTTGGACCACCTTAATCAATATTTTGAGCTACCCTGTAAAAACGTTCTGTGCAATTTCTTCAATAGCTTGAACAGCAGTCTGGCAGAATACCTTGATTGTATTTAAGCTTCCAGAAATATCTGTAAGACAAAGAAACAGCTATTTAGAGAGCTATGATTTACTAATGAATGTTTTAAGACATCCTGAAAACTGTATTATCTATATCCGTGTTATATGTCTTATTAGCAATATAGGTTATATTAGCAATAATATGTATTTATATAATGGATACAGCCTACAATAGCATCTAGGCCTCTGATGGTGAGTATAAACTGTGAGGAAAAAAGGCCACATTCAAAAATGATAAAGTGTCCAGGAGTATAGAAGTACACAGACGTACATTGGCAGTCTAGTCACAAACATGGATAAGTGTGCACTTGCTGACCTGACAAGTCACACAAGTGTTTAAAATAAATCATTAGGCACAGCTTCTCTAAAATTAAATTCAGGCTTTTTTGTTAGAGAGCTTAACAGAAAACCTTATGCCACTTCTGCTTGCTTTGTTTTGTAACACTTGACTACTGTATATAGAGTATATATTAAATTTAAAATCTGAACCATTACCAGTAAGATACTTATTCATGTGAAGGCTCTAGCAAACTAGAGACTATCCCATTAGTGTAGCTCAGATGGATGCATTACATAGGAAACTGAATCAACCACCAAAAAACTGTGAACACTGGGAGAGCATCGAAACAACATTTAAGCAAATAAAACTCAACGACTAAACTATTTAATAATAATAATAATAATTGCTTACACTTATATAGCGCTTTTCTGGACACTCCACTCAAAGCGCTTTACAGGTAATGGGGAATCCCTTCCACCACCACCAATGTGCAGCCTCCACCTGGATGATGCAACGGCAGCCATAGTGCATCAGTATGCTCACCAAACATCAGCTATTAGATGGGAGGAGAGCTAAGTGATGAAGCCAGTTCATCACTTTGCTGGGGATTATTAGGAATCCATGATTGGTAAAGGTCAAATGGGAAATTTGGCCAGGACGCCGGGATAGCACCCGTATTCTTTTCGAGAAGCACCCCGGGATTTTTAATGACCAGAGATTCTGGACCTCGGTTTAACATCTCATCCGAAGGACGGCGCCTTCAAAAATCTCCAGCACATGATTATTGGATCCAATAAATTGAAGGTTCTCATTACATATTTAAACCTACACATTAACAAGATTTGAATCTGCTCTTGAAAAATTAAACCTGAAACATTCACACCTATTAACCAAAGAAGGATAAAATCTAGAAAACTAGAAGAGAAAGCATATCTGCCCAATATGCCTACAGTAGGTTTGCTCTTGTTTTCAAGATCTTTAGAAAGAATTATCACCCAATAATGTTAGACTTGCTTTTAAGAATTGTTGGTTGCGCACTGTGAGATAACACTCTATTATATTCTAGTATCCTCTCTCAGCCTTCCCAATCTGCACTCCCAGAACTGTAAAACACTATCCCACTGAATGGCATCAATAACAAGAGAAACCAACAGGGAGACAAAGAAGTCCTTTTTCCCCACAAAAGGCTTTGTTTCTCACACCTAATTAATCAGACACTGTTTTGTTGCTTTCTTTGGTTGTTGTGGTTACCTTGTATGCTCAGCAGGACCATCCATTTTTGTTCCGAAAGGAAGTAAAAAGAAAGATTTTCTGAAGTTTTTTTAACTCCTTATTTGTGGCCAATCGCGTGTTTTGTCAGATGTGCCTGATTTTAAAGCCTTAAAAACTTAAGCTTGCCATCGAAGCAGAAGACAAAGACTTGAATACTTACACATACTGTATATGTGTACAGATAAATGGGTGTAAACAGTGTTATAAAATAGTGGGGTAATTGTTTTAGCTAGATATTTCTGTATTAATAGCAGGAAAATAAAAAGACAGTGGTCAATATTTTATTCAGTTTTTGTAAAGCACTGCAACTCACACATGGTCTAGTAAAACAACAAATATGGATGGAATTTACGCCCTACTACAGAATATACTGTATGAGCATAACAGAGTAAAGACAAAAGTTTAACCTTTAATGACAGACAACAGCTGGGAAGCATATTGATTGCACCAAAACTCCTCTGTAAGATGTTTGTCATTTTCGAATAGGTTTATCACCTAAAGCTATTTTGTGACAGTAAGTGCTGATGTCACACATTCTGACTTATACTAATGAGAAGTGCCTTATCAAAGTTAGCATTAAGCCCTCCAAAATTAGAACTAATCAGGCATTGCAGAAATCTGCCTGAGGATTCTGATTCATTGGATTGAAATAAATGAAATACTGTATGTGTGGACAGGAGAACATCCCAGAATTCACTAAACCCCAGTAAGTTCCTTCTCTAACAAAGACAGAAAACATCTCTCTCTCCTTTCCTGTCCTTTTGGCAGTCCGTCATCAAACCCCAGCAACAGATGCCTATATGGTTTTGCAACATATGCTTGTGCACATCACAAGTTATGTTTTTATGGTTCTTCATTGGCATGGATCACCAGCAAAACCATCTGCTGTCATTAGGCTTTCAGACTCACAGGGGCAGTAATCCTTTCTGTCCCACACAGAGACCTGACCAAGACTTGGCTTCTACCAGAGGAACAGAACAGCTTCACAAGAACAATCAGATGGATTTTTATCTCTTCCATACTATGGAAAATCTTACCTACCACCATGAACAATAACACCACCGACACGCTCTTGAAAATTGATTCAGCGAAATCGATTGTTATTTCTGGAAAAATTGCCTTAGCCATACTATGCCTTTTTGAAGGTGTTTTTTTTTACGGCTAATATCCTGGAAAACCCTTCAATAAGCAAAACAAAAACAGTTTTCCCAATTTGAAAATTACTCTGACTTTGAAAGGAGGAAGAATGGGGATGCACGTATGTTTATTCCATCACACCACACAGTGGTGGTGGAATCTGTCACAGAGGCATTCTAGAGAGTGGCCCCCTGCCTCCACGCTCCAGCCATCTTGCACATTATCTTTAACTTAAAGTAGGTAATTACATGTTTGCAAGAGATGAATTGTAAATGTGCTTGTGTTTTTTCTCTCAGGCCTCTGCAGAACAACTGCTGAAGACCCAGCAGGGATTATGCCGCCTAATGAATTTGAAACGCACTAGAACAGGCTTTTCTCTGCAATAAAAAATAAATATAAATAAAATAAATTATAATTTACTTTACTGAAAAGAAACCAAAGTAGTGAAAATATCGTAGTCAAGAGAGCAGAATCGCCTGCTAAATTGGCTAAAATTAAATAGTTCTAACTAATGAATTGAGGTCAACCTATAAAACGTGCTGGACTGTGACTGTCCAGGACTGGGTTTGGAGTTTAATAATAGATTAAATAAAGAGGGAAAGAAATACAGAGTACTGTATGTCTTTTTTTCTTCAGAAATGGATAGAACTCCTATTTGATTTGTTTGCTGTGCCAATATCTCTAGACGCTTTATTGTGCTGTTGAAGTAGATATTTGCCAATTTATTTTTTGCAGGTAGCAGGCAGGTGCATCTATTGTTTCCTAATCTGAAACCCACAACTTACACACCAATGGCACAGCAAAAACATATACTGGCAATGACAACCTATGATATGGTTTCCTGGTAAAGCTTGCTCTGTTTATTGTGGACCTACTGTATGCATTGTATGCTCTTGTTCTTTTTTATCTTTATGCTTTTCAGATCTCCGATACAGATCCAATTTCAAACATATTAAAAGTCATGCATCTCCTCTTTGTTTCACAATCAAGAAATTGATACCGCAGGTTGATTCTAACTTGAATAATAGCTGAAGTATTTGTTATGGTTGCATTCTATAGTAAGTATTGATCCATAAAGAAATTGTATTCTCACTAGATTAGTAGTGTAGTAGAACAATGTGTAACCCTTACAGTTTGTTGCTTACTGTAAATATCATGATCAGCTTTTGAGAAGGATTCAAATACCACAGATGGTGTACTGTAGCATATTATATACAGTATAATCCAGAAAGTATCTTAGGTTTCTTGTGTCATAATGAAAATAGAAAGAATTTCATTCAGGCAGTAATTTTTTTTGCTATTTTTTCTTTGGTTGAAAAACAGATACAAATACATTAAAATACAATTTTAAAATAGTCTTCCATTAAATGCATCAGTTGAGCCGTGCTTCCAGAATGCCAGTGACTCAAGACATGAGGATGCTGAGCTCTCTGTCTTGTCGGGGAACTCAAGTAAAATACATACTGTCAAGGTTGAGAAAAATCCGTCATGTTTAAGCACCTTATCATGGAACAGAACTAGGAGATTCTTGATGGAGATTACCGTAGTTCAGCCATTCATCCAGTGCTGAATGGCTTGACATTATCTGGTGGCCAGATCCAGTCAAGAAAATAGTCTCCCGCATTCCCTGAAAGGGTTGTTTCAGCGAGATTAAATTTGAATAAGAGGATCTAGACATGCAGAGAAAAAAGAGGACACAAATTTAAAGGGCAGATTTCATTTTGAAAAGAAAAATCTTAACGTTATTGTTAATGAAGGAGAAAAATCCAATTAATTAAATCTGGTGCATTATTCTTGCAAAAACAATACACTGAAGACCAGACTGATATTTTCAAATCTTAGGAAAAGTGGGCACTTCATCATCTAGATTATGACACCCTTTCTTATTT
Source organism: Lepisosteus oculatus (assembly GCF_040954835.1). NCBI lineage: Eukaryota > Metazoa > Chordata > Actinopteri > Semionotiformes > Lepisosteidae > Lepisosteus > Lepisosteus oculatus. The sequence goes on along the minus strand of NC_090708.1, from coordinate 11,051,369 downwards.
CTATAAGACATGTGCATTGCCCATCTGGGCAGCATAATGCGTTAGTTCAACACTTTAGCTTGGAACTTGAAAAACTATCCTACCGTTGCTTTTGCTTCTCAGCTTCATCAGAGAAAATACTACAGTTGATGTGGGTTTGAAATTGAAATCCTGTGGCCAAATGTTTAAAAATGTAGTGGTTACTGTAAGTGTGTAGCAACTGAACTTCATACTAGATGGTAGAATTACTACTACCACATTCAGGCCCTCTCTTTAGGATTAAGTAATGAACAAATCATTTTATAAGATCAGAAGAAATTCTTGGTGTGAACTGTTACTCAGGTATTTAAGACAGGGAATAAAGAGCTGCATTAATGGAGTGGACAAGATGACTTCTAAAGGAGTCTAAGCAGGACTGGCCCATGTCACATGGGCCTCTAATCACATCTGCAGGCAATCCCTGGAATATTTATCCCTCTCAATTGTGCAATTAGCCATTGACACAAAGTGCTCCTTAACCATCTGAAGGGTTTGGAAGGGAAGGGGGGAGACAACATAAACCCAGAAAGCTCTTACATTATGGAGAATTTTCTGACAAATTGCAGACGTGTAGAAAATGTTTCAATAGGAGATTAAAGAGTTGAGGGGTGTGTGCGCAAGTGTGTGCCGAAAAAAGAGACTATTCCCTTTATAAAAAAAACATTCCTAAGAGACCCATATCATACCAGGGGCATTATACACTTAATGGCTGCTTTCAAAAGACAGGTTTGAGAGCCCTCGACAAATCATTTATACTGATTTTTCTCTCAGCCCAGATAGAGAAGAGAGAGGATATTAGAGAAGGAGAGCAGTAACATTCAGAAAAGGGAAGAAAAAGAAATGAAGTAGGAAAAACTAGAATGCTGGAATAGACTTAGACCCAGGAAGTTGGGTCATCTGGATCCAACCATAGAGCCAGAAATTTCAAATTGAATTTTACATGAAAGGGTGTTGCTTTGGATTTATGCCACATCCTGAAGCTTTTGTGGAAAGGTCAGGCTGGCATGGATCTGACAGGCCTCATCTACAGCCAAGATTCCTGATCTTAACCCAGCAAGGTTTGGACTGAAAAATATTTCCTATTACACAAATAACGTTTTCACAAATAACGTATGTCCAAATAAACTTACAAATCAGAATGATACAATATTTTAAAGATTACAACCATTCTGTACCTATCTAGACAGCAATCAGCCTTCACATGGCTTACCTTTATATTACAGTACTGCATTCGATGGCCTTTAAAGTTCTAATACAGCATCTATCTCAGTCCTTTACCCAAAAATAATGCTGATAGTGTTTTTTTCCTTTTAGGTCCAAAAGGTGTCCAGTTATCTATCATTGTGTATAAATGTGATAGCTGTAATTTTCATATTCTTATTCTCACACAATACTCCTTACAATGATCCTGCAAGCTATTCAAAGATTTTTGATGTGCTTAACTAGCCAAAAATTAATGCTGTAGTTTAAAAGGATCCAGTAGTCTTGTGTTATGATTTCAGAATGTCATCAATGATATTTTAAGCATTAGGGATAGTCAAGGAACATAAACCATGCACTTTGCCTACCTTGGAAAAGTCAAGTCTGCCTTTTTATTGCTTGAATTTAAAAGCAAGTCTCATGGACCTTATGTATGGACAGAAAAGATTCTAAACCTGTAGTATCATAAGCCTGCTTTCTTCTGAATTTTACACTTTGAAATCTCTGACACAGAGATACCGTACAAAACAAAACTGTTTAATAACTTGAGTGTGGATGGGAAGATGGTTTAACTCTCTTGTGCTTGTGACAATGGAACACAACTGGAAGGCCTTTAACTCAGTCGCCACTACTATTGGATGTGACAGCAGGATTCCAATTCGCTCTGTAGTTAGAACATTAACCTTCAGAGCAGGGGGTCATGGCTGAGGTTGGCATCCCAAAACAATCGTGGAAAGTACAGACCCACAGTCAAAGACATGGGGACAGAGGTATTACCTGTATCAACTAAAACAAATGCAAATTTACCCTTACTCAATTTGTAAACTCTGTAATCCATGAGTAATAGGTTCTGTGTGCAACATTTTAAGACAACAAAAAAGTCTCCAAAATTTTTTTCCTCCACGCTCAGATTCAAAACATATATATGTGAACATCATACAAAATAAGTCAATTAAGTAGGACTGAGATTCAAATACTTTCCCAGCAAGCCTTTTCATCACAAGCCTTTCTTTATACTGTAGCTTTAACTTGTCTTATATGTAGCTCAGAGTACAGAAGGCTATTAAAATGTAAAAAGCATACCCCATTCCTTATGTGTTCTCACAAAATATCATGTTCAAGTGTTAGGAAAAAGATTTAGTATTAATACAATGCACCGCACCATCATAGTGTAAGAAACAATGATGCTCATAAACAAAAAGACATGAATTTTATATTCAAAATGCCAATCACGTATGAGCTGTGCACCTACAGAATATTTTTAAAGCCTTGCTCCTAGAAAATCCAGGTAGGCACCACTCTTGTGATAAAATGTAGTCAATAATAACTGAAGAAAGTTCCTGAAACTGCCTAACTTTAGGAGGCTTGCATTCAGACCTTGGGATCTTTCCATTGAAACCTCTGATGTCTTCATAACGTTGTGCTGCTCTCTTGGCAACGAGCTCATAATAGTCATTTTTACCCAGCCTTTCATGCTGCAGGTCTTTTCAATCTTTTTGTTCTTCTTTTTCCCTCCAAAGCCAAATGCAACAGTAATAAAAGAAGCTGCCTCTCTATTCTATTTCTTTTGTGTGCCCGGTAAACAAGTGCACAAACACCACAACAAAGTGAAAGACAGAGAGGGAAGCAAATCCTTCCCAGGTCCAGCTCTACAAGCTGCAGGATGGGAGATGGCTTTTTTTTTCTCATTGTTGGCACATTCGAATATTCCAGCAGCATCTTTTCAAGCAGGCGTTGTTTGCAGGCAGCCTCAGTGGGGGGTCCTCAGAAGACAGCGCGGGCCTGAGCTCTGATCAATAATTTGTCGCAGGAACACCGCTCGCAGTCGGAAAACTACAGGCTGCCAAGCTCACAGCCCTCTATGATGGCTCTACAGAGGGCTGTGTGATCCAATGGATAAATACATTTGCCGTTTTCCTTTCCACCGATGGAGGAGGTCTGTGAAGAGAGCCAGTCCACAAAACTCGGTTGGCTTGCCGTTTGTGTTTCATTCCTGGAACCATGCTCTCCATGTTGAGTCACCCTTGCAATCCATTTTATTCAATTTTATTCTCACCTCATGCACACTACATAAAAATACAAATATTTCAGCAGAAAATTGCTGGGTGTATTCAGGTCACAGTTGAGCTTAAATTTCCAGCTATCAGAAAACACTGGTGCTGTAACTGCCTCCAAAATCTTCAGATACTTTACCACTTCAATATTGGAATCACTTCAAGTTAATAAAGTAATAAAGTTAATAAAGCAACTCCACTGAAGACACGCTGAATGTCGGCATGGAAAAGCATGATGCATAGCAACTGCAATGAAAAGTATCATGTATGTTCAGTTTAATGTATCTGATAGAATGTAACCCAATCCAGAGAACAACTGTTTGGATTTATTTAGGAATCTTTGAGGCTATACTCCACAGTGATATAGAAAAAAACTGAATCAGACTTTGCTTTGAAGTTGAGTTTCTGCTTCCAACATGTCACACAAAGGACATTTTCCATTATTACATTTTGAAAGAGGCACTCCAAGCAATTCTGTTAACGATTCTTAGAATTATTTGAGTGTAGGATTTTTATATTAGGAATTGTGCGAGATATCTTGCAAGTGTGTGGAAAGAAGAGTCAGTATCTTATAGCAAAAAAAAACATAAAATGTTTATAAAAATAACTGAATTGACATTATGGCTTTCTCTCGATTACCAAAGAAGTTCAGCCTGTGATTTCATTAGTAGTAGAATCATAATGTTTTACAATGCCTGGGCAGAGAGAGATCTGCTGTCTGATAGATGAGGAGATTAAGAATTAAAAGAACGGTCAGGAGTCATTGTCAGCTTTTGTGATAGTACAGTATGTCCTTGTCGCAGTGTCTTTATTTTAGGTTTTCAGATGACAAGATAAAACACCCTTAAAATTCTTCAAATAATGACCAAAAACGTCTTGAACAAAATGCATTTTTTCTTTCAGTGCACAGTGAGTCAACGAAGGCTCCTTCCTTTCATCATCATTGACAGCAACCCTGTCTCCTTGGGTTTGAATTGGCTTGCAAGGCGGTGTGTCACCCCCAGTGCTTGCCAATGGCTCCTGTTGTCCCCGCTTTTGTGTTTTGCCAACAGTGGTGGCAGAGGCAAATTGAAGAGAGCTAGGGCCATCTGCTGAGGCCATTCACGCCATTGTGTCCCCTTCTGCCTTTCTCCCGGTCTGCTTTACTTATTATCCGTAGCTCGACACAAAAGCACTGAAGGCTAATTAGGAGAAGAAACTGCAAATGTGGCAAGGAGGGGGGCAGGGTTGGAGGGAGATTTGGGGTGCTGAAAGGGGATTCTTTCTGTCACCTTGGCCCGCCCAAAGAGGCAGGAATGTGTCACAAGACGTGCCGAAGAGAGCCCAGTGTTCTCCTTTAAAAGCTTTTTCTTCTTTGTGGCACTGTGAAGAGAAGAGGGAGGCTGTGCATGCCTCATTAGAGACTCCTGGCACTTCATTAAGAGATAGCCACCTCCGTGTTTGGGTCAGAAGGAGAGAGCAGCCTCTGTGTTTGGGCCCCGCGCTTCACCCACTCAGCCCATTCAAGGCCCAAGAAAGGAGAAGTCTTTTGTTTTCTCCTCTCCCTCCTTTTCGCCACCCTGGCCTTTTATTCTGTGCCACTAACGAGGACTCCAACGGAAGAGATACAGGGTTTTAATTGGGTTTCAAGGTGACAAGGCTGAGAGTTGGCTTTCATTAAAAGCGTACGTGTGTGTGTTTGTACACATAAAATAAACTGTTTAAAAATGAATAGAGCTCCCTGAACGGGATGGAGGAGAACAAAGGACACACCGAGCACAGTTTCCCAACTCTTCCACCACACAACCCCAGGAGTGCTAAACACAGACCACCAAGCATGGGACTTCTGCTCAGTGCTACAACACTGTTAGTTCAGCAATTATTTATTTTAGAGTGTGCTAATTAGTTCTGAACTAAGAAATAACTTTTCTTGACAAGTCACTAGAACCAAGCTATTGAGAACAGAAAAAAAACTAAATTAAAACTCACTGCAACTCGGGGGTTCCTAAATAAACAGATATGAATTTGATGAATTACAAACAGATCAAATCATCCTTGCTTTACATTATAGCAGTCCCACAAAACTGATAGTTATCCTTAATTCTAAAATTGAAGTTAAGTCATTCAGTATATACTGTACTGTAATGTTGGTAATCTTGAAAACATTGCTGATAGTGTCCACACAACTTAAATGTAATGATTATTACAGATTCTGTTGATCTAATAACTCCAATTAAATACAATATGTAAAATGTGTTTTATTTTGTTTATACAGTATGTATTCCAATAAAAACGTTCATCTTGACAATGGAGTAACCAAATCACTACTGTTGCTTCTTGCGGCCGTATAAAATTTCTGTAAGAATCTTTAGAATTACAGTATTGTTATCATTCTCTTTTCCAGCTTATTTTATATCTTTATATCTCCTTCCTCAAATTTTTTTTCGTCGTTGATATGGGATTTTCATTGTGTGCAGCCAGCATTCCCCTAAAATATAACTGCCTACTGCTTAAAGCTTCTCCAAGGGAAGAAGTTTGAAATAAATTCACTGCTCCAATTTCTTCCACGGAGAAGTCTCTTATTGATTTTCCTAAAGATTAACTAGTCCTGCTCTTGCCGTCTGAAAGGCCATTGATCTAGTTTTTTTTACCCTTTTCTCTACCCACCTTTATTTACTGGGACCCTAATTAAACAGGTAACAGAAAGGGGGAGGTAGGGTTTAACAAGACTGAGACACCATTAAAGGCTGGTTTGTCATCAGGATGCTAAATATGCCATTTCAGCACACTATTGAAGTGGATGATTCGCGATTGATATTGCACAATGCACACAAGAAAGAGAAGCAAATAACACCGCATAAGAGCGCGTGTATATTACGTTTATATTCACACAGTACAGACTCCCATGTGGTTTGGAAAATAACACACTTTCTTTTAACACGCTGCTGGACTGTCCAGTTTCTGAGGGTCTGGACTGAGAGCACTTGCGGACCTGCACTCCTCTTTAAAAAAGTACATGCTAACAGAAAGATACCGAAATTGATAGAAACGTAACAGCCTTTTTTCCGTTTGCGTTTTGTTTCCTTCTGACAGAAACAGAAATGGAAAGCACGATACTATGACTAATCTTGCAGTGCAATAGAATCTTCACAATTCCTCTAACTACTCGTGCATTGAGAGAAGAAAAGAGGTCTGTTGTTGTGAAGCTCCATTGCTTTATCTATTGCCTGGAGGCTGTATACTCATCCCAGAGTACCTCCTCCCCCGATTCTTGCGAGAGTGCAGCGATTCGTAGGGAACATGAGTGTACCGCTCCACTGTCTGCACACACTGCCACACGCAGATCACGAGCATTATGCATAAATAACATGGCAATGATGAATCGGCACTTAGGCCCATGGAACCACACTCAATCAATGGGCCGTGAGTCTCCTTTTCCCTGACAGACTGCTGAATGTTAAATAAAGTTATTTGAATATTTGTAATATTAATGCCAATGTGTCAAAAGCCTGGTGAAGCTGAACGCTCCGAAAATATCATCTAATGTCCCTGATCTGCATAATGGAATAAACATAGCAGGAACAGCTTTGGGAGAAGGAGAGGAGAAAAGAGACCTGTCTACCTGGGTGAAATCCCTGCAGAAGAATGACACAGAGCAAAGGAGCAGTCAACAAATACAGCAGGAGGATTAGTCCGTCCCAACAGTTTTAGAGGCACCAAAACCAAAAATCTGGAATTCTGCCTCACTTTTTGTTGTGTAGTTAACATACTAAATAGCTGCAGTGTTTAAAGTTCTTTTAATTCCCATGTGGTCTTTGAATGTATGACAGCATTAATTAAAAAACGACTGTATAACCAGTAGAGTAATATATTTTGGCTTTTGCTAATGAAGACCTGTTTTATATACTAAAATACTGTACGTAGCATAACATGTGAATTCTTAAATTATGTGTATCATCTGAAAATTACACCTGAAAAGTAATAGCATTTTCTTTTTGCTTTTGTACTGTACATCAAAATAGGGCACACTCGGGATTTATGGAAAACCACACTACTGCATGATCCCTTGGCCCCAGAGAAAGCCACAAAATTACAAAATGGAGAGAAATTGCATAATACTAAGTGTGAGAATAAAGCCCCCCGATTCAGTCCCTGCCCAATATCAAGACTGTCTCAGATATTAATTCCCTTGAGTCTAAATCAAATGATGCCTCTTACTTTTCGTGATTCTAATTCCAGATCAATGGGTGTTACTCATTTCTAAGCATTTAAATAAAATGGAGAATGCTGCATTTACCTCAATAACCATTATGTTAGTTACAGCCATAAAACAACTCTTATCGACAAAGAAAGTGGGTAGTAAATTGGACAAAGATTGCTTATAAAAGTGTCCAGTAAAAGGCTATTTGCCATCCAACAAATCTTTGCTGTCCATTGAAGTCCAATTGTAATGCAGCAGATAAGACAGCTACATATTTATACCCACCATGGGTTCCTCTTCAGTCTCGTAGCCAGTACTGATTGTACTGAGAAAGTTCCCCTGAAACCCCTCGAAATTACAATTTAGAGTAGCCAGTCGAGTTCATCAGAAAGTCACACAAACTTGGGGAGAATTTGTTGAGGTGTTCAAATACTCGATTGAACCCAGAGCACATAAACTGTGAGGCAGTAGAATTAGTCACAGTCCTGTTTCCTCGACTTCTCAATATTTTGTTCGTGTCCATTTCAAAGTAACCAATAGATTAAGTATAATGTTTGTAAAGGTTTTCTGTTTCGTAATTTCTATTCTAACTTTATTTTTAAGACGTTAAGTATAAAGTATAAAAAGGATTATTTGCGCATGAATGGAATTTTTGTCATCAGATGTACAGTAGCTCTCAATATGACTTACTATTATTTAGTACAAGGACAAGGGACCTTTTTAAAAAAAAATAACCAGCACTTTAAGAGGCTTTCTGAGTCTGCAAGATCCTTATTGTGTGGATCAGCACACAGTGTACAATCCAAACAAAGAGTTTACCTCTGTCAGCCAAGCCTTCTGTTGTATGTTTTGGACAGCCTGTTCTGAAAGGACATTAACAAGCAATTAAATATTACACAGTGCTTTGGACAACAAGGCACAGTAAAACTTTCTAAATAAATCCATCTGCGTTTTTATGGACAAACAGAGAATTTAGCACATGAGAGGTGAAAAAAGGAGGGGGCAAGTGAGGGGAACGATTACAAGCCATGCTGACAAAAGAAGCCGAGGCCTTTTAATGTGACATCCATTGCCTATTTTCATGATTAATTATGCTTTATGAAAGCCAGGCTGATCTGTGAAATTCTTATTAAATACCTGACAGATGCAAGCTTGGCACAAGCTGCATGTCAGATTTAAAGCTCTAGCAAATTCTCTCTCTTGCTCTTTCTTGTGTTGAGCAAGTATTTTTTTTTTAATTTCCCCCACTGCCACGTTTGTCACTTCTGACATGTGACTGACAGGTCTGGATATTGGCAGTAGTGGCTGCTAGCTCATATTCAGAGATGAGCGGTAGGTCGATACATTTTAAAACTGATGAGACGGCTGCTCGGGTGCTGCATTAAAAGCAACTGAGGCAGTAAACTGTGAGAGCTCAGTGTTGCTCCTTTGGATGAATGTCATCATGCTGCCAGGAAACACTCAAACTGAGGTCATCTCTGCCCATGAACAGCCTCGCCGGGACACCCTCGGCAGGAAAAAAAATGTTCCCCACTGAAGCCCATAAGCTTTCAGAGCAATCAAATACCAGACAATTCCATAACTGCTACATTTCTTTCTAGCAGATAGATTTAATTTGGATGTGAACACCAAGTCCCCTGTCCAACTTTCAGAGATTTTCTCAAAAAGCATTGCCAGAGTATAGGTATTCGATTATGATTTCTTCTATCATTATTAATTTAAAATGCTTGACTTGGAGAGGCTCTGATAAGTCTCTTTGACAAGTACTTTTTGCCTGTCACAACTTGAAAGTACCACCAGTAGAAAAAGTCTATGAACTGTGAATCAGAGCCAGATGTGAGGCCTACAAGATATGAATACTTCTTACTTTTCAATCACATGTGCTGTTAGAAATAATTCATCATTCACAATAAAAAACAAGGGGCAAAGTCGAAGATACAACACACATTCAAAACCACCTCAAGTTAATTTAGGGCTTACACATGAGTCTAGTAACTCTCCATGGAGTACAGAAATGCTATATTCTTATAGTCTAATTTCTTTTCACTTCACCAAAATTAAAAGTAAATATGGTCAGTGCTCTTGTCATTTTCATTTACAAAACAATAACTATGACTATATACTGAATGTATTTTAAACTATGTTAACCTATAAGACAACAACATATTATTAATGTTGACTAGACTTTTCCAAGCATTCATATCTGTTTGATACCAGTCTATTTCATTGCAATTCTGTACAACTGAGTTCACACTTCATACCTTCCTCTTTACTTACATCTAATCCAATCCTTCGGAAGGAATATTTCTCCAGTTTCAAGTTATTGGTCGTATTAGATTTCAATATAAAAATTCAACTAAAAGGTTCTTTATTCAATTTTGGAACTCTGGCACTCGCATTTTTTATACAGCACATTTTATTGTTTTAATATATACAGTATAACACACTCAAGCGGTGTTCCAACATCCAAAATACTTCAAGAGAACAATATCAAAATATGCCTCATGCTCACCAGAAAACTGCATAATTCACTTTTCTGAAATTTATGTCACAAATGTATCAATATACAGTATGAATGTATCAAACGTATCAACAGCAATCTTCTTCATTATATGAATTTCAAAATATGCCCCCTACATCTGTTAATAAAAATACTATTCACTTTTATTTAACATTAAGTTTATACCCCTCACTATATAAAATGTAGGGAATATCCATTTTAGGAAAATCCATAAATTCAGTGTTATTTGCATTAATGCTCTTATAAATCTCTCTAGTCTAGTCATACATTGAAGTACTTGTGTAAAGCAAAAATGTAAATACTAAAACCAGTATTTATAATTCAGAATTTTTGTACTGCAGGAATCTTCCCATAAAATATGGAAAATATTAACACATGTATTCACTCTAACAAGAAGGAGATGGGGTCTATCAAACTGTCTTTTTGCTGCTGGCAGGCTCTGTCCTGTCTACTAAATAGAGTAGGAAAGAAAACTCACAATTTCCCTGTGGTTGTGCTCAGTTCTCCCACATGTCACCCTATCAGGGATTTCCAGTTGACAAAACAAGAGTCTCTTGTACCTCAAAAAAAAAAAACTCTCGTAGAGGAAATAGATTCTCACAAAACCATGTCCGCAATTTATGAAACCAACAGCAGTACAGAGCAACGGAGGCTCAATTATTGGAGAGCAATGGGCTTCCAAGTGTGTCAGGTTTGTGCTTGGGCGCCTGCAAGCAGACAATCTCATCCTTTGCAGCTGAGTGGTATGCCACTCAGGGACTGATTTAAAGACATGTACCGCTATGTGTGCAAGCTTCCCAGATATACAGTACTGTCTCCTGTGTCAACATCAGTGAGACTGAGGGAATTAAATTCTGGGGACCAGACAGCTAAACCTTACTTTGACTCACTGTATCTCTTCTAATGGGACACTATCAGTGCTGCTACTCTAAGTCGCTGCCACCCTGCCCTATACCAACTTCAAGTTTTGCCTAGTTTGCCTTTTATTATTCCATCCCCAGATTTGATTAAAGGTAGGCTAGGACTATAAAACAGGGGGTCCTTTCTTTTTAAGGTACAGTACAAGAAGAAGGTTCATCTATCTATCCAGTTTTTAACCGCTTCTTTCAAGTCAGGGTTGCAAGGGAGCTGAAGTCTATCCCAGAAAGCAACAGGCCCATGGCGGGATACACCCTGGATGGGACCATCACAGAGCAGAGGCACGAATACAGACATACACACACTCAAATATAGAGGCCTGGAGTACACTATACACTTATACCAGGCCCAATTTTCCCAGAAGCCAATTTATTTAGCAGTATGTCTTTGGACTGTGATAAGAAAGTGGAGCACCCAGAGAAAACCCATGCAAACTCAGTGAGAACGCATAAACTCCAAACAGATAGCACTCCAGGTCCAGAACTGAACTCAGGGCCCCAGTGCAGTGAGGCAGTAATGCTAACCACTGAACCATTGTGCTGCCTGATCAAGATTCACATACAGAAACTACAAAAGTAGGGATGTCAGTCCCTCTTGACTGATGGTATTTGGTCTGGATTCATGCACACAAAGGCTCTTCCTGAGAAAAGTCACATAGGAATGTGACGCACTTTGGAAACCTCCAATAAAAAAAATCAACAGGACAACCTATAAGCTTTAGAAAGGAAAAGGCAATTTCAAGAAATGCAAAGCAATGCTGAAGGGAATTGCTATGGAAGTGAAATTATACTGCAACAAAGAAGCAGAAACTAAAAAGCCATTATTCAGTCTTGTGATTAATTTTTTTCTTCTCTTAAGTCCGCTCTCATACCCCCTACTGCTGTTGCCATTAAAGTAGCGAGTAAAGACAGCACAAGAGCGCATGCCCCAGCAGGGAGTCTAATTTAGGCACCCAGTAGACTGGGACGTCTAGTGGATCTCAGTGAATTAGCTGTGCTACACTATTTCATTCTCAAAGGGCCTTTGTGATCTTCAGCTGGAAAAACTGAATTCATGCACTGGGGAGAAAACAGTAGAACCCCCTCATTCAGAGCAACATTTGTGATATGGACCAATTGTTTCAAACTGGGGAAAAAAACAGAATACAGAGCATGAATCTTTATGCTTACCTACTTCTGAAGTAAAGAAAATAATATTTTCATTCAAATTGCAAATAAAATGCACAAAACCTCTCACCATATAAACTGTCAGATTACCACTGAGACACAAAAACAGTGTCTATCATCAGGTACTGTAGTTAATTCTGTTTGACCAAAATATTATAATGATCACAAAGAATTCCGACATTGGACACCAAAAATTACACACAGAAACCCCCAAATCACTCAGCCTGCTTAACCCCATGTTCCATATTGGGTATGTGAAAGCTGGCTCCTGAATATGTGTCAGGATTCTACATAAAGAACAAGAGAAATACAGAGCTTCACAACTTGACAATTAGGCTGAATAAATTAATAGCATTATTTATAAAAGGGAACAAACCCATTTTGTATTACAAAGATTATACTATATAAGTGAGAAAGTGAAAGTTTAAGAAATGTGCGTACTTATAATTAAAATGTTCTGTAATTCAAAAATGTATTATGAGAGCCTCAGTAATACTGAACCTGTTTGTACAAAGTAAAGATTCAGGAAGTAAAATTGGCACTTTAGATCTACTGTAAATTACTGTAGTCAAATATCCAGCATTGCTTCAAATTATTACTGTTTTCATCTCACAAATATATGAATGACAACAAAAGAGTCAGATAATTTCTTCAGTACTAAAAACAATGAGCTTCAGAATGCCCTAGGGGTTTGGGTTTTTTTGCCCTTGAGTTCTTTTTAGGACCTTCTAATAATCGTTTTTACAATTAACCCTGTGGCGAAAAAAAAAAGCAGTAACTTTCTAAAAATATTGTTATAATATTTATTCAAGTAGATTGTCAAAACCTAGCTGTAGGTTTGATCTGATGTATTAGTTCTGCATGCATTGTAAAAGGAGGTTTAAAAAAAAATAAGGCATCAATCAAATTTGTGTCTAAAAATGGACAAATTAGCAACTTACTGAAACGTGGAGACCTTCTTTCAACAACCACAATACCATTTTTGATTGTATGACTTCTGGCTATTTGTGTTGAAAAAAAAGTTATCAATACTATACCCTCAATTTGGTAAGTACCTTAACACATGTGCTACTTTAAGTCTGAATAATACATGAAACATTTCAGAATGAGTATGTTTCCTACACTGAGGGCAGAATGGTCATTAAGAATTAAAACATCATGGCTTCTTTTCTTTTTCGGGTGTGGACTATCTCAGACAGTAATATATGAAAAGGCCTGTGAAACAATGAAACAATGGGTATTAATCATTTATATTAAACAGTAAAATCAAATGTACAGTATTGCAAAACTCACTAAAGCACAATACAATGTCCTCCATTTAAAATGTTGATATACTGTAATCTTTTCTAACCTTTGGCATTGCTTATAACTAAACTCAAGCTAAGTGATTTTATCTGCATCCTCATTGGTTGTACCTGAGTTTTAAGGGATACCTAAGCAATCTGTGGGAGAATTCTGCAAGTAGTACAGAAATACAATACAATCAGGTGAAATTAGGAAATAAAAAACGGAACCTACAGCTGCTTTTGAGACACTTAGATTTATATCAGATCAAACCTAAAGCTTAGATAGCCACTTGGAAAGGGTAGGAGGGAAAACTGGCACTGTTTGCTTGTTAGACTATTTTGTGAGGAGCCGTTTCTTCTGTGGAAGAATTATAGCTTGGTGACAACAAAAAGAAAGCAAGAGGACATAAAAAAGATTGGTGTTGTCTCACAGAAAAGTCTGTCCAGGTTGCTGGCAGAGAAACTCACTTCAATGATTTGTGCACATACAATATAAACATAAATAAACACGTATTGATTATATATATAAATGTAAGTTTAAACTATATTGTATTCCTCTGCCTGCTAGAGACATACAGTATTAGGTAATTCATTGTTTGTTTACCACTGGATCAGAGTCAAAGTCTACTTTTTATTTGTTGTTTATTGTTTTTAATTTAGTACTATTTGTTTAGTAAAGGATGGTCCTTAATAAAATAAAAATACTGGCACAATGTATGGAAAAAAACATTAAGTGTCAAAAAGTGGAAACTGTCAAAAGATTAATCCTGATATTCTCTACAAATTACAGTATGTAACCAAATTGCATGGATGAACACTTACAGTAAGAGTTGCATAAAAATTAAGAGCTACATGTTCAAACCTGTGTTTTGCAGTTCTAAATTCAGACTTAATTATGAAAGCAGAAAATAGTAAAAACACAGTACAGTTGAAAAACTAAAGTTTTTTTTAATTGTATCATATTCATTAAATATCATATTTATCCAAGTGGGGCTGAAGTCCCAGAAGTGTCTGGAAAACTTTGCTCTCATCATCTGAAATGTTTAACCAATTTATTGCTTTTAATATTTTTCATTGACATCACAATTACAATCAATCCACTCCAAGTTAACTTTTATTTCTGTTTGACTGGGGTCCCTAAGGAAAACAATATACTGAAAAGAGATCTCCCAACTGCAAAAAGTCAGAGATTTCCTGCTGTACGTTATGACCATTATCGATTCGTTCAAGAACGAGATTTCCGTCCACCTGCCAACAGATTACTGTAATCAGTATGTCAATAATAGTAGAAGTCACCTACAGCTAGTTCTCTCTAAGGTCAAAGAAAGATTTCCTCAGGATATCTGGATTTTTTTCCAAATCGCAAAGGGCTGCTTTTTAATATTGATCAGATAGCCATCGATCTCTCTTATCTGCTTTCAACAGAGGCTTGGCTAGTGCTGAAGGGAGCACATATGATGAAGGTCTTGAAGGAGTAGGAAATGTCATTTGTAACCTTAAGCATGGATACTTTTATGGGTTTAATGTATATACACCATACTTGTCTAAGATGAAGGTGAGTACTGATGAAGAGCCCTACCATTCTCCTTTATTGAAAAAAAAGAATGAATCACTTTTTCACAAATCAAATGCCTCAATTGCTCTCAGTAATAACAAGAAAAAAAGCATTTAGGTAGTGCTTCAACTTTAACCACGGCCACTGCTCACATATCTTGTTAAAGTGCCAAAACAACTGCGAGGTGTTTTTATTCCTGCTACAATTTGTGAAGGAGTTGACAGAGATATGCTGCAATTTATTGTCAGCAGTAAGGTGAGTCTCAGATAAATTCTCTTAGCTGGGGTAATTGGAATAGCTGACGTCCCTGCTGATTAAATCGGTAGTCAACAACATCACGAGTAATAGCATCTATCAAGCAAAAACCAATGGCTACCACAGGTTTTTCTAAACTGATGTCCAAGCATACACTACTGTACCAGAGCCAAAACAGCTTGTTTACTAAACAACACTGCCTAGGTGAGCCTGATAACATATGGCCATTTAGATTGATTGTTTTCTGAGCCCTAATACATCTCACTGGCTTACTCTACACAGCTTCTTTATTTTAGTGCATTACATATTGTGTAGAGCTGCATTAAATGACAAGCTCCATTAGAATAATAACGACTACACAGTTAAAATAATGTGTGACTTACTGCTCTTACGTTTAAGACTTTGTTTTCTTTAACATTGCTTCCAGCTATGCTAAGTCTTTTTTCTTTTACAATATTACAATACATTTCTTATTTGCTGGACATTTGCTTCATACTGAGATTTGACAGGTAGGCATGACCTGAGATGGTGTGGCAGCTTATCCCCAGAACAAAGAAATGGTACCAGCAAATGTTTTAATTCAGTGGTACGGACAGTTTATAACATGAACAGGAATAACCTCTGAAGACAAAGTTGTGTTATAAATTCTGGTCTCGTTCTCATCATGGAGAAGCAATCTTCTAACTTGAAAAAAAAACTGAAATTACAAAACATAGATTTATCTCAATATAGGTTCAAAGGAACAAAGGACAAAATTCTGTTTTGCAATCACACACATTCCAGATGGAGCATAGAATTACAAATCAATAGTTTCCCCAGCGATTCTTTTTCATAAGGCAATGAGTTGTTGTGTACGAAACAAAATAATCATTTACATAAACTCTGTGTAACTAAGAATCATTTTCAGAATTTAATGGGAAAAGGTGGACCTTGGCTGTCAATGCATATGCATTTATAATGAATTTTACACATAAAATGACAGAATAACACACCTTACCTGTTAGAGCACACATTTTGATTTGAAGTAGAAAATACAGCAGTAGGAAACTTCTGCTTAATTCACAGTTATTCTTACAATATCACTGATTCAGCAACAATTCAGAGCTTCAGCAGAAGACAGGAAGACAGGAGACAAGGGGTTCTAAAAAGGTTACTGTTTTATTTTTATACTCAACCTCTTTGAGTGTCAGGAATGAAAAGAGAGTCTTACCTCTGCACTCATTCCCATTATCTGGTTCGTAGCCAGCTTTGCAGGTGCAGCTCCCAATGGGCACCATCCACTCGCCATCCCCATTGCAGTACAGTTTAATGGGCACGTCCACCTCCTCCGAGTTGGTGATGCAGGTACCTCGTGCAATAACCAGTGAGGTGCTCTCAGCGCCTGTCATGGTCTCAGGGAAGATAGCGAAGTTCTGCACAATACTGGGGCACTTCTTGTAAAAGACACGGACAGACAGCAGGGACATGCAGGCACCATAGTCCTGGAAGGCCAAGTAGAAGCCATTCTTGGTGAGGGGGCCAAAACTGCGCACCTCGGTGTTGACCTTCATCAGCCGCCCTCCAAAATCTACCTGCGAGAAGCTCTCGTCGGCCGCAATGGTGTCCACTTTGAGATAGGGAGCCTCCGTCCAGAAAGCTGTGCCTTTGGTGGCGATGACTGAATCTGTCTCATAATAGTAGAGGTTGAAGGTCTCCTTGCAGGAGCCGGGCACGTTGGGGATGCTGCTGCAGTCACGGACCGTGAAGCGCATCTCCACGTAGATGCGCTGGGCACTCCTGCGATCGACGAAGGTCGTCAGCAGCCAGTTGTTCTGGCTGGACTCGAATACATTGCAGACCTGGTAAGTGCGGATTGTGTTCAGGTTCTCGTCGTACCCGCTCACTTCTTCCCACTGTGGGGGAGAGAAAACAGGCGATATGAGACAAAGGAATCAGCCCGAGCACTTACTGCCGCCACTTCTCTCTGTCCTTGTCTGTTGGACAACATGTTAGAATTATTGTAAGGAGGAATGTAGACAATGACTGTGCCTACTGCTCCATAAAAAACAATTAGGCAAGTGTCATCTGTGGAGTTAATGGTGAATTAAGTGACATGCTCAGTTGCTGCAGTTCAGAAGGTCAATGTATGATGTGTAGTTCTTACTAAGAAAAATCATGTTCTCATTCTACTAGAATTCCCTTTTCATTCTTTCCTCATTCTTGTTTCTTAACTTTCTGATGGTTCTATAACCATATGACAAAGTTTACAAAGACAAGTCTTTAGCTCATATCACCAATTCAAGACACAGACGTAATTTTGATAAATGGGGCCTCCATTTCTGCCATTTTCCGTCTGTTTCTACTTCACTCGAGAAGCAGATTCCTCAAAGGACTTGCAGAGGAAAGATTAAAGTTATCTCCCAGATTCCAATTTTAAAATTCACCAAGAACCACATTTGATTTCCTTTCTGGATCAGTAAATGTAAACACCGAATGTGTACTTAATCATCCACCATCCCATTTTCAGTCAATTTTTCCTGGTGAGGGTGAAGGTGATAAATGTACTTACCTTTGATCAATAAGTGATTACATATCCTATCATTGATACACTTCTTTGATAGTTTTCTTCTGTAGTGACTATATTGTCTAGACATTGACCCAGTGACCATTAGAAACCCACTTCGTTTTAGAACACTTGATTTCAACCTAGAAAGTACCATAATCTGGAGGAAAAAAAGACAAGAACTTTAGAAGTTCTACTTTCTAAAATGTAACTGTTCCTAGCTGCAGTTTATTGGAATACAATCCTGCAATTATCTTAGATGTTGTACAGTTGAAAATTTTCTTGTCTAGACATGATTTTGCATTGACTCTGTGATTAGATGATTGACTTTATGTATTCTGAAGGTTTTGCATTCCAAATTCAAGAATACTGTATGTAGTATTGAATTGCACTTAGACAAAATTGACTGCAAAGTACAAATAGCATTGGAGACTAATGGAGTCTTTTTAAGATAGTTACATTCACAGTACTTTAACCGGCATATTAGGATTTGTATGAGTTATAAGTACAGCAATACTATTCCTGCCAGACCATTAAATCGAGCTGCTCACTTTGGTATCAGGCTAGCCACTGTTAACAGACCACTTTTACACTGCTGTAGCTGTAAAGCAATCACTGGAATTATGCACTGTGTGCAATATGTTAAAAAGAGCTCCTCAGAAATACTGGAGCATAAAAAGGAACATTAACAGTTGCAAGGCCTGAGAATGGATATACAATATTTCTCTGCTTAGAAATAAGAGAAAACTGCAGCACACAACTGGGTGGGGCGATGCACTGCAGCCATTTTACACTAGCATTCCCACTTTACTGCTGATCATGTGGAGAAGTGAGAAATTGCTTCACTGACTGAATCGAGAGGGGAACTTTAGGAAAGCCAGGTTGTACAACCCAAGATTGGAATTCAGCCAGGACAGCAGGGTTAACACCCCCCTTCTTTCAAAAAAAGCTATGGGACCTTTTAATGAATAGTCAGGACCCCATTTTAATGTCTCATTCAATGGACAGCATCTAGAGTTTAGTTCCATTCAAAATGCTGGGACATCAGTTTGGAAATTCTGGTCCAGAGGAAAGAGCTCCATCTACTGGTCCACTGACACCACTTGCAGCAGCAACCTATGAAGCTGGTAAACAACTGTGGTAAACAAACATCTTAGTGGCAGGCAAATAAATCTTGTTTATGGAAATCCAAAACTGAGCATATTTTTTTTGTTTTCCTGCTGTTGGCCATAATGTATCTCCATCCTAATCAGCAGTGACACTGTTACTGCTGAAGGTCAGCCTGGCAAAGCACAGCTAAAATGCTCTACTTTTTTCATTTTACAATAAATCCGGAAATTCTCTATTATTACTGTTCAAACAGTAGATGTTCACTGAAAGGTGCTAAATTATAAAACCCCCTCCTTCCTCTCTACTATTGTTTTAACACCACATTCTGATTAACTCCTAATCCACTTCAGTTGCTTTCTCCACTATGGATAATTATTTCATAATCTAAGATTACTTTAAACATAATGCCTCATCAATCTATACACTCAGAATAGCAATACAGTCTTGTTTTAACAGACTCAAGGATAGGTTGAGAAATGAACCCAGGTCGACTGTTCTTCTGGTTTCCCATCCCTTTCTTTTGTCCAGTTTTCGTTTTAATGTTGAAGGTTTCTAAAGGTCTTGTCATAATCTGTCCAGAGTGCAACAAATCTATAAGTAAACCATCAACATAAAACATATATAATCCTGAGGGTTAGCAGACACACAATCCTTAAATCCAACTGCAACAGTCTCACTTAACAAGTGAAAACTCAAGAGGCCTCATTAACGTGAACACAGGACTTCATATTATATGCTTAAAACAGGAAAGAAAAAAAGGCTTTGGCACAGAAGCTCAAAAATGAAACGAAGAGCAGACCTCATTACTAGGATTTAGGACATAAGGATGGGAGCCTTTTTTAGGCAAGGGATTCTGAAAAGAAACTGGAATCCTAGTTAGCTGGAGTTTAGATCAGCCTACTTTTCAGAACCTCAGCAGTAGTGACTGGTGGAATGACAACAAGCCAAGAGATAATAGCCCTTCACAGCTTTTCTAGCAATCAATGGGTGCATGAGAGCAGGGACTGTCGCTAAGGAGATGATATATACCTTTGATTATGTAAAGCTGCCAGCAGAGCACATTCCGTCATCCCACGAGTCACCAAAAAGACAGGCAAAGGGAATGAATTACTAATGTATGTTTATATATGCTACAGGGCACAATAGCAGGCGTTTCTTGTTATGAGGAGTCTTAACTCCACAAAAGCAGCTTGGCTTTTTCCTTTGTTTCATGACAGATAATCAGCCAGAATAATAGTTTTGAATATTCATTTTTACAGAATCCTTAGCATGCTAAAAAGTTTTTAGTTTTGAGGGGAAATAAGCCCTTGACTTTTGTATTTGTCTTTTAGAAAGGTGAAGCTGTATGAATTGAAGAAAATCTGTGGCCTATTTTTCTTTCTTAACCAAATTTAAGGCAGCAGACAGTACTATGGAATAATACAAACCTCAACAGCAGCAGGTGCAGTGAGGATATAAATTAAGTGTAATGGGAACAATAATATCAAGGCTGTGGAGAAAGGGTTTCACCACCCTTTATTAAATATGTGAGAAAAAAGAATTCAGCTTATGCTCCAGATCTATATAAAACATATGAAAAAAGATACAATATAAATGAAATATCTACAGAAGTGAGGGAATTTCTTACAACACAATGTTTGTTTTTTGTTCATTAGCCAGAAAACATTTGCAGGCAGCAACACAAAAACATATTTTCATGATATTATGTACAAACACTGAAAACAGTTTATATTTAGACAGACTCCACACCTATCTGTATTTCCTAAAACAAGACTAATTGCTGCAACTTGTTCTTGATTTCGTGAATGTATGCTTTAAATTCTGCATGATATATTGAAATCTATTGGCAAACCCAGATACATTTCAAGATGTAGGACCCAGAATTAAACATTTTCTAGCAAACAGAAGGGAAATTAGACTATTTCATCCTCAAAAGCTCCTAACAGTGAATAGAAAAAAAGAAGAGAGTAACTGCCATTTGGATATCTGCTTCCATCAGCATTTAATGGTATAAATCATTTATTCCAGTTTCTGCCGTATAAAAGCTCTATTTTCTTCACAAATACTGGGCAGTATGTTGAGAACATGTCGGCTTAAGCACACACAGATTTAATGCTGATGAATACAGAAAATAAAACCTTACTACTTATGTACAGTACTCATTATTGTTATCGTACAGTAGCTAAACATGCTGGCATTAAGAACTTTAAATATAAAAAACCTCCACTAACAGTTGTTTGGCTGTAATGGTGGGGTGGGAATAGGAAGTTGTATGAGCTGGCATGATTAATGAGTTTACAGAAATCCAAGGCACAAACGAAGCCTCTTTTGTGTCTCTTGCTATCTCCTCGCCTTTCTGCCGAAATGACCATTTATCAGAATTAGAATGATCTGTCCCTTTCAACACCGGCCATTAATATACTGTGTAACAGAATGTTCTGTACCAAGAACTGTTCATTTGTCCCGCCCATGATGCTGGTAATATTTTACAACCCAATGACGGCATTTAAATAATAAACACTGCTATCATTATGGTTGCTATATTTCAATTCATGAAAGGGAAAGACAGTGTTACATGGAGGAAAATGTGAAAAGTATGGCTCTGCTGTGCATGTGTCCAGCAGATACCACCGTACAACAAAACAGTCCTACCCACACAGCACAGACATAATAGAGATATGTCAAATGGAGAGTGATGAGAACTTATAATAGTGTTCTGTACTGCGCCTGTCACACAAACACAACCACTTGCCCAGATTGCAAAGAGGATTAATGTCTGTAATTTAGCTACAATTATATTAGCCCTAAGTGCATTGGGACAAAAAAAGCTTTGAGAGTTAGTCCACGGCAACCTCAATTTAATTTAAAAAATAAGACTGACAAGTTACACTCCTTATTAGGCCCTTTAATTCATAAACAAAGATACAAAAGACCTTCACATTAAAATCCCAGTGAAACCACACATAGCTGCTGGAACGCCTCAAAAGAAGGTGTTTCGAAGGCATTAGAAATGCCATTAAACCAAAACAATAGTTCTAATTTTGAATCTTGAATTGACTAGGATAAAAGTATACTTCTAAATACTGTAAATTTATGTTATTGTATGTTTCTTACTGAGGTGAAGACAAATTATGTGCTTTGTGCTTTTTCTATTTTGAGATTGCCTGTATCATTGCCATGATCTCCTGTGCATGCATGGGGAAATGGACTACAGTATAAATGCACTCCTAACATTTTTTAACTGCTATGTGACAGTTGTCTCGTGACTTATATGTCTAGGGACATTCAGCACACATGAGAGGAGCAATGTGTTTCTGCTGTGTTAGTGATGTTAGTTCAAACTCATTCATGGCTGTTAGGCCTCAGGCATTGCTGTTACGTGGCAAGATGAGACTGCCCTGGCCCATCCATGCTCCTCCCACCCTGGTGGTGAAGGACCAGCTGTGCTCTACAATATTTGGGGATCACAGTGAGAGCTGACCACTAGTACCACTGGCCCATTTTCCTGTTTTCTTAGCATGCAGTTTGCTGTTTCAGCAAATTAGTCTCAGCTGTCTACACTTTCTCAAGTACATGTTGCCAATGAGTGCGACTTTCTGTATCTGAGGGATTTTATCTATTTATCCCTGTTCTGTTTTTATGAAAGTCCTGCATTTTAAAGATCTATTAGCAGTGATTAGTTTCATTTTTATTTATTAGTTATAATGCTTTAAATTTAACTATTATAATGCTTTAAAATTTAACTATTACCAATAACATAGTAATAACATTTAATACTGTATGTTTATGTTTAAAATGGCTTAATGACAGATCCTTGAGCTACAGTCTTCTATAGTCTATTCTTGTAAGCACATTACACCCTTGCCAGTTTGTGAGAACACACTGGAGGCTGTAACATTATGTGCCTTTTAAAGAATACAGCATCTCCCCTGACACAGTCTAATTATACAGCAGTTGCACTGAAAATGGCAATTTAACAATAACCAAAAAGATAATTACTCTGTGTACTTCTTAATTGAAAGTGATACACTCTCTAATTATTTTCATTTGTTGAACAGCCTTCTTCTCAGACAGACACGTTGTGCGTCTATTGTAAGCATTATGCAATATGCCAAATAAACAGCATGTGTGTGCAATTTATATTCAGTTTGTTTCCATTACTTTTAAAACTAACCGTTTTGTTTTAATTAAAAATATACATAGAAACTTTGAATAAGAAGAAGGAATTTTAGATGGGGAAAGGGGTATCAGGATATCTGTGATACAAAGGTTCAATAATACTGATTTGATCAAGAACATAGAGAGCTCACTATAATCATATTCAGTGATTATATACTCATTTTAATATAGACATGTTTTGTGCTTCCCCTTATCAGTTGCTTAAAGGTATTTTTTTCCAACCAACAATTGTTAAGGCAGGAAACAGTGATCTCAAGGGTATTCAATACAATCTACTAAAAAATAAATCAGTTTTGTAATGCACAGCCATTCAAGACATCAATAAAAATAACTGCCCCGATTATCCATCGTCCGCTCTGAGATAAAGGAGTTCTCTAATGCTTATGTCAATTGTGTGTCCACTCATGACACCTTACTATGTAATGCTCACTCTCATTCACCCCAAGAATGGCTTATACTATTTCAGTGAAACATACTATTATGAAAATTGATTTTTATAAGACCACAACTCTCATTAAACATCCACAGACTCCCTTTTTCCCCAGTGTAAATAATGCATCAGTAGTGTTTACTTTTTGCTGATGTAAATATGGTTTAGCAGCAGCTGCACAAAGACAACACTGTCACACACTTGTTGTGTTTAGGCTAATGCCCAACTAGGACAGAGGCCAATTTTTAGCTGCTTTGTTTGCAAGCGAGGAATGAGACTTAAAGGAATTTCTTTAATCATTTCTATCATTCCATTTTTTTGCATACAGTATCTTATTCTGCATGCTCTGTGTGATCTCTCTTTCTGTTGTGATTGTTCTTGACCTTGTTCGATTGTGAGTAAAGTGAGGTGGGGAAATAAATTAGTGGCTCATAGTGATCTGAGGCCTGATGCTGAATGTGAAATGCAACTTGTGCAACAGAAATGAGGTTCCTTATTTCAGTGCACCATATATTTCTTTGAGGAGTCTTTTAACGCACTATAATAATTGAAATCACTATAGAAAAATATTTTTAAAATACTTAAAAATGTCAGATGTGGAGCTTCTTTATTATACTGCAATTACGATCTCAACATGCTGTAGCATTTTTTTCCCTGTCCTTGTCCATATACTAAAGGCAAATTATGTATCAAGAAAAATACAGCTTCAAATAAACTGATTGATTGAAAAAAGAATTGATCTATCAACCACAACACTTTGTTACCAACAAAACAATTTAGCAATGTTTTCTTAACAAAGTCCTAGGTGCAGCTAAGAGGCAAGCTAAGTATTTTTCCATTTTCTGAGGTTCACTGATTGAGTTGACCTGCTTTCTACTGACAGCACATTTCAGAATTAAAAGTAAAATCCATCCAAATGAAGGACAGTGGATTGGGTTTTTTTGCCATCCAGTGTGATGTGGCTGCTTTATCCATTACTTATTAATTATTTGGTTTACTGGGAAAGGCAAGGTTGTCGTTAATTGAATGTGTTGTTCAAGCATACTCTACAGCCTTGAGAATAAAGCTTTATTATAAGGCTTTAGATATTATCCACATTACAGGTCTTGGAGGCCTTATACAGCTTTGCAAAGAGGGATTTAGATTGTGCCAAGCTCAGCAAATCAATTCCATGCTTTAAGTTAGAATTAATATGAAGTTTCTGTAAAAACATTTCTCTGCATTTTATTTTCCCTGGTAAACAGGGAACAACATATTTTGGTAATGTACAGTACAGTCCTGTCCTTTGGTAAACAGCTGTTCGTGCTACAGTTTTGCAAAGGATTCATCAGGTGCATCAGCTAAGATTTACTGTTTCAATTCAAAGAAAAGTGGTTTCAGCTCCCAAGGTTAATGTTTTTATAAAACAAAATAGTCCTTAAATGGTATCAGAGTATTGTTTAGCAATATTGTAGAGGAGCACTCAGATCATCGATGATCACTCTTACTGCTTTGGTATGTGTGCATCTTAACTTGGCAAATGTGGACTTCCATTTGCATTCAGAAAGGTGCTCTTGAATGAAATGGAATGCACTCAGCAAATATTGTTTGATTTCCTAGTGTTCTATTAAAAATGTTATATACAAATAATTTGTGCATCTGAATCAGTGTTTATAAGCAGATATTTACATACGCTGTGTAAGGAGAAATCATTAGTTTTTCAGGAGTAGTTTGTAGTGACTAAGTTCAATTAGGCATGGAATTCATTTTTAAATTACAACTTCTTGCAGTTACTTTCAACATGATGAATACATAAGTGGTGGTTTATGACTTGGATTAAGATAATACAGAATATTATACAGGGTTCACAGCAACAGGAGGAGAAATATTTTTTCTGTGGTTCTAAAGCAATACATTGAATGTAGCTTCTGAAAAGTTGTTTTTTTCTGTGAGTATGAGAATTTTATTTTTCCTTCAACTTACCTTAATTGAGTAGGGTGCCGTTCAGCCCTTAATAGCCATTTCAAATTTATTTTGTATGCTAAATGCAACTGAAAGGAGTCATATTCTCCTTTTTACAGCACTCTCACTCACCCTTCAAAACCATTTCTTTCAATTTATGGCATTCCATTTGTGAGCTCCAAAAGACAGAACCAAATGACTGCAAGAAAACAAATAACCCTTGCATTAGAAGACCACAAAACACTCACTCTGCTTCTATCTAGAATTAGAATAAAACGGGTATTAAATAATTTTTCTCTTGTTTGCTGGTGATTGCTTTATTTAATTAATGCATTTCTTATCCAGATTATATGCAAAGGGCAATATTAACTATGTGGCCTCCTCCTTCTTCAGTTAAACAAAAAAAATGCAGAGCAAGTTTTTTACAACCATCTTATTTCAGCATGGAAGAAATTGTTTACACGCAGTTTGTAAAAAAAACTCAAATTTCTTAATTCTGTCTCACTTTCTCACTTTAGTTGATCTTCTTCACTCTGCCATTAATGCATCCACAAGAAAGACTAATGACCAAAAAAAAAGGTATTACTTCACACTCCTGTATTTTATTACATATGACACTACTGCAAACCTGTAATCTATAGGCGATCTATGACGGTAAATCATGTTGCTAGAAAGAACTAATATGATGGCCAGTCAAGATATGTTGATAGATGGTTAAATGGGCTCTTTGTTGTAACTCTTAAACTGGTAAAGCCTAATTAGACAAAGTCTCTAGAAAAAGTGCAGCTGTTCAAATACGTGAATAGTTGTTCTTGACGACAAATGCTAGATTGTCCACCCCACCCAAAGGGAAAATAATATGATTAATCTTGATGAGAATTTTCCTGATTACACAAAGGAAAACTAACAGTTAATTTTGATGGCTGTCCCATTTTGGAAATACACTAAGAAACACTAAGAAAGCACTCAAAATGAAAATGAAATGAGACGAAAAAAAAGGATTTGGGGATAACGTAGTAAATTAAAGCTAAAGTGTAATTTCTCTATCACAGCTGCTTTATCAGGTAAAAAAAAGGACAAAGAGGAAGAGATTGGACAATATTAAAAGAGAGACAGACTACAGTCACAGGATCCACCAGGGAGATAATAGATAACCCCCACTAGGAATGGCTGTAATTAAGGCACATTAGTGGACCCCCACTTCCCTACAGTACCTGTAATATTAGTGGTAATTTGTGCTCTGGCTGTGCAAGGTTGCAGCTATTAGTGTCATTTCTTCATGAAACGCAGGCAAACAATGCCCTGGGCTCTTGGCTGAAACTCAGCTTCCACTTAGAGCAGCTGGTGGCTCAAAAATAAAAAAAGCCATACAATTTGTAATTTCTCCTGAATTCTGTGACATCACACCCAAGTGGCATGATAAGGTTGTCTTGTAGACATCTACTGTACATTACCTTGACAATGCGGTTGGCATTGCATTTTTTCTCTCTACCTACACAGGATCCACAACTGTTATTAGATTCTCAATGCTCTTGTTTTTCTAAAATATAGATGAAATAAACAGTAACATACTTTTACATTTAGAAATTCTTAAATGTGTTCATAAAAAGACAGGAGAACATCACAATAGTCCTTTCCAACAGAAGATATTTGTTGTGATAGTGTTGTAATTTCTTTCTCAGTTTGAACAGTTGAGATAGAGGGGGAAAGGTAGAAGAAAAAAACTAAGAAAAAAGGAGGAAGATAAGCTTCTTTGAAAGATAAAGTCTTTCTAGGCAGAATACTTGACAACATGCCAGAATAGAAGGAAATTCGAAAAGGAAAAACCACAGGGAGCCAATCTGTCACTCTCTCCCTTGGCTCCCCTTCCACAGCTAAGAGAAAATGCCAAAAGCTGTGAATGACAGCGTCTGCCTAGCCAGTCAACTGCACAGAGCCACTGCCCTGGAAAGAAGTCACAAAGTACCTTGCCTTAATCAAAAGCACATCCACCTATGCTGATTCTTCTCACCCAATAAGATACTACGGGATACTTAACTAGTTTAGTCTGGTAGATTTCCACAGGTATAGTGCCCTCCAAATGTATTCATACCCCCTGATTAAATAGGAGCAATAATGTAATGACAGATTTTCAGAATGAATAATGTTTTTGGCTAAAAAATTATCAAAATTTTATTAGCATTGCATTGCATTTGTCATGTATAATTATTCTAAATCCAGAAAATATGAAGGTCGCATTTATTCAGACCCCTGTGATTAGTAGTTTGTAAATCCTCCCCTGGCAGAGAATACACTAAATACATGCCTTCTGTAGTAAGCTAAGAGGTTTTGGCATTTCAGAGGGGAAATTTACTAACATTATTCTATGTAGTGTTGCTCTAAGTCTTTCTGTCTCTTTCTTTTCTGTTAGTTATCTGCCATCTTGAGTTAGAATCACAAATGTTCCATTGGACAGAAGTCTGAAGAATGATGTCCAGTCAAGAGCATTTTTTTTTGCAGTTTACTGTTAATTTTGTATATTATGATGTAATTGTTGTCATGCTGGAATGTCCATTTTCAGCCAAGATTCAGATTCTAGTCAGAAAGAACCAGGCGTCTGGCAAAAAACAACCTGGTACATCTTGGAGTTCATGGCCAACCTTATCTTGACAAAGGCTCCAGGACAGATAGATGCAAAACAAAGCTGAAAAATAATTGACCCCCCTCCCCACACACAATACATAAATTATAAATAAACATATATAATGCTGATGAGCATGTCCAAAAAATCTTTTCATCTGACCATAAAACATGTCGCCTCTTTTGTGGTTCACCCTTATGAGAAACTTCTTCCTTGCAACCCAGCTTTGAAGACAACAGTTATGCAGGCAACAGGTAACGTCTGACTGGAAGTGGAATGGTAGTTTTTGGTACTTATATCCTGAAGTATAGATTGGAGATCTCCAACTGTTGCCTTTGGATTTATGGATTCACAGCCTGTGGTGCTTAGCAGGATAGCAAATTCAGCATTTCATGGATTGTTTTATAGCCGTTCACCAATTTGTGATTAATGCCCAATTGCCTGTAGCCTTCAAACAGCTTTCTGACCTTTACCATGATGATGCTTGCTACTACTGAATGTTTCCAGTGTATCACCTCCTTTTATACCCAGGGGAAACAGGAAACCTTTGGAAGCCTTTAAAGTCTATATACTGTACAGTAGGTCCAGAGCCTTCAATTGCTCTTCCAAAAAGCAAAATGCTATTGTAGATTTTTTTTTAACTTTACTTAAAGGAGTAGAGGTGTGAATAAATGTGTTCCTCTTTTTTCTGGAACTCAATTAATTACTTTGAACAAATATGCCGTTGCTCTTGGTCATGCTACTATTACAATGTGAATTTAACTGAAACACATTATTCAATCCATAACATATTTTGCTATTTGTTTTTCCCACTGTACTGTATAAATGGATGGGGATGGTCTGAGCACATTCACATTACATTTTAAAGCCTATGTATAGGCCTGTACAGTATATTTAGGCTTTCTGAAAGCTAACCAACCTTTTTATATTATTATTTTTAACAAATAATGAATATCTTACATTCAGAATCCTTGACAGAATTAATTATTTAAAAAAGCAGATGATATAATTAGTGCAACATATATACAACATACATCTACATGTTTTATGAATATGGTTCATTTCTTTAAAAGTTGCTTGTAAACTGCCAACAGATAGGTTGAACAAGTGAACAGATAGGATTTAGGGTCAGCGAACAAAAAGGAAATTGTTTTATTGTGCCTCTTCAATGAAATCTATACACAATGCACACTGTTCAACAACCCCTGGTCTGCAACACAATATACTGTACCCTTTATTATCAGGACAGCAAAAGCAATTTGTTGGTAAAGATTTTTTTCCTAAGTTACATTGCAATATGACAACTTAAGTGACTGCTGGGTAAATCTGGTTGTCTAATGTTTTCAGCTACTTGTACTATTAATGAGCTAATAATGAACCATGTTTTTTTTATAAAGGGTGACATGCATCTAGGTTATATTTTCAACTAAGTCAATTTACTGCAACCACACCTGATGCACAGCACCAAGAAACACACATATACGCACTGATCTGTGCACTCAGTATGCTGCTTCCCACATTGTGGGTACGTGTATTTCCATTTGCAATCACACCGGTCACTAGGGATCTTGCATTTTTGGCAGGTATTTTTCTCAGCCGTGTGCCCATCCGTGAAAACCCCAGGGATCTCACAGAATTAAATATAAAGATTTTTCCCCCAGTTAACCCCGCACCACGTTTCCCAATGGAGAGCTCAGAAGTGGAACAGAGCCGCAATTCCCTGTCCAGAAGGGAAAATTCCAGCCTCTAGTTGCTTGTCCTGTACTAATTAATTCACAGGCTGGAAAGACAGTTGGGGCTTCGCTTGTGCCCACCTCTGCAGCAAGAGGAAACCAATTTCAATACTGCAATGAAACAGATTTTCTGCTTTAAAAAGGAAGATAGGAAAATAATTTAAAAATACACATTGCCAAAATAATGATATTCCCGTGATGGCAGATGGCATTATTACAGTATATTAAAGATGAATCTAATTCTTTGTTTTACATTTCTGCAGTTTCATTCAGAAGACAAAGAAACAAGCAAACCTAGACCCTCTATTTCTTGTCACACCCCTCCCCCATTAATATACTTACTACATCTAGATCTTTCCCCATCTCCATGGTTGTATAATTGTAATAACAATAACTAAGGTTATAGGAGCACAATGAGAGTGAAAAACACTGCAAAGACAAGATCCTTACATTCCAGGTGCAACACCCTTTCCTCAGTCATGGATCGAGACTAACAGGCACTGTCTCCTTCTAATGTGACTGATTCTCCTGCTGCAATTCATCTCCCAGCATTGAAAGATGTTGTCAGTGTCCAGAGAAAATAACTCCAGTGTGAGAGACAGCCAACGTGTAAATCACTGACTGCCAGGGCCAACCATTTAATATTTGTGCAAGAGGATGAAAACATACTAATACATCTTAAGCCACTAAGTGGCTTTCCCACAGTGACACAAGCTTCTAGTGCAAGGACCTTTCTCTGTTATGAGAACAAAAAGATGACAGTCCAATGGCTGAAAGGGGTGAATGGAAAATTGTAAGGTGGGTGGGGTAACGGCTCAAAGCCAAACTCTGTACTTCACTATGGCTCTTGCTGCGTGTGGGCACACATTGTCACATTGCAGAATGGTGTCCTTTGTCCATAGGATTTGCTTTACTGCCTAATGGAGTATAACATTCTCTTTAAAATGTATTCCAGCTTCTGTATCTCTCTCTGACATATGTCCTCCTAGTCCAATGCATCAGAGATTGTGAAGGGGGACGTACATAGTTAATACCTTTGAATTATAGATGCCTTCTGCCTGCAAAGCAATCAACCATCCATCCCGTTTCTCCAGGTATTCTGGAGAAGGAGGCCCTTTGCGTCCCCAGGTGTTCACACACACGCGGATGAGAGGAGAGCCTCCTCTGCATGGTGTGGAGCCGGCAGCCTGTTGGCCTCACGGGAGGGAGAAAAGGGCAATGGCCCCCTCCCGCCCACTTTCTCCACCACCAGTTAATCAGATGAGAGGAGATTACCTCTGCCCAAGAGTCTTTCAAACTCACTTCTGCACGCCGGGCGACACTTTCTTTCATGGAATCTCTTTCGCCTGGAACCTCTCTCTCATCACCACCCCCACACCCCCCCCTCCCCGCCCCCATCTCCTTCTTTTTTCACCTTCTAAGCCTCTTGCACTCCATAGGGTACCGTCTCCGCAATTACCTCTCACGCCTGCTCGCCCTGCTGGATAGAATAGGTCAGAGGGCAGCCGGCTGTCTGAAAGCACATCTTTAATTCAACTGTAAGCAGCAACTGCCCTCGGCCTGGTGTGTGCCTGTCTAGTGCATGTGCCTATGCGTTTTCTGAGTTCTCACTTTTTTTTCAGGCCTTTCAACCCCTTGAATATATATGCTTTTGTAATTGTACACGTTAGTTTTGATTAGAAGATGAAAATTGCAGTATAAAGGATATACAGTATAAAGTGAGCATCAAAGCATCAAAAGAAATCTATTTATGTTCTTTTTTGTCCTTGAAACAGAGGAATACCATCTTCTGGGCTTTTCTCATTTTTTATTGATTTAATATTTAATATTTACCCTTTTTACGCTTTCAGAAGAATGAGTATACAGAATTTCTAATATTGATTAAATGTTTTCTGCATCATTTTGATTAATTGATCATTGAAATCATGCTTATTCAAGACGGATACACTGGAGTGATGTTGACTGCTGCATAAGCACTAAATCACCTCATTAAGGCACCTCATTAGACAATTACATTTCCTTTTTCAGGGAGATTCAATATTTTAAATTAGTTGGTGTTCACATCAGCAGAAAAATGGCACTCCAAAAGAACACCCTACGTTTAGAAAGCATGCATATCAAATAGGAGAGGAATATTCTAAAAGCCCACTATTTAATCAGAAAACCAACACCCGCTCTGATAACATAGATGTTCTGGCCTGTGTTTGCAAGTCCATAAAAAAATTAATGTCAAATTTCAATCTTTCAAATTTAAACCTTTAGAAATTAAGTAAAAACAGAATGTATTTATTTTCTATGCATGAGACTTATAATGCACTCTGTGTGTGCAAAAGCCTTGAATACCTATTAATGGCATAATTTAAAAACAGCACATTTTACTCAAAAAAAAAAAAGCATTCAGAAGCCTGTAAGGTGTGATAGACATTACACTGTGCAGTAACTGCATTTTTATCTAAGAAAAATGTTAACATTTTAGAGAAAATGGATAAAGACATTTATCAAGTTATTAAAGGTAACCCAAGTGCTAATCAAAAAAGCAACTTTTCAAGAATTAAACTTTGATAATAGATAAAATAATAATGTGTCCCTCTAACAGGAAAAATCTGTATCTACATGCGTCAAAAGCATGCATTCCTTATAAAGGATAGTTCAGGAATTTAGAAGACTGTCCAAAAACAAAACTAGTTTTTGTATTTAAAAAAAATGAAATGTAATCATATTTATTATCTAAAAAAAAACCCAGACATCCAGAATGTTTATACTGCACCTGAGGATGTTGTGTGCTATCACCCTGCTAACACCTTCCTTTTTTAAATTACCTCAACCTGCCAGTCACTTTATTTCGAATTCTAACTGGTCACAGCTGTGAGTGTTGTGAATGGTAACAGCTTTCTAAACTCTTTCTTATCTGGAAAATGCTGTTTTCTGACAAGTAAATATGAAAGGACTAAACTCTCCTTTTTTTCTGACTGTCTCCTACACATATCATTGCCTACAGCAGATTAGCTGTTTGGAACTGAAATACCAAGGTCAGTGTAACAGCTGGATCTTCAAGATAAGTTCTGTCTGCAATTGAATGGTGATTTCTTTAGAACTAAATATAAGATTTTGCCTGTCTTTGAGCTTTCGGGACTGAGGGCAACTTTGCAAATCTAATATATTCCACAAAATTGAGAAGGAATCTCTCTCATATAGCCTGGCTCGCTTGCTTGCTGCTTCCCTGCTCCTCACACAGACTGACATGTTGCTAGTTGTCTGCACAGCCTGCCACAGATGGGTTTGCCATAGCTCCTAAGAAACACCAGCAATTAAAACTACTGTGCCCAGATCCACCCCCCAACACAGTTCCTAACTGATGTTTTTATTTTATTTCCTTGTATTATCACTTATTCTAACCTTTTATTATGTAGAATCTGCTGAGAATGTGGTAGACTAGAAAAATAATCATTCAGTAATTTTATGCACAGCTCTGTACCAATGACAACTGATGCAAATAGAGTCCAATGCAGAATGCAGTCTGTTCTGATACAGACCTCAGCACCTCTATCGATAGACCCCTTTTTTGCCAGTAGCATCTGTTTAAAAGGGCAATACTGATGGGCATTTCTGTAAAAGCCTCGTTAGACATGAGTCATAACTGAAGACAAGTGACTTTCAATCCCCACACAAATAAGGCATCAGTCAGGCTGTGATCATCAAAACAGCCTCAGATAATTTCCACTTCGCTGACAAACACAGACACTAGGAACAAAGGTACAGTAATGTCTCCTTTTTGTTGACTGGAGATGTTTGAAAACACACTCTTTTCAGTACCTTAATGCTCCAGATATGTAAGTAATAGTAAATAAAAAATAGCTGCTGAGGAACACTGTACTGTATTAATATCCAGAAATCAGACGGCGATAATACCCAAATTTAATTATTTTCAACATTAGGCATTCAAAACACCTCTTTGTATGTCATGATGATGTCATGCCTATTGAACTCAGGTTTGTTTAACCAACAGAAAGATACATTTTAAATACAAAGAAGAATTTTAAAATGTCCTCCTTTTGACTACAAACATGAGTAATAAGAAAAGGGAACAACCCACAAAATATGTTGGTAGCAAAATCTGTTCATGGTAACAGATAACAAAGACAATGAACTGTGCAATTTGGTCACAAATGGAAAAGAAGCATTAAGCATGGAGCCAGTTCAGAACCGAGGAGGGGAAAGACATCATTATGCAGAGATTAATAGTGGGTGTGCTGACTAAGATACCTTGTCAGACTGTATTTCCTGATATATTGATAAATTACTTGCTTTAATTAGTTATTATAAAGTAGACCAGCAAGGAATGGTCATATTCTTCCGTGATATGGTCATATAAGTCATGAAACTACTGCTATATACCCAATAATAAAATATTTCAATTTTGTAACATCTAACTGTGCACAAAACAAAAACTTTCAAAGAATCGATTTCATTTAGTATTATCAGGCAATCCACACAAGCAGCCTCAGTTCATTATTAGTCCAATACAGGACCGTGTCACACACAATGGAGATCAGAGTATGTCTTTTAATTTTAGGCGATCATCAAATAACAAACGATTCAGTTTCCTAAATGAGATTTAATGTGGATTCATCATTTACAGCTTCATGCTAATAATGGTTACATTAATTATCAATACAAAACAGCGTGGATAATCATGTCTCAGCCACAAAGCTGGGAATAAAAGATTCCTGTGAAAATACATCTATATAAACACAGTGCTCTTCATGAAGTGACGAGCCCATTAAATAATCTAAAAAAAAACTAGAGAAAAGGAATTCAATTTCACCCACTGTGACATGCACAAATAAAGAAGAAATAAATGCAGTAAACCCAATCAAACAATGGTGACATCAGTGTGTTCCCAACTGTTACTCTCAGAATCAAGGATGCATTTTCTCCAGGAAATCAAGGGCTACAAACAATATCATTCTGCCTTATAATTTTTCAATGTGATGTTTCTCAGAATTATGCCATTCCTTTAGTCAGTGTTGGTTCTCATTAAACATGGTAAATTGGGCTACTGCTGCAATGCATGTAACACTGTCCTTACACTACACAAATGCTTGTATGAAAGACAAAAAGAAACTAGCAAGAAGAAGGCTGACAAATCTATTTCTTTTTTTGTTCAGGTAATATTCTATAAGGGATATAGGAACCATATAAAGAATGCCTCTGCCACTGGAGTTTAGTGGCAGAGCTTTTCAACAAATTGCACATACAATTTACTCAATACAGAGTTCAGAGTGTGGCTACAGGGGAAATAAGAACCAGCAATTATATGTTAGGTGCAACACACTAAGCTAGCATACTTCTAAGTACAGCTCAATCAAAATCTACATTTCTAAGTTCGTTCAAACAAAGGCAAGGTATTTGCAAAGTGCCAGAATAACATCTACAGTATATTCCCAGAATCAGAGATTCACAATTTGAAATATCGTGCTACAGAGAAGCCATTTCCACACAAAAAAGGAGTGTTATTCATTGACTTCAATGACATTATCCTCTTCCACTGAAATTAAAACACGCCTAAACACCTGTCAACATCATGCACTTTGTCTGTTACATTAACAAACTATATCAACAATTAATGATGTAAAATAATCCAATTATTGGCTTCCTGCTTGTGTGAAGGATCAACATATTCACAGATTTTCTTCTTCACCTTCAACGTATTTTATTTTTATTTTTCTAAAAAAGTTCTTGGCAGACCCAGGGTTGAGTACTGTTTGGCTTTTTCATTTTGGGCAAATATACAACTGAATGGCACATAGAGGAGCTGAGCAATATTTTGAAGGGCAGAAAAACAGAGGTCAGCTCAAAGGTCTGCTATGTTTTTCTCATCTGGGAGATCTGAAAATGTTCACTGTCAAGGCCTGTCAAAGCAGCTGTTGGGTCATTTGAAGTGTTTGATGCTTGTGCGTAGTGTATATCCCAGAGTAAAGAGTTGTGGGATACATTTTCCACACGCTAAACCAAAGATCAATTTTTGTAAAAAATTTTGTAAACATTTTGTTGACAAAAACATTACATAATTCTTAAATTAATTTCATGGTGCTATGCTATTTTTCATTTCTTGTGTGCTTATATACTGATAACATTCTGATTGAAATGTTGTAATGCAGATAAAATGCTAATATAGACTTATTTTTGGACATTGTGGTTCTTCAGTGTTCACTATTCAGCTTCCGTGAACAAGGTTCTTAAACATACTGTGACAATTGTAAAAAAAACTCTGGAATACAATGAAAAACACAAAATGTGAAAAACATAATAAATACAGTAGAAACAATAGAATATTGGAACTTTTTCAAAGGAGAGTTATACTTATGCCAAGCAAGTGCATCATAACTGCAGAAAGCAGTGTTATACTTCATGGTGCAGTAAACATTCCTGCATTTCAGGGTTGGTTTTTAATGAAATATTTAATGAGAAATATTGAGAAAAAGTGAAGAAAGGGATAAAATACTCACCCCTGAGGTAGGGTATGCTGTCCAGCCCAGCTCTGCTGTGGCGATGCGAGTGTCCATCACTGTTTCTATAAAGGAATATGAGAAAAAGTGTTCAATGCTTATGCTGACAATATCCATTTTCATATTCTATTGGTATGATATAACGATTTCTGTATACAGCAAAATAGACAGTCACATCCATAAGTTTGCCTTTCAACCTAAATGAAGATTAAATTAAGTCTAGATACAATAGGAAGATCAATAACATAGGAGCAAAACTGGCAAAAACCAAGCTAGCACATGAACTAATCAAATAGGCCAGAGCCCTCTGACTTTGCTCTTGTCAACTTCAGTTTTCCTCCAAGAACTACAATCAACCAGTAGACTGGGCTGACTATCCTTTTTGTATTCAAACAGAACATTGGTAATGATAATCTGCTGCCATTGTACACGTGGAGATCTCAGATTAGCAGTAATTATTTTATTTTACTATTTTCTTATAAGTATCAATAAATATTTTAGTAAAACATATAGAAGAAATTGTTTCTTCAAACATCAGTCTGTGATAGCATTTTCACTATGAAAAGTTGACCGTAATCCTCTATTTCCCTTCGTTCTAGAGCGCATGCGCTTTTGCTCCTGTAGTTTCATCTAAGAATTTTCAGGGATTCTGAACATAAACCAACAGTAATGAGGAATGTGTGCGGCATACAATTCCCTGTTGGGAGCCCACATTGAAAGCTTTCCTTCTGTTGCAGCATATACTTGACACACAAATGGTGTTGCGCTTGTTTACAATGTGACACAGTTGCCTCTTTTATTGAGCTCACATCTTGACTCTTCACTTGATCATGTTCTGGAGAAGAAAATTCTGTACGGTATTGTACCACAAAGTTAATTTTGAATTAATGGAAACGAGATGTTCTCCATGTTAATCTAAAATTATTCTGAGTGATTATTCACAATAGTTTTACTATTAATTAGAATCCAGTTTCCAGTTCCAAATGCTGGATATGTCCAGTTGGGCAAATGCTGTGTTTGCATCGACTTGTTGACAAAAAAATTTTAAATAAAGCAAACACACAAAGTAGTTCTATAATTGCTCAGAGATGGGACCAGGCAATCAGCAGAAGCTTCTTATGAACATGTTTGTCAATGTGATCAGACTATTAAAACACTTCTCAGAAGGCGTAGGTTAAATGAACAGTATGTCACCAGCTTCATAATGACATTAATGACAAGATTAATTCCATTAATGAGGTGATTCAAAAGTGGTCAGGAATAGAAGAGGGGCTATCAGACTTTTTTTTAACTCCTGGGAGACTTTTAGCAATCACAATTTAAAAAAAATATTAGAGCCACGTTGGAGTTATATGGGTCTCAAGTAGGGCAGAGAAAAGAAGCTTTTATTGCCCTCTGAGGAAGAGGATGTAATTATCAGACTAGTAGTTTCTTGAAGGGTAATCAAAGGCAGCATAACGGTCCTTTCTTTAAGCTTGCCTTCTATTAACACCCACAATGGAACACTCATCCATCACAGCACCACAGAGAAAGAGATGATAAAGAACAGCCAGTCTAAACTAACCAGTCTTTGGAAGGTGGTAGGAAACTGCTGTACCTGGAATAAATTCGGGAGAATGTGGGGCGAACATGCAGATTCCATAGATTCTTGCTCAGGGACAGAATCAAGCCCATGACCCTGGGTCTGTGAGCCAGGAATGCTAATCAGGCTGCCGCCCCACATGTACTGTATTCAAAGAAAAGTCAATATCACACTGAAAGATGAGAACCTCTCTTAATTTAATAAACCCCATCTATCATCTGTCTAACTGTCAGCTCATTTCCAAGACCAAATATACCTCAGTGAATTTGTTTTGAAAAGATTCTCCTTGTGATTTCAGCACAAAACAGGTTCTCTAATATCCCCCCACTAAAATCATCAAATAAAACCTGACAGGCTTAACATAACAAAGCTAACTGTTCTGGCACCCTCATCTTTCAATGATGCAATTTTTGTGATTGTCACAACCACAGGACTGTATCTGAGGTCCAGAATCCCAGCAGAAGAAAGGCGGTCCAGTGTTACTGTAACAAACGCTGACAGTGGTGAAATGAATAAGGATGGCAGGAATCCAGAGAGTTATATCAGGACTTCCTGATTAATATTTGTGGACTTTGTACATTCCCAAAAAGCCAATATTGTTCCAGTGATGAGAGGTTCAGTGCTAACATATTTTTCTACAGGTCTGAGCATTGTAACAACAAGACAGGACAGTTCGCATCTTTATACTGCCCTTACTCTATATTTAAGGAAAATGTTTTTTCTCCTGTTTTTAAATGGGTGCATGTAACCCAAAGCATTGCTTGTCAGCCTCTTTATCCTACCAGTCATACAGTATGTTTCTCTTAGCAGTGCAAAAGGTTTCTCTCATGCAGTGGATCCAGGGAAGATTTCCTCTTGGACAAGATAGTCCAGACTCCAGCAGCAGGTTCTAGTTTATTTTGTATGCCCATAAACATTATATTGAACTTAAAAGGAGGGGAAGCTTAAATATCTCCTTGTAATCTACTTAATGGCTCCAAACCTGCAGTCCCATGAAAGGTGTTCATTCTTGATTCAGTTTTATTTTCTTTTGGCATTTATTTATGTTGCATCATTTTTTATTGAACAGAGAAAACAAAAATTTACCGAAACGAGTTTTATTTTCTGGACCCTATACTATGCAACACAGGTTAGCGTTTATTCAAGGACATTATATAAAATAAACACTTAAAGTAAAATTAAATATTTGAATTATTATTGTTAAACACCACAGAACATCAAAACATAATAAAGGTCAGGAAATCTTAAGTCACCACAAAAACCTGTCCTGTCTTACAACGTCAAAGAAACCTCTTAATCAAGATTTTGATAACAGTAATTAAACTTTAGAGAGTAGATGAAAATAGAGTGAAAGAGTGGAAAGGGTTACTAAGAATTAGCTATTTTTCCTGCTCTCTGCCTGGTTGTTTTTTTCAACACAATTCAACACAATTAATTATCAAACTGATTAAAGGAAAGGTAAGCAATTTTAATAGCTCTACTATAGCTGTATAGTTCACTCCATACAGTTCCATGTACAGTTCCATGAGCAGAAATTGAACCCATAAGTTATACTTTTTTTCAGCAAGAATTGGTAGAGAAATATCCAGAAAATGAACAATTCTGTGAGACTATTTTTAAGCGCTGACAATGGGCTACAACTATCACTTATGTCGCCATCACTCAATTTCTTTTAGCGTCCTAGTGCTGTGTCAGCTGGAGGGAGTGAGCTAAAATAGCTCTAAAATCACTCCAAAGCCAGCTTATTTTCAACATGGTCACTATACTATATAATGAACCAAGGATTGTGCTCCTCTGATTACCTGTTGGAGCAAATTCATGTCCACTAGGGGTCCCAGACAAAATCCCCTCTTCAGGATAACATAATATTTTACTAGGTACTATAATGTACAGTTCCTATGCCA
This sequence comes from Lepisosteus oculatus, assembly GCF_040954835.1. Classification (NCBI taxonomy): domain Eukaryota; kingdom Metazoa; phylum Chordata; class Actinopteri; order Semionotiformes; family Lepisosteidae; genus Lepisosteus; species Lepisosteus oculatus. The sequence goes on along the minus strand of NC_090708.1, from coordinate 11,011,666 downwards.
AAGATGTTTTAATTATAAAATGGAAAATGAAGACAGATTTTTTGCCATCTAGGAGTACATGTACAGTACATGGACAACAATTTTAACCACAGTCAAGCAGGTTTGTGTAAGACTCTATTGTGTAAGAATGTTGTGTTGTGTAAGAATTGCCATTAAACTACCCTAGACCTGCTAAACTGAGGAGTGTCACATCATTTTCAGTTACCTCTTCAGCTGAAAATCATAAGATTGGCCCCAACAGGTATAATAATGCCCATAAATGAAAAGTGAGCAGTATCATTTGAAAGCATTATTAATCACTCTCAGAGACACACAGAACAGGAATCCTGAGCGCAGATGGTTGAGGACAGAAAGGCTCTTTAAAAGAGTCATGTCAATCACAATGTGGGCTGAGGAAATGGGCAAAAGAGCCTATTTGACATGGACCCAAAGCCCTGCCCAAAGTAGCTCTGGAGAAACAATTAAATTTTCAGTCCTAAAGGAAATTCCTCTTGGAATCAATCAATAGCTAACGGCCAGCAGTTTCAACAAGGTCTACATTAAATATTGACGGCCCTGGCTCTTTGATCAATATTATGCTGCTCCCTACAATTACATATCAGTACTGGCATACACAAAATTTAATACATCAAGCACACACCTGGACGCACGCAGTGCCTGCAGGGGTCTCTGGGATTAAGCAGAGCAGAAAAAAACAAAGCCATCACAAAGGTATGCAAAAATAGAATAAACCTGGGACTGAAGCCATTGCTGATTTTCTGGCTACACTGCAAATTCCATGCCGCATTTTCCAGAAAACTACAAGGCCATTGTTAATAACTAACATTGTTCTACTTTCATTCCAAGCCGTTATATAAAATATCTCAAGGGTAAAGCTCCAGCCAATTCATCACTCAATAATGCTGAAAAATTGCCATTGGGATCCTTCATCTCAACACTATTTAAGACTGCTACCTCTGTAATGATTTGGCTGTTTAGGATAGGCTCTTCATTCTCTTTCCTTCCAATTACCACATTTGATCTGAGAAGCTATTCCGCATCATCCGATTTTCAGTTGCCATCAATTAAATCTACTTGTAACCGAACCATCTGAAGGCACTGAATTATTGAGTGAAAAATCAAAGTAATTTAATGCATGCTAAGTATTACCATAAAGCAATGATGCTGGTGCCGAGCATGGTGTTTTAATAGATGCTGAAACAAATTGTAAAAAAGAAAATACATTTGTTTTCCTTTATTATTAAGTCACAGCTCTAGGGACACATCATTATGAGGCAATGTTTTAAGAAAAAAATAGAATGACATTTTACAGTCATTTTCGAAGATTTCCTCTGGGAAATTATTATTGTGTGAAGGTTTTTCATTTTGTACCTCTCCACCTCGGAGTGTACATGGTGTAGGTCAAGATTGTTCAGTCCTGGTCCTAGAGGGCAAGAGTGTCTACAAGCTTTTCTACATCTCTTTCAAAGATCAGCACCTGAAGAGTGGACAGCAACTGCAAAATTGATCCAATTAAACTAATAATGAGCTGATTTACGTCATTAAGAAGCGAGTTGGAATAAAAACCTACGGACTTGCTCGCCCTCCAGGTGGGCATCCTTGGTGTCAATGGAACCTGATAGGCCACCAGGGGTAACTTGCCCAAGGACCTCAAATTAATACATCTACCTGTCAGGAAAGGCAGTGAGAATTCCAGCTTGGTGTACTTCATTGTGATTCTAGTGAGTAATTTCCCATAATACACATATGTGGCGTGTCTGACCACAAGTGGCGAGATGGTTGACTGATTTGATCTGCCTTTCACAAGCTCTCAAGTAACGGTGGCGAGGGTACTAAGTATGGTAATGATCCATGGCCGTTAATTCCCCCACCTTTCCCTTGCCATTCAGTCTTGCCTGACATTTGCAATGTGAAGCACAATGTTAAAATGAGGCCTCCAGGCTGTTACAACAGGAGCAGCAATTACCACACAAGTCATTACCCAGTCAGGCAGCTGTACATTAAATAGGAGATTTCATGACGGAACTGCAGGCTTCTACTACTGAGAGGGCCCCCATCCCAATTTTAGAAGGAAAAAAAATCAATGAGCCAGCGGACGTTAACATCTGTGTTTGGCGGATCGAGCCCATTTCCCGCGCTGAACCTCACAAGCGTTGGACTTTAAACACTAAAACTCTGACAGCTCTCAGCCACGTTTGCCAACACCTTGAAATCTAAATTCACACAGTAGATTTAAGGCTGACATGAAAAAGACAGGCTTCTCGCTAGCAAGTAAGCAAATAAATAAATCCCTTAGGGGCTTTTTTAATCTGAATCTAGGCTGCACGTTATTCAGAAATGTATTGTTTGAGAAATACCTTTTTTTCCACTTCTGATTTTGGCACTCTTTAAAAATTTCTTAGAAACAGAACCTAATGTGTTAGTAGAGTGTCATCTCATTTCTCCCTGCTGATGATGCGCTGGCTGGATTGAGGGGTTGGGATGTGCAATGTACTTTACAACAGGAGAAATAGTCTACAAAAGCCTCACTGTCTCTTTGCTCTGTTCCACTGAGTGAGCCTGGCTTTCCATGTTAAAGAAAGAGCATGGCTGATGAAATGTAAATGCAGACTTCATACAACCTATTTTGATGTGCTGCTGAACTATACATTACAGAAATGCACTTGGACATCAAGCAAAACAAAAACTTGGATTCAAACGGATCTGTACATGTTGTATCATGGTGGGGTGGTGGTGCCAGCATACTGTACATTGGAATTTAAACCACAATAAATGCAGACAGCCTCAGAATGCACTTTGGAGAGAAAAAATCCTTTAAGTGTAAAGATGTCAAAGTTACTGTATGTCTTAAAAAATCAAAAGGGAAACTCTTGAGGAAAAGTACTAAGCAGCTTGTGCCAAGGAAATAAATAGGTGAGAAAGTGTCGGAAATGGTGTCTGCGGAGGTGTTAGTGAGACATGTCCTGAGAGGAACTCTGCGCTGGTTATAGGTGGCCACCTGAGACAAGCTACTCTCCTAAGCCTTAGTGCGCAAAGTCGGGAATTCACCCAAACATTTGAGAAACAGCCCCATCTGGAAAAGAGCAAGGAGGGTCTGCTTGTGGAAAGCAGACATGGAAGAGGCAGGGGTGTTAATGTACTGGAAGAAATCCCTGCACATACAGAATCACATGCAGTGTTTGTACTCTTAAATCTTAAAAGTCACAGAGTTATGGGTCTTGCAAAGTCATCATATGTTTTCCATTCCCAATATTTTACTTCCTTATGTACTGTGTATCTGCCACATAAAACATACTGATAGAAGACAATTGGGAACTTCCTTTAAACCCAGGTACTGTATATATGGTATATATGGTTACTATTAGTCACACGGTACTATCTGATACTGTTAGTGGAAGTCTGAGAATTTCAGTATTAGTATATTCCAGAAACCTGGTAAACATTAATGGTCCTTAAATAAGTAAACAGATCTGTCTTTCTTTCTTCTCTTGATGAAATGAAATAAAGAATGCCACATAAGAAGTTTGGTTTCTTCTCACCCAAATTAAGCAACAAAAATAAAAACTTATACAGACAAACATTACCTGACGCTCATAACATGCATGTACAGTGACATGCGGATTAGTGAAGACTACTGCGGTGAGTTAAACAAGTAACAAAAGTGAGTATTTACTGTATGCATCAAGATCTCAATAATTGAACTATTTTAATTGAACAAATTCAGTAATACTCTGATAAAGCCTAGGGGGCATTTATGGGACTAGAAGCAGAGCTGTTTACTTTCCACAATAATTGCAATTAGAGCAAGGGTGTTACAGGGTGTCCCACCAGATATACAATGTGTATGAATTTCACACCCACAATAGTCAAACTTTATAGAATTAAACCCATAGGCACTGCAAGCTCCTACACTACTAAGAAAGCAACCCATTTCCAAGTGAAGTGAAGTGAATTAGTTGAACCTGACTGGATAGAACTCATACATGGTATTCTCTATTCCCCACTGACTGCAATGTAAAATGGCGGACAGTGTCCTGAAAACCCTTGGCAAATGCTACTGCAGAAACGAGGTACAGATAAATCGCAGAGATGCATTTAATCAAATCCTTCCTTTCAATTGGGTGTTTTAAAACAGGTGTTGCACCCCTCCCACACCCCCTTCCCTCCCTAGGTAACTCAGCATTCGGTGAGGAATGCCCTCCAGTCAAGAGGTATGATGGTGCATCATTTGCCTTCATTAATGCTGCACTCTCAGCCTGCTATTCAGAAACAGGGCAGAAGTGCAGTCTTTAATTTCTCTACCGTTCTGGCATTATTATTATTCATGTTGCCAGATGACTTTTTGGTCTTCAAGGCATTGTGATTTTTTTCTTTTTTTCATCAGTCAGCAAAGAGCTATGTGTGACAACAAAAGGCAGGTTATGCATGTACGAGGCAGTCTGCAGTCCCTGCCTGGCAGGCTCAGTCTTTGTGTGCGAGAGGTAGGATGGCCTCTGACTTTGCCGAGCTGCTCCAGTGTGTGACCCTGTGTTCAGAGCATTCATTAGAAGGCAACTGTGCTTCCAATTAGAGTGTTCATTTCCTATTCAAGCATGACTCCCTAATTATATTTGCAGAGAAGGCAATTCCCCAGCATTATCAAACCCAAATGCTCCTGGCAAAGCCTCCCTTTTAAGGCAATCATTAGCGCCACATACAGTGATTCTGACAGCTAGCTAGGTGGCACCCAGAATCTAAAGGAGGACTCACATGGATGCATTATAGAGATTAGTGTTGCTGCTAATGGCTGAAGACTACTGGTGTCCATACTTTTTTAAATGGACCTGAAAGTCAGCTAGGCAAAAGAACCAGTGACTCAAAAGATAAAATCTCACAGATCTGTAACCATTTAAAGCTATCCATTAGACTAGTCCATTCAGACTACTCCCTTAAGAAGTGCAACATACATTACCATCCCACACCCCTAGTATGAGCTGAAGCAAGGTCTGGTAGCAGATTGCTGCATTTCAGCTAAAGTAGCAGGAACGTGGCTACTGACTGAGAACTGCAAAGATACCACCACAGTCTTCAATTATGGCTCTCTTTTTGAAGTTGCAGTTTTAATATATATTTTGCCAATTAGTAATGTGCTTGAAATTATATATGTATGATCCTTTCAAAAATCCTGAAGCTAAAATGTAATTCTGATCTATTTTGTAGTGCCAGACCAAGAAATTATGTTCATTTATCACAATGCATGTAACAGCTGTTCAGAATTAATAACAGCTTAATGGCACAAAGCTAGTGGAAAGAATCTATAATTACAAATGTAATTACAAAGTTTTTTACGCTGCCTGAGCTAGTCATTACTACTGATGCCTTATATGTATTAATAATCAGCAAACAACCTAAAATACTATTTTTTAAACTGATGAGTTTTCAAGAAGAAATGTGGTCCATCATCATGGTGTTTTAATGCTTGCTGTAGAACTAAAAAGAAGGATATTCACTTATATTATTCAAATGTTTTTGAAACTCCTTTCATTAAGTGGGTCTTACTAACCTTTTAAATATATAGCCAGCCTTCTGCTTATTACTAGCATTAGCAAAACGTAAGAGGTCAAACCAGTTTTGACCACCATCAATTATTACAAAGGGAAAATATGCAAAAACCGGTTATCTAGAAATACTCACTAAGAAATGAAGCTAAGAGCACTGGGCTGGAACTATAATCACCTGATTCTGTCCTCAGTAATTGCGTAGTGTGCTCCCATCAAGCAATCTGTCTTTTGCAAATGAGCACCCTAATTGGCATAACACAAACTTACCCAAGATCATCTTCTTTTTTTGTATTTTATTACCTTTTCATTCCCATAGTTGTCTTCTCTTCATGTCACTTCATGTCACCTATCTAAATCACAGAGTGTACTAACTATAGCTCAGCTGATCATTATGCACATGTCCAATCAATGGAAGCGGTACAAACTGCACATGGAGAAATACTTTCAGTAAAGCAAAGAATATGCTTGTGTAGATTGTTTTTAGGGCAGGGAACAGTGCCTCCTTATTTACACAATTTTACATATTTTGCCAACATTTTTTTTCAAATGTATTCCTTTATTCAATTACTTTTTTCTCATATTAGTGTTTTTTCAAGTACTTGTCACTGATAGAAATAATATATGAAAAATAAACTATGGCTAATTAATCTAGAAATCTACATTTACTGTAGTTCAGAAATAGAGCAGATGCTAGAAATAGAGAGGAATTATACTGTAGGTTGGAGTTAAAAAGACTATGAACAGGAGTGCTGTAGCCTTTGAATATTTAAGATCAGTCCCTTTGTTTGAAGTGTTAAAACCTAGCATATAAATGGATCATTTTCACCTGCTATTTATCTCTGTTCTATACAGTATCTGTCCCCTGTACATAAGAGAGACTGGGCTGTGAAATTGCACTGTGTGTGGAGTATGTATGGACACCATGTTGGGAAGTCCCCTCAAGGATCATTGCTGCAGTTTGAATTCCCTTTGGTCAAACTGGGGACCTAAGAACTACAAAAAGTCTCAAAACCTTTGACACCCCCTTCCTGTGCTGCCCCCCAACTCCTGCCTCCCTCCCCTTCACTGCCTAAAATAAATTAACATTGAAATGGCACTTAGTCTCCAGTGTATTCCTCCTTCCTGCAGAATCAAACAAATTATGAGTGAGCTTCTGAAGGCACCATTAAACATATTAAGTCATCAGCCATGGGTCAAAGGAAACGGTTAAGTAAAAGACTCCGCTTCTGATTGAAGAAAGTGTCACTTTGTTCAGAGGTCTACTGCCACGTCCAAAAGGACATAAGGGAACCAAAACCAACAGCATTAATGGTGTAGCTTAGAGTGTACTGACACCAAGACACGCCCAATTTGCTTTGCTTTGTCTTGCATTGGGTTTAATGCACTGTAGCCCATCAATCTCACAGACTGGCAGTCAGAGCACACAGACTCGTCCATATTAATCATAGGTGCAGTACAAGACTAAAAATATAGTAAGCATGATCAAACTGGTAGGGTTAGGAATCTTTTGTAATATTAAAATATGTTAGTTTTTTTACGGTTTATTAACATTCTTCAAAGATGTTTTTGAAGAACGTTCAAGACTGATCCTTGTAACGATGCATTGACCCAGGAAAACTGTGGGGTAAACCTGACAAAGGAACCCACCTACAGCATGGTGTCATGGAGGACATTCGCTTTTGTGGGCAGAGCAGTGATACAGTGAAATACTGTATAAAGTACATATTTCTGAAGCCAATTAGCACATCTATTCTGTTCAAGAATTCCAAATTTAAATATCAATTAAAGTACCAACAAATGACCTGTTCCCCCCTAAAAAAGTATCGTTCTATCTTTCCAATCAAAATAAAATAATTAAAACAATTCAATCTGTATGTATATCCTTGGATCATCAAGCATTTGTAAAGTATGTAATGGGAGTCTGCTACTGCATAAGGGGAATAATCAAAAAATGTTTTTTTCACTAACTGGTGTAAACACTTGTGTGTAGAGGAAGGTACAAATCTCCCAATTATCCAAAGGTGCTTCCAAATATCAACAGCTCCCACTAGAGTGACTGAAAGGTTCCTTGGACTTTTGTTGTTTGATTGTTGTTTTGGCAACAAGCACATAAACACTTATTTACTTGTCAATTCTAGATTAGTACATGTCTTCCTAGTATCCAGTTTTTAGGATTAAAAAAATACCTTGCACTATCTCCTGTAAGTACTTTACAGAATCCCTAACTAACAATCCTACTGTAAAAAAAAATTATGAAAATAGCCTAAAGGTTTCTACATAAATGTCCCAGTTCTCTAGAGAACCCTTTATAGACCTGAAAGACCTAGAGAAAACATTACCTCTATAGACTATTTGTAAAGGGCAAGAAAGTATTGGCGGTTTTTAGTATGTCCTGAGTTTTGCTTTAAGGAAGTCTTATTCCTCATTGGTTGCACTATTTATTTCAGCACAACCCACACTGATTGCCAGAGAGATTGGGTGATTTGCAGTTTGATAACAGAGCTTTAAGAGCCAAGGTAACGACATAATAATCAGGTACCCTGTCTTTCATCTTCAAAACAACAGAGATCAAAGTAAATGCCGCTTGCCATCTCAGCTAGAGTGTCTAGGGCTGTTTTTCTGGGCTCACTTCAGCACAGCCATAACAAAAAAAAATATTCTGTGACAACTGCATGATACGGAACTGCATTGGATCTACCTGTATTTAACAGGAGCATAGCTTTAAAATACAGTACTTGAATAACTTCCAATGAGGATATAAGCACATAAGTATATAGGTCCCCAAATATTTCAAATGAAGACAGCATGAGTGTACACAAAAACACACACTCAAAAACTGTATGGGTTTTGAGACCCAAGACTGTTAAAAACATTACGTATTGGGAGTCTCTAAGAATTTCTGCAGCACAGGGAAAACAACAGGCAAATTTAATAAGTATTAGAATTGGAGTTAAACTATATTCGGTGGACAGTTAAAAGTCAATAGACAATGTTGTATCTTTAGTTTGAAAAATTAAGAAACGTTTTTATGCTATCAAACAAATAATGTAAACATAAATATTTTGAACATATTTAATGTTCTTTTTATTTTGTTATGTTATTGTTTAGTTCATGTTTTTTTAATCTTCTTATAAAAATTAACTTATACTAGATTTGTTTCATTCTGGGGGAGGAGTGTTAGAGACAAAATTATTCTTGTAGCTCCGAAGTACTATTAATGTTTAATCTAGCTCTTTTTCTCCCTAAACTGATAGCATACTTTTGTCCTTTTAAAAGGTTGATTTAACACGTTCATATTCTTGTTTTTAAATACTACCAACAATATCATTCTGTGCCATCTCAAGACATAGAACAGGTACAGGGTGTGTAAGCTGAGACATGCAGTGAAGCCTTTGCCAAATCTGAATTTTAAAAAAAGAGTCATCCATAGCCTCTCCTGTTTTGGCAGGCATCCTGCAGAAAATCACTGATTTAAGGGAAATGTTTATAATGTCTACAGTTTTGTTTGCTTAATTCCATTCTATGTCTATATCATATCATATAATATGCCTGCAGAAGGTTGCTCTCTATTATAGTTTCTGTTTTACCATCTTTTCTTCACACTTGCAAACTGTTCCACTCACAAACGGCTTCCAAAAGATTTCTCAGGAATACTGAAAGAAGAGGTGTAGAAGAGCTACACCACCACTGGACCTGACCTCCGGACCAGTGAATCTCAAGCGTAACATATTTTACTTCCTCTGCATTTTTCCTCCCAAATGATTCTGGGAGGGCCTTATCAGAACGTATTGTTTCTGGTACAGCTTGTCAGCAAGCAGCCTACTAAAAAGATTCTAGAGCAGATAAACACACAACTGAGATTACTTTGCAATAGAAAAAGTGGAGCAAATCAACTTTTTTTTCAAAAAAAAGAGGGAAATTCACATGGTAACTCCAGCTCATGCAATGTTATTGTAACCGTAATATTTATTTTCATTCTAGTTTCCCTCAACAAACTCAACTTAATTGAAGCTGTGTACAGTATATCAGAGCTACTAGTAGCCTGAACTGTTAAATGTCAATTATCAAAAAGTTTTTTTTCACCCACAGATGTCTATACTGTCAACAGCATAAAGGACGCTGACTGTCACACCCCCATTACCGCCTCCCCTGCTATATTGTCTGATCAAACAAACAGGATCTAGATGGGGATCTCATTTTTTAACCTCACAGGAACATGTACATTAAAAGGCCATGTGCAGACATGTCAGGATGTCAGCACTATCACTGTTAACAAGTTGGAACTGGTAATTGACATTGTCTGTTGCCCCTATTACACCCTTTCATGATAAATGTTTGTAGTTGGAAAAGTAGATTAGGATGTTTTCATATTTTTGTATTAAAAGAGCTTTGGCCTTACTAATACTGTAGTATAGGGATTACTCAAGCACATACTGTATGCTGTATGACAGATTACAGTGGGAGATGGAGATATATATATATTTTTGTGATAGAAGCTGCATCTTTATAAGTGGTATTACTTTTAACAAACATATAGTATAAAATTCCAAAAATATCAATTTGAGAATAAGGTAAATACATACTGTATATCTAGACACCATGGCAGGGGGAGAGAGAGCGACAAAAAATCTGAATAGTCAATTAGAGCTAAAGTTTGGTCTCTCTGACACTGACGGGTTTGTACAGGGAGAGAATGCAACTGCACCTCCAGCAGTTAATCATGACATTAAGTCCAACAGCATTAATTAAACAATTATTCAGTTGGAGGAAATGCCACTCTCCTCACCCCCAAATACTTATTAACAGTAATTTTATTTTTCTAGTCACATCTACTTAACAGGCCACTACCAATGACATGCCTCTGCTGCAGGAACACAGAGCCGGGTAATTATAACCTTGACTGTGTTATCGACTGCAACATCCTTTTTTTTATTTGTGTGTTTCTATTTTCTTAGAGAAAGCAGAGCACAATGCTTTCAGACAGCCAGGTGCAAAAAAGCTTCAGTAGAGTTTTTAACCCTCTCCCTTCTGTATCTCTTCACGATAAACAAATTCCTCAGAAGATTCAGGTTTAACAAATTGAGAAATAAGCATTCAACAACCTGTTTCTACAGATTCCTTAAGATTATAAACTGTTTATGTAAAATCACATGAGACCTAATGAGTGTGTTTAACAAATGGTTTCAAATTCTCTTCTTGTTTGCACTATTTAAACAACAACAGTATTTTTTATTAAAAAAAACATAATTTTTGTTTTGCCATTTCTCTCCTTCAAAGGCTTCACATTGTTTTGTTTCTGGCAGGCCTCTTTGCAGATGGATTTGAAAAGGAGTATAAGAAAACAGGTTTTCACTTCAATGTTTCCGGGAAATTTTTAAAAAGATTTACATTATGAACTTAACATAAGTAAGCAAGGCTGAGTAAACAGTGTTCATGCTATACCTGATCCTTTACGAGACCATGGAAGATGTTTTTCAGACGTGCCAGGAAATAAGCCAGAATAAGCAGAGCGATACAATCAATTACTCTAGCAATATTTTTCCAAACAGCAAGGATCACCAGCCTTAATCTTGTTCACATGTGTTCTGTATATTGATTATAAATCCAAAAATGCTTCTAAAATGAACATTGGCAAAGGGCTGTGGAATAAGTTAGACAAAAACAAAATGAGTCTGGTACAGTATTTCAAGAGAACAACAGGTTACTTAAACTGTGCTTTCCAGCACCCGACCTACAGTATATATACACTGAACAGGCACAACAAAAATAAATTAATCCAGGTATTTGGAAATGCTCTGACTGTGCATTGGATGTAGTGGTAAGAAAATGGATGGATAGATGTTATATTCCTAAACCAGTATAAAACTACTGAGCAATAAAAACATTTAAATTGTACACAGAAGTGAAAGTTAAAGAAGATAACTGTTTTTTTTTCCTCTAATAGCTTTTCTTTCTTACATTCACTCAGAAAATGTACTTGTGGATTCCAATAGCACATGTCCACTGGACCTATTAAGTATGACAGTAGCAAGTGACTGTCACTGGAGCTGTTTTCCTCTGAATGACAAGTCCCTCTTAGAACGCACTCAGTTGTGCTGCAGAGTGTGACGGCTCTGACAGTACAGGGTCCTCACTGTCACAGCCACAGGTTCTACGTGTTCCACTTGCATTGATGTCAGGTCCACAGGCGCAGGAACTGAGGTGCAGTGCACCAGCAGAATTGTAACAACAAAAAGATGTGGGCTTTACTTCTTTCACCACAAGCGGATTTCTTTGTTCTCACCTGTCCATGCAAAACATTCTTCAAAAGCTCTTGTGGTTCATTTTTGTGCTTTTGAGCAAATTCTGAAGCATGGAGGTAATGACATGCATGGTCCTCTCTGGGACTAGATAATTGCTATTTATTGATGATGTTGGTAGCAGCAGAAGTTTGGAAATTTGATTCTAAAACATTGCCTGCTCATGTAGATGAAAATACTTCCATATAATGTATATACATGTGGGGGTTGGCACTTCACCACACAGCACAATAATAACCCAAAGCATATAGCCAAAGAAACCAAGAAACTCAGTGAAAAATTATAGACTGGTCAAGTCAATATACAAATTTAAATCTGATTGAGTATACTGTACATTTTACATGCTGAATTCAAAATTAAACACCCCAACATCATGCAAGACTTTGAAGTAGCTAGAGCAGAGGTTTTGCAATGCATCTCAAGTGATTATATAAAGAGACTGTGAGCTCAGTGGGTCTCAGACTTCATTCTTATTGCTCCAAAGTGATATGTAACCAAATTCTACCTTCTACACTCTGCAATTTACTTTAAGTGTACATGTCCTAATACATCTGGTGACTTGAAATCACTGAGCTGAACACAAAGTCCATGCATGGAATTGCTCAAAAATATATATTACTGTATATTGTATTTGCAATTCATATTAATCTTATGGTCAAAACCTAACAGGCCAAGTCATGTCATTTCAAACTTAGTTTCCATTCATTGATAAATATCATATTAAAATATTAAAAATGTCATGACATTGTAAGTGAATGGCTCAGATGCTCATGGATAACACTGCTCAGATGGAATTGGCCAGACACAATAACACAAATTTGTCTCCTTCTGTGCAGCACTTAGCACTTCAGTCCCAATACACTCCCACAGTCCCCAGAGAGCCCATTAGACATTCGCCTCAATCTATCCTTTTTCCTGCTCCTCCCACAAGTGCTTCTACTGCCATCCATCAATTCTGACCTCCACCAGCTCAACAGCAGCTACTCTTTCAACCCCCCACTCCTGTATAACGGGGGAGCACCCTCGCTATTGCACTTGTAAGCTCGCCCTCTGCAAATGTTAAATTAAACCCCACAGAATGAGGATGGTTCATTTTACGAGGGCGTTAATAACATATCTGCTCTTTCCTTCACAAAGCTGGTCCACAGGTCTTCTACAGGCTATTGTTTGGATTCATTATTTTACAGACTTTCAGACAACTCCTGTGGTCTTCTCTTTCTCAGTGTATTGTTTCTGCTTTAGAGACATTGTTTCATGAAGTCATCTCAGTTGCACATTAGGGTTTCCTTCTAATTTAATTGAGTATACAATCCCCCTCAACGCATATACTTTAGAACTCATATGTAAAATTGTTAAAGTGTCTATATTCAGTGCTTTTTTCACCTCAAACATGCCTTTTGTTTTGCCTCATTTGAAGTACTAGTAGATTTTAAAGTTTCATTTACTGTCTGAGCTGGGGCATGTATAGTGAAATAGCCCTTCAACTTCCTGTGTGGCTCCTATTGAACAAACACAAAATGAAATAAATAATAATAACAACAATAATCATCATCATCTCATCAGCTGCATTTTAGGCATCTGTCTTAGAAATGAGTTGAAACAAGATGCAGTTACCACAGCAAAAAGCCAGAGAATTTCTGCAATCTGTAAATAAACATTTCTGCATAAAAAAACATCATCTTGCAATCTGGCTTGCAAAGAATGCTGGAGGGTAGCACGGAAATTGATGGACTTCTCACATCTCTCACTTCTGGAGGGTGGAGCTCAAGAAGACGGTCGATGGCTTTGATTTAATCCCAAGTGGGATACAGTACAACCAACCACCATCATTTCAACACGAAGAGAAAGATAATGCCTGTAAGTCATTCCTAAAATGAGAACAATGGTGATCAATAAAACCTGAACCATGTTGTCTCTTTAAAACTTGTGGTTTAGTCATACTGCTATACTATAAGAGAGAAAAGAAGAAATTTTGAACAAAGGTTATTTGTGCCAAATCTCTCTTGAAGACAGCTTTTCGAGTAAGCTGACCAGTACATTTCTCAAGTATTTATTGCATGTTCAAAACTAGTGGAAGAAAAATAGTTAATGGTAATTTTTCCATTTTCTCTGTGAACAAAGGTATCTGCTGATTCCACAGACCCTTTGAGATATTATTGATTGAAAAGGATGCCGTACAACCAAGCAAGAAAATAAAACTTAATTGTGTATCATTACAGAAAAGATTGGAAATAATACCTTTCAGTCTTCCAGGATATCTGAGAACATTGTCGAACATATTATGCACAGTTTATTGTTTTCTTCAAGACTCTTGGGAGTAACAACTGTAATATCTGAACCTTGCCCAATAAAAATGGAAAACATTTCACATTAACATACTCCCAGTATCCTTTTAATAATGGTGTTCATACTTGCTTTAATGTATTTTTGATAGAACAAACACAGAATTATTACATGGGAAAAGAGAACACACTTAAGTGGGTGAATATTTTACAATTCTAAAGTATATAACGAAATGTATATAAAAGAAGCACAAAGGCAAGAAGCTTTTAGCACTGAGCAATGCAGTACATTTTCATATACTGCACCCTCCAAATTTATTCATGATGAACAAAAATATAATATAAATATAGGTACAGTAGCTGATATTTCCCCCATCCTAACAAGGGATCTAGAACACTTAAAACAGCCCCAAAACATAACCGACCTACCCTGACATACTTTGTAGTGGGCATGAGTGTTTTCTGATGAGCATGTTCAAAAAGCTCAGTTTCATTGCAAAGAAACCAGTTTGTATTGAATTTCCAACTGTTGCCTTTAGATTTAAGGTTGCTTCCCACCTTCCACCTTCCTCACAGTCTGTGGTTCCTGGATAAATGTGTGCCCTCTTCCTAACAGGGCTGCCACTATACCTGTAGCTCATTTTTTAAATAATCAACACTAAAGTAGAACATTTCAGATTTCTGTGGATTCTTTTATAGTTATCCTCAACTTAGGAGGTCAATGACCATTTGTCCACAGTCCTCGGAGAGCTCTCTGACCTTAACATGATGCTTGCTACTATACCCCAGGGATATAGGAAACCTTTAGAGGTCTCTATCGTGTTCTAGAGGATTCCATTGCACTTCCAAAGAGTAGAATATTATTGTAGATTTGTTTTCCTATTGGATTCTATTTTAAGGAACAGTTCAAGGTGTGAACAAATGTGTGAGTTTTCTGGCATATACAGTATGAATTTGCTTACTGCAGTGCTATTAGGATTACAGTATAACATTTATATAAATTTTTAAACAAGACTTTCTTATCCATAACTCATTCTGTTATATAATGTTTTTCGTCCCTTTGTTCCTATTTCATTTGGGGTATGAATACATTTAGAGGACACTGGGAATAATCTGCAGCAAACTGCTGTTTAAATGGCTTATATTTTGCTGTTACAGCTATGAACAACAAAGCAACAAAGACGATTAATTCAGACTCACCTAAGCCTGTCTTGCTGTTTTGGCAGTTTTGCTTTAACTTGTAGAGAATGTGAAACAGATTTCAAGCTACATTTGAAACAATCTGAAAGAAGACTCCAACCATTCTGACTGTTGCAATGAAACACATTTTACAAAGTGGATTTTAAAGCAGATGACAGCAAACAGTGTAGATTTCTGTCTAGAATTATATACAATGTGTTCTGGGTGAATGTGCCTCTTTTCAGCGGCTATGAGCTTGTGCAAGTTGGCAAACTGCCCAAAAAACAAGCAAAGCACTTCTACTAAAGTGGCAGTCTTGTCCATAGCCCAAACATAGCCAAAAAACCCTGCATGCCACATCAGTACTGTCGCCCTATAGCAGATCATGGCTCAAGGAAAATACTGTATGCAATTCAGCTACACCTGTCAAAGACTGCATAACAAACATCACAGCTCAAGCAACAATTCTTAATTTTGGAGTGAATGGTGCTCATAGATACCTACTGCATTTACATAGAATATTCGACTACACAAAATTAATGTTTACTGTTATTCTACCAAATTCTGCAACAAGGAAAAACTGAGTTTTTAAAGTTTAATGAACTTCCTATAATAATGCATATTTTATTACAGTAGAAAATTTGAGTTATAATAGTGTAAAAGGTATGATGTAAAATGTACAGTACAAATGTATTCTTCTATATCACCTTTAATAATAATGCTTTCATCACAATGTTGTACTGAATTTTAAGTATAACTGACACCACAGGAAGTTTATTGCCTGATACAAACAAAACACACACAAATGCAGTTGTCCACTTTATAAATGGACTGAGTAATTCTAATTTAGAACTTGATATATACAATAGAATAATAACAGGCTTTATTTTTCATAATCTAGCTAACCTTATAGCATCGCATGGAAACCTACAGTATTAACAATTACATTTTATATACTATGCTTGGTCTAAAACTACTTGCTGTGTTCTGGTCATACTTTGCACAGCTGTCTGGATTATTATTTCTGTCCTGTAAATCACTGGGAAAGGTAATGCAGGCATCATTTTGCAAAGCTCCAGGGCCTAAGTATAATTATCACTGTTACTATTAGTGATGGCATTATCTAATAATTACTACACTGACCTCTTGTCCTCGCACAAAAAAAAAAACAAATGCATTCTTAAATTTCTTTTAAATCTGCCCCTTTTCATATTTCTAAAGTGTAATCATCCAAGAAATGTCAGAAACTATGGTGGAAAGTGAAACTTTCACTAAAAATGGTGCTTTCAATATTTGCACAATTTACTTGCTATCAATGGAGGCACATAAGAGGCACATCAGTGACATATAAGTTAAAAATGTCATTGCAGGGGTTCACCATCAGAATTAAGACCTTTGTGCCAATGTATAAATAATAGGTAACAAACATGAATGAAGTTCAGTAACAGGTCTACTGTACAGTAATTCCATCTCGCATTAATGAAGTTGTGAGCATGCTGTTACACATGTGGGTTCTTGCTGGGATCTTGCTTTTCCCAACAGGTGTAGAAATAAGCTTTGGGGTCAGAGGGCTGCTGTGGTTGGGAATAAATTAGAACGATTAGCTGTGAAATGAAATTACAAGGAAAACCAGATGACAAGTGGTGTGGAGATGCAGACGGACATCAGCTTTGAAATGGCTGCCAGAATGAAAGTCTCTTGAAAAAGAGAGATTTTGTTTGCTAGCTCATAGAGAATTCTGACTCAAGACAGCCAGCTGCAGAAGTCCCAAGGCAGCAGATATACTTCTTAAAGCACATCCTACAGTAGCTACTCAGGGAGGACTACACCACCGGGACTATCTCTTTCATACTCATACTCTCTCCCTCTATTTAAAACGACGGCTTAATTTTACCTCTCTTTCTTGTATCATATAACCTAGAAATGTATCTTAAAATTAAAAGGTAGATCTGAATCTTATTAACAATCACCTAAATGTTGTGTGTTAAAACATATTGGATGTACAGTGAAAATATCCAAAAGCACAGAATGGAAGACCAAATAATGTCTAAATAATCAAATACAAACCCACACCTCACAGCATTTTTATAAATCAGAAAGGTTTATAGGGCCAACAAGCTGCAAGATATTTTCATTAAGTATTTGTGAACACAATTCAATTAAAATTCACAGGTGCTGCATATGGTCTACTGCTAACATTCCAAGGAAAACCTCTGCCCTGTTCAGAACCACAATTTAAAGAGGAATGGAAAAGGGAAGACATTGTGCTTAATTCTGTTTTTTCACAATGCAGCGCATGCCTGCTCAAACACGATGTGTATTGATGACAATTTCAACCTTGTGGAATAAAAAAAATATATTTTTAAAACAGTACAGACTATGAAAACAGGCTTCAGATGCCTTGCCAGTTATTTTCTGTTTGATTTATTAACATTTTGATGGCCAATACAGTTACACGGCACAAACTTAAAATGAAACGTTTTCATGAAAAATAGGAGCTTCAGTTGTGCTGCAACCCCTGTAATTAGGTATAGCAGGCTCAGTGCCTGAGTGAATATTTATTTGTCTATGTTAAAAGGAGGAGGTGGAAAGGTTCAACATAAGACAAAGGCACAGCCACTTACTATGCAGTTTTGCAGGCCATCCCTTCTTGTAGAATTTTTTACCATCATGCCAGATACCTTCCCCACAGGCAACTCGAAGCTAGTAATCAATTCTGACAATAGACAAAAGCAGTGATGTCTGCAAGCTGACTTTTAATAACACACCATCAACATAAAGAAGCTTCCATAGTAAGTACTGTTGGAATAAACAGAATCTCACAGCTTGTGAGAAATCATCAAATACCAGGAGGTATTAACTGCATTCTGGAGGTGCTATTGGATGTAAAAGTGTTACTGCAGGTACAGCAGGACCGGATGTTAAAAGTGGGATACTGAATTCAGTATAGTGGGCAGCATGGTGGCCTTGAGGTCAATTCCAGACCTGGGATGCAATCTTCATGGAGTTTGAATGTTTTACATGTGTTTTCATGGGCTTCCTCTGGGTGTTCCAGTTTCCTCTCACAGTCAAAAACCATATTGGTAGGTTAATTGGCTTCTGCGGAAAAAATTGGCCATAGGTGTAAATATGTACGTCTGTGTTTCTGCCCTGCGATGGACTGGCGTCCCGTCCAGAGTGTACCCTGCCTTGAACCTGCTGCTTGCCAGTATAGGCTCCAAAATCCCTTGGACCCTGAATTGGAAGAAGCAGACAGAAATTGGATGGATGGACTTCAATATAGTATGGTACCAAATAAGTACGAAACCCTCAATCAAATATTAAAGAAAGAAGAGCACACACTGTACTTACACAGTGTTAAGAAAGGAAATTTGAAACGTCAAAATGAGTGACATGTTTAATTCTGAGAATAAACAGTGTCAGTACCTGGCTGTCGGTACTAATCATTCTTTTACTAAAGCAAGAGAGTTTGCTGTAACTGAGCTTCAGCAAATCTTTTTAACTCTTTCTTTGCAATTCAATCACTGAAGCTGCTCTTTAAAATGTGCAGATTACTGACTGAATTTCTGGTTTATAAAATCAAATTGAATGCTTCGTTTGGCTCTGTTGAAAAGGGCAGACTGTTAGTGCACAGAGCATTGCATAGTGACTTGGTACAGTATATAGTGTACTACAGAGTAGAGGTCTTTCAGTTGCCAACAGACCACAGGAAACCTGTGGTGTGAAACACACCATGCTAAATTATGTGATAACATTTACACCTGCATATTTTCTATGTTTTCTATTAAGGACAGGTGCTTTTGAATTTGATATTGAATTTGTTAGTATCACAAAGACTTTTTTTATTTTTCTAATATTCTCTCAATGAAATGTATTAATACTACGCAAACCTACAAGGTTACTGAGATTATTCATAAGGTCCTGCAGTTGGCATTGTATGGAATTTGGTTGTTTTTTGTATTTGCCATTTTTTAGCAAAAACAAAATTAAGCATCACCCATGGATTCCAAGATGTTACAATAGATAATACAATTGCACAGCTTGTAATTTTTGCTGCATTGCATGGTTAATTGCTACAATGAATGAAATTCAAGAATCGGTATTCTGATTGCTAGGTCTGGAGCAAGTGTGAAAAAGCTAAACAGTTACACCTTCTCCAATTAATAACTAATTTACATCAATTGCAATTAACAGCCATTGGATTTAGTGCAATCAGAGAGATAATCAGGGAGTTCAGAACCAGCGACTTAACCATGAAGTCTAATTCAATATGCTTTTGCAAGTAATTCTATTGGAAATTAATGGCTGCTGTTTTTTTAGTCTGTTAGTTTACTGGAACTAAAAAAATAAATACAATTATTAAACAGTAAATTAGGGATTTCTCATATTAAGTTTCTATACTTTTGTAATTTTTAGTTCTTTTAACCTATCATACTGTCAACTCCCATTGTTCAGAGTTCTTTTTTCCAAAATAGAACAGATATTTAGTACTTAACTGTACTTAAGAAACATAACCTGGAGCAAGATTTCAGTTTTTAAGAGTTTTCTGTGCAACAGAAGATTTTAAAGATTATGTCTTGATGAAAGCCTCTAGACCTTTTTAACTGTCAGCAAAGATTAATTGTTTTCATTGCAATTGGAATCAGCTGCCTGTGCTCTTTGCCTTTGCACTAGAGACAATTATTGATCAGACATTCTCCTTTCATCCCTTAGAAAGTAGCTACAAGTGAGTACAGATTTTTCACACTAGAGATCTGTTGTTTTAAACTAGGCTCATTTAATATTAAGTTACAGTACTGGTTCCCAATTTGGGATTCAGGATTCCCTGAGGAGCATCAGGTGTTTTCCAAAGAAGATACAGAATAATTTCACCAAATATTATTTTCTTAATAGTCTAATAAATGCAATTGAAATATTCTTGGACGCAAGCGTTGCCTGCAAAGCCCTCCTTTGATTCAAGCTGAAGAGCTTTGTAATCACAATAGCTACAGCCCAATGAGATCCAACTGCTTAGAGTCCAGTTGCTTTGTCTCCAACATCATGAGGTTGCATCTTATGAGCTCAGCTGTTGAACACCAAGAACCATCTTTAGGCCAGGTCGGGAGAGCAGCTGTAGCCTATAGGTTTCATCAGAACCAGGACCAATGAGGTAAGGCTCTTTTCACATTGTCTGCCCTCTTTACTCCACCATCTGTCTGCTAGCAGTTTTCCCCGTTCCTTCATCTCCTCCAGAGTTCAACAAAAATGTCATCTGTTTCCTGTAATTCCCTCTGCACATTTCACTCCAATTAAAATATCTGTTTGCTCTGTCCATTTTTATGCAGGGGTCAAATAATTAAACCCAAGTACTCCAATTTTTATTTTGACATCTCCATCTGTATAACAAAGTTAAGGAATCCTGACGATGATACTAATTACAATTAAAGGTAGACACTATATAGACTGCATTGTAATTGGTCTGATGTAAAACTGCCTCTAAACCAACTGCCACTTTAAAGCAATAATTTCTCCCCAAAAAACTATGTTGGGAAGTACTTAGGAAAACACTTTTTCTGCTTTATGGCAAGTGATACAAGCTTCTGTTTAACTTAGAAGCTGCAACAAGACTGTTTACAGTGAAAGATCTACTCAAAGCAATATGGATGTGCCTCCTACTCTCCCCAAAGGACCATGAAACTTGCTTTTACATTCTCATTAAAAAAAATTGAAGACAAATACGAATCCCTAGACTCTAGCTCATCAAAGGAGTGTAATAAAGGTTGGGCGGGTAGAGGCTGCTGCTGACACAATGTAATGGAAAGTACAAAAGTGCAACCATTAAAATATTTATCTACAAACACAACTTGAGCTTTGTTCATTATTTCTGATATTTCGGAACAACAAATACTTGATAGCTGACCACTATAAGCATTCAATAGTAAAATTTAATGCAGGATGTTGTCTACCAGTTCCATTTCCTATTTACCTGCAGTAACAGAAGAAGGTTAGGTACAGTACTTCATTCTTACTGCAGTGAAGCCATTAATTACTTTACACACTACAATGTCTAAGTAGAAAGAAAAAGACTTCACCACTGAAGACTCCATTTCAGAGTTTTTCTAGTGATGCATCATAAGTAGAAAAGACATCAAAATTATAACTTGATGGCAAAATTAAGAAAATAAAAACCAATCAGTACTATCAGGGGGAGAAGAAAACAGGCTTTATCTGAGACCCCAAATTCATCGACTGGATTGTACCTCAGCTCTGCCTATTTCTTAAGATTTAAGATCTTAAATTGTGAGGTTTGTCCACTCTACTGTAAATACATGCATTCTGATACACATACTGTATATGACTTATACCATACAGAACGGTACAGGGGTAATCTTTGCATATCTCCATAAACTAGTCTCGATATATCTTTATTTAAAAATTTTAATGATAAATCTTTGTTTTTTTCCCCTTTTAAGGCCTAAAAATATTTTTGAAATTATTTCTGAACTCAACGTTCCAAAGCGAAGGATGAAAAGTGGGTCATTTTTCCAAAAGAATTTCAGACCCACCCCAATTTCCCCTCTCTGAGAGAGTGAAACAATAACTCACTTTCCAACACTGATGAGGTGGTAAGTAGCAAAGCTATATTACATTCCTCTGCACAGTAATGACAGGATTACATTGGAATATTGCCTGCGCTTCATAAATCAGCCCGTCCCTGCTCCATTCTCCTGTACTGCTCCTTGACACTACCTCCTTCAGCACTGGGGAACATAATTCATACCTTGACAGGCACAATTACAAACACCATACATATTTCAACAAGGCCTACATGCCCTTTAGTTAACTGTATCAAAACTATCATTAATGCAGCCCTGACAGCTTTTCAAAGCATTTTTTTAAGTGTACCCTTTTTCGTCTCACATGCAGAGGATAAAGGTAATCTTAAATCATATTGTTGTTATCCTTTATTTTACACCACTCCTTTTTCTAACTCACTTCTTTAAAGGAGTCATTTACATGATCAGTTCTGTTATTACATTTCTTACTTTGACGTACACCTTTTCATATGTGCTCTACGCAATCCAGTGCTGCTCTTTACTGCATTGTGTTAAGATAATTAACTGTGGCAGGAAAATAGCCTGAAAAGGCAAAAAACAAAGTTCATTGTCAGGAAGGCCACAGGGGAAGCAGCCATATCTCTTTTCAGACAGACACACGGTATTACTACAGAATTTCCATTCACTCAGCTTAAAGTTTTTTTTCTTTTTAGGAGCAGTGTATGCTGAAATAATAAACCAAGCCGGACAGCAAAAGAAAAAATCCAGATCACATATATAGAAAAAATAAAATAAAAGGGTGTTATATAACCTGTGTTTGTGCCTGAAAAAAACAGAACATACAGTACATACTGTATGATGCATTTATTACACACACCAGACATCCAACAACAAACTCCCAGACAGCCATGAGTTAATACTGTGGATTCTAGAGTTAAATATTTGATATGTTTTCTTTTTCTAACCTCTTCCTATAGGTAAAGACAGGGGTTGTTGTGTTTTTTGGTCAGAATGTTACCAGTTCTTCTTATCATATTTTTTTATCACGATCAATGAACAACTTATGTTTTAGAACAGGATAAAAAGTAAAAAAAAACAAAGGTTTGAAAAATATTCAAATGAATGTCGAATGTTAATGTCAGTTTAATTCTACTTGAATACTTATCTGCCAATAACATAATGATTCAGGATTAACCATGATTTAAATGAAACTAGTCTGGTTTGTATAATGCCACTCCTTCACTGGATAATACACTCTGTCATAATGATCTCAAATGCAAAGCCTATTAAATATGTTTAATTTTTTGTGTGATATTTCCTTTTCAAGCTATTAAATAGCATAATTGGTTAATTTTCCACACAAGAATGGATCATACTGCTGCTGCCTACACATGAACAAAGAAAATGAACTGGACATAATGGCCTTCTGATGTTCATGACGTGCGTAGTGAACATAGCCGCTTGCCTATATCAGGGAACATTCTTGATCGAGTGAGCTCAACGCAGCCAAATTTTGGCTTGGCCATACTTAACAACAGGCTAATGAGATTTCATGTGCCAATTGCCTATGTGGCTAACCACTTAACTGTTTAATGGCGAACTTTCAGGACAGCCAATCACACCTTTGTTAGACAATGAGTAGTGTATGTGCATGTGTGTGGATTCCTACTGGAGTCATTACAACAAAGATATAAACTGGCAGAGATCAGGAAAATCTGTGCCTGATAAACAGTCCTGTTCTCAAGACAAATGTCCATTAGGGTTGATCCTAGCTTCTACAGAAAGCTTCTGATTTGATTTGACAGTGATCTGCTTGAGACAAGTGAAGACATAAACTCCCACATAGAAGGTATTTCTCTCCCGAACCTGACTGCCTCAAGAGGTTACTTTTTGATGCTGGAGTCTACTCTCAGTAGCACCTGTGCTCATCTTCTGGAGCAATAGACTGTACTATGGAATCAGTGTGCTTCTACTTTGTACAGGATCACACCTTAAATTAGATAAGATAGTCCTTCACCACAGGATCTCAGCTGTCTCAGGTTTTGGATATGGATATCCTCCTTCAGGTAACTTCAAACACTTAGGTACTCAGAGCACACTTTAGGCAGGCTGAAAGATGACGGCTTCCACAGCACTGAAAGGGAAATGTAAACTTTGAAATGACAGACATGCAAGAGAAAAGCACCCACCATTGCCCTTTTTGGCAGAAGCCATATTTACGTCATGCACAACAAAGAAATAGACATCTAGATTATTGCAGATTCCTGGGAGAAAGAGTGTTGACTGTAAAGTAGGGAAACTCTCAGTTTAAAGTAACAAAGAAAAAATGATAAATTTAATCTCCAAACCAAGGTTAATCTCGATTTCTCTCACACACTGTAGTAGACATATTTTGCAGATATATAAAACAGAAAAGTGTTTGGGTGGGAAATTATGGCCTGTAAAATCTCCTGAAATGGCTTTCCCTGATCCATGCTATCTTGTCAAAAGGGAAATGTATCCTGTGAGGTTTTGAACATTCATTTCACAGTTCAAGTCTCATGGCCACAGAAACACTGTTAAATAACACCATTATAGCCAGCAGCCATATCACCCTGCAACTCACAACCGGCAACCCACTGAAGCTAAGCAGGTGTGAGCCTGGTCAGTACCTGGATGTGAGACCACCTGGGAAAAACTAAGGTTGCTGCTAGAAGAGGTGTTAGTGGGGCCAGCGGGGGGCGCTCACCCTGCAGTCCATGTGGGTCCTTATGCCCCAGTATAGCGACGGGGACACTATACTGTAAACAGCTGCCATCCTTCGGAGGAGACGTAAAACCGAGGTCCTGACTCTCTTAATCCCAGCGCATTTCTCGAAAAGAGTAGAGGTGTAACCCCAGCGTCCTGGCCAAATTTCCCATTGGCCCTTACCAATCATGGCCTCCTAATAATCCCCATCTTGAATTGGCTTCATTACTCTGTTCTCCTCCCAACTGATAGGTGATGTGTGGTGACCGTTCTGGCACACTATGGCTGCTGCACATTGGTGGTGGTGGAGGGGAGCCCCCATTACCTGTAAAGCGCTGTGAATGGAGTGTCCAGAAAAGCGCTATATAAGTGTAAGCAATTAATATTATTACAGGTAAGCAGTCTTTTACTGTGATCCTCATTTTACTCCATAAAACATAGATATTATCTAAAAAATGCTAACTGAGCCAAGCACAATACATATAAATACCAATAACCCATCTTTTTGTTTAAAATAATTGTCTCCTGTTGATTAATAATATTTTAAATGGAATTATGGATATTTTACTGATTGAATTGACACGTAAAATTATGTTAGCCACTTAGGAAGGCAGAAATTGGCTGGGATTAACTCAGTTGATCAAAAAAGTCCTATGTGGGCAATCAGTGTTGTTCACTGTGTTCATTATGAAAGTGTGAGATCAGAATAGCAAAAAAGACAAAATCTTCCATATACAGTAGTAAATGAATCTGATTTTAAGACCAACACCAAGGTTCAGAAGGCTGCTTTACAGATCCATCTTGGGAGATGAGATAGTAGCAGCTTTCATTCTTCTGACAACATTTGAAACAATAAATACAAAAGTTTCGCTTTGAGAAAGTTGATTTAAAACCACTCCAAAACATTGTCAAAAAAAAAATTCTCCTGATATGAAAAAAAAAATACAGATTAAAAGGCCACCTCTGCCCTTTACAAAATGCAATTAAAATGAAAACTGTAATTCTTCATAGTAATTTTATTGTCACAAAGGACCGTCAGACCCAGTATTAGAGGAGAATTATTGACAGATTAACCTTTAGACACACCAAATTCCTTCAGAGGAGTTGTTTTCATGGAAAGTTTTAGTCAGGCTGGAGCCCTGGCCATTTGTACTTCACGGTCAGAACAGTATTAGTGGTCATGTATATTACAGGCTTTGAGGGAAAGACTATTTACCTTGGCAACAGCCTTCAGGAAAGAATCATATGAATGAAACATATTAGGGAACGGCACACGCTGCTTAATTCATCTCTCGGGCTTCAAACCAAACCTGGCCGCAAACTGTGAGCTGGAGGTTTTTTTTTCATAATTGTGGTATTGCTTCCGTATTTTGAGTATTCATTTGAAAAGAAATGTGACTCTTTATTTCCTTTTAATTCCCTGATGATTTTAAACTGGGTTTCATAAATCATTTTAACGTTTAAGTTGTGTTAGAATGGTATAGAAAAAAAACATACCCCACAATGTAATGAGTCTCTGGTTACATGGTATATAGAATGGCATGCACTACTCTCTCTAGCAATAAAGTGCATTCATACAGTGGCTCAAGTAACTGTAGTTGTAAGTACAAGTAACTCACCACCTGGTAAATGCATATTCAATAGAACAACAGAGATGTGTTTTATAGCACTGTAAAATCCCATATATTATATCTGAAGTCCAATAAGTATAAACCCATTTTCTACCTCTAAAATGAAGTGCATTATTCTACAAACAAGGTCACTGCAATGCATGTGTGCATTCTGTACTACCATTACAAAAAATAGAATTGCACAGTCAGTGATTTCCCAATTTTATACAGTTCTCCTCTCAAAGTTTTAGGATCATTGAAAAAATAAAAAAAGAGTATATATTTTATTGTTGATGTGAAGAAGAAAATACATTTTAGCCTTTTAAACATGTATTAATGTCCCTTGATGAGAAACAACTAGGCTATGAAATATACTACTATTAGAAAGAGATTAGAAAATAGAAAATAATTAGTTATTTTTCAATTTCATACATTATGCCATGAGTTGTAACTGTATAACTTTAACTAATATTATATGCTTCTCCCCATTGAAACGTTAATATAGAAAACAGCTGTTCTGAATAAATGTCAATTGACTATACTTCATATTTTGTTTTTTACAACACATTTGATTGTTTTTTTTCAGTCTCATTTTGCAATCTCATCTGAAACATCTGGTTTATAAAGTCATTTATAAATTAAAGGTACCAAATATATTTTTAGTGTTAAAGGGCCCTAACTCCAATTACATTAGGGTCCCTCCCAGTCTGTACCTGAAAGGACCTCAGTGAATCCACTGTGAGAGCATGTCCAGATAGGTTGTTCTGAGACGTACTGTATAAGGTTCTGAAATTCTATTTGGCAATGTAAAGTCTAAAATTCCAATATCAATGCCATTCTATTGATGGCTTCAACTAGTTCCATTAAATTACAACATGCTCCTCACATATTACTGCTGTTAAACATTTAAGTCAACCAACTACTGGTAAAAATAATGTGGTGCAATAATGTGGTGAGTCATTTCATTTACAGCCATGTCAGCCTTATAAGTTGCAAGAAACAAGTTACTGTACTTTGCGTTTGGAGACCACTATCTTTCATCAAGATAAGGAGTTTGTCTTCTTTGACTTTGTATGTTTCTCAGATGTGTACAGCAATTGAATTGCACAAGATTTCTAAAAGTCTCTGTACTAAAACAGCAATGTGGAAAAGGTACTTTAAAACTCCTTAGAAGAAGCAGAGAATTATCCTGTATACCTGAGCATATTACTGGAGCAAAAAGGTAACTTATGATGACTGCAAAAAAAACAATACATACTGTATGTATACTGTATACTGTAAATGCGAAAGCTTTCACTGCCAGGACAAATTAAAATACATGGGATATAGCTAATGGGCAATTACTGTACCACTCTCCCCTTTTGCTGATGATTTTCGAAAACATTTCTCCCTCAAATTTTTCTGACGGGTAAATGCTTGCTTAGCAACTCCTGTATATTTATTTAGTCCAAGCAAGCATACTGCATACTGTAAATACACTACAATCTGTTAACACAAGCACACTAATACAGTGCATTGTTCAGACACCACTTTTAAGTTGGCAGCAGGCTCTCTGCAAACAGCTTCCTTTTAATAAAACCAACATAATGTGTCTCTGTGCTTCTAGGCTATAACTTACAGCTCTAAACTGACAACTGCTTGGCAGTTGTACAGGACATTGTAAAGTCCTGTAAAATAATGGATGGAATATCCTTTTTATGGTTTTATAACTGTCAAAAACAACTGGTTAAAATGATATAAAAACTCGTATTGTCCTCTTCTACGCACCAGAGGCACTCCCATCTCTCTAATGAACGTGAGATCCTAATATAACCGAGATTCACAGATTCAGACCTGTTACTAATGTAACTTGAACTATTCACTAAGACCTTATCCCCGTAACTGCTTTGGAAATCTCTGGCACTTACTGTTAGAGACACCCTTTATCCTTTCCTTTTTCAAAAGTATATCCCTAACACATCAGCTCTCCAGAAACATCATAGTTCTTAAAGATCACATTTGGACAGTATACAGTAGTACTGTACTTCAGTTGCCAGGAAGTAAGAAGTAATCCTTAGTCAGAGGGAATAGGATGTCATGGGCCTTCAGGAAACCTTAAAAACTTAATTTGCAGGTTGAACAAATACAAATTAGGGTCTCATTATTTGGAGTACAAAATGTCTTTCACCTAAAGAGCGTGATCCTATTAGGACTTCCTTTATCCCATTACCTGTGTTATAACCAAACACTTCTTTTCTTGTTTATCTACCTTATTCTGATCATTTTTTTTTATCTTAAGACACCCTTTGTTTTCTAACGTTTTTTGGATGCATTTTACTTTGTCAGTGATATTTGATTTTCATTTGCTTAGAGTTTTACCACTATTGTTATACTGAGAGGGAGGGGGTTGTAAGGACGTTGACCAAACAATTAAATTGTGCAAGACAAAGCTAGGACCACCAAAGTCATGGGGCTTTTACACCTACAGTATGCGCAAACACATGGCTGTTGATGGAAGTGGAAGTTTAACAAATTAAGTGTCAGGGATGCCCCTGTCTTTGTGCATTTACAAAGTAAGAAGAAGCCTCTGTATCAGGGTGCAAAGTGGGTGCGTCCTTTTGTGGGCTTTATTCTCTTGACATTTTCCATGATGACTCTCATCTCTGGATAGGCTTGACTGACTGGGGTGTGCCAGTGTAAACTCCTGCTGAACAAAAGCCATTCCTCAGCACTTGTCATGCCAATGTAAAAGAGTTTCCTGCTCTTTTCACAGCACCAGCAGCAATCTCTCATGAAACCTATTAAGAACAGGTCTGCTGCACAAGTTTCTCAAATCTGACTTCCAATTAAACAATGACATGACTGTAGCCCTGGAAAATCATAAATAAAGTCCTTTTACAATCCAGTGAAATAAAAGTGTATTTCTAAATTGCCAATGAGTTAAGATATTTACTTTCTTCTTGCAGGTTTGAAGGTTTTGTGGAACTGTACAATACATTGGTCAAACCTAAAAAAGTAACTGATGAAACAAAATCCCTTCAGATAGACTACACAATAGACTTCATAGGACTTTGAAAGAAAATTCTCAAATGAACACAGCAAATTTTGAAGTTTCATTTAATGCCTTAAGAACACTTCTATGAAAAACTCTTACCTGGTATAATTTAGGCACTTACAGATCCATGTTTTAATTTGTACAGTACTATGCACGAGCAATTGTTAAAAACTAACAGACAAATAAACAAAAGATGTGACATGAAATAAAAACTCACAGCCTTTGACTCCAATATCAGGCAACTACCATTTTTATTGTTATGTAACTTCCATAATAATACTGAACACAGCCTAAAAACCATTATGAGAAACTGGGGAATATCTAAAAATGTGAATTAATTATTATTTTTAAAGTCTTTAAAATACATACCTCTTAATAATTCACCATTGAAATAGACCTTTGAAAAAAATCTGAATTTGCAGACCTTCCCAATATTTGTTTAGTTTTACTTAGCTGTCTAAACTGTGGTCATGGAATGTAGTCACATTATCGCAGTATGTATTTTGTGGCTGCCTATGAATATTCACAGAATAACTGTTTTTCCTCTTAATTAGCCACTGGGGGACCACTGCTCAAAAAGATGTCTTAACCTTTCCTGCTTTGTGAGCTAATTTGCAGTGCCCACCACAGGTGCAGCCATAACACTGAAAGACTGGTATTGCATGCAGTTTTAATTTCAGAAGAACTCACATGTCTGCACACAATGTGGGAGCATTTCAGAATGATTAAATACAGCAGGTCTTCAGAAGCAACCTGGCATCATCTGCATCTGCAGCACATCTGTTAACCTACTTCAGGTAATTTACTCCCTGCGTGATCACCACTTAAACCTAAAAGCCACAGAAAACATCTTTCATCTCATATGTACAAGTCAATGAATTACTGCCATTAATTGCACAACAACCCAAACCTTTCCAGGTTTCTGTTCTGTTATGGGAACAATAACATATAATCAGAAATCATTAACTAATAAATTACTGAGGTTGTATAGGCAAATGCTAAGAAGCTATGCAAGTCCCCAAATTATACATTTTTAATTTGTAAATGACTTTATTCTATACCTTACATCTGCACTGGCATTTGTAATAGCTACAGGATATTCTTTTAAAAGTTCTAACCCAAACAATGTCATGCTGTCCACAGTGATGTGTAGACAAATTTGGTCTTCTATACCATATGAATTGATGATGGAGCAAGTCATTTCATTAAGGAGAAAAAAGTAGCTGTTTTCAATTAACAAGTGCCTGCTCTCTGTAAAAGAAGGCTGCATCATTATTGTGATCGTCAAGAAAAACTTGATTGCTTTTATCAAACCTGTTTATTTTTTCCAAGTCTTTTGCTAAATCTCTAAGAAGCCATCCATAGCTGGGATGTTTATTTCTTGCCGCATTGTGTATTTTATAGGGTTTACTATTATAGGACCAAACAAAGGTTATACAATTCAGATAGAGAACTGTCATATTACTATATAGCTAGTGTACAGAAATTCACACTATACCTTGTAAAAATGTATGTTGATTAAAAACACATCCCATTTTCCCAGATCGTCAGATCCATTCTTGCACTGTTTTCCCCTCTGAATCTCTTTCAGTGCAAGCTGAAACATGTATCCTCTTTGCATTGTACAAAATGTGCCCATCATGTCGGGGGGGGGGGGGGGGAGACTAGGGGCAGACTTAATCCAGATGAGAAGAGTCAAATCCACCTCGGCCCATTGAGAATAACAAGAAGAGGAGATTAAGAAAACACGCACCAGTGAAGAGCCAAACACACTACAGCTTACACTGAGGGCACTGCAGAAATGCTGGTTAAACACAGGCTCAGTTTGGTGTGCTGAAAGCATACCAACACAGATTATCATTTCAAGCTCTTTAACCATTTCTCATCCCTAGACGCAGCTTTGAAATTAAGCCAAAATTAGTTTCCTTCCCTGTTTTCCTCACAGAAATGCCAACGACTCACTTCACATCAACTTCAATGTACACATGATATGTTTTTATCATCAGCTGATTGACATGTTAGTCGTGTGAGCTTCAGTATGTGAGGTTTGTTTAAAGGAGTTTAGATGAGCTACATGAGACAGCAATGTATTCAAGAATGTAAAATGAAGGAGATGGTAGAAATGTAGAACAGAAAGAAACACAAGGCTGATTCTTTTCACACAAAAGCCCCCTTTTAAATGCTGGCCAGCTAAACTTCTGGAGCACAGCTCAGGTTTCACTCACTTGTACTGACATCTGCATGTGTGTTGCAATGGCTGATCCCCCAAACCTAAGCAGAGTTGCATCAGTACAACAACACTACTTAGATCTGAGCTTCTAAATAATTTATTTACCACATGTCTGTTTACATGAGGGCAATTCACCTTAGAGAATAAGGGCTTTAAGTTCTAAATTTCAGTTATAGGACCTGCATGGGAGATTAAAATCATTCCACAAAATTGTAAAACACAACATTTTATGTGTCAAGTGACAAAAATATTACACTGTTCAAGTACTAGTTAAGTACTACTTAAGAACATCTCTTACAACCCTTTTGCCTTCAGAAGTATGATTTAGCTTCCATGTAGCAGAAACCTATAAGGATTGTTTCAATGTTTTTCTTTTTTGTATAATTATGAGGCAGGTGCACCATGAAAGATCCATGAAAACTGTGAAAAAAAACTTTCAATCAGATATCAGATTTTATTAAAAGCCAAAGCACAGTATATTATACATGGGAAAAGTCCCTACAATAATTGTTATGCTCACAATGATGGTTTATAAACCATTTTGGTCAAACATGGTCAAACATGGTCCAAAAAAACCACATTGCTCTAGCTCAGGAACTGTTTGGCCAATTAAAGTTTTATATTTAGACTTCTACTACTAACAGAATTAATATATATGAAAGTGGTGCAAATCTTTAACTCTGCCTGTTGTGTGATGTGCCATTCTATCCAGAATAGCATTAACATTTGAGACACTGTAGTTCGTATACAGTATATACCAAGATGCTCAAATCATCTCACAGCTGAAGCTTTTCTTGTTGTGGAAACTGCTACATTGATTTCATTGAAACTTGAATTTCATGAAAACATACACTGCAAAGTGTCTTTAGCTATTTGGTGAAACAAAGGCTCAAACTGCTACTACTCAAAAACTGTTTGGACAATTACAGTAAGTTCAAAATTCACAGGAATCATCTGAGTGACATTACAGTTATAATATGGCCAAATAGGGTTAATGCATTAATTACAATGGCTTCGTGATCACCTTCTTTTTCCTCAAAGTTTGAGATACACATTTTTTGCAAATCACTGGTCCCTTTTGTGGACATGTTAGTTAGTGACAACAGGACTAACACACGTCAAAATGGTTCTCCTGTTTGGAAAAATATGACAATGATTTTATTCTCAAACGTCAAGTTACCACTGGCTTAAGAACTGTCACAGTGATTGAATTGAATTGTGGTCATTTCTTTTCACACTACAACCTGACCTGGTCTTGGATTTTAACACTGCCGTGAAAATTTGTATTTTTAATACCTCTTAGCGTAGTAATAGCATTATTAAAATTGACATTTAATAAAGTGCTTTTGAGCAATTTGAAATGAGAGCATTGT
Source organism: Lepisosteus oculatus (assembly GCF_040954835.1). Lineage (NCBI taxonomy): Eukaryota > Metazoa > Chordata > Actinopteri > Semionotiformes > Lepisosteidae > Lepisosteus > Lepisosteus oculatus. The sequence continues at coordinate 10,978,856 of NC_090708.1, read as the reverse complement.
GAATGTATATATTTTTTGTATTTACTTTGTATTATTAAATAAAAAGCACCCTGTACAAATGTGTTTATAGAGATTTTCTTAATCCCTGTGGGAAATCTATATTTTGGGTATTACAAGGCTCCTAAATAACAAGAATAAACAACCCACTGTTGAGAAAGGAATCTCAATTAGGTTGTGTATTCTTAAGGCTTTATTGTGAAATTCGCATAAGCTGGGAGTTGCATCCAGCCAGATTTTGTACTCAGAAAAATGAGCATAACCTGTTACTCTTTTACAGTCTATTTTTTTTTAACACACTGCAGAAATCTAGTCATTGGCAAATACAGTAGCTTGACTATTTTTGGAGCATAACAGTGTAATACTTTTTCCACTTCTGGGGTCTCGGGTTTTACTGAAAGGGACCTGAGATACCATTTCAGAAAAAAAGCTTTCTTCACATGCTGGCATGATTGTTTTATTAAGTACGCTTTCAATAGTGTGTTTACCCAAAAAAAATAATAGTAAATTAACTAAAACAGAAAAAATAGGTCTAGTAGTATTCACACTACCATTAAGTAAAACAAATCCTAAAAAACATTTGAATAATACTTTAATTAATCTCCTGTTTTGTTCCACTCCTGGAGACATTTGATAGGATTGCAATATGTACGCAATATGAAATGCAATATTTTGTACATCACTAAGCTCACAGCATTAGTCATGCTGAAGAGTTCCCAGGTTAGGCTTTAGCCTTTTGATTGACCCTGTGGGAAGAGTTTTTTTTTAAGTTTATACAGTAGCTCTGATCCCTGGATCATGAACATCCTAGAATAGGAACAACATGATCATATCTATACTCAGATAAAGTTTAATGACAAAACCTACTCTTTTCCTAAAGTCCTACTCATCTTAATATTTTACCATATCAATCCCAAGACCAAGTAAAATTATTAGAATAAGTTTAATGTTATTGAAGAATATTTATTAAAATAAATTGTGATTTTTGTGTTGTATTGATACTAATATTATATTTCCAAATTATTTGTAAACAGTGTGCACATACAGTACTCCAGTACTCTGTACAGATATCAGTTTAATGTTCTTAAATGTTCTTTAGCTTCTCTCCCTAGCTGTGTGTCTGTGTCTCCATGGAGAAAAGCTGGGGTATGCGAAAAGACGAATTCCTAATGCAAGAAATTGTATATGGCTAATAAAGAAACATTATTATATTCACAACATTATTATTACACAGTTTTCAATCAAGTTTAAAAGGAAAAAATAATCTTTATAACCTGTTACCAAGGGAAGACCAAATCAGATTTTAAATTGTTGGCTTAAACGTAAAGTAATAAAAAATAACTGCTTTAAAACAGACTTCCTTAGTTAAAGTTTAAAGGGAAAGCTAAAACAAATATCAGTATGTACTGAATCAAGATTAAGCTAATTCTGTCACATGCAAATGATTTGTTTAATCGGCAATACATAAACAGACATCATGAAATCAAGAAAGAGGTCCCAGATTTTGATGTAGTTGATTAGTGGGTGGAAGACTAACTTGATTCAATGGCTTTCCCCACTCCACTTATTTTTATACAGTAGGTCACCCTAAATCATCTGTTATTCAAAGATTAGGAACATTTCTTTAAACAATTAATCAATTAAGCAAGCAATGTTTTAATAAAGGAAGATCTAGTTCTTGAGGGATGGGGGATATTCAAAATTTTGTTCCTGATTATCCCTAAATTATTCAACTGAGCACACCACTTGTTTAACTGTTTAATAGTGTTAATTCCATGTCTTCAGAAAATGATCGTTTAAAGGCTACCTATAAAACCTGCTGGTCTTGGCCTCACCAGGACAAGGGCTGGAGTAAAGTACAAAAGTACAACACCTAATTAAACCCAGAATTTTCCATTTACCAATCCAGAGCCTTAACAATGAATCCATCACACTGCTGCCAACAACAAAAAAACAATCAAAATCATCAGTGGTACTGTATCTCCTGCATTTCTACAAAAGCCATATCTCAATAGAAGGGCAGGATCTCTAAGATATGCCAGCATGTTAAAGCTGAGCAGTTTGCCCTTGGTATCTGCACACTGTGGTTAGACAGATGATGTTAGTTTGCAGCGGTATTTAAACGTTTCCCAAAGGCCTAAAAACAAATCAAATTCTTTTTTTTTCTCTCCGGACAGCAACACAAAAGAGCAGTCACTTCTACGCTTCAACATAAAAATAACAAACACAGATAACATTTGGACTCGATCGCTCAAGAAGCCCTAACCTCCACATTTGACCAGTGAAAACCTGTTACATCAAATGTCAGCAGATGTTTTTAACATTCGCTTGGCAGCCTTTTGCTTGCTCTACGATCAAACACACCAAGCGTAAAAGATTGTCAACAAAGTTTTCAGATAATCCCCCACTATTATTTCTGGAGGCCCACAGGAACAGGCACACAGGAACAGGTTTCTCTGGCTGGCACACCTGAACGTGTAATCTTGAGGCGATTATCACTAAGCTTCTGTTAAGAAGTCGTGACCAAAAGGATAATTTCACATTCACAGGCACGACATGAGAAACCACCATCTACAATGTAAAGTATTTTCACACATGTTCAAACTCGGACACCTTGGGCATCTCTGGAACCTGACATGCACAGGGCCAAGATTTGCCTTCCTTGATGGATTGCAGAGTTAGATAGAACTTAGGTCAGCTTCTACAGCTCATTTTCTAAGTACAATAAGTAGCTTTATAATGCTGAATGCAGTGTGTGTTTTGACAAGGAAATGGGTACTGAAACAGCTTGACTCCATAATGCAAGAGCTGTATGAAATGGTCTTTTGTTTCCAGTGGGTCTTATTCACCAGGCTATAGTCCTTCACTACCAGGGCAATGACCTTGAGCTGATTGGTGCTTTCACAAGCATATGCAACCGCAATCCTAAGACACATACTGTACACACATACTCTATAAATCACATATATTCATGCACTTGGTTGATATGTAGCCCCAAGAGCACTGATATGGATGCTGCTGGTATTGGCACAGGTACTTTTGTCATGTTCCGTTGAATTCATTTCTGTGTGGGGTTCTTTGATTTAGTAATGCTTTAGAATTAGCACTTTTTGAAGAGTAATCACAGGTGTCAGGTGGGACACAATTTTGAAAAAGTTAAATATATCTTAGCAAATAATTCAATGTTAAAAAAATGATTTTTTAATCTTAAATTTCACATTTCTATCAAATGTGTTATGTCTTACTACACTATCAATAAACAGAAATTATTTCTCAGAGCTCAATTATACTGTATGTGCTCAGCATAGATACTGTATATCATTATATTACTTTCTTTTAGCATGTTATTAGAAAATAAAGAAGATGTTTTTGTATTTTTCTTAATCTTTTTTGGTATTCGTTTATTAATTGATCATTTGTGACTGACCTTGAAAAACTCAAATGCCTTCAACTTATGTATAAGCACTAACTCAGGTTTTTAGTGAGAGTTAATTGGGCACAAATGATGATTTTATTCAGCCCAGTTAAAGTCAAGTCTAGTGAAAATCAAGAATATAAAAACAAGGAAAGGAACAAGAAATATGCCCAACTCATCAAGAAACCAATGGCGTTCATGTCATTGGTATGTTTCAGGCAAGATCAAGTTAGCACACCTGCTGTCCGTGGAGTTTTACAGCCAACAATTTTTAACCAGGCTAGACACACCTGAAATGATACACCTTGTAACAAAGCTGTCCATTTTAAACAATGATAACTCTGCTGATCTTTGTTTTTTCTAAAATGATAGTGGATAACTGCTGCAGGTTTCTCTAAATGGAGTAGACCAAATAGCAGGAAAGAATGCAGACATATTAAATATTTTGATTTTGATTTATTTAATTTGTGTTCTACAACCACTTAGAGAAAGAGATAAATTGAATTAATTATTTATTCTATTGGGGAAAAAAAGAAAAAGGGCTGCACATGACTGCAGGGGCTACTGTTGATCCTTCCTGAAACTGTTAACATCCTTAAATGGGCCTGGAAGCTCACCTAAACTCTTTGCAAGGACATGATTAATTCAGCATAATGATGATTTGTGTTTAAATACTGCTTCCATTTGTTAAAGTACCCAATTAAATATTGGAAAGGCAGGGGTGTTTAAAAATACTATATTTATCTTGTGCATAACTGTTGTGGAACTAATAATGGGTACATGCTAGTTTTATAATATTAGAAAGGGAAAATTGGGGCACAGGTGTTATTTTTATTGCTTATCAACAGCTTTAGGCAGTCACTAAAAATGGATTCAAGTTGCATTTCACAACCCTGAGAAAAAGTAAGTCAGTGTGTAAGACCTACTTTCAAAATAGGGGAGCCCTGCATAAGTGTTAAGACCTACCAGGGTTTTGTGCTTTGCTAGGCAGCTGTTGTGTCTGTACAGTGCTGCCCAGAGCTTGGGAAAGGAAGGGGAGGGTGAGGGAATCCTCCCTGGACCATTGGTAGAACCCTCTTGCACACACTTGTCACTTTGATGTGAAGCTTCCATGTCACCCTGCTTCAACAGCCCGTGCCTCACAGGAAATGAAAACAGCCTGGAGGGTTGGGGAGCAGCTTGTTGATGGATCTGACCAAGTGGAGAATGGACCTGCACAGACATCATGCATTGAAGTGTTTGTGGTGGCATAAGGGGATGTCTTAGTTTCTCTCCAAGCAGGCAGATCAAGGGCAGATGACAGATCAAGTAAACTAAGTTAGCCTGGCTCAGCAAACACACTTGACTACTACATAACAGACCATACCCCATTCCACCTCTTACAGTACGTCTTACTGCCTACAGTGGTAACACCAACAGCATAAGCAACTACTGAAGGCTGAGGCAGACACATATTCTTGCTAGAACACAGTTCTTTGCCTTTGCCTTCTTTATTTTGAGGGTTATTTTCTGCTCTTGCTACTTGCTAACACTTGTTTCTGATCACCAATGGTTCAGGCAGAGCTGCACAAGTGAGATGACTTGAGATGTCCTTTAGACAAATATAGAGAAAGTATCAGTTCAGACAGGGAAGAATGCACCTTATGATCTGTCAAACCTTTGTGACAAAACCTTTGGCAGTGACTGAGACACAACTGGGCCACATGCTGTGCTTTAATAGGTAATGAAATGACCTGCTGTTCTTTTAAAGATATTGTTGATAATAAGTACCTTTGGACAAAAAAAAAATTAAAAATAGCAGGATACTCTGTGCATTTTGGCTATACTTCCATAGAAAAAATCTCTTACTGCTCTGTTGCTGGGGCATTTGTAAAACTATATGCATGTTAATACTGCCCTAATGACCCACTCTCTGTTATGTGATGTTTTATAATACGTGCTTGAGCACAAGCTATGAGTGCCGATTCCCAAATGTTCAAAGCAAAAAGCATCAAATATTAATATAAAAAATGAGACTTGAAACCCCTTGCCTCCCTACTCATACAAATCTACTGTCCACAGCATATAAAACTAGTTGAAAAGGTTCATCGAAGTTTGCTAAGATTTTTGTTCATGCTTGAGTAGTGGCACTGGCTTGTGAGAGCGAAAGTCCCATTTCCTGAGGATGTTTGTGAAGATGAAGAAAAGTCACGTGACACTAATTAACTTGATTATAAGGCTGAAAATCTCACATCTACTAGACGTCTCTTTAGGTTGTGTCACCTTAAGCTGGTATTCAGTGTTTGTTAAAGAACTACAGCAGAGTTCCCTTCCGACTCAACAGGATGCAAGCTAATTCTTTGCCTTTTGACTCAGGAAATGAGATACTCTTTACCTGGAGTGATTTATTATAATGAAGTATCTGTTCCAGCTTTAATTAATTCCCTCTGCCTTCATTTTGAATTGTAGGAAGCTTGGAAGCTAGGGTTAAAAGACTTCTAGATTCTTTTTTGCTTTATTTTTGCAATTAAAACAAACCCACAGATCAGTGCTAGGCCTGCGTAAGGCAGAGGCCCTGAAGGAAGGTTCGTGTTTTCCTGTATTAATTAACTTGTTAGAAATTATTTGTTGCATTATTCTTTGCTGAATCCAAACGCATTCCAGAGCTGTCTAAGTAGATTGCAGCACTGCTGTACTTCTGAATTTTACAAACACGACAACTAAAAACGGATTCTGCAATAAAAGAGGAAAAACTGACGCGGTAGGGCCAATTTGTCTTCCAGTGTTTGTGCAGTTACAGCAACATTGTTTTCTTAAGCTCTTTTAATGAACAATAAGCATTGTTTTAAAGTCAGTGATTGTGAGCAGAGGAAAAGGAGGACAGCCCCACCCTTAAACTCCACTCCATCACTGGAGCCCCCCTGACCTTTCTGACACAATGCTTCAATCAGCCTATTTCCCCCTGATCAAATGGGAATGAATTTTAATAGCTTTTCAAAGACGACAGAACCTTTCTGTCCCTCCTCCCTGAAAAAACACTGCCCTCAATTTCAAACGACAGCCAGCCAAACCAGAAACCGAAATTACCTTCCAAAAGGAAGGGTTCCTGGTATCACACCATGCCTAGATTTGTAATGAATGCCAAAGAGCAGCTAGAGAAAGATCCCTCATTTTGCCAACCAAAGCAAATTGATAAAGGCTTTTTAGCAATTGCCCAGATTCACAGAAATCCTTCTGGGAATGTGTGAAAAGGAATCATTTGGTGTATGCACAAGAAATATATATATACTGTAAATTGTTGATAAAAGCACAGAATGACTCAAACCTGAAGTACTGTATATTCAGAACAGTAGACTTGTCTGTACAACAGGCACTTAGATGCATTATGAATGTTCTTTTGCACATCACAAATAGAGTTCCTGAAACCACAAACACAAAATAAGACAAAAGGAAATATCTCTTTAAATGTACTATTCTAAGAGAAATGTTTACATTGATGGATTTATTAACCTAAATGTCTTGTTAAAAATATTCAAATTTCCCTTCACCTTAAAAGCTCATTTTGACAGGAGTTTTTCCACTTCACCTTAAAACCTAATTTTGTATGAAGTGTGATTAACTAAAACAATGTCTTCCTTAAATGCTAAAAGTTCATATCGAATTTAAAAAAGGCACTGATCACCATGTGCTTCATGTTCAATCACACTGTGTAAGTGAACATTCAAATTCTGCAGAACATGTCACAGCATGTCAGGCAAAAGTTAATAAAGTTCCTTTTCACTGTTTCCTGTAAATTTTCAGTAGTGCATGGGTTAACCTGGAATAATCTGGAATGCTTTCTCTTGAACCCCCATAGGTGAAACTATATACTGTACAACCAGCAAATGGTTATAATAAAGGAAAAAAGATTCAATGTATATGTGTACACATACAGTATGTGTGACAGTGTCAACAAAATACTATTCTTGAGCTACAATATGGTATCTCCCTATAAGAGTACCAGCACATTCCCCTATAGGTAAAATGATAGCAGAACATTTTCAAACCATTCTGCGTCCATATGATCTACCTGCACAAGGCATTCTAAAACAACAGCATATGACACCCTTGCTTATCCTGTCAGCAAGTGAGGGCAAAGTTGTGCCATATGAGTGTGAGCAAATCATAGTCATTAATCTCTGTTAACCTCTCAAAAGACCAAGCTATTTTGGTGCTTTACAGAGACCAGATCTATATTTTGTAAGATGATAATATCTAAATAAATCTGGGTCCCGATAAAAGTTTTTGTTGCTTTTCAAAACTTTTCCTTTTACTTCCTGCCTTTTAGCACACTGCTTGACAAAAGTCAGTGCAGCGTGGTCTCTGATGGGTCCACACATCCTCCACTGGGAGAGCATGCAGGCAGTTTTCTACATTTCTTCCTGTGGGATGGGATTCTGGCCAAGAGGGTTGTTTTATTGGTTATAGTAGTTTCCTTCTGGCTAAAAATGGGGGATGGAGGTAGGGTGATGAAGATAAAATATTTTTTTGTATAGAAAAACCCCCAAAATATCAAGTTATAGTCAAAATATGAACCATACATTAGACAGAAAGCAACAATTTGATAAAACTTGATGTTTTCATATCACAATTTCTAATTTCATAGGATTTTTACAATTGCACCTCTCTTGCCTTCTTTAAATTCTCAACCCTGCCGCACAAGTATTCCCTCGTAGAAACTGACAGGGAAAATAGCAGAAAGATTGGCCTCCCACTTGAACTTTTTTAATAACGAAGTGAAAGCTAACTAGTTGTAGAGCAAGAAAGGTCGATTATGGATAACGCCTGCTTTACAGGTTTGTTCTGTCTTGTAGAGAGGATGTAAGAGAGGATGCAGGCTAATTAGTCCAGCCTTCAGAAGTAAACCCAGGCACACTACAGTAGGACTACGGGATCTGACAGCACTGCTTGCTCTGGAACCCTATGCCTATTTTTTTTGTGCTGAATAAATTAAAAGTTGGCATTTTAAAGGCTTCCAACCATTGCTGCATATTAAAATATGCAGATCAGCCAAATCAACCTTTAGGAAATCTGCTTCCCTGGTTGCTGAAATAATTACTTAACAACTTCATTGGAGGAAACTTGCAGTCTTTCGTTTGTAATTCTTACCTTCACTTGAAGGCATTCTACCTATGTGTCCATATTTATTATTACAAAAAGAGAAGATATACCACATCAGCAATTCGACTTTTCCTGTTCCTTCTCTTTGGGCGTCAGTGCTTTTGCTTTGTGTCATGAACAAGATTAAAGACATGTTGTTCCATCAGGATGAAATACGCACTGTGCTGCTATTTTTTTCTCAGCTTCACTAGCAGAAAATTGGATCAATTTTCAGCCTGTGTAACCAAGTCCTTTTGTTCAGGTGCTTTATTAACCAGAGAAGAAGAGAGACATTTATCAGCTTTTCTTACTGCAAGACTTTTACACCTATTTTACCCTACTCTCAAGTGTCCAGGATTCACTTACCACCTAAATAAGTCAACACAGTGACAAAAGATACTGAATATTCAGACACCTGTTCACTATCAATCCACACTGATCCCTTGATGCAAGCAGTGTTAAGAATGAGAAAGCATTTAAAAAATGTTCACCTCATATGTATTCATTGACAAATACAGTGGACATCATGTAGATATATAGTGTAAAAACACTGGGATAAGTGACAGCTATTACATAGCTCAGGAGCCTGAACATCAACGACTGCGTGTGAAAATCAACAATCTTTCTGTCCTTGGCATGACAGATAGTGGTAAATGAAAAACCAAATCCGCTGTGTGATCATCATCAGAAGGAGCCATCATCAGTAATCATTTTAAAAACCACAGTTACCATTGAAGCCTGAAGGTTAAAGGGAAAGACTGGACAAAGGGTGGACAGGATCCATCTCTCACTTGGGTGTTTCACAAGCTCATTACTTTCCTCTAAGTACTGTTCAAAGCTGTGGATCATTATTAGAAGATAACAGTGTTGTTTAAGAAGGGGGATTGTAGCGCTATTAGATCAGATCACTTTATTGGCCATATGAAATGTCTTGTATTAGGAATTTGTCTTTTCACATACCCCAACTTGCAATCCATGAGACACACAGACAGGGAGAGAAGCTTGGGGTCAGAGCGTAGGGTCAGCCATTTATATGGCACCCCTGGAGCAGCTGGGGTTAAGGGCCTTGCTCAGGAGCCCAACAGAGTAAGATTCCTCTGCCAGCCACAGGATATGAACCAGCAACCTTCCAGCCACAGACTCAAATCCTTATCCACAGAGCCACCACCCCCTCTTTCGACATTTTACTGTCCACATAAGTCCCATAGGAAAGTATCCAATTGAGAAAAAGCCAGTCTGAAATGCTGAACATAGGCAATCAGAATATTACTTCTTTCTCTGCTCTTAGGGCTCATTCTTCAAACCATAGTTCAGTGTCATCATTAAGTGACTCATTGAGAGATCCTTAAATGCCACTGTTAGTTGACATAAAACAGGAGAAACACCACCTGTCTTCCCACACAGCCTCTGTAGGATGCTTAACTACAATAAAAACCCATTTGTGAACTCCCATCCATGATGGAGTCACAGTACACATCTGTGGAGAGGATCAAGCAAATCTTTATGTACTTGCAGAAGAACAGCGCGCATTATTTGATTGACGACCATAAGGTCTCAACCAGTACATATGGGGCGATTACTGTAATTTGCTTATGTAGGAGGGAGCCAAGCTTCATAAATCCTTTGATGCAAGCAGTCTCAAGCGAGGGAGGCAGATAAAGGCAGAAGACAGACGGAATTCATTAGCCTGTGTTTCTGCCAATAATGTGGGGATTGCAGAAGAATACTTTTATCCTCTCCTAACTTGCCTGAGTTTGCTAAGGCCTGAAATCAAAATGTAAATGTGGAGGTCTGAGGAGTTACAAAGACCTTTTTTATGTTATAGACCTTCTTATGGTTTTAAGCAAAAAAAATAAAATGGCGTAAACCCTGTGAAAATCTGTTTTTTCACCAGGGTTCTATGATTTTATTTGTGTGCATATTCATTTCCGAAACTGAACAACATACTGTACAGTATGTAGAAGTATGGTGATCAACCATCCAAGGGACAGTTTTAAAAAAGACTTAAATTAAAGGAGAAATAATTTTTTTAACTACTATAAGGAAATTAGGCTTGAAAATCAGGAAATATGGACAGCATAAACAGATACTGTACAACAGAACAAAACTTTAGGCATCCTGCATTTTATATTTCCGCCATTATTTTAGAGCAGATGTATATGGCTTTACGTAGATCAGTTAGCCCTAGAGAAAACTATCTTGAAGTATTTTTCTCATTAGAATAGAAAAATACAGTTTTTTGGCATAGAGCCTACATCTGTAATTTCTAATATGCTCTGAGGAGAATTGCTTTGGATGAGGTGATTGTCATTCTAAAAGCTTAAGTAAAACCAAAGCATGCAGATTGTTTCAATTACGTGACATTGAACTCTGTAGTTGTATATCAATAAATCACTTGATGCCCTGCAGCCAGGATAAACTGCTAATTCAAGAAATGTGCAGATAATTGTCTCCTGCCATCACATAAACACTGAGGATGGTCACCTGCAGTCTATTATTTTTCATATGCATTCTTTAGAAGCATACTATAGAAGACCAGGAGAGAGAGGGATATTAACTACAGGGGATAGCCAAGGTCTTAAACAACCTCACACTGGCACAGCTTAATGAGACTTGTAAATATCAATGACTTGATTTGGAAAAAAGTTCTGTGCCTCTAATTACACAAGTGTTTGGTGGCATGCAAACATGCCATCTCTGGATTTTAGAGAATGCTGAAAAGATCAGAGAGGAAAGACCTTTTACTTGGTCAAGGTTTCATTGCAAGGGATCTGACTAATTTAACAATTGATATACAGTAGATTGATTTGATGAAGTCATGCTGAAATGATGTAAACATCATAGCCATACGATATATAGCACACATGTCCTTCAATTTCACATGCACAACAAGCAGTCCTAAAAATCAGAATCATAAAAGGAATAAAAAAAAATTGGCACTAATGTAGGAAACCCAGGAAGTATTCAAAACATCAAAAAAGCAAGATTCAATATTGTTCATAGCAAGTTCTTGGAAAATGTGTAAGCTATTCATTTTCCATTTCAGTGTTTTCTCTTGTGATGCTTCAAGGTCCAAATGCATGTTCTGTACCAGAGGCAGTGTTATGTTTGCCCCTTAATTTTAAATAACTACAGTGACAGGCAAAGAGAAACAGCTTGTCCAGTGCATGCTATCATCATTAATAAAGTATTTTATATGACTTCATATAAAACAGAACAGTAGAAAAGGTTCTAAAATTACTGTGGTACCTTTGTCATATATTTTTATGCCGTCACAGACAACCTAACACTGTGTGGCATTTAATAAATACATTTGCTGATGGAGATTTAACAGATTAAAAAATGGTATCACTTTCAACATGAGAAATGTGGATGTCTTATATGATTACTGAGTATAAAAATCTTAAAGATGATATTCAAAGTCAGATATTGTTAAAGTAATACCTGTGGTGAGCCAGTTTTTATTTCTATATTGGTGGTACTTGGCAGAAGCTGGGCCAACTGAGCCTGTGCCAATATTTTTCAAATAAATCTCCATTTTTAACCAACTCTTCACTGCAGATGCATAGTGTCAGCAGTTATGGTGGAGGACAATAGTTATTTGATTAATGTATCCTAATGAGCCTGCTGCTGATGATGTAAAAACTATAAATTATGTGGGACCAATGTTTATTCGTAACGTCAATGTTCATAGACTTTGATTTGGTTTCAGTTCTGTAAATAGAACAAAAAAGCTAGAATTGGCCTGTGTCTCAGTAATTCTTTCATATAAGACTCACAAATGAGACCATTCTTAATTAATGCAATGAATCATGTTACTACAGGGCCAGAGGGCAGCCCACGCTGAGTTTCACATAGAACAAATGCAAACACACAAGCGTGAAAGGATGCAAACAAAGCCATAGCATGGATCACTTTGAAGTACTGACGCATTAATAAATTAACCTGGGGCATCTAAGCTGCGTCGTCACATTGATGCCCCTGATAAAGACAGCATGCTTTTTGTGGCATGCAGAGGTTCGGCACCATCGTGTGCAAGAGGCCTCGTCCCTCAAAGGCATGTTTTTGGTTCCACTGAGTTGCCAGTGTACAGTTGTTGATTAGTTGTAGATATAATTAGCATAACTGGATAACATGATACTGTCCCTAAAGTCTTCTCCACAATCCAGATACAAGACTGGATTAATTCCACTTTCCAATATTTAATATTTGACTGTGTTCACATCCTAAATGATTTCCTTCCGATGAGCACTTAATCTGACAGGAGAGCTTTGTAAAACTAAGCCAATGGAAATCAGACAGCTTCTGAAGGAATGGATGTGGAGGCTACCTAAAGACAGCCGGAGCTTAATGCAGATCTTGATAGAGCAGGAAGGCAACAACAGGATTAACCCACAGTCTTACTCCAAGCAATTTGAGACCTTTCTCGACAACTGGAAACCATCAGCCAATTAGGTAGAATTATAAGATTAACATTAAGGCTAATTAAGGCTTTTGGTTAAAAAAAGAAAAAAAAAACAAATTTGTTAACACAAATTGCTGCTGAATGCCATTTTATTCTCCTGTTATTATATCTTAACTGCTAGGCAATTTCCCCTGAATGCTGGGTTACTTTTCACTGGTGTATTATTACATTATTTTAGTTTTTTTTTCTGTTTTTGGAGCAAAACATGAGACATTTTGTACTATATTATTTGGTCATTATGTTAGAGCCATTTTTTAACAATCCATGTTGTAAAGATTTATACACATTGCACAAGAGAGACAGAGTTTTTCCCAGACATTTTACTTTTCTTCTAAAATACTTTTTGTCAGTGTAATTGAGATATTACACTAAAAGCCAGCAATATGGAAATATTGCTAGCAACAGGCCTTTTATATGTGGCTGGCTGGCATGTTGCCCCCCTAAAATTGTAAACCTGCTACTACACAAATTTATTTTTCAATTTTTTGCTTTGATGTACAATACCAATGACAACCTAAGAGAAAATGCCAAGGCACCTTGAAATAGGTCAAAGAGAAGTAGTGTTTCGATTAAATGTTAACTAGCTCGGATGCCAACACTGTACAAATTAATGCTCTTAAAAATGAGCTCATCAGTTTCTGGAAAGATTTGATGATCTACACAATACCCCAATACCACACAATACCCCAAATACAGCACAATGACTAGAATAATAGAAAATATTTTAAATACATTTAACATACACAGTTGCTGAATATGTTTCCTAAAAAGTAAATGTGGAAACAACAAAGAAATTATTATTTTTCTCCATAGAGATGTGTGGGTATCAATCCTGTAAAAAAGCAAATGTGCCTTCTTGAAGCTCTTGGAACAGTTAACTTTTTGTTCTCCATCCTGTAGTTTTGGCACCCTTTTCACTTTTCATCTATAATGAGGTTTTTATCCCAAAAACACTATTAGTATAAGACCGCCTTGACAAAGTCCAATATGTTACCATGACCTTTCTTTCTGTTGCACAACAGACACTTATCCTGAGAAGCAAAAACTGGAAGGCCAATTACTCTATTACTGAAGAAAGAGTGTATTTTACCAAATATACTCTTTCTTTGGTAATAGAGTAAACCTCTTCTAAAATATATCTGGTAAAAATTAAGGTATAGATGTATTTGCCCAATCATTTTAAAATGTCATTTCACTTTGACTGAACAAGACAACCATTTTGACTTCATCATGTCTGCAAGTGACAGTGACTGTGTTTTGCATGGAATCTGTCAGAACTAATTTCTCTTACAAACATACAGTACATAATTACCATGGTGTACTTATTTAGAAGTCCATTCAAAATTACTCTTTTCAACAGATGTCTATTCACTTTTCAGACAAAACCCTCAGATCTTGTTCACAATGCAAATGACCACAGGAAAGCAAATCAAACTGTTTTGCGTTTTCCTTTGTGTGTTTGTTTTTTCCCTCCATATAAAAAGCAATGAACTTCAGTTCCTTTTCATGCAGTACAGAAGTTTCTAATTATTCTTCTTATAACTGAATCTAAATTTCTTGCAGTCCCTAAATAAAAATGAATCCATTTATGAACAAATGGGAATAAGGGAACACAATGAAGCAGAAAATCCACTTACTGCAATGTTTTTTCAGGAACATTCTGGTATCAAAATTCACCTTTAATAAAGGAAATACAACTTAAAAGAAAAAAAACTGGTAGTTGCTTATTTCATAGAGCAAATCACAATATTTCTTTTCCAAGAAAGGGGTGTGTGGCTTGGGGGTTGTAATATGGCTTTTTAGAGGCAAAACCATTTTAATATTCAATAACAATCTTATAATGTGATGTTTTGACTATATATAATACACCCTGTGTATTTTGCATCTTGTCTTTGTTTTTAGATGTACAGTATATGATTAGATTAATTTAGAAATATCTATGTGTATCACATGTATGTATTTATGTACTGTGCAGCTCCCTAACTTTGGGAAGTGATTTTGAAAAGAGGAAATGCATTTTAAATTATCACTTTACAAAAAAGGGAATCAATTCACTTAGGGAATGCTGAATATCTATCAAATGTAGCACTATACAGCACGCCCACACTCCCTCACACAATCTAGTTTTGTCTTGTAAGCCATCAGTTAAAATCACACACCACTATGAGAAGCTGAATCAGAGATGAGTCCCTGATATTTTTGTGGGATGCCAACTTGGCTGAAGAGTCAGCTGTTAAGTACCTGCATGGCGCTAACACCTCCTGTCTAAATGGAGAAACTCTAATCTTGTCTTGTACTCCAAATGTAGCATACAAAGGTTTTCATTTACCCTTCACTGTCCATCTTAAATAAAAAGCTTGCATGCTTCACATAAGAGGAGCTGGAATGTCAATGATATGAAACGATGCGTGAATACCCAACAATGTGCTTGAAATGTAATTGCTTTCACAAATGATACAAAAAACAAAAAAGGCATTTTATTGACGATAATGGTTTATTGTTTTATTTGTATCCTTGACAAAATCAGTTGCTAAACAACACCTCTTATTAGAAAATTCATATAATTTCATAAAAACATTCACACTCTCCGTGGAATCATTTCCTATTAAAAACACAGAGATTGTATAAATCTAATTTACTGTACGAGACTACAACTCAAAGTCTAGTAGTAAAGATGTGTGGCATTTAAAAAGTTCAAAAGAAATGGTTGGAAATTTGTATTAGATTTTTATACAGGCAGTTTTCCTTTACAAGTCAAACCTGTAAGAATTAAAAGGAATGCTTGCCTAAAATCTGTAAACATTTACATGCCAATAAGCAACCTTGGACTGTATTCATTAATCATTTTCTTCATTACAAAGAGTACTGCAATTATTTTGAACTACAAATATTACAAGACCAGAACAGTAAGACAATTTCCATATCTAGGTCACAGAAGGTCACCTTCTCATGAGTAGGTAAAAAGGTGGGGTGTCCAGTTACTTTGGGAACAAAGTCTAAATTCCTGATTCTGGTAGTACAAGCTCCATACTCGGTCCACCCAAGATATTAAATTTCCTCACTGCCCAGGGGGACCCTTAAATTAAAAGAGCATCCTCCAACTAGAATGTGATACTTTATATCTTAATTACATTGTTTACTTATGAACTGCGTTAGCAGTTTAAAATAGCTGAGACAGACCCAAACATTTTAACAAGTATTTGGGCATTATGAGAGTGTTTATTTAAAGTTTATTTAAAGGGATGGGGGAGGGGTAAAAGCTGATTGTTCCTCACTTTAGTGTAAAAAAGTGTAGCTCTAGTTAAGACACAGCAGGAGACTTTAGAGGAGGATTAACCAGGATACATTTTAAACACTATATAGTCTACCAAAGCTAACCATCCACTGAAACTAGAAACTTTACCAAGTGTCTTCTCTTTACAATTACAAGAGTGAAGTTAAGTTCATCCCTTTATGCTCTGCATTAAATAGAATGTGCTGCTTTTGAATACATAGAACAGCATACAAGGCCGAAAGTCTTGAGTGGAAACAGGAAAAAAAAAATTTACAAAGAAAAACACTTCCTGACAAGGACTAGAATAAATAACTAAAATTGAAGACTGGATTAAATAAAGATCTAAAAGCCTTAGATATTAATAGTACAGTCATAGAAATGTTCTAAAAGAAAAAAAAACAGCTAATAATCTGGATCTTTCACAGACTCATCCACAGCCCATTAGAGCTTGAGATGCTTTCTGCAGCAAAAGCTCACTGAGCATCCCGTTTGAAGAGAAAGCTGTGATTCCCAGTAGACTGAACTTGTGTCACTGTTAACATAACTGCAGCAATGTGGTAAAATATGATTCCCCTTCTTCTGATTCAGAAAGATGCAGACAAAAGAAAGCATTTCTTCAACCTGCTCTAAAACCCGCACAGAACAATAGTGAAGTAGCCAGGGATCACAGAATGGCCTCCTTTTCTGTTGTGTTAAAATTCAGTGTACAGATTCCCTGGGAGCAGAACTTTGTATGGCCAGCAAGACTGAAGTTTAACCTCTAGTTTTTCCTACTTTTATTTAGAAATGAGCAGATTAACATTCATCTAGGATTGTATGGTACATCAGAATTCCAATTGTAATACAGTATATGTAATTGGGGGGACAATGTTCACTTACATATACTGTATTACAATGAAAATTCATCCTCAGAGAAACCTCAAGCCTGACAATGCATACATATTGATTTCTTTTATTTTCTTTTGTTAACCACGTCAAAGAATGGAAGTGCCGTGAGACACTTGTAATGTATGCAGTTCCAACAAGGCTGCTGGTGGGGAGGATTACTGGGCCAGCAAAATGCTCCGCAACCCGTGTGCCAGGTTGGGTTTCAGCGAGCACCTCTTTATCTCTCCAAACCAGGCAGCCATGCCTGTGGCTGCTGGGCACAATACTGCCCCTTTCCTTCACCTCATGCTCAATCGCATAGCCCTGCGACAGCCAATATTACCCAGTAATTACAAGGGAGCTGGCTTCACTTTTTTATTACCCCCACTGTTTAAAATCAATACTTAATTACATGAAAACACTTTCTTTTCACCAAGATCTTGTGCTGGACAGCAGAGCTGAAAAATCCAGCAGTTAGCCAGGATTCCCAATATGCGCAAAGCAAGGTCATGAGAGCTCTCTCTCTCTCTCCACATTCCTTTGCTTGTTTTCTTTTCCTTTAGTACCACCTCCAATCAATTCTTTTTAATGGCAGACTGCAAAGTGAAACAACCCCGCTGCAGAAAGAAAACATGCCCAGGTCAAAAGCCAAAAAGGCTGAGAGATTACTCTGGTAATTGCAATCAACACGGTTTACATTGCATTTAACATCATGTGAAAATAAAATCAACAAGTGGAATTAATCTCCCGAACACAATCTTTAGAATGTGACACACAAGTCATTTCTCTCAGGCTCAGTAAATAAAGAGTTTTAATGCGCAATATTTTTTTTTTACCACCCAACTTTTACCTCAGCTTTCTAAGTAGAGATCACACTTCCCCTCCTGATATACAGTACAACTAAAAGCACTAATATCAGCTCACGTGACATAATATTAAATGTATTTTGAGTAGCATATATATTCCAAAAATAAATTTAATTGAGAATTTTGACTACTGTAAGCCTAACAGTAGTTACTACAGTAATTATATTGTGCAGGATCACCACATACCGAATGGCATTTATTGTCCTGAAGACTATAGTAACAGTATGACTAGCACATATTTGGATGGTGTACAGTGGTCACTAAAATGCTGGGTCTGTATGCATTTGATGAGGTATGAACAAAATATTGTGCATTGTCAACCGTTAAATTCCACTGCCTTTTTTTCATTCTGATCGTTTCTAAGCACTGTAAAGACATTTCCAAAAGTACATTAGAATTAAACCCAAAAATATGTCCAGCATGATGAAATGCAGTACAAGTGGTGAAATGCAACGTTGGTTGAGGAGAAACAGTTACCACTCACAAAAAGTCTGAAAGCATTATGCAGTCTTACTATTTACTATGCTATCAAATTATTTAAAAATGTGATTCTCTGGGTAAATCAATGTGTGGAGCTCTCGAAAAAGGCCTTTAATAATGTTTAGCAAATTGCATTGCAAATCACCATCAAGCTGCTGATTATTTGATCAGGCATCTATTAAGTATCTAAAAACATTCAACTGTTCTTTACTTGTGAATGTTTTGCCCATTACACATCTCGATATTTATTTTTCACTCATTCTTGCTTTCAGAGTGCCTCCACTCATTTGCCAAAGCCCCACAACCCAGAGCTAGGAGCCGAAGAGGAAAATTAAATCATTATGTCAGGGCCCCAAAACTGATTTCCTGGAAAGAATAATAAATGAAGGTCTTTGTTGCCTTCTTCCGTCAAATCCAACTGATTTTTCTTTCTTGGCAAGGCTCGTTGCCCCTACTTCCCCTGTGTAAATATTGAAATGGATTCATATTTCAGCTACTTAAAAAAAAAAGAAAAAAAATCAGGCCTTTCTTCTGTGTGCTATTAAAAAAAAAAGTCAACCGATTCCTCCACCACATGCTGAGAAGCAAAAGGAGGCCAGTCCTACTTTTAATTAAAATGTCTTACTTCTCAAAAAACGTTGAGATTCCTAGTTCAATTGCTTACATTATTAAACAGTGGGGCCTTATGGAAAAGCAAGGCCCATAATTTCTATTACTGAAATATGTTATCAGATAAAGCTATAGAGATGAAGCCCCAAGAGAAAGACTCTACACCCACTGTTCTGACTTCATAATCGCTGTTATCGGTAAACTTGCTTTCCCATGGAGATTGGTTTTGTACCATTTATACCATACAGTGCTGATGAAATGGTACAAAAAGGCAAAAGACTCAGCTTTAATGTCTCTCAGCCCTCTCCAGAAACCAGGGTCCATCCCCAATAGAATGACTGTGGACTGAGTGCAGAGAGGCTGGATCATACTCCCAGCCTCTGGAAATGACTTGCTTGCTAGGATGATAGCTTTACAGTAATATGTACAATAGCTGCTTCATGGAGGAAGACATGAAGTTGCCAGTGTTAGCCCTCCTGCATTCTTTAAGCCACTACGAAGCAGTGCATTCTAAAAAACAGCAAAAGAAAATACCAGCAAGGTTCTGGAATAAGTACAATAGAATAAGTAACTCCAGCAGTTTGCAGGAGAGGATTTTATGAAATGCTCTGGAACACTACTTATGGTGAAAGGCTTTATGCTGTACTATAAACCTGTAATTGAATTAAAATCTCCTTTTTTCATCAACACTTGCTCTAGCATCTCTCTAGCGAACTTCTCAGCACCTAGGCGGAAAACCCAGCCCCAGCTATTACTCGCCATCTTCCCTCTCACGAATGAATGCGCATCAAACGTCTGAACGCAACCCATTCGTCGCAGCGCATCAATTCAAGTTCGCCTCCCCGCTCCCCTTTCGGGAGCAGTAATTGGGAAATAATGAGGCTCCTTTCGCAAGCCGCCGCCGCCGAGCGTCCTCTTTTATTGCAGCTCAAGGTATCATGTCAGTGGTGCATTTGCACTCCCACGCTCCTCATTACAAGGCTCTGCCCTGTGCTTCTCCCCGCGCCTTTTGCACTGATTAATCACACTCTCAGAAAAAGAGGCCTATCAATATACCAGGAAAGGCTATAATGCCTTCCAAAGTACCAGGCAAACAAGCATTTTAGAAGTCGCACTGCATTTTGCTGTGAAACCTTTTAAGTTTCTTACCACTGCATGTTTAAACCAGGCTAAGACAGCAAAGTATTTCCTCCATTTTTCTGATGTTCCTTTCCTTTTTACTACTGACCATAGAAACACAAAAGAGAGAAAAATGTGCCAAAACTTTGAACAGTGCTTTTTTGTCTGTATATAATAACTAATTTTGATGACAGAATGCCTGTCTTTTTGATAATCAAACCTCTATGTAGGATTCCCTCCGCTATGCAGACTGCACTGGACCAGAATAACAACCGGTCTGCCCACCACACAGAGGAAGATGAAAATTCCTTGGGAAAGGAAAGCAACAACAGAGTAAGTGTTGCCAGAGTTAAATCTGAGGCTAAAGCTGGCTTTTTGTGTGCCATGATTCATCTTTGAGCCATCCTTTTGCAAATGATGTATGGGGATCAGAGTTTCCTTATGGAATTAAAGACACTATAACTGGATAAGGCCTTCCTGTAACCTATAAAACAAGTCAAAAAGGATCTAATAAAAAGTCCACTGAAGGCTAACCAATATTAAGTCTTTCTTTCAGTCCTGTTCTCAAGTTGCAGTTAAGGAATAAGTTTTTGTGGCTTTGGTTTTCCCCACAGACACCATGCTGTAGATATTGATAAATCAGCACTCTTCACAGAAAATGACCATTTTCTCCTGGGTTAGACTCAGAAATCATGGGTGCTTACAATGTACACACCGTATGCAGATTTGTCTATATTACCTTCTGGGCTCTCATCTCCTACCGTCCATGTGTTCTTTGCTGTCAAGGGAACACACACAGGAATGTCTCTTGGCAAAAGCTCAAGCCATAGTCTATTCAAATCAGACATGGAAATATCAAACCCAAAAGCAGTGACATGGTTAAAGATGGCCGGTAAATATTTATGGCATAAAAAGCAGTGAAATGGGGAGAATGCTTAAAGGACAGCAAATGATGAACTTCATCTCCTTGATCAGCATGATAAACTGCCAGCAACTAGGCAGTGAGATGTAGACAGTCACGACTCAATAGAGTGTTAAAACAGTCTGCATGGCCACACAGTGTGCAGCATAATGCATCTATTATAAGCTAATACGTGCAATTGAGTCCATCTCTGATATAATAAAACACTTATACAAAGAAAAGTCAGGCCCAGGCATATAGGTTACAGTGTCTGTAAAAGACATTTCAATTCAGTGTGCACCAAGACAGAAAAAAGGCTCTCAGATTTGTAGCATAAACAAAATTCTACAATAAAAATGGGATTGTATATCCTCAGGGTAATTTTAATTAAAGACACTAAAGGGAATGTGATTATGTTTTTACTTATTAATTTAAAGTGCAGAATTTAACCTTGACGTTTTCCTTAAAGTTAGAAATCTGATTTACAAGGGCATACTGTACCACACCATTATTAACCTTTACAGCAAGGCTTATTTTAATAACGTTAACCAGATGAGTTACTAAAGAGCCCTGTAGCAAATCTTCTGTAATCAAATCAATATGACAATATACCTTTTGTAAATAGGTTATAATGCATTTGATGGTATTAAAAAGAACAA
Organism: Lepisosteus oculatus; assembly: GCF_040954835.1. Lineage (NCBI taxonomy): Eukaryota > Metazoa > Chordata > Actinopteri > Semionotiformes > Lepisosteidae > Lepisosteus > Lepisosteus oculatus. The sequence continues at coordinate 10,957,086 of NC_090708.1, read as the reverse complement.
AGGGGGAAATAAATAGTTCAAAGTTAAATTATTGCTTAAATAAAACTGGGCAGGGTTATCTGTAATACTTTTAAGTGGTCACAAATTACATTCGTGCCAGATCACGGCAGAAAAATTAAAAATAAATCTCAGCTGAGTGTTTCCATCTGTAACTCCACCAGATTGCCTTCACTGCTGACAACCATGACTGCAATAAGCAATAATGCTGTTGCTGTGTGAAATTCAAAGCAGAATTATGGCACTATTTACCTGAAATCTGAGGTGTACCATATTAACTTGCATGCATTTCTGGGAAAAACATCAGCGGCAGAGGTTAAATCCTGCCTCTCACCAAATGGTCTTGTCGGCTTTAATTAAGGCCTTTACTTTTATTCCTTTTCCATTGAACTCAACCTGCTTGGGCCTTGCGTGCAATACAGAAGCAACAGTGTGCCTGAGCTTTTGCCTCAGCGTTGCATAAACATTTCATGCCTGGTAATTTTCCATTATAATTTAAAAAAGGAACACAACACACATCATAATATAACATCCTGGGTCTAAGTGTCCATTTTTTAAATAATGAAGCAATTTCAACTGCCAATTTTGAAAAATAGAGCTTTGTCACTACAGAGGATTATTTTTTTGCAATTTAGATTTTATTTTCATTACATAAAAATGAAATTACTGTATATAATTATAATGTTATATAGCCATTATATGGTGAAACATTAAACAATAAGAAAATATATGCACTTAAACATGATATCCACTCTAGCAATAGCTGTTACTTCATGCCATTCTGAGAATGCATCCACTCATAAGGCTTTTACTGTAGGTATATTTTTCCAATAATAAAAGAAGAGAAGGTTCAAACACACGCCAAGGAAAACCAGGGAGCTGATTCAAGTGCTATTGGTGCACTAGTAGGCAGCATTCTTCCCCTGAACACAAATTTCCAATGAGGTCAATCGGGATACTGTGCTGTAGTAGGTTCTGTCTTTTGAATGAGGTATAAAACCACAAGTCCTGCCAATGTAGCCATCAAAGCTCCTATGGCACTGTACCTAGGAGTATTATGCCTGGTGTCCAGGCTAAAATCTGGATCTGCATCCTCGGTCTGTCTGAACTAAATTTCCCCCTTAAATCAATTGGTGAAATAATGTTGCACTTCTCCATCCGATCTGCACTGTAGTGAGGATGCTGGCTCATAATTCCTGATGGACCCAAGTGACTGCTGAACCTCAGCAGATGAAGTGATCACCGTCTTCTATGTAAAGTGCCTTGATGTCCTTTAGGATATAACAGTATGGATTATTATTGTATCTCTGAGTTACTTTTCTTTTCCAGAGAAAGCTTTGGTAACACCTGCGTAGCATAATTTACTGATAAGGCTTGTTTAATGGTGGCCCCAGATGTGTTAGAAAAAAGGTTAACAAGAACTGGTATGAATGAGTACCTCTACCATATACATTTTGCTCTGTAGGTGAACAGTAATGATTAATTCTAGCACCACAACTTCAATTGTCCCAGTTTTAAAGTACCTAACACCTTTCAGCCGTCCGACTTGTGTTTCTTAACAGTATAAGCACATTTATCCCTTCCTACACTACTGCGATTGATATCTCATATACTGTATATACAGTTCCAAAGCAGGTCAGTTCAGAAAGATGGCGCAAACATAAGAAATGGCACTCTTTGATCAAATAAACAACTCTGATTAGGCTACATTAGTGCCAGAGATAGAACAGATGTGTTGGAATGAGGACTGCTGTAGGTTGTTTTATTCAACAACAAAAGGAAAAGAAATCAAACAAGCTAAAGAGAGAAGGAGAAAATAAATTTGCATGTCATTAAAAACGTGTGCCGTTTCCTCCATTGCCAGATCATTATTCACAACAGCAATCGTAATTCTCTGCACTTACAGCAACATCACTTATTTCTATTTGCCCTGGAACCAATTAAACCTAGATTGGCCTGCTTGCTAGACGCCTGGAATAGAAAGATGAATTAAGAGACAGGGATGTATCAACAGGGACATGCTGTACAACTGAAGCTCTTCTGCCGGCAATCTCTGCCCATTAAATTGCCTGGGGCTGATTGTTTTGGTTTAAGGCACATTAATCAGGGAGAAGGAGAGGGAAAGAGAGATGGAGAGGTTGAGGGGGGTGGCTGAGAATGGTGGACAAAAAGCAGTGAAGTAGAAGAAAGAGGGAGGACAATTTTGGCTAAGACAAGTGAAGACCAGCATGCAAGAGAAGGATCTGGAACACTTTTTCTAATGGCAACCGTGTCTATTTGATCAATACTCTCCGTGGGGCTTTGGAAAGGCTTCTTTCATGTCCAGGTAAAAACATTATATTTTAAAGGAGTCGCCTGAGCCAGGCTGGCAGACAGAAAAAGATAGAGGGAGGGGAAGTTCACAGAGCCTTAGGCTGTACGAGCTGTAAAATATTTCTTTTTTCAAAACATGACCCATTTTAATTTGTTAATCACCCAGTTCATTAAGGAATGATTTGAAAGGTAGACAACGCCAGCAATTAGAGACCTGGTCAGCAATAACCCTAAAGCAAAGCCAAAAGGCTTGCTACTATGAGCTGATCGATAAGCCTGCCATTTCAATTTTATTGTCCAGAGGCCCTGTGAGAGAGATTAAATGGTTATACAAGGAGTGTCACAAAATCCCAAATGAATGCAAACTTAGGATCATGTACTCTAATTACATCTTTGCAGGGCAGCAAACTGTCCAACATTCCTGTAGTCACCAGACACCTACATGAAGTTAAAATCTTAGTAATCGGTATGTATTACAAGAAACCTAAGAAAAGAGCTACCATTTAAAACAAGAGGAAACTAATACAAAGCATCAAACAGCTTGATAAGAAAGCTTCCTATATCACTGCATTTAAATGGTCAGTTAATTTTCTCCCTCTTGTGCTTTGCACATCCACACAGAATTCAGGAAATACCAGTAATTCCAAAATGAAAAATATGAAGTACAGCACATTGGTTACAGATCAATTTTGAAATAAATTCTATTCAAACCTAGGGTAAATCTAATCTCCCAAAATTCTTTTGAATCCACTGCGGTTTTTATATCCATTCCAGACAATTTTACCCCTTAAGAACTGCCATATAAGGATCCTTTCTGTCAACTAGAACAGTTCAAAACGTAGAATAGCTATTCTTATTAAGATTGGCAAGGACCATAATATGAGACATATTTTCTAAATATTAAAAAAATTCCAAAGTAGAAATCATCCTATCATTCTAAGTTGTAGGACTCATTTTCTAATAATATCTGCAAAATCAAAAGAACATAATGATTCAGCTGTGTTTCTTGACAAATGGTAGGGTATATTGTACATCCCTATATAAAGACCAACAAGAAGCTGTAAATGTCCGAAGAACAAAAAGAGTCCCCTAACTACCTTAAAGATTAAGAAAAGTTCAAGCCAGCCCCAGTCACAGCATATACTGTGGTAATGAATGTAAAGCCTCATTCAAAACGCCTGTAGCTGAAGCCATTTTGGATTCAAAGGAAGAGAAACAAATTGGTTCCAAAGAAAGTATCTCATTATTCAAGATTCTCCCTATTAAGAAGCCTCAGCTGCAGTGATAAATTAATCATTGTTCATTAACACCTGAAAGAGAGGTCTAGGATCACACAGGCTAAGATACTGATCTCTGCCAGCTTAGCAGCTGATAAAGGGAAAGACGCAGCTTCTGCCTCAGTTCTGTACCCACTGGGAGGGAGCAGACACCCCTATATCAAAGCGCGCTCCAGTGGAACAAGCAAACCTGACATACTGTACGTGCCATGTGAGACATTTCCAGAAAGACTGGAAAAAGCACTTTTACATTAATGGACAAAACTTTGCAAATATTTGGTAAATAGTAATAATACATGGACAAACAATAGTCTGACATTACAGAAACAAGGAATAAAATGAGACAGAAAAAAATATTATGCATTTCACACAATGAGCAGATAATAATTGATATGGCACCTTGTTACAATAATCTGAACAGGTGAGCCTCATCAGAGCAAACACTGCAGTTCCTCACCTGGGATTGCCTCATCAGGTTATACCCTATGGTGCTGTAACATACGCCCAGAGAGCAGGCTGAAACGGATCTGTCCCACTCTGTCCCAGTAACAGATGGAAACAGTCTGCCTGACATGATTACCATCTGTATGGCAAGTAGAGAGCCCTTTGCAGGGGCCTTCATCTGCTGAAGTGTATGGAAGCTTAACACCAGTGTACATCACGGCCCATTGAATACAGCACAGCCTGTCAGTTCAAGGGAGAAGCAGCAGCACACTGAATTGCTAGCAATTATTTACGGTGTGATCCACTACTGTTGATGGCTGTATGGTTCTAAAGAAAAGTATCTGTAGCTTATACTGTATGCACTGGGGAGAACTGAGAGGCCTTTATTCACGTTACCTGTCTGATTGGTATGAATGCAGTGCCACAGGTTCCAGATAACAGAACAATGCATATTTATTGTTGAAAAAAAAGATAATTACTTTTTACTATTGTGTACTATGTGCAAGGCATGAACTCCAATTCCTCATAGTTTGTAGCAGCATGTTGAAACTGGAATACATTGCACCACTTGGGCAAAAATATTATCATTCTAACCTGCTGCAGACAGGAACATAAGCAAATTCTTTGAACTTAAAACAAGTTGGTGTACTTTGAAGTTGTATTACAACGTCAATTCTATCCATGCTAGAGACCAAGCGAGAATCTTTGGAGTTTTTTTAATGTTGAGCGAAATTTTTTTTTTCTCTGAAAATCCGAGGAACCTGAAGCTACTGGAGATAGAAAAGGACAAGCCAGAAAGGCTCAAGTCAGCACCCTGGGGGTACGTATTAGGGCTTTTCCCACCAGCCCTCGTAATTAAACATAGCGTAACAGGCGTTGATGTCTTCGGCCTGGAAAACTATATATACTGTACATACCGAGCATATAAAAATAGAAAAAAAACCCATTGAAAACAAAAACTCTTTAATGCCTTCTATTTAATCTAGAGCAACAAACTTATCCTTTAGATCAACCAAATCTCACCAACATGTCGTAATACCAAACATGTCGGAAATATTGTTTTAACAATCTGGCACAACAATAGAAAACTAAAAAAAAAAACTGCGAAGCCCTGAAAGATAATGTATTAATGCATTTATATTACTTCAGACATACCGGTAGAGGTTACTACTGCTTGGTTTTGAAAGCCACTTCTATGCGATTTGCCATATTAATATTCAAGGCACTTAAAATTCAGTACCATACAAACGCCTTTGAGCTTTTTAAAATCGCTTTGGATGTCGTGATATAAAAGTGTGCACATAGGCTAAATCGTTTAGATTTAAATAAATTAAATACAAGCTGATAACTAATAAAGTACGTTATCATTCTTTCCAGGCGGCATCTTGTTAATTGAGTGCTGCAAAATCTCAAAATGCAGTATGTAAAATGCAATAAGTGCCTAACTGAATTATTGCCATTCTTCTACCAGAGTAAGAGACTGAATCTTAAAATAGTGCAATTCCTTCAGTTTTCTACTTTGAGGTCGGAAAGCGTAAAATAGCAAGTGGATATGATCTCAGTTCGCTCTTTACTGGTATACACAAAAGGCAGCAATTACACGATATAGAATGAGATGGTAATGACATTAATGAAGATGGAAGTCTAAACAGAATATTTTTAAAGTATTAAACGTAGAATGGAGATTCGAGAAGCAATAGAAAGCGAGAGAAAAACACAAAAACAAAATTTAGGCGCTGTTTACTGCACCCCAAAAAAGTCCGATAAATCCAATAAATTCAGAAATATGTTTCATGTTTCAACAGATACATAACTAACATGGTTTTCTGAATGAGGTGTACTTCGAATTATATGTATTGGAAAGAAAAAAAGAAAATGAGTTTAAAAAGTAAAGGTCTTCGTTTCTTACCAATAAACATTCAATCATTTTGATGCTCACGATAATTTCCATCATAAATAGGTCAAGAGTAAAGAGTAGCGCGTTTATCAGTAAGAAATAGCTCCTGAAACTGAATATACAGTATAAAACTCAATTTAAGACGCTTTTCTCCTCTCTAGTATCAGATCCAAGTGTGTTTAGAAGAATCAAAACTTAACGTATAGAAATTAAAAAGAGAAAGTGCTTCATAACCATCAGTGATTAATGCTGATCGATTCTTTAATTATTGAGCATCGTAAGTGCTGACCATACTAAGTCGATCGATCGTCCATTTAGTATTCAATTTATTCTGTTAAGTATAAGAATTTGAACACGCGGCTATAACGCGCTCTCTGAGATGAATAGAGCTTTTGCTACACCTCCTCCCCATCTGTATTCAACAGAAGGCTACATGGATATTACAAATTTCAGCACGGACATACGTACAGTCTGCTCCCTGGGGATTCACCTCCTCCCCCAAAATGATTTCTGCTGCCGAGGAATGCGTCTTTTGTGTTTGACCTATTAATGTGATGCACGGAACTAGCCGAGAAACTTACCTTAACAATCCGAAACAGTTCTGCAACATACACTACTAGAGTGCTAGTTTGTCCTGAAATGTTTAAGAGAAACTCGAAAATCTAACTACGCTTCTTACAGTGCGTTGCGTTAAGCATCAAAGAGTTATCAATCAGAATATGCAAGAACTGTCAATGCACCACCAGTCCTAATTCTATTTTCATTGTAACACAGTCAAACGTGTCTTCAGCTATTTTATTTTTAGACCGGAGACGAGATAATAATCACTAAATTCTGAATGCATAAAATAATTACTTTTAATGTCAGAATGACAATTGCTTTCAAGAACTGAAGTACCTTTTGTACATATGACTGAAAACGACAATTTCGTGTCTAAGAAGGTACCTGTTGAACATTGCTTAGCAGAAAAATTAAGTTTAGAAGTTTAGAACTACTGGCATTTAAGATACAGTTAGGAAGTAAAGTGTTCATTAGGCAGAATAAATGTTACCTAGGACCAGCACAATTCCGGAAAGGCTACGACTCTTGGACACCACAATATTCAGTTTTGCCGATTTTGTTCTAGTATCAGTGAGAACAGTGTCCTCGTACAGCGACTAGTCATGTGAGACGCCCTCCTTCATAAAATCAGTATATGGTGAAATGTTACCACAAAGACTTTTCGTGTCTCTGTACTTCATAAGACCTGAATACTGCAAAAAATAGTTTTTTTTTTAATCACTGCACGATGTTTTATTTGCTCCATCACTACTTACTGTAGGCTCAGCAAAAGTAGCCCAGCGACATTTATATTAAGAGCAGTGCGAGTAACACTGTCTAACGTTAGAGGAAAGCTGGAGCAAGGTAACCTAATTTAGCAGCAAGGTATCCACAGTATCCAGGCTGGCAGCTCAATCCTGACTGTTTCTGGGCTACACTGCATTGCAGTTTTAGCAGCATCGGTTTTACAAAAAGGCAGCTGTACTACAACTGTGAGACGCTCCACCAGAACTGACAGTTTTGGAAAACACACAAAACTATATGCACAAGTACTTGCATCCATGTTAATTTTTCCAATGCCATAACTCCAATAGTTGTGCCACTGAGAAACCACCGTATTCACAGTATTCCCTGAAAACCGGAGAGCGCACACAGCATTAAAAAATACAGAGACAATCCCATTAATTTACCTTCCACTGCAGAAACCGTAGTGATTAAACAGAAAATCGCAATCAAATCCACTGTCATGGCAAAGTTATTCTCCCCTACTTCTTGTATTATTATTAGCAAGAGGCGAGCGCGCACACAATCCTTCAGTTGTCACAAAACGGTATTCCAGTTTGTATCTCGCACCCTTCAGTAATGTATATTTTGAGTCACATTTCAAGCCGTAGTAAGTAGTATGCGAGAAGCTGCTTTGGACGCTGAGATGGGGGGCGGGGGGGTGGAAGAGGGGGTTCGGAGAGACCCCACTGCCTACCCCCCTTAACACCTTCTGGCCAATCGCAGAAATAAAATTGCAGATCCCGAACCAATAAGCAATGAGCGCCTCCTCCCAACAGCATTGTTGGTCTCAACAAAAAACTTTTCACTGGCCTATTTGAGCTGATGTCTGAGAAAGTGATATAGCACCGACTAGTGGCAGTTTATATATATTTCACCTTTTCTGGCCTTTTTGAGTCCGATTAGTCAAAAAAATAATTCAGAGTTTACAATGACGGTGTCACACCATCAACAAGGAAAAGAGAACCACGTTAGCACTGTTATCCTTTGTCTAACACTGCATTTGGGTTATTCAATCTGTATTTTATATACAGACCAACAATCCGAGCTATTAAAGATGTGATATCGGTTCAGTTCTGTGGTGCTTAATTCATATTTGAAGTATGAAAAAGCGAGTTTTTCTCATCAGCTGTACTACTGTACAATCTGATGGAATGTGGACTATTAGTTGAACAATGATACAAAGAATTAAATACGTCTGAGGTTGTTTATCGAGTATTTAGAGTGATATTTGGCTTAACCCTCTTGACTGGCCTGAAGGCCAAGGAGGCTATGACCCCCGTGCACAGTAAGGAGTTAATGAAGAAGGAGTTACAAAGGTATGGATCGGGTACAAAGGGAAGGCTAAAATGCGAAAAAAGAAGCATGCGTACAGTACATTATAGACAGTAGGTAACGAGAAATGACGTATGGAAATTATTATGATTTTGAGCAGACGACACGAAAGTGGCGTGATTGTCATCCCGGCCGAACTTCAGCTGAACATTTCCATGTACTGTATTTGCACCGGAAAAATGACTCGTGATGTATTATATTCACACTATTACATTTATTTTAATATTACAATTCGTAACAGAAAAAGACGTTCTAGGTCAGATTCCCGAATCAATCTGATCATCTCAAACCTGCGATTAATACTACTGTAAATATCAAGGGACCGATTCTGTCGGTAAATATTGTAAATAGAACTGACGCATCAGGAAGCCATTATTTCTTTAAATAAAGTGCATTATAAAGGCTTAGGATTCGTTGTATCTGATTTATATAAGTATTTCCATCATGTCAATAGAGCATGTTATCAGTTAACAATTCATGTCTTTGGAGCCTAATTGTAGACCTTAAGAGCAGGGAGGTCCACATTGCCAGTGACAAGTCCACATACCAAGCAAAATGTAGCCTGTAACGTCATAGTCAAATCTTCAATAAGATCCCTTCCAATGGTTCATACTTACAGTACATCCACTGCGCCACGATGTCACCCCATTTCAGGAGTGTTTACTTGCATTGTAAATAACGTTTTGCCCCAATAACTAAGTGAGAGTATGACTGCAGTACAGTACAGTACATTTCAGTCTTCTGTTCCTTCACTCAGTCCCTGTCTTCTTCACCCGTTACAGTGAATAAGTTATAGATTTTCCTCATAACCTTACCTCCTTTCTTTCTAATTTTATTTTTCTATGGACCAATATCATCTTTGAAGTTAAAAAAGCGAAGTTATAGTTTTGACTGTTATTTATTAACAATATACAGTACACTGCACAGTATTTGCAATATTTTTAGAAGCATCTAACTGTTGTGACACTTTCTCAGGTTTTGCACTTAATACACAACCGGGAAAGTGTTGCAGTTGATCATAAGCATGATTCATTTTGGGGCTGGCAATAGAAATAAACATCTGGAAAACATCGTGCAAGCAATTCATCCAACAACCCTCTGAGCCCCTCGTTTCCACACCTGCCTGAGGTTATTAGATAAATTAATTTGATGGCTTTGATGCAGTCATTAATAGAGTTTTCTATATGTGAAACAACACCAACACTAGACAGTATTTGTGCAGTCATTAATAGAGTTTTCTATATGTGAAACAACACCAACACTAGACAGTATTTGGTGGGGAGTTCCGTTTTTGTAGGCTTATACTCTGTATATTGTACTACTCAGAGCAAGGTAGGACTGTGGGACTGCTAATATAAAAAAGCAGCACAATCCAAATGAGGGAATTACAATGCTTTCTCTGTCCTGCTCCCTCTCTTCCGGTGCATTAGGTTGTCTTTTGTTTTCCAAGGTAAACCACAAAATGAATGAAACAGTGTATTCCCCATTGAGGAAGAAGTATCTCTGCCCACTGTAGCCCCTGACAGCTCATCTCTCAGAACTTCAAGAAAAATGCTACAAAGTCTGGCCTTTTGTCTTTCCCCGTGCTTATCCCAGAAAAGTGTTTTTATGGATATATCCAGGGCAACAGTTGGTTATTATTGGAAATAACCTAAGTGAAAGATCCACAGAAAGTCAAACAGGAATTAGTTAAAATGTGCTAGTAGAAATTAAAGAAATATGAGGACACGTGGACTAAATTTGTTTTGCAATGTGTTTTTTTCAAGTTGGCCCACTGTTAAATGTGTTGCACAGTAACTGCTTTAAAATTATCTGCCCACCTACTAAGGTGGGTTTTTCAGGCCACCGGTAACGGACCTCCCCTCCTCGAGTACTGGCACACAGGAAAAGAGGGCACTGCGGGAGGCTCTTTGTAGCATCACGCTGAAAAAAGACTCGCTCTGCCGGGCATCGTGTTGTAGAGGTTCACTCCGTGCGGATGCAGGGGATGGGGGACTGTTATCTTCATCAGCACACAAGAGCTGCATTTGCATTTAAAATGCCATTTAATTGCCTTGCAAATATATGACATTACATGTACATTTCATAATGATATTTGTGGGTTGCGCCCCCCTCCTCCCCCACTGCTCTGCTACCCATTGTGGCTGCCTGCTTCAACAGATGGTAGATACAATGCCCCCCCCCATCCTTGGAGACTTGCCGCAGACACAGGGCTGCTGACAGGGGCTGATATTTGCTTATCAATAAAGGAGCTCCTACACCTGTTTCTTTTCAATTATTCCTTCTGTTCCACTGGGCCAGGGCATCACGGCTGAGGCCACAGCCCCATCGCAGCCTCTTGGACGGCTGGAGTCAGATAACGCTCATCCAGGACCATCTCTGGCAGACTTTTGCTCAGCTTTATGTCAAGTGGTCTAAAAAAAAAAATACTGAGATGTGGGGAAAAAAAGCAACCCAACCAGCATAAGCAGTTAAAGGAAGTGTGAGACACCTACGCACGTTTAGAGGAAGGCTGAGCAAAACGTTTAGAGCCTGACTAGCAGGAGGTGAATATTCTACAGCCAAATATGTTCATTCTGAAGGTCAGACTCGCCTTTGGTACCAATATGTCACGCCCGTCCAGGTTTCTTTTTCAGGAAGCCTCAAGTGCATATAAAACAATACTGTTAATAACTGCACCGTATTCCTTTAATCATGTCTTCTTAAAACGTCTCCAGTGCTGCTGACTGTTCTTGCAATAAGGAAATGCCACCCTGTTAAGCCAATAATTGTGCCATTAAAGTAAATGAATGTTCAAGCATTTTATGTAAGATACAACAGTATTTTACATCTTAATTGCTTTCCAGTTGTTAAACCCATCATCTGTCTTTTACAGGGGGTCTGACTCCTTTGGTAGCTAGTGACCTCCTGTTTGATATATCAGTTCAATTTGCAGTTTTTCCATTTCCAATTTTCTCTGTTGGTTTGTTTATGTGCTCAAATCTAGACTATTCACGGGCATGTGGTAATGGTATTAGTAGCTCATAATATTATAAAATGATATATAACAAGGGCTCCCTATTACAGTACCTGTGCTCCTGCATAATGTAGAAATTGCAGTGAAGTACAGGCATAGACTCTGGATTCACCATATTACCTTTCCTATGTGTCCCACTGCTTTGTAATCCTTAAAAAATGCTTTTAGAATCTTAGAGTTTATAAACCCACTGTGTATAACAAGCTAAAATAACTGTGACAAATAAAGGTCTTACTTTACTGCAAACTACCACCACAGAATTCCATGTATATTAAGCATCACTATATTATATTGATATGTTGAAATTAAGTATATTGCAACATCACTTACAGTATAACTTACATTCAAATAACTTGTTCATTGTTACTTTAAATATTTGTGAATTTTCTTTAGAAATCAGGAGAATGACTCTTGTAGCATTTGTGGTGACGTTTTATTGAACAGGCTTGGCATACACTGTAGGTAAATTTATTTTGCTGATTAACATGCATCACCAGCTGGGGATCTACTGTGAAATTTACAGGATAGTAGCATCCTAACCAGTATTGGAACTAATACAAAATCCCAGTATTAAGCAAACAAGCACCAAATTAATTATACCATAGATAGTGAATTGCACTTGCACTTTAGCATTTTAGAAGTGTCAAAATAGAAAACATGTGTTGGACAGGAAAGCTCAGAATGCAGAACAGTTCATCAGGCCATGCTGCCTTGCCTGTACTTAATGCCAAATGCCTTTTAATTGATTTGTCTGACAACAACCGTAGCATCCAGCTCTTAGCCACTGAAGTGAGAATGCAGCTTTCAAAAAATGCCAGAAAAAGAAAACCAAGAGAGAACCTGTCAAGCTGTCAGTTTTAAAACGCCGGTAAGCTCAAATTCCATCCGGCATTTTTTTAACGGTCCAGATGTTGTTTTTTGTTGTTGTTGTTGTTGTTGTTGCTTGCAGCCGTAAAAGAAAATAAGGATCTAGAAAACTAAGAGTGTTAGATGTGGTTGTATACACTCTTTATATTCATGGGATTAGCGCTTGTCATATTTTAGAGTCTCAACAAACAGTATACACACCAGTTTGAAAGTGTTCCATCTAGCGAATGCCTTTGCTTTAGTATAAAAGAAATAATCTCTATACTGCTCTTCTAACCACATAAACAGTGCCCTCTAAAGGTATCAATACAGCCAAGTGAAGGCAAATTTGTAATTGTGATATATGGATGTTGTATACTATGTACAATATAAGATCAATTTTATTTTTTGGTAATTCCAAGCATCCATTCAATCATAATCGAATGAGAATGTGTCTTTAATCTCTGAAACAAGCGTGAACTTGCAAAGTGGGATTTCGAGTCAATTGGACAAACCATGCACTTTCTGAGCTCAAGCGAAACCCAAGCAAAATTGTCTAGTAGGTTACCCAGAAGAGATAGCCTACCCTAAATTGTGACTAAGCACCTGTATGAGAGAACTCAGTTAATGCAAGTCGGAAATCACAACTGGGCAAAAGATTAATGTATTCAATAAAGAGATGCAAAACTGAAATGAAAAAAGGGGAGCATTAAGGTTGAAACATGACTTAATTGACAATGTGATAATTGAATCAAAATGAATATTGCAGCACGTTGGCACTGCTTATTGCACACAATTTGAAATATTCCCAAAAGGCCTTCCTCCTGTGCCAGAAGATTAATTGATTTGAGCTAGAAGTGGGTTTCTTAGCACACCAACACAGTCAAACTTTGGAGCATCACATGACTGTGCCTCAACCTCTGAAGTTAATTGCAGGATTTATACCTGAAACAGTCTTAGCTGCTTCCAGAGATTAGCCACTGCACTTCAAGGGTAGATTGTGTGTGTACTGTCGTTTTGAGCAGCACCATTTTCTCATAGTCCCATTGGAATGGTCCTGACTGCCGACATTAATCAAATGAGATGTGAAAAGCAGGGCCTCTGTAAAGAGAAAACGAGTCAAAACTAAAACGTGGAGAGCATCAATCCTCATACCCTGTCAGCAGGGAAATAAAGGAATTAATAAAAAACAACGTCCTAGTGTTATTTAATTCTTGCCCAAAGGGAAAAACAACTTATTGGTCCATCAGTCAGTTTTGAAATTTTCAGCTGTTGAGTGTGTACAGGTCTGGTACTGATGAAAATTTGTGTTTATTGGTCTGCACCTAGTTTAACTTTAAAAAAGACATCTTATCTACTTTCTGTCAAATAAGTACAGTACTTGTTACCTCACATAACATTGGATTTTTCCAAGAGTATAAAAGCATAATAAAAATTATAGAGTAAATCGATAAATTACATTTTATCCGTCTCAAACATTATGGTGTCCTGGTACACTTGTGGGAATAATTAAATTTTCTTACTTCTTTTAAGTAGAAAAGGTTAAATTGACATGTAACAGGCCAATATATGAACTAATATTGTTTTATTGTACAGCTATATAAGCAAAATATGCACCTGAATACTTCAAATACTTCAAAGAGCTGCAGAAATAGAATCCTTGATCAGTAAGCTCAACAAACAAATTAGACTGGCCAGAAAGATCGTCATCACTAGATTTTCTTTACATTTTGCACCCATTATAAGAAGATTTGGACATACAGCTAAAAACTGTACCAAAGCATCAAAGAAGCCTGATCTAAATGTGGCAAGGCCATTAATCTCTCACTGTCAGAGTGAATGATTGTCCCTACGTTTCCTCCCGACCCACTGTGTTGTGATTAATTCCTTATTGTCATTATGAACAATTGCACTGGGGCTCCACACAGCAGTAATATCACGATCATTTTCATATCGTTAGATTGAGGAATTGTGCCTGTGTTAAACACATTCGAAGGAATTCATTGGTTTGATGTCCTTTCACATTCGTCCTTCAGATACAGCCTGCAGGTACTTGAATTATTCTTAAAATAGAATCTGTATTTTCAGACGTTTACCTTATCTGTATACCATGTTGATTGAAAACCGTGTGTAGCAGCACACCCTACTGCTACATTCCCTACCACCAGCCATGAATGGGTCTAATGGTCCCACCACCCCTACAACTGTGTCTGCCAGGAAGAAGCTTCCCTTACTACCTTAAATGCATTTTGACAATATTCTACTCTAGCTAGACAGTTAATAACACTACATACTGTAGTAAATTCTGGAAGTCTGTTGCTTTTAGCCCACCTAAGTCAGGTGAAATCTATCAAGCGGGGAGCTGCATCAGCATACAGTACATAGACTGCAAAGGAACAGGTAAAGGTTTATTCCACGCTGAAAGATAAAGAAGGAGTGATACCTGGAGAAGGCTCCGTGGCTGAAACATAGTGTTTCTTTACCTTTCAGCATGGAATCAACCTTTAGATGAAGCCCATGATTTACACTTGCAGGAACATCATGTGCTTTGGGCATTTACCAAATTTGCCACAGCCATGTATACTGGTGAGGGACAAAGTGGAACCAACCAGGAGAACAAGCTGGTTCTTTGCTCAGTTTTCCCTTATTCCCCCCTCAGGGTGGGCAGTACAGTACATTGCAATATCATTTACCACCTATAGGTACAGTGTACTGTAGAACTATCATGTAAGAGAAAACATCAATAATTTCACAATTCACGCTCTGTTCCCTGTAACGTATTCAGAGGAAGTGATTCAAACCCCCATCTGTTGGTCCACTGCTTGAGGAACACTACAGAGGTTATTCATGTACTTTCATGCTTTTTAATTTTAGTGTTACTTTTAAAAACCCATCAATTGACCCAAATCATTTATAAACTCACCTGTCATTTCAAAGGACTTTCACATTTCAGAAAATTAAGCAGTTTCAATAACGTTCATAAGCAGGAAGGGATGGGGATTCAAGCTGTATTTTTAACTCCAAAATCTGTCTTGGGAAAGTGCCTTTTAAGCTTTCTTAATAATCAGAATTGCTAGAAAATCAACAACAGCGCGGTCTGTTTCTAAAATATTATCTCATTATGACGTGTCAGACATTTTGAAGAGATTTGTCAAAAATCTGATTCTTATGCAAAGATCAACAAATGTGTTGTGATTAGGAAATTGCAAATTGACCTTATTTTCTTAAGTTACTTGATTGTTAAATTACATTTGAAGTCCCAAATCTTTACAGCAGTTTCAAAGGCCTTTTAATACTTGACCAGGAATTTCTAGAAAAAGAAATATGCTACATTACAAAGTTAATGGCTTTTCAAAATTTGAAAAGCCATCTGTGTTCCTATTAATAGTAAATGGCTTAATAATGATGTACTTGAATGTATGTTGGAAGGGGGTAATACATAAATAATTCAACAATCTTTATAGTGTTTTTTCAGAAAGTTAACCTAAACTGAACATATATCAGCCTAGGAACGGTGGAGTTTTTCCTATTGTAATGAATAAATAAGAACATCATTAACTTTAATGGAGGATAGTATTGATCATTATATTCCACAAAGAACAAGATAAATGATACAAAAGTGCAGTGATCTCATCTGACAAATGATTGCGGGTGAACCATTTTCTTAGGCTGACTTGTGCTGGTCTTTAAATATGAACTGCAAATATGTGGTGAAAAAAGTCTCATACCAAAACCCCACTATTTACTTTGGTGCCTTTGAACTCTTTTACAAAGTTAATTTGTCATTTCGTACTTTTCATACATTCAGTGATTTCTAACATTTCCTGAATTAATCTTCTGGTTGTGATACTCAAGTCCATAAATGAAGAGTGTATGCCAGTGGACGGCTAGCAAGAATAAGAACAAAAGAAAGGGTATAAATGACTATTCAATGCATCCTGCTATTACATGAATGATCGGAGGATCCAGTGATGAAAGTATAGATATCACCTTAATAATTTGTCTAGACTTATACTTTGCTTGTTCCTGACATCTCAAGTGTAAACTTGTGGCTTACCCATAAGCCCTTTGTGCCCCGGTTCATAAATGCACTTCCCCTTAGCTTCTGCCTGTGTCTCCTTGTTCGTGTCTCACTGCTGATGTTGTAGACGCCTATCAAGGCTTTGTAGTACCTGCTACAGTCCCAGATTTTGTCAGTGTGTGCAGATTTGTTAGGCAGATAGAGTTTAATACAGGCAAGTGCAGAGTGTTATCTGCACAGAGTAAAAACAAACCATACGTACAAAATGGGAAATGTTGGGTTTAAGGAGGCTATTCATAAAAATGATTTAAGTGTTAATGTTCACACATCATTTACAGTACATATTCTAGACAATGAGGGAAGCAATACAAAAATTGTCTTACACTAACAGGCTAAAGGACCAGGATCTTCAAAATCTTCTACAGAGAAGACTATGAGTGGACCTGATACAAGTATTCAAAATCCTCCAAGTCACTGGCCAAGTCAACCCAGACAATTAACTGTTAACTGTTAAGCATCAACAGTAAAGCACAAGCTAAAGGTTACAATTGGAAATTAGGTGGTGAAGTCAGTGGATGATGCCATCTCTCTGGTCCTACACATTGTCCTTAAACACTTTGACAGGCAGGATATCTGCCTTTATGTCAGAATGATATGTATTGATTCCAGGCGGGCGTTAACACAACTGTTCTCTCCAAAAGGGCAGATCATAGGTGGTAAAGATAGACAACAAAGGCTGGTTGAGGAGCGAGCTAGCGTTTGTCATCGTAACCAGCAATGCACCTTTCTCTCGGTACAGATTACCATGGTGTCAACAGGAAATCTGCATCACCTGCAAGAAATGTACACAACCATATTAGGTAGGACAGAGTATTTCAGGACAGCTCTGGCACTGCTCAGGTGTTTCATCTTTCATCTTCCCCCTCGAGCTAGTTGCTGTTTCTTTACTGTTCCCTTCAATGCAACACAGCCTGCAGCTCATGTCTCAGTGTGCACGCTTTCCGCTCAGCTCAGTCCCTGTGTGCATGCACTGCTGCTCGGCTTCACTCTGACTGTGTGCTGCTGAACAGATTCCCCAGTCAGCTGCTGTGCAATTTCCCTGGTACTGTCAGCTGTCTAGCCCAAAGCGTGGATTTATCCCACATCTCATACTGTAGTTCCGTTGCTAGTCCCCATCAACACAGGTTTCTTTTCACTTTAATTTATCACTTTATTAGCCACATACTGTTCAATTTCTTGCACTAGGAAATTGTCTTTTCGCATACCCCAGCTTGCTCTCCATGAGACACACAGGCACACAGACGGGGAGAGAGAAGCTTGGGGTCAGAGCGCAGGGTCTGCCATTTATACGGCGCCCCTGGAGCAGCTGGAGTTAAGGGCCTTGCTCAGGGGCCCAACGGAGTATGATTCCTCTGCTGGCTGTGGGATTTGAACCGGCAACCTTCCAGCCATAGTGCCACTGCTCTGCCCTAACACCTAGCCCTGAATGTCACCCAGACAAAAGAACTCATTGTGGAGTTCAGGACACAGAAAGAGAGCCATACTCTGATCCGCAATCAAATGGAGCATCAGTGGAAATTGTTAGATGTTTCAGATTCCTACAACTCCATTTTCTGAGGCATTTGAGGAAATGCGGGATGATTAATCGGTTACTCTTGAAGTTTTATTGCTACACCATTAAGAGTGTCCTGACTGGTGGTATCACCATAAGATAAGGCCACAGAACCACACGGGATAGGTGGGCCATACAGAGCGCTCTGACATCTGGAATAAAAATTCATAGGATCTGACATACCATCATTTGAAGAGATCTACATCAACCGTTAGCTAAATAAAGCCTGTGCCATAATACAGGATCAAAGCATCAACAGGATCATATACATCACAGAAACAAACTGTTCTCATCTCTGTGGTCTGTTTGGCGGTACCACAGAATCAAAACAAAGCCCACCAGGCTAACCACTATCCATTACCACTGACTGTTAAATGCTGTATTTTTCGCACTGCATACTGCAGACTGTTGTTAACTATTGTACATTGTAAATTGTATATTGTTTTTCTATACTGGATGCTGTATCGTAGACTGTACTATATACAGATGACAGTCTTTTTCTACTATTGGCTTACATTTTTATTTATAATTCCCATATACTGTAACAAATGACAAATAAACTTTGGACGTGAGCCATCTTGTGTGAATCTGGTGGAATTACTGCAGACTAGTTATGACACCTCATGTCATGGCTGGGCATTAACCAAGATTGAGGTGTCTGCCTTGCATCTGACATGAAACATGCTCTGTGTTTACTATTGCACAGCTCAAGCAATTTTTCTCAGGAATAAAAAAGCTCCTACTGCACCTCCCCACAGAGGATTAATTTAAGTGGATTTCTATGCTTGTCTGACATGGCATGTTAACACTCCCTCACAATGCAGTACCTACTGTCTTGTCACTTACTGGCTTAGTGAAATATTTCCCATAATGATGCGTCCACTAAAGCCAAATGAAAATGAAAAATGAATCTGTGTATGTGGAGTCTGTCACTGAGTTATTTAAATAGAATCTATATGGTCTCTTTGCTGAGCCTGAGCAAATAAAACAGGGAATTCAGAATGCTATTTACTACACCCTGTCATTACCAAATTTTGTTCTTTGCAGCTGTTGGGGAAAAAATAACAACCAACCATACAAACAAATGAGCAATTTTATTTAAGAGGCCACACATACTCCAATGGTGTTCACTTATGGTTCTGTAACACAATATTTTTTTTTTAGGAAAAGCAAAGTTAATGAGCTGCATTATAATTGCGCCCAACCTGTTAACCTGACATTTCAGTGAACAGGACAGCAATCAATATATATTTGGCATAGCACCGTATCTTTGTGAGCAACATCTTAAATTGTTTTACAAATTCAGGATACAACAGACCACAGCAATTATTAACACAAATATATTGCGGAATTTATAAATGAGTTGAATTTCAATACATCATAAAATAATTTGGATGGAGGGTATATAACCCATAAAGAACAATGCATTTTGTTTACAAATATCAGGAATTATTGCAAACCTTCTGTAGTCCAAGAAGCTGTAAAATTCTTAAACAAGGACATGTTGCACACAAAAAAGAGCATGAATTACAGGAAGAGAAGTTGGTGATGACCTGGATTCTGAGGAACATGTTTCAGAGGACAAATGTCACAATGGCAATAGTAAAAAGCAACAGATTCAATAAAAAATGCCAAAGAGAAAGTATGCCTCTTCAGAACAGATTCAAACAGCTAGAGGGCTAAGTGAAACATCAAAAATTAACAAAATGGAACAAATATTCACTTATGTCAAAACAGCCCCTTGCTTTTCTTACAGTAGACCTAATGTTTCTTACAGTCTTTAGTAATGTTTTTTTGACGGGAATGAAAATAACAAAAGGCTTACTACTGGGGAAAATAAAACTTCAGCAACAAAAATGTCAAGTTCTACCCTACATTTTCTGACCAAGGAGTTAATTGGAAATGTTATAGACGCCTGCATGATAAAATATTTTTTTTAAATGAAAGAGGTTCTTGATTAAACCCTTGGCACCAAATCATATTTCTAGAAAGTGCTGCAGTACATTATGAAGTCTAAACCTAAAATGAAGCCTCTGTGGCTCCAGAGGATTGTTACTTAGGTTATGTTGTCATTCGAGAATCTGTGAGAAGCTTTCTAAAAAAATAGACACACAAACCAAACTACAGCAGTTTTGTGAAAGATTTCTAGTACTGTATTAGAAAACCAGATTGCAGAGGAATTTGTTTGACAGCTGATTATGGTTCCTTTTTGTTTCCTCTTCATGTTGTTTTTGTTTGTGAAAACTGCTCTCTGGGAGTGCAGACTTTAAATATTTACTCAGTAGGGGGCAATGGCTCTCAGGCAAATGTATGAACTGCACATTTAGAAGAACACAATATAAATACAACCACTAAACAGATATTATCCATCATGAGAGCAAGAAAACATGGGAGGAAGAAGCAGCAGTTGCCATCCATCCAAGGACACAGTAGAAGATCTGTTCTATGTTGCCAGTGATGCAGGGATTCTCCCTGACATAACTATAGACAGTACTCTCTTAAAATACCTTTCCTTGAACTCCTCTGCACAGCTCAGCTGGCACCTTGCTGACATACAGAGCTCCCTCAGCACAGATCAGTTCAGCAGTTTCACAAAAATGCTGGCTTCCCATTTTCAGGAGAACACTAAAATAGCTTATGGAGGCGTGGGAATCATTGCCATTACTTTGTCTTTGTTGTTTGAAATCCTCCTGCGACAAGGGCTCAAAATGCAGACAGTGAAGCATCCACTCCAAGGCACATTTGGTGAGGAAACTGGATCAGAAATCGGGGCTCTGATACGTAAGTACCTGACTGAAGTCTCAGAAATCACGGATGACCCCCAGAAGATGAAAGAAGAAACCAGTCGCTATGAACACACGCTGAATGACATGCTGCTCCATGCTTATACAGCAATGATTATGAATGGACACATGGATTCCAGTGCCATGAAAAGATGGATTAATGGTGCTGCCTTTCACACCCACATGCAGATCCATCTTGTAAGGATCGGAGCAGGAAACAGGGCAAGAACAGAGTCAACAATTGCTACCTACAGAGAGATGTTAACAAGTTTGTTTAACAGGTATGAGGAGTATTTAAGAAAGCATGTGATGGAAAGACAACAGGCTTCTGGAATTGGTGTCTTAGTAATTGAACCCTTGAAAAACCTCTCTCATAATATTCAGCATAAGAACTGTGCATCCAAGGCCATTGAGAATGAGATTGTAAATAAAATCCTTGAAAAGCAACAGATGCCAAAGGCAAAAGAGTTTTTTGAGACCACATATCAAAATCTGAATAAGTTTATTAACCAGCATCAAGATTTTTTCGTTCAAAGTTGAATTTCCAAGAACTTCTTGTTTCTTTTAAAAGTACTTGATATAGTAATTCATATCTTAATCTATACTATGTCATGCATTAGTAGCATGTAAAAAACTGTCATATCAATGTAAGCTCTAATATAATGCCAAATATAGTGAAATCTTTTTCAAATGTGTTTCAATTTTCTTTTAAAATACACTTCTCTTCAGCAAGAAAGTAGTAACCGATTAAAAGTAGAACAATCTTTAATTTCTTTGTACTATTAAAGTGACATTTTCTCTGTGTTGTGTTTCTACGTACTCATGTTTTTTCTCCTACTGACATACAGTACCTCTATTGGCTGTCTGCTGCATTGCCAAAACTGTGTAAGCAAAAATCACAATCGTAAATTAAGTTGCATCTGGTCAGTCTGAGTACAATGTTAACTCAAGGTAATTCCTCCTCTTCAAACTTCAACACATTAAACAGAGCAAAGAACGCAATGTGAACTGAGCTCTGATTATGCATGTGTTTTAATTCAAGTTAAAAAAAAATTAAAAGTAAAAAAAACAAACAAACTTGCAGAATACAGGGTATATGGACTGTTAGAAATAAAGGAGAGCAGAGTAGTCACATTAGCTTCTGCACTAATTGATGCATCTGGTAAAGGCATGCGATGGCCACATTAATTAAGAGCACAGTGAACCACAGAAAAGGATTAGGATGGGCAGAATGTTATCACACTGACCTTCTGAGGTCAGCAATGACATTTTTGATGATTGTTCCTGCATGAGCACTCCAGTATCCATAACATGGCCAGGGATCACATAATCTGCTGATAATAGGCTCGTTGACAATATGCAAAGGTCTCAGGGATATAAATAAAACAATAAATGTCAAAACCTTTGCAATTGGATGTCTCACCAACACATTATCAGAGCTTTGTGCTACCTCAGAACTACAGCAGAGGTGTCTGGTGGAAGGACTTTGATATGGTGGCATTGAATGCTCATTGAGGTATGAATTTATATGCAACCATGCAACACTGATTAGTGTCTTCTGACATTCCCAGATATAAACATCTTCATTGTTCAAAAAGTCTCATATAGCCACCTGAAAAATAATTTTTAAAGGTTTTAAAAAAGGCTTTTTAAAGGCTTCATTCATGTGACCCTGTCCTGGTCCTATCTTAATGAGAAAACACAATTGTGGTATTTTGTCCCTTTTTCATTAATTATAATGTAACAAGTCAAGGGCTGGAGGTAGGTGGTAGACAAAATTGCTGAAGACAAGCTTGATTGTGAGGTTGAGCATGGAACCTGCTACTCTACAAACAACAGTTTGACAAGTCATTGTGATTAGCAGCTGTCACCATTGAAGAGCAATCCACCATTGGCTGAGGTATCCAAAAGGGAGAGTTTGGTTATAGTATCAGGGGTAAGTTAGATATGAAGGAGTGATTAAGAATCAGAGGTGTATAGTAGAAGGTGGATGTAGGATTTAGAGAAGAGCAAAGGTAGTGTTAGAATTCAAAGGATTATGAGCCTGAGGTCTTCTCATATAACTACAGTACCTGAAAACTGCTGCCTTCTCTTGTTCTTTGTAATAATCCACAGAATAAAGCAGCTAAACCTCGACCTGGGGCAGTTTCAGCCTTAATCTCAGAGGTGCTCCTTCACCAATCCATTTCCAAATCCCCAAAATCACCAATCCAGGCAAAGCAAGAAATTTCACTTAAGTCTGTATAGAATCCAACACCACCTCAGATGGTGGGATGGAGCAGTGTGGATAATGCTGTGTGCCCCTTAACTGTGGGGTGGTGGGTTCAAGTCCCAGGCTGTGACACTAATGTTGTACACTTGAGTAGTACTCCTCTACCTACATCTCAATAAACAGGTGCCTATATAAAATAGGAACACTTAGAGGGTAATTGTATGCTCAAAAATGAATTATAAGGAATTACTGACCTCAGCAAATGTTCAGAAAATAATTAGTCTTTTCATAAAACAATAAAATGTAAAATAAATAGCTGATTGCATGCAAATTCATATATGCAAAGAAACATTTTTTTTTAATTTCCTTAAACAGTGTAAACACGTGATGATAAAATATAATTTTCTTGTATAAAGGTCCAATAATGTCACAGAATAAAGCCTCTTTACCTCAGTACAGATATTGTATATTCACTCTAATTAACCCAAATAGCTTCTGTTTTATGAAGTAATTGCTCCATTTTTTTGTGCTTACTTTTTCCACAATTGCGAGAATTTTAACTTAATAGTATAATTGTCACGGGAGCCGGTCCAGACTCCCGCGTAGTGTGTATTTACAGAAGGACCCTATGCAGACGGTAAAATCCGGAAGAGACTGGAGAAGGGCAACAGGGAAACAGGAGAGGATCAGGATGGGATGACTGACTGGGGGGGTGACGCAATGTTCTAGTGCTCGGGGGGCATGGCTCAGGCGAACAAGTCCAAAACAATCTGAAAGGGGAAACCAGGAAGCAGTCCAAAAGCCCATAGCCAGGAGATCCATCCATACAGAGACAGGAACAGGGACGAGGAATCAGGAACAAGGAAGTTAAAATCATAATGTAGCCGGGTGCTCCGAGCTCTGGACTAAGATGGTCAGGACGGCAGGGAATAATGTCACGGACGTCCAAAGGGACTAAACGTGGGGAGCAGGAGAGCGGAAAAAGACCCATATGCATAACGGCAACACGGGAAAAAGGCCCGGGCTCATTAGTGCAAAGAGTTCAGGAATGCTGAATAGAAACCTATGCCCTCAGGGAGCGGACGTGGGGCGCCCTGGTGCTAGGCGGGTCTCAGGACATCCGAACGTCAATGCTGAGCGAGGACAGAATGCAAGACCCGGAAATATAAAGCCCAAGGGAAAGAGAGGGACCTGAAGGACAGCAGACCGGAAACTAGGGACAGGACAGAGAAGGAGCGCCCTCTGGCTGCAGAGGGCGTGACAAATAAGACCTGCCCTCCAACTATCCGCAAGCCCGGGGGATAGGCAGGCCTTGTGGCGTCCATCTTCCAATACCAAGCCCTGAAGCCTGCAGATGCCAAACTTAAGTAGGGACAGGAAAATAGGAGACGGGTCCACATAATAAAGAAACTCAAATACAAAAAGGTCGGAGCGCCCTCTAGAGGAGGACATTTTTCCACTTATGAAAAGGTTTGGAGTGTAGTTACACCCATACTGTATGAGGGGAAAATAACTCAGTGTTATTAAAAAAAATACAAGTATAGTGCACATTCTTAAAATGTATAGACGTTTGTATCATTCTAAATGATACTGTTCTGATAATTAGCCATGCTAGAGGGGTGAGGTTGTTTTCTGTTTTTAAACTGTTTGAAGCTCTGCAGAGCTTTGTATTAAAGGAATTAGAGGATCCTGACAGAGCTACTGCTGGCAGTGAAAGACAGAAAGATTAGAAAGATGCAATCATTTAAGCACATTGCAGTGCAGGGCTTGTAGGCCTAGTTGGTTAAATCAACAATAAACTGTACATAGGACTACTTAGGGATTTCATGGCTTTGCTTAATCCTGTGATTGGATTCTTCTTTTCAATAAGACATCATACAGAAGAAGAAAAAGCTGTTAGCACAAATTCAAGATATTATCTTCAAGATATTATCTGTATTTCATACTGCCAGATCATAAACAGTAATAAAAACGCAATTAATTCTTGGGACTGAAACATACAGTACTACCAAACCACAGAATCAATATGATAGATATGAGAAGTTTTAAACTGACAATGGCACGTAAATGCTTCATTGCTCTATGCAAGGCAATATTTGTAAATTTCCACCTTAATTTACACTATCTCCTAATTTTATTTTATGTCCTTCAATTTGATAGAAATTGCAGTACAATCTCTTGCCAAGCTTAAGCAATCAAAGCCATCTTTGCACCACTTCAGATCAGATTTAATGTGAATACTAAAATGATCCGAGGAGCAAAATCAATCTCTTCCCTTTAAACATAGTGACACCTGTGTTATCCTGGGAAGGCTTTCCTTATTGAAACAAAATGTAGTTTAGTTTAGTGACTTATCCCACCCCAAAGGAACAAAAAGTAAAGTACCAATGTTTTATCCGACTAATACCTATTTAAAATGGCAAGAAATGGATGGCAATATCTCATGTACAGTATGTGGTTTAACTTTTCAACACAATCCCTGTCCACGAGAATGCATTTCCTCCATTTGAAAATAAACTGCTCCATTTCGTGGATCTTTATACCGTATATGGAAAGAAATGAAAGGTGCTTGGCTCCAGATGTGGATTGTAAAACAGGTAGAAAGCAACACCAGTATAGTCTTGAGAGTCAATCCTTCATTGACTGCTTAGTACTTAGATTTGTTATCTTTGTTGAAAGAGAATGTTCCATTCCAGAATGTTTCCAGGAGTTTATTTCAATTCTGTGCATATAGATCCCCAGTGACAGAGGTCCAAAAGCTAGAGCGTTCTTCACAAGACTGGTTATAGTGTTTTCTACTGGCCACAGGTTTTATACTGGAACTTATGCACCAGGTCACTATGTGATGAAGAAGTGCATCCTATTGCATACATGTTAGTGTCAGTCAATTAGCTTTTGTGGAATCCAAAATAAAGAAACTATTGTGGATAAACTTAGAGTAAAACTTAGAGTAAGTATACTATACAACTAGAGTGCTAATCTACAAGTTACTTGCAATGCATGTTATGCAAATTTAATTGTATTCATTAATTATTCAGTTGGCTTAACAATTACGACTTTTACTGCTGCACTTGACCTCACTGATGCTAAAGTATTATTAAGAGTGGTTTAAGAATAAAATAAATAAGAGGAAGCCATTTGGCCTATCGAACTCATTAAGTAGTTATGAGCTAATTGATCCAGATCTCATCCACAAGCTGTGTAAAGGAATCTTGTTTATCAGCTTCAACGACTTCAGCTTCAGCTTCAACTATGTAGCTTATTCCTTACTCCCAGAACCCTTTCCATAAAAGAAGTGCCTCCTGTTCCCAGGTTTAAATGCTACTCCACAGTTTATTTCTTCTAAAACTAAAGACTAAGAACATGCATAAGATCTGTAACATACAGTACAGTATGAAACAGACAACAGGAACAAGCAGTTGACAACTAATATGCAACATGATAAGGTTTTCAATCTTTCAAAGCTTTGCATTTACTCATACAGTAAGTGGAATTCTGGACATTGGTCGTTTGAAAATTCAGCTTTTGCTCATAGAGATGGGGCATACTCCCAATTTTGGTTACTTTCTCTTCCACAAATACGCTGTGGGCCTTGTGTGTCACAGACACAAGTGGCTTGGACACACATGATAGTGAACAATGAGGACAAAGCCAGACCCACTACTCCCACACTGTAGTAACAGATTTTAGAAGCAGCATCAAAAATGGAAACTGGATCTTCTGTGTAACAGTTGAGCTCCTGTGCATTAAAGGAGCTCTATACAACCTTATTATGGTGCTTCAAGCTAATACTGCAGTCTAATGACAGGTGACTGATAAAAGTGTCTTTTAAGCTGACAGCAGGGAGAATCCTTTCATCTTTGTCAATGGAGGACACTTTGTCTATGTAACATGGTGAGGCAAAGCACTTACCATTCTGTTTTTTAGGCCTCAGTAACAATTACCATAGAGAGCCAAAGTTTATTTGGTTTTGTACTGTATGTTGATGCTTCTGCAGAGAATGCAGGATTAATATACTTCACTCCTTACTGATTGTGCACATTGGATGTTTGCATTCTGCTGTTAATCATTACCTGCAAAATGCCAGTAAATATGCGGCTGCTGATAACAGCTTCTGTTAGCAAACAAAATCAAATCCCAGAAATGTCTGTCATGAGCATAATTGTTTTTAAATAATTGCAGCTGAACAGATTAGTAACATCCCCTGGTGCTATGACCAGCTAAACATCAGCCATCTGTACAGACTGCGCTTGATCTTCTGATCTTCCTTTTGGATCTCTAGACTGTTATACTGCTTCTATACCATTGTGCTTGTGTTACATTCTGTTTATTGTACCATTTCTGCCATCTAAGAAACCTATAGGTGATTTTACGCTAAACGTATTATTCTCACATGATGTTAAAATTGTTTTTGACATTTTTCTTATAAAAACATTTGTACAGCAGTACAATATGTCACACTGGACAAAGTCACCAGGCTAATTCTAATTATCATCTTTAAAGGCTTTCAAAAGAGTAGCTGTTTTCAATATTCATGTGTTTTTTGTGTTCCTGTTGATGTCGTGGTTGTTTGTGCAGATTGACCGCCTGCCATTATTAACTTAATGTCAGGGTTCTGATCTGAATCAATATTTAAAGATCTTATCTACTTAAAGATAAGACTTCAAAAAATAAAGTAAGGCTATTTAATTGTATATCTCTGTCAATCCATTTTCTTGTCATGTATTCATATTATGCAATAGGGCTCTTGGAAGCAGTCAATGAACTCCGTTACTTTGCACTGGAAAGTGGACATAAGGGCACAACTCTTTCAGATAAACCCACTTTCCCAGGTATTTAGGCCATGCCATTAAATTCATCCCAATACAATGATATATATATACTTCCTTTATTGTCCTAGATGATAAATTTGCTACTCCCTACATAATACATTTAACACAAGAAGAACCCATTCATGAATAAACAACAAAAGTACACTCATTAGATAAGAAAAACAGGCCAGCAGTTTTAAGCGATTCTCACAATTTAGAAGAAAACATTTTGGTCAACATCCAGATGGGTAAATATTTCTGGTAATACGGTCCAGATGAATATACTGTACAGTATATTGAAGTTAGAATGGTAAAGTTTATGTTTAATCAGGCATGTTTAATAAGGTTTCAATTCAATTATCTTTGAGATACTATGGGGATGGTTTACTTTCTAAAACCTAATATGTGATCCATAGTATTTACTGTATATACACTAGGGGAAAGTATTTTCTCTCTCATTCTTAACATACATTTTGAAACAGCTCTGTACATCACAGTGTTATTCGTGAATCCCTTTTCAGATCCAGTTTTACCCTTTTTAATTTCAATAGTTAAAAACATTGTGCAGTGCACGCAGAGTCTCTGCATTACCTGTTAGCAATCAAAATCCAGTCAGGCAGTATGTAACGTTTAAAAGTTAAATCCTTAAATTACAGCTCGTTCAGATAAAGAAATCTCATTTAAATCTCTATTCTATGATAAATAAATGTGAATTCTTCATCATAAAAAATGATGGAGGACATGTAAAAAGGATATTCATGATTAAATACCTTTACAATACAATTTGAATTTTGTGTGTTGTCTACGCCAAATTTGTCTTCCTGGTGTTTGGTTTTAGGAACTAATATTTTTTATACCCGGTATTTTATACCTACTTTAAGTTCCCAAAGACCCGAAAAACAGTAAGGATTTCTGTACAGTGTTACAAAGTATGTACTGCAGAGCAGGATAACTGTTAAATTCATAATCCTTAGTTTCATCCCTTTTTCTGGCTTTCCATCAAGTAGTTTCTTTTATTATTTTTGTTGTTTTCACTCCCAAAAAAAGGATTTAGCATGGTAACAGCACTATTGTGAGCTGTGCCAGTCCACCATTTACATCACGCTCTCACAATGTGAGTCATTACCAAAGTTTGTGCCTTTCTTACACAGCATTTGAGGCTCTGATGCAACACCTTTGAAGTAAGACTATTTGTTGAAATGATAATTGCTATCATCCACACACCCTCAAGGTGGTAAATGTTTTTCAGGTCACTGAAAAGGTCTTTGTCAAGGGGTACAGCAACATTAATTACAGTACATCAGACTTTCATGTTCTTCCATTTCAGAGTAAAAATGTTCAGATAGTTGTATGCTACTTTGCCATATGTGGCAATGGGCTTCTCCCAGTAAATCTTCATTCTGTTCTTCTTGTGTTTTTGTGCTGGCTGGTACTTAAAATGGCTTTTGGTTAGCTGCTGGGAGATGATTCCACTGATGCTGTAGTATCGCTGAATGTAATTGGCATTACTGAACACTGGCCATTCATTGACATTGTGTAACTTGGTCTCACTCAGTGGTGGTCCCAGGGTTGATGCTTTTTAGTGATCAGAATTATTGCTAGAAGAATTATCCTTTATAATGTGCTTCTGGCAGTACTTTTGCCCTGGATAACAAAGAGAAATCTTCCATCTCTGGAAAAAAAATGTCTCTTCTCACAATGATGTTGTTGATGTGTCCACATGAGTTTCCATTTTTAAGTGCTACATGGAACCTTTCATGGTAAAATTTCGTACTCTACTCATCTGCCCTTGACTGTACTGTTTTTTACTTAAATCAGAGACCTTTTTCAGAGAGAAACAGCAGGGACTCGTGAACTGCTGTCTCATGGATGGTTAATTGCTTTTTCAGGAAGTACTCACGAAGATCACCTTTGTGTACTGCTTTCTGAAAGATTGAGCAGACCTTCAATGCCATCTATTTTTGGGAGGTACTGTACATGTGGGTTGTGGATGCATGAGGATGGCATTGACAATCTTTTTCTGTTAGAATAAAACTGACTTTGTGGCATCCAGTAAAAACTATACATTTAGTTTCATACTCTGATTTATGAAGGCATTTTTTAAAATAAATGTCTGTTTAGTCTAGGAGTGGGGAGAAAAGGAGGGATCCTGATCCAAGTATTTGAAATCTTCAAAGACACTGACAAATTCATCCCAATGGATGTCTAAAGAAAAAATAGCGGACCAGTGGAAGCAATGGGAAGTACAGTATATAAACAACTGAGAACCATTTTACAGTATGTGTAAATATTCACAAGTTGTTCACAGCTCGAATCTTGATTGTGGTAAAAATAATAATAATAATAATAAGTTCAGGTGGGTAGCTGCGTCAGCATGTGTAGGCTGCAAAGGAACAAGTCATAGGTTTATTCCATGCTGAAAAAAAAGAAGAAAGAAAACACAACGTTTCGGCCGTAGAGCCTTCTTCAGGTGTGAGGGTGTAATAAGGTGTAATAATAATAACAACAACAACAACAACAATAATAATAATAATAATAATAATAATAATAATAATAATAATAATAATAGGTGCTAGATGAGAGCAATGGACAGAGAAAACGATTAGTTGGTATTTATGTATTTAGATTTCTCTATCCCAAAAATTAAACAAAATATTCGTAAGGACCCATTACCTAAACGTTTAGAAGTCAATGATTTTTCATTTGCAGTACATTTTCTTTACTCACTTGTTGAAGAGATGATGGATAGCTTTGCATGATCTTGTAAGAAAGGCTGTAAACTATCTCTCGCATGGGCACTGAACCTGTATAATCAGTGATTCATACCTCACCAGCAGGAAAGCTTATTATGGACAATGGAGTAGAAAATATTTACAGGGCTTGTGGCAGCTGTAGGCATCAGGAGAGTAAACAGAACATTAGTAAATGCAAAATGAATACCCAGATGTGAAAGCACATCTTGCCTGTGGTGGGTTTTTATAACATCTTCTGCACACATTAGAAACACAGTACTTCCCTCATTAAGCTCAGCTTGCAAATATATTTTGGTTTTTAGGCAAACCACAATCAAAAGCATAACACTATACTAGCAAATATTATGGTCATGTGAATGAAAAATCCTTGTGATTATTTAATTTTCATTTTTGAAAGGAAATTAGAAATCTACAAAGATAAAGATAGAATATTTTGTTGTTTGTTGTTGTATGCTTTGAATATTCACAATTTATTTTCATGCATTGTGTTTATCAATCCATTATCAGAAAGCTACTGATTCCTGATGACTGTCTCCAGAGTCTATCCTGGCAGCGCAGAGAGTAAGGTGCAGCTTAGTATCCTGAATGAGATACAGTACCAGTCCATCACAGGGCACACAGAAGGACAATTTAGAGACACTACAGTAGTTAAGCTAATTGGCATGTCTTTGGAAGGAAAATGAGAATGACTTTAATAAGAATAATCTTTTTCTTTACTTGCTGAGCATGATAACTATTCAATAACTAACCATAGTAAACTAATAATATTGTGCACTGTAAAGAGGAAGTTGTCATGTCTGTGCACAAAATGACCTTCAGAGCATAGCAGATACTAAAACAACACAATCATCTTCAAAATGTTTTGTTCTATGTTTAACAAAAAAGATATATATTGATCACAACCTTTTTATCTCCCTGGAATGGCCACAGCATGCATCCTTAGTCAAGGAAAACCAACATTTTTGAAAAACAAAATTCTCCAGGTGGCAATTCATCGCTCGTCCTGCTTTGCCTTAATAGATTATTGACCTGCCCTTTTTCACTGATCACTGCTCAGGTGAGATTGAAAAGAACAGTAAAAAAAGAGTCAAACGGCTTTCCCCCCCCAGCTTTAAGATTACTCAGTTTATTGATCTGGATCAATATGTACTGTAAGTCAATACTTCATGGCAAATGATCACTGAATTATGACAATGTGCTGGAGGCTGTGATTGAGTGCGAGCCCTTTCCTTAATCATCAAAACTTACTAGACAGACTTCAGACCTAAAGCTAATCAATAGTAAGTGATAAACTACAATCAAAATACATTGTTACTAAAGACAAAATAAATGTCTTCAGTTCTCCCATTTTTGGAGCTTCTCTTTCACTTTCACAAGCACTTATTTGTTATTCATGTACCTGTATAACTCAGTATAAATTAGATTTGAATTTTGCTGTATTTATTACACTAAACAATTATTATGAGTACTAATAACAGGCATTTGCTTTAGTTAATTGCAGTATAATGACCAATTAAAATGAAATTCTATGAAATATTTTTTCACATTTCAGGTCTCGACCTAAAGACGTGCTGACAGTTTCAGATATTCCCATGGGCTCGAGGTGCCACCTTCCTTTTACCAACAACAATTGCTTTCTGTTTTTGTTTCCATTTGCTAGCTGTTGAATTTGTTTCTAATTCTGTACCTCTGTACATTCTGGCCAGCCACAAACATGGGACTTCATAAGAGATGCTGGTAAAAAAAAAAAAACATTATGACTGTTTCAGAAATAAAACCCTTCAGTTCATTATAGACAGGTCAGTGAAAGGCAAACTCCCAGCAAGCAGTTTGAAGAAGTCATTCCTTCCTTCTGCTATCTGCACACTCTGATGTGGTGCCCTCATGGGATTCTCCAAGCTCTATATGTTCCAGACTAATATTTAGACTGTCAGGTACAGAAATGAAATGTGCGTTTTATACACACACCCCTTACCTTTTGATTTATTCAAGTACAATGTTTAACTGAAAATTTGCTCTGCACAAAAAACAAATCTTGCTGATGTGAGGACTGGGATTTAAGATAAGATAAATATACAATAAATTGACAACACTTACCTTGAACTTCAATTTGAGACTCATGCTTATAAAAAATAAAAAAGATGATACAGAGGCAAATATTGGTTAATTGTCTGATGGCTTTTTAAAAATAAATTGAATTTCTTCTTACTAATCCAATCTTTTCATAAAGGTGGTTTTTGAAAAGCTCCAATCCTGCCACCTAGTGTGATGCACAATGTATTGCATCCTTAAAAAAGATATAATGTAAAAGTACTGTATGTTCGTTCCCATTTTAGTCTTGTGACCACGTGTTTCTCTTTCTTATGCATTATCTTTAACATGGTATGGAGAAAGAAATACATCTGTGGGTATTGAACATGACCAGCGTTTCTTTAGGTTTTACAACAAAGAGAAAAACAATGTATTATCATCCTTATTCTTCGGGAGTTAAGTCAATGTAATGATTTTAACACTGACTGCTTACAAATAACCATAAATTTGTGGTTACTGCAGCCAGTTACCAGCCAAACCAATTTCAAATGAGCCCAGCTGATGGCTGGTTGTCTGGGATAACGCCATGACAGCTATAGTATAAAAGATAAAAAAGGGAAGAAGGATGAGTCCTTTTCTCGCTTGGCTTACTTTGTAAATAGAGGATACAGTAGGTGCAAAACTCAGCAAAGGAAGAACAAATTATTGTTTCCTTCTCAGAACTCTTCTATGACAGTTCTTACACAATCAGTGCAGCAGTAAACACTACGTTGAATAACAATTACTTGTGAAATAGCAGTTAGCCCCTGTGTTTCACAGTGACTGATATGCCATATTGTTGTTTGATTAGAAATTGAGTACACACTGGAATTATAGCTTTGAAGAAACCTTAGTGATATTTGGAGCCGTTTTCAGGAGACACTCATAAAACTAAACAATGTTTCATAGATTTCACAATAAATCAAACATATCCTTGGTTGATTAGGAGATTATGAGCCCATGCTGGATGTTCTTCTTTTAAGACACCCTGTTCTTGGTCATAGCCAAGGATTTTCCAGAACCACTTTCAACACCTTGATACAAGTATATAAAATAGTTGCTGACATTTGTTACTGGCACCAGGACGGAGATCTCTCACTCATCCAGCCATGTCTTTGCTGTACATCACTGTTATTTTCAGCGCCACGGCACTGACTTCTACAGCTCCCCTGCAGTGTGACAAAGCAGTGAAGCCCTTAATGATCAAAGATCTCAATGAGGTAAGACTGTGAAACAAAAAAAGAAACAGAACCTGACAGTAGTCAGGTTAAACCCACAGAGTTCACATGATAGAGTATTATCATGGTAATATAAAGAACCTGAAGTGGCTCAGCGCTTTTAGCAGTAAAACTGTAGCATGGAACTAATGGAGTAAATACTACCCGTTCCACACATTATCTGTTTAAATGTTTCAAATGGGTATTGAAGTGCAAATATCTCCAATCTAAATATTTTGAAAGGAGGCAGAGTAAAGTGCATATTATTGAGTGCAAATTTCATTTTAAAATTCTTTCCATGTAGAGCTTCATTGGTGCTCTATGTGATTCTATCATACTTATTTCTACTGTTATTTGTGTTATTTACAAAGTCTTAAATACAAATATAAAGACTGTATTTGTAGATAATCAGATTAATGTTAAACTCAATGTTTTATTGACCAACAAAATGATTATGTGCCAACTACAGCTCATAGCAGCAAGTTAACCCCCTAGTCAGGATACAGACAAGTAATCAGACTGATGACAGCATGGAAGTACACCAGGATCTGTTGAGTAACAGTTAAAACTAATTTAAAAGGCACAATTTGTAGCTCTGCTTGCAAAGTACTAATTTACTTGCTTTTTAATGTGTACATCTCTCTTTTCCCTGCATGTAGATCAAAGGAAAATGGATTCTGATCTCAGGTGCTACAGATTATAAAAAATATCAGGATATGCTGAAGGAGTTGCAGAGCTCCTGGATCGAGGTCCTGCCTCTCACTACTAATATAAGCATCATGAATCAGGGTTACAAGATGTGAGTAGTGTTATGCCTAAACCTAAACCTCTATTGTTAGAACATCCTCTCACATGTGCAGCGATGTAATTGTCTTTCTGGTACATACTGTAGGTACTTTACACTCTGTACGGACAGTAAAAACCCAAATGTTTTACAGGAAATCTCTGATGGCCTGCAATGGCATAGATGTTCAGTTATATTCTCAGTGTGACTCCAGTGTTAGTGGATAGTGCTAGTGTCACACAGGTTGAGGGTCCTGGGTTTGATTCCATCTGGGAGAGCGTTTGTGAAATTTGCAGGTTCACTTCATGTTACTGTAGTCTTCCTCCGAGTACTTCAGTTTATTTCCACCTCAAAGCTGTCCCTTTCTGGGGTGGAAGGAGGTTTTGATCTTGGGAGGTTGAGGAGGTTGTTCCCAGTATAACCACTCTTGTTTGTGAACTTTATGTTCTTAAATGAAATAAGAATTAATAATAATAATAATATTAATAATAATAATAATAATTGCTTACACTTATATAGTGCTTTTCAGGACACTCCACTCAAAGCGTTTTACAGGTAATGGGGATCCCCTCCACCACCACCAATGTGCAGCCCCACCTGGATGATGCGATGGCAGCCATAGTGCGCCAGAACGCTCACCACACACCAGCTATCAGTGGGGAGGAGAGCAGAGTAATGAAGCCAATTCATAGATGGGGATTATTAGGAGGCCATGATTGGTAAGGACCAATGGGAAATTTGGCCAGGACGCCGGGGTTACACCCCTACTCTTTTCAAGAAGCGCCCTGGGATTTTTAATGACCACAGAGAGTCAAGACCTTGGTTTTACGTCTCATCCAAAGGACGGCACCTGTTTTACAGTATAATGTCCCTGTCACTATACTGGGGCATCAGGACCCACATGGAGTGCAGGGTGAGCGCCTCCTGCTGGCCCCAATAACAGCAGCAACCTTAGTTTTTCCCAATTAAAACAGTATACAGATAGTCAGATGCAGAACATTGGCTGTATGGAACTTGTATTGCTTGTCCAGTTTATGGTAGCTTCTTTGTCATTTTATGAAATTATAATTCACAGCAGATCTAATAATAATAATAATTATAATTTAAAAAATTTGGGGAACAGATAGGAGACCAGACTTAGAAGAGTGAAGGTCACGAGGTGGAGAGTAGGACGATAGTAGCTCAGACAGGTACAAAGGTACCAAGCCATGCAGAGCTTTATACAATAGGTGAGCATGAGGACTTTGAAGTCAACAACGAATCTGACAGGAAGCAAATGTGATGACTCAAGGATAGGAATAATGTGATCACTTGCTCTAGACCTGGTCAGGATTTTCGCTGCAGAATTTTGGACATACTAGAATTTGTTCAGTGTTTGTTCATGGGTATTTTGTTAGGGATGTGGTTACTAATAAAGTACAGTTGCCTTGTGTGACTATGTAAAACTTATTTCTCATTTCAGGAAGAACTGTACTTGGCTTCCTTCTTACATGAACTTGAAAGACGAAAGTGGAACTCTATTCTTTGAATGTATGTTATACAATACAAAATGAATTACAAAATTCCCTTTTTGAAATGTGTAGGGAAAGAGGCATGATGTTCACTAAAACATGATGCCAGGGTTATTAGAAAGCAGTCCCATTATTACTGCTGAAGTACTTTGGCACAAATGGCTTGGTAAAAGGTTCATTAATGGATAATTCATACAATTCCAAAATTAAAGAACAGGTTTTACGAAAGGTTTGTAATGGAATGTATTGGAAGATCCATTAAGTATCCCTGTGCCAAGCTCTTGTAATTTAACTTATTTCATGGTCCTCTAACAGAATCACAGAAGGCTATAAGGCTTTCTAATTTTTAGCTA
This sequence comes from Lepisosteus oculatus, assembly GCF_040954835.1. NCBI lineage: Eukaryota > Metazoa > Chordata > Actinopteri > Semionotiformes > Lepisosteidae > Lepisosteus > Lepisosteus oculatus. Next base: position 10,920,511 of record NC_090708.1, on the reverse strand, counting down.
AAAAGATAGACTATTATTGATATGATAGAATGTTGAATAAATCTTAGTTTACACTCTCAGAGGCACTAAGTCTTTGTTAACTTAAAACATGTAACCCATTGCAGTCCTTTGAAATCAGTACCATGTGTACACCTCTTGTATAAAGCTTATACTAATATTTCTGATACCACTAATTGTGAAAAATAACCACAAACCAAGCAGATTAAATAATTAAATACAAATTATTTGTATATACATTACTTCATGTTGCACCTTCTTCACTGATCAAACAAAAGGCATTCCCAATGTTTATTGTTAGAATCATAGGATTTTCAAACAAAGCAACAGTGACGTCAGCACCATAGCATGAATGAAATTATCCAGTTTCCAGAAAGAGCGCTCTGTAGAGTGATTCCCAGACTTATTGGATTTCTTTCCAGCTGGGGTCTCAGTTGCATAATTGTGCTTATATGTTGCTTAACTAGAACTATTTTCATCTGTTACAAAAATGTTCTCATTTACTACAAAGATTGGAAGTTACAAATAAAAGGAAACGTCCTATCCATTTGGGAATCAAATACAATTAAAAGAGTCAAAACTTTATTATTATTTCAGTAATAGTTTACTAGAGACAACATCAGTTTTACACTCCTGGAGACCTTCCCTGATTGTCTTTTGATGAACATAACCAGCGTTGAAGAAGAGCAGCTGATATACACTCTTTATTTGTTTGGTAAGTTCTCCTATTCTTGCATCAAGGAACAATGTACAGTACAATTTTGGAACACATTCCCATTGCGTGATGGTGTCAAGTAGCCCAAACATACCAAAAGGCATGATTGTTTTGGTTGAATTTGTAGAAGATGATGTTAGTTACCAGATTTTTGTGGCCATAATCTCACCTTGGTATATTTTATATCTCATGTACCTCATGCAGGACAAGAGCATTACAATGGTTAATCTTCTCTGTAACTTGGAGGCAACTGTTCTAACAACAATATACATTTTAGGGAGATCACGACAGATTAATGCAACGTACCTTGAAGAGTACCAGAAGCAGGTGCAGTGCCTTGGATTACCCCCACCAGATTTCTTTGATCATGGGAAAGGTGAGCTGTATTAAATATTAGTGTATTACACACAGGCAGCACTGTGGCGCAGTGGTCAGCATTGCTTCTTCATTGCACTGGGGTCCTGGGTTTAATTCTGGACCTGTGGTGCTACTGTATCTGTGTGGAATTTACTTGTTTTTACCTTGTCTTCAAAGACATATTGGGAGGTTAAATTGCTCCGGGGAAAAGTGGCTCTGGTGTGAGTGTGATTGTGCCTGTTACTAGGCGTCCTGTCCAGAGTGTACCCTGCCTTGTGCCTGTTATAAGGTGCCTGTTATAAACCAGGATAAGCACCAGCTCTCCACGACACAATATTGGAAGAAACAGTTTGAAAATACCTGTAGATGGATGTATTATACAGTACACTACACTGTAGAATCATAATATTTAGAAGAAAATATCATGGATAGAATTTGAATGGCAGACCTTGAAAATTACCAAAGGAATGCTGGTCCTGTGAGATAACACATGATATACTCCCTCTACCTTTGGTGAAGAGAGGTTAGTTGGACCTTGGTAATCTTTTCAAACCAGGCTCTACAATACAAGTTTTACAGAAGCAAGGTCCAGCAGGGTTTATCTCTTTTTACATCACTAGCAGCTAAGGAGTTAAGCAGAATAGTTGAATCAGTCCAGAAGACAGCAGTCATAAAGAACTCCACCCTAAAGTAGTACTGAAAAATACATCGAGAAATTGATGCAAAATGCTAAAGATACTATTGTACATAACTTGCTGCAGAAACAGGGTTAACACTTATTGCTAATGTAAAACACAATTTTGTATGTAGAAAAATCCAGTTGTTTTGCTGGCACATAACTGAGAATTAATGACAAACTGTTGTTTCTCTTTCCCAGAGCTGTGTCCCTTCAAAGAGAAATCAGAAGTTTCTCATACACAGCTTTCAAAATCGGACAAAGACTAACTCCATAAAACCTTCCAGGTTGTCCAGAAAAAACAGCAAAAACCCATCTATTCTATTTTTTTTAGAATGATTGTTCACCCTTAGCAATTAGTTAATATATACATATGCACCTACTTATCTGTTACCTTGAGAGCAAGGACTAAGCATCTCTGCTTTTGTAAAACACCTTTCCCCCTTCTTACCTGCTTATTTTCCTGGTTACCTTTGAACCTCTTGGCTACATACTGTAAGTAAAACCAGCATATTTTAGCTTCCTGGGAAATAAATCAAATTACATTTTTTGGACTGAAAAAGAACTAATACATAATACATGTTAACACTAGACAATTATGTCACTTTTCCTCTGTTGTCTGATTTCCACATGTCTTTGTAAAAATATATTTATCAGACTTCTGGAAAATTCAAAGCTATAAAATATCTTTGACAGTATTAAATTGAAATGTACATCATTGGCAATAATGTTCTCCAAACAATAAAAATAATTATATTTATTTGCCTCCCGGAGAATTTTTTCTGTTGTATTTTGTTTTGTTTTTTTTAAGTATAAAACTATTAATACTAGGACTATCAAATTATAAATAGCTATTGAGCAGACTGTAAAAAAGCAAATCTTGAACCATATTTGCAAAGCTTGGGATAAAAATAATTTACCAGTCCTCACAGATTCTAACCTGAGCAACCTGAAGTCATTGCTCATCTAAGATCTGTGTAAGTGACTGTATCGTTCCTTCCAGAAACCTGTCTCAGGAAGGTGGACCACATTAATCCTCAGAAAACAGCTGAAGTGTCCACACAGGAATTCACCACAACATACAGTAGTAACAGTGAAAGCATGCCTCAAAAATGGTATCAACGCTTTTATAGAAACAATTAGATGCCATAACGAGATGTCAAATAATTTAAATAAATCCAACTCCAGTGATGTACAGTACAGCTCCCCTTTTCTGCCCTTTCATTGGCCTGAATTCTCCATAGTCCTACAGTGATTCTTGAAGTAATTATGGATTTATACCTCATGGGTGTGGATTTCTAGTCACAGATTGTTTTGTTTTCCATTGAATGAACAGCCAGGGGGGGGATACTTGGCAGACTTTCTTTTTTGCTTTCAGGGGGCTATATATTCCATGTAATGTTTTTTTTTTTTTAAAGGATGACTTTTTAAAATGGATGGGGGTCAGGGGTTAGGCAGGACTACAGTACACATGTCTTATCTTGCAATAGACAAAAATAGTTTTTGCAGGGTCAAGATACAAACATCTTCTCTGAGTTTTGTGTCTCCATTAAGTGTGTGTCACTTGTCTGAGACACAGAAAATGAGCAAGCCAGCATGTGAAGGATGCTGTTTTTACAGACAATCAAAGAGGAACACCATTCCAAACATCATCATCAGAATGCATATATACTGTACAGAGAGACAGACAGGGATGAAACTGATATTTCATTTTGTTTTTTTCTGTATATTCACTGAACTGACACATCTTTGCTGGGTGTGTTTGATTTAGAAAAAAATCAGATGTGTAAATCATTAAAGTGCTTAAAAAGAGAGTATGCATAATGTATACAGTATGTATTAAATGTTTAAACAGGCTTAAACCACAACCTGCCTTTATCTATCTCTATAAGTTATTCCAGCTCCACAGAAATATCTATTGTGGGAGAAAGGTTAAAAATAAAGACTGGAAACAAATATTCAGATAGGGAGCTAGTAAGGACACCGTTGTTTCAATCATAGAGATTTCAATAGCAGACTGAGTGTAGGCTAGATTACTGAAAAAAATCTAAAACACCTGCATACAAATGATATGATAGAAACACCAGAGGAAAGCAATGGAGCGCAAATTGAACAGATGGTTTGTCTGTGATGTTCTGGCCATGTATGGATGGATACACCCTACATTACAAAACCTTCCTGGGGACAACATCGTACTCCATGCCAATATTTCAGATTGCTTCTAATGTTTTCACAGCAATAAAGCCAGTACTGTATACAGCATATACACACCATAAATCAATTTAATTGGCTACCTACTGTACTGTACTGTGTATGCATCATCCACGCAAACGGGCTCACTCTATGATGATCAGCATGATTAGAATAATTAATTGAGATAATGGCTATAGAATGTTAAGTAGAAATGTTCAGCTAGCCTGTGCTGTCAACAGTTCGCTTGCTTGAGTTTATCTCTGTTGTGTGTCGTCACCAGGTTTCCGCAGTAACAGGAACGCAGCTGCTGTTACACTGTATATATCGTTCAGGCCTGTATTGTATCCACTTGGAAACTCGAAACAGCGACTGATGAGAAGAGAACAAAACTGGGGATATCACCTGTTAGTGTGGGGGCCCGTACGCGGAGGGTCATTACACTGGGTAAAATTCTCTCTTAGGACCTTTTAACGACTACAAGAGAAACAATGAACAAGCTGGCAGCGACTCTCGTTGATAAATTACTTTCGGGCTTTTGTCTTTTCACCTCACCTTCGCTGTACGGTACTTCATTGATTGTAGCTAGACTGTTCTAGCTACATTTAGATGAATATAAAATATACTACTTGAGAGGTCACTTTGGACTTCGGAAACCAAACTTTGGTGAACACGAATACGCTAGAATACAGTACATTCTGTGACCACCTATTTTACCGAAGTACTTCATACAATGAGACAAACTGCCCAAGTAATACGTTGAAGGTGATACTGTATATAATGATTGTGCCATTTGCTTGTTGTTTCACGTGTTGATCTGAGTTTTCTCACTTAATAAGGGACAAATCTGCTCTTCTTCTTTTTGTTTCCTACCGAATTTACAGTAGGATTTCCGCTAACCACAAATCATTAATTGGTAAAGGACGAAATTTAGGGCGACTTGAGTGTCATTACAGTATCTCCGTAGTATTTCTAGTTATTTAAAACAATAAACTTGATTTGGAATCTACGAATTACCCACCTACTGTACCTTTTTTCATTTCCCCCCCGAAGTGGTACCGCCTTCGTTTGTACAGCAACACTACTAAGGCAAGCCATCGTATAGCAGTGGGAGACTTTCTCGAAGAAACGCTTAAAAACCTGAAATGTTTTCATTTCAAGTGAAATAAGGCTGGCGATTCGGGAGTTGTATAAATGGTCAGAATGCTTTAAAATGTGGATAGTAGTAGAACGTCACTTGTTCAGAATTTGGAATCATCTTAGAATAGTTTGTTACATACAGTACTGTATTGTTCCACCACTATTTAAAGCCACTGCGAAGCAGCAAGCCCGCCTACTGCCTTTAAAAAAACAAATAAAACAAAATACAGACAAAATTAATCTATTAACGTCCACGTAGTCATCAGATACTGCCAATCATTCATTTATTTACCTCGTACTGAGCAGTATTTCTATTTGCATCAACACATCATCAGTCAGCTATAGTTGTACTAACCTGTTTCACAATGGGTGATTAGGGATTAGAAAGCGGAAATAAAACCCTTACATTCATCTAAAGTGCAAAGGAAATGACAAAAGATCAGGAAAACTGCTCTAGTTAACATGTTTAGAACTTGTGTTCCACAACATAGGAGTTGGGATCTTAGGCTAAATGCATTTCAGCACTCAAAACACAGCAGTAATCTTATATGTTAAATGCATGTTAACCCTAGTTGGTAGAGGTAGGTTACATAACAAAAATATACTGGTTACCTTACTATACAGTACATGGTTATGTGCAACTATGGATGATCACTTCAACACCTATTTCAATAAGTACAAAAATGTTGAAAATGATAACTAGCTTGCATAATTAATTGATCCAGAATTATAAAATGATCTGTCCAACACTAAATCAACAAGACATTATGTACATCCTGCTGCAGCACATATTCCCTTTCTTATGTCAAATCTATTTAAAGTTTTAAAGTACTTTAAGCATTCATAGGCCTGTGACCCAAAATGTTTTCTTTTCTAAAGTCTCACTTGTCAAGCAAGTCAATAGATGAAGTAATACATGTCAGTTCTGGTGTAATTGATCGATTGAACAAGGGCTACAGTACAAAACCATATGCACAGACTTTACTCTAATTCTATATAATCCCACTTTTTCTCAGTCTAACCCCACAAGAATTACTCGTCCAGAGCACTTTGCAGAATGGTTGCAGCTGAGCAGTTGGCTTGTTCCGTGGCAGGTGCGAGGGGCAGATGGCGGATATTAACCGGCTCTGCTCTCCAGTGGCGGTGTATGAGGAGGATGTGAAGGAGAACCCAGTTACAGCGCAGAGGAAGAGGGAAAGTCAACAGGAAGCGACCCGGTCCCCAGTGTGTATCCTTCCAAGCCTGTCCAGCCCAATCGGCGTGATGCATAGCCAGTCTTTTAATTAATTCCAATCTCTGCAAATTCCTATAAGACACAAACACATCTGAGATTTTCAAATGATGAGTGACGTCATGCTTTGCCATTTATCGTTTCGTTCTTTCAACAGTTTTGTTAAGACACAGAGAGAAAGGCTATACAGTGAAATGATTGGATTGCTTTTACAGGAAAATAAAACAGCACTTTTTATCCCTGTAGCCTTCATGCTTTTGTAAACTGTTGCATCATTCCTTAACTTCTCGATTGAAAGCTTGCCTGGTGGGCACCATAGGGAAACTAAATAAGAAAATCACTCATCTACAGCTTGATCTACAGCAGTACGGTAAAAGGCCGGTGAGTCTCTTGGACCTTACTGCCCAAGCCCTTTAGCCTCTAGCCATGGGGTAACAAAAAGTAATTACTCATGTAATTCAATTTAATCTTACTGCTGGATTCATTCCAAAATTTATTTTTTACTTTGAAGTATTAAAATAGTTCAAGGTAAAGCACTTTTATAATTGACTTAAGCTTTAAAATCAATTGTTGAAGACCTTAAAAATAAACATATTAAATGGACTCAGTAACCAGAACCAGAACACATGTAGACCCTGTACTCCATAAGAAGTGAACAATTAGCCCAGCCTCATTGAAAGCTGATAGTGAAGTAGGAAACTATTCTTTGCATAAAATGCATTTAAATATAAAAACTAGTTGGTGTAGAGTATCATAAAACAAAATGTCATTTTGTTTTATGATACTCTACACCAACTAGTTTTTATATTTAAATGCATTTTATGCAAAGAATAGTTTCCTACTTCATCAAAAAGCACACACTGCAGGCTGAAGATTTCATACTTTCATCAGTCACCTGGTCCTGGACATACCCTTGTGTCTGACGTTGTTTTGTGTTTTAGCCAGCTCTTAATCACCAGTACTTATTGGTACTTGTAAATTATCTGATTGCAGGTTGAACATTTTAAGTCTTTAGAACTTTAAGCAGTGTCTTCCGAACTTACTAATTTTGAACATCCAAACAGATCTTAATAGGTAATCAATTGGTGATGTACACTGAGACACAGGTACAGACATAACTTTGTATCAGGCAACTTCCACAGTGCACCAGTGTTTTTTCGCTCTGCTTAAATCAAATTGGTTATATCTCAGTTGGTACACCTGAATCAGAATAATCTTGAATCTCACTAATTATAAAGGAGTTCATACCAATTATAAACCTGACTCAGCTTTTTAAGAATATAAAGCAAAGTTAAAATAAGGTCTCAAATAGAAAATTGACCCAAAATAGCCTCTGGTTAAAAGCTGAATTGGTGCAGAACCAGAAGATCCAGGACCAGGACTGAGACCCACTGCTCTGAGTTGACTCTTTTAGAAGACAACTGTATTGATAGCTATAGACCATTACTCCACAAATAGTCAAACACTCGCTTCAGCTAGATATTAGTTCACTTGCACATCTCAGTTGACTGTGTCATCTTTTTTCAAAGTGGAAGATATACTGTAACAATTTTCTGTGGTAACTTTGCACCAACGTCATCTTTCAGGTCACTTTTAATGGATATGAAAGGCCAAAGGGGCAGATGGGCTTCACTCCTGAATCAGAGGTGAATGAGAAGGTCCGATGCCAGGTACTCAAGTGCAAAGGTACTGTTGGAAAAACTCCAGTCATACATCTAGGGTCACTATGTAGCACATTTTTTACTGTGCTAGATTACAAAACATGAACACAGCACAGAGTGTATTCAAAAGCCAACTGTCAGACATTGAAATTCAACCAAGACTGCAGGCAGACTAGTAAAGGTGTACTGCAACATTCTGTAGCAGTCCATAGGCATCCATAGCCTTTCGGAACAGAAGATACTTTCAACTTTTTTTCCTTTTCTTGTGCCTTCCCTGGTTATTACAGAGAGAGATGAGAAGGACTTGCAGGAGATCTCACATGTCTCCCCAGAACATCCGTCGCATTCCCTGCAGCTGGACAGGCAACACAAGGGCAACTCGTGTCTTGAAAAGGTCAGAGGCTACTGGTCGAGATATGAAAGGATGAGTTCAGCATGGGCTAAATGAACACTGATAGAGCCACTGTACACCTACATAACTGTCAATAGTGAAATATGCACATATTTGGTAGTTTCATACATTTATATGACTATACAAACCACAGTAAGCTATGAAGATACAGTATCTCAGAGAGACCCCAAACTTGAACTTGTGAACAAATGAACACAATGCTTTATTCATTTTGCAGAGCACTTTTTCATGGCCAGGCTAGTCACAACATTTGAACAAATTTCATAGGACGAACTGGCTTTGTACAAACATAGGGATGAGTATTTTCACCATGGTCTAGGTGTTTTCTAAACCATACTTAAAAGTTTCGTTCAGCCTTCAGAAGAAGATTAAAATAAATAAGTCAGAAACGATGGATTTGACCAAAACAATAGATCCTTCGTTTATTTCTGTATGGTCCTAAATTGGTTTGTTAAAGAACATTCCTTGATTCTTGTGTCAACTTCAGAAATTATGGCAGCAAAAATTTGGTGCCGGTTTGATTCTTCCACCGTGTTTCCTTATTTCAGATGGAAAAAGACAAACCCAAGCTGGTGGAACTTCATCAATATCCTGGCTTTTCTAATGAAATGCCAACACTACTGCCAAACAACATAACCCTCGACACTATCATCTCTCGAGTGATGAAAGCCCAGAGTCATCTGGCCAGAAAAGTACTGGTTTATTCTTTTCTTAATAGGATAACCTACTTGAATTACATGTTTATTCCAGAAGCATCACATTCAAATCTAATAGGATGTATTCATTTTTGTTAGATTGCTTTGGTTGCTGCAACTTAAAAAAAAAATTATAGTGTGTTTGTCATGATAAATTATGTATATTTGCTCTCCAAAGTCATGAGAGACATTGCTATTGTTTTCTTTGCTAATAGCTTTTATGAATGCATTTAGTTTAATTGTATAATCTATATTAGATAGGGAAGATTAAATAAGGAGCATTTTAACTGATCCCAGAAGCTCTGTGCACTTTAGCATAGATGCCAAGCAGAATTTCGGAGTCTCTTGGCCTTGCCAGTCATGGAGTACTTTCTGCTGGATTCCTTCTGGTTTATCTTTCTTCAAACTTATCAGGTGAGTGAAAATTGATGATAGATGTTAAAACATTGACAGAATAAAGTGAAGACTTTATTAGTCCCCTCTCTTTAAAGTACAATTGTCATAATTAAAAAATAATTTTGCCCAGAAAATTGTTTAGAGTGCAAGGAATTTGCTTGGTGTGTCATCCATTAAACTCTCATTGCGCCATGCAATAGCTTGGACAATAATTTCTTCTGTATTGGAGAGACATAAAATGTACAATAGAAGAGTATGAACCTCCTGTGATAACAAACGTTAATACACAAAAGACAAACGGAGACATAAAATACACATATAAACAGTGTGGTTGTTTTTGCACCCGGTGTATAACTTGTACTTCTTGCATCTCTTACAGCACCTACATTAGAAATTCTTCATACAGTAACTGTTTTCTATTCTAAACTTTTTCCTGTCAAAATATAAGTTTTACACAACAGTCCTATAACACTTTAGTTTAGAATTGCAATGAAAATTGTAATTAAATGTCCATTTTTTATTTATGTCCAGGTGATTACTACTTAATTTATGTTCCTACTTATTTACCATACCTATGGAGAATTAACATGCTACAAAGTATTGAAAACCATCATAATGTTCTGTCTTTAGTGTTGCAAAGGCCTTTCTGACTTTCCTTTTGGGTTTGGCTGCAAAATTAAGGCAGGGTTAAGTTTAGTTTTTAACATTTAATGGACATCTTTCTGTATTCTCTCCTAGCCTGAACAAGACTCTCAGGATCAGCTGTTTTCACGACTTTCAGAAAATTACATCCAGCTTCTGACCCATTGTTTGTTCTCCCGCTATGGTGACATTTTCTTGAAGGTAAAGCCTAGAAGAGCTAGGAAGGATGAGGATAAAAAATGACAACATTTCAGAGTTGTATTGAAACAATACAATTTAATCAGCGTTTCACATTGAACAACCATGGTTTATAACAGAAAAGGTGAAATTATGCCTGAATCTGAGTCTCTCCACTTGGGTGTCCTTTGTTGGGCACTAGCTACTTATCAGCACAGAGCACATTTTAAAGATGGGTTATTATTTACTGAAATTTAAGGGTTAAAATATTAGATGTAAAACACAACAAATTGTACTTTTACAGCCATCATGGCATAAATTGTATGACTCACACACAATACAGACAGTATGAACTGTACTGTACCTTTGTGGACTGATAAGAACAGTATGCCTTGACTACCTTTTGTAATATACAGTATGGCATTAAAATATTGCTCCAGTTCCTCCAATTAATTTTGCATGCCCATACACAACACGTAATCATATTCTATTAGTGCTGTAGTGTATGGTTCATCACTATTCAGTACATTGCCGAGTGCTGTGTTCTGACTCAATAGCTAGTTTAGTCCATTGGATGGTGCTCTCTGATTTACAGAAGTGTAGTTTTAAGGAGCAGAGTCATGCTCAACTTTCTTCTTCTGTGTGGTCTTGCAGGAGTTCCCCAGCACTCTGTGTCAGATACTGTACTGCTGCTTCTGCTGCTGTTTTCCTCAGTCCTGCAGCACCTTTCACTGTGACACCTTTCTCTCGCAGCTGTGCAATACTGCCTACCAGTGGATTGGAGGTGAGGTTGCACTCAGACCAGAGACGGCTGCCACCAGCAGCCAGCTTTGATTATGCAAAACAAGTAGTCTTTTTGCAGATTTAATGGGTATTTCTCAAAGAACGATTTTGACCCTGTTTTAATTTTCTTTCCATTAGGTGAAAAATGTTAACGTCTGTTCAATGCTGTAGTTGAATATGAAAAAAAAACATTTGTTGATTTGTGTGTTTATTAAAATCCTGAGATTATTTTTTCGTTGGGATATACTGTAACTATGTGTGGCTAAAGTAAGAGTGAGGAAGCCTTGTTAATGGTATCAGAGATCTGAACCTCTTCCTCAGGTACCCGACCCACCCCTGGGGTCTTCAGCCAGTGGGATTTCTCATCTCTGGAGCCCGAGGAAGCGCGGAAGGTGGAGCTGATGTCTGGGAGTGACAAGAACAAGAAGACGAAGGGTGAGCTGTTCTAATGGAAAGTGATCTCAATTCTGCGACTGGCTTCAGAAACTGTCTGCCTACCCTTACAACACACAAATCCAATACAAGAGAGCAGTAGCATATTTATCCAGGTGAGGATCAATGCAATAAAGGACTATATAACTACACTAAGCATTAAATACCAAAAGTGTATTTTCCTGCAAGTTGCTAAGTTAAAAAGACCCTAAATGGGGCCCAGTACCCTCTTACAATAGTGTAAAAAGCACATAGAAATGCCTTAACTCTAGAGTTGATGGAAGACGAAAATGCAGGTGTCTCTCTCCTCAGCTTCCTGGAGGGCCGTTCATATTAAACTTGTTTCAGAACCACACTGAACCTTGAACTCTGGTCTGTACTGTAGGTCCACACAGACCTATATGGAATGGAGTCATCCTTTTTTATTCCTCACTCTCTCAGCAGACTTTGCTGTCTCCACTCTTGGGTCCTTTCTTGCCTGAACTCTTGGCCTTTTCTGTACTCTCTTCTCCTGACCCCTCCACTCCATAAATTGTATGATAACGTTTTTCATCTCGTATTTCAAACAGTAACTACACATCATTGAACTATATGAGGGAAAGTAAATAGATTTGTCTGTGCTGAGATGGGTGTGTCAATTATAAGTCATTCAGTAGTTTTCTCTATAAGAGAAAGGTATGGATAACAGAGCAAGTTGTGTGTGTTTGCTGTCTTTTCACAGGATCAAGTTTGTCTTTCCTGGATGCTTACTCGTCCAGCTCCTGTGTGCCCTGTCTTCCATCATGCAGTCGTCACCCTAGCTTCACAGCGGCACGGTTCAAAAGCAGAGTGAGTTCCACAGTGCCCAAGTACCCAAGCTTTATTTCCACTTCACAGACTATTCTAAGGCTTTGGTCTGCAGATAACGGTTTTTCGCAGTACACATGTAGGGAAGCAAGACATCACAGCACAGTTCAGTGTAGTTTTGAAATACGTTTATTTTACACGGACCCTTGGAGAGTACAGAGAGAACCCAGCATACACATGTGTCTCAGAGCAGAGTGGGAGAATTAGTAGATTGGGTATTTTATACACTTGACCAATCTTTTGTGTTACCTTAAATGTCGTCTTTTAAGCAAACAACTTATATTTACCACAAATTGTAAAAGACCAAACATCGTATAAGAACATTTTACACAGGAAAACACATCATAGTCTACACTCATTAAAAGCAAATGGGTAGTATAGAAAGCAAGCAGTGAATAAAACAGTTTTTCAATTGTTCATTTTTGTGCGTAGATTTTGAGTACAAATGTGGCCACTGTTGAGTACAAATTCTTGACACTATAAGCAAAACTTTACTTAAGCAATCATAAAACAAGCCAAATATGTTTCTTTTTTGATGGGAAAGATTCTACTATAAAGAGAACTTCTGTTTTGTTTCATTTTTGATAAAACCTAGAAATATAGAAAAGTTAGAAAGCTAAAAAAGGAATTGTTTTAGGATTAGAGCTTGTTCTAACCTGATTCAGAGTTAACAAAAGGATGTGTGAGCTACTGTATGAACTGGTTTTGAATTCTATATAATGTAGGCTTTATCAGTATACATTGTAAGGCTTTGTGTGTTCCAGAGTTCCCCTTTTTCTGCTAGCATTCCTAGTCTTGCAAGTGTGCACTCCAAAGGCTTGCAGGAAACCCGCAGCTATGTTTCCATTACAGCAGGTGAGCTCACCCCATAGTTTGTCCGTCCTACATTCAGCAATGCTCAGGCTACTAAAAAGCATGCAAACTCCGCGGATAGTGTACTTCTGGTTAGTTTAATGAGCAAAATAATACATATTTCGCTTATATTTCTATTTTAAGCCCAGTTCATCCTGCAATTAATCCAAAGTAAAGTACTGTATCTGGTATATATATATATTATTTTCTGTGTTGTGATATTTCCACAAGTACACTTTAAAAATATATTTTTTTTACGCAGTTAAACATGGTATACAGTAGGAGTATGGCCCTAAAGATGATTGTTTTCTGATTTATTAAGTAACTAAAAAGGTAATGGAAGTTAGACATGCAACCACATGAGTATCTTTTTTATTAGATCCTGCTGATGTCCAGAACAAAAAGGTTGGGGCAGAATTGATGGTTTTCTCTTCAGAGGCTGATGGGACCTATTACCACCCTAGGAGAGAGGTCAGCAAAGGGGAAAAACTCTCCTGAAATAGGATCTGAACACCGGAAACATAGATCCTACATATACATTTCTTTAAATTCAAAGATCATTTAAAGTCTTAGGGCAGACATTAACTCACAATGTAAGGTACTGTAAGTTCCTTAGCACATCTGTTCAAATTTTATAACTTCAAAACAGTATAGTGTAAAAAGCCAGATTTAGCTGTTAAAATGACACACAACATAGGAAATAATACAAGATTAGATAAGATAAGATCACTTTATTGGCCATATACAATTTCCTGTATTAGGAATTTGTCTTTTCACATACCCCAAATTGCTCTCCATGTGACACACAGTCAGGGAGAGAAACTTGGGGTCAGAGCGCAGGGTCAGCCATTTATACGGCGCCCCTGGAGCAGTTGGGGTTAAGGGCCTTGCTCAGGGGCCCAATGGCGTAGGATTCCTCTGCTGGCCATGGGTTACAAACCAGCAACCTTCCAGATCCTCAGCCACAGAGCCACTGCACCGCCCTACTCCCAAACTTTCAAATGAATAATAGGAATTTTCACAAGTCAAAACAAAGATGCAGTCTGCTGATGTATTCTGTTGTCAACTTCTCTGTCACTGTCTCTTAGTCCCACCCTGCCTGTCCTGGGCCATATTTCAAGAGATGCACCTTCAACCTTTGGGGCCACAGCCCTCTGATGCAGTTTTACCTTCAGAGACGCCAAGCAGACACACAGGCAGGCCTGGACTTCCTGGTGCAGAGATCAGAGATTCATCAACTTCCTCCATATCCTTCACTTCATAATACCTGTCTTGACTTTCCAGATGTTGATAATATGCTGCACTGAATGGAGGGACAATTTCAGTTTTTTTATAGAAACTCTATAGAAATAATAGGGGACACAATTGTTTTGCCCACTGCAGAAATTTAATAGTTACATGGTTTCACAATTTGTGGCCCAGGTTTTCTCCCCAAATCATAATCCTAAATTCGCACTGTCAGTGATATGCTTCTTGAGTGAAGGAGGCTGAATGCCTCCCATTATGCAAATGACAGAGGACTGTGCCAACCTGTCTATTCCACTGGTATACTGGTAATAGCATCAAGCTGATTGAGGGCTGCTGTCTTTCTCAAAATTGACCCTTAGGCTGTTTTGTTTCGATCTTTGCATTGCTTGCAGGTGTTTTAAGAGAACAGGTGATCCACACAGGACTAAGGCTGTTTGTTTGGCATAGTCAAACTTTGGTATTGTCTGCTTTCCATTGGCATGTAATTCAGACTATAGTGCCTTGACCCTCTGTGATCACAGCGGACTCCAGCACATACTGGGAGATCGTGTGCCAGGCTCACCAGCAAATACAGGCTCAGAGGAGAGTTATTGGAGCCCTGCGGTCACAACAAGCACGAGACCTGGCCAGCATGCATCGCAAACAGCTGTCAGAGCGGCACGAGCTCTTTAGGTATGCAGTGTGGTGCCAGCAACATAATGACCCAGTCATAATGCAGGATGATACTCATGATCACAGTGGGCACGCAAGCAAACCATTATGTTACATGAGAGGAAAAGACTAACGTTTAAAGTTTAAAAAAATCATTCACAATATATTTAACTTATTAGAAATCCATTTTGTCTGAGTTTTAGAAACATTCTGTTTACTTAGGCTGATCTGCTTCTTTATGGAAAGGTATTTCATATACTAAAAAACATTACCATAAAAGCCAGAAACCCATGTCGTTTCCTACAGAGAATAGTGGCATGAGGGTACACATAAACAGTAGCTTATATTATTTTGTAGACTTTGGAATGACTTGAACCAGTACATTACTGCCATGCACTATATGGCCATTCGTATCACAGAAAAATGCCTTGGAAACTCCTCCTTCCTAATGCATCACTACTCAATTTCCACAGGAAGGAGAAGAAATTACTGTCTTGTAAGCGCACTGTTAAAAGAATGTGTCAGCTTTTGGTCCCAGATAAAAAAGTAAGTAATATTAATAACTACAAGAAATATCAGTATATTATCCCATCATTACACTTATGATATTATTTTAAAGTGAATTGTATCAACAGAAATCATCATATACTTGAATTGCATCATGGTTGTAACATTTCAAAGTAATGTGCAAAAAATATTGTTCTGATCTGTGTGGAGATCTTCGTGTAATACAGAGTACCTACATTCACACGTTTTACTTAATTTTGAGAAACAAATATAATATGCAAGTGTGGCAAGTTTGGTATCAAGTATAGTCTATTAAGAATATGTAAAAAGTCAAAAAAGCAAAACCAAAAACAATTCAAATTAATGGAATGTATTCGAAAATAACATTTTGACTACAAATCTTTAAATTCTGAACTGTACAATGGTCTCAAAGAGCAGCTTGTATTTTGATTCAGATGAATGAACCGGTGAAGACAAAGTCAGAAGTCACCCAGGCATTTGAAGCCGCGCTCCTGGCCCAGGACTGACGTGTACGTCTGGGGCATGCTGGGAAAGCATTCCTGAGCAGCGCTAGTAACTATGAAGAAAGCAAGCCGCAATGAACGTTCATTTAAATAAATAAGAGTGCCCCTTCTTTGTGTTGTTTATTGCTACAGGACGTTTGTTTTCCACAGACTAAAAATAACTTCGTTGTAATATACTTTTAAAGAAAGGAAGAGTTTTCAATTATTCCTTATTGGTGCATTGAGAAAAATGGACACAAGAGGTTGGCAGAATTTAGAAGAGTTGACTTTTTACAATTAACTTCTATATAAAAGTTAATTATTAAATTACGGATTTTTTAAAATGGGTAAGATTATTGTGTGCACCCATAAGCATATACTGTATATCTAAAATAGGTAAAAATGGAAGAATAAGCGTGTATATGCATATTACAAAATCTAATAATCTGTCTTGAGCTTGTCTTCATATGTATTGGGATTGGATTGTGATTTAAAATTCCAGAAATTCTGTTTTACTAGACCTGATAGAGGTCTACTTGTTAAAAGATTCATAACTACAGTATATTGATAATATAAAATATACAGTGAAGTGAAATATATGGGAGAATGTGGGAACAAAACTAAATATGGTAAGTACTGTACTGTACATCAATGCCCCCTGTATTTTTTTACTGTATATTATTTTAGAGGTGGGGCAGTTTCCTGAGGTATAAAAGCTCTATAAATGTTATATTTGGTAGCCTATAAAAATCTTGGTGCATTTTAGCCTGGTATTTTTTTTAATCAATGTTCAACTTTAGAGTAATCCGTCTACAAATCTGCTGGTGGTAATGTGTAGATTCTGTGCTTTGAACAGCAGAAGAGGAGGGAGACATACAGTACAGTACTTTGCACCATTACTTCAGCGAACACACGCAACACCGAGTGACGCTTCTGTCGTCAAGGAGCGCTCGTATCCACGTTCGAATAATGTCTTGGAAACCAAGCCTGGCAAATCTTTCACCGCGGACTCCGCCAGCGTCAGCGAATGAGCTCCTGTAAAGATAACCTAACCTTATCTGGTTTTGGAATACTAAAAATTGCTTAGGACATACAGTAGCTATATTATTCTATATTGGACAAAATTAAACTTTGAGTTCAAGATACGCTAGCAAGCTTGTTACAAAATGAGTGGTTTTATACTTGGCTCACTTGGCTCTGATAGAAAACGCTTCCTATTTTCTTAAACGGATTGGGAGACAGTCGTCTACATGGATCGGGAGTATAGCGGCGTAGAAATGTTTATAACGTAATACGTAGAAGTGCGTAAATTAGTTCTATTTCTTAGTGTTCAGCGTCGCGCTGGGAGTTCACAAATGATACCGTAGAATAATCTTCTGAGCTAGAACTGCTGACTGTGCAAAAGACACGCATTCAAAGCAGTACACTTGTGCCCGGAGATGCTTAGCTCAGCATCAGCGACAACGTCTCCAACGTGTTCGCCTCCGCTTGCCGGTGTCCGCTCTGCCGAGTGCGCACCTGCAGAGCAAGCCGAGCAGTGCCGTGAGACCGCGCAGGGCTGGTACACCGGTGAGACAGTGGCCGGTAAGAAACACGGGACAGGTGTACAGCACTGGCCCGATGGCTCCCGCTACCAGGGGCAATTTGTCAGCAACCTGAAGCATGGCTCAGGGGTTTTCACTTGGGCCAATGGAGAGGTGGGTCTTTCCGTCGCGTAACTCGTCTCCTTTATTATTATTTTTTTGAACCATTGTGATTGTTAGCGTGTTTTCGTCATTATTATTTGTTAAACCATGCAGATGATTATTTTTTCTTAAGAACTGTAACAACTGCCAGAGACCTACACTGTATCAACAGGGAGAAGGGATCGAACTGAGCGAATGATTATTTCTGCTACTACTGCGTTTGAAACATCTTAACGAATTCTGATTGGCCTATTGAAAACATGCCGGTTGCTTTGAATAACTAGTAATTAGTTAACTGGTAGTTAGTGCTGTGGAAATTGTAATCATAACAAAGTTAATGCATACGATTCACTACGAGCAAATTATTTGTTGAAGGTTTACCCGGTTTGGTTGTTTTTAAGTACTATATAGGCATTAGGAGCTGAAACAGCTCTGGATAAAAACATCATCCAGAAATCGGGGTGATACCATGGGAACAGTAAATCTCCCAGGGTGTTTCCAGTTACTCTCGCCATTGTTCACAAACTCTAGACGGAGGTTTGAACAACAGTGCAATTTAACCGCCTAAATGACAGGCAACCGAAACAAGTTACAGTAGAAATAATAATGACCCGTGTAGGAAATCTGTTAAACTTTCTTCACAACCTTCGTGTGTTTGGAGTGAACCGTGTCAAGCTAAATCACGATGCTTCTGTTAAAATGCAGGATCCTATATTCCGCAAAATTTTACATTTTACATTAGAATGAATTCTGTGCCGAAGCTAAGGTCGCAAACGACAACAAAAATGCCATTGAAGCTCTTCAACGTTATAATGTTACATTAACCTCTTACAAAATACTGAGGCAAAGACCGGCTGCTGTTAGTGCTTTCTTTTCTCACACATTTCTTCCACCTTTTGCTCAAGCGCTACAGATAATAGCAGCACAGTCTGAAATTCAGCAATACTATCTGATTATTTTCACAGCACATTTACAGTATTATTTAAAGTACAAATTGTTTGAATACATACAGTGTTGGGGGAAAAAAGCACAAACCTTGAAAACAATATCAAATAAGAAAATCCTAACACAACATCTTGTCTGTTTGAGTTTTAAAAAATCACCCCAAAATACAGTGCACATGTCCTGAAATACATGTTACAGCAGATCATCAACTACTATTGAAATGGCTAAATCAAAAGAGAAAAGCCTTGGGCTTTAGAAGATTAAAGCAATTAGCATTACCTTAAAGCTATGGCTTAATGTGCTAGTTATTCTCGCTTTTGACTTCATCAGAAAGAAATATAGTGTCTGTAAACTGCAGTTGGCAAAGCACTTCCTAATGCACTGCTAGAAAAACTAACATGATATACTGTATGGCTGTACCTAAAAGCTAAATTTGATTTTCTCGAGTGTCTTGAAAATACAATATTACTATGTACAGAAAGCATTTTAAAGGCAGCCAGCTGCCATCTGAAGCAAGGCATGTCAATCAGCAGGCTGTGTGCCAAAGCCACACTGTGTTATCTGCCAATACTTCTTCTCCACCCGTAGAGAAGAAATGTGATCGGGCTGCTGATTTACAGTATGCAGCTTTTTTTATTTTTTATACTTGCCGTTATATCATTTATATTTTGGAGTAAACCTATTATTTAATCTTAAATAAGTAAATGAATACTGGTGAATCAGGTTTACAGCGGGGAGTTCTGTAAAGATTATCGCCATGGTGATGGGACATATTCCTGGCCTGGGGGCTCCAGATTCATTGGAAAGTTCTACTTGAATCGGAAAGAGGGCTATGGAGCCCTTCACCTTCCAGATGGCACTACCTTTCAGGTAATTTGTCTCCCTGAACAGAGCTGACTTCACTGGGCTGCTAGTGTAATTTTTCCTTTAGGCCGGAAATTGTTAATTTACAAAATGAAGAAAATATTTACGTCAATGAAATGGGAGAAAATGGTTAGAAAAACAGTTGTTTAGTCATGGCCAAAAATTGATACAGCTATGACCCCTTTCTTTACAAAAACAATCACAATTACTGCTTTTCATTTTTTGATTACCGTTGATACTGTATTTTCTGTGATTTAGACACTTTGCAAGTAAGATATTTTTTTAATTGATTGCCAACGCTGTACGGGCATTTTGTAGAGTGTGCAGGCTTGTTTGTCTATACGTCATATCGGATTCCTCTTGTTACAGTAACTCTTGATCTTTGACCCTGTAGGGACTGTACCATGCAGACGAGCGTTTTGGGCCAGGTGTAGCGACATACCCTGATGGGCAGCAGGATGTGGGCCTGTGGCACAGGGATCATCTGCTGCAACTGTGCACTCATCTGCCTGGAGCTTTCACTCTCCATGGCTTCCCTGAATACTGTGAATGTCTGGGGCCCAGGGAGGAGATGGCGCAGGGGGCAAGGGTAGGAAATAAGAGAAATGCAGAGAGGCAGAAAGCAGCTGAGCCCTTCTACTATGACTATAGGAAACTCCTTGAGGATGAGCACTTTATACTACCACCTGAAATTGAGAACTACTCAACGGACTCTGACCATCTGCCCCTTCCCCAGTCCCTGAGGAAGGAGCTGGATAAGCACTTTTTTAAAGTGCAGGATTACAATTTAGAAGAAAGGTCAGCTGTCTCTAACTCTCTGCCCCTTCTTCATCGCATGCAATGGCACATCCAAAGACACAGGTAATTTTCAGTACTCGAATTCACCCACCTTCACATTGCTTAATGTCCAGTTAGCATGAATGCATGAATGAAGTGAACATTTCCTGTGTGTTTTTATAACTTTATTATCATTTTTCATGTAATCCTAATTAAAGAATAATATACTGTAAATGCAGGAGGGGAGCCACTTCATTTACCTTTGAAGTGTACTGTAGCACTTACCGGAGATTCTTGTGGCTACTGTGTCTCACCTAACCTTAAATATATCATGTTCAAAAGTGAAAAACTAAAAGTAAATAAAGGAGTAACTATTAGTAGGACAAAGAAAAAGAACAGATTGGATTTAGACAGGTGACTGAATCAAACCCTTGGGAGGTGCCATGGGATCTTTAATGGTCAAAAGGAATGCACCTTTTATAGCATAGTATCCCCAGCCATCTTACTGGGGCATTGGTTAGGAAATCAGAGGTCTCCCATCACAGGATAAGTTCAGCCTCTGAGACCTGATGAGATCAGGCTACAGTATGGTGATGCAGTCATTTGAAAACAACATTGTTCAGACATACTGTATCTGCTCCGGTACTGACAATCGCTTGTATTTAAAGCATACTGTCTGTCACAATTTCTGTCCATCCATTTTCTAACCTCTTTATCCAGTACAGGGCCACATGGGTAGCCAGAACATAATGCGAGAAGTAAAAGGCACAAGGCAGGGCATACCCTGAATGGGACACCTGTTCATCATAGGGAATAGAAAGACACAAACATGCTTACACTCACACCAGGGTCAAATTTACAGAAGCCAATTATGCTACCATTATGTCTTTGGGCTGTGGGAGGAAACCCCCTTTAGACATGGGGAAAACATATAAATTCCAGTCAGATAGCACCCCAGGAATTGAGCCCAGGGCTCCACCACTACAAGGAAGCAATGCTAGCTGTTGTACCACCATGCTGCCTGCTGTTTCATATATAAATTAAAATTTTAGTCTGATTGGAAGAGAGAACTAATCATACAGTATCTATTCAATTTATTCTTAACTTATTCTTACTAAATAACTCCTTTTTTAACATCAATGAAATGAAGTTCTGATAATGAAGGGCATGGACAGAACTACTGTAAGTTCTGCAAAGTGAGAGACAATCACAGAGTGAAATGATTTCCTGCCTTGAAGGCCAGATCAATCTGATCACTGTGCTTGCATCTTTCTGGTAGGCACGGCGCTGAAGGGCTTGACTGGAATATAGAGGCATTGCTGTCAGGTAGGCGGGACGGATTTGGACCCAAAGGCCCACAGGAGCTGAACTCAGAGCGGCTGATCCAGGAAGCCTCAGAGGGGAACACCCAGAATGTGTATAGGATCCTGCAAGACGGGCTGGCACATGTGGATGTCGGTGATGCCAGTGGCCACACTGCTCTGATTGCTGCAGCTGTAAGAGGACTGGCTAGGAGCTTTCAGAAAATGCAGACGACACAGACAATAATTCCATTCACATATTTAACAGTGGTTTGAGCACAGTGTATGAGAGTAATCACAAAACAATTAATTTACAGCTTCTCACCTTCAGATATGAGGCTTTTCAGTCTGTTTTACTCAACAATGTAATGATTTGAGATGAACATCCTGAGAGTTAAATTATAGTAAGCTGTGGAGATGTGTAGTATGTAGACAAAGAGGAAAACAGCTTTTTCCTGTCTCTCAGGTGAATTGCCACAATGAAGTGATAAACCTCCTGCTGGACAGAGGAGCTGATGTAAATAAATTGAACAGTGAGGGGCTGTCCGCACTGGCAGTGTCCCACATGCTGTACTATCCCTCACAAACATTCCAGCTCAATGTGGCTGAAGGGATGGATTGCAAACCACAGGTGGGTGATCTCACTGTAATCTCTAGAAGACAGGGTACAAGATCAAAACTGTTAAAAGGAAAAACATTAATGGTAATTAAGTCCCTTTGATGTCACAGTCACAGATTAAAGACTGATGATTTTCCAGTTTGCCTGTTTTGAACTAGATAAGTTATAGCACTTTCAAATGTTAATCATGTGTGACTAGTCTGGTTAAGGCCTTGAAGGCATAGACTTCCCAATATTCCTATTTCTACAGGAGTGCATTGCAACAACATTGTACTTGTCGGAGAGAAAATACATTTTTAGAATCATTCAGTTGCAGATCCACCTCTTTGTAGCTGAATTTGACATTAGATCTTGTAGAACCCTGACGGCTGTGAAGTGATGTTTTTATGCTTGGGGTGCAGGAGGAGGAATGTGCTATGAACTGTGAAGAGACTACTGTAGAAGTCGCTGCTCATGAAGAGGCTGACCATGCCACCGATTCTGAAACAAACATGGTGCCTACAGCACGAACTATACAGGTGCAAGATGGCCGAATTAAGCTGGGGTCTGTCTCTTGGCCTGAGTCCCATCCTGCAGCCTCTGGGGAAGGGCCAGAGCGAGACGATGATGTGAAGGGATGCCAAGACACTGTCTTTGACTCAGCCTGCAGTCTGGCCAGCTTTGACATTGATGTGACAGAAGACGCCCTGCAGCAGACAGCCGAGGCCCTGAGCCGCAACAGTCTGGTACAGTCCAGTGGCACTGAGGAGACTGCCAGGAGAATGGCCCTCATGAAAACCGAGTAAGAGGAAAATTTCTTTACTAAAATGGTTTATGAGAACATAGTAGCACTGTAGAATGGAAACATGTATTCACTGATTATTTCCTCATTGTGGTATTTGTGGAAGTCAATTATTATTTGGAAATAAGTTGGCATTTCAGTCAGTGAATGATATTGATTGGAAGATTGCAGATGTCTGGAAGAGAAGTGAGAATTTGGTCGTATTATGGACATCCAAAGCCAGATATCTGGGTTTGACAAAGACAGAATGCAGGTTCTCAGAGGCTGAAAAAAATATTTTTTTTATTTGGGGCGATACTTATTATACAACATCATAGGTGATCAATGTGGTACGGTGAAAATGTTCCAAACGAAAAAGAACATGTAAACTGCACCTATATCAAATATGTCTGTGTGAATGAGTGTATGAAGGGGGTTGTGTTACGAGTGAATGAGCAAAACTAGTTAATATCTTTGCCTTGGTATTGGCAGACACAGGAGCCGGTGGGCGACGATCAAGCTGTTGTTATGTAGGGGGGCTGATCCCAATGCCTCCATTGTACCCATGCCTGTCCTCTTCCTGGCCATTAAGGCTGGACACACTCAGGCTGTGCGTCGCCTTCTGGAGTGTGGAGCCAGGACAGACATACCTTTGCCAGAGAAGGTAGCATTTTAATTTCTAGTATCACATTACAGTAAGGGTTTGCTTCTCGAACAGTATACAACAGGTTTTCATCACTACCATGGTTAGCTAAAGATACAGTTCTCATTAGCTGAAGATGGCAATAAAATTATGTAATGTTTTACGTGATAAACCTGGAGTTCTCTGGATATGTACTGTATACATCTGTGAAACAGCAGAAGTGTATCCACAATGGTCTACTGTTAATATATAGTTTCAGATATGTCTTATTTACATTACTGTCCTTACATAGCCACAATTCTGCCTCCTCTATTGTCTTTGATTTCTGCCCAGTCTCTGTCACTAATTAATCAGAAACAATCAGCATGGTTTTGTGGAATTATTTTAGCACTGTTTTTGGTAGTTCTTCATATTTCCTTGTTCTTGTGTAGAGAAAGGGCCTGTATCCTCTGCACATTGCTGCTGCCCTGCCAGGAAAAGAAGGGATTAGGATCACAGAGCTGTTGCTGCATGCAGTATCTGACCCAGATGTACGAGCTCAGGATGCAGATGATGTCTATGAGCTTGATAAGGTGACCTTGATGTCATGATTAAAAATGGATTCTTCTAATGCTTTTTTGTTATTGTAATACATTTCAGTAAAAATAAATGATACTTTCCTGTTCTGCAGGGTTTGAATTCTGATTCCCCACCTGGCTTCAGTATGAAAACCTCCAGCCCAATCGGACCCCCCATCCAGTACTACTCTCCCCCTAGTGAGCTTCCTCAGGAAGGGGGCAGGACCCCTCTGCACATTGCCTGTCAGCGAGACACCAATCACACTGTGAGTTTTAAGGCTTTGCTATCTCAGTGTTAAGGTGCATTCTGCATTGGCTACATAGTTCTTTTAAGAATCCACTGCAGGTGACATTCTGCTTTCTGAAGTTTGAACACACTATTTTCCCTCAGAGAAATGTTGTTGATCCACCATCTACAAAAAATGCTCTCTACAGTTAAAGATATAATGTTTTCCACTTCATGAAGCTGTTTCTCCATTAGACAGTAAACTGTTTCAGCTTGCCAAGTTCAATGCCAAGTTCATTTTAATGCTCAATGGATTACATGTACAGTAATTGGGACTGGTATGGCATTACTTTCATTCACTTTAACATCAAAGGACAAGGTTGTAAATTAATAGCACCAATGTTTGAATTGAAGTGCAAAAATAAGACTTCAATGTAAACTATACAGATCTAGAGCTTTTCCAGGAATAATTTGAAAGATTATACATGAAATAATTTTTAAAGTTACTTGGGTAATTAATAAAAAAATAATGATGGGTTTCTAATATATGTTCTTTTTCAGAATGCCAAGGATGTGGTTCGCCTGTTATTATCCCACAAGGCCAACCCCAATTTGCTGTGGAGTGGCCACTCTCCACTGTCTTTGGCTATAGCTAGTGGCAATGACTATGTAAGTAAGCAGCTAAAATACTCTGTACCATCTCCAAATTAGATGCAGAGCTTAAAGCATACTGAATATTAAGACCCATGGCAGTTTTTGATACAGTATGCAGTATTGTGGATCTCCTGGCATGCAAAAACTTTCTGAATTCAGCATATTTACTTGCTGAGTTAGAACGCAAATGTAATTTGTGTGTTTGGAGAAATCTCTACCTCCTCCCACAAATAACACACATCATATCCTAAATTGCTGGAGTCTGGTGGAATTTCATAGGATAAAATATAATTTTCTTCATTATTGTTTTGTATAATCTTGTATTATAATTTAGAATCAAAACATTTTCGTACACAATGGAAAACAGATGTTGAATTGGTATCACAGTTACTATGGAAAGCTGAAGACGTTTAAAGGGTTGGGAAAGCTTGTTTTTTTTTGTAGAATTGAAACAGAAGACAAGCTTCCTTTTAAAATGCTTCTTAGGAAATTAAATGTTTTGCCTAATTTGACCAAATTCCACCTTAGAATGCGGAACATCAGTATGAAAAAACAGTTTTTGCATGAGCAGATTCGGTAGTTGGAGATTTAGGTGCGGTTAAGAGCTGTCATTCCCCTTTCCCTCCCATGTTTCCGCAGGCCGTGGATGAGCTGCTGGCCGGGGGAGCAGACCCCAATCTCCCCCTAACGCGCCGAGTGGGCAGTGTTCTCTGTGCCACAGTCAACATCTCCTACGATTCTTGTCACAACGCACGCCAGAAAGCAGCACTGGTACAGAGCTTTCTTTCCTTGAGTGCACATCTCTCTGCAAGATCATTAGGAATGTATTTCGCAACACATAAAAATGAAAATATAACTGGTTCTGAGACAACACCAAAAAACAGAAAAAATATTCCTTCCACAAAAAGTTTTTGGTGTCATCATCAACTGTTGATACAAAGATTTGTAGCTGGTGAGTGTATTTGCAAATCAGGTTAATCCTGGTCAATTAAACGGAAGCATCACACCACAATGTAGTTTGTTTTTTTGTGTTTGTTTCTTGCTGTCAGATCCTTAGACTTTCCTTGTGATTTGGTGGTTGAGCATCTGAAATTCATATTTCAGCATAAGCTAATAAGATAAGAAAAAATGCTCTGTATGTAATGATTTCCACAAATGATTCTTTTGAGTTATTAAGTAATAGTATTTGCTGTTTTTAGATAGAAAAACTAATTAACGCTGGTGCCAACATACTGATGCCTGTCATGATTGGAGAAGGAAAAAAGACAGCAATGGGCACTGCAGTAGATTATGCCTACTATACCTTCTACCAGGTATGAATACAACCTTAAGAACCATACAAACATATAAAAAATAACTTTTTGCTTGAAGAGTGAATTTAAAGTTGCCAGGTATGAAATATTTTCAGTTAAAACAACAAATAGCAAATAGCACGGACCCATGACTCTGGAGCTGTTATGGTTGGAGTTTTAATACCCCTGTCCCATGTCTCCAGGAAGATGTACACATTTGTGCTGTATCTTTGAAAAGAAATGATGATTTTAGGAAATTTATGATTTGGCCATTTTTTTTTTTGTCTTCAGGACTGGCGAATCGCCCACATTCCGTATCATGCTCTCACCTCCAAAGAAAGAGAGGTGTACAACGCTCGCAGGCAGCTGCTTTTCCTGATGGGGGACCTGCTGCGGCAGGCCGTTGTGAAGAAAGACCGGGAGAGGCTGGAGATGGAGCTGCAGCAGGGAATAAGGAGTGGGTATCCAATACTGAGGGATGCAGTCTGCATTGACGGTGTAAACTCAGAATTTACAGAAAACAAAATTCTGTAGATTCCTGTTGGTATTATAACTTGGGAATAAATGGTGTTAACTAAAACAAAAAAACATCATTTTTCCCCCTTGTGAATTGCAAAGTCAATCTTGAATGCATCCTGTAAATGCTGACCTCAAATCGACTAGCCCAATTCATTAAATAGCCGAAGAAGTTGAGGTCAGTACAGTACAGTATGTGGTTGTGGGACATGTTAAGAAGCCACTTGTTTCTGGGTTGTGTTCAGGCTGCAGCCCGAGGGAAAAGTTTGTGTACACGGGGGCAGGTGCCACCCCACCACAGCCCAAGACCACCAAAGTAGCCATCACAGAGGAAGAAGACAACAAAGACGTGACCTCCTTACTGGAGCACAGGTACTCTAGGCACTTGCTCACTGTGGAGAAGGCTGGTAACGGCGTACGATCAAGTGAGAGCCGCATCCGCCATTTTATAAACCTGGAATGGAGGCAGCTGTGGGTGCAAAATGTTCCCTAAGGCACTGCTGTTTTACTGGGTTTCTTTTATGCATGGGGTACACTAGATGAAAATAAAGCCCCAGCAAGATATTAAGCATGTAAAAGCTCTCCTCCAGTCTTAGTTATAGTCATATTTCATAAGAATGATTTTTATAGGATAAGGAAACTCAGCATGATCCCCCTAACTTTTGGGGTGCTATATGTAAAAAGTAGCATTTTATTCATTTTGAAAAGGCAGTCTTGAATATGATCTAAAATAGTGAAATGATCTGCACTACCAAGTCACTAGAAGAATATTTAGAAGAATTCAAGTAGGTAGCTGTGTCAGCACACCTGAAGAAGGCTCCACAGTTCAGAAACAGTGACATGGAGACACTTATGGAGTCTGAAGTGTTGCACAGTTCTGAAAAGAGATGAAGTTGAGGGTCAGAGAAACCAATGTAAAGGACTAACCTAACAGTGTATTTTCTGTAATTATAGTGTTCTTACACTTCTTGGACAGAAGTGTTCCTATAGCTGACATCATCCACATTATCATTATTGGTTTTAGTGGACTTTAAGAATCCCTGGGTATTCCTACAGTAGGTAAAGGCAAAGATGTAAGATGATTTATTGAGTTGTTAAGATCTCAGGCGTTTTCATTAAACTGTTAGATATCTAATTTCCTAGTCAAATGTTTAATCTAGTATATTCATTATACTGCCATTTTAATTCCAGAAGGGCAACTGAGAGTAAACATGTTCCGGAGACTGAGAAGAAGATCAGGTACTGTAACCTTATTTACCCTTGAAGAAAGTTAAATATTTTGATGTACATGATGTACTGTACATTAAGGAAATAAGTAAAGGCATTTTTATGTATCCAGTCACTGTTTTGTGATGTTGGATTCAGCCATGTATTTAAATATAAGCCAATTAAATGCTATTATGTGTGTTAAACCTTTGAGTTTAGTGCTTTTCTTATGTTACATTTCACCGATATGAGTGCAATAGACTTTCAAATATCAACATGCAATAATATAAATTTCCACTAGATGGAGACCAACACATTTCTAGCAGAATGAAACTGTCTTGGTTGGTAAGCATTATACTGTTTCTGGACAGTCCTACATTTTACACCTAACCAGTGAATAATCATTCTTAATACAACCTGCGGATTTCTTTTGCTCCACAACAGTTTTAGTATTTAGTATTTTTAGTAAAGGTTTGTGACTGCAAATTCTATGCTATTACTGGGAAAATTATTACTTTTTTTGTAGTAGGTGCACTCATTCAAATTATTGAATAGAAATTCAAAATACTGATTAACATTTTTTCAGCTAGGTTGATCAATACGGGATCCACTGTGACAGTCCAAGCCTAGCAGCTAATGTACATGCTTATGCTCAAATTTTCACTAGGTTGTAGAT
Organism: Lepisosteus oculatus; assembly: GCF_040954835.1. NCBI lineage: Eukaryota > Metazoa > Chordata > Actinopteri > Semionotiformes > Lepisosteidae > Lepisosteus > Lepisosteus oculatus. The sequence goes on along the minus strand of NC_090708.1, from coordinate 10,891,679 downwards.
GTTATCTTGTGGGACATTTTCCCAGAAGATGTACACTGTAGAGCCCTCATAAAAGCTGGACAAGCATATGCCGGTTCTGATCTCTGAACTCTGCCACATGTCATCTTTGCTGAGCCTACAGATGGGGCTTAAGTCTGGAAAGTAGGGAATCTCTTGCACAAATATCACATTTTCATCTTGCAAGACCAGCATGAGGGCATGATTTGTCCAGCTGGAATGCTGTCACATTAGGAAGAGCCACAGATCTCCTGGGAAACGTAGCAATTGAGGTGCCAGAACTTGATCATTGTAGTACTGTGCTGCCAGGTTCCCATCAGGTGTAACAAGCGAAGAGACTGCTGCTACGAGCATCACACTTACACCTCATCATTGAGTGGTGTGTTGTTTACCACAATGATCTGATAGCTCCGCACATCTGCACCTTACATTCCAATCTCCATCAGGGTGGTCTCCACAAAACCACAATCTGTTGCTAAAAAAGATTTAGGTGCTCTGCTTACAAGCCCACCTAAGGCATTGCGTCAATATACTGTTGGCATGCAGTCATTGTTCTTTTGATCAATGGGACATATTGGTTCTTTATCATGTTTTTTTTTCCAGAATCTAACCCCGTGTGACATTCAACACTTCAACAATTCATAACCTGTGGCCCTTTAAGTCTCTAATGAGGTGGTTTAGTGCTAATGCGTCAGATGCACTTTGTGAGTGTTTTGGGACAATAACAAGTGCTGAACCCAATTAATCAACATCCAAAATCCATCCACTATTTTGCCAAAATAATTCATAGAGCCATATGTTTGTTTGGATACGTTCTTTCTGTATGTACTGTAGATGCTTTTCATTGTTTGCTATTTTGTTGGCTCCAGGAGACCCCTGTTCAGGTACTGCTACCAGTGCGGGCGCACAGTGGGAGTGGTGTTGCTGCCATGCAGCCGATGTCATGAGGTTTTCTACTGCAGCAAGACCTGTAAAATGAAAGCCTGGAATGAGAGACACAAGGAGGAGTGCATCCGTGTCACAGGTGGGGTGGGGGGGGGTACTGGCTGTAAAAGCAATTCAATCTCCGCTTAACCATCTATAATGTCTTCTGTAATGTCTTGTAGCTTGTAGCCAGGTTGTTATTGTTCATATATCACCAAGACCCCCTGGGAATATGAAGTAATGTCTTCTGGAGAAAAACCGTTTCTAAGAAAACTATGACCTCTACAGGATATGTATTTAAATTTGGACTCTGGGTTCAAAGGGTTTTGTAGTCCGTTGTGAACTGTTCCTTTTATCCTCCCATCCACTCAGAAATGTTGGCCCCCCCAGCAGAAAATGAGTAATGGAGAAAAACGTACTGCAGTGCTTTGCTGACAGTATGAACAAAAAAACACAGCTTTGGACTTTGTTAATTAATTTATTTTGGAAGTAGAGAATTTGGGGAAAGGCTAAATCTACCTTGTTGAGCCAAGCAAACCAGTTATTTGCTAAGTGGCTCATAGCAGTGGGCTTTTGCATGTGGCTTCTTTCCAGGCTGTGCCAGTAACAATTTTCTCTGTACAGAAAATACCACAGGCCTGGAAATTGAAACTTAAATGGAGAGTTAAGAGACAGAACAGGGTAAAACAGGCAATGTATTTTAACAGACAAATACATTTAGATACTTAACCTAACAGGAGGTTAAAAGGGAGAAGTTTCAAGTTTGATTAAAGGAATGCCAGTAATGACCATCCTATAGTAACACTACTGTTGTTTGTAGAGCAACTAATGAAGTCTCCAGATAGCGTGGCAGTACTTGGAAAATCCCAACTGAAGGACCAGGCAGGGAAGAAAAAGAGTAAGGACAGAAGGAGCATGGGATTCGCCTATTGTAGGAGCGTTTTGAAAATGTTTAAGAAAAACAGTGTGTTTAGAATGGAACTGTAGTGCCTAGTGAAAAGCACGGAGAAGAGATTGATTTATATGGTGCTTTTGACCACTAGGATCCATGGTGATGCTGAGGGCAGGGCAGAGGCCTGGAATACTGCTGCCGACACAGTCAAAGCCTTGTTGCAGGGCTGCGCCATTCACACAGATTTTAGGGTTTCTTATGTAGATACTTGAAGGGACATGCCACCGAGGAGTATGGGGGAAGGGTGGGGTGAGTGGGGCTGGGAAAATATCATGTTCTTGTGCTGTACAGTATGTTGTTTGAATAATCAATAAAACACATTACCTCAAAATACAGCTGATAATCAACATGCACATCTCCAAACCACACATTTATGTACTGTGCCAGCTAATTTCATTTTAGGAGTAAGGCAATTACATTTCCCCTGTTGACATATTGAAATAGTGGCCTTTAGAGACTAAGGTATTGAAGATCAATGAAAAACCTTAGGTTTCCTTATGTAAGGAGACCAGATGGTTCCAAGGTTATTTGGAGCTGGGAGGCACTTCAAATTGCAAAAAGCCCATCTTAATCCATTCAAGAGAGATAAAGGATCTTGGTGTGTTATAATGGGAGGTTATGGAATATGGTTTTGCCCAATTAATGTGCTGTGAAGTAGCTTAATCCACATCTAATTAGCTTAGTAATATGTGTTTTTTGATTTTTCTATTACTCTTTCCTCTAAATAGGAAGTACGGCTCATTACTAGTCTTTAACTCTGTTATACAAGTATGATGGATACAAATGTGATTGTTACAGGAATAACTTTCTAACCTATTGGGCCTTCAGACATACTGTACGACAGATGTTGCATTATATTTTATGCTTTGTTTGCTGAAAGATAGAGTGCATAATTGCATCATATTAAGCTATTGTAATCGAAACAAGGGCTATTCAATTTTTATAAAGTTATGGAACACTGTTAATGGATCTGTGGTTCGCTAACATTTCTTTGCAACTCTTGCAAACCAGGAGGTTTTTCAGTACTGTTGGGCAGTATTCAAGGCAGCGGAGATGAAAGAATCATGTTTTATCTGTAGGTAAGACCAGGGAAGCATGCAGTTCTCCGCAGAAACTGAAGACATTTCAGGTGCCAAACCCCCATCATGCACACACGCCAGTAAGTCAGGGGAAGACTCATGAAAGCCACAGGATGGAAAAAAACCCAGGAGAGACACTGGTCACAGAGGGCATCACTGAAAACTACAGCTTCAACTGAATCACTGGGTGAACGCTGCAAGAGTTCTCCAATAACTGTCCATGAAAACTCTAAATGCTGTACTAAGAATAGTTGTGTATCTAGGCTCACTTGGAGACTTTTGTTCTACAGCACATGTGGCTTAATATTTTTTTAAAGAACCACATTTATGTGAAACCATTATCTTTAACTATTGTACTGGTTTTGTTAATTTACTATATTAAAATGGCTAGACAAGCATCTACAGTTGTGCCAAAGCATTTACACAAATCTTAATGTTTGCATGCAGAATATGAAACCAGACCATATTCTTCTGAATAACATTTACAGAAAGATTTCTACACTGTTTCAAAGAGTAATTTGATACACATTAGATTAACTATTTTTCTGCCATTTGTTATTAATAAAAAAATTGAAGTCCATCCCTCTTCTAGTACTGTTTCTGCTAATAAAATGAAAGCAGAACCCAATATAACCCAGGCGCTACCTAAATGGTGCACATTTTCACAGCACACTAATTATACTAAAAACGTACCAGTGGGTATCAAGAAACAAAGAAACACAAAAGGATTTTGCAGGTTGTTCTCTAACACTCAGCAACATCACTAGCTGTTAGTTCAATACTTTTGTTAGTCTCCCCAGCATGAGACATGCACCCATTCCAAATACTGTAGACTCCTTAAATTACATCTTCAAACTTTTAAAACCTGCCTGTCCAGTGTGTGTGAATAATTTATTTGCTAATCATACACCTATAATTAATATTGGTCTGTAGGTGAGATTCAGACTTTGTTTGTCTTAGGCTTAGGCATTACTATCACAGGAGAACTTGATATACTGTAATTCCTTATCCCTTTTTAAAGTCTGTCAGTACACTTTATCAATCCTTCTAATTATACAGAGTTGAATAGGATGGATTAGTAACGTGCTTTTCACATATGAATATGCAATTTATTTTAAGACAATGGTCTTTACTTTCTGAAAAGAGAGTGACTTTTTACAATGTTGCTATACGATAACAGTATCTGATCCTACACATAGTCGTGTTGGAGCAAGATTGTTTTAAATCTACAATGGCTAAAGAATAAAAACACGTCTGATTGTACCCCTGTATGTAAAGTATACAACTAGAGGCTAGGATGACTAATAATCAAAGTCACTGTGACATTTCAGGTATGGTGAGCACATGACTCCTTGTTAGCTTGCACTGAAACTAAAATAAATTATTTAATATTTGTGCGTTACATAATTTTGGTGCTTAATGATTATGCACATTGAATTATGATCAAACATTCAGTGTTCCTGGCATTGATTATGCCACAGTACATGAACATCTGATCAATGTACATCTTTTATGTATTTTAGAGCTGCTTATGATATCTGATCTACTTGTCTTTGAGAAAAGTCCTGGACAAGATTGGAGCATGAAGTGGCATCCCATGTGAATACCGGGAGAAAGTACAAGCTCACTGCAGAAACCCCAAGGTGGAAATGAACTAGGTCTTTGGAGCTAGTGTACTAATCACCACTCCACCATGCCATGCAGTACTGTACTGTATGTGATCGCTTAATTAAAATGGGGTAACTGCTGCTCCCCAGCAGTTAGTCCCTTCATTTAGACTTGAAATTTCAAATGTGTTTCATAAAAAGGTTTTGATCAGCATCAGTGACTGATATCACTTATTGTACAATATGGGTTTAAGAACAAAGCTTTAGGCACTTGGAAAACTTCAAATACTGTATCTGTATGAAGTGTTCTACAGTAAAACATGATTTAGACGAGCCTCTACTTTAAGGAAAGTGCATTATAACCTAAAGACAAATCCACCTTTATACAGTGCCTGCAAAGTTTTGTGGTCACTAAAGTATAATGAACTAGTGATTATGTGACTTTCAAGGTTATCTGAATCCCATTTAGAGACTTGAGCAGACATATGCCAATTAGATGTACCTGTTTGTGCTTATAATTTTGTCATCTTTGAAAGTCAATAAAAAAAGAATAATGGTGTAATTGAAAATGTTAATAACCTTGAACATTCAAATTGCTTGAACTGATTGGCCCATTAAATTGACAACTGCACAGGCAGTGCAGATGAAAAGATGTTATTGTGGATAATTTGTTAGTTTTTTTTCAGGATGCCCCAAAGAACACAAATAACTTACCAGATGCTCTGCAATTAATTTCTAAATACTGAGAGGAAGTGATGCATTTCATAACAATACACACTACAAACCACACGTCAACTGAAAAATCTTTCAATATTTTATTTTGAGGTTGTCACGTTTAGTACAATATCAGAGAGTTGAAAAAGTACCCTTATTTTTTTCATCTGTAATAAAATTAAACCTGAAATGGTTAAACACTGTTAACAGGTGAGATCTCTTCTTCTTTTTTGTTGATAGATCAGGTAGATACTATCATACGTCATCTCATTTAAACGATGATACCAGTGCTTTTCTGTGGTCAGTTGTCCCAACATCTGGACATACTGTGTGTATATATACTGTACATAACCGCCTTTTACACTAAATAGGTGTCTTCAATATGTAAACAGGTAGGTAGCCTTTAGGATAATTTTGGCATTTACAGACATGAACAGCTGTATCCTTTTTTTTCAGCTGTGAAGACATACACTTGCAGATTTAGGAGCTTACTCTTTTTCTGTGCTTGGGTTCTTGACAAAAAAAAACGTTTATGTCTCGGAAGAAACACTCGTATCATTGTACTCATTACCACAGCAATTCAGTCATTGTGTCACTTGGAGAAAGGATGTTTTTGCTATACAGTGAAAGTAGTGGAGAGGAATCATCATCAACTGTACAGTATACAAACGTTTGAGTTTTTAATGCAAACATTTTGGAAGTTTGCAAAAATGAAACTTTGTTTTTCCTCGCATCCAACAAGCACTTTAGGGCTCACATTTTTCAACCTGAAGATATTCCTTTTGCTGAATAATAACATACACTGTAGGATGTCAACTGATGATATTTGTGATATTTAATCAATGCTTGTAAAAACATGTGTTGTGATGCTTCTCATTTAACATGTTTAAGGGAGTTTACAATCTGTTAATTGGTAAAAGAAGTAGCAAGCGCCAGACCCTTACTTTCAAGCACAGAGTCGAAATGGTTTCTTTTGCCATGCACAGTTTTTCTGTCTTAGCTGTACTGCATTTCTCAAAGGTGTGCTGGACCCTTGGAACACATTCTGCATTCTTACATATTCCCTGAGCTGAGTCACCTGTCTAAGAAAGATTTATTGGCCAGGCAACTTACAGATATTAAGATATAAATAATAAAGCATCCTAATTTTAATCTTCAAGCAGCACTGGTGACGATGGTAGAGGGATTTCAAAAAGACCAGGATAACAGATGGAGAGAAAAAAGCTTTATTGAAATGGAAATATTATATAAAAAATAGAGAAATAAATCCTGTTGCCTTGTTGTATACTCAGCAGATGTTAGTATAATCTTGGTAAATGTCCTTAGGTTATCTTATTTCTTTATACAGAAATGGCAGAACTTTAATATGCTATCCAGTCAGTATTCATATGAATCTGAGGCTATCAGTGATCATCTGAAAAAAGTCACACATTACAAGAATGTCTTCACAGGAAGTGCCAGAAATAATTAAGCATTTTTGATATTTAGTCAGAATTCATTATTTTGTTTAAATTATTTTAGAGTGCTGCATCTACAATTTCACATGTGCAATCACATGTATCCTAATTTAGAATGCCCAGCTCACCATTTAAACATAATCACTGTATTCTTGGAAGAAACAAGTAAAACAATTCTGATCCAAAGACTTGTGCAACTAACCAATGATGTTCCCAGGCAATTTCACTCATGAGCACAACCATTATCACAATCACAGGGGGAAATCTAGGAGCTGAGCCTTCATGTTAACACCATGACTTTTTAAGAAACAGATACAGTAGATCATATCCTTGGATCAATTAGCTACCAGCAACCAAACAACCTAGAAACCTAGAAAGATGTTTCTTGTTTATAATCTTTTTTATATTCTTACATGTCCAAAAGCAGTACTTCTGAAATTTCAGATACAGTATGAGCATACCTGCAACTACATCAATCCTTTACACTTTTATCAGTCTTTCATATAACAAAGTTTTAATGGTTAATACCATCTCAATGTCATTTACAGGCATGACTTTAGATCAGTAAAGGAAGCATGAACTTTATTTCTCAATCAGTTGTTTCTGGTGTGATGCAGCTTAATTTCCTTCCTTTAAAGCAACAGAATCACTTCAAGGGAAGTCAATCTTCCTCAGTGATGTGAAAAGATATTGTTGGAAAACCTGCATACAGCTCTGTATGAATAAATACTAGCATTGAAAAGTGAACAATACTAGCTATTGACACAATAAACCCCCATATGTTTAGAAACCAAAATGTATACATTTCTTCAGGATATATGTTGGAATTTTTATTATTGAAAGAAGAAAAATGCCTCTTCATTTTACATAGTTTGTCATACACAACACACAGACCTGAAAGAGTGCTGTAATACTAGTGATGTTAAACTTTTTATGACCCACTGAGACACAGTGTTTCAATAGTCTGCTGTGGTCCCTACAGACATTTCCTTATACATTTTAAAAACAAACAACAGCCAAACAAGCACTTTGAGGCACAAGGAAAACCTCACTCCTATTACAGTGTTAGATAAAACATACACAGCCCCACTGGATATTATGTTTAATTTTGTCACCTTAAGGCATGGGTGTACCAAACAAACCCATTGACACTTTCAGGGCTTAAACAAACTCTTTGTGCAACTGTTTGCTATGCTATACCATGTGTTGAGAAAACAGGAGGACATATTGATGGCCACAGTGCATTAATTAAGTATATTAATGACTGGAAAGTGTACTTAATATTGCTGTCTACTGAAAGAAATCAGCTTTTACAATACCTTGGGAATGGATCACAGAGTGGAACTTTTTCAGCTTCTGAAGGAACCAACTGTTCAAACTGTAGGTTGATGGCAATGAACAGTGGGATGTTGTACATGAGGGAGTTAGCATAGACTTATGGCTTTGCTCAAAAATACATTTACATCACACAGTAAGAAATAGATTTTGGGGTTTGCCAGTTATGAAAATCCATACTCACATTTTGATGTCGAACATTTTTTTTGCCATTTTAGTTGTAGCAGACGATGGAAACTTTCAACAGGAACTACCCTACATTCCATGCATTCTTCAGACCCATTGAAGAAGGTACAAATCCAGATAGGGAGGTAATGGTGATTTTTCTTCTTTCATTAATGGTTAACTTCCATTAGGTAGTTGCTTATGGTAATTCAATCTCAAATGCCTTTATAAACATTTATTTTCATTTCAGACAAACTTGGGTGGAAAGGACCAATGCCATGCCTATGTAAATAAACTACTTAAATAATAAAAATCACATTTTTTCCTGGTTATTTGCAGATATGAGAAAATTAAAATTCAATTACTTTAATCTAGGCTTCAACACAGCATTGCGCAATGCACATACTGTATAAGCTGGAGGCCTGACGGCTTTTCTTCAAGCTGAAGAGCATTTTTCTTTGAAACACCAAATAACCAACGGTATTGGTTAAAAGAGAATTACTTTTGGGGAAAGAACGTAACATAGCCTCTGAAGCATGAAACCTCCAGGATTGCATAGCACTTTGGGTATCACTCATGTCTGCATCTGTAATAGCCATTCCTCATGTGATCCATCTGACGTGTTTACATCAGTGTTGCCTAAAGATGTAAATGCAAGTTGTGACAAGACTGAACAGGGAGAAACTAAGGTGTAAACACTGACTTGGACTTCATTATAGGAGCAATTATCAGTACCTTTGAGTACTTTCCCAGAGGGCAGGAATAAAGCCGAGCTTTTAGTACCTCAGTGTGAATTACTTATCAGCCACAGACATCCTCTACATCCTATATCTCCACATTCTTCACGACAGAGTGATACTAACTTACAGTAATTACACTTGCCCCTTAAACAGATTGAATGTACAATCTCAAGACATTAGGCAGAACAAAACCCAAACTATGTGAGAAACGATGCAGCCTTGTGTCATAAACAGTAAGATCAGAACTGAATAGGGCTCTTATTTACTTCCTTTGCCAACACTGCCCCTTTTACAGCCACAGGAGGCAGGAAGACAACGTTCTTTCAATGCACTCCTTGATATTGAATTTATTTTTTTAATTTATTAAACTAATATGGCTTGCTTCCCATTTATTTACAAATCAAATGACCTTGGATATCATGTTTCAAGATTTACATTTGATTTTTTTTATTTTCATACTAAATTTATTGGGATGTGAAGGGCCTTGGTGTTTTAGCGACATGGATTGTGCATTTAAGAAATATAACGCCGGGATAAAGAACAAACATTTCTCTGTTTAATTGAAGACGAAATACTCTGAATACTCAATACTCTATCTCCCTTGAATCTTTGAAATAATAAACCCTGAACAATGTGCAGCAGAATCTGTCCCACAATGGTCCTATGAACCACAGAAGAGTGGCATCCCAGATGTTAATGTGTTGGGTGAAGGGTCCTTATTGTTTGTTTTCCTTGATTTATAATCATCAAAAGGGGTAATCTGATCACATAGCTGATACAGATTTTAAATTAACCAGAAATTTAGTTTTCCTGAAAGATAAGTTCAGGATCTTAAGTTTTCTTTTTTCCTTCTTACATTTAGGATTGGCAGTGGTCCTTCTCTGGTGTAATGATAACAGATAGGAAAATGTGAAATAGGTTTGACACAATCATTTTTAAGGACTTTTCACATACATTTGACACAAGGTTTTAGGAACAACAGCACCAAACATATATTCTAATTCTCCATTAAAGCAATGTCCCATCACATCTGTAAACTGAGAATTTTAAAATGACAAAACCATAATCTAAATTCCAGAATTGAATTTGACATTCTCCAAAGGCTAAATATACTGTATATAACTCGTCTTTAGCATATAGTATTACAGATTTACCAACTTGTGGCAGGTATCTACTGTACATATTTCTCACACAGATATGCTGCTTGTTAGTATATGCTGTTTCTTAGTGTAAGCATGATATAATGTGTGCTTACTGAAACTGAGTTTATGTCTGGAGATCTGTGTGCAGAAGTTAAGATTAATAAAATGATGAGAGTCTGTGTGCAAATAAAATCAATTCTAAGCATGGTACTAATTAACATTTAGGACTGAGAATGAGCACTTAACATAAAACATTAAGTAAATATTTAATATTAAATAATAATATTAAATATTAAGGATGAATCAGACTCCTTTTGCTCAAGTTTCTTTGTGCAATCGCAGACAACAGCAATAAAAACAAAACAGTTAAACTATTGCTGCACACCAAGGCAACATACTGTAAACTATATAAAGGCTTCAGTTAGAATTTCTGTTTTGCGTGTTCACATGAGGGATAGTTAGGGCATCTTAGTACAATGGGCAGCTTTCTGTGGGAATGTATTGGTACTCCATATCACACACTTCATTTTCTAGATAGTATTAAAACACTTTTTTTTTCCAATTTTAAAGGTGGCAGAAGTCTGATGTGGTGACAGTTGTCTTAGTGCCACAAGTACTCAGAAGCCAGACAACATTTAAAATATTTAAAAACCCCTTTCACATTTCATCTAGACTTCCCACAAAAAACAACAAACAATTCTTTTTTGATCTGGAAAGACTCCTCTATAAAAATAACAAAACCGAAACGATCTGTATACATTATTTATTCCATCTTCTTCATCGTACCTGAAGGTGCCGGTTTGAAGTTTAACGGATAAGACTAACAATAAAGAAACCAGGCTTCACACATCCACTGACTTCTCTGAACTGACATCATAGACTGTACAGAGACAAAGACTGCGTGATGTCTAAAGTATTTGTTATAGTACCAGCCTAACATTTCTAAAGAAATGAAATATTAAGAGAAGCAGATAGACAGCTTGTATTTTGTAAGTGTGCTTGCAAATGCAGAATTTTTTAAACAGGTTGACAAATCTTTTGTTTACAAAAACTAAAAACTGGGAAGGTATTTATGGCCTCCCTGCACTGAAAATTACTTTTGATTCCTGTTATTGGCTAATACTTGAATCTGACATAATGGATTTAGATCTCCAAATGTTTAGGTCTTCAAATGCAACCCCTAGGAAGTGGATAACAAACATTTTTCCTTCTGCATCTCATAATCCATTAAAAAGTAAGATCCTGGGAGAATATCTTTCTATCTCTTTTTTATCCACAGCTAATTAGTAGGGCTGAGCAAAAACTTTGAATTTTCAACATTTCATACACCACTCTGCATGTCCTAATAAAAAGAGGGAAATCAGAAAAAAAGAGCATTGATCTTTTTTAACTTTGCAGTTCTCTTGTAAAAGAATTGAAAACATTTCTAATGTGCTGGATAGGCAATATTTGTCATGGTTCATTTACAATAAACATAGCCATAAAACACAAGGTTAGCAATGTATCAAAAGATAAGTATGCAAGTAATTTGGAATCAAATGGTTATAATATGAAACTTAGTATTTTGGCCAGTTCACTTCACTACTCAAAAACATTTTTCCCCCAATGGGTTTCCTTTCCTGTAATAAATAAATATACCCAATACCTGTTTGAAACAGTGGAAAAACAAAAGTTTATCTCAGCACTACTTCAAAGCCTTCTCAGAGATCAGATGCTTCCAGGGACAAAATTCAAATATATATATATATCTATAGAGTATTTTTAAAACATTTCTGAGGTACAGAATTTTCAGAGAACCCAAACACCGGAAATAAAAAGATGCCAAAGACCAGCTCTAATCGTGCCATATATTAAAAAAAAAACTAAGAATTTTTTATTCCTTTTTTTCCTCCAAGATAAAAGATAGTCCATTCATTTATGCTTCTTTTTTTTGGCAAAGTTAACGGCTTCAACCTTTGCCCCTCCCCCTCTCCCATCCCCAACCCTTGTCCCCCGAACTCAGTCCCAATTGGTGACACAGCCTGTCAATTACCGCCTGAAAAGCACCACAGCCAATGAGAGCAGGAGGAGGGTGGAGTGGGGAAGGGCTTGGCTGGCTGTGCCCTTGACGACCTTCTTGTTCTCGGCAGGAATGGCGTACTGTATCGGTTGGTCTGTGTTGGGGATGGTGTTGCGATCTGTGCTACGGGGGCACAATTCCTCTACGCAGGCGCCACTTCCCGAGCCACTGACATCATCACCTGTAAAAAGGAAGCCAAGAGACAAATTCATTTCAGTATATTTACACATAATGATATCCCCTTGAATAGCTACATACCGGAAGGCTTGTGCCTTTTTCTCTACCTGTGTTGATATAAAAATCTGCAACTTAAAATAATCTGTTCTACAACTGATTTGTTAAGAAATGAACCAAACAGCAGAATCTCAGCAATTCCCGAAATTCAGTCTGAACTGAGCAACTGTTTTATCATCTGCTATTTCCTGTTATTTCATTTATCTGTTGTGCGACAAGCGCTACATGTTCTGAATGAGAATGCATGAATTCACTGCATTTTGTTTTAGTCACGGGCTGCTTATACTGTACAATACATCAGTGACAAAAAAAAGAAATGTCGTCATCTACGAGATCAGAGCTGTCCTGTAGACAGCTGTGCCTGCTTCACTCACTAGTGTCCTGGAAATCCACGTCATTGCCGTTGAAGGCATTGCGCAACCGATTGGTCATGATTTTCAGCTGCATGATCTGCTGGCGGATGGTCATGTCTGGCTTGGTGATGTCAATCTCCACCTCAGGGTTGTTGATCTGGCTGGCCAGGCCATCACCCATCACTTCAGGGAGATAACTGAAATGACACATCCAGGGACTTTTCCATCTGAGGTCCATTCATGCAACTGTACTACATTCAACCATACAAAGCAACAACTGCGAACATTCAACGATTTAACATTACGTGAACAGTTACCCTTAATTCTCGTATAGTGCTCATTTCAGCATTGCTAGTACGTTTTTCTATGCCTTTCAGTCCTAGTACACATTTCATATTTGCAACTTTAATTAAACTCTACCAAAGGTTAGCGTTTTCTTTTTACATGACTGCTGTCGTCACTGAAATCCCATTTCACAGGAAACACTGTCACTATAGGAAATACTTCATGATTCAACAGCTGACCCAATGTTTTAGAAGCAAAGGAAGGTGATTAGAACTGAAATCATCCAGAAATCAACATGCATTACATTCAAAAGCATTGCCTTCCCCAGTAATTGTTGAGTTGTAAAAGCAGCGCCTGCTAGTATCCCATAGACACTGATTAAGGAGTACATTAATATGTGCAATGGTCCTACCTTGCCCTGGACATGCCATTCCAGCATTTATCCTCACTGGCTGGTGCTGCAGAAACCTTGTCAGTACAAAGAGCATTGGGCAGCTGTACCCAGTACTGCTGCATCTCCCTTAGCTTACCAGTCACATCAGACACCTGCCAGAAACAGCACATAGAGTCAGGGCACTACAGCATGATAAGAATGGATGGGCAAAATACATCACCGTCTGCATTCTGTACAGAGGCAGACATATAATTTGCTGAAGTTTGCTTTTATAGAACTGAAACCAAAGGTGAAAAATCTAGGCGCAAAAGCAGTCTGTTCCATACACTGTGTCATTTGTGCAGAACTGAAGGATACAGAAAACTGTAAGTAGAGATACAGATTTTTCTGTCAGATAAATGCCATTTGTTAAACAACAATCCTGACGCAGCTCACCCAAACTCAGGAAAAATTATTCCTAAAACTCCCTGCTTTATTGCTACAGTACGAAATAGGGGACTACAAAATATATTTTCATACAGTGGTACAGTATATTATACTTGCTTTCTCTGTTAAATTAAATTTTACTCATGGGAAAATATGAAAAGGTTTGTTAATAAAATCAGTAAATAATAATGATGGCAGTGTCTGATGCCATGTCTGAAATTAAAATAAATTCCAACAGATTTCTTGAGTAAATTACTTTAAAGTACTTCAGGCATTCGTAAGCAACAGACATGGCACAGATGCATCTAAATACCACCCAATTCTTTTAACGCAGGCAGATTTCATTTTTGTAGCATTGATTTCAAATCGTACCAAAATAAGACCTGGAAAACAACACTTTGTTAGCTTACAAATATTTCCTCTTAGGCAATGTACATGTAGATCACAGTTAACATAATCATATTTACAAAGTGTACTTACTGTACTCATTTCATTGCTGAAGTGAGTGCACTCTAGGTTTAAACAAATAATTGAATCTTAATGCACTAGACCTCCATTACAAACCAATAGTGAGGTTTGTGTGTGATAACAACTGTGTTTTTGCTTTAGTATTTTGAACCACACAGTACATTACATGCCAGTAATCAGTACAGAGTTTTGTCACAAGAGAAATGCTCTTCATTGCAGAGCTAGAGGAGAAACCTTTCTACTTGTGCTGCACTAAGTGAAATAGCAACTATTTGCAGTATCATGATGGCAGAGCAAAACGCTTGTGTGCTCTTTCAACCAAAAGGCTGATGAGAATGACCTCAGCGCTATCCAAATGACTTACTTGAATGGAAGAAGCTGTTAAAAGCTGATATTGGTTCTTGCATGGCAATTCACAGAGAACCTGCTGCAGTTCCTTTAGTGCCATTAATAATGTGCACTGTGTGCACATTAACTGAATCAAACTGAATCAATAACCTCACTAGATACCCATTCCGGTATTAACAATTGCAGTTTTTGCTGCACTTTGTAACCAAACTATGTGTACAGAATATCAACCATATTAAGATCTAAGGGTAAACTTCAATTCACATTCAAGGTGTGTGTATGAGGCCTAAATTGTTATACTAACTTTGAATACTTATAACCATTATAAGTGAACCACTTACTGTATAATGGGTGTCTATACTGAACTAATTACACAGACGGTATATGAATTATACTAAATAGTATCACACCCTTAATAAGTGAAGAGATGATAAGCTACTGTATCAGAGATGCATCCTTTGAAACAAGCACAATTCTCACATAGTGTACGCAAACAGAGTTTACTGAGATATCCTACTGCAAAGTCCCCAGTCATGCTTCTTATTTATTTGGGAAACAGCTGTAACTACAGTATATGGGAGTCCCCTGCGGTCCCTCCCCATGCCACACTGACAAGAAGACCAGGCCGTCTCAGCTTTTCAATTCAACAGCTCAGCAATGTCTACTAATTGGAGTTATTCATTGAACAGAGGATATGGAAGGGCTGTTACGTGCATGAATAGGTTCTTTTAGTCTTAAGAAGACAGTAGAGAAGCTGGCATTGGGAACAGTAAACTGGAGGTTTTGAACATGGTGCATGTTGGAAGAAACGCAGATTGTTGCATCTAGGAAGAGTCACTTGTGAAACAGAGCAAGACTTACAAGTTTCTCCAAGCCCAGCCCAGCCTTTTCATCCACAGGACTTTTCCCACGTTTCTTCTTGTCCTCAGACCCAGAGACCTGGGTGCCTCCTACTCTGGGGGTCCCACAGGCCTGGAACACCTAGAAGACAAGGAAACCGTTTTGTATTGTCTTTGCATACAGCTGCAATCGGTATTGTTTATGTTCACACTGTATGTATAAAACAGTTTAGAGAGTACAGTAGTTTTTAACCTTTGTCTTTTCCTGCAAGCTCATTTTCTCCATCTTGTAAAACGCCTTGGTCATAAGAGTCTCTGTTGTCATTACTCTTTGCTTCTCTGACAGATATTTTTGTCATAACAAACATGATTAGCAAGAACCATGGAAGTAAATTAATGTTGCACCATGTTTCTTAAAGCATATACCAAACTTTTGTTGCAGTAATAAATCATACTGTGCTACCTTTCATTACATTTAAAGTAGCACTTTGAGCAACCACTTTTCATGATTATAAAATATCTTAAAATTGACTACAGGGCCACACTAGCTCAAATACAATATGGAGCACGGCAAAAGAATTGCTAGGAAATTTCAGATAGCAAAAACATGTGGGAAACCACATGTACCCCTGTACTATGTTCATGAAAGAAAAAGAAAAACTGGAATTCAGAGTAATTTCCCTTTGCTCGGTTATGACGATTGTTTTCAGGTGTTCAAGAAAAAAGGCATAGTGCTTGTGATTTTACGTTTCTGGCTTTGGGACAATGCAATGTGTGGAAGCATCTACAATTCTCCACATGCTCTCTAAGTTTGTCATTTACTTTACAATATGTCATTACGTTGTTATAAAGAGTGACTTGTAAAATTGTGTACCTGCATTTCATGAACATCGATAACCTGTAAATTTGTCAAACATATTTTAATTTTCATTGATAACCAATCCAAGTCTATATTCTATGATGCAAGAGGAAGTTCTGGTTATTCCTGTATTGCAGTAGTGTCCATAAATTTGAATACTGTGAGATGAATAAGGTTCATAGAGACAGCTGTGCGCCACAGATGAAAGGAGAGGCAAAGAAGATGACAGCAAAATGAAGATAGTGACTGTCACTTCTGTCCTATAAAGTGAATATTAAATGAGAAGCTTAAGTAGAGTTACATTAGGTGAGGATCATTAAGTAGTGTTATGTCTTAATAAGCAGGGCTGTATACAGCTCTATCACTAAGAAATGTCTTCTTGAAATTAGAGCCTTAAATTTCATCAACATGCAATAAAGAATTGACCTGACAAAAACATTTAAACGTTTAAATTTCAATATATACTGTATATATTGTCAAAAATTAATTTTCTAATTCTTTGCCTTGGTTCTTTAATGTTTTATCAAATTATCGACCACAGTTTACAGTTGTTAAGAGTGGTTTGGGAATTGCAACACTTCAGACCGCAAGACCCTGCAACCAATTGTGGAAACAGCTGAAAAGATAATTGGAGCCTCCCTCCCTTCCATTTCAGTCACCTACCACAAACACTGCTTACACAGGGCCTCCAGGATAGTAGATGACCCTTCCCATAAACTCTTTGCCCTCCTACCATCTGGGAAAAGATATCGCAGTATACAGGCCAGCTCCACCAGACTCTAACAGCTTCTTCTCACAGGCTGTCAGGCTCCTCAACACCCTGGAATCTACCTGCACCCACTCCAATTCCAGAAACAGTGTTTAAATCCCCCCAGTGTGGTGTGTATATTGTATTATGTATTTGCCTTGTAATTTGCACTACATGCACTTTGCACTATGTGTATCCAGTCTACAATGTCTATATCGGTGTCCTGTCTGTCCTGTCTTGCACCGTGGACCAGGAGGAACAATATTACATTCCACTGGATACTTCTTTATGGCTGGAATGACAAATAAATGTGAACTTGAACTTGAGTTTAGTCAGTAAGACTAGCATTCTTCCACCTCCTGTGTCTGCCAACCTGTCTTTGTACAATACTAAAAATAATGAGAAAATACTATGATTCAGTCCTTAATTGATTTCCTTGAACAGCATTTGCACTGTCATAATTATAGTATTTGCTCATTAATCTGGGCATTTCCCCTCCTTTTTTGGTCTTTTTCCTTCATCTCGCACATTTGCAAAACAACAAAGCCCTTCAATAACGTGCTTGATGTTTTTCACTGAACCACAGAGATGATTAGTTACAACACTACCCAAAATGAAACCCTTGGAAAAAATCCATTCTACAACCAAACAGTTGTCCCAGTGCCTGCCGATGAGTGCAAGTCACTAAAAACCATCATGTCTGTATCCAAGCACATGTTTGCTGGCTGGAGGTAAGAACAAACCTGGCAGCTGTACAACTTTTCCTTCTGTATAACTACCTCCCACATTTAGTAACAATAGACCTTTGTCAGTTACACCTACCTCACACGTCCACCTATTATAATATAAAAGATTTACCTCCTGGCAAAATCGTCCCTAATGAATTTGGCCAGGTTTTCATTGTTACACACTTAATAAAGAGGGCATTGTTGTCGGTCTTTTGTGTAATGTATGCTGTTGGCAAACATGCTATAAGCTCTGCTGTCACTACAGTATGTAGAAGGGACACTGTCATTTCATTTGTTTTTCTATGTCTTTAAAAAACGCACAACTCAGTGTCTAGGTACTGTATGTTCAAGGGATAATAGCCTCAAGAGAGTGATCTATGCTATATTTTCCAGGTTGCCTTGTCTTTCTTTAAATTGTATTTCACAGCTTTAAAGGCTTTAGAAAAACAAGTACAGTACATACATTAAAAAAAATTAAAAGAAGGTTGGAACATAACTTACTGTAAGTTTTTGTGATACTCCTTTGATTGAATTTGAACTTGAATTTCATAATTGGCACATCAAATTTCATTTGTAAGAATGTTAGATTTGTTAGAAATATGTAAGAAGGTTAATTCTTGGAGTCTCCTGCATTATTTAATGTTATCCTAAAACCTTAAAGCACAGAGAATGATTGAAATGATTGAAATTGAAACAAACATTTAGAGTGAATCATTTCATAGCCCACACCTAACACTTCCTCAGACTTGGTGAATACTGGCATGTGCCAGTGTTTTTCAGTCACAGCTCCTTTGAACTGAGAGTGGGTTCTGCACCCTCACAGGGAAGTGGTGTGATTTGCAGACACTTTGCATTGGAACCTTGTCTTATGAGTCACTGCAGTGATGAGAGCAGAACTGCTAGATCTAGGAATGGGCATTGCTGCATACCGACCTTGCTGGTGAAGTGTGCACTGTTATCCAGCATGTTGACCATGGCCTCTGAGATCCTGGTGTGGATGGAACCGATGACAACCTCCACGCTGGACGGTCCATTGAAACGGTCAGCCACCTGGAGCATGGACTCTGGAGAGGGCGGAGAGAGGGGTTACAGCCTTGGTGTGGGGAGAGGGGGGTGACACTTACAACATAATAAGTTAATATCTGGGCATTGAGGGCACTTTTCTTGGTGTCCATTTTCTGAAAGGAAAATCAGAAAACAACAAGAAAGGAAGAGTGGGAGTAGAAATTCTTACTGTTTTTATTGCTATTGTAGCTTAATTGTTCTCTATACAATATAAACAATAAAGACAACCTAGGAAGCAGGAGAAAACAAATGTACAGACACTTTAATAAGCAAAATATTCAGAAGGGTCATATCTACTTTTACAGTATGTCTGTGCAGATAACTGAGCTCCACTCACCAATGAGGTTCCTCCACTCAGTGTCCAGGTCTGCTTGGTTGGCAAGGCAGCCCTTCATGACATTCCTGCAGTAGTTGATGCACGGCTTCACGGAAGGCATTCCTCTGCAGTGCGGACAGTACATCAGCTTCATGAGGGCACGGGTGCACTCAGGGCTGAGTGGGACCTGCAGAATACAACACGACTTCAATTCACAGCAAATTGTTATGATTGCGATTATAGTTTTGTGTCTTGTTTTATTATTGTGTGTTTTTTGTACCAGTGGCCTTTGCCCATCACCTTATTGTGGAAACAAGAGGCATGTCACATTCCCAGTAAGCTCTGTGTGTGCAGGTCGCCCCTACCCAGAGGAATTTATGTTACAGTCAGCTCCTGGCTCGATTTCGTCCTTTGTGGCCCATATGACTTATGGAATGTATTCTGTTGATCTTGTTAACTGGTATCTGCAGGGTACTAATGGTTTATAATGTCACCAAGCTTTGCTCATTGCTAAAGATGTCTAAGAAATTAAATTGCCATCCTCCACCTCCATCCCTAACACCATCAGCCTGTTTAATTTAATGTTCAAGAGCATCTCTTAAAACTCATTTTTCCTTTCATCCATTATGAAAAAGCTGCTTGTTCCTCATAAGAGTAAAATCTATTTTATTGCCGACATACAGTATAGTAGAAAACGTCTTTTGCCTCACTGAGACAACAATAAAAATTGTGTAATGCAGAGTACATAAAACACCAGTGGATTTTACAAGATGTGTACAATCAATGCAATATAAATAACAATGGAATACAGTACACAAAACATAAGATTCAGTGTGACATACATATAATGTATATATACTGTCAATTAAGTACTCTGAAGTGGTTCATTCATCAGATTTTGAAAGATTAATGGCACTCGGAACGAATGATTTATTAAAAATGTGATATTTTGTAGTCTTTGGTACTCTAAAATGTTGAGCAGATGGTACTTTATGAAATAGGGATTGTAAGGGGTGTGAGGCATAATTTACTATTAGAATTTTTTTTCCTGTAAAGACTCAGAGTATACATGCGGTTCAGCTGGTTCTTTTTCTGACCAATAACTTTGCTGCCTACAGTATAGGTTATAATGCTTGAGAACTTGGCTCTACCCCTGACACCAAGATTCCCAAACCTAGTGGAGATGTTTCAAGAGAGCAAACTCTCTACCAGGCATGTGTAGGCCAACTCTAGGATGTGTAAGGTTAAGGAATAAGTCCATTCTTAAAAAATCTTATTATAGTTTTAATTATAATTATGACAATTCTCAGAAACACTCTACCAGGAGTTTAAAATATTTTGGATTAAATGTTTTGTGCTTAAGTAAGTTTACACCAGGTAAGTTATTTTTTGCATTTCATTTCCCAACACAGTGGTCGAAGAACAGTATTCTCACAGAGTATCCCATTCTGCTGGCTTAAATAATTCAAATTACAACATCAATATTCTTCATTGTCTACATTTTAAATTGTAGGCCTTACAAATGGGAATGACACTCTCAATCATCACAAAGAGTATGACTGAAATCAGACATTCAGGACCTTGGACAGAGTCCTGAGAACAACCTGTACATTGCAGAGCTGTATCTTATCAAACTGTTTAAAATGACATTGTAAAGCAAATTCCCATCACACATACAGACACGTTTTTCTGTTTAGCACATACAGACTCACCGTTATTATTACTTAATATTATATAATAATATAATAAGATAATAGAAAGCATTATCTACTTTCACACCTTTATTGACAGTATCTTGTTCTTCTCTTCTCTTTTTCAGCCATCACATGTACCTTTCTGCGAATCAGTTAATTTTACAATGCGGTCGATCCCAAGTGTTTCTCAATATTCAAGAACACAGAAAATGGATTGTGATATAACAGCACTTTGGAGCTTCTCCAGCATTACAGACAAGTGTTACATGTGGGCACAAAGCTAATGATAACAAATTGCTGGATATCTTGCTGAGCATTGACACCCATAAGTGCTACTGCTTTCAAGTGTCTTGCACACAGATTTCAACTTTGTACTCCTGCCTGTGGAGCAATTATAAAGCTTCTCCGTTATTTACCACATTGTCGAACAGGCAGTGTAAAGAGGCAACTCCATGCCATTGGATGTTTTCTAGGATCCAAGTGGAATGCCTCCCCTTTTCTATTTCTTGTTCCCAGCAAATTCAACACTGCATCTCATGATACACAGCAGCAGTTTTGAAATATTTCCATTGGGAAAGATCTGCATACAAAAGTTTGGATTTCCAGAGATGCATCTCAATACTATTCTCAAATCCCTTAACAGCGACATGTCAGTGTGAAACCCTGTAAAGAGTCAGAGGAAAATGTGCTGAAGGCATATAAAACAGGAGCTATTTTTTTCTCCCTGATGTTCATGAGATTGTGTTTACTGTAGTATACAGTATATACACCGGTGATAAGTTGTAGTTTTTCTAGCATTTACTGATGAAATAATTAATGCATTCAAACATAATTCACAAATGACTAATGCCTAGGGTCCACTATATACAAGAATTCTTATTATGTTGAATTCAGTGCAATAAAAGAACTATTACCCTGTGCTTTAACCATAGAAATGGGTTAATGCAATCAAATACTGACATCATGTCAGATATAATCAAATAATTTGTATGTATATTCTTAATCTCCAAAATCAAATTGATATTTTAACATTAACATCTACTGCTAATTGCTGCAATGTCACTGGTATGTTATTGGTGTATGCTGGTAAGTTGAGAATAGAACACAGAATACAGTATGTAATAACTGCAATCAGTCACTATGGTGTTCCAATAAAGCTGTAAAACAAGAGTTAAATATTATGAAGCTATAAACATTATCCCAGGATTTCTCCCAAACCGGCATGGTGTGCCTTTCATTTCTCTCAGCTCTATTATTCCTCCGACCAGAGATTTTTGTTTTAATAGAGAGATTCTAAATGGACAAATTAAGCCACATCAAAGTGGCAAGGCATCTGTGACTCATTAAACTCCAGCGCACAGCCCAGAGCCTGGAGGCAAGCTTTTTACAAAGGGGAATAAAACACTTATCACCATTTTTCCCTGTAAAACCCATAAATCCACTGCCACAGCTCCTTTGCACAGAACTGTCGGCAAGCAGAGCTCCCTGTGCATCCAGCCAAGCGATCAGTCCACTGAGACGGGCAAACATCATCCTACCAGACAAACAGACATGGCTGGGCTCGCAGCCACCTGACCTACAGACAGGAGCCGCAACGTCTAGGACAGTCAGATATGGTGTGAAACGTGAAAAGCTTAGAAAATTAATGAGCTTGAGGACAAGGCAAGTATTCAGAAACTCGCATGAATTTTATTCACTATAAATTAAGCTCTTAAAAAGCAACACACTTAGTGTTCTGCATTAAAGCAACATTTTTTCCCACAAATCCAGCTAAACTTGAAATATTCTGACTGTAGCAGATTAAGTCTGACATTCTTGTTATATGGCACAACACACAATGCATTCCCATCTGCTATATAGCTATTATAGGAAACCCTATAATGTTATTTCAATAATTAATTTAGCATTACTGCTTACATGGCTTTTACCACCAATTGTATTCTTTTAAATATCATCTGTGCATTTTATAATATAGCATGTTGTAATGGTTCAAGAAATGAATGCTATATTCAAGTTCTTCATATTGTTCTTTAATAGAATATTACTTTCCCTGTACAAAAGTAATCGGGAAAAATAGTCCTGTCCTCCTGGTACCTCCACAACTGCTAGCTACAGTACAGAATGATTGTAGCCATGAGTTTTTTTTTGTGTGTGTGTATAATCAAGTGCAGTGTTTATACTGATCACAAGTATGGGCCTATAATATTCTTAGCTTAAACAAATAAAACAGTGGGTAACGGTGAAAATCTGACAGAGGTCAGAAAAGAGATTAACCTGGCCTCCAAATAAAGGGGTGTGAAATGCATTGCATTAGACATATCAACACTGCTCGTGAAGGGGTGCTTTAAACTCTCAGATATACAGGAAGGATAGAAGTTACCCTTTCCACTGAGGAAATATTCCTGCAGAGAAAGACAATCACATGACTCTGGCGCACCTGCTGCACATGTGAGATTGCGGTCTTATGTTTATTAAACATTAATAAATAAATAGCAGATCAAGGTGCAAAGTCTGAGATTGTTCTATAAATTGCAGTGGGTATAATGACCCAATGTGCAACCAGGTGGAACATCATCAAGTAATATCTGCTGCTGGCTCAGATTAACACAAATTGCCTGCTTGCTTGCAGCTCCATGCTGCCTGTTTTTCTGTTAATTAAAGGACTGTGGAGAATGTGCCTCGGCACTGAAATGACACCAATGTCTATTTTTCCTTCCGAGTTTCTTTTACAGGGCAAAAAGACAGAGAAAGAAGGTTTTGTCTTTCAGTCGGTCCCTTTTGGTGTGAACATAGGTTTTCATTCTTTGCTGCCCTTTTGTTTTGGAATTGTGGTTTTTGTGGGTGGGGGGAGGGGATAGAAGAAGGTCACCCCAAAGGCTTGGGAAGAAACAAACACCCACTTTCTTTCACGCTTTCTGCAATTAGTGAAAAATATTGCCTTTTTTTTGCCCTGCTTTGTTCACTTTCTTCAGACTTCCAGCCTCTAAAGCTGAAATATTTTGTGTGTGCCCTACTTTTTTTCATTCAATGCTTGGGAATGTAGCGTTCTTGAACGGTAGCAAACAATGGCAATGAGTACAGTCAGGCATGGAGCCAGCAGCCACAGTGAGAGCTTTCTCTCCCAGCTTTATAGGAACACCATGTAATTCTCAGCTGAACAACACATCAGAGATCACCATCAAACCCATTTTCTTTGTTTTACAAAAAATAATTAGCCTGGTTTGTGAAAGTAGTAGGGCATTGTTTTTACAGGATTACACAGTATTATGTCTGGATGAATGGTCTGAAGAATGACTGAATAATTCAGAGATTTATAAGTGCCAAAAAAGGAGTTCATACTTTACTATGGTTCTGATTTAATTTAAAATGCTTTCCATTTGAATTCATATAAAAGAAATAAAAAAAGTTTATTCCAAATGTATATTCCTTCACAAACCATTAATCAGAGAGCTTAAGCCACAAACCATATTTAAAAACCAATAAACAATCTTTAAAACAGGGAAGAGCAAAGCTTACTAATGGCTGGCAAAGAGCGTTTCGTCTTATTTCTGGTTCAAAACACCACTCCCCGTAACAACTGATTACAACTGTATGTGGTGAGGACACTTAGTCATTTCGCAATTAGCAGGATATAATTAAGAATTAGAGTGACATAAAAATACAATCAATTACAGATAAAGGGATAGAGTGTGGAGAATTCAGACCATCCACACGGCCCGGGGTAGCATACCAGCCCTGGCTCATAAATCTTTACAACAACAGAAATAAAAGAAGGAGGCAAAGCAATAAGCTTCCTATTATGCTTCACAACATGCGCGATGAAGGAAGCTTATTAAGACCGAGGGGGAGACCCAGACTGAGTTAAATGCCAGACGGTGCACATGGGAGCTGTACATCAGGCTGTTAAACCAAATTGCAATTTACATCCTCAATGTTATTCTCCCCCTGCCGAGTCAATCAGACAGCAAGCAGGCTGTTAAGGCTGAAGAAAGAGAGCAGAGCCTCCTGGACCGTGCTCATTACTCCACCCAGCTCCTGCAGGTACACTATGTGGACAATTTTATTTTCTTAAATAACACCAACTGCGCCTCGTCATCTGTCAGTCCACACACCAGGAGTTCATCTGAGGGAAGCACTGGGAGGGCTGTGCTTTCAAGATTTTCATGTTCAATTGCACATTCTTGGCCAATGAGTTTGGCTATACGTTTTCGTGGCACTGGGTCTATAAAATGTGGCTTTTGTTTAGACGTGTGGATCTGTGCCTTCCCTTTAGAGTACCCTTTCCTCCTAAATCGCTTATTTTCTCCCACCGGAGGAAATCATATTGATTTTAGCTTAAATGATCACAATTCCAAACGTTTATACAAAAAAAACAACAGACTTTCTATCTTGATTATATAGAGCATTACTTCTGAGGATAAAAAAGCTAATCGAATCACTTGAATGTTTTTTTTGCTACAATTAAATGCAAGGACTGTTGGGCCACTGGTGGAAATCAAATTTACTGTACTCCTAAGAGCACCTTGAAGATCCATCTCCACACAGCTCCTAGTACACTATAGTATTTTAATATTAACCAGAAAGGCAGCTAGAGCCAGCAAAATACAGAACATAAATTGACTACGAAGGCAAATAAAGTACACGAAGGGAACCCTGCAGCTAATGGAGAAGATGCTAACCGCTATACAGAGCACATACTTCAGAAAACACTTCTAGCCAGCAGCATAGAACGTGACTGCAGAACTGAAGAACTCAGCATCCATAGATGCCAAGAAAATACGGTATCAGTGACTGACCTTGAGGCACCTGCATTTTAGCTAAAAAATGACCCCCTTTTCCTGCTTTGCCTAATAAAGGCAACATTATATGTATATGTTGTTGCCCATATACAGTAAGTCACAATACTGTCAAGTACAGTAAAACAAATGGTGCTTTCCATACTTACTTTCTGAAGTCTTATATTGAGAGCTTAACCATTGATAACAGCTACAGTGCTTGTAATGCATGCTTAGGAGTCTACATTAATGTTGGTGCGTCTGCTCTCCCATTTCGTACAGTACATAAAATATTTTGCACAGAAAAGTACTATTAAGTGGTTTTTATTACTGTATGTTGTCCAGATCGTGCAGTTAGGGGAAGCCAGGAAATGAACAACAGGATGCAAACAATAAAAAAGACAGCCTGGTATAAAGTTTTTTTAATGGAACGCCCTGTCATCTGCCATTAGAATGTGACCCTTTTTATTTTTATAAATCTAAACATTTTCATTAGATTTATTAAGTTTACAATTTCACATTTTAGGCTCCATTTGTATTAGAATGGAACACCTACAAACAAGATGTTTGTATACCACACATTGATAACCTTAGTGTCCTCTGGTGTGTTTGTGTCTGTCCATGGAAATGTATTCTTTTGGATAAGTAACAAAATCCAATTCAATTTAAAAAGTAGGCTGATCAAAGAGGCCAGCAAACATTATCATCAAACCTGTATATTGTTTTAATCTAACAAGATACAAGACATTATTACAACTCTCATTATGGACAGCATTTCCTGCTGTTAATGTTTCTGTTCTTTTTACCAATGTGACAAATAATGGACAAATGTTTGTTTTTACCGATTTAAGGTATCCTTTAACTTCACTGAGCCCGATAAAAATACACATTAGAAACACTCACACTAAAAGCATCTGCTGCTCACACTGGGAATAATCCTAGTGTCACCGATAGCACTTCTGTAATGTGCATAAATGCAATGAACACCATCTCCTAAAATGCCAAGTAAGTCTACCTTTAGAATTCGCTTTCCTTTCTCCCCATCAGCATTTCAATTAAGATCTATAGTATGTTTTTTATAATTGATTCATTCCAAGGTCTGAGCTGCCTCTGGGCAAATTTCCTTGAGTTCACAGCAGGAAGGGCCAGAACGTTCTTCACAGCACAATGACATTAACTGCAGTTGCATCTGTTGATTGCTTTGCCCTATAGCTGTGGTTTATGTTTGCAACTGTTCATTTTAGAGTGCATCGATTCCATCTTTTACTGCTTACTGCTTAATAGTGCTTGTATGCCTGTGTTCTTTCTTATTTTTGTTCTTGCATTGCTAAAATGATTTTTTTTATTCATTAAAAAATACAGATAAAAACAGCTGAAGTATATATATCTCTAAAAATAATGATATAATGTTAATTATATCTCTGTTGAGCCCCATTTACGGTTAATGTGTCTCAGGTAACATTAGTAACATCCATAATTAGCTAAATTAGTTTAAGGTACCAAGGTATGCGATGCCAGGCTTATAAAAAACACAGCTCAAACATAATGTTTTATGGGGGGTGGTATTATATCCAATTTATGAGAAATACCAAATAAAGCTCAGAATTTTAAAGGGAGGACAGGTAGCCCAATTGAGGCAGTAAAGACAGCACTTAATGAACATGTTCAAGTGCTCTAGAAGTTGGAATCTGTTAACGCAATTTAAAAATATTCTAACAGTGCTCCACAAGGCTAATGAAGTAAGGTACATCAAAGTCATTAGGCTTCAGAGTGATATTCTTTATTCAGATCGCCTTTCCTGGTTTTTTTTAAACATCTGATGTAGATGATAAGGGACTATTAATATTTCATGTTGGACTCTCTCTTGTCCTGTAGATACAGAGCCAATTCATCCTTGAATTCAACTGATGAAGCAATTTCTCAGTTCTCCACCTGATCTGCTGTGCAGTGGGGCAGCTGGTGCATAATGTCTGCCACAAGTCACCCAGGAGTGTGCTGCATTTCAGCTGTGGATGAAGCAGGACCCTTCATATACTGTATTCAAAGCAATTTGAGAACCTCAGGGATGAAAATCATTATACAGAATGAATATAATAATAACTTGTCTCATTATTACATTATATTAATAAAGGACAAGATAAAATGTCTTCACAAATAATTCATTAGAATTCATTTTAGGGGAGTAAGTCATATTACAGATGGCCTATTCTATTTACTTTAAGGCTGTGATTCTCATACTTGGACCTCCTGCCAAAAAAGCCTCCTAGTGTCACCCACTTAAACTTACATTACTGAAGCAGGATTTTTAATATGGTACTCTCATGTGAATGGAAATGGTAATTAGTGCAGTAAAATAGGTGCTCAGGAACTTATGGACAAACCAAACCTGGTTTTTCTTGTACTTTTCAATGTTTAAGTGTTCTTATTTTGCTTTAGTTTCTATATTCTGCAGAGAGACAGATGTTGTGTCACCAAAGCCTGCATCTGAAATGCAGAAGTGGGAGTAACATGATGACAGCACTGTACTAAAAAGTTCTCAAGCAAGATTTAAGAAACTTCTAATTGAAAGCATACTGTATAAAACATTCATTTTCAGCATTAGTGAGAATTTAAATGTTTCCATCATCATGCTATCTCCGCATGACAAAATGAGGAAAAAAAATTATCCGACAGATGTTGGTGCCAGGTAAATCCGAAAAAGACTGCCGTTTCAGATAACAACAGCTCCTGGTACAGTGTTTCATGTCTCTTTTTTTCACATCTGTCAGAAACCTCAAGTGATTTAGATTGTCATTTATACCAGCATTTGAATGCATCTAATTTAGCAAAATTTCATTGAATCTGTTTTTTATAGAAGCCTCATAACTACACTTAAATAGTACTATTAATGATTAAATAACCATTTACAACAGGTAAGTATAATTACCTTAACGTCAGTCTTAAGTAGAACCTTAACTCTAACACACGCTATGACCTCTGCAGAAACAACTTTTATGTATTGTTAGGAAGACTATTGTCCCTGTTACATCTTCTGAAGCAACAGTTATAAATGTCAGTGAATGTTGTTACAGCGCCTTGTGCAGCCTTCATTATAAGAAGATATATAAGACCATATTCCAATAGAACATGACCCATAATTATAATGACAATAAAGGATGATAACGTGTGTAGTTGGCTGTGCCGAGTGCATGTCTGACCCATGGCAATGCTGAATTTAGACGGGACAGAGGGACACAAAAGGAAACAGTGGAGATGAGCTTGTCACTGAAAGAGCCAGATCCAGTACCTGGGAGACCTTGCGCACCACCTCACTGCTGACCCCCAGGCCCTGGACGAAGGAGCGGGCAGCGATGAAGGCGCGCGTGGCCTTCAGCTTCAGCTCGCGGGGCACGTCGCCGAACGGCCGCAGCGTCTCCGTCTGCTTCACGGCGCACTCCAGGTACTCGTCACCGAAGACGTACTGGGGGTTCTGGGCCTTGAAGAGCCTCTCCAGGAGCCGCACCCAGAACTCGTTGAGCACCTCCTCCAGGTTGATGTTGGAGCCGCGGTAGTAGCGCCGCAGCTCGGCATACAGGTCCTTGAAGAGGCGGGCGTTCTGCGTGTACAGCTCCCCGTACACTGCTGGAAAAGAGTCCTGCAGAGAGCGCTCTGACTGGTTCAGCAAATCCAGGAAGTATCCTGCAGGGAGATGAAAAGGAAGACAATGAGCAAAAAGGCAAAAACGAACATTTCTGATAACACATTAATAAGGATGATGAATCTGTAACAGTTAACAAGCAATGCATATAATAATAATAACGACCTGTAACTGCAAGAGATGTATTAGTTACCATTCTTTTCTATAAATTAATACCTGAGCCCCACAATGACTTTTAACATTCTGCATGCCAAAAAACTTTTTTCTACAAACAATGGTTTGACTGATCTAGTCAGTATGCTTTTGCAACATGACGTCAACATTGTTTATTAAACTGGACTATTAACACTTAGCACATCATTTTTCAAACATTAAAAGTTACAGGCAAAGTAAATTGTACAAATCAGTAATACATGACCCATAATTTTTATTTTTGTCTACAAGGTCTAGTAATGGAGGCAATATTTACATTTGGTTGTGATTTTCCTTCTGTGCAGACAAGAGAAAACCATCCATGTTGCCCCAGGAACTGACCATTAATAACACAGTGCGTATGACTTAGACGACTGTCATATGACAGTCACCCGTCATCATTCCCACAATGCCCTGCAGCATGACTCAGCTTTGACCACGCAAAGTCTGGGGCCAGTTAGTTTTAAACCCATTGTTCAGTGTATTTTGGGCCAGTATTTCTACCCTGGTTCATCCATTGCTCTCTCTAACAAACGTGTTAGCAGTTGTGCATGTTGGTGATGGAGAAGGGTTACAATACGTACAGTATCTACATAATTGCTTATACTGCAATGAGTTAAGTAACATCAAGTCAAACATGTTTAGAAACTCTGATTCATCATGGAAAAATGGAACTGCACTAGCATAAAATAAAATTATATCATTTCAAAGCTTTAAAGGAAACCCTGGAGGAAGAATAGCCATATTTTCCTGTAAGGAGCAAGGAGGAACATATTTTATAAATGATGAATTTATAAAAAATGTAAATTATTATAATTATTATATAAGTATATCAAATGAATATAATGCAATTACATGAAACTGTAAATGTATACATTATGCAAAACCAATGTAGGCAATTCTAGTAAATAATTAAAACAGATTTCTACATCCATGAGATTTTGTGGATGCTGCTTTGCTAATCTATGGATTCAAATGCTCACAGAACATGCTCACGCTTGCTCACACAAAGGATGCTTTAAGCCAATACGAGCACAACGAAGAAAAAACAAATGACGCAGAAGCTAGTCATGAAGCATGACCCTGCAATCTGTTGGTCTTTTACTGTATGCTTCATTTTCTTGGAAGAAGAAAAAAGGAGCACAGTACTCTGACCTCTTTAGTGTATGAAAAACATCTGACCTTCTCATCACAGACTTGAAGTCTCATAATCCTTTCCTTGTATAAGACCTTGTTTGCTTTTAGATACATTATCTTTGTCTAGATGGACACCTTGAGAAAGCCAAAATTCTTTCATTTACAGGGTGGTTAGGTAATCCTGATATTTCTTCCGACTAGTAAAGTTAACCCCAGCGGTTTCAATTATGCAACATGTTAGTATTACTGTATATGATTAATATAACCTACTCTTAAACCGTACGGCCATATCTGCTCCAGTTTATCTCTGCCTGTAATCTTTAAAACATTGATGTGTTGCATTCTTTTAAAAGCACCCTCACGTCACAATGTACAGCACTAACATATATATGTAGCAGATAATGGCATTGGGACCAAACTCATCAACAATTCATGTGGCTACGACAGCAATCAAGCCTCAGGGAACATTTGCTTTTATAATATAAATTTGGTGAAATAAAGGTTATAATTTGAACATTTGAATAGTAACTAATTTCTAATTTTGAGGACTATTCCACTGAAAATGAGTATCATTCTAATACAAAGTGTTAATTTGTATAAATAACAATTCTTGGTGTCATTCCACATGAACCCACTACAAGTCGCTGATCTTTAACTTTTTTAAGCCTTTTTAATCACTTTCTGTAGGCATTATCATGCTTTCAGTGCATTCCATTATTTTTAGGAACAAGTAAAAGGTTTATTCCATGCTGAAAAAAAGAAGAAAGAGAACACAACGTTTCAGCTGTGGAGCCCTCTTCAGGTGTGAGGAAGGCTCACACCTGAAGCCTTCAGGTGGAGCCTTCTTCACACCTGAAGAAGGCTCCACGGCCGAAACGTTGTGTTCTCTTTCTGCTTTTTTTCAGCATGGAATAAACCTATTACTTGTTCCTTTGCAGCCTACGCATGCTGACGCAGCTACCCACCTGAACTACTTCCATTATTTTTAGTTTTTTATCTTGAAATTAAAGTTGCTTTCACGACATCCCAATGACTGTCTGTCACAAGCAAGGGAATAATTTTTACTTCTATGATGTGTTAGGACAAAGAAAATGTAATTAAAACGAAATGAGAAGATCACCTACAGGTATATAAAAAAGTATTCTATGAGATTGATACTATGGATGTAGAAAGCACAGTACTTGCTTAACTAACTTAGCAGTAATGGATACAAAACATATCACAATGCACACAGAGAAGACTACAACGGAACCTCATACAAGAATTAAAAATCCTTATATTTAACCCTATGGACTTATTCAAAATCAACTGTACAATATGAAAAAGAAGACGCAAAAGAAACTACAACGAAGTGCTTTAAAAACTAAGAAAAGGAAACTTAAAAGAAATCTTTTTAATGCTTAGGATTGTGGGCAGCTGGTTAGATTGTTCAGATATGTTGCTAAGGCTGATACCATGTCTTCTTTGAAGAACAGCTGGCTGAGATCTTTGAACCACTTACTGCAGCTACTAAAAGCTAAGCAAGTTTGACAGGCACATGGTCTCCTCCCATTTCCAAGCATCCATAGGTTTTTATATTTCAGCTTTGGGGTGTATTTATTGCATTTGACTCAGCTATTATGACAAAAGAGCCCTGACCCTACTTCTCTATACAACATGTATAATTTTAAAACTTTTAATTTAAAAACTTGAATAGATTTTTTTTTTACTCAAATAGTCTCCAAAGATATATGTAAGACAAGCAGTATTTACATTCTGTATAGCAGCAAACTCTTTCATGTGCTATGTAACATCTAAGTTTATTGTGATCTTTCAGCACTTTACAGGATGACCACTTGTTTTTACTATAAAAAAAGTGTCAGTTACACTAAATATGATATCTCAAGACTTCAGTTTCACACTCAGAGTTGTATTTCCAGCAAGAGGAAAGATTCTCATGATAAAGCCTGACTGTGTTCAGTGTCAATCAACACAGTACATCATGCTCTGCCTATGACTCTGGATCAACCACACAACACTAACGATTACCTTGTCATTTTTTAAGTGTGAAATTCATTCAGATGTGACAGACTTCATTGGAAAAGCCTGACAGATTGAGAAGGACCTTGATGACACACTCATTGGTTTCAGTACTGATACTACAATTCTGAAAGCCTAGAGTTTCCTACAGTAATTGGCTATGGCCCTGCAGTTGTTAAAGTGGGCAAAGGCAGGAGTAGAAAAATGTTAACTTCTCAAGTCTGGTCAAAGAGTGGATTAGTTAAAAAGTGGTGCACGTCAGAAGGATTTTTATACGGTTAAATAGCTTGATGGAAACTGAATTCCGAGCTCAATATCACATGCTAGACACCATCTGTACATACGCAGGAACAGTGTAGGGACTAGGACAGGAATAAACATAAGACCCACAGAAACACAGACAGCTCCTTAATATCCTTCTCTAAAAGTACTACGGAACACCATAGCTATCTTAAAAACAAAAATAAACTTTCAATTCATGACGCATTTCCTTGAACATTTAATTTGTACTACTACAATGATGGTGAATCACTCAACTCTGTAATATATTCTTTTTTTCTGCTACTATTTGTAAGTACAAAGTGCCTAGGTTTTTGCAAGAAATCTGCAAGGCAGCTTTTAGAATTTGTCCCAGGTTCATTGAAAAAAGTCTGTATTTTAGATGCCTAATTGATTTAGGTTATTAAAATACAGCACAGGATACTTAAAAGGCTTAATAATGTATTTTTGTTTAGATTAACAATCAGGCAGTGTGTGTACTGGTAGTTATAAGTGCAATGCGAGGAAGTTTCTTTGTAATGGAAGAATAGCTTAGTGAGTGACTATTATTAAACAGTATGTGTGCATTGGAGGAGGCAATGACCTTTACAAACCCATGTGTTTTTCAGTGCTTTGTCTTGTTCAGAGGTATTAGTGCCTGCAGAGCACGTTAATTTTGAGTCAAAGTAAAAAGACTTATAAAGGTTAAATCTACAGTATATATCAGAAAATACAGTAGGTACATGGTGTTACTTGATCCAAAGAAAATTACGTATGCAACTTGAATTTCATGAATGGTCCACATTATCTAGGCTTTACTTGGGTTGAAATCACCTGATCAAGTCTACACATATCGCTCTTTTCCTTCTTGCTCCATGAACCACATCACAACATGGGCTATACTATTGCGCCACAGAGAATTACACCTCAGGCACTTTGCTCTTCCCTATCAGAGACAACACGTTGCAGAGACTGAGGCATGGTACTGTATGTGAAATCACCTTCACCCAGTCTTTATGACTGAGTAACAGTGAACTACAGATGGGATCATGTGTACTGTATGCTACCAGGATAAAGGTTTTACTGTATAGAGAAGATAATAAAGGCTAAGTATATTTCAGGGAAACAGATATTTAAAAAAATGTTTCATGTTAAAACTCTTTTATTACCATGACTAAAAAATGTTTAGCCTTATGAAGTACAGTCTTCAGAGGTTAATCTACTACACTGGACACTAGTCTATCCTTATAAATAACTATTGCACTGCATGCAGCTGTAAAAACTGTAAAATCTGCCAATAAAGAACTGTAGCCCAGCTTGCGTTTGCTGAAGCATAAATCCTGTGTCCTTGTGCATCCTTGATAATGACAAAAGTGGGGTCCGGTGATTTTTTTCCCTTTAATATTATCCCAAAGTAGAGCATGGGCAATTCAACACCGGAAACCTAGAGCAGGGAACTAAAAGTACATTAAAGCTGTAATTAAACGGCAAAGTCAAATCCATCTCTAGAATGCATTAAAGAGAAAAAAAAAAACAATTTAGCGCAATCATGATTTAAACAAACAAGAGGACATACAGTTATCAGGCAGGCAGCGTCTAAGGTTTAACACAACTGTGTGGTTTCTGTGGTGCTGAATGAGGGAAACCCATTTACAAACAGAATGAACATGTAAATTGGTCCTTTGACAAACATTTGGGGATTTCATTCAAAATGTAATGAGGTGTTAGAACATAAGAAAGGTTCCAAATGAGAAGAGGCCATTTGGCACATCATTATGTGTTGTCCAGTTCTGTCCAATTAGAAACAGGTTCCGTATGGTATGATCCAGTTTGGCCTTTGGTTCGCAAGATAAAACTGACCAATCATGACCAAAAGCATCAAAACTGGCAGCTGGAGGACTCACATCTGTGGACTCATAATGTCAACGGATAAAGTGATGGATGAGAGCATCACTTTGATTCATGAATGTTGTACAATGGTTTGCTTCTAATATTCTTTTAACAGAATCACTACATGATATTCCACACATACAGAAGATACAGCACACACACACATACCATGTTATATAATACACTGTGTTGTATAAAGAGATTAATCTGGATTTACAAAAAAAACATCCAAGCTACTGTTTGACCCAGGTTTAACAAATGCCAACTGTACTGGCCACCCTCTAGTGCGAGATACTGTATGTGCAAGGAAACAATTGAAAACATAGTGGTATTGTTTTTAGGCAGATTAAATCTAATTCCTCTGCACAGAATTCACGTGGCCATATACTTTGAACAGAGTCTCAATTACTACTTTCCCTGTTGTGTGGTGACAGTACAAACTTTCTCTCACCAAGTGTTGACACTGTGGCTCTCAGATGTCCTCTTTCTCTTTCTCACTTTCACACCCTGAGATCATCTGTGAAAGTAATGGAACTGAAAACATCCCCTTGCCATGGCAAGCCCTATAGTGATACAGTACATCTACACAAAATCACAATTATAATATGATTTGAGCGCAAACAGAGCATTTCAGCATGTAAAATTTAAATATCTACAAAATGTTGTGTACTGTATGCAACGAAGTGTGCAGAAATTTCACATTCCAACAGTTGGGACCACTGTGGTTTTCAGTAGACACTTAGAAATGGTACCAAGACAAACAATTACTGATATCTGAACTACTTGAATAAACATGTGAATGGAGCTAACAAGGTGCTTATTTCTTTCGAGCTTTTTACCTCTTCTCATAAAAGCCTGGTGCCTGAATGTCTAATGACTTTCTGCAACAGTGAGAGAGGAAAAAGTAATGATTTGATATCTTGATTTATCTTCTCCTTGTTATACTTCACTTGCATTTCAAATGTTTGCCTTTGCCATGTTTACTTTGGCTTTGCCATAAGACGTGACTGGTTTCAGAAGACAATGGTGTTACATACTGTACTAAAGGCCTCATCATCTGCATTGCAGCCAGATGAGGGCGTGCAGTCATATTATCACAGCATGCAAGTTAGCAGAATTGCATGAAACCGCTGAATATAGAACACTGAGTAACATCCAAGTACTCTGTACAAAATAAATTATTGAAGCGAGTCTTGTGAGGAAGGTTTCACTCCCCTAACCTCCCAGAAATAATATAATCAATTCTGAGATAATGTTCCCTTTGTATTAGTCCTCCTAAGAGCTCAGTTTGAAGACGGTGGCAGAAATATCTGGATCCTGCTCATGGGTTTTCAGGAGCAATTGGTTTAGCTACATACCTGTCCAGGGCAACTGGCTACACAAAATGAAAAGTATATCCAGTTAGTTTACATATTTCAATTCACCAGACAAACTGAGGTTAGTGCAGAATATTAATTTCAGTAAAAATGTATTCTTTAGTGCTTGCAAAAAAAATCAATTACAATGTCAATTTTCAAAATGTCAATTTTTGAGAACACATCTTTGGAGAAATAAAAGATAGTTATTCATGGCAAAAACACTAAAAGAGTGGGCCATTATTCCATCCGGATTAATTAACTCTAATGTGTGAAATGAGCCTATTGTGCATAATTTAAAAATGTAAATATTACTGGAAATGTCTCCAGAGACTCTCTCGAGTCATTCACAGTGGCTGTAACAGAGGATCCAAATTCCACAGTTCCAGGACTCAAGCATTTGGATGATGGCTAATAGTCACAAAGGCTTGAGAAGTTAATTCACAAAGCAATGGTAATGCATGTCCTAACCATTCTACAAGTATGGCATTCCAAACCAATGCAACACAAAACAGAAGCTTACTCCCTGAATGCCCCCTGCTGCATCTGAAAAGAGGTATTATCAGGATACTAGCTTGTTCATACTTGTTATTCAGCTCTGACTACTGCTTTCTCTCAAACTCACTGGACTGCATTACACTGCCTGTAATGCCATGTCTCTCTTCAGATGCGTTGCTTTGAAGATACAGCACTGTGAAACCCTAATGAGACATTGTCAATCTCTCCCATACAACAGTGATATTACAACAGCCCTCAACATTAAATGTCTTAAATGCTACACTGTTACAAAGCTGCTATAATTCCTTTGAAATTAGTTTAGGCAGCTGCCCAGAGTATTAGTGTTTACGTTTAAACAAATGCATATATACAGAATGTGTATTCATAAGATCTTAACTGATACTCTGGTATGAACAGATAAACAGAAAATAACTCAATGGAATATTCTCTGTGCTCCCCAGCTCCTACTGTACATTCTGTGTTAAAAGTGGAGTCTGCAAAGGGAGAGCTCACGCATTTGTATCCTGAGACAGCCTCCCTTTCCTCTCAGCTGTGCATGTTACTGAGCCCATCATTTTCACTGACAGATGTGGAAATGTAATGACATTAATGGCAGCATAGCTTGCTGGAGGTACTGTTAATTTGCGGTTAGGCCAGTGATAGACACTCATAGAGAGATAGAGAGATACAAGAGGAGAAAGTGGGCACAGGCAGTGGGGGAAGGGACAGATTTGATTTCAGTAATTATATTTGTTCACTTTGACAAGTGGGACAGATTGAATTAACTAAACGCAGAAGGATTCTGTGGCAGTCACAAAATGGCAATAGTTTTAAATTATTCCGCTGATGCAAGCATGAGCAAGCTGTCTTTTTCACTTAGCTGTAAATGGCTTTACTGCCCAAAAGCAGATGGGAGAAAAAAAATCCAGCTGACCATTGCTAAGGAAAACCTCAAACTGGAGGCGCAGCTCTGGCTGAAGAAAAAGTGATGTGTAAGGAAAGACTATGTAAGCATTAATCTTCAGCAGAAGAGAGACGCATTACCTCTTCTGTCACGGCAACCATTTCTCCTATTAATGATAAAACAATAACACTGTCCTCTTGAAACCTGACAGGATGCTTTCAATGAAACAAATCCCAAAAGGTCTTCTTGTTGAGCCACACAACATGAATTGCCATCACAGCAGAAATTCCTGTTTCTAAATGAATACATCTGAGGAGTGTGGTTTACTGAGTCAATGTGAAAGAATAAAGATATACAAATAAAAATAGCAACAAGATGACTGTGGGTAACAGTCTAAAAATCCATATTCTAAATCCCATGAGTTCACTTCTCCTCCGTGAGCTCTTTCCTAAGTAAAGGGCACAGCGTAATTTGTTGGGGAAGCGTTCACTCCTGTTGTAGCACTGCTGTGTGCCGGGCTGCCAAGGTGAACTACTGAAGCATGCAGGCAGCTATTTATCAAGTTCTCTGGCTTCAGGAGCTCATAGACACAAAGTCCAGCCTTCCGGGTAGCTCCTCAGAGGGGGACCACAGTGTAATCTGTGTTGCAAACAAACCGTGCCATGTTTGCATGTTGTGCCCAGAGGACACACCGATATCTTGGTTGTGATCTGAAACAGCAGAGAAAGACCCGATTCAAAATTACATCCAATTTTTTTTTTTCCCAGCCGCCCATTCACACTTGAGGCTCAAGGCAGCGTAGTGTATTCATCCTCATGACTGAAAAGGTGGCAGAAATTTTGGTAACCCCCGTTTCTGGAATGTAAATACTTTGAGGCAAAGAAGAAAATACATAGAGGTAAATTATATGATGAGAGGAGTTGAGAGCACAGAAAGCGTAAGTTAAAATCTGACTTTCATTTAATGCTTTGACAAGGTTCTGACTTCTGAGCTGTTGTTTACTGACCAATTTCTGTTTATAAATTCCTCAAAGTTGTCTATGCTGATATGCATCACTGAAACTGGATTCAAGCCTATTTAAATCTGTCAAGTACCAGATGAGATCAAAGCCTTTTGTTCAGTTTTTGGATTCAGAAACTTCACCAACAATAACCCATTTTATAATAAGAAGAATTTAATTTTGTATGTTCCCATCTCACATGATGGGCATGTACAATGCTGAATAAAATTACATTTGATAGACTAAGTATATTTTACTATATGTTCTATGTTACAAAATTACATAGATAGACCATCTAACAATATAACAATATAGAGTATTAGAGTATCATGGGATTTTTACAAGTGCTATGTTAAACTGACTTAATTAACTCACTTCATACAGCCACACCAATTTTGCTAATTTCCATCCATTAATGGATATATTACTTCAATGAACAACTACTTTTCAAAAAATTGTAGCAGTCAACTACAATAAATGTTACATTCTGCATGACCCAATCATTCCAGATTAGATCAAAATGCAGTGATATATTCAGACAAACAATAGTCCCTCATTATCGGAGCGGATATGAGGGGAATTTGTGCCATTTTCATTCAGGACAATGCCTCAGTGAATTTTGGATGTGTGTGAACACCTGTGATAACCTGTAGGACAAGCAAGATGGTAAAGCACCAGAAACACACATGCAGTCAATTTAACAGCACAGTTTTCTATTCAGTTGTTATAAAAATAATCTGCAGCTACAGTACCATTATAAGTGACGGAAAGTTTTAAATCTGTTTGACAGACATGTGTTATTGTGAAAATTTATATTTTATCTTTAATTGAACTGACTTCTGTTAAGTTACTTTTCAATGGTTTCAAATGCAGCCCAGGACAACTACTCTAAAGATGCAAATTCAGTATATCTGGTATGAACAGCAGCTCTAGATTACATCTTTGACACATGTTTGCTTTAATGTGGCTTCATAAGTGGGTTTTCTGCACAATGTGCTTTGTCTTGCAACAAACATTTGCTTCATTATTATTTTTGCTGTCACAAAGTAGCCCACCAATGGCAATGAGATTTTTCACGTTATCTAGGACACCATGCATAAAGTATAAGCATAAGTGGACATGTTGCATGTTCTCAGTGCATTGGATTAAAAATGTAAAGGTAAAGAAAGGTCAGTATTACACTATTGGAAATCAAACATAAACAAGGTTATATGATAATACAGTGATCACACATACAGTTTACTGAGCAGATTTCTGAGAAAATATTTCTGTTTGAAAGTAATCTGTCTTTAGTGAAATAAATTGGACCTAAGCACACTGTGAAAAGGCTGCAGACAGGTCCATTAATTTCACTAACAAGAGATTACAAATAAAAAAAGGTGTTCCTTATATTTTATGTACAAATACTTGCAGTATTTAAAAATATATACTGTATATGCATATATAACACACACACACTGAATGCCAAATCTCAAAAAGACATCAAGGCAGCATCCAGATGCCAAGCAAAACACTATTATTCTGGTTGCCACCTGTCAAAAACAAAATACCTTCTGGCTTAAGCACCTGTTTATGGTCCAGCTCATTTCTGAGACACTTAATGTCTCCCTACAGCATCTTTTTTTTTCTCTGATCCCTTTCTGCCCTCTTTCCTTGCTCCCACACCCCCCTCCCACCATCACCACCTCCACCTCCACCTCGTTCCCAGCCCCCTCCCCTTTACCAACCCAGCGCAAACAGCTGTTCTCAGCAGGCACTGGCGGCCAAACCTCACCAAGCGCCCCCAGCAACTGGCATGCGCCCATCACCAATAAAGAGCCGCTTAAATTGAGCTAATTTGTTCCAACTGGGAGAGCATGCACTAGTAAAACAGCTGACAGGAGAGAAATGCAGCTAGATAAAACAGAAAAGAGCATTGTGAGGGAAGAGGAGAGATTGGGGGTGGAGGGGGGGGGGGTGGGTGTTGAAGTTAAAACTCTGGAGCTAGAGAAGTAAAATGGTCCAAGATCTGCTTTGTTGACTTAAGGATGATTATCATCGTGTCTGAGGACTGAGTGATTTTCTAAATCATTATTTAAGCATAAGAGCAAATGATTTGTTTCCAGTATCTTGTACTGTATATAAGGCCTACAGCAGTTCCTGAATTTATAGAACAGTCACTTCAGCTACAAGAAGAAGAAAAAAGGGCAGAGGAGATTAGTGGGAAGCCTGAAAGGGCACCAGGTCATTCTCAGTAGGTGCAAACTAACTCCAGTTGTGGCAAGGTTACAATACCTGCTCTATCATCCCAGCTCAAACATCACGTTTATTTTCAATAAAATCTCAATAAATTTTCAATAAAATTTTCAATGCTTAATCTCCCTTCTATTTCTATTGGTCCAGTTTGGTTTGGTTTCCAGTTGCGTTTTTCTGCATGCTATTTTAGTGTTCTATGCATTTCAACACACTGAAAAGACACATGGTGTATTGTTTTACTGGTACACATGGCTCACCAATTCAAATTATTTACCTAACTGGATCAATTTTTCATTATTTCAGGGTATTACGCCACAACTTCAGTTCTCGAGTGCCTCAGTTGCACAATATTATTGCCTGTCTTTAAAGTTAGCTACACAAAGCCCGGGAAGAAAGTTAGGTTGCAGCAATTAAGACAATCACTGATTCACTGAAGTATCCAAAAGCTCAGCTGGCATAAAAACAAGAAAATTCTGCGGCCCTCTGGGACCAGATTTTAACACAGCTGTCTTAAGCAAAACAGTCTGTAAAGCACAATACCAAAAAGTGTTAGTCAACTGTAAGTAGACATCATTCCATCAGCTTAGGACAGACGGTCCTTTCTTCTCAGGAAACCCTCTCAGGTTTTGCCATCAACCGAATGTCTTTCATAGAATGCCAGTGGGATTCAGGGCTAAATTGACTGCTTAGTCAGGTTAATAGGTCATTAATGCATGGATGGAAACAAGGACAGAACCTCAGCCACAGTAAATCGGATATCTTACATCCATGAAAGGATTAAATGACAGCAGATCGGCTAGCTTTGCCTTTTGGGGTGATTAACTAAAGACAGGGATCCACTTTAGAAGAAACTAAATCCTGTGTAAATCACATCATCTCCACCAGGGCTTCTCCCAATGCACTGTAATTAGAAAACAAAGAGATTTCACATTCCACACGTTCCACAGTAGTTAGTGCAGCTTCTTCTAGCAGCATGGGTGCTATGTAATTAATTTTGGTAACAACTAAAAAACTCAGAAATGCTCCCAAGCCTAATCCATGTCTCAATCCTTTCTGCCACTTTGACAAAATCTCACTGTTTCAGAACACATCTCAACTGCTTCTGCAGAAATCTGGGAAACAACACTACCAGAATTAGTAAAATATTAACGTCTCTAATGTCAGTGTACATTTAATCTTTACACAGGTTAAAACACTTTTGAATCCACAAGAACAGCATCCACACAGATCAATCAGATCTGGTAAGATTTGATAAAATACTGAAGCCTTATGTGAACCACTGTAAGGGGTCAGGTTTCATTATCTATATTTTCCCTACTTCTACTGTATGTATAACATGTCAATACATTTGAATGCATTGTTGAATTCCCTGGACTTCCTACACTTCAACTTTGTGTACAATGACTGCTCCTACAAAAAATAAAGTGTATATATTATATAGAAAATTCATGTATATTTTCATTCCTAATCGCTAATTATGCAACTGTAACTGATTAACATGTTTTTGTACGATGCTATACGCCAGGGATCGGCAATCCTGGAGAGTCCTACTGAATTCTGCTATTCAACCCAGTTAAATTCTGAAGTACTTCAGCAGATCAATCAGTTACTTAATTAAAATGAATTAACAAGCTTTCCACACCTCTAATCATTGACCATTTAGTGCTCCCTATAAAACCTGGAGGAATATAATAATTTAATAAGTCCTGGGTTTATAAGATTAAAGGTCCATGTTTTTTTTATTTGAATACAAGTGTGACACATACATAATCAGAAATATATGTTTGTGTATAGTAAGAATGGTGACTACTCTGGGTAAATGCACATGCTAATTATACTGTATAATAATAACAAAATGATAATGATGGTATTACAACTACAGTAACTGCACTGAATGTTCTGAGTGAACATTGCAAGGATTTTCTGGGACATCTCTATCCACCAGCACTAGATTCCAGAAATGCCATCAACTAAGTAAAGCTCCCTTGATTAAACAAGATGGATAATCCCCATGTAATGATCTAAGAAGAGCCACCAGAGGGATTGATTTTGCACAGTCACGACTACAGCTGCTAACGTGATCGGGAAGCATGGGAAACTGACAAACATGACGACAGCCGATAGAATCATAAAGTGATCATGAAATTATGTCAAAGTCAAAATGTCTGAAATAAATATCATTTCTAAATGTAGTTTCCAAAACTAGAAAGAAAATGTTAGGAGACTGGACGTCACTGCTGCAAAGACTGTGTCTTCAACAGACCTTTCAGCCTGATAAGATGATAAACATATACAGTATTTTAACTGTATGAGAGAATATTCATACCACAGGTTTGTTTGTAAAAGGGAATAAAGTAAGATGAAGCACATGGTATAACTATAAATAAAAATATGTAAATAACCTTTCCCCCTCACAACTTCCCAATCTCAATGATTTAATATTATGATAATATCATAACATTATATAATAACATTACCCAGATCTCTTATTTTTTATATTATTTAACTTTTATAACAGCAAAAATATTCCAACTTTTACTTCAAACCAGAATCTATTAACAGTTTGGAACACAGTATTTTCTACTTTGGTCATCATTTTTGATCCGATGGCCTAGTAAATTCAGTGGCCATTATAAGGGACATTATATACAGTATCTGTCTCATCCATGTAACTCTTTCCAGGAAAATCTAATTCTCTGCGTTCTTCGTGCTGAAGCAGTTCCGTTGAATTAAAGCGTACTCAGAAACTGTGGCAG
This sequence comes from Lepisosteus oculatus, assembly GCF_040954835.1. NCBI lineage: Eukaryota > Metazoa > Chordata > Actinopteri > Semionotiformes > Lepisosteidae > Lepisosteus > Lepisosteus oculatus. The sequence continues at coordinate 10,848,095 of NC_090708.1, read as the reverse complement.
GGAAATAAAAATCAATAAAAAACTATTTCATTTACAATTACCTGAGACCACACGTGGAACCATTACTACAGATTAGATCTTGATTCTGGGTGAACACTGTCCTTAATCAAGTGGATTCTTGGAGCAAAGTTTTCCAATTAGGGTGCAGAGTATGGGAAAGGAAAACTACTGTATAGTGTACCTAAAGTCCCCAAAACAAAATAAAATGAATAAGAGCATCTAGGGGGCTAGGAGATGGCCTAATGAGAATGCACTCACACGATTTACTCATGTGAATACTTTGAAAATATCTTGAACTGAATGAGATAAAAAAGAGTTAAGGAGCAATATCCTCATTGTGAACATTAGGCTATCCACAAGGAACCCCAGAGTTACACAGGGGAAATAAAGAAATGTTGTGCAATAACCTTGGCAAAGACAGAGCCAGACCCACAATGCAAACATATCATTGATGTACAGTATACTTCCAGAACAGATACAACCCAAATTGATCTTTCCAGAATTCCATGGTAATATACTTCATTCATGCCCTCAATGAACCCCTAATCCTTGGACAGAGGTTACATCAGGGAGCTTGTCCATCAAGTATTCGATCTTTGTGTGATAGGCAATGCAGAGCTTAGTTCTAAAAATGCATCATAGAAAAGTAATACCCTACACTTAAATCAGGCCCACACCCATCAACTAAACTGTGCCAGATGTGCACGAGGCCTGTCTGTAGCTGCTCCTGCTTGTGTGACTGTAGTGTTTAACTCAATTCAATTATTAACACATAGGTCAAATGATAATCTCAGGAGTCTCAATGGATTCTCTGCAAACTTCACTGCTTCGGCTGAGAGAACAACTGAATAGGGAGACAAAACCGCAATAACCAAAGGCATATGGTAACAGAGTAGAAGGATGTAGGCATTTTTAAGTGAAAACAGGCAGAAAGCAGGTTTGTGTCCAAGAATGGGCAGCATCAAGAATGAAGAACTATGCAGCTGTGCTTAGCTGACTAGGTTGGCATAGGACCCAGTGGCACATTGGGCTCTGGTTTCCTGCTGGCACAGAAGAAAACAAAATCCTTTATGCTTGGTTTAGTGCTCTGTGCTGCAACATCAACTTGTAATAAGATGCCCAGAAAGGCTAAGCATTGAACAACTGAGATAAAGCCTGTTCTCTTGGGATCAGTACCTTGGAAACCACTGTTAGTTTGGTTCACCTAGTGAGCCGATTGCAGTCTGGATAACAAGACTAAGGCTTGTACTCCTTCAAGAAAAACTAAACTGGATACACGAAAGCTTGCTGCAGTTTAGATAGCAATAAGCACGGAGAAGCACAACTCCAAAATGCCTTCACTTTGTAGCTTCAAAAACTCATAATTAGTATCCACTCGCAGAAATAATGCTGACCACATCTTATAGAAGAAACAAAATCAATAACGTACAGAATTAGTTATCCTGACAACTATAACTGGCATGGCAGCCATTATCTCTCTATATAATATAGAAATCAACCATTACTGTTTAAAAAGCTCCTGTACTTTCCACAGAATTGAACAATTTATTAGAAAAGCAAAGATACTAATGGCAATTTGAAGGGCATTCCAAATCCCAATATTATTGAACATTTTCTTCTAGGTGGCTTGCTCAATGAAGAAATGAGGTTTGCGGTTACCCTTCTCCTTGTAATGTGTCACTTCCGTTAACTGAGTGAGAAGCGCTACAGTACATTGATCCAGGGGTGCTTAATGCTTTTAAAATTCCATAGCAATCTGGATTGTCATTAGGAAGAGATCCAAATGACATCCACAGCCATGGTATGGAATACAAAACAAACAGGAGCAAATGTGAAGACGCAGCTGGGAATGCTCAGGTCTGGCAAGCAAATCCCTCGTTGTTCATGCCTGGGCCAGTCTTCTCTGTGTACCCAACCAGTCCAGTTGCTAGGCTGTTTTTGCTGGATAAATATGACATCACCCGGTGATTTCATCTTGCACCATAAATCATGAAGCCACAGCAGTGGTCTGGGTGAAAACCACAGGGAATGTGCTTGAACCTCCTTTTTCCTTGGTATGGGCTGTCTGATTCACAATTTGGTAAAAAACTAAATTGGCCCGCCTTCAAAAGCTAGGGAGGTACTCAGCAGAGCTTAAATAGCACAGTCTTTTCCATCACATGCTGTCCTCCTTTTGGAATAATTTCAAAGCACACACCAGCCTTTCAAATTTGTTTTAAGCCCGGCTCAGGCAGTCACTTCATGTGTAAATTCTATCAGTTGAGTTAAAATGCATTCACAGAAATTGCATAGAAGAACGGTCATCACACAAAGTCTCTTTTTTTCAAATTCTAACATGCTCTATTTGGATACAGTAGTACCTGCTGAAGAAGAGCCTCTTACCACAATCTTCAAAAACAGTCCCTTAGAATTCTAAGGTGGTATATGCACCAGTTGCTGAACAGAATAATATGGATAAAGTAAAAGCTGATGAATTAAAGTATTCCTTTAATTTTCTTTCTGCGTGGTGTACACTATATGTAATTGTATGTAGGTGGAGAACCTACAGTACGTGAAGAAAACTAAAAAAAACAGATTAGAAACAGATTCTTAAATACAATATTATTTTGGATTAATGCTTATCTTCCTTTAATGCTGTATTCCCTACAGAGACAGGTACTGTATTTATGGACTTCTTTTTTCAGTGGTACAGCAAGAGAGTGATCCCCAGTGACACTTGCTGATTGCCATGATAGGAAATGCAGAAGAGTAACAGAAGTCTATTTTTTACTTTCCAAAAAGCAAGAGAAATTTAAATCAGACTAATATCCACACAGCTTATAAAATTAAAATGAGAAAGAACGACTCTGCTGAACATCTTCAGGTTGACTGCGTTTAGAGGAAAGTATACATTTTTAGCAAAGCGTCAAAACCAAGCATAAAAGGCTTCTATATTTCTCTGTTTCTCCAATACATCTGGGTGAATGCCTGTCTGCCTGCATCTTTTCCCATGGCATGCTCGCTGTCCCTAACACGCACTGACGCAGGACGCCTGCTGATCACCCCGCAGTTGCTCAGGGGTCGGGGAGGGTCAAACGCTCATTTCCCCGGCAGCGCGCCCTGCCTGAGGGAGCCGGTAATCTGATTTCATGCTCCCCTGCCATGGGGGCTTGTGGCAGATTACAGCCTCATTAGTGTCCCGAAATGGGCAGCAGTCCCACCCCTCTCTAGCCAGCATCCCATTGCCGTCACATTTCCTGCCTCTGCTCACTCAAAGATGACATTTCACAGCAAAGACAATGAATCATGCTTTGTCTCATAATGAAAGTCATCCTACTGTTCTATGCACAGTATATAGCATTCCACTGGAATGCCTTGAATTGTCTTGTCACTAACCATCATAAATTGAACAATCAGACTAAATCCAGTATAATTATGTATACCAATACTATGGTGAGCCTTTTGTTATAGAACTCCGTCTATTGGCTCAGCATTAAAAATTATGAATGACTTGCTGTTTCTTTCTGTAATGTTCAATGTTTTCTGTATCACAAGGAAGTCTTGAATTTGAGCACACAATAGATCACAATGATTAACCATGTATTGTATAAGTGTGACATATTCCTGGACATTATATTTTCTTGCTTGTCTTATGTATTAAAAGATACAAAGATTGATTCATTACATATTACAGTATTTACAGAGTTTAGATCAGCTGACAGCAAAATGAGCAAGAATCTGGCACTTGTTACAAAGTCTAGGACAAGTGCCTGCATTTAAGAAGTAAGGGTGCAAATACTCATGTGTCACCACAGTTCCTGCTGAGAACAGAGCTGAAAATTAATGGGGAGTCAAGGATCCAAACAGATAGTCAAAGATAACAGAGCATGGAAAAGCATTTAGCCACCACAGGAAGATGTGACAGCAGCAGGTAAGGTGAAAAAATATAAAACTATTCAAAGCTTGAAGGGCAAAATACATAAGACAAGGAAAATGACTTCCGAAGACCAACACTTCCCCCCCACGCTCTGTAAATTTCTGCAACTGGCGATCAATTGATCACCCAAGGTTTGCAAATTCTGTTCTGTCCTCCTTTTCTTGTTTCTCCTATCCTGGAGTCCTTGCACTGGCTTCCGGTCAAATTCTGTGTAGACTTTAAAATCCTCATGCTCACCTATAAGGCTCTGCATGGCTTGGCACCTTAGTACCTGTCTGAACTATTATCGCCCTACACCCCACCTTGCAACCTTCACTCTTCTAATTCTGCCCTCCTTACTGTCCCCCAAGCCCGTCTACATTCTATAGGTGACAGGGCCTTCTCCTGTTCTGCCCCCAAGCTCTGGAACTCTCTCCCTAAGGATATCAGAAAGTCACCGTCTCTAAACTCCTTCAAATCCAGACTCAAAACCCTCTTCTTCAGGAAAGCCTTTACTTAACTGGTTCCATTCTTTACCCCTCTGCTTTTCTTAGTACCACCATCCACGGTCTCCTCTATATATTGTAATTGTGTTTTATCTTGTGTATTCTTCTTATTTATTATTGTTGTCATCCTGTAAAGTGCTTTAAGAAGCCACCTTTAAAGGCGCTATATAAAATTAAGTTTATGATTATAACTTACGAAGAAAGGGGTCTTGTATAATTATATTACACACTGCAGCTTCCCAAACACATTAACACCCTTTTAATGACTGTAGGCCTCAATTAAATCTTGATATACACACTTACGGTCTAATTATGGCTGCTGCTAATTGCTACAATCAGAGAGCCTCAAAGTCTCTACCCTGGTCCTCCATATTAATGTCTCTGCAAGACCATAATAAACAAGAAAAAATATAATTTATGACTGACTTTGAAAGTTCTTGGTTCAGAGGCCAGTCGCACAGTACAGTAACAGGCCTGGCACTAGCTTATCTTAAATTATTATGGAAGATGACAAAAGGAATTGTTGTAGGTTTTCCTGGCTTAAAGTTTCAATTACATGACCATGTGGTTAATTGATTAGGTTATATTTTGGATCATTATAGGTTTTCTGTGGGTGCACATTTCAACATACAATATGCAGCAAGAAATTAAAGAAAATAAGAAGTCAATAAAATAAATCATGCAAGAATGTAAACCTTATTCTTCAAATATACAGTACAAACCTATCAAATCAAATAACAGAGAACCTGAGAGCTGAGTGGAGCTACAATATAAGACCAGAAAGTACTTTGAACCAAGAGAGCCAGAGCTCATCATAGCTGGGCTACAGCCTGATAGTGGATGACATGTCCTAGCTGCCGGCAACATTTACTGTATAGCTGGATTCAACAAAAATATACAGTTATCAAACTAACTCAAATCCCTTTCACATTGCAAAGTACTAGTAGAAGCCTTCCACAAACCAACATGTTCCTGTTTTACCAGAGCCCGCTAAGAACACAAATCAATAACTTTTCATCAGAAATTACATCTCATTGTAAAAACATGCCACCTTGTATGCCAAAGTTTTAAACAATTTTGACGAATGTACATTTATCAATCTGAATCGTAAGTGACCGTACCAGACTGAAGATTTCATGAATGTTCATCATTGCCACATAAGAATTTCCAGCCTACTGGTTAATGGAAATCTTCAAGGTCTAAGGGCACCAGGCACCAAACCAGTGCCAAACCTGAAAAGTGCAGAAAGCAGTGTGCACCACAGAGCTACAGAGTAACAATTAAGAAATGCCCAAATATTTTTTTCAACCACACCACATGGAAAATATTCATTAGAAAAGTATGCAACCACACATTTCAAAAGCTGTAATTTCAGTTTTTGGATACTTTCTATACAGTTCCCAGTTCATCCTTTGGATTATTTCACTGCTAGTTTTCTCAAGGTCTTCACAAGAACTTCCAGTAGAGATCATTTTGTCCCCTTGTACAAATGAGTGAGCAAGTTTGTTCAATTACCCAACAATGAACATTAAGTGGAAACACTAGTGTTTGAAAGTATGATGTGCATCTGCCCATATAATAACAAAGCATTACTTTATTTAAAGAGACACAGTAAACAAGATACCAAAAAGAACTACTGTAGGTTGCAGAGTACTGTATGTTGAATAAAGTCTTAAACCTTATTAAAGTTTGACTATCTAGAACAGCTAGATAGAACAGAAAAATGTTATTTGTAAACCACTCATTGACTACATAAGCAACTACAGTACCTCTACCATTTTTACATTAATACTTTGGTTTAGTTGTGAATTGATTTAGATGTAAAATGCAGAGAATACAAGATCAGAGGCTATAAACCATTTCTAAGACTTTAAGACTTACGCTTGACTTTTTCCACCCAGTTTCCATTAATTTGAAGTCTTCAATTCTATATTTAAGAATGAACTGCCCAGTACTATCATGCTATATGCTCTTTGGGTAATTATACAGAACAGTGAGGATGTTTGCCAAATGACAAGGGCCTTTTTCATTCTTGCTCTTTAAGGGAAATGTACAACAGGGTAAAAAACACACACAAAGTTAACAAAAATCATCAATACCAGGAATTTCGGGCCATACAATCTCAAAATATGTAGGTCTGTTTAAGTATTCAGTGTCAAAACATGGTGCTTACATGGTCTGACAGAGCTGACATAAGAAGACTGGTCTATAGTATTGTTGCAAAATTATTCTCATCATTCTATTACATATAGTGAAAGAAAGACACACAAAGGGAGCTGTCAGTTAAGAATTGGTTTAAATGAGAAGGCTAACGACAGCCTGTGTGGTGGGGAGCCTCCTGTCAGTAAAAGGAAAATGGACTCCCTTTCTATACCTGGGTTAGTGTGTTGCCAAAGGGCCATGATGTACCATTCACACAGGCTGTCCTTGATTACAATACTTCTCGAAAGAGCACACCCACAAGTGAGCTGTAGGCAGAGTGGCGGAGGGAAATGCCAGGCTGTTCCAAAAAATCTCTCTCTCTTGCAAAAGCGTAGCATGATAAATATGCTTTTTAACTCCATATTTACTCTACTGTTTTATCAATGTTCAGTGCTCTGTGCTGAAGCTTCACCTACCTTAATGTGCTTTATCAGGGCCTACTTTCTGGATCACTGAGTTTTATCTTTATAGTATTCTGTTCAAGCTTTGCACTGTCCGTATGCATTAAGGCTATTAAATACTGTAATTTCAAAAGCAAAAAGCAAAAAATTTTATCTGGAACTCTCTTAGCATCTAAACACAAATGTCCTGAATGGTGTCACCTGAGGAAAACAAAACACACTTTCGCTAGGAAAACAGTCTTATTATTGTTTAAAAAAATTTACTAAGAATTAATAAGTATGTGCTTCCACGTCAGTTCTTTACACAATCTCTTCTTTTTCCAAGCTTGCCTCTCTGCATTAAAATATTACGCAATAACAGTCTTCACTATTGTCACAATTGGCACACAACTCCTCAGCAGACATTTACACAATAGGACTCCCACTGAAAATATATAACAAGTTGACAGTCTGAGCATGAGAACTATACACAATCTCAGGCCTTTTTCTTTTCTTTTTTTACAAAATTAAAGGAAACAGCTTTGAAATTATTAATTTCACCTAAATGTACTGTAGGTATTTATATAGACTACAAAGAAAGTTGTCTTGAAACACAGCATTAAGTAATTCTGTAACTGTACCAGTTTTCCCTTTAAAAAACTCAGTAAATGCAAAAGCAATAAAATAAAACATATAAATAACATTAGCAATGGAAGATAACTCACTGACCTTGGGTGTGGAATTGAATTATGAGCTTCCTCTTTTCCACTGTTGAGTTTTTCCTGGCACTGAGGTGCTTTCCCATCTTCTCAGGATGGCTAGATCCTTTTTCACCAAGAGTATCCTGACTACATGTGTTGAACGAGCCAGATTCATCCTATACTGGCAACACGGCATTTTCAATGATAGACTGTATACTACACGCTGGTGCAGAGGGAGGACAATGTTGGTGGTTGAGTTGGGGGGAGGGGTTAAGAAAGATTTTGCACAACTATGGGAGACAGAAGGATGAGGAGGATAAAAGGAAGAGGCTGGTGCTCATGGGGAAGGTTGATCACTGACACATTGGCAGGCGAAACTTACCATCAAAGCTCTTGTACTGAGTGGTGAGGGAGAGCTGCAGTGAGTGGCCGGCCTCCTTCACTAGTCCCTCGAATTCGCGGCGGCTCAGGGTGGACAAACTCTCCTCCATCTCACTGGTGCAACAGGTGTAGCCCTGGGGGCAGATTCGCAGGTGTTCGCCTGGGAAAATTCAGCACACAGTGGGAAGAGAAAAAAAAAGCTTAGTGCACCACACCAACTGCTTAACCCTTTAGCTACTGTACCTGGAGCTCGATCTATGGATTTAGCGCAATGCTAAAGACATGGGCAAGGTTTCTGGCAGGGACAGTTCTCATAAACACTCAAGAAACATCCCTCAGAGCAGAAAGAGCTATTTATCTGTGGCCAGCCAAAAAGAAAAAAAGGTCACTGTGCCCTTTATACCTTTCCCACTACTTTATTTTTTTACTGACAAGTAGAAAGTCCATGGAATCTAAATGAGAACTATGTATTGCACCGACAGATTAAAAAAGGAAGGACGTCAAATTCATTATGGATTTCACTAAGCACACTAGGGACTATTAGGCTTGAAGTGGAACATGGCGATAATGAGATTACATTTCTCTTTTCTAAGTCTCTAAGCAATAATTACAATATAATAAAGAGGCCTGGCATTTTCATCTCAGACAAGCCCAAGAAGAATTAAACAAACAAGAGAAACATCTCTGCCTTTTTTTTTACTGCTGTTGGAACCAAGGAGTTTAATTTAGCAGCATAATTAAGAAGCAGTAAATAATAATTGAAAAAATCAAAAAGATCAGTGTGCATGTGACAGGGCTTCTATCACTCTCTAAAACTGTGCTGTTCATCTGTAACATCGCAAATCCTAACAAATTTAACATGAACGTGTATAACATTCAAGGAGTTGAAAATTTATAGAGAATTTTAGTTGTTAAAACTTAATGTTTTCAGTTTTTGCGAATATAAAAGAGAAATGACTATCATGAACTGTAAGAATGCATCCATGAATTAAAATGCACATTAGAGGAGGTGGCTGTTTCTTGGTCTATTGCTGAGAAATTCATAGTACTCTAGAGAGGTATTTACCACAGTAGGTTTTCACCTTATTTTTTTAAATGTGTCCAAAGGTTACAAAGGAATTTAACAAATTTAGCTTTGAATGAATAAACCTAAAGCAAAGCTGTATGAATACACAGCAAATAAAGAAAACAATTATCACTATGATCACCATAACACTGCGAGGATACATTTTAATATATGCGGGGAACACTAGAAAATAAAAAAGAAGTGACAATCACTGATCACCATTTGTGATGTTCACTTCTCTTTTATTTTGTAGTGTTCCCCGCATACTTTAAAATGTATCCTCACAGTGTAATTGTAACAGTATCCTCATGCATATATATTTTTTTATTTCAGAGTGGAGCCATGCTTGTAATGCAGAATTTCTAATCATTTCCGCTAAGAGATCTAATTAAGTTATAATAGGTGTCAAGTGACACGTGAAATTCTTAGAGAGAAATTCTATAGATCAGATTTTTTGCCACTTTTGCTGCGTGCAGCACATGGGACCAAACTGTCTAAATGTCATTAAATGTCTTGTCAAAATACATCCTTGCGCTGAACGGTGTGCTGGCGAATCTGCTTGCTGGGCACAGCTCATTTCATCTCTGAGGACTGTGCTGTTTGTACTGCTTTCCTTTTTCTTGAGACAAAACCTCAATAGGAGGATTGCATCTTAATGCTGATCACATTAACAAGAGGTCTTCACAGGCAACTAGAGCTTGCCAAAGATGTCTGTCCGTTGAAAACTAAAATGTGACCTAGAGTCAATTTAACAGACAGTCGCAGAGATTTATACTTAATTATCTGGATGCTGTTTCTATGGGAAATGGACCCTTTCAAGTTTTCTTGATATTTATTCATTAGTTACTAGATTAAAACAACATTCAGTGTAAATTTGTCTTGTAAAAAGTGTATTACAGGCAGAGTGTTATTACCTCTTATTATACACGTAAACAGTATCTTGCTGTACTTGCACTCAATAAAGCTCATACATACAGTACTGCTTTAATAAACAGGGAATTTGCAATAGGCTTGAGATTTCACCCAGTATGATTCATTGCTGAGATAAGAATCAGCACCTTGTTGCACAACAAAAACAGTCATCAGCCTGTGAAATAATGGCAGCCAATTTAACTTTATCGGGAAAGCTTGGCATGGCTGGATGCTTCACATCATGGACAGAGATTACAGTTGGAAATGAGACCCTATCCATCTGACCCATGTCACCCTAATTAAATCAAAGCCAGACCAGGCCTATTACCATCTATAAATGACTGGAGACATTAACACAAAGTCAGAGCAGCCAGTTTATGGTCCCAGTTACCACCTTTGTATTAATCATTAACCCACACTGAGCAGAATCAATGGAGATGAAAGTTATCCCCAGCCTCCCCTGCCCCCTACGTATATCAGCCTCTCAGGAAACATACATTTCAAACTGGCACAGCTGCATCTAGGCTGTTTTACTGCTTTCTAACAAGTAAATGTCAAAATTCCCCTTTTAACCCGCAATCTTCGGCCTATGAAGTTAACCTTGTACGTTTACTGAATCATTAAAAAAAAACAGTTTTAAGAAAACAGTGTTGAAACGTTGGTGGCAAACATCTCGAGAACAGACTGAATCACAGTGATTTATATTGTCCAACTGCAGGACATGGAAACTAAGCATTTGAATTTTAATAACAATCAATTTAAAGAATATATTGCAGGTTGAAGAAAAATATTGGAATCTCGGAAAGACATTTTAATATAGAAACAACACATTTAACCATTTACAGACTGGGTAGCCAAGATACAGTATACTACCATTTAGCAGAATCTCTTTGTTGCTTAGGTTAAGCCTGTTTCTAACCTAGCACAGTTTTCTTTCATGAGATATGGGGTCTATTTCATTGGTCAAATCTATTTCATCTCATGAGAAGAAAACTACATCTATCAATGTGTAGATACATTACTCGATGGTGCATAAAATACCACTTTGTTGGTGCTCTGTTGCTGTGCACCCTGGATACCTTTTAGACTTCCCTCTTGTGATCTTTCAAAAGCAGGACAGATCTAAATACATGGAATCCAAGCCATATTGGAGTTGTTCTTCGCTTCCTCCAGTCAAGCAATTTAATTCCCAAAACACTCCCTGGCAGGGTTCAGCAGCAGAAGTGTATGATAAACCAGTCAAACCTCCATTCTTTCAACTTCTGTATTTATATAACAACGATTTTTATATATATACTGTATGTATATATTCTTACTGGTTAGTTTGAATACAACTGATCTTCCATAGGAATGTACTGAAATTCAAGTAAATAAATATTTTAAAACAGTTTGCAATGACACCCCAAGCAAATATAAAATACCAAAACAGACTCCTTAATAGAAATCAAACAGTTCAGTTAGTTGAACCCTTGCTATAACACCTTTAAAGCTGATAATCCTTTTTAAAATGTCCACTTTCTGAGTTCATGTCCATCCTTTAACAAAGTCCCTCCTCCTCTTCCGTCTATTCACATACAGTAAGAGTCCACCAGCTGATCTATCTCCTTGTACAAGATGAGCAGTGTGTTCCCTACTGCAACGCACTTTATAGTTAAAACGTAAGGAAGCAGGGACTGTTAGTGCCATCATCATACATTATACACAAATTCATCTGACATTTACTGTATACTGTAAAGCCATGCATAGCCATGCAGACAGAATGCTGTTTGGGAAGTGCAGAATTATAATGCATGCATGACTGACCAGAACTAAAAATAGAGCTCCATGACATACTGTAAGCCATAAGCTTGTTTTAAACCTAAAAGATTTTTTTTTTTCAGACTGGCACATTACAATGGAAAGTGCTTCTTTTTCGTTTAGGCAACTGTGCACTGTATAATAAAACCTTTAGATTAACAACAAGTAATCGATTGTCTTGTGAATATTTAATTGTTCTCCAATGTTTGCTTTATCTGTTGGTTCTTCAGCTCAATATTTATTGATGAATGAAATACAAAAATGTCTGATGCCCAGAGATGTATTGTAGCTGCTCATGGATGACATGATTATTAGTATTGTTGAAGGTATATGGCTCATATCGTATGCTTCTTAAATACCATGTATTGAAAGAAAGAGTATGAAAGTGAAATCACTGAAGGAACCTGCGACTTGAATGCACCCTCTGCAGATGTCAAACATTTTTTTCCATTTCTTAATGATTAAAAGTGTGATTCAAAATGCCAAAAGAGCTAAGAGTTGCTTAATAGCCCTATAAGGCAACTGTACAGATGTTGTTAAAAATATGACTTCAACCAGTAAATTTACTGAGCATCAAAGGAACATATTGCTATGCAAGTATGTTTTTAAGAAAATACAGTACAAATTGAGTTTATAGCGAAAGTTCAGGAGGGGCGATAAACAGCCAAGTTCATTCAGCCTCAGCTGTCTGTAATTTGTAATCAATCCTGACGTCATTTCCTCACATAACATTATAAATACTACACATAATCCCCTTCTCTGCTCACATTCGTCTTTTGCAACCTACCCCTATCCCATCTCCATCTCTACAGCTGCCCCTTGGCCACTCCTCTCTGCGTCTTTTGGCCAGGAGATTAGCCCTCAGCCAGGCGGGTTAAGACAGATTACTGCAATTTGATACACTCAATAAACCCTTTAATACACCTAATTCTTGAATGTTGCCATTCCTAGTGAATACAAATTTGAGGTATTGATTAAATGTTTTTGGTGTCATTTCGATTAATTGATTATTCATGACTGACCATTATACACCTGAGAGACCTTGACTGCTGCACAAGCAACTAATTCACCTCATTAGTGAGAAAACCCATAAGGCATTGGTGATGACATGATTTAACCTGTTGCATGTCACTGTCATACCTTCTGGAAAACAAGAAGAAAAAAAGAAAAGAAAAAATATGTCCCATGTATCAAGGGACAATGTCCCTGTGTTAATGATGTGTATGTTAGAGCTCTATTGCTTGCTACCCTGGGTGTTCACTGTGAGCAATTTCTATCTTATCAAGGCACTGTAGTCAATGATAGAACACTGGCAGCAAAAGAGTCATGACATTCCCCAAGATCAATGTTGAGTTCCAAGGGTGATAGTCTTTAAGACCAGTCTTGTTACTACATAACTCCATTTGTAGGGATTGAAGGCCACCTGAGTGCACAGCTCTAAACTATGCAAATCCTGGGACCTAATTTGCAGTCCTTCCTTTGGCTCATCCCAGTATGACAAGATTCCAGGAAAGCAAACCACTCATCGTGCTCATGCAACGGCATTTTGTTTTTCAGAACTGCCAAGCTAGATCTTCACTATATATCTGTGGGGTGATCTAGGATGACATGTGGCATCTAGGGGTCAGAAACCAGGCACAAGCATGTCCAGGCACTACAAGAGGAATAGGACAGGATTCCACAAGATATTTGCAACCTGGTTCAAAGCATACATCACAGAAGTACAGCTTGTGGCCATAACCATTGTAAGCCTATGATCTTTGCAGTAGACCTCCTTGTTGATCAACTTTGTTGGTGGCAAGAGGTAGATCTATTATGCTGATTAATCATTTTGTGTTTGTTAAATAAAGCATCAGCGAACCTGCTCTAAAAATAAATTGTCCTCTTCCTTCTTTTAATGTACATTTTATATTCCAAAGCCAACTGACTATACAAGTACAGTACATTCTGCAGCCAAGTGGCACTCTTACGTTACGAATGGGATTGTTCTGACTATCTTTCTTGGAGAGATTAGAGCACTGGAATCTGGAGGATGCAATCGTTTATTACCGAGGAACAGCTGCTCGGATTTCTGTTCATCTTCATTGTTGAAATAGTCCAGGAAACCAATCCAGCCCTTTACAGTGGTAAGCAAATTCTATTGCATTTTGAGGTTTTTTTTGCTGAAATATTTCTTGCCTCTTTCCTCACATTTTATAATATTTAAATATCTCAGGGAACCAAAACTACTAAGTTAGGTTTGTTGGTCTTTCTGGGAAATGCCAAACTAAACCAAATTATTATTATTATTATTATTATTATTATTATTAGGAAATTATATAAACGCATCTTGAATCTTGCATAACATCGAAATTAGAGATTTTATTGCATCCTTTTATTTTTCTGCACAAAAGAAGAGAAATAAATAGAACAGAATATAAAGAGATCTCTGGTGTCAAAAAAGGAACCCCATATATGTACGTTGGAGAACCTCTGAGAGCGAGCCCTGTGTACAGTACAGTATGTCATCAGATAAAATGTCTGTGCTGTTGTAGCTGTGGCCCTGTCCTCGTTTCCCTTTCTCTAAGGTCCCCCATTATAGAGAACATGTTAAGCTCTTGCTCTTTCCAACATTTATTCCTGCTTGCTTGTTCTAACGGTCCACTTAATCTGTTTCATCTCATCTGTTGCAATCCCTGTCTGACCAAACCATCCACTTAAAAAATCATATTTGGGGAAAAAAGCCCATCTTTAAAGCCCAGCCAAAAAATCATACAATTTGCAATGAACTTGGAAGGTTGACTGTACTTTACATAGTAGAAGGGTTTTCACAGTTGTGTTAATAATACACAGGGGCAAATGAAGAATATATGCAGTGGGGAATACTGTACATTCAGCCATTGTTACCCTTTTCTATTCTTAAATCAAGCAGTATTTTAGTCCTGGAGAACTTACGGAGCAGGTCATTTTTCTTCCAAAATCTTCTCTAAAATGGGAATTTATAATATAATGTCATGACACAGCCAGTACCTATGTATTTTAGTTTCACTTCTCATTGTAGACATACACCTTTTCTAGCTGAGAAAAGAAAGTGTGTTAACTTGAGCATAAGTCAGAAACTAGAACTTATAAAGAAGCTTGAAACAGATAAAACCGCCGAGTGCATGAGAATTATGGGACAGAAGAAATTAACTGCGTCTGATACAAAAAAGAGCAAAGCTGTTGCAAATTTCATTAAAATTTGATGTGTGGGCCTCAAGGAGCTGATCACCTGTTGGTGCTAGAAAGCATACAGTATGAAAGTGGTAAGTCATGAACCATTGGAAGAAGATGTATATAAATAGTATGTACAGTAGTGTGTTTATGGTGTGCAAATTAGTGCTTGCAAAGCACAGAAATATCAGTTTTACTGCTAGTTTGTTGAAGTTTTCCAGTACATTATTTTATTTGTAAAACTGAAAATGTTATAACAAAACATATTATTTCTTCTCTTTTTACAGGATTCTATGTCATGTACTGCACTGTATGCTGTAATTTTGTTGAATGTTCCATTTATATCCGGTTTATTGTTCTGCAATAAATCTTTTCAGCGGTGCTTTAAGTTTCAATGACGGTTACAGATACGTATACATATACTATATGTATATTTAAGAGACATCTACTATTAACGGGCAGCACTTCCCTCCCATTAGTCTGTTAATTCCAAGCATTACTGTATACGAGAAACCATCCTGTGACAATTCACAATCAGGTTTACTTTGCAGAAGTAGGACCACTTCATCGATTATTTATGTTGATTGCTGATAAATAGCAAACACATTTCCATTTTCTTTGGCCTAAATAAAGAAATAAAAACAAATCTGTTCCTCCAGTTCAGCGTAATCCTCTGTCATTCTGTATGATGCACTTTGACAGATTAGTGAAAATTAGAACAGGAAGAATGAGGGTGTCATTTCAGCATGGGGCAGTCAAGCTTAAGTATGACCCTGATTCTGTGTGACACGATTTTAGTCTGCTAATATCAGCACATGGCAAAGCACTGAAAAAATGTGTACCCAGAGCCTTGGATACAAAAGTGGGAATTCACAAATGGATAAAACTGTACGTCTTAATACAGTACGTTGGAAAGATTTCACCATAGTACATGCATAAATAAATTTTAGATGCTTTCCCAATTGTGGCAAATTATAATAATAACAATAATAATAAAAAACTTTATTTAATATAGCGCCTTTAAAGGTGGCTTTTCAAAGTGCTTAACAGAATGTCAACAACAATAATAAAAAGAATACATAAGATAAAACACAATTACAATATACAGAGGAGACCATGGATGGTGGTACTAAGAACAGCAGAGGGGTGAAGAATGGAACAATTAAGTAAAGGCTTTTCTAAAGAAGAAGGTTTTAAGTCTGGATTTGAATGAGTTTAGAGAAGGTGACTCTCTGATATCCTTGGGCAGAGAGTTCCAGAGCTTAGGGGCATAACAGGAGAAGGCCCTGTCACCCATACAATGTAGACGGGCTTGGGGGACAGTAAGGAGACCAGAATTTGAAGAGCGAAGGTTGTGAGGTGGGGAGTAGGGCGATAACAGTTCAGACAGGTATTGAGGTGCCAAGCCATGCAGAGCCTTATACTATAGGTGAGCATGAGGATTTTAAAGTCAACACGGAATTTGACAGGAAGCCAGTGGAAGGACTCCAGGATAGGAGTAATGTAATCACTCACACTAGACCTGGTCCAGATTCTGGCTGCTGAATTTTGGACACACTGCAGTTTGTTCAAAGCAGATTTAGATACCCAGCGAGTAGATCATTACAGTAGTCAATTCAAGAGAACACAAATATGTTGATCAGCTTTTCAGCCACAGTTAGTGAAAGAATAGGGTGCAGTCGAACAGTATTTCTGAGGTGAAAAAAAGATGTTTTGACAATATGCTGCACATGTGGGTCGAATGCTAATCCAAAATCGAATATCACACCAAGGTTTTTCAATTTAGACAAGTACAGAACCATCTACAGATAGGGTTACAGGAGTGGCTTTACGAAGTTGATGGGGGGGCCAATAAGCATGACTTCAGTCTTGTCACAGTTAGGAAGAAGGACATTTTGAGTCATCCAAGTTTTTGTGTCAGAGATGCAATTAGAATAGACACAGCCACATCAGTGTGAAGTTTGGTTTGGATGTATATTTGAGTATCATCAGCGTAGAAATGATAGCTGAGGCTATGTGATCTTAAAAGCTGACCAAGTGGAAACATGTAAATGCTGAAGAGCAAGGGGCCCAGTATTGAGCCCTGAGGAACACCAGACTTAACAAGACCAATTTCAGACCTATGCCCATTAAGAGAGACAAAGTGACAGCGATCAGTGAGGTAAGACTTGAACCATTTATTAATAACTTATCAAATTATTAACTTTCTCGATATACAGTAAAGCTTCTTGGTCAAAAAGAGCGCAAGACTAAAACGGGCACAAGCTTAGTCCAGACAACAGTTTACTAGCTGGCGTTCCGTAATTCCTCTGCCACACATAAAACGGAGCACAATGTCACACTACAAATGTGATTGGCAGACAGCACTCTGAATGAACATGCGACAAACATTCTTACATTCTCATTGTACTGTGAACCTCAACTTGCGGGTCCTATTCTAAAATTATTTAATATGTCACAAACTAACACGCCATTCTAATTTTTTGTACTAAACCTATTTTTGGTGCCCCTGCATAGCACTGCCTAGGGCAGCTGCCCCCATAACCCCACCCTATTTAAAACCCTGTCTATAAATACAAGCTGCAAATTTTATTATACTAGTTTATATTTATCTGCAGAGCCACAAAGTGCATCTATCCCAAGTTTTAAAAAGCAGAGAACGCTATTACTAAGACTAAAATAAAATCAAACATTCAATGGCATTTTTAATTAAAGCTCTCAACAGCAAGAGATATTTAAAACAGTTATATTTTAAAAGATCTGACAAAGATGTGAGCAGTTCTGAAGCCATTTCTCTTTTCCTAAAACCACAGAACCCAAACTGCTGCAGACTGTCGTTGCTTTGACTTCATGGAGCAAATGTGTGAAAATAATTTAATTTCAATTTAATTTATTGGGATAAAAGTTGCTCATTTAAGAATAAAGGTATCCAATGACAACAGTGCTTTAAATGTCTTTAAAAGGCTATTGTAAAAAAGAAGTCATAATATCCTTATTTTGATTGTTTTTGCTTAAACTTTTCTGAACTGACCACACTCATGCAAGCACACAAAAGCCATTGAGGTTGGTATTACATGAAAACCACAGATGAAAACTTTATAATGATGGGTTTTAGATTGTTATCTCTGGAATCAAGTCTACTTTGCATGCACTAAGGCCTGCTGAGCCGGCTATCCTGGTTTGAGTGGAAATGGTCAGAGAGCAGTGCCGGAGGGGTCCAATATTTAACTGTCAGACAAGTGCTGAGGTGGCGGGGAGCTGTCAGGACCTTTTGCTACAGAGGGTCCCAATCTGTGTGCCCTGACCTGGGTTCCCTTCCTCAGGGTCACCATATGTGAACAGAGCACAAAAAGGGCATGTGTGGGCAAGCAAAGGCACCTTTTCCCCTTTCAGAATCTGAAGCTACAGCCTTTCGTGTCTCTTTCGACTTCAGGTTCCAACAGTCCCCGGACTGTTGAAAGGAGGGTGAAGTGGGCAGACCCCATGAAAGCAGTGTCTCGTAAGAACAATGTCTGTTCTCCTGCCTGGTAAAGCAAAATCTAGACACTCCATGTCGAGAGCTAAGATTTGTTAAATCGCCTGTGAGCTCCGAGACCAGTAGGCAGGAATGTGCAGTTCCAGTAATTGAGACCAGGAATCCAGATGTTCTTCTGGGCTTTACAATTAGAAACCAGACAGGGTACAAAGTATTCTCCAGTATATGATCAATTAAAGGAGTGGTAGAAAAACAGGGGCAGCAACCTTGTTTCTCTATTCCCTGTTGGATGAATGTCACATAAGATGTATTCAATAATTCATGTTATTTGTTAGATTGGTTTCGATGATAGTCAAATCCCTAGTGAAAAATCTCCTCTCATTTGTAAACTTTCTTGTGTTCTCTGCAGGCACAAATACATTTGCATAACACTAATAAATGTATTTTAAATTAAGCAAAGGACAGCAGAGACTAAATCTATTCCAGAAAACCTTGATTTATCTTCAAGTTACCCTTACCTAAAAGACCCCATAAGCATATGCAGGTTGTAGACTGAATATTATTTTCATATACTGCACTTAAATTCACTAGAAAAACTGTCTGTCTACCCATTTCCTAATATTGCAGCTTTGTTAATTTTGGATTGCCGTTGCTTTTACAGCTAAGGCACTCTTAAGGATCCAGTGCTCCAAGAGTGTAAGCATGAACAATATAAAAGTGATGGTGGAATGATTTTCTTTTTAAGAAAAGACAAAAGGAACACAAAGGGATATAAATCCCGTGATATTGGCTAATCCCACTTCCATTACCTGCCTGTCGTCAGCCTTTGTAAAGTTGCCACAGTCATCCATCATCAGGCGTGATGACTCACAAGTAACTCCCCCCTTGCTAAATAGATTCATGTTTGGCTGAGACACCTATAATTTTAACACAGATCAAAGGACAGATGTTTCTTTATCTCCCTTTCTTCCTTTGCCCCAAGGTTTCAATCTTTTTAGTTCTTCCACACTGTAACGGCAGCTATTCCTCAGATTCCCAGAAAACTGAACTATTCTCTGTGCTAATTAAACCTCTTTCCTCCATTTCATTATTTAATTTTGAATAAGAAATTAAAGCCACAGCCACTATAACTTACCAAAGTCTTAATGTTCTATCAGGAATTGCATATTATAGAGGCTCTTCTGAAGATATTATTTGCATTTTCCATTCAATGGTGGGTCACTTGCCAGAGGTAATATTTCTCTAATTTAAAAATACTGTACACACATACACTTATACTGTATAATTACACACAAACCTTTCTTTACAAAGTAGAAAAACACATAATAGCAAATATTTTCAGTCCTCACTGTAGGTCAATGACAAAATATATAAATATATTTGTCCAGAACGTAGACAACCTGGAGCAGTGATTTTAATGTGAGTACATCACTTTTATCATGTTTTCATACAGGTTTTCCTTTTGGCAATGTACTGTACATGTGGCACAGACTGATCAAGTGAAAGTGAAAAAAACAAAAACATAAGACAACAAGGCTTAATTCAATCATGGGACAATATCATTTTTCTCCAAACTACTCCTTCTGCAGTTGTAGAATATTAACCTAAAGAAGCCAATTGTGTCTGCTCAAGTTTTAAAAGGGTAAACATGTCTTTTTAGTGCACAACTAAAAATGCCTAGGCAAGTCAGAACGTGTGTGTTCAGAGCAGTCAAGCTCCCTGGAATGAGGGACAGTGTCCACACACACACACTCACACACACAAAGCACTCAATCCGCATGGCATCTGCTAATGAAACTTCCAAGAATTAAGCCTGCTGAAGCTTATCATCAGACAAGCAAGACCTGACTGGTAAGGTTGAACACATTCAAAATTAAAAAAAAAACACCCTAGCTGAAAAGGAAGCAAAATAAAAGAAAGCGTTTGCTGTCTTTCATGCACGTGTTGTTATTAAAATGCATTAAATTTAAGCATTAAATAACTTTAACTAAATGTATGTTTACATTTATTTATACATGTTTTATAACTTAATGTGTATTTTGTTAAAGCAAAGACTACACTGCTGTCTGTTTGTGTAGCTCCATAACAAGAACTCAACAAAGGGGAGAGAGACACCAAGACCACTCAGTTCATGGCTGAGTAATGAGGTGGGCAAGCCCATTTACTTCTTCAGAGAGGCAAGGGATCAAAACTCTTGGGGTTAGACGCGGGGGACTGCAACTCAGATTAGCCAATCAAACCTTAGCCTCTGGGGGTGGGAGGAAAAACCCACTGCACGAACAGGAAGGAAATACAGACTCCACACGGGCACTGAAGGCCAGAATCAAACCCAGGCCTCAGGAACTGTGGATTACCACCGGCACTAAAATAAAATGGCAAAATGATGATGGTGACCTTTAGGTAAACGCGTGCAAATTAGTATTGGGCAGCCCATCTGATAAAAGTGGCAAAACCTATATGAATTTATTTTCTTGCTTTATCACAAATTGTGCATTGCTTGATCAAATTAGGCATCTGGTCTTGGTTCTTCCTTTTTTGTATAACCATATTGCATGATAAACTCTATTCCCATTAAAAGCATCATTTAACCACTCATCCTTTTGGCTGTACTAACCCACGCAAACACGGGAAGAACATCGATAGCACCTCAGGTCCAAATGTAATTGATTTTGATTACATTTTTAGAGCTCGTAAGTGGTTCTGGACACACGGAAATGATATAACACTACACTGTTATTATACCCAGGCTGGGAGTGAAAGACCTGTATAAGAGTGTAGATATACTGTATCATATCTATCCGCCTTTGACTTCACATCTCAAGATATTTAGGAATTCTCCTGTTCATGCCTATGTTATACAGTTTGGCAAGTTTTTCCATACATATCGTTGTCACAGAGTCCCAGATTGAGGCAGCTAAAAGTCTGTCGCTTATGAATGGAAAGCAGGCCTTAGCTCTCCTAGATTTCTGGCACAAGTAAAGTTCCTCAAAAATTATATTCATGTAGTTTGTTCAAAGCCTCATTTCCTTCACGTGGATTTAGACATATTTGGTTCAAATGAAAATGTGATGAATATGCGATATACAGCTCTGAGGCACTAGAAATACAGATAGGCTGCTGGAACAGATGTTCCTGAGAAAGCTGGCTTCTGTTTGGAAATGTAAGATTCACTATTCACACCTGAGGTTTCCGATTTCAAAACTAATATCTCACTTCTCAGCAGGTCTTACAGCTAGAAAATCTGGTTCAGAGTTTAGGAGGGAGTAAATCCAAGTTTTTTTTTTTAAAGGAAAGTTCACCGGAGTTGAGAGTTGAGCAAATTTAATGCTGCAGAGGGATTTCAGTTCTGGAAGTGAAGGAAGAGCCATCATTGAAAATTCAGAAGTAGAGATCTCACAGCTGTCAAGTTCAATAAAGACATCACGGTAAGGTGGATCTTACAGAAGACTTATACGATTTAAACTACCGTTATGGAGCCAGCAAAGCCACAACCCACATTAAAACCCACAGCGCAGGAGAAAAGAGAAATAAAATCTATTTATTGACATCAGTCTGGGGTATGCATGAGCCTGCAAATTAAAAGACAGAATGTGAATTTTTCACGCATGGTTAAGAGTCTTTTCTTGTCAAATGTGTGCAGGACAATCACAAAATGGCATCTGAACAGTTTTGTGAATATAAATGGTGACACAGAGCAATGTTGTTATTCAGGAGCAATAACTGAAAGGGCTGTGCACAGTCATTTTGCTTTATTGACATATTTACACAAACACAAAAGACAACAGCTCAAAGTTGCTATTTTCTTAAAATTGATGCCTATTTTGATTCCATTGTGGTGGCGGCTTTCCCAAGGGAAAAGGCAAGCACAAAAAGTCTAGGAAACACTGACTCAGATTTTCCACAAAAAGCCAGAAAAATCTTGCAGAATTGCATAATATATACTGTACAGTATGTTACAAAATGCACAGCAAGTAATACACTTTATTGGGTGTATACTTTATTACAGTATGCTTTAAAAGCTAAATATACTGTAAAAGCCTCCTGTAAAAACCTTCTACTTTTCTAAAGAAAAAAAAAAGAAATGATCACAGGCTTTAACCCTCACTTCTTTTATGTGAGGTTACCTACTAATCTGATGGAAAGATAACCCATCCTACAAGTGTTTTTTTCCCCCATCTATATTTAATTTTATTGCTTGGAATCTAGGTAAAAACTCCAGTCTTCTGCTTCTAATCATCAACACGCCATTCCCAATTGGCTTTTGCATGTCTCGTTGTTGCGGCACTAGCTCTGTACAGCATCAGCTGGCAAATCTTTATGCCGTGACTCCTAACCCCCCGTGGAGTAAGAGGTAGTTGAAAGCTAGGTGCAGGACGTTTTTGTGGCACATAGGAACTAGTCGTCTTTTCTGTTCCCCTGGCCTCTCAGCCCAGGACGCATAAAGCCGTCAAGTTTTAGTTATAAAGGTGATTCACTGCCATCACACGGCTGGGTTCTAATTTGGAAACGCTGTACATCAAAGACCAAGTTAATCAGTGTAAATGTGCTCTTTATTTTTTATTTAATAATGAAGCAAGGCCCTGCACAAGTTACTCATTTGCTGCTTTCCGTTTTATCTTCATTGGCTATATAAAAAAAAACAAGGCCAAGAGAAAAGAAGGAAAAGGAGTCTTTGTCTAAGATGTCGCCTTAAATCCGGCCATAATTCTTATCCTTCCGATATCTATCTCTTCAGAAACTGGGTGCTAAACCAAGTGAGCTGTTTTGTTGCTCCTCATACTAACATTCTCAGATGTACAGACACTGAAATGAAACTGATACCGTTTATAAAGACTGCTTTATTTGTGATATACTGTAGTGTAATGTGTCTGAGCCTAAAAACCCTACATGAACCAAATGAGCCCTTTAGATATGTAACCTTCCTTACGTCCTTAAGAATTGTTTTTTTTTCTAAATTGTTATGGGTAATGTAATCCGCATTTAAAATTGGTCATAAAAAATCAGTATTTTATAGTCAGCCTGAATCATATATTTGTGCAAGTGGCCAAAATGTATCTGCTAATGTTAGGAAGTAATACCCATCTACGTTTTTTTCTTTATAAATAACTAATTTACTTTGAAGGCTTTCAATACGTTGTTGATAGTATATTGGAGAATTAAATCTCATTTTAATAAATAGCGGTACAGCAGGCAATAGAAATCCACTAAATAATTTATAAATTCACTTTTACTGAAAATTTGCATTACTGCACATGCTGTATGTTATTAAACAGTCATTACTGCTTCAGAATGGGGCCTTTAACATTGCAACAGTGCATCAGCATCCTATCATAGTTGAAGTGCCACGAAACTTCCTTCAATATACTTTCACAATTAAATATCATCTACAGTACTTTAAAATGCGCTTATGGGAATCTTGCTGCTCAATAACCATTATCTTGTCTGTGGATGGTAAATATTTCTAAGATTTATTTCTATATTTAATCCCTCTCTCATTTAAAAGAAGATTCCTTTAAAAATGGGTGATCTGAAGATTGTAGAACTGCAATTATATTTATAAAATAATGCAATGCATAGCATTTTCTTTTGTAGTTTTTTTTATAAAAGAAATCCTGTGGCATATTTAGACAAGAGAGTTCCCACTTAAAGTATGTCCAACGTTTGACTTCCTATTTTCTGCACACCAGTTGTAATGTCCAGAAGTAGTTCAGCACTCCAAACCAGCAGAGTTGTCCCTTCTAATGAGGCTTGATGAGATAGAATACCAGGGCTCTCTCCACACTGCAAAGCAGTCAGAATAGAAATTCTCCCCAACTCCTTTATGGAGTAGTGTAGAACGATTTCCCTGAAGGCCACGTCTGAGGTACAGTGCAGAAAACAACTGCGGTTTTCATCTGTCAACCTGATGAACTTCGCTACTGGCAGGCAGTGTCTAAGTCAATGAGGTATGAACAACTAAACAGACATGTATCCTTACCTGCAAAACAGACTTAAATCTTCAAGAAAAAAAACATTGCAGCTCAAATGTTTGGAAGCAACAAATGATGTATTAAAGTACTAGGGATGGGAACTCCTGCTCATTTTGCCTCTCTGGCTTGGAATGGATTCTGCATAACATGAAAGGTATGTTTGTTCAAAGGAACCAAAATATGACAGCACCCCAAGCAATTTGTCAGAAAGCGAGGGGTTTGTCTCATTTGTAAAGCATTTCTTTGAGAGGTATGATATTTATACCTGTGGCGAGCACTGTTCTACTGGTAACAAAACTTTATTCTTGAAGTGTTATTAATTTTTTTTAATTCATTTGACACATAACTTAAAAAAGAGACTGTTCAGAGATGCTGGGGCTTTTAGTGAACCAGACATTAAAGCAATATTCTACTCCCTAGTGCTTGTGTATAATTTTATTAATTCTAAGCTTCCGATCCATAGATTATACATGGTCATAAAGAATATGTTCTTTACAAGGACCATAACAACACAGTGTCAGTCAGCTTGTGAATGTGATATACAATGACATCCCAAGACAGTTTCAAGTCATTGTCTTGAAGAGCTCTACACAATGAGCACTTGGCCAGGGGGATTCACAGCCAGTACTCATTTGCTGTAATCTCACTCAGGCTCTTAGTCACATTAACAACAAAGCTGTCTATTGTAAACCATTCCACGCAACCCCCATCCATTCTACAATAGGTGAAATGAATGGACAAAGGCTCACTTTTGATTAAATCAAGATCTGCCAGTCAAGATATTTTGTGCCAAATTAAAAAAGTCAAATCACATAACTTCAGATATTTAAAAGAATAAAGACGACAAGATAATCCGGAGTTTCCTGAGTTATTCCCCTTTTAATGAAAAGTATTTATTATACCATCTCTCTCTCTCTGTGTCTCTCTCTGTCTCTTGTGGTATAAGATTTACAGACTTCAAAAGCATTAAACCACATGTCCTGACTTGATATTAAAGAACATTGTGCTTAAAAGCGAATGGGTAATAGTCGTGTGATAATTCTCCACAAGTTCAAACAATAAAAGATACCCTAAATCTGGAAATGTAGCCCACTTGCAAATATTTTTCTTCCATCTGTGTTTCTCCACAAATAACTACACAAATTAAGATTATATGATTAATGTAAGAAATTACTTTTTCTGGATAACAGGGCCAATGGTCCTGAAGTCCTTAAAGACTTTAAATAAAAGGTCACTTTCTGTAATTTGAGACTGCAATTTATAAAAACTATTTGTTTCATTGGACAGTGTGTTACACACCATACAATTTAAAGCACCATTAATGACCTAAATTGGACTTTAAACGGCAAGGACCACTGGCTAAATGAAATGAAATTATATGATATCTTAAGTCTGCTTAAAATAATAAGGATCTGTGGGAAAAAGTAAATAGCTTTTTGTATCTGCTTTCTTACTTAATTTCCTTTTGCATTTAACCTTGTGGCAATTAATTACCAATGTCACCATTAGCAAGGAAGGGCACAGTCTGTAAATTACAATGCAAGGATTAATAGATCTTAACTTCACACTTGTCACGCTACCTAAAAAAAGGCTTAGCACACCAGATGAAATACAATTAAAAAGGCTGAAATACAAAGGCCTTCAAGTGGGTACCGTGGGACCATCCACAGGTATGATGGCATATCTGCACATACTGTAGTATACATCTTGCATGGTAAAAGCAATGAAGAACTCAAGTGTACAAGTTAAACATTTCAGCTGTTACCACTCTCTTCAGTACATGCTTATAGTGCTAAACGCTTTCATTCCACTGTCAGCAAACCTAAGGGAAATTAATGCTTAAATATCATACAACAACCGGTGACATTCCTGCAAGTTCTTACAATATCTGCTTGGAAACATTGCAGAATTATCATGAACCACAATTTAGGTATAAATGTGTCATTTTCACCGAGCAAAAGATATTCACCTACCACAGAACTGCACAAAGACATTTTGCAGAAGAGCACAAAAGTATGATGTCAATCAAAATCATTTTGGAAAGCGAAAGGACTCGGCAAAAACAGGATGGCATATGAAAGCATGATGACAAAGCTTCCTTCAATTGTTTGTGTCCTGCAGTGTCGTTAAAATGGAGCACGGAGTGCAATCAGTTGGAGACGTCATGCCTTTTGGTCAGCTGGGTATGGTATGAGTGGCGCAGGCTGTGTCCTGACTACAGAGCTGGGAATTAGTTCCTGGGAATCCAGCCCATACACAAGCCGGACAAAAGCTTCCTCTGTGTTGGATCGCCTTCATAAGATAAAATGAGACTCTCAAATGGACTCCCAGAGTTTAAATACTGACATTATACAGGTTTATGCAGGTTACCACGCAACTGCAAAAAGGCTCCCCTCTACACACTAGTTTCCCCCCTGGCTGACTGTTTCGAAGACTTCCATCAATAGGGTACAATTTAAGGCTCAAAAAGAACACATTGGGAAATGTATTCAAACTCCGACTGAATTTTAGACTCAATTACTTTTGGCTTTTAAAGGCTGGACCTTGTGGAATTAGAAATGATCTATTTTCCAATAAGGGGATAAGGGACCAGGCTATCTCATTGAAGGCTCCTCTTCATCCAGTTTTTATCCTTTTAGCCTAATTTAAATCATGTCAAATCTACACTGTGTAGCTCAGGCTTTCATACTTACTGTGTCTTACCACAATTTTGTGTACAAGAGGAGAGATTACAGGGCTAGAGAAGGTTTGATCATACTGTACTATCATCATGATGATAGGTATAAAATATAAATTTGTATATTGAAAGTTCAGAATAAAGAAACAAAGAGCAGTTGGGATTTGTCAAAGGTTATTTGATTTTAATCACCCAATTTAAAATCAGACAACTGAACATACTGTATAAACACCTTTTTGCTAGGTCATACTGGAATGAAACAACAACTTTTGCTTTGACCTATATTGTCTAAAAAAATGATGTTCATTAGATTTTCCTAATGTACAGTATGTGCCAAGGATCAAACTGGCTTAAAATCACATGTTGAATGGGTACTCGTTGACTGATTGAGAGCTTTCCACAGAGCGTACATTTTATTACAGACTCAGTAGCTACAAAAAATCCTACACACAGATATTTGTCTCACACCTTTCAAATGCATACATAAACTGACACTAGCCTTAAACCCCCTTGCAGTTGAACAGGTGCTTTGGGGCTGTATCAATATTTATCAGACACCAATACACATTTAAGACATTGTGGGTAACCTAAATACAACAAAAAATTCCAACAAATTAAAACATTTAAGGGGAATACCCAGTTCTATCAAAATGTGTTTAGAAGTCAAAATCATTGAAGGCCTTGAAAAACATATTCAATGAGAACAGAGAGTCCTACTGATGATTAATTTAATACCTAAATAGCTTACTACAAATTATAAATTTATAAATGTATAAATTATAGTGAAATTGTTGATTGAAATCATTGAAATTATCTACAGCTCCTGCTCAGAAAACAAAAAGTAACATAGTTTAATATACTGTAATAAACCAAACAATTAAAGGTACTGCCATTTTCGTTATTTTGTTGTAATTTTGTTTTCATTTTTGGTTCCCTCGCTAGGTCTATAAAATGTTTCAGTCAAGGAATGCAGGCTGAGAAAAGACTGTTGTCAGTATGCCGTAAATTTGTTGAGCAAGATCTCTGGGGCCCTTTTGGCTTAAAATAGGATTACGATCTTGAAATTCTCTGTAAAGGTAATGTCTTAAAAACTCCCTAATCCTACAGTAAACATACAGTGCTTTTAGTAGTTTGGCAAGATTAATGATCGTGTTTGCAGCACAGCTGTGTCACTGTCAGCCACAAATTGTGGAAATCTTAAAAATATTCCAAGCCCTTGTACAGTTCTTTTTGTTTTCTTGTGATGTTTCTTTCTCTCAACCAGTGATGGACAGCCCTGGCTCAAAATGAGACTTTCCTCCTATCTAGGCCAAGGCTAATTATGCATTGGCCATAACTAGATGTTACATTCTGCCACACTGATGGGATGCAACAGTTGGCATGTTAAGAAGATAAGACAAGATTGATTTAAAAACCTATTGGGACTTCTTTTGTTTTGAAGGAGGAAGAAACTGAGACTAGGTCAAGCCAAGAGATATTTATAACTTTCATCTTCTTCAGTATGTCAGTGAGTGGGGTGAGTGACTGCACATTATATTAATTCCATCTCAAAACTAATTGGACCAGATTTCTTGTGCAATTTCCTATTTGAGCACCATGACATTTCAATTGCTATATACTAATTATTTTCTGTGTCAAAGTCCTCCATCTCTGACCTAAATTCACTTTATAAACCCCCCTAATATGTTGGCCTTAAATTTATACACATTACTCTATTCTATCATTTTTGTATAAGATTCTTTGTTATAAACAACTAAAACAGAGAGTTGCATTTGTAATCCCAAGAATAAAAGACACTAAAACCTACTTAATCTTGTTATATTCTTAGCACAAAACACAGGAGCCCCAACGTTCACATATTTTGTCAGCATCACTATAAACATGTTAACTCTATGGTTGGTTTCACACTCCAAATAGCAGTGCACATTGTTGGTCCAGTGGTGTCTATGGATCTATCAGCTGTAATTACTGCGCCTGTCTGTTAAATATAAACTTTTAGAATGGTTGGTAAGCCAGAAGCTAGATCAGCTGACAAGAATGGCAAGGGAAAATGGTTAGAACTCCCAATGGAATTTAATACATGCAGCTCTAAGATGTATATAGAGCGATTAAGAAGTTATTAATTCTTAGTATCATTGCATGCCATTTTGACTTTCCTTGATCAGATGGCCACACAGACGTGATCCCTAGAAAATTTTTTTATCATACAGCAATCAAACTCATTAGTGCAATAATATAAGCAAACATAAAAATTAGAATATTCAGCTGAGTACATTAATTGCTGCTAAATGTCAGTAGTTTAACACAGATAAAAAAAACCTACAGGACCCAACAATTGCAGATATATATATATTAGTACACAGATTTTTTCAGCACAACTAAGGTCAGAGTCTCTTAAAACAAAACAAAATATACTGGCCTCATTTGAATTTGCGGATAATATGGCCTTGTTGGGTCGAGGCTGCAGAGTCATACAGGCATAAAGATTAACTTTCACTTCAACTTGGAAGTGGAAAACCCAGGCTGAGGCTAAATAACGTGTTCAGGATGCTGGATTGGAGTCATTAGCACCACTGTTTGGAATCTTTATCTAGACATAAAGAGGACATCAGATTGTGCTTTGATGCAAACACATTTGATAAGATCAATACATTAAGATTTAGCTAATTAAACTGTTTCACAATGATCGATCACAAATTGTTTCACAATTTCACGATTACCTTCACTTCTCACTTCTTAAAAATCAAGTGGATTGCTGGCAGGATTTAATTCCAAGAATCATCATAAACTACTTGGCTATATTTCATTAAAAAAAACAGGTTGTGTTATATCAAGGAGCTTCTGTTACAGCGGAACCTTGCCTTTATGTCAGTATTATTTTTTTTTCTTCCTTTATTTTCTTCTCAGTTTAGCGGAGATGGAGCAGTGGAGCTTCTATTTAATTTGGCATAAAAATAAGTCCAATGAATTTGGAGTGGGAAAAGCAGATTTCTAAAGAGGCTTAAATTCCATCATTTCTGATGCTACTGTGCTTCTCTAGTGAATTAGTAGAAATGATTAATGGGAGGCAACCATTGTGTTTTTTAAGGAGGGAAGGGGAACCTTGAACTGCACCTTTGCTGTCAGCCTTCTATCTCTCTCCACATATCATCTCCACTCACCCAGTCTCCATAATAGCTTGACTGACGTGCTACTTTCTCCAGTGCCGCTGATGGCAATGAGTACTCCAGTGAGCCTGCCACTCTCTAAGAGCGTTCATCAGAGCTCGTTTCTCACAAGTCAGGAAGAAGCGGTCAAGCAGTTCTATCTGTAGTTGTTCTTGAGAGTGCTGTCTGAGAGCACCACTGCCATGGTCAGGGTCTATTACTTTAATAGTCATTCTCATAGATGCTTAAGATTTCAACTGTTTCTTTTTATTCTTGGTCTATAAGCTATTGTGTGTCTCTGCGTGGTTTGCAGTGGTTTCTGTTGTTCTTTCAGCTCAGAACTTGATGTACCAAAACAGATATCATTTGCTGCTGAATACACTTTAAATACAGGTCATAAAATCTAATCTGCCAATACCCTGCTGCCAAACAAAAGAATCATATTTGCATACTTGAGATCTCTGATAAGAAACAAAATGTTATTAAGTTATGTGAAGCTGTAAATCTGCCAATGAGATGAAATATTACATCTCTGGGATGATGTGACTGCGAAAACTGTGATGCATATTTTGGAAATAAAAAATGAGCTCAGAAGTATGACAAAGTACAACTTGTACAACATGTTAAAAATAGTTGGCTGTTTTGATCAAGCAAAATTTTCACGGTAGCAAATCAATTAATCACTTTAAAATCCACATTTGAAGAAACGACCAAAACCAACAACTTTGTTCTAAAACCTCAGAAAGAGTCGGCAAGCATTTACTCTAAATTAAATGATGAAGATGAATGAATCAATGTCATCTCAATTCCAGTTCATTTTATGCGACAAATTCATGCAATGCGAGATGCATTCCAACTACATTTTATCACAGGTGATCTGCAAGTCCGCCAAAACGCATTTGGTTCATGAAACTTGCTCTGTCGCCAGGACCCAACTAATTTAAAAACTGCTTTCCATCTTGTTTTTCCTACAGCAGATTTGACTGAAATTCTTTAGCTCATTTTCCCTGTATAACCCTGTCTCTTAAGAATTAGTTACAATACGAACAAAAACTGCATTGTAACAGTTTCATGTAGTAAAAAATGATCTAGCCACTTTTGCAAAAAAGCTTTGTTCCATTTTTCCCCACACTCATTTGTTTTCTTTTGATGATAGCATCACCTCTTCTGGCTCTTCTGCTTCCCATTGGAAATATTACCGGTACTTTATACCTCTTTGAAATACAGCAAGTGTTGGCAATTTTAGGCTGAAGCAACAACTAATTTTTTACACTAAGCAATAAATAAAACAAATTCAGCTGGTGCAAAACCTTAAAGCAAGTAAGCTCTATTTCATGCTAATGTTGACAATGGCTTTATTTTTCTCTCTTCTGGACAGATCGTGTTATACAGACACATTTAAAGGCCAACCAGATAGGGAGAGTACAGAAAAAGAAAAGGAAGAAAAAAAGAAATGAACAATGGGGGGCAAAGTGCTGTCTGATACAAGAGCAAAATTCTGTCCAAAAGGAGAGGTGCTTGTGACATGAAAAATTTAGAGCAATCAGCTTTTAACACAACCTGCAGTCCAAAATCTTTGTGCACACCAAGCCAGTAAACCAAGCTAAAAATAAAAAAAATACATAGAAAAATTGTAATGCTGAGGAATTCTCCATCGGCCCCTGTCTCCCTCTCTGGAACATAGCAGTTTGTTTAAGTGGTGTAAAATATTCATGAGCATGGCTAGAGAAGGGAGGGGGCATGAGAGGAAGAGACAGAAAGAGAGACAGAGACACAGTATCCAGTATCCTAGCTGAGCAGTCTGAGAAAAACCTCACTATCCTTTTTTCTTTCATTAGCCCAATTTTACCATCTTTTTTCCAAGAGAGACACAATATCTGTGCTGCTATTTTAGAAATGGAGTATTAAGAAATACTTTCCAGGCACTTACTTCAAACTAGAGTACACTTATGTCCTGTTTCCGTTTTAAAAGCAAAATCATTTAAAAGCATTCTAATGTTAGACATGTGATTACAAAGCTACTGTATATACAGTATATATACTTCTGACAGAACACCATGCAATGCAAGAGATAACCCTGAAATGCAAGGAAAAACAGACTTTCAATATACAGTATAAATAAAAGGTACAGTATATGACTTGTGTGAGATCATCATAGGACTCTAGAACAAAGTTGGGCATATCTAAGTACCACTAGTGTTGGAAAGATCAATCATATTAGTAATCTATTAGACATACAGTATTAGTCATAAAGATAACTCATCTTTAGAAATTTAAACGTATAACAAAACAGAAGGAAAAACATTAGGAAAGTGAAGTTCTTTTGAAAGTGGGCTTCAGTTACATTTTGTAGTTTTGTATTTCCATAATGTGAATTATGAATAAGACCTGATTTTTATTCTTTTGTAGTTGCAACCATTAGCCCTTTAGTCCAAAAAGGGATGTTTAGCTACAGTTTTTGATTTAATACAATTGTGTTTCCCCGAAGGCTCTCTTCTTAATACATAGACCAATTTCTATGAAAACTAGAATAGCTTTGAAACAATACAGCAAGCCTGAAACCTTTGTTTTAAATGCTATTCTATTTTTCATTACAAAAGAACAGAAAACCCTAAAAAAAATACATACACTTTGTTTGGAGACAGAAGTATTGTCTTAAACCTAAATATCATTCACAAAGCGTGTAAAAAACAGCAAAATTTCTGTAAATATGGTAGTATTGTATGTTCCCACTTTAAAGAAAGTACACGTCAAACTTCTCTTTTGCTCCTCAACAAAAAAAGTATTGCAAAAATTGTATTTATTCAGGGTAAAATAATCCTAGCTCTTACTTTTCAATGCTTTACAATGCATGCCTAGGCAAGACTTTTCTTTAACATCTATTATTTTGTTATATAAATATAAAGCTTTGATGTTGATTTGTTTGCGTTGTAGAAAATGAAATGCAAACTACAGTCTCAAGAAAAAAAAACAGCAGACACTGCAAAACACACAGAAAGGCACAGACCACATTTCAAAACTTAAATTGGTTTTGAAAAGATGACAAAACAAATCTACTTCTTCATTTTTTATTTTTCAGATCCTAAAATTAGGAATCAAATGAATATGATGATAAGCACTTGTACAAAGACATTATTTATGAGGTACACATTAAAAGAAAACTGCTAAAGGTTCTCAGTTTATGATTGAAAACAGTGACTGGATAAATGCTGACAATCTGGTACAAAGGCTGTCTACTTAGTCAAAAGACACTTGATCAATTTAGGACAAACTCAGACAAATCTACTGTACACATTCCAGGAATGCTCAAGGACTAGAGTACAGGATATGCACTCTACTGTTCTTTCAGTTGCCAGTGTTATTACAGTATATGAGGATCTATTTGTTTTCATAATAAAGTAGAAAAGATGCTATTGCAAATGTTTTATCACTTAAATGTTTTAATTGATTTCTAGGATTTACATCACCTCTCCTTCTTGAACATGCAGCTAAGTGTTTTTAACAGACAAATAAGAGTCTGACGAAAAAGTATGCTAAAAATCAACATAAAAAATAAAGTATAAATTATTATTAAAGCAAAGAAGATTACATATCGCAGGGAAAAGATTACATTCAGGCCATCGTGATCTTATTAGAAGTAGACTAATCTAATATGTAATATTAATAATCTAATATTTCTTGACCTCAGATTGGCAGGAAACAAGTGATCTTGAACTAAAAAGTAATACTTTGAGATACAGAGCTCTTTGATTCCAACCTCAATCCAAAATTACAATCGTCTATAAACTGTAATAAGAGTTTCATCATTTAAATATATTTTATTAATCACCTTTCACATTCTGGTTTCCCTAACTGATAGCACTTTTCTATTTGAAGTGAACATTTTATTATTATTAATACTGTATGGACATATCCGTAACTTGAGATGTGTTATGATAAACAATATAAAATCTCAATTGCAGTAGGCAGCAGGTACTTTCTTAAACAAGGTATAGTATTTGGGTTTAAGGTTTTTAGGATGGCGGGCATGCTCACGTTCAGTGGCTCTGATAAGACGCCTGAATCACTATTTTTCTTTCCCTGATCACACTACCTGGGCTGCCAGGGGCTGGAGAAAGTTAACCTTGTAATCATCTTCTACTGTAAGATCCTAGGGATTTCACCTGCCAGATCATTACTAGAAATAACTGGCCTCTGGAGGGAAAACACTCTGTTTACAAGTAGCAACCTTCTGGATCAAGCTGGCTTTTGCTATTGCCACCTCCTCCCAGTGAGGGCCCTTTGGTTAAGTCAAGCGAGCATGAGAAAAACCTGTGTGCCTGTGTGGGAATTCTCTATTACCTGGAACGTTGGGGCACTGTACAGTACAGTAGACTTGGAGCAAAGCAACAGGTGCAGGCATTATGGGAGGTCCTTGCCCCAACTTTGTTCCCCAGAACCCATGGATAATGACCTGGCATGCATCATCACCTGACCAGCTGGAAGAAGATCATTGGTCAGGTGACAAGTTAAAAACCAGCAAGTATAGTATTACTTTATTTGAAGTTCACCACTACGGAACGAAAACCACCCAGAGAGTATGAACACATTTCCATACCAAAACACCACCCATATTTTTAAAAGGATTTGGCGCATCTTAATTTTACAAAGACTGATAATTAATATAATGGAAGAACTAACATTGTTTTTTAAGCAAACTCTTTTATCTACCATTCCTCCATCTTGTGAAACAGACCACGTTGTGAACACAACTTCCTTTCAAATAGCTGATATTTTCATATATTCTCAATTGCTCAGCTTCA
Source organism: Lepisosteus oculatus (assembly GCF_040954835.1). NCBI lineage: Eukaryota > Metazoa > Chordata > Actinopteri > Semionotiformes > Lepisosteidae > Lepisosteus > Lepisosteus oculatus. Next base: position 10,812,994 of record NC_090708.1, on the reverse strand, counting down.
AAGCTGTAGTCAGAGTGTTCTATTTTTTTTGTACTTTGTAGCTTACTTGTCATTATAATGTTGTGGAGTTCCACATTCCCTATTGCATTTTCTGCACTGGGGACAACAGATAAACCACTAGATGATGTGATTAGTTTGTATTTGTGGCCCATATGGACAAAGATTAAATCTTTAATGGCAGGTCAGTGAGGATGTATGGAGGTAAATACTTCACCCTTTAATAATAAAAAAAGACTTGTGGCTGAGCTTTGGTCTTTCCAAGATATTTTATCACTACATGCTGATGTATAATGTGTCACACCCGAAGAAGGTTCCACAGCCGAAATGTTGTGTTTCCTTTCTTCTCTTTTCAACATGGAATATACCTTTCCTTGTTGCTTTGGTGCCTACGCATGCTGACGCAGCTACTGTACCCACCTGAACTACGAGAGTAGCTCAGACAGGTACTGAGGTGCCAAGCCATGCAGAGCCTTGAAGGTGAGCATCAGGAATTTGAAATCGACATGAAACCTTTAGTCAATTGGGTTGATTATATAAGTTCTTTTCAGGATTAAAATTGTTTCCCCTCAAGTCCCTTTCATGATCATCTCTATCTGACAGAAATGTCATGCTCCGACAGGTTATTTTAACTGAATTTCCGTATGCTTGCACAGTCAGTTTTTATGAACACATTACAAAAAGGACTTCGTATGATCTTAAAATCACAGTGCTTGATTTAAAATTCTACATTTTCCAGCCTGTCATTTTTACTGGTCTTTTCACTCACCCTGCTTAGAGTAGGATAATGAAGGGTCAATGTAAATGCCTACAACCCTTTCATTGGCCACTTCCTATGCCAGGTGTCACTGTGTTCCTTATGGTGGGTCTGGTAAAACTAACAGCACAATGAAAGAGTCTGCTCTTCACTGAATTGTAAGGCGCTCTGTCAACCTCTCTCACTTCACTGTTTTCCCTCTGCAGAGACCAAAACAAAAGAAAAACACTGCCACAGCTAGAGAGGCTTTACTAATAGGGTTCCATTAGTAACATTTTATGTTTGTATTTGTTAGTAAACTTCTATAAACCATCTGTCAACATATGACTAATGTTCTAAACAGAAAAGAATTACTAAATAACTCTTTCATATCCTTTGGTTTGTTGTATGGCTCAGGATATTGTTAGTTTTTTGTTATTAACATCCAATTGACAGGTGGGGCCTGTTAGTAATACAGTACAATGATAACATTCTATTAATTCTTTACAAACATATTGCACATGTACAGTAAATGCCATTTGGAACCCCTCGTATGAAATTATAGGAAATAATGTGTATACCAAAATGAAATATTTACAGTAAACTAAATGGTGAGGAAGCAGGTGCACAGGACCTACTGTATATATACACACATCATGGTTTGGGATAAGATTTCACTTTTAATCCTACAGTAATCCTGGTCTCATTGAGGCCTGTCTCCACTGTAAACTGACCCAGCAGAAGTTAACAGTATTGGAGGCCTACAAGTAGATCAGACATTCTTAACAGCATGATGTTTACACAGGGATTAAGAGTGCAGACAACTACAGTGTAATCACAGTTTGCTGTGAATGACACTATGAACTGTCTCTTCTGGGATTGTCTGAAATCAACTCATGCAAACAAGAATGGGTCAATACGGTCTGTTTTCACTATCATTTGACTCGCACAGAAGCTAGGACACAAATGTCTGTGAAGAGAAAGTATATTAGCACTGAAACTAGGAAAACTGAACTCAAAGAGATGTGGGTGCTCAAACAAATTAGACATGAGGTGGAACGGTGGAATGTGACATGAAGGGGAACTTCAAGAAGAAGCTGGTAAATTTCTGGGATTAGCAAGTTACTGCCAATCAAACTAATTGCATATTCCTTTCCATTGCACCACTTCCTGTGTTTACAGTATGCTATTCTAATGTGACTCATGAGAAATTACAGCTTTTTTATTTACTAGGTGGTATTATTTCACAGTTTACCAAACAACTAGTTCCCAGAAATGCATTTTATATCACCTCAGCAAGTTGAAACCTATCCCAGAAACCTTGGGCACAAGGCTCAACTGACAGCAAATGACCAATTCTCCACTGGATGGGACACCACTGCATTGAGGGGCTCAAGAGAAAGGGGGACTTTAGAACAGTCAGCATGTCTTTGAATGTTGGGAGGAAATGAGAGCACCTGACAAAAACCTACATGGATTATCATGAAAGCTACGCACACAGACAGATACCTGACAGTACTGAGCCCAAGAAATGGGAGCTGTGAGGCGGCTGCACATACAGGCAAGCAACCATGCCACCCAATTTTATATCAGGAACATCAGTATTACAGAACTACAGTTGCAGCTCCCTTCCATCACCCATTAAGAAACGCAAACAGCTGCATTCAGAACATGCAGGTAAAGTGAATAAATAAGAATGAATGAGCATGAAGACTCTCAAGTGATGATCTTTTCAAACCATGGCCAAAGCTGAAGACCCAAAGCAATCAATGGAAGCAAAGATAGTAGTTAGTACGTATATTATTATATGGCCATTATACTGGCATTTTTAAAATTCAAAATAATCATAATTTTGCTGTGCATTTTTTCTGTGAGAGGCATTACAAACACAACAAATGCTTTCATTAAATTCTGATTTGTTGCATCTTTAATGCCTCTTACCAAATTTTAAGAAACTGCCTAGTATCATTATTTAGATATCCATCTCATACAAAGGCATCTAGAGTAAATTCACTTGATCTTAAAATGACTGCATGATTTCTTTGACTGATAATCTGTTTTTACAGATTAAATTTGAAAGACAATGACGATTCATCGGTATTTTAGTATACCTTTAATATACCTTGTGTCATAATGCTCCAGTTTTAGTAGGTACAGTATGTTAATGTTCTAATCAAGTGTAATCAGATTTTCTGACTCGCAGAGTTATCACTCACTGCAGCACTCATTGTATTTATAGGCAATGAGACAGTGTTCACCCCATAGCTGCCATTAATTAAACTAATTTCCAATTGCAATTCTTTGCAAGCTGATTCATCTGTAATTGCTCTGAAACCTCAATTAATATTGAGGAGAAAGAGAATTGCTGCCAATAGTCCACGTAAATTATTCAATACACTAAATTTCCAAAAATCTAAATGTCAGACATGCTATTGACTAGCAATGTATTAATTGAACAGCAACTTCCCTGAGTCCTAAGTTACCAATGTTCAAGCTCCAACCTGCACATAAGAGACTTGAATGAAAAAGCTCCTGTTAAACTGTGCCTCATTTATATTACTTGTTCTTTGAATATCAAACAAGGAATACATTCTGAAGCCCGCAGATTCAGATGTTGGTAGTGCGTGACTTTGCAATTGCCATCACATAAACACAGAAAAAAAACATTACTACAAAATATAACATTAAGGGTATTTGTAGAAAAATGTACCAAAGAGAAGAATATATATATATACTGTAACTGCCATTTTTCTGGTATTTCCATTTATAACCTGTCTGTTCTTAACACTACTGTATACAATACCACAAACCACCTTTAGTCCACCAAAACCATCTTTTGAAAGCCCTTTTTTAAAATGGCCACAGTTCAGGTCAGCTAACTGTGCCAGTAAATGTAGATCACCAGAATGTTCCAAAGCATCATGAGCAAAGTGGTTTCCACCTGAACCCTCAACAACAACTACTGTATGTCGCACTCACAAATGAGTGCTGCTGGGAACTGTGCGTAGCACTGTGGTCTATCCAGACACAACAAAGAACACACTATATACAATATGTTGAAACAAAGAATTGCAAATTCTATGAAGTGATTTTATCTGTCAAAAGGGCTTTTTCTTCTTATAATTATCAGTTACATTATGACGCATCTCAAATTTCTCTGTATATTCAATTCAATAGTCTTATGTCCTGTCATTTTATAATGTCTAGAAAAATGTGAAGTAAGAAGACATATATGATCATTATATGCCGGTTGCTGTACACTCACAAACTGCACACAAAAATGGACATTGACAGAATTAAAAAATGGACAGGTCAGAATTTAAAAATAAACCAGAATAAATGTAATTTGACAAAGTATGAGATCAAGTCATGTAAGAGGAAATAGGGAAACATAATGACAAATAAAAAACTTCAGTTATCAACTAAGTAATAATTGAAAGAATACTATTTCTTATCTTTGATTAAGTTGAAAACATCTTGATAGCAATATTTTCAAATAGTCAATGCCTACACCATCCACAGGAAACACAGCAGATTCATATAGAACATATAGAAATGATTACCAGACATTTATTTATGTCTGTAAAGTAATTTTCCAAACTCTAAGCCATGTGTTAACAGCTTATTGGATGAATCATTAAAAAAAAAACATAATTAAAAAACCTTTTGATAATTTCTGGTTTAACACATTATGATTTTTGCAAACCTACAGTACTTCTAAAATCTCAATTAAAAGTAGTTTTGTTTCTTAAATTATATGACAAATCAATTACAGTTAAATTAATTCATACTTATTTGCCATTACTTCTCTTATTATTGATGTTAGACATGTAGTATCGTTCTTAAATTAAAGGTCCATTCAACAGATATTTTATTATTAATTTAACTGGGCTTTATTGTTTATCCTCTATAAGCCTTTATAATCTTCAAGGTACTGTATGTAGACTGCAATATTTTGAAATTTACAAAAACAACAACGTACTGTACCACTATCTCTTATCTCCTGTGATTTGTATATTTTTTCAAAGATATCGGTCACATTCCATTTTTTTTAAACTGAGGTACAGCCATAACATCTGACATCAAAGTTCCTCAGTCTTGACACAGAATGTATTGAAGGGATGTGCCTAGAACAAGGGCAATATCTTCCAGACATGAGCTCTTTCAAAATAAGCTAAACTCTGTCTCTGCCCCTAAGAACCTTAACACTGTCATGTCTGAGAAAAGACACTGATCTGCCTCTAAGACAACATGACTGTTCTTTCTAAGAAAATGAGAACAGAGTCTAACCTATTATAAATTCAGGTTTTGTAAAAAAAAACAGGATCAATAAAAAGGAAAAGCAAACAGATGACAATGGAATTATAATAATAAACCCATAACGGCACAACTTTTTATGTACGAGGTGTTCCAGGGAAACCAGAATATATTGCCGAGGATATTAGGAACGGTCCTACTTGAGCCAGCACTGTCAGAAGAATTCAAGCAAAATTGTTTGAAGGGCTTTAAGAAAAAGATGTGCTGAATGCCAGTGATTATGAGTCAAAGCAATTCTCCTCATTTTGTGAGAATGAAGTTCACAGGAAAAAAGACACCATGTCCCATCTTACCTCAACCTGTAAATTACAATAACAATTGCCTTTGGGATCAGGTACAAACCTATTCTATCATCCTGTCACCAGCCCCACAGCACCTATGAACCATTCATTGATTGATCAAATCACACTGTAAATCCAATTAACTTCATATGAAGCCTGAGTTGATCTATGGCCCTGGCACAGAGACACCCCTTCTCTCTCCCACTGTTTTTTTAAACCCAACCTTTTGAATGCACAGAAAAGACCAGGTATCAGAATCCGATTTTTGCAGCTGATCAATGTACTGTATGACACAGGTGCAGAACAATGACATTTCTGATTAAAAAAAACATCTTATACTGTAAATGAAGAAAAGCCTAAATGGTCAAAATACACCAGGAAAAACATTTCAGAGCATCTCTGTGCACCTCAATTGGATTAAAAAAAGAAAGACGGGTTCAACATACGTTAAAGCATAGCTGACGTAAATCTCTTGAAATGATTTCATCTTGTTTGCTGTCCCTTGAGGCAAAAAATAAACTTGTGCGTCATTTGTACTGTACCTTAATACCAGTTAAACAGAAATTTCAAGTTATCACTTCTTTTAAAATGTTAAGAGGCACATTTTAAAATATACTCTAAATATAGAACATGCGTGAAAGAATAGATGTAGATGTGATTTAATGTTCGGAGAATTTACATTTGCTTCTTGTTTTCTATCTGCGCCTTGCCTTATCAACTTGGGTACATGTGCATAACTACAAATAAAGGCTCATGCAAAACCATGAATGGAGAGGATTTCATAAAAGAAACTGCATTTCCATTTTTATGCAGACATACAACACCAATAACTGGGAGGGAAAAGAAAAAAAATCACAACAGTATAATCTAATACATTTCAGGCTATGTACTGTACCTATTTATGACTCAGACCCTTTTGCTGCCAAAATGGCACATGTGAGGCAAGTTATTTTTTAGGCTATATACTGTAGGTTTAAGTTCAAAAGTATTCTTATAAAGTAATGAGCAGGCTGTAGCCCTCTGGGGATAAAACTGTCTAAAATAAGTTTCATTTTGTCAGCAAAACATACAAACTCAATCTTTTAGATCACAAGCAGAAAAGAAAACTGTCAGAATTATGGCCCAGGCCCATCTCTTGAGGAACCTTTCCACAGTTCTGTCACACCACTGCTTTAACCGATTGTGTTTTTACCTCAGTGTCACATACAGTAAAAAGCACATGGAAAAAGAACACATGGTCACACAGCGATGCCACCCTGGAGTTATAAGTGATGCCACGCCTTAATGAATATTGAGTTCTGAGGGGTGTGCATGTTGAGCTGGAGCATGCTTTTAAAACACATCAAACAATCTGTGGTCTGCTTTATGTTCTCTGCATATGAGCATGGTATGTTAAAGGCACTGAGATGAGTGACTTCAACAATTTGGACGAGACAAATACATATGAAAAAATCATACAGCAACACTGATACTTGAGCCCTGCAGAGTTAATTTCTGATAGATTAGAAAGTACGCTTATTTAGAGAAAGCACTAACTGTAAGCAAGCCTCTTACCTGTCGAAGAGTCTTCTGTTTACAAAAATCAGTGTTGGCTAATCACTGGTGAGGCAACCTGGTATATAAAAAAGCACCCAGCAGGGCTACTTTTCTGGTAACATAAGGTGTATAATTAGTTTAACTGGTAGAAGGACTCAGGTGCTTCTAAAAGGGGAGGGGGTACATTTTTAATTATACCTTATAAAGCCAGTGTGCTCTGTCAAGCAATTAGGTGTTATTGAACAGATATTCAGATAGAAACAAAAGACCCCAGTCAATAGTAGTTCAACTTCTTAACTGTGTCATAGTTATCCTTTCCAGGGTCAGGGCTACTTACTGCATTGGAGGGTTGTTGTTACTTATTGTGATTAGATTGTTTATCAATAAGGCAGGAAGTAATAGAAGACAATGAGGAATTGTTTTACCTGTTTGCCAAAATGTCAGACTGAGCAAAAGCTCCATACATTCCTGAAAGTTCTCTTTTCTACAAAGCGTTCTTTCACCATTGTGTGCATAGTCACTTTATTAATCCCAAATAGATGCTATTAGCCTCTACATACCAGACATATGTAGGGTCATAGGGTCCTAAAGTGATGATGTGTTACAAAAAAATTCTTACATCTTAAAACTTTTTTTCTAAATAATGTAATTTCACTACTTTTAAACATAGTGCACTATGCTTAATTCAGAAAATTATTTTTTGTAACTTGGTCCAAATAACTTGAATGGCAAGTCAACTGAGACCAAAATCCCATAAATAGTGCCAACCAGTTGGCAGAGCACCACAGGGCTATGGTTGGAATCAGTTGGCCAGGGCTCTCTCACCTCTCAGCACAACACTGTATAAGTTAACAGGAAACTGCAGGGCTGCAATGATGTTACTGAACTCACTCTACTGTCATTCACTGTGCTTGCAACAGGTCTTGTCAGAGAGACAAATTTTAAAACAACGGACAGCGTTGGTATATAATAAAGAAATGTATTTGGAGGTTAGCGCTCCCCTGTTGGAACATCACCTGAGTGTATTTTCCTTGCCACATTAACTCTGTGTTAATGTGATAACTCACCATCGTCAGTGCACATTATTTACTATACATTCCATATATACTGTGCATACTTTATATTCTACTGCAGTCAAACTCCAGAATCCAAACGTTATCAATGGCAGTATATAACAGTCATCAATAGATGGTGGTTAAATTTAGTGTCCATTCCTGATAAATCGCAGCACTCATCTGTTTGTAGTGTTATTGAGGCCACGTTTTTCAAAACAAATTCTTGCTAGTGCATGTAAGAGTAGGGTCTACCTGAGCTACTGTATAATGATAGAATATTATATTTCTGAACCATAAAGACTTGCTTCTCATGTCTTATGAAGGGCATACAGAAGATACCTACAGACAATAAGCGGTGGCATATTGCCCTGCTATTATTTTAAAATGAGTTATATCAAATGTTTAATGATAATGTTGCTTTGGGTAAAACAAAAAACGTACAGTCAGGAAGACAAAAGCACATAGTGCTTTTATGTCTTCCTTTAAAAACCAGAAATCTCTCCTCAATTTGAAACGTATTGCGCCAAAGGATAAATAAAATATGATGTCAGGCTTCAATATTTTATGAGGACCATTTAAAGGTTTGCAGGACATGTATGTTTTCATTGCTTCAATTTGATTGACTATAATAAGCCTTTTCTTAAAATAAGTCATCATAATCTCCTTTTCAGTGCAGTCAACTAGCTTTCAATAATGCAAATTAACAATGCTTTCAGTTGGCATTGGCTAATAAGATTTTTTTTATTACAACAGTAGCAGCATCAGAGTCTAAAAAATGCCATCTATTAAGCTTCGGTCTGGAGGCTACAAGAAACGATCTCCAGAGAATTTATTAGTAGAAACTCTAATATATGGAGTACTTATAAGAAGAAAAACAGAGAAAGAGAATGACATTGACAACTTACGACATTTTCTTTTAATTTTTAATGCTTAATAGATTAGGGGTTTTGAGTATGTGGGGGCTTCAAGGAGACCTTCGTTGGCACTGATTCTAGTGGCTGATTAAAATGTTTAACAAATTCGATTAAGCATCCTGAATTATTAATGCATCACAGTTTCCTCATTCTTCCCATCATCAAGTGATAATAATAACAAAACGCTTATTCCCGAAATGTCTATTGTATGTAGTATTCACACATTAGGTAAGTTTTATGTTTCACATTGTTCTATGTCCTCTTTTACTGTACTTCAATGCTCCTTGGTTTAAGGAGTTTATTGCTGAATGTTATGGTTCATAAATTTTAGTCTCCTTATTTATGTTTACCATAAATAATACTACACACTGACAAAAGTAATGAGCTTAGATAAATACTTTGGAGTATTGTCTTGAATCTAGAAAAAGAAGAAAAAATAGAAATAGGGATTGATGTTCAAAGAGATTCTTCAAATCAGGTGACTAACCTAATGATGGGATATATGCTCTTTGTCTATGTACAGTAGGTGCTGGGCATGTAATGGTAATGACTGAGTGTGACTATCACACTGAGCAATTCACAGTTACTGTTAAACACTACACAGAAAACATGCACAGTACAGTGAAGTGAAAATCTGTTCAGTGCTACCAGTCTGTGAAATTCAAGCTCCTATACAGTACAGTATACTATGTATGCATTCTGTACAGTGCATACTGAGGATGAATTGTGGCATTTACCTTTCTTATATGTACAAGATAGTAACTATTTGTCTTTGCTAACATGCCTTTTTTACCTAGCAACAGTATGAAAGAATAAATTGCAGGCACATTATTTAATCTTTTGATGCTAATTTTATAACCACAGGATGTTTAGCTAAATTTCACACCTTCTATCTGCATACATCCTTTTCACCAAGCAAAAGGTGAATTTCATTTCATAAGAATAAAGTGGCCAATTACAAAGAATTTGTAGAGAAACACAACTCCTAATATGGAAATTTAGAATGAGCTAGAACTACAGAACTTGCTGTATAAAAACCACTGCCTGTGACTGTCATCAGAGGCTTCTCTCATATCTGTATAATTATATCATCTCCATGTGAATGAATAAAGGACTCTGCTGAAACACATCTAACCTGAGCAATGAGTTTTCTTCGACAATAGGCATCTCCAAACAGTCTGGCTCAATAAGAATTAGCATTATCATCCATTAAAACAGACTAAGAATCAATGTCTACTCCAAACAGGTTAAGAATATACTGTATTTAAGAGCAGATATACTGGCTCTGTTTAAGACCTGATGATGACTGCAATCATGTATGGTGATTCTTTACAAAGGCACTCCAATGGCTTTGCCAGAGTTCAAAACAGGTAATGGCCAGATGTTACCCATGGAGAATGACCCTCTGTAAACATAATCAGTGATTTTGATCAAATATTATCAGTGATCAGTGAATCTAGGGTAGCGGTTCATGATCATACAGGGCCAACATGAATACATCACTTGCACAAAGCGCCTCCAATCCTCCCAATCATTAAGGGCACAGGCAACTGGCTATTGGTCACAACAGGGTGTAGAGAGGCATCCTGAATATCTTCACTGAAAGAAACCTTTTCAGTGTTAAAAGACTCTGATGAGACTACGCCACCCATACAGTAAATAATGGTTTTACATCACATTAGGGCATCACACCGATTACAAGTCTTTCCTCAGAGCGACTGCAAATTATGTGCAGTGTTTTGCATTATGTGGCAAATTAAATACACAAACAAACTTCTTGATCAAATATCAAAATGACAAACTGGAGATCTTTGTTCTTGCAAGTGCTGTGGTGGACCTAAATATTGTATTTAAAACAGTACTTTGATTAATGTACTTACACTTTAGAAAGGCTGTTCTATGACAGCTTTTTTAAGATATCACTGATAAGGCAGTGAAAGCTGCTTCTTCTGTGAAAAGCTTGCATGGATGCTGCACATTGGTGGTGGTGGAGGGGATCCCTATTACCTGTAAAGCGTTTTGAGTGGAGTGTCCAGAAAAGCGCTATATAAGTATAAGCAATTATTATTAATTATTATTATTATTATAGTGAAAAATGGCTGAAACATGTATTGGCTGTATTGATAAAAGGGTTGATCTTTATTATCTCTTTCTCCATCAAACCTCTATCAAATCAAGAAATCTGCATGTTCTATGTGAAAATGTTCCATTCCCTTTGTGAATTTTGGTATGTTGTTTTAAACATAAACTGTTAAAAACAATAAGATTTTTGTCAAAGTGCACGCTTTGTTTCTAATTTACACTAAATATGTGATGAAATCTCAAGACTCTAATGACAAAAATAACCAAAAGATAAAAATGCTCTTTTTGGAGGTTAAATTAGGCAAGGGTAAAGAAACCATTGCCAGGTTACAGTACATGAGGGCTGGGTTTAAGCAATTAACACATTTGTCAGCTCTCCATGAATTTTTAAAAATGTATATGTTAAATATAAAATACAATGGAACTGCTATTAGTAAAACAGTTATATTTAAGTACAGATCAGAAAATTGTTTAGAGAAAATCCATATTAGCCTCTAAAGAGAAACTTTTTTTATTAATGAACCACTAAAATACTCCTAATAAGAAGAAATTAAAATGAAAAAATATCCCTCTTATTAAAAACTGCATTTTTCTTTCCTTGCACCTTATACATAAGCTTTTTATACAATCTGAATCGTGACAGCAGACAAAAAAAAAAGATTTGCTTAACAGCACAGTACTTCATCCATACATCACCCTCTCAATGATGCCAAGTACAATTTTACTAGTTCACTTCATAGTATCATTGGATAATTAGTACAGTAAGAAGGTTTGTAGTGCACCTCCTAATGACTAAACCCTAAGTGCCTAAATTAACCTATGAGTTCATGATGGTTATAAAGTGAACCAAAACATGTCAAAGCAGCAATTCTTGCGCTTTGTAATTTTTTTGTGGGCACTGTGGACAGTGTACAGTATGATGGAATATTGAATATTGAATATACAATATAATATACTAAGTTGGTATCAGTGCAGTAAGCTTAAGAGTGTTTAAGACATCTTTCAACCTTTGTAATTCTCATTTATCACCACATATTCTATTAAACTGATTCGGATGACTTAGCAATGAGCTGAACGTGTACAGTAACATAAATTTCTGATTCCTCGTCAATTTTTCCAACCTTGTACACTGCGCATGCTCGATTTTCCCCTTACAGATTCCCAGAGGGCATCAAAATTGCGTCCAAAGTGTGGAAGAGAAGCAGGTGTTTTATTTTTAGAACATAATACTGCATCCATCCAGTTTCAGTCCGCTTTTCCTCGAGAGGGTTGCGGAGCACTGCACTTTGTTTCAGTTAAAGTACTACAGTGGCAGGCATATTTTATATGAAAATTTTAAAAATCCAGAAGTCTTTATCTTTTACTGTGAAACCCAGTGTTTTGTAGTTTCACCTGCGTAATGTTTTTTTTTTCTCGACAACTCAGTGAAGTTAAATACAGTGTAAGATTAGAACGCCCCCGCAGTTAGGAATTGAACATTAACGGAATTAAGTACATGTAAACAAATTGGTCAAATACTGTACACAGATTTACAGACATAAACATTCTTAGGTCTTACTGGCACGCAGATATTGTTCAGGACAATGACTCGCTGGAGTCAAGGCATAGCATACAGTACTGTATGAGACTTCCCAAAATGCCAAAAGGCCATCTCGACGGAAGATTCGGACCAATCGAAGAAATCTTTTTTTTAACACAGGGATACCCTTGATCCTAGAAGGTAAAGTCGTCATATATAGTTTATATCAAAGCATTAATGCTTTTTTGGACGTTTATGGTCACTTACAGTAAAATACAGAGAAACACGAAGAAGACTGCAATCAATTCTACAGTAGGGTACCAGATACAAGCAACCACATAAAGACTTGGAAAACAGTGTATCATAGTAAATATATAGGAGGATGATTTATTAATAATGGATGAACACTATCATACACTGGTGATTTTATCATTTTTCTGTGTGACTTCCAAAATATAGAAATGTGTACACACTCATACAGTAAGTGTACAATATCTCACAGTTCGTCGTGCCTGTATAAACAATACAAATATACAGAAATAGCATCGAAGTCCATTTTGCGTTACAGAGGCCTAAACATTCTAAACATTTGAATTACTTGCCTTAACTTTACTATCGGCTTTACAAAAAGTCGAAAAACTGTGCCAGTTGATTACGCGTGCAAGACGTTGCAGCATTAATACCATGCACATACAGAAAAAGACACAAATATGCTACCCTAATCCGTTCAATAGCTAAGGTAGAAAAAAATGAAAGATCAACAGCTGTCATGTGTTGCCACAACGTTCCACTTGCTAAATAGGACATTTTGACAGAGGATTATCAGGCATCAAATTCTGTTGCATTTAATATCTAAAGAACATTTTGACAGGAGGACAACATCCATTATATTATTATATCTTCCTTCCTACAACTCCTATAATAGTCTTGATTTAACAAAGACAGGACATTCTGGTGGAAGATTCAAACCAAACAACTATTGCTACAGTACTCTATTGCATAAATAGCTTAAGCAGTATTTTTGGTGAACGAAAGTATATGATTTAATACAAGCATTCTGTGTTTTAACCAAATATTAATAGTTATTTGTAATTATATTATCCTCAAAATAAAGTTACATTGTTTTCCGCACTATAAGACTAAAACATGTTCCAGTTAAAAAGCACGTCTTTCAGAACTACCGTACTCTGTTCCAAGATACATTTCTTGAATGTTTATATTCCGAGACTGCAGGTCGTAACATCTGAGTGGGTGGCTAAATTTGACATTACACTGGTATTAATAATAGACTAGCAAAAGGTCATTGCAAACAGGCGTTTATGAAGAGGTCTGGTGTGAAGCTTTAGGCGAAAAAAAACGCAACTGCTAAATGACTAACTTAAGACTTCAGATAATGTAAACGTGCAACGTTTTTCAGCACGCAATTCGAGTTATTGAGCCAGCGAGACCCGAGCTTAGATTCTTTCTCAGTAAGATACAGTCCACCTTGAATGCTTCATATTGTTGCAAATATTCAACACAAGGTCTTCCAGGGGAGCAAGACCAAGCCTGGCGTTTTCATCTTCCAACTAAGCGTGAGAATGTAAATAAAATACTTTAAATTTGTGCATAAATCATAACTGCTTTCTTTAAAGGATACAATCTGTATTCCGCAGTATATTCATGATTTGTACTAGTCCTCCTGTTTTAAGGAATGTTTTCAGTCGAAAGGGTAATTACATAGAATAAAGCAAATCTTTTACTTCAAAAGCTTTCGATCTTAAGAGTTTTAAGTGTGGTATAAACTTCAAAGAAAAAAAAACAGCACATCTTTCGGATCAATGGCACTTTGGAGCTACAGTAGTTATGACTCCAGTTTGTTTATAAGCGATTTAGATTCATATCCCCGCCTGATTTCTTTAGCATATATATATATTCAAAAAAACTGCTCAATATATATGGGTGGCGCCACGCGTCTCGATTATTTATACATCCTTTCCGAAACACCAAATGTAGTCAACAAATATCCAGTACGAATGGGACGAAAGTAGAGATAGATACAGTATTCTGTTTAGCAACTAAAGGCTATTGCATTGAATTCGTAACTCTTCAGTACATGCTTTCCTTTTAATAGCGGGAAAGGAATAGTTACTTCATAAGGTTAGATACTGTATATACAGTATGTACTGTATTCTTCTTTGAACTGTCGTGGGAAATCATTAAATGAGTGTACAAAACACGATCGCCATGCACGCACAAGTTACAGCTAGTCTTACACTATATGATTGATGCTCAGGCGACGTGTTATAAGAGGAATCTCAGTAAATGTACTCTATAGTAGCGTGAGCGTAGATCTTACCCGATATTTCAGTCTGGGGGACTCCGACCAAGTGAAAGCCCTTGCCGCTGTAAAACTGTCGGACATCCGAACAACTCCGGGCTTTACCGCTTGTGTTTTCCCCGACAATCGGAGTGGCGAGAAAGCAAAAGAAGAAACTCAGTCGCAAATCCATTTTCTAGGCAGACGAAGAATCCAGCACAGGGAAAATGTCTAATCCAAAAACCAAGTGAATTCAAATCACCAAAGTCCTACACTAGCTCAGGTATCCACCTGACTTCTCCACTAGTCTGCTATCTTTCTAACACGCTTCAGCTGTGCTTGCGAGACGCCGGCGGATGCTTAGACCGGTCTTATGATTTTTTTTAAAGCTTGAAATAAATGTTTAAATCCAATAATATTCCGCAATATTTGATTCTGCTTTTCCTGCTGAGACTAAGGTAGTTTTATTTCTGTTTTTTTGTTCTTAGAAAAGGGAAGATCTGAACCTTAATTTCTGTTACAGTTCCTTTTTAGTATTTTTCATTTTTGTGTGGGGGAACAAAAATCATCACTGGAACAAAAAAAAGGAAAACACTTCATTTGCAAAAAAAAAATAATCAAAGCATTATCCGAGCCTTAACCAATGTAAAAAAAAAATAGAAAACTAAACAGGCAATTATGTTGACATTACAAAAAAAAAGCGCAGGACTCAGCGTTTTGCGGTGAAACCATGTGAATGCGAGAATGAGATGTTTTGCTGTAGTTAGAATCCTCCAGCTGACTTTATAGCGGTGATGCTTTCCCAGTGCAGCCCCATCGATGACTGAAAGAAACTGGGGAAAGCACCATAGGCAGGGCATAGAGTCCGTTTCTCTCTCTAAGCGTCTGCAGCAGATCTTACCCACAGGATGTTGCATCAAACTACAGCCTCGACCAATGGCGAGAGGTAAGATTTTTTTCGTCCTCTTTCAGTCTCTCCTTCTTATGTATCCCTTGCCTTGGCTCTTTCAGTTCAGCTTGTCTTCACAACCGCTGATTGATTCAGTGGAACCCCTCGGTTTTTCATTTTTAACTGTGCTGGGCGAACACAAATCATTGCTTTCAAACAAGACGATATTTAACTCTGGCCGGAACATACAGGATTGAGCAAAGCAGGCAGCTACGGTGTGAGAAACATGAATGTTTGAGAGGTGCGCACTCATCGCTCACCGTGCTTATAATGCTAAATATTCGTTTATTTTAAAAGGTTAATCCGCGATGAAGAATTGGTTTCATTTCTTAGGATGTCGGGTCTTGTCATTTAGTGGAATAAATAAGGTATTCCTTTTACATACATAAAATATACTGTATGAGCGTAACTATTATTAGAAGCAGCTGTTTACCTACTGTACTGTACAGCACGCTTTAGTCTTCAAAATGTATATTAAACCTTTGAAACCATTTTAAACGCCCAGTTCTAGATTCACTTCTAGGCTGTTAATGCTACTTTGTTTAGCAGATCAAACATAAGCCACACAAAAGAGGAAATCAGACTGTTTCTTTTACATTTTTACAGACATTAGACCAATTGCCACTGATCAAGCCGACTCTGGATAAAAAAATAACTTCTTCCCAATATTTCAATAGAGCTCATCTCTTGCAGTCTCAAAATCAATTTTGATGCCCGTCATTAAAAAATCTCCAAGACTTCTACATCCTTTTTATGATGCAGAGCCAGAATTGAACGCAGTATTCGTCTTAGTCTAAGTGGAGCATGTGCAATTCATCATAACCTCTCTGGAGTTGTGTTCAGCATTCTTTCATATACAGTATACCCAAGAATCCTATTTGCCTTTTTAATTGCTTTTCCACGATGCCTAGGAGATGACAGTGATGAATCCACTACAACACCTAAATCGGTTTCCCACAGGGAGCCATCCAGTTCAGTGCCACACATTTTATTCATAAGATGTTCCACATTACAAAGGTATTGATAAGCATCATTTTGCCAAGCTGTCATGATTTAAGTTCATTAGAAACAGAGCCAAACAAACAAGGAGTTTCCACAATTTAAATAGAATTCATTAGATTCCTGACAGCCCACATAATTCTCATTAATAAGAGTGGAAACTGTTGGGGCATACTAGTAATAGGGTTGAGCTAATCAATCCATGTTCATTACAAAAACATTTCTTACCCAAACCTACAATGGATTATGTTTTCTGTTGCTACCTCACAATACAAAAGCTAAAGTTAAAATTATTGTTTAGTTTTAGCAAGTCAGGTAACGGTTGAAGAAAGTTAACATCCTATTCGTCAGTGAGATTATCTGTTTTGTTCTTCTCAGTGAATGCCTCCCTGAAGTTTATTTGCTATACAGTATGTGCTGTTTGCAAGTGTCTACATTAGAAGACTTAGAAGACATCATGACATATTTTTTTTAATTAAATATTTTTTTCTTTTTTCTGGCTCAACCAAACATTCCAGATTTTAGGTAAAACAAGTAAAATGATCTTCAGAACAAATACATTTTGCTTTTTGTCATGATTAAGCGTGTCATTCCAAATTGAAGCCTGAAACAGAAATACAAAAAAAAACATTTTCTCAGGTCTGTGTACTCACTTGGGAAAGATAAAGTTAGAGGTTTTATAGTACTAGAAAAGCATGACGTAATAGTAAGTTAGGAGATAGAAAATATAGTGTATATGTATTTAGCTAACAAGTGTCTTTTTCCCTTCTTTGAAATAATACACAATACACAATACACAAAGCTGTGACATGCTGGTGAAAGATTTTCTCAACAGGAAGATTTTCAAGTTTCTACATATTTGCAGAGCATGGGCAGTTGTCTAGAGACTTCAAACAAGCATCAACTAGTTTAATAAAATCATACAAGGAGAGTTAAAAGAAGCACATAACACTGATTATTCTAAGTAGGGGTTGTGAAGAAATTATTTCTGTAGTTCAGAAAGTCTAGTAGTAAATTAGTGTTTGTAAAGTAATGTGAAGCAAGAATCCCAAATTTTAAATATTCAACTTTGGTAATAAAATAATAATATAATGAATTTGCTGTGGTACAGTTTCAAGTTAAAATATCTCAATCTATACAAAGAACGCAGCGTAAAATGTAATTTGACGTTTGCTGTCTTAATTTAAGAATTTGAAAATCTTTATGGACTATTCATTTATAACTTTGAGCTCTAGAACAGAATGAACTTTTTTTGAAGTGAAGAATGTCCTGGGAAATGTATATTATGTACAGTATGCAGCAATTCCCTCATTATTTCCTTATGAACTTTTGTAAAATTGTTACTTCTTTTCAACTAGGTCTCTCTGAAGCCTTGGTGTTTTTTTTAGTTATAAGATTCTTTCTGGTGATTTGACAACACTTTGTAGTAAAAAAACAATATGAAGTAGCAGTAGTAATTTAATACTGACAAAGCAATGTGTGTTGGGACTTTAGCCTTTAAAGATTTAAGTAAGTATCTGAGACTATGATTAAGCCAATATGACAACAGAACTTAATACAAGACACTTAACACTTAATACAAAACACAAAACACATCTCACAAAAAACATTGCCTCTTGGTTTTTTTTTTATTTTGTATTGGCTATTACATTTAATTTCCTGAAACTATTCTGTTCAAACAAACAACATTCTACTGTACATTCACATGTGGCAGAGCTCGACTTTGATTTGATCTTACAGAGGAATATGCCACTAATGAGCTACATTCTGTGTGTGATGGGATTTCTGCACAACAACATTTTGCATTTCCTATCTTCTCTCATGATGTTTACTAGCGACCACCACCAAGAGTCTAGCTTTCTAATTCCCAGAAAATATAATACATATTCTTATTATACCAGAATTTAGGTACTTGATGTAAACTAAGCACAAATGTCAGTTAAATAGACCCAAGAAGCTGAAAAGCATAGTTGTTAGTAGTTTTGCAACTTATCAACTAATTCACTTTACCACATGTTAATATTTACCTGTTCAATGTGCTCTTCATCATTCAGTACTATAACCAATTCATAATCTCCTGTAATGTTATGCCATGGATGGAATGTTTAACAATGCTGACAATAAGTGGAGTACTGTATGTTCAAAGTAAGCACATTCATTCCTGAGGAAATAATAATAACATCACTTTATTAACCCTTTACAATTTCTTGCTTTAGGAATTATCTTTTCACATACCCCAGCTTGCTCTCCATGAAAATAGAACACTACAGTATGTTTTGCTAAGCTTAAGTTGTTTGCTGTTCTGAAGCACATGATGAGCATGAGTTATAGAATTTGGGCTACCACAAGGTTTACAGCACTTATACGTCATTTTCAAATTGACTTCTCAATTCAATGCTACTGAAACACATGCACAAAATGTGGTAGTTATCAATATGTTTGTTCCTTACTTTTTAAAGTAGGCAACCAATCCACACAAAGTATTGCATGGCTCATGCATAATGAAATTATTGAAAATAGTTGCCAGCACAGTTTTGAAACAGGATATGAGCACTTTAGTATAATTTATTCGCATCTCTTTCTCATTTTTTTGAAAACCCCCTAAACCCCATATTTTTCCAGACAGAAAAGTGCAATACCATAGCAAACCACAACAAAAGAACCAAGATGAAGCAAAGCAGAATGTGGAAAAAAAAGCTCATACGCAAATCATGACAGCTTTCATTAACAAAGCTTAATTAAATCAAGGAACATTTGGCATTCATAAAATAATTCTACTGGATAAAGAAACATGTTGATGTGAACGGGCTTTGGAAGTGCTGGTGTAGATTTTCATAATGATGTTAATGTCATAGGGAGTAAAACAAATTGTAATAAAGAAATAGGTGTGGAAACTTGCCTATACTGTAACTACATAGAAAAACTGCCATTGTTGTTAAACCTAAAGAGCCACTTAAAGAGCCATGCTATTTTCACATTTTTTCAGGCAGGGTTTTATAGAATGTAACCATGAAAGAGGGATGACTTTTAATAAGCAATGGGGAGGGAGTGGGTTGTGTTTGAAGTGCAGCTTTCGGGGCAGAAGGGGATAAGGGGGCTACACAGCCATATGTGTCCCATAAGGGTAGCGTTCCTGGCATTAGGAACAGCTTCCGACACTGAGCAAAGAGCTCAAATATGCACAATAATTACAAAGAGCTTCCTAACCACACATGTGCAACAACAGTCTGAATTAGAACACCGTCCTGCGTCTACAGTGACTGTTCAGGGTCTCCTGATCTACTGTGGCAGACAGAGCTTGCCTATCCTAAACTTTAATTGAGAAAGATTTCATTTTCTTTTTTTTTATTTCCTCATTTTTAGAGCCTATTTGTATACATCTTGTGTTGAATTTTGTTCTAAAGCAAGGAAAATGCAATGAACAAACAAAATAGAAGGGTAAAAAAAATCAAGAAGACTTTTCGTAAGCACTTTAAACTGAATTAAAGCATTGCACGCTGATATGATGAGAGAAAGTGCAAGAGGTTTAATGTGTATCCGTATTAATTATCAAGTGAAAATAAGCCGTTACTCTCTCTCGTACACACAAAATCCCCAGTAGAGTTTCGTTGCATCACACTGCGAAGAAAGAAGGTCAGTTTTCACAGACAGAAAAGGGAGGCAAATGGCTGGCACATCAGTAACGCTGGTACAGACAGATCTTGGCAGCTGAGGGCACAGAGCAATTAAGACAGAGAAGACACAGAATGGAGTGCTTGATGAGTTTGGGGTACAGCAAAGATTTATCTTCCTGCTTTTCCTCCACCTGCAAGGTACAATACTTTGCCATCAAAGAATCTCTTGTAAGAATATCCAGGCAGTGGTTTACTTACAGCAGTAGAATTGCACATTACTTATTCAGTGCGACTACAATAAAATTACTTTATCCAAAATATTGCATTACATTGTATTATTCATTTATCACTTCTCCTTCATAGACCCATTAACATTATAAGCAATATGGCTATTAAGTATCCCTGAGATACAGTATATCTATGTTTCATTTTAGTGATTTTCTGATATTTTTAACATATGCTCAAAATGTACACGCATAGAAAAGTTTGAAGCTGGCATGCAAGACTTCCAGGTAAAAACATCTGCTGCTTCTGCTGGCAGAGCCATACTGTACCAACCAAGTTTCTGCCAGCTTGATGCCGCTGTTTGAAAAGACCGATGTTAGTCTGTAACTAAGTAGAAAGAAATAGGCGTGGTAAAACAAAATGTCTGAGTGAGGAATGAGGAATACTTCATCTGAACATGAAGGTGCAAGAAGGATTGAATTACTGTTTACAAAACAGAATCATCATGAGGATGGAAGCACGTAACAGATATTGGAAATATTCATACAGTTTAGGAAATTCTTCCAGACTTGGCATTTACTCAATTCCCATGCCTTTGTATCAAATAGACCTTTTGTCACGCTGTGGGATGCTATTCCAGAATCTTTTATGAAACCGACACCAAAGACAAGGGCTCTAGATCTGCAGGGTCCTCAAAAGTATATAAAAAAAGAGATTCTTCCGAGTTCCTAATCTGAAAATGAGAATCTCCACCTCTAATAGTTTTGTGCAGGATATACTGTAGGTATTTTACTGATGCCACACTAGCATACTACAGGCTTAAAGTATTTATAGAAAAACATGTTCTGGAGAGGAAAACTAAACAAATTAAATCAGTAAGCTGCATTCTACAACAAATGAGAAAATAACTTTTTTAGCTGAGGAACTATAATTAAGTAAATTAGAGACTGATTTGCTGAATAAGTGAAATTCAGCATTCCTTATTCTTGCTTTTCTTAGTTCTTAGTTTGGCTATATAGTACATTCCTCTTTTGTTTTGAATGCCAAACATTTTAATGGCACCGTGAAGAAATAATATACCATATTGAATGTTTCACTTTGTGATTCCCATACTATACAAAACAGCCCCACAACCTTGGTCCTCCTCTGTGGTGGTAGAGTGTGTGTGTGTGTGTGTGTGTGTGTGTGTGTGTGTGTGTGTGTGTGTGTGTGTGTGTGTGTGTGTGGATGGTCCAGTTTGACAGAAGTAGACAGGTGCTAACCAACTGAGACTTTCACTTCTAGGCACACTTGTGATTGTCTGCCACAGGGAATATGCTTAGTTTTAGGTCTTCAGAAGACACCCCTTTCAGACAGCCTGGAACTAAACAAATGCCACACACACATTATTCTTAAACATGCTTAAGGACAGGCATATACAAGTATATAAGTGTCTTATAGCTGACCTATGTTATATTCAGACTGCCTCCCTCATGCATGTAATCTGAACACAAAACACAAAGATCAGCACATTTAAGGCATATTTAAGTGTTTTCAGGAGAGCTTTTAATAATACACAACATAGTACATAAGACATAAGAAAGCACTAAGCTGAAAAGCAGACATTCCACAGTACAGCCCGTGCACTGCCAGTACTGGAAGCAAGAATAGAATAGAGTATTTGTGATTATCCCTGCCGATGCTATTGCTGCACCATCAACAGAAGTGTCTCTTTCAGAGACTAAAGCTCAAAAATGGTAATACCAAGGTGCTTCTCACGAATGGAAATATTGTAGATTCATTTCTAGATTGCATTGTGAGTCATTAATGAAGGTTGGATCCAAGCTGTGTGGTCTCATTGTAATGATAGCTGTGACCTTTGATGTCCTGTCTGATGCTCTACTGTATTCATTTGGTGTAGTCTGTGCTTATATGACCAATTACCTACTGTCTGCATTGAAGCAGAACTGCCACTGGGGCTAATAAATGTATTGAACATGTTAGAGTTGTAGCCCAATGCTTTATGTTGCTGTAATGATCACATTCACAACATCTGCTGGTTGTAGTTAAGCATGAACATGCTGTTGACGGCCAAGACATGGTCATTTATCCCTCTCATTTCCATTATTGTGACAATGCTTCCAGGCTATTAGGTTCATGCGTCATCTTAATTTTGTTTTTGGAAGATGCCTTCATCAGTTTTTGTGAAATGAAAACTAATTTAATGAAGGTGCCATTCTTTCTAACTCAGCTTTTTGGAGCATACAATATTTTAGTAGAAATGAAATCCTTAAAGGTTTGAAAAATGTAACCTCCTAACCTGTTTTATCATTGGATTCACATGAATTTCCATCCTCTAACATTCCTTTCATTCTCTGCATGTGTGTATTGCATTGGTTTATTTTTTACCGTGACCCAAATGAACTTAATCTATTATCTACTAATAACTGGCTTGCATGAAAACTGGACATATCTACAGTACATTAGCAGGTCTCCTCATTCCAGTCCCACAGTATTGCCCAGTAAATGTTATTGCAGAACATTACTATAGACAAAAACACAATTTATCATCATTCTTAGGAATGTATCAAAATAAATTGAAGAGAGAAGCAAAACCTTATAAATCTTAAATCAAATATTAGTGTCATTCAGTAAATAAGATGACTGAAAACTTCTAATTGTTCGCTGTAGGTTACTTCTTTATTTGTTGTCTAATATAATAGCGAACCTTTTATGAATTTTCAAAAGCCACCCAGTTTAAGTTTATTCTATTTGAGTTATGAAGTTGTGCTTGAGAATACTGTCAGGTATTGCTATGCTTTCTAAAGCACTAAAGCTTTTTCATGTGGGTCTCTAATCATTTTGGGGGATAAATGTTGTTTGGAGTAAATGACATTTCTTTTCTGACAGTTTTTCTCTTTAAGTACATATCTAAGCCAATTTGTTTCTAATTCTGTCTCTAGTTATGTGCCTTTTATGTTCTAAATATTTTAATCAATCACTTGATCTGGTTTGAATTCCCCACAAGCAGTTGACTGTCACAGTAGAGAATGTTTTTGAAACACAATTACTACCATATTGCGATGTGGTTTGTATCCTGCTGGCAAGGACAGACAAGCACCTTCAATTCAAAGTCAAAAGGGTTGAGGACCTCACGGTTTTTAGCTAGACTGTGATCTAAATTGCTAAAATAGGTAATCTGCTCCACGTGCTCACTTACAGTATTTCATGTTTTGCTCATTTTTATATTCCAGATATTAGCTTAACATAAACCTGTCCAAAACTATTCTTATCTGACAATTGAAGACTAAGGAAGTGGTGGTTGAGATATCTAGTGAATTATCTGCTGGTAATTTAAGATGCAAGATGAGAATACTTAAGCTTGCAACTACAGAAAGTTTCTTCCATTGTTCTCTGGGTATGTGTTCATGCACACCGCACTACCTGTAAACAGGAGCTGTTAAATTTTGTCTGGATTCACATCATGCTTCTTGTTTGTTCTCTTTATCTATCTGACACCCTCCACTCCTCAATAATTACTTTCCTCACAGCTTTTCATATGTGCAAGCAAGGTCTGCATTTGCAGAGGTCATTTTCCTGCATTTCTGTTATTCCTAATTGCATAGCATTGCACGTCAGAAACTCCCCTCTGGATTTAACTGTCGATATGTGTGCACAGTCCTTCAAGCAGTGCGAGGGAGCAATATAACAACTTTTTTTTTCTTGAGAAGCTGTCTTCAAAGAACACATAACACAAAACAGATTTGACAAAAATGTTACAAATATCTATTCCTTAGCAACTCTCTTAGTACATTACAATTACAGTGTAATGAATGCAAAGACTAAACAGATAACAGTATGTTTTGAAATGAAAAAAGAGTCATTATTATGGAACATATAACAATTTCTGTCACAGATAATGAAAAGACCTAGACGCCAAAGGCAGGTATCGCTTTCTTTAAAAGGTAAAATAAAACTCACATTTCAGCAATTATGAAAAGCAGGACTGCTGTGGGTTTTCATTTGCTCACCATTTTAAAAGACACAAAGTAGACTCCAGGACAAAGTAAAGGTCTATTAATACAGCATTTACAAAGTGTAAAGTGTACAAAGCTATCATACTAAACTCTATCCAAAGGATGATTTTTTAAATTACTGTAGAAATAACTATTATTATCTTGTTTTCTCGAAACCTGTAAGAAAAAGAGTAAAATCTATAAGCAATTACCACCTCAAATACTGCCATCGCCCCCCAAAAAAACATAGTTCCTATTCAAACTGAATGAAGAATATTCACTTTTTTTCAGAAACCACTGTGGTCCCATGGAAAGATTTAACAATCATATTGCTGTTTGAGAAGCTATACAGCTTCCATACAACATGTCTGTTTATCTCCTGTAGCATCGATTTCCTATCACTGGGGCTCCTGCTGGCAGCTGCTTTTGGAGGACATGCTGAATTCTCAAT
Source organism: Lepisosteus oculatus (assembly GCF_040954835.1). Classification (NCBI taxonomy): domain Eukaryota; kingdom Metazoa; phylum Chordata; class Actinopteri; order Semionotiformes; family Lepisosteidae; genus Lepisosteus; species Lepisosteus oculatus. The sequence goes on along the minus strand of NC_090708.1, from coordinate 10,788,025 downwards.
TGCACTTGATCAATAGGTTCGAGTTTCTTAGGCCTTGGATAGTCCTAAGAGTTTGCCTCTCTAGGCAGAAAATGGACCTTAATTAGAGTCTTTCCTGTGATGATACTGTGGGGGGGAGAGTGTGAGGATGAGAAAGATAAGGAGCGCAGAGCTTTCATTCACAGTGACACATCAGGACACTGGGAATTCCTCAGGGGGAGCTCAGGGAGCTGTCTGTATTTAAAGCCTTGTTACAGGGGTTACACAACAGCACATTTATCCAGCTCATGGCTCATGGCAGGCAAATCTTTAATTAACTGATCTGATTCATGATCAGAAATTTTAAGAACTGATTACTAGAACTATCCCGAAAAGCCACAGTCTGAACTGCTAAGGTCTTATGTGTGATGACATAAGGCCTCTTTCAAATCATTTAAAATTGAGACATAGGAAGAAAACAAAATCATAACAAAACTGAATTAAGTATAAAAAAAAACATTAATTGTAACAGTATGTTTTTAGTCTGAACCTATAAAAAAGAAGTCTTTGAAGACACAGTCTAGGTGTGAAGGCTGCAGTCTCGCTCATCTTCTGTGATCTCGCCAATGTTAAGAAGCACAGCACAGACCACAAGACATGCTGCATCTCACAGGGGGAAGGCAACTCTGTAACGTATTCTATTTTGAATTGGGAGCCCGTGCAAGGAAGCCAGTGACAAAGCAGTATGAGATCTTATGCCTGTCTGCATAGAATTTGCATTTAGCACAAGTTACAGCTGTGACAAGGCTTAATAATAAAAATTCCTTACACTTATATAGCACTTTTCTTGGCGCTCCACTCAAAACACTTTACAGGTAATGGGGACTCCCCTCCACCACTACCAATGTGCAGCCCCACCTGGATGATGCAATGGCAGCCATACTGGACCAGTACGCTCACCACACATCAGCTATCAGTGGGGAGAACACAGTGATTAAGCCAATTCATAGATGGGGATTATTTGGAGGCCATATTGTTGAAGGCCAACAGGAAAATTGGCTAGGTTGCCAGGGTAACACTCTTTTCGCAAAACACCCTGGGATTTTTAATGACCTCAGAGAGTCAGACCTCTGTTTTACATCGACGCCTTTTTACAGTATAGTGTCTCCATCTTTATGTTGGGGCATTTGGACCCACACAGATTGCAGGGTGAGTGGCCCCTGCTGGCCTTCCTAATAACTCTTCCAGCAGCAACCTGTTTTTCCCAGGAGGTCTCTCATCCAGGTACTGGCCAGGCTCACATGTGCTTAGCTTCAGTGGGCTGCCTGTTGTGAGTTGCAGGGTGATATGGCTGCTGGCTGTACCAAAGCTTGCTGGACAAAACTTAGTTGGGAAGACCACTAAATAGAACGTTATACTGATCCCATATAGATTGAATAAAAGTGTCTCAATTTCCCAGCATCAGACAATAAAAACAATCTTGTAACAATACAAAATTACAAAAAATATTGTAACAATATTTCTGAGGTGATGAAAAGGCGGTCTTGTAGTGCAAATCAAAGCATCATAGTGTCCTTTATCCAAGACATTACATTTCTTAATTCAGACATCCCATTAGAATTTAAAACATTTATTTCTAATCCAGCCTTTATACTGTGTCTAATAGTCCCTTTCGATCAAGGTCTCAGTTTTTATCACTGTTTATTTGCAAAACAGTTTAAAACATCTATAATTTGATACTGGCAACAATTTAAAAAGCTAAATATACTAGAACTATAATTAAGTTTCAAAGAAATACACAGCTGTATCCCATCTGCATAGATTTACATTGTGTTTACAAATAATTTGGCCTCAGGGTAACATACGTTACAAAGAGAATAGTATTAATCCAAAAAAGAGCCTTGTGGGACAGGTAATATTTGGAAAATCGTGAAACAGAATCACAGAAAAACAGTGCCTCTCCAAACAATGCCTAAAAAACCCACTCCCTTTTCAGGATGATCTTTTTCTCAATTTATAGTCACCTTTGAACTTAACAGTGCAAGTGAGGTTTCCTGAGGGAAAGCCTTTTAAAGGCAGATTTTAGAGAAGGTACTATTGCAGTTACCAGCAGATTTGGATAACTCAAGAACAGTATGTTGAAGGTCATGTAGAGCATCCATGTAAAATTTAGCAGAGATAGGATATAGGGCCCCACTAACAAACTTCATTTGTATAATTATAAAATTTACTTCCTATGAACTGATCAAGGACAAAGTTTCAAAATAAGTTTCACATTGCCTATGGGAAATTTTAAGGCAGGGGCACTAGTAGGAAGATGTTTTCTGATTAGCTCTATTTTACTCCCCTGCAACCCTGTATTGGATAAAGTGGTTAGAAAAATAGATGGACATTTATAGACTGGAAAGCTTCATGTGTCTGTTCTGACATTTTCGGTACATCAAAGTAAATCTGCAGCTTAGGAGATCTCCATTTATACTCTTATTTTCAAGACTCCCTTTTCGTTTGGAAACTATTGCTGTTTATCCAAGGAGCCTTACTGGCCTGTATACTTACAGATTGAGGATCTCTTCTTGATTGCTGCAACCGAATCTGAGGTTGATGAGCAACGATAATTATCATGTTCCTCCAATTTAACAGATGTGCTTATACTGGTAAACCTGATTTTATGACATCAGAGAAGGGCTTAGTTGTTTCATGATTAATCATATGCCAATAAAATAAATAAGTGATCATAAACGAGAATGTCAGCTATTGTACAGGTGAACTCTAGATATCGAAGCCTTGCGCGGTTTCAAGATCTAAAGTAATCATGAGTGGGCCTAGAATAAACATGCCAAATCAAATTTACACATTCCAAAAGATTTAAGGAATTTGTGCCCTGAGTCAAATTCATAAGCAATATGTAAATTGGAATCCCCCAAGTAAAAGAATATTATCATGATTAGAAGACAGAAACCTTTGGCATTAAGGCCAAAAAAAAAAAACAGTGAAACTCCCCTTAAGCAGTATGTTTAATTTTTCTGGCTTATGTTTAGAAATAAAATGAATCACCAACTAACAGAATTGTTGAAAATTGTGAGATATCTCACAGGAGCCTCAAACATCCCCTTCTCCTGTGTCCACTGATGTGAAAATATTAAAACACTTATCAGCAATGGGTACAAGTTCTGCTAGCTATGCTGCTTTAGCCCTGTGTGCGTTAAGAAGAGAAATTCAGTGGATTGTGGTGAATTAAAGGAAGATTGACCGTATTGATGGTCTGTAACTGTGTAGAACGTTCCTGTCTCCTGCAGATTCAGTGATGGAAGATGTGTGATACTGAATATGCTGAATGTTACTGCTTTTATCTGAATAACGTATTCATAGATTCAGCCACATTTAACAAATAACTTAAACTCTCTTATTTATCACCTTAATAAACAAAAAAAAAGATTAACCAAAGGAAATTCTTAAGACTTGAGAAAACAATACGAGTAGGAAAGTTTCACCTTTGGTTTGTAAAATTACAGACAACCAACACAACAAGGACACAAACAAACTTCCAAATGGAGTACATGTGTGATTTTCTGTGCAAATGAAATAGAATATAAATAACTATGTTAAAACAGCTATTTTACCAAAAGTAAATAATGTGCTCATAAGCCATAACAGGGACATTCAAATTAAGTTATTTAAAAAGGAAGACCACAAAGCTTTTATTCTATGGTATTTCATTTAATCAGATTGAGTTATGTACTGTGCCAAAATGAATGCAGACACTTAAATAATGCAGCCAGGCATTTAATTGCATTTTCCCCTGTACAAACAGTTCCACAGTTCATTCTTTACACCATCAAATGATGGAATTGCTAATGTGTTTTTATGATGGCTGAAATTTTGGAAAACCACATTCCTTGCAAACCACATGCATGAGTTCTTTAAAACATTTCACAGTTTGAATTTTTTTCCTAACAATACATTTTCTTGATAATACATTAGATTGTACCATGTGACATCCATGTAGTATGGGTTTATAAGATTACAGTTATGAAATATGAAGGGATATGCCCTGGGAACAATGGTGAAGGTCAACTATAATTCAGTCATGTAAGTTAGAAATTCAGCAGTGAAAGTACACTGATCATGTCATTGGGTTTTACCAGGCTTCAAACTGGGTTGTTTGTCCACAAATACTGTAAATACCCATGTCTTGTTTTGTCTTTAGATTCAAGTATGATGCCTTAACCACTGCAATGGTTAGATAGATAATCCTTAACCTCCCAACATTTCCAGGTATGGGTCTGATCTGTACCTGGCATGTCCATATATAATAGGGCTGCTGACCCTGCAGGAGTGTCTTGAAATCTACAGGATTTACTGATTCATCTCCAATACACTGGAAGGAGCAATCAGAGCAAAAGTCACCTATAATTTGTGCCGTGTGCCAAGTGGCCCCTGGAAATTATTTCCACACAAGCAGCCGCCACCCCCTTTCTCCCCAGAGGCTTCAAAGAAAGGAGAACCCCCACCCCACCTAGAACTCAATTGAACATAATCGGGACGCCCCCTCCTGGAATTTCAGCAAAGCCACCATCTTTCTTTTGTAGTTGACATTTTGTGCAGGGGGGGATCTCCTCTTTTGCGCTGCAGCCGGCCAGAGATGGCAAAATTGTCAGCACATCACTCTTCAGAAATGATCATTTCAAACGTTATTTCCTGTCCTGGCTCTCTGAGGTGAGTGCTTTCGTGCCCTTTTATTTTTATTTAATCAAAAGAGTATAACTTTGAATTCCTTAAGGATTTAGTATTATTAGAAATACCAGATTCTCCACATTTTTGTAGCTTTTTTCCGCTGAAGGCTTTTTAATTACTTGCCAGGGGGTGTTGGTATACAGTGTTAGACATGGTGGCACTAGGCAACCTTTCTTAAAACTTTCTTTGTGTTTTTAACATTCTCGACATTCTCCTGACAAGTCAGCAGCGGGAAAGGGGGAAAGGAACACTGGATTTAAACATTTCAGTCAGCTAAAACATAAATCAGTAGGCAATGGCATAAACAGTGCATGGATTATAAATGTCAACTCACAAAAGACAAAAAGTCCTTATCTAAAGTATATATAGTTTGAAGCATTAAAAACAATATAAAACTTACTTATGTAAGGGATTACAATAACAAAGTAATATGACAAGGAAAAATCTTAAATCATCTCAAGATTACTGCATCCACACTGGGGTTTAAAGGTAGCTTACTTCAGCGTTTCTCTGTCGCAGCCTGCTTGGGAATTATACTAGCCCTCTGAAAGCCCCACTACCTGGGGTGTCACACGCTGAGCCTTTGGAATCAGGTTAGATTCTCCCACCAACGTCTTTTATTAATAAGCACTGGGTGACGTGCCAAAAAGGAGGCCTCTAAGCTGACGGCTGTTCTTGAGATCTTTTAGTTTTTAGGGGCTCGGGCACTTGATCGCGACTTCCAGAGAAAAGGCACGTCAAAGCAGAAGGGAACCCAGGACCCGCGAGCTGTGAGGCAGCAGCACAAGCACCCACACTCCTGTGAGCCTCCCAGGTTTCCACTGTTTTACTTTCGTGAAGGCAGAGCAATATGTTGACAAACCCTTCAAAACAAAGCAATGTAAAATTTTTAATTATCAAAGCTTGAGTGCTGTTACTAAAGTTCTTTAGATTAGTCCCAAAAAGGTTGATTTGATTAATGACTATAATAGATTTAAAAATCGAATTTGGTGTCACATACTGTATATCAAAAAGATATCAGTTGGTCTCTTTTGCTAATTCGCTCACATTCTCTTCTCAGATTCCAACAAGTTTGCAATAGACATGTTGATTACTGGTACAGTATACTGTATATTGCTATACTGTATATAGAAAAGAATTAGAAAATTTAATTATAAATGAGAAATTCCTACATGGTTTGATAGTCATTTTTCAACAGCATGGCATGCTACCATTCATGCTACTACATTTTTCATCTAGACTGAAAATGTTGTTTTTCAGACCTTTGGCTACTGTGTACAAATGTTATTTATACACTGTATTGCATATCTTTTGTAACCATATTTTTTAACCATATTGTCTGGATAGACGTTCCATCAAATGTTTAAAAGGCAACTCCAGTCTGCCTGAAGGTCGGTACACAGACTCTTGTCTACACGCTACATGAAAAACTAATTTTGTTGAACAGCCATGGCTTTTTATGTTGTCTGGTATCCAGAAAAGCCAAATTTTAAATGACCAAATTCAGAACCAGGCTTTTCCTCTCTTTGTGTTGGGATTGTTTTCTTCTCTAGATTGACTAGATTGTTCTAGGTTGAAAACAGACTTAAAGGCCGAACCCGACTCCCACAGTCACGCCTGAACCTATTCTGTTATGATTATTTTATTAATACTTACCACAGACATCTCCACTCTAGGCAGTAGAGTCTGTGTCCATGCTTTTTGGCCTTGAGACTGGCCTTCTTTGTTTGCATCCAGCAAGCGATTGGCTAAACATTATCAGCTTGTTCTTGAACAGAACTGCATCTGGTATGTGCGTGTCTGCTCCGCAAATAGACTTTGTGGCACAGTTTGTTCAGCTGATATGGCTCCTCCTTGGAGAATCTTTGCTATTTCTGGAAAATAATTACTAAGCAATACGTACATTGAAAATTAGCCCAGCTTAACTCCTGCCACTGCAGTGCCAGCTTCATCCTCCCAGAAAGATGACGTGTCTTTATCATCTCCGTCTGCCTGTTCCAGCTCGAGCCAACTGTTTTTTTTTCCCTAGGATCTATGCTGTACAGCACACTCTGTAGGTATACACTACATACACTAAAGCTTTACATCTACACTGTATGTTGCACATTTCGTTAGATATATGTTTAATGAGGGTGTTTAAGCAATTATGAAATCGTAGAAGATGAAATATCTTCGCAGCAAATCATTTGTATTTTCTTTAAGAGAAATACATGATTTTCAAGACTCACCCAAAGATTTAATGACTCATATTCATTTCATGCTAAAAGGGAACTTGCAGTAAAGGACCACAGATCCCAGGTACAATGTATCTAACTGGATCTCAAAATCTTGTGATAGTGTAATTGGATTCCATTACTCTCACTTTCAAAACCTGGACTACTGTAAATAACTGCTAGTTAGTGCAAACAACCTCGTATTACTTCTATTGAATATACATAGTATGTGTGATGGTGCCGAGCTATTATGTGGGTCTTTATTAATATGACCTTGGTTTTATGTGACTCTCACTAAAAGAAATGACATGATGGAACTGGATGAATGGACTGACCTTGATTATAGGCAAACACTCTGCTTTTCACAGAAAGTTCTACCATGTGGACAAATAGACAATTGTCGGAGCATGCATGCGGTTTGATTCATATGCATGTGAGGATTTCAGACCAAGAAGCTGTTTGAACTTTTCAGTTTTTTCCAGTTCAGTAGAGAAATAACTGGATTCCGAGACTGACACTAAAGGAATGTGAAAAGGCAGCAGGAATACTGAGTGCCAAACTGTCATCATGTAAATCTGAAAGATTACACAATCTGCCTGCAGACAGTGTGACAGGGCTTGTTTTGCTTGCCTTTAGAAGACATATTCATGACTGATCTCATTGCTGTTTTGACTAGGACTGCAGCTTCAGTCATCAGATGCACACCTTCACACAAAGGGCAGTGTATGGGAATAGTGCCTGCAAGGTATGAGCTTTCTGGTAATATTTTTGAAAACGTTTCCAATGGCACCACATAAGCATCTTGGAAATTTGCAATAAAGATTTGTTTAAAGATAAGTAAAAAGAGCGTTTATAATCAATTAACTGGATTTCTGAACAATGGTGCATTGCTATCTGTCCTCTAATTAATTCATATGCAAACTAAAAACTAAAACCCTATAATTGTTTTAAACAAATCTATACAGAGATCAGAAATGTATGAAAACAAAGCTGTTTAAAAATAAAATTTAAATTATGTATCACTTACCTTAAATCCTGCATTGAGCTTAATTTCTAGTTTGAGAATCTAGTGGGATAACCAATGGTCTAAAACAATGGACAACAGAGCGCACATACAGTGACAAAGAAGGACAAAATACATTACCTGAAAATTGCAGCCTACATGTCAATCAGGTGAGGTGGTACAATCAATCTACACACCTCACATTTCTATTTGATAATTAAAACACTGTTTTCAGTCTGATGTTTTGTCTAAATAAACTTTTTTATTTTTCTAAGGTGTGTTTAAGATGCAAATTGCTAATCTAACATCTAACGAAAAAGGACATTCAAATATACTTTTGCAGTACATATCATGGCAAAAACACTTCACCAGTTCAAGCTGAAGCCTGGATTTGTGAAAGAGTAACTTTGTAATAGTTCTGCCTTCAGTGGATTGAGGATGGGCTGCCACATGTTCTGAAGAGACGATGGCTTGTCGGTATGTTAAGAATTAAATTAGAAAAAAACATTTTATTTAGTGGAGTAAACAAACCAGCCAGAAAAATTCAGAAACTAATTACAGTATATGCATTCTTTTCATTCACTTACACCAGTAAACAAACAATTACATTTTCTCTTGCCGCGTGTGACTTATATACGATATGGGGTAATAAAATTTAAAGGCTGGTTTATAAATGTACGCTTTTAGGTGTATGCCAATCAGCTTTTTTAAATTAAAAAATTAAATCCACAGACAAAGTTAACTTGACTTCCTACTGAAATGCTGTAGCATAAAATTAAAATCTGCAATACGCTTGCAATTACCAGGAAACCTAGCCACATCCTACTCTTTATCAGAATCAGACTAAAATAGATTCCACTGCTATTGCAATAGGCCCAAGACTTCTCAGTATCAGCATAGGGATCAGCCCCTGGAAATGCTCACGGCCCTTCAACAGTGAGGAGCAAATAAACAGAAAGAGAAAATGTGATCTGACCCCAGCCCAGTTGATACTTCCCCCAGAAGATCTGAGTGCGTCCCACAGGCACAGCTGCTCTCTGCTCTATTTTAATACTGCCCCCAAATCAGCGTTTTTGGGTGGCACCAGTGGGTCCTCAATTAGCTCTCGTTCTTGTCTGAGCTGGCATAGGGCAAGCTGTCTCGCCAGTCAGCACTTCTGGGGGATAGACACACCATCTGGCCGCCCCTGCTACAGAAATAACAGGCCCGTAGTGAGCATTCCAGCGCAAGAAAGGTGTCTGGAGGGTACAGGCAGGGTCCAGAGAGCTGTCTTTCCTGACCGCTTACAGTGCTAACCCTGCTACACAAGTTTGTGGAATGACAGGCATCTCAATCTGCAAGTATCCCCACCTTTTACCTCAGAGAAATCCACTTTCCGCATTTTATATAATATTTTGCTGTATTATTTTAATACAAGGGGGAAATACAGGAACAGAACCCCAGAGAAGATGGAGGTCAAAACTTTTTTTTTCTTTCAAAATATGATACCTGGAAGCTTAAAAGTCAAGAAAGTCTTTAATTCCATAAATTTTATTCTGGGCAAGACCCAGGGGAATATTAAGTTAGTGTTGTCTCGATCATCACCAAATATCTATTGGCATATGCTCCTTAACATGCAGCTCTGATTGTCTTTTAATTCACAGTGAACTGAAGTTCAAGCTCCTACACACCAGGTTTCTTTCCTTAACAATATATTGAATGAGATATTTGAAATGTACTTAGAGTGACGTGAAAAATGTTTCTCTTCAGTGAGGAAAACAATCACTACAAAATCTCCCATCCCCCATCTCCACAAAAAAAAAAGTGTCTCTTTTTTCAAATTAAATTTATGCTGGTTAAAAGTCTGGACTCCAGTTTATTATCTTTGTCTTACATCTCCTGTTTTTTTTTGTATCCTTTTATTTTTGCTGGGAATTTGATTAAAGTGTGTTGAAAACCATCCCTTGCCACGTTTCCATTTTAAAATGGCTTGGGGGCCGGGCTGGGGGGGGTCACTTCTGTTAATTCAAGATTTAGTACAGCTCCCGAAACTCAGAGAGAACTGCCAATCACTACAAAACCTGCAGAGCAAATATTGTGATTGACAGCACATGTGGGTCTTTTTTTGATGTAGAGTGAAGTCAATTATGTTAATTATCAAACAGATTAGGATTCAGTGGTCTATGATAGTTGGATAAAGATGAATATAACACTGAAATTAGTCCAATAATGAAGGCTGATTCACTGTACGTCCACGTTTGTCATACTCCAGTATGACATACTTCATAGCTTCTTAATCAGGCTTGCTAGAATTGTATCCATCAGGGTCCTTTCCAGCTGAATATTTTCTCCAATGTGGCAAAAGGCAGAACCTGTGGTGGAGGAAAGGGAGCAGGGGGTCATCAGGAGGTCATTCTTGCCGTCTGCCATAAGACTGTACAACGCATCCACCTTGCGTCTTGGCAGAGGCAACAGCGACAGTGACCTGTTTCTGGACTAAACGCATATACACATCTACTGCTACATCTGTTCTCTTTCTTTTTCTTTTTCTTTTTCCCGTTTACAACCACTTTTTTGCAATATATGCCAGGGACCTGTGCAATACATTTATATTTTTATTTATATCTATGGTTACATCTATATTTATATTCATAGGTGTGATACGATTTTCTGTGTACTGTTCTGTTCTAGTTTCCTCTTGTGTGTCCGGACTGTGAGTAACTCTTGTATTGTATTGTATGTATTGTACTATTATTATATAATTCGTTACACTGTGGCTGTGTTGTGTGTGTCAAGCTGCTGTTGCACTGCAATTTCCCTCACGGGATCAATAAAGTATCTATCTATCAGTCATACTTTGCACAAGGAAGAGTTATTTTTTTTTAATGAAGGCACAAAAATAAAATGAAAAAGTAAAGTTGCCTGCCGAGCGTCACAGAAATGACCGTGAAGTACCCTGTGCTGAACCCAAAAAAAGAAATTGAATACTGTAAAAGTCTGGATTTTCATAAGCGATGCGAATTGTCTGACACAGTTTCGAAAATGAGGCTTCACACCCAGGCCTTCAGGAGCAGCGGTGCAGTTTCCCACAGAGCTGGGAAAAAATGGGCTACAGTATGTGCTGCCAGCAGACCGCTCTCTCTTCCCCTTCACATGTGCCTTCTGTTTGAAAACTCTTCAGGGACAGCAGCAATTATTGCCTCAGTCCTTCAAAAGCCTGAAAGAGTGTGGCAACTAGTTGCTGAGTGCATATATTTGCAGACCAGGCAGGCAGTGCCATTTTCTGTATTCAGATTAAAGAGCAGCCAGACCATAACCAAGCTTAACTTATCTTATTTAACTTATTTTCCCTTTTGAAATAAGAAGGTGTCTGCTTCTGCTTATTTCTGCTTATGTTGACTGACACAGAATTAAGTGGCAAGCAAGTCACCCAAAAATATGAGGACATCCATTTTTATTTCAGTGCTTTTAACAGAGATTTGCATGATTATTTTGCTATTTTTTATGGTCACCAACTTGCTTATGAAAGTGATTGTACGGTACATCCCTGCCCTGTTTGAAAACATTTTAAACTTCCTTTTATTTGGGAATTAGGACAAATACCAAAAAAGGCTCTTAAGGTGAAAGAGTAAGCAACAACATGTTCAGAAAACACAATATGTGCATAACACCAAACAAAACCAGTCACATTATCCAAGTGGTGTCTGCACGTTGGTGGTGGTGGAGGAGAGTCTCTATTACATGAGAAGAGCTTTGAGTGAAGTGTCCAGAACAGTGCTATATAAGGTAAGAAATTATTATTATTATGGGGATTAGTGAATTGAAAAAGGCAGAAAACAAGATCAATCAGACCCTTTGAAGACTTTTATTGAAATGCCAATTAAAACCTAGAAGTAAAAGCTACTTCCATTCATTTCAGACCAAAATAATTCAAACCCTTTCACATTTCAAACAATTCAACAGGTAAGGCTCTTTAAAAGGTCCCCTGAACTTTCAGCTCACTGTGAATGTGAAGGTAGAGGCAGTCCACAAACACAAAGAAGAAAAGTATTATGCATCCTACCATCCAAGATGCTGTCAAAACGTTTATGTAATTGATTGCTTATGAAAGCCTCCAGTTTCATGCAACAACCAAGATTTATTCAATTGTGTACAGAGGTCTTCACTTTGGTCAGATAAAGATTAATTCATCTCAGTTCTGACTCATATTGTGATAATACAATAATAATACAAGGACAGTTCACAGCTATATTTCAGTTCCACTGGACCACACTTTAACTTCTATACAGAGTTAATGACCAGTTCAAATCTGGCTTTGTTAAAAAACAGAATATCTTTCGACTCACTGAACATGTGTATGGATTCTATCGCAATGCTTTCAGAAACATACCTAAATGGAACATTTCTCAAAATAAAATTCAAACAAATGGATACAGACTGATGATGCATTGTGAAAATAACATTTTAATATAAAATATCTGCAAAACTATAGTGCTGTCAATATGAAATCATTCTATGTCCAGCTCATTTGCTGCTGTGGTAGGCTCAGTGTTGCTGTGAACCTTATCAAGATTAAGAGATTCTTCTGATAATGGATGGATTTTTTTAAATACATTTTAAAATACATTTGAACAGCCCAGTGAGCTGTAGGTCAGGAGATTTTCACATCCAAAGGAAAAACGGCTTCTAACAAGCACATAAATGTAACCCTCATATGCATACAGTATATGAATATTTTGACATTGTGATGTGATAATTTTTAAAGTTTCCAATTCTTGTCTTTCCCTTGTGTGTTGTAATGTAAGCAGATTAGTCTGTTACATACAATTCAAACACACAGGGAGCACTATGGTACTGTACAGTAGTTGCTATATTTGGAAATTCGTAATCGTCCTTTTAGCCTGACTGAAATATTCTTCAGAAACTGCTATTCTATTCTTCAGACCCATTTCTTATTTGCATTAACAACACAGTGATACTGAGGAAAGTGGAAGAGCGTATAAATCCACCTTCTCACAAAGATTTTCTAAAAAACCTCCCTGGTTTCCTGACAGAGGCACGGAAAAAGTTAAGAAAAATCAGAGGGCACTTGTAAAAAGCCTTACCAGGAGACATTCCTCATTTAGTGTTTTTTTTTAAATGGTGAGTAACTTAAAATATATACATTTATACACATGCTATATAAGTTGCACGTTCAATGTGTGTTTAGGATGTATATGAAAAGAATCAAAAAACATTTGTGATTTTCTCAACATTGTGTACAAACCTGCCAAGAAAGCTTGCCAGAAGAAATTGTTTCTACAAGTCGGCCCATCTGCATAGTCCAGCAAAAACACAAGATAAACCATAAATGTCCCTGTTCCTACACTAGCCACAGGTCAAACCCTTGTCATCCTATACTGTATATATAAATATATGTATTTACATACATCTTCTAAAAATAAATCCACCGTACTATATTAGCTACAAAGACTGAACAAATTATACTACACTGTACTGCAAAATAGCACATTGAAAGCAAAACACACAAAATAGTCATCATGTAATATATGAAATGGACCTATACCTCACCAGAAAGGGTTTTATAAATGAACCTTTTAAGTACACAGAATGTTATTTTCAAAAAAAAATTTTTTTTTAGTTTTGAAAGGGGTCTAAATAAATGTTAAGCAGAAATGTTGCATAACCTCGTACGAGCAGTGATATTTGACTTAGCTTACACTCAGTCTCTAGCATGCTTTAAAAAGAATAGGCACTGTGTTACAGACAAGTGCACAAAGCAAACAGAAAACGAAATCAGGTTTTAAGATAACTCATTGTGAAACAAGATGAATTACAACTAAAATACAAAACATACATAGAGAAAAAAAGCAAAATATACTGTATCTGAAAGGCAATGGCATTTTTAAGATGATACTTGTTGCTTTGCTTTGCGAAGACTTTTTGCTGAAACATAACAATGCACTCATGTTATCCTTATAGGAGTAATAATTACTATATAAGCTAAAGGAGCAGGTCTGCGTGCCACAAAGGTAGAATCATTTCACTTTTGACAAATAACAGATTTGTACTGTATATAACGGCCAAGAACAGGAGAGATTTTTGCAAAGTACCTGAAGCAAAGGTCAATTATTTTTTTCTCTCTTTTTATCATTTTCCTTATTTGTGGAGGGAATAAATAAAAATGGGCATTAAAACAATCTGATATTTGTTTTTACATATTTTGATATGTGATTTGACTGATTGGAGTTTTTTACTTGGATTTTTATGGGCACTTTGTGGCAGATAGGTTAGAAAAAAGGATAACACCCAAACTGTGCAGTAGTAATGACAGAGCAACATGTTAAATATGTCCTGTCTATATATATGTAGTTTTTGGATATATTTCTGATGTTGTGCAACAGTAATTGTGTGGACTGTGCATTTCTAATTTATTTCTTCCCACTGTTATGTGTCATTTGAAGTCCATCAACAATAAACAGGTTTCTAAAAGGGACTGAAATCAAAAGGCGTGAGGTAGGAAATCTGAAATGCTCCCAAAATCCCCTGGAATGGTGTTCTACTGTAAAACATATTTAATATTTATATATAGTACTTCCCCACTTCAAAACTCAGTGTTTTACTGGAATAGGATTTGGGAAATGCCAAATGTGATCGCAGAAAAATATTCGTAAAACTACTGATACTAGATGCATAAGAAGGAAAACCACAAAGAGAAGAATATAACATCATATAGTGGGAAAATGCATGGTTAAGCACAGCAGTTGTAAGATAAAGAACAAGCAAGTGCATCCCATCCAGATATCACAATACAAAATACAAAACGTTTTCGGATGAAAACTATGATAACACATACTGTAGTTAAAAAAAGCACAGAAAGGTGCATGGTAAAGGATTTAGTGAGGAATATCTCAAGCACATTTACAGAGAAACTTGCTTGTGCAAGCAAAATCATTTTAGATTTACCCATTTATTGCTTTAATAACATACAGAGCGATTTGCATGCCCACTATACATAAAGTTTTTGAAGTCACAGTACTTTGGAAAAGCTTTGTCAAGAACTTTCCTTTATCCTACCTTAACTGAAAGCCGGTAAGAAAGGTGGATCTTAAGTCTACCTTTAAAAGCATTCACCCAAACTCCATTCTTTAAAATGTAAGGTCAGCAATGCAGCCTGCAGAACAGTGCTGCAAGACTTTTATATCAGATGGATATGCGGCAGGCAATTCACTGTAACAAATATTTCTGAATTCATTCTACACAAACAACATCTTAGCATAGGAGACTACATTTCTGAAGCTGTTACCTACAGTATGTGCTAAAGTACAGAAAAATAAGTCAAAAGGTGAGACAGGCGGATTTTATTGTTTTCTAGAACCAGTGGCAATCCGTGACCTTTTGCAGACTACAGACAATTGTTTCATATTTCAAAATTATGTTGCAGAAATGCATCTGCCATCCTTTTTTTAAATAGAGCAAAATGTAGAAAGATTTGCATAGCAAAAAGACATTACGTTCAAACCAATGATTTGGCCACAATTGGGTAATACCTCCTGAAAGCTGTTTAGGAGATTACCAGTAGTCCAGTTAGACCTGCTCAATACAGTTTATAATGGGCAGTGATTCAACAAAAGGTTTATCTGTTTTAATTTCAGGACATTAAAAATAACACTATTAGCCTTCCCTTTTCATTAGTCCACTGTGCTAAAGATAATATCAGTGGGTTAGCAAAACTGGTGACACCAGTCTTAAACAATAAGAACATCCTTTGAGTGCTGGCAATGATATAATATTAAAATTAGTTCTATTAATTTCAATAAATGAAATTGTGCTACCTAGCTGTATATATAAAATTGAGAGTGCCAAAGTGGAACACCAATTAACAAGGAATCCACTAGCATACCTTCTGTAACTGTATGATCTCGGTCATACTATATTTGCAATAATGTGTATCAAGTTCAGAGATAAAGCATTAGCATCGCTGCAACAGCACAAAAGAGGAAAATCAACCCACTGCTGCTGATCACATTGCATCTGGAAATGGTTTTATCAGTGTTAGTTGACTGCAAAGTTTACACCAGGAAAAACAGAGCTCTCAGTTGCTCAAAAGAAGGGAAGTATCATTTGCGGACGACCAGAAAGCAGATAGATCTAGCGTGGTTTTAACATCCCTAAAACAGCTTTTTTAATGACATTGCTCAGTGAGGAAAAAGGGGCCTTACTGTAGACAGGAAGTAACTAAAACCTGTTTCAGCTCTGTGCAAAGTGGTACCAAGATACTGGACTGAAGACAGGGCTCTGCTCAAGCACCAAAAATGTGTCCCGTCAGACTGTTTGCAGCTGCATCATAAAAAAAGCTATGAAGGTGTAAAAACATCGGGGTCCTGCACGGGCCACGGTGTTCAGGTGACAATGGAAGAGTGCTCTGTAACACTGAAATGCTCTCTGACTACCACAATCCCAATTTTCAAAGCAGATTGTGGTATTAAGGCATAAAATAGGGAGCAACAGGTTGTAAACTGGTTGCTACATATTAAAATATAATGAGCAGGTATGGCTTTACTAAAGAGCAATTCTCAAACAAAAATAAGTCACAAAACTCGACAAATATAAAGATTAAATTGGATAACATTTCTGCATGGCCTCACTTTTCCAACATTCGCAAAAAACAGCTAAATTAAGAGTAGACCAGAATGAAGAAGTGGTGTTTAAATGGGTTACTGACAGATGACTGATTCCACAAGTGTAATGGAAACAAAGGCGATAGCAGAATCCCAATTTTCAAAGCTAATTTTGTGTTATCATTTTTTACACACACTGTACGTGAACAGTAGGGATCATAGAAATCTGAAACACGCTAAAAATAAAATAAACCAATTCTCTGCCATTCTGGCAGCCAGTGCAAAGGACAAAGCCTTGTGCTAACTTGGTATGTTGGCGAAGTTTAGCTCCAGTTACACACCTGTGGGGAGGGGGAAGACAGTTCTACCAGGAAGCCCTTTGGAATAAGGAATTACAGCAGCTCAAGTGTACAAAAAAGGATGCTATTTTCTGCCTAAAAGCCACCTCTTGTCAAGCAAGTGCGGAGCAGCCTGAGAAGCAGCAGGTTAAATCATCTTGGCCTTTGAGCTAGAACACCTCATTTTGACTACAGAGACCCAAAGGAGGCCACTCCCCCACCCCTTCCACCATTTCCTCACTCCTCCCCCACTTCCTGTCTGGAGCTCTGAAGGCATGGTATATACAGCTTTGTGGTGTTGGAGACTGGAGGGACATTCTTAAAGAAGGTGCAGTTGCCTTTCCAGGGCTGAAAGGAAGAGAACACCGAGCAGGAGTGGGCTGGCACCGTGGGAGCATGCAGTTCCCTTGGCAGCTAACTTGGGTGTACGAAGAGTGGTAGTGCGCTGGGTGGTCTCCTCTCCTTTCTCCCTCCCTCGGGACGTCTCTCTGTCAGGCTGCTCACTCTTCTCCTTCTTGCCTGGAAGACAATAATGAGGATGGTCTACTGTTATATACATCTAGCCAGTTGGGTAGCTAATAGCTAATTGATTCAAGGGTCCTGTCTTGAAAGAAGCCAGAGTATCAAATGCTCTACAGCATTGAACAATCCAAGTAATACGGCTCATGAGAACATTACTTCAGACGTTTCTTCATTCTTTAGCCAATGTTACCTCAGAACAGTTGAAAATCATGTAATGGTGTTATAAAAAAAAGAAAAGTAATATAAAAATGTTTAAGATTAGATAAATCTTTAAATCTTCAAACACAAAGCACATTTCCCCCATATCCGATACATAAAAATATAATCTCACTTTTCTGAGTGCGCGTTTGGGTAAGGTTTCCTTATATCCTCTTCCTGGTGGTGTAGCAACTATTCCATTAGCCTTGAATTTCTCGATTAATGAAATTTCTGTCAAAACTGCATAATCTTAATGAAATTTTTATGGCAGTCACTAGAGTTGCTGAGATCAATAATCTTTTACATTAGACCTTCTGACAATTCTCTGATTTGCCCCATGATGAGAGGGCACTAAGTATTTTGCTTCTGTGATCAGCCTTTTTAAATACCCACTGGCAGTCAAGTTGACTTCCAAAAGTTTAGAAACATTCCAAGGTTTTGTGAAATTACTTGAGGGCTTAAAACATTAGACGATTAAGTTTACAGCATGTATTTAACATATTTACAGAGCATGAATAAATCTGAATTTTATTTACAGTACAAAGAAGTTTTAAAGTACTAAGTAATGCTTAACATCACTATTAATATATTCAGCATTTTTTTCATACAGCACATAATTGTCATATTTTACTCCATAAATATGGAAATATCTTGATGTGCACCTACATTTTCTTCATTTAACCAAGTTTTCAGTTCGGCACGAATACAATTAAAAGCTATTGTAAATGCTGTACGTTGCAAAGTACAGATTACAGTAAATGAAGAGAGGCATATGATGTTGTTCCAGGAATCAAGAACTGCAATCTCTCCGAAAAGACTACTTAAACACCCCAGGAAAATGTAACGTGGAATGTTACTTCAAGGTGGTGTACATTCAAAGACTAAAAAGTGTAATATTTCATTAGGGATACTAAAGTAATATACATACTGTATATTGAGTAAACTATAAAGGACTTCCAAAATATGATTGCATTTCAAGTAAATACAAGTACTATAGTTGTATAATGTCTTTTCATCTCCTGAATATGGCTAAGAGATGCAGCAAATAGTACCCACTAATGGTCAGTATGGGATATAGGATCAGAATTTGGTCAACCCTACAAAACAGCAACAGAAAGAGTAAGCTGCCTATCCAGGAGAGTGTCCACTGACTGAAGTTCAGATTGCCTTCAGGCAGGACTTGAACTGGCGACCCCAGATACATTTCTGCAGAGGAATGTGACTCATTCTCAAGTGCTGTGAGCCTTGGATGTTAAACCAGGGGGCATTTAATAGACAACCTTCAGAATGTCATTAAACTAAATTAGAAATAAATCACTATAATGGAGGCAGGCAGACAGAGTCCAAGCTTCACTTTCATAATGGTCAGTCTCTCCGGGCCTGCTAACTGCAGCCTCTCCCACCCCCTCCTTGCTGTGCTGAAGCAGCCTGCTGACTTCAGCTGTCTCACAGCTAGCCCACGCTGAATTAAGACCTCTTTCAGGTACCTTCATCCTTCTCTCTCTCCCCCCTCCCAGCCTCATCTTCTGCCTTGTCAGCCCGTCCGACACTCTAAATCAGCCAAATCGATCAGCTTTAACATGCTCCCCGGGCAGGAACTGAAACCATTCCACTGTCATCCAGAACAGTTCCCACTCATGGTGTCAGGCCTTGCTCACAATTTTCAGAATCCGGTCTGGGAGAGAAACTCAAGAACAGTCTAAATAACAAAAGCAAGGAACAAGGTTCGAGCACTAGGACCCCCATCGTGAGAAAAACTCACAGTATCGAGTACAGTGCCCATGATTTTAGTTGTTTTTAAATAAAAAAAAATCAAAAATGAAAAGGGCCTGAATAACCACACATTTCCTTCCAATTAAGACGTTTTTCTCTTTATCAGCCCTTAAATTAAGATTTAGCTGTGGAAAACTACCAGGATTTCTGATTCAATGCATTAAACAGCATGATTTTCTTGTGCACAGTCAGTGTTGAGCAGATTCTATAATACAAATAATGGAATGGATGGAGGCAAGCCAAGGAAGCAAAAGGAAAGAATGATCTGATACCCGTTTTGAATATTTGCAGAGCAATCAGCACACTTCTTTTCAAGTTAAATAGCACATAATGTGTCATTTCAAGCTTGATATTATAATTGGCTGTAATTATTTCTGTAGAGTGCTTACAACTGTGTCTAATGACAGTTTTTAGCAGAATTTCTCAAGTCAACCTGGGTAAGACATGATGCAGCGAGGTGTTAAAGTTAGCTCCTAAAGGGGTACAGTGTTCTTCCAACTGTGCTCTCACTTTCGTAATTGATCTAATTATCTGATTAATTTGAGAAATGTAACACTTTTTCCCAGGTCTCCTGATGTTTTGTAGGTGCCATACCCTTAATGAAAAGCAGCTTTTATAACTGCAAAAGACCTTGAATAAGACTTAAATGTGTCAAAAAATGTAAATGGCTGGGTTAATTAAGTACCCAAGAACTTAAAAGGTAAAGAATACCAGATTACACCATACATACACTGGAGTATGACACTGTAGATTATTCTTTTTCATTTTGATGCATTAACCTGATGCATTAAACTACTATGGCGAAAATATAATACTGCTACGTACAGTCTAAAGCATAGATCTACTTTATCTAATGAAAACAATATATGAACAGGGTGGGATATGTTAAAATATATTTTTTTAAACAATATTAACTATCCAGCCATTCATTTTATAACTGGTTTATCCAGTACATGGTCACAGAGGAACTGGAGCCTATCCCAGTAAGAAACAGGTGCACGACAGGATATACCCTGGACAGGACGCCAATCCATCACAGTGAAATTAACTAATTCACGATTTTTTTAGCACAAAAAAATACAATAGTTTGTTATGATGCAGCAGATATGTTAGATATACCACAATAATTCATTTAGAAAAAGTCGGTCTGGAATCTTTTAAGGCAAACAACACCTAACAATCTTCTGGTCCAAAATAATGGTCCATCCTTAAAGTAAATGAAATTGGAATTTCTTATTGTTTTTCATTTAAATGGTTTCCACCTCCACCTCCATTTAAATGGTTTCCACTTCCACCTCCCCTCCCCCAGTGGAGGAATCAGTTTTGCCGCAAAAGACCCTCATACAGTACCAGCACAGAAGGGGTGAGGAAAACGTACACTTTACTCCAAAATGAGTAAAGAGCCCATGTCACAGCCTCTACTAATCAGACACAAGCCCCTGATGCTTTACGCAAATGCACTAATCAGATACAAGCCCCTGCTATTTCCCACAAACACCAACACTCATCCTAATTGACCAACCACATCCCTCGTCCTGCACCACACCTCCCGGCAACCCACTACTTAAGGGCTGCTCACCTGCTCCTCCTCGCTCAGTATTGAGTTAATCCTCATAGAGCTCCCTTTGCCTGACAAATGCTCCGTCTTGAGACAACTACTAGACTCATGATTCCTCTTGACCATGAATATTGGCTATGTGACTTGGCTAAGTAGACCCAGCTTCTGCTCTCCACTTAATCTCTCTCTAACATCTTTTCCTAAGCACCGCATAGGGTCCAATCCCCTTTGCTGAGACTTCCAGTATTTTACAGCCCATCCTGTCCAAAGTGGATTTATCATCAATTGGATCAGGGGTTCCCAATCTTAGTCTTGGAGGCCCACACATCTGCTGGTTTGTCTTCAAGTCCAGCTCCCACTAAAACAATTTAACCCTTAATTGACTTTAAAGGATTAATTTTGAACTGTGTCTGAATGTTTTAAGTTTCTAAACATGTTGGATGATGTCTTTTAACAATTGCATTTTATAAGTTAAATAAAATACCAAACATCTGAGGAGAAAAAAAAAACTTGCAAATATTACAATCAAGTTGTAGGTCAATCAAGGCTTCAATCATGGCTTTATTGACTGAATCACATAATTCAGCTCGAATGGAATGAAGATTAGGCAGGATTGTAGGCCATTCATTAAGCTCTCACCAATAATACCAGGGGCTCACTAATGCTCAGCACTTCACAGGGGTCTCTGTTGCACAGGAAGTAGAACAGGTACTAATTTAGGCTTTCCTGGTCTTTGTGACCCGGGTGTCCGCTGGCCTGCTGTGTTTTTTTCATTTGAGTTTTTGATTTATTAATTGAACCTAGTGTTTAATAATTTACTAACTGCAATTTTCTGATTTGTTTTCGACTTTGCTGCTGTAAGATAACTTACAATTTAACCATAACAATACATAACTGGAAGTCTATGATTTCTTTTTAAGCACACAATGGAAAAAGTCTAATCAACAGTAATTTTAGTACAATTACATATTCAAATATGCTTATTTGAACGTGTCTGTCTGAATTGCATCAGGATTTGGACGTCTTGCAGTAGGGGAGTTACATGTCACCACCTGGGAATTCTGGGTAATATCTGACTCACCGGCACTCAGACTGATGTTGATTGAAGTGTGCAACCTTACTTCGGAACAGCCACTCTGAGTCATACATAAACATTGGAAGCAAAGAGTTAAAAGTGCAAAACTATGCCTTTTAGTATTTTTTTTAATGTAGGACTCATTTAACTGCTTCAGAATTTCAGCCATCTCAGCAGCTTTTCTTGATTATAAGCTCTTGCAGGCCAACACAGCATGGCCCGATGCTGTTGTTGATAGAAAGAAATAAAAGATGGAATTCATTGGAGATTTTGGGGGTGCCAAATGATATTAAAATATCACTGGGAACGGAAAATGGATTTTGGTATTCTCGCATATCCGAGATCAAAACCTGTGAGGAAATCGTGCTTTCTGTTTAATAGGGACCCCTTACTGAGGAGGCAAATCACACAAGGGCTGTGAAGGACATCTGGGGTCACTTACTTGGCTGGGAAAGTTAAATTTGAACCCTGAATGAGGAAATCATGTGACAAAGAGAATTTTAAAATGTCTTATATCACACAAATAAAAAAAGAACAGATGGGAATCAATGCAGTATGTGAGGACTGCATCGCTGCTACAAAGTGTTTTTGTCACTATTCATCCAATTTCTAATCACTTTATCGGATACTTGGTTGCAGGGGAGCTATTGCCTATCCTACCAAGCAATGGGTGCAAGGCAAAATACACCCTGGATGGGATGCCAGTCCATTGCAGGGCACACACAGACACAAACATGCACACATTCATACCAGGGCCAATTTTCCCAGAAACCAATTAACCTACCAGTATGTTTTTGGATTGTGGGAAGAAGTAACTGGAGAGAACCCACACAAACTGGGGGAGTATATACAAACGCCACACTGATACTGAAACACTGTAGGACTGGAATGGAACTCAGGGGCTCCAGTGCCATGAGGCTCCTAGCCTTTGCTCCATAATGAACAGTCCTCTAGCTGTTGCTATCATCTATTGAAAAATACTTCTTCTTTTTATTTCTTTCATGAACACTGACTCAGCCCTCTTGCGCATCCGTTTTAATGACAACAGACACGCTAGCACAATTAATGGGAAGGCTTTGACCTTTTCATTAAGCAGCGGACTGTTTTGAATGCAGGAGATGAGGAAGCCACAGGAACAGTGATAAGCATGTCACAGCGATTATCACAGCTCCAAGGCAGACACTATCAACCTGGGAATCAAAGCAGCCTTCAGCACTTTCTCCTAACCCAAAGACCGCTTGCGTATTAGATGACCTAAAAAGCATAATACAGTAATACATTTACAAAAGAGGAGCATACTCAAAAACAGGGCTTGTGAATCCCGGACAATTACTTGTAAAGTCACAATTGTTTTTCAAACCAGAGTTCTGGAAGAAGAAAACTAAAGCTGTTATTTTGCTCTTAGAATATGTACAGTATGTAAACTGTAAAATATGGACAATTTGTGTCATAGACTTTTTTTTTTGCCTAGAAGGCATAGTCTAAATTTCATTTCAAAGTAATGCCTAACAATACATTGTTCACATAAATCACTGGGCTCATCAATTTGTTCCCAACACTGGATGAACAAATTCTCTACCATAAGACTGCTGTCCTCTGAAATCAAGTCTAACCAATCATTAAACAGTTGATGAGAGCTTTAAAGCAGTGTTGCATTAAAAAATACATTAGTGCAATGGATTTTAGAGTGCATTACAGAAATAAAATGTTTACTTATATTGTAAATTGTTTCCTTTGCTAGCTTTTCATTTAAAAATAAACACAAGGAAATTATGGATTACGGATGAAGTCTTTATATCTCCAGTTCAATTTGCAGTACAGCGTTTCATTGCTTAAAAAGCATTTTAATTGAGCTTTAAATTTGCTTTGAAGTTGGCATGCATAGTCCACTTCAAAATATGGTACTGCTTCTTAGTTTGTAGCAAAGCCAGAAAAAAAAAACACATGGCAATTTTATTTTGCAATGCTAGTACAGATTGTGTACCATTAACCTTGAACTCCTCTTCCAAATTACGCTATAATACATCCATAATTAAAAATATTGCTCTTTAATAAAGTTATCCAAAAATAAAATGTTTTTACCTACAGTATAGTATTCATACACTACAAAGACTCATTACTTGTGGTTGCATCTAGTCAGCAGTGTGTTATAGTGAAAGTTATTACAATAGTTATGGCTACACATTCAGGGAGATAGTTATTATAATAGTTAACGCGTTATTTGTAGGACATTCACTTGGAGATACTAACACAAGTACTGTACTGCATGTAGAAGAGCAAATGTACACAAATGCTAATATAATCTAAAAGTACTCCTAATTTCTCATAATGTATACAAATATGCCATGTAACAGACAAAGACACTCTGCTTATATAAGGACATTTACATTTGGAAATGAACACTTGTTTTTTATATTAGGTTTAGTTTACATCTATGTATCAAGCTTATACAAACACTTTCTGAAAGTTACACTTTAATTCAATCCAGCCATAGATACCAAAACATGAATTTCAGATTTTTATTATTATATAGGTAAAATTTCCTTGGGCATGTCCCCACTCCTTGTCTCTTCATATTTGCTTCTCCATTTCAGGAGATGATTTGCTATGCAGTTTTGGTTTGGAAAGAAATTGCATGTGATAATGCAACTTACCTGATTAATAATAAATGTACTAGAAGGGATATTCAAATATCCATGCCTGCTGGATGAACTACTGTTTATATTGTGCAAAGAATCTCATGCATAGTTATAATGATGATTTAGTAGGTCTCTATTTGCACTCCTAATTATTAACATTTTTTTCTCATTGTGCAACTCTTGTTGTATACCGTACACATGCACACTGATGCAGTCAATATTTTGGTACTGTAGGTATCATTTTAGTGACAACTGAATTAAAATACAGCAAAATATTGTGCCTCTACATACCTGTATATGCCTGACTGGCATTTTGTTTTCTGCCATTTACTGTATAGCACATACTGTATAGTAACACACACTGTTCCTGTGCTGTGCAAAAAAATCAATTAAAAGTCTCTATACTCAATTTTACATCGTCATTCTAGACATTTACAACTAGCATGTGAGATTTGAGGTTCCCACTTAAACCAAGATTGCCACTTCACAGCCATTTGGTTCTCAAACTTCAAACTACTGTAACTGCTGTCTTGGAAACTGCTTTGCCAATTGACTTGAAATCTGGTACACTGCTTAAATGTACTACTGTATATCAATACTACTAAAATGAAATTAAAAATATATGCAATGTCTACTTATCATTCTCATTTTCCAATTAAATTTAATATTGCTAGCAGAAGATTCTGGTGAGAAAATATGAAAAAACAGATTCTAGCACAACTTTGTGTATCACTGATCGAAACTAAAACAAATAAACATGCCAAAGTGCCACTAACTTTTGGGGTGTTCAATTCTAATAGAAAACCCGTGTTTAACCTTCATCTGAAATCCGGTTTCAGAAGTTTTTAAAAAGCTCACAGCATATCTACGAATTGTAAAGGTTTTTGAAAGTCATTGCCAATTCTTTGTTCTTTTGTCTATACTGTATGTCATACCTACTGTAGCATTTTTACATAGAAGAAAAGAAGCACAGTAAAATAATCCATGAAGTGAAATGCTTTGATCTACTTTCTGCTTTTTTACATGCCTAGTATAGTTTTTGAGCTTTGATGTTCGTCGATTACCCACTCTGTATGATAAAGATGTTGGGGTAGCACTGCGAAGAACTGCTGGCTCAGGACTCTTTTGCCATTTCTAATTTTGTGTCCTTAATAGTGATGTTAGTGAAATTGATGCTGCTGGCTACAGTGTAAGGTCTTTACCCATGACCGTATTTGAGATAGCATTTGTTCAGCCATGAAATTCATCACCAGACAGGATCTCTCCCAAATATTTCTCTCAGACCTCAACAAATACAGATAGAAGTTAGGATGATATTAATTGTGAATGTCTAATACATTGTACAGTTCTTCCAACAAACTGTATCATCAAGCACTAAGAATTAATCAATACCAGAGAGCTTACTTTCACTTCCATGATTGCTGAAGCATGTAGAAGTTCACCAGACTTAACAGAAGAAAGAAAGTTTTACAGAACATTCTGGTTTCCATATTATTCCTTCCATAACAAATTTAATATTCGGTGGAACATTTCTGACCTCTCTGTAAAAGGCAATCACTTATGAGCCAATAACTGAATGGGAATAAAATTGGTTTGGGATGTAATCAGTGGACCATAGTAATTGAAATCCAGAGAGAAAATCATAATTGCTAGGTTGGCTGTCTATCTTGCAGACTGTGTTTGCAAGCTGTTGATATGAGTCAAGAAATTCACTGATGCCCAGTCTTCCTGGAGGTTCCACCGTACAGAACAATTTCTCAAAGCTAAGCATTTCCAATTTCCAATCCTCTCTAAAAAAACAAAAGAACGTTGTACAGCTGCAATTGTGCACATGGTGAAGAATTTGCATAGCCTTATTTACAATGTCAGCGTGACATGACTATGGACACTGCAGATAATTATGTAATCAATAAGATGTAACTGAATTATGCATTAGCAAAATAAATAATGGGGTAGGATTTCCAAACAGTGAGCAAAGAATGCAATTACATACTTCTTTTTTACAAGACAAAAAATATGAGGCAGCTTTACGTACTGTGTATCTGTCCACAGAAACAGAAAGCCTTTCCCATAATCAGCACTCCAAATGGCCTTTTCTGAGGCCTTTTGGCAAAAAACCAATGGATGCAGTTATTATCACTTCCAAATTCTAAATTCAAATTCTTCAAAGTCAGTACAAATGAGATCCACATATCACAATCGATACTCCACTTTGTTTCTCGGTTTCAAAAAAGGCTTCACTTGCAAGATATGTAATATACATATAATTAGGAGGCATACTGTCATTAAAACTTGCAATGGAGGTCTAGCTGTTTAATCCCATGATGGAGCACGGGTTAAATATTTGTGGCTAATGTAAGTCCATATTTGTACTCTGTAAAATTACACTTCTCCTTACATTTAGATTTTTTTTTATTAAAACAGTGTATCAATAACTTGGTTTACATATGTTTCCATTCTGCGTTATTTTCTATTACCATTTACTTATTACTCAATTTTCTTTTCTGTGAGATAAATGTGAGCTTGGTACTTTCTTAAACCTTTCATTTTTCTGGAAATCATGAAAATCATTATTGCTTTTCAGTGCAAATGGAGAACAATGCGGAGTGTATGATTTTTAAATTAGCCATACGCTCAGACCACTTGGATTCTATCACAGTTTACCATGAAAGTCCTGAAAACACATGCACAGGATTTATATGAACAACAAACTCTTCCATGGTAGAAAATCCATGTGTCATCAGGTTTGACTTATTACAAATCTGATTAGCAGATTGATTGTGTTCTTTTAATACATTGTTGGAATATTGTCACCCACGCAAGTCTTCAGGTATAATTGGGGAGGAGATGAGGCCTACAAATGAATTACTTAAATACAGCTACTGTTCTTCATGAGACCTGCTTTTGGAACTCTAAATGCTGAAACTCACATTTAAAAATTTAAAACAACAAAAAGAATGACTAATAATTGCAATAAGAATAGTAAATTGTATTTAGAATTATAAATGGTATTCCATAATACAATGCAGATAATATTGTACTTAAACTAAAATCAAGTTGTGTAATCTACACGAATCATATTTGCATCAATTACATTTAACAAAAACATTTGTCTATAAAAGAACAAAAAAAAATGAAAATAGAGACCAACATTGGATCAGAAACTATATCAGTTTGTCAAGAAACTCTAGTACGAACATAAAATTAACTGTCTTTTCTTATACAGCATATTTATTATGAGTCAAAAACAATTTGATTGCTGAAGATAACACATTCTTTAGTATCAAACTGAACATTTCTATATAAATACTTGCATACTTGTGCATTACTATTTATATTGGTAGGTTAGAAGAGGCCTGAGTATGCAGTGGGACAGTGGGACAGCTTCTGCTCAGATTAATAAAGCAGCGCTGCTTAGGTTTGGCCTATGGGGAGGTGTTCAGGAGAAAGAGAGACCCATTTGTATAGCCAGACAGAGCGGATCAGTCACTGTCCTCTCAAGGCCATTGTACACAACAGCCTATCCTCCCTGCAGATCTTGTCATTCAGCTCTCTCTCAAGGGTAAGAGGCGGGATCAACCCATTTCTCTCCTACATTACCTCCGAAGGGCTTTTGCTTTTTATCACGAAGGAACCTGTTCCTCCTGGCCAAAAACATCAAGCACACCAACAATTAACCTACTCCTGTCCCTCAGGGTGAACAGGCACACACCCAGAAACAACAGACATCTGAGAACTCTTTAAACCATTATACTGTATATACATTTATAAAAGGTAATTGGTTCAGGTTCAGGTACGTTCGGGAAATACAACATAAATCTCTCAGAAAAATATTATGTATATGGCTCACAATGTGTAGACTAACCACAAATTGTTATGGTTTTAATTCCAAGACAGTAACCAGAATTATTTTTCTATGATGGTAAATGTGGCATGAATAACAGTCCTCGGGTACAGAATGCTGACATTACTTGAAACCCATCTATCCTTTAAACACACAGTTTTGTGTCTGTCTTTTCAAAAATCCTCCTCATGAGCTGACCGAAAAAAAGGAGAAACTTGCAAGTGAGTGTATGATTCAGTCACAATGACCCTATGAATGGTGGGATGCAGAAATACTGTCCATATAAAGAATCACTAACGGAAAGCAAAAGATGGCCCAAGGACTCTCACAGCTCAGAGATTAAGTTTGGACATCCAGGACTCTTCATTCATTAGATTAATAAAATTGTCTCACTAAATCCAATTTTTATTCAATCTATATTAGTGGAACTGTCTTCTAATACACATTAGAGAAAACCGATACATTCCTTTGCAGCAATGCAGTTCTTACTGGCATAACACACTTTAAAAGTAACTAATCACAAATGTCCCATGTGATAGACTCTCCAGTGTAATTTTAGTATAGTCAGCACTGTGCAGTGGAGAGACTAGGAAAAGGCTAATTCACACACACCTAGCTCCTGCACATTCACTGTGTATTACACAGACTATGATCAAGATAGTAAGGGACCTGTTTCATACCTGGAAGCATATTGTTGAATGAGGAATGAAGAAAGAGTTTCAAGATTGGGCATCAGTGCAACACTGGGATGGAATGACTAATTTTTAGTGATGAAAACACACACCTCTCATATGAAATACACTGCTCTCACAGTGAAGTTCAGTGAGTTCAAGAGCCAGACAGCTGAGGTCAGGTCAAGAGCAGAATGTTTAGGCTTCCAGCAAAGCTAAAGTGGCAGGGTCTTTATGAGAGACTAAAGATTACTCATACATGTACTGTAGGTAGAAGCTCATCTGCTACTTCTGACCTCCAAAGGTTCCAACCCACAGGGTTGATCTGTAAAATCAGACTAAAACTACTAACACATTTTTATATATGAACAAGTAATAGGTTTATTCCATGCTGAAAAAAGTAGGTTTATTTCAAAAATAGGTTTATTTCAGCATGGAATAAACCTATTACTTGTTCCTTTGCAGCCTACGCATGCTGACGCAGCTACCCACCTGAACATTTTTATATATACTGTACAAATCTATTAAACTGACGATATAAATATAAAATGTGATAAATCTGTAAATGAATTCTGCATTGTTTTGGATATTGTTTCTCATTCATTTTTAGTTGTTACCAACTTATACATATCTATCATTCTTTACTGTACACGCTTTTATAGATCCCAGATCCTTCACTTAAACTTTACCAGAACTGACCGTGTTTAACCTCAGGAGCCTAACTAATCTCACAGCACAAGAATAAATGGTTTGATCACAGGCAACCTCTGCCAAGTCTTCAACATCAAGTCAATTAAGTACTTCTAACTGGCTCTTGGCCAGATGGGGGAATTTTATCTGGAAATGATGAGCACAAGACAGGTGACAAAGCGCATAAAATTACAGTTCTCAGGTGCAACACTAATGATTTCTTTGTGCCCAGTGGAAATGACAGTGTATTGCGGTTAAACAGTGATCTGCCCACTGCAGCACACAAGATCTCTGCCTGTTGACCTTGAGCCCTGGCTGACAGATCAAAACATATCCCTTCACATAATCTGCAGCAATCAGTAACAAGCACTTCATTAACCTTTAAAGTCATTACCTGATGAAAGATTTAGAATGGTGACCCTTACAAGCTGTCAAGAGCCTTTTCATATAACAAAATATAAAAAATGAGCAGTCCATCTATATATCTAACAATAGCCAGACACGTCTCTACCAAATCTACCCAAAGATAAGGGGCAGAGGGGGCTATCTTGCTTATGTGTCCATTCTGTGATTTCATATTTTTATGGGTGGATCCCTGAACAGAATATTGTGAGCTTTGTTGTGGGTTATGTGTCCCAATCGATATCTTTCAGTGACTTACAGGCTATATCATTAAGACTTATACTGGTTAGATTCAAAAGCAAAGCATCTTCTCTGTTATGCCATATTCATTAGCTTCCATAGAGACCCAGAGATGAAGGGAGAAGCATAATTCATCACACACAGGCCTGTTGTTCATATTGATAGATAGTTCTCAATAAATCACAGCTGTCAACAGTATCTTTGGAATATTTTGGATTTAAGACTCCGTAAAAACAAGAAGCTAGTCTCCAGATATTTAACTCTACAGATATTTGAAAATGTGTATTTAGTGGTGATCAGCTCCTATATTTTTTCTATGGCTTTGTGAAGGTAAACCTTGACTTCAACCCAAAGGGAAAAACACAAAAAAAACAAGGGAAAAACACAAGTAACATTGTGTTCACAATCTTAAATTTGCTGGAAGAAATTGACCTCGTATACTGTATATGTACTGTACTGTATATGCATGTGATGCATATTTATGATGGCAGTTGTACAGAAGATACAGCCACAGTTCCTGCAAAATTCTGATGCAATATTTGTTTTGGAAATGGAGGGGTGACACGAAACAGGCCTTTAATTAAAAGCAAGTAAAAAAGCAATACAAAATCCCTGTTCTTTATCATGCTCCACAGGAAGAAATCCCCTACTCCCCAGGCTAAAGGCAGAATTGAGGTGCTGACTCAGCTATGCCAGTGATCTGACTTCTTCAACAAACATACAAAGGTGCGCATGCGTACACACAAGAGCCATCACTGCCTTGAACATATCTCAGGCACGGCATCATGTCATATTGCTAAACAGGGAGGAAACTCAGTATCTGGGCTCATTGTTCTGTCAATAGGGTGAATAATGTTGGCACTGTTTTAGCAGATGGCAGCAGAAAAGCAATCGAAAGAGCCAGAGAGCTAATACACAAATCAATACCTATTACATTTTAAATTACATCTCATTCCCTGTTCCGTCCCCCCACCACCACCACCACATCAACTCCCTCCTCCCAAAGTATACCAGTCATCCTTTAAGAACAGGGAAGTCTTCCTTCAACAAGGAGACTGAAAACTGTGTCTGTTAATTCTGGGTCCATTCTTTTCTTTGCTACTCCAGAGCAGTTTCTTCTGTGGTTTCCTCTCCCGGCTGGAGTCTGGGTTCATGGACCAGGCTGATTCTGAAAAAGTACTTGACCTTCAGTTTTCCATCTTCATTCAGGAACAAGTTAATTAAACAGATAATAAGCACATTAATCTTCTGGGCATAACCTCTGTGATATAAGACTGTCCCATAAAGACTTCGGAACAGCAGATTGGATTATGCTGGCAGCAGAGTGCACTGGCAGAGTGCTGCATATTAGACTGCAGCATTTTCTTTATATCACGTTACAGATTAAATATTGAAATCATTCCCTGCAGTTCAGATTAAGAACACTGGATTCCCATCCTGGTTGTGCTGTTCTGAGTCTAGTACATTTTCAGCTGCATTGGAAAGGAAGCACTTTTAATTTAACAGGTCAGAATCATTAAATTCTAAAAACACTAATCTCATCTTTCATGCATTGCCAATGTGTTTCAGGTAACAGCTTTTCTTGTTCAACTGTGACAGATAAACATGTTGTTGTTAATTGTGCCTGATTGTGTTAGACCATCAATTCACATCATGTTGCTGAGAATGAAAGAATGCATCAGCCTCTAAAGCAGTCTATAAATAACTCGAGGCACACAATACCGTCAGTGAAAAGTTAATGTAATGCAAAGACGGGTTTTTAACACAGGGTGTCTGCATTACCCCAAAATTAAACAGATTTCAAGCATCTTCTTATTCATGTTTTTAGTTTCTTGTGTTGCTTTCACTGCACTGTCCCTTCAGCTGTCACACACATTGTCAACTTGACATCAAGAGAAAGCATGCCTCAGTCGTAGGATGTGGTTTTCATCTCTAGGGTTACACTGAGAAAATGTGCTGACAATAAGACGACTGTTTCAAAAAAAGTGCGAAAGGTGTAAACAGTGAGAATTTAGATCACCTCAAACTCATAAGAATATTTTTTTTTCTAACTGATGAGATCATTAGGGACACCAGACTTCAGCTATGACTGGGATTTGACTTTTCTGGTGTAAAACCATCTTTAAATAATGAATGTATGTCTTACTTTGTCTAAAAAACAAACTTTAAATAGTAAGCATGGAATTCTTTATCTTCCTGTGAGCTACCTTGCAAATCCACCCAGCAGAATTAATTCTGGCTCAGAACCTGACAAAAAGTCTAGTGTACCTAAATGCCCTGGCAAGACTCCCTCAAGTCTCTTTTCAGAAAAGCTTTCCTCTGGAGTTTCTTAATTACAGCAGCAGTGGTATGGAGGCTTTTATATTTTGGCAGATGTTGTAAATTGCCTGGGAAATTGTTGGCAGGTTTAATCC
This sequence comes from Lepisosteus oculatus, assembly GCF_040954835.1. NCBI lineage: Eukaryota > Metazoa > Chordata > Actinopteri > Semionotiformes > Lepisosteidae > Lepisosteus > Lepisosteus oculatus. The sequence goes on along the minus strand of NC_090708.1, from coordinate 10,755,153 downwards.
ACTTTTAAAAAACAAGCATTGATAATTGAGCATTGCAAGGCAGCTGAAGTATTCGGAATCATATTAAATGAAAAATGGCCACTAACTTCACTTCTGAAACAGGTCTGACGTTTTGTCTCACCAGTACCTGTACTATTTTCTTTTTTGAGGGATAGTATGCTAGATCATGTTTGTAGATCACTAATTGTTGTACTTTAAAAATAATTCTAAACTTTTAAGTGCCTAATTGATCTTTGAAGACTATTGACCATTATGAAGATGTTTAGCATTAACGCTTTTTGGGAAATAATGTAGTTATGCTTTATTCTCCTTGTATTGGATTGTTGAAACAGTGCAGCTCATCAATAAGTGTAGAAAGAATTCATATTCTGAATTAACACTTTATGTTCCACAGAGTACCCAAGTTACACCAAGTCAAACTGATACTGAAAGAGGTCTGGAAATGTGAGAAAGTCAGATTGAGGTGATTAAGAATGTTCTATTCCTTGTTTGGAGACTGTTATGTCCAAATTCCAGACGCTTAGTAATTGCATTTTTGGCATAGTGGATTTCATGTTCATTTGCGCTCTGCGGACCTGAGACCTGAATATGCTCCTGTGACAACAGTTCAACCACATACATTATCTATCTGTAGTTTTGCTTCTCTGGTTAATTCTTTTTGCACTTCCTTTCTTTTTAATTCCACCTGAGCTTTTCCTTCCCTTTCCTCTCCCTCTGTGACTTTTATCTCTATAGGAGAGATATCTGTCTCTACAGGAAAGGAATCTATTGCCAAATGGCAATCTGAGTTGTGCCTGCACAAATTAAAAGAAGAAGCAAATAAAAAAACAAAGAGTAAACATCAAATGATGACTAAGTTTGTGTGAGCAATTATTATTATTATTATTATTATTATTATTATTATTATTATTATTATTATTATTATTATTATAACAACACACTATGAATCTGACAATACTCTCGCAGTGTCAGTTTGCAGCTGATCGAGGTGTAATGCAATATTCAATGTGACATTCTTCTGTAGTTGCCAAAGCGTGAGTAACTCACTCTTACTGTGAAAACAGATCAAAACTCATAACATACCCCTGTACTGTATACCGACAATGCACACAGTATGCTTCCATTTTCAATGACCTTATGTATACCATTGAAGACATTTCTGTTTCTGAAAACTGTATTACCATGTACTGTATATTGTACACTTATTGTATTGCATGTATTACAATGTAGATTTACTGATTCCCTGCCTGTGACCCTCTGGGTGTTTTAATGTATTCAGTACGGTCCAAAAAGGTCACTACTGGGAAATGACATCCTATTTGTTTCTGGTTTCCAATTACAACTGTTCAACAATCAGGTGTCAACTCAAAACGCATGGGATACCATGCTAATAAAACTGAATATAAATCTCTAATTCTGAGTGTTAGTTTTCCTCTCCTGGGATCCACGAGCAATGCATTAAAGGTAATGCTCTCAATTATGTAGCATGCATGTAAGTTATTAAACACAAAGAATGGGATAATTACAGCTGCAATTCTATTAATTTTAAAAGCTAATTATCTTAATAACATTCAAATAACAAGTAAGCAAATCATGTATAATTTTCAGATTATAATACTGTTTTAGAGTTAAAAAAAAACGTAACCACCTATTCTTGCCTGGCTCATCATAATAACAAATAATAATAATTATTGTCCAGAAGAAGAAACATCCAAAAAGAGGAATCAGTACAGCCATTTAAAATGATATACAGTAGACTAATTGCCATGATAACAGCACACAATTAAAAGCCCTATGAATGCCAGGCAGTTCCTTCGGCAAATCATCACCTGTCAGGGACAAAGACCATAGAACATCATATCTTAGGCAGTAGATAACATAAATATTCACGAGAGAATGTGAGGTACTGTACATGTCCACAATATCCCTAGTACAGATGCCATGTGACTCACTTACAAACCTATGAGGCAGACAAGGACATAAAAACACAAGAACTTAAGAAAGGTTACTAACGAGAGAAGGTGAGGTCTTTTGGTTTCTAAGAGTTTATTCATTCATCAGGTGTTGGGGTTAAAACAGAAAACTGTACAAATCTAAAAGACAATCTATTATTTGAGCCATGCACATTATTCAACCTGCAGGCATAAATGCATACCACAGGCTTTGGCAAGTATAAGTTTAAAATACATATAAAAAATCTTATTTCCTGTCGTATTCAATGGGATGTTTTGAATGGGTTTCTACAAAAAAGCTACAGAGTACAAAGAATTCTCTGAGGTATAGACACTTATGATGATCTTGCACCTGTGTAAAAGCATTAAGAATGGCAAAATTCCAGTTCCTGCTCTTTTTTGTGTAGTGCAATGCTTTTTAAAATAATTATTATAGTGGTACCTGTTATTGTATTACCAATTATTAGACACAGTGGGTGACAAGTGATGAGTGAAATGTGGAAGCAGGGCCACTGTGTCACTGATCCCATGATGCATGGGATCAAAATAGCAGATGGAGGACATCAAATCTGACACTATGCCTTACAGCATTGCTCTAACCATGCATGTACACATCTGCCTGCTAGACTGTCAAAAACCAATGTCATAGCAGTAGAACAGAAACTTCATGTCATTCTGCCCTGATTGTTGAAGCTCAATGGATTTTCTAGGAAAGTACATGCAATCCATAAAAACTAGTAACAAATAATACACCAAAAGCACTGAATAAGTTCAACTGGACCAATTATTTTTAAACTGAAGAGATTAGTAGTATTGTAAGACAATGTGCATATACAGTATGCAGATAATTTATAACAGGAATAAAACAATCCAGCTTTTGAATTGCTAGAAAAAGTGTAGTTAGTAGGCATCATTATTGAAAGAAGGGAACTGCATTCTTGCGGTGCAAAAATATTGATTATTGACATTGTAAAGCCACAGTGTAGCTCCAGCTGCTGCATTCAACTTGACACACTTCCAAGCAGAAACTTATTTTATTTCTTAAATCACCATGTCATGGAAAAACATGACTGTTACTATATTGTTCATTATGCTCCACACTATGATGTGGAAAGCACAATATTTGCAAAGAAATGCTTCAGTATGCAGAAAACCCAAAGATTTTTTGGTGCTACAGCAAAAACACAATACAGTTTCTGTTGTCATCTGTAGATACTATAGATGCAGCACTGTGTTCTTTGTGAGGGCATTTGGGGTGAAACGAAAACCTATCAGTACCTTTTTTGACTACAGTATGTAGGATTTTAAGAGAAAAATACACTGTCGCAGGAACACTTAAGTTAAGAAAAGGTACATGACAAATCAGATTAAATATGAAGTTATTACATCCAAAACTGCATTTTAGGTTTAGAAAAATATAATTTTCAAGGATCTTCTTTAGTTTACAAATGAAGCCGGAAAAGAAAAGGGTAAAAGGGAATATCTATAAAAGCAAAATCCCCTAGCTCTCTTTAGCAAAGTTGGTAACACTGCAGAGGTGCCTAACGGCTGCTTCTCTTGGCACGTGGGGCGCATTCCAACAAGACGAGCCAGTCTCCACAGGATATAATGAGCTTGCTCTGGTTTTGCTGGGATTAAACTGGATCTCCATCTGTACCAAAGAAACATTCTCCATATCACGCACCTGCCTTTCATGTACAAAGCTTCTAGAACAGCAGCATTAAAGCAGGCAGGCCCTGCCGGAGCAAATAATCCTACTGAGGGGTAAACTGAACTGGAACTACGGCCTGAACTGCTGACCAGATGTTCCTTCTCACTAGGATATTACTTCCAGACATTTTCATTTCCCATCTTCTTCATCTTGGATTCTAGAGTCACTGCTTCTCCAATCACTGGGTTTCTGAAACTGTTCTCATTATGCTGTAGACTCCACTGCTAAGGACCAGGATGGGTCAAAACAGTTGAGCACTATGGATAAACTCTGTGCTGGAAACAAGATGAGCTGTGATACATCTTCGTTACTTTAACATTGCCATTAGACCATGTTGAAAGACCTGCTAAGGAACTCAGTTGCAAATTTCAGAGTAGTCTAAAGATGAGAGGTCAGTGTTCAACTGAAGAGCTTTCGTACTCTCTGACAGGCACCCATCGGGGACATTGGTAAAAACTGTTCTATTACCTCAAATATGGGTTGATAAAGGATTTTTTCAAGTCTCACTTCAGTCCCTCCACAATGATATTTTTATAAATCAAATAACACTTTCATTTCTGGTTTTCTTACCAGAGTGCTGAGACTGAAGAAAGAAAGCCGCATGACAACCACAACCTGCAAAACTGCAATCAATTATATACTGTATATGGCTCATTTTGCTTTGGTTTTCAAACAGTATCCCATACATCCTAAATTATCAGGTAAGTGATTCGTATCTGTATCTGCAGTTTCACATCGAAAATATGTTGGGCAACATTGTATATTTACCCTCAAGTTTTAACAAATTTGATATAATATTAACATTTATGGCATTACAAAAGGAAAATCACCTGGCCTTGAAATCATTAAATTACTTCTCATTTTATTCCTCTACATCTTCTTAAAGTCTTTAAGTACAAAGAAATGGGGGAAGAGTTGTATTCACAACCGGCTTCCATCATAATCCTGGAAAAGTCAAACATTCTGTTGCATACTGGTATTTGATATAAATTATACTACCAAGCTGCAAACAGACAAGAGAAAGTTATGAAAAAAAGCCATTTATGCAGTACACAAAATACTTCAAATGCTGAATAACTGTTGTTCCGTTTCAAATTAGGAGCTGAAATAAATGTACATTTGAGTAAATTATTTCCTGTATCCCTCATTTGAGCATTTATCTCGCTGTACTGTCCTGGAAAACCTGCATGTTGGAATAACATTGCCAAAAAATTGTATCTTTCCTCAACTTAAGAGACACAGTGTATCATCTGTCTGTTTCCTTGTCCTTAAACATTTCACCCCTCCCCCACTTCTCCAAAGAGCTGCAGTGCCGGATTTATGAATCCCAGATTATAAATGGCAGACCTATCCCACAAATAGAGATGGATGGGTTCCAAACAACTGTATTTATCACCTAGAAGCCAGGGGAGCAGTGATGCCAGATGTGAAATGACTGCTCTGTGGCTGATGCACCTGACATGATGTGCCTTGCCCATCAATCCACCCACCCCAGACACACCTCCCTTGCACACAGAAAGTTGCCTGTAAATAGCCACCGTCCCTGAACAGCTTAATAGCCGTTTTACCTGATTAAACCTCCATACATCAGCGCCAACTTATTTGCACAGCTCCCCACTCTTACCATGAAGGGCCAGATCCATTACGCTAGCGAAAGGAGATGCTTTGAATTTCTCATTCTTAAGGTAACATACAGTATTGTGGTGTGTATTTCAAAGACTGTCACAAATTCTTGCCTCTCGCGGAGTGCTATACTAATTGTTCATGCTATTGTACGTCTCCCACAGAACTGATCTCCAGGAGTAAAACAAAGGAACATTGTTAAGATTAAGGTATTTATAATTCTTCATTATATTTTTTTCAGCATGGCATAAACCTATTACTTTTTCCTTTATAACACTTAGAGTATATAGCACTTTTGATGCCATTTTATTCAATGCTTTATTCTATTTTGAATTGGGAGCCAGTGCAAGGAAGCCAGTGGCAAAGTGGTATGAGATCTTTGAGATCTTGAGAAAGTTGTCTGTGTAAAGACTCTAGAATATGCATTTAGCACAAGTTGTGACAAAGCTTAATAATAATAATTTCTTACATTTATATAACACTTTTCTTGACACTCCAATGTTGAAATTGGGCTTTCAAAGCATTTTACAGGTAATGGGGATTCCCCTCCAACACCTCCAATGTGCTGCATCCACCTGGATGATGCAACAGCAGCCATAGTGTGCCAGTACGCTCACCACACATCAACTATCAGTGGGGAGGAGGACAGAATGATGAAGCCAGTTCATAGACAGGGATTATTAAGAGGCCATATTGTTAAAGGCCAGGATGCCAGGATAACACAGCTACTCTTTTTAAGAAACACCCTGGGATTTTGAATGACCACAAAGAGTCACAGGGGACAGAGCATCTTTTTAAAGTACAGTGTCTTCGTCACTATACTGGGGCATTAGGACCCACACAGACCACAGGGTGAGTGCCCCTTACTGGTCCCTCTAATACCTATTCCAGCAGCAACCTTAGTTTTGGAGGTCTCCCATCCAGGTACTGGCCAGGCTCACACCTGCTTGGCTTCAGTGGGCTCCCAGTTGTGAGTCACAGGGTGATATGACTGCTAGCCATATCAGCATATTTGTGCGAGAAGACTGGTAAATACAGTATATAATGTATTTGGTTTTTCATTGATATTTGGCTTTAAGAATATATATGTGTGCTTTAAACCACAGCTAACATAAATATCAATGCCCAGCCTTCTCTTTAGTTTCATAAGCTCAAAAATCTGATTTAAGTTATCTGGTGTTTTACTTAGATGGCAAGATTGCAGAACTATGTTATGCCAGAGCTGCTCGAGCACACAGATGCCTTCTCTATACAGGAGTCGGCAGAAGCCTTTTGTCTTTCTGCTTGAAATCTTTATCAAACCACCTTCAGCTGCTCCCCAGATGAGGTACAGAAGGCTCATTCTTCTCTGGGCTGCTGACAAGGCTACACAGAGAAGAAGATCTCTTCCCATTTTGTTTCTCATGCCACAGAACTGTCAGCAGGTGGACAGATGCCAAATTGACGGCAGTGAGCAGGTAGAGACATTTATTAGTGCCCACACTGCCAGCCAGGACAGGTGTGAGCCATTAGATAAGAAAGGGACACCTGACTGATGCACAAGGCTTTCTCTGAAGCCTAGAGGAGTGGCAGAGTTCCCAAAAATGTGCTATTCTCCTTGCCACCCTTCAATTAGGCTGTTTGGAGAAATTAATTAATCTGTTGAAACCTGAGCAGGAGTACATTTCATGTTCATCATCGGTATTCAGAGTAAATTAGATTTTTATATTGCATTTCCTTCAATGTATCATTTCAGAGTGGTTGAAAATCTAACCTATTTTTTCATAACAGAACAAATGTTTATGGTGTACCTTTTGATGCTTTTAAGTGAAGGTACTAGAAACAGTTGTTAGCATGAAAAGTTTTTTTAAGTTTAACTTGTACATTCACTTTTCATTTTAATAGCTAAAGTTAGATTGTATTGTGAAATTGAATCCACTATTTCCAAAGATCAAGTAACAGTGCATCATTTTCAAATTGGGCTCCAGTGTCATGTTTCTGTGATTGGGTAGTACCTCACACATTATAGCTTTCACATTTCAAGACAATTCCTCATCTATTGCCATTTTTAGCATAGAAATCTGGAAAAAGAAAGAGCCAACACATCACCCATGAACCAAAGATATGAGCCACTCTCTAACAATGTGATACCCAAAATCTCTAGATGTGACCTGTCATGGTACAGGCCAATGGCTGTCGAAAAATAAATAAACTGCACATCAGGGGTCCCCATTTAGGACAAAGTACTGAACTGCATACATTTTAGCTGGAAAGACTATTTGGAATATTAAACCTACAGGTACAGTATATGACACAGGAATGTCACTGCAAACCACAGCTCATTTCTGAAGTATAGGACGTAAGATAGGGCTACACTCTCAGTCCATCGCAAGGTACATATACCAGAACTATTTTGAAAAACTAGTTAAAGTAGCAAGCATGTGTTTGGAGCGCAGGGAGAAACTGTTGCACCTAGCACTCAGGCAAATGTAGTGACCATGAAAGCTCTACAGAGTGCTATAAAATAGTTCATAAAGAAAATTTATAAGTCATGAAATTACAAGTAAATTCTAATAAAATTGCCTACATTATAATGTCTTCTGCAAACCATCTGAAGACAGCCAAGAACATGAAGAGTTAGATGGAAAAAAATATATATAGCTTTTCCCTTCTTGAAATAAAACCATTTTAAGTTGTTTTAGAAAGAAATGTGATGCACTGCACCAAGTACTGATAGGGATTTCACAGGAAATTCTATATTAGCCCACACCTAATTAAATTAACATTATTGACACTTTACAAAGTGTAACCACTGTAGTGTTTATTTAGATGGGTCAGAGCCATGGGGAAAATCAATCCTGATTCCCATGCAAGGCTGTTGAAAAGAAGACAGGTGGAGGCTTTCCTAGCAGAATGCCAAGATGGCAGAACATTCCTCCATAACCCAATTATTTTATAAGCAAAGAAAACATTCCTTCATTATTGAAAAATGTATTGCATAAGCATTGGGGATACTGATCTTCTTTACACAGATCTGTGAAGGCATAAGAATTCCTGCCAAAAAGGCAGATTTACTATAACAAACCAGCAAAACTGGAAGACTCCTTTTATTTTTATAAACAAGCTATTGAGACTGGTGTGTATGGAAGCCTGCACATGAATAACTGGAGTTATGCTAGGCTATCAAGAAGAATAATTCACAGCCACTGGATTCTCTTGAGCTACATAATACCTGAAAAAACATCTCACAAAGGATTTTCGAAAACAAAATGTACCTCATCTTAGCCTTGCTCTAAGAACAGATGGCAGCTAGAGACAGATCATTTGCAGATTCCGAAACACAACTAAGTTCTACACTGTTTTAAAGCAGAAATACTACCTCTGATGCAAAAAATATTAAAAATACACTATGATAATTCGACTTTCTCAGTTCTTTCGACGAAACAAATAAGTGGAAGTACCGACATGTTGCTGTTCAACTTAGCAATAAAATGTTTAATCGAAAGAAATGAGCATAACAAAATCAAACGTTACAAAGCACTTCATTCAGTTGTACTGTGCATCAAATTGCTTACTGGTCAATTAATTTACCATCTAACTCAGTGTTTTGAAATATTAGGGACATATCCTGCATTATGGACCATGACAGGTGATGTATATTATTATTAACCTTCCATTCAAGGTTTTTCTTTTTCAATGCAATGTATTAAGCTTATTCATGATGCCCAATAGGTGTAATCATGTCATTGAAACCACCCCTACATATTTCATTATGGGTTTCAGAGCAAACATAACCCAGTGGGGGCTCTGTGGCTCAGGATCTTGCGCCCGTGGCTGGAAGGTTGCCAGTTCGTATCCCGCGGCCGGCAGAGGAATCCTACTCTGGCCCTTAACCCCAACTGCTCCAGGGGCGCCGTATCAATGGCTGACCCTGCACTCTGACCCCAAGCTTCTCTCCCTGTCTGTGTGTCTCATGGAGAGCGAGTTGGGGTATGCGAAAGACAAATTTCCAATACAAGAAATTGTATATGGCCAATAAAGGTCTTATGAACCTTCCAATCACCACTAACTCCACTAACATATACAGACAAATCAATTTGAGGAATAATACAAGCGGCAAACCTTACCGATAACAGCATGGCTGAAATCAGCAGGCACTGGCAGGTTTCTCGGAGAGATGGTAGATGTACTGTAAAACGAAAGGGTTTATAGACCTCATTGTGCCAACACAGGTTTTCAGAACAAGTTAGCCCAGACAGGGAACATCTGAATTTATTTCACACTGCCTTAACATAACAGTCTAATGAGACTACCTTACATCTTGTCAAATGAAAACAACTAAACTATATTATGTTCCAGGAGAAAAATAATAATTCAGTAACTATGTTCAATCATAAGAACAGAATACAAATATACTGCATTACATCATACAAGCACATATTTTATTTTAAAATATACTTTTTTTGCTAAAAATCAAGAATAGGTGCAGTTTCCCAATTTTAGCAAGATGTATAAAGTTCTTAATGAGAATGACTTTAAAAAAATCACTGATGGTACAGTAAATCTCTGAGTGTCCTTGCAGAGATGCTTCCAAAGAACATAAAGTAGAGTCACGATAAATTATTTTAAAATAGGACTGATGTGTTTCTCAATGTTTCTATATGCACATTTGTGCAATTATCTGGGTTTACAGCAGGCGAGGACTAACCAATGCATAGGAGAACCCTGCTAATGCCTTCTAGTTGAAGAGAAAAAATAACCTACAATTTAGTATGTTTGCAGCATATCTGTGACTAATAATGTTGTTTATATTAGAGAGGCAAAACTGGAGCATTGATTGCTAATATTTTATCAGGCTTCAGTTAAGTTAATTAATGTTCTCTTAATCAACCAATGGTGAAAACGAAAACAATTGCCTAAATAATTAATGCCACAATTAAGCCAGACCAGAGAAATTATCATTCTGGTGTTGTACAAAACCCTTACAATTAGCACTTTATTTTCTTCCCTTTGATTAGATGATTCCCAATCACAACCTTCTATTTTTAAATTACTGTAACTCAGGTTTGTTCTTATTCTGATGGCAGATATAAAATGTCTTCTCCAGGGGTCAATAAACATATTGTGAAGCCAAGGCTGTTCAATTTAGCAAACAGAGCCCACCTCTCCTCACCTCTCATGATCTACAGCAAAGCAGAAAATAACAGTATTCAATTATTAACAAGAAATCATGTTGTGACCTCACATCTTCCAATAAAATGAAATTGATTCCATAGGAAAAAATACATACAGTATGATCCACAATACTTTTCACCTGCACCACAAGCTCTTTGGCTTTCCTTCCAGCAAATTTCCCAGGAAAGGTTGATCCTTTCTTGCTTGCTGAACGGAGCTTTCTAATAAAAATTCCACACCATGTGTACACATCATTTGAAACACAATACCAATTCCCTGAGGTATTCTGAATACTAACTGCATGTCAATGGAGTGTTGGGAAGACCTTTCCTGAATACAGATGTTGTGACTGCGTTTTGAATAACTAGCGCCTTTGTAAAAGGATCTTAAAGGATCTGAGTGAATACCACCTTTTTCAGCTCACTCGTGAGGTGATACTGTGTTCTGGCTCCTCCCATACACCTGTTAGCTGGCAAAAAGCTCCGCAACATCAAAATAGAGGCCAGTCTGAGAACCTGTGAACATTCATTACCCAGATAATGCAATTTCTCTCACGTTATACTACCAGCAACAGAATTCAACTGAATATGACCCAGAAGTGTAACCAAGTAGTTGAGATTTTCCTTTTCCTTCCTCCCAGTGTTGGGTGCTGGGATTACAAGACATGAACAGCAGTCCTAGGATCTTTCAGGATTCTGGAGCCTACAAAGTAAGAACTGTCTACTCTTTCTTCCATTATATACAGCCATGATCCACCACAATCCTCCAGTGCACTGGATTCATGTGCACCTTTTAATATTCATGTCTGTGTTCTGGGAGAAACATGTAACTGACATGCAACTACTTAGATATTACTTCTCACTTCCACACTCTTAGCCATCAGCCTTAATTTAAAATTCTACAATTATGTCAGTTTGATTTTAGGATTTCTTCTAATGGAGGCAGGAAAACTATCTTGCTGCCTCTAAACTTTTATGTTTCAGTGTTAGCAACAGACTCCCTTTGCAAACTAACCTTTTTCTTTGTAAAAACATTTTCCTTTCTAAATTGCTTTACAGCATATAACCGGAAGAACTTAAGTCAACACAAGTCTCATAGAAAATTCCAGACTAGATTAAATTAGTTTTTGATGGACAAAACCTTGCCTGCTCATTTTGAAACACTTGGTTGGCTTTGCATTTTTGTTTATTTTCACATTTGAGTGTAAACTATACAGTTCATAATCATAGACCTCTGCCAGGAAGCCTTTTTCAGATATTACTGGGAGGAAACTAAACTCAATGGTATAAACAAGTTCATGAATATTTAGCATCTTTGAAAAATACATGTATTAATACGCAGTATTTCCTCCACTTCTGAGCTATTGGTATGTTGGAAAATCAGACAGGTAGATAGATGTGTACCACCCTACATGGTTTGCAATAAATAACTACACAGGTATTTCTCACTGTAGATCTATGCCCTTAAATGAGGTGTTCAATGCAATATTAGTCTTTCAAAGCACCTCATTTCCAAAGGCCATGTGAAAGTCAATTTTATCATTTTAGCAAAGGCATTCTGCACAGGAGACGTGCGCCTTAATTTACATCATTCCCCTTTCCTCATACTATGATAATGAAGCAGTTAAGGGTGACAAGTAGAGGAGTGACTGTGCATGAGGAAAAACAATGGCAACTGAATCCCCCCACAGCTGGAATGTGTTGTTCTGACATTCCTTCACATCCTGTGGGCAAAGCAAAATGGTGATTAATTATCTTGGCAATGCTGTTGTGCATCTTATTTCAGATGAGGTGTCAGGTCTAATTCTTTAATGTAGTGCATATTTTATTACAATATTCTTTAGTTTTTCTGGAGGGAGATTCTCAATAAAAAAAGCATTACAGTATATTAGTCTTAAACCTCTGGCTCTAACGAGCACAGTACCTTTACAGCATAGATGAGAGCACATTAATCCACACCATGTGTTATCACCACCCACACCTTGCTCAATTACAAATGGAATTATAAATATGACCTTTGGAGAACAGAGGTTGGAACCAGTAATTGAACTTAATTACTTGTCAAATGGCATTCTTGAGGGGGACCCCCCAAGTGACTCCTCAAGGTAAAACCCTCCATCACTCACGAACAGCATCTGGAAGTCAGCATCAGGTGGCACAGCAACCCTGGCTGAGACTTGCTACAGTAGATGTGACTGAGCAGGGCAGGCTGAGGGATTTAGGATTTATCTCGCAACTGGGCCTCCCTGTCACTGACAGGATTTGATGAACTCGAAATTTTAAGATGAAGTCCCCAGAGGTTCCTTGGCTATACATCTTAAACATAGATTTCCACGTTCCCCACAGCTTGTGACCTTCAGAATAATCATTTACGTAATATTAACATGGAAATGTCAAATTGCTTGTCAAAAACAAAAATAAGATATTAAGCTACTGTATTAATTTTATGAATAAAAGTAAAATGAACAAATAATTATTTCTTCAGGCAGTGCTTTTTATCTCATTTGCACCTTATATAATATATTCCTACCTTGTTTCTCTTTTACAGCCTGTAATGTCACCATGGATCTCTACTTACTAATGCAGCTCAGAATGGCTGCTTACTGTGCACTTGGCATCATTTACATAGATACTTCTAGTTAGAACTCAGATAAAAATGAATTACAAAGTACTGTAGGAGAAAAATCTATTAAATTATCTTGCTTTGTCAAACAAATGTAAACTTTATGTGAACATAGTTTCAAAGCCTGGGAAAATAAACAACAGGATGGATGACCTGTGCTGCAAATGATACAGGCGTCTATGATCGTTCTTGGTCTGTCTGATGAAGCAAACAATATCTGGAAAATTGAAACAGGTTTAAAGACGAGAAACAGAATCTTTAGTGTAAACATGCAGTATCAAGCAACTACTACGAGAAAAAGTCAAATAGGATTTACAAAATTCCATTTAATTCTCCAATTCATTCAGAGATCTTTTCTTTAGATATGTATCCATTTTCATCTCTACGTCTGTCCTATAAAATTTAAGGCAGTGAGAGCCAATTATGATCATAGAAATGGGACAGAACATTTGATTATTAAAGCTTATTCTAAAAAGTATATTTAAATGTACAAGTATCCTATAAACAATTTAACAAATGACTTGCATGCCTTTTACCAACCAAAACGGTGGCAGTGCTTCAATTGCTTCCCTGAAACCCTTTGTTTCCTTTAGAGCCTGACTGAAAAGGTGAAATGGGAAGTAATTTCAATGAGTAATTTCTAAAATTACTTCCTAGTGGCATCAATAGGACCTTGAATCTTCTCATTGAGAAAACAACAGTTTAGATCCTGTCAACAATATCTGAACAGAGCTAGCATTTTATTTATATGTGAGCTTACCATTCACACCAATTCATAAAAATCATTCTAGATTTTGTCATCCATTGGTTTCAAAAGGGTTTCCATTGCTACTTCTGGGCACGGATGAACAAGGTTTAATTTGCAGTGCTACAGTATGAATCATCATCTTCAGTTTAAAAGAAAAATACTACTCCTATTAGTAACACGTACAAACTGCAGGTGCATGTCATTCATCATGGAAAACTAAAGCAGTAAATGCCTCTATGCCAGTAATACAACACGTTAAAACCCCTAGAAAGTTAACTGCAGTTGTAGAGTGAAATTTGCAACACATACTTCGTCATATTTATGAGGGCACAGTAGAGTGGTATTCAATTAAAGGAATCTTCTTTACAAATACAGAATAGAGACAACCCTTATGTCACAAATGCCTACGACAGCAGGAGACACTGATTAACCCTACGGCAGGGGTACCAAAAGCATGGTTCATGGGCCACAAAGCCATTTAATACGGCCCTCTACTGGGCTCTGCATTGAACTGCATGTGAGGCCTGCGATGATGGCAGCCTATAATGAATTAATCAGTGAGTCTGCATAGTTAAATAGGTGCAAGCCATGTATTACCAGTAAAGTTTAAAATAAGTTGTTTTCTTTTTTCTTATACCAGTGCCATTTTTAAATATGGCATGAAAGACTAACTAGGCATAGCAATGTTTTCTTACTTTCTGTCTTAAGCCATAATTATTATATGTTTTTATTCAATATATTGCTTTTATGAAGAATAGTCTTTTAATATAAACCATTATATTTGTATGAATAATTTGTTTTCATTCATGGCAACATGAATAAGTGATGTTCTACATACATGTGTTTTCTCACTTTAAAATAAATAGTAGTTGCAACATTAAATTGAAACATTAAATCATTTTGTGATCCATGCAGTTATGTCGTTGCCCCTTTTCCTGCAATACCTGTGAACTACAGTCCTCGCTTCTGACATACTGCACAATTCACGCATGTACTGTACATCTGTCAGCAATATACAGTAACTGTTGAATGTACAGAGGTAAAAGCAGTGACTACTGCTCAAGACACAGGGTGACAATATTGTACTAACACTCAACACTTTAAAGACAAAACAGACACCTGTATCTCAATCACACTGACAAACCCCTTAAAAGAATATATACTGATGAGCAGCACTTGACATACCCAATATACTTTATGTTTATTTGAAAAGTTGAAAGATTAAGCGCAGGGGTGTTTTGGCTCAACCCACTTGGCTGCTTGGCATCCAAGTCATAGGATGAGAAGGCTGGGACTCCCATGAAGACTGAAATTAACCAAGGTTTAGCCGCTAAACTGGAGACAGGGTGAGAAGGGATGTAAAAGAAAGTGAATGTAAGAGAAAGAGATTTTTTATTGCATTTCCGGTAAAGTCATGAAGGATTACAATTTAGAGCATCAGAATTGAAGGAGAATTTGGCTACAGTCATCCCCCCTGAACTTTTGCTAAAAACTCCAAAACAAACTACTGTCTTTGGAGACATCCAACAGAAATGGCATTTGATAACTGCTCACTAACATTCATTTACTTTGTCAGCAGCACTAACCCTCAAAAAAGACCTGCAAGGTAGTCTGTCCCACGGTATAGAAGAGTGCTCAGACAGACCTTTCCAAGTATTGTTTTCAGCATGTAGACACAGGGTTCTTTTTCTCCCAGATTACAACCCTTTATGCAGAAGTCAAGTCAGTGGTCTCAATGTGTTTCTTTTAGAAACCAATCAGCATATTAGCTCCCAGTCAAGTCAATTGTACCCCAAAGGAAATTAACCCCCATCCCAAAAAGAAATCAAGAAAAAGCAACAGGACCTTATAGGAAATCAGGGTACACAATTCTTTCGCCTGGAAACTCAGAACCACACTCAGGAATCTCTTTTATTTTAGGGCCAGTTGAACAAAATGGATTGAAACATTGTTTTCCTATGCTAATTTCACTTTTTTGTGTGTGTGCAGCAGGCAAAGTTTCCCACTTCCACTGAGCTCTTCACTTCCCATAACCCCTTTCACTACCCCCTTTCTTCTGTGTTGCCACGATGGCTCTCGTTGCTAGGAGACGCCCAGAATGCCTACCTACCCTCTTCTAGATTTTGTGGCCAAGGTATTTCTTGTGCGATCCAGTGCTTGGGTTGCCAGTGAATGTGAACTTTTACAATAAAATTAAGGAACAAGAAAAAGTGGGGAGCTTGCCAGCTTACTGGTAGGGATGGAAACAAGTGATTTGCTGCTGTTCAGTACAATCCATCTTGTGGTACTTCACTTCATCAGTTCTAGGTACCAACACAATGGGACATACAGCTTGATATGTTGTAATGAGGTGTTTGAAATGGAAATTACTCATGAGTTCTTTTGATACATACTTTATTTGACACTGAAGTTGAAAAAAGAAAGGGAAAGGTATTTCACAGTGCAAAGGCAGACAATCTAATTGTTATCCATGTTTTCTTGCGTTCATGTTTCTTACAGCAGTTTTTGCAAGCACTGTATTGAAGTCTCATGTAATATCAGTAGAGGTCATGGGTGAAGTGAGGGCAGAGGTAGGAGCATGAACAGAAACAAAATGAGGATATGAGGTTATAAGACAGTAAAATGTGTTCAGAAACTGCAGCTGGCTCAGATATGCTTCAAAGCTGTGGAATATATTCTTGAAGAAATACCACAATACAGTGGAAATATCTTACTGCTCCGATTTTCAGTGAAAGACCCTCAAAACCATTCAATTGAGCAGGCTTTTATACGAGTCAATTATGACTCAGAGGGAAAATAAGCTCTTCGAAAAAAATTACCTAATTTAAAGTTTAAAAGAATTTTATACCTGAAAAAATATTTTAACGTTGTGACACAGAATGACTTTTAAAGAACGTTTGAAGTCACTCTGTGTCACAATTGTGCAGTGATGGACAGGTCTTTTCAAACATGGATAGCAATTTAAAGAGCAGATTTAATAATGGGCATAATCATAAAAATATACCTCAGATAGTTGTGAAACCAGTTTTTCATTGTCTGCTTACCTTTTAAATTCACATCCAACATTTCTACAGCAAAAATCCAGAGTCATTAAAGTAAATGTACTCACCAATGTTAACATAAGGTAATTCACATTTCAGCTAGAAGACAGGTGAAGCTAGTAGTAGTAAGTTAGTAGTTTAACAAAGTGTCAGGCATTTTTACACTTCATCAGCCGTCTGCAAATCATCATCATCATTACTATAATGATGGATAGTTGTTCAGAAAATAACTGGCATACTTTAAATACTTCTGAACAGTTGAGTCCTGAGTATTTTAAGCACCAAAAAACTAATCATTAAAAAAAAGATTGAAGAAATATATTATTGCAATAGTCAATAACTGTTAATCACAATGTAGAGATCTTTCACACAATTATTTATTTGCTTTTTTCTGTTGCAGTACATATACAGCTCAAAACCACCCTTAGAAATAAACAGACACTGAGTTCAGAATTTAAATTTAAACAATCGCCTCCTACTGAAGATGTGTAGAAATCAATTCACCTGCTTATTGGTAGGGTTAAGAATCCAGCCTGCATGAATACAATTATTAGTCTGCATTAATGAAAAATATAACCCTCAAGCAGAGGTCAAATCAGGTAACAGCACGTACTGGAAACATAGTCAGGGCAGTCTAAATAACTTCTAATGCTTCAGATTCATCTCTAAACAAATTAATGGCTCCTAGGCCAAAGGTCCTAGCTTTATCAAATGTGTTTTCAGAGCAGGTTTGCAACCTTGTCAAATATGTCCCATCAATCCCCCAGAATCTCCTTGGCAACACCTCAACAGGCACGTGCTTCCAAGGTCGATGAAAAAGTGTGTGAAAGGGGGGAGCAGGGTCATGACCTCATCACCGAAACTCTAGGCTACAAATCAATATTCCAGCAGGGTAGATGAGCTATAAATGAATTCCAGGGGAAATTAAAAAAGGAGAAATAAAAGCAAATTGTGTCAGATGAGGCCATTTTTGCTATTAAATGGAAGAATAATAAGGTTTCTTGTTAAGATTATAAAAAAGGAATGAGGGAGTGTGAGGTATAAATCCTACTAGCATTTGAGGCAGAAGTGTTCTGGCCTTGATGCAGTACCACAGAGGGAGCTCAACTGACGGGTCTCATACAGCACGGCTAACCCTGAAACCCAGCACGAGAGCCGCTGAGCCCATCAGCCTTTCATCCAGTCTGCAGTCTGAAGCTTTCTCTAGATTGAGCCACTTTCACCGAACTAATCACACAGCTAATCTATCTCAAGAGACTGTAACTTCTGAGACACTCAAACACAGATCTTCCACAGGCAATGGCCACACTGTAGCCCAGTTCTCTGCTTCTTCTCTGCATTCCCTGAAATGTATTCCTAAATTTATTTCAGAAAACTGAAAGGGGTTGCACAGCTTTTTAAAAATTCATTTGTTTCTTTCAGCTATATAGGGATTTGACAGTTAAGAATCCAAAATTCTTTCAGAATCATTATGAGTGCTAGTATGGGTCAATTCACAGCAGACCTTGGCTGTGCTGTACATCCTTTAGTAAGAGAATTCTATTATCTTCAACACACACTGTCTGATTCTTCATTTACAGTGGAGTTTGTGAAATAGCTTCTTGCAAGCAATAGGAGTCTGATTTACAAAGCATCTGAGTGGCAATTAGTGAAGACTGCATTATTGTTTTGTGCCTACTAAGACTCTCTCTCTGCGGGATTAACCATTTTTGTTGATGACCTGGTTTACTGTGGCCATATTTTAACCAAAGGACAATGGTAGAATTTCAATATTTCAAGACTGATGAAAGACTCTAGGACAGATCCTACAGTGTGACTTTTAAAGGGTCCAGATTGCATTACTGAGGAGGGAGACAAATCTCCAAACAAGAAACAAAACTCATGCCCCCTAAACACAGTTCATGTGGCAGCACGTGTTCCATCTCTTGTTTGCCTGCATGATGGAGTATTATCAGTACGGTAGGCAAACTACTTTTCAAATTGTGCCCTAAATTTTATCTTGCACTGTTTAAATTTCTCAAACTATCATCGGTTATACCTCTGATCATCAACAAGTATTAATTCAAAAAGAACTCTTATTGGTTCAAGGAGATTATGGTAAGCCTTGTGAAAAACACAGAGTCATGGGAACATACAGTCGTGTCCCTGACAAGTCTGCCCTAGAGCTGCCAGCTCCCAGACATGGGGCCGGATTGATTTTTTATTGGGTGCATTACGTTGCTGTGAAAGCCTGTCTCTTCCAGCACTACAGTCCGTACGGTTATGCACTGGAACCCCGAGCCTGAGGAGGGGGTGGGACTCACCTATCCTGGGGACGACGCCGCTCTCTACCCTGCTCCCATCTCCCGAGCCCTGGCAGCCATCCTCATCGTCACAGTCGGCGCTGCCTTCCTGCGTCCCGCTGCCCGCCTCCGCCCACACCCGCGGGCGGGGGGTCCTCCCGTGCAGCTTCTGCAACGCGACAAATGCAGGGACAATGAGTAGGATCCGTGTGCCTTAGTACAGCGCTAATGAAAGGACCCCGTCAGCGCATCAGTTAGCCTGGTAACGAGGGACGGCTTTGAGAGTGACTCCCTGTCTGAACCGCAGCGAGGGAAGACTGGAGGGGTGTTGGAGAAGCAATGGGATTTCTTCCGTTTCTCTTTACTTTCCATTAAACACATTTGAATGGGTATCGAGAGTAAAGAGCATCAATTGTAACGCTCAGTGGATTCATTTCCGCAAATACAGCCCATGTTACATAGTGTGACACCAAAAGATTTCAATGACAAGAACTGTACTTCCTGACTGGCTTCCCTGGTATACCAAATTCATTTTATAACTGAATGCTTTGAGATGTAAATGAGGTAAATTCAATGACATGTATAGCAGCACTGCAGCTTGCAAAGAATAGCCTCTGAATCCTGTTTGTGCAGCATATGAAGATGCATATAAAATTTTGGTATATACTGTATGGAGTTTATTTGTACCTAGTAGCTACCAAATCCCTTGTGTTCTCTATACGTTTGAAAATGCTATTATTTCTTTATGTTTTTTACATTTGGTATACATATACTGGAATTACTGAAGCTGTGATAAACAGGAGCTATGCATATATTAAAAAATAAACCAAACTGTTGCACCATTGAACAATGTATGATCTCTACAACAATCTTAACCAATATAGTTAAGTTAAACTTCTTTCCTCATTTCATATAATTTCAAGAAATTTGTATTTTATAAAAGAGGGAGAATGGGAAAATATTCTGAATTGACAAAGCATTTGACACATCCAAGTTTCATGTTGTCTGCATTGATGACTCTGTGATTTGTATGGTTGATAAAATTCAGTTCAGAATGGTTTTCACTAATTTAGGACAACCTCTAGAGTTTTTCTCACAATACTCAGAACATGAAACATTTGGAAATAAGCCACTACAACTACTTGATAACAAAAAGCACAGAATGAGAAATGTGTTTAAAAAGCTTTTAGCTCTTGACAACAGTATCAGAGATTACATTAGTTGGTTTACTTTAGTTCTTTGTTGAAAGCAGACTTCCTAATATTTATCTGTAATGTGCGTCTATGCATGCAATAATTCCATGAAGAGGTCAAGGAATTTGTAGAACCATTATTCTTTATATAATAGATTAATGAGAAGTAATATATTTTAAGGGCTGTATCACAAAGTAGAGAACTAAGAAGGCTAAGGACAAATTGGCAATAAATCAATATAACTGATTACTATCCTCTTAAACACGCTTCAAAGATACACAAGTAAAACAACCCACAACATATGAGAGCATCCCATTAATTGAGAACACTTTAGTTCATGTACTCTACAACAACAGTACTTTTACAGCACATTATTACCATTTATTAGTTATTCACAATAACAGACATTTACAGTAAACCTGCATGTAACTCTTACAAGAAAGCTTGACACTTAAGAAACAGAGAAATGAGATGGATGAAAATGAAGATTGTAATATCCTTCTGTAAGGTGGCACTTCCTATCTTTAAAGGGACCTTCTAATGACAGATCATTCTAAAGTATATTTGCATTCAGTGAAATTTAGATGTTTTCCTCAAACACTACTGAAAAATAATGGTAATAACAACAATAATAATATGAATAATAATGTATTTATAAGGAATAACAGATATTAAAACAATAATTATACTAGTCAATTAATTTTCAAAACATGTATTACAAAGTACAAAATTCACTTCTTAGAGTATTTTAATGTTATATCTACAATGATATCTTGCTAAAAACTTCTCAGCGGTTGAGCTTTTCAGAAGGAATGCTCTGTTTTTCTTTTTTTCAGTTTTAGCATGGAATTCATCTCTCCTTGTTCCTTTGCAGCTTACTTGATGATGCAGCTCCCAACTCAGACTTTGTCTTTAAAGTGCAACTGGTGTATAATTCGTTCTTTATCAGCTGGAGGCAAAAATAAACTTCAAAGAGATGCTCTTCGTGTCCTTCATGGCCAAATGTAACCAAGTATCACTACCTTACCATAAAGAGAATGCAAAATAAGATAGTAACCACTTAAGATAATTAGCAGGGGTGTGAAGTAAATATTAGAAATACCTTGCTACACTTTTTTACACATTTGTCAGAGATCAGTACTGGACTTCAGTATTTTATTTTCGGGATACTTTCACTTTTACTCAAGTACGTTGGTTGAGGTTAAGAAAGGTTGGAAAAGACAAGGTCAAGAAAAGACATTACTTTTACTCCACTACATTTTACAGAAGCATTTCGGCTCCTCATTCTGACGTTTACAGTACATGGTCAGAATCTGATTAGGTAAAGCAGAGGCGCAAGTGCATCGTGTCACCATGCTTTCGTAATATACAGTACTATTCTGGATCCCTAACACCAAACACAACAATAGCACCAATAAGGAATATATACGGGCAATGAGTCGCATTGAAAATGGCAAAGAGCACCAACCATCTGTGGCCTTGCCTCAAATAACTGTTTGAAAGAAGTCAAAGAAGCTTCTGAGTGCTTTAAATACCTTCATTAATTATCTAGTGCAGTGAAAGTTGCAGGTGACATTAACTTTCCACCAATTTAAAGAAATGTGGAGGTATTTGCATTTTTGTACCTATAGTTAACTGATTTAAGAAGCTAGTTATATTTCAAGAAATGTGATTAATTTGTCTGGAGTTTATGTAACAAGGTAAAGAATATTCTTGTACAGTTGGAAAGGGGATGGAATATTGTGAATGACTGTGCTGAAGTTCATTTGCTCTCTTGGCCATGCACTTACTTTTAGAAAAGTTAAGCACATGCTGTTAGAGAATGATAATTTATGTCTGTTATTCTCTTCCCTACAACATTCTAACTGTAGATCAAAAGAGACTGCTCTGCTTCTGTTACATTCGGGGACACAAAGTCACAACACAAATTAGGTGATTTTGTGCATGAAGTAGGAGAAATCTGCCATTCTGCGAGGAATGTTCATATGATTACGTAGTGCCGACAGTAATCAGAACCACTTCAAAGTAATTATCACTAACCTTTGCTATAACCTTTGCATTGTGTGAATGGAAATCATGGAGGTGGCCATCACAGAAGTTGATTATTCAGTTCAATTCTGTTTTTTACTAAATAAGAGTATTATACTATCCACAAGTCAAACGTCCTGAAAACTAGCAGTGGAAAAGAGCAATGAATCACACAGGAAACACAACACAGATCATAGAATAACTCCTACACTGACAGCAGCTTAGGTACACTAAGGGAACAAGAAATAACAGGTAATTAAAGAAAACAAACCACCATGACCCAAATCATTTTTAAGGAACTAGGTTCCATACAGAAAGCAGGTATCAAGACGGAATATGACATAAATAAACAATAAGCATACAGTAAATGGGAGGCCTTTGTAGATGTTTTGTTGATCCATTGAGGTATAACACTGTACTCCCTTTTCATTTCATTCTAACTGAAATGAAAGCAGATTGACTTAAATGACTGAGACGTTTCATGACTAATGTAGCTTGTACATTTGGCTGTATCGTTTCCATTTGTCGAGAGTCCATGTTGTGGTCCATTTCAGTTTCTCACAATGACAAATGTTTCATCTGAAAGCCCAACACTGGCAATAAAATATCAGGCAGGCAGTACGATATCAGGCACGGCAATGACAGTGCCTTATTTGTCAATGGGAGTGGTTGTAATTGCCCACGTTCCCTTGCCTGAACCCTCTGCTTTCCCGTCCCTGTAACACAGATGCAGATAGAAGACTCGACTCTCCCTGTTATATCAAGTGATGCATGTCCTTCATCTCTTGCTGGCAGTCATACAGGCAACACATGCTCCATCGGCACAAAACTAATGGTTTCATTTCCTGAGCAAATATTATCTTTTCATAAGGCATTCCACGATACTCAGCATCAGCATTATGTTTTAAATTAATCAAAACGCTGGCTAGGCAGTTACTCTTTCCACCTATTTTCCCCCCTTGTTATTTTTTTTTCTAAACTTCAGGATGAAAAAGCTGAGCCCAGCTACACTGGTTTACAGGCTTGGAATATAGGTTATTCAAACTATCCTTATTTAGTCATTATGATGATTTCACTATCTATCTCAGTACCTTAACAGATATTAATACAGAACAAATATATTAAGCCATTTTGACTGATGAAATGTTAGGTTGTATATAAAACTTAAGCATCTCCTTGAATTCCTAATCCCCAGGTAATGTTTTTAAGGTCAAAGGTTTCCCAATATCATCACTAAATATCAAATAACCAGGGTCAGCTCAGGTTCTCCAGGACAAATCCCACAATAACTAGCAAAAAGAGACATTTTTATATAAATCTGAAATTAGCAATGATTTTTTTAATTAAATAACCTACGAACCCAATCTAGATTCACTTGTTTCTAGATACTCATCTGGACCTTTCTATTCATCTTCTGACACACCCACCAGGCAAAACCTGTCCTCTCACAAAGTTCTACAAGCTCCACAGTGCCCTGCTGGAGAGTCAGGTCTGAGAGTATCCCTATCCATCTCTTACTAATGTCAAAGCAGGCACTGGGAAAGGAGCCCTAAACTGCTGAAATTGACAAAATGCTGTAAACTTCTCTTCCACTCTTATCCAAGTGAAGAACGCTGTGGAAAGGTTCCAGAGAGATGCAGCCAGGCTGCACCACATCTTCAAGGAGCATCCCAAGCAACACGGTTTGCAGCTAATTACTATATCCCATACTCAGCTTCAACAATGTATTTGGTCTTCTATATCTTCCCCAGTATTTTAATGTTTCAGACTTGTGCATGCCCAGTTAACAGATATTACTAATGAAATGTAATAACAGTACTTTAAAAAATGAGTCAATTAAGGGTTGAAGAATATAGCTTCGTTTCTGGTTTACACAATGACCTCCATATTCATTAATTATTACTTTTGGTTAATTAACAGATGAGTAAAAATTAATGTCACTTCTCTGCTGTGACAACAACATATATCGGCCATGCTTGGGTCTGCTTTTTGCAATGATAGTTCTTATGTTTTTGTCAATTACCTAGAGTCAGTTAAAAGCTAACTCTTTCACAGTCAGGTATGAGAATGGAGATACAGTTAAAGGGTAACACAAGGCCTTGTCAGTCTTGCTGAATGTTAAATGTCACGCAATGGTCAAAACAAATACCAAGATTGACACAAGGTATTCTTTTTTACTGCTTGCTTCTCATCTAAGAAGGTTCGTTACACTGATTCTTACAGCAATAATTAAACCCTTTTTAATTATAATGAAATGTTGCCAGTCAATTAGTATGGCTTTAGGAACAAGTGGCTTTCAAGAAGGAATACCACCAAAACGATTTCAGGTTGTTAGATAAAATCGCAAAGACACTGCACTACAGAAACCCATTCTGTCAGATCCAAGAAAACCGAAACAGTTTACTGTGGTTTAAAATCAGAGTGTACACCTTACCGTCCTCACTAGCACTTTCAAAGCAATGATCTTCCTCTGGACTGCAGCCTAGAATAATCCCTAGAAAATTGGTAGCACCAGCTACCAATAAAGGCCGCTGCAGATTTCACAGAAAAGTAACTTCAAAAACATTAAAAGAATTTATTTATAAGAGGTAAAATGCTGCATTCCTGATAGTTGTTAATTCTAGGGTGCAGTTGTAAAAAGCAAAGCTGACATCTGAGTTCCACTAGGACCATACAAAGGGGAGGAAAAGCACTGGGCCGTTGGCTTCATTAGCCATATCTCTTAATGGCAGATGGAGGCTGTACCACAGTGCTATTCCAGACTCAGGCTCCAGTGCCTCTTTTCATCCAAAGTGTTCAAAATGTAAATTTGAAAGGAAAAAAGCTGTTTGCATTTCTCATTAAACAGGTATCTGAACCACAAACAATCAGGCAGCGTAACGGGAGATTAAAGCAAGAGGAGCACAAGGCCCAGAATGGCAGTCACTATTATCAGGGCTCACTGACATGAGGCAAATTAGACAGCCGCCTGCCATAGGCCATTAATGAGTGCTTGTAAAAAAAAAAATCCATTTTTTAAGGGTAGGTGGAGAAGATTCCTTCCACAACCCATCATAAATTACAGAGAAACTACACTACAGTTCAAAGGAAAGAAAGGATTAGCTTGAAGTTTCATTTCTATTAATAAAAACATCAATATTTGAACAAGACTATTAGACACCATTGTTCCTTCATGTTTATCATATTGCCACATCAGGAAGGGCTCAAAACTAATCTGCTTGAAACTGTAATTAAGGTGGATGCAATTGTGCACAAAGGTAGACCAAGAAAAGACCCTACAGCACAGAGGAGTGCTGCCATGATGCTTGTAGTACTTTACCAGACAGATTACTTAAGGACACCACTCTAATGAATTAGAACCATTGTGCACTGGGAAACATGCAATAACTGAGGCAATAACTAATCTGTACCAGACTAAACTTTACAATAATCATATCCAGACAAGGAAAAATACAAATAGGAAGCAATTTTGTGCAAGTTGTTTTGAGTAAGCAGACCTTGACATTGTTATACCAACTTTAGCAGAAAACATGTCTGTCTGCTGCCAATACCAACATGACCATCTCACATATGTGACCCCAGCAGGATCACAGCACGAGTAAATGTGTGAAAAGCAGGATAATCAACCGTATTTCATGTTTTGGTGTCAAACAATATATAGGTCTGTCCAAATAAATTTAAACACAAAGTTATAATCTTTCATTTTTAATAGGGCTTGCTATTAGGTGTATTAACAAAGGCAGCTGTAAAGCCAATGCTATCTGTTAAAAATCAGATTGCAGGGGAAGAAGAAAGTGTCCATTTCATCAGAAGAACACACGGCATTCTATGAAAGGACCCCAATAAAGTATTGTACAGCTGAAATTAAGAACACAATACTGTACCTCAACAACATATTGGAGTTAGTCCAAATGGAAGTCTTAAATTTGAGCTAATCAATATTTCTTGCCTACCACAGTTATGAAACACTTGATATTTGATATAGATAATATACAAAGCATATATTCCCATCAAGTCAGAGAATCAGTCTGAAATAATGCATATGGTCCTGCTAAGTGGCAGAAACCTCCATTCAGTTCACTGTACCGTGCCACTGAACTCTGAAACAGAAGAATGTGCATCTTACCACTTTTCGAAATAGTGATACAGACAGACATAACCCAATTACCAGTTAACTCTGCACCCTCCTCCAGTAGAAAAGACAAGAAATGACACAAACATCTTGTCTAAACTGTACATAATGATTAACTTGCACCTTCCAAACTTTATTTCTCATTTAAATCTACAGGTACAGTACTGAGGTACAGGGGTATGTAAGCTATAAGCCTGAACACTCCAGTGTTATCCACAGACTTCAAATCAGGTAATAACCTAAAGTCTGAGAAAAGCTGAAAACCTCCCTGTTAGTAGGAGCAAACTTAAATTGACGTATCAAAAATACTGTTCCCTTTTTACCTCTCTTACTCTACCTCCCTCCTTTAATTGTAATTGTTTAACTGGTTGACAGAATGCATTGGCTTGTGTACTGGGATCAATTACTGATAACTGTTGGTTACTCAGTAAATTGCTTTCAGTCTGGACACAGTGAATCACTGTAAGTTAATGCATGGTACACTGCCTAATTGCCACAGAGCTAGTGTTCCAGTGCGACTCACTTATACTCTATTGATAGATGTCTTTTTTTACAGCAAGGAAATCTTTTTCATATCCATCCATTATAAGAAAGACTTATACATTTGAAATCACTTGATGTAGTGGTTTCCAAGACAATGGTAGCTCAATTTTGATTTGAAAACAGCAGGTCAGATGGCCCTTGTAGTTTATGTATGAATCCCTTCTCACTTTTAACTTTATTGCAACAAGAACGGCAGTTACTCGGTCTAGAATTAATTGACCGAACAGTCCTTGTACAGGAATAGTTTGCATAAGAGCTTGTGTTGTGCCACCGAGAAGATGAACTGAAGAGACTGTTCACAAGTGTCGATTCATTTGGTGTGGTGGTACCCAAGAGAGAGGAAGTTTGGATTATGAAAACAATATGGCAGTAAAGCGGGTGTCTTAGTATACTGTATGCATGAACATAAGTGTACAAAATGTTAATGGTAAGACCATTAAATTATGTTTGAAGTTCATTCATTAAATGTTTTTAAACAGCTGTTGTTACAGTTACGAGTTTTGTGTTCTGTATTCATAGAAATGAAGCTTAGACACAATAATAAGATAATGCAAGGAATGCAATGAATATAAAAAATGATCAAACCAAGTGCAAAATCTGCTCAAATATCTTAAAATGTAACGCCAATAAACTGCAATTAAATTGTTAAAAAATTCTTCAATTCCTTTTTAGGATTTAGTAAAAAAAACTACTGATAGACTATTAAGGTGCCACATTTTTTTCTACAAAATCCATTTTACCATCTCTTCCTATTCAATTCTACACTAATTTAGTAGATGTCATGTGACCATTTTTCCCACACTGAAGCTGAAGTTGCTCTTTCTGTTGTTCAGTGTTTACATGTGCATTGCTATGGATACCCAGTCACATTCAATTGAACTTGTGAGAAAAGTGAACCTGCTGATACAGTTTCCAAAAAGGGGGAAAAAAACACTACAGGTTTTATAGTACTCGCATCCCAAACCAGGTATTCATTTTCATAACATTTTTCTTTAGGCTGATTCTCCAAATATGTAATACATATATTTTTGTTCTGTTGTTTTTATTTTTATGTTCTGAGTTGCAACTCATTGAAACATATTTGATTAATTTCTCTTTGCTCTAATGCATCTTATTAAGTGAATTACCGGGTTGCCAAGAGAAACCAATCCCTTCTTAACTTTTGTCCAGCCCTGTCAGAATGTTATTGTGGAACAGGCGTTTTGGAAAGACTGAAACAGGGGCAACTGGGAAGGGAGGTCTGATTAATTTAAAATTGCCACAGCAGGGTCCGAAACACATTCTTCCTTTATTAGAAATAAAACTATGATTTCATGATGAGAATCCATTTCTCTAGGGCTTTAAAAAAGCCCACTGGAGCTGGGCTATGAAAGGTTATATTCCAGCACGAAACAAAAGGCTCCATTTTTCATGACTAGAAGCATAATGAGAATGGCACATCAGCAGCCAAACTGCACATGAAGACATCCTTAAGTCATTACTTTTATTACAACAACATGTTTATCCCTCTTCTTCTGCAAACTGTTTCTTATTCCCATTCTTTCTGTTCTTGAAAAAAGAGCTTTTTCATCTTACCAGCTGTACTTCATGGTCTTAGGAGGAGAGTCACGAAGCACAAGAGTATCGTGAAAAGTGACCTATCAGGCATTTGACACAGCTCAGCCCTACAGGTCTCAAGCAATTACAGTACAGTTCATCCCATCATCAACCCAGACCACATTGCTTGTGCCAACTAAAAGAGCTGCTTAGAAGAGGAACAATCTGACATATTAGACAAAGCATACAGTAGCTAAAAAGAAATGTTTCAACGCCTATGAAAGGCCACGAAAAAATATTGCTGTTCTTTTTTCTTGTTTTCTTTTCATGAACCCAAATCTTACTCTCCATCTAATTCAAGCATTAAAGTCCACTTTTTGCAAGAGGACTTTATGAAGACATAGTGACCTCTACTCACACCCTGATAACAGTGGATACAGCCAAGACAATTAACACAGTCCTTAGGTGGCTGTGGAGTGCCCGTGCTAATTAATTTTCCTCCCTCAATCTGGGAGAATCCCATGAGATTAAACTGGCATAGTACCGCAATCTAAAATGAGTAAGTTAGCAAAATGCTTTATTTTTCCAATCTTGTAAACACATTTAATAGAAAATCATATTATCTTCTGGTGATTTCAATTGCAAAGAAAAGTTAAGGAGCATAGCATTTGCAATGGGTGGTCTCTCACTGACCCATAATAAAGAGGCTCATATTAGTCTTGCAAATGCTGATGGCCCTTTTCTTCCCATGCAATAACAATAAATGAAAAAACATTTCAGCATATGAAGCTACTTTTTTGTTGATGATGAAAGTTAAGGCCCAAATCTGCTTCCCTATTCTTCCCCACAGGGTATAATATGGTAAAGAGAGGTAAATGACTCTGGACTCCAGGTCTTCAATTTATATGTAAATACACAAAACAATGCTTTCATCTTAACCCTCCATACCAGGATTCCCAGCCTGTGTCTGTACCGACAAGAGCATATGAAAAAAAATCAAATTTGCTGTGGATGCAATCTCTCTGTAATGGGATGAGCTACTGCAATTCTCAGGGAAACCTCTGAGACCCAGTGTTCAATTTATAATTAAATTTTGTGTTTAGTTTCCTTAGATTAATGTTGTAAAATGCCCAAAACGTCATTAGGGACATTTATTACGAAAAACTTGTTACATTGGATACAAGATCCTGTAAATAATGTATTGCGTTCATAAATGTCCCAGGACAATGCACAGTAATTAATTTCTGCAACTAAATGATTAAATACTGATGGATTGCTGACGACTCTAAAGTCTTCTGTTCATGCAGTTTTTGTAATCTCCTCATTTAACGCTTATTATGCTGGACAACTATTTTACAGTTTTATCCTCTGGATTGGACCCACATGTCAAGACTTGTTTTTAATTTTAAGGATTACTTTCCTTTCACAGCTTAGGTGACAAATTTACTAACCACAGCTGTCTCTGCCCAGACCTAAGTAGATTTCATTCCACAATAAAAAAGCAGTGCCTGTTTCAGCAAAATCCAGTACAAATGGCCATTGTCACCTTTGGAATCGGTTCAAAAGAAGGTGTGACCAATAAACCAACAACAATGGACTATTGGTAAGACGATTATAAGATGTGTATGTTTTTTTTTTACTAATTCAACAGTTATTATTAAAGAGACTGGTGGCCTGACTGTGAGAGTGTTACTCCATATAATAGTATATATGTATTGCCAGTTGTAGAAAGCACTGAAATACAGCCTAACTCTCTGTTGTAATAGACTTTATACTGTCATTTCTTTAAAAATACAAATGTTGTTCAGTATATTCAAAACAATGCTAGAAAGTTTAGCAAGTTACTAATAGAGTGAAGTGAAATACAGATTGATGTGCTTAATTAAACCAACGGCTACAGTATATCAAGGCAGTTACTAATTTGGAGTAAAGCAAATTATTCTCAGGAAGTAAAACCAGCAATAGAGAAAGCTCCATTGGTAGAACAGAAAACCACCTGACTTCCCCAATATTCAAAGAAAATATTCAAATATAATTCAAAGAAAAGCTTAATGGCAAACTCTGGCAAAAGGCTAGGAAACCCCCATCAAGTATCTGTCTTTGCCCAGACTATTGCTTTGGAAAAAGGAGCAGACATGTTAAAGATTAGACGCCCATCTGACAGGGTTCCCTGGGACACTCTCCAAAAAGTTGTCAACCTTTCCCATGATAAATTCACAAAACGGTTGTTGCTTCAGTTATACCATCTACATGAAAATATTCTATTGATGAGACCCAAGTCTTTACTAAAGTGGCTCAAGGGATCTAGGTGCCTTGAAACTCACATTGGACAAGACTGGACAGCGCAGGGAACTTTATTCCAAAGATCATGGAGCTAATCCAATAAAACAGTAGTAAGTTGCCACTCCATCGTTTCCCATTTAAAAATGTAGGATTTAATTAATCATCATCCAGGTTGCCTACTTACAATAATACAGGCCTGTAACAGCCTGTAGTGAGTGACTACAAAAGTCCTCTCAAAGGCCACTGCTGCCACATATACTGTACAAAAGTATTTCCTAGAATTACATAAGACACCAGCATTGGATTTCATTTCGGAATTAAGGCATTTTGTGAAACATTAATCAAAGATGTTTTTTTCAAAACCATTTGAAGAAAGTTTAAGGCAAATTTGTCTAAAAGATCAAAGAACCTTAAGAAAAAAAAAAGTCCCTGGTAATGCTCGGACTGTTAACCTTTTGCTGGCTTCAATCCTAGTCTCTAATTAAATTATTACAAACATTTTTCATAAATAATCCTTTCTATATTAAATAACAATGATGTAAACCTCTGTTTATTGTGAATTGTGATTAAGAACAAACAAAGGCTTGGAATATGAATGCTTCTTAGCTCTAAATGTCACTAGTAACTTCAAACATTTTACCCAAATCCCAAAAAGAGCATTATATTAAAATTGCCTTTGATATAAAATACTGCAGCTGAGTCACAAAGTGCAGTTATCAGTGGCCTTGGGGGGTCTTTTATTTCCACATTTGACTTCAGTATTAATATAATTGCCTCTTCTTCTGGGCAACAAAACAAGCACTTCAACAACTGTTGGACTCAGAGATGTTATTTTAACAGAGAGCCTCTTGACATTGAGACACAATGATTTCATAAAGCAAGCTTTGTTGGATGGGGAGGAGTTAAATAAATTAACAAATACTGTACATAAGAGCAACTGGAAAGCCTTGCTGAGAAAGCACTTCACAATTTGCTGTTCAATCAGAATGATTAATTGAGCAGCAGTCAGATATAATAGTCATAAAAAGATTTCATCTGTGAAATTTTATGAGCGTGCAAGTTCTCCTGATGGCAGACTGTTAGGAGTCTATTAATTAAGGGCAGATAAATTAAATGAGAGCCCCCTATATAAACAAAGAAGCCATAGGAAAGGGTACAATATTTCCATACTGGAACTGGGCTACATTTTATTAGCTTTTGACTACAGTTCAAAACATTTATGTAGATGTAAATGCATAGTCATGGGCTGATCTTCTCTGGATAAACAGTATACTCAATTTTAGTTGCGTATACCGTAGCAACCCTTATCAAAATAAGTTATAGTTGACATTTTCTCTAGAAACATCTTGGTTTTGCAAATTTGTTGTTTTAAATTTTTTAAAGAAATGTACAACACTATTCTCAGAATTATCTTGGTATTATTTAAAATTTCTTAGTATTTTACAAACTTGCATTGTGTATCATTAGTTAAACTCCTAAACCATTATGCTCACTTAATAATATATCGCTTAGTGCTCCTGATTACTTCAGAATTCAATAACAGTAACTCCTAAGGCCTCAAGGTTAATTGTGCTCAACTGGAAAGAAAGTGCTCCACCCACTAACCGCATGTCTGTTAGATAACAAATGTCTGCAAAACATTTCATTTCTAAAAAGGTCACTGAGTGATAACCAGCTAGAATATTTAAGAAGAAAGAAAACATTTCTCATTATGTTATTTTGGCAATGATTAGCATAAAACTAGCAGCCAATACCATATAAAATGCCCAAAATGTGGCATTTTTAATACCATTCTGCACATTATCTTCACGATAGCCAAGCATGACAATATTTGGTATTCAAACTGCAGAGCGGGTTCACTGAAAAAGAAGTGGGTTGAAGAAAAAGAAAGACCCCAAGGGGATTTAAAGACGATAGTAGCTTTCTAAAAAAACAAAGCAATTAAAAGAAGGTAATGCCCACAGAGGAGAATCTTCCACTGAAACCACTGAAATGATGGGAATCACCTAACCAGCCACCTCCAGACTGCCTGCTGAAATGAGCTTTGTAGAGCTGCAGTTTCTAATAATATATTCAAGTGCATCTCCAGACCATTTTCACTTGTGCTTGATACCCTAATAGCTCTGAAACAAAAAGCTGCAATACAGAGATCCTGAAGTGAAGTGTCATAGGGCCCATTCTGCAGTGCAAAAATAGCAACAGACACAGCCCAAGGAATGAATTAAGATGCCTGTTTTATTTTTACTTCTTCATGTCACAATGGTCTGCTGTCTCTGGGTTCGGCTAAAGTATTTCCTATGTGCCATGGGAGTCTTCTTTTAATTTTGTTAGCACCCCTGGTAACCCATACTGTACATATACTGTATACAATTTTTGTGTGTTATATTTTCCTAACACTAATTGTTTCTGTAAATATCGTGATTTATAGAATATTGGTTAGACACCAGTGTATTTAAATGGATGATGAAACCAGTTCCTTCCAGACCACGTTGGTGCACATAGCTGTCCCAGACAAAAGTTTGGTCCTCACATTGACTATGGTTTTGGTCTACACAGGCCAAGCAAACAAATGCATAAATATAAAAAAAAACGTAATTTCTTTATTTTTCCCTTCCCTGCCCTTTACAGTCTGCAGTAAATTCTACTGGGATGTGCTGTACCAGGACCCAAGAATTGGCATTTTATTTCCATCATAAAATCACTCATTATTTTTCTGCATCAGCCCAAGGACAAAGGTTATGCAGATGCCAGGAAAGGTTACTCATCACACGCAAGATCAAATAAAATTAAAAAAACATACAAGGAACATAGGACAAAACAAAAAATAAGGGATAAGAAAATATTTTCAATTTTACACGGCCATCAGGCCATTAGACATATTAAGTTCTCATTCACTAAACTGTTAGGCCCACATTTGCCACTGCTTGGCCTAAATGATTTTATGATATGAAATACTTTGTTTCCAATTTATTGAACTCAGATGCAGATTATATATTTTTTCTGTTTCGAAAGGACAAGCAAGAATCATTGCAACAGAATAGACAGGCTTTGTGCATCTCCACCCAGAAACAGCTGCAACAATGGCCCAAATTCAAGATTCCCGATTTAATATTTCCATTTCAGACTCCATATATTTATAGTGCTGTGTGGTGTCATTGTGTAAAAATACAATTGGATCACATTCATAGTTACTTTGACTTAAATGTATTCATACTTCAGGCATTAATGTACTTTTACAAAATAGAAAAAATACAGAATTTAGTTTAACTTAACTGCAGCTAAAATCTTAAATAGTTATTTTCTATAGTGGGCTAAATTCCCACACCATAGTGAACAAATTAGACAGACACTTGCAGTACCCCCACAGTGGAAACTATCAGTCTCCTGGGTGCTTCTTACTTCTTACTTAATTCTATGGAATTAGACAGACAAAACTCATGAATATGTCTGAGAAAGCTGCTTATAGATTATTTTTTTAAAGTCTAGTATGGTGAAAGTGTTTCAGATAAAAACAAAAGCTTTGGCTTTCTTGTCTACTGAGTGGCCATAATCTAACACTGTTGTGCACTAGTCTTCCAACACTAATTCCTAAACACCTACAGAGGTATTGAGAAGAGAAACCACAAAGTTCCCTTGTAAGGTCTTGCCATTTTAGCCCTTCTTATAGTAAAGACTAGCTGCTGAACAAAAAACACCCCATGAACGTTTGAAATTGCCTCAAGGTTATTTCATCCCTAAAATTTTGAGCCTGCATACATGATATTTAAACATCTTTGTCTTTTAAAACCAGAATATCTGGGACAACAGCAGAGAAACTAAACTGTTTGACACAATGATCAGGTCATGCCATCTTCTTATCTTTGGCAAACACAAAAGCTCATGGAGGCTTTGTTAAATATTTCATACCTGATACCAAATAAAGGAAAATCCTTGCGTAAATGTCAACAAGATTGCTGCTCCTTCTCGGTTTCCTTGGTGACAAACCTCAAGCCCCCAGAACACTCTGCAGGGGGAACACACTTGATGTCATTCAAAGCTTCCAGCACCAGGTCTGTCACTGACAGGAAACCTACATATACTGTAGGTAACTTCAAAGTCTTTTAGATTATAAGAAAGAGAGAAAAAAAAGGCTTGAAGTTTTTTTGGGAATGATTTTGCATGATACATGATGGCATATCTGCCTCAAGGCAGTATCATGAATGTAGTGATTATACAATGAATGAGCTCTTCACAGTTTTCTTTTCTATAGCAATGAACAAAATGGCGATAAGCCAGACACCAGACACCTCAGCGCACGTGGCGGACTTCTCAAAACAATAAAACCAAAGTGAGCAGAAAGAACTAAAGCTCTATTCCTTGTCTAAAGAGAAAGTTCTTTAATTCCAGAAGGATCAAAAATAATCTCAACAACACACGTTTCTAGGATTTATAGTATCTACTACCATGCTACACAACCCATTGTTAATTTAGATTATTTTCTATGTTGCCTGCATACAGTAGATTAGGCTTGCATGTGGCAAGATGTTTGAAAACCGGTTAAGATTAACAAGCACAGGAAAGTGGTGCACCATGAAACGTTTCATAGTCATTGCAGCGTTAGTTTGTGCTCTTCCAGTCAATGATCTTTCAAACAGTTTCAAAAGCAATTGTGTACAAAGAACTACGCATAACACGTCCTGTACAACAACACGGCCCAAATAAGACAAAGGAAAAGACAGAACAGGTACACACTTTGAGGAAGCAACTAAAGAATGCACTCATTCTTCTATTCTGTTGCTCTCACAAATACTGCTGCTAGTTTCAAAGCAGTGACTGGAACACTGGATTTAGTTTGGGACTGAATGTCAAGCTAATCAACTCATTCTATGGAGCCCAAATCAAAGCCTCTGCTCTTCAGGCTCCAAAAATGTACAATTAAAGTTTCTGTCTTCCTTTCATTCACATCAAACGCAAGCCACGGATCATTAAAATGTACCAGGCCAAGGATCATTCGTATTCCATTAGCATTTCAGAGTCTTAACATTGAACTGTAGAACAGGCATGAAATGAGGCCATAAGGAAAGAATGCAGGGCACCACCTGACTTTAGAAGTTACAATTAAACAAAGTGGAGCCACAAAATTGGACTGCATGCCTTGGACTGCATGCCTTCTATAGAACCCTTAGATGACAGTAACTTGTTGATTACTCCAGTTCAAAATTCTACTAATGTTACAATTACTACAGACTTGTTTTGGTGGTTTGTCCCCCAGGTTTTTGGAAGGTGCTGGTAGCAGGTACAGTAATAGGAAAGTAATAGAGTCACCCTGCTACAGATTATGTCAATTCCCGAAATGGACAAATCATTATAATTAGTAAGAAACCTGGGGGCTGAATGAAGGCTGAATAAGCTTTACTGGTCAAATTCAAATACATGTATAAGCACAGACATACTGCATGTCTGCCACAAAGACCCATACTGTACCATGCTGCTTAATGCAGTTTCCAAATATATACCAAGTGATCAAAATGTTCTGCACATTTTCTATTTTTGTCTGATTAGAAACGGAATCTCTCTTATGCCCTCAATCGCTCTTAACAGCACTGGTTCATCTGCGCGGAGTTCTTTTCCCAATATCCTACCACGTATGCTCTGTGTGATTTTGTGCCATTATGTGTATTTGGGTTGTTCTTATCCTGACAGCTATTCCTGAAAAATAGCCACTGAAATGACTTTGTAAGGTTGATTTATATGCAACAGAGAAGCACAAGACAGTCTGTACCCTACAAATGAAGCGCTGAGCACTCACGCCTGAGGACTATGGATTTTCTCACCTCATTTCCTTACAGTACATTCCATCCTTTTGAACCTTTTAAGAAGGGTAACGTAGCTCGGATACTTGCCCAGAGAGGCAAACAATCTAAACCGAGACAAGCAAAGAAATCCCTAAGTATGCATGCAACACGACATGGAACATGTAAGAAAATACAGTAAGTAATAAAAAGACAATTATTTTAAGCTTCATCATAACGTGGTTTTTAAATCCCATGGCAACTGAGGTACAGTAGTCTGCTGTTTCTAACTCTCACAGTGAGCTTTTCAGGTTCTGGGTCTCTGTTTCTTCAAGTCACTTGTTCCTGCCTGTAGAATGCCCCATGGATTGTAACACCTCACAGCTGTCCAAGGATCTCAGTCTGGTCATTTTATTTTGTCCTCTTATTGTCACCAAAGAAGCTGGTCAAATGCTACAGAAGCAAAAACGGTTTTAATAAAAGTATAATTCCTACCTAATACTAATTAGGATACTTATATACTAAATACTAAGGGGAAGCCTTGATCTGCTGGAAAAAAAACCCAACTAAAATCACGATGAGCTTCAGTTTTGATATTACTTTCTCCCCCAGGGTTCGGCTGCTGACAGGCTCTTATTAATACAGGAAGAGAGCCGTGTGCTGGATCAGTGCATTGACTGTACAGCAGCTTCTCCCTGTCAGGAGCCCGTGTTCAGCCAACAAGCGGGGGTTTGGTTCATGAGCTTGACACGGCTGCCAGCTGAGATGTGTGTGTGTGTGTAGGGAGGGGTTAGCGAGGGTCGCTATGTCAGTCAGCAAGGTGTGCCCTCCCAGCCATGTAATGGCTGCAGACTGAAGTTCTGTAGGCACGCTGGCAGGCTGAGCGATGGACAGACAATCAGCAGAGAGGATGCGGTTCGTTTCTTTTATGGAAGGATAATCTTGTTTGTACAAACCTCGTCCTCTGAGACAGACACAATTGCCTGATTTGAACAGGAGAGCCATTGGAGGTGGGGAGGGAACTACTAAATAGAATAGATTGCATTAAATTAATAGTCAGTGGGCATTTAACTAAATCATTGTTTTCTGAGCACAGCTTGTGCATTATGATGCATTATGATTTAGTCAGACTTTACTTTGACTTGATTTCCCTTTTCAGTAACTGCAGGGAACTGTGGTATCTGTAGATTTCTCTCATATTTGACGTGGCTGGGTCACTGAAGTCATAGTATATGCATTCTGGAAGCAGTCTATTCCGAAAAATCTGCCTATTAGACAAAGGAAAGATATCCTAAAAAAATCGATTCCATGAAATGACTTGGCACTCTCTTCAACAAGCCAAAGAAGAATTTACTCCATGTGTTGACGCTGGACAGAATCACTTGAGAATGACATCTACATACAGAAACAAAAACTAAACTATTATCATTAATATTATTATTCCCTGTATTTTTCATACATATTTTTGTATTTTACCTTACAGGTATTTCAAATAATTGTAAGCACTGACAAGTAAAATAAAAGGGAACAGAGATTCAGCAAATAAATCTTATTATTGCATGGGTAATATTCCCTCTAATATTTCCCTTGATTACAGTGGTGCACACTGACCTTGTTTGTTCTCCATGCTTGACTCATATGAGAGCGCGTGATCATGTGGTCTCTGCTGATTCACTCACCCTCACCAACAGAAACTCCATGCAAGCTAAAATACGAAACACAGACTCTACACTGACACCTGACTGCAGCCAGTCAAACTGTCCAGTGCCACGCAATTTTCAGCAGACCTGGAAGCACCAGGATCTGTTTCCTTTTTATTTGCACTGACGCACATGAGCTGCCCCGATGATCTGTTACTGTCATCGCCCGCCGCACAGTACAGTATATCCAGTTCTTTCCAACAGTACGTCAGTGGAGAGAATCATTGTATTTAATTATCTGAGAGAGTGGGAGCACCATCAATAGGCCACAATCCTGCAGGACATTTCATGCAATGCCTTTCAGTCCAGGGTTTAGGATTCCACACAAATTGTTTCACTGCACGAAAATACACATCACATCTTTATGGCTCTGGGATACAGAAACGTGCATACATCCGTCTGGCCCCTGCAGTAGTGATAAAGTCGGAATAGTATGCTTTCAAAAGCAGGTTACAGTGAGCCTCACCTGGTTGAAGTGCTCCAACCTCTCCTTCAGCTCAGAGAGCATGGGATCGGGACCTCTGACCTTCATCTCTGGATTCTGCTTCTGGGCCAGAATGCCATTGCCAACAAGTCGACCCGTGTAACTGAGGGACAGAAACAGAAAGAGGGAGTGAGAGATGAAGCTCTCTTATTCTTGTTTTGTTGTTGGAAAAATGTTGGCACATGAAGATCCCGCTTCCCATGTGCGATTAGTTCACATGCTGAATTTCAGACACACTTCTTTTCACCTTTCTGGTATTATCCAGCAGTTTGTCTCCAGATGTTTAATGAGTGGCAAAAGAAAATCACGTCAGTGTACACACCTGAGGCAGCAGTGGGCAGCAGCCATGCTAAGACATTGTAGGATCTCCCAGATTACAGAAAAGACAACACATCTTCCTCAATTCATGATAAGCAAAAAAGAAGGAGACTGTTCCTGAGGTATCTGTTTGAGCTATAATTGCCATGGCAGGTGCATTATGAGTAAGTTCCTTCATTGCTATGACAGTTACACATAAATACATCTTGCAAGTGAATAAGATAAAAAAAACTCCAGATTTGTAAACATATTCTACTGAAATATAACTATTTTAAATACAATTCTATAGAAAATTAATCACAGGCTACAAAGATGTCTAATGATAAAACATTTAAATGTTAATTATAAATAGTTTAGCCTTATAATTTCAAAACAGGAAAAATCCTTTTCAATTTAAAGTGATGTATTTTGTGCTTGACATCCCATTATATATTTAAGCAAAACTGGACATATCTGTGCAGAAGAAGCGATCAATAAAGTTTGCACTGCCGACTTCACCAACATAAATGATTAATTATAAAGTCAAATAGTTTGTTCTCTGGGAACTGAGCTGGCATGTTTTGTAGCACATTGTAATGAGCTAACGTTTTTATATGATTTTTCTTTGTTTATTAGGGCAAAGAAAGGAAAAATCATTGACCGTTAGCTCTGATAGCTCATTACTGCAGTCTGAAGTGAAAGGATGCTACTGCCTTTCAACCAGGATACACTAGCTGACTTTTTATTTAATCATTTACATTGACATAAAGATGCCAATTACATCTGATGAGAAATACACCAATAACTGTATATTCATATATACAAGTGTATTCAGTGTGATGGCATACAATATTTTGTTGTTCCCCACAACATTTAATAAGCCAACATCCACTTAAAATGATCCGAATAATCTCCAACTGATAGCCGTCAATCTAAATGCAGAACTAAAGTCAACTATCTTCACTGGATAACATCGATTCATGTACTTTGTACCAAAAAAGAGTGTTCCTTTCTAGAGCTGGGTTAACCAGTCTATGGGTTTCCTGCAGTGTTAGCCCTACAGCGATACTAGATTTCAGGGCTCACACACACTGGTGCTCTGATGGACAGGAAGACAACAGTTGCCACAGGTTTGGTGATAGACACCATATACTCCCAAAAAAACCACAACGGTGAAAGACATCAAGATCCCTTTCAACCAGATCTGGTTGTGGCATGAGAGTGATTTTATGCATTTCTCTTCATTCACTCTATTTAATAACTGAGACCCAGAAGGCCCCTGGTGATTATAAATGCGAGAACGCATGTATGGGTGACATTCTAAGTCTGACTTCAGTGTCTTGGTAGAGGCTCTGTACAGGAGTCGTTAAAATCCTATTGATTACCGTGACCTCGAAATGGCCATGTAAAAAAAGGACACCTAGAAGAAAAATAAGTCAATAAAAATTCGAATCATCTCAGCGGTGCCTCTGATGGCAGCCTGCAGAGAGCAGTCATAATCAATATGTTCAGGAACGTATTGTTAATCGCCACTGGCCCCCCAGTCTGCCCACTTCAGAACGGGGTTCAGGAGTAGGTGGAAGAACACATGCAGCTGAAGTGACTGCAATATAAAGCAAAGCCCCAGCTTTGAGCAAAATTGCTTCACCCTGAAGCAGTATTTACACCACCGTGGTTTCGCTGGGTCTTAAAAGCCCTGAAGCCCAGCTGGAGCCCAGTTTGGTCCACATTTGAGTTGCCTATAGCTCAGGGTATGGAATAGAGGAATCTCACTGTACAGAGTGGAGAGCTAATTAAGAGTATCTGACTTGTCTAAGGATTTAATTGCTGTCATATACAAGGAGACAGCCTACAGAAGGTCAATGCAGGCAAAGCCTTGTACTGAGAAAGTGGCTCTTAGACTGCAATTGAACAACAATCCATAGCATTTAGCAGCACGTATTTGATGTTGCCCTTATCTTAAGCGGTGTCTTGGTTTTAGGCTTGGTATTTCAATGCTTTATCTGTGACTTCCTTTGCACAGAAGAGTCAAGTGCTGAATATTTATATTTTTGACAGTTAAAAAATAGGAGACAAATAATGGGACCTGAAAAGCCTGAGGTGTGTCATGTGGGCATTAAAATACATAAAAACTGAATCACTTCTCTGTTCTGATTGTTTAAAGATTCTGTTTCCGTTGAAAAAGTACATAACAGAATGAAACAGTTAAATGAAATCCTTTCATGTACTTAATTGGTGTACACTTATGATACCTTTTCCTAGCCTAAACAAACTAAAAGTGGTTGGGAGGCCCAATCACTGAAACAAGTCATTTTCCCCACTATCTGTAGTGTTTAATGCTGGAAGTGGTGTGAAAGCCTCTTTAGCAGTCATTGCTGGGAATAACTAAATCCCAAAACAGCAGATCTTGCTTATGCACAATCATTTGAAGAACTTCTCAGCACTTGCACGTCATTAGTAGAATACAGTAGCTGTTTAATAAAGGAGTTCTTTTCAGGGTTTGTGTGCTTGAGTGCACTGTAGGACAAGCTCGCCTATTTTGCCATCACTGTAATTTAACTAGGTGTGAGACTGCAATGGATTTAATTCATAGATTTATATTGTTTACTTTGTTATCCTTACAATGAGTTGCATTTGATCCCCTACAAATAGCTGACATCAAATTTTAAATGTACTGTAATAAGACATTTAATGCATTCCTAATTATAAAAAAAAGATTGCTCTGACTACATAAACAGCAATAATGTTCTTTACATTTACAATGTTTTGTAATTTTAGAAATTCAACAGTTAAGCCAATATTTCTTAAACATAATCTAAAAAGCATTCATATCCAAAAATGAACCAGGCACACCTGAACACAGGCACCTCAGTTTTGGACGGAGTGTTCAGTTCAAGGCTTCCAGTTGACAAATGAGTTATCAGCCCTTAACAAAACACCACACTTCACCTCAGCTACTATTTCAGCCTCTGAGTACACCATTTCATTGTATTTTGCCTGCAAGCAGAAGCGAAGTGACTGTGAAAAATGAGTCTATGAGCAGGAGCTTTGTTAAGTAGTGTAATTGTCTGTTATACAGTACGTAATGCTACCTTGGGCAGGACAGCATGCTGTCAGGAAACTCTAGCAAAGCCACTGGGTTCTTGTTAGTCTGGTGTGCAAGGGAAGAGTTAACAACCTTGCCACTCTAGCTAATATCAGTTTACAGACACCCTAATTATAGATGATGAAGAACTGTGTATGGAAAAGCAGCTGATTTGTGTTTGGGTTGCACAAGAAAGCCAGATAAGGCAAGCCATGACAAAAACTCAGAAACCAGACTTAACTCTTCCTCTTCTTATGTTTTCTTCTAGGTAACGTACTAGTCAATTCAGTTTCACAACCTCTCCCTCGGTTCTTTTTCCTCCCAAGTTGGAGCTGATCGGTTCATACTTTAGGATTACAAATCATTGGGTAATAAAAAAGGGTAATATAATCTTGATTTCTATTCACAAAATCGACCTCACGTATATCTTGCCGGTATCACCTTTTCTAATACATAGACATACAGTAGTGTACATAAAAGCAACAAAGGGAGTCACCTCTAAGCCAAAAGCATTCCCTGTTAATGTATCTTTAATAGGCCACTGCGAAGCAAAAGAGAAAACAAGTTGGAAGTATAACCTCTTGAAGCTGCACAGATCTCTTTGTAGTGCTCAGTTTAATTAGCCAGGGTATTTAGACCACAGATTTCAAAGCTAACACAGATTAATCACTTCAATTTCAGGGCTTGGTAGGAGCCACTTAATCATCCCCATCAGGCCTTAGAAAACAGCATGCTTGTCCATTGCTAACAGTCCACACACATCGTGATACAACATCGATAAACCCCAGAGGTACTGTACATTAATGAGGTGAGTTATATAATGTGGTACTAGGAGACTGTAACTCTAATGGCTATATTAACAGAAAAACTAAATAGCAGAGAACTGTGAAATTGTCTTTTGTATA
This sequence comes from Lepisosteus oculatus, assembly GCF_040954835.1. Lineage (NCBI taxonomy): Eukaryota > Metazoa > Chordata > Actinopteri > Semionotiformes > Lepisosteidae > Lepisosteus > Lepisosteus oculatus. The sequence continues at coordinate 10,712,063 of NC_090708.1, read as the reverse complement.
CCTTAACAGAGTTTAATTTTCTCCCCTAGCTGCCCGATGACCCAGATGGAAATCGTGCAGTAAAAACTGGAATTCCCCAGTAATCCAGTAATGCATCAAGTGTACAAAACTAATCCTGAAACTGAACAGCATGCTTGATCCAATGGAAATGAGAAGGCCATTGCTTTCTGTCTGAATCATCATCTTCTACTCTCTGCTTTTTAAAACACAACAAATGTAAGCTGTAAGATAAAGACAAGTTTTCCCTTTCCCTTCCTTAAACAAGGCACTTTCAAAATTACCCACAAGAACATAGGAAAGGTGACGAGTGAGAAGAAGTTTTTTGGCTCATATAGCTCATTTAGCTGCTACCATTGTTTCTTGAAAACAGTCACAGTATCAGCTTCAGCAACATGGCTGGCTCTCCTCCTCCCAGATCCTTTGCCTCAGGAGGTGTCTCCTGCTCTCAATTAGTACAGTATATATCATCAGATTCTATTTTTTCTTCTTTCACTTTGTTTAGTAGATGCAATTATTTCAACATAAACACAAAAATATTTTTCTTAAGTATCATCTCAAAGCTCAGAGCTTCCCCATCTTCTGTTTATTTTTATGTTGTGCTAGCTACATGTAACACTTTGTACTTGACCACATTAAACATCATCTGCCAGGTGTTTTCCCAGACTTTTTTCTAAATCTTTTTGAATATATTTTGCAGCTTATACAGTCCTGCTTTTTAGAGGTAACCATAGAATTTGACTAATAATACTTTATGTAATCAGATAAGTTGAGATTTATTTACAATAAAAAACCTAGACGAGAGGCATACACCATTGTTACACTGAAAATAAAGCAGTGAAACAAAGCAAACAAAACAATGAACAGTCCTCAAAATGTGAAGTGAAACATAACATTGCAGTGCAAGATATCAGGCGGAAAGTTTTAATCATACAACTAAAAATATCTTCCGATATTAACTTGCATAGTTTCATATTTGCAGATGTCTCAGTCATAAACAGCATCAAAAATAAATGACTTGCACCTAAAATTGGTAGCTTATCTTGGGATTTCACTAGTTCGAAACTTAAAGCATAACCTGAGTCATTGATATAAATTAGGAAGGATATTGGTACAAATACAGACCTCTGTGGTACTCCTCTAATTACATCACTCCAATTTAAAAATGTATTCTCTATCTGTCCCATTTGTTTTCTATTATGTTTAAATCAAGATACATGCATTTCTTTCAATGCCTACCACCTATGATTTAAGAATTAATGAGTGACTTGATCAATATATTAAATATATCACATGATTTACTCTATTTGTATACACTGCTTCTATTGTTTAAGAAATGCTCAAGCTAAGTACCTTTTCTAAATCCATGTTGACACTCTTCTAGAATTCTATTGCCATACAGCAGTCTAAAGCAGTCCTAATTACAATTTCCATGACCTCATATGTAATTGGAATATGACTTATTGGTCTATAATTATGTGGTTCAGTTTTGTCACTTTTTTACAGATGGATGATATGTTAGCAATTGTCTAGACAATAGATCCTATCTTAGTTCCTATCTTAAATGACTGCTGAAAGAGTTTTTTTAATTGCCTATGGATAACATCTCTTTTCCTTAAGTGCAAATGGAAAATTACAACTACTGTAGGCTTTGGCTATTAGATTTAATAGATATATTTATTTGCTCAATATGACGCATGTTGTTAATTTCTTTGTCAACACCAATAGTTTCCTTTTATCTTTTCTAAGAAATTTTACTTCTTCCTTTGATGTGTTTCTTTGCTGTTGTAATACTTAAAAAAACTCATTTTTTTCATTGCAATGTTCTTTACTTATTCTCTTTGGGTCTTTCTAATGTTATTTTATCTTCTTGTAATCATATTCCCTTTCTTTAATGGATCTTATTCTTTTTCATTTCAGTTTAATTGAATAAAGTACTTTCTTTCTCCCATTTTAATTGATTTATTTAACCATTTCAACCACTGTTTTCTTTAATTTGATTTACTCACTTGTAGGATTGATGTATTCTGTGCACCAAACAGAATAATTCTAAATGTCACCTAATATTTTGGTAATGTCTATAGCTAGCCATGTCAAAACCTTTCATTTTTCAGATGCCACTAATTATTCACATTCTTTGTGAGGAATATTAAAATCTCCCATGAAGATTCCTTCTTCCATTACATATACTGTATGATCCCGACTGCATTATATAAGACTGTTTTATAACTGATCGATCTGATTATCTGTAGAGCACACCACACCACTATACTTTTAAAACTCTGACTCATATATTTTCTGGGTGCAGTAATGTGTACCTGTACATGAATGTGTTTTGATACATAGTGCCTCCACTTCTTCCGTTTTTCCTGCCTCTCCAGAACATGAAGTAATTAATCACATTTATTTAAATGTATTCACACTTATTTACCATTACTTCCTGTTAGCCCTGTTTCCATGATTCCTCACCACTTTGTTAGCCATGTTTCTACGATTCGAATTATGGCATAATGCCTTGCTAATGCAGTAGCTTCTGTTTTTTGCGCTGTTTTCCTAATACTCTTAAGCTTAACGATCCAATTGCCTGGTTCTTTGATGTTTTCTTCCCCCTTTTTGAGAGTACTCCCTGTATATCTCTCTTTGCTGATTTCTTTCTCCCTCCCCCTATTGTTCTTGAAAGGGGGGCTATTGCATGGCCCATCCAAAAATGTGCTCTTTTGCAGTGCATGTCTAAACTTGTAATCCAGGTGACACAGGTTCGAGAAATTAATCAAGCATGTCTGGGTGGATACAAGTCCAGAAAGGTATCTTTGTCTGGTTGCACAGTAGTAACCCCTGCAGTTTCGTAGGCTTCTGAGAACTTGCAAAGGTATCAATGAGAACAGCTTTAACACACCATTTGGATATATTCTGCTGTGAATGCTGTGGGATATGCAGTATGAAAAATGAGAAGGGCTTCACAGAGCACACTATGGAAGACAACCCATTACAAATTGGAATGGAAAAATGTAAATTACGGAATATTCTATTTTTTTAAATTACCTTTAACTAGACTGCAAAAATAAACTCCATCCAGCAATACTGAACTTTAAAAATGTGAACCAAGTTTTGTTTTAAAAGAACTAGATTGTTTCTTGTTGCTTTTTTGGGGGGTTTTGTCATCATTTTGTTTTAACTTTGTTGCCTGGAAGGTATCCAACTGTTATCTTCAAAAGGCTCTTAATATGAGAAGGCTGACAGTTTTGATCAATAGACAGTATTGATTTCATTAAAAGGGCAATATCATTGGGCAGGCAGGCTGTCAGGGAAAGGGGATTGCATCTAATGCAGCATAGTCTCAACATAAACTACTGAGGCAGACTTTTCAAAAGATACTCTTTTCCAGCTGTACGCAGTGGCGGCCACCCGAGAGACAATACTATTCAAGAAACTTGTCCTACCAAATCCTAAAATACACAAAGCCCCCTTTTGATATGCCACAGAAAAACAAACTTGTTGTTTGCTGTTTTTAATTATTTAGCGTTAGTTTCAACATACAGGTTATATTCCCACTGGAACTAAGCTAGCATGTTTGTAATGAAGGCAGAACACAGATTTTTTTTAACTCAAATCTAATTTCTGATAGGAGGTCCCAAGTGGCACAGCCAAGCACAGCTTTATTGCTCACACTTTGCAAGTTTGAGGCTGGGTCATGGCACAGACTGATTAGGAGTCCCCAGACGGTGATGTGCAACTGCTGGAGTGCCACCAGATGAAGGGTTGGGATTAGCTGGGCAGGGCTTTCTCGACTCTCAACGAAAGAGCCACTTCTATGACCTGCCAGATGCCTGCAGGCTTGTGGTGAGGTCATCGAAAGAGGCACCATAATCCAATCAGCGCCCCATAATCCAAGTCCCCATGGTCATTGTGAAGCTTGACTGCACATTCTTATTGTCCTGGTGCTGTAGAGGCGATGCTGCTGGGACTTGAGGCAAAAACTGGCAATTCCAAATTGGATGGATATACAGTAACAAAGAAAATCCCCCAAAAATTAAAAATAAAATTGATTTTTTATAATCTTTACATAGAGACCAGGAAACATTATAAAAAGCCACAAAGACTGTAATTTAATCTGCTGAGAGCAAAAGTGCCCGAGCATGTCAGACCTGCCTCTGTGCAAGACATATACTGCAGAAAAACCACACACAGCACAGCATGTCTGATGTTTCAGCCATCCTTTTCAAAGGAAAGTGGTAATAAAGATACTGCAACATTTATTGGTTTAAAAAACAATTTAAACAAATATTGTGTGTGATAAAACAATCTTCTGTCCTGTAATCCTGCTCCTGTTAGAGCAACGAAAAGCAGCTCTGGTCCCTGGGCCTGTAAATTGCACAGGGAGCATCTCTCCTAGACAACAGGGACTCCTCAAACTGTAAAATCCTGGCTAGTCCAGAACAAGAGACCACATATAAATGAAATCTCAATGAGATATAATAAATGTACATGGCATGTGGTCCAGATAGTCCAGATGACACTGTTGATTGAAATACCTTTTGTTTTGTGACTAGAAAATCATAAGAAAATATAAGAATGTATCAAAATAGCAATCATTTTCTGTGTGTTTCTTGTCCTGTAGAAAATGGTCAAAAAGCACTTAACCATCATGATTCCATCTCCATGTACTGTATGAGGGGATTTTAGTACTGTGGATATAAGTGTGGATAACAAAATCAGGTGCTGGCAGAACTACAACTGTTAATGTTAACAGGTCAAGCTCTAAAGGAGGCTAATGAGTTGGTTTGCTCTGGCCCTCAGGGAATATTTAGAACATAAGGATCCTGAATTGAATGTTAGGTCATCTGATGCACAATATTCTGTTGTGTAGCTTAATACTACCACCAGGTTCGAATTTTAAATGCATGTAGGTCTTCATCTCTATAAAATACAAAATCCACTCTTTTTTGTTTTTACAGTGAACTATGTCATTACAACAATTTCCAAGTCTATATATTATACTGGGGTCGACAGAATAATAAGGGTATAAACCAAAACACATCCGACACTTAGAAAATATAGATTTGTATAAATATAAGAAGCTTCCAAAGACTACAACCACGTCTTCCCACAAGACCTACGGTTAACCTCATAATGAATAACGGCAGAGGATAAAGAAAAATGCCATTATCAAACCTAAATCTGAAAGAGTATCTGTAATTGATGGGGTGAAAGAAACAAAACAAAATCAAACCACTAGAATACGCACACCAAATCTAGAAATTACAGGCCTAGCACATAGACTGTTGCTGAATACAGTGTAAGGGAAGAAATAAATTGCAAGGTGGATGTCCCACAAACTATCACTTGATTCTGTTCTCAGATCTCACAGCTAGGAACCAGGCATTCTGCTTCATGCTGTAGGCTCTTAATTGTGGAATAATAGCAGGATGGGATTTATATCTGTGAAACAAACAAGGATTTAAAGGGTGTAGTGCACTTTTGCCATTTGAACCAATAAGACATAAACAGCCAGGTTCTGGAGGCTCAAGAGCCAGGAATCTGAATGTACGTGGTCCTGAGAAAACACACATTTATGTTTCCTATGTGTCTTGATTCATTCTCCTGAACATCAAAAATCAAATACATGTTATTTTATACCAAATGGGAAATATACCTCCTTAGTAATGATGTCCTCTTTACTGAATTCAGGGCAATAACCATTCCCACAAGCACAATATTATTAATGTGCTACAATTTCCCATAATAAAGGTATCAAGGAAAATTGAGGGATATCCTTTACACAATAACAATAATTTAGAAGCCTAGGGACCTATATTTAAAATACATGCATGCTGGAACCCCTTTAGATTAGTATGTAGTTGCATAAGTAATTTGAATAAAGGGTCTTCTTTGCATTGAAGAGCTTCATGTATACAGGCTAGGAATAAAACTAATGTAGGTTTTAATAATAGTATATTATTATATTTGTAAATAGCTTTTAAAACGGCATACAATCCTCATTCTGTGGGTATATGTGCCATAGATCTGACACTGCTTCAGATATGTCCTGTTATCTCTGTGGTTTAAGTACATCAAGAAATATTTCTCCCTTTCAAAGCATTCCAAAGTATTTCAGTAATTCAGTTACAAATATCGCTGCTGTTAGATGACTCAGTTAGTGATTAAATAAATCTCAGAAGAATTAACAGAAAAATAACATGCTGTGTTGTGCAGAAGTTATTTATAAATTAGTCTGTAGCATTCATAAATTGTCACTCTGGAAATTGTCACTCTTTCATGTATGAAGGATATGACACTTTCCTCTTAAGGCAAACAAAATCAGGTATGATCTAAATGATGTCATACAATACAATCTTACTATATAAGTCATTTGTTTTGCTTAAATGAAAAACAATGATGTAAACTTGCAAAATGGGTGTGATTTCCTTTATAATGACTTTATTTTGAAGCCACCCTTTATGAAAGGCTTTCATAAGTGTTTGTGGTAACAGAAAGAGGATATTTTAGACGCGCTCAAAAGTATGACGAAGTATGATATGACCATATTGCACTGACACCTTTGGTGAAGGAGTATGGTCATGTTTGCAGCTGAGGTCTGTGGAATGTGACAAAGTATGTGTTCTTTCTATTTAATGTATGCTTTTTGCTCACCTTCTTTCTGTAATTGCACCTTATTCAAACAATGGCTGTAATTGAAAAAAGTCAAATGATAGCTTCAGCTGGATATAACCATTAATTGACCTGCTATCAAATCTAAATCAGTCCTTTCCAGTATGGGACTTGGGTCATTTAATAGTGGCTACATTCATCCCCACTCCTCTACCCCCTTCAAGTGCAAGCATATGACCACAATTCACACAGCTGTTGTTTAATGAGCAGCAGAGTGCTGGGTATTCACACAGGACAGTCCACTGACCACAAACTGAGGGAGGGAGGATCTCAGACTCCGACAGCTCTATGGGAACCGAAAGCTGGAGGAGTTAACAACAGTGGGCAAAGTCAGACACATAAAAAAGCAGCGCTGCCAAAACACAAGATAAACACACTCCCATCAGGACACAAGGCACATATGAATAGCAACTGAAGCAATGGCAAAGATAAAGAAAACCGCCCCCCAAAAAACTTCAGAAACATCTCTGATTATTTTTTTATGCACTTGTTGTTGTTTTTTTGAGTTTGAGATGTATTTGTTCTTTCTTCTTTGTCGTGGATTATCTTAAGTTATTAACGACTTATCGCATCACAGCGGAGAATACCAGATGGAGAAGCTAAGGTATGAACATAGGAAAGAGAGAGAGTGCAAGACGCAGACTGGTATGTCTACGGTGCAGTACAGGGTAGGGACACACCTCAAAGGGGTTTTTGACACCGAACTCAGGCAATCACAGCACAGCCAAGCTCCAAGAGCATCACGAGTGTCCCGGGACCAGGGGTAGGGACAGATACCCATGTGGGAAACATATGTCTCTTTGGTGGAAGCGACAGCACATTCCTACAAGAAGAGTCACCAGGAAGTTCCATTGCCCAGGAGAGAAAGATCTACAGTATGCACTAATACAACTAACTAATGTTTTAGATATACTCTACGTTTGCAGTTCCATGTCGGTTCCAAAAATCGATGAATAGAAAGCTGAGGTAGGCTCTACATTACTTTCTACATGACTGTATCTGTCAGCAGGTTCAGGTAATACTCCAGTCCTTAATACATAACAGGGGTTAATGAGTATGACTGTGCAAATGTTTGCAGGCATGCTTCGAGAAAACCCTCCTTGGACTTATAAGGACGAAGCTGTCAGAACCCCCCGATGTGACAGGTTGCACCTGCAGAGTTCAATGACCAAATCCTTGTGATAATTGGGCTCATTAGATGTATACGTCTACACTTGGGCACAAAGATTTGAGGCTGCGTGTTGCCTTCTCTCATTTTCCCTTCTATATTGCATTTGGTGCAAATCGATGATGAAAGCAACTCATTTGAAATGGATACTTATTAATTTCACAGTATCCCTGTACTTTAAAGAGGCAAAAAATACCTTGGATGTGACAAGACCACATAATGAAACAACGGAGCAATGCTCTTCGCTACCTAAATTGATTAACCAATCATTTATTTTTCACAATAGGGCCACATAAAAGCAAAGTTTTAAATAACTAGCTCGGTGCTAACAACCTGTCAATAAAGGCATCAATAAATAGGCACTTTAAAGTTTGAGCCTTTACTGAAAACATATTGCAACTAAATATTCAGTCAAATCAGAACAAAAAGAACAGTGTGGCTCACAAGTAAGAAAAAACAGAGCTGTAGCCATATTGAGTGCAATCGCAGCGGTTTTAAAGGCAAACTGTTAAGTCAAACCAAGAGAGAGCAAAGGTGTCTTCAATAAAGATGTGAAGGAGAGGGGAAGGAGAACTTCTCTATCAATAACTGGCAGACAGCACCAGAGGAAGGATGCAGTGTACTAAAGGAGCATTTTACTACATGCAATTCTAGGAAAAGGTCTCAAGGTAAACTGATGTATTTTTAAAACCAGAGCAAACATTGCCCTCATTATTGTGAAACAGCTTGCAAAGACCTTGGCTGTTATTCTGCGTGTATTCCAGTTAAAGAATTTACAGGGATAGAACTACTCTCTGCAAACAAATTCCCTCTCATGGCATAACCCATCCTTAGCCTTGTTTAATTACCTACCCTGATTCATGAGTTGTTAGGTGTGTCTCCTGAGGTTAAAATCATATTATAAACCTGTTGATGCGGATGTCTGATACAGTGGCACTTTCATTAATTTGTTTATTGTCGTTTTAAATCCCTGTTTTGCACAAGAGGAGTCTGTCTTGTATACAGCACGTTTAAGTTCTCCAAATGTATTGAGGGCTCTACGTACATTTAACCCGTCCCCCGAAATCACATGCTTACAGTTTCCCATCGGCTTTTTTTCTAGAAGGGAATTTAAAAGAAACCAATTTTCCAGAACTTCCTGCCAATAAGTGAAAATATTAATTACATCTGAGTCACTCACACCAAGCATTGCAACAAAGGAAAGCTTATATGTTCTCTTTAAAAAAACATAGGGGGAAACTTTCTCACACTGCTGAGCTTAGGAAATCTGGTTCACTGTATCAGAGGAATGAAACCAATTAAAGTGAAATATCAAGACCAAGTTACTGCTCCCATCACTGCTCCTTACAATTCATCCATCGTCAGAAAGCTATAAACAAAAGCCCCTGGGATCTTTCATGTCCACAGCAGTAATAGTACATTAGCATAATATTTTATCTGACATTCTACAACAAAATGCCCCCTGCCAGTTCTGGGTTAGAACAAAAAAAAAATGCCACCTGCCTGTCCACCAAATGCTGTTTCAGACCTTGGAAAATGATCAAACCTGTGGAATTCTGGGACTCCCAAATCATACATACAAGTATAAAACCTTATATAAAAACGTGCATTATTCAGAAAATGGAAATGACAAGGAGGGAGGTTTTTTTCTCTGGCCTTCCACAAGTGAGAAGTGGACGTTTTTAATACTTTACCAAGGGTCATGCACTAAAACTGACCCAACGCCTGCAAAAAAACACACTTTATTGGAATCAGCTGCTCATGATGCAACAACAAAAACAAAACAGTCCAGTTCACTTTCTGTGGGAACCAAGCACGATAGGGAGGCAATTATGCTGGAATGTCTGGATTAAAACGGAAAGCAAGAGCCCCTTTTTGTTTGTTTGTTTCACTGCCATAGTCTCCACGACTGGTACAAATTTATCCGAACCCGCATAAGAAAACACTTCTAAATTACCGACGAGTAATGCAAACGTCAGACCTCAACTACATGGTACAGCTTTCTGGCAGGTTCTGCTGCTTTTCGATCACGAGGAAAAGGCCAGAGAACATGCTCTGCTACCACACCGCCCTCTAGCTGTGGCAGCTGCGGTCAGTCTTTCAATGTGTCCAGGGCTGAGATTACCGACTGGTTCCTTTGCTTTCCTTTCTTTCTGTCTTTGTTCATTTTACAGTTTTTTGAACATGACGTCCTGAAAATGGGTAGTGTCAGGAAACTGCTGAACTCATTAAAGCTTATTCAAATCATGAATGGAACAATAGGCAAGGAGTGGAAAGAGACTGCTGGTCAATTTACCTTCATCCATGTCTACAAGGTAGTAGTTAGGTTTGACACACAAAGTATTGATCTTTATCAGTCTGTTAGCCCCAGGAGGTCAGGAGAAACTATCAGAAAAGACAGATGCAAACATACTGTAGCTGCAAAATTAAGCTTATACATTGCTGCAAACACTGTCAAACAGCAGCCAGAACAACAGTGCTCTTGTGCCAGCTACATGCATTCATTGCCAGAATGTACTGTACATTTATTTGAAAAGAAACATATTTAGAACCTTATACTATTATTCAATAAAAATGACAAACCCTCGGGGTGCCCTTGATTTATAATAGCATTAGACATTAATAAATGTGAACAAATTAATTGGCAGTTTTCTTAAATAAGGTATTTAAAGATCTGTAGTGGTGTGACAGAAGAATCGATTATTTGTCATGTATAGCATAGTGTTAAAGAAAAAGGCAATTTCTTTATCACATTTTGTATATATTTTTATTATATGCCCACTAAGTTTGGAATTGCATGTCATCTCTGTAGAAACAGAGAAATAGATGTACTCCCTGAATCTGCCAAGTTCCATATGCAGAATAGTTCATGAAGATTGGAGACGCAGTCCATCTCCTGCAGAGATCACTGCAAGCCATCAGGCACCTACAGTACGAAGGGTTCTCCCTAGCTAATTCCTATTTTCTCTCACTAGCTTATAAAAGGAGGTGAAGTTTATCTGTGACTATCAAGCTAAGGCATGGAAATTGTTTACCTTTTACAGATGGCAGTCCTGTGTCCTAGAATAGATTATAATAGTTAATAATTAGAACAGCCCAAACTGGAATGTTGAAATGACCATTTTTCATATAAATACTGCGGTGATGAATAAGGAATTAGGGTTGGTTCCTTCTGTAAATTTCCACTACATTACCAATCCTGCACAAAGGCATGGGCTGGGGTTACATCACAGAGGAGGAAGGCAGCAGGGTGGCCTCGTGGTTGAAGCGCTTCTGACATACTGTAGGGAAGAGATGTCTGGGGTAACACTGCAAGTCTCGCCCACCCCTGACAGTTGAAAGCCCCCAGCCAGCATCCCAGAGTGAAGGCTGGAGAGGAGGCCATCTCTGACAGCCCTGCCCACAGATTCTCAAGCCAGTTATCTTTCTCTTGCTGCTTGTCTTTGTGCCATTACCACACCTGAATGCCGCAGGGGCTATTCTTGATGAGCGAACTAATCTGATGTTAACTTCAGTTCTAATTCTTGTAGAATCCAAATGCATGCCTGTTCTGGAAGCAGCTAGTCTTCATTGAAACACAGGCCTGCCTTTCTGAGTGGAGTTAATTAAATGGGCTTAAATTTAATGCGCGTCTCCCACACAAAGATTTTACATTTCTATTCACTTTGGATGAGATCTTTGGAAACATCCTGTTAGATGATGAAGTCTTTTCAAATTGTAATACAATACAATTTTTGAAAACGCTGGATTAGTGGAGATTTATGATTTAAGGCAAGCAGTAAATACGATTAATAGGCATCTCAATTCAGGACATACTAGTCTACAAAAGGAGGTGAAGTTCACAGCATAATTTGCAGGGTAAGGGAGTGGGGAACGAGGGTAAAAGGCTTAGGTGCATGAGATATCTTTAGGCAGAAACAATCTAAAGTAAGTTTTCATGTTTCAACTAGTGCCCACCAACTGCGACAAGGTGATTTTATAAATCATTCAGCTGGTTTCCTCATAATGCCTGAATGAGCTACAGTATGTTTTAATAAAGGTGTGGATATTATACAGAATGTGCTTCTGCTGTGCCTAATTCCTGTCTCTGCAAGGTTTGATATCAAACAGTGCAGCTTCCAGCCTCTCCGGCAATGGCTGAGCACCTGGGAGATGGGCCCTGCTCTGTGGGAGACAAACTGTGCTGCTTGCAACACTATCAAAGTAGCTCCCCACCCACTCCCTCAGCTCAGGAAAATAAACAGTCTGTCATGGCTCATCACTCTCTCTGACTTTCTATTAAGGAAGTCCATCTGTTTCTGAAGTTGTCATTTCCTGAACATGACATTTAGAAAATCAAGAACTGATAATCAGAAAGTCCTCTTTAATTACTTAAAATTCAACAAACTCAATTGTTATTCAATAAGCGCCATATCATTTTTTCTTCACATATCAGGCTTGAAAGCCAGCTTTCCCACTGAAACAAAACTGCCAACTAATTACTTTAAGACATATCTCACATAAAGTACTTTGTTGTGATATATCCACCTTCATTCATGAAGAAAACAGAGAAATCCACTGATAGGGGGAGTAGTGTCTTGTACCATATTAAGCAGCTGAATTTCCATCTTTGCCAGAGCTGTGGCCTAAACAACTCCAGCCTCTGGATTACCAGAGCTGAGTCTCTTCCTTATTGACTGGATATCCCTGATACAGAAACAGTGTACATCTAACTTTTAATGAGAAAACTTTTGAACAATGTCTCTTAAAGTTTCAATGCACACATATCTTGTAAAACAGCTCATAAAAGTCATATTTAGTAATCCCTTTTGTTCAGATTTTCTGCTCTATAATTACAAACAGGTTATAAAGCTCAGCAGGATAATAGTGCACTATCATCACTGGGGTCCCCAAGGCAAGGCACGTTGGAGCAAGCATGCTAAAGAAATGGATTTTAAGATGACAAGTGGTTTGACAAAAGGCTTCAGAGCAGTCAGATGCACGAAAAACATAAGCATGCTTCATCCCAGTGCTTTGCAACACTAATTAAAGGAGTGTTGTGCATAGCAACAAATTAGCACAGTGCTTAGTGGTATTCATAGCCTACTCCTGCTAAAACATGAGTGAACAGGTTTTCTTCTATTACCATATTCCACAGAATTAGTTTATTATTCTTTCTGAGAGTAAAGACATGCTGCACATTAACAAACAGAAGTACTAAAAATCTATTTGCAACTAAAAGATTGTTCTGTCTTGCCTGAGAATTTTAATGTTTACATAAGTAAAAGTGTAAACATTCAGTCTGAACTACTTGCACGGTTAGGGAGAAGACTTTGTTTTGGCTGTTATGTGCATCAGAGGATTTTGTAAGCTTTGCTGACAGATGACGAACATCTGTGCAGATAAGCTGCAATGTTTTCTCTGTCCCAGCTTCCTAAATTTAACCTGCACAAAAAAACCCAACGACCTCAAAACCAATATGAGGAAGCAAAAACAAATCTAAGCCTGAAAATATATAAAGGAGAGGCTTCAGAAATTAAGATCAATTTTTAAGTGCACAACACCCAGTAGGTTGTAGAACCTAGTCTATTTTTTGCCCCTTGAATGCTCCTTGAATGCCAAGGATAGTTCTTTAATTTTGTCATTGCTTTGGAAGGAGGAAAAAATTATTCCGGTCCAGGCAATCATGCTGATCTCATATCCTGACATAACTGTGCCCCACAACCCTTGATATGAAGCCAAAAACCTTGGCTATTTATTGTCACTGTGCCCATTCTATATGGGCAAAGACATGGGCCCAGCCAGTCTTTACTGACATCAGTCATGCATGTCTCTGTGTTCATTCTGGGCAGCTCCTAGGGCAGCAGTTACAGAATATCTGCAATTCAGCATTAAGTTAATGAAGTGAAAAGAGAGTGGGGAGGGAGAGAGGGGACTGCACCAGGAGATAGAGGAATCAGAGATCTGCCATTAGTGAAGACACAACAGAACCACTCCTTCTGCTCCTTTGTTACAGTCTTCACTATGGAAAGACAGACTACAGTGACAGTTCACCTTCACGTTCCCCATCTGTAACTCTAAGCCACTGATCTAGTTTCCAACAAGGAACTTCAAGTGTTCACAGAGTGACTAACAACATCCTGTTTTTATATGATTCACATCAAAGAGTGAGAAACAAGTAACCATATACATAATCTCAGTAACTCCTCACGTTACCCTGTTCATTTATTTATAAAGGGTTTACCGATCTAGCCATTTAAAAAGCTTGTGTAAACGACAGTGCTGTTTGTTTTATCATGAAGGTCATTGGAGACTAATTTCAGGAGCAGGGTTAATATCCACAGTTCACTTGTTTACACGTAGTTAATAACCAGCTCATCAGAAATACAGTAATATCTATAATTAGAAATGTATAAATAAATAGATTTGTTTGATTTAACTAAAAAAAGTTATTAATTTAAGAATTTTTTATTTGAAAAAAAATATTTTTGTCATAAACTTCCAGGCAAAATCCTGTGAACAGCGTCTTTGTTTGGAAACCATTTGCCCTTATATTAACTAGACTTTATAAAATGATTTCTCTAGTGGCTCATACACTGAAATTCAGTAATCTGAGACGATGAAGATGAACATTTTTGTTGCAAACTGTTAGGTAACATATAACAGTCAAGTCCCACGTGAATGTTTCTTTTGCATCCCTGCTTTGACTCCTCGTGTTAAATAGGTTTAACTTCAGAATCCTTCACCTTCCCTGCAAACCACAAAGCAGTCAGGCTCCTTCCTACCTCAAAGATGTGTTGAGCTATTACACTCCATCTCAACAGCTATAATCTTTAAAATGTGTCTATGTCTCCAGTGCCACATACTGCGTGATTCGTCATTAAAGATGTGTACTTAAACTGTAGAACAATATTCCTGGCTTGGGATAAAAATCTGCTAAATATTTACATAGAATATTTTAGTAAGAATTTTAATCTGCCGTAACTGCATTGCGGCAATTAAGCAACCAAGGTAGTTTAACCAAGGATTACTGGTCCATTTATATATTTAGTTTACATTCTCTCATTCAAAGTGCCCATTCAATCTGGGACTTTAGAGTGTCTTTCAGCTATCCCTGACCTCCCCCTTGTGGAAACTATTTGCACAGCAACAGTGTCTTTTAGACCAATCATCAAACAACAGTCAGAAACCAGTGGAGAGCATTGGACTGGTCTGGCTCATTTGTTTCCTTTTCAGTAGCTAATTGATTCAAGGATCTCATCTGGGACATTTCTTGAAGGACATTAGATTATCACTAAAAAAACAACTTGGCTGGATACCTTGTTCCGTACTCCCATGACCCTTTAGGTAAAGACATGCCTCCTGTTCTCAGGAGGAAATGCATTTCCATGAGGAGTATTCTTAATGAGGTCTCACTGTGGTGCTGTACCATTTTAACATAACATCTGTTGATTTGGATTCCACTCTTTTAACTATATATCCTGGCATTGTTTGCCTTTTAATTGCAAACAATAAAATGAAGGGTCAAACATCTTTCTTTTCTCATTTCAAACCTGAAGAAGGTTCCACGGCCGAAACGTTGTGTTCTCTTTCTTCTTTTTTTCAGCATGGAAAAAACCTATTACTTGTTTCTTTTCTCATATGTAGCCCCTTCCAGTTCTTTTTCATGTTTTGTGCTTCATGTTTCTGTTACCTGTTTGCAACACCAAGTACTTGTCCACATTAAACATCATCTGTCAGGTGTTTGTGTGGTCTTGAATGTGGTCTAAATGCTTATGAATTTATTTGGTCATTTCTAAAGTGTTTGTTAATCCTCATTGTTTGGCATAATCTGCAAATTTTACAGGTTTGCTAGTATACCATTCTAGATCATTCCAAAATACATATTCTTGTGATACATCGCTAATCACCCCAATTCAAGCACTTAATTCTTATCTGTACAAAAACTTCCTGCCTATTAACTGCTTCTTAATCCCAGTACATGAATTATCTTGAATATCCACTGCCTGCAGTTTAAGAATTAATCCTGTGAGGAACTTTATCAAAAGCCTTCTAAAAATATAAATATGCTATACATCTGCTATATCCTAAGCTGTGTTTGTATTCATTTCTGCTGTTGCATGTTCAAATAATTCTAATATGTACAGCAAGACCTACTGTACCTTTTCAAAAGCCAAGCTGGATATCTCTTAGAGTCCTATTGCCATGCAGATAATCCACTGTTTTAACTTTAATTACTGTTTTCATAATCTTGCTTATGATAGAAGACAGACTACTTGGTCTATAATTATAATTACTACCCTTCAAATAAATGGGCACTATATTAGCAATTTTCCAGCCAGTGGGCATTACTTCTGTCTTGAGAGTTCTGGAAGAGTTTTATTAGTCTATGAATAACATCTAATTTCCTTAAGTACAGATGGAAAGTCATGGAAGTCATCAGGCTCTGGTGATTTACAGTATCTGATCTAGTACCTCTAAGACAGCAGCCTCTTCTACATTAATAGTATTTAATGTGGAACTTTCCAGAGGAACAAGACCGGGGCATGTTATCTTTTCCTTGCTTGGTAAACACCTGAGTGAAATATTCATTTAACACAACAGCAATCAGCACAATCAGGAGTCCTGTCGCCTGGCCCCACCACAGCTCCAAGACTGGAAACACATGACGGAAGTATTTTGCTAACATCATTGCTTGTATCCTGACACGCAGCAATTTTCTTTGTTGGAAACCACAGCATTTAAAGTCTGGCTATTGAGCTGTGGACCAGCTGAAACACACTGCCCTGCCCACAAGGAAATAGCTGCAATAATATTTATACCAGCAGAGGCAGAAAGCCACTACCATCAGATCAGTCCCATGCACCCACACAGTGGAAATGTGGGAAACATTTGGAATGAACTAAGATTGCAGACTATCAGACACCATGGAGCTGCACTTTAGACTCTGATAGTCCTAAACAGAATCAGACTGAGAGACATGTGACTTTAAAGTATGATTTTAAAGATTGGAAGTATGCACACACATGCTTGAGGGTTAAATCAATCATAATTGGCATACAATAACTGCAGTTCTGTGATTTTACTGGTAACCATTTCACTACTTTGTACATCCTTCCATAATTATACAATTCTAACTGTACATAAAAACTGCATTTCAAGTCACATCCAGGCGTATTTCCCTTTTAAGGGCAGTATATTAGATTTGGACCACCAGTAAACCATTCTGCACAACACACCACAGAGAATTAGAATCTTGCAATACTCAATTAGGCTATAGTAGAAAGATACCAGGTGATGAATGTGAAAATTCTCATACAGAAGTGTCCATTTTAAAAGTAGTAAACGTGTCTAATTTAAGCTGTGTTGCTCCACCATTTACAGTATGTTCTACTCAAAAGAAGAGAAATTGGAAAGCAGAACATGTGGAAATGATTTAGAGATAAAACAAACAGCCGCTGGGAGAATTATGCTACCAGGGGCTTTAATTTAACCTATAAGTGGCCTTAAAGTATATGCGAATAATTTAACTGAACATTTATCATTAAAATTACGTTAACTCTATGTGCAAATATTTTTTTCCGCCAGAAACAGGGAAGGTTGCAACAAAATCTTCTACAATTTTGACTCCTTGAATAAGGAGCTAAATTCCCTTGAATAAGTAGTTAAAATGTTTAGGTTCATGTAAGGAGTTACATCAGCTGCAAAGGAATAAGTGATGGTTAATTCCACGCTGGAAAGTAGAAAGAGGAAGTTGAAACATTGTGTTTCCTTGTCCTTTCTACTTTTCAGCGTGGAATTAACCTTTACTTCTTAAAATTTTCAAATATAGAATATTTTTCTCCTACATACAACATGGACAACACTAAAATGCATTTCGATGTCATGAAACCTCTTGATTAAGATGGCACATTCTCAGATTTCTGAGACAGCTGCAGCATACTAAGACAAACTCTGTTTCAGCAGAGTGCACATGGATCTCTGAAGCACTGAAGTGGATGTGATATTATCAAGCAGCTGTCCATTCAAGAGTGAACTAAGGATATACTGTGTACTGTATATGCTTGCTCAAGACTCCATTACTACTAAGAAAAATCTGTTGAAGTTTCTTTTTTGGTATCTGGACGTAAACACCTTCTTGTGTAGTGGACACCTACAGTACTTATAGAAAAGCGTTAACTTTTAACAAACAAAAGCAAAACAGAAGAATTCTGGACTCAAGAATAGAGCTGCATTCTTATTATACATACTTATCTGATATACTTTTAAATGGGGATGGAAAACCTATACTGAAACAGGGAGTAAAGTGATAGAATGAGGGAATAAGTAAAGGGAACCTCAGGAGATGTTCTCTAAAACTAAATACCCGTGCTGTAAGAGGGACGATTTTTAAATAACCACACTTCTTTCTATTAAACACTTTTATGAGAGATGTACAGTAGCCATTAAAAATAGTAAAATAAATTAAGCTCCATGCCTGCAGTAAATATTTGTGGGGTCATACAGAAATCAGGCAACACAACTGGAACCTACAGGCAAGTGCATTTAAACAGAACAGGAAGCACTTTTTTTACACAAGGGATGTGGGAGTATAGAACAAGCTACCCTTCCATGTCACCAAGGCTGTTGCCACCACTTCTTTAAAAAAACCGACCAGATCAATAAGTTACTATAAAGCGAATCAGCTAAATTGGCAGAATGGCCATCCAATTGTTTATAAATAGGATGTTATGTTCAATGAGGCTTGGCACAGATATGTGATGATTCAATAATGTGGTTTATTTTATTATTTTAAGCAATTAAACTTCCCAGTAAAGAGGCCTACAAAATGAGAACAAGCATCTCTCAACACTGCCATCACAACAGTCTAGGAAACTGCATC
Source organism: Lepisosteus oculatus (assembly GCF_040954835.1). Classification (NCBI taxonomy): domain Eukaryota; kingdom Metazoa; phylum Chordata; class Actinopteri; order Semionotiformes; family Lepisosteidae; genus Lepisosteus; species Lepisosteus oculatus. The sequence goes on along the minus strand of NC_090708.1, from coordinate 10,693,368 downwards.
ATTTTGAGCATTAAAGACAATGAAATGCAACTTTGTGGAAGTGATTCGGTCTTCAGTGAAACTGAGGTCAATCGGGTACAGTTCATGAGGCTGCTGTGACAGTCCACTCATGAAATGGAGAGTCTTAAACATAAGAAAAAATAATGATGAATAATGATTAAGGGAAAAATGTTTTTTCAAAGGATCCTGTACTGTTGTCAGAGTTAAATACTGGGATGTTAATTGCAATCCTCATTATTAGTTAACAAAAAAACAATGAGTACAGTTCACCCCACATGTATAGTAGTCTTACTAGTCACAAGTAGCTTGAAAAGCTCTGTATGCAATACACAGTGTCCAGCAGGTGGCAGTGTTAAATAAGCTTTCAGATGGATGGCTAAACTGTCAGAGGTGAAAAGTTTGGGGCAGTGACATGCAGAGAAGAGAGGGCAAGCTCTTAACACACGCGACCTGCCTGACACTTCAAGAGCAGGAGAATTCCACTACTGCCACTACAGGAGGGAAGGGGCAAGCTAAGGAATTTCAGGCTAATTTTGCATAGTCCCTGAGACCTTTGGCTAACATGCCAAGAAGAGAACAGATTACTGTGGACTGGGTCAAGCTAGGCAGTAAAACTAAGAGTCCTTCAGAGCAACCTGACAGTTTGAATGCCTCACAAAATAAGGCCTATCTCTAATGTGGTTAAGGGCACACAGCATCCTCAGACAACTGGCACAGCTTCACAAAAGAGCACGAAGCACTTATTTTAAATGGGTAATGAAAGTGCAGTGTGATGACTGTGGAGCCAGATAAGTCTGGGAAATGAATGATAAATAAAGCTCTTCCATTTTGTGTTCATGCTGAAGCCTTGTGTTGGAAGCATTTCTGCTTTAAATCCTGGGTGATTATGTCAGCTGGGAATCCAAAAGGAGCACAGGAAATTCCATTCCCTCTGGCAAGAAGGGAAAAATCAGCTCAAGATGATTTTCTCAAAGGATCGTGGCCATCCGAACACAAAAGACCACATGGTAGAGTCTGCAAGATCCAAAGGCATGCAGTAGGCAGTAAAGCTGGTTTAATAAAGGTATTCCTACAACAATTCATTTCCTCCCCGAGCTCAGAAGATACTTCCCAGGAATCGTACTCGCTGGCATGTGGGTTTCAACCATGCAGAGGCCAGAAAACAGGATCACTGTTCCTGTGAAGTGCTGAGCTTCTGAGTGGAGCTCTAAGGTATTGCCAGGAAACAGAAGAACATGGGAGAGGTAGGTAAGATCAAAGGGCACGAGACCCCACCTTGAGTAATGGTTCACAGGTGGTGGCAGTTTAGGCTCTGAATACCCTCTAGCTCAGTACAGGAGCTCATCATAGGGCAGTTAATTTGCTGCTACCCCCCTCGCAGTACCATTCTTAATATTCATAAAACAAGATATAAAAATATATATGCTATATGTTTATATATGTATACTGTTTATGTTTCCATATATGCATGACATTCATAGAACATATACTGTACTACATCTCCCAATTGATCATTTCCTAAGAGCTCAGACCTCCTTCGTGTTGGATTTTACTTCCATCCATCCATTTTCTAAACCATTTCATCCAATTTCAGACTCCGGGTCCCCTGCAACCCTATCCTGACAAGCAACAGGCGCATCCTGCACAGGATGCCAGTCCATCGCAGGGTGTACACGCGGGCACAAACACGCACACTTGCACCTGGGGCGAATTGTTTACGAAGAAAATAGCTGCCAGTATATCTCTGAACTGTGGGTGGTAACCGGAGAACCCAGAGGCAAACCAATAAATTGCAAGGAGAACATGAAGTCTTAGCACCCTCAGTCCAGAATTGAACCCAGTGCTGCAAGGCAGCCATGCTAACCACTATGCCACTGTGCCACCTTGCGATAGCTTTTATTTAAAGAAATTCTTGAAGATGTGAATAAATGTGACCCTTCTATATAGTGGACTTCAATTATTAATCGAAATTATTATTCACAATTATTTACTGAAATATGACTTTGCTCTGTGGAATACCACTACACCATCATGATTAGTGTGTAACAATTTTGGATTTTAAGGAAACAAGATGTAATCCATGACTCATTCTGTTAAAAGATGGTTTTGGTTCCTATTGCACCTGGGATATGAATAGGTCTGAAGTGGAACTGAGTTTCAGTAAAAACATACTGACAATAGGAGTTTGGAATGTGCTGCTGTTACAGACTATGCAACCTGAATTTACCAGATGGACTGCTACTTGAATTTAAAAAGTAGACAGAAACTTCACCTTAAAAACATTCCTAAAGTACCAAGTTAAATATATTCCTAAAATACAAAGTGAAATGTTGTAATGTCTTGTAATAGGAATACCACTTGTGTATCAATAATAATTGCAATTGCGTTGGTTTAAAAGAATAATCTAACTTTCACAAGATATTGGATAAAAAAGCCAAATTTCATGGAAACCTCATATAGTAATAATATACATATTTGGGTAATGTAATGGATAGCTGATTAAAATTTTCTTAGTAACATTTAGCACTATATAATAGATTAAAGTAATAAAATGAAAATAACACAGCTTCAGGCTTTGTTGTTTCTATGGAATGAAAGTTACAATGTACATGGTAACAATACATATTTATCTAATTAAAGAGGGTCTACTTGATTCTTTTACCCTTTTGATAAGTTAAAATCTGAACAGGTCCCTCAAAAACCCCTTGTTTCACACTCATTAAAGTACGTCTGGGGATGGCCGTTACAGTGGAGTACATGAAGAGGAAAACATTCAATCCCAGCAGTAGCTCTCCCCCACAGCCCTATCAGGACTGACTGGCAGCAACAGAGGCACCCTGGAATCATTCATCAGAGGAGGCAGCAGTGTGGGCATCGACACCATCAGTCAGCAGGGCCTATCCATGTTCCAGACGTGGGGGTGGGCAGGCGGCGCGTTGGGCCAGTGGCATGTAGAAGCCCCAGTTTGGCAGGGATGGGAATTGGGTCTGTCTAGCCACCTGCCCGTCCGACGTGCCAATCTGAAATCTACGTGCCAGAAGATGAAACCGAAATGACGACATAAAACCTCATACGCTCTAAGCAGCGAAGCAATGTCAGTCTTGTGCACAGACTGGGGAAGGACTGAGTTTTGCTGGAATCTTCACTGAAAATGTTTTGCCTGTACTGTAAGATACTGTAAGGAGGTCATTTATTGGAGGGTATATAGTGTAAAGACACTTAAGAAGCACTGTGACTGTATCACGTAATGAGCCACACTACTGAGAGCCCATAGAAGGTGGCACTTAGAACATAAGAATGAATGTAAAACAGAGGAGACCATTTGTTTCGTCTGGTTTGTTTGTTTGGTCATTTGTACATCATTCATGGATCTCTTCCACCTTGAGCACAATTTGGACACCACACAATATATACCTGTATGCAGTTTTATATCTTAATGATCGGTGACTGCAGTGTTATTTTGCATTTACATGGAACATTTTAAAAAGTTCTCATTGCATATAAATCAGAATAGATCCTTTTTATATCCTATTTATCAATTGTGATGCTTCTTTATTACGTTACAGCTCAATTCCATTTAACTAAGAGTGCACTGTTTGTATAGTACACAATTTAACAGATCATAAAATTTAATCAAATGGACCGCTTAAGTCTTCTTGCAACTTTAAAAAAGTGTGCTGCCTTGCAGTGAGTGTAAGAGACTTTACATTCCAAAACAAGATTAAGTAACGTACCTTCTTAATCATCAGGAAGATGCCAAAGTTTGTCAGTCCTTAAGAGGGAAATTCAAAGGAAAAATGTCATATGTTGTGAAGCACTGGCTCTTTGAGGGGGGATTTTTTCCTTATCCCTCTTGAAAGAAAGCGATGCCTGAATGACTGCAGGAAAATACATTTGAGAACTTTAGCATATGAGCATGACATGACATTAAAAAGTCATTTGATGTGAGAGATTTGGCAGACTTGTCTTCCTATTAACTGATGCTCTGATTAAAGTAGGGACATATTTCTTAACCCAGAAATGGACATGATTAAACACAAGCCATGTGAAAAAAAACAAAAAATTACTGAACCATGCTTGGATCTGTTATTCATTTTTTCCTTAATTATGTCCCAGTATGCCCTTTAATGCACAGCATTTTGAGTGCCAAAATTTAAAATCTCACAAGTCATTCTAATAAGTATTATAGCTCAAACAGCATGCATACATTGAGATAATAAAATTTGTAATTGATTATATAAAAAGGTTTATGCACATTTCTAAGATCCTTTATGCTCAGAACATCTGCCAGCTCTCCTCGACAGCCAGTATAGTTATAGTTCCCTGTAGATTGATTTGAGTGGAAAACAATCAGGGAACATATTAATAAAGTTTTTCATCTCCATGACCTGTACAAGTCCCAGGATCTCAGAATGGGGTCTCTTGCAGCCCTTTCAGTATATTAAACACAGCCCCTGCTAAAGAAGCAAGTGCCAAGCAAGCAAGTTCAGCCATAGAGAAAGTTCAAAGGAGAGTTGGGCAGCACTTACCACTTTTCTCAAAAGAGCCCAGTGCATGTGATACTGGCATCCTCCATGTTGTGCAACCGGGCAACAGAAAAAAAAAGCCACAGAGACATTGGCAGGCAGGGGAAAGGGGGCAAATACGCTGTGCATGTATTTGAGATATGTCTTGGAATCCCATTTGCATGACAATGGCTCAGAGCTTTTCTGGTTCAGCCCCCTCCCTAGAAGAGCCCGGACCATGCTCCCAGAAACCATGACGACCAGTGTTTACAGGCTCTACAGACTTAAGTGCTCAAAGGTTCCCTTTTTTGATGTTGTTGTTGCTGCTGCTGTTTTTTTTTTGTATGTGCTGAGTATTGCCACGGTTACCAGTATAACTGTTCATCCTTCTATATAGGATGTCATTATTTTTTTCTCTAAAATAAAGTATTCCACTAGATCACTTTAACCATGCTTCAATCTGAAACATCCCTCCACCAAGCCAACCTTCTAGTCTGGGGGTTTCCATATCATAAGAAGAAAATACTTCAACCTCCAGCCCCAGGCTACACATGAGGGATCTTTTCCACAAGACAAGTGTCAAGTGAGACATGTTATCTCTGGTTCAGGCCCTGAACCCCTGAAACCCATGAATTGTGATCATACCTACCCCCCTACCCCGACCACCATCACCTCCAGGAAAGTAAAAGGTGCAAAGGGGGGCTAGAAAACCAGTGGATGAGGCCTTGTGAGGGAAAACTCTTTTCCAACGGCCCAGAAAGCAAAAACATTGACACTGCCTTTGGGGCTATAAATCTCACTCTTCAGCCCTGTGCTAGTCTTTCAAGGACACCTGTTCTCAAGAACACTTTACGAAGAAGTTGAGAAACATATCCTGAGAAGAATACAGCGGAAGATTTTTTTACCTTCAATCACTAAGCTCTTCATCCCGGTCTCATAAAGGTTAGTACTTTGCAATTCCTTTAAGAAAAAAACAGGTCTTTGCCTTTCACTTACTTCAACGGAGCACAAGGCTCCATTTCTAACATTTGTTTACCATCCCAGTGTAGCCAGCTGTCTGAGGTTGCATGCCTGGAGTTATTGTCAAATAACATGATGGATAAAAGTGACTGAATAGATTAATGAAACTAAGGGTGAAGACTTGAAGAGAGGATATCAACTGCCTCACATGTGCACCAGTATTTGCTCCAGAAGTCGTTTCACATGACATAGAGGACAGAGGAAAAAAGAACTCACTGTTTTTAAAGTGTTGTCATCAATAATGAAATATATTCTTTTTCAGTATTCCTCTGGATTGTACACTGAGGCCGTTTGGGACAAGACTGGTAATAGTACATTAATTTATAATGGTCATATGCTCCGTTTGTGTGACTTAATCTCTCTACTAGGTCCAGGATTTGGCAGGCACTTATACAGATGGAGAATCCAGGGAAAGTTATAATCATTTCCAAACTAGCATGCAAATCTTTTACAATGCAGATAATTCTGACAACTGATGATTGGTTGGAGTTTTGTGATATATGGGCTGCCCATAGAAAATAGAAACAACCCCTTAAAAACAATGAACAAAATCTCAACTCTAAGTGAGGTAGCACTTCAAAAAATCAAAAGATAAAATGTATCTTTTTGACAATCTGTACAATTCTTTTACATAAGTTGTGCACCTACTCTACAGCTTGTTCTAAATGGTGTTATCAATTGGCATGACAACTGAAAACAATGTCAGACACTTGAACAGTACGTAATGTTGTTCCCGCTAAGGAGTGATTCACTTCAAAGTCAACACTTCAGACAATATGCTGTTTATTTCATTGGTCTTCTTCAGGATAAGAAAATCTTATAAATGTTTCTAATAAAAAGACTAACATGTTCAGGCACAAATTTCTCTATACAGAATATCAAGGTATAGTATATAATGTATAGATCAGGAGCTATAAAACCTGCAGTGGAAATCTGATGACAGTTCAACACTGGAGCTTGGCCATCTTTATTACTGAGCTTTTCTTACCCCACAAATGTTACACTAAATAGATGGAAGAGACACGGAATATACATAAACACTATTCATGCAGTGAGATAAGCATTCCATTGTGTTTGGCCTGCACCGGCTACGCCTATTAGCCCAAGCACACGCAGAGAAGCCTGTTGTTACAAAACAGTCAAGGCTGTCAAGTGTGGAGCCTAGCTCCGGACACCAGAAACCCGATAGCTGTGGAATACCCTCTGTTCCAGATTAGTAGGAAGAGCTGTGTCCTGTGGGAACTGGGGTGTCGAAGTACACTTCTCCCTGCTACTGCCGTTACTGTGTCCAAGGGCCAGGGGGCTGTGCAAGGAAAGAGCAGGAAGGATCCCGAGTCACAGAACGGATACCCACAGCACATGGGCCGAAGGAAAGGGCTCCCCATCAGTTCAGTCAATGCAGCAGAAGGGCAGAGGGGGAAGTGGGGCACAGGGTGGAGAGGGTTTTGTCTCTTATCTGGAATAAGACGTGGCAAAGCTTTTTCACTGTTCTTTCTTCGTACAAATACTGCTCCACCGACCTCTGTTTTAATTAACGTAATTATTTTTTTACAATGAATATCACTAAGAGCTAATGAGCGAAGGTTAATGCTTTGCAAAAGCAAGTGATGACCAAGGCAGACTGCAATTTGAAATGTCAGCAAAACATGTCAGCCACATGCTTGTAATAAAGCGAGGTACTGGCAGGATATCTGCCCTGTGGCTGCTGACACGCAGGGCAGAACAGTGCACAGACAACTCCTTCTCCCCACGTGTACCCTTGTCTCCTCACTCATTTTATGATGCATTAGATGTGAATAGGCCATGTGGTAGAATTACTCTCACCTCCTGCTGAATTCTTCAGAAAAACAGACTGACTTCAGGGCTTTCACCAAAAACTTCATCAAGAGAACAGACTTTCTGGAAAGTACTGCGAGTGAAGATCGTGACAAGGCTGTACCATTTTAAGATCACCCACACCTCCCTTTTTAACATTTGACCTTTCATCTCAATTGAATTAAAGCACTTTTGCCACCGGTCCTCACATTTTTTTTTAAATTATTTGTCAAGCCCATATCAGCCTTCTTACAGGGTGTACATCACAATCAGTGACCGCATTAGAGAAGAAAACAACCAGGGCCACAACATACCACCAGGAAGAGGGCAGAGACACCATCATTACAGCAGAGTCGTGTTCTCCCATTATTCAGTGACTTCCAAGGCTGTACACTCCAGTGCCAGATCTCACTTTCTCCCACCAGCCACACAGCCAGCACTCACAGAGCTGCTACAGAAGCAGCTATAGCAACCAGGCTGTCAGCTCCTCGCCAAGCAGGACACTGTTGTCTGATTGAGACATGCACATTGCTCTCTGACCTATGCACTAGTTACGGCCCTCAAACTCAGATCTTATGTCGAAAGGCCACATGAACACAGATGCAACAATCTGAGACATCAGTCTGCCAAGACATACAGAACAGTTGAGAAAGACAAAAATACAATTTTCTGTGAAATCAGCAGTAGCAGCTTGTAAACGCTTACTCTAACTAGCCATGGTAAAAGCAGAATAAAGTGTATCTTAACACTGAGAGCATCATGGACAAAGATGCCCGGATATGGTAAAACATTATACACACCATGAAAAACCACTGAAAAGCAAAGTACTGTAAATGCATGGTCTAAGCATTATGCACCCAGGGAAAAACCAAAAATACCATGCAAATTTACCACAATTACTTTCAATAATTGTGAAATTCCAAACCCATGACTATATCCGATTCTCTGCATGAGAATGCAAGGATTAACTTTGATCCTTATGTTAACTGTGCTGTACTTACTAAGGGTAATGCATGATTATGTGTATGTGAAAGCTTGTTTGAGATGCAGTGATTGTGTGCATGCTAATATGTAAGTGAATTGAATTAAGAGCAGAGGAGTGTAACTGCAAGGCTATAAGTCTGCGTGTGCAAGTGAGAAAGATTTGAGATCAGCTCTGAGAGACTATTCTCAGCCTCCCTCCTGCCTTCAACATCAGAATAGATTCCAGATGTCTGCGGTAAACAAATGGATTGTCATAACCTGATAAAAATGTGAAGCATTCGGAGGCTGTGTCAGACTCTCATTGTCTTCTTTTATTAACAGATGAATTTTGAGACCGTGCTCCAAAAAAGGCTTTTAATTGGAGCATGAAGTTATCAGCATAGACAGTTGGTGGTAGATGAATATAATAGAAACAATATAGATATTAAAAGAATTTGAATATTAATAGTTAATATTATTGGTCTTTTCACAAAACTAGAAGAAGTCTCCTGATGTCTATTTTGCTTTTATAAAATCAAAGCTGGAGACATGAGGTGCTGTTACACACTTAGCAGGGCTCATCATCACGTCTACACATTGATCAGGGAAATCAACATTCAAATATCTTATAAGGAATACCTTTCAGGTGCATTTTTTAAAGTAAGCAAGTCAGTATGAATTAGGGGAATGCTAATTATTTTTGACTTAATCCAAAATGGAATTAAGAGTCTTTATAGGCAGCTGTTTTCTAGCATTGTGCAACAGCCAGAGCTAATTAGTGTTCACATTGCCTTATTCAGAACAACTTGCTTCCTCTCCTAAGGCATCATAGCTGAAATTAAGTTGAAAAAATACCCAGTCGGTTTACTGTGCTTTGTGGCTTGTGGTCTGTCAGTCTTTTCTAATACTGATTTGCAATACTTTGTTACAGCATTATAAATACATAATGCTTCAGGTACCCTGTTGTTAGCGTAACCAATAAGGTGGAAAAGTAAAGTAATCAGTCATTACTTATCAATGCTTTAAGTGCTTGAGTACTAAATTTGCATTTGATTCTCAAGACCTAGGAGAGAATAAACAATTTCCAATAAAGTGTATCCTGTTATGTGCACATCATTAATATACTGTACAAGTCCTGCCACTTCCAGCAAGAACTTTTGTCAAGTTTACAATAAACATATGTTAATTTTTTCCATAGACCCTGAGAACCCAACAAAAGACAAACATAAGTGGCAAGCCTTATATACACAAATCTTTCTGATTAAATTGCACTTTTTTAAGCTCTGATGTTCATAAACCTTTTCATTCTCAAGGACACAAACTCCAGCTGAATCTATTCAAAAGTCTTTATTTTGTTGACTTCCGGCAACCCTGTATCACATACTAAAACAACTGCACAGAGATCATTTGTCATCTATCTACATGTACCTCTTTAACAGGCCATAATGGCCCTTGTGAAAGTCAACAGTATGAAGAACCAGATGATGCTCAATCTCCTGACAGTAGGGTGCCCTCCTTTGCCCTCCATAAGCTCCTCAGACACCACTCCAGAATCCCTCTCGTTTACACGCACACAAAAGCATGCTCGCTGTAATCCAACCCTCCAAGTTGCACAAGACACCTGAGGTTCACTGCCTGTGCTAGACTCTAGTCAACCTGTTCGTTTGCTTTTCTGTCAGCAAGTACTGTACTGTGTAACAATGCATGGAAGGTTCATTTAAATGTGTAATATGTTAGGTAAAATATTAATTTAAGGAATGTCAAATCATTAAGAACTTGAGCATCATTAATGGTTCAAGACAGCCTACAGACTCTCAATTAAATGTTAAATGTTTGATAGTGTACTACAGCCAATATTTATCTATTCAAATCATAGCTCTATATTTCTATTATCTAAAAAAGGATTCCAGGTTTTTTAAGGTAGATGGGGAAATTCGAGTGTCTTTGCAATAGATGATTACTGACAGTTTGTCCAGATAAACTGGCTTCTACACATCACAAAAGGAACACCTTTCAGGCTTACATTCACACAGAATAGATGTACTACAAATGGGTAGTTCAAAGTGTCAAAGGTTGTGTGATTTACAATATGCTGCCCCTAATTGTTTTTATATTTCAGAAAAACCTACAAGTTGCCCAGTAAGTTTCATTTAATTGGTAATTCATAATGAATCTATTATCTTAACTCAAGAGTGCTTTGAAAGATTAATGGAAACATTTAAAAATGGCTCACTGCCATACTGTATCTGGACCTTTACCTTGTCACAATTTAGTTAAATTATGTTCCATACCCTTTGTAGACTACACCCACCTCAGGATGGACATTTGGAAACATTTGCACATTCAAACATTCTGACACTGACGGAAAAGCAAACAGACCCATGCGCAGTTTTCTTTACTAAAGCTGAATCCAAACAAACAAACAAACAAACAAACAAACAAACAAACAAACAAACAAACAAACAAACAAACAAACAAACAAACAAACAAACAAACAAACAAACAAAACGCCATATGTCTTATTCACATAAAGTACAATTCCAGGCCGAGCCACCAACCATCAGCACTCCCTTTTATACAAATACAAATCCCTGGTGAAAATCTGAACATTCCATGCATTCAATAATTACAATTATCAATTATCCAGGTATATATCTCAAGTAAACTCTTTTCAACAGGTGTAGACTATATACAACAATGTATATGTGTTTTGCCAGTTTTCCAGGTTTTTTCAAGGCTAACCAATTTATGTTATTAAGAGCAGTGTTGGGATAAAAACCTGAAAACATACCAGCCCTCCTGGGCCAGGATTGTTAATTCCTGCTACTACATCCCTGTAATAACACAAATCCACTTTCAGGCAGCAATTTACCACTTGTCATTAAATGCTATAAAGCAATTGTCAAGAAAGTAGCCCTACACGTCCTGAATGCTATCAGGTGTGTCTGTGTGCATGTACTGTACTCACTCCTCTGCTGAAAAACAAAATAGATATGGAGATTTTGTCAAATATCTTTTTCAACTAAGACAATTCCTCCCTCACCTTAGGACAAGGAGGTGATGTTTGAGTATCCTGTCTACTTTGCCTTCAATATTTATCTAATCTAACCTTTCAATTTCAAAGGGTTTCTGACAATATGTGTTTAAATACACACATATTCATTTCATGAAGTCTGAGTGGGCAGCTGCATCAGCATGCACAGGCTGTGCATATTTGTTTTGCCACTGTGACTGGCCTTCACACTGCGACTTATCTTCAAGCTACGCAATACGGACACTATACTAAACAGAGCAACCATTGTTTGTAACTCAAAAAGAACGTTTTTTTAAAACAAAACACCAAGTATATCGAACAAGTTTACAACTGCAGAAGTCCTGGGTTAAAGACATGAGTATTGGTATCCTGTGTCTTAAATCACTTCATAATGACTACTATTTATTATGGAACAAGTAAAGGTTTATTCCATGCTGAAATGAAAAGACACAACTTTTCAGCTATGGAGCCTTCTTCAGGTGTGGAATAAATCTTTACTTGTTCCTTTGCAGCCTACGCATGCTGACGCCATTTCCAGCTTGTATTATTTATTATTATTCAAAATGATTTGGTGTTCTGTAACTTAAATCATTTAATTATTCATATCATTGGTATGGTGTATCGTAAAACACCTATACAAATATAATGTATACAGCTTGCTTGAATATAACAAACAAATAATCAGAAAATGTGAGGATAATACCTTCACTAACTTCATTTACAAAAATACACCCTAACTATGTTAATGAGTAATGCTGTTTCAAATATAGGGCATCAATAAATGTCAGCACCCTTTAATGTATCTCATAGGCGCTTGTGAAAGATGAGGACAGTCAGTGAGTGATAGCAGCACTCTGTAAGCTGGGATTGCTGGTATGCATTGTCTCCTCAGGGCCTGGGGGGTTGAATGGCTGACAGTATCAGTATGCCAGACCACGGCCTTTGTTTGCACACATGCTCAGAGATTAGTTTTCACTACAGGATTTTACTTTCTCTCCAAGGCCTCTGCCATTTAAGGGCACATTCCCTGTCTCAGCTTGGAGGCAGAGGTTTGTGTTTTCCCACAGAGTCTCAATAGGGAAACCATTGTTTGCTGACTTAAGGGTGCCCTAGCCGGCCGGCCTTGTGATGGTCCTACAATGGCCCATTCTTCCACTGCATTCTCACAGCCACACCTCACTGCCAAAAGACACTAGGAGAAGAGCATGCCACTGAAGACACTCAGAAGAAAAGGGCATGTCCTACACCACAGGGACACACTGCTTACTGCAGCTCTCAAGATGTGTGCAATTCTGCAGTACGTTCACTAAAACAATGGTCTCTTTTTATTTTTCATTTTTAATCATGAAGTTCTTACTTCATTCAAATTAGAGTAGTGAATAAAGTATCTATTAAAACTGTCATCCCCATCAAATGTGGTTCCCTGCTCTATTATACATTTTCCTGTTTTCATACAGGAAAGGCATACTGAAGGTAGAAAATGTGATCTTTACCAGTACTTAATTTGCACTGGGCTTTTGCCCCACTATGTCAAGCCTTGAAGGTTCATGGTCCCAGCACCTCTCAGCCTGACACTTCTGTTAAGAAAGTTTTGTTTTTGTATGACTCCTTTGTTTATAATTCACAACAAAATCTTCTTCAGTGGGCTTAGCAGATTCAAGCACCAGCCAAACTGCAGAAGACTCATGTCAACATCTCTGGGTTGTTCAGCCTTTGGACAATTGTTTGACCTCTATGAAGACTGCGGCTGGACTTCTCTTTGAAGGCCCGAGCAGAAGTTATACAAAGGAGAGGTAATAGCTGGGGTGAGTATATATTCAAGCATTCAAGCACTGTTTGTCCTGCAGATGCTCTTTAATTATTTTTAGTACCATCTACTTTTTATATAATATGCTCATAGAACATGTGCTTGTCAACATATAACATCAGTACTTACAGTAGAATTATTGTCTTAATATTATTGCCTCAAATTCAGTCCTAGCAAGTTTAAAATTTGATGATTAAGATTAAATGATTGCCTAAGCTCCATAACCTTTTCTCATTACAAACCGAGCACTGGATCCGAAACTGATGTAAATCTAACCCATTAGATATTATTTCCTTTCAAAGGTGTCATTTTTGTCAAGCCTTGGCTTGAAGGACAGCAGACATGTGTTGAGGATGTTAAGCTCCAAGCCAAGACGGACATGTTCTTTCAATTCACCACTGTACAATGTACAATAAACAGTACATCTGACAAATCAAATGCATATTCAGAAATACAGAAGTAAGTCAGGCAAACTGAGTCTTTTATTTTGTCCTTTAAAAGGCACAAGCCCATTACAAATACAAAAAAACTCCCCACCTCAGCAGGGTTTAATTTTAAATGATAATAAGTAAGAATGTAAAAGTACGAAATGTTATTAGTTTGAGGCAGGGCCCACAAAACCACATATTAATCCACAATGATGTCATTACATTGAGTACACCAAACAGCGACTTTAAATTAACAAGACTGAGGCACACCAAATGTGCTACATGGTATTAAGTACAATAAGTTCTTTATGTCTTTCAGTGAAATACTTTAATGATATAAATCAGTGAGAACACAATTCCACAAATGTAGCTATAAAACTTCCTACTTTTTACACATACGTCTCTAATACTACATGGGAATTTAAACATGTTAATTTGGGTGTTTATTTTTAGTATTGGTATTCTTATCCCTCCTATCTCCCATGTTATTCATGTTATTCCTGATAATGAATTCTTGGGGAATTATTCTTTAACTACTATATTATTCTATACTGTCAACTTTCAGTGAAAAAATGTGATGACTTTGAAACAGGACAGTAAAAACAACAGCTGAACTTGCAGCACACACAAATATTTATGTTCATAGAGTAAATACCTTCACAATGCCAGTAAATTTGTTGTTACCAACCCTTGACATTATAATTAGCTGTGCCAAAACTCATTTCAGTTATTCCATTACGAAGTTTTAACTATTTTCATAACCACTGGTGAAGTTTCTAACTAGCCTTTCTCTAACTAGGGTGTACTTTTGAACTAAACTTCTTTGTTTCGATTACTATATTAACCCATTCCTGTTTGCTATCAGTAAAATTTGAAAACAATGCATTATACAGATTTTTACAAACACAATTTTGTCAGCCAATCTGTGCACTCCATTCATTCAATGCAGTGCTCAGACGTTGAAGTAAAATGTTTCAAAGCATTTTAAAGACCGGAACCAGGCCATCTTCCCCCCACAGTTCTCTAATCCCAAATCTACAGACTCCTTCCTCACATCCTATGGCTTACCCACATTCTACGATGTTGATGGAAAACTCAACATACTCTAGTTGCATATTTCGATAAGGCTACATTGTATTACATTGTACTGTATTACATTATCTCTCTGCACACTCAGACATTCTCAACTCAGAAATAAAATCTTATGGAAAGCAAATTATTTTATATGGTTGCAGATATCCAAAAAAGTACTGCTGCTGACTAGGGAGCAAATAATAATAATAATAATAATAATAATAATAATAATAATAATAATAATAATAATAATTATAATAATAATTATAATAATAATAATAATTGCTTACACTTATATAGCGCTTTTCTGGACACTCCACTCAAAGCGCTTTACAGGTAATGGGGACTCCCCTCCACCACCACCAAATACTTTATAATAGGTACAAGGAGAATAAGATGAGGATCATTGAGGATCAATCACATGCAGCTTTCACCTTCCTCTTTCAATGATCCATTATATTTACACACATATATAGATAATTATCAGTTGGTTTTTTTTACCATGACATATAAAAGCCCAGTTCAAACTTGAACCCGATGAGAATGTGGATCACCTGGCCAAGCGGTTTCTGGGCATCAGGATTTGTGCGACAGGGTACAAACCCAACCAGTTTCTTCTTGGACAATCCCCAGTTCGATACACTTTGGAGAGATTGGAGGGTCTTTCTCACCTCTCCAAAAACCCCAGGAGCATGAGTGATAATTTGGACTCCAAACAGGTCATTCAGACTAGCTACAGTATTCAATAAAACTGGAATGAAGTGATGATCAGCCAGCGCATTCACCTTGGTTCTATGAGAAAGAAGTTCAGTTATGTATGCCATTTATAAGTGCTTCTTGCAGTGTCCTAGGCTCACAGATGCTATTTGAGTAAAAGAATACAGATATCTCTCAGAGGGAAATTACAACCACTTAAACTGGCTTCACTTCTACAAAATGTAGAGTGGGGCTCCAATGTTTGTGGAGACAAGGCTTTAACAACACATACAACCACCTCGCACAGTAGGGTTTCTGAGAGAAACCAAGACAAACTGTGACTGTACAGAACTATCAGGCAGAAGTATATACTTATATATACCAATTTAGAATTACTTAGTTACACCACATCCTTTTGGAGGAGACCAGTGACATGCCTGTCAATGCCAAATGTAGAAAAGGCAAACACTCTCTGTTTATTCTTTTTTCCTGCTCTGGGGGAATAGCTTTAGACTCTGAGACTGGTAATATTAAAACAACAGAATTGTGAGAAAGATTTCTTGGAATTATAACAAGAGGCATGCAGTGCCTGAGACTCTTTGGAAAGAGATGTACTAGCTCGCCTTCCCATTAAACCAGCAGCTGACAGGATGGATTCCAGGGGGTGAAATGGAGATTCTTTTGCTTTCTTTATAAGCACTTAACAAAATGTCCAGACTAAGTGCTACCTACATTATGTAAACACTACCCCGAAAACAAATAGATTAATATAATCACGTAGGGACAGAAACATCACATTGTCAAACAACACAAAAAAGTTTGTTTTTGTATTTCATTAATGTAGCTGACTTTCATTTATTTCTGACTGTGGTTGCCAGGGAAACGGGCAGTTTGTAGACTCTAACTCAAAATTATATTGACTATGTGAGGGAGCTTGTCTCCATTCTCTCATGAATGGAGCCAGGGTCACAGAATAGAACCAAAGAAGAATATTTGACACCTTTGATATGTGAAATTAATATGTTGCAAAATCTAACAACAGGAATTTGATAATGCAGTTCCACACAAAAATGTTGGTCTCTTCTTTATAAAAGATGTGGCTCTATAAAAGAAGAATGTTTTGTTGCTAAGATTTATCAGATTATCCTCCATTCTCACAAGGGTCAATGAGACTTTATTTGCACAGGGTAGACCCTCCAAGTATAAAGAGTGCCTCTTGGGCTGACATCATCAATGTCTCTTGCACTCATTATTGCTGCTGGATTTGACAAAGTCACCAAAGGCTAAACTTGACACAGAAAGTATCACCGTTAGTAAAACTGGATGGTCTAAAATAACCTCCTTGTGAGGACGAGAGTTAAACTCATGAAATTCAATCACATTTATTTAGATTACTTAAACAGAACAAGAACATACCCTGTGCCCCATCAAAGTTCAGCTGTATCCAGTAGTTATGATTAGAAATATAAAACAATATCCACATAATGTTTAAACATTTCCCATGTTTTCTTTATAACTGTGTGACCTGAAGGTCTTACAAACATTGTCTCAGGTATATAGTAGATGATGAATCTCTCCCACACAGAGCTCTATTCACTATTGTACAAATATATCTGCTATTTTTTAATTGCCAGCAAAGACATTTTTGCTTTTCTATTTCCTTTTTGTCAAACAATTTTGACAAAAAATACTACAATTGTTTCAATGGGTTTGAAACAATTATTAGGGCGAATATCAGAGATTTAGGTTCTCATTAAGTTTTCTTTTTAAGTAAGAAAGAAAAATAAACACTTACATCTAAAATTTAATGGAAATACACAACTCTTTGAACCCAGTTTCATGCAAGCATGTTTATTCACATTCCACACTCTTTTTTCATTAGTCTGTGATAAATACGTTATAACTCTAAAGAGTTATATAACTCTAAGAGCACTTGTATTTGGATGAAATAATATGGTTTATTATGCGGACATTTGCTACAGTGTGTGATCCATCCATCATCTGAGTTGGTGCATTAAATTTAACTGCCTTCTTGTTCAGAATGGCATAAAAAATGTCTGACTCACACCAAGAGACTAAATGCATCTAAACAAAATGAGCTGAAGATTTTCTGATACAGAACAGAAATGACATTTAGAAAGGAGCATTACAGGCAATAAAACTCATTCTCCAGAGACCTCTTTATGCGATGAAATACAGAATAAAAAATAACAGTACGGAGATTAGAAACTAGATATCTTTTAAAGATTCTACAAGGACTTTTCAATTTCCTCCAAATTGCCTAATAGGACACATTTTTCCCTACATTTGCTCTTCTTCTCCAAACTAAATGCAGATCATTTAAAAAAAAACTTTGATGGACTTTTCTGTGTTTTTGTCATTTGCCTTCTGCAAATATTGAAACTTCATATTATTTACAACTGGTTTCAAAACAAGAGGACGTGATTTTACTCTGCTACGGCCATCAAACTGTAAAGCTGGGGTGTCCAAACGTGTGTCTGCAGGTTTTGTAGCAGCACCAGCAACTGAAGAAGCACCAGCTGGGAGAAGCTATTAAACCTGTCCATTTAAACCAATTAACTGATTCAGGTCGTTATGAGCCCAGCTTGACCGAAAACCTGTAGACACAACAGCCCTCCAGGACCAGGACTGAGCTTTCTAGCTGGAAACAGTGCTTGGCTTTCCCAGCATCTCGAGAAAAAACACCTCAAGAAAAATCTCCCCCTACCTCTCAACCACATCTTCGCCACTCCAGCAGGTGAAGCCATCTTGAACCATCTCTCCCTCGCACAGGATCTCAGGCAATGTTGCGAAGAATGACTTGTAGCGCTGCATGTAGCTCATAAACTCCCTGAAACATGGCACGAACACAAGGTGAGGCACTCAGGACTGGTTAGGTCAGCCACTTCCCTCCAAACAAGCCTTACTTTCTATGTATTTCTCTCGGCTTCTGTACCATTCATCTGTATTTGAATTATGAAGTATCACATAAAAGAGTGACAAACTGTTGAAAACATTTGAGAAGTGTTTGAGAAAAGTAATAGTGAGACTATAACTTGGATGACACGGACTTGGTCTCTCCCAAGGGAAACATCCTTAGAATTTATATTTATTTGCCTGATTCTTCTATACAAAGCAACTTATAATTGCAGCTGTTTATACAAACAGGTATTTCATGGGAACAATTCAGGTGAGGGGTACAGCATTGTCTCACCTGGGATTTAACCCACAACTGTCCAGTTATAGGTCCAGTCTTATTCACTACTCCACACAGCTGCTCTACAGAGATGACTGTATCATTAAAAAAGGAATATAATTACAGCAAGGACAACAGAACAGAAATTAAGATTTCAATTTAAGGAAGTCAGTAGACCTACAAGTGCAACCATGAACAATGGTGTGATTGGCAGTTGATCGAGAGTGCTGAGAAGCTGACAAAATCTTTATTATGTTTGTTTTTTTATTCATATTTTAATCGCATTATAGTATCAATGTTTTAGATTTTAATTACATGACATGCAAGATAGCAAGAACACAAAAGGCTGTCAGATTCGTCTAGCTTTTTATGTACTGTATCTTGCAGTATTTCAACATTTGTTATGGTTAAAGCACTGTCATCTTTGTTTATTGTTCACACATAAATACACACAAGCAAACACCAGCAGTCAGAGAGACAACCACAAACATACTTAGATACGTCAAATGTACTGTATGAAATTTAGTAGGGTTTCCTATGCATTCAGCTCCTTCCTGTGCATCCAGCTGGAACGTTAAATGTCAGCTTTTACAAACACTGGAATAACGGTAATCTGAAGAGAACGCAAACTTGGAAAATAAAAACCTTTCCTTTCCATATGCTCTATGAGGAACGCCAGGGTTATGAATTGCAATCAGATCATTTTCAAACATATGTGGTGCATGGTGGAGTCAGCATGGTGCAGTCCTCTAAGGCAGAAAAAAAAACACAATTCTTCTCCTCTGCAGTAATGGTATTGTTTGTTGGCCAACAAAAGTCTATGAACAGGCTTCTGTATAGGCCAACAAGAGAATATCTGGGCTGAGCTCCAGCCTCCTGGCTTCAATAACTGGGCAATATCAACTGATCAAATTAATTGGGGTCAGGAAGTGAGAGGGAGGAGAATATGCATTGATCTGCAATCCTTCACTCTCCTTTGTGGGATTCAATTGGAGATGGATATTCCAAATGGGAAAGGATAAGCAAAGGGAAAGCTGAATTAAAAATAACCCTGAAACTCAACTGTTCACAGAGCACAAACACAGACAAGGACAGAGACAAACACAGCGCCAATCACACGTCACATTCCCTCTACTGACATCACAGGTTAGCGACAGACTTTTCCCTCAGAGAATCCATGCTTACCTAGATATCTTTTTCAGACTTCTAGGTTTATCGTTCTTGGAAGGTTTCAGAGGTAGGGAACTAAGGATGGTCAAACGCCAGGGGAGAGAGGGGGTTTCCAGAGGGAGTCGATGGCAAGCAGGAGGGATGCAGGAGGAAGGGGGGAAGAAAAGGAGAGGAAAAATAAAAGAGAGAGAACAAAAAAGGGACAACAACAAAAAAAAAACGTGAAACCATTAATCTAAAAAAACCGACCATGCACATGCAAAGATAACAAACCCAGGGAGGATAGCATGCAGATTTTAATCCAAGCCATCTGAGACAAAATCAGCCTCTTGGCAACATCTCTCCCAGGAAGATACACCTAAGACACAAAGTGTCAGAGCCAAAGTACATACAACTCACCAGGACTTTGTTTTTAGAGCTAAGATTCTCATCTACATCCTGTGGTAGATAAAGGCAATCAACAGGTGCAGCATACTGTACAGTATGCACAAAAAAACTAAAATAACAGTTCATCTTTCTATCACTACAGTGTGTAAAAGTATGTTAAATTGTCTACTGAACTGCATGCATTTTTGAAAACAGAAAATGCTGGGAAACCACATCTGATTTTATACACATAAGCACAACTGAGAATAACTCCATCATGCTTAATTAATAAACTCTCTGATGCCTTTGAAGAGGAGCCTAAAACAGCACAGCAGATTTCTAAGCAAACTGACAAATAAAGAGACTAACCTGTTGTATCCATAGTTTATTCATGCTGGAAGCTACCGTAGAAGAGTCATGTCCTTCAAATTCTATCCTACAGACGTGGCTGCCTTTGTACTTCTGACCTTTGAGGACTAAACCTCTGGTTTAGAAGTTTGAGAGAAACTACGCAACCAACAATGATACAAAGAGAGTGAAACGTCTACACTCTACTAATGCCTGACTGTCTGTAGCTGTTTAATTTCATCAGGTTCTGAGCAGTTACCACTGTAAAGTGTGTTTATACTCCAATAGTTGCATGCTACAATGATTATTAACATGTAAGTGGTTCCTCAATTAGTCTATATCACAAGCAATTCTTCCAGAAAACATCTTACAGCAGTTCCTTCGGTGGCTGCATTGCAACACAATTTCCAGTTCCACTACAGCAACTGCTTCTCTGGTTGCTGGATCGCATTTGAATGGCAGAAGAGGCCAGCCAACAGCCACAGGATGTTATGGGTTTACACTACTAACAACCGGATTAATA
The DNA here is from genome assembly GCF_040954835.1 of Lepisosteus oculatus. NCBI lineage: Eukaryota > Metazoa > Chordata > Actinopteri > Semionotiformes > Lepisosteidae > Lepisosteus > Lepisosteus oculatus. The sequence goes on along the minus strand of NC_090708.1, from coordinate 10,672,423 downwards.
AAAACACTTCTCTCTTGTCTCTCCCCATGTCACTGACACCCTCACATGTGCCAGCTCAAGAGACTGGGCACAGGCTGGTTTGGAGCAGGACAGCACAGTGTTGATCGGGGGGCCAGATGTGACACATTAGCCTTTCATAATTAGGATGCTTAATTTGGAAGGAATGTTGTTTTTGCATTTTGGGCACACGTGCAAAAGCAAAGACACAAATATCAGAATGTCAGCCCAATACGTGAGACCCTCTCTTCATAATTCTGCTTCAATCCTAAATACCCAAAAATATGAATTCCTACATTATGAATAATACATGACATTTGACATTATCACCTGTATAACTTGTTAATTATTGTAGAGCCTTTCCACATGAGTTTCTATACCCACTGTTTTGGTGCAACACTCTCCTAATCTCTGACCTCTTACCTCAAATGAGCCATATGGCCATACTGGCCCTCAGCTGGAGGCTCGGGTGTGTCTGAAGAAGTCATCACCACTGGGGAAGGACGCACACCTCCCTCAGCAGAAGAGCCACACACCTTGTCCACCTAGGGGAGAGAATATTGCACACAGTCTTGTGTTCTCATCTCTTCCACAACAAAATATTGTGAATTTATATGGATATGTCACACACATGGGCTATCTGAGATAACTGCACACGTGGGGTCTCACTCCTAATACTACACTTTTTACTTTTTTCATACATGTCCGTGTGAAGGAGAAAGACAGATCATGAGAAAAAAAAACAGTAGCAAAGACATGCTGCATTGACTGGTGAAATGAAGAAAAAGACATATGGAGTGAAGTCACAAGGGTGACATTTAATCCCCTGACAGTAGCCATAAAGTTTCATTAATGGGATTAGCACAATCAAACCTTCTTAATCATGACCAGTGTGTGCGCTGAAATATTGACAGATTGTTAGATAAAAAATGAGGGCAGCTAATTAAAACCCAAACAGGTGATGAAAAACAATGAGGATCCAAACTCTAAATCAATGCAGGTTCATATGCTTAAGAGCACTTGAAATTATTAAGTGGCCTTCAATCAGTCAAAACCTTACTAATAGGTACCTGGACAGGGTGAGTTTGGCTCTTTCTCGATCATCATCCTATCCATTTCGAATATCCCTAAGTGTATCCCTAAATTGTTCATCTTATTCCAGGGGGAAATGAAGGACACTACAGCCATTCCAGTGTTTGGCTAATGGGGATGTTTTTTAGTAGGAATTTAAAACTTTAAATGTGAACCACTGAAGCAAACAGGGAAGACACAAAATTAGTAGGCTAACTGCTGGTACTTCAAAAGGTGTCTGCACTTTTTGTCTGATTTCTCTTTTTAATCTCGTAGCACATAAATGCTTTAAAATTGTCTGAACTGCCTAAATTAGCAGGAATGCAAAGGTTTACACATAAACTCTTGTACTTTATATATCTTGAGCATTTTTAACTTTATTTTTAGAAAATGTAGGTGATGCATTGCATAGTTATCTGTTACATACCATAGTTACAGTAATTAAACTGTTACTGAAATACTGAATTCCAAAGTTGACCCCTAGTCGTCACCGTCTGCTTGAGTTTCAAAACTATTTTGAAATTGTACGAGTGCTTTTGGTGCATGAACCCTATCTGCCCTAAGAAGGGGCACTGGGAAAAATTGACTGGCAGAGCAAAAATGTACAGCAATTACTGGACCACATTCTGTTGAAACCCATATGTTACAAAGCTAAAAATTATTTAGCCTGCTGTAGCCTGCTTTAGCCTGCTGTGAAAGCTGCCTATTTACCAGTGTGTCTACAAACATTTCGAAAACTGGGGTTTCAAAACAACCTGCATGAGTCTTCAAAACAGGACACGTCTCTCAAAATGAAAACACACTGTGGAGGGAGATTACACAGTAAGAAACCAGTTGGTAAGGCCCACCGAGGCCTTTGGTTACTAAGTGGTATTGATGAGTTTGGAACCATATATTCATAAAGAAATCTGCTTGGCAAAAGACAACATTTGCTTTTTGCACTTTTTATTCTCTTACACCTATACATAAAGCATTCTTTTGTGTATTTAACACCTACAGTGTATTAAAGTTTCACAAATAACTTATTTCCACAGAAAACTAAAGGGGAGCTTGTAGTTTTCAGGAAAAGGTTCGAAATAACCCAAATTGGTCCTTACCAGTCCAATGTGTGCAGTTTAATCTGAAAAAACTGTGAAGCCCTCAGGCGAAATAACAAACACATCAAGGCTGAATAAATTTCCTGCTTTGAAGTAGCAAAAGCAAAAGAAGAGCCTACAGAAAGAATATCTATTGTGACACTTAACAAAGCATGCATTCATTTTCATTAACAACTGCACAAAACAACATCTTCTGTAAGGAAAATGGGATGCAGTACTTGGCACCAGTTTGCCTGTGCTGATGTATTAACCTTAGGCCTCACTGGACCCATAAAACTATGCTGCTTCTTTCTGACCATCAAAGAACTGTGGGGGGTAAGGGGGGAGGGGCTGTGGCTTAGGAAAGGATATTGTGGTCTGGTAGCAAACATTTAGTTTACAGCCTTTTCTGATCACAGTTTTATACGAGAATAAAGGCCATACTCACAAATTGCTCGATACTTTTCTAAGTTTTCTGTACTCCTAAAAGGAACCTAAGTGCTTAGGGAATCCCCAAGCACCATGCTTTTTGGAAAATAAAAAAAACAGCAGAAAAAGGCTTTTGCGACTTTTCTGAGTCCCATCGCATGTTCGTGGAGGTGTGAGAGGAGTGGTGGGGCCCAGTCTGGTCATTTCTCAGCAAAATCAGACGGCACAGAGTGCTAACTCCCACAGAGTCTTTGTGAAAATACTTCCACCACTCTTTTTCTTCACCTTGGAGTATCTCACCTCTTCCTCAGACAGTGCTCCCTGCCAGCACAGGGCACTGGAGCCACGGCTGGCCTCCGAGATGGTTTGCGTTCAATGATATTGTGCGGAGCGGCGATGTGGGGAAGACTGGAATTAATAACCGGAGCAATTAGTGGGCGGGAATTCCTCAGAAGCCGAGCCTGGAGTCCGGGGGAGTAGCAGCTAGACAGGCTGGACCCCGATCAAACCGCTGCCTCATGCCACCACTGGGCGCTCCCACACAGGCATTCAGACACACAGGCGGCGGGAAAAATATAAACCTGCCTCTAAGAGAAGTCCTCAGAGCTGCTGCATTCCACGCCGCAGCCTGGCCCCCTACCTTCAGAGGCGCTCGAGCTGCTGTCATCACGGTGCGGAGCGTCCCTTTGCCTGCAGAGCAACTGCATCTGTACAGGCCGCTATCAGCATGACACCACTAGGGGTTTACCATGTCAGGGTATATAAAAGAAATTCACGCTAACACAGGCAAAATGCCACAAAACACGAGGACGTGGTGCTTATAAAGGTATACATACTGTAGGAGAGGGCACATGAATTAGTATTGCCACAGTTGTGCCTGTGATTGCCCTGTTGCGTTAAAGGACACTGTACATACTGTAGCAGCCCAATGTCATTGTCGTGGTCCCTGTGGTCACATTTATGTGTGAGTATCAGATATCATTGCTGCATTGTGCACAGTTTTCATGAGCCAGTATTCTAAATACACTCCCTTTGTAAGCACTTTGTACCTATAGGAGTCAAGATAATTGTGCATCCTGTATTCACAAAATCTAAGAAAAAACCAGCTGCCTTTATTTAATTGCTCAACTTTTAGGTTTTTTTTTTTACAGTGACTTCACATTGTCAGTGTATATGTATTTTATTTCACACTTGTGAGACCAAAATGTGTTTTTTTGTCTTTTGTCATTCCCCCTCACAATCTTTGAATAATGTGTATGTATGTGTCTATCAGTAAGAGATATAGTTTAGGGCACCTGAACTTTACAATAATTTGAGCATCTAGCTGTACTGTATGTTTTCTACATGACTCTACAATGTTAAATATTACTTGTTTTATTGTATAAACTTCCAATGTGTGTGGGTGTAGCCTGGAGTATGTTTTAGTGTGTGTCATATGGGCATCTCAGATGTCTATGCGTATGGAAGATATCGTATACTGTATAGCTGTGGTCTATGTTATCTAGTTATGTGTGCATATCTATGTTTGCCAATGTGTGTGTATGTGTGCTCTTATTCATGAAAAGTTTGAAGAGAGCAGAGAGCAAGGGAACTGGACAGGAAGTGGTCAAGCCAGAGCCTTCAGTGGGAATATACACTTACAGCTACCAGTGGTGGTCCATTACAGAGGTTTATTTGTCCAAGGATTAGCCACAGAATCACAGGAACTTTCTCAACACTCTCTTGGCCATGTTGCTATGCATCCTGGGAAGGAGTGCATATCCATTGCCAGCACTAACCCTTTGTCTGCTGCCCAATTTGCATTCTTGCTGGCTTGACACCAAGAGACCAAAGTGTCCGAGCGAAGATTCTCTCCAGCGGGGCACATGTGTTCAAAGAACAAGCGGTGAACCCCACACCAACAGGACAAGTGAGAACGGAAGGTTTCAGACACGGATTCAGAAGTGGAATATCAAGGCAATCGGTGAGATGCAGGGAGAAGCAGAGGTGTCTGTCTGAAAGTTTGGGCAGGTGCTTATATAAAACTGGGACATCACCACAAACTTTTTAAAACTCTCATTAATATCCCGAACAGACAGTCCTATTCTATTTAGGAGCCAGAACTGGTACGTTAGTGAACTTTTCACTGTCCAATTTATAGAAGACCACGATGTATTTCTTCAATTATAAGAGGGTGTACTAATAAATAAGCAGCCTGAGCATTAGGACGAATTACCTCATTAGTGCTCACCAGCCTTGGTGACCGAATAGCTGTAAATCATCATAGAACCCATCTACCAGAGACAGTGTATTTCTTAGGCTGAAACTTTAACCTAGTAATCTAAAGTGGAAGAGGAATCAATAACATATTAAGATTATTAGCAATATCGATCTAAACACCACTTGACAGAAACACAACATTTAATATCCTGTGACGTACTGCAGGCTGTCCCATAGACCAAGTGCTGAGCTTGACCTAAGTAGAATTCCCTGGGCAACAGGAATCACAGGCAAAATGGCCAGTGTAAAAGAAAAATTGGAACACTGTTCAGTTTTAACAACTAAGAGATTAAAAATTTACCCATATATAGATTTTAACTTGTGAGTCTAAACCTTTGCTACAGCATCTCGGCATACCTAATTGTGCTTTCAGTTTTATCTAATACAGAAATAAAAATAAAAGGAGCAAGATGCACTCCGTCCTGTTTATTCACTGTATCTTTGAACACATGCTACACAAGCAAAGAAAACACGTTGATTGTTTTGTTGTTTACAATCTATCTTTTAATGAGCTCAATAACTAAGAAAAAGATGTCTGGAGACTTGAATGCCCGCCATTAAAGCCCCTCTCCTGGTTTGATGTGTAAAGGGATTAACGGTGACCGAACACAACAGGGATTTTGTCGGTCTTCGAATCAGTTAAACAGTCTACGGTTCCGCGATCACTGTGACACTTTTATTTTTAATTAAAAGTTATGGCAAAATAATCGTTGTCCTGACAAAGATTAATCAAATAAGTGAAATATCAGTTCCGTGAACCCTTTGGTCATAAAACATGTGAAGTTTAACTCAGTCCTTTTATTTCGATCAAGAACAATTAACAATCCAAACCTACAGTACCACGCGCAACCCAAAATTGCCTATTCCTGTAACAGACTAATAGTAAGAGACTGGGCTGACAATTTGATCTTTATTGTGCAATATTTTCTACTGATGACCAATTTCATCTGACTGCCAGACAATAGCCTGCCTCTGACATCTTCCTAATACAGCTTCTTCACAGCTAAACTGTGGTTCAGAAGCTTTTGGTTAATTTCCTTTTTGACAGCTTTCCACTTTTAATTCTTCCTGTCATGTTCCAGTGATTAACATACTGGTTATTTCCAAGTATTTTTGCTTCAATGGGATGGTTTCCACCCAATGACTACCTACCCAAATTAATTTCAGATTTTTTAAATCTTAAAAAAAAACAGTAATCAAAGTGGTTGAATGAAAAGGGAATGAAAAGAATCTTATGGAAAACGCAGGTTACTTCCCAGTAGCTTAATGTAATCACTAGTTTATTACATTTTAAACCACAATTGCAGTTTGTCATATTTTAATTGCTTGACATTGATTTCAAAGTAGACTTTTTAAACTAAACTTCCCAAGTTCCAATCTACAAATGTTCTTCATTTTATTTCAGTTTAGAAACCCCATATAATAAAAATGGTGACATTGGCAACAAATATTGCAAATCAGTCTAAAACAAATCTAAAAACTATGTTTTGAGCCTGTAATCCACAATAAAAAGAAATTTTGTATGGCTGCTAAAAGTATTGTCTTTTCTTATTGATGAGCCACCAGATCACAGTGTATGTTTTGGAAACTTTGTCCTTATGACACATTGCATATGCCAGTTCTGTATTATCATTATCATTAGGTTTATTATTCATTTATAGGAGCAGTGCACAAAAGCCAGCAGCAGAGTGCTTGCTGATCTGAACAGCTGATGGCAGTGGGGAATTTCATCAAGGCACAAGACTCTCCTTGAAATGCCCAGCTCCAGTTGGTAGAAGCCATTGCTAAATTGTGTTGAGCTATATTTGTCCCAGGTTTCTTGCCCAGACATGTCATGAAGCGCCTTTGGTATCCTGAGCTGACCTACAGTTGAGCATCTACTATTGAAGAATAAGACAACTGTGCTGTTGAAATGTGGTCATGATAAACCTCTGATTTTGTGGATCTCATGGAAAGATACTCCTATGCTCATCCTAAATGTCTCGGTGGCTGGTTCTTGCTCTTCACATTCTTTCCAAAAACTGTAAATAATAATAATTTGGGAATACAAAATGGGATATTTTTTGTACCTCTTAATAGTTCAGAAATATTTTAAATATTCGTATTATTAAAAACATCACATTAAGTAACCTGGGCCCTTATATAGATGGAGAAAGCAAACTCACTGTTGGGAAGTTTGGCTTGCACATTCTGAGCATCTTTTCTAGGTCTGTACCACTTAACATACACCATCACATACTGGCCTTATTTTAAAACCGCACAACATCTGAAAGGCATTGTTTCAAAGCAAGTAACTGCCAAAACATTTTTTTTTCTTCACTATGTTCCAATTTCCATTATCTAAATGAAAACTGTTACTGGGATTTTTCTTGAAGGAAAAAAAACAGACTGACTCAATCCAATTGGAAGTTTTCATAAAACCTTAGAAGTGTACATTCTGCTCCCATTTAAATTTTCTCAGTCTTAGTCAAAGTAAACTATCTTCGTATTGAAACATTTCAGATTTCAGTCATAGCACAAGTCTTTTTTTTCTCCCAATTATTTCTAAACTAGTTTTTTTTTTCAGAAAAAAAACTTTAAACTTAGCCTCAGTTTTTTATTACAATTGTTTTGAACTAAATAAGCTGAATATTTTACTACAACTAAACAAATTACTTTTAATATGTACAAAATGTATTACTTTTGAACGAGTATGACAGAGTTTGAATTTGACAGAAAACAAAAACTTTGACATTTCCTGTCAGTTTCAGTCACTTACTCTCAAGCCCACGTTTATTGCATTACAAGAACCACAAGAATTTTGGAAAATGGGGTGAGAGATGAAATAGAGTGTCACCTGTACAGATCAAATAACTAAATTATTTTTTCTGTTTGATCCAAAGTGCAAACATGGACTGTCCGATACATTATTGATATACGACTTCCCCAGCCACGTCTTTAAAGACAGGATCAAGAGCGTGGATGTCATTCCAGTTATAGCCAACCTCTCCTTCCAGGGAGATGAAGTATATGGGCAGGCAGGAGGCCTGTGCGTGTCACAGTGCAGGGAGCCTGAGTCTCAGCCTCCAGTTCTCCATTGGAAATGCCTCTGGATGGGGGTAAAGTGACCCTGAGCTATCTCAGCCATGTATAAATGCCATGTGAATAACACTCGATCTTCTAGACTGCACACTGTAAACACCCCCATTGGAATGGCAGAGGTGTAAAAGAACACCTATTTTTTAACAGTACCAGCCCTCTCCAATCTATTTGGACACAAACAAGAATGTGCTAAAACCTAATCCCTCCACATAACTGTCAATGCCTGCCTTTCAGCTTCATGTATCCAGTACTGCGTTGTTACAGAATCAGGAGCTGATGTTCAGTACTTGTTGCTGTGGGTGTCTTTTGGACCATGGACTTCTTATGTATGATGGGAGAGTGATTCAGTATTTCTTCCCAGAGATATGTTTCTTTAATGATTATCAGACACCAGGTACAAGGATTCACACCATTCGTGTGCTTTATGACCTGTGCTGTCATAGAAGCTTTGTGTCATTATAACTAGAAATTTTTCATTGGTGTTTTCAGCTTTTTGGGGTGTCTTCAGCCTTATGAACTTGTTTTCTCATTGAGTAGTAGGTGTATTGTGGTAAAGCTAGTCATTCTATTCTTTGGTCATCTACTTTAGACAGTATCACCCTTTACAAATAGCCCCTAAGATCAAGTAATAGAAAACAGCATGTATATTGTCAATCTTATTGTAACCTATCAGCATTCAATTAGCCAAATATAATAATCCTTAAACTTATATAGTGCTTTCTAGGACACTTCACTCAAAGCCCTTTACAAGTAATGGGGACTCCACTCCACCACCAGCAATGTGCAGCTGGATAATGCGACGGCAGCCAAAGAGCGCCAATATGCTCAAACCACACATCAGCTATCAGTGGGGAGGAGAGCAGAGTGATGAAGACAGTTCAGAGATGGGGATTATTAGGAGGCCATGATTGGTAAAGGCTAGGGGGGGATTTGGCCAAGACCCTGGGGGTAACACCTCAGTCATATCACCCTGCAACTCACAACTGGCAACCCACTGAAGCTAAGCAGGTGTGAGCCTGGTCATTACCTGGATGGGAGACCTCCTGGGAAAAACTAAGGTTGCTGCTGGAAGAGGTGTTAGTGGGGCCAGCAGGGGACGCTCACCCTGCGGCCCATGTGGGTCCTAATGCCCCAGTATAGTGATGGGGACACTATACTGTAAACGGGTGCCGTCCTTCGGATGAGACGTAAAACCGAGGTCCTGACTCTCTGTAGTCATTAAAAATCCCAGGGTGATTCTCAAAAAGAGTAGGGGTGTTGCCCTGGCGTCCTGTCCAAATTTCTCATTAGCCCTTACCAATCATGGCCTCCTAATAATCATTACTCTATTAATCATTACTTCATTACTCTCTGCTCTCCTCCCCACTAATAGCTGATGTATGGTGAGCGTTCTGGCGCACTATGGCTGCCGTCGCATCATCCAGGTGGATGCTGCACATTGGTGGTGGTGGAGGGGAGTCCCCATTCCCTGTAAAGCGCTTTGAGTGGAGTGTCCAGAAAAGCGCTATATAAGTGTAAGCAATTATTATTATTATTATTCTTTTCAAGAAATACGCTGGGATTTTTAATGACCGCTGAGAGTTGGGACCTTGGTTTTGCTTCTCATCCGAAGGACAGTGCCTTCATTACAGTATAGTGTCCCCATCACTTTACTGGGGCATTAGGACCCACACAGACCACAGGGTGAGTGCTCCTTACTGGCCCCACTAACACCTCTTCCAGCAGCAACCTTAGCTTTCCCAGGAGGTCTCCCATTCAGACAGTGGCCAGGCTCATACCTGCTTAGCTTCAGTGGCTGCCAATTGTAAGTTACAGGATGACATGTATATATGAAACTTCACTGACATGAGGAAAACATACTCAAGTTACGAAACTTACAAATTAATTAGTCTCATAATAGGTCTCTTCCTTTTGTCTGTTTTTTTCTGTCTGTGTGTTTATGCTGACTATACATGTTACAAAGAGGATTTAAAAAATACATAGGAAGCTTAAGGAAAACATATACAAAAGCTGCACGAATGCCTGAGCAAACTGCATTTGGGTACCTTGTTTTGTTGTTTTCATTACAAGTACAACAAAACAATATTAAACACTGAAAAGGGCAAAGACAACACTAAGTTTTAAAGTTAGCATTCAAAATTCTGAGTATCCCAAACCCACTCTGAAAACCTAGCAGCACCCCATCGGGGTCCCACAATTGCCAAAAACAATTTTCTGCTTCTTTCCACATCAGTGGGCTGCATTTGTATGGCTGACTAGAACCCATTCAGCTTTGTCAAACATGTCCCTTTCTCTCCTGCTCCAAGCCCTGCTCTATGAATACCAAGCAGCCTGCCAGCCTGGGCTCAGGATGTGCATACTTCACTAAGTCCTGCCTCCTAGCCTGGCAACCCCCTCTGCTGCAATTGCACAGCTCGCCAATTAACCAACAACCTACCACAGCCACATGCGAACACATCCCGGCCTTCCACGCCAGCCTGCTCGTCAACCCCAACACACTCACTCAACCCGTAAAACCAGAGCACAGCCTTCTCTGCCGCACGCCAGTACATTTTCATAGTCAGCACCGACATCTAACTGTCAGCCGGCGGATGGCTGCCGGGATGGTTGCTGAGGCAGGTAATCGTGCTGGAGAGCTGGCAGGGCGAAGAGTCACAAAGAGGACCATTTTCGGTGGCCGGCATGAGGCACAGAAATGGAATGGAAGTCTTAGACAATGTTTTGATATTCCTTATTAGAGCCAAAAAGTGAAATTTAAGTATTCATGAACATTTAAAATAAGCACTCAACAGGCCAGCTCACATCATAGCTTAACTTACATCTCCTAAGACATCCCATTGAAAGTCTTCACTTGGCTACCTAGCAATCCCTAAAGTTATTTCTGTTCCTGGGATTCGTTTTCAATCATTTTTGCTCATTTTCTAAAACAGTGTTTATCTGAGCTTTCAACTCACAACTACGCAGGTATTGAGTGGGTCCTGTCACTTTTCAGTTGACACTTTTAAATTGTGATTAAGGGAGAGGAGGTGCTCATTGCTCATTATAACCACTGGGCTCTCTGAGAGCTTTATTCCTGCTGTGCTTTATTTTTATTATGTTAGTGCACTCAGGCATCTCATACAATGTGCAGTTTTGATTAGCAGCCAGTGTGTACAGTACCTGAATTTCAACTATATGTATTATTAATGGCAATACAATGACTTTAAAAAATCAAAATGGGAAATACAGGTGAACATAAAATTTAAAACATAAAATACCTACCCATTCACAGCAGCTGAAATGATCTAATGACATACAGTAACGTGAATTATTCTTATAACACTTGGAATTCTGCAAGGATTGCCAGAAGCCATATCACCCTGCAACTCACAACTGGCAACCCACTGAAGCTAGGCAGGTGTGAGCCTGGTCAGTACTTGGATGGGAGACCTCCTGGGAAAAACTAACTGGAAGAGGTGTTGTTGGGGCCTGCTGAGGGCGCTCACCCTGCGGTCTATACTGCTATATATATAGGGACACTATACTGTAAAAAGGCACCATCATTTGGATAAGACATAAAACCGAGGTCCTGACTCTCTGTGGTCATAAACAATCCCAGGGTGTGTTTTGAAAAGAGCAGGGGTGTTACCCTGGTATCCAGGCCAAATTTCCCATTGGCCTTTACCAATCATGGCCTCCTAATAATCCCCATCTATGAACTGGCTCCTCACTCTGTTCTTCTCCCCACTGATAGCTGATGTGTGGGGAGTGTACCATGGCTGCTGTTGCATCATCCAGGTGGGGACTACACACTGGTGGTGGTGGGAATCCACATGACCTGTAAAGTGCTTTGAGTGGAGTTTCTAGAAAAGCTCTATATAAGTATAAGCAATTCTTATTATTATTCTATTTTTTTAACTCAAATGGTTCTGCATGCATGTAAACCCTGGAAAGCTGTCCACTGGCCTATCTAGTACACACGTCCATCATACAACACAAACACGCACAGACAGTGGGCGTGGCAGGGTGAAGAGGGCACTTACAATGGCGGTGAGGCGCGGCCCGTGGAGTTGTGTGTAGAGAATGGCATCATTGATCTGGTTGCGAATGCCCAGCAATGACAACTCCAGGTCATGCGCGCCGGCCATGGCATTGGTGAGGTCCTCCAGGGTGGCGATGTAGCTGCGCCAGGGCTGATCTAACTCGGAGAGACTGGCAAGGCAGCCCCGCATCACATTGAGGCAGTAGCCCGCGCAGGGCTTGATGAGGGTGAGCCCCTGGCAGTGGGAGCAGTACTGCATGCGCACCAGCGCCCGCCCGCACTCCCGGGTCAGCGTCATGTTCTCCGTCTTGTTCATGACCTCGGCCCCCATGCTCAGAGCCCGGCTGAAGGCGTGCCCGGCCCTCAGGGAGCGCGCCAGGTCCTGGGCCAGCGCGTGAGGGTGCGGCCCGAAGGGATTGACGTCCTGCCTGGTCATCCGCAAGCACTCGCTGCGCTGGGGGCTCAGCTCCGTTATGCCCGGGTTGATCAGGCGGTTGTAGACAAGGGGGAAGAGGTTGTCGTAGAAACGCTGCACTGCAGACTCCACGGTGCTGTTGGCACCCAGGATGTAGTGCGCGAGGTCGGTGAAGAGCTCCGTCACGTGGGCTCGGGCTTCGCGCGCCAGGGCCTTATAGGCACTGTCGAACAGAGAGCTGGTGTGGTTCCTGGTGAAGGATATCAGAGACTGGAAAGTGTCTGCAGAGAGAAAAGACAGATCGCATTGTATTGGTTAGGGATGGGGGGGGGATTTCACAAATAACAGTTTGTTTACAAGCCTGAGGAATAAGAATAGTTGCAAATGCGTAACTTTGACGTGGCTACCAGCTTGGATACCTGTAGCTGCATTGTACGATGTGGTATTTTCAGGATGTTATGATGGTGGCTGGAAACTGATGAAATCTTTGACTGTAGTTACGGCACATTTAAAGGAGGCAGAGGGAAGGATTCGATTGTGGATTCCTTGTGCCTTCCTCTTTTTTAGACAAAGTATCCCTCCATCGTAATGATGATTTAACACCCAGGCTGGAGATGACTTGGCGATGAGGAATCCTGCTTCTTCCGGATCCCATGTCTGACTCACACAGAAGCAGATCACTCGAATGGTGCTGATAACTGTAAATTATAATTTTAAACCTCTCCATTCCAGCAGAAGCCAAGCTGGGGGTAATTTATTTTGGAGGGTAATAATTCAGTGTTGCCTTCCTGCTGAGGAAAAAGGACTGACTAGAAAAGGAGGCAGGGAGCTTCTCTCGTGGCTCCTTCATGCCTTATTTCGAAGGAAAACGGGCCGAATAGGAAGCTTTTAGTCAGCGGTGATTTATCCTCACTGCAGCACTCTCCCCTGGGGATACCTCCCTTGGATAAAATAAGTCTTCCGCTTTCAGTTTATCAAGGTACTGTGTGGGAAGGGGGCAGAGAGCACCATAAAGCTTTCAGCTATTCATCAGTTCTTCCCCATGTTTGCCCTCTCTAGCGCCTTCCCTCAGACAACTGAGCTTTGTGTGTAAGTGGAGGTGCACGTGGACAGTAAAACACAGCATGCTGCTGCTGTTTATGGGCAGCTCAAAGAGAAGTTCCTATCGGCATCTTTTTGTCCTTGCGTGCAGCTCAACGCTGTATCACAAGGTCACAAGTTTCCAATTCCACCTAAAGGTTCAAAACTCACATTTAATTTAATTAATCGAAAGGAACTAACGTAACAAAATTTGCTTTCTTGTAATGTCTTGCAATACACAATGTAAGGCAATAAGACTTTTTGGGGCATTCTGCAGGCCACTGTGTATTCAATTATTACAGTTGATTCTGAATCATATACAGTAGGCATTTCTGCAGCAGGATCTGTGTGTCTGAATGAGAAAGAAGAATCTTATGTCAAGAGAGCCTTTCTCTCCCTTGAGTCCCTTTGTTGAATGGTACAGCTGAGCAAAAGACTGACATAAACAGAGCAACACAACTTTTCAGCCTTCTTAACTTATCCCATAGGTTAGGAAGAACTAGGAATAACCTTCCTTAAGCAGGTACAGTACATGTTTGATGATTCACTCTCCAATTCCTGTCCCCTCCACCCGCCTCTTGCAAGTAAAAAACATTCACTATTTGACTAATCCTAGCTAATCTGATTGAGCTGATAGGAGGGTAATATTATCTGAGGGTGTTTGCCCTTAAGACACTACTAAAATCTAAATGAGTATATTGGTGAAGACAAATGGTTGTAATGTTCTCTGTGAAACAGCCCCCTTCAGTGCCACCCAGAAGCACACGGTCGAGCAGACTAAACATCTACTTGAGCGATACCAATAGAATATGTTAACTTTTAGGATAGGAGGCAGACAAAAAGAACAACACATAACAGAACGAAATTATATAATATCTATATTTCTATTACATTATATACTTATACGTACGGCAAAATATAGGTAGAAGTGACAATGTCATTTCACAGCCAGGGTGTTTAAAAAAAGGCATTAAGAGAGCAAACCAGAAAGGCAGGCTTACAAAGAGAGAGAGGAAAATGACTCTCTGTAATCGGGGAAAAAACTATTAAATGGACAGGCAGATGCTGTATGTGTAATTCTATAAGAAAATCCTTCTGAACACTTCGTGCTATATTTAACGTTACATGCTAAGGCCGTTGTGACCACAAGCTTGGCGAGGCGATGATATTTGCGAAGGGGAGAGTGCCCTGCCCTGCCTGGCCCCAGAGCCAGGGGTGATGTCAACCTGAAGCCCACTAGTCTTCGCACCGGCCTAGGCTGCCCTCCTCAGGCACTGATGTCAGCCCTCTGGCATCCTGACAGATGGAGGGGCAGCAGCAACTGTGGTGGAAACTGAGCCTGAGGGGCTAAGTGTGTTAGCACACCCTACAGACAAGCTGCAGAGTCAGTACGGACACACACAAAGCGCCTTTAAACAGTGCCAGCTTCACTGTATACCCTAGACAGACAACGATCCTGTTGGTGGATGTGTTGTAATGGTCTGTTGTAGTATAGCTAAGGCATGTAAAAACCAATGGAAACAAATGGCTAACCCATGGCAAAAGTGCAGAAATACAGTGCTATAATGTCTAAAGCTAAACTTTCATATAGTTCGTATATATGTCTTTTTTTCTGTCTTATTACAATGTTGAACACAAGTGAACATACTCTAGGAGAGAAAGGCTCCACTTTAAGGATTATATATTACTTATATAGGACACTATACTGTATAATCCAGAAACTATAAGGGTTTCATTTCAGTTTTAATGAAGCACTACAGATACTTCTAATGACAGAATGTCACTATGAGAAATGAGAAACTTTGCATCAGAAAACAGTCTGCAGGAACACATTTAAATTGAAGCAGGGGGAAGGTCTGTAATGACATAAGGACAGTATCTTAATGAAGTAAAAGAGACGCATTTCAAACAAAACTCCACTTCATCCTTTACTCTGAATGTTATCTGTTGAGCCATATTGTGTACAATGTAAAACTTCTTATACTACTGATTTTAGGCGTGTTTCTTTCATATACAGTATATTTTTCTGACAAGGAAACTTTGCCATGATGAGATCACCGGTCTTAACCATGAAGGCTCTTGATGAACAAATTCCCAGCGGGGAAAAGCAGAAAAAATTAAGCATATGTATGGAACAATGATTACTGACTTTTTAAGAGTTCTGGAAAAGTAACAACAAAATAAATTAATAAGTTTAAGACATTACTCATCTATGACCTACAGTATGTATCACTAAAATAATTCCAGTGGTTTCTGAACATTTTCCTTTGCACTAACTCTCATTAGTACTCCACCTTCAATTGAGTTAAACAGGGAAAATTCAGCTTCCAAGGCAGAATTAAAAGCAGCACCATGGCAGTCTTACTAGAACTACACAGCAAATTACGAGAGAATTGAATTGCTTCTGATTGCAGGAGAAATTCTGCTTTACTTAACCACAGCCATCCACTACAGCATTTTTGCGGACACCACTCTTTTAATACATATGGGATCTGCACTACATACAAGTGTTATAAAATGTGTAGTAGTATGTTCTATATCATTGGAGAACAGTGTCACCGAATAACAGAGGGCAATAGTCAATGGTGTTGTAATGGGACATTATACAACCTCTTAAAAATGCTACAAAAAAGCTGTTAGAAATTTATTTGCTGCAGTTATTTTCAATTCAGTCTTGTATGGCAGCTAAAAGCTTTACAATAATGACCAAAGTGTCACAACAGTGTGACCACAAAAACAAAATGTTTCAAAAGAAATACTGTGGCATCTCCACAGCTCCACCACAGAAATGACATTTTGATGTGCAACTCCCCTAGTGTTTCCAGGGTGTTACCACAAGAATGAGAGCATGAGCAGCTCTAAATTACCACAAGAGGGGTTTCAGCAGCATTGATGCATTTGGTCTTGAACCCAGCCACGTGGCAGACTTATCTCTGACATCAGGCACGAACCAAATGACTGACAAGCAGCACTGCGGATGACAATAACCAAGGAGTCTCTGGTCTCTGCACCTCTAAAGGATATAAATAACTTGTGACTTAGTCCATTCTGAGTCCATTTTAAGCAGGGTAAGTTTGTCGATGGATGCTGTGTACACTTCAGTTTACTTTCAAATAACCCTACCATATCTTAAAGCAACAGAGGCTTATGGTATATTGCATTTTAAGGACTTTCACATTAGTGTAGATGCAAAACATAAGTACTGCGTAATGAATGACGAAAGAATGTACAGTATTTGTCATTTCCACATCAGGCTATCTCACAGAAACAGGTGCCACTGACATAATAAAGCTACAGTCTCCCTTCTATCCATCTCGTTGTCTGTGGATCAGAACAACATTGCTACATTGGTCCCTTGGAGAGTTCCTGCCCCCTTGCTTGCATTAAACAAGTCTGTTGTGGCGCTGTCAGGGGTTAACAGGTGGGAGCAGGGGCAGTGCTGATGCGGGGAGTCAAGAATGTGCAATCCATATTTCTATCATCATGTCTGTAATTAAGATGGCAGTCCATCTTAAACAAATCTCTCCAAGATAAACAATTCCAGGGATGCCAAAGTCTAATGATGATCTGATCGAGGAGGAACACGATCAAGCTAGGGATCTGAAACCACTGTCCAGCTGGGAAGAAGATAAGGAGTTGCCAATTAGAGCTTAAAATCCTCAGCAATCCAGAACCTAGGAGCTGGTCCACTGGGGATGTCTCGACATCAGTGTCTAGAAGACCATGAATGATGGAACTTGGCTGGGCTGTCGTGGCTTATATTCATGACCGGCCTCCCAATCCATCAAAATGTTGCTTCCACTCATTATCGAATAAAATTAATCCTGATAACCTCAAAAAAACACAAAAAGATCTTAATGTTGATACACGATACAAAATAGCATTATTGAGCTCCACCAGTGTTAAATAAAACCTTAATGTTCCTGAAGTCTCTCTCCCCAGCAGAAAACACAAACCGCAGGACTTCAGCAGAGGTAAAGATGAAAGGGAGCTAGTACCTTTCTAAAAATGGGAACATTAACCGTAAGAGGCAAACGTCTATAATAAGAGATAAGAAACCTTTTAAGAGCAAGAAAAATACTGAAAACTGTTAACTGAACTCCTATCAAGAGGTGCTGTCATGGAGATAGCATCAGACGATCACACTAGATTTTGCTTATTTTTTCTAATTGTTGTATTTCATAGATTTTTGGTTTCTGGAAAAACCGGCCCTGGCGCGAATGTGTGCATGTCTGTGTCTGTGGCTGCCCTTTAATGGATTCGTTCTGTCCAGGACCCTGAATAGGATAAAGCAGTGAGAAAATGACTGGATGACCAATTTTTCTTGACTCTTCGTGTATTATATTTATTGTCAATATATTATTTTTCCTTTTTTCTTCTTGCTGCTCACGCAGGATATTTGTAATTTGTAAGAATGTAGAACTTTATTTATATTATTTTTATATTTGTATTCTATTTGCAGAACTCTTAGAATCCAGGGCCTCCATATCAGCCACTTGGCTTTCAGCTAGCGTGTTTCAAGAAAGAAGAAGGTTCATATTCGAAAGATGTGTATTTCTGCAGTAATTTAAAAGTAGATGGCACTTGAAAGTAAAATCCTCATCAAGAAGCACAAACAAGGTTTTTTGTTCAGAAATCTCCTCACCATGCCTTCCTGAAGGGAGTTTCCGGCTCAAGAGCAGGACTCGTTCCCTGTGTGTACAAATGTTTTGCATCTAATTTCAAGATTCCATCCAGTGGAGCTAGTGGCAGTTTCGTTCTTTCTTGGTTTTGTAAAAGTAAATAGCAGGTATTACTTAGCGCGCCTCTGGTGAAAAGCTACCAATCTAGGTGCCTGATCAGAAGAGGCACAAGGCAAAAATAAGCTTTTCTTTAAAGTAGTGGGTGATCACATTAGATCACACACTGCGATTTCCAGATATTTCTCAGGACCAGAATTGGAAAAAGCAAAACACAGATGGTAAATCAATACTAACAGCTTTTTAATAATTCTTAAAATTACGAAGGCAAGTGCACACTGGAGGACCACAACCAGAAGAATTAATCAGGAAACGATTCCTGAGTGTGAAGTCAGTCAGCCAGGACTACCAGCTGAGGGAGCGCTGAGGTAATAGTTGAGTAATCACCCCGATTATCCTGGGAACAGACCTGAGCAGGGATCTGAGACTCTAGCGTGTGAAACTCCCAGCAATGACACTCACGAGACCAAGACACTCCCTTTCACCTTCCAGGGTCCAAACAGCCCACTCTGCTTACATCATGCTTGCATGATCACCAGGCATGATCCTCGCCTTCTCTCCAAAATGCACTTCTTACGGCGACGATTTGTCATGTATGTGTCTGTATCCAATCTCGTAAAGCAACCCTTGTGAATAACTCCAGGAAGGGGTCTACTTGAAAAACGGATTCCTTTCATGTGCTTCTATCCTCAACAAAGTAAAATGCCTTACGTAAAAGAACACAGTGTAAGTTATGATTACCATACACTTTATTGAGATATTATCTGACAGAAAGTCGCACTTCACTGTAGTGCACTTTGCGGTATACTGGAACTAAATGTGTTTTAGCAATGATTAAATAATCACTTTAATAAGTAGTTATACATGCAAATATTGTTTCTCTTTTTTTGGTTCAACCAGTGGCCTGGTGCCATATTTATTACATTAAAACAGTGACCATTTTAAAGAGGCAACCAAAAGGTGAGATCATCTGAAAGTACAGCTTTTAAATGGGTCAGAGAGTGAGAGAAAATGAGACGTGACAGTTTGGGAAAGCTTTAGAAATCTGTTCTTGTGAGCAAATGCAAACCTGGTTCAGCTGAAGTATCTCAGCAGAAATATTTGCATTCAGATCATCAAAACAACTTTGAGCAGTTTAGTCAAAGTACTGAAGACATGGTTACAAAAAGAAGAAGCAGCTGAAGAGTTAAAACCCAGTAGATTTTTCTACTGAAAGCAATAAAGCACAATATACTTGAAGAGGTCAGAGGAAATATGCAGATTCCATCATGCGCATCATCCTCTGGTACTCTTCCAAGGAGGCACACAACTGTCAATAAACAGCTTACCATGTAATTCTGTTTCATTTGTCTGGCCTTGCTTTCAAAGTAATTAGGAAATCACTGGATTTTACATCTAGATTTTGGTATCCATTTCTACAATTGGATTTACAGGAGTAATGTAGGTAAAACACCACATTCAGAGGTACAGCTTCCTTGGCCACATTGTGCTTTGTTGCTCATTTTCCATGTGTTTCCATGTGTTCTTGCACTGGTCACGAGTGCTGGCGAACAGGGTTCAATTACTTGTGCCCTGTAATCTATGTTTTACAGTTATGTTAGGGTCTGCAAAAAAGGAGAAAAAAAAGGTGTTAAAAAGCTGCTGTAAAAAGTATTAACAAGCTACAACTGTTTAACTTGTGGTAGAGAAGTATTATGTCACCAAACACACCCTCGTTCCACAAGCCCCACACACACACTCTCCAATATCGCATTCCATCCATCCATTGCCAGAAAGCTGCTTATGCCTGGTAAAGGTTGTGATAACCCAGAGCCTAGCCTGGAAGCACAGAGCACAAGGTAGGGACTGGAGTCCTACACATTGGACTCCAGTCCATCACAAAGCACACGCATGCAATCACACAGAGACTACAATTAGCCTTGCCTGTATGTTTTTGCAAGGTGGGAATTAAACAGACCACACAGAGAAAGCCCACCTGAACAGGAGGAGTACACGCATGCAGAAAAGGATCACACTACTCTCTCAATGAACATGCATACCCTTCAGTAACTCTTATATAGTACAGAGTACCAATGAAGGAACTCAAGGCTGGCAATCTGTCCAAGAAAGTACATCTGTGAGTGAAAACCATCAGACACTACCTGGTCATTCTTTTGTTTCACAAGAACCTACTTAGAAAACTCACAGTTTTTGAAAGACATCGAAAGGGTGAGGAGGAACAATTGAAGTCAATGCCAAAATCACTCCAAATAATTACAGGCAAATATATACAGTACATAGGCTGCATCTACTTTTTTCGATCCCTCATCCTTAGATTGCAGACTAATAGTTACAGAGATGGAGAAGGGTGGGTGGGGGGTAAATAAAAGAATGATAATATTTGAGAAATAAGGAGCCCAGAACCAAAGGAAAGAATTTGTTTTACAGTTTTTTCCTTCTTTCAGCATGCAGTCTTGGCAGCTGGTGGGTGTTTGAGACGCAAGGCTTTCCCACTGAGCCAGCAAACACTTGGCGCGGCTCTCGGCTCAGCCAGCTTGCTCTCGTTACAGGACTACAGGGCTTCTGACCGAGCAGCACAAACTTTTTTTCTCAAGCAAAGTGGGTCCCCTCAAGGAGGCTTGGCCATCCCAGCCGTCCGTTAGCTATCAGGCCAGGTCCTGGACAATGCACCAGCCTCCCCTGACCACCACCCACTCCCTCATCTGACTGGCTGACAGTCTGCCGGGCACCAGGCCCTGTGCTCTCCAGTTACAAGGGGAAGAGGTGTTCCAACCATACAGGAACAAGCACAGAGGAATGTGTGGCCACCTTCATGAAACCACTTTTAATAAGGTGCAGATTTATAACGTTATTTAAAAACTACAACATCCACAAGAAATACCCCCCAAAACAGAGGTAATTAGCTTTTTAAATGCTGGAAAGCAGTTTTTAACTAGGAGGCGAAACAAACAAGAGGTGGCTGTTTGGCTGTTCATGCATGCTTGGTTAGTAGTGGCTAATTTATCCAAGGATCTCATTCAATAATTCATCCTGAACATCTAGTGAATATTGAAATATTGTAGCTAAGAGTCTATGAATAACCTTTATTTCCTTATACATGACTGGGACAATACCACAGCGCCAGCAATTTTTTAGCTTTAAGCCACCCAAACAATGTTAAACTAAACATCTCTAGTACTGAAGAAGTTCCTTCTACAAAAATGAGCCTTGAATTGATGTCTTTTATTTTAAAAACTTGTGTGAAACAGTCATTTAGCATGTTATTTTGTTTCTTCATCGTCTCCTGTTATTAATTTCCCATCACCTTGTAAACATTGTATTTACTTCTACTTTTACAGTTTGTTTACTAATGTTTACTGTTCGCTGTTGTGTCATCAAATAAATCACTACAGTTATGCTTTAATAAAAAACAGAATATAGCAGGCGAAGAAGCAAGCAAATGGCAAGGGCCTGGTTTGCATTTTCAAAGGCCAATACAATCCGGTATTGTACTACATCATTCATTAGACCATAGAAAAGAAAGGTCACTTGGACCAACAACGACAGATAAAGACAAGAAAAGTCACCAATGTAATTAGGCTAAACAGAAATAATTTAAAAGAATAGTTTTAGCTCCATGTTTTTCAGAAAGGAAAACATGCACGAGTTTGACATGAAAAGTACTTTCTGTCAGCTGGAATTGGACAAATGGTCAAAGCGAAACAGGGGAAGACAACTGAACAAGGCCTCCCAGTAGTCCTGCCTGGGACAATGCAGGAAGTGTGGGAAGCCAGGAGGACAGCTGTTCTCATAATAAAGAAGGAGAAAACAAATGGCTTGACGGCCGTCTAGTAGGTCACACACGTGAGAGAGCCTCAAACATCTGTCACATGATGTTATGCATTTTACAAAACCCAAGGTACAGTATGCTGTGTCCAGGAGAAACACTCGTCGCTAATTAAAGAATTACCATGTTTAATGAGTGACTGAATAATTAGGATTTCCTCAACAGTCACTCACTGGGGAAGGATGGACCACTTGATTCATCAGAGCTTTAGGTAATGCAACAGTCCACAGAAAAGCAAAATGTAGAAAAAGAACTTGAAAAGCTATATTGCAATGAATGGCTGACTTATCATTTGGCAATAAGTTTGGCATTTTTCCTGATCCTGATGAATTTTTAGAGGTCAACCTCGTGCCGTTCCTAGCTCCAAGTGTGATCCCAGAGGGTCAGATGCAGATGGCTCACAATTAAACTTTAAAAAAACTATTTACACTGTATTAACGCTTTCCCAATTACAGCATCATCTGTAGATTTTAAAAAGCAACACCTGCAGTTCTTAATGCACTCAGCTAACATGTTAACAGATAAATGGGTATGTCTATTAATAAACATTGAATATTTAAAAGTACAATGGTCATTGAGATTTTGTCTCTCCAAATTAACCATAAGACAGAGTGATGCAGAGGGTGGGGGCCGGACTGTTGAGTGTAACACTACCCTATGTCAACACAGTGCCATTTGGGCTAGATGTGATGAAATCACCATAGCCTGAGTGCCAGCTGGGTGTAATTTAAAACACAACTTTAACATTATGACCAGACGTCAGAGAGTTCTGCATAGACTTAAATGGGCTGCACCGATAAAGCTTATTAAAACAAATTCTGTCAGTATAATTTCAGCCTGAATTGTTCTTTGTCTTCCAAAACTAATACCGCAGGAGGAAAGCATACATTATAATCACTGTTCTAAACATGTGTACAAATCCATTTCACTAATTTCTTTTCTTTAAAACATCAAAAACCACCTAGCACGAGGGCATGTTAGAAAGCAAACCTACAGCAGGCTTAATAATCCACATTCATCAACAATTTTCACTCAGCGTCATCTGCGGTCCCTTTGTGGGTCCCTGCTGATCCAATCTTTCTCCGCCCTCCCATGTGATGCAGTCAGGCACCTGTACTCATCAGGGCCGGGCTATCATTGACCACCTACTAGTTGCCTTGCCTTTGTGTTTCTGTTCAGGCAACAGCTGTAGATCCAACTGCCCACTTCCTTGCCTTGGGATCTACAAACTGTTACCACCAACCCTGCACGGACATCACCGCTGTGTGCTCTTTACACAAGCACTCCTGCTAATCCAGCACCATGGTGCTCCATACTTTGCCCTGCACTCCTTTTGGCTGTGAGATATCTGACAAAATCCATTAGAGAATCTGCTAAGGTCAGCATTTTTAAAACTCGCTTAAAGATGTATATTTTCATCCCAGTTCTGAATATGTCATTTAAATGTTTTGCAGGGTTGGTTTACTGGGACATTTTTTCCTCTTTCTATTCACTCCTGTAAAGTGCATTAGACGTACGCTGATCTACATCTCTTTCTTGAAAAGTGCGCATAAATAAAATTATATTCTTCAACATTATAGTATGCTCTCCCTCTAAATGTCACAGCTTTCTACTGGTGCGGCAGAATGGCTTTTCAGTTAGGCCGCATATAAAGACAAAGTATTATTAATTTTACATAACAAATGTCAACAGAATTAATAAAAATTAAAAATAAGATAGCAATATTTTGGAAAATAAGGTATATTATTTAGTAATCAACCATGAGAGAAATTTTGGGGTCAGAGTTGGTTGACTTGAGGGGTCACTTTCTCCACGGCTCTCTTTGTTACCTCTGTACTGGGCTATAAAAGGGGTGAGGAGAACCTGGACCCAGACTTCAGATGTGCTTCCGTCCAAAACCCTGCTACTGTAACGAGCTTCCCCTGTGTTTGAGGGTGGGTCCTAGCAACAGAACCAAACGCACGGGCATCAGGTAGCAGGAGGGATTACTGAGCTTTTCATGAGATGCCAGGGTCGGCTGCGATTGCGTTCTGCTGGCAACGGCGAAGGGGGCAAGGGAAACCAGCCCTGTGTGCGACAGCTGACTGAAAAAACAGACCCGCTCCACACACAGCCCAGACAGAGCCGGCCACGGCCTGTCACAGCCAAATTAGAACATGTGTAATGAGCTCCATGTGTCCTACCTCCATCCACTGCTCTACCAGTGACCCCCTTCACCCAGCCCCTCGCCACCAAGGAGTCTCTCTTTCTATTTTTAATGGCGAGCTCGATATCACTCCATTTTCTTTAGCACTCTGTACTGTACTGGTAGGATAATATTTACCTATCCATTTCTGCAGCAGAAACAGGCTCCTCTTCCAGTCAGCCTGTCTCTTTATACACACTTCAGTGCAGGACAGTGTTTCTATGGTCTATTTAAATGTAGTTTAAGTGTCAGTGTGGGTCATTATTGCACGATAATCATGTGTTTAAATATCTGTCTACTGATCTTTAACAAATGTTTATTCAATGTAGCACCTGTGTGCACATCCCTGTTCACCTCTAAAGTGTTCTCTCCATTAAAAATAATCTTAAAGGCCCCCCTTTATATTTCAAATATTTTCTCTTCTGCTTTGTTATTACTACAGTGCTTTCTCACATTTAGTGTTACTAGTCTAACAGATGGGCTGAAAAACAAAAGCAAAGTACCTTATCAGCATTCAGAGCTTTAGTTAATCATTGGATACCACTGATGCTCATTGAAGCCACATTAGAACCTAACACTCTCTTTAAACCAGAGCAGATTAATTGCATTGTATTTCACATCATTGGGAATTCTAACAGCAGTTGTGTGAGTAAAGCACAATTTCTCCTTTATACCCTTGTACTCCCTGTTCCCTGAGCCACTAAAAGTAACTGTATACTGGAGTGGATACAGAATGCATCCATAAAATTAAAAATCTAATAAGGCCAAAAAGATTTTTATTTTGTTTTGTTTGTTTTTTTTTAACAGCACGTGGAATCAGACTAGACAGATTTTCAGATCACTCTGGAGCAACAACAAAGCCCCAGTGGGTCCCAGATTATGAGATGGCACAAGCCACAGGCATCACACACAGGCCATCTGCTCAGTTGCTCTCAGGAAGTTAGAGGCGGGATGTCAGGTGTGATTACTCCAGATTGGCCAGATGACCCTAATTGACAAGACTCTTTTCTGAAACCTCCCTAATGCTCTCTTAATCTGGAAAAGCTCAGACTAGGATAAAGCCAAAACTGGTTATGTCACCAGTTCTACAGCGGATGTTCACTCACAATTAGCCAAACATGGTGCAGTCCTTTGCCACAATTAAATTCACGCCAGTACTGTTTACTGACTATGCTGTCTGCCTGTTTACTTCATCCTTCGCTCCCTCCCTTAATGATTTTTTACAAGACATAAGTAATACTAGACCCAGCATTAACCAGAGGATATTTTCATACTGAATACATATAATTAGCTAATTAGCTATAGTAAAGAATGCAGTTACTGTCATTCAGTGGTGTTTTCAGACTACATTGGAAAGCATTTGACATTTTGTCTGGCTTACAAAAATGCACATTAAATTCTGTTAAAATACTCCAGCCATAAATTGAAGCACTCAGTTTTGAAATCATTTTACGAAAACTGAGCTAGACCTAGGTCCGGCAAAAAATCTTTCAGCGTTACAGAACTACGTTTATTTTAGTTTTCTACAGTTCCTCTTCCCTTGTTACAGAGCATCACAGGGTGCAGCTCTATTAAAATACACACAAGTGCAAACAAAACATACACATCTGTAAAAGCACAGGGATCTCACACTAAAGCACTGCAGGTTTGATTACAATGCTCTTTTCAGAGGATGCAGACCAGAGCCGGAACACTCCTCAATACTGGGCAGCAGAGGGAGTCAATGATGAATAGTTTGTGGCCTGCTTTATCTCAGAAAAGACAAAGGCCGGCTAACCACTGAAAAAATAAATGCCATAAGGACACCTGAAAAGGATCAATAATAAAACCACCCTATTTCAAACTGAAATTAAAATTCAATTTAACTTTCACCAACTGGAAGGACTGTACAGTACAGGGCAACCTTCCAAGGGCGTGTCAGGCACCTACAGTATCCATATCCCAAAAAACAGTCCCTGGTATTTAAAATACTGTAAATTGACAAAATGCAGCTGTGACTGAACTCTTCTCGTGTCTGGATAAGTCAATCAGATCAGTTCCTCTGTGGTCTACATATTCATTCTCAGGGCTATGAAGGTTCCACTGCTGAAATGTTGGTTTTTTTTTTTGCTTTTCGGCACGAAATGAACCTCTATTTTTTTTCCTTCCACTTGCAAACTGACACAGCCCCTTACTTGACTTGCGTCGTCTATGCTTCACAAGGGTTACACGGGAACGGTCGTGTAGATTTTTTTGCATGAACAGACCCCGCAGCACTCACAATGGCTCGCACGTGGCCCGGCCTCCAGGAAAACTGCGGCTGCCAGTGGCGAGGGCAGCGGCTGAGCAGGAGCAGACAGCTGCCGATAGCCAGCGCTCCAGGAACCCGTGGCTAGGTGCCCTGAGAGGCTGTCACGCCTCTTCAACCGCACTAGGAAACTGGAGGGGAAGTGGTTGCTGGCAAGGGAGTACCAGTTCATTGTCTTTCGCTGTGGAAGAATTCTCAGGCCGCATGTGGTGGGATTGGTCCAGGGCCCATGGAGCCTATACGGGCCTGTGGCTAACCAAAGGGAGTGGGCCACGGGGCACCAGAAATCCTTTCTTGTGTGTGCTCGGAGCATGCTGCCACGGTATAAACAACCCCGAATTGCAGAGGTCAGGCAGTATCTGCAAATAAAGACTGCACTGCACAACCTGGGGGGAGTTTTGTTTTTTCTAGAGAATATGAATAATCAATAGGGATTTCTCCATCGGTCATGGTGAAACAATCAATAGGGATTTCACCATCGCTCATGGTTAAGGAGCCCATAATTCTTGATGCTCATAATCCGATGCCAAAGTGGAAAAAACACCTGCTTTTGTCTTGAAATATGAACAGAGCTAGTAAGTACTGGACATGCTCTGTGGCTCACTTCTTCATCCTATAGGAAACAGCAACAGAGTTCTCCTGATGAACAACAATCTTCTGAATTGTCCGATGGTCAATTACACAGTGATAAATAAAGGATATGTGAGATATATATAGCTGAATAACATATAATTATGAATAATAATAATAACACACTGGGAACTACAGAGTTCCTTATAGGAGAGTGAGTACAGATTAGAGGAATTCTGGGTCTCTCACTGATGTCAATGTACACTCACAGAGACCTTACAGGCCTCAACTTCGCTGACTAAAGACAAAATATTCCCAGACACACTGTGTTCTGGCGCTTGTGGTTACCTGGTAACTGTTCACTGATGACATGAGCCAAGCTTGAATAACACACATCATAAATGGTAGGGCTTAACTGTTGGAGCTACTAAGGAGCCCCAGGATAACGTATTTCAGAGCATTCAAAACCATTTATAATTTGGAAGTTGCAGTGGTAGGTCTATTTGATTACGGTGGAGATGGTTGATGTCTAAACAACACATTTAAGTATGTTGCAGATGGCTGTATTCCACAAGGTTGCAGTACAATTGGAAAACTATATTTGATAGAAACTGGGAGATGGACTGTATTGGAAGCGCTAAAATTTTCAAATAAACAAATTGACCATTAAATCAGTATCTTTAAAGATGGTAGTGTCTACCAGTACTTCACAGCCACCAGAATTCACATCACTGACATCTGTTGTCTTTCAAATGCAAATAATACACTGAAAGAACGAAATTTGTCTTTTCGTTCAGAGCTGTCCCTCCAACTCCTTTACAGAACTTGCCCAAAGGAATCTGAATGTAAGTGGACAACTCACAACTCAGCTTTTCTTTTCGTTGAAATATCTAATCACAGCAGCTAATTCAAATGTTAAAGTATCTCCAAGGCTACGTGAATGTAAAGTTTTTTCTCTTTTTCTTTTTCACTTGGCTGTTAGTCATTTTGTTGATTCCCAAAATGCAAACAAAATGGAGTATGGGCAATGTCCTTTTGCAGAGTCTCTTCTTTCTAAACTCCTGTTCACCATACTTCTGTAGACTGATAACTGCAGACAGTAATACTATGCCTCTTGTAAAGTTGGCTTGTAAAGTATATTTTCAGGAACGTCTGGAAAGTGGATCTGCCTTTACTACAGCATATTAGCACCTGGTTTCAATGTGCACCATGCTTTAAGAAAGGACACAGTCAAAGCAAACACAGCAGGTTTGGAAAGAATCTAGTCACTTTAATTAATGTTAAATTATAACATATGCACCCTTCAAAAGTGGCATCTTTAATATGTTGCACTGCACAGTAATCTATAGTCTCATACTTTCCACATTAATTTGCTTTCTTTTTTCCCCAAATAGCGTTAGACAAACTGGACAAGGAAATATCTGCAGTACAAGAAAATAAAGTTTTTTGTTTGAAACTCCTTTACACTGTGGCAATATTTTTATGCCACAACATTGCATTTTTAAGTAAACTGGTTTGGAACACATAACATACCACACATACTGACTGCTTTAAAACCAGAAAAAACTATTTCACAGGAATTTAGAAATACCAGTTCAAAAAATAAACTGGGTATCTAAGTTTATTAGATTGGCCACTCCTATTACACTGGCCACTCCTATTAATGCAGCCACTGCAGTTTCTCCTGAATCACAAAAACTATGATCCAGATTAACTAAGATCCTGATTCAGTTCGATTGGATAGTTAATCAATCTGTAGAGCAGTGACTGAGCTATAACAAAATGCAAGAAGGAATACAGCCACACACTGACTGCTATTATATCTTTGAGAGTGTGAGTAATAATTTACCTAAGACTCTTTGGACAATCAATGTCTTAAATATTCATCCATAATAAAGTGCTGCATTGTTCGGTAATTCTACATGTCAAATAGGGATGCATCTCTATCCTACACATTGTTGAAGGCCCCAGAGATGGGATCAGATCCTAAATACCAGGTTTTCCCAGAGCACGCTGGCAAGCATGTTGCCCACGAACTAATCATTAACTAAGGGTGTCATATTAAACACCACTTAATTACGAACGCTGATATGTGTAACCTAATCTTATCCAGTAACTTAATGTGTTAAAATGTGGCCCTGTAACTCAGTAACTTTTACACATAAAACTACTACATAAGGTTTAAAAGTCCAATTAAAATGAAGCAGCTTACACAAAATGACTTATATTGGATGGGTTTTTTTTACGTAATGATTGTTTTCAATCACGCTTTTCTCACTTTTCTAAAACTGCATTTAGGAGGCTTTTTAGTTAATTTAATGAATTCAAAGCATATTAGCATTCCCCCAAGAGGTGAAGAACCCTGTCCCCTTCTTTTACTGTCTGGCCTGGTAACTGTTCCCATAGCAACCAATACAACCTCCACTGCACAGGTCAATGTATGGGAAAGTGTACCATTTTTTATGTGCTCTGCATCTCTCCTAGCCTGCTACAAACTCCAGAGGAAAGAGCTTTATTCAGTCCAAAAAATGCATGTACTGTACATCCATTTTGTACTCAAAATAAAAAAGAATTGATAGGAACAAAATCAATTGATAAACTGATGTTAGGAAAAAACAAACCAGATTTGAGTCAGAGTTTCCCTGTAAGCTCAGAGCTGTGACTAACATTTTGTTTTTGGCAGTAAGAAGGAGTAGACAGGCCCAGAGGGGGCCTGCTCCTGTTTTAGGCATGGACTTGATTGTTTCATTATTTAACGGCCTTTCCTTTTGGTCCAACAAGGTGCTGGATCCAATTAAATATAAGCCTCATGGGCGTCGCATCCTGCTTGTAAATGATAACAGCACCAATTCACAATGTAATGGCAGGATAAAGATGTAAAAGCTGCTTTCACATTCATATGTAGACTGACCAAGAGCATTGTTCATTATTCTTTTGTAACCCACAATTAACTGAACATCCCAAAAATACAAGAAATGTTAAAAAACAGGAAAATTAAATGGAAAGTAGTCCAAGACTACTCATTTTCAGTTCATGGACTTCTGACAGGTGAAAGAAAAAAGAAAATACTTTTTGAAGAAATACACTTCAACAAACTTTAAGTGTCTTCATTGCAAGGATTCAGACATACAGACATATTAACCTGTTGAATAGCTTTAAATAATCAGAAATGCATATGCTTTAAAGGATTCAAGGAGCTTCAACAAGGCAATCATGGAATCATGTAAGCAACGACAGTAGGACGAGTAGGAATAAACGATACAAGAAAATAATCAACCTGAGGAACTGAAGTTTGCTGAAAGAAAACTGCCCAAACACTTCTGAGGGAATGAATAAGTCTGTTTGGGGTCTCTGGAGCCTGGCCAGCTCATTTATGCTATTTACCCAAACTAAACTGCCCCATCCTCTGACATCGTTACCTTGCAAGGTTGTGGCATGGCCCATGATGAGGTACTTGAGCTCAAAGCTGTAAGAGCGGATGTGCTGCAGGGCCTCTCTTCGCACCGCTGCTTGGTAGCTCTCCTCCATCTTGCGTGTGCAGCAGGTGGGCCCGCCATTCTTGCAGACCTGCAGGTCCATGACTGGAAGGATAAGATGGAGAACAGGAATTAGGACCAACCCTTCACTCACGCACGCACGTGCCCTGGCTTGCTCTGTTGGTAGAGCATGAGACTCATAATCTCAGGGTAGTGGGTTCATGTCCCATGTTGGGCACCAGGTTCTCTAATAACCCATACTGGGCAGCAGCAGCATGGGGCAGTGTTGGCAGTGGAGGCTCATGTCTTCATGACAACAGCAACAAACCTAGCACTATCTGTGAGGAAGAAAGGCCTGGCAATTTACTTCCATATCTTGCCATGAAAACTCTATGGATAGTGATGGGGGAACTATCCACAGGGTTGCCATGAGTCGATACTGACTCGACAGCACTCATCCCACCCCCCACCCCTTCACACACACAGCATCAGGTGGTCACGCAGGAAGTCGGGGGTTTCACTAGCCACCTCTATTAACCACTGTACCTTACCTCCTCCACTTCACAACCATTTTTCACAGTGAGCTGTGTGCCAGTGGACAGTTCTTATCACCTAAGATGCATAGTGTGTGTAAAAGTCTTCATGGAACTTGTTTACTAAACAAGGTACGAATCCAAAGGCCTTTGGAACTCTTTCTCCACATGTTATGCTGATAAGGCCTTTTTCTAGCACTATATCATACCAACACGTAAATTATGAAAGTGCAGTGTTGGAAACCAGCAGTCTGCAACCCAGCCCTGACTTTCATTAGATAAATATTGCTAGCAATGAAACTTGAGTACTGCAGGTCCCCGTAGTCAAAGTAACTTGTGCCTCCCTTTCTGTATCAGTCCCTGAAGACTTCAGGCCTGCTCCCTCGACCTGTCTTAGCGTTGCATTGCTGTCGCTTAATTAGCCAACAAGATTGTGCACAAGTACCAGCTGTGTTCATCTCTTTAGAATGAAGTCAGAGCTGACCTCTGTCCCTGCTCTCTCAGGCTCCATGCTCAGTGCTATCTCTGAAATGAAAATAACACACAGGGACTCTAGCCACAGTTCATCTCGGCCCAGCTAGACTGGAACGAAGAGAAAATTAGAACAAAATAGATGTGGGCTGACAAGACGAACAATCAGAGCATTACATGGAGTTATATTATGAGATGGATAAGGTCATGTAACCATATACTCTCAACAGCAGTCATTACCTGGGCAGTTTCACTACTGGGCTACAACAGGTATAAACATCTATGATCAAATGTGGAATTTAGCTTTGCTATAATAAATCTATGCATGTATGATCTTTTTTGTTGTTTTTATTTTTGTGAAAATAAATTTGGGGGGATTTTGGGGGTTTAACTAAAAAAGAGTTTGATTTTTTTATTACATAAAAGCCATGCTTAGTTCAAGAATCTGTTTTGATTCGGAATAGCATCACTTGGGAGAATATTTATGGTATGCAAAGTCAAGCTTTTACCCAATTATTAATGAACTGAAACATGACCCACATTTCTTTCACTTTTTAATGAAAAGTAAAACCCTTAAAACATCAAAAACTTTGTCAATTTTATTTCTCTTTTTCATGTTTGCGTTTTCTTACCAGATTTATCTCTCAAAATGTTTAATTAGATTTTAATAGTAGTAAATTCTACTCTGTAAAATCACTCTCACAGTTTTTCATTAAATGCACAGGAATTGTACTAATGGTCCCAAATAACATACTTCCCTAAGGGAGAAATAAGTAGTCTCCTTTTTTAATTAAAGTGGTAGTATAACTCACTTATTTATGTCTTAATGTGATTTGCAATTGACTCTAAAGACAAGGCAGAGCAATCTCTCTAAATCCTCTGACTGGACTGAATTAAAACACAGCAGGCTGTTAACAAGCCTATAAGTTCTGACAAATACATTAGTTACCAAACAATTGTTAACTTAAGGTTTCTTTTGATGGCTTTCACACAGGTAGGAAACATTTCTAGTTTAACTGGTGACACATGCAATTTCTTTATTCTAATTATAATGTCTCTTTAAAAAATATATACAGTCATGCCACAGTTTACACTTCAACATTTTCTGTTTCGCTTCCATTATTTGCAGACATTTACACAGGAAGAAAACTGACTTTTAAGAAAATGACATGTAGTGCAATTAAACTTCATCCATTAATCTGGACCTTAATGAATGCAATATGTAACATGGGACTCACATTTACAGTGTGTTTTTTACTTGCTGGAATATTTCAGGGACCCACACACCCTACACGATACTGAATCACAGGATTATCACTCATTTTTGTGTCCCAGTTAGAAATTACATTCTTGAATAAACAGACTTTGTAAATGTATGCACCATACAGTTTGTTTGTTTTTTAACCTCAGGTCATACATGGACTCTTCTGCTCCTCACACTTGCCAGGTTGAATACATTTTCAGCACAGGTTAATAGCCAGCAGAGCAAGACTGTGGTTTTCTGGCTTCCTGAGGAGAAAGGTAATTACATGGCGGGAATGGTCTGCCCACTCCCTGGGCACTGACATCCATCTGCCTGCAGGAGCCAAGAGGAGCCTACCTTTCCCTCTCATACAATTTTCACTATTAAAGCCCTCAACTGAGCACAGATTTTACTTTATGTGCAAAAATCTGGACGTCACTCTACAGTATATCAGAGCGGCACATTGAGGAGTTAATTTTCTAAGTGTTGGAAGAAACAAGGGATTCTCTTGAAACCGAAGATGTAATAAGATTCAACTACAAGTTACCCAAGGATGGCACCTGGCACTTTTTGTCCTGTAACAATTTATAGGCAAAGGAAAGGGTTTTGGCTCTTTCCCCTGAGTTTGAACATGAAACACACCTACACGCACTCAATCCCATCACTTCTGAACACCAGTGATAACACTATCGTAAAGAAATCCCCAGACACCTAAGCGGATTTCTCCGAGAGGGGATTACACTAGCGAGAGCAGGGGGAAATCCAGACAGACAAGGGACCACAGGCTGAAACTGGTGAAGTGGGGAGGATGTGGGGCCATGGGAGCCTGGACCACTACACACATGTGAAAGCTTCACTTGGCCTGCACACTACAGCACACCCATGAGGTGCTTTTTATTTAGCCCCATGAAGCGGTGTCATGCTCACATCACCATGTCACACCCCTCTAGGGAGAGCGTTCAGAACACAGCAGTGTTAAAGAGCACAAGCAACTGCACTGAACTTCAAAAGGCATCCATATGTTCAATTCAGTACAAAACGCTCTAGTGCCTCTGCCCTGTGAAGCTGTGGAAGCCCCTCAGAAAGGAATCTGCTCAGTTAGGATGCTGTTTATACAGTATACATGACTACAAAGTGAAACTGTCAAGTGCCATTATTTAACACACCCTTTTCACAGAAATCTCCAAATTTAACTTTGGAAGTGTGTTTGTGAATAAACTAGCCTTGACGGATCCCACAATTAGACTTGAGATAAGATAATAAACGGGAATTGAACAGATATAATGAAACTGACAAATTCAAACACAAAACAGCAGCATTTAATTTCTAGATGGCATGTTTGGCTAGGCAGGACGGAACCAGAGAAGCCAGACCTTTACAAAATAATAACAGCATAAGCAAGTTACTGATTGATTGTTCATTGATTCTTTTGGTTTGTCAATGTACTTATTGGCCGTGGTACAAACTATTAATGAGACGCACTTGGAGGAGAAGTGGACAGAAGAAGCCAAGGAAAACTTCCAGGAGCTCATTGTGTGAAGCATGCAATCTTGCAAACATGACAGTAATAGAATTCCTACCCTTTTCAGGTTCTTCGTTATAAATGGATTTCCTATCACATTTACAAGAGCCTGCAATTTGTTACACCGCACACGTGCACTACATCACACTAATTTCAGCTAATTGAGCAAATCAGAGGAGATTTTGATGAGCCGGTAGCATTAAACTAGCATTCATCATCCACGTTACAAATAATACAATTATTACACTGTTTATGTACCCCTTCTATGTAAAACATTTAGGCAAGCAGGATACAAGGCAATAGACTACCATTTAAGAAAATAAAAGGAGAAATTCTATGATTTTTTTCCTTTAGACTACAGTATAATAACGTGTGTCACAAGCCAGCACCAGTCCTTGGCCGAATCGCTGGAAAAGTAAAGCTTCATGACCCACCCTTCTGGTCCTGAATAATGCAAATACAGTTGAGCAAAGCCTTTTCTGCATTCTCCCTCGCCCCTCAGCCCGCAGATCAGCAAAGTTCGACGTGACTTTTGAGCGGACTTTTATTTCTGTGCTCAGAATGAGACACTGCTTTGCTTGGCATTTGATCTGAAATCATTGCAAAATTAAGTCCCCCCCCCCCCAACCCACCCCCCACCCGTCTTCAAGCCTGTACTTAAAAGAACATGATTCAACAACCCTTTGGCGACTGCATAAAGGAAACAAACAAGGAAAAACTGTGTTGTAATGATAAATTAGCTGTCTGCAGGAGTGATCTCCAGGGGTCTCAGACGATTACTCTATTGGATGGGTATCAGCCACAAGCTTGTCTGCTCAGCGTGTGAAGCAGTGAGAAGGAGGATTCTCAACTCGCCGACTGGTACAGATGCTGGACTGGGCAATGTCTAAGTTTACCTGGTCTCATTCCAGGCTTCTCTGGCTCCGCGCAGTGATGTTCATTATTCAATACACTTTACATTCTTACACAGCGCGCAGCCCTGGGCTGGAGCTCCCAGCTGACAAGCTGCCATCTTCTCTGAAGCAGTGGTTTGTCCACACGGACGCCTCTCTGGACAGAGCACGCTGACCAGAACTCGGGCAGCTTCCGAACACTGACTGATCTTTATTGCGCAATTCTCCTGCAGTGTGAAGAGGCAGCCAAACTATTCTACGTTAAAGAAATGTCTTTGGATGTCAGTCCTCTGGTTTTCATTGTCTGACATTCCATTTTTAACTTCACCAGTTTATTTGTTTCACTCTTTCTTCCGCAGCATCTCTGCAGTCTTGAATGTTTGCAGGGACCAAGGTAATACTTGCAGATAAATGCTGACAAGACAACTGCAGGCGTAGACTAATATTTTTCATCATACCGTGCCAAACTGTAAGCGCTGGGCACTGTAAGACCAGCACATCATACTCTCTCTAGACAAGTTAACTACAGTATGTTCCTGGCAGTTTACTGCTGACTGTATCCAAAACTGTTTTCGTGCTGAGTTCCAGTTTAACATTTGGGGGTTAAGCAGAGGCATATGGCTGCAAATGAGAATCAAGCAACAAAATCGCATGTAAATACAAAATGTTTCACAGAAAATAAAATCTTTAGATTTACATCTCTATGTTGTATCCCTTTTCTGCTGATCATTAAAGACACAATAGCAATTGTATTCTGCTCTAACTGAGCATAGCAACTGGACTTCTTAGACTGATTCAACCACACAGTTCCTGCAATTATTGTATCTGACTTGATTGGTAATATCCCTTTTTTATTTAGTTCTTATTTTCCCCTATTTTCCATGTAATATATCAGTATTACAAAAAAGTGGATTAATATTTTCCTTCCTCCCACATAAAAAACATGACACAGGGCGCTTCTGGAATTTGGCTGAAAACTGTTTTCCAGTATTATGATATCTTAATGCGACCACATCGAAATATTTTTATGTTCACTTCAGTCTGCCCTTACTGGATCGTTCAAGTGTAAGCTTAAAAACTGGTTCCATGAACATTAAATACAGGTTATTCTAATACGCTATAAACGCTTCCAGCACCAGCCTCTTCAATTTTCTAATTCACCTCTGACTCTCCTGTATTTTCTGGAATGAAAAAGGGCATTTTCGTCTGAGACGGATAGCAGAATTGGGGAGGTCAATGGGGGAATGTCTTCTAACTTAACAGCGTCTCGCTTTTCGTCGCTGAGTCTTATTTCAGGTCGGCGGAGCCACTGTCATGATCTGCCACGGTAGTTTTCAAAACTGAACTGACATTTCACGGCACCAAAGAGGACAGGCA
This sequence comes from Lepisosteus oculatus, assembly GCF_040954835.1. Lineage (NCBI taxonomy): Eukaryota > Metazoa > Chordata > Actinopteri > Semionotiformes > Lepisosteidae > Lepisosteus > Lepisosteus oculatus. Next base: position 10,635,872 of record NC_090708.1, on the reverse strand, counting down.
GTAAATAACGAGTAAGGGTCTAGGTGATGTTCTTCGCTGTGGATACAAGTTCATCTTGAACATATTGTAAGAATCTTGTGCGTACAAAATTACGCATCAGGGTGTATAATGTCCCCCTTCGGGGTGTCTTTGTTATTAATTACAAATACATTATACAAAAACAAGTGCTGCATTGGAATGCATTGATTTTTACTAATCTTAGTATCTTGTTTTTGAGACAGCCGCTGTCATCGATTATAATGAAGTTCTACAAACTACATCGTTTTAAATGATTTAGGCTGTTTTTCCCTTTCGTTTTAAACAGCTACTGTGTTCTCCAAAAATCGCAAACGCTGCAGCCCAGAGAGAAAATGAGCAAAGTTAGAGAATCACGCAATACGATAACTACAAAATTGTTATGGGAGGGATTGGAAAATGTACTACAACAGAGGAAACCTAGAAACGTGCAGGTGTCGGATACCGAGTAACGTAAGCAGTGCGCGTTTTGCGCGCTGAAGCAAACATAAGATGCAAAAATCTGAATTGGTCATTTGGTGTACTCTGACCTGTTCCGGGGGTTTCGGGTACCCATTTCAAGGGGCCGATGTGGCGAAGCTGAAAGGCTGTTTTCACTTCATGACAGCTGGGTGTCCTTAAAGAAGAGACTTCGGTCAGCAGGGCCACTGCCACCAAAATCCACCAAAAAACAACACGTGAGAATATTCCTCGGGACATTGCACCATCTCAATCCACAGAAAATCCAGGTAATTGTGTAGTGATCCCCCCCCCCCCCCTTTTAAGTTGTCTTACGTTGAGACGCTGTTTTTGTAAAAAAAATAAATAAAACAAAAGTGTGTACAGTAACTGAAAAAGTCACGGATACGCAACGATGTCTCCGAAAGATTCTCACATTCTTGACTTGAGACAGGTTGAGCGCACAGTGGAAAAAAAGCAAGACGGGTCCAAATCAAAGACTGAACTTCTTCGCGGTCCAGTTTCTGTTACTTTCAAGAGTCCGCTTGCTTCGCTGCTGACATGCTTCCTTGCTCCCTCGCTCTCCCTCTCCCTGTTCTGAAAGTGTTTGAAAAAGAGCAGCTGAGATTATTGGCTTCCTCTATAATTAGTTTGACACTGGGGAACTCGTATTTAAAGCTACACTCACTGCAACAGATCTACACATGTCCCGCAACTGCGTACTGTTCCGCTGCGTTCGGTAAGGGGGAGTCGGAACACGTCCCCGAATGAGCAGTTCACTTCTAGATTCATGTAACTCGCAACGCCTTACTCCCCGAATAAAAAGTATTCAACTAAAAAGTACAAAGCTATTTGTAAATAGGACAGATTAACTATTTAAATAATAATAAGAAGAAGAAAACGTCAATGTATTATTTAGTAGCCTGTAAGTCATTCATATATTTTTAAAATTCACTGACTTGTTAACTTTATTATCATATTATATCGCCTTAAATTATCATCAAAATATAATAATCATCTTGTGTCGTATACACTATCGCAGCTACTAAAAAAATGGTTATCAAGTTTACCGGGACGCCGCCTCGGCGTGAATTCAGTCGAGTTCACAGAAGGGGGTGGTGTTTTGGCGGGGGGGGGGACTTATTTGGTAAAAGCATGCAGATATTTTAGACGTGTGTTCTTGTTTATCCCCATTCCTGTTGTGGTTTGGGTGCAATGCTGTATGTAATGCCCCGCCCCTCCAGATGCGGGCTGTTGTGTGGAGCAGCTTCACCGAGACAGTGTAGTCCGGACCCTTCACACAGGAGCAGGAGTAATGACACAGCTGCCCTGAGCAGGAGACGCTGGGGGGAACCTTTCAGCCAGCCCTCAAGAACAACTGGCATCCACTGAGGCCCATCACAGACAGAATCACCCCATAGCCGTCCCACCAAAAGCAGGGAAATAAAAGACAGATGCTATGAAATTTCAAATATGTTAACAAAAGCCCAGGAGTTGAACTGAAGAGCAGGTAGATCATCAAGGGTGCTTTTATAGGTATGGGACATCGATCACGGCCTCACTGTCACCCCGGGGCTGGAGTTAAAAGGCTTGTAAATTTCTCCACATGATTAGCTAATGGCTGCACAATCAATAATCCCATGTCCCTGTGTATGGGTCAGCTTTGGTTGAGGAACTGCACTGAGTGGGTCATTCACTAATGACTTACAATTGAGACACTGCCTGGAGGAGTGAGAAGAGAACACACCGACAGCCTCTGAAGCTCTTGTGATTGTTCTTTATTCACAGGTTTTCTACTGAATATTTCAGATATCATAAACTGTCCGTCCTGTTCTTATTGACAATGGGATGTAGGTAGAAAACTATAAACTGTATTTAACTCAATACATTATATAATCTGCATTCAAAAGAATAATCACCCATCCTAATTGGTCAAAGCCAGTAGGAAGTGACTAGTTTTTTTCCCTCCTCTGTTAAAAAAAGAAAAAAAACATTTGTGGACAGCACATCACATGCTACTTCTATGCATTGTAGAATAGAAGACAATGCTTAGCCCTTCGGCTCTAAAGGATCTTCTGAAGTGGGTTGTCAAGGAAATGACAATAATTTGGAAGAAAGAGTAAATCAAGCTCTCCTCTTGGTTTTCCCCTTTACTCCAGAGATCTTCCTTAGACAGGTCATGATCTTCTCAAACATCCCAAGGGGTATGTTCATACTACAAGCAAACAAATCAGACAGAAGCGAACACGTTTTTCTCATACATAATTAGATTCAGCCCTGCTTTGTGCCCTATGTTTCTGGGATTTGCTCCAGGTTGCTGTGATCTTTACCAGGAATAAGTAGGTTTCTGATAATAGATGGATGAACACAGGGTTCTAGGTATAGGGCAATTATTTTAGATTACGACTAGAAGAGGTTATTCTGGGACAGCTCATGACTGAAAGTTGGATCCTTGAAAAAGAAAGAAAAGGAAACTCTGGAAGGTGGGTTATTTTGTCTGTTGCACAGGCTTCCAGTTAACAGCTACCCATCTCTCACCAAATTTCAAATACTTCCAGTGGTTGTCTTGTCCCTAAAGGTTCAGAGTTGCTGCAAATTACTGCTCTACCTCCAGCTCCATCTGGATCTCATTTTCACTTTCTTGGCCTGGTCTTGCAGCTGATTGAGAAAATCAATTTCTATTGGAAATGTGAAAGAAAAAAAGTTACATTACAAAAGCAACTGGATTTATGTCTTGTCAATGCTGGAGTTCACACATGCTGAAGCACACACACACAAAACAATCTTCTCTTCAGCTGTTTGGAAATGGGATGCGCTTCAGCTGAATGTGCTGATCCTGGTGCTTCTAGCAGAGACTCGGGTTCATAAAGTTTGGAATGTAGCTGTGCACACTGATTGCATTAGCCTAATCCCCCAGCCCCCCCCCCCCACCCAAGAAAGAAGATGAAAAATGCCATAGTTTTCATAACTGAGATTTATCCAGCTAAACAGAATCATTTCCCCCCATTTCTTCGCAGAAAGCCTTACTTTACCACCTCTCAGAACAAGTACTGATAAAATGCTTATTTTCAGAGAACAGAAGTGACAGGCTGTTCTTTCTGTCCACAGTCTTGTTAATGAGACAATCATGTTTTTACATGAGGAAAGTACTCATAAGGCCTGCAGTATGTCCCTCTATTTACTGATACTTCAGATCATTGAAGAACAAAAACTGTTCTCATAGGATTCATTTGTACTCAGAATTTAGCATTCATACTAATACTGAGACAGTACTGTACTGAATACTTGATTAACAAAAAAACTAGTAGTCAGAAACAAGAAACAAGTATTCAGAAAGTAAGATGTTTTTTGAAAGAAACAGAACTGTTTTTGCTTCCAGACATTTTTGTTGTTTTCTAAACTTCATAGATTAAACATTTAAATAAATAGATTAAACAGTTGGAATACCAATTTTCTATACGCTGACTACTAGACGTGTTAAAAGCTCTGTTCACCAGACTTTGTGAATCTTTTTAATCATATTTTAAACTGTAGAGCACAAGGACCTGTGCCAAATTGTCTTTGACAAAGTCATCATATGTCTAAAAAAAGTTGTTTATCGTGTTGGTATCCCAAGGTGTTTCGGCTCCATAAAGAATGTCACTCGGAAATATCCATTTCTGAACAGCATGTCTCCAAAAACCCTACATATCCGGAATTAGAATGGAGAACAGAATATTAATGTTTATTTCTAACTGCTGTTCTTTTAAGTGTTTGAAAAACAAATAGTTCAGAAGAAATCATTGTAGCTAGCTGGAGTCTAGATAAAAGGCAAACCCGAAGATTTCCGGTGTTCACTAATGGAAAAAAACAATGGAAATCTATCAGACATCCCATAGACAGGGCGATATGGCGTGGGGCTTGATTGTGATGATCAGTCCCAGTTGTACACCACCAATACTACTTGTGGCATTCATTCCGCTTGAAACTTTTTGGCTCAAGTTAGCCATTATTTCATTTAAGTGGTCAAAATAAACTAAATCCTAGGTCTTCAGACATTTGAAGATACGCATAAAGCCACTGCCCTAACTGGGACTCACTGTTACAGATGAAAGGTTGGTAAATTATTCTTTTCTCTCACCTATTCTTTCCATTACACTGAAACACTTATCTACTGCACACTGCCAGACAGAAATTCTTCTCACTGTGGCTTGTGGTGGGATTTTTCAGGACACACTGCCCCCTGCTGACAGTTCAGAAGAAAGTCCTCAAAAGATCTTACAGAGACAAGTCCTGAATTGTAGTAAAAAATCCACATTCAAGTCTAGGGCCTCATCAGACTGAAGCCTCTCCCCGATTTCACTAGATTTCGGTGGGCCTGTGTATGTTTGTGAGAGCCTGTCACTCCTGCTGGAAAGTGGCAGGGCTGACACACACTCAAACAGCTGGGTGGACTGGAGCAAATGGGTTAAGAGAAATTGTGTAACACTTTGCAGATGCCCACATGTATAAACATTACTCGTCTCTGAGGGAAAGATCAGTGATGTCTGCAGAAAGGGGTGTAAGTAGTAATGTACTTTATCAAACTATTTTGATAAGGGGGTTACTTCTAAAAGTTGTTGAGAGGTGCAGTTTTCCTTCCATACTGTAATACTTTGAAATAAAGTATTAAGTTATAGTTACATCTGCAAACTGGTGGAAAACCTTGTTCTCACATTCTGTAGTTTACCCCCCACAAAAACAACAACACCCTAGACTGATCTTATTTTTGATGCAAACAAGAGCAGGAGAAGCAGTATCTGCACCAAAGGTAGGATGTAGCTTTACAACTAAAGCAAACCTGCATGGAAAATGTACTTTCTTGGTAAGTTACCTCTAAGAAGTTAAGTTTAAAAGGATAAAAAATATGCTCAGTTAAATCAAACAAAAACATTGAAATTAAACAGTCTAATGTTAAAATACCTAACTGTTGTCAATGTCCCTGTAAATAATACAATATTAAGTGAATTCAGAAATGTTACAGAAATATATTAGTCTAACTCCCTACATGCAGATCTCTTGAATTGTAATTAATCCTTTATTTAATTAAATGTAAGGAGCATTTTCACACAGAATTTAATTCATTACCTCATTTTACCATAAATATGGCTTAGTTACGTAAAACTTGAAAAATAATCTCATGGGGCAAACAAGTTACATAGAACTAGGTCCACTCCAATACTGCAGTTTGACAACAAATCACCTCTGTGACCATCCCCTGAGGCATACAAGATCTTCAAGTGGGACTCAGCACCTGGAAAATCCCTTCCAACCTGGGAAAGAGAAAGAGGAAGAGGAAGTGCTGACCAGAAAACGACTAGGTGTAGGTGCTGTCCGACGTTTTTCACTGAGGTACATACATTCTAATACAATAGCCCTTGCAAGCTTCCAAAATTTAACATTACTAATCAGAGTTTCACATAATAATACTACAAGAGAATCACTAGAACTGCCCAGCAGCTTTAATCCTGGAGATTCCTTTCGAAATAAAGAAATATGCAGGTCTGTAGGAAAAGGACAAAAAGCTCTGCCCCGTGTGAGGATCGAACTCACGACCTTCAGATTATGAGACTGACGCGCTACCTACTGCGCTAACGAGGCGCTGAGAAGACCACGCACAGTACAGGATATAAATATGTCGCAGTCTTTCCAGAAATCTGTGTTCCGCGTTACAAAATACGGACTAATGGGGACGGACACATTTTTTGTAAATGTCTAGAAGCGTCAGCGAAGTGTTATGTTAACTGCATAAAGAGATAAACTGTACGATTATCAAGATAGTGTTATTTTCGTTAATCGGAGCTATAACTGTTACTTGTCTTAGACCTCCTCGTGTAATATACGAGCTGATGTGTAATCTTTATACAATCCTGTATTTATTACATTTATGGGAAAATATTAGGAAAGGAAAATGTTTTTTTTACCGGTCCAGTACATATATGTCGAGTGCTCTAGCCGTACAGCGTTGGTGGTATAGTGGTGAGCATAGCTGCCTTCCAAGCAGTTGACCCGGGTTCGATTCCCGGCCAACGCAAGTCTCTTTTTTATCTCAATTTCTGGGACGGCACGAAATACACTGTTTAATAAATAAAATGCCGGAGACCTGGAGTTTGACTGCAGAAACCTAATTACTGTACTTTTTTCTGATGCTCAAAATCTACGCCTAACAGCGCCTCCGGCTGGGGACTCAAATTCGCCACAACTTCACGAAATCGGCTGATGTTCAATTTGAAAAAAGAAAATCTAAGTGTCATATCATTATTCACGTGTATTAGTTAGACCGCGCTGTGTCCGTATTTATTCACATTGTATTACATTTGCATAATGACTACTTATTTCTACAGAATGCATTTGCACTTTGGTCAAGTGCATTTCACAACATCCCTGCTCCAGCTGGGAAGAGTGTCGCCGGCGCGTGTTTCACAAGCGCTCGGATCTTGTGTCTATTTCTCCTTGGAAACACAATGTGACGATAGTTGTTGGTTTTTTTTTACCAAAATGAAAATACCACAAGACAATTTGAGAAAATGTCTCCTAAGAACTGAAGGTTGATCCGTGTAGATCAGTCTTCCTTAAATCTTTAACTCGCCTGTCCCTTTGATCTCGCGCCCCAGCCGAACTGCGCAGCGCCCGCGCGTGCGGCCGACGGGCTCCCTTGCTCTCACGAGGCCCACGTGCTGGTGTTCCCGCTCCGTCCTTGACTTTCTGTGTGTCCTGGCCAGCTGGCGATACAGGGCGATACGGGAGCTGTCTGATAACACCCCACCCCTTCCTCCCTTAAAAATAATAATAACCCTCTTGTGCCACGTTTGCAGAAAGATCTATTAGGTGCTATTGGTTTCAACGCTTACCTCTCTCCAGTCCTCCGTCAAAGGTGTGGCTCCACATCGGCCAGTCTGGGCAAAATGTCGGGGCTCAACGTCTCCTTCGGATATTTCTTAGCAGTCGCAGTCTTGGCGGGGGTCGGGGGACGTCTGCTCAGGCTTCGCCCGCTCCGGCACTTCTCCGCCGAGCTGCCCGCTTCCTTCATGCTGGTGGCCTGCTGGTCGGAGGTGCAGACGATCACAAACTTGGGGCAGTGGGCCGGAGGCTACGGTCCGGACGTCACGTCGACTGTCCTCTTCGTGACGTTGGTGGCTCACGGCCTCGTGTCGCCGGGCGCCTCGGGGAACCCCGCCGTGACCCTGCGGAGCTTCCTGCTCGGGGACGCCTCCGCCCCGGCCGCCCTTTCCGGCCTCGCGGGCCAGGTCGCGGGCGCCTCTCTGGGGGGCGCCCCATTTGGCTTGGCCACCTGCTACTGGTCCCTGGAGCTGACCGACATGCACCTGATCCAGAAGCTCATGTCGAGCGAGTGCAGCCCGGCGCTGCGCGTCCCCGCCCTGCAGGGCGCCCTCACGGAGGCCGCGTGCTCCCTGGCTTGGCACCTCCTCGCCCTGCGGCTCGAGCGGAGTCCCGAGCTCCCTCGGGTGCTGCTCTCCGCGCTCGCGCTCACGGCGCTCTCTCACGTCGGTGAGTGGAAGAAGGTTTTTTTAAAAAAAAAAAGTTTTTAAGGATACAGTAAGCATCAGAAATGCGAAAAAGGAGACAAAACATTATTCCTCCGGCTGTGAAGCGCTTCTATTTCTGTACCGGTTTCAGCTTTCTTCATGCTTCCACTGTCTTGCCTTTTCATTCTTTACATTTTTAATAGAATTTAAACAGAAAAAGGAATTCCACCTTAAAAGCATTAAGAGAGGGAGCGGTATTTAAAGACCATTTACTTTTGTGGATTAAGTACTTCGCCTAAATAATGAATAGATTTATAATACAAACATATCCTTTATCCAATTCAGGTCAAACAAAATATAAAATGATATCAGAATCTCGAAATGTAACATTTTACCTTGAAATGTTTAACAATACCATTTTGCAGATCGATCCAAGTCCATCCAAACTCTCAATGTGGTATATAGTGCAATCAACAAACGAATGTAACGAAGCTTCCTTCTCGTGATTACGGTTCATTTGAAAAGGTGCGCGGTGACGTTAACTGGTGCACCGGCATTTAAGACGGGGACTCCAGGGAGTTCCCAGAACGGGCATGATGGCGGTCATCGCATTTTGGCGGGTGGTGCAGTTCGTTTTCGTAATATCGCCCGCTTGAGTTTCATGGAAATAAAACGCGTGACACGTGCAAAAGACGATGTGTATGGGATTTTCTCCCCCCCCTGTGTAAACACTCTGGACATGTTTAACTATGTTGGGGTACCTAGTCACCTGTGTGTTTAATTCCAGCTGGCAGCTACACCTCCGGCTACCTGAACCCCGCGCTGGCGGCCGCGCTCACGTTCCGCTGTCCCGGGTTCAGCCTGCGGGAGTACGCGGCGGCGTACTGGCTCGGGCCTGCGGCCGGTAAGGCGCTCTGCGCACCGACACGCGTACCGTTGCGGACCAGCGCACTTCCAGTCCGTTCTCCTTTCGCCGTGTTTCTGAGACGTGGGTCTTCCCACGCCTACCGAGTGTGAAAGAGTAGCCCGAGACGTTAGAAACCAGGGCTCTGGAAACACAGACGACGCCTAAAAAAACACAGCTGATTCCTTACGATTGCCTTGCCTTTATTGATATGTTATTTCAAAGGCAAAACAACAGCCATGCAGAAAAAGTCACCGACTTGATCCCAAAAAACTGCAACTAGAACAGACTTATAGAGCATGATGATTCAATTCTTCTGTTTGTCCTTCAACAATGAGACACCAAACTTAAATACAACAGTCTTACATTAACAAAACACTGGTTCCTGAAAAAAAAACTCAAGATAATTCAGTTAATGATCGTGCATTCCTTTGATCTGATGTGGTACATTTCCTTTTGACTGGAATTGAAATATCTCCTGTTCTCTGGACAGCCCTCCATAGTTTAAGAGGAACCCCATTTGGAAAGCACTGAGAAACCAGTACAATTTATTCATCTTTTTAACCAGTTACCATTGAAAGTTTACACTGAAGGGTCTAAAAATGAACCTCCATTAAAAATAAAATGCCTGATGATCCTGACCAGGCAAAATCTGTCTTGTTTGCAGGAATGGCCATGGCTCTGTTCCTGTACGTGGGACATATCCCTCGACTTTTTTCTAGGAATCTCCTTTATTCCCAGAAGAGCCGGTACAGAGTGCCACGAGGTAAGAGCGCCCGGAAGTGGACAGAGACAGCTGGCACCGCGGAGCAAGAAAAGAAGAGGGAGTGAACGTCAAGCCGCAGCGCTGCGTACAGTGAACACGTCTCTCCCGCTCGGCTGCAGATTCACCTGATCGGGGTTGGCGACTGGACCCAGATTTAACCAGGCACTCGAGGCAGGAGGAGCTTTCCGTATTGTTTCTAGACCGAAACTAAATCACTTAGGGCTTGCTGCGATTCCAAGCGACAGTATTTTTTTAAATGAGACGTACAGTTCTGAAACTCGGAATTCCTTAGAGAGGGTAATGTGGACGTGTACCAGAAAAGCACATGCTGTACTCCGCCATGCAGACCGATAACTCCTGTCGTGTTCACAATATGTCCTTGTACAGGCTCATTGCTGACCCCTGGCATAGACACAGCACCATTCAACAATCTGGCTTAATCGTGTCTGTCAAACGTTCTACAGGTCAGATGGTTGGAAAAGTCGACCTCCATTATTGACCTAATTCAGAGCTTCAGTGAATTTGGGTGATTTATTAATAATTAACAGTAAGTAAAATAGATGTAAAGTAGTAGGTTTATTCCATGCTGAAAAGAGAAGAAAGAAAACAACGTCTCGGCCGTGGAGCCTTCTTCAGGTGTGAGCATGAAGAAGCTTAACACCTGAAGAAGGCTCCACGGCCAAAACATTGTTTTCTTTCTTCTTTTCTCCATGGAATCAACCTGTTACTTGTTCCTTTGCAGCCTACCCATGCTGACGCAGCTGCTCACCTTAATAGATGTCATAATACAAATGAGTGCAAAATGATTCAATGAAGGAAATAAAAGGACAAATAAATGGCACATGCTTTTTTTAATTTTAACTTTATTTTGTGACCTCTAATTTCACATAACACAGCAGTATTGTAATGCATGTTGCTCCAAATTAAAGGCAAGGTGAAAGCCGACCTGTTTCAGTGTCAGGTTGCTCCGACACTGGGGGGGATCGCTTATCAACGGCACACCTGAGGCTGACTTTGTTAACCAGTTGCTTCCTGCATCCAGCTGAAGACAGCAGTCATGTAATGGATTGGGAAATCGCAGGTAATGGGGAGAAGGGTTAAATTGTTGATCTCATCACGGTCATGGAGAAGCTGCAGGAGTTCAGACTGAACCACTGTTCTGGCTCCAGCCATCTGCAGTTAGTACACAGCTCTCCCAATGTAAGAGCTAACAATAACACACTGTTGAACACAGCTGAACTGACTCCGCAGCCTACAAACCGAAATAAAAAAGACTGCCCCCATAAATCAACATACTTATAACTATTTTGTAGGATTTGAGAAGCTTACTGGATAATAGGAGAACTCTCGGAGAACAGGTAGATTGTTAAAATGTTTATTCTAAAATTTGAATTCCTCTGACAATAAACAAGTATCTGGTATCCTATCATTATCATTATCACTATTACAGTACTTAGTTCTAATGTTGCAAACCATTGTTACCATTTGTAAATCTTAAATATTAGAGAAACGACTGATTTTAATCTGGTTTAAAAGTATAAAGCTCAATGATTCTGAAGTGTTCAAACTTTTAAAAGAACGATTTACATGATTAGAATACTGAACAGTATTTGATTTACAACAATGTCCTTACTAAGTAAATTCCAGCAAACTCTCTAGAAATGAATGTCCCACTCTGATTCCTGTCAGACAAAATCCCTAAAATTTTAAGTGTCACCTCTTAAAGCAATAGTTTGAAAAGAGTAGTATTTTCCAATAACTTAAGTATGGAAAATTAAGCAGGTAAGTAAATCAGTTAGTTTCAAAATTATTTAAAATAAAAGTACAGGTACCATTGCACTAGCTGTCCACCACAGGTGGCCAGTTCTGATTTGACTGAACCAATTCATTTGTACTGATCACAACTTGTGTGTTCACAGTCTTTACAAACTGCTGTTTGAAGAATAATCTTAAAACTGTGGATCCCCTGAACCAGGGTCAGCTAAAGATAAAGTATTAATCTAGCCACAAACCACACAACAAATAGTTTTACTGTGACAGAGTGTGATTAAGACAAAGATGTGGAGAGCACAGTTTAGGATACTGCATGAAAAAAAACTTCACTATAAACAGGGGTCTCAAATGCAGGTGGTCAGCCTTATTCCTGGGAAGCCCACAAGCCTTATATGTAGGTTACTTATATAGTAGGTTACCCTTAAATCGTCCATTTTTAAAGACATGCCACATTGTGAGTCGTGATCAGTTCTTTGGTTCTGTTGGGTCAGAAATAGCCATTTGTTGTCCCAGCTAACATACAAGGTATTGGAATTGGAATTTTAAATACGGACTAAACCACTTTATTGCACATATTACTTGCTTAAGAAGTCAAAAGGAAATTGTTTAAACTATTGGGAAATTGAAGACTTGTAAAATCTACTGGAGTGTTGTGTTCCAGGACCAGAGCTGGCCACTCCGGGACAAGTTGTTTTGGTTTTCTTTATGTTTTACATGATCTCTGCTTCATAGAGTGTCTAAATATTTATGAAATACATCACTGTAATATTTTAAGCAGGCTCATGTGTTCAAAGAATGTGTTCAGTAATGTGTACAGTAATGAATGTGTTCAGTAACCTTAATAAATGTTATGTGCTGTATGTCTACCCGAGAAAATAATTAGGTTGTTTTGACTACTCAGTTTGAAGCAAAGACCTGAAGACACTAGACCCTCAAGGAATTGTTTGTAAAAAACAATAACACGTTACAAAAAGATGCATCATATCAATTTAAAATCATAAATGTATTTAAACTAAAAAAGAATGAAATGTAGTATGAGCATTTTTTCCCATGCATAATGCATTTTGTCCTCCATTTATTTCTACAGTAGTCTTCCATAACCAACACTTTTGTAATATTTCAACTTCACATGCTTGCTCATTGAGGTGAGTGAGTAAAACTGTACAAGCAGACAGCGCTGTGTGGCAGAATGTCTTAGCCTTCTGGCTAGATTCAATCTGATCTTACACATTCTACTTAATGTCTTTGTTATTCAAGAAACGACTCCCTTGCAACAGCCTTGCTGCGCTCAGGCAGACTGCAGGGAGTCACGAGCTGCTCCAGCAGGATCAGGGGACAGATTAAGCTGTTGGGCCTGCAGCAGGGCCGGGATCCTGCCCTGCTTTGCCACTGGTGGGCTTTCCCTTCTGCTGAGACTTTGTCCCTGGATTGTGTTCTGTAGACACAAAGATCCATCGAAGAGCTTGAGCTAAAAATAGGTCAGAGAACACCTTGGACAACACAGAACTCCTAAACCAGAGGGCTACAATCAGTCGCTCTTTAAACGTTTTTTTTTTTTTCAAATTAACTTATTTTGCCATCTCCCCTTTTAGTTGTAGGAAAAGATTTTTTAAAAATGAAATGCTTCTCCTGTGTGCCTCTGTCTTCTGGGGCTACACAAACATTTAATTCATCTCGGATTAACACTAATTGCAGTCCTGCGCAAGTGTATACTTTATTTTAATTATAGAGTGGTGTGTCGATTCACGAAACAGGTGGGTGTGCTCATCTTTGGTTAATTCAGTCTGTTTAGGTACTGTAGATGAAAGACAAATTTCCACCACTAAAAACATAATGACATATTAGAAACACAATTGTCCAGCCGAAACATTGTGTCTCTTTTTCTTTCAGCATGGAATAAACCTTTACCTGTTCCTTTGCAGCCGACACAGCTACCTACTTGAACTTCCTAATGACATCTTGCCGTCACATTACCTTCAGACTTCAGATTAATGTCTGGTAATGGTAGGATATAATGCTCTCGAAGTCCTTAGTGCAGTAATGACAGAGCTGTGCAGGCAATGTCACCTGAGAGTTACCTGTATTATCCAACTGTGGTTGGTTCTCTAATTGGGCTTCAGGCCGGTCCACCCACAGCTGGTATCCTGGATTGTTAGGGAAACGCTTGGTCTGTCCACAGCTAAGACATCTCACCATTGTCATTCGTTGACGCCGACTACACCCTGAGAACAAAATGAACACTATCAGACAGCACCAATCCCAGTTTATCACTACTGAAGCCTGAGGTATGATGGCACACTGCCCCCATAAGGAAAAAGATGGAATAGTCAGCTGTATAAACCACGTCCCTTTAACTCTGACTCTCACCCATAGATTAATTTTGAAATAAAATTAATCCATGAAAGGTACATTTCCAAGATGAGCTCTTACTGTAGAATTGGATTTAAACAATGGATTCCTGGCAGTAAAAAGTTAAGTGGTGTTAAAAAATATCACATTATCAGAATTTCCCATGTTACGTCTGAACCATTTAGATATCATGATATTACCGACAGCAGAAAAAATGTTGAGCAACTCGACTACATAGGGAGAGCATTGTAATACAGCCAGCCCAATACTTCAAATAGGATTCAGACCCTTGCGTTTTCTTCATTTGGTTATTTCTTAGAATTATGACTCTGTTCTCTGCAATACAATTAAGGTTTCAGTAGTGTTTAAAGCAATTAGCAGGGCTCATTATCTAGTCTGTAGATCTGACTGTTTTATGCTGGTTTTTTTGTTCCTATTTCTTCAGGGGTGTGAATACATCTGGAGGGTACTGTTAATGCACTTTGCCAAACTTACTTCTCTGTCTCACTGTTGCAGTTACTCCAGGAACCAGGAGAGAGCAGCATTTCTTGCACAGTGTCCTTTTCACAGAGGGATCCCTGCAAGAAATGTGAACCATCAGGTTACCAAAACAGATTCAGAACAGGCTTGTGCATAAACATTAGTCAGCCTATTTATGTCTAGCATCCAAAGCAAAGATGGGAAAGGTAATGGCTAATTTCATAACTAAATTTGATTAGCATACTTAATCTACGTAATATACTTCAGAGAGTATTTGCCAGGAGGTGTGTAAAATAAGGACATAAAAAGAAACTCCTAGCAATACACTAGTCACCGGTACAAAACTGATTTCTGTTCCATTCAGATAAAATGACAGAACCATGTCTGTATGTGGTACTCTGGACAGCTCTTTATCAGGTATTGAAAGGACGCATCAGGCCCTGAGTCAGGTGGATGAACCTACTGTCTCAGAACGAGGCGTTTGGAAATGGTCTTCTGAGTGAAGCAGTAGAATCGGGCCAGTTCCACATTCTCAGGGTTCTGTGCCAGGACACAGTGTGCAGCCTGTGCACAGAGGAAAGGAAACAGTGATACACCAAATGTTAAAAGGAACCTATTCTCTATATGCATACATGTTCCTAGAAAAATAAAAAAGGATTTTGGAAAACTGATTAAATGTTTTGGTATCATTTTGATCACTGACCTCTAATGATTCTGGTGACTGTTGTTTAAATACTAATTCGACTCATTAGTGAAAGCTGATTGGGCACAGGTCACTGGAAAAGTGATTCAACCTGTTGAATGTTAAGCCTATCGAGAATCAAAAATGAAAACCAAAACAAACCTCACAGCCTGGTGATTGTAATCTGGCCAGATGTTACAACTGAAAACAGCTCGTCGACGACAGCCACGATGTGTGAAACCAGAGGTCATGACACCTCCCCAATCTCGATGAACAATTCCAAGAGTGACAGTCTGGACCAGTGTGTGTAGTTGCTACAAAACTCCTCGTGCAATGACTGATGGTAATCTGACAACATGACTCCTGGGGCTTCACTCACTACTAATCCTATTGTCAGGACATTCCTGCAGAACAACGTGTCCTCTTGCGGATCAGGTAAGAACAACTTTCTCACGTGAGACGAGAAAATTCGAGTTATGTTGTGGATGCCCTGCTCAGCAGGTATGAGCAACACTGAAAATTTGTGAGATAAGCAGACACAGGTTTGTCCACATTCTATGAGAAGAACAGGACAGAATCTCACAAGACAGTATCTGCAACCTGCTGCAAAACATGTATCGGAAATCTACGGTTTTCAAAGGTGGTGACACAAGGCTGCAATTTTACAGAAGAACCCCTTTGTTGCATCTGTTCTCTAAAACATTAGTGCACCTCCTACAAAAAGGTGTATTTCCTGATAATACTTTCTGAATTTGTTGCAGTTATAATGTAAGAAGTTTATTTGATGTTCAGTATACTTCTCAAACACAAACAAATCAAAATTATTTGCCATTATCAGTACACCGCCCTGATATAATGGAATAAAATATATTCCTTCCAGAAACTCCAACCAAAAACATACCCAGTCCCTCACTGAATGTATTTAATGCATCAGAGACAAAAGTGAATAAAACTTAAGCCCGACCTATTTTGCACAAAAATGTTCCTTCACTGCAACAGGCTATGTTGGAAAGACCAGATACAGGTGTTGATAAACATCTATAATTTTAGACCAGAACTATCCTTTTGCTATTCAAAGGGGCAATGAGATTACATGAAATCAACATTGTAGCTGGTTCGAGGACAACAGTACTTCTTAATTATGAGTTTATTCTACAGTATAAGGTTCCATCTGAATGCTTTCTTGTGGAAAATAGTGCTTGCCAAAGAAAGGCTCTCTTTATGCGTCTCATGTATGGTATATTTTCTATAGTTTTAACCTAAACTAAGCATATCCAATCACACTGTGGCTAATTATCAAAAAAGTGATTAGAAGATATATAATCAAGAGCAGTGAAGCATAGTATTCATATTTATATTTAGCATGCGCATGAGTTTCGAGATATTTGGAGTAGTCAGCTACGACTGAGCACAGTTTGGTCTGCAAATTATACAAAACTGCATTGTAATATAGAAACTGCAGTTCCACTGCCATTCCAGGGCAAAACCATAATACCTGGTAAAGAAAGTTGAGTCTCTGAAAGGCTTCTTTATCCTTGATGTTGCCAGTCATTCTGTAGTTCTGTCTGTGACGCACCAATGACGATCCAGGACAATCTAGGAGTGGATATAAAGCGATCTTTAGTCATATTCTCGTATAAGCAGAACGTAAATTCCCAAACTTAATCTTTCATTGTGTTAAGCGTATTTGTTATATGTGATGTTTTGTTACTGTCATTTGATTCTGAAAACAGTGTGTATTTTATTGTTTTGATTACTTTGCATTCAGCATAACTGGATACAGTATAAGCCATCGAAATAACAATTTTTCTTCCTCAGCAAATCTATTGGATAATACATTTTCAGCGGTGTTTCCGTAAATCGTTTTTAAAGACAAAATCGTTAACTTTGAATTCTCCGAGGTAAACTTGCGACAGTATAACTCACGTGTACAACCGGAGGTCGATCATATATCGCAGAAGTTGATAAAAGTAAGTTTACATCTGTTTAACAATCCAATCATGCACAATTTCTAATTTACAGAAAACCACATGAAAATCAATGAACAACAATTGAAGATGTTCCTAAGATACTGTTTTCTGTTATAAATAAAGTTTTGTAGTGGATGGTAAGCAAATAAGGACACACTGTATAGACAAACGCAAAACGCGTTTTAAAAATGGTGCCAAGGTGGTACTTTGTTGAACGTCGTAATGGCATGAAGGAATTTAATGCGTTGGTAGCAGTCAGCAGGTTAGATTAAACATCAGGTTAAATTATTTACGAAATACAACAACAAATCACAAATGTAACATTAAAATACAAGATAAAAGAACTGGCCCGTACGGGGATCGAACCCGCGACCTTGGCGTTATTAGCACCACGCTCTAACCAACTGAGCTAACCGGCCATGCGACAAACTGGCTCGCTGGTGAGCTCCTTGTTTTTTAAGTTACACATCATATGCATGTTTTTCAAACGATTAATTTATCATGTCGTGTCATGTCATTTCATTTACCGAACCGCTTTATACTGTAACGCCCTCGCTTGGCTTTGCGGCCGAAGAGCGCCCGGCTGGGGTGCCCGGCGAGGGACAGGACGGGAGCAGTGGTGGCCAGGGCGGGGACTATGAGAGTGCGGTGCTGCCCAGTGCAGCTTACCAATGGCGGAACCGGTGTACACAGCAGGGGCGTAGCCACGGGTGGGCCACCCTGATTGATCCTAGTTCTACCCAATCAGTGTAAAGTAATTTAAATATGGTTTTTTTTTGTTTGCGTTATATGATTTGCTTTTTAATGTTACGTGTTTTATTTTTTTCTTCTTATGTGATTTTCTATTGGCTCGCGGTATCTTTTGTGGCCAATAAGACAATTATGTAAATATAGTGGGGCGGTGCATGCGTAGCAGTAGCCTAATTGGCTATCGTTGTCATCAGAGACTCTTAGAGCTATCTAGCGCTAGGTTTTGGGTTTATTAACCAATATGGCAAAACAAATACATATATCTACGTTTTTCAAAAAGCAGCTTGTAGCTGACCAGACCAGTCCCGAAACAAATAAGACACATGAGATGATACAGGCATCTTGGATTTTAAGATTTGCAGCCTGGCTTCCCGAACACAGGTGCACGCGTTTGCTTGTAGCAGCTCGATTCATGCTCGACATGTAGGAGTTAAGCAGGAAGAGGTTTTAAAAATTTCTCCTGTAACCAAATTACAAGTTTTGGAATGCATTAAGATACTATTGACGGATAGATGCGAGTGTGCATTTAACTGATAACTATTCAGATCGCCTCTAAATGCCCTGTAGTATTTTTAAGTGAACGACGTTCACAGAGCTAAAATACATCCAAAGTATGTATTTGACACTTTTATTAGCAGACCATTCTTGCAATTAAAGGTACTATGAATTGGTTAGCACTGTAATGCGACTATAACAATTCAGTGTTGAGTCTTGTTGGAAGTCACGAATTTCCAAATTGGGTGTCTTCAGAACTTAATTTTTTAATACCTTTTTATTCTCATGGCGCCTCACTCGATATTACCCTTGGGGCGATGCATTTACTCCAACCTCTGAAACCCATACGTGCGTGCACGCTCTTCTGGTATGTTATGCTGAAGTCCGCTGAATATTCAACGGCAAGGTAAAAGCTCCGTGAAGTTGCCCCCACTACAGACAGCACAAACGATGAAACCCACCTCAGTCGTTAGTGCTACGTTTGTGCAGTTGAAAACTGCGTTTGTGTTGCTTTCGTTTCCGAGATATAGCGCCTTGTTTTTTCGGGGTCGAGCCTCCTTAGATGTGAATAATACTAACACATGACGCATTCCAACAAGTTAACCATCTATGACATAAACCTAAGGTTGTAACGTACGTAAAATCACCGTGATTGTAAGATCTATAGTTTTTATTTTCTAAGGTACATTTTCCTTTTCTTTCCCTACCGTGACACGCTGTTGCCAAACGCTTAACTGTGGGATACCACCGCGACAAGACCTCCACAGCATGTCATGATAAGGACCACATATATATCGCATGTATATTGCAGCAGTGTATATCACAACTGGCGCCTTGCTTCCATGCCACCCTGTCATCGCTGTCGCAACAAAGGTCTCATATCAAAACATAATATACCCAGATAGGATGTGTCGCGATATATGGGCTTCGTGTCGCAACATGAGAGTGACAGTCTTTGTCATTGTCACGATAAATGGACTCCATGTCGTGACATGGGGGGGCGTTCGTCATATCGCGATATAGGGCCTTTCATGTCGCGACATGGGGGGTGGGCGTTTGTCATATCGCGATATAGGGCTTTTCGTGTCTCGACATGGGGGGGTGGGGTGGGCGTTTGTCATATCGCGATATAGGACCTTTCATGTCGTGACATAAGCATAGCAGTTTTGTCATATCGCGATATGTGGGCGGGGGCGTTTTGTCGGTGTATGTCATATCGCAATATATGGACTTACTGTCGCGCCAGTCGCAATGGCTATCGCGATGTGATCGTGATGCGCGCACTCCTATCCTGACATGCTATTGGAGTCATGAACGCGCTGTGGATGCCAAGACATTCTTTGTCTGCTATTCAGTTTTGACCTCAGTGCGACTTCGCTTAGATTGATTAGTAATTGGAAACCAATGGATGTGTTACTGTATATCCAGCGTGCTCATACAGCACACACTGTTAACCGGGGCGACAGTATTTGGACCAAGAAAAACATCCATCACCTGTGTATCTACACGTTCTCCGAACTTCCGCTGTGGCGCTTTGCACAATCAGAGTGTCGATTCTCACTGAGTGACCTCACCCCCCAAAAGGGCGCTATACTGTATCTCGGGAAAGAAAGAAGCCGGGAAGTTATTTTCAACAACACAAACCGGCACAAACATAGCACTAACGAATGAGACCGGTATGGTTTCCCTACGACATTGTAGGGGGGCTGAGTGACGTCACGACCCCAAACTTCACGGAGGTCACGGTAAACCTTGCATGGTATTTTAAATACAAGTGGGCAGCTGCGTCAGCATGCGTAGGCTGCAAAGGAACAAGTAATAGGTTTATTCCTTGCTGAAAGGAGAAGAAAGAACCTGAAGAAGGCTCCACGGCCGAAACGTTGTGTTTTCTTTCTTCTCTTTTCAGCATTTTAAATACAATATTTCGGACGGCTTTTAAATCTTGCGTTTTGCAATCAGTAGCGTTCGCCAGCCCAGGTAATTGTTGCTTAACCCGTGTGTGTGTGAGAGACAGTATATATATAGGGTTATGCTAATTCCGCTGTTTGATTATACTGCTCGAAGATTGCATTGTAAATTGGAGGGGTGCTCCTATGCTGGCAGGACGGTCAGTTAGAGCCAGGCCCACCCAAAAATCAATTCCTGGCTACGCCCCCGGTACACAGGCGCCATATCGCCGCGACCTGCCGGACCCTACCCGGCAAGGAACGAGCGACATTAAACTGCAGCCCTGCTTACAGTTATTACAAATCCCATCCCAGCAGACACCGTTTGTATTTTGGCTTAATCCCACAATGGGGTTGCACCATTTGGCCTGGAAACAAAAAAAAATGTTCCATTTCTCCAAACTGTGGAGATGCCGTCTCATTTACACATTAACCCAGATGGTTGCTGCTCAGTGGCGGAGAAGTGATTTTCTCCTGTAAAGCGCTTTGGAGTCCTTGAGGGCGAAAAGCATCACGGAAATGCACATATAACACTGTTAATTTTCAAATAAGGTGCTTGTTTCGTCTTTTTAGCTGCAGTGCTGAATCCTTGATTCTTAATTTAATGCTTAAGTGGTGATTTCATTAAATTTCTGCAAATATCATATACCATGCTATTAATATTTCTTGAAAATGCATTCCTTTTTACGTTATCTAAATTTCAGCAAATAAAGTCAGGCAGCAGATGAGAAAGTCATGTCATTTGCCCAACCCTTTATACCATACAGTATTGCAGGAAGCCGGAGCTACCCAGCAAGCCACGAGCAAAAGGCAGGGTACACCCTGGACAGGACACCAGTCCATCGCAGGGCCAATGCAAGCCAATCATACATAGATACTTTATTGATAGATACATTGGGACAATTTGGAGGCCACGGTAAAGGCTGAGGGGTAACTTTGGCCTGGACACTGGGATAACTCCATACTCTTATCGAGAAATGCCCGGGGATCTTTAATGACCACTGAGAGTCAGGACCTCGGTCTAACGTCTCAGCCGAAAGATGGCAGACGAGAAAGTGCTAGTGTAAATTTATGACTACTACCTTGTCTGCCCCGTCTCCGTCATACTCAGTCTGACAAAATGCATTTTTATGCGGCCTTGCAAATCCATGGGTTAAACCAAGTGTTAAAATAACTTAAGTAATAGATTTTGAAATAGATATAAAAAAATCCAGTCTCTTTGGCTACATGGACATTTATCACGCATACTTTTGACACAAAAAGAAAGATTTCTTTTTAGTTTTAGCTGCCTCAGGGGGAGGCTTAATAAACGTTTTCTTTGGAATCTAGTTGTAAATATAAAACTCCAGACATACTGGCCCTCCAGAACGAGGATTGGACATCCCTGATCCCAAACTTTGCTTTCTTCCCTTTGAATTGTGTGTCTTATAAGCTGTTTGGAGTCACTGGTAGGACTGCTGCCTCCTAGATGTCAAGTTAAACAGCATTTTACCAGACCTGTTTTTCATGTTCAATTGGTCTGTTCTTGACTCCTTGCACTTCTAAAACCTCTTACAGTTGAGCCAATCTCTTGAGCCAGGCTTTGCCATTACTTACTGTATATATACAAGTGGTTGAAAGTAGTTTCAACAGTACACCCTGGACCACAGGTCAAGATCTCAAATACCATTTCTAGGTTGACTATTTTATGTCAGAATTACCTCTTTGAAGCCGATACAGTACCTACACACACAGACACCTATCTACATTTTCTCTCACTTTCAAGTGGTAATGTTTGCTTCTGTCCCCGTTGTGTCTTAGGACAGAAGCCTGCATGCCTTACAATACTGTATCTTGGGTGTGACATACCTACCCATTAAAACTGTGTTTCTATCAGTCTCTCTTCCCACTTTTCTACATTTGAACTAAAACTAAAAGTCTAAAAATGTTATGCACATCCTGTTTGACTACAGTATCCAGTTACTCTTTCACTGTACTTGTATAAAAAAACATGTAAAAGAATGACAAAGATGACGGTCTCCAAAAATGTTTTTATGGAACTGAACCATTACTGAAAAAATCCAAAGTTAAATAAAATAGAAAATACATTTTTGGAATAGGCTTCAGCAAATCCACTTGCTTAGTTTCCAGTCTCCAAAATAAAAAATAATATGAACATTTAAATCTTAAATTACTGAAAGAGAGGGGAAGAAAACTTTGAATCCAAAGCTTTTTTTTCTTTGATCTTGCCAATATGAGGCTTTTACTTTCAAAAATGAAAAGTTAGATTCCATGTAAATGGAAATACAGTGATGACCATTTGTCACATCAAAACTACCTAAAGAGAAAACTGCAAATACTTAAAATTTCTGCTAAACCGTCATGTCAGATTGTTAGTTTAAAAACAAAATAAACAGTATACATATACATATATATAAAACAGCTAGTCAAAATGTCCTGATTTCTAGTCTGTGGTTTCCACTTTTAAGTACATAATATACAAAAATTTTAAAACAAATTAAAAAAATCTGAAGGTTTAGCCTCCTAAGTCCCAGTGAATTAGAGAAAGAACTACTCTTGTACAGTAAACAGTTTTTTTGTTAAAAACAAACCAGGAAGAAATAAAAGAAACACTGACAAGTGATGGACTGAAGAGTTAATCCGTGAAGGATTTCTGAGATTTGAGATTCAAGTATTTAGATACCTAAGTGGAACTGGGGAGGGACAGAGAGAGGAATGAGTTTAAGTGAATTTATTTAAAGAGGGAAGAAAAAAAAATATAAATGTATAAAAATTCACAATCAACACTGAATTGGGAGATTTCTGATCAAGTGAAAGCATCACAGGCAAAAATAAAATATATTCTCATTCCTTGTCACAATTCTCCCTGCCAGTTATGAGTACAGAATCCGGCCCTCAGACAGTGAGCTCACAGGAGGTTCATTAGGCCAGACTAACAGCTGGAGAGTAAAAGAAAAGTTCATTAAGGCCAGCAGTGCAGACCTGGTGTCTATCAGGCTGTGTGGTTTTCTCTTTGCGTGGGGAGGATCCGCAGTGAATAGCACAAAGATGAAGGGCTGGGTATCCTCTGGGATGTGGGGGAGTTGGCACATGTCAGCAGTGCAGACAGGCTAGCGGTTGCTCTTCATGGCCTCCTTGGCTGCCAAGATGAGAGGCGTCAGGCTGGAGAGAGGCTTGGCCAGCTTCAGGAACGGGTGCTACGAAGAGGCAAGAGACACAGGGATTCAATGCACCTGGCAACACTTTACCACATTTCCATCTTAAGGTTAACCCCTGGTACATTGTTCATTTGGTAACTAACGTTTCTGGAGCTGAACGAAAATGGATTCATGCACTTCAAATCGGTACATTTTTTGCAAACCTTTTATCTCAATCAACAAGATCCAAGCAAATTAAGAAAAGGTCTAATGACATCAAATTCTATTTGCCCTTAACTCCCGAAGACCAGTTTTTCTGTTGACCAAGTTATAAAATCACAGTAAGTCAACTATAACAAAGATGGCGGTCAGTGACAGTTCATGCAGGAATCAAAATTAATCTTGTTTAAATCTAAAGAGTACTACGACAGTGGTAATTCAGTGACCAGGCCCTGATGTTCTGTTCAAGGCTAACCTGCAGCAGCTCCTTGCCACCTCCTCTCTTCTCCACATCCATTTCCAGACAGCGGTTCAGGAAGTCCCGGAAGATGGGCGACAGCTTCTCTGGGTTCTGTAGCTCTGGGGTTCCATTAGTGGCAATTAGGTACAGTGCCTTTTGGAGAAACCAAGGAAAAGCAATTGATTACCGTGTAGAAGTCACTCCCTCACCGACAACATCAGTCTTCCCCAGTATGAATGCAATGCACATTTTGTCAGCTGGTACAAGTCTTAAGTCTGTGGAAAATGAACAATTTCTGACAATTATACCCATCTGAACCTTCAGGTAACTTTTCTAAAATCTGAAGTGGAAATGCAACAATGTTCCTTATGACAACATTCTATTAAAAATGTTTGTAGACACAAATGGCCACTTGTTCCACTTTGAAAGTTTAACCCAATTAGCCCTCTGAAGTACAGCTGTATTGTGTCCAAATGAATCACATTGTGAAAACTAACTACAACAACTGAATTCTTGACAGAGCTCCCGATTCTGGTTTTCCACATGCATAGCCTGGATTCTACAGGTATTTTCAGATGATGCGTCACAGATGCCACTTCAGAGAATGCAACCCGAGTTCTGCAGTGACGGAGCCAGTTGGAGATCTGCTGGGGTTTCACTCACTCACCCTCAGTGGGTTTTCGTTCAGGTAGGGAGGTTCACCTTCTACCATCTCTATAGCCATGATGCCGAGAGACCAGATGTCCACTTTGGGGCCATAGGCTTTCCTCGTGACGACCTCAGGGGCCATCCAGTATGGGGTGCCTACCATGGTGCTGCGCTTGCTCTGCTCTGGAGTGATCTGGGCACAGAACCCAAAATCAGCTGCAGAGGAGAGGGAGATGTTATCAGTTGACTAGTCACAAGGGGGCAATAGAGAGGACCCATTTGCATGTGAAGTCAAAAAGCAAAATCCAGAAATACATCCATTGTGCTAAATATACCAGTACATTTTGAAAGAGGCATGACTAGAGCAAGAAAGCACACTCACTGAGTTTGACAGAGCCATCCATCCCCAGCAGTACGTTGTCACTCTTGATGTCTCTGTGAATGACCTGGTTTGCATGCAGGAACTCCAGTGCTTGCAAACACTGCAGATGAGAGTGGACAGAGGTTACAAATGAGCTTTCAGAGGACCTATGTTCTGGAACTATTAAATATCAACCCCGCATTTCAACTCAAGAAAAGTGAGTTTTGCAGCCTCAAAAAAAAAGCAACGGAATTCGATGATTACCATATCAAACGAGTCGATCAGGTCAAAGCCATTAAGTAGACTGTTATATTGCTTTTCTTGCCAGTTTCAAACAAGTTATTCCGATTGGAACTGAAAATGAATTCCTTTCATACAAAAAGTAACTTAACTAGTTATTTTCAATAAAGAATAAAATCTTCATTGCTTTGTAGATCAGGCTTATGTCAAGAAAGTTGTGGATATTTTACCTCTCTGCATACAGCAGCAATCTGGGCCTCATCCATACACGTCTCCGTCACCACGTCTGTCAGAGAGCCACCTGCCAGGTACTCCATCACCACAAAGAGCTCATCTCCCACCAGGAAACTGAAATCAAACAGCTGTCAGTACTGGTGCACCCAGAACTACATGACCGTTCTCCGGCCCAAGATAAGGTTCATCGTTACCAATTCAATGTTATGCATGACAGTGGTGGATAACAAAAACATATTAGTTACCATATGCAAAATAATAAGTGAATACCTAGATTAGTTAGTACAATTAACAGGTAATTAGAATCACGTGGTTACATAAATGGATAACAAAACAGTTTGGAAAGTCCCATCATCAGGGCAATCTCAAGAAACATTGCGAGTTTGGTCTTGTAAGAAAGATTTGATGCTGACCCAGTAACAAAACCATTTCTAAATGTACGTCTGCAACCACCCACTGTCATGACAGTCTACAAATACCAAAATATTCAAGACCACAGTGACTGCCTAGGACCAGTCCTGCAAAATCCAGAAAGTTACAAAAAACCCTAGGGTCACATCCAAGAAACTGCAAGCTGATCTCTCTGTGACAGTGCTCATAGCTAAACCTATAATAAAAGACTGAACGGGAATGGTTTTCATGGGAGAATAGCCAGGAAGCAACCACTGCTCTCTAAAAGAACAATGCCACCCATCACAGCATTGAACATTCTCCATGCAAAAAAACTGACCAATCGTCAAAGTACATATACTGTAACTTTGCTGTGCATTTTATAGGACAAAGCACTAAGCTATAACTATATAACTTGGTCAAAAACCACGATCAAGATTATCCTTTGGATTTGACCGATTACATGGAGCATGAATACGTTGAAATACTTTCAGTTCATACAATGTTCTGAGTTTGTAATGTCAGGGCAGACTTTTTTTCACAAAGATACAATGAGTGACAGTAACTTGTGGAACACAAAGGAAAAACCCATTCATGACAGACTTCCTACATATTGGGTGTCTTTATTCAATGGCTCAAGATCAGTACCTGTCTAGGAAGTTGACAATGTTTGGATTCTTCAACTCTTTCATCACCAGGATCTCATTGATTATCAGTTCCTTTTTGGGCTGTTTCTGAAGGTTGATCTGCTTAATAGCCACCTGGAAAACAAAAATAATGTCAGGTAAAGTACGAAGTCACAGACATAAGTTATTTTAAAGGCAGGTACAGTGAGGCTAAATATGCATAGCTCTACAGTAATGTACATATTGCTTACACTTTTAACTGTAGCACACTGAAAATGTGTATCAACAGCTTTATACTGGATGATTACAAAGCTGAGTATCAAAAGTAAGTTTCAATAGTTAACAACTTACTCAATTACAAGAAAATGATCTTTAGAAAGATTTCAGAAACACTGAAACCAGACTGAAGATGATTTAATTTTCTTGTATAAAATAATACATTCCCCAGTTGTCATTGAGGGCTGGTGGAAATGCCATTTCTGGCCTGTGTCATGCAGTATTTTGACCTAGAAAGGCAGTGCAAGAACTGGAATTAGGAACATGCCAGATGCTCACCTCTTGTCCCGTGGCGACATCAATCGCTGTAAAAACTGTACCTGAAGCACTGTAGAGGGAGAAAGAGAGACTAACTGTGGGCACTGCACTATATTTTACACATTAGGATTTTTCATATAGGTTTCTAAAAGTGATTGGTTTTAATAATGCATTATTATCAATATGAACTATAGTTAGCTCTTTAAACATTTGATATTGTTACTCTCTCCTGCAGGTGTCATTGGCTACATTGGGACTTTTGGTATTAGCAGATGGTTTCTTGTTTTAGTATCAATTTGTAAATACAGCTGCTACCGTTTTATAGGAGGTTATTAATTACAAGCAGCATAACAGTGTCAATTTAACTGATAATTCTTTGCAATTGTTTGCTGGCAGAAATAGCTGGCGTTATTGTGGGCTTAGGGGAGCATGTAAGAAGATGCATTTCAAGATATAAGCTTGATTTCTTTTTTGGTCACTGTTCCTGATCTTTCTTCATGATAGGCACTCACCCCTGTCCAATCTTCTCATATCGAGTATACTTCTTTTTAGGATCTCCAATACTGACTATGGTTCCTAAAATAAAAATAAATTTTCGTTAAGTGTGGAAAGAATATTTAATTAAAAGTAATGGTTCTTTCACATAAATACAGGACGGAGATGTTTTCAAATGTACACTGCAGATTCTCTAGTCAACTCCAAAGGTACTTTATAAAATATTCCACAGCTCCTGGCTTTACAATTCTCACATGGACCTTGGTTAAACAGTTAATATTTTCATAATCGTCTATGCAGTATTTCTATTCACTACTCTAAATCTTACCAGGAAGAAGTTTCCTGACTTTCTGAAACAGAAGAGTCGCTTTTTTTAAGCAAATGGTTATACACAAGCATAACGGCCTGCTGCTGATTGAGCAACAGACTCCTTAAGACTGACAGATTGCAAAATGCTGTACATAGACAACGGTTTCAAGGCTCCCCAGTACCCAAATCCACCTATAAGCAGACAGATCTTCAAGGATAACAAGCCTGAGAAAGGAGAAAGAACCCTACTCAGTTTCTCCATGATCTCCTCATCAGTCATTTTTGCTTTCTTCTTCTGTCTGTCTGCAGCCTTGGAGGCCGAATCCCCATCTGGGTTGACAGGTGGCGGGGGGATGGGGTCAATGACCGAGCGGGTGTAGACCTGGAGATGGCAAGAGACTGGGGGGTTAGGATACACTTATTGCAGAGAGACAGACCCGGACCGCTCATCTGGAATGGCTCCGATACACCCGAGAGGCTGTTAAAGCTGCTTTTCAGAAATGTGATTGATGGCTGCCCTTTTCACGAAGGGATTTGTACTGGTACTGGATCAGACGACCCTTTGTTTACTGATCTAAGACCTCGCTGGATTCAAATTCGACTTCTAATGGATTCTAAGGCAATCCCCCTCATCTTTGTTTCAGCGGCCTAGAGTGAGGGCAAATGCTCAATAAAATGACGTGGTTTAAGAATATAAAGCTCAAGAACTCTAGGAAAAGCTTATGTCAGCTAGGAAGACAATAGGAATAAGTGAGCTTATTAAATATCAGTAGGAACAAACAGAGACCAAGGCTCTCAAAAAGCTGTCCACTATACTTTTGGATGTGCAATGTACGCCACCAAAAGGCTGATTTTTAAATGTCAAAGCTAGAGGCATTCTGAAGAGTTTATAAAGCAACGTACCTGAAACTACAGCCGTAGCAAAGCCCTGCATACTTATTTGTGTGAACCTCAAAGAAATGTAAAACTAAAAAGCGTATGTGTATTTGCCAGTTCTATGGATTTTGGAATTTCAGAAATGCTACCGAGTTCAAAAGAGTTTCATGTTATTAAATTTGCTGTTCTACTGCCACTAAGCAGTCATTTTTAATCTCTCGGCTCTAGAAAGGCTTAAAAAAATGGTCAAAACAATGTGAAGATTTTGGATGGCCTTGTTTTGGGGATAAGGACGTCCCTCTGCAGTGAGCCGAGGTGAAAGCAGACGTGTCATCCACTCACAGACTTGGTGTGCTCAGGTCGTGGAGCCACAATAGGGGGAGGGGTCTCCTCATCCTCATCATCATCAATCTCCTTAAGTGTAGTAGCTGGCGAGGGCTCCATGCCCTTCTTGGCAGGCTGAAAAAGAGACATGAGAAGATTAAGTCACTTCTGTCACTTCAGTACAGCCCCGAATAAACAGGGAAAATAAACCTAGATTTGCATCAATGTATAGTGCATGAGTATGTGATCAAATTGTTTTTTCTCCAGTTTCTTCCACACCTATCCCAATTGCCAAAAGTGTAGTCCTAACCTGGAGAATGACGGCATGTACTTCAACATTGCGTTTTGCTGAAAATAAAAAATGGTGAAGTTTACTCTTTGTAAACTAACCATCACAGTCCTATTCATTATTTTAGAAAGATTTTTTTAAACTTGCCCAGGACTCTTCCAGTTCAAAGACACAAAAGAAAATGCCATGCCTGTCAGTTGTGCATAAATGTGTTAAAGTTTGCTTTAATTCATAATAGTTTAGGTGGGTAGCTGTGTCAGCATGCGTAGTCTGCAAAGGAACAAGTAATACATGTATTCCATGCTGAATAGAGAAGAGAGAAAACACCTGAAGAAGGCTTCACAGCTGAAACGTTGTTTTCTCTCTTCTCTTTTCAGCATGGAATAAACCTATTGCTTGTTCCTTTAATTCATATGATCACTTAAAGTGTATTAAATTATTTTCAGACACTGTAGTTTACAGTTATGCCAAGAACTACTGTGTAAAACAATTAAGAGGTACAGAAGAAAATAATCCCTAGCTCTACAGTAAAAAGTCTGTATGCATTTCAATATTAATGAAAAGAGCGATAACTCAATACTCACTGTCTGTGTTCCTGATGGAAAGCTATCTTTTTCTGTGAAGAAAGAGGTGCAGATTAGAACCAGGCTTTAAATTACAAGCTTGCTTTACTGCTGCAGAGGCCAAAGCAACCATGAGTAGTACAATTACACTAGAATTAGAAAAAAAAACGTTCTTTCTCTCAGCACTCACAGTGAACAATTCTAAACTTCCTTCTTCAGTTCTTCTTCCCTTTCTCTGAATCAGTCTGAATAATGCAAACAAATAACGTGGCTGAACTCTGATGTGTACCCTGTACAGTCCAATTTCTGTTGAGGTTTTTTTTACCTCAACATCCTCTTGATAGTAATTCCACACGAAAAATGAAGGGTTACTGCTGCTCTACGCCATATGTCCAGACACCATGCGTATGCATCCTGTGCATCTAGTCTCTACTG
The DNA here is from genome assembly GCF_040954835.1 of Lepisosteus oculatus. Classification (NCBI taxonomy): domain Eukaryota; kingdom Metazoa; phylum Chordata; class Actinopteri; order Semionotiformes; family Lepisosteidae; genus Lepisosteus; species Lepisosteus oculatus. The sequence goes on along the minus strand of NC_090708.1, from coordinate 10,605,878 downwards.
TGCCGCTCTGTCCGCCTGAGGACGTCACATCTCTCTGTAGCTGCTGGTCCACCTGAGCGAAGGCCGAGAGCAAGCACGGAGCTCTGCATCCCAGCTCTGCATCCCAACACGCGGGCAAAAACAAGCCAGCTGGCCAGCGGTGGCAGGCCCTCACCTGAAGACGAGAAGCTGAGGTATTTTTGCCGGGTGTTGCCAGTGGAGTCGTAGAACTTGAGCACATCCAGGACGGCCTGCGGGTTCTTCTTCTGCTCGGACTTGGTGATGTTTGAAGTCTGCAGAAGCCTTGCCCACTGCTCTGGCATGCCCTGAGAGCAGAGTGGAAGGTGTCACACACTACACACGGGTGGGAGGGCTGAGCTAGGCACACTCCAGAGAGGGTTCAGGACTAGGATCAGAAATCTGAAACATTTGAAACGTCCAGTCTCACCTTATTTAGAACCCAGAAATATTAAATATTCAACAAATAATAACTTTAGGCGTAACGCATCTTAAAAAAAGTTGACAATGGAAGATGAATACAAAGCTCTTACACTAGAATGATAAAGGCGTTGTGAACAGAACTCACAGCCGGTCACGTTAAATTGACAGTGTGATGTTTTGAAGACTATTTGCAGGAATGTTTATTGCAAACCATTTTTAATGCTAGAATCTTGCAACGGTATGAACATTTTTGTTTCAACATTCTCTTCGGAACTTGTTCCCCTAGTTTTGTACACACCTGGAAAAAATCAAAGTAAAAAAACCCAGAGAATATGAGTGAGGCGGGAACACACGACGCAGCATAAAACCAGTGTGTGTGAACTCACAGTGAACTCCCCTGTGACTGCATCAAAGCCCACATGGATAGTGTGTTCGAAGTCTGAAGGGGGTGAAATCTCAGGGCGCTCCTTGTCCTTGTCCTTCTTCCTACCGCCTGCAGTTGATCAACACAGAGCAGCACACTCAACACACTGGGGCAGCTGATCAACACAGTCAACACAATGGGGCAGCTGATCAACACAGAGCAGCACACTCAACACACTGGGGCAGCTGATCAACACAGAGCAGCACACTCAACACACTGGGGACAGGGTCACGTGTGCCCCTCCACTAGTTCTTCTTTGTTCTGATCTCTTGGAATGCAGCTACAATCCAGCCCAGCAGGACACTGTCAAAGCCTAACTTCTAGGAGCTTTTCTGCGCTTCATCCACAGCCTGCTAGGTTTCCCCATGACTCGCCATATCTTTTTAACATCAGTAGAACGGTTATTAATAATACTAGACAGCTTCGCTTTACTTATCATGACTAACCTTTTTATTTTCAAATGCAGGGCAAAGATGAACAGCTTTTAATGGTGGAGGCGGCAAAAAGTATCCTATTACATTCCTCAGACATGATCATTAATATAGAAAACACTTTTTCATTACATGAAATTGTAATGTGTGAAGGTACCCCTCCCCCTCCTTAGTCTTCTTAACACAAAGTCAGAAACCTGTGGCTCCTAGTCCACTCTTAAACGGCAAAAAAAGAACCCTGAGACACTGCAGAACAGCTCAAAGTTATTTCAGACTCCGAGGAGAGAGACACTTCAAAGTGAAGACCAGGGTGGGGCGTTTGTGCCAGTCTCCAGAACCCCGGGCCTACCTTTATCTGCAGAGAAGATGGAGATGATCTTGTTGCGAGGTTTCCTTTCCTCGGGCACTGAGGGCAGGGGTTTGGAGCTGTGGTTGGCAGACAGAGTGTCCTTGCCACCGGTACTGAAGATGGTGCTGCTCATTCTGACAGGGGGTGCGGGTGGTTTGTCCTCCAGCTCTCCGTTATCAGACATGACAGGGGGACACACAGGAGGGAGAGAGGGGCACAGAGACCGACCTGCAAAAGGCAGAGAGGTAGGAGGAGCATTAGAAATGGCACTTCAGAGATAATACATTCCAATTCCCTTCAATCTACAAATGCAGTGATGTATATAAAAAAGGCTAGCTGTCATCCTTACAGTTTCATGAAGCACTATACTTCATCACTGAAAGGACATGCTTTGCTTTAAGGCATCTAGGTCAGGCTGGCGTTATTAAATGCCTCGATGGAAAAGTAAACATTTTTATTTTGTTCAATACCCTTTGTTTATTTGAAAATTTCAAAAAAAGAACTGCAAGACTCTTTACCTTTGTTAAACCCCTAAAACTGGTAACATCTGCTGTTCTCATCCAGTAAACCAAACGCACAAGTGCTCAGTCACTGACACAATGACACTGTATGAATTCTTTTTCTTCTGATTTTAGAGAACGTGAGAATTCAAATTACAGCGAGATACCTCTGAAGGAATGAATCTCCTAACATACAAGACAAAGCCCCTCTACTGTTAATGTACTAAATGAAGAGGAGTGTGATCACAGGAAAATACAGCCCAGGGTTATTTCTTTTTGGCAAGCAGTCAGCATTCCATTGTCTTCAAAGGTCTGCACTAGAGTAGTCACACTGGAATTACCTCCACCCTGACAGGACTCGCAGCCAAAATAATCAAGTGCAAGCTTTCCACATACGCTCTGCTGCTGATTCACAAGACACATTCAAAATATTCACCAAACAAAGGGCACATAATCTCAAAAGGTAACGGTTTTCTAGCAGTGGAGATTCATGCAATTCTTTTCAAAGTTAAACCTTTAGAAGTAAAAAAAAAAGAAAAAATGTGATCTAAAGGATCAATCATTGTATCATTAGGTGTTTTTAAATGGTATTTTTCTGAACTCTTGGAAAATGAAGCAGAATAGAAGTTCTGAGGTGTGCACGTTTACCATCTCAATCTAATAATTAACTGCTCATTCCCATTTTATTTTATATAGTGCCTTTCATGGTACATTATCTCAAGATGATGTATACTACATTGTATCAATAGAAAAATAAATGGTTAAACACAAAATGTGTTAAGACCAGTTTTGGAAGTGCTGAAAGCCCTTGAAAGTGTATTTTGAAGCTGTATTTTGAATCTCACTCTGAAATCCACAGGGAGTGGGTGCTAAAGAGCTAAAACACTGTCATGCAGTGTTTTGGTTTAAATTAGATCAACTAAGCTCTGAACATGCAGCAAACTGTTCAGAATGTTTGAATACACATACAGCAGTAATATGAAGCCTGGAGAAGCTAAAATAATACAGTAGCTTTTCTGCATTAGACTGGGAAGGATGTGTATGAAGCTTCAAATGGAAGACTTGGGACAAAAATGAATGATTCTTCACCTTAATACTAGGATTGATTCCAGGACTATAAAAAGCAAAACTAAAGCTGACATTTGAGAAGCCGATAAGGAAGACTAATTACCATTACGTATGTCTTGATACAGTTTTAATACCCGTCTTGCAATCATTTTTAATACCATCTAACCAGTGTAACCAGGCAGACCAAAAGAAACCCGACATTAATCCCAGGTTAATTAACTCAAAATGATGCATCGTCAGAGCAGAAATGACGCCACACAAACGAGGAATCTGATTCAGCGGTAACAAATAGAAACCAAAAGGAACTCAGGACACCCAATTTGATCAACTTGTATTTTTTTTTCCCAATAAAGAATCAATTTGAGCAAATCGTTTCCTATCAGGAGGATAAAATTTAGAAGAAGTTCGATTTAGAAGACAAGATCACTCATCTATTCAGCAAGATGGCATAATCAACCATGTCACTTTTTGAATTTTGATGAATGAAGTGTACTATGAATTTTGTGAAGTATTTCAAATAATTGCTGTTAATTAGTGTTGAGCAAAAATCAACATTAAATAGCCGTCATTAAAATGGACACTGAATTTGTCAACAAGGCACTGCCCAGGTGCAACCCACTGAAGCTAAGCAAGTGTGAGCCTGGTCAGTACCTGGATGAGAGACCTCCTGGGAAAAACTAAGCTTGCTGCTGGAAGAGGTGTTAGTGGGGCCAGCAGGGGGCGCTCACCCTGAGGTCCATGTGGGTCCTAATGCCCCAGTATAGTGATGGGGACACTATACTGTAAACAGGCGCTGTCCTTCAGATGAGACGTAAAACCGAGGTCCTGGTCATTAAAAATCGCAGGGTGTTTCTCGAAAAGAGTAGGGGTGTAACCCCAGCGTCCTGGCCAAATTTCCCATTGGCCCTCACCAATCATGGCCTCCTAATAATCCCCATCTATGAATTGGCTACATTACTCTGCTCGCCTCCCCACTGATAGCTGGTGTGTGGTGAGCGTTCTGTCGCACTATGGCTGCCGTCGCATCATCCAGGTGGGGCTGCACATTGGTGGTGGTGGTGGGGAGTCCCCATTACCTGTAAAGCACTTTGAGTGGAGTGTCCAGAAAAGCGCTATATAAGTATAAGCAATTATTGTTAACAGTGCCTTTGTTTTCTTGTTTGGCTTGTCAGCAGGTCTGGAAGTGACTTGCTACCTACATGCTCTCATTGGTAATACAATGGGAGAGGACAGCCTAGAGCAGCGGAGTGCTCACATATACATTAGGCCAACCCTGGCTGTGCACTTTCCAGCCTTGGGCCACGTCAAAAATATGGTCTACTTTTCTGTCATCCCAGAGATGCCTTTTCATTTTGAGAGCAATCCTACCTGAGAAAAGGTGGCTTTTAGGAGGCCTAGGTCCAGCGTAAGACAGGAGTAAGAGGGGTCCAAGTTAAGTTACGAGCTTCAGAAATCTATTTTGTGGCTCCATACCACTTTAAAAAAACCCTTTTCAGATTACTTCCTGTGGTCACACTTTGCCAGCAGTGTTGCTACTACACTGCACATACAATCATTCGAGCAGAAGAGAAGGGAAGTGTGTACGACATACAAGCCCAGGCCTCACCAAATGAAGGAGTGGATAGTGCAACATGAAAACTGTAGCTCATTCTTGCAAACGGTCCTGAAAATGAGTCTTCTCTGACGCAAAAGACTAACTTGCAAATGTTCAAGGCACCTTTCACCACTCTGATGAACAAGAGCTCTGTGGTTCACATGAACTGTTTCCTTTCACCTGCACAAAAACCTTTAGTAATACATCCCCTCTCACAAAAAAGGGCTGTCTTGTTGGAGATGCTACCAGAACAGTTCAAGCAAACAGGAATGTGGCTGAACGGGAAAATGTGCAGCTTAAAGCTGAAATTTAACAGTTCCAGTGAAAGATTCATCACTCACAAGAGTGTTTGAAAAGTTAAACTTGTCAGCTAGCGTCTAGTATAAAGGCAATGCTTTAAAGAACACGTCTTGAAAAATTTAATGAAACTTACCGTATTGCAAACCAGAAGAGAAAAAAAATAAAGCAGACTAGACCCAAGAAGTACATTTCACTAGCAAATTCAGAAAAATATTGTAGTTTTTGTTTGACTTCAAAAGATCATTTCACAGAATTCTTTTCGCAAAAGTGGTCCAATCACTTTCCAAAAGTTTTTCGAAATATTTTTATTTATACAATTTTATATAGTTTCCCGAAGTTTGTCCTTATAAATGAACTTGGAACTTTTGATTGTCTCTGGGCTTTCCATGCAATCTCACTTCCTAAATCCCCCTGAACTTTAGGCAATTAGCACCTACAGTTCCAGGAAATGGCTAGGATTCTCCGATAAGAAATGTGTACACAAGCTATATACTTTGTGACACCACTTCAGGTTCTTTTCTTAGTCCCATTCTGCAAAACCCAGAGCTCGAGTAACAGTTAGTTCCCAATAGTCTAATGTCCAGTTACTACAGGCTAATAGTTCTCTGGAAATCAAGTGCAGGACCATGACCCATTCTTATAAATTATTTTCTCAGTCTTTCATCTTGAAGTGCCTCTTGTTATCCACTTGTGCCCAGTGGTATATAGTCAGTGTTTGTTCTGAAGATGTTCTTTGGGTTGATTGATCCTTTTGAGGATTTTGAATCCTTGAATCAATACATAATCCCTTCTTTGCAAGACTATAATGGTTGAGTTCTTTCAGCCGGTTAGTGCAGTACATTCCTTTGAGCCCAGGAATTTATCCGGTGGCACTTCTGTAGGTTGATTGTGGAGCAACAATATGTTTTGTAATATAGTGACAACAAATTTACACAATCGTCTAAAATGAGGCCTTCTACATTTTTATGTAACATCAAATTCGACATTTGAACAGCATATTCAGTTTGCACTTTATATTGCTTCCCTACAGTGTGTAGAGAAAATGAAAATAATGTATCAAACACCTAGGCAGGTTTAGGTTTCCTATTAATCACCTTTCAGGAGGTTTGATCAGAAAGGCTTGGAAGACCAGATGTGGAACACACAGCTGACATTTAGAAAGGGAGCAGTGTTCAACAATGTGGAACAGGGGGTTACCATGAAAATATAGGGCAGAATTTAGCAATGCCCAATACAGTGGGGGGGAGGAGGGTCACGTAACAGAAAATTTAAAAGGCACAAAATCTAAAACTAAGGCCTCAGCTAAACAGACTGTGTGGTGGGGATGTACATTCTGGGTGCCCTTATCTCTGCATTGGGATGTCCCATTGTAACCTACAACAGAGGGAAACACCACTATAGAGTGCTTTCAGTCCCTCTGCAATTATTCCCGATTGTTTCCATATTTACAGATGAAAAGAAACACCTTTCTTGAAACAATATGAGAATAAATACAACAAAATTGAGATTCAGATATTGGAGGATGCTGGTTTATCACTGTGCTCAGATGGATCACTAGGATAATTATCACTTTCAGATGCTCACTCATTAATAGGTCACCAGATGACTGCAAAACAGGATGTCTGTCAGTTTAAAGCATTACTAAGAACTGAAAGACAAGCTTTTTACAGTAACACAATATTCATGTAGACAGAAGCACTAGCACAGATTGAAGTGAAGGATTTCAGTAACCGTTTTTCCTCTAATACAAAACTATACTTTTCACATGTAAAATCAATTTTACCACAGATGCTCCCGAATTCATAAACTGCTTGAGGTGGTTAGATTTACCTAGCTCCATGAAAGAATTGCATTTAAAAGCATTCAAGAAAATTCTGTGACCGATAAAAAGTGGATGTTATAACCACACCGATACACTCATGCTCTACAATGAAAGCCTATAACTAAGGAATAATTACAAAACGAACTGTGAAGCAGATTGCAGTGCAGAGGGTGACAGGGAACAAAAGCGATTTTATATAGTTAGATTCACTCTTTACTGCAGAAGAACTTAACCACTTTGGTGAATATTTTCACAATACTAATTAACAGCCCTGTTTTCGAAGTCTGCCGTGGTGCTGGATTTGGTAGGTAATCACTGCACTGAGGTAGGCCTGCTTTGTGCCGAGTATGAAGCATGAGAATGAGACAGTGACATGCATCTCCTAATAAGGTTAAAGCTCACGGCTCAGTTTTCAACAGTTTGCAGGCCTCTGACCACAGCTCAGCCTCCTTCTCTTCCTCATTACCAACAAGACACTTCCCAAGCCAATCAGGACCCAGGGCTGTATACACCTCTCTCTTAACACCAAGTTGGCTCCACCTTCTCACACGCTCAGAACCCTTCCTTGAGCTGTGGCATGAATGGTAACCAAAGGAAGAGTAAAAAAAAAAACAACAACAAATCCTGCATCAGCTCTGCTCTAAATGATTCCTCCAAAGGACAAGACTGAACGCTGCTAGGCAGTTTTGCATTGAAGCAAAACCTCATGAAGAATAAAAAGAAAAACCTGTAAATATTAAGTACAAGTAACCTCAATATGTCTGAGTTCTGCATTTGCGATCTTGCCTGTTTTTGAAGAAAGTGTGTCTGTGTGTTGTGACATTAGCCCTTATGGTAAGTGAAATCTCTGCTCTTAAGGACAGTAAACTGAGCAGTACTATACAGTTACTTTATCAACAAGAACAGATGTTGCATGTAAAAAGAGGGTTTAAATCCATTTGAAATTTCTCACATTAAAGGCCAGAGTTCATCTCACTGCCTACTATTTTGAAAAGACCCAGCCAATGTTAACTAATAATCAAAGTCCAAGGTGTTGTCTTGATATACCCGAGACAATGAGAAAGTTCCTTTCTCCTGACATTCATGCACAAGATAAAATTCCCAACTCAGTACTCTTAGGTTTAGTCTCCTGTGAAATCCAAAGAACCGCACCCATTTCACTCCCCAGATAAGCGGGCGCAAGTAATGAAGCTGACAAGGGAGCCACAGCCTTAAGAAACAGTGCGGTGGACATAGACGGGGAAGCCATCAACACGAAAAGAGCAAGACTGAACATGAAGACACAGACCAGCTACTGTATGGCCTTAGGGATAATGCTAAACTCCTGCAGAAAAATATCTGCGCCACCTAATTACATACACGCTGGACACAGACAGAAATCAACAGCACACTACGATCCTAACCTACATAGAGAGAAAACCCCCTGCCAGGCCGGCTGAATGACATTTCACAATCAGCAAACAGACGTGGCGCATTTCAGACCTCAGCACACTTCCTTTCTTTCAGCACAAGTCAGCTCTTCTTTTCCAGCGAGCTTTCTACTGCACGGGCTGAACTCATCTCCCAAATGACGGCATCTCAATTAGTCTCTCACCAGGAAAGGGTTATATCACTCAAGAAAACCACTAAAATCATCAGAATCTAATCTCGCCTGTTATCAGACTTCTTTGACAATCTTTTGCAATCAGCTGGGGAAGTGTTGCTGCAATCTTGAAAAGCAGCATTTGGCTGTGGATTGCTCTCTGTGTGGCAAGTCCCAACAGACTTAGCGACTTTAAAGTTTCTCTGAAATGCAGATGGGTCACCAGCAAAATCATTTATTTCAAGGTTGTCTCTGCTGTGGGCTCTCCGTCATACAAATCATACTGACGACACTAAAAAGTGATTTTGAATTTTCACTCCAGGACTTTTTCCAGTCACACTACAATGGCGTGTAAGGAAGAGTAAGCCATATCATCGAAGAACAGGGGTCAGTTTTCATTGGTCACTATTCTTTATCTGCAGTTTTCAAGCCTTTGCTTTTTTGCAGTGATCTACAACATTCGGCTCTCCAACAGGAAAGCACAGTTAGGGAGCTTAACTTCATTAACCACCAGATGTCAATTGATTAAACTGTAACAGAAATGGCTCAAACTGTAACAGAAATTAAAATAAAATGGAACTGAAATAGATCATCACTTAACTGATCACTCAACCGCCAAAGCTCTGTAACTCTCCTCTGAGAAGTACGAACAAAAATCTCCAAATTATATACAAAATGTTTAACAACTATCACATAACAGAGCTACCGATTCAACTCCAGCACCAGTCACTGACTGTCAGGGTTTCTGCTGCTAACTGAAATGGCAGCATGTCAGAAATATTTCAGCCTTGTGAGTACTGGGGAAACACAAGATATAATGGTTCCCTGCAGCTGTCCCTTCAGCTGCTACAGCAACAGGAACACACTCTGCTTGGGTTTAAATCAATTGACTCAAACAATGTTTTTGCTTGAGATCATCTATTCAAGAAATCCTGCCAGGCCACGCCAAGAAATAATTCTCTGCTCACAGGCCTAATCCTGGGACCAACACAGAGCCTAGTGGATCTTCATTCATTTCTTTCTCAAATGAATGTCCAAAACAATGATTTCTCATTACTAGGGTCAGAGCTTTAAAACCCAGGTCTGGTGGATACTAGTTTGTGCTGGTTTCAAACTGAGTTCTTGATCATTTAATGAAATGTGCTCCAGACTTTTTTAGTTTCAAGATCCGCTTCTGTTAGTGTTGAAATTTAACACTAACCTAGAAAGATTTGAAAATAAATGTATAATATGTTAGATTTAATTTAACCATATTTGAAAAAACACATCTTATGACATGCAGAAAAGAAAACACTTTTCAGGGCTCACTCAAGCAGACGTAATGAAACCCAGCAGACAAGGGTTACAAGAACAGTGACGGAGAAAACCTGATTTATGAGGTTAATCTGTCTGTAAAAACTGTAATCCAGGGCTGGAACTCAGAACTTTAGTCAGCCCTAGGCTGTCTATAACAACATGAATAACTGTTTAATACACAGAGCAAGAGATGCGACTGTTTTGCAGTCAGGTTAATCAGCACAGATTCTACACAACAGTGAAAACACTACTATTCACATCGGTAATATTAGCTCTTATTACTAGAATCACATCACATCACAAGGTTTTACTTTACCTTTCAGAAGCCTCTCCTGTTTGCACTTACACCCCCACAATCCTGTCAGCTCCACTACGATCCACAATTACTCTGTCCCTCTGCCTGCTTCAGGAAGTGGCAGGCAGACCTCCTCTCCCAGCATCAGGCAAGCGTGCAAGTCTTGGCAGGCTCACAGGCAGAAAAACACAGGCGGATCTCATTCCACTGCAGGATCAAAAGTTGCAAGTATAGTCACGCCTGGCATTGAGCACCAGCACACAGTGCTGCCTTGCTCTTTAGATCCAAAACACTCTTCCCTCCGCAAGAGTGACACTTTGAGAAGTCCGACTCTTAAAAAGGGGTTTTGATGCCTCTTAAAAAGGGGTTTTGATGTGGAGGATACACAGCAATCGTAGCTCTTCCTTGTAATGACATAGTCCTGTTGCTAGACTGGCTTCAGATTGTTCTCCAATTCTCAGTTTTGCAGTGACTCATGGAAGTACTTTCAACTAAACTCACAACATTTCCTCTTTCAACACAATCATTTTAATGCAGAATAAGAAGTTCTGGTCTTCTATGATAACAACGAACTTCAAAAATAAAAGAATACCCGACAATCTGCAGGGAACGTCAAAAGATGTGCAGGTCTCCATCACTTTTAAGTGATACCTGTACACTACAACAAGTGTACAATGCTATTCACAGAAAAAACGTTTTTTTCTGTTGCAGGTGCACCAACATTTCACTGAAACGACATAAGTAAATGTGTTACGCTGATTCACGTTTGACAGAAGTGTTTAATGGGTGTTGGTGGCACTGAGGCACAGTGGCAAGTATTGGCACCCATGGAGTCTGTATGCTCTCCTCTCTTGAGGACGTCTGTGCCGTTCACCGATGTAGAGCCTGGACATTCCTGTCCAAGTTCACTCATCTCTAACCGTTAGATGCCATACTCTTCCCACAAATGTTCGTTAAGGTTAAAGTCCGACGAGTAGGACATCCAAGGCATAACTCACATTTTTATCTCATAAGAAGGCCGTTATTACATAAGCAGCACAAGGATGGTCATTGTCCTGTAGGAATGTAATCGTATCAGGATGATCCTTCAGAAATGGTAGCACATGAGACCTAATTAATGCGCAAGCTAAGTGGTCTAATTATTTGCTGAAGCAGATCAAAGTAACACCTTTCCCCAGTTATTAAGGAGCTGGAGATATGAAGAGACTTCAAAGACCCGTTGGACTTCAGCCTTCAAGGACTAGAGATGTACACTGCTGACATAGTGTTTTAAAACATGGTCTTTATTTTAGGTCTTTAATTGCATACAAGAATCTCACAAAGCTTGAATACCACAGAAAAGTAAGAGGCTTCCATGTGTATCCTACATGTGCATTGATAATCCTGATAAAGAAGCACTCCTTAAAATCACTCCAGAGCATTCTTTGGGGATTGAAATGGTAATAAAACAAAAGCTAACATAACACACCCAAAAAAAGATCAGACAAACTGATCTAGTGCAGCTTTAGGAACAGTCTGGAGAAGAAACACATACCACTGCTTATTCCCTTAATGCCTGCTTGGATACACCTTTGCGAACGAAAAGCAGCCAAGTAGAAACATGAAATAAAATGACACAGCCAGGGATGGGTGTGCATCTGTCAGACAAGAGAAACACAAACCTACACTGCAGGCACAGGAATTCTTCAGGTCTCGCAAAGGGGGGCAGCGAGATGGATCCACGATTTCTGGCACCATCCTGAGCTGCAGAAAAGCGGTGACCTTTATTGACCCATACAGCCTTCCACCAAATTAAATTATGAGCCTGCCTCCTAACCCTAGGATACACCTTCCACCTCAGTCACTCTCCAAGTCTAAAGCTGTCTCCTAAAGATACTTAAAGTTATGGGGACCCCTTCATGTCACTTTTACCTTATTTTACTTGTTCCAGCAGGTCTTGCAACTATAACAAGGTGGCAACGTTAGAAACCCCTGCGGCCAGGCCTAAATTGTGAGGGAACAGGACAGCAGAGAGCTCCCCTCGCTACAAGTTGTACAAAGAATTTGCTTCTCTGATTGTCCACCCCATCATAGGAGAAGGATCGGCTTCTGAAAGAGATGGGAGAGGACAAACGGGCCTGCACTACACCCTCGTACCCGTCCAAGTTTACAACTTTAGTATTGCTTGTACATTTAGGAAACAAAACCGAGAACACCACAGCAAAATAATCACCCTGCTTAAATAGGTCTTGAATTGTAAGACAATGAAGAGTACGAAGTCAATCTATTGAACAAATGGTTCAGCAGATAATGGTGAAAAACATTTTCACTACATTCAGCATTTGCATGATTGTGTTTGTTTATAAATTATACATACAATCAGCTTATTGCTTCCATAGCAAAGTAAGGTTTCAAAAGAGAGACATTCAGAAATGAAGTAGATCAAATATCTCTCCCTAGTCACTCCTATTTCTCTTTAGCTGAAATGTGTTGTCTTGCACTTGCTTTTGCTTCCAGCATATAACGCCTGCCATAGGAATGTAAAAGGCCAGGTCTTGTGATTCTGAAAACTTAAGACTAGCACGTCCACAGCTCAGGAGGACTACTTCATAGCTTATGGATCGCTGCAGTGTCAAAATAGGCCTGTATGCTTTAGTCTGTCCTAGCCTATAGAGTTAATTTCTGAAATCTCAAAACAATTTGCGTAGAGCCACGGTGTGTGAAGGGGGTTTGTACTACTTTCCAAGATATTTTGAAATTCAAAAATTGTGACAGGCTGGTTATACGGCTTAAAGCCACCCACAACAGAAGATCCTAGTGACCGATGTTACATTTTACCAACAGATTAACGTTTCGAGGACTCGTGCAGCCGAGAGATTAATTTACCCCCAAAGGTTCAACAGAAGAAAAAATTAAATACATCTCACAGGCAATACACCCTAGGCCTTCATCTCCAGTTGTTTATGCAGGTAACATCTTGGGACACCAAGGAATCATTTACCTTTCCCTTTTTCTGGAGCAGCATGGAAATTGCATTCTGAATCAAAATACATATCACAACCCTGAATTCAGTAATGATAATAACATTTAGTGCAGTTTAAACAGGACTGTTTGGTGCAGCAGTACCACTGTTTAGTGATGGTTTGACCAATGCATTTAAATTAAACTGATGCTAGTGGTTGTTGGGGCACCATGGGACCCTCTAATTTACTGTAAGTGGCACCATACTAACAAAAACTGACATTGTCTGTCCTGGGCTCTAAAGCCTTATTAAACCTCCCCCAACGAATGAAAGAGAAGTTCCATTAAAGCACAACAGGTGCTCTACTACAATTCAAACAGAGAGCAGAATGGCTGTAATAATGTCTGAACTGTGAACCCAGGGGCACTAGCTGGAGAGCACTACCGTGTTGTATAGCACCTAGCATCAGCTGCTGTCATCTGCCAAGTTTTGAAAGCCAGCTGCTGGCTGGCTATGGAGCCTGGCGATATGTTCTACAAGCCGATGAGGCCAGCTTTCATTTCCAGGAGGACCGTCTCCCCCCGTGTGCCTGCCACAAAGCCTGCACTAGAGTGACTGTTTACAGGAAAAGGGGACTTTGAGCCTTTGTATTTGCAGCAGTCTATAAAAGGAAATTCTGAACGGTGCTTCCTGGTGTGAGGTAACCTGCCCCCTTCCTTTCTGTCTGCGAGTCCCATTTCCCCTTGGTGCCTGGTGAAAACAGTGCGGTCTCTCTCTCGGCAGACACATGACACTACTACTCGACCCAGAGGCTCCCTGGGCAGTTCTCACTGATGGAGTGTGTGTACCAGCCTATCTGCTGTCCATCAGCTTTCTGCATTGCTTCACACCCGGGATACACCGCCACCAACCCCTCACGTAATTTCCTCCAATTCCTCTAAAAAACATCTACAAGGAAAAAAAAAAAATCACATTTTTTGCAATCCATGCCCAACGTTTTACCTCGGCTCTGTGTGGCGACAAACTCCAGGAACTCCCTTTTTTCAATAAAATAATGAAAAGAAAACAGACACTGCCATGATAAAAAAAAAGTACATTGCTTTTTGTTTTCACCAAGGTTACAATGGGCTGGCTGAACAGAAGAGGTTATTCGTTTAACACTACCTATCCAAAAGAAAGCAGGTTCCCTATAACATAGAAATGTACTATACTGTTATGCTACAGACATTCAAGTTCAAGTGAAAAAACTGAAAAACGAAAAGTAATGCAATATAGCCAGTGTGGTTTTAACTGGCAAGTTCTCTTTTCTTAGAGCTCTGGTTACTCCACTCACTGAGAAATTGGGCCCTTCTTCTGAACAAGGATAGTATTTTCAAGTGGGCTTAATTTCAAACCATATATACAAACATTACATCACACCGTGTGTGGGAATATTAACACAGGACAGGCAAGACTACATCATACCTATAACCTGCTTCAGCTGTAAAGAAAATGGCCAATAATCCTATAACTTTTAAAAGCAACCATGACTTTTCTTCTAGGAACTCTGCATACTCTGTGTAAAAAACATTTGGCCAGGTGTGCAGGACATCAAATATGGACATAAAACTTAAAACTGTTTATTCAAAATGTAACTAATGAAAGGTTTTGTGCTGTGCTAGTGGCTAAACACATGACTTTCATAATGAGGTATTCGAATGCAGTGCTGCAGTGTCAAGAAAGCACTATCTGCCAATCTTCTTAACTAAATCTCCAGCAAAACATCAGAAACACGCAAAACAAACCTTTTGTTAAACTAGTTCAGGTGGGGAGCTGCGTCAGCATGCGTAGGCTGCAAAGGAACAAGTAATAGGTTTATTCCAAGCTGAAAAGAGAAGAAAGAAAACAACGTTTCTGCAACATTTCGGCTGTATTTCTCACACCTGAAGAAGGCTTCACAGCCGAAACGTTGTGTTTTCTTTCTTCTCTTTTCAGCATGGAATAAACCTATGACTTGCTCCTTTTGTTAAACTGCACTGAACAGCTGATAAAACTCAGATTAAACAGTCTTTGATCAGTTTTGGGGTTTGCAAGCTGTCTTCTCACATGGGTCACCAAGAATGTTTTCTTTTCTTAGAAAAAAAAACACATTACCTCTCGTGGCTGAACATATACAATTTGGGCCATAAATACTTAACTCTCATTAGAGCTTGCACCTTGAACACCAGAGATGGATTAAAATGTATATGAAATAGTGGTCTTCTGAGCTCTCCTCCATTATTTACGATTTTCCTGTATTAAAAAGAGGGACTGGGGAATGACTTATTGTACCAGTCAATATTCTCGTGTATTTCCACCATCCCGTATTATAGTTCACAAAATTAAGTTGAAAATATGATTAATAAAGTAAAATCAAAGAACTGCAATTCGGTGTTAAGTGCAATGGAAAAACGGATAACATTCATTGTCACATTCAATATTACATTAACTGAAATCAGTCGTATCTTGAGTGCTGTTATAATAAAAATTTCCAATGGTGATACATAAACAAGAGTGGAAGGAAAAATGCCAAATATCTCCACTAAAAAGTGTTTTTAGATTATTTTAAATCCTGTTTGTGCAAATTCACATTGAGAGAGCATACACCTGTATTGTTCTTTTTAGACAAAATAAACTATAACCGATTTTTTCTGCTAAAATAAATGCCAGTGACATTTGTCGTCTGTTAAATAAATTCAAAGACTACTTGCAACAATAAAATACGTAATGAAATACGAGACTTTTCACCGATTTCAACTCTTCTGTAAAACTTTTTATATCACGTTTCCGACATAAAGAAGCTACCGGTGTCCTGCCAAATATCACATTCATGCAGTTTCTCGGCAAACATAGTATTTTCGAAACTTACACAATCCAATTTATAAAATATACGAACACCAAAGCAAGTTAAATAATTAACTTCAGGACTCACCAGGCGAAACTCTCAGCTCCAAACTTCCACAAAACTCTTTAGATGCTAGCTCCGCCTCCTACGAGAACCGATAATCAAGAGTTCAGATATCGTTTTTTTAAAATACCACTATTTGAGTGCACTCCCCTTCCCAAATTCTGCCAATACAATATCCAAGCAATTTCTTTCTTTTTCTTGCGTTCCTTTTATATTCTTTTATCTTCTTAGACCGGGACAAACCCGCAATGGCGGAGGGGAAGCGGAACTACCGACCCAACCCAGTGTCGGATGACATTAGAAATTACAATCTAATTGCAATCTGTGTTTTTTTCTTCAGGAGGAATTTTTAACGTTTTAACGTGTGTTGCCTGCTCACTGAAACAAACCCACACGTTTGTAAAAAAAAAACTAATGTTCAGAAAACAAAGACAGCGGGTCCCTGCAGCGCTTCGCACGAAGAGCACTATGGGAGATGTAGTTCTCTCTTCCTCTCGTAGCGTTTTCTGGAAATAGGGCGGTGAAGGAGTCGGGACTGCTTTTCCCAGGAATACACAGAAAGGAGTAGTGTAGGATGTATGAAAGGGAATTGTAGTTCTTTCAGAGTGGTACAACAAGTGCAGGGCATGGTTTTAGAATGAAGTAATTTCACAATTAAATCGAAGCAAACTTTATATACCAGCTCCAATATGTTAAAAGTGCCACCAAAAGCATTCCAAACTGCTCTACAAAAAACAACAGTAACGTAGAAACGAATTAATACTAGGCCTGGACCTGCACATGATCATTACTGATAGCACAACACTAGTCAAATAAACATGATTTTTTGTTCCAAGTCATAATTCCCCTATGACCATTAAATCCACTTAAGGTGAATATGATGTGGATTTTATACATTAATGTTACATTTTTAGTATAATGCATATTTTTACTTTTTGTTTTTGTAAGTTTGAATGTGAAACATAGTTGCAAGGGTGCAAAACAATTTTCCCAACAAATGTTACAGAGTATTAATGAAAGACAGGGAAAAAACTGCTTCAGCTTTGAGGCCTTCTTCAGCTGTGAGCAAACAGATAGTTTAATGTATAAAGAGCAACAAAGCTTGACACCATTTTCGAGTTTTTATTTACTTTTCTGACAAATACAAAACTCCCACACTTAAAGAGATATGTCCACCCAATGCAATGCTAACATGCGGTGTACACGCCCAAAAGACAAATTCACACCAGATGTAGTGGCTGATTATTCTTAGTAGTGGTAGTAGTTTTGCATATCTGTCATCATTTAAGTTTAAACAGAGAATCTACAAATATAAATATGAAGCTTTTAGAATAAATTATTATACATCAGATCTAATGTTTAAAATCCTTTGTCCAGGCAATCACAAACACTTTGGAAAGTCCCTTTGAGGACCGGGCGTCAGGTCCCCTGGCTGACAGGGGGACGAGACTGGAGGAATTCATTTCTCCACACGGCCCCTGCAAGGTAGCCACAGCTCAGCAGGGTCACGAGCAGGGTGGCAGCGGAAACCAATCCAACCAGTCGCATGTCCCCCACGGGGATCTCCAGGCGCAGCGGCCCAGGCTCCTGAAGAGAGTGAGAAGATTGGGCAGCGAAATTTATTTCAGTTTCCGCACAGACCTGATTTCTTAGTGAGACATCAACAGTTTTTTGTTTTTTTTAAGGAAATCGTTATTGGTAGAGTTCTTGGTAACTGAACCCAAGTCATTATGGCCTCCCCTGGTCAAAGTCTCCATATGAGCGGTTTGAAGCTCATCAAACAGATGCCAATGTTACACCCAAATTATCAAGACGGCAGGACAGTACCATGACCAAAGCACCCGAGACAGTAACTATTTTCTGAGACCTTCCTATTTTGCAGCCAGCAACATATCCCATGCTTAAAACTTAAAAATATCTTAGGAGCACACCCAGTAAGAGAGGATAAACATGCATAGTCATTTCTTAGCCCCAGCAGTAGGACCACAGTGACAGACTGGCGACAGTGTACCTGTGCAGAATGTATCTGCAGCCATCTGCACATGCTGTGATTAAGAGCTGTACAGGGGGCGTCCGTCAGTGTATAAGGGATGAAGTTCGGAGGCAGATCACCTGCAAAAAAGCACAAAGGGTCTGCTTTAAGAGGCACGTGTTTTTCTGTACTTTGAAAATACTACAAAACAGTAAACAGCACAAGGAGTAATGTGCTTTCAGGTACAGGATGTTGTACAATCTTTAAATTTAAAAACTTATTCCAAAATGCAAAGTAAGGTATTAATTCCCACTTATTACTTACTAGTAAGTTTTAAGAACAACCCAACAAAGCACAAAACAGAAATGCAATTATATAATGAGTGAAAGCATTGATTTGTATTTTATATTGTTGAGGAAAAGCACTTGTGTTGTATGTGTAGATGTGTTTTCATCATCAGATGACAAGGCAAACAGGAAATAAGACAATTACCCCAAAAGCATGTTTATTAGTGAGTACGGCTCCACAGCTGAGCCTTTTCTGTAGTCTTCAATTTTCTGTAATTTGATTGGAGTGACCGATTCATATTTTTCTGAAGGTGATAACGGATCATGCATTTATTTGAAATTACTCAAGAAGGCTTCTGTTCCTGCTTTGAAAGCTTTTAACATCAGAGACAGACATGTTATTAGTCTGCCCCTGGTGAAACATCATAAAGGCAAAAAAAACTGCTTTGCAAACTGACACACATAGGTCACTATATCAAGAAGAAAGTGCTGCCAGACACACAGACCCGAGGACTCACAGGAGTCTGCTCGGAGCAGCAGGTGGGGGTTCTCGATGTCAATCGGGGCAGTTCTCTTCCCGGAATCTGAAGGACGATGATAGCGCCCATGGATTGGCACAACTGCCTTCAAGCACACAGGAGATGCAGGGTCCCGTGTGGGATAAACTAGGGCAGGAAACGCAGAAGAAACATACGCCGGGGCTTCCACATCAATTTCTGTGTCCAGAAGCACCTGCACAAGGAGATGGAACCCTGTCAGTCCAAAAGAACTGTAAAATTTGCCACCTGATCTCTTTAAAAAAAATGTGGGGCTTCTAAAAGATCTCCGATATTTAATGTGACATAAATGTACTAAAATAGTTATGCATGGTCATGTTTTTTGTTGTTTTTAAAGAGAGTCTTAATCATTTGGCATTTTTAAATCGCTCAATTAACTAGCACTAACCCCCAAGGCATTTTTATGAAATCACCTGACATGAGCTCACCTACCTTATGCAAGAAACTACTGTCCTTAAAATGAAATGAATGCATGTGCCCAAAAGAACTGCTGGTGTAAAACTCAGACCGTGACAGGCACAGCAAAAAAAGTTACAAGCAGAGGTTAATTCCACTCTGAAAAGTAAAACAAAACAGGAAAAGATTTTGGCTGTGGAGGTTTCTTTAGACTTGGCTCTACCTCTCCCCCACCCTAAAAAGAGGCTTCACAGATTACGTTTTTTTTTTCTTTTGTTTCAAAAAGACTAAAAAATTCAAGCAATAGCTTCCTTGTAATGTTGAAATGGAGGGGAAAGAAGATGAAACTTCAGACTAGTACCAGGAGAAAGAAAATCCTCTATACTCCGTATTTGGTGCAGCAAGTTGTGGTTACCATGGTGTGATCCTACTCTCACTACTCCTGTAGTGCCTGTTACCTGTAAGCCAGTGTCGTGTTGTTCTGATGTTAGCTGGTAAGGGTCAATGTAGATTCCTTTGGGAAGCCTCTCCACCAGCAGGAAATGCAGGTTTTTGGGAGACCCCAGGCCACAGCATACACTGGTCACAAGCTCCCTAAATATAGAGCCACAGACTTCAATATTTCACACATATTGCTTACTGAAACTGAGCCATAATGCCCACGGCACATTAATGAAACAGCATGACTAAATCTCACTTCCCTGCTCACAATACAGGTGGCTCACAATACAGCACTGTGTTGTTGTGTTTATAGGCAACTGAAAGATGTATTTCCACAATAAGCAATCACCTGTGAAAACCATTTTTCCTGAGTTCCCTTGACACTGTGAGTGATTCCAGCCATTCCCTTGTGAAGCCACATCTTTCTTCTCCTGCAAAACAGACATCCAGTTACATACCCCAAAACCCCATGTTAAAAAGTTCAAATTAATTTCTGTTTACAATCTTTTATGCTAAGAAGCAGGTGATCAAAGTGTATGAGCTTATCTGTGTATCAAGGTGTATCACTTTGAATATAATATTTAAAACTGCTTCCCAGTAGGTAAATACAAATAAACTTAAATACTGTCAATGCATTCACTGCAAATGTGAAAACAAATGCTGTCAAATTCATGTCCTGTGAAATCAGTTCACTTGGCTGTTCAATCTACTGGATTTTTAATAATACCAGAAATGTAACTAAAATTGGGGAAAAAAAGCGAGAACATTCAATCGATTTATAACTACAATTTGAGTAACACGTAGACTATATTCTTGGGGCAGAATTAATCCAGATCAGACGGTATAATTAACTCAGACTCAGCGTCTCAGGAACAAAAGAATTCACTTCTCGATTTCAAATACAACGTTAGCGTCTTGAAACACGTCAATTGGAACTGCGATCTGTCGTGTTTTTAAAGAGCCTTCAATGAACTTCTGTTAAAAATCATACACATGCGGGTTCTCTTTACAAGGTACAAAAAACATTAGGATTCATTTGAATAATTGGTCGTTGCTAAAATGTTAAATGTTATGTATAGACTAAGTACCATGATCGTGTTTATTAGTAGCAGAATTTCCCGATATTTATACTGAATATTATATTTCATCGTCTCTCCATGACCTCGCTCTTTTTCTGACTACCGAGTCTGATTATCTTGTTGCCAAAAAAAAGTGAATTTACCTGACTGTAAATCTGCTTTAAGGAGCGCTGGAGCTAAAATAAATGCAATTAAATAAACTATTCTCATGGCGTATACATATTCACGAAAATAAACGATAAACGACAAGTAAGGGAAAACACAAAAAATGGTCTATTAAACACTGTCATCCCGGAAAAGAATGGCATCAAACTTGACAAACAAGCGCTGCGACCACGACACACACTAAAAAAAGCGATCTGCGCAAAATTTGCTGGATTCTTCTGCAAATCTGCACAAGTGCGACGGCTGCGTAAACCCAGACGGCACAAATGCCTTCGGATCACGCGTCCTCTGGCTGAAGATACTGCGCAGCCGCGCAGCCGCTCGACAGGCACTGCGCTGCTGCAGCTGCGGATTAGAAACAACCGAGGAGCAGTGGCGACAAAGACATGTATATGTAGCAGGATAAAAATCCCCATTGCACCTTTTTAGCGCCACCTAGGCAGGGGGTGTAAAACGCCTGAGAATGAAGATATCAATTCGTTACAATATATAAAAGCACGTATTACAGGTGGGCAGGTTTATTCCATGCTGAAAAGAGAAGAAAGGAAACACAACGTTTCGGCTGTGGAGCCTTCTTCTTCTTTCAGCATGGAATAATCCTATTATTTGTTCCTTAGTACTTATTATGTATGATTATATAATATCAATATAATATTATTAATAAATAACAACATATTTTATTATTAATGGTATATATTAATTCTAGTGGACACCTGAAGAAGGCTCCACGGCCGAAACGTTGTGTTCTCTTTCTTCTTTTTTTCAGCATGGAATAAACCTATTACTTGTTCCTATATTAATTCTATGCAACATTAATTATGTACATTATATAACATTCATGTATTATATTAATGTATTCATGGGTGCGCAACAGCAATGTTTTCCTTGTATGTAATACAAGCGTAAATTGTATTTACAAAGAGATGATCTCTTAAGTGTTTGTCAATGCACGAGTTTAATATAGACAGGTATAATATAGATTAGAATACACCTATTTTATTATATGTAATGCAAAATATGTTGTAAAAGAATGTCAGAGGGTGGTAGAACAATCACATAAGCTGGTGGAATATCCACAGATGTGTGTAACTGTGAAGTGGATTATAAAAACATTTGCGCAGTGCACCACTGCAAGCTACTGTACACACTGGAAAGAGCAGCAATTCAGCCGACACAACGCAGAAAACTCAGATTTCTTAGTCCCGTCCGAAATGAAGGGATTAGCTCCAAACGACATTTCTAGTAATTTCTTATTTGAAGTTTCTTGTACATTCCTGACCTCAAATCTATTTCCCTTATACTTTCAGACCAGTCGTCTGATAGCAGGTTCCCGCTGTGTAATTCTGAGGAAGTGTAACCTAGAATCTGATATTCCCATGACTGCTTACAAGTTCTTATCGCATAGCGTGACAGGTTCAATTAATGTATATTCGATTCTGACCATGCTGGGTCATTTCAGAAGCACTGGAGGCCGATACCGAAGTCCAAACAAAACGTGTTTATGAAGACTGCAGGTCAGCGGGGTGGCATAGTGGTCAGCCCTGCTAGCCCACAGTGCTAGGGCCCTGGTTTCCGTTCCTGGGGCGCTATGTGCATGGAGTTTGTATGTTCTGCCCCTGTTCGCATGGGTTTCCTCCGGGGGCTCTGTGGCACGACATGGGGAGCACTGGATAAGCGCTCCCTGTCAGCACCGACTGGGCCTCCACCCTTATTCAGGTGTTGCGAATGATCCAACCAGCCACTGGACCGGCTCTCCGAGTCCTTCAACTGAACGCCGGGGGTCTCTCGGCAGCAAAACAAACTCTCAGTGACTCTCCAGGTGGGAGAAAGGTGCCGTGGACACAGCCAGAATCCGTACAGACATTTACCCCTCAGCTGGCATCCGAACACAGCTAAAGAAATAGCACATTACTCTTGCGAAAGCTGACCCTGAAATGCTTTTGCCTTTTTTTTCTGAGGTCTCACTGCACGTCTGCGCCCTCTTCAGGTTTGGAGGGATTGAGCCTGGGCGATTTTACAGTAGCATTTCCTGCTTGTGTTGCCACGCGTCTTTTAGAAGAGTAAATTATTAACAAGGTGAGATTTATATTTCAAAAGTATCATCACACGTTAACTAGCAATAAACTGTTGATCATTTACAAACATTTGCATCGTAATTTTTGTTTCGCCTGTTCTTGTTTTCAATAATTCGACGCACGTTTTTAATTTTTCTAAAGGTGTTGATAAACAAGCACTACGGACTGTGGTGTCCACTGAACAATACAGCAATGTTTCTAAAATGCGGATACATTTTTGTCGGGGAAAAACCGTGAATTGTTCGCGGCTGGTTTTGTATAGGACCTTGGGACTTAATGTAGATTGCTGTAGTAATATCACTTGACTGTAGCAGCATCAATGTTTTTTGAACACCGTCTTTTTTGT
This sequence comes from Lepisosteus oculatus, assembly GCF_040954835.1. Taxonomy (NCBI): domain Eukaryota; kingdom Metazoa; phylum Chordata; class Actinopteri; order Semionotiformes; family Lepisosteidae; genus Lepisosteus; species Lepisosteus oculatus. The sequence continues at coordinate 10,582,612 of NC_090708.1, read as the reverse complement.
CTCAGTCTGACTTATACGTTATTTCATTGCTGAAGTGAAACGTAAAACGTTAAATAATAGTCTTTATATAACTGATTTCATTAGATAAAATCATGTGTCAATAAAAACCTCATCATACTGAGAAAATAACATAAATGCTAATTATTAAAAGTAATGAGTTGAACACTGGCAAATTTGTTTTTTTTATATGAATGATTTATATCATTTGTGTTTTGGGTATTTACCCTTCTGACTGATTAAATCGCCATTAAATTAAATGATGACATTAAATTACCCTTCCAAGCGATTGCTCTTCCTAAGTAACTCCAGTCAGCCAACAAGCAAACTTTGAACCACTGTTTGATTTGTAGAGTTTGTGGGTGGTTCTCCTCCCTGTTTTCCCAATCTGTAAAGTGAGTCAGCTCAGTTCAGTAGATTGTTTTTTGAAGGGGCTTCTACTCTGAATCTGACAGTTCTCGCAGGATAAAGGCTGCTGATACTGTAGTTGCTTTTAGGAAAACGTCACTTAAACCTGTATTGTACTGGGAAAACACTGAATGTGTTTTAAGTATAGAAGAGAAATTGTTAATAATTAGATGACAAGCATGTAAACCCGTAAGGACTAACACTAACCTTCTGTTTGAATTATTGGACAAGCCCAGATCTTTAGGGTGTCGAGCGCTATTTCACTGCCAATGGAGGAAGAGGGGGACCCGCCCAGCAAAGATCAGATCTCACTGCAAAGCGTGGAGCAGGAGGAGAGGTCAGGGGTAAAAAATATTCCTGCCGTCTCTCTCAGACGTGCTGTACTTTCACAGAGAAAAGAGAGAGGTTTTATGTGATATGTTAGAAAGAGAGATGTATGTGAAGAATGTAAGGGTGCAATAATATTTTTGCACTGTAAATGTTGTGTTTATGTTGTGTACCGGCTTCGGCAACACTGTTAATTCATCGGTCATGTCAACAAAGCTGGTTGGATTTGATTTTGAATTTGCTACAAGGACTGATCAAAGTCTGATTCCCTGTTTCTTGGGTGGAGCCCCATTCATGTCACCTCTTTATTCTGGACAGGATTTACATGGACTGCAATGCTACCACTCCCCTGGAGCCTGCAGTCATTGAGGCCATCACAGAGGCTCTCCAAGATGCATGGGGGAATCCCAGCAGCAATTACCCGCCTGGTGAGAGCAACCATCCAGTGCAGCTCGGAATTGCGAAAACGCTCTTGTGCTCTAGCCAAGCCCCGCCGAACCACACCAGGTTTCAGAAGAGCCCCAATGGGGCTGGCTCTGACACTGGGGGTGTGCTCTTCTCTGAAGGGCTGGGGAATGGGTTTTTCTACAACCTCAACACACAGGGAACCTCACTTCGACATCTCTTAGTTAAGCAGACAGTTTGTCTCATCCTCACGGGGACAGTCTGAGGTGGGGATGGAATTTTAAGACTGCCCTGCATTGGGAATTTAAAAATAATAAAACAAGATGTTTTGGAGTGTCAGTGATTGATACCTGTAAAATATGCTTTCTTGGGTGTATATGTAACCTGGATCACCCAGAGTTGTTCTGGAACTTCGTAAGTAATTAATAACCTTAGTTAAAGAGTAACTACTACTTTTGAAAGAGTACATGTAATAGGAATTCTACTACGTCTAACCCTAAGACAAATCCAAATGCCCCATAACTTGCATGACACTGTTAATAAGAGGGGAGGTTGCATCCTGTCTCATTGCTGATTTTTTTTTTTTTCTGGTACAGCAGCTTTTCTAGTGCAGTGCTGGTCATGGATCCTCATCCAAGGATTAATTAATTGAGTCTTGCCTGACTATTTAAATCAAGGAGGACAGAATGGGCTGACTGTATAATCAGCACTGCGGGGTGTCCAGCAGGGCTATGCAAATACTGCCAAAAAACTGGAGCCAGTGCAGGCAGTATATACGGTATTTTATCTGATTAGTTTGGCTCTTGAATGTCTTTTATGTTGCCTTTGGTTTTCCTAACTAACGTCGATGAGCTGAAATTAAGCCATTTCTTATGTCGGCATCTGTACAGAATTCTGTGGGCAACACCAAAAATGCAGACTTTGTTTCAATAAAACCTAAAACACTGCAGGCAACTCTGGATGCAAAAGGGTTATGTTCACTGCACCTCACCTGCTATTCAAATCTCTGCCACATCTACTGCAGCGCAACTCCAAGATATTCCACAATTCCCGAGCGGACTAATTCGTTTTGTTTTTCAGGTACCAAAGCCAAAAATATTATTAACCAAGCCAGAGAGAACATTGCTAAGATGGTTGGAGGTAGAGCCGATGACATCATTCTTATGTCCGGTGGAACAGAGGTGACATTTGCTCAGTTTCAGTTTTTGTAAGCATGATTGCTAGTGCCACTACCGAAGAGTGTTAAAAAGATGGAGATATTTTTTTAAAATGCATCAGCATGCTTCGTCTCCTAGTCAATAAAATGGAGTAAAAAGTGAAAACGTCTTCTTTTTAACCTTTGCTTTGCAGTGTGACATTGTCATGTCTGGGTTTGTAATTAGAAAAGGGTTTGTAAATTATGCATGAACCTGAAACACTCAAGGCTGTGTGAAAGTATCCAGCTGTGGTTAAGGATCAAGAGCAGCATGTCCTTCTAATAAATTATTTTTACGCTTTGTTCACAAGACTGACTAAAATTAACCCCAAATACTTGTTTTCCTAGTAACCTTCTGTAGCTACTAGAGAGGAGTCATCATTTTTTGTTTTTCAGTTGTACCAAGAGGACAAAATTTGTTAAGGGTTGGTTGCAGTGTTAGGAATTAAGCCCCCCTTTAAGATTATGCAAACTGATTGACTGTGGCCTGTTACTGAATGCCTTGCTATATTTAGACAAACATTTTCTTGTTTAAAAAAAATAGCGTTAGCACCATGTGACACACATAGATTTGACAGTTTTGATTTAAAAAAAGCTAGTAGTTCGAATTGCAAACATCAATAAATGTTATTTGTCTTTTATTAGTCTATTGTTCAGTGTGCTGTTTTGAGGAAATGATAAGACTGAATTTCACAAACACTAAGCATTTTTCACCTAGAAAGGAGTACCAGATGGTCTCAGTCTCAGAGTGGCATAGAGATGTAAATAGGCATGAAAGTAATATTGATTTACAATGACTGTGCAAATCATTTGTAAATTTCTATTGTGACAAAATGACAGACAAACTAAGGGATGAGGCAGAGCTGTTTAGGAGCCAAAACAATTTAGGAACCAATCCTCCTGCTGAAGCTTCAGTATTGTAACGCAACGGGGGCTCAGGCGGGCGCCCTTGCCGCATTAGGTCGGCCCCATCCCGACTGAGACTCGAACCCGGGACTCCCGCGTCTCTCTGCAGCGACCTAGCCCCGTGAGCTAAAGAGAGATCTCTCTACAGCCCAGTAGCTGTAGTCCTGCTATCACAGGGAAGGGCGGTGACGTCACCTGCTCTGGTACGCCGGCTCTTACACACAGTGCTTGTCGGCCGTAAGCGTTACAGTATTAAATACAATCTAAACCTGAAACACTCAGGCTAGTACAGTATTCAGCACAGGACGACCACTTGGAATGTAAAAACTGGAAGCCGCTTCAATACAGGATGATCGGAATCAAATGCTTGGAATACAAAAGATGGGAATATTGTCTGTGGGGAGACTTAGAGCTCTTATGAACCAGACTCCTGGTAGACTTTTAGATCTTTCGGAACGTAGAGAAGACAGTGTGTCAACAGGTGGTTAGACAGACAGGTAGATTAAGAACCTGACTGGCCTTTTGGTGATAGCTTGGGGAAAAGTCTGTTGTTGGTGGTCGTAAAATACAAGTTGGTTCAAGAAAAAATGGCAATTCACAGAGAAAAGTCTGGAAAAATGAAATGGAAATAATTTAAAACAACCTGTCAGTGCCTACTACCAGTACTTGAGGAGGGTAGAATGTCACACTACTTAATCTTTTCAATTAAAAGCAGCAGCTCTTGTTGAACCACGTTTGAGCTACAAGTAAAACTAAAATTAAATTCAAAACACTATAATTTGGTATTGATCCATGTTCTAATGTCATGTGCCCTGTTTAACGAACACAAGTGTAGTGACAGTGTTTTCAGTTTCAGTTTTTTTTTTCTCTCTTATTGCTTTTAGGCAAATAACTTTGTCTTCCACACGGCAATAAAGTATTTCTGGGACACATGGGGGAAATCTGGGCTGAATGGAGGAAAGACAGGGCATCTAAATGCAGAAGGAGTCTTGCCTCACATCATCTCTTCCAATGTGGAACATGACTCCATCAAACTGACAGCAGACAATCTACAGAAGGAGAAGAGAGCAGGTGAGACAAGTCTGGAGCAGAACACCCCAGTTTTGTTGTGAAAACAAGACATTGCTATATAAATTCAAGCCAGCAGATATATCACTATGCATCTCACAACTTGCAGCCCACTGACACTAAGCAGGTGTGAGCCTGACCAGTACCTGGACTGGAGACCTCCATGGAAAAACTAAGGTTGCTGCTGGAAGTGGTGTTAGTGGAATCAGCAGAGAGTGCTCACTCTGCGGTCTGTGTGGATCCTAATGCCCCAGAATAGTGATGCGGACTCTCCATGGTCATTAAAAATCTCAGGGAATTTCTCAAAAAGAGTAGGTGTGTAACCCTGGGGTCCTAGCCAAGTTTCCCCCTGGCCTTTACCAGTCATGGCCTCCTGATAATCCCCATCTACTCTGTTCTCCTCTCCACTGATTGATGATGTGTGGTGCACGAACAGTGCACACTTTACCTGCTGTCGCAAGTGGGAGCTGCACATTGGTGGTAGTGGAGAGGAGTCCCCATTACCTGTAAATTCCAGTTTGCAGTATTTTTCCTGTTCATGTCTAAAAGATAGACTAGACTCTTTAAAATAACTAGGTTACAGTTAAAAAGTCAGAGCTGTGTAAATTTTTTAAATTATGGAAATCTTTGTAAGGTCAGTGGCCTTCAGCAGTAATAAAAACAGTTAAACTACTAATCCCATAGAGTCTTATAATCTTTTTTTCCCTGGGGTGAGAGCTATCCTGTCGGACTGATTCGTTTGCTGTTGCAGAAGTCACATTTGTGCCGGTTTCCAAGGTGACAGGGCGAGTGGAAGTTGATGACGTGTTGGCTGCCATCAGGCCCACCACCTGTCTGATCTCCATTATGCTGGCCAACAACGAGACTGGAGTCCTGATGGTAGGGAGGGGAAGCTGCAGTTCCCAATGTGCAAACCCAGAAACAGCTCTTAGCGCATCAGGGAAACAAATAAGACTCCCAGTGCATAGCGGTTTGATCCACTTCAGGTTGTACAAGCTGCAGGATTTAATTTGAGACTAGTGACCCTTTGCCTAGACAGACATTACAACATAATATGAATATTCCTTTTCAGCACAGTTTGCAGACGGAAAGCCTGTTGCTGTTTATTGCCCAGTATTATGATCTAATACTGTAAGATGTCTAAGAAAAATATGAGTGAAGTTCAATGGTACCATTCCATGGCAAAAAGATGATAAGGAGGAGAGAGAGATGTGTTGAAAATATAGAGAGCACAAAAAGTCAGCATGGGAGAAAACATGGTTCAATAAATGCAGGTTAATGGCAGGAAAGTGTGAACAACTGTACCTCCCTTCTCTCAGCCTATCAGCAAGATCTGCAGGAGAGTTCGGGCACTGACAGAGTGCCGGTTGGAACCTAGAATCCTCCTGCACACTGACGCAGCACAGGCCATTGGCAAAGTCCAGGTGAACACTCAGGAACTTGGAGTTGATTACCTCACCATCGTTGGCCATAAGGTATGGAATAAAATGCTCATGGCTGGCTGCTCTTGAAAGCCTTCCTAACTGGTAACAATAGGAAAGTAGAGGGGTGCTGTCGGGCAGCATGTTGGCACAGTGGTTAGCACTGCTTCCTTGCAACGCTGGGGCCCTGGGTTCGAGTCCAGATCTGGGATATCTGGGTAGAATTTGTATTTTTCATCCAGGCGCCCCGGTTTCCTCCCACAGTGCAAAGATATGGTGGCAAGTTACTTGGCCTAGTGAGTGTGTTTATGTTCCCTGTGATGGATTGGAGTCCTGTCAAGGGGGTATCACATCTTTCAGGGATAGACTCCAGCTCCACCGGGAGCCTGAAATGGAAGAAAATTAGATGGATTAGAGTTAGAAAATGGATGGATGGATGGCATCTCTTTGCCACTGAGAAGTGTCTCATCTGGTAAATTTGGTGCTGCCTGGAGAAAGTGATGAAAATAAATGAAAGGTGAAGTGATCTCTGTGTGAGTCGCATATAATCTTATAGTAGGAACCTATCGCCAGAAATACAGGAGGAAAAATTCTCAACACTGGTTTTGAGCACCTAGCAGAGAAAGGGCACCAAGGACAGCAGTGCTTTTTAACAATTCCAAAGCTTCACTCATTAGTCTGAGTACACCGCTTATGCCTACAGTTTCCAAATCAATATTTTCGTTTTTATTGGAATTACTTTTTTTCCAGTTTTATGCACCACGGATTGGAGCACTATATGTGAGAGGTCCAGGAAGCACATCTCCTGTATTCCCTATGTTCTTTGGAGGAGGGCAGGAGAGGAACTTCAGACCAGGGTAGGTTTTTGGAATTTTGCCCTCAGAAAAACCTCAGGCTCGTTTGCAAACAACACTGCATCCTTTCCTTTCTTACATCAGTCATTTTGTTTTGCATAAGGGAAACTGTGGTTTACATGGAAATCCGTTTAACTCTGCTGCTGAAGACAATATTAGCAGGTTGTGCATACAATTGGAAGGTTTAGAGAATTTGTTTTTCTTTTTGGCAAAAGCAAAAATTAACCAGGGATACAATTAAAACCTAAATCCTGCCTATATCTATCAGGAGCTTTGGGATATTCATAGAGAGAAGCAAAAAGAATCAGCTTTATTTGGCAATGAAGTTATCAAGAATTCTCTTCAGTGCAAAGCATCTCAGAAATTTCATTCCTGCTGAAGATAATGGTAAGCACAACCAACTGATTCTTCCAAGATAAATGTGTAAACTGTACTGTGTTATTTTTGTGTTCTTTCAGGACAGAGAACACGCCAATGATTGCTGGGCTTGGAAAGGTAATGTGCCCTGCAGAAACATATCATCTTCTCCACTTTCCTTGTTTATTTTCGGACTTGAGAGGTTTTATTTGAGGACTAACGTTCTATTGAGATGTACATTACATTATATTAAAAACATACCCAAAGCACATTGGGCTCAAATGCGTGCCTAGTCTAATACACATAAAGGTTAGATATAAATTTTAAGAACAAGATAAAAATTAGAAACATACTTTAACAGAGCCGTTTGATTAGCAGCAGACGGGATGAGGTTTTTTTTATATTGCTAATACACATTTTTGTAGTCTATTGTGAACGAATTACCAGTATGCGTACGACACCTTTTATAGACCAGCCCCTGAGTTTGTGTGAGGTTTAGGCTGAGCCTTTGTTTCTCTTCCAGGCAGCAGAGCTGGTGAACCGAAACCTGGATCAGTACGAGGCCCACCTGCGTGCGACCAGAGATTACCTGGAGGAGCGCCTGGAGGTGACAGCCTGCAGCTGGAGAGTGTAGCCCACTGTCAGTGCAACACATGGAGGATGTGTCTTAGATATTTGATCTGGTGCCTCATTGCCATCTGCCTCAGTCAGGGAGATGGATATTCTGTCAGAGAGTGTATGGATCACAAAAGAAGCAGATTAGACCCTCATAGGACTCTAGAGTATGTTGATTTATTACAGTATCATGCAGCATTCGGCTTGCACCTTTTTAACTGGACAAATATCACAATCCAGCGTCAGCAGCAGCCATGTTGTGGAGGCTGGTTGCATTGGATCTTTGCAGAAAGGACTGGATGTGCTCTTTGGACCCTTTAGCTGCTAGTAACCAAGAAAGCAAGAAGAGCCGAATGCCCTCATCTCATAACCTTTATGTCCTTATGTTTTATGCTTGCTATAATTGATTTGTTTTTCTAATCATTTTTTCCTCACATTAATTCTCTATCATTTGGACTTCAGGCTGTCTTTGGGAAGGAGAAGGTCCACTTTAACAGCCATTTCAAAGGCACACAGATACTGCCAAACACCTGTAATGTCTCGTTTCTGGGTCCCAAACTGCAAGGTAAGTTGTGCGACAGGGCCTGTGCAACAATGTGAGCCGTTCTTTTTGTGTGTGCTTTTTTTTTATTTGGAGAAAAATGCTGCACTGGGCTAAAACTTAAGTCTTTAGTAGTAAATGAAAAAGGAATCTGTTTTCTGATGGATCAGGTTGAAATGAAATTCACCATGGATCCGTGTGTCTTGGGCAGGGCGGATGGTGTTGTCCCGTTGTCGCAGGCTGCTGGCCAGTGTTGGAGCGGCCTGTCACTCGGACAGAGGGGACAGGTAAGACACACCTGTCTCCCCGCCTGTCACGACTGGCAGCCCCCAGCCAGGCGTGACGTGTGTCAGAGGTTCTTGTGCTAGTTTTCCTAATCTTCGCCCTTCCGTTCCGGCCTACAGACCATCCCACATCCTGTTGAGCTGTGGTATTCCCCCCACCGTGGCCGCCAATGCCCTGCGGCTGAGCGTGGGCCGGGGCACCTCCAGGCAGGACGTCGACCGGGCTGTGGAGGACCTGAGGGAGGCTGTGCTCCAGCTGGAGGGGGGCTGCTAGCGAGCACCGTGGGAGAGGAGACAGGAGTGAGGCCTGGGCAGAGCAGGCGTCCTCACTTCATCTCACAGAGGCCTGGTTAACGGGATTGGGGTCTGGCAACTGGGACGCCAAACTTTACAACACTGGGACAATAAAAAAAATGGGACATTTAAGGAAAACATTTTTGCATTCTGTTTTGTTGTGGCAATATCATTTATTCTCTGTTTGTGAAGGGTCAGATTTTCTCACAGCACTTTTTCTTTATTTAGCTTGTGGAATTTATGTAAAATTTGAATTCAAAGTGTATTGTTTGCATTTTAATTTATTCTTACTATTATGATGAATTGTTGAGTGGTCCTTTGTTTTATCTGTTGGAACGGTTGAGCGCAGAGTGGGTGCCTTGAAGTAATGGTGTTCAAGCAAGAAGTGCTCTAGTGGTTGTGCTTGTTTATAGTCACCTGGCAAGAAGGAGGAGAGTTGAGGTGTCTGCTGGTACAGGTCCCCTGGCCGTCATTCAGCATGAATCACCATGCAGCTCAGCTGCATCTGCAGGCACCAGCTTTCTGCAATGAGCCTTTCAGCATGCTGTTTTATGTTAAATCAGTGTTGCTGCTTGAAAGCGCATTTTACAGTTTTGCTTACTAAACCTTGTTATGTAATTCATTTTTTAAAGAGTAAAGATGAGCATTAATTTGTTAACTTGCAGGGAAATGACAAGCTGTTACACATTTTTTTTAAAGAAATTTTATCACTGGGCTAAGTCAGGTGGCCTATAATCGCTTTCTATTGACAACTTCCTTTTCCACATGGAACAAGAAACCAGAATGGTCTTTCTTACCATTGGTGATAAACATCTGATTGTGTGAATACCCAGTATGACATCTGTGTAGCATTTAATTCCTACTGAAGGGAGAGTGTTTTGGAAAAGAAAATGTTTATAGCTTTTCATTTTTATACGAGTAAAACAATCATTGAAGAAGACTTAAAAATGTTTTGTTTTGACTTTCATTTTGAAAAAAAAAACAATTGTACATGAATTCTAATAACCCTAAAGGTAACTAAACCTAGGTAGCATCAACAACAGGTAGACTGCACATGTAATGTGAAACTTCCTTAGATCTATGTTTAAACCTGGTGCTCCATCAGATTCAATTAACACATATACATATTATTTTTACCATTTTCCCATTCCAAGAAAACACATACAGTATTTTGAATTGTCTTTGAATCTTAATTCTCAATTCTTTTACATCTTTACAAATCTAAACAGACATCATGTTATCCTGAAATAATGAATAATTTTTGAAAACATGCAAATTATGCAAAAGTATGAACCGGTTGAGAATGATCCTAAAGTTAATTAATGTTAAACCACGCCAACTATAACCACTCCAACTTTCTGGTGGGCCGAGGATATTGTTTTCAATTTGACATTTTAATTGGCAGGTGTCCTAAACTTATGTCTGGAGCTGGTCTCCTCTTGTTGCCTTGGAACGCCAGACTTTGTATGTTATAATACAATACAAGTAGCTCAGTGACCTGCGTTCCAGCTGTAGTGACTCATGTCAGTAAGAACTAAGTAGCGGAGCTTTGCAGTATACCCTGCTGTGATCCGAGACGCACCTTTATTTGGAACTATATTTAGAAACACAAATTCAGACAAAAGAAGGATAATAACCCCTATTTTACTGTTTTGGCCCCTACGTTTACCCACAAAGCTCTTAGACGGTACGTATCTCCAAGTCTAAGAGCTACCTTAGTATCTCCAAGTCCTATACGTGTCTGTGTTCCAGTCATGTGTATATCTTGTGATACGGGCCTGTGTGTAATTTTAAACTAGTGTGCTGTGTGTGACTGTGTTTTAATAAAGACAACAGAGGCTCTCTGGTCATAGCTGACTGCTTCGTGGTAAGGGAGGAGATACTAAACACTATGCTTTGTGCAACCAAGTGCCTTCATTACCTTTATTGCTCATCAGCCTTGACCTGGTCCTCCTCGTCACGTGGCTCCGGTATCCGACTGCTTCTCAGGTGTCCTTCCTCTGACGGAGCCACACACACCGGGAGATCAGAATCGACACCCATTGCCCACAGGCCACCCAGAGAGACTGGCAAAGATGGTGCTGCACCAGGCCATCCTGGCGTCCCGCGAAGGGAACCTCTCCACCCTGAAGGAGCTGTGCGCCGCCGGCCGCCTGACCCCCGACATCGCCGACCCCCTGGGAGCCTCCCCCGTGCACCATGCCGCCCGCTGCGGCCAGCTGGACTGCCTGCGGTTCCTGGTCAGAGAGGCGCATCTCCCCGGCAACACGAGAGCGGGCAACGGGGCCACCCCTGCCCATGATGCCGCGGCCACTGGGCACACTCAGGAGCTGCAGTGGCTGGTCAGCAATGGAGGCTGCAACTTGGAGGTGAGGCAGGCCTGGCCAAGGGGTGGACAGGTGGTCTTTTTCCTTGAATGTGTGAAATAAATCTGTTACTGTTTTATCAAAGAACGTTACTTTATACCTTCATTTTTGCAAGGATATCATTGAATCGTTATGCTCTTTCTCTTTACCCATTGTTACTGCTGCAGCTTTTTCTCAGTCAATTCTGGTATGAGGAGTAATAAGGAGATTTTCAGCTGCTGCACTTCGCGTTTGTTAAGAACTGCACACTATAGATTGCAGTACATTAAAAGGGCACGTAGCACACTGTTTCAAGTAGTTCATCTAATTTCTGAGGGGTGTTAATGTGTATTTAACACTATTGCATGCAATGCTTGTACTGGGGCATCATTTCAGGGTCCCGAACAGTTTCAGAAAAACTAGAATTTGTGACAGTAATGGAGACTTCATTAACTCAAGGCACGCTTCAGATATCATTTACATTCCACCTGGGCAATTAGGCTGTTTTTTTATCAGCTGCTTTTCTAATTAACTAATGAGTTAACACTTTATAAGGAAGAAAGGATCCTTTGGTCTGTATTTTTCCACAGGGAACATGATGCTCTAAAATGGATTACAATATGTTGAATACAAACAATACTTGGGGGTCAGATCTTGACATAATTAATCACTTTGAAATTGTGTTACCTGTGTCAGAAGTTCACAAGTCCTGCTTTAGTCTTTTTGGCTTGTTTTTTCCTTGGATGTATTAAAGATGATCGTGTATATTTTGGTAGAAAACTTATTATATGAAACTTGTCTCACTGGCTTCAATCCTGATGAGGCCAGTAGCCATAGAGCTGTGGTCTTCATCTTTTAAAATGATTGTCCATTGTTAAGACTCAGAAATTCTCAGGTATTTTTTTTATTTACAGTAACGTCCCTGACCCTCTGTGGTTCCATCAGTACCATTTTGTATTAGTGATCCTTTGACTGCCTGAGCTAGTTAGGATGCCTTAAAAAGATTAAACTCCATTGTTAAATTATTGCAATTTACCACCACAATGTATTTTTTTGAAGAGCTGTGAGAATACCATCTGAGTCAAAAGTAAATCTCATGAGCAGCATTTCCTTTCAGACAGCTGAAAAGGAGAATTCTCTAAGCGTACCTTTCTCTAGCTGAATAAAACTGCCGTAACAGCAGGCGTTTTGTGGTAAGAGGGATTGTGATTCCGGTTCTTGTATGATGTGAATGAGTGTGAAAGAGAGCAATGCTGCAATTGTGTTAGCTGCAGCTTAGCTGAGCTCTGTGCTGAGGAAGGGCACACAGGACAGGTGGGTTTCCTGTGATCGTTCAGGGCATCTTGTGTGTGCCTCAGGACTGGGACAGTGCAGGGGCCACCGCCCTACACCTGGCGGCACGGTTTGGCCAAGTGGAGCTGGTCCAGTGGCTGGTCTCGGCAGGAGGAAGGGCAGACGTGGAGACCAACTGTGGGGCACTGCCAGCCCACTATGCTGCTGCCAAGGGGGACCTGACCTGTCTGAAGCTGCTGCTCAGTCAGGCACCAGGGTAAGATCTCCGCATATCACTCACAAGCAACAGCAGGTGCTTTTCATACCAAACACCATAAAATATCACCCTGAGAGCGTGTTTCCTGAAAACAGGATATCATTTGCATTTTATTGAGGTACACCTGAAGAAGGCTCCACAGCCCAAAACATTGCGTCTCTTTTCTTTTCCTTTCTGCATGGAATTAACCTTTACCTGTTCCATTTTATGCTATTTAAGGGTAACGCAGTGGGTTCGATTGCAGAACAGGGGTGCTACCTGGGTATAGTTTGTTTGTTCTCCCCATGTTCAGATGGGTTTCCTCCAGGTGCTCCGGCTTCCTCCCAAAGTCCAAAGATATACTGGTAGGTTGTTTGGCTTATGGGGAAAAACGGGCCCTGGTGTGAGTCTTTGTGTATCTGAGTGTGCCTTTGCTTTCCAAGATGGGCTTCAAATAACCCAGGAGCTCAAATATGTTGTATATGGGGCCCTTGAAAGTTTGTGGGTAAATCAGCAAAACCTTACCCGCCTCCACTGTAGACTTAACTCTTAAGCGATCAGTCAGTGACTTTAAGAATTTAAAGGGTCAATTGAATAATTACATTTTATTCATTATGGGACTGTGAAAGATAACGCTTAATTGCTGTAGACAGACAACAGTCTAGGACTATCAACCCCAGTATATCCCATTTTGTGTCTGCCAGCAGCCCATTCCTGCTGCTATTGCAGTTAAATTGAGAGATTGAACAGATCATAATCTGTTTCTCACTAGTAGGTGAGCTGAGATACAGGTGAGATTACTACTGTCAGTTTTGTGTGGTGTTCTCTTAAAGTCTATAAGATTTATTGATTCTTAGTCCTTGGATACCAATACTAAACCTAAAAACATCAGTATCAGAATAAATAATGAATTTGTTTCAACCCTTTCTACTCATATTTAAAATGCATTCTTTCACACTAAACATCAAACATAGCATCAAAGAAAATGAACCCTACCACTTATGTTGCATGTTATGTATTATGTGCTTGTTAATTTTTTATTTCTACTTTTATTAGTTTTGAAGAGATGGCAGATTAGTGTTGTATTCCTGTGTATTTATTATTTATGGATAGCCCAGGCTTGACCTTTTTGTAGTTCCTGTCTTGTGTTTTAATTAAGATTCCTTCTTGCTTCTTTCTTTCACTTAAGTGGGGAATTGTCTTAAAACCTTAATTCAGGCTCAGCTCAAAGAACTATGTGGCATGTATGCAGAGGTCAAAAGGGAATTTCTCTGCAGAGCTCTGCTGTGTTTACAGTAAAACAAACTGGAGAAACATTCAGTGAAAGGAAAACCAGTTCGTAAGTGCTGCAATTTATTAAAAATCAGTAAGCTCTCTGAAAATCTGTGGTTTTTGAAGAGGGTAACATTGATTTCATTGGAGAGTAGTGAACCCATATGACTGTTTTTAGACTGTAAAACTGATGCAAGTGATATGTTTGAAGCTCAAACCTAAAACAAAGGATAATAGTGGTGCCACACTTGTATTTCTTAGATTGCCCCAATATACACTGATGATAACCAGCATACGATATTACGGAAGTATGAACATCTTGTCACTAGATCTTTAGTTTTGTATCCTCGTTTGGGCAGCACTTGAACGCACTGTTAAAGATCTCTTGTCTAAATGATTGTGCTTTCTAATGGTGCTTTTACATTGAACACCGTTTCAGTTCCACCCATCAATAAACACTTTTTCTGAACCCTGTCAACACCAGTGAGATGCATGCTGAAGTGCTGGATAGAAAAAAAGGAAGATGTTGAGTCATTTTTTTTCCGATCCTTTCCCAACCCCTTCTGTGACCCTCTCACAGAGGTCGAGAAAGGCCTCAGCTGAGTACCTGTTGACAATGGCTGTATTGTGGAGCATGTGGGAAGCACGCAGATCCATGGCGCCTTGGCATTCAGGGCAGAGAGTGGTGTGTGCTGGTCTATTATTAGCTCAGCTCTGACAGACAGCTTGTCACACAGATCAGGGCTCGATACTGAGGCTTAAATACCTGCAGATCGCTGGTAACGAACTGTGCCAATCGTATGAGTTTCATAGGGAAACTCAACCTGCTATAAACAGGTGCCATCCAGATGCTTTCTATCATCTTTGGATGGAAATGAGCTCTTTTTTGTATTTGTATTCCTTAGAAATGATGTTAGGATGACCTGGTTATCATTTGCTGTGAGCTAAACCTCAAATGTGTATGGATTGCACAAGTATAAAGGCTACAGAGTAAGGCATGATATCTCCTTAGACTGAATTAAGATATCTTTTTCAAGAGATACCAAGGCAGGGTTTGTAGGAATAAACATTCCTAGTGGAAGAAATAACAATAGGCAAGGTCAGTTTGTGTTTTGCAGTGACTACTGTGTAGACTCCCACAACTTTCCGATGTTTACATTGTGGACCGGGATTCAGCAGAAAGAAAACACTATTTAAAATGCAGTAGCCTTTATCCTAGATTAGGGAATTAGTTTTGAATGTGTGGTCCGGTTGGAGTCTGCCACCTACTGTTCAAACAACAAACCTGAGAGAAGCAAGCTATCAGATCTTCCTCATTCAAGTACTGTCTGGGCCCAGCTATACCAAGACATTGAACTCTGATGAGGGATCAGGCATCAGGGTATTTAAGTAGCTGTCAAATTGTTTACATCCAGTTATTTAGCAATGTTTATCTCATAGACATACCCTTAAATACCCTTCGGATGAGATGTAAAACCGAGGCCTGACTCTCTGTGGTCATTAAAAATCCCAGGGCGTTTCTTGAAAAGAGAAGGGGTGTAACCCTGGTGTCCTGGCCAAATTTCCCATTGGCCTGTACCAATCATGGCCTCCTAATAATCCCCATCTACGAATTAGCTTCATTACTCTCCTCTCCTCCCCACTGATAGCTGGTGTGTGGTGAGCGTTCTGGCGCACTATGGCTGTCGTCGCATCATCCAGGTGGATGCTGCACACTGGTTGTGGTGGAGGGGAGTCCCCATTACCTGTAAAGCACTTTGAGTGTAAGCAATTATTATTATTATTATTATTAAATCAAAACAGTCAACAGCTAAAACATAAGGATCTAGTGTCCTTTAAATACAGTGTATAATGTTTTTATCCATCACAAGAATAGAAATCACAAGATGGGATATCAGCCTTTGATTGTGACAGGCCCCACCCTAAGTTCTGTGCACATTAAGAACTCACAGTAACTAAGGAAGTGCAGTTAAAAAGTCTTATGATAATATCCACACAAATACATTCATTCTGCTATTAAATTTACCCAATAAACACTAATACCATGAGAGAACATTACATGCCAAACATTACTAATTGACCCCCATGTGAGAATTTTACTTCTAAACTCTTCAACAATTATTGAATTAATTATGTGCCATCCAATGAGACTATTCACAGGCAATAGAGCCCAGAGCCTTAAGTGGCAGGTTGATTGATAAAAACATCCGCTCAAAGACTGGCCTTCCACAGCAATATTGATAATTACATTTAGTTTCTCTCTCAATAGTGTATCAGTCTTTTTTAAAGTGTCTAACCAGTCTTAAGACCAAGGTTCCACTCTGGAGCTATTCCATAAAAACATATTACACTCTGTTAAAATGGGAAAACGTGAAACATGGAACATGAAACACCATCAAATCTTATCACTTTCTTTAGTTTCTTACAAACGGCCTAAGTTTCTCTTTTACCGAGAGTGGCAAGCCGGCAATACATACAAAAATGTTTGAAGATAATATATGAATGAAGACTGAATGTTATCAGTGAAACAGAGGAGGATAATACCAGAGTAGCAACATGTGGGAGCTAAACAGACATCATCTATTATAGATGGGACACTGGATTGTGGTATCTGACAGATGTCAAGGGATAAAAGCACAGCAAATTTGTTGCAGGCTTTTCAAAAGAATAATGCATTACACTGTGACTATTCACTTTCCCATCATTTTGAAGACCACTCCAATTGTGGTCACGAGCTGGCTGAATTCCAGCTTGGCAAACGTCCAGTTCTTCAGTCGTATCAGAATGAAGCTCCCCTCTGTGGAAGGGGGTTCAGTATACTGTACAAAAAGTACTGTACTTGTACTAGCAAAAGTATTCTGACCCTCGTATAGGTTTCACATGTTGTTGCTTAAAAGAGCATAGTCATGACACTTTTAAGTAGCAATAAATATTTGCTACAAAGATTAACCTGTTCCACACATTCAAGACAAAAAAAAATGCAAATAGATAATTGATTTGAAAGAAAGATGAAAACAAGTCTTTTGAAGTCTTCAGTTTGAGAATTCTGGCTTTGAAAAAAATATTAAGATTAAAAAAACATTTTGTAATTGTGTGTAGGGTCACTGTTGGAAAGGTCTGAATGCTTTTGCAAGGTACTGTAGTTTAAAATGGGGCCGTGGTGATGGAGTGAGTAGCACAGCTGCCTCTCAACTCCAGTTCTCTGGGTTGAAATCTTAATCTGTTTGTGCAAAGGTTGCATATTCTCCTTGTATTCACATGAGTTACACGTGACACACTGTCCAGGTTAACTGGCATCTTTAAATTGCTTCCCGTGTGTGTCCGTGTGCCCTGCAAGGCACTGGTGTCCTGTAGCAAGGGCATTGTCCTGCTTTGTTCCCTGTGCCTGCTGGGTTAAGCTCTGGTTCAACACAACCTTCTAAGGATAAATCTGTTACTGAAAATTGCTGCATTAATTAATATTGTTAGTTTGTTTAACAATTGTTTAAAAGCGAATTCTTCCAAAAACAAGTTCTAGAATGCAGAAAAATGGACTGCTGTGTGTTCATGACCTAATGCAGTCAATGTGAGGTCTGCATAGCTGTATATATGTCTTGTGAACTCGAATTTGTCTTCTCTCAGATATCTGCACATTCTGAGCCACACAGCTCCTCCTTTAGTTGTGAACTTACCTATACCTAAAGGCCTGCCCCAGCATTGCTTGAGGTCTCAAGGGTTTTGAGGTTGTTTAGAGGGTTACATCACTGGCTCAAGCCCAAGGACCAAGTGGGCTGTGTTACACATACACCACAGTGCAAGGATTAGTGGCACATGCTTGCATAGGATTTCAAAGGTGGGATTTATTTGGCTCTGGCTCTATTAATCAATCAGAGTGCTGCCTTGGAGACAAATGTTGACAGTGCTACAGGATTCTGGGTTTGAATCCAAGATCCGCCAGAGAAGGCTGGGATTTTTATTTAATGAAGATTCCACTGGAGTGTATTGGGTGTCAGGGTTCAGAGTTAGAGAGTGCAGGCAGAAGACTAGTTTACAGAATGGAAAAGAAACAAGAAGGTTTCGCTCCTTCAGTAATGGCATAAGATGAAACGAGGATCCAAAAACAGTTTTGTGGTGATAGCTAAGAAATATTATATATCCATATTGTCCATCTTTATTACCATTAGTTGCTGTGACCATCTTTACCACTGTGCCAAAGTATATGAACATTATGGACATGTAACTTTAGGAGGTATAGTAATAAAGTCTATTATGTCATTATTGAAGTTATTTTATTATTAGTTCATTATCGAAGAGAAGTAGTTCAGTGCAAATGTTATTCACAGGGCTGTTTAGAGCTCCTGTAACACCATGACCGATGAGTCAATTGTCCGATCTGCAGGTTGGACAACTGAGCCTGGCAACTTGGTCAGGCAGGTTGTCAGTCCCACCTGCCTGTAATTAAACAGCACTCAGCTGTTTTCCAGCTGGGTATTTATTCCTTCTGGACCGGGATTACAATGCTCAGTTTTAGCACTAGAGCCTGTGGCTCAGCTCGTTTCTCTTGCTGTTTTCTTACGTGTTTGGAATTCTTGTCTGGTTTAACTCCACACCTGTCCCCTTCACCATGCTTCCTTAGATTGCTTATAATCTAATTCCTGTCGTCGACCCAGATTGCTCGACTTTGTGAACCCTTTCCAGTGTTTGGACCTCTCACCTTCTCAGTCATCCCGCTTGGATTTCCCCTTTTGTGCTTCTGCCTGTATTCATCTCTGTGGCTTGCCTGCAGCTCTGCGATGTCTGCGCAGCTGCATGCTGCATGCTGCCTGCGCGTCTGCCTGCCCTGCCTGCTTGCCTGCCTGCGACTTGCTCCCACACCACTGCTGCCTGTCGCCGGCTTTCCTGGTTTGCACCTGTCTTCTCCTCCATAAGGTTCCTTCTTCGAATCTGGATCACTGCCCCCTGCAGGTTCAGTGGTCAATTACAGGATTATGGGTTTTTATATAAACTGTAACATGGGATGATATTTTTTACTTTTACCAGGGATCAGTTCCAGTCGGGACCTGTCCATCCTGTCAGATTCTTGAGCTGCTGAAACAAACAGTGGTGACCCAGTACAGTTTTAACCTGACCAGATGTCGTTAAGACAGAACAAGGCATTCACAGGTTTTTGTTAAATGTCTGTGCACTGCTGTAATCACTTACCCTTGCTGTATATTTGCAGTTTTGTTATGGCCTTCTGAAGCTATTTTGGTTGAGAGATCAATAGAAATGTTCAGTCCAAATGTGTAAAAAATGAAGGAAGAAAATCCAGGGTCATACAGCTACAAAATTAATGCACCGACTTCACATTGAACATGACTTTTTAAGAGATTCCACATCTTTTACAAGACATAGATACGCCTTCCATTATTTCAGAGAATATGCTTTATGTAAGCAGCTATAATATTAGATAGTATACATATTGAAAAGAAAGCCGGTGTATTGTTTCCCAAAATTTTACAGTGGAATTGTGGCTGAAGCCTGGAAAATGTAAAAAACAGGAAAGGCCAGTGTCATACAGACTTATTCTTCATGACAAAATCAAAGCACTGAGAAGGGTCATGCCCATGAGAGCCACTACTTCTCCAACAGGTAAGGAACAGCAGTGCTGCACAGGTTTATACAGGTTTATAAGGATTGCAGAATGCCTTTGCATCTACCAGAAGATTAGAAGATTAGGACCTACTGTGAAAACACTCAGCTAATCTAGTGAGGCCTTTGCAGGCTGGTGGAGCAAAACAAGTCCCTGCTATTTATATAACATCCATGTTTACCCTGTCATTATTTGATGTGCACTTTTAAGCTTTATCGGGCATTTAGGAAGCTGCTGGTTAATTCCTGTTTACATGCCATGACAAACAGTAGTGCAGTATTTCTCCGACAGGCAAGGTCAGTATTTCTCTTAGTAATATACTCTATAGTTCCACCTAGTGGCAATGTTTATGATGCACAACCCTGTGACTCGCAGCCATTGTTAAACTAGATAATGTGTACCAAGTCAAGTAAAAAAAATGAAGCAGAGGCATCTAAGAAATCAAAGTGACCCCAGATGAGAGGAGGCTTTCTCGACTGAAAATGAACAGAGCCTGATAATGTAAACGTGGAATAAAAAGAACCAATTGCCTAGTTATTTTTGTTCCTTTATTTTGCCAGAAAAGCCAATAGACAACAAAATCTCATTTACAATGACAACATGAAGAGACATTTGTACAGCAGGGCATTACTGTAGCAGTTTAAGTACCTTTATTTTTACTTATGATCTCTGACCCTCTACCCACTCGTCTGGTGCCCAGAGCTGACCCACAACTCCACACTGCTGCCTATGTCCCATGATATTATAGACCTATAAGAAGCCACGTTTACTTGTATGTGTATATATGTCCTTGTGAGTTCTGCTAGTTGAAATCATTGATTATTTTTTTAATTATACTTTCAGTACATTGTACATTTCTGCTCCGACACAGCAAAAAACATGATCTGCAATGGTATTTAACTTTTACCAGAAGAAAATGCCAGCATAAAAAGGTTTGATCAGTTTCCCAAGTATACAGTACATGTGCAGCGATCGCAAATATTTTTGGTATAGTTTGTTAGCAGAAGAATTGCACCTCCAGTTCCGGAAGAATGTTCTGTCTCGCTGGATTCCCCTGGATAGCAGGATTGCTGGGTGGATGGAGGCTCCAGCTGAGAAATAAGGTGATGAGAACTACTTGAGTACTGGAGTACCTCTGGGTGGACACGGAAGGTCAGGGTGAAGAATCTGAGGAGTCCGACTGAACACTTAAGCTGCTGCACATTTCACGAAGCTCCGATCTGCCTGACCATCTCTCTCCCTCTCTCCCTCTCTCCCTCTCTCCCTCTCTCCCTCTCACTCTCTCTCTCGGCCTTTCTGAAGATGCGTCAATCACCAGACGAGGAATGGCGCCACCCTTCTCTACTTGGCCTGCCAAGAGGGGCACCTGCACGTAGTGGAGTTCCTGGTGAAGGACTGTGGTGCCAGTGTCCACCTGAGGGCTCACGACGGCATGACGGTTCTGCACGCCGCGGCACACATGGGGCACCACGCCCTGGTCGTTTGGCTGGTGAGTACAGCCCGCAGCTCGCCTCCCATCATGCACGAGTGTAGGACATCAGTGAAATGGAAAGGAAAAGACTTTTATTTGAACCACAGCAGAAAGGTATTTTTTTTTTACTAAGGGGCAAGAGTCAGGAGGATCCGGTTTCTACGTTTTTATACAGATTTCCAATTTTTCATATACTGATAGAAAACCTTAAGCAGTGGGCAAGGGTAACAAAGAAATTTGGAAGGATGAAGTGAGTCCCATTTTCCCTGATATTGAACTGGCATTAGTAATGGAATTGGTTCATTATTATGTGTAGGTGTGAAATGGCACCTTTAAAATGAATGGTTTTAGTTTTGCAAAAACAATGGTGCTTTTAACATTTAGTATTTTCAGAAAACAGTATTGTATAGTAACAGAGTATTACTACACAGCTGTGCAAAAGTCTAATATATTTTGCTTTGTTCTACTCTTTTCACTCAGTTTTAGTGCTATTGTAATATTTCTACCAAAGCACAAATCAATTTGATGAATTTTATTCAGAAAGTTTAGTCTTCGAGCTAAAGTTATGCTGATAAATCTGCATTTTACATAACAAAAAGCAGTCCTTTAGCTTTGGATATGTAGACACTAATAAATTATGTAATGTATGTATGGTGGGACACTTGATAAGGAGTCAATTAAATTTCACTGGCAATTGTAATAGATTACCTGAAACAACACTTCATATTAATCCCACATATATAGTTAACCTGAGGTTTTTTCAGACCAGTGCTCAATGAACTAAAGAGTGCTGAATGGCCAGCATGATTTCTTTTCACCCAGACTAAGCTAGGTGAGACTAAGTGTTAATACCAAATATTTTAAAATAACAGAAACCCCCATGGAGACTTTGTGTAAATTGCTCTCATTCACAGCATTGTGTATACAGTATGTGTTCATGCCTTTCCTTCTGTGCCTGTACTTGAATATTATTACGCACCACTGTTATGGTTTTTCAGCATGGTGAAATTTTTCCTATGCTTTTTAATGTTTTCTTTACTCATTATTTAATTAATCATATTTAAGAAAAAAAAGCAACTACTAAGCCATTTTTTGGTTTGATCTTCTCCTTGATTATTGGTGTCAGGACCCTGGATGTTTTAGACTGGTGTTGTTTGTCCACTACAGGCTTCCTTCACAGACATGAGCCTCTCTGCTCAGGACAACGAGGGGGCCACTGCACTGCACTTTGCAGCCAGTGGGGGGCACCACCGCATCCTGGAACGGCTGTTGCGCATGGGAGCAGAAGTCATTAAGGACTACTGGGGTGGGACCCCTCTACATGATGCAGCTGAGAATGGGGAGCTGGAGGTGAGGGCTACCTTTCATTTGGGCAGGTTTGCAAACTCTGTTTAATATAGTAGAGATGTACAGCTGTCACAACACATGACAAATATGCATACTTAGCACACTGGCTTGTGGCAGCCATGTCTTTTAATGTAACATCTTGTTTTAAGCAGTCTAGAGGAAACCTGTCCTAACCAGTATATCAAATTTAATCCCATGCAACCTAGCACATCCACAGAAAACATTTTGTTATAATCTGACATTTAACAAAACACTTTGTTGTAATCTGAAGCATGTTACAAACATCTCAATATATCTTTCTCCACCTGCCTAATGTTGTTAGACCTGCTCTACCTTTCTGTTGTCAAAAAACTGATAATTGACTTTATTTCATGAAGATAAGACCACTGCAATACCTTAAACACCTGGCTTCCTTCCAAAGTTTTAAATATATCTCAACTTGTCCAGAATTCAGTAGTTTGAGTGATAACTATAAGTACTATTCAGTACATCACTCCAGTTCTCTGTAGATGACACTGACTCACAGTAAAATATAGAGCATCCTTTAAATTCACCTGCTCCGAATGGCCCAGCTCATAATTATTTTGACCACGTGCTGGTGTAACATTCAATCTGACACAACTGGACAACCTGTACAGTAAATGTAGGGTTCCAGCAGCTTTGTTGTTTGGTTTCTTGTTAAAGATCCTGTGACTAAACCACCTGGCCAGGTGGTCCAGGTGTGGTCACAGAAGTCATAAACACATAGGCCAGACAAGTAACAGTGCAAATAGTGTCTGTTTGCTAAAAGTGCTCTGATGTAAGAAAATGAAAAAATACATTAAACAAAAATAATAAATCATAATTATTAATAATAATAAACTGTGCTTTCTCCAGACTCTAATGAGTAGTTTCCAAACAACAGGTCTGCAATCAATCCTGCTCTATAATGACAGAGCCAAGGATACTCCACAAAGACAGACAAAATTATCCAACTACACCAAGAGTCCTACATTAATCACCCTAAGATCCACTTCATCAGCCCTCTTGATGGACAGATAAATCTCCCTTTAAACCAGGGGTGAGTCAGGGTTTGTAACTCGGACCCAGAATGGCACGGCAAATAATTCGTAGTGCTTATAATAAATTCACAAAACGTATTTACGAATGTAAAGATATAGGCATTAACATTATTATTTCTTTGATGTGAAATGACAAAGATAACAGGTCAGTAGATACTGAAAATGAAAGCCTTACGAGAGACCAGTCATGCAGCTAGAGTGCACGACATTGCTCTGTCACAGACCTGTTGAAAGTGGAGGGATTCATTCTTCCCCCAGTGCTGTCGAATCCTGCTGATGAACCAGGTGAGTCCTGCAACGCAGGACAGAGACGGGTACACTGCGGCCGACCTGGCAGAGTACAACGGGCACTATAACTGTGCCAACTACCTGAGGGTCGTGGAGGAATGTGTGAGTGAAGTGATTTGTTTTCTTTTTTCACCTCCAAGTCTGAATTGCTGAAAGGGGGCTTTCCATGCACATGTAGCTTCCCACCTTAAAACTAAGTATGAGGAAAATGAATCAATTTGTTTTCTCTTTGTCCAGAGATGATGTCTTTTTTCATTATAAAAGAGCTACGATTGCCGCCTTTCAAGATTTGGTATCTGAGCACAGCAGCCCAGTTCAAATGGGATTTTAGACATGTCCAATTCTTACCCCTCACTAACATCTGTCTCATTGGGTTGCATGAATTTAAAAAAATGGATGGCAGTATAGTTCATGATAGTTCTAAAAATTTACACATGCTTCAGTAGCAGGAGTGTAATGTCCACGCAGGAAGCAATAGGTGTTAACAGAGTGTTAAGTACTTTGTGCTTCACAGTCAGTATGTTTGTGGTTGCACTCTTCCTCTGGAACCTCAGATACTTAGCTATTTTAAGCTATATTCTGGGTGTTCCAGAAACAAAATTTTCTGTTGACATTGGAATTTTGTGTTAGAGTACAGAATTCCAAAAAAACAGAAACTGGAATCACAAGCTCGTGATTTATTTGTGTGGCTTCTAAAAAAGATTCTGGAGCCTCCGGGGATTTTGGCTAAGCTCTTTGTTTTCAGTTCTCAAGAAAAATGGAATGGTAAGATATATATTTTTTTTTTATTCTGCGTGAATATTTCAGTACTAATGCCATATTAGTGCTCTGCATACTGTTCTCTTTCTCCATTCTCTCTGAAGAAGATCCTGATCAATCTTAATGTGGGTCACAAAAAAGGAATGCTGTGCAGCTTGATGCATCTTTAGTTTCAGTTGGTTAACCAAAGATTGCTCATATGGTCCACACCATGTCAGGCAAAAGGGTGTACAAACCAATGTTATGCCATGAACCAAGAACCTAAAGAACCTGAGAGAGTATAGTATATTTTCTTTCAGCGCTTAGTTACAAATGTCTTTTCTTGACAGATGTATCACACACATCCTGGAGTCTAGAGCTCTAAACAGATGGTTCAGACACCATGAATATGTGGGGGGCCTAATTTTGTTTAAGGATGCATAGGCCTGCCTCAGTAAGGTGCTTTAATATATCACTTGATATCAAGTTCATTTGAGAGCTGCCAATTATTCATCAGCCTGGTTCATACATATGCAAGAAAGATGATCACGACATTCCTGTGTGTCTCCCCCTCCAAAACATGCCTGTCAGGCTATCCTCTAGTACTCCTCTTATACTGTACATGCCCACAGGACCAACTCCAGAGCAAAAGCTATGGCTCGATGAACCAAGGATGCCTTCAATAACTATAAAACCAGCCAGCCCTTCACCAATTATCCACCACTACAGTACTTGGGGTGTCCTGGTCACATCTGACTGATTCCACTGCACATTGTTGCCAAAACAGGGCTTCAGACTGTCAACATTACTGGTTGAGGCTTTCCTGTGATTTTTATTTTTTTTATTTTTGGTGGAACGGTTAATTTACATCACAAGTAACTACTTGTAAAGCCAAATAACCGCATGCAGGTCAAATGCTAGACGTGTCTATTTTCCAAAAGGATGTCTTCAGCATCTTATGAAAACTGGCACATGTGACATGTGAGAAGAGGGCTCACAGGATAGTAAGCTATGCTCTTCGAGAAGTTAGGTGAAAAAAAATGAAAAACAAATCCCTTGCAGTACATAGCCCGAAGCATTCACATGTGAGATGTTTTTTTTCCTATTGTTTCATTAAGATTCCCTATTAACTAGAATCACTCAGCACATGTTTTGTGCTGTATCTACATTCGTGCCACCGCTTGCAGTAACAAAAGATCTATAAATAAGTAACAACATCGCCGTTGTTAATATCTTAATGCACCGAGGCTGATGGAAATGAAGCTAGCCTGGGCCAGTGAACTGCATTAGAAAGGTTCCCTGAACAAAGGGCCTAATTGCTGGTTTTGGAGGGTGGTGGAGTCAGGTGCAATAGCTTACCTCCCCAGTGCTGGATAAGAGACTATCAGTTACTCTTCTCTGGCAGCATTCATAGGGATGGAAGGGATGGAGCTGGTTATGAGATCCTCAGGCTTTAGTTTCAGAGGCTGCCAGGCACCATTTTCTCTATGTCTTCGTCATGCGCCACTTTGAAAGTGTCCAACGCTAACAGGGGAGGGAGAGAAATGTATTTCTTAAATAAAACTTTAAACTTGTTCAGTTACTGTTAGCATGTAGTTTCCAGATCATCAAGTTCTTTAATTAATGAATCATTATAAGCTGTGCTCGCTGTTCACTAGACTTACTAGTCCTTGCATTGTGAAGGGCTTTTTAATGTTTTAAAAAGTAGGGCTTTTCCTGCATTGTGTTCTCTAAAACGGAACATGAAGTTTCCCTCGGGTAACTTACTGATTAACATTGGGCTGCATACTTCTGCTATTGAAAGCCTTCCAGCCAAAGTGACAAGTATCCTGCTCAAACTGACGTAATTACAATGTTTCAAGTGGTGTTTTTTTAGTGATACCTTCTCGTGAAAACATGCATTAACTCCACTTACCTGTACTGTTGCTTATTTTGACTCATGTTGTTTGTCTAACTATTCTCCCATGCAAGCTCTGCTTCTCCCCATCCCAAAAAAATCCTCACTGAGCCCTTAAATGGATTACTTGGGATCCATGCCAAGGAACTGCATTGTAAACACCTCACCCATGGCAGTTTCCCAAATGGGACACTCTGATTCAGAGCAACCTATTGTGTGAACAATAGTCTTGACAGCCCTGAGCTTTTCTGGAAAAGCAGAACAGCTGCAAATATTCAAAAGTCAAATTTGAAGAAAAATGGTATGAGCGATGTTTTATTTCTGTCACATCAGCATAGATGTGACTTACTGATGTTAGCACTGAAGAAGATTTAAGAAGAAATGTCTCATACTGGCTAGTTCCTTATACAGTTCAAGTCTTTATTCCAGAGTCTTCATTTTTCTATCGCAATATATAAAAACGCTGTATGCAAAACAGCAAATCTGGAACTTTAGTGGCATACCACTTATAAACAACCACTAGGGGGAGTGGGAGGCCAGCTCTAAAGTACAGTTTGAAACGTCCTTACCCTTTTCTGTCACAGTTCTTCCGCACGTAATAGTGGCTTGGCATTCTTCACTTAGAGGGAGTTCAAAACCCACACGAGCTGTAAAGTCAACTGCTTTAAAAGACATTTTAAAATCAACAGATCATAAATTACATGCTTTGGACTAAAAGTAAAATTAAAATGTCTCAGAAACCCCACTTACCACACAGGTAAGTGAAGCCAATGCACACCAAGATATAACTAGAATAAATGAAATTCTGGGCTGTGGATCAGACTAGCTTATAAAATAAGAGTCTTAGGATCTGGCTAATATTAACAGAGAAGATAAAAGAATTCTGTTCTCGGGGAACAAGACAAAGAGCTAAAGTAAACTTGTGGCTAGCGAATCATCCACTCATCCATTTTCTAACTGTTTTATCCAGTACAGGGTCACAGGGGAACCAGAGCAGCAAGCCCAGCAACCAAGGAATGGCTGCAAGGCAGGATACAACCTGGAGGGTCTTCCGCAGGTCACACACAGACAGAGAGGCACACACACTCACACCAGGACCGGTGTTCCCAGAAGCCAGTGAACCTACCAGTATATCTTTGAATTGTGGAAGGAAACTGGAACACCCAGAGGAAACCCACGCAAGCACAAGGAGAACATACAGTTCAAACTCTAAGCAGATAACACCACAGGTCTGGAACGGAGGGCCAGGCCCCAGCACCGCCAGGCGGCCACGATAAAACACTAGTCCAGCGTGCCAGCCGATATTGAATCATCTTAGCTGAAATTATAAAGCGTGGCTAGAGAGAAGATTAGAACACTATTAAATGAAGCCAACAGCAGCAGCTTTTGGTTAAATTATTTTTCAATGAGTGTCACTCTAAGAGACCCATGCAGGTTGATGGCTTCCTTGGAGTGCAGTCTGTCATGAGCATCAATTAGCACACAGGGATTTCTATGTCAGCCCGACAGAAATCGGGTCATGTCATGTCGGGTCATGACCTTGACCCACTAGGAGTCTTCCACAGCTGCCCATTGCCACCAATGGCCAATGAGATGGGATCCTTCAGGAACATTTTATCTTCTTTCTTAGGGAGCTGACCTTCTTGTTTCTGCCTTGCTGTTTCCGAGCTTTTTAAATAATTTCTCTGCCACTAAACATTCTTCCCAGAGGAGACACCCACTTAACAGGGGTTCCAGGACCACTTTTTGATTCTTCTCTCACTTTGTTTCTGTTTTTCTATTTGCAATTGCACCTGTAAATGAAGTAAATGGAGCATAATTTGTAGGTGATGTCTAGATCACAGGATTGGATTGGCTCCACAGAGAAATGTTTTTACTGGTTTAGTCACTCAGGAGCCAACAAACAAAGTCTGTTGTCCTTAAACATATGGTAAATCTGCATTGCATTCTTAAAGCAGTCCCTTACACATTACATCACACCAGATCTGTTCCACAGCATTAGCTGAAAGTTGCACACTTTGACTGGATTGAATTTAGATCCCTGTGTGGCTCATTGTGAACCTATCATTGGTGGTGGTGGAGGGGAGTCCCCATGACCTGTAAAGCGCTTTGAGTGGAGTGTCCAGAAAAGCGCTATATATGTGTAAGCAATTATTATCATTATTATTATCAGTTATGATCAATGTTCTCCACAGTGAAAATACAGCTGGAGAGCAAGTGGTAACTCCACACAGAAGTGATTGGCTCTCATCACAATATGAGTCTGTGCCATTTGGCTTTGACCTACTTATTCCCGGTGAACCTGAACTGTGATGGCAGTTCTGACATTTGATAGATATCTTGTAAGCAAGACGTAAAGCCACTGTGTATCACGTCCAACTGGGAAAACTTGATCAATGACCTGGAAACAAGTGTCACCAAGGCGTAAATCAGTTTAAGGTGACTGTTAGCATCTCTGCCTTTGTTGCGATCACTATGGCTGAATGGATGGATCCATTACCAAGTTATTCTGCCAGTGTGCGCATCAGGATTATAGACGGACAAGACTAAATCTCTGTTACACTACCCTGTTGTTTCATACCCTGCAGGGGCATGGAAAAGCAGCCAAGCGTGCAGGATACAATGTCCCTTATTTGCTTATCTCAAGCCCCCCACCTCCTTCACTTGAACAAACACATTTTGGTCTCCACCCCTGCATCAGTGACATCACTGGCTATCCAATCCTCTTCTTCAATTATGAATGTCATTCTAAGAAGTTCTCGATCTGAGTTTATTGTTTATTATCTGCTGATCCTTGGGCTTTTGGCCACTGGCTGGAAAGACAAGACCAGTGTCGTCAAGTAGTAGGTAGTTTGAGCTTCAGCTGGCATGCTGTCTTCTGAAGGGGAGGCTTAAACCAGGTGACTAAGACAGGTATCGATGAGATGTGGAAGAAGCTATAAAAGTTGTAAGTATGTATATTTTACAAAATATTGTCCAATAGAAAACTACTTTGGTGTGGTCCCGTCAAATGTGTTGTATGAGCATTTATAATAGTGGAATAGTGACTTTTTATTACCTGTGTCTTAGGTATGTGCAGGATGGGCTTTTTACAAGAAAGTGAAATCGTTATGTTTATTTTTACATGGCCTGTTAGATATTTGTTGACTATGTGTTTTATGTATTGAAAAATGTATAAGTCATACAGATAAAAAACGTGCGCAACAAACAATGTTAAAGAGGTCTGCTTTTAGGATGTGGAATTGTGTCTGAGTAGTCGTTGACTATGGTTACACAGAATAAAAATGAAAAATACACAAAAATACATCCTTAGAGTTTAGAGTGCCAGTACCAACAGTTCACAGCTGGTTATGTTCATAGTTGGATACCATTTGAGAATTTTTTAGCCTGAGTTCTAAGAGAAGGTTTCAGTTTGCAGTTTTTTATGGTAGCTTTCTTAATTAGTATTTTACAATTTGCAAAGTTATAAGTAGTAATGTTGTTCCGTGTTAAAGACATGCCAAACGTTAAACAGATGCTTTGACACAATTATGAACAATATTATAACTTTGGCTTCTTCTGTTGAATTCAAATGAGGAAGTGACATGGCTCTCAGTGAGGACAGGGTCCACATCCTGGATGATCTTACCATTTAAGCTGCATGATGTCGTTCAGTTAGCATTGCTGACTTACAGCTTAAGGGTCCTGAATTTGATTCTGTCTTTGAGTGCTTTTTCAAGCAGAGTTTTCATGTTCTCACTTTATTATTATGAGATTTTGGTGGATGCTTTGGTTACCTCAGAGACATGTGAGCTAATTTTGAGTAGTTTCTCTGTCCTGTTTTTGAGGGAAGAGAGCACTTCTTGCGTTATGAGTAAAATGGAATCAAATGAGCATTATGGGCTGTTGTAGTGGTAGTCTTGTGCCTGCCCAAACTCCTAACTCACAATTAGAACCTCTAGGATAATCTGCAGACATGCCATTTTGACAATTTATATTTTTTTCTCACTTTAATCACCATAAACTGGAATTGTGCCTGATCTGCAGCTCAGTGATTTTAGGGACTACTGTTCCTTGTTACTTCCTTAAGTTGTAGTTCACTGGTGTGAAATGTGGGATATTCAGATTGGGTTCCAGTGTGTTGAAGGACTGGAGTTTTCACAAGAGATGTGATTAATGTTTGCTGTGCTACCCTTAGCTTTGTGCAAGTTTGTGACAAATTACACGTCACGAGGACCGAATCAAGAAGTAGTGGAACTGAAGCCAATTTATGACAATAGTAGGTTTACTGAATGCTTTTGATAAACTTGAAGTAAAGATGGCTTGTATGTTTTCATTGCTTTTCCTGTTCAGTAACTGACCAGGTTATGGCTTGAATGTGATGCTCTAATACCTTAGGCTGGACTGCAATACAGTCTACTAGTAACATCTTGCAGTCTGTGAACCCTCTACAAGTTCTGCCAAATGCACCAATTAGACTTCTGCTTATCTGTTATTGTTTTTATAGCAGATCGAGATCCATCTTATACCAATATTAAGATATAAAGAGAGTTGGATTTAGTGTAGATGTTTTCGGCATTAAACATCTGCTTTTTCTACACAACCTCAGAGGAGGATGAACCTTGTTTTCTGCAAATTGCTGATCAGAAGAGCAAAGGTTTAACTTCTTTCATTTTCTTATTCATTTATTGTTCTATGCTTGAAGGGGTCATAATATAGCAATGTAGGATAGTGCTATGCTGGATAGCGCCTCTTCAGGTAAAGATGAGAGTTTAATGCTCAAAATTTGAAGACCTGTTTAAAGTTATACCTACAACTAATATATTTAATGCTTAGACTGGTTTGAATTCAAAGCAAAGGATTTCATCATTGCATATATTGATTTATATCTCCTCCACTGCTGAAATTCTGTGAACTATGCATGGGATTATTTTCTTAAAACTCACCCAGTACAGACTCGATAGGTGACTTTATCTGTCATTGCTAGTGTGTATCTACATGGCATAGCATGAGCAGCACCAGGGCTGTCATTCAGTCCTCAAAGACAAAAACATTCCACAAATCACTGCTGCACTGGGGGATGTCATCTGAACCCCCCTATCCAATTACTACCTTTTATCTGATGTTGAACCATCTTTTATTCTCAGCTATATAAAGGAAACACAGTGGGACTCGAGAACAAAATAGCAACTGAATCGTTTTTCACATTGGCTCTATTCCGGTTTCGAAGCTCACATGTTTCATTAATTGCTTTTAGCTCAGGAAGGCATTCAGAGCCCATTTAAAACAAAACAAATGTGAATGTATTCTTAGAGATGGTGAAACATCCTTCTGCTCCACCTAAGCTTCAGGTTTAATGGGCAGCACAGTTGTTGTTGTACTACTGTGTCACACATCAAGGGTCCCGGGTCTGATTTTGAGGAGTTTGGGTATTCTTGCTGTGTTTTCACAGGGTGCTTTATTTCCTTCCGCCATCCAAAAATAGGCAAATGAGGTTTGGAGACTTGAAAACTATTCCCTGGACGGAACCTGGTTACACTTCTTACAAGTACTTTTTTTTTGTGTGTTAGCAAATTCTTTATCTAATAACCATATACTGTATAGCTCTCTTCTTCCCAGCAGCCATGTCACCCTGCAACTGCAACCTGAAGCTAAGCAGGTGTGAGCCTGGTCAGTACCTGGATGGGAGACCTCCTGGGAAAAACTAAGGTTGCTGCTGGAAGAGGTGTTAGTGGGGCCAGCAGGGGGCGCTCACCCTGGGGTCCATGTGGGTCCTAATGCCCCAGTATAGTGACGGGGACACTATACTGTAAACAGGTGCCGTCCTTCTGATGAGATGTAAAACTGAGGTCCTGACTCTCTGTGGTCATTAAAAATCCCAGGGCGTTTCTCAAAAAGAGTAGGGGTGTAACCCTGGCGTCCTGGCCAAATTTCCCATGCCTCCTAATAATCCCCCTCTATGAATTGGCTACATTACTTTGTTCTCCTCCCCCAACTCCGACGGCAGGCGGAGCGACGCGCCGGTTGGAAATATTCTCGGTCGCATTTAATGGCAACGTCAGCTCAAAGATTTGGTTCAAACCACCAAATGGAGATGGGCGTGCCGACAAGCGGACCCTGCTGATGCGGGATTAACGCTAGGAAAGAGAGAGCTCTTTTCTTAACCTGTGTGCATAATCTACAGAGATACTTTTGCAATACAGATAACAGGTGGTATCTAGAAAACCACTGTTAACTCCCTCTGATGCACGCCTGTGTGTCAGGATACTGTTGTCAAGACGGCGTAGAACAAGGATTAATTTGCCAGGGCTTGCACAGCATTCCAGAAAAAAACAGCACCTCCTGTGTGAGTTTCAATGCATCACCTCAGTATTCCTAATTTGTATGTGCCTCTCCACATTGTCAGGTTAGTGGCAATGTAAAATCCCTTATGAGATCAGCAGCCTTTCCACATAATTCCTGTTTTTATTCTGTGTGACCAATTAATTTTTTATATAAAAACATACATATCTGGCTATATACCTCAGTTTTATTGAAAAGTGTATACTTAATTAACATTCTTGATCCACCCAGAAGGTGCATCACACATTAGAAGGGATTTTCTAACAGATACATTTTAGGTTACATGATCTATACCCTTTTTTGCTGCCTGGGCCCAATGAACACAATATAGTTTTGGTGCTCTCTTCTCCAGCCCTCTACAGCAGACAGCTCCCTGCCTGCCATCAGCACTAACGAGGCAGAGAAGAGAGGAAAACCAGCAGTATCCTGGCAGCCCAGCAGTGCAGACTACTACCGGCGCCTGAACGACCGGCGCAGAGATTCCTGCAGCAGCACAGGAATGGAGAATGGGAAGGTAGCTGTAATGCCATTGCTGAGGAATTCAGCTGGTACACAGTTGTCGATGCCTAAAGCTTTGAGAAAGATCTTAGGAAAATTCTAACTGAAGGCCTTCATTGGCTTTCTCCTTAACTGCTATATATTCTTAGCTAATTCCTACAGTTTTTAAAAAAATAGGAAGGGGATAATTATATTGAATTTTACTCTCCCAGTTTTTGGAGCTCTTATAAAACTGACTGTATGTGTTACTGTTTCTAAAGCTTGTTTTCCCATTGATTAATGCTTCTTTATGGGCTTGGCTCAAATACGAACATTCCCAAATTACTCTCAGGTTTAAAATCTGGGCATTTGTTTAGAGCTTTGTCAACGTAATGTGTTTTGATAACCTGCTTTCCACCACCATGGTGTTCTCATTGCAGGGGCTTGCCTGATGCCTGTCTACAACACTTAAATCAAACTTACCACAGTGACTTTTCTGTATTCATTATTCTGTACATAATTTCCTACTTAGGATCTTAACATTAGACCTCCCAGGAACAGGCCTCACATTTTTGGTTTCCTCCCATTGTTTCTATGAAATAAGCAAAATGTGCAGCATGCTCACTTCATCTCTGGATAGGTTTTTGAAAGTGGTCCAGTCTACGGTTCTTCCTTTACAAATGCAGCCT
Source organism: Lepisosteus oculatus (assembly GCF_040954835.1). Classification (NCBI taxonomy): domain Eukaryota; kingdom Metazoa; phylum Chordata; class Actinopteri; order Semionotiformes; family Lepisosteidae; genus Lepisosteus; species Lepisosteus oculatus. The sequence goes on along the minus strand of NC_090708.1, from coordinate 10,548,895 downwards.
CGCCGTTTCTCACCCACAGCACTGCCCTCCCCCTCCCCCAGCTCCTCCATTACCGCCAGCCCAGACCTCAGAAACCAACACAGCTGGAGCTCAGTGGCAGACTGCAGGCAGTGGACAGCAGGCCTCTTCTGGTGAGATCCATGGCTCTCAGCCTAGCCACACTGAGTGCACTGTTACACCAGGGTGCTTCTTGGTTCTTGGTTTCATACTAATGAACTCTTACTTCAGGAACTGAACGTTTTCATTATTTCTTTAAACTGACCAATTTCACAGTGCTGCCCTGTCTTAAGATGCTGATAATTTAACGAGGTTCATAAAGGCTGTCAGATTGCACCCTCTGAGTTGTTACCATGTGTCTCACTGCTGTTGACTGGAATATTTATTTTTATTTTTAGGTGGCTGCTTATGTAATTCTCTAAAACAACTTTCTTATATTTAAAGTAAAATTCTCTTATACTGAAGGACTGCAGGACAATAACAGACTGGTTGTTACTGTTATTACAGGAGTAAAGTCTTTCAACATGGCAAAGCCCAGCCTGAAGAACTGTGACCTGTTTGCTGAAATGAAGACTATTAAGACATTGAAACAGGCTGGGATAACTGCAGTGCTTACTGGACAAATGGTAGGCCCTATTGTCTTCTTAAATTTGATCTTTTTCATTTTGTCTAAACTGCATCTTGTAGAATAAGGCCCATGCGTATCTGTAGCTTCCTGCAAGTCCTCCTTTTTAATAGTTCATCTACCGCACATAAGAGAGTAAACCATGTTGTGCAGAATAGATGAACAGGTGAGCAGGTACCGTAAGTAAGCATGTCAGCAGTTCAATGCAGTTCAATCACTGCCACCCTGCTGTTCACAGAAATCTGAAACCAAGCAGAATGGGCTGGTGGCATTGCCCACAGAGGAGGTGTCTCTGGCTGACATTGACTCGCTGGTGCCCACCCATGACGAGAAGGGGAGGTCCATTGCGGAGTGGAAACGCCAGGTGATGGTTCGCAAACTGCAGGCACGGTGGCAGGATGAGGAGGATCAGAGGAGGAAGGTACTGCTCTGAGGATGATATTGGTCCACTCTGTCTAAAAGAGCCTTCCATCGGTGTATGCAGCTCCTCTCTTCATTGAAAGCAGATGATAATAGAGGACTAGTTTGTAGTGGTGGCTATTTTATATGCAAAAATGTTATGTGTGGTTTAATAGCTAGTTTGCTTTTGCTCCTAGAACTTCTTCAAACTGCTTCTTATTAGGGTCACAGTGAATTAGCTGGATGTATAGCATGTACTAGACACTCACTACTCTGTATGAAAGGACAGCTTTTATTTTCAGCCCTAAATGTACTTGAATATATATAAATATAAATAGTTTTTTGGTATTACTTTTCTGGTTAAACTTTTACTACAATAGTTATTTGGATGTACTTTGACAAAACAAGTCAGGTACTTGGATACTGATACAATAGCATAATAAGATCTCTTTTCTGGGCTAAGAATATTGGATTATTTTATAATCCTTCTGTACCTAACATACCTTTCAGATTGGGAATAATTCTGTTCAGCGTTCTTTAATGGCATATACTACAACTTTTGTTTTTGTTTTTAACAGGAAAATGGAAGCAAATACATTCAGATGGATGGCTGGAGGTACTCTCAAGCTCACAATGCAATACTAGGCCCATTTGGTGAGCTGCTGACGGAAGACGATCTCATATATCTGGAGAAGCAGATCGAGAATTTACAGATGAAGAAAAAGTGTCAAGCCTATGAGTCTGAGCTGGGACGCTTAGCCGAAGAGCTCAGAACCATTCTGCCAGCCCCCATCGTCAACATCACAGTTAACACACAGTTCATGCATCAGAATGCAGGGAATGAAGGCCAAGTGCCTCTACCAGTGTGGTGCAACCGAATATCAGGCATTGTAAAGAGCATGTCTCTCCTCCTCACAAACATCAATGAGAAGGAACGGGGTGATTCTGTGGCCACTTCCAAGATGCCCAACACTGATCTTGCGACTGTCTTCTCCCAGAAGCCAGAAAGACAGAATTCAACCAGAGGAATGAGAGATAAGGTTGAGAAGGAGATTCAGCAGTTTGGAGTGTCAGTCCGCAACCTGAGGTCAAACTTTGAGAGGCAAAGCCCAACTAAGGAGAATCCAAGCCCTTACTTTGAAGACAACGAAGGAGACTCTGTGGACAGCAGGCAGGATAGCCTCTTGAGTGAACGGACAGCTTTGGAAGAGGGGGTCCCTGTCTCTGCCTATAGTGACCAACCTGCAGATCAAATCAGTGATTCAGGCATTGGTTCAGAAGAATTAACTGTTGGGGCAAACGTTTCTCCACTCCAGGAATCAACAAGCCTGCGTAAAGAACGTATCGTGGTCTTATTCTTGGGTCACTGGAAAAAGTCGGCCTACACTATGTCTTTGAAAATTAGGGACCTTCAGAGAAAACAGAGTCTGGCAGAGCAGGGAGCAACGGAGCCAACTGATCAGAAAAGCACAGGTGAAGCACCGAAGGAATCTCCTTCCAAGAAGTCAATGGAGAATGGTAACCTGGGCCATTTCTTCAAGCAGAGAAGCGCCATTAACAAAATGATCGGCAACTGGAGAAATATCATCTCTCGTGTCCCTTCACGTCAGATAAGGCGTCTGCATCGCCAGCAAGTGACATACTCCCCTGAGCAGTTCCTGCCTCGGGTGAATGGGGCACCCATTGATTACAACAGCCTGACCCTTGACCTCTTCATGCTCGGCTACTTCCACATCCTTGAACAGGATCTGCCCGCTGACGAGAGGAAAATGAGGCACCTGCTCTGCTTCGAGGTCTTCGACCATTTGGGGAAATTTACATGGGAGACTGTTCGGGAATTCCACAAGGCTGTCATCAAGGACATTGAGGCTGGCAACAGGGAGTGGAAGGACGGCTTTGAAGACATTAAAGCTGAATTCTTCGGGAACTCTCAAAGCCAGCCTGCAGCCATGTCTGACTCTGGGAAGCAGCCCATGGCAGCAGTGAGACCCGTGCCCAAAGTCATTGTTCAGACTGCCACACCAGATGAAGAAGAGGACTTGGTGAGGAAGGGTGGCACAGATATATCCAGCTTCAGCAACGATGATATTTGCAAATACATTGACCGTAGTTTTGCTTTCTGGAAAGAGAAAGAGGCTGAGATTTTTGATTTTGAGGAATAGTTCCCTTTAGACTGTGATATTTTTTATATTTTTATATATATATATTACTTATCAGTTTGAAGGTCTGTATGTGCCTTTTCTGCCTTTTGAGCCTTGCTGTGGAGGACTGTGTAAAAAGTAAGACAAAGAGTTTGAAAACATGTTCCTTATTAGTGTGTGTGGCTTTGCATTATCTTTTCAGAGAACATTTGAGGGCAGTGGATGCACTGATACACTTTTCTAATAAAACAGTTTCAACAGTATTTATCTAATATCACTTTCTGTTTCCATTCTGGAATCATAGGTCAGTTTAATATATATTATGTTGAATGTACCTGATGTATAAAAACCATATCGGATTTATTTCTAAAACAATTTCAGTACAAATTCCTGTTAGTACTTTACCAATACTAAATATGACTCATTAAAATAAATTGTAAAACCATTGGGAAAGGTTAGGAAAACAAATTTAATGCATGGAGAAAATACTGTAAAGGAAATGTAATTGCCTTTTGCGTAATGATGCTAATTTGTTGCAATAAACTTTTTTATAAGGGAAATTTTGTTAAAATGTCACGGCTTGTTATTAGTTTTTCCTCATTTTAACCCTTTCCTCTGCACAGAATAAAGTTTTAAAAGATGTCAAACACAGCTTGTCAGTAAACACGTCTGCTACTATAGTCCTTGTATTTAGTAATAATCCAGTTACTGAAGTCCAAGAAGTCCAATAACTACTTTGTATTTTTTGACAGCCTATTTATTTTTCTGAAACCACCAGGGCATTTGTTACAGAAACACCATCTTCTGTCTAAAGAAAAAAATCATTGAATAGTAATAACACGAGTATCTGCATATAACAAGTATATTATTGATACTTAAAAATGCTCATATATTCTTTTGCTTTGCTTCTGTGTAAAGTTATATGTGTTGATGAAGAGACAGTAAGCTAAGACTCTTCAACTCATTCTAAAAGTTGTCTGTTCTTTAAAAATAATAAGTTCCTTCTGAGAAAAGAGGGTAATCAGGAAAGTTTTCTTGTGCACATGCTGCTTTAAGAGCAGGTGTTCAGCTGCTCCCCAGCGGGAAGCTGACGTTAGTCCCAAGTCCCTGAAGAAACTAAAAATAGCAGAGAGAGAAAGACAAGCGGACTGTGTTGAAATGACTCTGCACAAGCTTACGAGATGGTGCCACCCTCAAGTTCTACCAACAATTTGCTTGTCCTCCAAATCACTTACTCAAGATGTAAAGTTGCCTCCATTCATCTCTCAGGTACGCTTGAAATCTGTGAAGTGTTATTAGTCCTGATCCTGTGCAGCCTTTAACCTTAACTGGTATGGCCTTCTATACCAGCTTAACAGCTTGCTTTGTTTCTTTTATATTGAGCTTCAAGTCGTTATTTTATTGAAAGACAAGCCTATGAGCTCCTAAGATAAATGCATAGGTGGCATTTGAGATTGTAATGTACAACTTGCTTCTTCAATCTAATCTTCCTGCTAAAGGGAAAATCAGTATTTCTTTCATATTTAAGAAAACATTTCCAAATGAGACAATAGAACGTCAACAGAAGCAGACAACAGAACTGTCCGAAAATTGTACCTTAAAATATACTTCTTCTAAATAATATCTATTCTAATTTAAACTTTACTGAACACATTTATTAGAACCACAGTCGTAAGAAAGTGGATATGTTCTAGTGAACTAAAAACAACAACCAAAGATGCCAGTATTTCTGCCATAGCAGTAGTGTTACCTCTATTAAAAAGGTATATATTCTTATGTTCTCTTTGATATACTGTGGCCATGAAAAATAGTATTATACCCAAATTATTTATATGAACATCGTTTGCTCTCTGTATTACAGTTTGCCTGTTTTAGTGAATCAGTGATTTTATTTAAACATTGTTTGCATGTCATAATAGATACAATAGGTTTTGAAAATTGTTTTAAATGACTTGATTAAAAACATGATTAAAATCACAAAACTAACAACTATTTTCATGATGTTAATCTGGAAAAATACTCAATCCACAGAAAGTGCATAGTGAGAGACTTTTGAAAGTTGTTTTTGAATCCTTTATGATTTGGAATGTCTCCATAGAATCAGAGGTCATTAATGACTTCAATCATTTCTCTTTCTTATTAATAGATAATTCAAAGTTATGATTTCCTCTTTATTTCTGATACATTTCTGATAAATTCCATATCCTTACACATATTCAAAGGAGATTTTATTGGTATACAAATTAGTTGCCATACCATTTGCCTATTAATTTGGTCTGTGAATATTTAACTGTGATTTTGACCCATATGGATTCTGAAAAATTCATACCTGGATCCAGTGCATCTATAACAAAACTATTTTTAGTTTGCAGTGCTACTGCATGGCCACGTTTTCTGTTGCAGTTTCAGTGACAGGAGGTATTGTATAAATTCTTTCAGGAAGCTATATTCACTTAGTTACAATGTCTCCACATGATAAGTGTTGAATTGTATAACTAGTCTACTATAATAAATGTTTTTATGTCCTATTAAAGGCCCTAGGTTCCCCAAAAATAAACAGCACTTACATTTTTTGATTAGTTTTTGTTTTCACTGACTTTATTCCCGGACAGCACCTCAGCAACTTTGGCTGTGCGTTCGTCTGTCTTGTTTTGGAATTTCATAACCAGAAATGCAGCTGGAATTAAATTATGGCCTGACGGATTAACTGTTGTTTCGTTTTGTTTTTTCCTTCTGCTACCTCAGAATCTTTTTAACAAGCTTTGCCGGTAGTTGCTGGTCACAGAGAAGGAAGCCATGGTGCGCAATGTGGACGACCTGGACTTTTGCCTTTCCTCACATCCACAGAGCATCCTGGATGGACTGCGCTCACTGTGCTCCCACCCCAAGCTCTTTGACGTGACGCTGAGCGCTGGGGGGCGCGAGTTCCCCTGTCACCGCAGCGTCCTGGCCCTCTGCAGCCTCTACTTCCGAACCATGTTCTCGGGCAACTTTGTGGAGAGCATCGCCGCCCGTGTGGAGCTGCACGACGTGGACCCTGACGTCCTGGCCACCCTCCTTGACTTTGCATACACGGGAAAGCTCACCATCAACCAGGGCAACGTGGAGGGCCTTATCCGCACCTCCAGCCAGTTGCAGTTTGGGGCAGTCCGTGCCGTCTGCAGCCGCTACCTCCAGCACCAGATTGATGCCACCAACTGCCTAGGTATCCTGGAATTTGGGGAGACACATGGCTGCCCGGAGGTAGTGGCCAAAGCCAGTGGGTTCCTCGTGGAGAACTTTGAGGCCGTGGCCCAGGAAGAAGAATTCCTGCTGCTGAAGATGGAGAGGCTGGTGAGCTGCCTCTCGGAGGACAGGCTCCAGATAAGGGATGAGCGCAGTCGGGTGGAGGCAGCCCTCAGCTGGGTAAGGAAAGACGAGGCCACTCGCCTCCCCCACCTCCCAGAGCTGCTGAGACTGGCCCGGCTGTCTCTCCTGCCCCGGGAATACCTGACTGACATCCTCCTGAAGGACAGCCTCGTCCAGCAGTGTCAAAGTTGCAGGGAGGCTGTGGAAAAGATCCACAGAGAGGTCAGTACAAGGCACAGGGATTAAAGGTTTAATTTCTACAGCTCTCTTTTTGGTGTAAGGCCATGCTCTTTCTAATGATTGATTCTTTTCCCCTATTTTTTACGTACTTTAAATTATTTGGTACTGTGAAAGTAAATTTATTTTACTTTTATATTCATAAATATCTTAAAGTGAGCAAAGGAGACATTTTATTCTCCCATATTTTTACTTACAGGCAGTTTAGGTAAGCATTTCAGTGCTGATACTGTTTGTCTTTGTAATTTATGTACAAAAATTCCAACCCATGTGAAAGTGCCTTTTATTTTGATGTTTTTATAAGTTGGAGATGGGTCCAGGAGACGTACCGCATGGTAAACCCCACAATCCCCAGCCCAACCTGCAGGAGGTGCTCTTTGTGATAGGGGGGCGATCTCTGGATGACTCAGATGATGAGGATGAGGAGGAACAGGTGGAAGGGAGAGTAATGAGGCCTGCGCACAGGAACACAGCCTTCTATAACACAAAAACCAGTGAGTGCCCAGGTTCAGTTCCGATTAATCTACCAGTTAAAGGAATTCCTTGCTGACTCCCATTGTAACCAGACCATTTAAACATGAAACACACCTCACAGCCCTTATTTTGGATTAAGGTTCTTACTATTCCAAGTCACCGGACCACGTAAAACCACAATATTGTCATAAATGTTTTTGGAAGAAAAAATTCTCGCATGACATTTTGCTTAGCTTTCCCAAATAACAGAATGGGCAATTTTTGGTTTCTATTTGGGGGGAAAAAAGCCATTTACCTTTGTTGTAGCAGTTTAATATGTATTTCATCTTTTGCAGACTTTCTTGGGTGAATATTTTTCCTTGACATTGTGCAGAAATCTGAATACTACATCCATTGATTTGTAGTGGTGTTGCAGCACTTGTTTGTGACAGTCTTCTATACAACACAAACTGCAATAGGAAATGAAACTGGGAATGATGAGTAATAATAGGGGTTAATGCACAGACTCACTGCATTCTCTGTATATCACTTTCATTTTTTTAAATACTTTTGTGAATATTGAAAGCTCACTGAAGCAGTGTTTACAGGGACACAGTAGGGACGGAGTAAAGGCTTTGTAATTGACCATTCCCACATAAGGTGGCCAACAAGTTCCTAAGCAGTGCTTTGAGAAAGCTTGATAGTGAGTGAGTGGGAGCTATTGTTAGGTATCACATGAAGCTGTTGAGCTTGGCAGCTTGAAGTAATTTTCTGACTATTTCTATTTCTGTCTGACAGGCCAGTGGACTCTGCTCCCTGACTTCCCAGACTACAACAAGTGGGGTTTTTCTGTGGTCTCCTTGAACAATGATGTGTACGTCACAGGTGGGTTGCACCTAAAGTAAATCCCTGGCATTAGTAACTTTAGAGGACTTAAAAGTAAAACCATCATCATCTCATATATTACAATTTAAAAAAAAACATAATTCCAAGTTCTATAAATATAGTTTAACTAAAGCAGTGCCCACATTTGGAAAGATGTCGCCTTCTTTGTGCTTATTCTGCAAGAATGTGAAGTGAATGATAAATGAGTGCATGTGCTTTTCACTTACAGCCAAGGATCTGAAGGGGCTTAAAGAGACTCCCCCAATGAACTAACAATACCAGTCTGAATGTCATGAACTCCTGGACTGGAATGTGACCAGTATTCAGTCCCCATGCACATAGCAAACAACAATTCAGAGATAGGAACCGCTAGAATAAAAAATAAAAATATCAGCTTCTAGCTACAACTGTGAAGGACGTCTGTTGATGTTCAGCTCTGATAGTCGCTTCTGTTCAGGTAATTGTGATAGTAGTTGGCAAAAGCCCAACTGACATTGTTAATTATCCCTTCAGGAGGCTCCAGGGGCTCTCGTACCAACACATGGTCGACCACCCACACCTGGAAGTACATCACGCGGGAGGGGAAGTGGGTGATGACTGCTCCCATGCTGAGGCCCAGGACCAATCATGCCTCAGCTGCACTGAATGGAGAGATATATGTCATTGGAGGTAACAAGGAGAGAAAGAAACATAGATCTGAGGCCCCATAGGAGATTGAGACAGATTGGGAGTGTCTCTGATACCATGTGCCTATCTCAGGATCTGTGTTAGGGTTAGTATTTGGGAAGGATACTGCTGAAAGATATGAAGGTGATAATTTGCTCTCTTCCAGTAGTAACAAAACAATTGAAACAATGTTATTAAACGGTTCTGCATGGAAATCTTCAATGATTCTTATTTATTTAGTTGTTTTTTTTTTTGGTGGGAGAGATGCAACAGACATGACCTCTTCAGTTTATCCATCAATGCAAAGATGTGTGAAGTATATTCTTGGGAAAATGTCCTGTCTTGAATTCTTGTCTAGCAGAATTATCATCACAAGGAAAATCAAATTGGTTAGAGATTTCAAGTAAAGTATGCAGGTCAGGGAAGTGGAACTAGGAGACAAGAGAGTCCAGGGTTTGAGATTGCTAGAACAGATGTCACTGGTCCAGGATTCTAAAAAGAAACCTAAGTGTCCTGCTCTGTTGAAACAACAACCCTTTTTTTCAGGCACTAGTATGGATTTTGTGGAGGTGGAACACTATGATCCTTATAGTGACAGCTGGGCTCTCACTGGCCCCACTTTGAAATACGTCACTAACTTCACTGCCACTGGCTGTCTGGGCAAGCTGTACGTCATTGGCTCTTGCGCAGTCAAATACAACGCTCTCACTCTTCAGTGCTACAATCCTGTAACAGGTAAGTAATTGTCAAAGCTATTTGATCTCCTTCTGTGTGGTCCTTCTTTGCCACTTCTGCACAAATATACACAGTGTCCTTAGGAAGCCGTAAGGGCAGAGTATCTCTTCACTTATAAACCTTCATGGCCAAGAGCAATGGTGGATTGGACCTACAGTATGAAAAGCACAAATCCATGATCTGTCATTCCCATTATTTACTTTAGTCTTGTCAAAGAAGTGTTATGACACCAGCCTTACCTACAGTGTTTTAGTGATCTTGTCATGCCCAGTACACCTAGAGGGCACTCTACTTCTCTTCTGTTCCTAGTTCCCTGTGATTATTCATGTCTTTCTGGTGTGTCTTGTTTTGTAGCCTATTTACTTCCTGCTTCTGCTCTGCTCCTTGCTCAGCATTGTGGTTCGAATGTCCTGAAACCCGCCTAGCACCAGGTCGCCCCACGTCCGTGGCCTGAGGGAATAGGTTTCTATACGGCATTTCCTGAACAGCTGAGCCCGGGCTTACCCCTGTCTCACCGCTACGCATAGGGTCTTTTTCCGCTTTCCTGCCACTCCACGGTTCGTCCCTTCAGACATCCGTGACAGACCCTGCTTGGGTGTCCTTCAGTTTGCTGACTTTTGTCCCATTCTCTCTGACAGATGGATGGAGTATCATTGCCTCTCCCTTCATCCCCAAATACTTGTCGGCCCCTCGCTCTGTCTCTGTGGACGGAGTCATTTACCTGATAGGGGACAACACCAAAAAGATGTACACATATGACCCTGAGGCCAACATGTGGCAGAAGGTGAGGACTGTTCAATTCAAAGAAGAGGACCACCTTTGCAGATTTGAACTGTTCCATTTCTAAGCTATGCTGAAAAGAAAAGAGACACAGCATTTTGGCTGTGGAGCCTTCTGACACCTGAAGAAAGCTCCACAGCCAAAACGTTGTCACCCTTTTCTTCTTTTCAGGATGGAATAAGCCTTTACTTGTTCCTTTGCAGCCTACGCATGCTGACATGAACCATTTCTAAGCTATAGAACCAAACAAGCTGTTCCTGCTTCTTCTTTTGCTAACAGCTTATTGTTTTTACAGAAACCTAGAGTGCTGTACATCCTTAACTCTTGGTAAAGGAGTGCTTCATATTCTCAATTCGTAATATACTTGTAAATACTTCTGAATTTCTCTTATCTGATCCTCTCTAATCCATTGGTATTGAAGGTTGAAACCTTTACTTTCATTTTTTGCACTTAAGAACCGCAAATGAAACTTAAGAAAATAATACGGGTGACAGCAACAATGAAACCAAAGGGAAGAGAAAGAAAATGCTCTCAGTAGCCTCGTCTGCTTGTATACATCTTTCTTTCCGAATCTGTCTCTGTTTCCCTTTCTTTTTTTCCCCATTTAACTCAACAGTGCTGTTGTTCTTTCTGGCTCTGCAGGGTGGTGAATCTTTCCTCTCTTCCACACACGTGAAATGGTGTTTCCCTTCTCTCTTGCTCTCTGTTTTGGCTCCCAGGTCCAGCTTCTTCACACCCTCCACGAGAATGGCAGCCTGGTGGTGCTGGGCGGACAGCTGTATGTGACAGGTGGGCACTGGAAAGGAATGGAGGGGGAGTATCGGGTGGAGATGGAGGTATACAACTGCGCCTCCAACGCCTGGCATGTGGAGAGCTTCCTGCCCAGGCTCTGGTTCTACAGTGGCTCCTGCGCCATCTTTCTAGACCCCTCTCCATGGACAGAGCCTTTTCCAGCTGATGAGACCTAGAGGATGAGCTCATCTTTGGCAAGAACCTGCGCCAGAATCCGTGCTGAGCGATGCTGTGGTTGTATCACATTTGTCGATTCCACCATTTATTTTGTGAGATTATAAACATTTTGCTTGCATTAAAGGGACAACACCTAATGGATTATTTAGAACCTTATTGTTTGGTTTCCATTTTGATTTCTAGACATCTAGAGCAGACATATCGAATGTTTTTTAGCATGCAGAACTTCTGTTTTATCCTTGAATCCTGATATTATTGTATTATTGGTATTGTTATTGAATAACCAACATTTAAAATAAACTAGGGCTATTTCCGGAAGGGCTGAGGAAGATTTTTTTTTTTTAGGATTTTAGTATTACTGACGGTTTTCTACTGCTTTTATGAACTCCAAATTGAAATAAATCTCACAGACTGGAACTCGTGTTTTGACTGATGAATGTCAGAGAATAGACGTCAAATACAGTATCTAGGAGCCTTGTGTGAGAACAAGTATTTTTTTACAGGCTATAAGAAATAGGAAATGAAATGGAATCAATAAGAAAAGGAAAGATTAAAAAAGATTTTCAATACGTACACTAGGTTAGATACAGCAGTAAAAACGCCTCCCATTAGTAATAATGGTATTCAGAAATAAAAACGTTAGTGACACTGTAACACATTTTCATTTAAAAAAAAGATTTGTCAGTCTAGTTCTGAAATAGTTCTATACAAGCTGAAAGGATATTGCTTGCACGTAGAAGGCTAAGGTTTTTCTGCATTCCTCACCGCATTCCTGAATTAAAAGAACAGATCACCTGGAGGTATAATACTCTTATGCAGTTTAAGCTGACACTCTGCCAAAATAAACAATGGATCTGAGAGGAAAGGAAAGCAGTGGATTTCCTAACATGCGATGTAGAGGGATAGCACTGTCGATTTCTCCTTTATTAATGGATTATAAAGGGATGCTGCCAGAAATGAAAGCACGACTCCCGCTGTATATTCTTGTTATCCCGCCGCCCCTGTCCTGCCAAACGCGAATACTGATGACCATTATGGACAATCACACGCCCGGGGTTCGCAGCAACTCGTTTTTTTTAAAGTTGCCCAGTCGAGTGAGTTTCCTGTTGCGTCCTTTTGCTATGGAAACTATCCGGCTGGCGTTCTATTTCTATGACAACGATCGGGAGAAAGCGTCGAGCTTCCTCAGCAACCAACGCTGAGACCTGCCTCGCGCACTGCACTTGCATGTTTGAAGTTAAAAGCCCAGGTAGCAGATTCTGGTGAAAATCAATTCGACCCTAGAATGAATCTTTTTTTGTAAAAAACGTTGCAGGAAACTTTATCGTAAGGCATCCTTTTTTTTCCCCTCTTCATAAGAAAAAAAAACTTTATTGTCATCCTGCTTAGCCATACACTTTGTTACTTCTGAAACAGGAGAACTGTAGCATTTACGTACCTAACAACCGCCTTTTGCTCAAGAAGTACTAATCCTTCGGGTGTGCATCTTCCAATGAGTTCAGAAGCCGAGCAAAGCATGCAAGCAGAGGGACTGGAGGCTGTCATTCAGGTAGGGGACTCGGCGTTTATAAACTGGGGGTGGCAAGAAACTGATTTTGATTTGTGCCAAAACGGTGAGATCATTTCTTCCAATTTGGGAAAGTAGCTGTGTCTATCCCAGATTGGAGGTCGTCGTCATTCTAATTAGCTGCCGAAGCCTTCGTTTTTGCTCGAAGAATGAGATTGTTTTGTTCTGGAGGGGATGCTGTCCGTTCCTCCTCCACTGTAGTTAGATCAGGACAATCGCAACCGTGGAGGACAGGGTTTACGAAAACTGCACTGTTTGCAAACGCAGTATTTTCCTCTACAAAACTGCAATGAAGTGCAAAGGACAAAGGACAGGAACACTTATTACACATGATACCACACTATGATATAAGGACTGGTGCAGCCAGGACAGGAGATTCCCTGAATGTGGGTGTAGTACTTGAGAACACGTGGGGAAGCAGATTTAAAATACCTTATTAAACAGCTACAAAAGGGGAGAAACTCAATGTACAAGCATGCATCTTTTAGTACCCAGATTCTATGCGTTGGGCACGGACTTCTGTTGGCACTTCAAGGTAAAACCCACGTCCAACGCTGTTACCCAATTTTCCCAAACAAAATGTCCACTTTAAAGGACTTCAGAGATGAGCTCTCTGTAGCCATTGGAGTGTGGCGCGCAGCTCTGAAGGGCCATTGGACAGTATCAAAAGAAATCCCCCGTGTTTCGCTGCGAGAGGTCCTCTCAGAGGTCTGAGTTGACGGAACGGTAAAATGGAGCGCGTTTGATGCACGGCGCTCCTCTGGCTGTGTCACCGCAGAAGCTGGAGGAGTCGGTGCTGAACCCTGACACCAGCGGGGATGAGAGGAGCTTGACCCTGCGGGGCCACGGGAGGGACAGTCCGGCCACCCCAGTCGCAGCTCGCATCCGTCAGATCGTCACCCGCAACTTGGCTGACCAGCCGGCAGCAGGTACGGTACCTTCTCTCTCTCCAAAGCCCGTTCCTCAACGCGCCACGGCACTATAGGTAAATGGGACACTACAGAAACTCGCTGTAAATCATCATCCCACAATCCTCCTTTCTGCATTCCACTGTTCCGTTCCACACGTTCCATCACTTTAGAACATCGATCTCCAGAGCTCGAGAACAGAACCATCCTTTAGAACTGAATTGGTTTTTTTTTCTGTGTGTGGTTTAAAAATGTGTCACAGTAGAAACCCCTTTCAGTTACTACTGTGTACAGTGTGCGGTTTGAAGTGGAAAAATAGGAAAACTTATTATAAATAATCCAAGAATAAATTAACAACAGAACACGGACATTTTAAGTAACTTTATAAATTCCCGGAAGCACTGAACTGGAACAGATTTGGCGTTTGACTAATGTAATGTCAAAAGACTGTCTCAAACATTCCACCAATATCATTCTGTGAAGTGTCCCTGAATTGAAAAGTAACTCAATTCAATTTAAAATCAAAGCTATATCAAGTTATTTTCCCATAGCTAAACTCTGGCATAGACTACATAGCTCTACATACCCCCCGAACATCCTGTGGACAAACGTAGAGTTTTACCACCTTTGGCCTAGCAGGTCCGTAATCTGAAGTGCTCTCTGCGCTTTGGAGTCAGGAAAAAAGATTGCTTGAATGAGTCGGAATTTCTCAACGAACACCTTTGACGGACTATGGTTCTGAAGTGCACAATGTCAAGAGAAAGATAGCGGAAACAAATAACAACTTAAAAAAAACAATTAAAAAATAAACGCAAAAAACACAAACAAGAATAACAAAACAAAAAAATGAAACGCAAACAAAAACGTAGTCTCTTTCTAGTTTAGCTCCAATTGCTTTATAGTTCCTATAGTCAGAAAATAATATCACTTGAACCCGGGCGAGTTCGTCACGATACCGTGTGTCTTCACGCCTTGTCGGGGTTCAAGTGCTCAGAAAACTTGGAATAGGACGAGTGGAGGATTGTGGATTTTTTTAATGATTTGTCGGCCTTTCTCCTTTTCCACCAGCAGAGGGTAGAATTGCTTGACACACGATAAAGAGTCGCTTTGTCGTGGAAATGCGTACAAATGGTTATGGATTAACTGCAAACTTGTTCTTATTGTTAAAAAGGACTAAACAAGTAAAACCATAATGTAATAATGTAATTTCCAAAGGAACTTGCTTAAAAATGTAGCATTGATTTGTATATGCATTGTGGAGTATTCACAGGTATTCGAGTCAAAGATTATTAAGTTATGCATAGGAGGAAATCTATTTCCTTAGCAGTATTTGGTATAGTTCAGTTTGATTTTTTCTTCTCTTGGGTGTTTATGTTTTTTTTTTGGGGGGGGATATATCCATAAATCAAATCAAAGATGACGTTTAATTTTAAAAAATGCGTAATTGCAGCATTGAGAACCACAATTAAGGAATTTCGGTTTTGAGTGTTTTGTAAAGTTTTGGGCAAGGTGAGGGAGGGAGAGACTTTATCGGCTCGAGACAAGTTGTGTCCAGTAGGTGCGTCACAGTGGTGTCTTCAGCCCATTGTAAAACAATGAAGGGAGCACAAGACAGTCAGATCATGTTGATGGGCGGTACAGAAGTGAGCACTGCTACCTCTTTGCTGGATAGTCTTGGGTTCGATTCTGACCTCAGACACTCAGTGTCCCAGCTTGTAGTCTTTGTTCCCAAACTAGGCTCTGGCTTTCCATTACCCTTAGTGAAAGGGATGGATGGATTGGTAATGAAGGTGCTAATGACGATCGTTGATATGGATACATTGATGTAGATGATCTAATTCAATGCATTATTGATTATCTTCTCGAAATGATCATTTCATGAAAAAGGGGGCTGCTGGGGGCAGAGATGAAAACTAGACACCCCGGCAGCCCTCTGTGAGCTCAGATCTAATGGAGCAGGGGGCAGGACTCGAAGGCAAGCTCGGGACTCCTGCAAGGCACGGCCGTGTCTGTCTCTCTTCCAGGCAGTCCGGAAGTGGGCGCCAGCAGCTCCCTCCAGGAAGAGAACAGGCTGCTGAAGGATCTGTTGTCCCAGACGCGCGCTGACCGGGACAGCCTACTGCTCAAGCAACAAGTCCTCACAGACAGGGTATGGGCCTCCATCACACCAGCACTTCCACTTCAGGCTAAACTGACTTAAAGAAAGGAGAGGGTCACGGTTAACGACGCCTCGATAAATTGCAAGCACAAAACTTGAACTCTGAACACCAAGAGAGAGAGGGGACGAAAATACTTTTGAATGAACTTTTTTTCTCACATGTTCATGAAGGAAAAAACTGACAATATGCCACAGGTCAGCTAAGGAGAAAGTTATACGTTTCATGGTTTTAGCATGAAATGGTCGGCTGTGTTATAGTTACTAGAAGTATTTCAGATGAACAAATCTTTAAGGCCTGACAGTATTCAGTCACTTGTACTTAAGAGATGTTATTCATAGGCCCCTAGCAAAACACAACACAGGAGTTTTCCTAATTGCATGGAAAATTGCTAATGTAGCAAAAAAGTCTTAAAAATGTTGACAAAACTGGACTAAGTACTTATAGACCAATAAGCCTTAAGTCTATTGCATGCATGATTATAGAAATAATAATAAGAACTAAACGAGAGGACTGTCTATGTGACAGTTGGATTTATGGGATAAGCAACATGCATATAGCATGGGCAAGTCTTAACTAATTCAGAGTTCTTGAGTAAGCAGCAGCAGTAATGGGCACAAGCCACACCACACAGGTCATATGTTATGTTTAGATTTCCAGAAAGTGCTTAATAAATTACCTCATCATTAATGCTCAAAATTCAGCCGACAAGTAATAATAAGGGGTGCATGTTCAAACTGGGGTGATTCAGTTATTGGAGTACCACAGGTTTCTGTATTAGGATCACTGCTCTTTCTGATTTACAGCAGTGTTTATATCTGGTTGCTGAATTTAGCCTGAGTGACTGTTAACTGGTAGCTGCGTCTGCGTAATTTGCAGATGAAAATAGCACAGGGTTGTTTTTGCTTTACTGTGCCTCTGCTTTCTTAAAAGGTCAATGATGCAGATGTCAGGAATATTGGATATACTAGCGCAGGATAAAGTAACCCCTGGTGACCTGGTGAAGACCCATCAGCATTTCCAGAGCAGAACTAAGCAGGGCTTCCCTGTCAAGTGCATAGTTTTGTGTTTCTAGTGTGTGGAAGCTCAGAACCTCCATTGGTGTTGCACCAGGCACCTGATGGCTTAACACTGCTATATTCAATGAGTATGAATGAACCTTGTCTTTAGATATTACCCCACTGAGAATAAGATCTGTGTATGGCTCTATCTACAGTAGGAATGGAAGAACTTTCAAATTCTATAACCATTAATAGAAAAAATAACTCATAAAACTTCAGTTGAGGTATTTTGTTTTGCTCCAAATAGCGGCTAACCTCTGGCTGTGACTAGCGGTTAACTTATCTGCTTGCACAGTGTTCGCTAAAAAAGGACCTGAGCGTTAAAACTGGCTAAACCTTTTCGGGAGCGCAGTCTTTGAAAAACAGCCAGCAGGATTTTGTGTGAGATGAAAGCAAATTACCGGAAAGTTGGTCAATATACGTTTTCGTGAGAAGAAAACTGCACAAACGATCTCCTTGTGGTCCCTTCAGCCCACATCAATTCCACACCCCTCCCTCTCCAGCTTCACCTTTCATGGGGTCCCCCCCTCCACAGCTAGCGGTTGCTGTTTTTGGGGAAAATTAGTAGGTCAGCGGCCTGCTCTCCAGAGGTTCCAGAAGAAAAGGCCCATTTTTCATCTTATACAAAGCCGTCGTTTGTGATAACACTGCTCTCTTTCTGTGACTCAAGACTAATGAACTCCTCTAGCCTGGTTTACTACTGGAATTTATTTAAAATCACAACTATAAATAAAACTTAATTAGGGTGATATATTTAGTACATTTATTTATTTTGTAAATATTTTGAAGGAGTTAGCGGTCTCTACGATTAAAAAGCGAACAAGTGCACCAAAATAAACTCTTCAAGATCCTCTGTGTTGTGAGGCAGCTGTGACTTTAAAAAGCCGCATAAAAACAAAGTGTAAGTAGCCAAATCAACTGGCCAACCTAATTTTTTTCTGTTTGCAAAAGGTTGACAGTTCGCAGTTTGAAAATGTCTTCAATTTTAAGATAATAAATAGAAATGACTTAACAATGATAAATTAAACTCTTAAGAGAAAAAAAATGTGGTAGAACTAGAAGACCTTACTATTAGACCACACTTGAGCTGCTCTTTGATGGCATCCAGATCCAATGAGCTTCCCTGATTCTCTTTTCTCCCGGTCTGCTACAAATTATTTTCTGGTTATCTCTTTTGGCAAACAGATACTTTATTTTGCTATTGTTGACTCACGCTCATAACTGATATTTTGGAGCAACATATCATTATGGCTGTCTTCAGTTTGCACACATTGCATCTTGCATTAATCCCCACAGAGTGTCCTAATGGACTGAGGAGACTTTAAAAGAATTGGATTAGTTTCAGTAAATCAGTTTGTTCCTGTTGACTGGTTGTTCCTGCAGAAGAACTGAAGTCTTTGCACCAGATGTTGAAATAAATTATCTCTGGAGTTTCTTGAATTTGTTCTCCTTCCTGACTTAGCAATGTTTTGAACAGAGAGCACTGGTCTGTATGGTGTTTTCAACTCTCATGCAGTTTCAGCGGAATCACTTTGGTAATATGAAGTTTCAGAGTTTAGTGAAGAATTGGCATAACATTCTGTGGATAATTGTGTGGAAACTATAGGTGGACAGTAGGTAAAAGATACACATCTACATCTATACAATAGATATAATCTCCTCCAGGTTTAAAATTTTCTCCATGAAGTTACTGTGACTCCATGTGACCCATGGAAATTGCCCATGAACCCAGGCGAACTCTGACTTAGTTTGCAAAGCTGGATTGTCTCAGGAGATTAGAGAGCAAGTCAGTGTGAACTCTGACCTTTTTGTTGATTTTGGAATATGACCAGCTTGCAGTTTTCTCAGGCAGTGTGGGTGTGCGTGTATACATTGCACAGCTTCAGATCAGCACGAGGACAAGACGGGGCATTAGAAAGAAGCTTAAAATATTCAGTATGTAAGAAGTTTAAGTGTGTAAGAAATAATGAAGATAAAATCATCATTCCCACAGGAACACGATCCATGTGTTATACATCACTTGTTTCTAAATACTGGCCTCAAAAAGCATCATTTCAGTTAAGACAAATTATTTGGCATAATGAATATGCATGATACATGAAGAATCCAGGTTCAGTATGTTTTGTTATTTGTGACAAATATTTGCTGCAAACAAAAGGCTCTGCAGAAACTTGGTAGTCATGCAAGGTAACTTATTGTATGTGTGTATACTATTGTAATGTGCATTTCTTTGAGATTTTAGACAGGTTTCTAGATGTTATCACTGAAGATGATCTGCTCTTCTGCTAAGGGTATGAAATGAAACACTTATTAATACTTGAAACGCAATGTTATTTTTATTCTTTCCTTCTAAATATCTGTGACGAGTGCAAACAGTGCTTGTTGTAAAGAACCAGCTATGCATCATACTAGGTGCAACTGAAGTTAGTGAATCATATTGGATGCGAGTCTCCCAGATGCTCTTTGCTTTATAGAGACACATTGAGGTCTTAATGTGGTTAGCCACATCTCTTGTCCTCCTGGATTTCTTATTGTTATTCATTCAATGGTTATTATTAACCATTCTCTGGTTACCTTAGTCTACTTGTTTCCTGCTATTCATACAACCTGGTCACCTGTCTCCTCTGCTCATATTTATCATTTTAACTATGACCAAAGCTATCTGTCTTTAAGAGTGTTAGCAATCATACACATGCATTTTGCCATAACTCTTTGTGCGGTAGCAGGCTTTCAGATTGTAAGTGTACCTGGACTCAGTTTGCAAAAGCTTTCAGAGAAGGTGATGTGATCCTATTGAAACCAAGACAGTAGTATTCCCCCAGGGAAGGATTCCTGGGCCTGTGATGTAGTGTCGTTCACCGCTGTCTAGGGAGTGGCTCTGTGCGTTGCACGAGAGACAGTGATTAAATCCTGGCAGGTGTACTGTTATACCCAAGCCTGAGAAAGACAAGTGCTTTCTACCCTGATTCTCTCTTAACGACTTGTCATATGCCCTTTAAATATGTGTTTTACACAGGTATGAAGGCAGGTTTTCCACACCCCTCTGTCTCTGCGTTCAAACGTGCGCTCAAACACTTGTTTTTTCAACTTTTCGGTCTATTCACCCATATAGACATCCGAGACTAACCTTCAGGGTTGAGTCCGCTTTTGACAAAACACGTACTCTGGTGAGGGTCACGGCAGTTTGAAGCCAATCCCAGAAGCACAATGCACGAGATGTGACTGAGAGCGCTCAACTGCTTTCACCCTAGGCTGGAGGACGGTGTATTGTGAGGACACAAAGAAAGGAACAATTTGGAATCCAAAATCAAACTTCTTCAGGAGGTGGGAAGAAGCTGGAATACCTAGCAGAAATCTAAATTAACACAGGGAGAACAGAAAAATTCCGTACAGGCAGAAATTAAACCTAGGTTTCTGGGGCTGCCAGCGGGAGAACTAAATGCCATACCAGTGTGCTGCTCTGTCCCCCTAAAATAAGTCCTTTCTGCATGCTTTCTGTACCCTGTCACTCAATTTTCTCTGATTAAGGGTCATGTAAGTGCCATGTATTGGGATCAAACAAATAATATCAGTTTGACTCTCTTTGTATATGCACAAGGTTAATATATAAAAGGTACACATGCCAAAAAAGGGATATGATAGATGCCACTAAAAATGTTTTGGACTGAATGGAAGAATGAAAAGAAAATGAATTTGTGAATGATCTGTCTGCCTCCCCATACCATTTACAGCGCAAACATACACTGGCAATGATCACCTCACAATCCAGCTTGTTGGAAAAAACATCAGTCATTGGACTGTAAAAAAGAAATGTCACTTAAGTCACAGTAACAGACAGCTCACCTCTCTGCAGTCTACTATTGGAGAGGTTCCCCTCTCAAAACTGTGGTTAGGTGTACTCTATGAGAAGCTTATCACCCTTTGACTTCTGCTAACAACTACATATTGTCAAGTAAACAATAAAATCTGCTAAATACCGTTTAGAATTAAGTCTAATATTTTTTTTTAACTTAATTACTAGATCAACTGCAGTAATGGACAGGAACCTCCAAGATGTCACTTTCTCTTTGTGACCCAGAGATGAAGGAACTGTCTTCTCAGTGTGTCACAGCGCGGGTGCATGATCCTTGTTGTAGCCTCAGACATTGCAGTGGAAAAAATACAGAGAGTATTTCTGCAGGGGAGAACAAAACAAACAAATGCATCGCTCTGAGCTCTTCTTCAGCATCATTTTCTCAGCCCACACTGTGTAAGCAGCCTATATAAACAGTTTTAAGAGTCAGCTGGAGTTGCTTAGCTCTTGAAGCCAGCACCAGTGGGAGGTGGGGGTTGAAGCTATGATTCAAGTGGGATAGTAAGGTACAGAGGAGAGGGGTTGCATATCCACTCCAGCTGTGTTTAGTAATCTGACAGATAGTGCTTTCTGTTAATTCTTTGTATTGAGCCTCTGGGCCCGAGCCAAGTCAGACAACAATACTGCATCCTTTAACCCTTTCCCTGCTGTATATAGACCAGGCCAGGTGTCTTGTCGCTGTGAGGTTGCAGGTGTACGCTTGCTAACTTTGTATTCCAAGCACTTTGTGCCGATCAGTTTGAAATGGGATGCCAGACTCTTCCTGTCTAGTTTGTGATTTTCAAAGAGGGTAACTTTCAACACTTTGGTTTAATGAAAGAAGTTTTGTAATTGTTACAAATTAGATTTAATTTAATAACGTTCAGGCGTTTGCTTCACAAATGGCATAAAATCTATACAGATGTCAGATGTACAGTCTGATTCAAGGTGTTTTACCAAATATATATCCTGACCAGGCTGCAACTTGTACAACTTTTAATTTTCTAATTGCAGTGGAAGGATGGTTCTATTAAAAAAAGTTTGTATATTAAATATTACAAATGCCAGGGTGAAAGCTGAGCTTTCATCTTTAATTCTGTGACATATCAAACAAAAAGCATATTTCTTAGAGCTTTGTAAGTAGATTCATATCCATCAAACTAAAATATGCACCTAGAGACGTGTTTGCTTTATATCAGGTTTTAGGAACTTGTTGTAAGTTAAGAATTGCTGTTTCATCTAGATTTTTTTTTTTAGAAGGAACCTGTAATTTTGTTCAATCAATTTCTTTGTTGCTACTGCAGTATTTCAAAGCTTTTAGAATTTAAAACCCAGATACCAGGAGAGCCCTGTAGAAACCATATGGCTGTAAAGGGTACGCCCAGGAAGTCTGCTTTTTAGTGTAAATTGCATTTTGACTTTTAATGCCAGTGCCAACATGCAACCTCAGTGGGCAGGAATGCTACAGGATTTTGTTTCAGTTTTTTTTTTCCTCTTTAAGGACGACAGGAGCAGCCGAAACGAAGGTTTCAAAGGTACATTAAAAAAGGAGCAGTTACACATTCTGCCCCGAGCGGCTTCAAGTCGCTGGAGGTGGAAGCATACAGGAGAGCGATGGGCCGCGCCGAGCCGAGCTCTGAGAGGCTGGTGATTAAATTTAATGATGCGAGTAGAGAGAAAGGGAACCTCAAGACCGGGCCGTCACGGCACCCCACAGGACTTCCTCCGCAGAGCATGGCTAATCAACTCCAGCCATGGCCTCCTGCTTTACTGCAGGCCTGGGATCGGCCATAAAACCCCCCCTTTCAGTATAACTCTTCAGGAAAAGAAAACTGGCCGAAAAAAAACAACATTTTGACACAAATTACTCTCTGTACATGCGTGCTATAAATATGACTATGAACTTTATCTTCTGCGAGGTACAGGACAGGAGTGGATTCAACAAGCCGTACTCTGCAGTACGTAATGTTTTCCACTAAACACCCTGTCAGCAGAGAGCGCAGTGATATACTAGCTAACATCCTGAGAAGCTGGGCGTGTCCGTAAGGGGACAGAGGTGACGGGTCTTTTGAGTGGGCTTCTGCGTCAACAAAAAATAGAAACAATGTGCCTCGCTGGTGCTAAACATTTGATTTTTTTGAACGACTGTTTTGAAGTGCTCAGTCCTCAAAACATTCAGTTAGGGCCTTACGCCATTTCTCTAGTTAAACTTCTTGTTCCTCAACATTATGTGTAACAGAGTGCTCTGTTTATTGAACATAGCCTAGTTCTCCACAAGGGACTTGTCCGATCATCAGTCTAAAAAGGGTGTTTATTTTTGTCGAATGTTAGCTCGCCATTGCAATACAAGGATGGAAAGAGGGACATGTAGCCTCTTGGTTCTTGTTTGGCCTGGCCATTAAAGAGGCGTAGGCGCCATGAATTTCCACACTGTTCCTGTGACAGAGTACTGTGAAAACACACTTTTCAGATCCTGCATACAGATTCTGCAACAAGAATGAGTATTGATCATGAAGATTTGTTGTTGAACCTAGTCCTTACAATACTCCCTACAATAATGTTGTCTCTACAGGCAACATTATGCAGAGTTAACATGTCTTATTTAGCAAGTACTTAGTGTAATTCAGAATTAACCAGTATTCCTTTGGGCTGGGTTTCCATTAATTTATGTCAGACCACCAGTAAGTGATCAAACATTAAACTGGGCCTTTTGTCAAAGTAAGTGTATTTGTGCCATTTTTCAGCTATAACTAGAAAACGTTTATTTTACAGAATGGATTATTTTAGCCCTTAATTAAAGTGTTATCCTTTAATAGCAAAGTTTATTTTTGGGAAGTCAAACAACTGCTTGTCATTTTGACTGTTATCAAGTTTATCTTGGAGTGTGAAGGTGCTCTCATAATAAAAAGCATCTTCTGACAGAATGACACACACAACAGTTGAGGTTATACGTGCACCATCTGGTGGCTATAAAAATAGTTAGAATAGAAAAAATAACCTTTAACTAAGCAACTGAAGGTCTTACAATTGTAAGGCTATGCATGTTTATTTTGCAGTTCATACATAGGTCTTTGGTAGTTTAACCTTTAAAGGGCTGTGTAATTGTTATTATTAAATTAAGCATTTTAGAGTACTTTAGGTAATGTTTATCAATTAAAAACAACAGAGTTGAGCTAAACTATAAATCATCAATTACTACTGAGGACAGACTGACAACAGGCTCTCAGGTTTGTCTAATGCAAATCACAGTGGGAAGGTAATAAAGAGCAAATGGGTGTACTTGTTCAGGGTAACAAGCAAAGAATGATAGATCAGTGGTAGACACATGACTTCAACCTGGGATCTCCCAGTTACAAGCCCTTCTTGTAACTTCTGCTGATCAACTGACCTTTTAAATACAGTTACATAAGGGCCCAAGACTTTGGATCATGAACATCGAGAGCCTGAAGAACATAAAGAAAGCCTCCAATAGACTATTTACTCCAATCAGCTCCTTTGATTTGGCTGCTGTGCCCTTGTCATTTACTGACAATAATTATGTCCCCAATCCCCAAACCCAATGCACAACACTATAACACAGATATGTTTTGGCAGTTCTGATTTTTTGGCTTCTGTTTTTAAGTCCTGCCTTAATCTATTTACACCTTCGTCATGAGCAGTAAAACGTCTCCATAGTCTCCATCTTAAGACCCGAACAGCCAAGCGCTCAGAGCTTTCAGTGGGGTGCACGTTATCTTTGTTTTTGCGTTTCTCTGAGTAAAAAAAAATAAAGGCCTATTTTAAAATGTTATTAATAGAGAGCAGGCGGGTGGTTCCAGCAGAGCAACAGTGATGCCATTGTCCCTGAAGCTGATTGAGCCTGCTGGAGAGATTAAGCAGCTGGAATAGAGATGGGGTTTGGGGGGGGTGCACATTGTATGGTTAGGGGGTTGCTTTTCCTCTACACTGAGGTAACAGGCAGCCAGCGCTATCACTGGCTCATAGCGTTAGAGTGAGTGCTCTTTCAACATGTGGTTCGTGTTAGTGAGGATAGGGGAGTCTGGCACCGGGAGAGGGAGTGGGTGGAGAGGGAAGGGGGGGTTCATATGAAATTTGGGGTAGGGGATAGAGGCCGGAAGATTAGATTGTGTAAGTAAACATCTTCAATAGTCAATCACTACCGAAGTTAGAAGTGATTATCCACTCTTCATGAATCAATATTATTCATGACATATGGTACATTTTAAACTCCATCTATCGGGATTTGGAGGTGTAACTGTGGTCTGTCACTTCAAGAGGTTGTACCATGTGGGATAGTGTAAACTAGATGGAGCAGTACCGTTGCCTACAAAAATATGTGAAGGAAATGCAGGATTGGAATTTATTTAAAAAGTTGCATTTAGCTTCCCTATCTTTTAAACTGTTGTCAAAAACAATTAAAGTGCCTGAAAATTGATTCACCCACCCAGAAATGAGTTGTGTAAAGTGATTTGTATGCTTGCAGTGTTATTTGTTTAGGGGTTACAATCTTTGGCAGCAAAGATACTTTGGAAGGTTTCAGAGGGTAGTATTATCTCTGGATAGCCTCTTTGTGGCTGTGGAAGCTTTTTTTTGTTCTTGAATAATAACTTTTGCAAACACAGTAACAGGTGGATTAGGCGTTACGTACTGGAAAAAAATCGAAACAAACGTGACAGTGAAAGACAATATAGCTTTGCAGCCTTTACATTACACTTCAGTCTTCAGGACACCCGCTCTTGTTTTCACCTCTGGCTCAACGCTGATGTAACTGGACCTCCAATTAAAGTAATTGTAACTCCCCCTGTCTTATCATGTATCACCTGGTTAAACTGAACTATTTAATTCTTTTAATTGATTTCTTAAACAACCTAGTGGCATCCTTCTAACTTTTTTATTTTAAAAGAAACTTAAAATGTCCAACTTTCACGTGATTGAAAACCCTCTGAAGGTTCCAGATAAGCCACGTGTTAGTTCGGTTTGGATCCAGTTAAGTGTGTGAGAGCTTGACTGGGATAAAAGCTCCCAGGGGTCTCCTCTTCCCTGGTCAGCCTGTTTGCTCTCTCCCACAGCTGGAGCGCATGCAGCTCCTGGAGTCCCGTGAACAGAATCAGGAGAGCGAGCGGCGCAGGTTCGAGGAGGAGGAGAGGATTTACAAGCAGAAGCTGCAGGCCTATCAGGATGGGCAGCAGAGACAGGCGCAGCTGGTACAGAAACTCCAGACTAAGGTAGTGAGGCTAAAGCAGTGCTTTACTAGTCCCAGGAGGGTTCATTACACTCTTTGTTTTTTCATACCCGCGATAGAAAGGAAATAGACCTGTTATGTATGCTGAAGATTTTTTCATTTTGTATTGTTTGTTTGTTGAAGAGAAAATAATAATAAAAAATTATTTTTCACAGCTGTAGACATTCGCTTGTTGAAGTCAGTAAAACCCTTTGTGTCAGATACGTTTGCTGTGTATTCTATATACTGTACTCTAATATTAACCAAGTCCTCATGCTATTGGAAGGGTGGACTAAGTAGAACCCCAGGAGGATACTAATAGAGTGAATGTGGTTGATTTATTTGTTATGAGAAACTTGTGGCAGCGGCAATTGGTGGAAAGTTATTTTTTTAATTCAGAGTGGCGGCATTTACGTTTGCAATGCTGAAGGGTGACCTCTGTTCAGGTGCTGCAGTACAAGAAGAGATGTGGGGAGCTGGAGCACCAGGTGCTGGAGAGGACCTCAGAGTCAGAGAAACTCAAGAGCTCGGTAAGCCCGCCCCAACAGCGCACACCCTGTCGTACTCATTGTCACCAGAGCTGCTACGCCTAAGTCTCATTCAGGCGTTTGTCTGAAAAACATGCTACTGTATAAAAGAAGGCACACACAGTGAGTCTGCAGGCGGGTCTGTAGCCGCGGTATTGCGCGTTTGAGCAGTTCTGTCCCGTGATTCCCAGCTGCAGGCTCAGCTGGACTCCTCCGAGGCTCGTCTCCGCCGGGCAGAGCAGGAACACAGTGCAGACCTCGGGAACACACTCAGGCAGCTGGAGGAGGAGCAGAGCAGGTGGGCGGCCGTGGAGTTTAGGCAGTGTTTGAGAGGGTAGATACGGAGACACAGCAGGTGCCTTTTTGAAAATGAAGTGTGACATTTATAAGGGGACATCCAAAGAATTTCTTCACCTGCATGTTCACGCAATCACATCTGTTCACTTACTAGGTATTTAGAATTGAACCTTTTATTGCAGACAACATAACATAGAGCAGCAGTTCACTAAGGAACCTTGCATAGTTTTTCTTAATTCAGCTTTTTAGCCTATCATTCTCATTTGCCACATCTGAATAATAAAACTATTTTGTAGTTTTGTTTATGCAAAGATATTGATCCACCAAGCACAGCAATATCCACAAACACATCTAATGAAACAAGCAGATACTCCAATTACAATTATGAGCACTAACTCATTAAAAAAACACATAAACCAAAGACAGGAAATCAATTTGAAAGGTATTTAGACTGCCAAAATAACAGCAATTACAACATGAATTCAAAAACTTTACTTATTTTTTAATAAAAAAAAACATTCTGCTTTTCTAAGATATTTGCATCACTAGGTACCTGTCGGTGCTTCTTCTTTCTCTGTCTGACACGTGTCCATGAGAGAATGTACAGTAGCAAGCTGGCCTTAAAAGAAACTGTGTTGAATGCAGTTAATTAGCCAACTAAGGTTGCTGCTGGAAGAGGTGTTAGTGGGGCCAGCAGGGGGTGCTCACCCTGTGGTCCATGTGGGTCCTAATGCCCCAGTATAGTGACGGGGACACTAGACTGTAAACAGGCGCTGTCCTTCGGATGAGACGGAAAACCGAGGTCCCGACTCTCTGTGGTCATTAAAATTCCCAGGGCGTTTCTCGGATAGAGTAGGTGTGTAACCCTGTCGTCCTGGCCAAATTTCCCATTGGCCCTCACCATTCATGGCCTCCTAATAATCCCAATCTATGAATTGGGTTCATTACTCTGCTCTCCTCCCCACTGATAGCTGATGTGTGGTGAACGTTCTGGCGCACTATGGCTGCCGTTGCATCATCCAGGTGGGGCTGCGTATTGGTGGTGGTGGTGGGAAGTCCCCATTACCTGTAAAGTGCTTTGAGTGGAGTATCCAGAAAAGGAATTATTATTATTATTATTATTATTATTATTATTATTATTATTATTATTATTATTATTATTATTAACTTTCTCAGGTCCTTCTTCCAAGGGATTTTAATTATGCCTCACACTGAGAGGTGGGTTGACCTTACCACCTGAAGCTTGCATTTAAAAGAGGCTGTTTTATGAAGCTGTGGGGCTTCAATTGAAATGGTGCAGCAGTACTTCCCAGTGAAAAAGTGAATTGCATTAAGCGGTAACATTTGAGTTTTACAAAACATTCAGATTTACTACCCTGCATACTTCTTAGTTAGAAACATGCATCTGAAGTATAAATTAATGAAATAGTAAGCATACTAACAGACCCGTGCTCACTGTTTTCTTACAAACATTTTGGAGTGGTAACAATGTTTGCGTCTCAGGTGTGCTACCCTTGCCCAGGTCAACGCCGGGCTCCGTGAGCAGCTGGAGCAGACCAGCTCTGCCAATCACCAGCTGGCAGAGAGTGTGAGGAGAGCCAAGGAGGAGGTGGAGCAGCGCGATGC
Organism: Lepisosteus oculatus; assembly: GCF_040954835.1. Taxonomy (NCBI): domain Eukaryota; kingdom Metazoa; phylum Chordata; class Actinopteri; order Semionotiformes; family Lepisosteidae; genus Lepisosteus; species Lepisosteus oculatus. Next base: position 10,520,465 of record NC_090708.1, on the reverse strand, counting down.
CAGACTGCGGCGCGAACAGGAGGTAAGAGCTCATCAGCGTCAGGGCAAGCAGAGCTCGAATACTGTATTTAATTATGCTGTTTGTTTATGTTTGATGTTTTAGAGTGGAACGACATTTTTTTTCTGAGGGGCTTGAGGAGCCTTTAAAACCCCAGCTATTAACAGACTTTTTAAATGTAGGAGGAAAAAAGAGCACACAAGGAATTGTCTTGCCGTGGAATTTGCCTTCTAAATATGACTCTTGAACTCTGTAATAAATGCCTGTGTGAATAATCTGCTTTTCTGGTCTTAGTGGTCTGTTAAGGGTTTTTCATCATGTAAACTTGCTCAGTTTTAAGTGGATCCTCTGGACTTATGTGTAAAGTCCCAGAGGAGGGGATAGAGGGGGTGAGGGGAGGGGATGTGTGTGTGTGTGTGTGTGTGTGTGTGTGTGTGTGTGTGTGTGTGTGTGTGTGTGTGTGTGTGTGTGTGTGTGTGTGTGAGATGGGGGGGGCTTTTCCCCTGTAGTAGTTTTCTGTGAAAACCCCCCAAACATCATAAAAATGAATTCACAGCCAGGCAGTAATGCTGCTGCACAATCACCTAGTGGGATTAATGTACTAATGCAACATAAAGAACCACCAGTTGCCTAAACATACACATACAAATGAAGGAGAGGCAAAATAATAATGATAATGTACAGTGTAGCACTGGTTAATATATTGCTGTTGTGAGGCCTGCCTGATGTATCCAGCCCTGCTGCTGCACTTTGCTACGAGAGTGTCAGCGGCTCCCAGGACAGCTGGTCTGTGGGAACTCTCCCCAGGTCTGGTTGATAACAGGCCCTCTGTCTCCATCCACAGACATCCGCCTCCCGCCTCAGTCGCGAGCAGAGTCGCGTGCTAGCACTGTGGCGCCAGGCTGCCTCCCTGCGGAGCAGCGTCACCCAGCTCCGGGCATCCGCTGACAGGTAGCCATGGCTCGCTGCCAGGGCCGGGGCTGAGCGCTCACGACACCCCGGGACGCGTCTCACTTTCTTTCTTCCTTTCAGAAACACAATCATCTCCGTGATTAGAGTTCTAGGACGAGATGAACTGGGAGATTATGTGACTAGCGCCCGGCTTTTTTCAGCTGAAAAATAATTGATGACATCCTAGTGAAACCAAATAAATGGAAACATGGACCATTTGGTATTCCAGTCCGTTTAGAGTCTGTTAGAAGTTTGTGTTTCACTGTTGCCCGTTAATTTAAAGAACCTGCCCAGCTGTGGTTATTCCACACATTGATACAGTCTGAAATGTTTAAGAAATAGGATACATTTAGGGGGTCCCTCTGTTAGGGGTAATTAATTAAGACAACAAGTATAAAGATGGCTAAGAGCTTAGCAACATCTAAACCGACTTGCCTGGAGGTAACGAACTGGCGACCTTGGCCCCATAAGGTCCCTTTGACATCATCTGCTTTGTCTCCAGGAGCCTCTCTGAGATGCGAGTGGATTGTGTGGATGTGAGCCGCAGACTGCATGCGGCCTGTCTCAGCCTGGAGACCTGTCTGTCTCAGCAGACTCCTACAGGACAGGAGGTGTCAGCACTGGAGCAGCAGCTCAGAGAAAAGCTGAAAGAGGCCATGCAGCTGCAGAGTCGCTGGGATGGGGAGAAAGTGGAACTTAATTCCAGGTCCGTCTGCCTCTGTGTGTGTTTATTTCTCAGCTTATGGTCCATATAGACAGTTTTTGTAAGTAATATTTGTACCATAGATGAAGCTTCATTGTTGCTACTGTACTCAAACACTTATACTGTATACAGTACATGGTCATTTCGAGTCAAATTTGTCTAAACTTGTCTTATCAAAGCTTCTGATTCAGTGAAGAAAGTCACTGCATAGTATGTCCTTGAATGTTTTTTTTTTAAATTGAAGGTAGATAAATCTAAACTGAAGAACACAAAAATGAAAACATGAAATAAAATAAAATATGATACTTCCAAGGTAAGGGCCTTACAAATCTACCATTTGTAGGTAAATTGTTGGAAAATTCAGTTTCTCTTTGCTTCAGTAGAAATGGCAGATTTTTGTTTGGATGCTTAAGCCACATAGGGGTCATTTTAATGATGAACACCTGATGGACTCAATTTATGATGGAAGCAAAACATTCAAGATCCAGAACAAAAGAATTAGTTTCACAGTACTGGCACCTTAATCACACAGAATATTGTTTCCTTGGAAGCTGTAAATCAGTTTTTATTGCAACCCATATCTTATATCATTCAGTAATAACAATTGTACTGAACATTTACTCCCACCGGCCTAATCTATCTATACATTATCAGAAAGCCACTTATTCTTGGTATGGAACAGTCTGGAGCCTATGCACAGAAGAAACAGAAGAAGCAGAAACAGAAGCTGTGAGCCACGCTACAGTAACTGCAAGCCATCATGCCACCTACCCGTCTGACCCATTTCAAGTAACTTGTGGCATTAGGGGAGGGTTGAGAAGAGTGGTCCTGACTGTCACGATTGTAGTCCCTCCAACCTTAAGGGCGCTCCGGCTCTTTCACTTCTGAGTTGATTTTGTGCACCTGCTCCCTGTTCCAGCCTCCTATTCAGCCCACCTTAAAAGCCAGACGCTCACTCTGTTCCGGGCTCTGCATTGGTTCCTGTACCAGGCGAGTCCGGGACCTGGGGCGTCGGGTCCCGTTCCCCCCATTTTTCCCCCCGACCCTCCACCGGATCCCACTCCAGTTTGTCTTCGTCTCGGATGGACCGCCCAGCTCTGGACTTTTGCCTCGTCTTGGATTTCCCTTTGGACTCCCTTTTGGACTGTTTGCCTTGGACTTGTGCCCCTCCCCCGATCACCTGCGCACCATGGACACGCCCCCTGTTTTCATTCCTGACCCCTGCGTGCTTTTTTCCCCGTGTTTTCCTCACTATTCCCCAGATTGTGTCCTCTGCATAGGGTCCTGAAAGAACACTTACGGTACACTGACTTTAGAGGAAATAACTAACCAGGACATTTTTGTGAATATGCATAAGTTGCAAATGAAAGGCTGATAATATAACATCTTAGTTAATAACTTTGCAATCACAGATTTGCGGATATTTTGTTGCTTGTCTGAGAACTGATGTCTGGAATTGAAAATCCTGATGCATCAAGCTCAGCCTTTTGGGATTTTTTAAAACATCTATATAAGGAAATAGGCATATCAAACAAGATCTTACCATTTTGGTCATAACACTGTTTTATGGGTATTTCATGAAGTTTGAAGTAGGTGACATGTGCATTGTTCTCCAGGCCTATTTGATCTTTCAGTATGAATTACATCCAGTTAATATTACAGGAATGAAAATTCCATGCTTCTGAAACAAAGATCTGTGATTCTGTGTGTTCTTTGGCCAAAACATAGATTTGAAAGTGTCTTTTAAAGTTGTAAAACCTTTAGCATTACAGAAATGCCACGTTACGGTAGTATAGTATAAAAAAAGAACATTATTAGGCTCTTTGTGATGAAGTTAAATCTTGCAAAATATTTCAAAGAAAATAAAAAATCAATAGGTGTGAAGCTAGTATTTCTTTCTAGACTCAACATCTGAATTTGGTAAAAAAATATACCTAAAGTTTTGTGAGGCATTTATTGACCTTGGTTTTATGTAAAAAGCACAGCTACCTAACACCCACTTTTTATTCAATAAAATTCTGTTATAGTGGCAGCTTCTTTCACCATCTTTGTAAACACATTTAACAATTGTTTACGTGCTTAAACGTGTTTATTGCACCATATTTGGATGGATTAGCTTCCTTGTCCCTCCATTTATTTTAACAATTATATTGTAGATGGTTTTAATGTTAAGTGTTCTGTGGAGGAAGCTTTAACATTTGTTTTCCATTTTGCACATCTGTTTCCAGTTATACATCTTCTATATTCCAGTTGTGTAATACAGAGATGTCAATTAGGCACGTCTTGTCCTATCAATTTTACCAAAGCGCTTTGAGATTAAAGCCCTGTAACTGATAGCATTTGCGCTAATCAGTAGTTTTTACAAATGAATCCCGGAAAATTTCTGTGGGTCCTTGTACAAAAATATTGTACAGCTTTAATCCGGTTCTGGCCCAGTTTGTAACAGCTCTGTTGTTTGTTTGTTTTTTGCAGGATCCTGGAGCTGACGGAGATGGTGAAGCAGCTCAGAGGGCAGAATGAAGAGAAGGAGAAGAGCCTGGCAGCTCTGAAGATTGCCCTGGACAAGACGGTGAGATATAGACATTTTAGAAGACATTCATCCCTCACTAGACACAAGCACTTTACTCACGAGTCCTTGCTAAAACAAGTGATGCATTTGCAGACCTACATTCATTAGATGAGTGAACGTCCCTTGTAATATGAGCTCCAAGTGTGCAACTCATTCTAAAGCTTTTATTTATCATTGCTCTCTCTCAGCTATTGTTGCCTTGACTATCTTAACAGAATTTGTAAAGGTATTATACTATTGATGATGAAGGCTAATATTTTGTGAAAACTGATTTACAAATTTTAACATTTTAAATAATTAAATGTTTTATTTTTGTTTTTCTGATTATTCACACTACGTTCTGGGTTTTATTCTTTAATGTCACAAGATCTGTTAAATAACATAATACATCATTTTTGTGTAGTCAGAAATTTTGTTTGTGTAAATTTTGTTTTTAGTTCATGTCATATTTGTTGTTCATGTATACTATAGAGTTCATGTGTTTCTGTACATAACTTCTGCATAATAAATTGAAACATAACAGCTTGCATAAAAAAGTGTTGGTAAATTCTACTTATTGTGACATATGCTTAGCAATTTATGGTACAAAACTATTTAAAAACCTAAAAAAAATACCTAACCTTTACTGGTTTATATCAAGTTATTTCAAGCACTGGGAATGAACCACAGTTTTACAATACATGTATTTTAGTAGGAATTTAGTGTCGCCTTTACGACTTTTCTCCTAAGAGCAGAAATGTTGGAACCAATTGTGCTCGCATTGTGTGGGGTGAGTGTACAGCTTGTCCTGATCTCATGACTCATGTGGTCATGGGTAGTTGCTCTGGGACTGGTGCTCACACACAGGCACACAAGCGCTTTTTCTGCTTCATTTGTTGACAATATTTCTGTGCTTTGTCAAAGCCATTGTTTAAGCAGTGGAGGGTGATTTATTGTCTCTGACAGGAGCAGAGCAAGGCAGAAGAAGCTTCTGAGAAGGAATCTCTCAGACAGGACTTTGAAAGTCTGCAGCAGATTCTCCATAATATCACCCAGGTGAGGACAGAGGGGTGACATTAAGACAGTGTCAAAGCTACTTGCTACTACATTTTATTGGTACAAGGTTTGTGATGATCCAAGGTGATTTCCAGATTACAGGGGAAAGAAACTTTACTACTCCTTTCAATGCACAAATCACGATAAGAAGTTCTGAGAACCATGCACATTTTGCCTCTGGCCTTTGAAGCAGTATCGTGTTCACCCTCATGCCCTTGGACTCCTCCAGGAGCTTCTGAGTTCTGCTTTTCAAGCACCACTTTCTGTGTCTTTGGAAAAGACTCAAGTGGGGAGCCGCGTCGGCATGCATAGGCTGCAAAGGAACAGGTAAAAGTTTCTTCCATGCTGAAAGGAAAAGAAAAGAGACACAGCATTTCGGCTGTGGAGCCTTCTTCATGTGTGACATGGAATAGGCCTTTACCTGTTCTTTTGAAAAGACAGCTCTTAACACTTTCCCAAAACAGGCTCTGCAGTTTTTTTCTCCAAACTCCAAACATTTTTTATAGAGGCTCCCCGATATGCAGACATGCATTTAAATAAGAAGCTACTCTCACACCTCTCAGTGCCATGTACTGTAGGAATACTGAAATGCCTACTATGGGCTGTAAGCAGTATTTTCCAGAGGTGGTATGAATGGCGTGACTGCTCATGTATTCCTCTGCATCGTGTTTCCGCTGGTGAGATGGGATCTCTTCCCTTGGCTTGTGTTCGTCAGGTGGCTTGGGGGGACAGCGAGAGTGCCGGCTCCCAGGGCGTCTCGGAGCCGGCCGATTCTCTGAGGCCCCCGCCCTCTCGGCACGCCTCTCCCAGCCGCGCCCGCTCCCCCCTGCGCAGCGGCTCCCCGGCCCAGCAGGACCGCGCCCTCAATGCCGTGCAGAGCGCGCTGCTGAGGCGCCAACTTCAAGCGCAGGTGAGAGGCACAGCCCACCCCCCCCGACACCAGTATCCCCCCTGCCTATCTTCAGCCAAACCACCACTACTGGGCTGACATCTGTGTTTTCCTCAGAACATATTTTAGGTTGTTCGATAACACACACACACCTTTTGAGATGCAAATTTAAGAAACTTTTTAGCCAGGTCCTTTATTTCTTTGTGAAAAAAAGTGCCAAATTTAGCTTGGTGAAAAATTCCTGACGAATTTGTCTTTCCTGATGAAGTTTCTGTCTTTCTTCACGGCTTTCGGCTGCGATGTACAGCATTTTGCCCCCACTTGTAACTATTAAAACAGGTTTACGGGTCGGTGAAGTAAGAGGGCACTAGCACTGGAAAGGAGGTGCTGAAAGCAAGGTGTGTAAGCGTGGGGCTCCGGTCTTTATGGCTCAAACAGGAGATGCGTACCAGACTGGAGGCGGCCCAAGAGCAGGTGGCCACTCTCCGCAAACAGCTGCTGGACGGGGAGGCAGAGCGCAGGGCCCTGGAGCAGAGAGTCCAGCAGCTGAGGCAGGAGAGACAGCAAGCAGAACTGTCCGGAGAGGAGAGCCGCAGAGATGCCCAGAGATACCGTTCTTCTCTGGACGTTATTGCCAGGTATATGTCTTCTTTTCCCCCTTTTCAGTCTTGTTGAAAGGATGTTTCCATATTATCTGGTAGGCAGTTTTCAGGATTTTCTGCAGGTTGGGCAATTATGATCTTGGATGCGATGTTTACAGCCTGTGTGCAGCCTCTAAAATGTAATGGGTACAATCTGTGTTTATTCTCCTGCACAGCGAGAAGGGCAATCTGGAGAAACTCATTCTCAACCTCAACCAACAAATAGACTCCCAGCTGGCTGAAATGGAAAAGCTGAAGAGCGCGAACCATGATCTTCAGCGCCAACGAGATCACCTGGAGCAGCAGCGGGAGGATCTGGAGAGAGAGAGGGAGCGTGGGCGCAAGGAAATGGAGAGAGGGTATGGGAGAGGAGAAGGGAGTTTGTGGAAGTGAACATAAGTCTCTGGCTTTGTAAATATAGAGCTTTGAAACTCAAGGAAAGCTGTGATTCTGAGCTCAGCCTTTCAGACCGAAACTGGAACAGTATTATATCTGTCCTGTGTGGATTCAAGCTAGAGTCCCAGTTACATGTCACGTCTCTAGGGTCCTAATATATCTTCTGTAATTCTCAGATTCATTTTAGTTGTGAAGAAATAATAATAACAATTAGTATTTAAATAAAATGTTAAATGTCTTTAAAGTTAAAATAAAAGTCTTTAACAGTAATTTCAAATAATTTAAAATGGAGTTCAAAATAATGGCACAATCAAATAGCATGGGTGATGTACAAAATACAAAACCCTTGCCCTCGTAAAACATTGCAATCGATTTTCAGATTTTCAGTATTCCATGTTTACAGTAAAAGCACTAGAGGTCAAGTCATATGGGAAGATGTCTGTGTGGGTGCTTCAGGCAAAAGAGTTTGGAGCAGCTGGAGATGAAGCATTCCAGCCTGAGGAAGGAGCTGGTGACGGTGAAGGAGGCCCTCAGTCAGGTCACTCTGCAGAAGGAGGTGCTGGAGGACGAGAAGGCCAGCCTAGCGCAGGCTCTGAGCAAGGTGAGCCCTGACCCGGAACCAGTGCATCCACTCCAACCAGATACAGGTTGTGTCAAAGGACACATCTGCTTTAAGATGCCTGTAGTAAAATATATATATATATGAATTAGTTCAGGTGGGCAGCTGCGTCAGCTTGCGTAGGCTGCAAAGGAACAAGTAATAGGGTTATTCCATGCTGAAAAGAAGAAGGCTCCACAACCGAAACGTTGTGTTTCCCTTCTTCTCTTTTCAGCATGGAATAAACCTATTACTTGTTCCTATCTATATGAATGTTTGCTTTTATTTACGATCTTATAAAATAAAAATATTTATTTTCCAATATAATTTTGTGACACCTTCCAAAAACATACCGTATTATGTTAATCGGCGTCCTTTAATTATCCGTTTGAGTACCCTCTGATGCCAGGTAAATAATTTAGGGTGTAGCCCTATACTTCCAGGAAAGGTTTCCAGGTTCGTGCAGATCTTCCTGAAAACGGATGGATGGATTCTTATTTTGCCTTTGGTTAGAGAAACCCAGAGGTAGCTCTGCAGCGGCTGTTGTCAGACGCCAGGGTGAAAGTGAATGAATTGCTTTACACGGTCTCAGTGGTATGTTGGTATTAGACACTAAAGGGCAGAGAATGTGGGAATGGAGGCTTGAGGTCTATCAGTAATGTGCTGGAGATTGTGAGAGCACGGTGGTCACCCTGCCCGCACTGCGTAGGTGGAGGTCCAGTCTGCAGAGCAGGAGCTGGCTCTTGCCAAGCTGCAGAGCGAAGAGGCCAGCCTCGGGGACTCTCTGGCCAAGATGGGGGCTCTCAGTGAGGGGCTGGCCAAGGACAAGGTGGAGCTCAACCGCATCATCCTGCAGGTCTGTCTGTCTTATCAGCTACCCTGGATTTCAACATCTGCGCTGTTATATGAGTACAGTATGTTCCCCCAAGAGTCAGGCTTCAGCTTGCACTTACAATTCATGTGATGCTGCATTGTTGATTAATATGCAGTACTGTACTTCCACTGATTATGCTTATTTAGACATATTTGTCCAAATAAAATGTATTTACGCAATTACGGGTATGTCTATACTGACACAATATATAATACTTAATTTTGAATATTTTTAATGAAGCAACGTGTGAAAATGCTATGTTATAAAAACATACTTTTTCTGAATAGATTTCCAAATCCTTCTCAACATTTACTGTGGGTTGCTTACTCCCTTTTATGTCTCCCGTGTGGCACAGGATGAACAAAAACTTAATCTGCTGTTTCGCTTTTTTCACCCCACACGTGTCACAAGATCGTTAGCTGCTGGTGTCTTTTCCACACAAGCACAATGAGCAGCAAGGCGAAAGCCAGTGTATTGTTGCAGCACGTGATGGCCCCACACATCCCCCGATCTGAATGAAAGAGTACACCCATGCCGCCCCTCACGAGCCCGGTGTCCCGTGTGTGCCATCAGATGGAGAGTGAGAAGGCGGAGCAGGGGGAACGGAGGAGGGAGGCTGAGCTGGAGCGGGCGGCGGGCAGGGAGGAGGTCAGCCGGCTGGAACAGGAGCTGCAGGACCTGAGGGCTGAGAAACGGGCCCTGGAGGTCTCGCAGGCCCACCTGCTCGAAGCCTGCCAGAGCCTGGAGCACGAGCTGAGAGTCATCCGGCAGGAAAAGTCTCAAGCCTTGGGTCAGCACGCACAGGTCAGCCCCACATTGCCAGGCCTGAGCTCTGCATCGGCTGTGAACTAACGACGAGTTCTATATAGCTCAGTAACACGTTCAAAAGCCTAATGGCTTCGCCTCCCATCGGGAAATTAAATATCATTCCCAGCATCTCTAGTTCTGGAATCCCGTTTTTTTGCAACATAGAAGTATCCAAATGTTTGTTTGATTTGTGCTCATGTACTGACTGTGAAATTCAAAACAAAAAAAACGCTTGTGGTTTTATGTCACCGAGACTAAATTATCTTTGCTGTCTGTAACTTAACCGGGCTGATTGTGTGCCGTGGTGACTGAGCTGTGGTTGCTGTTTTGGCATGTCTGTGCAAGAGGTGGGTTCCTCTCCGAAGAAAACCTGGACGAAGGATCCAGTAACCCGGCACCTCTGTGTGTGTCTGTGCAGGCCAGCAGACAGAGGCAAGCCCTGTCAGATCAGCTGGCTCTGAGCCGCAGGGAGGTGGAGAGCCAGGCTGCGGCCCTCCAGAGAAGTGTGCGGGAGAGAGAGGAGCTGGCCAAGGACAAGGCTGGCTTGAGTGTCCAGCTGACGTCCGCTGAGCGCAAGGCCCGAGGACTGGCTCAGGAGCTGGCCGCTCTCAGGTGCGTGGGCTACAGTGACAGTCATAGTACATAACCCCGTCTTTGTACGGCCATTCTTGTGTTTATTTAGCAGGTTTGGGAAACCAGTATGTTGAGCGGTGATTGGGTTGGTGTTATGAAATGAATGAGTGAATGTATGTGTGTTACAGGATATATGCGTTTATTACGGGGCCAGCGATTATGTTGTAGAGCCCATGTGTGTGTGTGTGTGTTTCAGGGCAGAGAAAGAATCCTTGGAGACAGCACTGTTTGAATCTCAGGAGCAGATCCTGGCGCTGGAAGCTTGGAGGACTCAGCTGGAGGGGGAACAGCAGAACCTGCAACTTGCCAATGAGAGCCTCACTAGTAAGTCTTTCTCTTCTGTCAAGCCTGACAATCACAGGCCCACAGGCCGCACTGTCTCATTTTAAATTGCCAAATGCTGTCAGCATGGCCTCTTAAACAGGACACCAGAGAGCAATGTTTTATTCCTGAATTCCAGAACAGCTGTGCTGAAGGGTTGGTAATAGATTGGCCAAATGCGCTTGAAAAAAATTATCAATGAAACAAAGTTTTATGTCCACCCCCCTTGGACAGATAGAAATTAACCAATTTTAACAGTGCATTTTTCTCACAGCATATTGAATTATAATGGTTGACAACAGGAATTCCCGTGTCACTTGTGTACATAAATTTGGGGTTGAGAAAGATCATTTTGAACTTCAGTGTGCAGTGACATTGCTCTAATTAATAACTCATGGTAACTTATTGTAGCAAGAGAAAAATAAAAATTGGTATTTTGCTGCAGAGTATTATCATAAAGTATTCAAGAACTCCAGTGACTTTATTAAATGAAACTTACATTAATAAGTACAAGGACAGAACCTGCTTCTGGGACAGAAAGAGGCATATCAGTGAGAGGCCTTTTGTGTTTGCGTGTTTGTCCAGGGGAGGTGGCACGAGTCAGAGGGGAGGCCGAGCTGCAGGTGTCCAGGCTCGGGAAGGAGAGGGAGCAGCTGGAGGCCAGGCTAGCACAGACGGAGAGGGAGGCCCAGAGCACCCTGAGCAGCACAGAGCGTGCTTACCAAGAGCTGCTGGAGCGCGAGCACAAAGACAAGGTGGGGCTGCCCAAAGGTACACTGGGATATGTGCCTTTGAAAGTGTTGCGGGAAGAGTTCAGTCCTTTTGTTTGATCTTAAATTTGACCTTGCCATGTCTGACTGGGGGAAAACAGCATGGAAAACTGTGTAAAGAGTGTTCCACAAAAACAAAACCTACACGAAGCTTAAAGGTCTTTAAAAACAAACGGAGAAGGCCTTTCCTGTTTTTTTAAAATCAGGCTGCCCTGGGCTTGTGAGTCCCGTCCACTTGTGCCCTCAGCTGTCCTCCGTCCCACCTCTCTGCCCCCCCCAGGAGAGAGCGTGCGCTGAGCTGAGTGCCCAGAGGGAGCAGGCGGAGCAGCAGCTGCGAGGGGAGTGCGAGGAGCTGAGGGTGCGCGGCCAGGCGGAGCAGCAGCAGCTGCAGGAGGAGCTGGCCAGACTGCAGCAGCAGAGAGACGACAGCCTCCTGCAGGCAGAGAGCCACAAACAGCAGGTCTCTCCTCGGCACGACGCCGCGCCTGACTGCTGCTACTGTCACAAAACAGGGCCAAAGAACACCTCTTTCCTCTCATAACGGAGCCCAGAGCAGTTTGCGTTCTTCTGCTCCAATGAAGTAAACCTGCTTACCCTTTTTAAAGATAAAATAGTCCCAAAAGATGTCCATCTGTTTCATAAGCCTGTTTTTCAAATCATTTTTCAAATGCATGTTTACTCATGTGCGCACGCAGTACATGAGCACTTAAAAGTACCCATCTTTCGCACATTAAGCTTAAAGTAATTTAACAAGCACCGGTTTTGAAATAGTATGGAATGGGGGCTCGTACGGTAAGTTTATTGTTGGACAGTTACCACTTACTGTATCTCTGTTTTGTGATGACTCAAATAATTCTACAGTCAGCAACCTACACAATTCTAGTGTGTCTCTGATAATAGTGCACAAACCTGAATTGAATTAGTGATCTCTAGACTTTAAGGTACATTCAGCTCTGCGTCCTATATAGAAGAGGGATACGCTGTGTTGTACCAAGCAGTTTTTGACCACTGTTCTCTGGTGGATCTGGCTTCACTTTTACTGTATTATTATTCTATTCTGTGTGCTATTTTGTACTGTTTTATCTGGTCCAACACACACAGTGCTGTTTGGGGCAGTGTTGACTTTCACTCTGCGCCTCTGCAGGCTCTGTCTCTGAAGGAGGCCGAAAAGGCAGTTCTCGCTGAAAAGCTGGCCAGTGCCCAGCAGGAGCAGGTCAACGTCACTATGGAGATGGAGCGTGTGCGGAGAGAGGCCCTGAGCCGCCAGGAACAAGACAAGGTGAGCGGTTTTTAGAATCACACTTTAAATGAACCTCACAATAATATAGCAAGCCCTTCTTTACAATTGGTTGTGCAGTCAGCAACGTTAAACACCCTTTTAAAAGTATCAAATGATTTAACTTGCTGAAGTGTTTTATAGCAGCTCAAGGGAGACTGTCCTCTCTCTGCCAGCATTGAATGTTTGATTCCAGTTAGTTGTTCAATTCTCGTTAGGATTTTTGAGCTGTAAAAATCAAAATAAGACTTTTGGATCAGCAAGTTCTTTAGCTTTCCACAGCGTAAAAAATAGTGAGTGCAGCCATATTGACAACTACACAAGAGATACAGAACAATGTGAGAGCCTTGCACTTTTGTTCAGATGTGAAATAAGTTCAATTTTTCTCCTCCCTGTTTTGTTTTGTTTTTTTCCACCACAGGACACCATCAATGGGCTGAACTCCGAGCTGCGGGCTCTGCGTACGCAGTTTGAGGAGGCCCTGGGCTCTCACGAGGACGAGGTGCGCCGCCTGAATGAGAGGATAAAGGAGCTGGCACAGGAGAGAGAGGAGGCCCTACAAGAGGTCAGCCCCCCCCCCCACATTCCTCCCAGGCCGAGCAGTGCACAGCACGCTGCTCCCACTGTTCAATTTGTGCAGCACGGCTGCTCCTCACACTGGGCTGACCGGCACGGCTCTGTCACATAGAAATGATTCAGACGCCTTCGGCCGCACCCCCGGTTCAGTTTGACACCTCCCTGCTCAGGCCCGCCGGTCCTGTCCGGAGGAAGTCGGGATTTCGGACAGGCTTTTGGCTTTGCGCTGCACGGAGGAATCGAGGGCCGTGTGGTGCGTTAGGAAAACAGCACGCGCCGCGCTCGCCGAGATGGATATGAGGCTCGCTGGCCTTGAAGGAAGGTGAAAGGCTTTGTTCCGTGGAAGGAAGTTTTCACAGCCCGCGGGGGAAGGTACCTAGGCCCCCGGTGTCCCCTCGGCTCTTTTGCGCTCTTGCCAGAAACGTCGGTTTGTTTGTTTCCCATCGGGTGGCATCTCTGAGAAAGCGCAGCGTCGGGGAGGAGGATGGGGGTTGTCACAAGATAGATGGACAAGAGGGGTGAAGCCGGGGTAGCAGGCAATTTAACATGACAGGCTGTTTACATTGGCAGGGCACGCCTGCTGTAACAGTGCTGTGAGGCCAGTCAGAGTCCAGTTTGTACCAATTAGTACCAGTGCCGGGGAGAGCAATTTAGCATGACGCCATGTTTACATTGGCACGGGCTCTCCGGTTTAGCACCATCAGGATGCCACCAGCTGCAGACCGCAGTGGGTGGCGGGGCGAGATCGGAGAGTCAAATTTCCTCCCCCAAGACAAAAGTTCAAGGATTCTGCAGCTCCCCCCATCCCTCCCTGTTCTTCAACATGCTGATGATAGACATTCAGTGTAGAGATGCACAGATGTTACTGCAGAGACAAAATAGTCTTAAGAGACTCATCTCTGGCTTAACACGATGTGTTACTCCTCTGATTGGATAAATAACATACCGTTGTTATTTCATAATCTTTGATGTTTTCTCAAGAGTGGATTCAGAAAACTTTTTTTCATTTTTCTTCTTCTGTGATTGTTCCAATTATGGTGTTTCACACTTTTCATCCCCGACTTTGGATAACAGCAGTTTTGATTCTGAACACAGTTCATACATTACAAGTAGTTCATGTTTGTTCTATAACTATCATGTGTTGGTTAGTTTAAACCGGATTAAACCAGAATCCCACACATGTGTGATACCAGTGACCTGCTTTTCCATGGTTGTTGGGATTCTCACTGTTACGTAAATAGGAAAAAAATACAATAACTTTCTAGAGTATTTCAATAAAATGAAATACATTTTTATATTTCATCAGCCACATCTACTAAAAATGCATTTTAGCAGATATGAAAACAATACCCATCCTAGAGACAAAGCCCATGAATCGAACCCTGAATCGAACCATGAACCGAACCACTTTACCTTATCTAAGTGACCTTATTTCTAGTACCTTTCCTCAGCAATAGTTCCCAGCAGCCCTAGAGACAGGGAGGAGAACACTGTAACATAAGATCTGTGCACAAAAAGCAATAAACTACATACAGTGAAACCTGTTGTGAAGTCTAGAGGTAGAGCTAACATGTAGCTTCTTCTGCTGTAACATACCCACAGGCAGCAGCATTACTCACTTGTAACCCGGTCTTGTTAAATCAAAGAAGCTAAGCAAGCTAGCAAAGCTTGACACGGTCAATTCTAGGATAAGAGACCTCTAAGGAAAGCCAGGATACTGTTAAAAAGTGGGTTTGGTGGACCAGTAGGTGTCACTCTTCTCTCTGGACCAGAATTTCCTAACCAATGCCTCAGTATGATGACAGCGTGCTATATGAGGAGCTGGTGCTGTCCTATGAATGAGATGTTAAACCCGTCTGTGGTTCGGCCTGCCTGGTCCTTAAAGACCCCATGTCCCTATTCATAAGAGTAGGGGTGTTAACTCTGGTGATAGATTCCTCTTGTACAATCTGTCCTTCCTGACATTTCTGCTTAATTCAGTTGCTAAAACAATTTTTCAATGAAAAAAAAAATGTATAGCCACTCTCGATATGTCGTTTTGTCAGACATCACCCACACTTCAGAGATGGATGAAGTGTGTTTTCTACTATGTTTGAGAGCACTTTGGTATTCCATGGAATGAAAAGCACTGTATATATGTAATTGATTATTATTAATAATAATATTAAAGACTCAAAAAGAGACAGGGATCCTATCGAGTGCCTGGGAAAGGCAGTGTGGGTTTGGATATCCTGGTAAGCGGTCTGTGTGTCCTCTCTTAACCACATTTTGGCAAAGGCTCTGCTTTTGATTATTTTAATAATTTCCAGTTCAATGTGTTTTTGTCAGACCATGGCAGACCAGGGCAGTCAATGGTAAGCAACAGCTCTTCATTATATTGAATAAAAACTAAGGTTAACCCTTGAATAAATAATCTTGTGCTAAAGTGTTTATTTTCTCCTGCACAGCAGCGAGAAGCTGATTTTTCTGTGAACGTTGGGAAAAAAACAGTGCTGGTTGAAGTGGTATCTTTTAATCTATAAAGAACAATGCCACATTTTTTATTCTCTAATGTTCTGGCTAGAAAAATATAAAGCCAGGTTTGTTGGAACTATGCAGGCTTGTTTTTCTCACATGAAAATTTATAGGCGAGAAGAAGCATCTTGTGTGGCCCCCACACGAGATCACTTTACTCGGCTCTTCTGCAGAGCAGACTTTATCACCGTAGCCCAGTGGGGACTCTCCACATGAGACTGCTGTGAACTGCTCTTGGACAACCTTCATGTGTTCAGATTAAAAAACTGAAGGAACCTTCCCTGGAGTGAGTGCATGCATGTCTGTGTGCCCTGCGATGGGCTGGTGTCCGGTCCAGGGTGTATCCCACCTTGCGCCCTGGGATAGGCTCTGGGCTACTGAGACCCTGGAGTGGATAACCAGTGAAGTGATGTGATCTTCCTGGCTCTGCACAAAATCGTTCTGGCTTTTATCTGGTTTTATCACAGTGCTGACCAACCTTACCTCATTTTCTGCCATGTAAAAAATCCCGCACTTTCCTAAGTTTGTCAGATATATTTCTACATACATAAAAAAGTCACTTTCTGTTTTGAGAGTAAAAATGATGAGGCGGTCTACATCAAGAACATGCCCCGGCTCCAGAGGGACTTGCTGTATTCCGTAGTCCAAATCAGGGATGTGCAGCGTCAGCCCTCTAGCACTGCAGGCTACTGATTAAGTGACGATGAGTTAACTTTTGATCTGCTTAAATGAGTCTGATTGAGCAAATGAAATCAGATGTGGAACGAAAATCCAGCTGAGGACCTGCAGGCTCTCGAGCATTACCCTTCCCTCGTCCCAAAAACATTTAACTGGCTGTGGAAGTGTTTCCGTCTGTTTTACACAGTGAGGTGCCTTGAATGGCGGGTGTTTACCTGCTTCAGCGCCGTGAGGAAGAAAGAGGTGAGAACGAGTGGGCCTTCCTCTGTCTCGGGCAGGTGGAGCGCCTGAAGGCAGAGCTGCAGGCGGCGGAAGAAGGGCGCGACAGCGGGCGCAGGGAGCTGATTGAGCTGCACCGCGAGCTGCGGGAGTGCGCCCAGGAGCGGGACGCCCAGCGCAAGGAGGTCCTGGAGCTGCGGCGGGCCCTGGCGGATGAGACCCGGGAAAAGGAGGCAATCCTGAACTCCAATCAAGAGCTGAGGAGCGCGGTCAAGATGGCAGAGAGTGACAGGAACAGGTACCGCACACTGCTAACGCTTGGACATGTGCACTTCAAGATTGGAAATGAATCCCAAACTGGCAACTAATGGCTCCTTAATCTTAAAGAAGATTGCAATTCAATCTTTGGTTTTGGATTGTGATTGAGCCTAATCCTCTTTTGTTCATTAGCTTTCTAATAAAAATGGATTTGGTTGGCCAGTTGATAGACCAGATCAGATGAGATGATAGAATCAGATGGATGCTCTTCCGTCTTCTCTTATGCACGGACACTACCGGTGAGCGGAAAATAGAATTAAGCATATTGTTCTGAAAAGAAAGAAAGAGGGGGAAAGCTCTGGAAAACACACTTCAAAAGATACCATCCAAAGATACCATTTATGAAATCAAGAAGATGCCTTTGCGGTTTGGCCCAGCCAGGAGTTGTTTTCACAGCTGGGCAAGATTTTCGTTGACAATTTTCCTTGCCCTTGTGTACAAGAGCTCAGTGGCCCTCGGCATGTTTCAGAGGCGACCCACATGAAATATAGACAGTGCAGGGTTTTCTCACTGTAGAAGACTGAGGCGTAGAGGAGTTTGCCGCCGTCTAGAGAGTGGCACTGTGTATGCTCTCGGGTCTGTGAGACTGTAATGGAGACCCCAGCAGGGGCACAACTGAACTTTCAGCGTTACAGGGCTGTAGACCTCGGCGTGTGATGGAGCATCAGCGTGTTTGTCTCTCGGCAGTCTGAGGCGGGCCAATGAGGAGAAGGAGCAGAAGCTGGCAGTGCTGGAGGAGTGCAAAGCCTCCCTCCAGCAGGAGGCAGCGGAGCTGAGGAGCAGCCTGCGAGAGTTGGAGAGGTCACGGCTGCAAGCCCGGCGGGAGCTTCAGGACCTGCGCAGACAGGTGAAAAAGGACCTGAAGGGTTTGTGCTTAGAAAACGACGGAACGATTTCATAAGCACTTTGCGAGCGATCAACAAAAAGAACGTTTCACCGAGTTCAAGCCCGTTACTGCTTGAAAACGAAAGAAATGTTCCGGGATATGGCTTTCCGAGGAATTTAGAAATACTTACATAGAGAGCACTTTTATCCCTATCAAAATAAAACTTCTAGTCCAAGGCTCTGTCTTTCTCTGTTGGAACAGGTGTTCTGTCTCCATACCACAGCTCCACTTCCCCCTCTCACAGCTCCTGACTGTCTCTCCGTAATCACCTGTCACACCCTTACACCTCCATGTCTCCCTCCCTTTCTCTTTCCCTTCCCCGCTGACACCACACCTCTCTCTCCCTTCGGCATGCAGGTGAAGACCCTTGACAGTGAGAATGTGCAGCGCCGCAAGGAACTCGACGAGCTGCGGGCTCGCGTGGCTCAGGATGGGCAGAGAGAAGACGAGCTGCGACGCGAGATCTTTAGTCTGAAGCAGAGGATCCTGGAAGGCGAAGCCAGCAAGGAGGCGGAATTAAAAGAGGTATGCCTGGTTATCTCTCGGTAAGGATAAGCAAATTTTAAAGTTTTGGGTTCTGACAGCAAGCATACATGTCTGTCAATGGAAAATTTAGCACAATATGGTATCCTATAGTTGAGAAAAACTTAAGCATGGAAAAAGTGGGCATCCAAAGATTGGAATATCACGGCATTACTCTTCTTTCTATGTTCTGTAAAATGTTTTACTAGGGCAACCCTAAAAATGTTTATCACACAACTGAGGCACGGATTTTAAAATATAAACCCCTGTTGCAAGCTCTCATCCCATAATCAGAACAAGGTTTTTGATCTGAGTGACCTCATCTGAAGCTCGCCTCAACACGGTGTCCCAAGCTGTGTAAACAAGACGTTCTTCCGCTCAGGGCTGAGCTCGTGCTCTCTGCCCGTCCCTCCGGCTCTGCTCACTCTGTGCCCTGGCAGGTGGCTGGGCTGCAGCGCCGGGTGCTGGAGATGGAGACCCAGCAGAGGCTGCAGGCCGAGGAACTTGAGAGCCGCGCCAGGGAGCTGCAGGAGAGCGGGCGGCGACATAAGGAGAGCACTGAGCAGCAGGAAGGGGCGCGGCAGAGGGCAGAGGCCCGGCTGCAGGAGCTCACCCTGCGGCTCAGCGTGGCCGAGGGCAGGGCTCAGGAGCTGGAGGAGCAGCTGGGCCAGGCAGACTCGGCCAAGTGTGATCTCGAGCAGCGACTGACCAGCCTGTCGTCAATCCTGCGCCGTACCTTGGGCATCACCCGCACAGGGCGATCACAGACCCCAGGGGCACATGGGCGCAGCCCCTCACCCAGAAGGAGCCTGTCACCAATGAAAGGTTAGGCATTGGTTTGCCTCGACCCATAAGCACATGTCACTCATGACTGCAGTGTCTTTACAGTGGCCAGCGAATGTTTTACAGGGCACTGCGGGTTATTAATGGTTGTTTGCTATCAGTTTGAACTGGTTAGATCAAGAATGGAAGACAGATACACTAAAATTGTCAAGAAGGGCACGCAGCATAGTTCATCAGTAAGAAGCTTGATCATATTTGCACTTTTTGCATCTGTCACTTTGTGTCTCTTGAGAAGGTGACAGTGGGGACGGCCTGCGCTGCTCCACACCTTGCCTCAGTGGCAGTGGGTCTCCTCTGCACTCCTGGGGAGGGGACACCGATCTGGACCTGGACATGGTAAAGGCAGCACTGCGTGACTTCATCCAAGAGCTAAGGGAGGCTCAGAGAGATCGGGTTAGTACAGCCTACAGGGACAACTGGTAGTGCTTTCTGTTCAAATCTTGCCATTGCCATTTGTCTGACATCTAGTGCCTTGTCAACATGTCACCCCTGTTGCTTCTGCGTCTCCTCTAACCCAACCCCCTTTGTTTTTTTAGATTTTTATTGAGAACTCACGCATTCGTTTTGTTTTGTGAATCTCCTCTGGATACAGCGTCGGGCACATCTGGAGTCAGATTTCACTGCTTGCATGAGAAGTATTGTTAAAAAGGCTTTGCCTGATTTGCAGGATGAAGCTCAGGTCCAAGTGCTCAATTTGTCCCGCAAGATCGGGGAGCTGGAGGGCGACCGGGACAGAACCAACAGCCGAGTACAGCAGCTGCAGAAATCTTTGGCTGAGCTGGAGGAAGGTGAGCGCCTTCCTACAGATGACAAACCTTTATGGCGTCGTGGGGAACTTCCCTTGGATGACTCAGAAGGTTCTTAAATGTGGCCGGGGGAGCGCTCTATTCATAGGTAAAACAAAATCAGTACAGTTATTAACATGGGCTGCTGTGCTGTCCCAGGGAAGCGGGGAGGTGACCAGCAGCTCAGCGCAGCTCAGACAGCCCTTGCTCTTCACGAGGAAGCCCAGCAGCGTGGGGACAGGGAGACGAAAGCCCTAGTAGAGAAGGTGGCCACACTGGAGCGTAGTCTTCAAGCCTCGGAGGGAGACAACAGGACCCTGCAGGTGGGCACTGGAGCGAAACACATTCCCATGATTTTCTTCCCTGTGGATGCATTTTTCTTCTTCAAACTGTGTGATGCTCCAAGGCAAGGGCATTACACACTCCCTTGACATGTTTGATTGGAAATGCAACACAGGAAATGTATAATTACAGTGGATGAAGTTCGGTTACTTTTACAGCTGTGCCCCTCCGATTATAACATTGGCAACTAATTGTGACTCGGTGGGGAGATTTTGTATAGACTCACATCCTGTGAATTTTGTCAGGTGGGTGTGTGATATTTGTCATGGGAGCTCTACGGGAGCTGGCGATCGGGTGTCTGGTCTTGGCAGGAGAAGCTGGCCCGAGCTCAGGCGGCAGAGAGCAGACTGGAAGGGGAGCGCCGGAGGCTGAAGGAGGCAGTCGAGGCCTCAGAGGCACGGGGCAGCCGACTGGAGATATCCCAGCGCACCCTGGAGGGGGAGCTGCAGCGGGCTCAGATGGCGGCCAGTGAACGGGAGGCAGAGGTGGCCACACTGCAGGAGAGACTGGCCGGGCTGCGCCAGGAGCTTGCCGAGAGCGAGGACCGGGGGGCGGCTCTCAGGGTTAATTCGGAGAGGCTGAGTGTGGCCCTGGCACGGGCCGAGGAAGGGGAGGGCCAGCTGAAGGACAAGGTGCAGAGCCTCTCGCGCGCTCTGAGCGACAGCAGCACCAGTGCCGGGGCACTGCAGGAGCACGTCGCCGAGCTCCAGAAAGCCCTGACGTCCAGCGAACAGGACCGCCGGGTGTTACAGGCAAGTCTCCCTGGAAGATGCAGAGCGCTGCCGAAATAAAATGTGTAGCTTTGGCACCGAGGCAAAGCAAGGAACAGACAAAATGCACAGAACAGATACAAATACAAACACATATGCATCTGTTTGGCCTCATGCAACATTCAGCTCCAGCAGATGGATAATAATTATACCACAGGTCCTGAAAAACGATGGTAAAATTGGACATGTATATTATTTTGTTGTGTTCCCGGTGCAGAACCAGGGCTCTGTATAGTCGCAAAATCCTCTGCTCCCTAATTGCCACAGACGAAGTGAGTAGGCTGGCAGACTATTTTGTAGGCAAGATGATTCAGGTTACTGACTGTCAGAGGTGCCTGGCAGATAATCTTGTTGGTGTATCAAGTCCAAACGTCATTATTGATCATGAATTTTAAAGGCATTTTGAAAATGAATACTATAACTGGCTTATTCAGCTATTTGTAAACAGTGTGCCAAAACTTAAAATAAATGTCTCCCTTAAGCCACTACTATTAGGTTAGGGCCAGTGCTGTGTTTTTTATGTGGAAAGATGCTGACTTTTTTGATTTGTCTAAAAATTGATCCTCCTGTTATTTATTTATTGAAATTCCTAACTATAATGAATTATGTTATTTATATTTCTGCTGCTTAATTTATCTTAATGCACCAGTACTGTCGTTTTTTTATTTACCTCTGATCCAATTATTTCCCTAAAGGAACCCTGTGACTTGGCAATAAAATCTTTAAGCTAGCTCATTAATTTTCCAAAGGCTCCTCAAGAGGGCTCTTAAGGCTCAGAGACCGGGGCTGAATTGAATGATGCTGTGTAAACAAAAACTGCCTATACAGGACTTTATAAATCTGTTCACGTAAGAAAAATGTCAGATGATGCCAATAAAAGAAATATTAACTTCTTCTCACATTTGTTAAGGTGTGACACAGTGGTCTATGCCCAGTTATCCTGATTTGGCACTTTTTTTAGGAGCGTCTGGATTCTGCGAGGGAGTCCCTCTCGGAGTGTAAGAGGCAAAACCATGTGCTGACAGAGAGGGTCCAGAGCCTGCAGCGTGCCCAGGAAGAGACGGCGTTGAGGAGCCGAGATCTGGAGAGCCAGGCCAGGAGCCTGCAGGAGGTCAGAAGGAAGGGGGTGATCTAACAGACAGCTCCAAACACTGCACTATCATACCCTGGGAGAACAGTGGGGAAAAAAAATAATTTGCTTGACAGGGTATAGTGAAACACAGAGAGAGTAGAGAGAGGGAAAATGGAGAAGGAAAGGATGGTGAGGTGAGGTTGGGAGGGAGAGGCAATGAGAGGGAGGAAACAGCGATGTGGGAGGGCTTGCGATGGAGAATCACGGCATTGACAGCTGCTCTCTGTGATGGCCGGGCCCACAGACTCTGCGCCAGAAACAGGGCAGTGAGCAGGAGGCTCTGGATGGTTCTCGGCAGCTACGGGAGGAGAGACAGTCCCTACAGGAGAGGGTGAATGCCCTGCAGCACGCTGTTGAGCACCTGGAGAGCAAGCGGAATGAACTGGAGAGAGCCGTCGCCCGGCTGGACAAAGAAAAGGCCTCCCTGAGACGGGCGCTGGACAAGGTGACTTTTTAGCTCAGAAGTTTGCTTTAAATGCTTACATGTGCTCTAGGCCTTCTAATTCTTTGTCCTGCATGGTTCTGGGTATCCATGTTAGATTCATTTTGACCCACGCACTGCCTTGAAACGGAGTTGTGGTTTTCAATGGCAGGTGGAGCTGGAGAAACTGAAGCAAGAGGAGGAAACTGTACGTCTGGGACGTGAGAAGGAACAGCTGGACCACACCATGAGCAGCATGGAGCAGGAGTTGGCTGATCTACAGGCAGAGATCGAGCAGCTTCAGGTCAGATCTAGTGGAATAACCTGACCTCACCGAGACATCATTTTCTAGATACCATCTGTTTATTTTGTCAAAATGATGCAAGCAGTGTGAATTATTAAATCTAATTCTTAATCCACTCTAAATTATTTACGTTTAGTTTTGATCTGTATCTGTCCAAAGAGTAATAAGAATTATTTCCTTTAAATGCAATGGCTGGTAACTGGTGTTTAAATTCAGTAAAATTGGGTACAATTAAAAGTCTGTAAGCTACTGTAGTGTGGTGCTACTGTACTGTGGTGTTTTTAAAGTAATTGTATTAAGGAATAAAGCCTTACCATAATAACTGTAGATTTAACCTCACATATGCAGTACTGTGGAATGTAATGTAAGTTAAAATAATAGAGATAATAGGACGCGGTGGAAGGGGTTACAGTCAGTTCATCCTGTCGTCCCCACTGACGAGGCAGCTCTGGCCCCAGGCACAGATCTCCCAGCTGGAACGGGCACATGCACAGCGCCTCCTGGAGGTCACAGGCCGCCACAGGCAGGAGATGGAGCTGGAGACCGAGAGGCTCCGAGGGGCCCAGCAGCAGGCCGAGAGAGCCCTGGAGACCCGGGAGAGGGCCCATCGCCAGAGAGTGAAGGGCCTGGAGGAGCAGGTGAGCTCCCTTGCGCAGTGAGGAACGGGGGCAGGGACAGGAAGCGAGCAGGTCTCTTCACTCAGGCTGTGATTGTAGCGGAATTCCAGACTGAGCTGGAAGCACACACTCTTAAAAAGTACAAAATGAGACCTACAGCTATCAAGACTGGTGTTTAAAAAACTAGTAAACCTTTTATTTCTGTCCATACAGCATTTTTAAAGTTGTTATGTTCTCAGCATTGAATAAAAGTTGAATACAGGACTATTAGTAATATTGATCCCCATATCCGCCTCATTCCTTCGAAAATCAGCACTTGCTGAGGGGATGAAAGATCTTGTGTGTTTTCCACTTGACATTTAATTGACTAGTACAGGTAATGGAGAAGCACATTCTGCTTGTGTTAAAGAGGAAAGAAATGGGAGTTTTGTGGAAAGCTAAAGAGGTGAGCCAGGCCTTTATGAAAAGGTTGGGAAACAGTATAGAGGCTGTGTAAAGCACTGCTGTCTGTGGGCAGTCTGAGCCCAGAGAGATAAATGTTCTGAGGTTCTCGGGACTGGTTTTCTCCCCTTCCAGGTGGCGACACTGAAGGAACAGCTGGAACAGGAGATGAGACGTCGACAGGCCTATGTCAATCAGATGCTCAGACCTGCAGTATAGCCTGACACAGGCAAACTTTGGCCCCTGGAAGGCTGAAAAGCAATTCTTTCCAACAGCTTCAAAACCCATCTGGAAGCATCCTAGACCATTTATTTTTATACCATTTGCTCAACATCTATGATCTTGTGCAAGGGCCATTCACGGATGGAAAGAATTGTAAACTGCAGATACATAGCCATACTGTATATTAAAAACCACAGGAACTGGTTGATCTCAGGGACAACTGTGGTTTGGAGTCAATGAATATCTATGTGTGTTCATATCTGTTTCTCTCTTCATCAACATAAGTAACTGACATGCTCCAAATATTTACATTCCATGGATTTTAGAAAATAGAATAGTACACGACCATATCCCTCTCAATATTTTGGGATATTTGTCTGTATACTCCTCACACGCGATTTGACCGAGGAGATATTCAAGTGGAATTAATTAAAAGTTATAGTGAAATCTTTTAAATTAATTAGTGAGTTATACACTCTGATCATTCTAAATTATGTTAACAAAAATGAGCTATGATGTCCAATGTGTTGTGTTCTGTGTGATGTTCAAAATAAGTATGTATCCCAGAGACATAAATCAACTGGTAATTAAGATTTTAATTCAAAAACTGCTGCTTATCAGCACGAGACAAACTGTGAGAATTGTGAGGATTATATCTAACTTTGGGAACTTAAATTAAAATTCATCTCCTAACTACTTTATTGCTGAAAGTTTACCCTTTCCAATACTGCATTTGCAAATACTTACATTTCAAATGACACAGCTACTGATCTTAGATATAACTGTCCTTATTGTTTGACTTTTAAATTTCATTAGAAGTATATATATTTCCCACAACAATGTTGTAACTGTGGAATTTCCTATATAGATACTACCTCCTTAAGATTTTTGCTACATTTTAACATTTATCCTTAAAAGAATTTCTGTCAATTTTCAGACAGCCTTTGTGTGATTGTTTTACATCATGAAAGTTAGGATCATGAATTATACGAATTTGTAATAATGTTTAATTTGTCATGCAAACGAGCCTTTCAATTAAGTTTTTAAAATAAAAATGAAAAGATATGGAAAAGCTCATATGGCAAGATGAAAAAATGGCAAAACCTGGCAGAGAAGAATAACTCCTAGGGGGCGTTTTCTTCATATTTTTTAACATAAAAGGATAGGCTATTCCTAAAACCTTCTGTTTTTTTTTTAAGACAGTAACCATCTCAGTGTACTTTTTTCCACATCAATGACAGGGTTTTGCTGGTATGGAAGCTACATTATCATGATGAGAGGCAATAACGTCTAACAGCCCTTTTCCATCATTTGCATATACTAAAAGTGATTCCTAAAAAATCTGACGACACCGAATGGCTTTTACTGGCATGGAAAGTACCACGTACTCTGCTGCTGGCAGTAATAGAATGAGCTTGTCAGTGGGAAACATATGCTATTTTAGAATTAGTGCATTCTGAGATATGCCTATCGTCAAGATTTTTGGAAGATCTGACGTGTCTGCTGCTCTCAGTGACAACCTATACCTGTTATAGATTTGGCTATTACAGTACATGTACATCTTTTTCAAATCATTGATCAGGTTAGTAATATTGCTTTTGATTCTAAATGCCATTTTGTTTACTTGTCATCATATAGCACATTACTACCTATTATTATTTCTTAACTAATTTTAGCCCAGTTTATATAATAGGTTCCATTTTAGTTGCATAGATAATCCTGAAGTGTATTGGTGAATTGTACCCAATCCACCTTTACTCCCAGATGTGGCTCCTGTACTATGACTTTGTTTTACTTTTACTTTCTGGTCTGATTATTCTTTATCCTTTTGGCACAAAGAGTTATGAATGTCTGGAGCAAACTACCGAACCACAGCTGAATTGTTCTTTCCATAGTTATTGGGATAAATCCTCCAATCACTTAGCTAATATATAGCAACCAAATTCGCATCTCAGCACAGACTGCAAAATATAGTGCCTTTTACTGATAATTTAGCCATTTTTACCTAGGCTCCTCTCTCAGAATAATATGTTATTAAGTGGAGACTTTCAGCTTCCATTGCCTCTGTGTCATCTAAATTTGAATTCCACACGCCATGACCACAGCACATTTTACCATCGCCTACTGTATATCATCAGACTGGTCACTTTTGCTTGTGTACTGACGTTTATGGGTTGCTTTGACACTTGCCTGTAATTTTCCATCATTTTTAACATCTCAGTACAACATGACCATCAAATTATTTATCCAGACAGTGGTTCTATGAATGAGGGTAAAAAAGTGTTTTTGATGAGGGTATGTGAACACACAATGGATGAATAACCCTCCAAGTGTTAGAATAAAATGAACAGTGCAGTAAAAAACATAGAATTATTGCTCAGAAGATCTAAAAAGGGAAAAGGCTAATCAAAGAGATCTAATTAAACAATCTTGAAGACAAAAGAAAGAATTGTAGTATACTATAAAAGTATGGGTCTATTGACATGTTCCCATTATAGTCAACCAACATAACATCATTTAACTGTCTCTTTTCCCAAAACACAGATCACCTCAGGAGATGACACTTTGAAGATTCTGTACACCAGGAGTCATACTTTTCCTCAGCAGTAATAAATAACACAGTAAATCTAAATTAAGATAACTATGCTGATTTAGTTTTGATCTAGAATTTTGCTTTTTCTTTCTCCAGTCCGGTGGTGCAGGATTTGGGGCTTTAATGTTTTCTTTTGGTACGAATCAATGAAATTTGCACAAAATAAAGATCATGCCACACAAACCGCTCAGGTGGATTTTCTAAAAATCGGTCATTTTGTAACAGTGTCTTTAAAGAGATCAGAGTTGGGTCTCTAAAGATGGTTAGGAAAGTAACTTCAACAAGAAAATACAACAGGTTTCTCATTTCTTCAAATGAATGTTAGCTGAATTGTTCTTTTTAGTGACTTAACACTGGAATGTTATTTACTTGCCATCATTTCGGCTATCATATCTGTCACTGTTTGTGCCATGGCAAGATTAAGTTGTATATGAATAATTCATTTACCGACTAAATCAGAAATTAAGAATGTTTTGATAGGTCTTGTGAGGATATTCATGGATGATTATACCATCCTTTATTTTTCAACACTTATCACCCATGTCATATCAATGCATTATATGTATGAGTGCATTCGGATTAATTGCATATATTAAAGGCTCTAATTTTCTGGTGATTATCTTCAAGATACATCTCTTTACAGCAGGTGTGGTTTGAGTTTTTCTCTGAGTCTTTGGGGTTGTCTTCTCAAGAAGCTTTCTTCTTTGTAGTCAGACACTTCTGCAAGTCTCCTTGTCACCAGTTTTCTTTAAATGCTCTACAAACTCCCTCTACTGCAAATATTGTTATTTTTGGAAGTACTGACAGTGTCAGGATTTATTCAAGTCAGCTTTGACTGCCTGAACTTTGTACCACCCTGTATGAACCTGTAAGATAGACACGGCTTATGAAAGGTTCTACTTCATGCTGATAATAATAATAATAATGTTTCTTTATTAGCCCTATACAATTTGTTGCATTAGGAATTCGTCTTTTCGCATACCCCAGCTTTTCTCCATGGAGACACAGACACACAGTCAGGGAGAGAAGCTTGGGGTCAGAGCGCAGGGTCTGCCATTGTACAGCACCCCTGGAGCAGTTGGGGTTAAGGGCCTTGCTCAGGGGCCCAATGGAGCAGGATTCCTCTGCTGGCCGTGGGATTTGAACCGGCAACCTTCCAGTCACAGGTGCAGATCCTTAGCCACAGATATTGAACCCCTTCATATATTTATACTTTATTAGGCATAATGAACTGCAGAATTTCAAAGATATCAAAGATATGTAAGTTTTACTCACTTATGTGGGCTTTAATTTAGATCACTAGCATCAGAACTGTCTTCTATTATAAAAGTATTAAATTTGATTTTACTGGCCTGCTATAATTTCATTCATTTGCTTTTTAATACATAGCTATGTTACGTTTCTGCATTGTTACCACAATGCTGCCTTGTTTGAGCCTGGACTGTTTAGGTTGTCCCATCAAGTCAAGGGTTAAGATTTGGGGGAGGGAGTCTTGTCAGGGTTTTTCTTTAAAGCAGCCCTATGATTATCATAACTCCGCCCAGTAACTATCCAGTTACTGGCCTCCCTTCTGTGATTGGCCGTGATTCATAATTATGCAAAATAGCGAATCCCTGGAGGGGTGGTGCTGGGACTGAAAGAACTCTTTTGGCAGGCAGAATAGAGCTTTTATTGAGGATATTTCTAAGCTAACCATCAGGGACCAAATAGCTGGATTGTAAAAATTTTCAGAGCTGAATCGCTCTGCTCTTTTTTTTCTCATTCTTTCTTTCCTCTCCTTTTTCTAAGATTCTGAAAGCTGCAAAGCACACTGAACCAACAGAATGCCAGGAATCTGCCCCCCAGTCTCGGATTATCAGCCCCAGTAAACAGGGGAAACGCTCAAAAAGCAAAGGAAAAAAAAAGCTAGAAGGTGCTAAAGGGCAGCTGTTAAGGTGGTTAAGACCGTAGTCCTCTCAGTACCCCGAATTTGCACACACCCCTTTTCCCCTCCCCCTGAACCCCAAGAACTTGCAAATCATCTGAACCCTCAACACAGAGCTATGGAGATGGGGCTGGGAGCCCTCGTACCCTGGCTCTGCACTTTGCTCTCTCTGGATTTGCTGGCTGTCGTGGAGTTAGCTGTACCTCTCCGGGACTTCTACCCCTTCGGACAAGACCATGGGGACACCCAGACGATGAAGCAAGATGATGGGGGATCTGGGCTGGTGGAAATCTCTGTAGCCTTCCCTTTCTTTGGAGACAGACACACGGGGCTCTATGTGAGTAACACATACTGCATTACTTCTGCTAGTATTTGTAACATTTTGTTTTCAGGGGACTTAGAGTATGGATGTCATTATACCTTATAACCCCTGCATCCCAGAAAACCCCCTTTCAGAAGAAGGGAATTGCTTCAGGTGTGCTTCAGTGTTACAGGTTTGTTAGCTTCACAAATGTTGATTTTGCCATTCACTGTAGTCGAGCAGAAGATAATAGCAAGTAAATTGTTGTTTACTTTGCAAAACGTATGCTAGTTGTGGTCCAAATCAATTACTTTTTAGACAATTACTTATGAAAATGGTCTTTGCACTAGATACCAGGTCTGTAACTCGTTTGTGTTCCCTTGCGAGTTTAAGATGTGAACTTCACTGAGAAACATGCCTATTCAGTAAGACCTGAGGTGGTAAATCTCATTGCAATTTTTAGCAGAGAGGAAGAACAGAGCTTATCTGCTCTCAGCTGGGGCAGGATAAAGTACAGTGAAACGTCTAATAGGAACAAACTGCTGAGAAGATGAAGGTTCTTCACTGTTGTGTCTAGACAATCCAACTTTGTAAATATGTGTACAACCAAAAGTGTGAGTTTTATGGCAGCAATAAATCTGGAAAATTCATGAACTGATAAAGAGTTGTTAAGCAAAAGGAAGTATCGTCATAATGTACATCCTAATTCTGTATATTTAATTGACAAGAAAAACATAAAGTTACATTGTCTGAAATATTCTTGTATACTTTGACACTGGAAAGCACTCAACACTTTTTTTTTACTTTTTCAATGTATTTTTTATATTCGAAATCAGGATTTATTGCAATACAAAATTGGAAGCTACAATCCCTGTACCAATATGGGATGGTTGAGTAAAAGACCATACTTTCCTCCAAACCACACACTGTGTCAGAGCCATCAAATATTTTTCACAAAACAAGTCCTAGGATGTCTGGGGTGCTGAAACTCCATCCAATTACTGTGGTGCTTGGCCAGTTGTTCACTGATACTTATTTAATTCCAGTTACTGTTTGCCTGACAGCTTAACTCAAAAACTGTGGGATCTGAATAAAAGGACACTTAGGAATTATTTAATTTAATAATTAACTGGCTCAGTTCTTAAATACTCAAGTTAGGTTGATGATGCATTTGCTGTCAATTTGAATCAGCTAATCACAGAGTCAAAGGAGCCTTTATGTATGCACACCTCTCTCTGAATTATGTGTGTGCGCACATGAAACAGGTTTAATATCCAAAAGCAAATGTAGGGGAAGGTGGAATATAATGTACACATCTAATTCCTTCAGGGAGGGCATTCCAGGCCATAGAGGCTTAGTAACACAAACTGAGGTGGGCTCTAGGAATCTGCCACATTCTTAAAGACAGTATTAGCAGGAACTAAGTCAGAGGGAACATTTGAAGCCAATCTAATTAAGAAATTAAGAGAAGGATTTTATAATGAATGTGATACTTCACTGGTAGCAGTGAAGAGACATCAGGACGAGAGTACATATACCAAGATGAATTAGTCTTGAGGCCCTTTCACATTAACACTTTGACCTGGGTCGCAACATGGTGTAAAACAGGTACAGTAGGTCAAACAGTTTCATATTAATTTTCAAACACGTATGGTCAGCCTAGGAGCCAGACTACATAAATACAAATTTGCAATTATGCTGTGCCCTGCCACTTGGTCTGTAGAAAAAAAGATTTTCAGACAGAAGTGCTTAACCAAAGCCGGCAGATGCATACAATGATATTACAATAGTGTTTAAAATGCCTGTGGAGATTTCACCAATGTTACAGTATATTGTATCACTGTATACTGTACGTGTTTTTTCTGTGTAATTTCCATGATAGTAACTTCCAATTTAAAAATAGCTGTTGGCATATCTAGATGAACATCTTTTTACTTTTATGAGAGTAGCACGATTTCCAATAGTTAAAATGCTACACTATACTAAAGTATAACCCACATTTGTGATAAAAATCATTAACAATTAGAAAATCATGCATCTTCCCACATGGTACTAAAATATAACACACAGCTGTAGTGGAAAATGTGACATAATCAAACATATGTATGTAATATGTAATCTACTTATGTTTTACAAACTGTGACATCCGTTTTAAGTTAACTAAAATGTAAAATGAGTTAAATGTAGTTAACTCTTACAGACCCAGACTTGAACAAGAAGGGGGCCCACAGAGAGCACACAGAATGTTCAATGTGGAAGAAAAGAAGGATGAAAAATATATTTTTTCACTTGTTTTCAAAATGAAGTCAATGTGGCGGCTCCTGTTGTGTTGTAACTGTACTCTGGCAGTCAGTGTGAGAAGACATCAGCTGTAAGGTATCAACACTGTAAATGAATACTTGAATGATTCCTTCATGTCATCTTGAGGATAAAAAAGTAACATGAGCCAAACTTATCTGTGCCTTATCTTATCCTTGGTGACAAGCTGATTGCTGAAATCAATGGTCCAAGTTTGTGTTTAACCGACCTCTGGTGGTCACACAACTAAATGACAAGCCTTGAGATTTTTACAAGGGGTACTTGCCCTGAATAATTTTACTTTAATCTGTAGTGTAAAGAAGACCGGGTTTGTCCTCAGTACAGAAATGTCCTCTCTTTTGTGTTCAGAGTTTTCTGCCCTTTGGAATTACATCTGATTTGGGTTTAGATTTGATGTTCTCAAGCACATGTAAAAAAGGGGTACAGAGATGAGAGAAAAGAAGAAATCCTTGTGTCGGCAGAAAAGTTCCTGGGGGACCCCTGGCTTTCATCCCACTTCTGATCTTAATTAATTGAAATTAATATTTGGATAAGAAGTCTCATGGTCTTTTTTTCTATCATAAGACATTGTTAATTGCAAACATAAGACATTACTAACAATACTTATAAGACCAGCAGGAGTATGACCCTGGAGACCCGTGCTGTGGTTCTCTCGTATAAAATGTACATTCGGGTTTGAATGCTGAAGAAATTAGGAGAAGCTATCCCTTTCCTGGATTCCCAGTTTTTCCCATTTCCATATTTTTAACCCTTTTCCCACTCTAGATCATGGAAGGGGGGGCTTCCCTCTGGACCACATAGCGTTTCTGTCTCAAATGCGAACCAGCTATTCAACAGAACACAGACACATCTGTACAGTGTCTGTGGAGCAACAAACAGGATTAATGAATCTCTGCCTGACACATGGGGGTCTATATTGCACAGCCAGGAAAGAAAAAAAAGTTCTTTTTCTATTTGACAAATAAAGCCGAAGATACAAAACACTGTCTGTTGCTTTTTGGATGTTTTTAATCTTTTCTGGTCATATTTAGCCCACATTTCACTCCAGCTGTAGAATGGTACACTTAAAAGTTGATCCAATATTTACAGTTGTGGTCTGTTTTTATGGGAATGCTATTGTCTCTGGCTGCATGTGTTTCATGGCTCCCACTGAATACCTCTGGGATGACCTCGGGTGCTGAAGTCATTAAGCACAAGACCCTCAGCAGTTAAGGGTTTTGCTTGTCTCTGAATGGAACAGAACAGCCAAGCATCGCTTCAGCACTTTCAGTCACTGAAGAATGGCCTGTATTTGTCCTAATGGAAGCTGTTTACTGTATTATTTCTGCTGACTGCGCCTGTTAGGCAATCATCACTACAGATGAGTCTTGGAAGTAATTGTCCCGTCCTTTCCAAATTGGCTCCAGAAATGAAGCAGAATTTGAGATTTATTGTTTTAGTAACTGTAGTACTTTAAAATGTTGTAAATTTAGTGAGATAGAAATAGCTAGAAAAATGAATGACCGGTAGCTCCCAGAAAAAAAAAACGGTCCACTAAGCTACTCCTCAGACGGTTTTCGCTGGTTTTTATCTAGCTGTGATTGGAGTGGCAGAATCTGGAGAACTGGCCATGAAAAGCAGCACTTATGTGAGGCAGCAGTTTCGCCCTTGACCCAGTTGCTTCAATTAACTGCAAGCACCAGATTCGTGACGGTCAGACAAAGCTTTGCCTGCACACCATTGTTTTGAAGAGCTTAGTGATATTTGAATCAAACAAGCAGAAGGAAAATGCAGCTTTGAACTGAGAGATCATGAAGAGGGAAATGGTCAAATATAATAGCCTGTTTATTGCTCAGATTGAATTGCTGAGCTCCATTAGAACATATAGACCATGTTTTGTTTAACTCTTGTAAGGGAATCTGCAAAGTCATCAGAAATGAGAACTTTAGTGCAACATTATTAAGGGCATCAGCATCAATCTACAGGCAATGGCACCATGTTTTTATAGCTTTGGGGGATGTTGAGCTATGTATCCATCTATAGGCTGACTACTAATATAGCTTGCAGATATTTGTTTCTTTATGAATTATGTTTTACCTGTCTCATTCAGTTCTGCCACATTGCAGTAGTGTATTGGCCCTATTTACAGACATTATTTATGGTGCTGTTTTAGTTGTAGTTCTAATAGTAATAAAGCATCGGAAAAGTACTGAAAACTGAAGTGTTTGAAATTGTTTAGTGGGTAAGAATGTTAACTGAATTAAGACATTTTGATAGGATACACACTGTTGATTTCCATCAAAGACAAAGAATGAAAGAAGCTAATTTGGCCCATCTAACTGCTTTAGCCACTAGTGTTTAATTGAACCAAGGTTTTTTTTTTAAAAAGACAGGGTATTTGCTGGCTTCTTTCCTGCCATGAGTTTGTAGCTCATTGATGATTATCAAAATTTGTGTCATCCATTCTCAGCTTTGCCCTTTCCTGCAGTATCTCTTTGACAAATCCCATTGACAAGAGCAGTGACAAACTCCACTGGGTTAACTATGTCAGTGCCTCAGGATTTTCAATACTTGAATCGGATCCCCCTCATACTTTTCTCTGTCCTAGATTTAAAAAAAAGATTCAGTTCTTTAGTCCTCTCGGTGTAGGTTATAACCTATAACCAAATGGAAGATCTTAAATTTGGACTGGAAGATTTTTAGAGAATCAGAAAAATTTGTTCAAGATCATTTCTGAGGTCAATCCTGTGGCAAAGCCAACACCAAAGACTGGTTCTACTAAAATATGGCTTCCTTCCCAAAATTACCCGTGAGCCCTCTTGAGGGTAAAATAAAGACGACCTCCTGGTACCCCCTCCCTACTGTCCCTCATTATTTTGTCAAGCCTAAATCTGCTCCCCCACTTTGTGGTCATCCACATAGGTGGATAACTGGGCTTCTGGCTGTTTGTTTCTTATATAGTTTATTAACTAGTCTTTACACTGATTTATAGTGTTTTTCTAGTTGTACTTTATTTTTTTTAATTACAACATATAGCCAATTCAATGTCACTGTGCAAGCAATTTGTGGTTCATATTTTATTGCATTCAAACATGTGGTAAACTTCCCAGGGCATTTTTACAGCATGTTTTTTTCTGTTTTAATGCATTCGTAAAATATTTTTCACTGACTGCACCAGAGGTATTTCATGAAATAATTAATATGTAGAGGCTAGGGTTCTTGTTCCTGTTTCTAAGACACAGGGTGACAGTTCTGGCTGATACAAGGCAGGATCCAGCTGAGCCACAGAGCGTGCCAAGACCTCTCTAGACTTTCCTGGGTTTAATTTAATAATCGGGATGAGCAAGCTGGTCTGTGAAGGCTCCCCTGTGACAAGGAAAGTCAGATGTTTTCTCAAGCTGATCCTCGGGCACCTTTTTTATGTGCAGGGTTTATTTTGGCCTGAGGTTTCCCAGATGAAAGTTTATTTTAGTCTGTAAATTACTTGGCTCCAAGGAAAACTACCCAAGGAAAACCCAGGATATTTCCGGCAAGAATTCCCAAAAAATAACACACTACATTTCAGAGTGGAGTTGCTCCACGGACAATAGAGGCTGCTTGGCAGCCCAGTGAAGTCTTCATAGACAAAGTGGCCTCCCAAGACATGGACTGACAACAAACGCTCTCAAATTCAACGTTCTCCATTTTATAAGCAGTTTATACCCTAATATTTAAAGACCAACTTCCTACACTTTTAAGAGATACCTATGTGCTCTAACGTAACATTTTTCAATAAAAAAAACCTTTTTGAAAACTATTCACGTTTAATTTGACATTACATCAGAGAAAAATAAAATCTATTCTGTTTCCCAAGGAGAAAAGTTCCCATATGTAGACCTTCCTATAGAAGAGGACGTAGAATGAACTGTTCAAGTCTTGGAATTATGAAATTTTGCGTTGCCTGGTAAGAGCTGGTGAGAGGGAGCCATTACTGCTTAAGAACCATGGATGTGCTTACTTAATCTAGGATGATTTTAGTCTTTTGGAAGTATTGGGAAACAAATAAGGGTCATAGGAGTCTTGGTATCTTAAATAGTGCTGTCAGGAAGTTTTAACTTTTTAAATTTTGATTTGTTGAGCCACAAAATGCACCCACCAGAAAACACACTCTGATTGTTGGCAAGCTCCTCAGTCATTTACAGTAAGAGCTTTTTGAAAGCTAACCAAAATTGGTATTTACTCTAATAAAGCAGTTGGTTTTGGAACACCTGAGTGGAGAACAGGGTATGTGTAATACGGTTCAGCAAATTGGTGTTGTTCTTGAGCTCTGGTTTCTCTGAATTACACCAGCTCAGTATAAAATACTTGGACATTGAGAAAACGGCTCTTTAACTTGTTCCAGATGCTTCAGTGATCTGATTAAAAGCCAAAACATATTCCGGTATTAGTGTATAATCACTAATTTAACTTTCTGAATGATTTCCTACACTTACTCTATAGTTCCAGGGGGCTTGAAATCCCTGTACTGGAATCAAAGGACAGCTGGCGTGATATCCGTTTGTTTGATGTAGCAGCAGGAAGAAAAGGCCATAAAAATGTCACATTGTACAGCAAGATTAGCGCATAATGAAAAAAAAAAATGGGTACAGTTACAAATTCCAGTCCAGAAATAAGACTTGCTTTGGGGGTCAACAATAACAAAGAGAGTTTGAAAACATCCAGCTCCCTCCATAGACAAGTTATTAAAGTGCATTTGTTAGTTGTTGCAGTGGTCCCAAAGCAAAAGGCTTAGTTTCATTCCAGGTCTGTGAACATAGGAGCATGCCTTTCTGTTAGACACTGGAGTACTTCTTTGTACAGTTGACCTTATTTTTCAGGCCTTCCAATGGAATGGCCAATTAGCATTATTCTCTCTTCTTGTGTAATTATAATTAGCTGCAATCTAAGGCTTCAGTTATTTTAATTGGTTGTTAAATATATAGTTTCACACGCTTTCACGGATGCACTTTCCAGCCTTTCCAAGAGAAGCCTGAAATTCCCTCTTTAACACCCACTTCCTCACAAGACCACGGTAGTGGAGGGAATGGATGGGGCTGCTAATTAAATGAGCCATGTGGAAAGCCAAATAAAACTTTGTTGTTTAAAAATCCCAAAGGTATGGTCTCCATGCAAGAGAAAAATAATTCTGCAAGGCAATCTGACATTCCTACAGGGAAATGGTGGTAAGGTGCTGTTTCTTGAATTTCTTATACTGTATTTTATACACATTAAGGGTCTTATTTTCCACAGGACCTCTGAAACATATACATTAGTCTCACTTTCCTTGTTTATTTCAAGTGTCTGGGTTGTTAATTTCAGATGTTTTGGTCGCTCTGTATTTTGCATGCCCTCTTTAGAAATAAGGCGGCTTAGTGGTCTACAACAATCAGGATTTTGTGTAGGAAATAGGCTTTCAGCCCAGTTAAAAAATGTATTTCCACTATAGATCCACTATACAAACAGGCAAAGATCTAACCGGAGTCATAAGAAATGTGATAGCCACCTCATGAGGGAAGTCTCACAGCAGTAGCAGCAGTTACTTTGGTTCATAACTCCAGATGACACAAGCATTGGCCACCTAGTACAGTATTTTCATCCACGAATCTCGGCAAGAGGACTCTCAATATAAAATATGTTTCAGTCTGGGAATTATTGCATTTGTTTTGCCTTACATTGGTTTCTTTTTTTTAAAAAAAGATAAAACTTGGTTCCAAAACCATGCTGCAATGTTTTACTATTTTATAAAATATTAAATAATGAATATGTCACTGTCCTCTCATATTAAAAGGGACTTTTTGCAGAAAAATATGCGCTTGTAAGGGAGAAACATTTGCAAATACTAATTTACCACAGGTAAACATGAGCCAATAAGATTGAGGGCCATCTGAGGTTTGTGCTCTTTTGGTTAGTTTAGCCCCAGCAGTGGGTTGGGGATTTTAGAGACACGTTTAAAGGCCCTTCTTAAAAACCCACTTCCTTCGGCAGCGGCAGACCGCTCTGCAAAGCCCAGGGCAGGTGTGCAGCACTGAGGTTTTCTCAGCTGCTCCTGTCTGGGAGAACAAGGGAGCTGTTTGTTCTGCGAGGAAAAGGATATATCCGCTGTGAGACTCTGCCTGCCCTGCTCCGACACTCGCCTCTGAGACTGTCAACACAGCCCTCCTGCCACCTCTGCACCAGCCAAACCCCCCACCCCACCATCATCATCGTCTTCCTCTTTTGGGCCTTAGCGTGACAACTGGTACATTTTTGAACTTTTAGTCTTCAGTTGCTTTCTTCCTTTTCCACCCTGTACCAGTTTCGTGGTGTTGACCGTGAACACAGAAAGTGTAACCCCACCTAATGGGCTCAAAAGGCAGCAAAGAAGTTTAACTAGGAGATGTTTAACTCCACTTGTCCATGAAAAGCATTCGTTTTTGCTTTATCTTGAAGTACAGTCAGCATCCAAAGTGCTGTCCTCAACTGTATTCTGTCATGATTTAATTCCCATGAATTCACAAGGCCAAAAAAAAAAAATGAAAGGGTCTGGAGGCCGAAAATATTGAAATGGGCAGAAATTCAAACCTACAGCTTATTGTCTGGGGAGTTTTAAAGAACTTACTGCACAGTGTTTGGAACAAAGCATTTGTGTATTTTTATATTTTCAATATTTCATCATGATCTAAATTGGATGTTCTTAACA
Source organism: Lepisosteus oculatus (assembly GCF_040954835.1). Classification (NCBI taxonomy): domain Eukaryota; kingdom Metazoa; phylum Chordata; class Actinopteri; order Semionotiformes; family Lepisosteidae; genus Lepisosteus; species Lepisosteus oculatus. The sequence continues at coordinate 10,482,601 of NC_090708.1, read as the reverse complement.
GGACACTAACCTATTTCTGCACACTTTTTGCAGATTTTAGTTTTTTTTCTATTTCATGCCTCAGTCAGACTAATACTTTGTGCCATTTTCTTTACACGCTTCCAAGTTAAGTTACAAGTGAGTGTGTGTTTAGCTCACATTTTTTTAACAGTCCTCAATAGGTGCAGTTTGTCATGTTCGTCTTTCTCTGGAGAAAAAAATCACTGTATTGACCTACTGTATAACACTTTACATAAGCCGTATCTCTTACAGGATATTACAAAATTAACTGAAACAAATCTAACACTGGAAGCGAAATCAATATCAAGTAGATCTCGAACCCTCCTGGGAATACTTCTTAACCACAAGCACTGTGAACGTGTGGAAAACAGAGGGTAATGAAATCCTGCTACTGCCCGCCAACACAGCTGACACCCTGCCTCAAAGGCCTGTGTTATATAAAACCCACATTGTGAATTGACGTGCTGTTCGCAAAGGACTGCAAAACCTCAGCCTGCATGCTAGGCATTGAAATGTGGGCACACAGGTGCACACATGTTGCATTTTGAAACAGTTTTCTTTCCATAAATATTCTATTCAGACTCAATTACTAACACGTTAGCTGGAATGCTTACAATTCAATAACTGTATTTACTGGTTTCAATTCACTGAGCTACAAAACTGAGTGCCAATCACATCCTTATGCTTCCAATAATTTCCCAAGTGTCTCTTATGTGTTGATGTCACAGCAACACAACTATTTGTTTGAGAACATTTGGCATGATAAATAATTCAAGCTTGTGAATCACTCTAGATGTGCTTTTACAACAGCAATAGAATGTGTTCTCTGTATTTGAGTTTGTTTCTAAGGTTTCAGGCAAAGGGTGTTTGCCTTGTCAGTAGCAGTAATCTTGTGTTCAGTACCATAATCTTAATTAATAATGAATTGCTTACTGGGTTAGGCTCTGGTGACTCTGTGCTGTGTAAGCAGATGAGAAAATGCATGGATAGATATCTATAGCTCTTTCATCCTAAACAATCCCAAAATGCTTTACATAATGGAGGGGACCCACCTTTTCAACCATTACCATTACCTAGGTGGCACATAGCAGCCATTAGACACTGGCAGCCCCATTACAGAGTTGAATTAAGTTACTACAACTGAATCAAAGAGGGACTTTAGGGAAGCCGGATTGTGTAAACCCAAAATTAAATTTAGGCAGGACACAGGGATTAAAATTCCTATCAAGTAGTCAGGGACTCAGTTTAACTTCTCAACCAAACAATGGTATCTCTTACAGTAAAAGGTCTCTCAAGGCACCCAATTGTTTTATTCTGAAATTCTAATCCAAAGAGAAAACCACCACAACTGGTTTCCTTAGAGGTTTCCCATTCTTGAGCGTCTGAGTTCTAAAGAGATCAGATGAGACTTTACTCACTATTGTCGTATTTTTTCTATCGGTGGTTCTTAAAGTGTATAGCATTCTGTAATACACTTACAATACTCCTAGGAAATCCTTTAGGAGTGAGTGTAATAAGATATTTCTGCATACATACTCAGTACCACACTTTGTACCTTGTCCTCACAAGTGCCTTAAATCTACTTTAAATGAGCATAGGCTAAGGTTGAAGCTATATTTGTGTACAGTCTGATAGATGAATTCCAGCAACACAGTGAATTGTTCTCCTGAATACAATGACTCTGCTCCTAGTAAACATGCAGTCTGCATCTTGGTCTCCATTCTTGGGGGTAGTGGGGTGTGAATGATCTTGGCACTTTCAGTGGAACACAGTATGCCACCAGAAAGAATCCCAGTTTATCTCCCATGCAGTCACTTGACCATCTTCTCCAAAAACACAAGTCAGTAGGTGCATGTACAGGCAGACCAGCAGCAGAAGCAAGCAGAATTTCACCAAGTAAAGTTTATTTTAACCAGACTGCATCACTGAATGGCACATCAGAGTAGTGTAGGAGTTGGGGATCTGGCTTGTCAGTGTAAATCCTTTAGAAATCTTGTGGCTGGTCTGGTTTTTGTAAAAGACAGGAGGGATAACAATGGTTCTTTCCTGGTATTTCTGAGAAAAACAATGGGATACTCTGACACTGAGTCAAAAAATGATGAGTTTGTAAAGTGATAATTAAAGATTAGCCTTGCGGTCCTCTGAAGATGGGGGCTCTGTTCTGAAGCACTGTGGACCAGTTAACATGTCTGGGAGAGGTGCAGGCCCTGGAGATCATGAATAATTGAGGGAGAGAGATGCTGGCAGAAAAGGGATGGCAGTATGATTCAGACATGAATATATACCTGTATCTATAGATAATGTGAATAGTTTTTGATGCCTCCTGTTATTTTTCCCTGTTTAAACAGACAATTATATGTCTGTGTAAAGATTAAATAAGCTTTTATATTGGGAAGACAAGGAGCTAAGGCTGAGTGCAAGTGTATGAGTCCATCGCTGACCCATAATGTTTCTGCACTGTGTTCAGGTGAACAACAACGGACTGGTGTCATTTTTACGGGAAGTGTCTCAGTTCACACCAGTTGCATTTCCCATTGCTGGGGACCGACGGGTTGTGGCACCTTTCTGGGCCGATGTCGACAACCGGCGGGCGGGGCAGGTATTCTACAGGGAGAGCAAGGATCCCGCCATCCTGCAGAGAGCCACTGCTGATGCCCGTCGCTACTTTCCCGAGTTTCCCAGCTTCACCACCTCCTGGGTCCTGATCGCCACCTGGCATCAAGTCACGTTCTTCGGGGGTAGCTCATTTACGCCCGTAAGAACCCCTTCATTGCCATTTCTTTCTCTGGCAAGAAGCAGAACCGCCGTGTCTTTTAATCTCGGTGCAGAACTTCATTGTTTTTGCTCTCAACCTGAGGCTTTATACTGATTCAGAATTTGGTCAGTATATGTGTGAATTACATATGCTATACGTTAGGACTGTATTAAAATCAAAATAAAAATGTATTCAATTAGTTCAGCTTCAGTGTTTTAGTTGTTTTTTAGTCAGAATGCTGAAAGTTTGGGTGAGCCTGATATCAGGGGCTTGAAGTTGGCGGTTGGCATGCATTTCTTACTGAAATGTTTCGATAAGGATGGGAAAAAGTTAATTGGATCAACACAGTCCAAATTCTTAGAAAACCCCAATTTTCCTAATGTGGCTCCACAGGTTAACACATTCCAGGTGGTTCTGATCACAGACGGAGAGCTTTCGTTCACCATCCTGCAGTACGAGAACATCACCTGGACCACTGGCCTGCACGCCAGCAGCGGGGGGGACCTGGCGGGGCTCGGGGGCATCGCTGCACAGGTACAGCGTGTCTGATCAGCACTGCGCTGCAAGCCCAGAGCACGAGGTGGAATGGTATTTCCCAACAGGGCACGCTTTTAGCTCTTATTGGAATTTGGTTAAGGGCACTCATACAGAATTTCAGCATCTATCACCTAAGTGTCCGACACTGTGAGTGGTTAAATCTACTTTTAGTAGAGCTGTGGTGACTTTGATAGTTTCAAATTTCAACTTTCAACTTTCTTGTCGTATGTACCTGAGTACACTGAAATGCTTACTGGTGTGTTTCCTCACATAACAAACATGTCATGATACAGTAAGTGACCTCATGCATTGGTTGAGAAAAGAACCTATGTGGGTGCTAACAACAAAGCGGGAAGTAGCAGTATAAACTACAAGCAGCAGCCATATGCATAAACTTGTAGTTGGCAACAATATACATATTATTAGTACAGAATACAATAGAAGCAGTATACGTTAAAAGGGTAACAACTGTAATCTTCAGCAGCAAAAACCAAATGATAAGTGAATAACCAAAAATTCAATTTCTGTACTTTCTTGTGGACTACTCTGAGTCCTTGCCTGGAAAATCCACAGGAATCAGTTTAACATTTTTCCTCATAAAAGAGCAGGCTTCATGCCTTGTCCAGCTCTTAACGTGCTGCCTAATTATTGACTCAGAAACAAGGTAACCTCAACTGCTAAGCCACTGCTATCCATATAAACCACAGATATACAGTGTTTATGAGCATAATGTGCCGTTGTGTAGTTAATTCATTTCAAGCAGTAAGAGGAGCTGATCAAACACCAAAGACAGTAAAATCGTACTTACTGTATACTTAATACTTTCCCTCGTCACCAGGGATGCTTAGAGAGGGAGAGAAGTGTTGTTCCATTCGTGAGTCCCCCTGCTCTATTCCCAGGCAGGCTTTAATGCAGGCGATGGGAGGCGCTATTTCAACATCCCAGGCTCCCGCACTGAGGATGTGGTGGATGTGGAGGAGACGACCAATGTTGGCGTTCCTGGGCGCTGGGTCTTCCGTATCGATGATGCCCAGGTGCAGGTGGGAGGCTGCAATGACTCAGGTACAAACCCAGGGCTTCCCTCACACCTTGGCAGCAGTATTGTGGCTTTACGGCACTTCAGAAACAATTGACAGATGTTTTGATGCATTTATTGCAAGTTAATTTTGTCTCTTTTTGGTCTGATTTAGCTTATTATAGGTACGTATTGCCTACCAAAATTGTGTTCTGATGAAATATTGCTCAGTAGGAAATTTTTAAAAATATATGTTAAATCAAAGACTTCATTATACACATGAAGAATATTGCTTATAGATTTATTTATGTACAGTTTCACTTGCAGTATTCTAGCCATGTAAATTAAACTTGTATGGATTGCCAGTGATCAATAGAACTACAAGTAGTGACTATGAGAGAGAATACAGATAATTGTCTGCAGTTGGAATGGTGGATATTTTTGCATTGAGAATCTTTCAGCAGTTCTCTGTATATCCAGGGGGAAAATAAATTAAACTGCACATGTAGGCATGTATAAATTTGTATCAAAGGTTAGAAATAATAAAATAGAAATAAAATTACAAAATGTCTGTTTGAGGCCATAGTTTGTAAGCAAAAAAGCTGTCATATAACCAACAAAAAGCAGAGTTCTAAGTGGACCAAGATAAAAAAAACAAACAGATCTTTTCAGAGAATCAGTGCCTTGACTTGATTAAATTAAAATAAACTGTTTAAGTGATGCATTTTGTATATGTATATGTAGAGACAGACAGAAACGTTTTGTTAGTTTGGTATTGATGTTGTTTATGTCCGAACATAACCAGCAGAAGTGAATTCTACTCAGTTATTAGCTGCCATAAAAGCAAGAGAAATAGAAAGGCCTGTTATCTGCTACATTTGTGAATGTTCTGATGCTGGTAACGGTTTTGATCCAAAGCAGCCCTTTGTGTGTGTCTGCCCCAGCCTCTGTGTGCCTGAACCTGCGCCCCTGTCTGAATGGAGGGCACTGCATCGACGACTGCATCACTGGCCACCCTTCCTTCACCTGCTCCTGCCTCACTGGCTACACGGGCCGGAGATGTCAGATAGGTTAGCTCTGCTTTCCTCCTGGCCTCTCCACTTCAAAACACTAGAGCAAAGTCTGACGGACTCTTTTTGTAAGGATGTGAAGCCTGTGGTCTATTTTCTTCCTTGAAATAACAGAAAGAACCTATTAGTCCAGTATAGAAGAGGGGCTGGTCACTGCCTTGTTACAACCTTCATAAAACACCACATTTCTCTCTTACTGTATAGTGCTGCCAGAAATCTCAGTGACTAGTAGTTAACTCCTGCCTTATACCCATTGCTTGCCTGGACCCTGGTTCCCCGCATTTGTAGGATGGATAAAACGGTTCAAAAATGGTTGGATGGTAGTTATGTGTCACAGTGATAGGGGGAAAAGCACCCCTGAAGTACGTGCAGTTCGACCTTGGAATCAAACTCAAGTGTCTCAGACACATCCAAATAACACTTTCCTACAGCCCAGGCAAGTGTAAACCTACTACAGCCATATGCCAGCAGCCATATCACCCTGCAACTAGCAGCCCACTGAAGCTCAGCAGGTGTGCGCCTGGCCAGTACCTGGGAATAATTAAGGTTGCTGCTGGAAGAGGTGTTAGTGGGACCAGTAGTGCTCATCCTGCAGCCTGGGTGGGTCCTAATGTCCCCATTATAGTGATGGGGACACTACACTGTAAAAAGGCACCATCCTTCAGATGAGACGTAAAACCGAGGTCCTGACTTTCTGTGGTCATTAAAAACCCCGTAATGTTTCTTGAAAAGAGTAGGAGTGTTACCCTGGCATCCTGGCCAAATTTCCCATTGGTCTTTACCAATCATGGCCTCCTAATATGAATTGGCCTCATCACTCTGCTCTCCTCCCCACCGATAGCTGGTGTGTGCCGAGCGCACTGCCATTGCATCATCCAGGTTGGTGCTGCACATAGCTCGTAGTGGAGGGAGTGAGTAGAGTAATGGGGGAAGTCCCCAATACCTGTGAAGCACTTTGAATTGAGTGTCCAGAAATTGCACTATACAAGTGTAATTGAATTATTATTGTTACAGTGAAACCAAGGTTTCCCTTGCTGTAGGATGTCTGTTCAGTATTGAGAGCCTGTGGAATGAGGCTCCTGCAACTTTCTCATTTTACAACCTGAGACCTGTTGTAATTGCATCTGGACAGCATGCATCTTCTACCATGCCTGTTCCGCAGACATTAACGAGCTCTGATGGTGTCAGTAGCTGCTTGCTTTTCAGTCTGACAAGACTCATTACATTTGTTTTGTAGGTCAAGCTCAGTAGATCATCCATGTCATGGTCGGACAGGGTAGTGCACGGAAAGGAAAGGTCAGCGTCAGACTCGCCATGAGAACTTTGTATTTTCCCCATTTTTCTCCCTCCTGATTATCTCCCTCAGATGTCAATGAGTGCTCCTCCTACCCCTGTCAGAATGGAGGGACATGCATTGATGGGCAGAACAACTTTACCTGTCACTGCCACCCTGGCTACACGGGACTGTTCTGTGAAACAGGTACTATGACTTCCAGCGCTGTCCAGAGTCTATGCTTTATGCCACAGTTGTTATTGATCAGTATGAGAGCTGACTATCCTGCCTTGTCACACTGACTGACTTATCCCTCCTTTTAACTGACCCTTACGTCTTTGACACCTTTGTTGGTTATTTACCCCCATTCCAAAATTCAGTCTCGCAGACTTGTGAGCAATTAATTCTTTATGTCAGGTTTATCTAGTAGTTAATTTAGATTAGCAAGGAAGCTACAGTCACTCTAAAAATTCAGGGACTTATTCTCAAGGCACTCTAAATTTATTGCACAGACAAGAATAACTTCATTTACAGTACCTGCATTTTAGCCCAACACCTCAGAATGTCATATCAACCCTTTAGCTGATCCAGGGAATTAAGCAATTAACACAAAACTAGTAATTATGTAACATTTCCTAACAACAAGGGGCAATTATGGGCGATGTGTTGAAAGAGAAAGTGTAGCAACAAAAGCTTTTAAATAACAGTCTACGTGCCAGTATGAACTGGTTGGCAATTACCAGTTCAATCCCTGTACAGTGAAGCAGGCAGTTTATCAGGTGTGACCAGAAGAAAGATATATAAAATTAACAAAAATTTACGTTTGTTTTGTCGCTTCAAATCTTTTCTTTGTGCATTATTTCCGGTTAGACATGTTTGCAGACGCTGACATTTAAGACACTCCAAACATTAAAAGGTTTCACTGTTAGTGCTGCATATTTCCCCAGCAATCGCCAACAGCAGTGAAACTTAATCACGGACGCACTGCTCAGCTGAGTAAATAACATCAGGCCTGTGTTTGGCTGCAGACATCAATGAATGTGAAGGCAGGCTGTGCAGAAACGGAGGTGTGTGTGTTGAAGGAGTTGGCAATTTCACATGCCAGTGTGAACCAGGCTTCACTGGGTCTGTATGTGAGACAGGTGAGTAGGTTCACACTCACCTCCTCGATTCTATGTGCAAACTGTGCCTGATTTGTCTTAAATATATCCATTCTTTTTTAGATATAAATGAATGTGAGTCCCAGCCCTGTCTGAATGGGGGAAAATGTGTTGACCTGACAAACAGCTATACCTGTGAATGCTCTCTTCCCTTCACTGGACTGCATTGTGAGACAGGTGAGAGAAAAATGTACATGTGTACCTCATTTATAGGTACATTATACCATGAATAGCCTGTTTCTTATATATAAAAAGATCAATTCCACAAATATACTGTACAGTATTTATCCCTTTACTCGGTATGGAAGTATAAGATTATTGCTTCCACTGTCTCTGTATCTTAATACATGTTTTATACATCAACTATTTATTCAGTTATCCTTTTATTTTCCTATAATGTAATGTCATTCCAAATGAGACAAGAAAAACAGCATAAATATACTGAAGAATTTTTTTTACTGTGACTTATATTTACAGGCTGGACTAACCTGGAATGTACAGTGCATTCATCAGTTCTTTCCATTTTTAGTCCCTTAATGTCGTGCAGTTTGTAATTCATTTGACATTGTGAAGGGTGAGTTTACCCCATAAAGGAACAAAAACATGCACAGCCCAACATTGTAATATTTACAATGTCTGAAATAAAGGCTCACACAATTCATTTTGGTTTATTTGAAGTGTGAAGATGAAATGAAGGGAGCAGAGATCACCAAGGTCTAAACTGTGAATTTGCATCGCGTTTGTAGTCTCTTGTAGTTCCTTCTCTTGATAATTCTATATGCTGTATCATCACAGGTGTCCAACACAGCTTTGTCTTTTGTTTCAGCGAAGACGGCTTTTCACAAATTACAAAATCATTTTGGTGACGATCCAAGTAGCTCCTGAAAAGACTTGTTACAGATTTGTTAGAACTACTTGCTCAGGAAGCAAATGAACCTTGCATCATCCTCAGAAGCCAGTGAATGAGATGTTTTGCAGTTAGGCTGTTCTGTGCTGATACACATTCCTTTCGTGACATTCTCAAAAGTCAACTTTTCTGGTTTCTTTTTAAGTAGAAAAGGAAGGGTGTAAAAGGGAGTTACAGGTTTTTAATATTTACATAATCACCATACTGTAGAACTGGCCATGATTGCATTGTTGCAAAAAGTCTAATAAAGGCTATGACTGTGTCTGGAGCTGCAGAGACATCAGCAGAGTGCAAAAGACGTGTACATGAATGAAATGTGTACAGAGAGTGAAATGAGCTCTCACTTGTTGTCACGTCATTTAGTTTACTCAGCCATTCAACCTCCCTGATTGCCTTTCCAGGGGGCGTACACTGCCCAAGGGTGGCCCTGCCACTTACAAACTTCAAATAAAACATAATGAACACGGTTTCAACTCACCAAGCTGCTTGATGAAAGGAAGCCAGGCACAATGACCTACGGGCTTAAAGCAAGCATGGCTCTCTTTCAGCCATTTACTTTCGGAACTTATTTTTTTCAGAGCTTGTCACATTGATAAATTCTTCCTTCACTGACGCTGACAAACAAACAGGTTAGTATAATTTTTTCTCTTTCTTTTTATCCTTGACCAACTAACTTTCTTATCAAAAGGAAATTGAAATGTACAGTAATGAACATGACCATTACTTTTCTGCCAATCTAAGAATTATAATTTTCCAAAATACATGCAGAAACCAGCTATGTTTTAAAACTTGAATCTGTTCTTGATTTGGGAACAGTAAGGTTGTACCTCATTTTCCTCAGCTGAAGCCCAGTGGCTTAATGTTCTACGTAGTGACCCAGATTCTTGGTTTCCTTTTGAGCCAAATACTGTTGTTACCCAGCTCCCCAATGTTTAATTTTTTTCAGATCCTGAAAAGCTGACGAATTCCTCATTCACGGATTCTGTCAATGCAACTGGTAAATACATTGCTTATTTTCCTTTTTCTAGAAAGGTATTAAAAAAGCAAATAACACATCACCCTTAAGCTGTATAACTTGTGTTATCACAAATGCTCTCAATTCATATTATGTAAAGTTCAGTCAACCCACAGAAAGTTTGAGTCAGGTAACAGGTTTGGTTAAAGATGTCACACTTCTTCCATATCTTAAAATGAAGCAAATGTATTACTTAAGCATTGCATTAAAAATGCCACCAAATTCCTCACTTGAAACTTTTGTCTGTTCAGGCCTGTTTTTCGCCTTCTGATAAGATTAGTTTTTAGATAATCTCACTAAGTCTTTGCACTCTGACTGCTGAATTACAGATCTGTCTGTATGTACATCATGCCAGGACACCTGCTCCTGCTCCTGCGTACCTGCTTACTCTGGCTGGAACTATCAAAGTAACATGCACAGCTGGGTAGCTTTTCTCAATGTGTATTTATTGACTTTTCTAGTGATAAAAAACCTCAGAGAAATAAAATACTTAAGTATGTGTTATACATTTAAGACAGAACAGTCTGTCATTATTTAGCTACATTTTCTGTCCTGTATAAGAACATAGAGTATAGTCTTAATATTTACAACCATATATCTGAGAGAAGACATATTCAGAAGTCTAATAACTACATATAATCAATATTAATGATTAATAATAATAATTACTTACACTTATATATAGTGTTTTTCTGGACACTCCACTCAAAGCACTTCACAGGTAATGGGGACTCCCCTCCCTCACCACTTATGTGCAGCATCCACCTGGATAATGCGATGGCAGCCAAAGTGCACACATCAGCTATCAGTGGGGAGGAGAATGGAGTAATGAAGTCAATTATTAGGAGGCCATGATTGGTAAAGGCTAATGGGAAACTTTGGCCAGGATGCCGAAATTGGGTTTCCAGTTGTGAGTTGCAGGGTGACTGTGCTGCTGGCTAGAGCTATGATACCTCTTCTAAGTTCACTGAATGCTCAAAAATCACAAGACCTCACAAATTGTGAGTTCTGGCATTATTGGTCCAATGAAGACTGACAGATAACAGATAACCTGAGAATGTGGAAGATGAATGTGAAATGCTGCTTAACCTACAAAGGTTAAGTTGTTATTGAGGGATCCTTGGACTACTCAAACAAAATGCCGAAAAGGGAAAAGATCATGTGGCGGCAATAAATTATTGTTTAATTTGGCATTTTATTAGTTTACCAACGAGGAAATGCTTGTCTAGACTTCAGAGTATTCTGGGGGTGAGCAAGCTAATGTTTGAACAAAAAAAAAAGCAGCATGAAGGGTCGGCAAAACCTTAAGCATAATACATTATGTAAACAAAATTTGGGTTACATTTAGTTATGATTTTTAGACTTATTAATTCATGGTTAATGTTCACCCATCTCAAAATACAAATAATCTGGAAAAACCCAGACAAAAAATGGTTGTTGATGAAAAATGTATAACTGGGTATTTCACATTGGGGTTTATAAAAGAAGAAAGAAGATGTAAGTTCAGTCATAATGATTAGTCTAAACATCTTTATATGAACTGGAAGAAGTGAATAGACAAATGGCATTTGCCTTTATCTATTTAGTTTACTATATTTGTCTTTTTTTTCAGCTGTTGGAGACCTCTGTTAGATGTTATTCATTTCTTTACACTGGGCTGTGAGCCTCTGTAAATTTGCCTTAAGCTGACATAGCTATCAGCATTTATATAGGCTCTCTTAAATCTGCTGAATACCTTCCTACATTGCTCACTTGGAAAGGGCAGTGGAAAACACATACAGTACTCCAAGGAAGAAAAGGTAGCTCTGCACACGCAGAGCACACAACTGTTTAATCGGCTGCAAGATCAAAGCAAAATGTTTGCAGACTGAAATTAAAGTGTCTCCAGTAAATTAACAATCTATCAATTACCGGAGGCTATACATTTTTATCAGTATCAACAAACATGTTCCATATTATTGGAAAAACAATATCCTTTTGTGGCCCCAAAACTTCAAAAGTAAGCAATTTTATGCTGATATTACATTTGCCTTTGATCTGATGGTTGTTGAGATCAAAATAGAAACATGAGATTTGCATCCCACAAACATGCTTTCATTTTTTTGTTTCAAAAACCCACACGGTGATATTTGTGATATTTAGTTATATACAGTAGCTATATAGCAGGAAATACAGTAAAACACATTTACAGAAAGCTTCCTTGCCAGTTATCTTAAGGTATGTACCAGGCTAATAAAAATGTATTTGCAAAAATATTTAAGACTTGAACAGCAGAATGGCGACACAGCACTGGGGCTGTGGGCTCAATTTCTAGGATGCTGTCTGTGCAGAGCTTGTATGTTCTCCCTGTGTTTGCATGTTTTCTCCCACAGATCACAATTGTACTAGTACTGTGGATGTCTCCCAGATGTTGGGAGAAGTGATTAGAAAATAGATGATCTAGAATCCAAACAAAAGAGGATCACAAAAGCTATGGAAATGAATCAAGCTTATAAAACTGTTATGGAAATAATTAAACCATACTACCACTTGTTTATAATTGTAGCCAAGGCCACACATGAAATCTAGAACACAACAGAACTGACAGGTTCCCTAGTAAAATTATCCTGTGCTAACCGATAACAGATTTAAGTTCCCTGGAATTCTTTAAGCAGTTCATTCTGAGTTACTCTGAATGGGATTTAGGCGCCTGTCCATGCGTTGGAAGGGAATCACTGAGTTTGAGCTGCAAGGACAGTTTGGAAGGGTTGTTGGCAATGCTGATTGGCATCCCTGTTCATTCTGAGCAGTGAAATAGAAATGACAGGTAAACCATCTTCAGTCCTGCTCTCTTGTCTTTGTAAAAGAGTGTGTCTGCCAGAATGGAGGATCATGTGTGGACAGCAATGGCACCTGTGAGTGCCCAACAGGCTTCACTGGGGACTACTGCCAGTTTGGTGAGTTTCTGTCTGATAAATCTATGACTGGAAGGAAACTAACTTTTAAATTTCACCTTTAAATTTTAAAATTTGCATCTAGTTTTATATTTTCTGTCTTTAATGATTGTATAAACCCAAGACAAAGTGATCAGTGCCACAGGTAATAACATCAGTACATAATTGTTAATAGAAAATGCATATCAATGTTTTACATGCAAGACTTTTGCACATGTGGCATCATAAAGGAATGTCTCCTTTCACTATTTCAGCAATAGTACCTGTATCCTTTCAAAATGTAATTGCAGGAGACGTTCTAATTGCTCCTGTTGCAAACAGGACACAAAGACATAACATTTAATTTTCTCTTTCATCGCACTGTTAGAGTTTGATTGTAAAATGTCCTCCAAGATTTACAAATATTGATTTAAAAATAATCCATCAAAATAAAGCCATACATCACCAGGGAAGCTCTACTGATTACATGCAGAACTATAAAGCTCCAACCTCATTCTAGCCCAAAACTCCACAACAGTATTAGTCATAAGGTTTCACAGAGGGCACGCTTGTCTTTAGAAGTTTCCCAGACTCCCTGCAGTTCCAACAGACCCTGTCCTGATGGCGGGCCGTGCTTAGAGTATGGAGGAACCTACCTGTGCACCTGTCAGACTGGCATAGCTGAGGCTGACACCAGTGATTTGTATCCCTTTGGTAAGCATGTGATAAACCTCCTAGAAAGTGATAAACCTCATATAAAAAGTATATCAGATACATTGGGTTTTTCTATGCCAGTGATCTCATTTCAGGCAGTGGGTAATATTTTTGTTATAGTTCAAGTGGGCAGCTGCGTCAGCATGCGTAGGCTGCAAAGGAACAAGCAATAGGTTTATTCCATGCTGAAAAGATACGAAAGAAAACACAATGTTTCGGCCATGGAGCTCCACTGTTGAAACGTTGTGTTTTCTTACTTCTCTTTTCAGCATGGAATAAACCTATTACTTGTTCCTATATTCTTGTCATGACAACCCGAAAGATTCTCGTTCTCATTATGTTTCTTTTCCCACGGTCGCTTTCTCCCGTAACTGATTCAGATATTTAGAAATTCATAATTGCACATTCAGAGTTTAAACAGCAACCACAGTCCTATCAGTGACGTGGAAAACAGTGATTTTTGTGCATGGGTTTTTTTTCAGTACAGCCCCGATCGGTCTGTGATTCTTCACCCTGTCTAAATGGTGGCCTCTGTTATGAGCGAGATGGTGGCTATACATGTGAATGCAAGCGGGGCTACAGAGGCAAACACTGTGAGAAAGGTAAGTCTGGCGTAATGCATCTGTCCTGCTCCTGTAGGGGCCAGAGAATTTTTCAGTTTAACCGCTATGAAACATTCAGTAAGATGAGGAATTCCAGAAGGACTTATCATTTCTGAAAGTATCTTTCATAAGACTTGAAATAAACACTTGTATCCCAGTGCTCTCCTGTGAGGGTTATACCTCAGAATGCCTTACAATGTCAGAGCACAATAGAGTCTGTCACAGATCAGATACTGTATTTGCTAAGTGACAGAATGCTCAAGGAATTTGCTCTAATGTTACAGACAACTATTTGATTCACTATGATGATTTTACATAAAGATGACACTGCATACTGTATGCAGTTATTTTGCAAATACTAAGGGGCTGCCGCAAGCATAATTATAGAGGCTCTTGGGTGGCAATATTCATATGTCTGTGAGACAAAAACCTGATTGCTTTATTAGATCTATTGCCACTACCAGAGTGGGGAGGTGGAGACAAATGGCAGCCTGGGTGAGACAGACTAGCAGGTTGTGCAAATTATCCAGCACTGGATGCCTAATAAAAATTCCTAGACTTTGGAATGCAATGGAAAGAGACTCCGTGAAAGGAACGTCTCGTATTTGTCCTAATCTTCATGTGAAGCAGTATTCCTCTGGGCTGGAACAGCAGCAGGCCATGCCGTACTCGCATTCATTTTTAGTGCTGCAGTGCAAACTCTGTGTGTGAAGGAGAGTGTTCTGCTCGAATGACGTCCCTTTGTCTCCTCTCAGTCAGGCTGAGTGTCTGTGTGTCCAGCCCCTGTCGGAATGGCGGCTCCTGTCGGGAAGAAGGAGGAGGGTATCGTTGTGCTTGCCCCTACAGGTTCACCGGCAGGCACTGTGAAATCGGTGAGTCCGGATCTCACAGTCCTCCGAGGGATATAAAGTTAAATCAGATAACCAAATACAGAGTAACGCACCACCCCAGGGCTTCCATCGTGATGTTCCTCCATGTAGTGCCCAGCTCAGTAAATCTCTCCCTACCCTTCTATAATAACTCTTGGCGCCTTTGAAATCCAGGCATTGATTTTTTTCCCTCCTTCCACACTGAACTGCGTAGGTTGCATTGGCAACAATTGCTATGTTGTGCTCCAAAGTAAAGCCAAAATAATTAGCTGTGCAAATAACGAGTGAGCCAACCCATCATGTACAGATCTTATCTCAGTAACAACTCTGGTACTCACAAAGACTAGGAAACGAAGGGAGTCAGCCTCTTGGGGTGACACTTCTCTTTCCATTGAAGCTCAGTTCTGCGCTGTTTCTGTCTCAGGAAAGCCTGACCCATGCTCATCCAGCCCCTGTCTGAATGGAGGGACCTGTTTCCATTACATCGGAAAGTACAAGTGTGAGTGTGCTGAAGACTACAGCGGGAGACACTGTGAAAATGGTAGGGGCTCTGCTCAAACACAGACAGGTACACAAGGTTAACTTCTACTTTACTTTCATTAGATTGTTTTCATTACATATTACTGTACCAATGATATTTTACTGTACTAAAGTACAGTACAGAAAGTAATGTAAGCCAAAAGGCTCCTTGACCGTTTTTTTGAACTCACAGATGGCACTAATCCTATATATTATTGTATGTGATCTGAAGTACAACCTTACAATCATTGCATAGTTCTACTTAAAAGTAGTTTACCAGTAGGGAAGTGCACAAAAAGGTGGAAACAATAAACAAACTGAACATAACAGGTGGAAAGAATAAACCTTTAACTTGAATTTCTGGGAGCATGGAACAAGCTACCCAGTTATGTTGTTGAAGCTTCTTTAATGAAACAGCTGGATGATCCTTGGATCATAAACTACTAACTACCAAATGGCTAGACCAGTCAAAGGGGCCTCCAATCATTTGTAAATGCTCTTTTGTTCTTAGGAATAAGTGAGAAGTAACTGTGAACATTGTAGGTAGATGTGGAATAAGCTAAAGCATGGAAAGCAAACAAAAAATAATCTTGTGAGAAACATGAAGATACCTACAGTAGGTAGGCAATGTTCCCTGGTGGGGTCCATGCTGATCCTGTTGCATGTGAAAGAGCAGCGTCAAGCTACAGCCTACAGACACTCCACACGGTGGTTTTAAAGTTGTAGGGCAGTCTCTGACAGCGACACTGTTGCAGAGTTGGACTGTGGCCCGCCCGTGCAGGTGAAACATGCCGAAGTCCACTACTCCTCGACTCAGCCCGGCTCCACTGCCCTGTACACCTGCCACGCCGGTTATACCCCACTGCCCCGGGCCACACACAGCATCTGTGGGAGCCAGGGGTCTTGGAGCCAGCCCCCTGTCTGTGAGGGTAAGCCACACAGCCATCCCACACGAGCGCTGGCATCTCTGCCGTAGCTCCTGCTATAGTGATTTAGAATATGTGGTAAAGAGCGGGACCCTGCAGTAAATGTACTGAATTTGCAGTAAAGCAGAGTAATGTGAATCATGATGATGTGGCGAAAACTTGCTGTTATTTTACCTGTGATGTTTTCCTAGGATTTGCAGGTGGTTAGGAGGCCTGTCTAAAACCATACAAAGAAGGACTCTGTTCCATTCTCTGTGCCCTAATTTGCAGAGATCGACGAATGCCTGTCTCAGCCCTGCCTCAACGGTGGGACGTGCAGAGACAGGATTGCTACCTACCTCTGCGATTGTGAGGAAGGATTCATTGGAACACGCTGTGAAATAGGTAAGAAGGCAGCATTTTTCTTACCAATTAGAGTGTCATATCTTCTTAACGTTTTTAAGCAGATGTGTATTGAGAGAGTTTAATGGTGTTATCTTGCACTGCATCCCAGGAGGAGGATAAAGGGAAAATAGTTTCATCCTACCTTCGCCTCTCCCACACGTGATTGAGTCACCTCTCGAATCAAACTTCATATTCACTGTTTCTTCTAGTGAATCCCTCAGCTGTTTCTGTGTTCCTACACCAGGACCTTATCTCAAATGTATTTGGTGCTCAGCTGTTGCCTGTCTCAGAGACAAAGAACTGAAGCATCTGTCTTACCTTCCCAGAACTGAACGAGTGCCTGTCCGAGCCCTGTAAACACGGAGGGAGCTGTGTGGATCAGCGAGGGTTTTACTTCTGCCAGTGTCCACAGGGCTTTGTAGGCCAGGACTGTGAAACACGTAGGTGCCCAGCAACCAGACAAATAACCCATAGAAGACCAAAGGGATAACCAGATAAGGCTGAACTAATTTTCAATCAATATCCCAAACTGTGTCCATGAATAAAGATCGCATTGATCAGTACAATCAACTTGGGCTCATAGAATTAATTCAAAGTAGTAACCATTACTCAAGATGCTGAACTAGCTTCTAAACCTGTCTGGGCTACAAGTATTAAAGAAAAATCATGCCTTGCTGGGTCTTTTGCCCAGTTTCATAAAGGCATGAGACAGATGTGGTCTGGTTAGATTTGGAATAATTAACATCGGTCCATTTTCCCTGCAAAACCAGTGTACTTGTAAAAAAAAAAGTCTGTACTGTGTAGAGGACACTGAGAAAAAAGTGAAAATGCCTTAAAAAAGAACTAGTGTTTACATACTGTATAAGATGCTGCTTGAAGTATACAGCATATACTTACACTCTGATGGAGCTTCGGACTCAGACCTCTAGAGTTGCACCAGACTCATGAATAGAACAAGCCAATGCATCTCTATAGCATGAATGTTCTTTTAGTTTCTTTGCGTTTGAATGTGTTTTTCCTGATGATTCCTCACATTCAGAGCTGGATGGGTGCGAATCAAACCCCTGTCTGAACAACGGAGTGTGCAGAGGCTACAGAGGGAGCCACCTGTGTGTGTGCAAGGAGGGCTTCATAGGAGACCGCTGTCAGACAGGTATGCGGAGCACCTTCTTCTCAGTGTGGAGCCCTGTGCTTTGCCTGCAACTCTAAAGCCCTAAGAGGTAGAAAACTGAATCCATTCACTGTATGTGTTGGTCTTGCAAAATTCAGCATAGGAGCTATGAATTGCATTATAGTAGAGCTAGAACAACAATCTCAACCGCTTTTACCCCATTGTGTACGTTGTTTGTAAAGTTATACAAGCAAACAATGACCTCCTTTATTTCACCACTTGTATGTGCGCTGAGAGCTTTCCATCAAATCTATCTGTCTCTGTCTCCCTCTAGTGGTAGATCCCTGCATACTGCAGCCCTGTGGAAGCAGAGGGTACTGCCGCAGTGACAGGAGGGGGAATTACAGCTGTACCTGCAGAGCAGGCCACACTGGCAGAAACTGTGAGAAAGGTTAGTGTCTGCATTGCATGCATACAAACGGCCGATTAGTCACTGGAAGATCTTTTTAATAAAATTTTAAAATTATTTTTATTTTTTATTTAATTTGTTCTAATCTTTTGTTTTATAGAGAAATAATGAAATGGAGCACCACAAATTACAAGACAAATTGTACGGCTTTGTTCTACGTGTGTAATTGATTGACACTCTGCATTTATTGCTTGTGCACAATTTCATGCAACAAGGTTTTTGTTTTTACTTAATATCTTGTGCTCTGGTTTGTCGAATGTTCTCTCGGCACGCTTCCTGAAAGGTACTGGCAAGCACTTTTCAGGATTCATGTTGGATGAAGGATCAATGTTCGCAATCGAAACTCTGAAATGATCCAGTATAAGAGAGAATCCTAGCGCAAGCCTTGTTATGAAGTCATCTTGAGCTCTCTGAGAAAAGAGAAACTCTCAATCTAGGATCTAGAAATGAAGAACAAGTCTAATTTGTCTATGAACAGCAATAATCCAGTTCGTCCTTTCTCATTTGGAGATCGTGTCCAAAATCAGCCTGATCAGTCAGTTACCTGTAAAGTAAAAATTGTTTTACCAATGTACTACTTTATCTTTACGCAATAGAAAGATAATTTATCTTTATCAGCTGTAGAATTAAATGTCAGATTTCTGTGTTATGAAAAGATACTTTACTAAGAAGATTGATGTCTACTGCTGGAAGAGGCCGTGGGTAGGTTATGGGATGGGATGTACAAACTGTAGATGCTGCAGCTCTTTTGCATCTCTGCATTCTGCCCACAGCACTAGCGCCCCCTGCAGGCCTGCAGGTGGTGCGGGTGGAGGAGAGCGAGGTGGAGCTGCGCTGGAACTTGCCCAACAGCTCCAGGGAACTCATCAGCGGATTTGCCATCACTTATGTGCCCGTGGGAAGAGGTGTCCGGAAAACCGACTTCTTAGACAAGCAGCACTCTTCCCATTTACTCCGTTCCCTGTTGCCCGGATACCTCTACAACATCTCCACCTTCTCGGTCAAGCGCAACGTCCACAACAACGACATCAGCCTGCCTGCCACCACCCTGACACGCACCAGTGAGTGGTGGCAGAACTGCGCTCACGAGTCCTCTCTCACTGACAGGAAGAGGAGGGAAGGATGGCCTCACTCCCTGCATTACAATCAGAGTGTTTTGTTAAATTCAAATTCTTTGTGGTTCCAAATTTGCCAGCCTGATAAAGATCACTTTATTGGCCATATACGGTTTCACTGTGGTGTGGTGGCTCTGTGGCTCAGGATCTGCGCCTGTGGCTAGAAAGTTATGGGTTCGTATCCCACGGCTGGCAGAGGAATCCTACTCCTTTGGGTCGCTGAGCAAGGCCCTTCACCCCAACTGCTCCAGGGGTGCTGTATAAATGGCTGACCCTGCACTCTGACCCCAAGCTTCTCTCCCTGTCTGTGTGTCTCATGGAGAGCAAGCTGGGGTATGTGAAAAGACAAATTCCTAATGCAAAAAATTGTATATGACCAATAAAGTGATCTTAAAATGAAAAGCATCATGGTGTCTTAAGCAAAGCAATGGGGTGTCAGTTTGTCAGTAATTTGGAGAAAAGGCAAAACACCAGAAAAATAAAATCTCAAATGGGGTTTTGAGAGCCCATATTTTTCTGTTTTCAGTCAAATCAGTTGCTACCACTGTAAGCAGAGGTAGTGGAAGAGAACTGATCTCTATATTTTCTGCTAATAAAGTGAGTCTAAAAGAATTTGTGCAGTAAAGTGTGCAGTCAGAGTTCCATTCCTTGTCAGTCCTTGTTCAGGCATCTGCTAGCTCTGCATAGGACACAGGCAGAGGAATTTGCTCCGCCAACCGGCCAGTGATTCTCTGGGGGGAAGTGATGTCACCATAATAGTCTCCCCTTTTACGCTCTGAAATTTGTTACTTGAAAGATGTCGTTCAGCTATTTCAGGCAAATTTTCTGTTCTCTTCAGGGCCTCGCAGGGCAGAGAACGTGCAGGTAGTCAGCACGTCCTCCTCTCGGGTGTCGGTGAGGTGGAGTCTGCACCCAGGCTGGCATGCCTCGGTCAGCCAGGTGCAAGTGTCTCTCACCTCACCTGACGGCAAAGGGGAAGAGTCTGTTCTGCTCAACAGCAGCAGCTCAGAGCACACCTTCAGGTGAGGAGCTCGACTTGGATATTGAGGAGTGGGACTGGGTTTTATCTGGACATGTTCAGCAGGAGAATCTTTCTACCTGATCGGGGAAAAAAATCACGTTTTATGAATAATACAGTAAGTTAATTCATTAGGAAACACTCTCATAACCTCCCCATTGGTAGAACTGATCATTTGGGGTTTATTACTCTTTTATTGTCAACTTGTTCTGCATATTTGTAAAGGGGAGATGGTGATTGTAATGAGATTGTAATGGGAGACATTTATCCATTGAATGTAACTGACTTATCGGCAGGTGTTCCTCATTATTGATCTAATTTGTTCCTCTCAACAAATCTGTAAATCTAGAGGGCAATTTTTTTGTACTACAAAATATACATCAAGTGTCAGGCTGTCTTAAAATAAAACAGCTAGAAATTCAGTAGAGGTTTGCCATAGGATTGTGTTTCATAGGTTGAGAAACATTGAGTGAAAAAATTAGAAGACTGTGAAACATGAAAAGACTTCTGTACAGCAGTATATATGTTACCAACTATTTGACCAGCAGTATAAATATACAAGAGACATTCAATAAGCACAGAACCTGACTGTCAGGAGAATATTCATATTGACTGATATGTTGCTTGTCTTTTACCCATCTGGTACTCAGTTCCCTGCTCCCAGGTCAGATGTACACCGTCGATGTGCTGACACAGAGTGGCCAGAAACCAGACGAGCTGCCCTCCTTCAGCCACTCTGCTGGGCCCCTCCACGTTTGGACCAGTATGTCAGTCAAGGGCTCATGTTATCCTCAGATGCCTGCTCTGAGCTGCAGAGAGTTGACAGAGAGTGTTTTACAGGCGAAATCCAGCCAAGAAAAGGAAATTGCATTTGCTGTGGTCAGGCCCACCCAGAGAAACCCTGGGTCCTGGCATATCATGTTGACTGTTGGCCCTTTCATCATTTTTTTACTTGTCAAATTCATTTATTTTGAAACCAATTTCTTGATATTGCTGTACTTTACTGACATAGAAATTCACCAAATTACCCTTTTTTCTTGTTATTTCTGGGGGTCCTACTGAACTCAAGGTTATTAGCAGGATCATTTAAAGAGAATTACAGGGAACATAAGTCATTTAGAGTTTTTGTTGTTGTTTGGGCTTGTTTTTCTAAAATTATTTTTATTTTTGGTTCCCTGTGAGATATCTGTACATATCTGTATCTGTACATAGTGAGGCACCTCCTTAACCGGGACACTTTTTGTTTCTGTCACCAGAACCCCTCCCTCCTCAGAATCTTTCTCTGGCCTTCGTTACTGCAACATCAGCCCAGGTAACCTGGGCCCGGCCTCCCAGAGGATCCCTGGACGGCTATGTGGTTAATGTCACACGGGGACTCAACACCAAGAGCCGGTACCTACCCAATGGGAAGCTGACAGTTTACACACTGCGAGATCTGGTCCCTGGACAGCAGTACTGGTTTTCCATCACCGCCGTTCGCAACACGGAGCACGAACAGATGCACAGCCTGCCACAGCAGCTTGCCATCACTGCCCGTGAGTACTTGCTAATTCCCACTCACTCACTGTTAAAGCAGGTGAACCAAAGGCCTGACACTAAACTGTGCACTTCTTCTCCCTTTCAAGCATATCAAAGGTTCTTAAAACATGCAACTCTTCAACTTTTGGCCAGAAAAGTTGGGTGGAAAAGTGATTCACATTTACCAAGCCCATGTCTGCACACGCTCCCTGCAATTCCAGGTGGCCTCATGCAATAACTTGCTCTAGATTGTTATTATATCCTCATCAGTCATTGCTATAAGCTAGAATCATTGGCATTAGTCCTTTAGCTTTTGATTTTAAACAATGGGGTCTTTTCATGCCCCGTACTCTAAAGGCTGAGAATGTCACTTCAATTGGCAACATCCCACTCAGCAATGATGCCATGTGATTAACTCTTAAGCCCACTTTTCTGGCTCTAGGCCTAGCTAAGGAGTAACCCTAAGAAATGTTTGCTTATATGTTACACATGTGCTGCTAATTACTGGACAAAAAGGGCCCTTTTCCTTTAGACTCACCTCCTCTAAAATACCTTGCAATTTGTTTGCAGAGTTCAATATATTTTGTCAGTTTAAACAGTTTTGAGCCTTAAATTGTCTTTTCAGCAAAAAGAGAGGGAAAGAAAAATAAAGGGAATAACACAAGTCCTTAGAGAGTTCTCTGATTAAATACGTACCTTTAGGCATAAGCCTGTTTGCCTTTGTCTTCCTTGGGGGGGGGACGGCAGTGATGTCAGAGGAGAGAGCTGGGAAAAGAGAGAAGCCCGCTACTGTGGGACGAGAGCTCCAGGTGAGCCCCCGGCGCGGCCCCAGCCACCACCTCTCCGCCACCCTGCAGCACGGCCCGGCGCTGGTCACTGACCGGGACAGTTTTGAGGAGCTGCCCAGGTATGCAGGAAGAGGTGATCGAGACGTAGTCAGGGTTTCACCCTGACCCCAGGCAATAAAGACATGCCTGAAATCACTACGCTGCAAGCAGGGGCAAAATTACTCCCTTGTAACTCCCTTGTAACCTAGAGTTCGCAGCAGAACTGGTGTAGACAGGCCATTCTTGCTATTCATGGGCCACAAGCCATGAATGAAAAACGACATGATGTCATAATGATTTAGAGCCAGGTGTATGTCTGTCTGTACTTCATAATCATGAAACTATGAACTGGAACTTGAAGACATCAAACAAAGATGAGGTGGAGACTGACTTGCTACAGTATGAACAGGACCACACGCCCCACTGAGGCAGTTCTGCTTGGTTCCTGTTAGAATATTATACTGGGATACAAAATGTTTCAATAGGTTTCCACTTTGCTTAAGGTGAACGGAGGGCCTAATGCCTGCATTTTCCAGTGGTAGAATGGAGGCGAACTGTGAGGACCTCATGCTGTCCAAGCTTGGCCACTTTATTTTGTCTATAGTTCCTGCGGCTTCAGAGGAAATGGAGAAAAAGCATTGTTTCTATTTGCAAGTGAATTAACGCATTTTAAAATTGAGGTAGTAAAACGTCCTCTAATTGATTCCCTTTCGACTTCAGATACACTGAGCTCATTGACGGCAGAGGGAGGATAACAGCCAAGTTTACTAACCTGCCGGGGAAGGAGATCACACACCGTCCAAGTAGGTATCGAGCTTAAGAGAGTGATGACTAGAGCCCTGACATGCCCTTTATAGAAAAAATAGCCCTTTTGGGAAAAAAAGGCTTTGACCCCCCAGGTAACTGGTCCCAAAGTCATTGCTTGATCTGAGGTGCTGATAAATTTCAGAAGCTGTGGGCTCTTGGAGAATACTTTAAGCATGGCGTGGCTATGACAGGGGACGGTGCCTGCTCCAGGGCAGCATTCACTGCTGTTTTATTTTCTAGAACCTGAGTCACCGATCAAGTTGGAGAATATAGAAGAAACAACCAACAGAATCAATCTTGCACTGGAAATTCCAGAGGAAGGAACCAGCAGACAAAGTGGTAGGCCCTCCCCAAAGCATGATTGAACATTAGTGTTGAAAGGTTGCCACCATGAGGCCCCTGGGTGCTGAATTATATTTCTTCGGTTTTCTTTTTACAGTATTATTCCGAAATGTGTTCTCAGTCCTAATGGCCCCCAGTAGACGACGGTTTATATTAAAGAACTGCCACATGATCTGGAAAAATTGCCAATTTCCATTAATGCTCATAAGAAAAACAGCATGATTTTTGTGTTAATGAATGAACATTTCAGCATAGCACAATTGTGCTTTCAGCTCGAAAGGCTGCAGAAGGCTATTAATAAAAAAGTTTGACTCAGAAATCAGAGATTGCATTACATCAGCTCCTGCCTTTTTTTCAGTTAGAACATAACCACAATGCACTTAAAGTCCATGTCACTGACAGCTAACTGACCAGTCATGACCTGGCACATGTGACAATTTGACAAATCTGATTTCCTAGCAAGTATATTTGAACAATCATAATTAAGGACTACTGCAGAGACAGTACTTAAGTAAGCAAAAAACAGAGAAAAAGAAAAAGAGTAGCAAAACATAAGAGACAGGAATGTGTCTGAAACACAAAACATAAGATTTGTACTGATTATAGATAAAAAATACATTTTGGAAATAATTTATTGAGCCTGCTTAGGACATAAGATGGGTATACATTTTGTTTTAAAGCTCTGATGCCCTCTGTGTTTGTTAATGTTTTCTTTAATGTCTTGTAAACTTTTACTTTCTGTTGTTTAAGTAGTTATAGAGATGGTTTATTGCTTTGATTAATAATTATTCATTTTGTTTCCATTAGAAGTTACACAGAAAATGACAGGAATCATGTATCTTTGGTCAGGTTTTTCTTACATGTATGCTGCTAATTGATTATTAATGTGTTCTTTTTTTCCATGTGTTAAAATACACTAATTTTCGGGGGGAAAAAAGATCTTTCATTGTTAGATTAGTCTTGGAGATGTATTCATTTGTAGTATGCCTCAGAGTTTCTGCAGCTTCAGAGGAAATAGAGAAAATTCATTATGCTAGTGTTACTGTAGGAGAGTTAGCAGGGTCAAGGAAGGATTGCATTTGCTTGAGATTGACAGAAATTGTACATATTTTGGTGAAATCTCATGGGGTGTATTATCCTGTGCAGTGCTTAACTGGAGCTCATGGTACTTGTGTTCCAGAGGCTCCAAGAGACTGCAGGACAAACCCCTGCCAAAACGGTGGAACTTGTGTGAAAGGGACTGACTCTTTTGCCTGTGACTGCAGCATGGGATTCAAGGGAAGACAGTGTGAGCTCTGTGAGTAACTGTTGATGTCGCTGCAATCTTTTTCTTCAAACTGAAGTGAAACGCTTTGATCTTTGGTGAACCTACGTCTTTTAGAATGTTTAAACTATACTGATATCTCCTCAGTGATGGCAACTTAATCATCAGTGACCATTTTTAACCAGGTTCACACACTCATTATTGAGTGTCATTATTCAGGGGCAGCCTGATCTAGTTAGTGACTGCTATGATGTGCATTTGACTTCTTAATGATGAATGTCACTGCACTCAGAAGCAAAAGTAATATTCTCCTGGTCTGTTTCTCTTGACCAGTTGTATCCCCTATTTGTTTAAAAAAAGGTCCCTGGTCTTCATGGTCTATCTATCGTATTTGCTGTGAATTGTGGCTTGAAATTCAATATCCAACGAACGGAACTCAGATATCCGAAAAAAAACAACATTCCTCATTATATCTTTAGCACTGGCACTATCAATGATCATTCAAATCCTCCATCTCCACTTGTCTGGCACTTGTTTAGCTTAATAATGAAGACACATTAATTTCTGAGGTGCCACATGACATGTACGTTCATGTTATTTCTTTAGGGACTGTGTTCTTATTTCCTTCTGGGGATTTTAATTGCAGTCTGTCAGCGAGTTCCTCATTCCTGCACCCGCCTGTACTCTGAAACAAAGACAGTTCCAGTCTGGGAGGGAGGTGTTTGCCACTACCTGTGAGTACAGTCTGGAAGACTGGGATACAGTGCTCTTATATACTTTGTGAACTCATTTATAAATGCTTTTATCAACCTTATTTTTAGACAGTTTGACAGACAGGAATGCCTGTTTAACGGAATCCTTTTAGAATTCCCTTGCTAGACTCTCCAGTCACCCGGTGCTCCTCAGTCACATTGTACTGAATTAAAATATTCCTTTTATCTGGATTTTTCGTCTTAAAATTATTGGAAGGCAACAAAAGCCAACTATTTTCTGAAGAAGGGGGTATTTTGAAAATTTTAGACTCATTGCTGATAGGGGGCTGTAATTTATGTTCTTGTGCAAGTCAGGAGTTTGACTGGCTCACTCAAGCACATTCAAACTCTTGTTGTTAGACCATTTCAGTGTGGTAATTGCCTTGCTCAAGCATAAATGATTGACTCTATTTTAGAATCCTCTGTGAGTCAGAAAGGGTTTTTTTTTCAAAGAATTAAACTGTTCTCTGGCCTATCCATTTTTCCCTCAAACATGACAAGATTCTCAGTCCCTGCTGATGAGAAATATCCCCATAACATAATCCTGGCACCATCACGCCTGACACCTTGGATGGTTTTGACCAGAGCATATACTCTGCTGGGCTTGTACATGCCATAAATTTTTGCATTAAGACAGAATTTTACGTTTTTGTCTCATATGAACATCGAACCTTTTGTCAGATACTGTACATGTATCTGCAGTATGTATCTCATATGAAATGTAGGATTATTCTTTTCAGAAAGGGCTTCTTTCTTGTCACTCACCCATACAGGTCAGCTTGAGACTCTAGAGACTCTCGTCTCAGACTTAGAACTTCATAAATCTTTCAAAGTCAGTATTTGACAGTGGCACTCCTAAACACTTTCCTGCTTGCAAATCTGCTCAGTTTTCAAGGGCAGCCTGATCTAGTTAGTGACCGCTATGATGTGCATTTGACTTCTTAATGATGAATGTCACTGCACTCAGAAGCAAAAGTAACCTTCTCCTGGTCTGTTTCTCTCTACCAGTTTTATCCCCTATTTGTTTCAAAAGCTCCCTGGTCTCCATGGTTAATTTGTCATATTTGCTATGAATTGTGGCTTGAAATTCAATATCTATCGAACAGAATTTAATTACACAAATGCATTTGCTCTGAAGTCAAGATAACCACTTAGACTATACACAGACAGAGACCATAAAACTGATATTTCAGACTATTCTTTTGCATATAAACTGATTTACGATCGCTATAGAAAAGGGGTCAGATACTTATGTACTTGAGAATAATCTAATTTACTTGTGTGTCATGATTACAAGCTCAGACAGCAATACAAGAGAGCAGAAACTTTACAGAGGCCTGAATACATTTCAAACAAACTCCGTTTATCTTTCAAGCGTGTGGTACCCACATACTGAATTTTCTATTTCAAACCATACAGGTATAAACGAACCTACAAAGTCCACAAAGACATTTGTTACAGGGAGATTTGCGAGCCACTTCTACATAAGAAGACTCCAAGTAAGTGGATTCTAGCATGCATTGAAATCACGTCATCATTTACAAAAATTGCTTAAGACAAAAAACTTTTTATGCATGCGTCATTCACTAGTCTTGGCACCCATATGTAATGCTTAATCCAATCCTTAATAGTGCCTAGGAAGAAGACTGTAATGACAAGGGACTGCCACTAGTGGTCACTTGCAAAGGGCTCTACCTTTTCATGGTTTTCTTAATTACTGATTGACTGAAATGCAGGAATTTGCATGGTGCTTATTTGTATAAAAGATTGTGGTGGATGTTTTTTTTCTGAGTGTAGTTTGGAATTTAGCAAGGAATAGGTAGAAGAGCAATGTCAGTAGACAGGCAGTTGTAGTAGCATGTGGTAGTCTCTGGGCATAGTTATATATAGGTTTTGTTTATCTTTACATAATTTAATTACATTAAGCCAGGGACCTTCAATCAGCATCTGATTTGAAGAGTGAAGGTCCTGAGTTGTGGTAACTGACCTTCGTATAGTCTACAATATCTATTATAAAAGCAGGCTTAGTCGTTTATTTATTTTCAGTTGTTATTTATCAGCAAGCACTGAGTAGTGACTGTATTCATTGCAGCTTGAATTGTTGATAAGCAAGCTAGTTGATTCTATATATATTGTGAAGCCATTGAGATGTGAAGTTTTTTTGAAGATGTTTGGGTTTTATTCTTCTTATTGTCATCATTTGCACTTTGTGTCTGTGAAGAAGCTAAATTAAAAGTGAGGGCGAGAGAGTAATAGATCAGTGTGGCCAACAGTCCCTTTTGAATTTGAAAACGTGTCATACAGCTGATCATAACCAGGAACAAAGTGGTATCTTAAAACAAATTTCTCTGGTATTCTTTCTGATGAAATAGAAACTGTTCTCAGTCACAATGCATGTAGGAGATACAGGAAGTGTATTGACAATAACGAAGAGTAGACATCCGTTCACTGTCATCTACACTTACAACATCTGCTGTTTCTTTTCCTACATGAAAACTGCCTTGTGAAATATAAATAACCATTAAATGAATCAGTTAATGTAAACATCATATATATACATCTAAAAGTCATAAAATATTTTCTTCTTAATTTTCCTTTTTTCTTGCTTCCAACACAGGAAACAGAAGGACTCACAGACTGCAGTGAAACTTTGGTTAGTAGTTTTCTTCTTGGCCTTACAGAAAATATGTTTTCTGTCCCTAGAAATACAGTAAATACACTGGAAAAAACAATCTGTGAAGTGGTCAGAAGTATGGACGAATACATATTGTAAGACTCATCCACAACTTCAGTCCCAGGAGATATATTGTCAGTTGTTATAATTAGAAAATCATTGCACACTGAATGCATTCTCTCCGTAACACTTGTGTCCACTGGCCTAGGGCTGTGAAGACACAAGAGCTGCTGTTTTATTAAAATAGTTTTAGTTCTAAAATTAGAATTTTAAACTTCTAAAAGAGTATTAAAAAAGGAATGGGAAAGCACAGTATCTGTACCTATGGTGCCATAAATTGGTTTGGAAAAATAAATTAGGATTTTTTTCTTCAACACATACTGCATATGGCTATTAACTTTTGAAACCTAATTTTCTCCCAAATACTTGAAGGCAATAAAGACAAATGATTTAGCTGAGTTAAATACTTGAACAAAACAATTAAAATACCTTTGCATCATGCAAGAAAATTACTTATAACTGGCAAATTGGTACTATTCAAAAATTATTTTTTGCTAAATTAATGTAAAATATGCAAAAAATAGTTTCTGACCTCTGGGTCATTTAATAACCCCTTTAAGCAAAGAGCAGTAATGATTTGTATATTATTGCTGCAAAAGACCTACTGGGTGATGAAACAGACGTAGCTTTGTTTTCTGCATTTCAGTGTAAAGTGCGCCCTCTTCTGGCCAGACAGGCATGTGTCGCGAGATTACCTATGAGGCAGGAAGTCGAAACCCTAAATGAGGTGTTTGATCAACCAGTGAACATGTTTCTGTGTTGCAGAAGGCAAATAATCCTATTGACGGCTGAGAAAAATAAAACAGGAGGTTGCTTTGCAGAGTAAAATTCAAATTAGTTTTCATTCATTCTTTTTCTTGCAGGTAGCCATTTTGTCAGAAGGCCAGTTTGCGGGATTGAATCTCAGGGGATAAAATTGATTTTCCCTGATGACTTCTACCTGAGAGAGTTTCCATGTGCCATTTGGAAAAAAAATCCAGCTTTAGGAGACACTCATTGCCAGTGAATGTAAATTGAGCTGTTCAATGAATAGTAACTCTAGGATAGGGTCATCACAAAGTTTGCTGCTGGAGACCACATCAAAAGTTATCTTTCCTTGATGTTTTGCCAGCTGTGTACACTCTGTTCATTACTTTCACATTCTCAGTTATTCTTGAGACATTCCTCCCCCATTCACTGTGCTGCATCTTAAAAGAATCAGTGCCTTTGGCCAACAGTTGAGGGGGCCAAATGGGGTTCCCACATGTTCATAAGGGACCCAGTGTCACACTTTCCCTAAAAGAGAGCGAAAACTCAGAACATTTTCAAAAGAGGGAATCCCAGAAGCCAAAAGAAAATAATCTGGACAGCAAAAGACACATCGCTCTTTCCCTGAGCTTCTTTTCAGTCCCACTAGAATCATAGGATGTTGACTTGCCATCTGTTAAGAGTGACATCATCTTGACATGAACAGCTTGTTCACGTTACGCACTCTCTTTAAATACACTGCCTTTTTGTCAGGACTTGCCTTTCTTGCTAGATTTTGGATGACCCTAAATCTGCAAAGCATGTGAAACAGATCGCGCAGAAGAAGTAGTATTTAGTCCATTCTAACATTTTGTGGAACGACTCACAAATAGTACAATAATCCTATAGCAGACCACAGATCAGCATTGAAGATCTTTGTATTTGGAATTTAGGTTGAGCAGGTTAGCCGGTGACCACAAATGAATTTATTTGGAATATCTCATTAAGTCACATCATTAGTCCAGTGAATCTTTTTAGTACCTAAAATAACACCTACCCAAGTAGATGGAAAAATAAGCACTTTAAGGAGTGCTTTAATGCTGAACATATCATAATACATATAATAATAAGATTCAGTTATGGGTTATGAAGCATTTTTGATTAAAAGGCTTTTTTTGTTTTATTTTCCTGTGTTAGTGCCAGCAACAGTTTTCATGCACGATAGAAGAACATTTGTAAATCATAAGTCTCTGACTTTATGTTTAGCTCCATAAATATCAGTGAACAATAAAATGCTAAATGCTAGCTGATTTGAGAGTCAGTGATGCAGGAGAATGTACAGTATATACTATTAAATGTAATAAAGCTATGGGCGAAGAAAAATTTGTATTTTTAGTAGTCATACTACTAAAAATCCAAAGAAGGGTATTTTTTAAATTGGGAGTACTACTTAATAGAATTTAATGCTGCTCCCACTGTACGATCAACAATTTCAATTGTATAGCAAGAATCTACGCAGGTTTAGTTTGAACTAAAAATCGAATCTTTGTTTAAGTGCTTACGTTCTTGCTATGCAGAAAGCAGCATGTTACTGCGTGAATACTGACGACATCTAATATTTAAGCCAGGCTATTCTTAGACAATAGCTTATGTACATAAAACTCGTGAAAGAAGTATTATGAATTCCAAACCACCAAGAACCATCTTTTTATGACTAATAAATTTATTTCAAACAGCAAAAGCATTTTAGATCTGTATTATTATACTGAGTAGCACCTGAAAACGGTGTATACTAATATTACATTGATTACATATACAGTATATAATACCTGAAATGTATTATGCATATATACAGCTTTCATGCAGTAGTAAATATGATTTAATTGTTATAGTTTATGAAGCGCAGAAACATTCAAAAGGAAATTTCTTGCAATTCCAAATTACTACTCTGGCCTTTAAATAAAAGGCGTCTGATTTCAAAGTTATAATCTGTATACAAAACAGCACACAGTTTCTTCTGTCTGTTAAGAGACAATTGACCTTAAAAGAAACATCAGGTGTGAAACTGACATAACTGGGATGTACTGTACAAAACCCGGACAATGTTCCACTGAAACATCCATTTGGTCTACTTACATGAAAATATACATTGCGTGTTAATCTAGGATTGGCGACACTTCTACTTTTAGACATGTGCAACTGGGACAGAACTGAGGTAACTAGAAAACGTGTGAGGAGCAGTAGTAACGGCCAAGACTGGCAGAAGGGATCTGAAATGGGAAAGGCAACCTTAAGAGGCAGCTGCAGCCTAGACATTTTGGGACAGAATAGAAAAGCAGCCAAGAGCTTTATATTTTAGGCGAAATTGTGTCAACACTACATGGAGTGTGCTCCTTTGGATCATTACTGGATAGAGGACAAGTGGTCACACCTGATCCTAGGTACAAGTCTTATTATAACTAGCAATGTATATCCTACAAATATAACCTCAGAGGAGGTATGCAAATTGACTGTTTTTTACAGCATGTCTGTAATGTCCCTTGGTGAACCAGTAGTTGGCTGGGTCAGTTCCCCATCCACTGCTTAACAACCGCACCTCACCACCACTTTTATATTGCCCTTAGCTCACTGGAGAACAAGAGCACATGGAAATGTTTTTACTAGATGAAATGCGGAGATGTTCCTTTGGAAAAAAAAAACTTTGTACTTTGGTTGCTGTTTAGTCCAGATGCTCTTTGTTAGAAGAAACTTCAATGATATCTTGATCTCACTGCCTTTATATCCTTAAGAACAAAAAAACTCCAAAACAACACAAACCGTCTGTTCTAGCTATTATGTAAATAGTGTTTATAGGCTGTTTTTGTAGGTGAATATTTTAATAATAAAATGTTAAAACATTTGCTTTTTTGTGTACCATTCTGTTTTGTTTTGGTAAATGAAGGATCTTGTGTTTTATTTGGTGTTAATACTTAAAAAATAACTTTTGAAAACTGATAAAATCACTTTTAGAAACATAAAAGGTGTTTACCTTCTGTATTGTATTAGACGTATTATGTAAACAAAGTACTTAATACCAGGTGGAGTGGTGGCACTGTGGCTAAGGATCTGTGCCTGTGGCCGGAAGGTTGCCAGTTCAAAAACTGTGGCCAGTTGGGCCCCTGAGCAAGGCCCAATAACCACAGCTGCACCGGGGGCACCGTATAAATGGCTGAGCCTGCGCTCTGACCCCCAGCTTCTCTCTCCCCGTCGGTGTGCTTGTGTGTCTCATGGAGAACAAGCTGGGGTATGTGAAAAGACAAATTCAAGAATTTGAATATGAACAAACAATTAGTTGCTTGCATGTACCAGAACACTGCAGGTGAGGGGCGTAATCCAGCAGGATTTGGAGAGAGCCTTTAAATCATTACTTTCCAAAGACCTGGAATAATTTAACCATGGTCACTTATACAGGCGGTGTGTTCAACTGAGTAACTTAGAGATCATTTGGAACACAAGACTGTCCTTCATTCCTTAGAAACCAGTGTTCCCTTCACTGAAATCATTACTTTCTGAATTGATTAAACAAGTCTTCCTAGTCATTGGGTAACAGTTACTTTAAGAGAGACCTAAACTATAGGAGTATCGAGACTGAGGCTCTCCTGGACCAGGATTGGAGACCCCTGCTGTAGATCCATTACCAGTCTGAGTTTGTGCCAGAACAAATGTTGTGTCCTGGTTGTTCATGGGCATCATATACTGAGAGGCATTAAATACACCATTATGAACAAGTAGCATTCATTGCTATTTTTCACAAGCTGTCTACTGTTCTGTATTAAAGAGAACCCTCATCAATACATGCGCTGTACCATAGGTAAGACCAGACAGAGAGGTGAATATGACAGAGTTAATTTAAAACAAATATCAAAATCACATACCCGATTCTAAATAATAGAGCATTTTGAAGAAGAAGTAAAGAAGGTTCCTCTGATGAAAACAGATTTTAAAAGGCTGGTATGCAAAGTATGTGTGATGTGGATGCAGAGAATGTGTCAGTCACCATGCTGCAAGGCCTGCACATAGGAAAAGAAGCAGCTGTTTGTTAGTAAACTGTAAGGCGTGTCAGAAATACACACAAATATTCTAGAGCACAGAATCACCTGCGAGGTTCAGCCGGCTGAAAACATTAATATTAATAGTGTAAATGTTGAGAGAAGGAAAGATAGCTTAAAACTCAGATGTTGAAGGTAAGAATTCTCACTGTGGAATTTTCTCAAAGCAGTGATGTACCACATAATGCAAGGCTGTAGGAAATTGGCTGTAGGACAATTCCAGATCTTCAACACGCTGCTCTGCTAATCGGACAACTTACACTAGGAGTGTACATGGCCCTGAGGGTCCAAGGTGGCTGACATTCCGCAGTAGTCAACAGGCATTTGGAGAAAATAGGCAAAAAAACCTACTGTAGTTCAGGTGGGTAGCTGCCTCAGCATGTGTAGGCTACAAAGGAACAATAGGTTTATTCCATGCTGAAAAAAAGAATAAAGAAAACAGGTGTGGGCTGAAGAGACTCCACGGCCGAAACGTTGTGTTTTCTTCTTTTTTTTCAGCATGGAATAAACCTGTCACTTGTTCCTTATAAACCTACTGTACTTGTTGCGCAAGGATCACTTCCGAAGAAGCAAACGAACTGCAATTCTAATAATAAACCACTAGGTGTCCCTATTAATTTGGGTAGCCGAGCTGGACTTAGATTGTGTTTTCAAGCCTGAAAATGTGGGATGCGTTTTATGAAAGACACCTGGACAATCTTGTGATCGCTGGATTGGATCTAAATAGCCATAGTTAAAACGAAGATTACTTTGTCTAAAAACGTGATTAACAAATACGCAGCAACATATTTAATGGTGAAGGCATATTAGATTAGATTGTGCAAGCTAATGGAAATCGAAACACGTTTCTGAGGTTATTGCAAATATAGAAATGCAAACAGTTCACCTTAAGCTCTTCACCTTAAACAGAAAATGTAGTTTTCCCCATTAGCAATTGCGTGGATTATTGTCATAAAATAATAATATTTCATTGAATTTATAGAGTGCATTTCAATTAGGTATTTATTGTATTCTTTCTGTTATTGAAAAATCAGCTCCAACAACCCCAAAGAAGCAGGTGTTGTGTTGACAAAAAGTGTTTTTGTGGTAAAGGTTCTAAGCAAGAAGTGTTATTTTTCACACTCGTTGCCCTTAACATGCGACTTTCTTTTTTTCGTTGTTTCCTCTATCTTTAGCTGTACAATTGAAATCTAAAGTCATCTGAAACGAAAGATTTTTATCTTTGTGCAAATATTAGTACCGTCTAAAACTAAAGAAAAGAATAATTACAGTTGCTACATATACACATAGAACTGAGGACAATCCTTGCTGGACAGTTGTCTAGAGCCCCCTCTGCAATGTACATGCACTTTAAAGTTTTTAAATGTCTAATAGACTGATGATGATGATTGTTATTTTGTAGTATAGGACAATTTCCTTAAAATGGTGTCATAATCATTTTATGGACCTTTTTCTGTTTATTTTTTCGAAATGTTGTGATACTGTGTTTTTTTACCAGTTGTATTCGGAGTGTGCTGTATGTTGCACTGCTTGCTTTTTAAATTACCGTCTTGGGGCTGAATAAAATATTTAGAGTTGAACGCATTGTCGGCTAGCCCTCGTGTCCGAGAAAGATCCTTCCAAGAACCCGATGATAAGCGATAAAAAAAAAACAATATATCTGAAGGACTGTAGGCGCTGCGTGTTTAACTTGCACCGCTGCTGGGTAAAAAGAAACGAACAATTCAGCCTTCTCTGCTTCTCTTTCACTCCAGTTCATTCATCGTTCACACCACGGCCTCCTATCTCAACTTTCCTTCCACTTCCAAGCGCGCTCCTGTGCGGGAAAACTAGAGGTTACGCGCTCGAAATAGCGACGCACGGACGCGCTCGTCGGTCCCCCCCCCCCCGTCAAGGGAACGTGCGCGCACACGTGGCCCGAGGAGCCCCCCCTCCCTTTAATGAAAGCTGAGATTGCGGGGAGAGGAAAAAAAAAAGAAGAGACGATGAAAGGAAAATGCTGTGCGGTTACATGGAGGCGAAGCTTTAGGAATGTATGTGCAACGTTGAAGTAATACCCATAAACGGGAAAGGAAAGTCGGGATTGCGTTTTTATACTACAATCCCGTTCTCCCCCGCACGTTTAGCGGGGGGCTAGGTTAACTTCGCAAGAGAAAAACCGGGAGAGGAGTGGAGTGGAGAGCGGAGAGAGAGAGAGCGAGGGACGGGGGTGAGCCATCAAGCAGTATGCTTCTTTTAGGAGCAAACTTTCGCTTCGGAGGAGGAGATCAAGAGTAGAAAAAACTCGGATCCGAGACGCTAGAGATCAGGGCGGAATTGCATCGAAACAGCACCCCCTCCTCCTCCTCCTCCTCCTCCTCCTCTCAGGAGATCGCTGTTTTTTTTTGTTTTTGTTTGTTGTTGTTGCTGTTGCTGTCGTGGGCGATGTTGTTGCTGGCGGAGGCGATCGGCGGCGGGTCAGGGTCCCGGGGCTGGCCGGAGTCGGAGCTGTTCCGCTGGAGGCGAGAGGGCTTCCTCGTCCTGCTCCTGCTGGAGGCGGCGGCCGTGTGCCTCGCCAACCCCAGCGCTCCCGGGATCAGCAGCAACAATCGCCCCAGTGTCAACGTCTACATGAGCGAGGAAGAGGTGAAGAAGCTGCTAGGTGAGACGGAGCGGAAAGAGGACAGGGCTAATATCGAGGTGGTGGTGTGTGTGTGTGTGGGGGGGGTGATAGAGAACTCAGGCTGGCACTGTGTTGTTTTGATTATTTTTTTTGGGGGGGTCGTACAGAAGCACCAACTTCGGATCTCTCGGATGGCGCTACTTCTCGGTCGCTCCGCATGCTTTTAACCCCCGAGCTGAACAGGTCTTGCTTTGCCTGTTTTTTTTCCCCTTGGCTTGTAATTTGATGGGTACTGTGTGTGCAGCCTGCTTTTAGAGGGCTGTGCGAGTAAGTCGGGAAATAAGCGACTTGGACCCATTCTGGTGGCATAACTTCCTTATGTGGAAAATATTAGCAGGTATTTAGAAAATCTGAAGCATGATTCTCCCCCCCACCACCCCTCCAAAAAAAAAAGAAAAGCCTTGCAGTTTTGGAAGGGGTGGTCATTAACAGGATGCAATGTGGAGTGTTTCACGTCTAGCGTTAGTTACGCTGTTTGTGTTACTTGCTCCGAGCCTCGCGTAGAAATAGTAAACACATCCCCTGCCACTTGTGGTCTAAACCTGGCGGTCTCGCAGAAGGGGAAGGTTGCGTCTTTTTTTTTTAGGCAAAATCTGGTGACGTACGAAAGCTTTAGCCCAGCGCAACGGGCAGGGAGAACCGATCCGTTGTCACGACCGAAACGCAGCAGATGGTGCGAGAAGTTTGAAATGCACCTACTCGGACCCGTCAACTTGTCCCGTGTGAAGGCGCGTTTGTTTTCGCCGCGTGATTTCAAGAGGCACGTTTCATTCAAAGTGGTTTAACAACACGGTGCTTTATCCGGAGGTGCTGTGGTGCAGAGTGTGTCGAGGCATTAAATACTGGTTCATGAAGATTTGGGGGGTGTTGTGTTGGGATTCCCGTAGCACACGTGTTGTTTTTAAGTGGGTCTGGAACGCAGGTGGGAGCGTTTCTGGTCTAACAAGGTTATTAGCAGGTAGCCTGCCCCGACCCGCTGTTTTGTTTTTAAATGAGTTGAGATGCTTTTTACACTTTGAAGTACGGTGAGGGTTTCTTTTAGCTGCGCTCAATAGTCAACAAGGAAGAAAAAAAAACATTGCACTGTGATGAGTGGGTGGCGCCAGCAGCCCAGACACAAGAAGTATATGTATATTTTAGAGTCGTGTTTCAGGGTTGACAGCTCTTAATCAGTTACATTACATTTTTACAAAGAAAGCAGTATTTAATCGATTTTGAACGGGTCTTTGCGTGGTGTCAGTAGAGGCAGAAGCCTCATGATTTCATCG
The DNA here is from genome assembly GCF_040954835.1 of Lepisosteus oculatus. Lineage (NCBI taxonomy): Eukaryota > Metazoa > Chordata > Actinopteri > Semionotiformes > Lepisosteidae > Lepisosteus > Lepisosteus oculatus. The sequence continues at coordinate 10,445,242 of NC_090708.1, read as the reverse complement.
TGACAGCGGCCATTAACCTCCCTGGCTTGTCTAAGCGCCTGAAGTTTTTTAATCTTCTGGCCCATAACTCATATTTGTGCCCTCTAGGTCTATTTTTTGTTGAGTGTGAAGAAATGGTTGTGTTCATTATTTAAAACACCTGAGTCATATGTTCCCATTGTCATTGGTAAAATATTTTCTACCTGTCATTCACAAACATACTTTCGAATGCTACTTCTTTTATTCTGGTATAATGCAGTTTTAGTTTTTGCACAAAGGCTGGTTTAGATTATGTTATTAATTGTCCACAAATTCCGTATTTTAGATTTACATCCTTCAGTTATAAGTATTGAAAGGGCTCTGAATGAAAATGTTTTTTTATCCTGTTGAGAGTGTAGGACTTCTTCCTCTTAATTTACAAAACATATTTAAAGTTTTTTTTGTTTATTGATGTTTGTGCTGTATCGTTTGCCCTTGAACTTGGAAAGGAAACGAGGAAGGGATTTTCTTCCAGACTAAATTTAATCAGATATTTATCTTAGGGTAACTCAGAGCATTTTGAAATAGAAAACATGTCAGTCCACTTTGTCATGTCACAGAAGTCATGTCAAAATAAAATCTGTTGGTAACATTTATTTGAGCTGTGCTTCAAATAGGCACAACTTGTCACTTTAATAAGAAGCACATGAACTGGGGACAGTGACCCATCTGAACACAGATGAAAATATCTTGCTACCAGATCTGAAACCCAAATTAACTACCACTGGGGATTTTATAAATACATGTGTGTCTACAGCCAAGAATCGTTATCTAAAATCTCAGCTTTAAATTACAGTACATAGCCTAACCAGAATACAATGGACTAGTTCCAAATACAGGATAAAAAATATATTGACTGACTTTAATAAATCTTCTTGTTTTTTCATTGGGCAAGTTTATTGTGATGCCCTTTTGCTGTGGAAATTAAAGAAAGTCACAGTGATCAACAGTGAATTGTATTTACTTGGGATAGTTTTAAAAGCCGGAGGTCTGGTCAGCAGTTATTTTCTGCTGATGGTGGGGTTTTAGGCTGTGAGGAGGATGTCCAGATACGATCCTGGACAGAACAATGTCCTGATGCCTCAGGGTTCTGCATGTCATTCATGTTCAATCCAAGTGCCGATGAGACGCGGTCCACAGAACCACTGCGGTGTTTTGGTGCTGCGAAGATTTGGAGCGCAGACCAAACATCGGAAGAGCCCACTGCTGTTCAGGTGTTCAGGAGTCTAGTGTCTGAAAATTGCGTCCACAGTTGTAGCAAAACCACTGGTACCCCTGCCATTTCTAGATACCCTGAAGCAGGTAGGCCCAGTCCTGATCCTGGATAGCTGGTGTAACGATGGGTTCTCTAAGTTTCTTGCCTCAAGCACCTCGAGGCCAGGAATGAGTTGTTGCATCGATTAAAATAAGCCAATACTGATGTGATTGGGGTCATTAAGAACCTACAGCCCTTGTGGAGTTGGGCTCAGTTGGAAGTACCAGCTCTAAAGAGGTGAAGATCTCTCCAGTGCTGGTAGTACCACAAAATGTTTTCTATTTCAGCTGTTGAAGGGTAGAATATCTAAGCTGACTACAGCTGATATACTCCTTCCAGCTCCTCGTAATTCAGTGAAGTTTTTGTATTACTTTGGTGTTACTGAGAATGATACATGCTCCCTGTGCCCATTTAGTGTTATGTTTTGCCACAGTGTAATTAAAAGAAAGTCAGTTTGAGTCTTGAATCTTAAATAATTTGTTTTGTGCATTGTTTGGGGTCTTCTTAGGTGTCTTTTTCCCTCTATATCAGTGATCGTTACCGAGTAACTTAATCAAACACTCCAGGGTCTGAATCTCTGCTGTTTGTGATTGGGAATTAACAGTAAAATAAAAAGACAGGAGTGGCCTGTACTAATTTACATGTGCAACCCATGATTCTGAATAACTGAGAAAAATTGTAGTCATTGCTATACTAGGAAAACAAAACCTATGCCTCCAGGCTGCCTGTATAGGTACCTTAATTAATACCAACAGGGGAATACATTTCCAGATTGAATTATACGCAGAGTAAAACACAAAAAAAGAAGTTGAAATGGTCAGAAATATACCCTGGCAGCAATACAGTGTACAATAATAATGTTTCTTTATTAGCCCTATACAATTTCTTGCATTAGGAATGCGTCTTTTTGCATACCCCAGCTTTTCTCCATGGAGACACAGACACAGAGACAGGGAGAGAAGCTTGGGGTCAGAGCACAGGGTCTGCCATTGTACGGCGCCCCTGGAGCAGTTAGGGTTAAGGGCCTTGCTCAGGGGCCCAACGGAGTAGGATTCCTCTGCCGGCCGCGGGATTTGAACCGGCAACCTTCCAGTCACAGGCGCAGATCCTTAGCCACAGAGCCACCGCTTCGCCCAATAAAAACCCCGTTATGTGGTATTTGTATGAATGGTGATCATTTGAGTCTCTGGTTTAGATTTAGCAATCCTTTGTGTTTATTTCATTGATGTGTATTGTTTCTTTATTACTAGTGGGGAAAAAAAACATGGTCAAGCTCATATGTGGAGTGATGTCATGAAGTTTTGATTACTGTGCTAATATACCCATCGTCACCGAAGGGAGCTTGTTTTAAGGGCCCTTCTTTCCAGCAGTACTGTATACTAGAGCCACTTGCCTGTGAGCATTCCTTCTGCAGACCCATGTGTGCTGCAAAGACAGGTCGGGTTAGAAAAATAAAAGAGCTAAGCCGAGGAGTGAATTATCTAAAACATTTACTTTACAGTTTATCTTGCCGTGATTGCTGTGACGCCTTGACCCTGCCTGTAATTTAGTACTGTGAGCTTAGTTGACGGTTGAGGTTTTAGCTCTGGCCTGCTCTTGTTACTGTCAGGTTGGGTTCGGCAAGGAGGGCCTCGCCAGCAGATTAATCTCTCACAGCGGAAATTCCAAAGATATACCTTGGTCTCTAATAGCTGTGTGTTTCATTAATTATCGGGTGGTTTTCACCTTTCACTTTTCTGTGTTTTGATACCAGCTCTTTTTTTTTTCTATGAACCTAATAAGCACCTAATTAGAATGTTACCTCTCTGGTGACACTTTTTTATGATGTATGTTTCTGTAGTTGGCCTATGTTCTAAGGGTGTATCCATGCCGGGCTCACTTCAGATGAACATGTTCGGTTGTTCACGCTTGGTCCACCTGTACTGTGTTCATTTGGAAGCGAACTAGAGTTTTTTGGGTTTACTTCCCAGATTTAATCGGATCCAGTTTTCCTGTGTTCACTGTGAAGTTATTTCCTTTTAGACCAGATGTTTACATTGTTAGTTTGCAATATTAGGTAATGCATCATAACGTAGGCGGGGGTGTGTGGTAAATTTGCTGGGCTCTTTTTAGTTTTAGGGTTTATGTTCTCACGATCTTCCCCTTTAGCAGTTATTCACGGGCATCCCTAGATCTCCGATTTACTCCTTAAAAAGTACTCATTGTCCTCTAGATCTAAGGTGTTTTTTTATTATTAACTATCTTTGCTATCACACTTTTCACTTGTGCCCACTTCAGTAGATCAGTAGAAACTGTCTGCCTAGATCTCTCATGAAAACCACTGGTGAAAATAAAGATGCGAGAACAGAGTTAAAGGACGTTTGAATTGGGGAAGCTGGGGGCCCGGGCTACTGGATGGCTGTGGGATTAGGGATCGTTCAGTGTCACTCGTACTTTATGCTTGAAGGACAGATGAAGCAAAGCACTCTGCAGCTCCAGTGTGATGCAAGAAGGAGTGCATTTTGTTTTCTAATTAGAAGTTTTTTTAGGTTTGTGGGAAAGAGAAGATGAGAAAAAGAGCTGGCCAAAGATAAGCTTAAAGATAGGTCATGTGATGAAAAAACCGCTGAAAATATAGAGCAGCATCAAGCACTGTTGCATAATTTTACCTTTGTGTGTCTTTCGATTTGAAGTGTATTTTGGAGCATAGTGTTTTGCTTTGACTAAACCACTTGTGCTCAAACCGCTAAGAAAAAGAATACTTCTGTTTTTTTAAACACTTAAATCACGATCCTTCTGAATTTTTCTGTTCTCTTTCTAAAAACGTGTCCTCTGTCCCCGTCCCTGTTGGTCCCCTGGACATTGTGGTGTCCTGTGCTTGCTGTGGTTCCAGGAAGTCTTCCTGACGGTGCTGTAATCATGCAGTTCCTTTCCTTTCAGTTCACGGTCCCATTTATAAAGAGAGCTGTACCCAGTTTGTTTGTGAAATTGGGCCGAGACCATATCGGTCCATCGAGACCGTATCCAGGGTGGGCTTAGTATGTTTCATTTGCAGTCGGACTTTTACTGTCCACACTGAGCTCCAAAAGAACAGCGCCATGCATGGAAAAAGCCCAAGTGTGACTGTGAATGTTTTTAAACATTTTTAAAGTAAAATCCATTCATATGATCAGGCTTCATTAATGCGGACTGATAATGTGCAACCTAGCTCAGTCAGAGGACACTGAGCAGTTGAAAAACTCCACGACTGTAGTGGTGTTTAATTTCAGTGATCTCTGCTTGACTATGAGTGAGATATGAGCTGGCATGCAATGAAGTGAGTCACCATAAGGTTGTTTTTCCTCCCCAGTCCATCAGGCCTTTTAGAATTTTTTGAGCTCTACCAGATTCTAGTCTGTCTATGCCAGCAATTCACATTCAATCTATAGTACTCTTCAAGTAGTGGAATGATTGAAATTGCTCTTGGCATTTTATTTCTGGGCAGTGACTGTAATGGCTCATTAAGATGCGCTGAACTGGAGATCGGCAAAAAGTTGGTTAGAATATCATTGTCTATTGTATCAACATGGCATGTGAGAGATCTTATATTGTAAATTATTTGCTGAAGTTTGACAGATGATGCTTGATTAAAGAAAGCAGGGTAACACAAGCACTGTTGCCAAAATGTATTCCTGCTCGTGGTTCTTTTTTTTTCAAAGGGCAGGTGTTCTAACGTAGGTTTTTTTGAGCAGGGATTTGAAAGTTGTTTGCGAAGTGTTTAATTATCTTATTGTTGACCTTGGGTGAGTATTGTAAATTGGTGGTTTCCCTTTACATCTCAAAGAATTTTTGTTGGTAATTGTAATGTGAGTTTTTAAGTGAGCCATTTGTGAGACTACTATTAATCATGTTGCTTGATCTGTCCGCATCTTAAATTTTCTTACACTGAAGTCAAAGTCTGGACTGTAGAATCTACTCTAACCTCTCGGAGTTTAGACACCTGGAGTATCGCATGACAAGGAGCAGTCTTTACAGAGCGCATTCCATGGATAGCAGTTCTAAGTGTGTTGTTGTGGGGAGGTTGGATGTAAGCTGTGAGTCAGAGTGGTGTGGCAGTGCTGCTGTCTCACAGTTCTTGGTGGGACCTGATTAATTCTTGGACTTGAGTATCTTCTGTGTGGACCTGCCTGTTCTCTGCGTGTGTTCACTGTGGTTTCCCTGAGTGCTCGTTTTCTCCTGTCTTCCAGATTAGAGGTTAATTGGTGTCTCTAAATTGTCCCTGTGTGTGTTTGCAGTGGAATCAAACTTGACCAGGGTTTTTGATAATAGGTGAACAGAAGATGCAAACAAAGTATGTGATGGACTGGGCTAGATCTCATTGCCTAATGCACATGGGATTCAGTGTAACAGCTTTTCACGTTGTTATCAAATCTCCTGTAAAAAAGCATCAAAGCATAGTAGTGATAATCAAGTAGTAGTTTCTATGAAGTTTGAGTTCATATGAATGTGTTCTGCTAAATTATCCAAGATAGAAATACCTTTAGAGTTAGGTCTAAAGTTAGTTTGAGCTTTAGTGACGTGGCCAGCTTGTCACCTGATCTGGTCAGATCTTGGATCCATAGCAAGGCTGGACCTGGGCAGTACTGGGTTAGGAGATCTCCATTGAAAACCGGGATGCTGTTGTAGCTAGAGGACGGAAAGGCAGTGCCAAAATTTGCGGACCAGTGCTTCATTAGGGTGAAAGGGGGTGCCATGCTGTAAGAGGTCATTAAAGAACAGCAGCTTCAACCCTAGTGTCCTGGCTTAATTCCAGTCTGGACCTGTGCTGTCTGACCTCCCTCACCCCCCCCCTTTAATTCAGTTGGTAAAATAATAATTCAGTTCGCTGCTTGATCTGTTTTGTTTTGGGGCTACTGGTGCAAAATGGGTGTTGATTATAACATGCAGAAACTGCACGTCTGTGGTACATGAATTGATTCTCCGATACGCAAAGCACTTTGAGGTTCTTTGGGATGAAAAATGCTATATGAGTGTGAGGACGTTTTATAATATTACAGCTTTTCTAAACTGTCACCTGATTCGCACTCAGTAATTCAGCATTAATTTAGGAGTCAAAGATAAAGTATTTGATATTGATTATGATGATTCTGCACAAAAGCACAAGGGATAATTGACGGAAATGAAACATGTTTTTTTTCTGACTGTGCAGTGTATTATATGACCTAAAAACCAGCTATCCATCCCTTTTCTAGAGACTTTATCCAATATAGAGGGGGAGCTGGAGCCTATCCTGGCAGGGCACACTGTGGATGGGTTGCCAATCTGTTGTAGGGCACATACAACATTGTAAAAACATTGTTTTAGTTGTCCTTTTGAAATATAATACTGAAACTAAATGTTGTTGGTTTTTTTTGCGGAGTTAATGTGGCCAGTGTAATTTTAGATGCTGTTAAATCTCACATCAATATTTTCCATCATTTCATTAAAGTTATTTACCTGCTGCTTTTATACAAAGTGAGGACACAAATAAGGTTATTGTACAGAAACAGTATACAAGTTACAGAACTACTGCAGTTTCCGAATGTAAACATTATGTTAATTGTAGCATTTAAAGGAAGTCCTATAAAAAATATTTTTCCCTCTGAAATTGTTTGGTGGGTAAGCACTATTTAGTGGAATTGGAAACCATTTAATCAAGCTGGATGAATGTTTGATACATTTTGAATAATGTCACGATATGTAATGACACTAGTAATATAACTGGAAGCAGGAGGAATGAAATAAGGGCACTTGGTTTGAGAACACAGGAACTCTTCAAAACGATCTTGTCTCCTTCCAAAAAACATTATACTAAGTTTCTTCATTCCTAGGGGGAATCCTCATTAAATGTTCCTGGCAGGAAATGTTTTTGCCCGTGTCAAAAAATATGACCTTGGGCAATATAATAAAATGCCTTTTATGTGCTTTAATGTTTGGAACAAGGAACTGTGATTTATGGCAGGGGAACCTGTCGATGACTGCAGAAATCAAACTGCCATTTGTGCTTTTTGGTATTGCTTTTGATTTTATTACATGAAAGACCTCTGTGGGTTAAAATGACTATTTAGTGATGTGCGGTACCTGCTTACATCCTTTCATGACTACAAAATACATGTGAATTGCCTGCTAATACTTGAAAGCATGAAAATGTTTTTTGAATTTACGCAGGTCAAAAATGCAATATCAAGGTTACTATTACCAAAGTGTTATAGTCTTAAAACTTTAATTTGAAAGAAAGAAACCAGTTAACCATCGTCCTGTTCTCAGCGTGCTGCTTATAAAACATTTCTTAAAAGTAAGTGTAGCTTTACTTCTTATGAATACTCCACCCTCTTTGGGATCCATCATTTGTGGTCGATAAATATGTTAGTTCCAGTATTGTGTTGTCGTGCTACCTGACTCCTGAGTATTAACATCACATTAACACGGCTTTTACTCCAGTTTCAGGTGAATAAACAGCACTGTGCAGCAGTTTACATTTTTTCCCTGTCGAAGCATGACTACTAATAATATTGAATCAGTCCACGCCAGGGGGAGGCTGGCAGGTTTGTTAAATGCTCACGCTTGGCATTAAACGCGCCAGACCTCTGCCAGCCCCTCTAGGGGATGCACAGTTATTTAGATGACAATCTTAAAAAAATGCTTTGAGGTTAAACTGCTTTGCACAGTATGCAAGAAGTGTTTCTGTTAGTTAAAATAGTAAAAACGAACAATTATTTTTAGCACTGGGCTTACAACAGTACGTCTGCAAAATACGGTGAGTTATTGGATCATCTACGTGACTGGAATGCCAGGATGGTAACTTTCAGTTGGCATTCCAGCTGCCTGAGTTCATATTTGGCTTTTTGTTGTCTGCCTCGTCTTTTTATTATGTTTGTACTGCTGTGCCATCTCTCTTCCTTAGTGTTCTGGGGGTATGCGTTTCCTCTTCTTGTTGCTGGGGAGGGCGGTACCCTGTTTCAGAGCAAGGATAACAATTTTAATTTTGTTTTCCATATTTTTTATTTTTAGAACTGAGCAAAAAACAGCAATCAGAAATGAGATCAAAACACCCCTTTCTACTCTACACCCATCCCCACCTACAACAGCAACCTGCTCCTAAACAGGAGAGGAAAAACACACTTAATAAAAAAGGATTGTCTTTCTATCAGTTGTTTCTTCCTTCTTGTTTAGAAGCTAGGGTGCATTCTTTATTATTGCTCTTTGACATCAGACGTGGTCTCTGGTAACCATAATGTTCACATTTTGTCCTGGACTGAGCTAAATTCTCCTACAAAACCAGCTGCTTTCTGTTTGCAACAAAGAAGTCGGTGTTGTCATCACAGTATGTGTCATTTGTAACAAAAAGACAAGGTTTGTGGATTTACTAGTGTTAGAATGTGGCAGCCTCCTCTTTTCGTAGAACAAAAAAAGTCAAGTATCTGTTCTGATGTCAGAGAGTGATGAATTGAGGAGACTGGAATACCTGAAGATAATTTTGTTGGTCAGTGTTCCTATGACGATTTGAAACATTTGGAATTTGTTTTAATTCGTTGAAGACATTGCTAAGTTTTGTAAACTGGTTTCTTTTTCTTTGTCCGTTATTGTATGCAAGATTAATCATTGCTAACTCATGTGGTCTTGGCCTCTCGCAGTGACAGAAGGGCTGGTTTTCTCCTTGACTTAGAAGGTGGTGCTGCTGTGTTGATTTGCCTTAGATTTCTCTTGCTGTACACCATTTAATCCTGAGCTATCTGGAGAATTTGTTTTATACATGGAGCTGTATCTTGCTCAGATCAGTGATACGCATGGAAAGGGGTATCGGGGGTGTGGACGTCCTTTTAGGGGTTGTTTGGTAGAGCTCGTGAGTGATGAGTTTCCAACAGGTGGATATGTTTTGTTTGGTTTTGAACAAGCTGGAATTGAATTAAAAATGATCAAACAGTTTCTATCATATCCCGCATTAATGGTGTAGAGTACGTTACCACTATACTTTCGGGGATTGTAATTTCATCATCTTCTTCTCCTGTAACTGGAATCCCCTTTATGAGCTTGTCTGTTTACATAATCTCTCCTCGCATGATTTTCTCATTTATTAATAGAGTTAATTAGCATAATGAAGACTATCTATGTTATAAACACTGTGACTTTCTTTAGGCTTTAACTTTGTCCAGGCCAAAGATGCAGAGATTCCTACAGCAGGTTATTGCCACTGTGTGTGCTGCTGTGTACCTGCCCTAGTGTCTTTTTGTGCAGCTTTTGTTTCCGGAAGTATCTAATGTGGTATTATTACATGGTTCATATAATAATATATAATATTATTAATATTATTCATATATAATAATAACTGCTGGCAGCATCTTCAGAAATTGAAATCTCATTTTGAAGAGGGATATTTAGTAGATTTTATTAGTGCTAGCGCCTGCAGCTTGGGTTTTTAGGTTTTTTTATGAATGATTTTTGTAAGAAATGTAAGTACTTGAACTCTAAATGCTTTATCTGGGTTTCTGAGGGATTCTTTGCATGGCGAGCTGACATAGGCCTTCCCACGGGAATCCCTACACCTCCCCCCCCCCGCAGGACGGGCATGCTTAGATTAATGTTTTGCAATAACTGCAAATGCTCCTGTCAGGATTTCGAGCTCTGGCTGATCACTGTCGCTGCTGCTGGAGGCACCAGCTATCGTCTTTCTCGGAAAGCGGTGTGGAAGACCCAGGCTGGAGCCTTTTCCATTCAAGGGCGGCCTGTGTTTTGAGGCTGGGGGTGAAGATAGCTATACCCTGCCCTCCAGGAAGACCCCCGTCCATTCTCTCCACTAAGGCTTTTTCAGCATCCTCAAGCCATTTCCTTCTGGGTTCTCTGGGGCTTGCCCTGGGACTGTGATTCCTTTCGCAGATCTTTATCTGCCTCGGTTTCTCTGCTCTTGTAACTCTCAAACCGTGGGGCAGGAGACCAGCTGCCTTTTTTGCCAGTTTGAATTTTGTTAAACTGTAGCAAAGCACAGCCTGTTTTTTTTCTAAGTTTCCTAATTAATGTTTTTTTTCCTCCTTTCCTTGAAAATTAAGTTTGCGCTAAGGATAGGACAACCTTTAAGTTTTGTTTTTGCATTGGTAGCTGCAAATGAGTTGTGCTCATATTTATCTAGTTAGGTTTGATTGCAGTACATATGGTCATACTGTATGTGAAGTTACGTGTTTAGCCAGTACCATAGGCTTGCCTAATTGCTTCATGATTGTTTGTGGGATGTTTTTTTATGTGAAACTACGGGACTTAAGTGTTTTTATTTTGAATTTGGGCGTTGTGTACTGCAGGCTTTAAAACTTGTCACTTAAATGAGGTTTGTGTATTTCAGTGGCATACAGAAATGCCAAACACCTAAACAAGTGTTGTACTCTACACCTGCTCTGTGGGGGTTCAGTTTCCAGGGTGATGTATATTCCTTGATCAGTTTGCCATCTTATTGACTTTCTTGAAGATCATTTATAGAACATCAACAACTTATAATACAACGTACAAAGTGTGTTCAATTAAAAGTTATGTATTCATAGCAGGGTTTCTGATACCCTTTCAGTAGCTTGACTCTTTCTTTCTACAGTGTAGCATAGCGTAACGTAACATTAATATATCTTCCAGTTTCTACGTAAGGTACTGGACAACTTTTTTTTCTCTTTCCTTTTGTGTTGGGCTAAAAGCTACATCATTGTAATGAAACATTCACTTTCAGCATTACTATGGGAAGTGTCAGATTCACTAATTAGTGGAAGCACTGACCCCAAACACCTCAGCCTGCCTCCCCCCCCCCCAGGACACAACATGGTGAAGTTCAGATTTGTTTGGAAATTTAATGCACAGTAAATGGCCACATTGATTTTCATGAAATAATCCTGTTCTGTTTTGATGTTGTTATGCCGTGATTGAGCTGAGACGATACGTTGGAATAAAGCCGACATGTGAGTGCTGATTTGGGTGGAACTGTAAGACGAAGCCAGCTTGAATAATTGTCAGAGTTTGTACGGGATGATCCTTTGCCTATATATGGGGAAATGCAGAGAAAAGGCTCTGAAAGTAAAGCACATGCTTTGTTCCAACAAGCCCCGAGCTGGAGAGTGCAGAAACGGCGAGTCTCCGAGTGAATGCGGGTCTGAGATGCAAAGCCTTTTAAAGAGCTCGGCAGAAGGCTGCAGGAGCTTTCATCTTCCTCTTGCAGAGAGCCTCGTAATTGGCTTTGTGGCCAACCTCAGCGTTTCTTCAACAGCAGTGCAATCTTAAAAATGCAGTGGCAGGTTTTTTTTTTGTCAGCTTCATTCAAGTCTGTTCTGTTATTGTTCTTTTTCTCTTGCCTTGGCCAGACCCCGAAGGGAGTTTTTTTTTTTAAGGTCATGTGCTGTGGGGTTAGTTTTCTCAGGCCTTGAGTGTCCCTGTCTTGAGGAAGCCTTACACAGCCCTGTATGGATTTAATTGCTGGTGCAGATGATCATAAGGTTTACAGATGACAGGCCATTCTTTGTCAGTATGGAGACTGCCTTGTGTGGAGGTTCCCCAGTGAAACGTAGCATGGTCTGGAAAGTGCTGCATACTGTAGCTACATGTAATGGTATGCCATGCTTGTTAAGAAATGGTTTTAACAATACAGTTTAACAGACCTAAAAACTAAATAGAGTGCTTGGCATCTTTTTGCTGCATCAGTTTTATTTCGGTATCAGTTATAGTCAAAGTTTAGGTGCCCTGATCCACACAGGCTGCAAGAGTTGTTAAATTCGGAACTGTGACCTTAAATGCAGTTGAGAGCCCGGGCTGTGTAGCTTTATTGTAAAAGCTAGATCTATTGGATCCTTCACAAAGTGAGCTAATCAGTGAATACTTTGAGCGAATGCTTTGAATGAGCAGTGCCAGGTCCTGTAGCCTCCTATGACCTGCTTTCTGTTCCAAGTTGTAACGGAGAGGCTTCCAAAACCGGTTTCTGTGTGCCAGAGGGAAGGATGAAAAGTCCTGTGTTCTGCAGGCCCGGTGGAAACAGCACCAGGTTTGGGAGAGGAGCTGTGGGGCCAAGGGCACAGGGACCAGCCTTGCATGTCGTCGCAGCCGAGTGGGGCAGTGTTAGCGTTAGCTGCACAGCGGCTCTGAACCGCACTTGGGAGTGTGGTGCCTCAGACTTCCAGTGTGAGACATTGGCAGATAATCCTCGTCTGCTGTGGTGAAACTTTTTTTATTCCTACGAAACGCTCCTCCCCTTGGCATTCCCTTTAACTGCCGCAGATAAAGTATGGCTGTCATCTCTTTTACCACCCTCTGCGGAGCAAGCCTGACAGCTCCAGCACTTTTCCTTCTCTTGACGTAATACTCCCAGGCAGGCTGTTTATCTCTTCAGTTAGTTTACCCCACCTCTCCCGTCCGCATTTCCCAGCATGCAACGTCTGTTTTTGCTGTTCGGACCGTTTTATAGATAAAAGGCGGTGATCCTTCCCTCACCGTTTCAAGTGTGCGTGAGGTGAGAAAAGAGGCTCAGGCTGTGGTGCTTGCGTGCTTGCATGTTGCTATGTACTGAAGCTGCGGGGTTCTGTGGTCTGTAATGTGGGTTTGATTGGTTTTGTGAGCGCAGAAACATGAGAGAACAGAGACTAAGACTTGTGTGACTGTTGGTGTGGTGCCCAGTGCCAGCGGAGGTGCCAGCAGGGAGATGACAGACTCTGGACAGGGCACAGGAGTTAGTCTTGCTTTTCTGCGCTTTGTCCTCTGGGAGTGGATGGGAATAAGTATTTGTGTTAGAAGGTCTTCGTCTGAGGTTCTGCTTTTCCTTTTTTTTTCTATTTCAAATGGATGTTTTATGACAGAAATGGTGTGTTTGATACAAACTGGGATGTTCTAATAAGTCTGGTATGTATATCGAGTTTTCAAATGCCCATACAGGGTGCACTGCTGTAATTTATCCCCTCTCCTGTGGACAAAGTCATTTAGATTTCACAACACCCAGAAGTTTTGCAGTTGGATTGACTTATACATGATGCGGACTTTTGTTTAACCAGTAAAGGTGCTTATTTGGAGTGCAGACTGTGCTCTGAATGCCTGGCCTGTGGCTTTGGACAACTTACCAGGTTTTTTTTTCAATCAGGGGTCATGCTTATTTGAATTATATGCGATAGTGTATTTGTCGGAATAGTGCGCAGGATGCACAAGGCTGCAATCAATAAAGAAGTTACAGCAGGTGCAGTCCTGCTATTTGTGGCTAATTGGCTAATTAGAGTTACGAAACTGGAGTTAAAAGGCACAGGGGTAAAGTTTTTATGATCCACACTAATACAAAAGCTGAATAAATCTGTGCCCACATTTTCTTTGCTGACAGAGTACAGAGATGTTTTAGGTAAGCGTTAATCAAGCCCAAAGGAAAATTGAACTGTTAAATGGCTAGAGTTGGTAGTTAAAAGATGGCAATGAAACACAAATGAATTGGCTTCATTACTCTGCTCTCCTCCCCACTAATAGCTGATGTGTGGTGAGCGTTCTGGCTCACTATGGCTGCTGTCGCATCATCCAGGTGGATGCTGCACATTGGTGGTGGTGGAGGGGAGTCCCCATTACCTGTAAAGTGCTTTGAGTGGGGTGTCCAGAAAAGCGCTATATAAGTATATGCAATTATTATTAATTATTAATTAAATACTGATTAAACATTAGTATATGAACAATGGTTGGAGAAGTACACGCTTGTTGCTAGATTTTTCTTTATCTGTACAAGTACTGTGTGCAACCCAAGCTGCCTCTGTAGTAAAGAGGTACTACTGTCCTGTCACACTGATATGCACAACAGCCCCTCAGGTGTGTTTGAAAGGCCAAGTATTGCTTCACCCATGCCTTGCATGGATCCTGGACCCTTAGCGTGACTGCCTTACGAAGAGCCTGAGCAAAAGGACAGCACAGCGAAAAGGTTGAGGAATAGAAAGAAATCTACCCTCCGTGTTAAAACTGCCAATTAGATTAACTTTGATCCGATTAGCATTCTTGGCACGTAACCCTGACGACTTACAATTATTTATTCATGCATTACTTTCTCTGTTATTTTAAAGTTTCTGGCTGCTGTGTTCCTGCCCAACGTGTATTATTTTGTTATTTTAATTATGGTTTCATTTTTTGTTCTGTCTACAAAGCAACCCTTTATATCAAATGCATTCCACAGTGGTTTCGAAATCCCCTCAAGCCTAATGTTTTACCCTGTTCTCCATACAACTGTTTAGTCGACTTTCGCATTTTAGCAAAGTCAAGAATGATTTTTTTTCTGTTCAGTTTCATTGTCTTCAACTTACTTCAAAGATGGCATTTTGAGATGGAATCCAGCTCTTGCCCTTTCCAAGTTATTCAGCTTGGTAGAGTGATAAGTCTTTTTGTGATTTCATGCACTGTCATGTTTTTTTTTTCCTTCAGCAGTTCCAGATTAATAGAGTCTATTTGTACTCCCTCAGACAACATGTACAGATTGCTTAAGAGTCCATTAAGAGAAGGAGTGAGGTACAATCTCCAGATGTTTGTGAGGAGTTAGGACGTTGCTGTCTCGCCTTGTCTTGCTCTCTGGCGCACGCGGGCTCTTGAACAAAGAATTGCCTTTCTTACTGGTGACCTTGAGTCTTGACATGTCTTTTCCCACATTTGGAAACTATCTCGGAGCTCATTAGCAAGTGGCCGGAATGTTGCTTTAAAAAGTTTAGGGAGTACTACCATTGCTTGGCAAGACTCCTCTTATCTTTCGTTGCTATGACACTGTGGCTGGAGGGTGATAGTATAAATCACGCCTTGTGGGGATGTAACCGTGTCTTCGCCATGAATCTGCCTTTTTATTTGTACCACTTGGTCCTACAGCACCTCTTTTTTGCTGGTGTAAGTTCAGTGTGTAAAGAACCTGTGAACCTGGTATTCCGCCTCAATGGAACCTCAATGGAACATGTAATGCTACTCTTCCTACTGCCCATAATGCTTTTTGTTTGTCCCAAAGGATCGCATGGCTCTTTATATGTATAGGAGGGGACACGGGTCTTGTGCCACTGAAGTGCATACCCCACCTGAATGATGTGCAGAAGCTCAGGTAGAGAAGTAAGAGGATGGAGCATTACCCATCTGTATTAAGGGGGAACTTAAACAAGGCCAGATAGTATAAACCCAGAGTGAAATTAGGTCTGCACACTGTGGTTAATGCCTGGTTTGTGCCGTGGGATCTTTAATGGTCAAGTTTTCCAGACCTTGGTCTTGGTCTAACTCGCTCAAAGGATGACACATCCTGCAGCACTGTGTCACTGGGGGTTTGGTTTGTAAAAGCGCCACCTATTGGTCTGCCAGCGCCACGTGCAGCAGGAACCTGGTGTTTCTTAAGAGATCTCTCATGCCAGTAGTGACCAGGTCCTGGCCTTTGTGAGCTTCTGAGATCTGATGAATCAGGCTGAAAGCTGCTAAGGCTGCTACCTAAGGCAGGTGTGTACATTATTCATATGTATGCCTTAAATTTTTTAAGTGCTTATGAGATAGCACCTTTGTTGCGAGTAGGGATGAATAAAAAAAAAAATCATTATTGCAAATTTGGCCAATCAAGGGCAGGGGGCAGAGCTTGTACAGGATTGTAAACTGAATTATTCATGCTTCTGTCAGTCCTGGTCAGTGTTTGCCGAAGGAGCAGAACTGAGGCAAATCCTGAAAGCAAGGAGAGGGCTGGGTTTGTGTGCTTTTCAGTAAATGAAGGAAGTCCTGTGAAATTCAGGCTGGTGGAGAAAAGTACACCTCCGGGGCAGCAGTGAAAAGCCATTTTAGAGGTCTCCAGTGCAGGGGCCTTGACTACAAGTACCACTCAAGGCAGATCCCTGCTCTATGGGGAGCCCAGGGCTGTAATAAGGGCTGTCTTGCATGGGTCAGTAAGCTGTGGAAAGGGCAAAGAGAACAGTAAATGAAAAAGAAGTGAGTTGCCTTTAGCCTGCAGATATTGTCAATTTACTCAGAGCTTATGCTTTCCTCTTGCCTGACTGCCTAATTCAAACCACTACCACCACTTCCTTAGAGCAGTTTGTCCTGAAAGGCATTTTCTAAAGTGATCTTTCCATAACCAGGATGCTAGTGAAAGCAGCGACTTGTGCTGGCTCTGTGTGGTAAAAATAGAACTTCTCCTTTATTAAGCTATAGTAACACAGCTGTAACCATTTTTGAAAGTTGAACTGTGTAGAATGAGACCTAAATGCATAACATCTCAAATAAAGATGGAAAGCCAAGAGTTATAATCCCATTCTGAAAACATTCAACTTAAATTTAAATTGAAGTCCTGAAGTTAAACAACTTAACAACTAACAATAAACAACTTTAATTCCAATTATGTTCAAGGTTTATCTAGTATACTTGCCTAGTGCGGTAGCGAAATACATTGTATGTAAAAGTAGTCTTAAGATGCACATAAAATTTGTAATTTGTGGCTGTTGCATTGCTGTAAGTTTTATTATTTTGGCATCTGGACTTTTTGACATTTCCCCCCCATGGATGTTTTGTATTTTTTGGCTACAGTATTAATGAAAATAAGTCAAAGGCAAAGCAGGTTTAATTTGAAGTTTATACAGTTGTGCCTTTTAATGTTAACCTTGAAGGTTCAGTACATAAACCAGTGGACATGAAGTTAATAACTAATTCTTTATAACCTGGGAAGTTTAAACATCAAGGTCTAATGATTTGTTAAGAAGGCTTTTTATCTTTAGTTTCTTATTCTTGGCCAGTTTTGCTCTGTGTTCGAAGTATAATGAAAGAGGGTATTACACCACAGTGACTGAAAAATAAAACTTTCCTTTTTTCATTTCATTTTGGGTCTGTATTTTGCCCCAGACATGGGACAGAGGAAAAACTGTTTTTTTTTTGGTACAGTAGTCAGCGATGATTATCTCTGTTTGCAGAAGAAACAGACCTGAGCCAAAAAATTACAGGGAAGAAGAGACCTGTTTTTGTGCATTTTGTTAGTTCATCCTGATCACAGTTTAGAAATGTATTGATTTTACATATGAGAAAGAAATTGGCTGTTTTGCTTAATCTGCGGCACAGAAAATCAAAAACGTTTATAGGTAGACTCCAGACAGAATTGGCTTGAGGCATATTCAAAACAGCCTAAATTTAAAAGCTTCACCTGCAATAAACATGAAGGTGGATCAAAATAATGAGAAAGCTTGTGGTTGCTGTTCGGATTTCTCAGATTTAATGTTTCTGACCGTTATGTTGCCGCGAGCCAGTATTCGTGTAGAAAATTGTTTCTTTGACAGTGGTTTTAACAGCACTGCTCAAGTGTGCCTCTAGGAGAGTATAGTAATAATCCTTTTCAGAATCTCAAAGGCAGTAGGTATTCCAGCTGCTCCACATCACGGTCCTTGTCAAGTTGTGTTCAGAAAAGCTTGCATCCGCCCCTCCATAAGTTAACTCTTTCATCCAAGCAGGAGTTGCTTAGTAGCCTCTTCTTCCCCGGCATGATGGGACTTGCTTTCGGATTTTATACCAATGCTGTAAAGGCTGTGTGCTTGTGGAAGTACAGGAAAATCGACAGGTACAAGGCTGGGGAACAGCCTGGCTTAAATAAACAGTCTCCACTTAATGAGGAGATAAAAGCTGCAGTTCATGCCTAGGAAAGAAGGCTGTTATTGTGTGTCACTCACTTGTTTCGGGTACGGGTCATTCCACACCAGCCTAACCTGAACAAGGGTATTTTGATGCCTGACAGTCTCTCAGTTTCCTAAAAAAAAAATCCAGCTAGGCTTTTTTTTGGCCCCTCCGAGTTCAGAAATGTTTGTCATTATTTTATCAAAAGGTTTCCCCTCCGGCCTGTGACTTGGCAGAGGTCAACCTAAACTGAGAATGTAATTTTTACCAGAAATATCACCGTGGGCTCAGCGTAGATAATACCATTGCTAGTGTATGAGTATTCAACTCAATTAGTTTTCCTGAAAGAACTACAGGAACTCTTAATTCACTTTTGGCAGGGGTAACTGACTAAATGTATTTGAATTTGAGCCCTATATCTTACCTTGTATGGGATAAGGCTTCTAAAATCTTACTATTCTTTAGAGCTCTAGGGACCAATATTAAAAATGGTTTTGAAACATTTTTTATTTCAAGTCTCCCAACTTGTCATTATCCCCTGCTGAAATTTGAATTTTAGTTATTTTTGCCACATTTAGGCAACAAAGGACTGCGTGGGGGAGATCCAGGTCTTTTCCCCCAAATATAGATTTTTTGTGGATGTTGCTGAGATAAAAGAAGCAATATGTTCTGATATCGCAGCATTTTGTTTTTATTGGCATATTTTTGAAGTCGCCTTTGTCATGTTTTCAGTCGCTGTTTATGGGAACTCTGGTGAGGCTAAACTGCCACCACCTGTGGTTTGATTCAGTCTTAAATGAGCTGTAATGCAGTTTAAAACTACAGTACGAACAAATTAGGATTTGCTTCCAGTGGCACTAGCTGGGAGCCAGGAGGTTATAAACCTGGGTGTGGAACTTGGATTTGTCACAGTGATACATTTACTATCAAAACCTCACTTGGTGGCATTATAAACATATGGAAAACATCAGAATTAGTCTGCGGTAAAGGTAAAGGACTTGAGGGGTTAACAGCTTCCAGGTTAGCTACAATTTCATTGCTTCTGCTAATGGAAGTGAACTAAAGCTCGCTGTTCTTATGACAAATGTGTAACCAGACACAAAAGAGAGGATATTAAACCATTGCACGCAGAATGTGGTCGGTTAACAACTGCCTTAGAAACTCATAACATAACCCGTAACTAGCAAGTTTAGCTAGTTACGGTAAAAATAAAACTTTACAATTGTTGCTGCAGTGAGCTGGAAAGGGGAGAGAGATTTCCCCCCGTTGATAGAGCAGGCTGTCCTTGAGGATGGGCCAGTTTGATGGTGATTGGCCAAGCAAGATGCGTAACCTTCTGTTGTGTTTCATCAAAATTCTCAGCCTCTCCAGGGAGCGTGCTACTGTCAAATGAATCAAACAGGCTTCATAATGTTTGCTTTGAATTCACAAAATAACAGTTTTGTGTAGTGAGAACTCGGGGTTTTTTTTCACATATGGAAAGGGAACTCATGCTTCTGTCTCTGAACAGCTCTATCCACAGCAAAACTGAGGTCAGGATGTACAAGGGGAGGCATTATTGTTTAAGTTTAAATCCCCGTCTTTGAAAATGTAAGGAGGCTTTAAAAAAGGAGGAGACATCTACACTTTGCATGAAGTTTCATCAGAATACTTTTTATGTAAAGGGTAAAAAATGGTTTCTCTGGCTACATAAGCATTCAAGATTAAGACCTTGTGAAAACGGAGTGCCAAGGCAGCTAGATTCAGGGGTGTTGAGCAAACATAAGTGATAAATTGTTAACATCCTTGTATTCCATTAATATCCATCAAGAGTTTCCTAGAAAAGACAAAGTACAGCAACTTAAACTCTTCACCTAAATTCTTTAACGCGATCTTTAACACTCGGGCGACAAGATTTATTGTCCAAGGTGAGCATTGTAAGGTTTTGGGTCAGCATAGGCAGCAGACATCAGTCAGCCTTCATTCAGGAATGGAGTAGCTGAATTCTGCTTGCTAGGCTCAGCACACGTTAATTAGTGACCTGGGGAGAGACTGTAGGCCCCAGACCCTGCGGGACTTCCCTTCGGTGTTCCATCTAGTCATAACAATGCCTGTATCACCCAGCGCGTTGCAAGACTCCCGAACTGCCTTCGAAGGCATGCACAAGGAATCTTATTAGCCTTTTCAGAGAGCAGTCTTAATGCAAACATTGTGGGAAGTCAGTGAGCAATTTGGGTGGATGTCTCCTGAAATTAGCGAAATCCTTGTGTGCAGACCAGTAACAAGGGAGGTCAGAATGAAAGCTGAGAGTACGACTAGTTACTAGAAAACGAATGATCCCAAAATTGGTTTTGAGGCCAGCTTACAGCTTACAACAAAACTTCACGGCAGTTGTTTTTTTTTTTCTTTAGCTTTCGGACACTGAATTCTAAGTAAACTCGCTAGCGTCTCCATCTTTTCTGAACAGCAACAGCGTATCCAGTTTTTCCAGAATGTGCTGGGGGGTGGGAGCTTTGTTCTCTGTTACAGTTCAGTACCCTTGCTTCAGGTTTGGAGAGCACCAGTATTGAGAGCAGCACAGCAAAGAAGTCTGTTATTATTGCCAGATTTCATGGAGTATAAAAACAAAACACCACAATCTTCTCATTGGAATTAAAACCAGTGGATATTTTTAAGCTGGAAAGTTAAACAATGCAGTCACTCAGAAGAGTGAAGTGAGTTACAGAAGGCATCTGTAGAAGAAATTTAGAGATTGTCTAGCTGAAAACAATGTATTAATCTTTACAGAGCCCATCGTTAAGCACGATGTGCGAGCTCTAGAAATATTTTTCATTACAAAATAATTAAAAGGGATTACGGTATATATGTGGTATTTTTAAATAGGTTTAAATCTACTCTAATCCACAGTTGACCCTTGAGAAACCACTTTATGATTTCTGGTATTTATGTTTTCAGGGCAGCTACCAATATGATCTTTATTTGAAGTAGTATCTTAGAATAAATGGCCTAATGGCATTTTTCATCTTTTATCTTGTATTTCATTTTGCATGTAATATAGCATAGTTTATCAAAGATTTCTCCAGCCTGGGAAGTAAATTGATTTTTAAAATAGGATTTCAGGGGAGACGGTTTCCCTGTGTAGAACTGCACATGTTCCTGCGAAGGCAGAGCAGGGCATGCAGTTGATGTTTTTCGGTAAAGTAGTGATGGGTTTTCTTGGCCATCTTGCTTTTTCTCTGTATTAACTTAATTACTAACCAGCACCACTTCCGATGTCTTGAAATTGGAATGGTTGTATGAAGATCCAGGTGGGATTGCATGGTGTGAAACTCTTTTCCTGTCAGTATTGTCGGTGACTTTTCAGGGAGTCTTGTCAGGAATGCTGCCTACAAGCCACCTTATTGCACTGAAGGGAGACCATAAAGTGCTGCTTCCTCATGGAGAGGTGGTTAAGCAGTCACACTTGGGACTCCACAGGGTGCCAGTGGCTGCAGGCAGTGAAATGCCTTTCAGCAGTGGCCTGTGGAAAAGCAGTAGCTGGGATGTGGTGAGGAGGGGGGAGGGTGTCATCGTTTAGCTTCCCCAGGGGGGGGTCTTTTGGCTCCTCCTCCAGTATTAAATAACTGCTCGTCCCAGGCTTGTTTGTGGATAGGTTCTCCCGGTGAAATCACTCCGTCATCTCTCTTTGTACCAGTGACAATCACTTCTGGTCCTGGAGGGCAGCTGTGTCGTCTGGTTTCCAGGAATCTATTGTTCACTTAATTGCCCTCCATTACCTGCTGCCTCACTCATGCTGGGTTGCTGCAAGATGCTGAATGAGCTTGCTGGCGGCCTGCGAAACAAATAAACCGAAGTCAGTGAGGCTGCTCTGGTTGTAGCCTCTGTTGTGTTATTACAGGATCAGTCTGTCTCACCCTTCCAGGCCCCGGCGTGGTGAGAAGCCTTGGTGTTAAGGTTGTGGCCTTTGTACAGAGAGCGCTGCTGGGCACCAGCAACAGGCTTTCTCCCAGTCTCCCAGTCTCCCAGTCTCCCAGTCTCCCAGTCTCCCAGTCTCCCAGTCTCCCAGTCTCCCAGTCTCCCAGTCTCCCAGTCTCCCAGTCTCCCAGTCTCCCAGTCCCTGGGGTGGAGAGAGACTCTGGGCACTGCCCACGCGTAGCTTTCCCTCCCTGGTTATCCATGCAGCTGAAGAAAGGCTGTGGTCCCTGGTCCCTGAGAGGCCCTGAGCCCTAGGAAATAAGAGACCCCCAGGTAAGGCTCCCTGGAAACAGAGGTATCCCAGAAGCTGGGTAGGGCTCTCTCACTTGCTGTTTGTGTTGCATCAAGCGGTCGCCTGTGTAACAGGCCCTGGCTGACAGCGCAGAAATAGGGAGGCTGAGGGAGAAAGAGGGGATCACTGACTGCAGCCTCCAACTGCGGTTGAAAACGGCCCGAATCTGAACCTTTTACCGAAGAGGGGGCTGGCCCATGAGGACATTGTGCATCAGGGGCAATTTTCGCCATTATGTTTTAACATGCTGGAGTCGGGGTGAGATTTTCAGCACTCCCGAAAGTACAGCTGGTTAATGAAAGTTGCCTGTCATTTAAAGATTCGCAGCATTTGATTTTACATTTGAAGCCATTCCTTAGATTTTAGGGTCAATAAATAGAAGTAGATGAGCAGGTACTTCCTAGATTAAAAAGCAGGAGCTGAGTAGCCTTTACTATACTAGTAACTTTACTAGTAACAGATACTCTCGGCGTATACACAGAAGCTGTGTATGGAATCAAAGGAAATGCTAAAAAAAACTATGCTTTTTCAACATACAATCAGTTTATTATTTATAGATTCCTTTCAACCCCAACTGAGTGTCATGTGAGATCAATACGTAATAAAGAATAAAGACTACACTGGTATAATTAAATTAGTGACGTGTATCAGAATGATAAAACTATCTTTAATACTACAAAATATAAAAGTAGAATTTCCTAAGGCTACACATCACCCCTAGTTATTTCATTATATTTTTAAAATTCGGTGTCCTTTCATTCAAGACCGTCATTAACTGCTAGACTGCAGATTTTTAAGAAAAATGACCGATGGAGCTCTAAACAGTAAAGTAGTAAACCAGCCATTATGCTTATTTTAACTATAAAAGTGCCCATAGAGAATCAAAATGCTCCACACACCAAAAAAAGTGTGATGTTGAGCTGAAAGCAGGTCAGGAAAAAAAGGTTAAAAAAATCCTATCTGTTCTGGAATGATAATCATCAATTGCTTTCAGCTTTCCTTTCATTGAAACACATTTTGTCCTTAAACAAAAGGTTCCTGCCATTCAGCTCTCAGAGCTTCCAATTCAAATGGGAGCTCCATTCTTCAGTGTCCTTTATTCAACTCCCCGCGCATTATCTTAAGATTTGGTTAAGCAAGCCGTTCCACCTTCAATAGGCTCCTTTGTTTTTCCACAAAACGTTCCTCTCATAGATTTTTTTTTGTATTTACCCCAAAATTCCACAAGCTCACATTATTCCTTTCAAAACTGTCCATCTGCGGTCCTGACTGAACCCTTGGATCATTTTTTTTTGTTGAAGAAAAAAAGCTGCTGTGATCTGCCTTGAGGGTTCTGCGTGATTTTTCTTTTTGGGTTGTGAACACGAGTTTTCATTGGTGTGTTTATGAAATCTGTTCAGAATAATCGAACCCGAATTGGTGTGGGAGCGGAATGACTGAAGCTTAAAGAGGTGACGCAAGTGAGCACTGAAAAAACCTCATTTCAATTAAATTGAAGAACACGTGAATGGATGTCTTTTTTTTATATTTGTTATTTTTAAATAACCATTCTTCACCCCTCGGCTTTTCTTCGTACCACCATTCACGGTCTCCTCTGTATATCGTAATTGCGTTTTATCTTGTGTATTCTTTTTATTTGTTGTTGTTGTCATTCTGTAAAGTGCTTTGAGAAGCCACCTTTAAAGGCGCTATATAAAATAAAGTTTATTATTAAAATCGTAGTGTATTTGTGTCATTGCTAAACATAAAAATGCTTTCCTGGTAGTATGCAGCCCAGGCTAAGACAATGGCGAATCACTTAACTAAAGGGCTTGTGTGGAGTAACAGGCTCTGGAGCTGTTAGTGATGCGCTGGAAGTGGATCTTAATTCCTTTTCTTCAGGTTAACGTCCAATTTGCATGAATTTGTCTTCACGAAATTAAACTGTAGTTAACTGCGGTGTTTCTGTGGACGAGTGAGTGGCTGTAAGTATAGGACCTGCTGTGGGAGGAAGGACTCTAAAGCTCTGAGAAGCTGTCGTTATTAAGAGCAGTGGCTGAATCTTCTCTGAGGCTTTTGTGGAGAAGAGCCTGCTCCTTCAGGGGCTGTGCCGGTTGCTTTTTATCTCTCTTCATGTAGGAGAGAACAGCCATTATCTGAAGAGCTGGGCTGGAATTATTTATTCCTGTTTTCCTGGTTGCTGTTGGAGTTATCGCATTATATTCCCGTTAGAAAAGCTTATCTTAGCTTGTGTGCCATTGTGATGGTTTTGTCTAAATTTGTTGCCCAACCGTTTCTTTCAAACAGAGCAGTTTTAAGACATTTATTTTAACAATTAAGAAAAGATATATATTTTCACTGTTCAACTCCTTTTTAGTGAAATTTGACATTTGAAATTATCAAATGTTATCCGAGTTAATTATGTTCTGTATGGTATAACCGGTAATTGCAGGATGCAGGGGGTTCTTATCTCTCTGGTCCTAAAAATGCCATACAGTAGTATTATGAAGGCTATATTAGTTACTAAGTAAACTGTATAGTGTTAATTTTCTTCTTAAGGTACTCTTTGCAGTGATACTTGTATCATTGTACACCTATTGAGCTGTTTGTTCTGTTCTGGACTGTCCAGACCAGCATTGTTGGATGTACACTATATCGAACAGTGCCTCATTACAGTACGTTTTTTGCTCTTGTTCTTTGTTTTTTTTGGATGAGTAGAAACTTGGTCTAGTTTCTGTGTCTAATGTTCAAAAATGTTTCGTAAGAGCATAAAGGTTACAAACGAGAGGAGGTAATTTGGCCTACCTAGCTCTTCTGGTTGCTTGTAGGTAGTCAATTCAAGAATCTCATCCAGCCTCTTCTTGAGAGAAACCAGAGCATCAGCTTTGACAGCATAGCTGGGCAGCCTGTTCCAGACTCCCTTTGAGCAAAAAAAAAAAAGTACATCCTGTTCTGACTTTTCAGTGCGCTTCTCTGTGGTTTCCACTTGTGTCCCCTGGTTCGGCTTGGCCTGGTGATACTGGAGCAGTATATTGAGTTAGCTTTGTCAGCATCTTTGAAGACTTGAATGAAATCCTCTCATAGTCTTCTCTGTTCAAGACTCAGTGTAGGATATCATTTTAAACTCTGGTCACTCTTCCCTGGACTGATTTCAGAGCGGCTGCACTGTTTAATAATAACAATAATAATAACACTTTCTTATACCTATCGCTTCTCTCAAAGCGCTTTACAGGTAATGGGGACTCCCCCACCACCACCAATGTACAGCCCCAGCTGGATGATGCGATGGCAGCCATTGTGCACCAGTATGCTCACCACACATCAGCTATCAGTGGGGAGTTATGAAGCCAGTTCATATTACAAATGGAAAGTGAAAATGGAAAGGAAAGGCATGCTGCATGGTACTGGCTGTGCTTTAGTTTTTATTTAAAGCAGATACGTTCTTTGGGCTCAGTCTCTTTGTCTCTCCAGTTGATTTTGACTCCAATGAAGTGGTGGTTGGGAGAACTGTGCTGATTCAACGTCAAGGCAGGAAGTGAATCTGGGTTCCTGTCATGTGATTTGTGGCATTTGTAAGCATGCACTTCCAGCAGACATTCTTGGCTTTTCTAGATTTTGAAAAATGAGAGTTTTTCTTTGGAAGACATTAATCTTTCTGATTCATAAGCTAGATCCAAAGAAAACAGTCAACCCTGTCCCATTCCAAACTTAGGCATGCTGTCCTTCAGTTCAACAGCTTGTGTAGTAGTTGAGTACAAATGAAGATTTTCAATGATGTCTTTGTTTCTATACATAGGCATTAAGTCAAGTAAAATAGGGGCTCAATAATATACCTTTGTTTTTGCTGACATGTCTAGAATCCTACTATTTGCTTCCATAATCTTATCTTGGCTTCTTTATGCAACAAGTTGAATATTTAAATATTTAAAGCTTTATTCTTGAAATGCTACACCAGTCAATGTTGCGCAGCTTCGCCTAACAAGTAGATGAGACTATTCAAATAGAAATTAATGTAATTGTTTGTTCTTGGCAATATTTCTTAATGATCATTTGGAAATCTATTCTATGTCATGCATCAAAAATGTATATAGCTGGTTAATAATGTACAGTGATCCTCCCAAAACATCTGAAAAATAAGGGCTTAATGATTTAGCATGTGCTTAATGATACAGCTAATTTTTGGTTTAAAGTTTTCAATTCAACTTTCAATTCAATTCAACTTTCAATTCAATTCAACTTTATTGTCATTATACTTAATATAGGTGCATAGTATAATGAAAAGTGTTTCTCATTAGTCACTCAGGTGCAGTATATAAGTAGGACAGAAGATAAAACAATAGACAGTAACGCAATAACAATAACAGTAACGTGTAATAACATAACTTAAAGTTTTAATTGTTCCGTTTAGTTTGATTGATACAGCAGGTATTCATGTTAACAGCTGTACTGTATAGGTTTGCTTCGAGTGCTGCAAGCCCCTAATTTAGCTCTGAAAGGATCTGTGCACAGACTTTTTTTCAACGGGAAATATTGATATATTCTCCTAGTCTCTGCAGTCTGGGGAGCTCCAGGGTTTGTGATGACCAATGGCTATGTCTTTTGTATTTTGTAAGGCAGAATTTTTATTACAGTCATTAAGCTAAGCATTGAGGCTTATTTTTAATGAATGTCTGGGTATGTAAAGAACGGAGGTTGAAAGCTGAGAGTTACAGCATGTTGACTTCTGTGGCATGATTTGCAATGCTGCCATCTTCTGTTCAGTGTCTCCAAGGAGTGTTGTCATGCAGTCATTCATCCACTGTTTTGCTCAAGGCTTGTAAAGAGAAATTGTTTCTTTGTGTGGTATGTGCTCCCAAGTTGTGTGAATATTTAAATCATTTAGTGAGTATTTTTAGCTACAGCTGAAGTAACTTGTGCTCTTACCCATTTACACAACCTTTGTATGTGAAGTACTTGATTAAAGGTGTTCCTTCCCGGCATTAGTTTCTTTCCGCGGATTTCCAGCTACAAGTCCAGAGCCCTAGCCACTCCTCCACACTGTTGTCAGAACATATCTTGTCGCTGTCAGGGAGTGAGGCTGTCTGGAGCCTATCCTGGTTGTGAATGGCGTGAGGTGGGACAGACCGTACACAACTGCTCTGTTACCATGCAGGCAGTCATCAAAGGGAATTAAAGTCTGCAGAGAAGCGACACAAAACAGGGATGCGCTGGCAGACGGTTTGCCTCAGTCTCTCCTGATGAGGCCGAGAGGAGCAGTTGCCGCCCTGCAAGGCCGTTCCTTTACTCTGTGGTGCTACAATATCAGCTGGCATCGGCTGGCTTTTCACTGCAGTTTTCTCTTTAAGCTGCTGAAACGGTTTCTTCTTCTAGTAAGCTGGCAGTGCCTAAAACACCAAATGTTCCTTAGGCCACATGGTCGAACAAACAATGCCTGTAGTGTTTTAATGTTTTGGTCAAGTCTTGTAAAGAGAAATTCCGTTTCTTAATGTGGTATGCTCTCAGTGGTGTGAGGCAGTTTTATACGTTCACTGTGTATTTTTTTTTTAACTACTAGTGTC
Source organism: Lepisosteus oculatus (assembly GCF_040954835.1). Classification (NCBI taxonomy): domain Eukaryota; kingdom Metazoa; phylum Chordata; class Actinopteri; order Semionotiformes; family Lepisosteidae; genus Lepisosteus; species Lepisosteus oculatus. The sequence goes on along the minus strand of NC_090708.1, from coordinate 10,417,617 downwards.
GGTTGTCCCTCAGCCTTTAATTATAAAGGACAGAACAAATTCTGGTTTATAAATGACAGAAAATGACAAAGCGAGAAAGTGGCTTTCGGGACACTTTGGGAGTTTCCCACTACAAAGAAACGAGCAGACGAGAATGGAAAATTAGAGAGGGATGGGTTAGAGACACAAAGGATTTCAGAAGAATTTAAAATGTTTTTCGAGAGCACTGTTGCCTAAAAAAGCAGTGGCAAACAATGGCAGTGAAGGTTTTGAATGTATATTATTCAGTTGTTTTTTGCTGTTGTCCCATCCAGGGTGTGATCCCACATTGTGCATTAGCTTTCTAATAATGGGTGGATTGGTCCTGTATTATTGAATGTGGGAGGGGAAAAACACCCTGCTGTTGTTCTGGAACTCCCTCCAGAGTCCTCATGTAGGTGTGCAGTTAAGGAAACTGCTGTGTCTACAAGTGAAGTGCAGGTTGCTTCATGTATGCAGCGCCTCTGAAATGAGTGGTTTTCCTGTGCTCAACAGCTTAAGGACAGTTCTAATGATTGTGCTTGATTGGCTTTAAACTGAAGAGCTTCAGCACTGGGGCTGTATGGAATGATATCTGATCTCACACAGTTAGCTCCAGGATAATGGCTCCTTTATTTCAGGTTTTGCCTGTAAATGAGGTGGCAAAAGTGCACAATAGGAAAGTGATCAGGATTAGATTCTGCTTGCAGTTCTTTAATTACCACCAGGCTTGGCCTGCATGGATACTGTATCCTGCTCTGCTGCTTAGCTCAGAAGGAGGCGGAAATCTGAAACCTATGGCACTCAAACTGAGATGTCAGAGCAGGTTTAAGGATTGGAAGTGTTTAAAAGACATTTTTAAATTTATGTGGTGAAAGCCAATTTTTTTTATCAACTGAAGTGAGAATAATTAAATTTTTTTTAAAAGTTCTAAAGTAAAGCATACCTATCCTTTGTCTGCATAAGTGAGCGATATTAGGAGCTGTAATATAGTTTTTTCTGGCAACGGCTTGTTAAAAAAACATCCTGCGAAAAGTCAGAAATTGAAAAGAAAGCTCAGGTCATCAGAATTGGTTCTTGACTGCAGTTTATTTTGGACTTCATGATCACGTAGTCAAACTTAAGCAGTGTACTTCTGCCTCAGATAAAATCTTGAGGAACCCTATAAATGCGTTTTTACCAATCCCATGATAATTTGTCAGGAACCCGGGTATCGGGAAAGTATGAAAAGGCTGCCCTTTCTCTAAGGGGGGAGCTCAGTTCCCGGTGTGGGGTCACTTTCCGCACTGCGTCTCTACTTTGTGAAAAGGCTGACCTTTGCTCCTTTTGGAAAGCTGAGAGCCGAGTGGTGATAGGGGCTGGGGCAGCAACACAGAGGCAGAATTAACGAGCAGTGCAGATTGACGAGGAGCTGGGGTGAGACCTGAGGGGCACTACGGGCACAATCAATTATCAGCGACATGAATCTCACCCTGCGGCTTCCAGGGATTTAGCTGTTGCTCTTAATTACTTTGAATATTTGGAGATTTTTCGGGTTTTTCCTCAAGTACCTTCTTTACTTCATTGCGAGGTTAAGGGTTTGGCAGGATTGAAACGACAAATGGAGAGTAAGTTGTTCCCTCTCCGAATCTCCCATTGCAGCCCTTCACTGTTTGCCCCTCCTTCTAAACTCAATTAATATCAAAGCTTTGGCGATTCCATCGAGCGGAGATGGAGAAAAACAGCCATGCCAAGCAGAACATGAGGTAGGCGATTAATTAAATCCAAGAGTTTTGGATGGGAGTGGGGGGGTGGCTGTCATTTGCGAGTAATGGTGCACTCCGTGAGCTCCCCATACTCTTTCTTGTGCGGAGCTGGAATGTCCTAGGCCGAAAAATAACTTTTTTTTTTTAAATGACGGGACACTGTAGGAATGTGAAAAGTCATGGCTAGTCCTCTGCGATACATCAGTCCATGTCACGAGTCTTCTGTCTGCTTTGTGTGTGTTAACAGTTCCCAGAAGAAATCTGAATTCCCCAGCAAAAGGAAATGTAGCTCATTTGACTCTGAGAAGTACAGTGATTGGGTGAATGTTGTACATAGCCATCTTGAGATCGTTACCAGAAGTACTGCTAAATGTGCATGTGATTTATTGGGATCTTTAACCTAAATCTGAAGGTTTGTACTACATACGTTGTTATGTACTTAAAGTAAAGCATTTTTACCAATGTGGTTTAGGATTTCATCTACCCTGAAAGGCGGGCAGTACCTGTGTTTATAAAAACACCCGAGCCTCCTCATGCCTTTGAAGGTGTTCAGTACTGATTGCTTTCAAAATGCCTGACAGCTTCTTAGAGTTTCTATTGATGTTTTCACTTGTAGAAACTTAAAAAGAAATCTATTAGTCCTTTTAGAATAATTGCCTACAGGCAATTAGGTGGAAAATTCCCTGATCATTTTTAAAAGCTTTGAACATGGTTTATGAAGATTAATACACTTGCAGGGCTGATGTTAGGAGATGCCCTGTACAGTGTTTTGCCTGAAAGGTTCATCAGGCAGCTTTTATCTCTTTGAGAGCTCAGGAGAGAACCGGTATGTTTTCAGTGTTCTGGAATCACAGTTTCCCTTTGATGGGAATATAATAGGATTCCACCTTCATTTATCTGATTAATGGGATCAAGACACATTCTTTCAAAGAGCAGGTGTTTTACCTTCCATTTATCATGTTTTGTCTTTATTTCTTATAATGCTTCAGTTATTCGGTTATTCAGAAGATGAATGTCAGAAATTCTGCTCTAATGAAACAAGTATTACAGTACTTGCTCAAAATACTTTTTTTACGTCTGTTAAAAAATTGGAAGCATGAAAAAATCATGTGCTACATCAAGACAGTAGGCATTTGGCTTCAGGTTACAATATATTCATATAATTGGTCTCGATGCACACGTGGTATTAAAGTTTCAGATATAGATTGAATCTGTAATATTTAGCCTATATGTAGTTGCACAGTTGACTGTTTCTCTTGTATACAGTGATATGTTGTGTATAGTTCAGGTGGGTAACTGCGTCAGCATGCGTAGGCTGCAAAGGAACAAGTAATAGGTTTATTCCATGCTGAAAAAATTGAATTTTTTCAGCATGGAATAAACCTATTACTTGTTCCTATGTTGTGTATAGATTGTCTAATGTATAGGAACAGATTGCTGATCCTAAAACAGTATAGATTATGTAGCTACTTCACAAAGTAAGGCAGACGAAGTGCACAATTAACCTAATGCTAAATATTTGTCTTGCTGAAACCCAAGTTCATGTCAATGATTAAGCATCAAAGTATCTGAGCTGGTGGCTGTTCAGTCTCTTGAGTTTTTGCGAAGCTGCTCGGAGTCTTTCAGTGGCCTTAGCATTGCAACAACATGAGTGGCCGATCAAAATATTTTAAGAAAATAATTCACTGACCAGTGCTTGATAAATACTGCCACGTTTAGAAAAAAAATAACTAAGGTTGTGTGGCTTGGTAACATTGTAGCCTCAGCAATATGTATAGCCTTAATAAATTCCTATGTTATGCAACCACCTATAGCACAAAGGATGTCTCAGGGTTTTTTTCCCTTAAGGAGTGTGGTGTTTGAAAGGAGACTCTTCACAAGGGGTTGCGGTGTGTTATCTCGATTCGAAAACATGGTGGAAGGGGGACGAGGGGCTGCAGGACCAGCTTGGTGGGCAGGACGTGCTGAACCTTTGCTTCTGTTTTTGCTCTAGGTCTCGATGCCGAGTTGTACTACGTGAGGGATGATGTTATCAATCACTACGCCCTCTCCTTTGTCCTGCCAGTGCCCAGCGAAACCAACAGCCTCCACTTCACGTGGCACTCCAAGAGCAAGGTGAGGCGCGGGGCTGCCGGTGACTAACGACACGAGGGAGGGCAGGGTTCCCTCCTGTAGGGAGAAGTGAGCTGTGAACACTTGTGAACCGCTGTTCCTCGTGCTACCGTTTCTATCCACAGCCTACGTGACCATAGAAATCGCGCTGCTTGTATTTTTTTCACGAGGTTTTCTTTCACGAGAAAGTGCATGTAAAAAGGATAGCACGGTTTTCTTTTCAAATGGTCGATGTGCACAGAAAGTAACATTTCCATTCATGCACCTTCAGAGTTACTGCATTTGGGATTTGGGCCTCCTCTTTGAGTGATCAAGGTGTAAGTAGCCTCACTGTGACCCATGCCAAAGACACTGTGAATCAAAACATTCAGCCATCCTTCAGCCGGATGCGAATGATAAAACTCCGGCGTTTAATGGCAGATTTCTGTTTTGTAAATGTGTGGACCTTTAGGCAAACAAACCTCCCATCAAGAGGCAAGATTGGAACTTGTGATCAGAGTGGGAAAGTAATCCATTACAATTACTGGTTACTTCTGTAAGGGATTACTTTTTTAAATAAACATTTTTGCTGTTTGCTGTTAAAAGGCTGTTACTTTGCCTAATAGCTAGGACTACTATAACTGATAAGTAGTAAAAAATATTTCCCCCAGCTTCTTGTTAATTTTAAAAAGCAATCCTTTACATGTTTATCTTGCAACAGTAATAGATTACTTTTAAAAATGACCTTTTCCCAACACTTGTGATTGGCAGATTGATTGAAAGTCTAAATTAATAACAGGCCCACATTAGACTACTAGTCTTTATTATATTTTTTGAGCTAAAAGGAGTAAATGTGGTGGGGCCTCAGGAAGGCTTTAGTTTGTCAGTGGAGATCTCATAGCATGTAAAGACAGATCTTCAGTTTGTAGTCCTCTGCCACCATATACCTGTTTTATATTGGTATGTGCTCCTGGCATGCTACTTTTTGTGTTGGGAAAGGGGATTTGGTTATTGTGCTTCAGTGGTTTGTAAATATTTGAATTGCCTTTGTCCTTACCCCAGGTGGACTATAAGCTTGGGTTTCAAGTGGACAATCCCTCAGCCATGAGCCTACCACAGTGCAACATCTCTGCTCAGGGCGAGGTACCTCGGACCCTCTCAGGTCAGCAGACACTAGATATTTCTCCTGATTTCTTGGAGGCAGTTTCTAGTAATTGTATGAAAATTATGCAGTATGGAACAAAATTATCGGATACAGACAAAGACATTATGGAAAAGATTTGACAGCAGTATTACAGGGAACATCTTGAATCATTAAGCTACATACAACTTTTGAATGTAAAAAACTTTTAATTTGCACACGAAATTTAGCCTGATATGTAGATCTTTATTGTAATTTTTAATAATACAGTTGGTTAGCTAGGGAGAGTTATACAAACGCTTAGCACATGATGTTGTTTTCTTTGTGGGTAATGTTAAACCTTCTAAGGAGCTTTCAGAGAAAGAACATAACTAAATGACTGTTCAAGGGTCTGAGTTGGAATTTTAATTCCAGTTTGTTCCAATTTGTTTTGTTTTTATATTTTGATGAATGGAAGAGGTGAATAGGGATCTATGCATTTTGTTTTTCTGTATACTCTTCTCCATATTGAAAGCAGGAACCTGCTTTTGTAGGTGCTGCATGTCACTCACCTTGTAAGAATTGAGGCTAGAGCTGTTTTTCTTCTGCCTAGTTTTCCGAGTGGACCTTTTGTGTTCGGGGAAAGTGGATGCTGAAGTCATCCTCACTGTGCAACTCAACCTGACCTTTAACACCAATAACTTCACAGTCCTCAACTTCAAGAGGAGGAAAATGTGCTACCAACGTAAGGTTCCAGGGCTGATAAAGTGATGTTTTTTATAGATCTGCAGGTATCCGCATTCTCTGAAGTGTAACAAAGGTTAATCACTTTGAAAATATCTTTGAGAAATCTTAACCCTCTTACTCAAAAGATTACCTCGTATATTTTTATTACGGTTTTTCTTAATAAAAGCACTGGATAGCTGGTCGTAAGGGTGCACCCTGGCAGACGGGTGAAAACAAAGTCTACACCGGTCATATGTTTTTCCTTCTGCTCTCGCAGTTTGGGACAGCGGATAATTATACTGGGTCGTCATGCTTGGTTTATTATGCTGTGTTGAAGGAGACCAACAATAAATTCATTGCTTGCTTTTTTTCAGCATGTGAGCTGAATTAGTAGTTTCAAAAAACAAATCAGACATTTCAAGTGAGACGTCATTAAATCATTAGTGCTGTTAAGGGCGTTTTAGTTGCTTCTAAGCAACAGGCTGTAAACGATTATCTGAATTCATTCTTCTTAAGATAAAAATAGTCTGAGGTTTGATCTCAACAATAAAGTCCTTGAGATCTTTTTAAAAAATCCTTAGAATTACTCCTTCCCACTTCTGAGACATCCAGTTCAACAAGTTTTAAAACCATTAGAAAAAGTGTTATACCCTGAAAAAATGGAATGTGTTATTTATTTTTTCAGTTTACAACAGAATTGCTAATTAAAATGTCTTGGCTATGTAATGTAGCTTCCCAGCTCCACATCTCTTCCAGATCTGAAGAGGCACAACCCCTGGGCCTGTGTACTTTCATTTGAACAATCTCTTATTTCCCAATCGCAGTCCATTTCCACATAATAGGAATAACATAGAGTCCAGCACAAGACAAGGTAGAGCTCTTCCTTGAGAGAACATCTTACCCGGGTCTACATCCAGCATTATCTAGGTCAGATTATTTTGGCCTGTGCCTCTATTTGAAAGGAGCAAGGTTATTTGCTCGATCCTGTAATTAGTCAGATGCCATCCGAAAGATGAACAGTACATTGATATTTAGTTCATAACTTGCGACTTGTCTCCTTTTTTTCCATATGTTGGTAAGTGCTGAGCATAGAGTCCTTCCTTTTAAGGGTGGTCCTTCCATCCTTTAGAAGATCATTTGTTAAGCCCTGATGACAGTAGGTTTCCTGTCCAGGGTGTACCCTGCATTGCCTGCTGGGATAGGCTCTGGCTCCCCTGTAATCCTCGATTGGAGGAGGCAGTTCGAAAATGGATGGACAGACAGTAAAGTATCACCTCCTCATGTTTCCCATTTTGACAAAGGCACTATCAAAACTTAGACATCAGATATTCTTTTCTTGCTCATTGGTTAAATTTGAACTGGGTATTACTAATAACAGAAAGACTACTCCAAAACTATAGACGCAGGCCCCACCAGAGCAGCACTGGAATAATAAAGGATTACAATATGAAACCATCTAACTGGCAAAATAAGGAACCAGTTCATGACAGGTTCCCATTGCAGGTTGTTGTTAAGAAGCCAAAGTCACTAAAAGGGTATTTTATATAATTCAGGTGGGCAGCTGCGTCAGCATGCGTAGGTTGCAAAGGAACAAGTAATAGGTTTATTCCATGCTGGAAAAAAAGAAGAAAGAGAACACAACGTCCATGGAGCCGCCTTCACACCTGAAGAAGGCTCCATGGCCGAAACGTTGTGTTCTCTTTCTTCTTTTTTTCAGCATGGAATAAACCTATTACTTGTTATTTTATATAATGCCATGATTTATAGCTATTACTCTATCTCTAAAACTGCAAAATGAAAATTACTTCAATGTTTATTCTTTGTTTCTTATTTGCAGGCGTTGAGCAGGAACCAAAGATTCCACAGTATTCCAACAAGAGCATCAACAGGCCTGTTTGTAAGTTCATCTGTCCTTTCGCTGTGGTAGACACGGCGTGTTCGTTTTTCAGAAGAGCTTTTCTTTGAATCTCTGCAATTTTCTTTTTTTTTATGACTTGGTGCTTAATGCATTAAGAACCAGCATATTTCAGTAATTGGTTGTCTCGGTGAATGTCTTCTTTGTATAATATGATATTTGTGAATGTAATCGGCTGCAGACATTGGATTTCAATCACTGGACACCAGAGAATTTAATTTGTAGCGTGAAAGCCTCCTGTAATGTATTGGGCTGACACAGAATGAACTGATTGTCTGGACTGGAAGCTTGCAGGAACAAATCAGTATATCCCAAAGCCTTAAGTGGAATTGCTTCTTGCTGATTATACAGTATCCTGCCAGAATAAAATGTACACCCCCAAATTAGATGTTATACATGTATAGCCATAATTAGCCAAAGAAATAATAGACATTAAAATGAAAAACAAAAGATATGTTAGTACTGCATACTGTTTTGACTGTGAGTAGCATGTTGTGTCAAGCTTTATAGTGCCTTATCAAGCTGAGGTTGTGCAGTTCAGTCTGCTGGCTTACTTTTTTTCAATCTCAAACTCTATAAGAGAGTTGATGTTTTACGAGTTATGCGTTGTAGATGTACTTCCCTCATTTTTCTTAGTGTTCAACCTACGAAGCGAAAAACATTTTACACCTTAGGAGAATTCTAAACAACTCAAGTTTTAGAACTTTTTTCTTTCTTTTTTTTCTGTCTTATACAGTATGGTAGTTTTTAACATGAATTACGTTTTCCAGAATTTCGAAGAACGGTTACCAAATGTTTTCATCTGCTACACCTTGACAGCAGGTATGCTGTCCTTGTTCCTAAGCGAGGTATTTCACAGTCGGAATGGAAAATCAAACATTTACTGGTAGAACAAGCATTGCGCGGATTCGGATTTGCTTATGGAGTGTGAAACCACATGGAATTTCTGAGCTGTACTCTTACCGTGCTCAGGACAGATGAGCTCCCTGTACACTAGTGACCTTGTATGACTCTTGTTTTTCAGACGAGAGCGTCAATGCAACACCGACCACATCCGCCCGCGTGTTCTACATCAGCGTGGGGGTCTGCTGTGCAGTCATATTCCTGGTTGCCATTATTTTGGCAGTGCTGCACCTGCACAGCATGAAGAGAGTGGAGCTAGATGACAGGTGAGGAGCCTGACGTTGCCTCAGTGGCGACGGAGGTTTCTGTGGAATTCTGTGGTGAGCTGGTTAGGCTGATCTCGGCACGAACCCTTGTTCAGATTTAATTTCATTGCAGGAAGAAGAGGTGATCTACGAAATGGGCCGCATGAAACATGCTTTTAGAAATGAACCCGTTTTGTTGAGGTTTTTCTGCCCTGAGGCCCTGTATTCTGTGCTAGCCTTCCACGTGTTCTGTATTTTGTTTTTAAGAAAGTCAAAAATGAAAGGTTCCATCATAGAATCAGGTGCCTGTTGAAATTGTTGTTTTCCAGGAAAAGGTCAGACCTAGTGTCTCCTTTTCGTAACATATTGGATTATATCAGTGCATCGTGGAAGTTCAGATACCAGACAAGTTAGGCTTTTCAGTGTATTTTTGTATCCCGTTAAGCTCCGTTTAATTGTGTGTTAACAGCGAAGGTCAGTGTATGCTGTTACTTTAGCACAGACAGAAAAACGTTGTGCTTGGGTCTTAGGTGAGAGACCGCATTGTCCACCCAGGGTGCATTCACACTGCACTGCTACGCTTCGTCCCAGCATTGGTGCCTCCTCGGTATTTCGGCAGTGGGCATGCAGCTGGGATGGGCCGCGGCGCTGACTGTGTGCGTGTACCCCTTGTGTGTCCTGTTCTGCAGCGTGAGTGAGAGTGGCAGCTCCCAAGGCCTGTCCCAGCCGTCCACGCAGACCACACAGTACCTGAGAGCAGACACCCCAAACAACGCCACCCCTGTGACAAGTAAGAGCTTCTGTGCGCTCTGCCCCTCTCCTTGTGCGGTTGATCTGTTTCTCTTCCTGGTGTTAATATTAGAGTACGGAACATCAGAAAGGATAAAAACTAGAGGAAGTCGTTTGGTCCATCTTGCATATTTGGTGTATTGCAGCTTAAACGATCCAAAAACCACATCAAACCTTTTCTTACAGAATCCCAGTACTTAAGTTTCCACATTATGACTTATAAGTTGTGCCACATGGCCATAACCCGTTGTGTTAAGATTCTCTATCCCAAAAATACTTAACCCTCGTTAGAATTTTTACTCCCTAAGTAAGTTTATTTGTTTGTAATTATAGTTGTAGCTTTGTTCCAGCGATTTGTTGTTTTTTTCAGTGCTGTACATTCTAAATGATGGCGCACGAGAGCAATTTTCTTTTGTTTTCTTATCGTTGTGATGATGTAATAGAAACATCTTCTGACATGTTTTATTCTCAACCTGTGTGGAAACAAATGTTGCATTGTGTGTTTAAATGGGGGAAAAAGGGCAAACAGTGCTGCTTGAAAATCAAGCATGTCATGTGAGAGGCCTGTGCTTAAACCGCTGTCATTCAAGTGGGTCCTGTTTGGCCACTACACTTTAGCTTTTTAATGCAGTTGTTTTTCCAGTCAAAATGTTAATTTTAGTCATGTGCGTGATCATATATGAGGAGAGGGAGATTGGTAATTCCGCGGTCACATCCACTGTTAGAAGGAGTGGGCTTGTATAGTAGGAATCAGCCTGCTGCAGTGCAGTATTCATGAAGCAGGCTGGGAGAACTGAAGGCACATAAAGAGAAACCTTTGTAGATCCTGCTGCTAGAACTACCTTTCCAAGACCCTGTAGCCCTGCAGGAGACATGCCCATGCCACAGTTAAGATTCAGAGCATCCTGCAGTTCAGTTTGGATATTTTAGACAGGATACTGGGCAGGCAATGAAAGGTGCACTATCATGCATAATCCAGCAATCACATCTCAATGTCTATTTTACCTGTTGCTGTTGATATTAACTCTGTTAACAGCTGTTATGCTGTTTTCTAAGACATACAGTAGATGTAACATTATGACTGGATGTGCCACCATTCGTCTTTGTCTGAGCAAGCTTCATTGCAATACAATTCACAGTACATCATGAGTAGCTGTTAAATTAAGAATATAGCCACTGATATATTGCTGAGGACTTTGCTAAGGAAACGTAAAGAATTTAACTGCTTCTGATTCTTTCTGATGGCCACAGAGCCTCCATTTTTAGAAAAAGCTTTCATAAAAAAAATCCTCTATGGTTCCTTTAACAAACTCATACTCTGTGTGGCAGAAACAAGCAACACTTTCAGTCCTTCCCGCATTTTGTCTTCTTTTCTCTTCGGTACCAACATTTAATCCACGTATTGATTTCCTTCCCCAAATAAGATGGTTACATGCAATCTTATTAGCTAAAGTAGAATCAGAAGGTCACAGTAATGAGCGAAAATTCTTTGCTTGTGGCTGTCACTGCTGTTACTGTTTTTTGAAACCCAAGAGAGAAGTCTGTTTCTCAAGGATTGTGTTCCTTAAAGAGTGATCCTTCATACTGTGTGTAGTATTTACAAACGTCTTCTTTTATCGCAAGCTTTCATTATCTTATTCTGTTGTCTAGACAGACACTAAGTGTTCTGCCAGGATTGCTATTATTTATGTATCTGTCTATTAATTATTTCATATCAGATGTGATAACACTTTACTATAGCAAAAAAAAAACATTTAACCTCTTTATAAACACTCCACAGAACAATATAACATTGCACAAAAACTGCCAACTCTGAATGTTCGTTCTGTTTCTTTAATGTATGTGAACAAATTCACGTTTGTTCCGATTAACACACAAGAGTTAATCTGAGGCTGTTGTCACCTTCACATTGTAGTGTAATGATGAGAGCTACCATGGTTGATTTTCAGAAGTATGCTTGGTCTGTCTTTCCCTTTAAAATTATTAATTTAAGCTTATCATTTTTTCCAACCAAGAAAATCAACAGAAGTACCAAGCAAAATAAAAAGAATTAGGCTATTTCTGTCTTTTGCTGCCATCTAGTGAAACTTAAAACAGTGCTATTTTTTGAAAGCTGACTTAACATTTTGTAATATTTTCCCACTGAAACATCAGTTGGAAATTCTGTATGCGACTAGCTGTTATTGAAGCAATTTTCTAAAATGAGAAATCACAATTATAACGAGAACATTATAGTCGCAGTTTTATACTTTATACTGTATGATATACAATATGATTAAATGGGATGAATACTGCTATGTTTGTTTCTCTTTTTAAATTCAGTTTTTTTTTGTGATTTAATAAAGCACATTGTTCATTTTAAATTATTTAAATCTACTGATACACAAGCCGGCAGAAAGTAGATATAAAAATCACAATAATTGTGAACACATTGAAGACCTATGAAACACTGTGGCAGACTGAAAAAATGAAAACAACGTTAATAGTGGGAACAACATCTCTGAGCGTTGACACAATCCTACCATACAAAGATCTGATCTGCTTCTGGATTTGGACAACTGTGTGCTAATCTGCCACTTGCTCCTGGTGAATTATCTGTGTCCTCTTTTGGACTTCGCTCTGCACTTGGGCCTAAATAAAATGTCTAAGAAAAGCAGCAATAAGAGCAGTTGCAGGAACCAATGAGCACTGGTGATTAAAGGTCCAGATGGACCAAAAGCCAAGAGACACAGGGGAGTAAGTACAGACCAGAACTAATAACATCTCCCCTCTGGTTGGTATGAAGGCCACTACAATTAGCAAATTATTTCCCATGATCTTCACACATTGTCTTCCATCGGGACTGCCAAGGACAAAACTGTATCCATCAGTGAGTAAAATCCTCTTTTCACTGCCATCTGCAGATCATTTTCATGCAAACAGCGAGCTACAGTCATTCTGCTGATGCATAGGTTATTGTTATTGGAATTTCTTGTGCTGTAGCCACTGCAGCTAAAAAAAAACGTTCTGCAAATCACGTGGTCCTGATCTTGTGTGGTGAGTCTCACAACGCTTGCATCCTGGTTTCTCTGGACCAGTCTGATTGCTCCAACAGAATCTCTGTCAGTCGTGGCAGCTATAATCGGACAGCCGGGCAACCTCCCGTCTTGCGATGGCAATGTAAAGTCATGGCTTTTTGAGATCGGTCTCTTTTTTTTTTCCTACGAGAAACAATATTCCTCAAACAAGTAGTAAATCTAACTGCTCGCTACTTAATATGTAAATGAAAACATGGGTGTGCCTAATGAGCTACTGACGTAAAATGAATACTAATGCACAATGAAAACACATAGATCTTCATGAGCGATTTCACTTCTGCAGCCAATAAAAACATGATTTAAATGTAGATTTTTCACACCTCTTTTGAACACAATGGAGTCAGTGGGAAAAGACGATAAATCTATATGAACGTTAATGCCATCCTTTGTCTAATTTCTGGATTTCTTGAATATAAAATTTTCAGGATAATAAATTGGTGTTACACAGATATTTTCATGGTTTGTTTTCGTGTTTTGTAGAACTATCACAGTAGTTGACGTGAGTCATAGAGGAAAGACTCAATGTCTTCTGTGTGATACCTATAAGGGAGAAGTTTTAAAGCTTTATGGTGTATTGGTTTTGAACTCTTGCTTTTGGAAAAACCCTGGTGAAAATGGTTCCATTTTTATGATAGTATTAAAAGATAAAAGACTTTGTACCTGAAACAATAAAGATGCCAGCTCTGAGGGCAGGCGCAGGGGGAAACTACACTATCCAGGCTGCGATTATGGTTTGGATTAGTCTGCTAAGGCACCCTTGGTTTCCAGAGAAACGGGGCATCTGTGACTTCTTAGGCTTTTGCAGGCTCACAGTGACATATGTGACCAGCATACCTCTCCTCCGTTTGATGCTAAGCCTCCTTTATACTGCTTACGAGCTTGTAGGGTTGAAATATGAATGCCCTGATAGTTGGAAATGTCTGAGGAACTTGTGTGTAACTTATTGTAAATCGAGGCATAAAAAGACAAATTATTATTCAAAATTGGGAGGATATATGATAAAATAATTAAAGTTCTGTAAAGAATATAAGAAACGATTTACTCTAGGTACATAGGATTAAGCCTGTGTCCTTCTTACAAAGTATACAGTATTAGAATTGTGCTGTTCAGGTCTGATTGTTTTACTTTGATTTCTGCTTGTCCATGACAAGCAGACAGAGTTTCTGCTTTGGTTTCTGCTAGTCTGTCTCTTAAAAGCATTCAAAAGTGCTCGGCCAGGGGAAAGATGTGTTTTATTAGTCATTGTAAATGAGTGTATGTTTCATTCAGGATTCAGAATTTAAGAAAGGTTGCAAACGAGAGGAGCCTATTCACAAATGGACTAGGAGGGCAAAATGCCCTCCTCTCGTCTCTTCAGTCCTCCCTTTGCTCAGAAGTAAAAGGTGTGCATTCAAAAAACAAAAACCTTAGCTTTGCAAAGAATGGCACCTTCACAAGAGTTTGTATCTTCCTGCACTGTTTTTTGTTGTTGTTTTTGTTGTAGCTGGTTGAATATCTTAATTAAACTCCACCTTGCTAAGTTGGTTTAAAGCTCCTTGTTTATTACTGTTCCCCCTCTTGCTATCAGACAATCACCCCGGTTCTGCTCCCATCCTTCAACTTGCTGCTGCCTCCTTCCCAAACTCTGGTGCCCCTTCCCACGAAACCAAAAGTAAGTCCATCTTTGAGTGTCTCGGAGAACAACCAAATACTAACCCTCTGCTTCAGCGCTGCCGTCGCCTCGCGGCTCGTCAGTCCGTTGTCGTCCCAGCTGTGATTTATCTGCACACGCAGGAGTCGGGACATGTGGGCTAATCCTCATGTGATGTGAACCCTGTAATTTGGGAATTATCCCAGAGCAATTCAGGCTGCCCCTTCGGCCTTTGCTATGTGTTTGCAGATGTCTTACACAGCTCAGTTACCTGCGGGAGCTTTCATTTTTCTTCTGCTTAATTGCGGATGTTTTTTTTTTATAACTTTTGAGTTTCTTTAAACTTGGAGATGTGGTTGAATCCGATTCTTTTTCGTCAGGGAAGGCGAGCGTTCAAAGGAATAGGTGAATAACTGTGCTCATTGGCATGGCTTTGTCAGACTAACTGGTTTTAGAAATATGTTCAGGAAACTTGTAAGCCAGGGAAATTCCTTTGTGAACCCGACATTACTCCTGACATCAGCAATATTCGCAATGAAGCTTTTCTAAATAACATAAGTCTGTATACTTGGGATATACCCTCAGGTGACTGTCTTGACAGAATACCCATTTAATGCGGGGTACCAACTCCTCCCCTTTCCTGGTGAAAAGAATAAACTGCACAAGTTCAGTTACTTCACTCAGAAATCAGTAACTTTTTGAAGTTCGTATCTCAGAAACTTTATATTCACATAAGTCAAATTGTTAATTAACAACTTTCAGTTGTTAATTGTAAATTAACAAGTGTTAATCTGTAAAAATAAAAAACTCTGTGCATGTCACAGTTTATCCACCAGTTGGCCAGCTTGTCTGTACGTTAAAGGTGAAGATATCAAATTCCTTTGAGCTTCAAGCATTGGAAAGAAAATAAAAACGAAATTAAGACTTGACAGACTTATTATTTAACAACAGAAAAAATTGTAGTTCACACAGAAAATATTTGGGAAAACTGCAAGGCTTCCCAGATCTGAAGCTGTTTAACATCACAGTATGACTGCCACGTAGAAGTAGTAAAGTCAGATAAACTTTGCAGGACAGTTTCTTTCATTAAACGTTTTCAAAGCAGGCCATGCTTTTAAAAACTGGCGTTCAGTGTTCATTTTTGAACTGTCAGAAGTAATTGTTTCTCACAACCCTTTTTTCCCCAAGAAATCTGAGCTTTAATTTTCTTGTTTTGTACAAGATTGTGTGCTTTAAATGCTCTTTGATACCTTTTGCCATATTTTTAACATTCACATTATTTTTGCAGCCCACCCGTTTCCCAGGTCCCGAGAATTTTATTTGGACCTTCTGATGACCGAAATCCATAATGAGCTTTCCAGAGTCGAATCCAATCTCTGCGTCAGTCATTTGGATGTATGCCAATGTGATTTAAACTGTAAAGTGTTTTCAACATATAAAATGTTGAAAAGGATATTTTTGGTCTGATGTTTAGGCCCAGTTTTTTTTTGTCTGTTTACATATTTAGTAAAAAGGTAAATGTGTTGAATTGTAGTCCAGATCTCCATGCTGCAGTTTCAGCATTTCTGTTCTTTGGGATGTTGTTAACATGGAGTGAAAGCTAAAAAAATGTTTGCATTATTAAGACTTTCTATTTGCAACAAATTTTGCTATGACTATTGGGTGGCATAGGTCTTTCAATTCTTGAACTGAGCACTGGGTGTCACTGAAGAGCTTCACCTCTGAAACAGTTTGTGAAGACATCTGCGAATAGTACCAATAATTTAATTTAATTCACACAGCTTCTGTGTGATCCACTTGTGATGTGACTTTATGAGAAACCTTTACATCAATTTTTCTTTTGAAAAACAAAAACCTTATCACAAGGAGTTATTTTTAAGCATATTAATACAGAACAGATTGCCTGCTTACATTTATGGTTAACCACTGCTTCAAAATGAATCAAGTACATTTTGAACTTTACTAACTTTGTATTTTCCCTACTTAAACCTTAAGATGTCTTGAATCCTGAAATTCTAAAAACTTCCAACTCCACTGCTAAGAAACTGCTTTTGTTTTTAATGTCCATGAGTATTATTTTAGGATGGTCTTATTATATTGCTTAAATATTTGAACTCAGTTTTTAGAAGAAGTCTAATTTTCAGTACTTCTGAATAATTTTTGGGGTTGAATTTGGCCCCTAAGTTATCAGAAATTTACCTTAATGCTTAGCTTAAAGCACTCCTTTGTGAAGACCTATCAGAGTGTTGTTTTAAATACCTGGCTTAGCTTCCAGGTCTACCAGAGCCATGAAACATGCTCAAGAGCACACAAGTCTTTTATTGTTGCTCTGCCATTCTTTAGTCGAGAAAGCCTCCCCAAACCGCATTTTGCACATTAAATGTTTTAAGACAGCTCACCTGCACAAAAGAATTAAGTTGCACCCTCAGGCATCTTGGATGCAGTGTGCTGTAATGCTTTTCCTGTGGATTAAAAGTCTACATCTTCTGTGTTGTTACAATATATTGAGCTAGTTATTCTAATGCAGTGATAAACAAGTATGGTTTTCTTTACTATATGCAAATGAAGGTTATTTTATTTACCTGGATTTTTACATGATAATTGTGATGGGTGTCCTGTATCATGAAGTCGCAGCCTGCAGTACAACAAATACTTGCAAATTGACAACTTAAAAGATAAAAAAAAACAATGTGTTTTTCCAAGATTTATTCTAGTAACTCCTCTGTCAGAATCTAATGGCAGTTAGGGAGCGTGATCAATTTAAATCCGAAGGCTTATGCCAGGATACATGATGTGATATCTTACGTAGCTGCTCAATGCTTACACTGCTTCCCTTAAGGACTGTGCCAGGCAGTCACTCTGCTAGCAAGTTCACAATCATCCACCTTCCACTTAGTAGTGCGTCATTTAACATTTTCTGGTCTAAGTGTACTACCTGCAATGTCTTACTTTGGGAACCTTTTGAGCTTGATCTTATAGTAAAATAGGTCTGAATCACCAATAGTCATCTTCAGTAATTGCCATACCGTACAAATACAAGATAGCTGTGTAAAAGAACAAGTGGAGGTTAATTCCACCCTAGCAGGATAAGAGAAAAAAATCGAGTTTCAGCTCTGGAGACTGCCTGAGGTGTTTGTATAGACGTGTATATATATACTGTCAAGAAAGTGATTGAGTAATTAGATTTAAATTCTCACATGGTGCAACCAGACCTATTTTCTTGCTTGACTTTTTGATGTTTTATATCCATGTCTGGAAGGCTGTACGTGATCCGTTTCAGATGGTAAGACAAAAAAATTCAAAAAACTTGAAAACCGAAATTATAAAAAAAATTGAAAACCAAATCCTGAAAAAAAACTTAATTAGTGCACATTTGTCTTTTTTCACATTTGCTATGTATAATATACATTTTTTTCCAGAGATTACACAAAGGTGTGCTGTAGGTGATTAATATCATAAGCTAATTGTACAGAACAAAAGTAACAAAAGTTTTTTGCCATTTTCTTACAAAATGGAAAAAAAAGATTTAGTAGTTATTTGTGTGAATTTAGGAAACGTGAAGAATTTAACAATTTGAAAAAAACTGCAAAATGTATAGCAATGTATTTATAATAATAATAATTGCTTACACTTATATAGCGCTTTCCTGGACACTCCACTCAAAGCGCTTTACAGGTAATGGGGATCCCCTCCACCACCACGAGTGTGCAGCATCCACCTGGATGATGCGACCGCAGCCATAGTGCGCCAGAACGCTCACCACACATCAGCTATCAGTGGGGAGGAGAGCGAGGAGAGAGTAATGAAGCCAATTCATAGATGGGGATTATTAGGAGGCCATGATTGGTACAGGCCAATGGGAAATTTGGCCAGGATACCAGGGTTACACCCCTTCTCTTTTCGAGAAACGCCCTGGGATTTTTAATGACCACAGAGAGTCAGGACCTCGGTTTTACATCTCATCCGAAGGACGGCGCCTGTTTACAGTACAGTGTCCCAATCACCATACTGGGGCATTAAGACCCACATGGACAGCAGGGTGAGCGCCCCCTGCTGGCCCCACTAACACCTCTTCCAGCAGCAACCTTTGTTTTTACCCAGGAGGTCTCCCATCCAAGTACTGACCAGGCTCACACCTGCTTAGCTTCAGTGGGTTGCCAGTTGTGAGTTGCAGGGTGATATGGCTGCTGGCTATTTAACTGGTCATAATGGAAATGTTCCCGATTTTTGAGCCACAATTAAACAGTGTGTCTTCATGTATTAGATGTATTCCAGCTATGCAGGATACTGTGCTCTTAAAAGTGATGGTTTCATTATATTTTATAAATCATCTGATTTTCATGAAGCGACTGCTCTGTTTGTTACAATTTAGAGGCACTTATTTTTGCATTTAGGATATACAGACTGCATAACATGACGGCTATACTGTACAAATTCAGTCTGACTGTCTAACTCCTCTTATTGAGTTCTAAGCACAATTTGAAATGGACACGAAGAGCATAATGCACTATATGTAATATGCATTTTTGGTTCCATTGACACCTCAGGTTACCCATCTCTGCGCATTGAGAAGAATGACTTGAAAAGTGTGACTCTGCAAGAAGCCAAGGCCAAAGTGAAAGACATCGCAATTTCTCGAGAGAGGGTCACGCTGCGTGATGTGCTACAGGAAGGTACGGGGCTTTCGAATCGGAGTAAATCTTCCCGATGTGGATCTGTGCCTCTGCACGGGAGCTCAGTTAGCGCTTGGCCGTAGATGTGGATACACACCTGTCTGAAAGCTTTAAAAGTATTGAGGAACCATGAAGGCCGATGGAATGTTTTGCTTCATCATAACGAGACATTGTTCCAGCTGAAAGCTAAGAGCAGAACTACAGGTAGAGAGATGTCAGGTTCATGATGATGACTTTTCTGCAGATGTAGATCAGTAACAGTGGTCCTGGTGGGC
This sequence comes from Lepisosteus oculatus, assembly GCF_040954835.1. Lineage (NCBI taxonomy): Eukaryota > Metazoa > Chordata > Actinopteri > Semionotiformes > Lepisosteidae > Lepisosteus > Lepisosteus oculatus. Next base: position 10,398,431 of record NC_090708.1, on the reverse strand, counting down.
TTATATGACTATTACTTTTCTATAAGTTTTTATGTATGCTTGTTTCATTGTGCCGTGTAGATGTTTTGAAGACGTTATGATGTCTTTTTTTTAGACTCATTCAAGTAAAGCATTGCCCTATTGTTCTATTCTATGTAATTGCAGTGTTCCTTGATAAACTAAAAGCATTGTGGTGACGGAATTGTAAAGCACAGCAAAACAAAACACGATGGGCTCTGGAAAACTGCTAGCGAAGAGTAAGGCATTGGTGTGATTGTGGTGAAGCCATTGTAAAACTGCACAGCTACAGTGCATGTTGCCCATGGTAAACATTCCTAGGGTTTCTTGACTATTATTTGGCAGGTTTTGTGTTGGTTGCAGAAAATGTATAAGCATGAAGTTAATCAGTGTTCCGAGAACACACTGAGTGTGGCCAGAGGTGTAAAAAGCGTGATGTCACAAGCACATTGGTTAAGTTGTTTCCAAGAATCTCTAATCCAGGGATGGTTTAGCACTTTCCAGTCAGGAGAGCCATGGGTGAATGTAAGTAGGTAGGTCTTAGCGCAAGCGGTGTTTAACAGTCTGCTCTGTAATCAGACCTTGGCAGAAAACTAGTACATCCTGTACTTTAAAAAAAATATTGTCACAACTGCAGTAGCAAAGTTGCTTTTTACTTGTGTTGTACAGCCATATTCAAGTAAAAATAGGGATTAAAGATATTTTTTACCTTTAAAGATGTTTGTACATCGCTTCAGCTGAGCTGTTATTAGCTCTTTAAATGACTGCTTTATTGCATTATTTCCAATGTCTAGTCTGTGACCAAGTACTAAGTACTTCTCTTTTCTCACAAAATGCCTACAATTTCAGCAGAGAGAAAAGTTAATCAAAAGGTTGAAAAAGACTGAAATATGGATGGTGTTTTTAATCTTAAATTGAAAAAAGAATTGAATAGTTTACATCAATTATTATATGGTGTACTGGTGAAAATAAGCTCACAAAAGAGAAGAACCTGATTCCAGAATTTAACAGTTAAAGACAGAGGTAATGCCACTCTGAAACAAGGCGGTTTACTAATGTATTAAGTGCAACAGTGATTGTTAATCGGTAATTATTTGAAGGCGATATCTCCTGTAAGTACATCTTTGTCCAACAAGCAAAGATGCTCTTGTAAATGTATCTGCAAAAACAGGGTTTCAATGCTTTTGTTTGCAGCTGTATACCAGAGGTAGTTTTTTATCATACAGCGTATTACCCTAAAGAATGTGAATAGCACTATTGTAGTTTAGCCAAAGTGGTATGCTTTTGACAGACGTTGGGAAGATTTATGTTTTTAGGGCAGAGCGAATTAAGTCAGACAGGTCTCTCATGAAATCTGCACATTGTAAATTGCTAAATGAGCACTGCTGATTAACCAGGCAGGCACTGGCAAGCAACTGAAGAGTCTCATGCAGGAGACGCTGATTGACGCAGGCCTTTTGCAGTAATCCGTGAAGAAATCTCCTGTTTAAACACAAGAAGAGGACGACTAGGCCCCGAGGGATGGATTTTCTAGTTTACGTAAATGTTGTGGAAGAGTGATTTATTTATGTAAAGGATATTCAAACCAGCCAAAACCCTGAGAGATTTAACATCTTGTTTTCTGAGAACAAAGCTGAAAAAAGACCATCTTACTGTGTTGCCAGCGATCTTTTTTTCTTCTTTCACTGCAAGTTTGCGTCGGGGTACATTTGCTAGTTTGTGAAACTAAATGTCATCAAACATGACACTGAAAAGACAGAAAAAAGAGATTTATTAAAAAAAACACCTAAATGAAGTTTGCTACTTGATTAGGTCACAAATTTCAGGATCTTATGTTCTGACTACTGTCACTGATAACTGGTTTAAGTTGCGTGGCAGTTTTCGAAATACCTGAATATTGAAGGAGAATTAATTTATTTTATTAAAGCTGGTCATCGAAATAGACATATGTGAACCTCTGAGTTCTAGGTAGAAATATGGAGTCCTTATCTTTGCTTCATTTGTGTGGGGCAAGAACAATGGACAAATTATAACTCTTGATCCAGAAAAAAAGCAGGTGAACCACAGGTTGTTAACTGCAATTTCGCTCAGCAGGTTTGGATTAGAGAAAGGTCTTTAATCTATTAATTTTTAACTCTGTTGCGTGTGATACTGGTTCCCTTCAATTATTTCAGAATTGCTTCCAGTTCATAACCATGACATTTACAGCCACTTGAATAAGGCTACACATTAGAAAGGATTAGTGCGGAAATATTCATTCAGCAACAGCACTGATGACCTGCTGATTCAATGGAACAGGTGCCAGCATTATGTAATGTTTACAGTACCTTTAATGTTTTATAGATATTAATCCACAGCCTCACGAGGCTCAATACAACCCAATTTGTGCAAGCTTGGTTTATATAACCTCTCTCCTTGAATTTTTCAGAAGCAATCCAAGATTATTTATGTTCACCAGAAGGCTCTAAGACATACATCAAATGATATTGGTTCCAGTACTCATTTGTTTGTTTTTAATGTTTCTTGGTATATAATGATTCTTGAATATATTGTTTACGGAACCTTAACACAAAGGTTACTCATTCTGTCTGTCTCACTCTAAAGGAAAAGGATCCTTATCATTATTTTATCCACATACATCATGGATCTAAATAATGTTTGACAAAAATTAGTTTTTTTTTTCATTTTGATGAATCTCACCACAAAGTGTCAGTATGAAGAGAGTTAAACCAGGAGAATATATTAGATACATCTCCCATGAACAATTGACTAGAAAAACAACTATGTAAGAGGAAATTATTTAGAACAGAATTTGCTGGTGTATATTATGATTTTATTTATCTGCATATATCTGCAGTATGTATTTTTGTTAAAGAAATGAAGATGGCAGTTCTCGGTCTCCAGGAAGTCATGCACGAAACCTTTGAGTCACAATACCAGTCAGCAGAAATTGTGTTGGTGTCCATCACTTCATTTAGTTGGCCGGCATTTGTTTAGATCAGTGTTGTAATTTGAACGGTTAGATGGTGTTTTGTGTGAATGGTGTTGTGCCTGTGTCTGTTCATCGCCCTCAGTTCAAACGTTTGATCAGATCCCTTCTGACTGACTTTAATCAACACATGTTTGTGTCGCAGGTACATTTGGTCGCATTTTTCATGGCGTTCTTTTGGATGAGAAGGATCCCAGCAAGGAAAAGCAAGTCTTTGTGAAAACGGTGAAAGGTGAGTGATGTTTTCCCAGTGGCAGCAATGTGACCTCCGCACATCCCACAGCCCAAGTTATTGTATGAAGCCAAAGAGAGCAGAAAGATTTGCTTGGGAAATTAATGTCAAGATATCTGGTAGAATTTATTGAATGGTTTCACAGAGACAAGAGCCAGCACGTTTTTCTAGGTCACAAAGCGAGTTGCACACTTTGGTGTTTTGTTTTTCCTTGGCTTTCTGTTCACATGGACTGGTTCCAGTAGAGTAGACTGCTGCAAAGACAGCGCGTGCGAAACCCATGAGTTTATGGCCTTTTGTCTGATGTTCAGGAACTCCCAAGTGTGCTGATGCTCAACAAAAGGGAAGTGAAAGGACAAGCTTTGGTCTCATGGGAGAAATGCGGTCAGAAATGGAGAGCTTCCAGGAATCCTATGAATGGCACTTTCTGAAATGAGCCGAGTTAATCTTAAAGCGAAACTTCAGTCTTAAAACGCATAGCAGGGGTCTGCAGTCCTCACCCTGCAGAGGACCAGTCCCGTTAGTCAGAGAGATTATCCGCAGATTGGTGACATTTGGATGCCATTGATGAATTAAGTAGGTAAGTTGTTCAAGTTAGAGGTCTCTGGAACTTGGGGGTGCTCAGCTATTGGTCCTCTCTAAATTATTTAGTATAACAAATATATATATATAACTGGACAGGGACCAGTGCTCTACAGTGTGAAGCGGGGGCAGCACTGCACAGACAGTGGCAATTCTGCAGGTTGTCCAGTTGGAGACTGGAGTGTGTATTGCTTAGGCTATTTTACATCATAGATGTTTTCTGATCTTTCACAAGAGTTCTCTGTTCAGGCAGCTGTTCCAGATGTGAACCTTACCTAGTTTGTCAAAAGGCTACAGTGATAGAATTATTAATAGCTAATTATTTTGCTTTTAAACGTAACAAAAACATTACAGATGTCCAGAAATGGCACGTAAGAAGAAAGATTGGATTCTTAAAAAAATTTGGCATATTAATTTGAAAAATAAAAGCAGATTATAAATGACCAGTTTCATGAGGTGATGTCCTAATACATATTAGAAGAAAAAAGTGGTGTGTGAAGAAGCTCAGATAAAGAGCAAGGTTTTTGTAAGCATGTACATTATATGTGTTATTATACAATACTGTCTCAAAGCTTGAGAAAACTTGAACAGCCAAGTTTATCCTTGTGTGCTGTACACTTAAACAAGAATGTGATAAAATATACACAGTCATAGGGAACAGGAACAATTGTAGATAATATGATTAATGTAGTTCATGCAACCGATAATAAGTGGAGCATTTTTTATGGCCTAAAACAGAGTAGGTACAAAATGGCCAAAATATCAATTGTATTCAGCTGTTTGCTCTTAAATTAAACTAATTTCAGTATCAATTTAAAGTCTCAAAAGTTTGACGTCTTTCCTCTGTCCCCTCAACATTTGTTTTTGTGTGTGACACAACTGCTGGGAACAGAGTGTCCGTTTGCAGGAGGAACAGTGAATATCTGAAGTTTTGAAACATAAAGTACTTTGCATTGTCTGAATTTTACGGTTTTCTTTTCTTTCCCATTTTACGGTCTGATTTCATTATTCTCGGTGTTCAACCCATTTGTTCCAGCAGAAAGCTTCTAAAACAAACCCCGCCTCTAAGCTGGCTGTGAGGGAGTGTGGTGTAGTAATTGAGTATTGGATGCCACTTTGGTGCTCACTATGCCTAGAACTTTGACCAACAGTCCGTGTCCTTCCCTCCACTTATTTTCAGTGTTTAACAATCTGATTGTGAACCTGAGTCTGGTTGCCTTGAATACTTCAGGTAGTGCTGCAGATAGTGTAAATGCAGCATATAGGACCAGATTGTGCCTAAAAAGTAATGCATCTTTCACATATGGAACAAGAAATTCTGAGAAATATGCTGCTGTAAAATAATATTGATTTTATGTCTTGTAGCTGTAGGCTTGGTGGTGCATTGCATTGAGAATCCAGGACTCACTGCATAGTTGTAGCAGCTGAAATCAGTGCGGCTAGTGTCATTAGTGGCATTCGAGCACGAGAGGACAACACCTGGCTTATCTTGGCCATTTCTTGTGTTCTAGTTTGCACTCAGTGGTGCCTTTGCAGCGAAGGTGCTCTGTGCTACCAGAATAGATTGTTTCAGAACGGCTCTATTCCTGTAATGTAATGTGAATTTGGCTTTACTATGAGCAGTGTCTTGAAAGTGAATCACTTAATTCCCATTTCGTTGTTAGCTATGTGTTACCAGCTTCTTTATTTTTCTGTTCAGAAACCAATGATCTTTTTATTCTGCCAATAAAGAACTGCCAATTGTACGTATTAGGAATTGTGCAGAAGTCCCAGGGGCACCCAAGGCTGATAGGAACCCAGACTCTTGGGTTCTCCTGTGTTTGGCTCTTAGGGTGTGCCTGTGGTCCATGAACAATGCTGCTGTCAACTGGTACTGCCCCACTACTCTCGTATGGAACCAGCCATGAACTTCCTCGCTGCTTTACACAAAGGAGGAAACAATACAGATTTACAAAAACACAAGGCGGATGCCAAATCTGGGTATAGAGATAAAATGCATTTATATGAACTAGACTAGAGTCAATCAAAAATACTGGGTTTCCTTTTTAAATCAAAGAGAAAATAAACAAAACTGTGAGGAAGTAAGGTTTCTGCCCCGGAGTCTTATCGCAAATCCAGTATGTGTGGTTTTTGCACTTTTCATGATTGTAGTTCAGTGATATGCCTTTCGATTTGGCTTATGTGGCTCATTTGGACCGAACGATTAAATCAGGAGCTTTGTATTGCTTTTATGAGCTGATTATGGGCTCATGGTAACAAGGGTGGGGACAGGTTTTTCACAGCAAGAGGCACAACACATGATTGCCTTTACTCTGTAGCGCGTCTTTATTTACAAACCAGATGTAAAGTCTGAAGGCCATAATGGCATCCAAGAACGGAACAATTCTTACTGCTCCTGTCTTTTTTCTGTGTTTGTAGACTTAGCTCATTTTTCAACTGGTTATACTCCTAATTCAGGTATGGTACAAATACAAGAGGTGCCTAGAGTTCACTGCTTCTGACATCACCAAGGTGAAATGCTGTGGATTGCTTTTTGCTTCCTGCATTCAGGCCTGTTTTCTGAAGTACTGTTATGAAGGAAACCGGGTTATCTTAAGACATGTATTTCAAATGTGTTAAGTTGAATTAACTGACTGAAATTTTGATAATGGATTATTCTTTGTATCGATTTGCTCTTCTCGTAGGTCTGTTTCAAAGTGATTTTTTTTTTTTTTTTTTACTTCTGTAGACCATGCCTCGGAGGTTCAAGTGACAATGATGCTGACAGAGAGCTGTAAACTCCGAGGGCTACATCATAGGTGAGTCAGCTGAGGATACAATTCAGTCGACTGCATCTGCAGGGTTTGACATCTTCTGTTAATAAGGAGAGGAGAGAGGAGGTGAAAAAGGCTTTTAATACTGCACAGGCTACACCTTTTCTTAGTAGATTGTTGCACAAACTTTCTCAAGCTATTGCTTGGAAGGGAAAAGTAAAGAAGTCTCTAGACGTTGTTTGTATTTTGTCACAGTTTGAGCCTTGTTTTGCTTAGGGACAGCTGTAAACTGCTCTTTTTTTCTGAACATGTCACTGAGGGATTGTTTAAAAGTAGTCCTCATTACACATGCGTGGACTTCATCTTCTGGCCTATGGAAAAAAAGATACAAAACTAAGTCTGGTGCCCTATTTATTTTTATAGTCGATCACATTCCACTTAAATCACACTTATACAATAATATAATAAAATGCTCCTCTCATTCTCAAGCAGTTGTTGGGGTGTAACGACAGAGGCAAGTCCTTAAAGGCCTCCTTTTGTCTAGTTATTCAATCCGGAGTTTTGCTACAATTACTTCTTACTTTTGTGTGAGCATTGTGATGCCTGATTCTCAGAAAAAGCCCTCTTTCTGATCAGGACAGATTTCACAACTCTCACCCTGTGGTTTTTTGTATTGTAAGTTTGTTAATACACATTTAACTTCTTTGAAATTCATAAACATCCTGTAAATTATTTTAAATATTTAACTGTTTTTTCACTGGATTATTTTTTTCTAATTTCGTCATTGCTTAACAGTGCTTTTTTTTTTTTAATTTAGCATCTGCAGTTATTTTATTATATTATTATACATTGCCCAGTTTGGAATTGTCGATTGTTTTTTATTTCTGTACACAGTAACAACCCCTGTACCCAACAGATCAATGTTTTTAAGAATCTTTTAGGATCTATAATTAGTAAGATGTCATGGTGTTATTCTTTGAACTCAGTCGCTGTTAGGTTCTAAAACTGAATAATTTTAAATCGGCACCCTTACAGGATCTGTTTCCATCTTTGTTTTCACCCACAATACTGTAGCACGCAAACTTTTGCGTTGATTCCAAAATCTGAGAAAAAGAAAGGGGTTTGAAATGAGCTCCTGGATTTGCAATGGCTGGGTTCTGGCTTTGCAGCTGTGCCTTGGAGTTGTTTGCGCTAAACGGGCATGATGCCCACTACCACTACCATTGTTCAGCAACTCTGGGGGAGGCGAGCCCTTGCAGCACACTGCCCCTGGTGCAATACACGTTCGTGCACATTCAGTTTCACAGAAGTAACACCGAGACAGGATGGTGCCAGCAGCGCTAAGAGATCATTAAACCAACCTGATGGTCGGTTACTTCGTATTCCTGGCCCTTAAGCAAATAGGCTGTCTCGCCCCAGATAGCCGCGCTCTCACAGCTCCAGTTTTTGGCACGTGGCCTCGACAAGATTGAAATTATAACCCACCAGTAAATTTAAAACCCAAGTAAACGTGAGCTGACCTGGCCCAGGCAATGGCACAGCCATTGAGAAGCAAAGGGATCGTATGTCCGGATCCTCTCCTGGCAGTTTCCACTTACAGAACTTGAACTCGTTCATCACAAAATCAGGTGCTTTTGCTTCATCACGGGCCGTGATGTCAAATGATAGCATGTTGTTGTTTTTTTTATTTAAAAGGAACAATGATGCCTCTCAGTCTTCAGTTTGGCTCCCTGAAGCTGTCCTTTTTTCTTCAGAGTTTAATTCTGTAATGACTGCTGTCCTGTGGCACAGTTTGTGTCTAACTTGCCACTGCTTGCATGTTCTGCAGCAGACTTTGCCAGTTCAGTTTGTGAAAATGTATGTTTCTTTGAGAGCACTGTCAAAACCCACATTTCTGAGATCACAGAACCTTACCCTGTGTCCTGGCCAAATTTCCAATTGGCCCTTACTAATCATGGCCTCCTAATAATCCCCCTCTATGAATTGGCTACATTACTCTGCTCTCCTCCCCACTGATAGCTGATGTGTGGTGAGCGTTCTGGCGCACTATGGCTGCCTTTGCATCATCCAGGTGGATGCTGCACATTGGTGGTGGTGGAGGGGAGTCCCCATTACCTGTAAAGCGCTTTGAGTATAGTGTCCAGAAAAGCGCTATATAAGTGTAAGCAATTATTATTATTATTACCCTAGTTAGGCTAGTTTAATAACAGTTTTAAAGTTCTTACTCTGTCTTAGAATGTTTAAAATTAAATTGCTAATCAAATAAGAAACCTAAAAGCTCCACTGAGTTGGAAATCTTAAGTCCTGGTTTACAGGTATTCTAAGCAAGCATAGTCCCAGTGCTGCAAATTATAGTTCTTGGTTTCGTGTTCATATTTGCACACACCTGCTTAATGGTGTCAGCGGTGCCCTTAATGAATACAGAGGACGTCTTGTAAATGCTATGAATTACAAGAGTTGTATTTTCTTCCCTTTTGTTATGGAATGAGTAGTATTAAAATGTTCTGTGACTGGTCAGACTGATGCAATACACACTGCACCCATTCTGCACCAATGTTTTCCACTTCCTTTGGTGTTGGGCAACATCCACAGTGCATGCTATGCCTATGGTAGACTGTTTACTTGACGTAATTTCTTACAGCACTTTTTTTCCTTTCCTTTTTGTGTCATAGTTCACCATCACTGTTATTAAGCAGGGGTGGTTGTCACCCTCCTTCTAATGCATTTGACTGCTTGAGTGAATAATAGGAGTTGCACACATCCGCAGAAAATGAATCTTTCCAGGAACTCTCCTCTGTTTCCCATTTTGACAGCTAATGCAGGGGAAAAAAAAGAGTTTCTAAATGCTTTCAGAGCGAAGATATGTTGACGAGGCCGTTGAGGGGCTGGATGTGGCTTCGGTCGAGTTAACCAGTTAACCAGAGTCCCAACACTGTTGTGTTTGTTTCCTTCAGGAACTTGTTGCCCATCAGCCAGGTGTGCACAGAGGAGGGGGAGAAGCCCATGGTGCTGCTGCCCTATATGAACTGGGGGAACCTCAAGCTTTTCCTGCGGCAGTGCAAGCTGGCCGAGGCCAACAACCCACAGGTAGAAGATGGCGCCGAGCTCCAGAGAGCTGTGCGGGAGCCCGAAGGAAGAGGCACTCTGAACCTGCTACTCATTCCTACTCGTTCGTTTTTTGATTCCCAGTATCCCTTTGAAGTTTAACTGGAATTGATCGTGCTTTCAATCAAAGTTAAGGATTGTGGTTTGAGTCTGCCTTTGTAATTTAACCGAATTCCATATCGGGTCCGATTTTGTTATAAGCGATAAGATTTTGAATAGAATCTTCTGGCATTGAAAGTAAGGTATCCCCGTGCTTCAGTGCTCCATTTCTTTTGTTAAGTACTTCAGATATCGGTCACAGCTCACAAAAGAGCTTTAACGTTTGAATTAGTTCTCTTGCTTCTGCTGCACTGTGCCCTGGGATGAAAATCAGAATGATAGCGTTAAAAAGATACCTGTGATTGTCCGCTATTTCCCAGCCTTGATACATTTCATTAATTCAGCATGCTTATCCCCATGTTTATTCATTGATCCTACATAGTCTCACCAGCTCGTTGAAAACATGCCTTTTAAAGGTGGCCATCACAGTGGCTATGAACACTGCCATCTCTCCACTCCTGGGTTGTATTCTGGCCAGTAGGCTCCTGCTTGTGTGGGCTTTGCTCGTTCATCACGTATTCACATGTTTGTACAGGTGTTTCTCCCTCATGCTGGGTGGGTTGATCAGCTACTTTAAATTGTCCATTACATATGGAAGGAGGGGTCCCACACCATTATTCTGCTCTGTCAAAACTCTGCTCGCTCCGATGTGTTTCTGCCCAGTCTTGCTTATGGCTGCTTATTATTTTTGCAGTATTACTCTTTCTACCTGGTTAAAATTGGCCCTGACTTCCTGAACAGTGAAGTGGTTTTACAGTAAATTTCAATGATGTTCTAAAGAGCACTTGCATATGGTTAGGTTAGGTTTTGTTCGAAAAACTTCTGTATCTCAGATTACTCTGTGCTGTAACGTACATATAGCTAGGCCATCTTTCAAAACAAATTTCTGTGTGCTAGTGCCCACTTCTTGCATATTGAATATATAGCATAATGATTAACCTGATAGATCTCAGTTCTATACTTGGATTGTTCCGCAGGACAGTTGACAGTTTGTCATCTGTTATCATGCAAGCTTAAATTATTTTCATATAATGATAAACAACACATTTGAGCATAAGGTAATTGATTTAGGTATGGATATCTTATGATCATTATTCAGTAAAACACTTTTTGCTTGTCTTTTTGTAGTTAGATTGTTGGTTTCATTCCTTCTTCTGTAAAAAAATTGCCATATTCTCTGACTTTACCATGCAGGCAATTTCCCAGCAAGACCTGGTGCATATGGCCATTCAGATTGCTTGTGGGATGAGCTATCTTGCAAGACGAGAAGTGATTCATAAAGACCTAGCAGCCAGGAACTGTGTGTAAGTGCAGTGTACTATAAGCACCGGATTCAAAATTCAAGGTTTAGACAATAAAGAAGAAGCCTTGTTAAACTGTATGTTGTTGTTTGTTGTATTTTAAATACAAATTTGAACTTTTCCATGACTTTTAACTTATGCAGTACATCATAGATCAAATTAGACTGTTTAGTGACTCTCGTAGGGTTGTGATCCTTCCAATAAATCATAGTTGTTTCTGTGTCTCATGCTTGACAAAACCGTAGTATTCATGTGATGAAAGATGTTACTATGTTTTAGACATGGGGTTTCAGGGCTTAGTCTGGAAGAGTTTTTGGTTTTAAAAAAGTTTTTAAAAATTAGGTCCGTTTTTTACTATTAAAACCACCCGCAAAAGGAATTGATGTTTAGCAGCCTATGGGTTGTTGTATAGTGATTTTTTTACATCCTGTTTTCATTAAAGTGTTAACAGTTACCGGCTCACGCTTGGTACTATGCAGACCAAAAGACGGCTAATTCCATACTATTAATACACACCTGTGACAAGTGCCAAGTGAGGATAATACTCTGTTACTTTATACTGTGTTAATGTGCTGTCAGTCCATTGCAGGTTATTTAGATTTTTCATCTTCAATGTGTTCAACCGTGTCAGGAGCACACGTCATGCCTGTCCCGAGGGGTGTGTGTGACTCTGCAGGCTCCTGTTGGGTGTTTTAGTGTTGAATCATGAAGCTTGTTTCTGCTTCCTGCAGCATCGATGATGGAATGCAGGTGAAGATCACTGATAACGCCTTGTCCAGGGACCTCTTCCCTATGGACTACCACTGCCTAGGGGACAATGAGAATCGGCCGGTCCGCTGGATGGCTCTGGAGAGCCTGGTTAACAATGACTTCTCCAGTGCTAGTGACGTGGTAAGGAGGTTCTCTGTGCTTTTGATGCGGTGTTAAAGAGCTTCAGATCTTGCCTTGACATTTCAGGTGTTGAAAAATGCATTAGCGCCTTCATCACGTGAAAAATGCAAGTGATTTTATCTTGCTGTCACATGTAATTGTATTTTTGAAAATGTAACGGGCAGTTATCCAAAATAGTAATAATTAAAAGAATCTAGTAGCTGTGTTTCACTGCAATGAATTGTTGGGACATGCTTGCTGTCACTGGTATGAGCCTGTCCTTTCTGCGTTTCACCCAGTTTTTGTCTGGTGACATTGACAGCTAATCAATATATGTCTTTCCATTCTGTACAGTTAGGCGTCCACTCACTGTAGTTGCTAATTCAAGCTTTAGGGTCAGTGAACATCCCTGAACAGGCTTTTGTATTTTGGGTTCAGCCAAAGAGGCAAACATGCTGTATTTTCCTATTGTTTTCAGCTGGTGGGTCTTCCTTCTCTTGCTGTTAAAACTCGGGTGTGCCTCTTTTGCTAATATTAAACCTGCATTTAACCTTACACACTTCCCACATGGAATATTGATCAGACTGCATCTTTAAAAAAAAGAAAGTCCTGAGTCCTGCAGACTGAGCACAGCTGGCTCAGTTACCGCAGCAGAATGGATTGATTTGGTTCACTTAGCACCAAAAGAAATATGCTACAACAACAGAGTTAGGTTAAAAAACAGCAATATTGAATCCCATTGTGACAAAATTTGCCTACTAAAAAACATCCGTTTTCAGTTGTTTTCATTTGTATCTCATAATCGTCCTTTTGTTTGTTATTTTTGCTAATATGAAAAATCACTGATTGGTTAGTTTTCTACTTGAGACAAGACTGCCGAGTGTCTGCCTGCTGCAGCCCGAAACCGCGTTTGAACCCGAGATCCTGTTGCTGCCCTCGGTTTCGGAGGCATGCAGGTGCACATTCCCGGGAAAGAGTTCTGTATCACGTTTAAATTGCATGGTTTACTTTTTCCCTACTGCTGAAAGTTGACATATCTTAAAAGCCGTGCCACGTATTGACTAAAACAATGAGGGGAATTGTATGGTGGACGTGATGTGAAATCTTGTGGTAACACTTTGTTCTTTTTGTGGCCGTCACCGAAGGGGAAGGAACGGTATTGCAGGAAATCAGGCAATGGCTTTGAAGGGTTTTTTTTTTGCTTTGTCCATTGCGCTGTCTGAAACAGCCAGAGGGAGCAGCGCTTTCTGTTTTACGTCACTGAGACAGTGAGGATGACTTTCGCAACGCATGACCGTGCAGATATATTATTTTCGATTTATCGGGAGCAGAGATTACCGATTAGTCTTCTGTCTTCTGAAACAGTCGTGGTGGCAAGCAAATGTTGTTGTTTTTTAGCTTCACACACGACTGTGAGATCCATAGTAAAAAGTGGATTAGTTTTACAGACAAATGAAGAAAGCGAACATGCTCAAAAAACATTGCCAGACAACAACTGGAATTTTTTATTTTCTGTATGTTTGAATAACATCAGAATATATGTTTCTCCAGGCTGAGGAATGTTCCGCTTATCTTTTCTTTGCTTTCTGACAGTGGAAAGAGGAAGGAAGTCTGACAGAATATTTGCTACCCAATTCATAGACTGTTGATTGCTTTAAACTTCAACACTGAAAACCAAAAATTATGTTGAAATTTAATTCCTCGGCTTTCTAAAAAACACGAATTGTGAACTGTTCCGTGCACCATGATGTGCTTAAAATATAGACATGAAGCACATTTTGACTAAAATTGTTTTTACATGATAAAGATCATATCCCAATTTTTGATTAAAAGTGTTTATGGCTAATATTGATGAAGGTTTTTTTTAAGTGCTGGGCGAATTTTACTTGATGTACTATTATTAAGCTAAAATGTAATAATCTGACTAAAACAGGTTATTTAAGGACAAAATGTTCAGATAAGCAAAGGGAATAAAAGTGATCATTTGTGCTTTCTTGGCATACGGCCTTAGTTGAAGTGGAACAGAGTAACACAGGCGTAATAATCAAACTCTTATCAGCAAAAAGGTCCTTAATTCAGTAAAGATGTTGCCACCAGCCATGCTGAAAAAATAACCCAGTGACTTTATAAATTTCCTTGCTTTGTTTGCTTGTGAATATTCTGTTCCCAGAGTGTAAAGTGGCGCCAACAGGTTCTTGAAGTTGTCCCTAAAGTAACTGACAGAGTTTCCATGTGCTTAGGTTGCTGACTGGAGGAGAATAAGTGCAGTTCTTTAGAATCATGAGTAAAAATAAACTTTAACCAGATGTTGGACAAAGCAGCCTTTGTTGTGATCTTTGCAATATTGTTGCATTGTTTTTTTTAAATTCCACACCCATGAGTAGAAATAAAAATGGAGAATGGGGTAAACTTTACATGGGAGACCTGATGGACTGGCAAATAAAGAGACGTGCTGTATTTCTAAACTCTGTATCGGACCTGAACATAGACCGTCCTCTAAACAGAATAACAATAAAAGAGGATAAAGTGAGAGGTCTTGATTTCTGTCACCACCTGCTTGAGCTCTTAAAGTGATCCTAACACAGCTTCTTTTAAGAAGGGTCCACACCTCATAAAGAGTTTATATTTTGACCAGCTGTTGTCAAGCTGAAATATTAACTCTTCCCTTCAAAGAATTCATTTGGATCTTTTCTGAATCTCATGTTACCTATTTCTTATAACATTGCTTTAGTTTCAACTGGCAAATTTGCCTGTGATTAGATTAACTACAGAAGTTATCCTATAACTATTATGAAGATATCTAATGAGACTAATGGTTTAATATGTTTTTCATATGTATGCCCAGAAATTGCATTAGCTTTTAACACATCCTTATACCAAAAATATAGTCATTAAGCCACTACAGCAGTTATGTTTCTGTCATGTATGGTTGGTCAATTCTGTAGTTAAAAAAAATGCATCCAATCCAAATGAGTCTAACAAATGAGGACTCTAGAGTTGCATTCAGACTAACTTCAGTCAACCCTGTTAGTAACAAAACAGAGTAAGATGGCTCATGCAGTAACAAAAGTGTTTTGGCGAGAATTGTGTGTTGAAAATATTGATGTCAGAAAAAAGAAGCTCAGACTCCAAGATGCCAAGATGGACACTAAATCTTTGTTGCTATCCTAAAACTCAGCTCATTCTAGTACACTGTAATTGTGATTACAACAGTGTTGGTACAACGACAATTCCAATTTTTCACCGCAACTAACTATAATCTATTTAGAAAAGGAAAATTTCCTAATCTACCATTTCTTTAAGCCTCCGTAATATTGTGATCCAATTATCATGTAAGTAATTTAGCATTGCTCTTTTGAGCCTTTTCTCCGATTTCAAAATCCCATCCTCTTTTTCTCTAGCCTTTCGGTATTATGACTTTCCCAGTTCCCTGGGGAGAGGCATGTAATCTTGCTTTCTTGTTCTGCAGTGGGCGTTTGGCGTGTCCCTGTGGGAATTGATGACTCTGGGACAGACTCCCTATGTCGACATAGACCCTTTTGAGATGGCCGCATACCTGAAGGACGGCTACAGAATAGCACAGCCCATCAACTGCCCCGATGAACTGTGAGTATCTTTCTGTTCCTTAAATTGCTGATTTCCACAGATCTGTTGGCCTCGGTGTAAATTGGCACACAACCAGGAAAGATGGTATTTTCATGATTTCATTGCACATCAGAATGTTAGTCAAAGCTTCCCGAGTGTCTCAGGGTTCTCTCCTGCAAATGACCAGATTTAATTTTTCCTAATTGAATTGTGTACTGTTGTTAGGGATGACTTTGCTTTGAAAAATACACTCTGCCCCGTTGGTATTGTCACTGAACTTTTGCATTTTCTTTAGTAGTATCTTGTCTAGTTTCCAAGGCTGCTGCTTCTTTTTTTTAGCGTTGCCAATTTGGAATAGCCAATTGTTTTGGTTTTTTTTTGCACTTTGGCTCGAAGCCATGAGCACTGTGACCGCACACAGGGGAGAAGGAAGAAGCACAGGCAGATTCATACCCTCCCACCTTTGAGCCACTAGTTTTGTAACACACCATGGCCTACGCAGGCCTATAACAGAGGTTCAGCACTTAATTGGAGGAGAGGTCCACTGCGATCCTGCTAAAGGGGTTGCTGGAGCCCAGAGCCCAGGGTGACGAATCCCACCCCAACCCTTGTAGGTGCTCAGCCAATTGAGTACCATGGCTGCTTGAGGAATCAGTCAGTCAGCTTGTTACTTGCCACCAGCTGGAATTTTAGCCTCCACTCTGAACAGTTCCATTTGCTGGTTAAGCCACTCCAGAGTCCTTCTCTTTTTAAATTCGGCTTTATCTCAAGTCCATGTAAGTTCTAGCCAGATTTAGGTTTGTGCTTTTGTTTGATGTCGTGTGTTGTGATACGTTTGCTGAACTAGGAGGTTTAAATAAAGAAGACAAGATATTTTTGGTTTGGATATTGATTCTACGACATTTGTTATCTTGTGCAAAAAAGATTTGGAAGAAAATACAAGGAACTTGAAGTTTACAATTCTAGTGGCTACTATGTGGATTTTTAGCATTAAAGGTTATCAATGTCCTGTATTAATAAACAATTTAAACTACAGTTGCATTACATGTTGAATATGAGACAGAATGTCACCTTAAAAAACACCCTTCACATATCAGTGGGAGATCAAAAGGGAAGGAAGCAGCATTTTTCAAAGAATGAAAATACAATGCAAGTAAAATGACGATCATTGTGTAAGAATAATGTAATGTTTTGTTAGCATGAGAGGTTGCAGAAACAAATGTAGTGGGTGCAGATCTTAAAATAAATATTAAATTATGTGGCAAATATTTAATTTTTCCCTGTAATTGTGGGATGCTTATCAATTCAACATCTTATTAATGTAGCTAATTCAGTTGCTGTACTAATTAAATCTTCATGAGTGGGAAATTGGTTACTTGAGTAAGTGATACTGATGTTATATTTTTTACTGTTTCAGATTTGCAGTGATGGCCTGTTGCTGGGCCCTTGATCCTGAGGATAGGCCTAAGTTCCAGCAGCTGGTACAGTGCCTCACTGAGTTCCATGCAGCTCTTGGGGCATATGTCTGAAATCCAGCCTGTGGCTCAAGAAAGGCCTGCAAAACTGGTGATCAGCACTACACATAAGGAAGTTATCTTCCAAAAAATTGTGCCTTGTTATATATATATAAAAACTTGTGGACAGCTTTTAATGTTGTAAAATATTCTGAATTTTTGTAGTGTCAGAAATCTCCGTACATTTCCTCTGCCTGAAATTTCATTTCAGTGAAATGTTTGGTATTTCCTTGATCTGAACAAAGCTCATGAAAAACCTGCGGCTGATCGGAATCTCAACTGAGAAACTTTATCATTAAGAGGTCACGTTTATTTTCCTGTGCTGCGAAAGTATTCCTCGATTTTGATCAGGACCTTGAACAGATTTGACAACCTAAAAGTTTAATTGCACACTTAAAGGTTTGTAAGATACCAGTGCTCAGAGTACAAGAAAGCTACTGCAAATAGCATTTTTATATCATAACCTGATACATTTTGATGTCTCCTTGGATAAATGCAGATATTTTAAATTAATTTTGTTTGACGTTTATTTATATTTTAGATTTGAGGTATTTGTAAGAGTGAAAAAGAATAATGCGAAAACAAGTAAAATCGAAGTTTACTTGTTGGCTGAAATGTCTGCTCTCATGCAAGAGAACATAATGACCAGAGAGCTGAGATATGACAGATGTTTTTTCAAGGTCCTTCTCAAGTGCAGATCCGGATCAACTTTTAAAGGAGGGTTTCTTTGTCCGTCTTCCGGTGTTATCAGTTCTCAGCTGTTGAATATCCTGCTCCAAGTTGATATATTACAGTTACTTTCCCAGTTTAAAAAAAGTGTTCCTGCAAACATTTCTCAAAGCTGGTTTGTAAATAGTGTCACGGGGAAGCAAGTTAACATTGCACAATCAAAATATTCTTCAAATGTGACTTTTACAATCAGAAAGACAAAGGTTGTTTACTTAACATTTTTATGTCATTTTAAAGGGGGCATTTTGCAGAAGCATTTTTGTTTTTTTTACGTTTAAGATGAACAACAGAAAAGTGAATGTGTAGCACGAATAGTGAAATAATAATGATATCTTTAACAAATGCTGCTATTTGAATATGTTGTACTATTCTCGGCAGTGTTTTTTTTTTAATGCAGAACACAGGAAAGAGCCAAGACTTGTTCAGATATTTTTAATCCGCATTTTGGTACACTTTGGTGTTTTTTCTTCTCGGAACAAGCCCTAATTAAGGAGGTGTGGACAAGCCCCCCCACACAGTTATGGGTTACACAGTAAGCAAATGCTATGAGCAGATTTTGTCTTCAATTTGGTTGGTCACACTGGTGACATTGACAAGGTTGTTGATTCCCATCACCACCCTGAGTGAGCTTAGCCAAGGGGCTACTACAGAAGGACTTGATGGAAAGATGCTGGCCAGCGAACTTCAGGAGTGAACATCGGGTGTCTTTTATGTGAAGGGGGGTGCAGGTAATTGATAGGACTTGGATGTTTGTCTTCCTTCTGAATGTTCGTGATAACCACCTGTTATTGATACTCATGTCATCGGGAGCACGCTTGAAAAGAGATGGCAGAATTCCGCAGATGTCAGTCATTTGATCTCTCTTAACATCAGTTGAAAGCTGGAAAAAACTGAAATGAGGTCAACGAGACTGATAAGATTATTGTTTTTTTTTTTACATGTTTTTTTTCCCTGCTCTTAGTAGGTTGTTCTAATATGGAACTAAAATGGTTAGGCAGTTTTCTCCCTAAATCAGAATCTTTCAAACTGTTAAAATCTGCTTTAAGGGGGGTTTGCCAGCAACTACATATTGCCATACGAGTTTTATTTTAGTGATTTTTAACCCTTACGGTGAAAAGTTTTAAATTCTCAACAGGAGAAGCAGACAAAAGACTTAGTAATTTATCTTAAAACTTCACTGATTTGTGTAATTTAAATGTTTGAGATTCTCTGTGTTTTTTTCTGAAATTACAAACAATAAAAGCAGAAGTGTTTTTGAGAGTTTCAGTACTGAGTTTGAGGTATTGCATCATTGTTGCAAAAGTCACTGTTTCACTGTGTATTTGATCTTCCTATTGGCTTTAATCTAGACTGTTTACAAGTAACTGATTAATTTGTGTTCTTCAAAACTAGTAGGTTAAATCACAGAATTTACTATAATGGAACATTCTTCTGTTTCTGTACACTTTGGTTTAAGCTACAGCATTTGTAAATCTATTTAAAATGTGCTAGAGCAAATGAAACATTTTAAGTATAGCTGGGAAATCAGATTTAACATATGAAAAGTCAAATTTTAAGACTTTGAAGACAGATCCTAGGAACGAGTTGCCTCTTTTGAATGTCACTTGGTCAGCTACTTTTAAATTGCCTTGTGTTCACTAATCATTCTTCTTTCCAAGTCTATGATGCATTTATTTAATGGCATCTCATTTCATAATGACCTGAATTCTAAATAAGGAAGAATTAGCTTTAGAGAAATAAAAAGTTAGAAGTTTTATTGTGCTGTATCTTAAGGAAAAAGCAAACATTGTGGGGTGTTAATGTTGCAGAATGTTAGCAAAATATTTTATTTCCTGAAGTATCCCAAGCTTTCTTCCATTTTATTTTTTCTACCTCTTTTTACCAGCAGCTACTATTATAGCAAAATGTAAGAAATGGGTCTGTGAGAAATGTGTAATTTATTTAAGTTTAAGAAATGGTAGTTGCTGTAAGAATGCTTTCAGGTTCTCAAGCCTTGCATTAGTTCAAATAAAAAGATGAGTCAAGGAGCAGTTAGGCTTTGTGTTAATACGCTTACAGTTTCTACATATGGGATTGTTCCTTTGCTTACCAAGCCTTGTAATTTTAATGCATTCTTGGTAATTTAATTACTAATAGAGAATTAACACCACTGGACGTAATCCTCAGACCTAGTACCCGAACATCTTATGCCACTTTTTCAGAATAGCAGCTTGTCATATTCTTTAAGTTGAACACCTAGTATTTTACCTACTATATTGAACAAGCCACAGAACATACAGGTGTATCATTGTGTAACGGTATAAAGACATTTTATTAAATTAAGGCTGTGGGCACTGTTGCTTGAACAGTGGACATGTTATGATTATCACAAAGTTTCACAAAGGTGCCTTTAAAAATTTTAAACTAGAGGGGGTGATTTTCCAATTTGTTTAGACTCCTGTGTTTTTAAACGCTAATGTTTAGATTCTTCAGGGCTTAAGAGTAGGACATCCCTGTGATTCAGTATTGCAGCTGTAGAGCTGTAAATATTTGTAAATCCTAGCTTTTTCAGACACTGACCATGTGAAGTGACACCCTAGGAGTGTAGTACACGAAATTCTTTTTATATATCTGCTGCTAAGCGGTACGGCATTGGTTTTGAAAGGAAAGCAAAAATTGTAAATTGGAACTTTGTATATATTTTGCAAAATATATGCTTTGTACTTTTGTTTTTTGGGGGATGTTGCCAACTTTCATTGATCTGTGTACATTAAGGAGAAGAAAAGGACAATAAAGAAAACAGAAGTAACATTTGCGTTGCTACAGTATGGTTGACTTCAAATTATTTTTAATCAGCCATTGGTTACTGACAATGGATTTGGGTTTTCTTGCAGCACTTAATTACTTGTCTCACAGCTCTTTCTTCTCGGTTAAAGGTTTGAAAGCAAAATACTTAGCTTTGCAGTGCAAAGTAGTGTTAGTTTTTAGATATGCTATCTAATTTTGTAGTGTTAGTTTTCAGATATGGATGTTTTAATAAGTTGTGTGAGCTTGATTACATTGTACTTCCCCCATAAAGTTAATCTATGAAACCAAGTGACAAAGCAAACTTATTTTGAATGGACCCATTTACAGGAAAGAGAAGTTTCAGACAGTTTCACATGGCAGTCTTACAGCTAGAGCTTGAGGTTTTTAGCCGGAATGGCTCAGGAGCTGTGAAACTTTTAATTTTTATGCTTGTTTTAATTTGCATTACTGTTTCTGTGAAATTTGTGAGTGAAATATAACTTCTCTATTCCTGAAGTCTTAGTTCTACAGCAAGAAATTATTATAAATCAAGCGCAGGCCCTCTCCCTTCATTGCAGTCATTTGATTTTTATCCTATCAAAAAAAGTGTAATTCAATCCAGAAAATATATATATATATTCCTTTCCAAAGCGTTTTAGAAATTGTTTAGAAGATACCAAAGATATACCGAATTTTACATTTTAATTTCAATTCTTGTGCACTCTCTCAAGTAAAAATAGTAGTGTTAAAATTGCTGGTTTTGATTTTGGTTATTTTCTTAATGATATGAAGGTAACACGAATGATTATCGATTGAGAAATGTGTGGTTTAAAACAAGAATTTCCCAAGCAAGGAACAGAACATACCCTCAGGATCGTGCAGCTGTGGATGGAGGAATAGATGGGACAGAGGTGGACTGTCTTTGAACCACATGGAATGCGGGTCAGCTCAGTTCACGTACGTGAAATGCACAGCAGGACAAAAAGAGAATTAGCCATATGATCTGTACAGTGAATAATCTTCTTTGATGTTTCAGAGTGATTTGAAAGCATACCTCTAAATACGAAAAGCATCTATAAATCCTGCAGGCTGAAGTGAAGAAGAGAAAAGGTGAAGGACTTTCTGACAGATGGAATGCAAAGGAATGTGTTTTTGCCTGCCTTCTTGCTTGTTGAAAGTAGTTCTTTTTGCTCCTTTTGACATTTCTTTACTCTTATAACAATATGCTAGAAGGCCTCTCTTGATTACAGGTTTGTAACTGAAGTGTACATTACAAATGCAGGTTACTATGTAAAAGAGAGGATTAAGGTGATCCGCTACACGTGTTGAAATTAAAAACAAGGGTTTTTGTAAAATTACCGACAGTTACTTGAAATCATGTTTCCATGATCGTCCCATAGAGGAACATTAAGGGTCTCGTTCAAGAAACGGTAATAAACATAATCCCCCCCCAAAAGTTAAGAAAAACTATTAAGTGTTCTTGTAAAATAAAATTTAATAAAAGTAGACCAGATTTTTAGTTAATACGGTGGTAAAGCTGGTGTTCATTTTCAGAACCAATTCTAGAATTTCCTTTCACCTCTTTTTAGTTATCGGTTTGTTTCCCTGTTGATCTGAGAATGTCATCGAGCTGTTTCGTGAAAAACAAGTTTTGACTTGTCTTCAGAAGAGCTGCTGGCATGTTAATTAATGTGTCAGGCATCATTCCACGCAGAACAAAAAAAGAGCGACAGGACAAATGTATGACAAGAAATTAAACATTAGAATTGCATTCTCTCCTTTCTTTCTGGAATATTTCTGCCTGTGCAGTGGCAGAAATCAAATAAGAGGGCAACCTTAGGGGGTAATGGGACAACTGCAGCACTCTTAAATAATGAGTTGCCATGAGAAGAAATATTTTGTAAATTGTCTTCATCACAAGTGTACTGCCACCCAGCTGTTAAGTACTTTGGGAGAAAAAAAGAATGTGCCGTTTGAAATAGATGTTAGGTAGTGAGAGATTGATTTGGTGGGTATAATGGGAAAACTAAAAACCTCTGCCTGAAAATAGTACATGAAAGAAGACAATTTGTTTAGAGTAAATAAAAGAATTATTT
Source organism: Lepisosteus oculatus (assembly GCF_040954835.1). Lineage (NCBI taxonomy): Eukaryota > Metazoa > Chordata > Actinopteri > Semionotiformes > Lepisosteidae > Lepisosteus > Lepisosteus oculatus. The sequence goes on along the minus strand of NC_090708.1, from coordinate 10,375,813 downwards.
TTATTTTTGGCCTTTGTCCCTGGTGCGTTGTATAGGTGCAACAACATACAGATTTATTAGTACGATCAATACTTAGGATGTTGATCTGTTTAATAGTATGATTCTGCAGTGAGAAGGTAAGGTTTTATGCATGGACACATTAATGAAGTCATAAAGCACAATTAACACAGATTGTCACTGCCAGGTACTGATTTAGATCCCACATCTTGCAGAGTGTGCAAGTGTGTTCTTTGCTCTTGTGGACTTGTTTCAATTCCACACTTAGAACTTTGGAATAATGACAGACTCGTGAAAGCCTGCAGTCAGATAAGGCTGAGACTTTGTGATAATTGACTTTGAACACAGTATACAACTTCATAGTGTAAAGCTTCACTTTAGGAGGACTACATTCTTCCTCGGTTATCATTCTGCCAAAAGTTTTACTTGTTACCTAATCATGTGCTTAATAAGGCCATTTTAATAAATTTTACAGGTTTAAAGATGTCAGCGATATAAAGACAAAGAAAATCGGATGAACTGAGAGCCTTCAACAGTCAGAAGCTGTAAATTGTGGTTCACATGATCAAAGCTCTCTTCTACAAAGGTTATTGTTAACACTAAATGCAGTGCAGTAATATATACTGAAGGGCATTAAAAACTCAGCAGATGAGTATTGGAACCTATGACAACTGTATCATTAATGCTTTTCAGTATAATAAAGTTATAACCCTTGTAGGTTGGTTAATTTTGTTTACTTTAATAGTTACAATGTCATTTAAAATTGAAGTGAACACTTACATTCATGTTTATCCAGTAGAATTTAAACGTTGGCACCCTTTTTAACTAGGTTTGATCAGATAATACTACAGTTTCTTGCTCACAACTTAAAAAAAATAAATTAAAACCATATTGTGATCGCTAGTTGAGCCTACTGAATGCTGAAATTGCAATCAGCAAAGAGCAATCAGCTACTGTTCAGCATTTCTTATTTCTGTGCTCCCCTCTAAATTGGGCTAACCAAACTTACATCTGAACAATTTTAACGAGTCTAAACTTTTCTGCTCTGTGACCTTTTTCTAATGCCATCTTCCAAAAGCAAGACTTGAGGGTTTTTTTTTTTGTCCTAAACAAATTGTTCAACTGCCTTCACTTTGGCACTAATACATTTCCTTATGTGCCACCAATATACTGTGTAGATTACGGCACCATAAAGTCTGATTTCAACCATTTGAAGCACAAGTCACTAGGGTTGGGGGGAAGCTGAGCACACAAAGTACTAGTTAATTGTTTTCTTATCGCAAAGTGTGTTCTTTTTTTGTTTCAATCGTGATGTTGAAGAAATGAAAATTTAGTTTGCTGAGGTGTGTTCTGTGTGGCTTGTTTACCAGAAGCTACGTTGTTCCCATAACCCTGGAGTACACTCCCTGTACAAAGAGCAATTCGTTTTGCACCCCCTGTACAAGTATGTGCTACATTTTTTTTTGTTTTAGAACAATATTACTCAGATTTAAATTGTATTCAGAATAAAAACCACACCAAAGTTTACACTCAGGTCAGGCAAGTCTATTATACCCATAAGCCCAAGTTCTAGCCACTTGACACAGAAGAGTTCACCACATCTTGACAACACCCCAGACTTGAGCCTCTATTTCACAATATGGATAACCAGAGCAACCAATTTACCGTCTGTTGAAAAATTTGGTAAAAGTCACAAGGAATTTATACCCCATAATCCCAAATTCCCTTATGTTAGTCCCATAGGTAAGTTCTTACATGAAAACCCCCTTTTAAGTTTGTTTTATTATTTTACAAGCATTGGTCAAAACCATCCTCTTCTGAAATCAAAACTTTTTTTCGGTGAGCTCCTAGTCAAAACACTAGAAGAAATTGCAGGCAAACACTTGTTTTTTTGTGTGCAAAAAGCAAATATCCCATGTACGTCTTTTATGAATCATTGGACCAATTGTTTTCTGCATATAAAATAATATCGGCCTAATAGAAATTTTATTTTATAGCAGGTTGTAAATACCTGGAATCTGCCCTTAAGCACTTCGGAGATGTTCTACACTGTGGCCTTAATTTCTTTTACAGTGTAGCCAAGAAATGGAACAGTGCCTGACGGCAATTATCGGCACGTGGAACGATGGTCCAATAAAAGCAAACATGAACGGTGACAGCAGGGGGAGCACTCCACACAGTGACTCCATTGCAGTTCAGAGCTACATTTTGTAATCGGATTACTTCTGCAGTTCAGAGTCAAGGCGAGACGGAGTTTGCCTTGCAGGACTACACCTTCGGGTGTTGTCGTTGATTAAAGGACGCTGTATTTTGCAGTAAAGCAGAACCTATATTTTTATTTTTGTAATAAAACCATTGTTTTGAGTACCTGAATCAATGTTATCGATGGAAGATGTTTTCTAGACGTATTATACGGACAGTCTGTATTGTTAACATATATTTTAACTTCAATATTTAATGACATGAAAATGCCAGCGTCTGGACATTATCTAAATCCTCGTGATTCATATTTTCTGTTACAGTAATTAACATTTAATCACTGTAAATTACTCTCATCGCCTTCCGTGGGCCTAGTTATTTGGAAGCTAACCATAGTACAGTATACGGCTAGCTTGCATAGAAGGTGATTGTGTTAAAACCAGTCCAGCGTCCAAATGATGCTCGATTTCTAACGTTAATAGAATCATCCGCAAATTATCAAGGAGGTAATGTTAGCTCCTGCGCATAAACTATGCTCTTCAAAATCTTCAACGAAAAGTATTTTCTCGTTAAATTAACTTCATTTGTGCCCAGATACAGATAATTTCACCTATTGTGGTGCTGATTTCTACAAAGCCTTTTCCAATTTCAAAATCATTTCAGTCCCTCTGCAACTACCCACATCACATTTTAAATGTATTTCAGCACTGATTAAACGCTGTATTAAGGCTGGTTATTTATTGGGCAGGTTTCCGCCATCACACTCTTAGTACAACACTCTGAAATGGAAATCAGAGGGAAAATTTGCTAGATTATACTTTCACCTCCCATACACATAAACTGGCGTCTATAACTGGCAACTTTATTTTTTAAGGAGGACGTTTTCACCGTCAAGAGCAGCCAGCTGCACCACACCCATATCGATAAGTTTAATGGTTTCATCCCATGGAGATAAGATTGCTGCTGGTGCCAATTTCGAGGTATAATACTTAAGACCATTTCTTCATTCACAAATTCCATGCATTGAGTAAGATACTTGGAGGTGCTATTAACAAAAACATCAAATACTACGTAAATTCTAGAAACGTAGCATCTGTAGTTTCAAAACGTGTCAAAGTCTCTGTGAGTGATATTCAAAACATTAAAAAGCGTGGATATGCAGCGGACTTGAAGGTTTGTGGGCAGAGTCAGCATTACATCACAGAAACGCATAAAACACCGAGTAAGATAACAGGAGTCCAGAGAAACACGCTGTCATCTCCCGAGTTGTAACTAGTCACCAGAAACAGCCTGAAATTCAGCAAACGAGGGAAATTTGTTTTGTTTCCGCGGAGGGGGTCACTTTTCAAAATGGAAATGCATCTTAAGGAAACGAAGAAACCCCAAGCCAAAAGTGCCTCTTTATTTTGCAACATTAAGGTACTTTTATTATATATTTATTTTAGCATTACTATTAAATTAATATTAATGATTTCGAAAGTAAGTTTTTTTTTTACTTAAGAATGCGAAGATTATTGAATTGTTAGTTGGAATTTTTAAAATTAGTATTCTTTCTTGGGTGAAGTGTCAAATACACCCTTTATGAGATTTTGTCCACTTAACTGTACCTGAATTTTGTAATTATGCTTCCTTAAAACCGTAAAGCGAGAACTGTTAATTTGCTAACTCTCTCCTTATAGGGATATAACTTTATTCACCTGAGATCCATTATTTAGCCATGCTTCTCATTGGAAAGGGATCTACGTTTATGAAATTAAACATTTATATTACTCTAAATATAAATTATATTAGTTAAAAAATCCTTCTTCACAATTAATGAAAAGGTTATTTTCCTTGCTACATTTATGTATTTAACTCACAACTTTGTCCAAGGGATAAAGTCATTTTAATTCTATTCTCTCGTCACAAAATGCATGTAATACATCATTCGTGTCCTTCTGTTCTCTTACTATTGATGTATAGATATCTTGCAAATGTTAGGTCATTCTTCCGATGGAATTGTAGCTTGTGATTTGGGTATAAGCGTCGCAGAAAAGTGCTTATAAATAAAATTGCATTATAATTGCTGATGGGAAAAATCACGTTTTGTAATCATACACATACAGAAATCAATTCTGTAACATCACGTGTGTTCTCTTAGAGTCAGTGAAGGGGATTTCACCTTGGGGAAAATGTGTCTCCTCTTAAGCAAGTCACATTTCCTTTAAGTCTCGAAATGTTGAAGGCAGTTGCAATTAACATGCCTACGTAGTTTACAAGGTGATGTTACAAGTTTGTTATCTGCTGTATATTCAGCTGGGTATGCCTGTCTCAGTTTACCGAAAATCTAGCTCGGTAGGATTGAACGAGACAAATATTTTAGTGGTCTCATGTCAGTGCTGTTCAACGGGTTGGACAGGCTAAGAAGTAACGACACAATGATGAAAACTCCTTATAATGCAAACCAACATTTAAAACGATGCGACTTGGAATCAGTTATTGGTCTTTCAGTCTAATAATTATTGCTCTATCTTTAGATGTTGTATAGTAAATTAAAATGGTTCAATTTCATGTTCACTGCTACTGGCCTTACAACCAGGGAGGTGTGGTGTGCTTTCCTTGAAAGCAGGCCTTATATATACAGTATATATACTGAGAGGCACTTGGAACCAAGAGCATTTCTTGCATTTATAGTACAGTAGCCTTCACGCTAACCAACAGACATGTATACAGTGGCACTAAATTATATTCATAACCTGCAATGATGATTTGCACACCTTAATTCATAATTTAGAGCAGCGTCTTAAAGAAAATCCAGATGTTCTCAAAACAGCTAATATTTCACGCACTGTACTTCTGTGCCAGGTTACTAAGGCACGTCTGAGCAAACACTGGAATGCGTGGTGTCAAGATGTACCTCTCTAGTAATTAAGCATCATGCTCTAAGTTTGACAAGGAGTTGTAGTGCACAGTGCAGCATGTGGGTATTCCCCTCTGTTCTCAAAAAGAATGAAGATTTCTCAGATGTCAAATGTTCTCACAAATGTTTCCATAAAGGGCAGACGTCCTCCCCACAAAACACATTCCAGGACCATATTTTACAAACCTTTGAGATAAAAAAAAATTAAGGTACAAAACAGAGTTATAATACTAAAGTCCATACCTTAGGATTATGATTGTCCCCAGTATAATTAAACATGGTGTATAGTACTGAAATCTCTAAAGATAGATAGGAAAATGCAAGATTCGAGGGAATTTATAACTTTTTCTGATTTCTTTCAGACCACATCTATACTAATAATTTTTATGGCCTAAGTGTTTTGAAACAGTTTAGTAATGCTTACAGAAGGAATTTACAGTATGGGGCATGTTTCCACCTATCCCTGTTCATCATAAACTGATCACCTCTTAATAGCTGTTTAATTGGTATTAAGGCATGGAAGTTGAGTTATCTAAAGTTCTGTATTCAGAAGATGTTGGATACAGTACCCTTGAAGTTTTTCTGAAACTCAGGACTGAGAGCAAAGTCAAGTTAACCAAACTCTGAACAAGCAAGCGGACCAATTAAAGGCATCAATATGCATTGGAGATTTAGTGCTGAGCAGGAATGAAAATTTGCTGACACACTGGTCTCCTAGGACCAGGGTTAGGCACTACTGCCCAAAATGGTACACCGATACAGAATCAACATATTTCATGCAAAACCCAACTGTGTAAAGGTCAGTCCTGGTACTGAAACTGTACTAGTAGATGAGCATGGATAAGAGGCAGCATGTCACCTTTTGCTTACTTGGAATAATAAATTATACAGTATAATAATTACTTGGCTCTTGAAACAATTATCTGTCTTAACTATCTGAATGCAAAATTGCACTTGTTATACATTTATATACTGTATGCCATACAACAGAAAGATCAAAACTATAATAACTAACACCTGTACAACGTCATCAGTAACTTTCAGATCCTTACTACTGTATTTTGCACTTTAGGCGTAAACGACAATTAAATCTGAAATGTTATTTTCACGAGCCCTGTAAAGCTGTAAAACAGATTTTTCACTATAGACCTCAGGTGATTGTTTTAGATACCTAAGGACGGATACGCATAACACATGCACTCTGCATAGCATTTGCCTTACTGCTTTGTTTTAAGAATGCAGGAGAACCAAAGTAGCAGCATTTGTATGAGCTTGTTTGATATTATTGCAGGTTTCTCTTGATCACGCTGGAGCACGTGCAGAAAGTATTTTTTAGCTGGTTGATGGTATTAGTAGAGTAATTCTTTCTGAGACTCTGAACGAACATGTTCAGGAAGTACAGTATATTCAAATATGTTGTTTTCTTTACTTGACAATGTATTAGCACTGAGAGTATAACAAGACTTGCATTGTTTTGAATTTTTGGGCCTTGTTTTGCTTTGCCTGTTTTGTTTTAAGGAATGTAGATCAATTACAGTATGTGTAACCCATTATGTGTGTGTATTTTGTTACACTATTTTGTTAAGAAAATGTTAAAAAAATAAAGCCAAATAATTAGTCAGTTTGTGTGTGTTGGAGCAGGAGGCAATATTATTACTGGAGTTACCACCTGGCTGTTTTTTGAGGTCTAGATTGTTGCTGATAAAACAACAAAAGCAGTTATTTATTTTTCTGACGTCAGAGGACATGAAGGAACAGATTGTTACAATAGTTGGTGTTGGTGCAGTCAGGTTTCTGAATTTCTACTGCAAAGTGAAAAAACTACAGTAGGTCCCCTGTAAAATAATTAAAAAAAAACTAAAGTAAATTTAGCACTCTTCATTTTAGTTAATCTTTGGTGCCTGGGAAAGTGGTGAGGCTAAGAAAAAGTGGGTGCTACCTCTTTGTGTAGAAATATATTTTGAGAATAAGGACCATTCTACAGGTTTATTTTGTTATATTCAGTTGTGTATGGAATGTTTGTTCATATGATAGCATATCGGGTTTGGTTACTTAAACAAAATAATTCTTGCTTAAATTTTCAAGCAGAGCTTAGCAAACCAGGCCAGTATTGTCTCCAGTGATGCTCCTCATGTGTGATTACTTAGAGAAAGTATCCTGTTGTGTAGTAACTTCACTGTACGATGATTCCTAAGTCATTTGCACTACAGTATATTGTCATTCTAACTGTGCTTTCCCTTATTTTGATTTTAGGAATATGAAACCATGTATAGATTATTTCTCTTAAGAAGGTTGAGGACCTCTGATGTAAGCAAACACATCCTAGAGTTGGTCTACACAAGTCTAGTCAAGAGTTTGCTCTCTTGTAACACCTCCACTTGGTGTGGGAATCTGGTCAGGGGTAGAGCCAAGTTCTCAAGGATTCTAAACATAGGCAGCACAATTATTGGTCGGAAACAGAATCAGCTCAACCACATGTATACTAGGGGTGTTTAAAGGAAAGCAATTTTAATAGTAACTGATGCCTCATACCCACAACACTTCCCATTTGAACAATTACCATTGGGTCAACATTTTAGAGTAGCAAAGGTTACAAACTGAGAAGTAATTTGTTCAGAGTGCCATCACTCTTTTAAACTCTGATGACTGAGCCCCTTCAGTGTGCTTGTATAAACACCATATACTGTATATGTCACATTTGAATCTTATGTGTGTTTCATGTTCTATTGTAATGTTATTTATTTACAGTATTTATGTACACATCTTGCAAAATCCATTGGATGTTTTCCGTATTCTGTCTTACACTGTTTTTATTGTTGTCAATAAGTAGATTCTGATTCTAGGTAATCAGTAATAGGCAGGTATAGATGCCGTCATCCTATGTTCTTAAGGAATATAAGCATCCAAATGTAAATTAGTTGGGAAAATAGGTATTTACTACTGTTTCTTTAAAAGAAAACTGTAGTATAAAACTGTATATAACCCCAGCACTATGCAGCAGGCTTTCTTGGCAAATGTTCAGGAGTGTGTGGCAGAGAGTGTGTAACTCCGTACAGCTGATGTGCTGTCTGCCAGCTGGCTCTATGCCTGACAACAGGCAGTAGAACCGTCTCTATCTTCTTCAGTGCAAAACTCACCACCATCCCTTTTAGAATGCCTCTCCTTGTCATAGCAGCGCTTTCATCGCTGCGTTAAGAAAGAGACCAAGGTGCTTGCACGTACCACACATCTGAACACATTTTGAAATCCACCCAAATTTTGAGTCATCCTCCCTTTCTCAGCACATCTTTGCCACGAAGTTCGATTTCCTGAAACGTTAGTACACTTTGTACCTTCTGCTCAATCACAACCGGCACGAGTTTAGTTCTTTTAGGATTTGCAGCAGGGAAATGGTGTGCGGAAACGATGTTGTGTGAGTTTTAAAAAACTGGATTCTCAAGCAAGTGAAACAAAAAAAAGTAATGCTTGAAAAACAAATGCTTTATGTAATGTATCCAAATACAATTAAATGCAGAATTATTAAGTTACAGACCATTCTTATAACATGTTGTTTCCATTGGTTGCTGAAGCAGCTGTACAATGAGAATGATAATGAAAATGATGCTCATTTGTCAGCTTGGGAGTGATTTTACAACTTTGTGATTACCTCAATTACTCCAAAAATATTACAAATGCTTTACAAAAATAAGTTTCTGCAATGGATTGTGTATCATGAGTCCTAGTAACTGCAATACCATGAGTGTTGGATTCATTCTCAGTCAGTTGACTTTTAAGCCATTGTTTCGGTAGGTAGGGGAATGCACCGTGTAACGATTTCTGCACTGGGACTTAAAAGTTACCATTAAAGCTTGAATAACGGCATGTTGCATTGAGCCTTTTGTTTAAAACTTCATTTTGTCGGGTAAAGGTTGGATTTCTCATAGCAAGAGTAGCAGGTGTGGACTTTACTTCATCAGATTGAGCACCCTGTCAAAAGCATAGTTTCATCTCACTGACATTTATGATGTCAGATTTATTTTTGTGATGTAATAGAGCTTGCATTAGAAGAATTATCTTGCATTATTACTACTTACTTGCGTTTTTTCATAATGCTGTGCCAGTTTTATTGTCCATTATTATCCTTGTAATATTGTTCTCTTGCTCCACTTACTTCGTTTGATTAAAATAACGGACTGCTTAAAACAGTTCCTGCTTCTAAAAACCAAACACATAATAGAACATATCTTGGTATTTTTGGGGCTGAAGCCCAGTGTGTATCTTGTGACTTGGTGAGTGGGTTTATTTTATTCTGGAATGTTAAATTGTTTATTATTATTATTATTGAGCTGTGCCTTGTAAATGGCCAGTGATAAATCTGACAGAATAATTGATATAAAGAGACAAATACAAAATTGAAAATCAGTGGAATCTCGCATTAAGGAAATACCTTAGACAGGCTGCAGAGGACTTAACAGGCATAAAACTGACCATCTAATTGCTCTTTTCACGGCATCAGGACGTACAAGTCACTAGCACATAAAGCTACTGTAGGAAGGCAGAGAAAAAGCAGGCAACCACCGGACTCAGGAGTCAGAGGAGGGAAAGAACGATTGTTGCTTCCCAGTTATATAGAGGGAAACGGGAACTCCCGGTGCGAGGATTGTGGCAATAAGTTCATCTGATCACAAATTGAACTACCCAGGAAGTTAAATTAATTTTGTTTGGGCATTTTATATTTTCCTCCTCAAAGTTCTATGCTTAATTAAAGACGACATCTGCTATTGCACTCCCACAGTAACCCCTCAGTACTAGGGTCTACAAAAACAAGCTGAGAAGTTCCATTTATCTATTATTAGTAAATCACTTATCTTTAGGAGGGTAACAGCGGGCCAGAACCTGCCCAGGAAGATTAAGGGGCAATATGGATCTGGAAGGGCGTGATTACTCTCGCCCTGGCTGGGAGGCCAGCCCATCTCAGGGCCTCAGAGAAAAGGACAATTTAGAATGGCCAATTAAACCTAGCCGGGGTGGTGAGGGACACCAGAGCAGCCAGAAAAATTGTGCCACCATGCCACCTCAGCAGAAGCATTGCTGAGGGCAAATACTTTTATATCTAATGAAGCAATTTGTCCCGTAAATAATTGTATCTGGCTCTTGTACACATTCATTAGATGTGCAAGGCAGACAAAGGCTTTTAAAGTAATGCATTACAAAGGTAGAATAAATCTCATGATTATGCAGGAATCTGCTGGTGCCTGATACAGCAGTAGTTCTAAATTATGTGATTGTAATGAAAATATAATTACATAATCTCCTTTTGAATCCACTCATGCATTAAAATAATGGTAAGTAATTTCATATTACACAAGCATTATAAAGCCATTAAATAACAACTCCTTCAAAAAAGGACATAAATAAGGAAAAGAGACAGAGCAAGCAAGTGAGCTAGACAGGTAAGTAAAAGTCAGTCTAGAAAGATATTTCTGCTTCTCATATAGCGCAAAAAAAGTACATTTGATTTCAGGGCACAGTTTTGCTTTGCTACTCAAGCCTCTGTCTGGCTTTTTTCTTCAGCTGCATTGTGACTTATCGCGAGCAATGGAAGAACGACCTCTCTTCCTATGAAAGTATCACCATAGCTACCTTATTTGGAAAGGAAATAACTAAAGTAAATCTATCAGCTGAAGAAATATTTCAGATTTTACAAACGAGCAATCTCACTGCCACTTTGATTGCATATCAACAGTCCATCCTAAAAACAGTCATGCTCTTTCTCTCCTCCTTGCTCTCTTCCGGGCTACAAATGAGGTTTCATGCTTTCTGCTAATCCTCGGTAGGGCAGGCGAGGATGAGACAGTTACACATTAAACTAAAGTTGTGACAATCAACGTCCAATAAATACAATTCCCAGCTACTCTGTCTGTTTAGATGCTTATCAGTTCTTGCATTTAAGAGCTATGGCTTTGGCACTTGTAATGCCCTTGCTTTATTGTAAAGAAAGGCATCCTGGTATTTTACAACAAGATTTTTGTTCCACCAGAGGAACTTCATTACTCACATCTCAGGAAGTCTTGGCACAAACATTTCTGATGTGTTAATTCTCTATGAAGAGACAATTCAGCCACAGCACCTGATATTCAGCAAGGGGCAGAATTCTGTGCTGGTTTCTATCTAGCCAGTTTACTCTGCGCCTGTGGCTGGAAGGTTACGGGTTTGTATCCCACGGCCAGCAGAGGAATCCTACTCCATTGGGCCTCTGAGCAAGGCCCTTTACCCCTGCTGCTCCAGGGGCGCCGTATAAATGGCTGACCCTGCGCTCTGACCCCAGGCTTCTGTCCCTGCCTGTGTGTCTCATGGAGAGCAAGCTGGGGTATGTGAAAAGACAAATTCCTAATACAAGAAATTAAATATGGCCAATAAAGTTGTCTTATCAATAAAAAGTTTTTCAAAGTACCTCAATACAAAATGAAGGTTTTTAATTATATTGCTCTGTGTTTTGGGTGTAATTCACTATAGAAAATCAACCAAACCAATGAAGGCTTATGTTTAAAAAATTGTTGTTGTTATTTATAGCACAAAGTAATAATAATAATGATGATAATAATAATAATAATAATAATAATAATATAGTGCTTTTCTGGACACTCCTCTCAAAGCGCTTTACAGGTAATGGGGACTCCCCTCCACCACCACCACCAATGTGCAGCATCCACCTGGATGATGCGACGGCAGCCATAGTGCGCCAGAACGCTCACCACACATCAGCTATCAGTGGGGAGGAGAGAGAGTAATGAAGCCAATCCATAGATGGGGATTATTAGGAGGCCATGATTGGTAAGGGCCAATGGGAAATATGGCCAGGACGCCGGGGTTACACCCCTACTCTTTTTGAGAAACGCCCTGGGATTTTTAATGACCACAGAGAGTCAGGACCTCGATTAACATCTCATCCGAAGGACCACACCTGTTTACAGTATAGTGTCCCCATCACTATACTGGGGCGTTAGAACCCACACAGACCACAGGGTGAGCGCCCCCTGCCGGCCCCACTAACACCTCTTCCACCAGCAACCTTACTTTTCCACAGGAGGTCTCCCATCCTGGTACTGACCAGGCTCAGACCTACTTATCTTCAGTGGGTTGCTAGTTGTGAGTCGCAGAGTGATATGGCTGCTGTCTATGTAATGTTAGAGGTTTAACAACATTAGAAATCTTTCTTTTCCTAGAAAGAATCTTATCGTGTGTCAGCTGTGTGAGTAGGGGACGCAAAGGGTGTGTCCCTATACTTCTGTCCTACCTAGACAAGAACTCACTCAACTGAGTGTTCTTATACACTCCTACCATTCATCATTCTCTCTTGCAATCAGGTAGTTCATGTTGTCATTGTTTTTTTTTATCAAGTAATAAAATGATAGTGTAGGACATGAAATTGAAAGAGGCTTTTATACTAAGGATAAAATTAGGATAAACTTTCAGTTCAAATACCCGTAGATGAAAAGAAACTTTTGTCTGTTTTATGTTATATGAGGACAGCTTCAAGGACAAAAGCTTAGAGGTTTCCATTTCAAGCCTTGGCTCTGCTACTGACTTCCAATATTACACTGAGCCTTCATCTAGCAGCCTTCACATTTCCTGTCTTCCAGGTGAGGCACAGTAATGAATGCAATGCATTTGTTAGTGAAAGGAAGCACAACTCCCCTGCTGATTTGTATTCTAGATTGTATTCTAGCAGATCTTATAGGTCGTTTTGTATCTTCAATGCAAGAGGAACGGGTAAAGGTTGTTAAATTGGCCAGTTAAGTGACTAATTAGATCAATAAATAAGCTATGGCTAATTTCAGGAGGAATGCAAACCTGTAGGCACTGCTGCACACCAAGACTGGATTTGGTCCAAGGATGTCATCCAGCCATTTTGAAAGATGTCAGGATATCGGTTCACCCTGTTTCCCCAAAATGACTGGGTAGCTTGTTCCATGCCCCCACAACTCTTTAGTAAAGAAGTAACCCATGTTTCAGTTTCTGTCTATGTAAATGAGGGGGGGGGTCAAATGGATTAAAGACCTTGATTAAAGATCTGCACTCCTCCAGCATGATTGTTCAGAGCCCCCGGGGAGAGCCTTTTAGCTACCAAATGAGCTAAATGTGAGTTGAATGGCCTCTTTCTCCCTTGTAACTTTTCTCACGAGTTTTTGCAGTTCCTGCTGTTCTTACATTTTGAATTTTTTTAAAAGTCTGTCCATCCATTTAATAACTGCTTAATGCCATACTGGGTTTCAGGGGAAGCCAGAGCCTATCCTGGCAAGCAATGGGCAGGATACACCCCGGAGGGGACGCCAGTCCATCACAGGGCAGACACACAGACACAAACCTACGCACACTCACACCAGGGCCATCTGATCTACAGTACCCATATGTCTTTGGACTGTAGGAGAAAACCCGCACAGAAAGAACATACAAACTCCACGCAGATAGCACCCTATATCCAGAACTCAACCTAGGGCCCCAGAGCTATGAGGCAGCAATGCTAACCATCGTATCATCCTGCCGTCCTTTGTGAGAATCTCAAATGATATTATAATTGCATTCCTGGCTCTGTCTGGAGGACAAAAAACCAGGAAAGGTAGACAACATGCAGGGCATGAATGCTGCTGGTGCATGAAGACAGCATTGCCTACTCAGCTTTCATCATGGACTCTTTGTGCAGAGAATCTTTTTTTTCGGAAATGTGTTTATTTTTATTTATGGGGAACAATCCTGGGATAGGGAGCTTCCTGTGCTTTAAAGTCAGGATTTTGTATCCTGGCCTAAAGTAGACATTTTGTATTCCTGAGAGATTATTATTTTAAAAAAAATGTTTTCTTTTTAATCACTTCAATAAAAAACAGAGCTCTTTTACAAAATGAAGTGTATTTTTACATCACATTATACTTTTGATCTCTTCTTCTTTTCTTCAGCTGGAGGGTTAGATTTAACCAAAAAAGCAACACGCTGTACAAACATACTGTAGGATCTCTCCCCTAAACTACTTCTGGTCTGCTTACAGACGGTGGAATGAACTCAAAAGCGTGTCTTGTAGGAAACAGTAGCCACACATCTGCCAAGAATGATAACTCTGTGCTCTCTGTCACGCTCTTTTTTATTAAGCAAAATCCGAAATATTGCATTGCAGCTCTGCTTTGGCAAAATAAAACAAAACAAAGCTTTTGTCCAAGAAAAAGAATATCTATGAGTTTATTTAATTTTCTGACATTTAGTTGAAAATAAATAACTATTTTTTTCTAATTAAAGAGGAGCGAAATTATTTTCAAACTGACTTTCATACATTTTGCAACAGGCTCAATCTGATGTAAAAGTAATGAGTATACAAGATTCACTCTGAATAGTCCACAATATATAGAAGCTACAGTACTTATGCTTTAAATAGAGATCTGTAATTAGTATTCTCTGAATTATATTTTTACTTCGTTTGTTTTTCCTTTTAAAGTTTTTTCTGTTTGCTTATTTACAACGTGTGCTTTCTGGGGCATAGGGGTGGGCTTTTTTTTAAGCTTACCTTTTGGAAAAGAGCTGTACTTGACCTATTTTTTTTTAAGAATGGAACTAGTGGAGCAGGACAGCTTGCTATTTCAGTTGTCATCTTCCACTGAAAGAAATGTGTAGATCCCCTGTTGTCTCTTAACCACTCTGAGGATTTGTGTGTTATGCGGTCACTGGTGTGGAAGGATAAGGGCATTTGTACAGGATACTTTTAACAAACCTCAGAGACATGATGAAGATGCATTCTAGGCATGTTTAGAAAGCAGTATCCTACTTTGGTGAGCACATTACAAAGAGGAAAAGTATACAAGACATTTAGCCACGTGAACTCTTTAGCCTACAAAAGGATGAATCTGAGTAAACCTGCAAAAGGTTTTCACTGAGGTATTCAGTTGATATAGATGAGCCAAATGTCTATACACAATTGTAGTGTTGTGTGAATTTAATGGCACAATTAGAAATTGTAACATTAAACTATGTGAGATTTTTACTGGCTATTAGGAATCAATTGACAGGATAATAATCAGTTTGTACACAGATTCAAAACATAATGTACTATTTTATTGATGCAAATAAGCATGTGAATTAATGATTTGGCTAGACACAAAATGTCTTATTGTTCACTTGAGGGTTATCAAGATACAAACATAACATAACCTAACATAACATATTAAGAAGAGATACGGTATACAAATCAGACATTAGATATCGACTATATATAACATCAACTATAATTTCCAAGTATTCAACTTTTAGATATTCAACAACTAGTAAATCATTTTAACAAGTTAATTTTCAAGATCAAGAAAAAGAGACAGCTGAATGGATTCATCTGAGCGATGTCCAATCCTTTTGCTGGGTTGGTCCACTCGTAGTGATGTTGGAATCGGGGGAGAAGTGGGAGATGATTCTGTTGCAAGCATTGAACTGAACTAGGTTTTTAAAATTTGGGGCACGAAGCCGGACTCTGGTCTTTGAGAGTTAGGGAGCAAGTTGGTCTGTTTCCAGGTATAGCAACTACCAATGAAAATAAGTATATTCAGGCCTGTTGAGAAAAATCCAGCCATATTGATCAAGCATAATAACGGCTGTCTAGCTAGTCGCAAGGTCTCACTGCATAGAGAGCACCTTGGGCAGAATTCTGTTACCAGCTTGCTCTTAATCTGGAAGCTTAGACAGAAGTTTAAGTCTGGAGGTTCAGACACCAGCGGTTGCAGTATTGGGTTTTGTTGTCAACTTGCCATATTCCGAGCAGACTCAAACCGTGCAGTACCTTTTAAACCAGGAAATCATGGTTGGTAGTTGAATGTGATGTCATCAGATGCACAGTTGTCTTTCTGTTCACCTTGCAAGGTTAACTATTGGTTGGTTATTTTTTGGATGGCCTTGACCGTGTTCTTTGACCCATTGTTTTAGTAAATAGGGCCTCCCTTAGTGGGAGACGATAATAGGACAAGCTGTGTTGGACCATTCATCATTTAGGAAGGTTGAGAATGAACCAGTGTACAGTGTCCTGGTCTGGATCACAGACTTCAATATGCTGACAATCAGAGAGGGCCCTTCTCCCCTGCATTTCTTCAGGCTGGAATCAGCAGGAATACTATAGTCAAGGCCACAGAGAGGGCTTACTAAAAATCCTTCCTGACACTTTATTCTGTAATTTATTAATAAGCATTATAACTACAAAATAAACCAGAACTCACATTTACACTTCTTTCCTGGGTTTTACAAATACAAGACCAACCTGTGTTATAGATGCTATAACAGGTTGTCGTGGAAAATGTAAGAGTGGTGAGACAGCAAAGGACGAGGCGTTTCTGTAGCAGAAGACAGTACACCAGGGGAAAGCAGGAATTCAACAGAAGCAGATGGGCCACAAAAAACAAAGCCACCTGGTGGAGAAAACAAAACAAGAATGTCAGCCATTCTGGGAGGCTCAGAAGGGGAGTTTAAAAAGAGGATCTTCTGATTCCCATGGAAGTGCTAGTCACTAGCCAAATTAAGATATAAACAGACTATTTAAACATTAAAATGATAAATGATTACATTTAAGTGCATCTTGGTACCTCGTACACCTGCCTGTAACCATACATTTTAACTATGATATATAAATCCCATAGGTTTCATTAATTCTCTGATGGAGCTCTGATGGATGTGTTGACAGGCACAAGCTTCACCATTGAAATGGATTTTCTTGAAGTGGTCTCTTTGAAAGACTCTTTGATAGCTAAATCTAAACTGCTGATACAGTGTGAATATGTCTTATGTAAATGAAAGAAGATAAAGCAGCCAGGGTGATGAACAGGCTGAGATGGCTAAATGTGTTCTCTTTGATCTGAAATATCTTTAATATTGATTATTAAAAATATTAGATCCCAGCTGATGCTCCTGCCACAATCTGAGTGTTTCAAAATACATTGTCCAATTAATTATTTATTACCTATTTATAAAGCTCTTCAGTTTTGTTTAAAACAGTGACAGTGTTGTTTAAAACATTTAAGAGCTTTGAAAATTACGTGAGCTACGAAATCTGAGACATTATATGTTATTAATGCCGCTTGTACTAATCTCTTCAGGCACTATCAAAAAGTACCTAAAGCTTTGTGGTTTTACATGTATTTGCAAAATACTTGTCTATAATATTCAATGACGTAAATACTCTTCACAAGTACTAAAATTGCACCTGATTTGTATTTCACAGTCAGATGCTGAGGGATTATATACCTGTGTCAATGCGCAGAGCCCATTGCAAAATATATCCCTTGATGAGTCAGTCTTGTCTTTGAAATTTTGCCGAGAAAGGTGTTCCAAACAACAGACTGTGGCATCACAAGTAGACAGACAGGCCAGAAGATTCATAGCCATTACCAATAACCACAAAAGATGAGGTTTTCAAAACACTCTTTCCCAATAACCCACAGGGTGACAACATGACGTGACTGATAGTTTGGAAGTGTGAGTAGGCTTGAGGTTTTGATGTTGTTGGTCCTTCATCATTTCATGGCAAAAACCCTTTCATTTTTGAAAAGCCTTATAAGCCTTATAAATCATTATATGAAAGTTTTTTTTATATGTAAGATCAGTTTTTAATCAGTTTTTGAGTAAAAAAAGAGGAAAAACTCATTCTTAAATGTTTTTTAAAAAACTTTTCAAAGGCTCTCTTAAATAAGCACTTGAAAAGGTTTGGGCCACCTGTTTACTAAATGAAACAGTACACAGGTGGTGAAAGGTTAATGTCTTTTTCTCTGCACAATAATTGGAAATGGTGGTCTCACCAAAACCAAATGGTGGTTTGGAAATTTGGATAACAATAAGAATATCAACACCTAAGTTTTATTTTGACAAATTTTACTGCTGAAAAGCTGCAAGAATTCATTACATCTTTCTGCCGAAGCAGCAAAAGATACAACAATGATAGCAGCATATTGGCAAAGAAGGTCAATGAAATTGAAAGTGTATTTCATGCCAAGTGACATTATTTGTGCTCTGTCAAAAAAGAAGTGTTTGCAGAACAAGAAAAGGAAATAATTTGCTTCCTTTCACTGCAGTTACTGGAACTTTTGAGGAAAAAAAGTGGCTACACTGTTGCGTATGTTTGGAGCTGAACCAGCATATCCATCAAACTGAGAAAATATTCTGCAATTGTTTTCTTATCTACATTCTTAAAACATTGAATTCTTAAAATTTTGTCTGTCTCTTGATCACTCCGATAGGAATGGTAGAAGGTTTTCAAGGACTTCGCTGCTGGAAAAGTGCTTTCCGAATTAACAGCTACGTAAAGTGGGACAAACTGTCTTCCAGGCTGCTGAAACCGTATCCATGAAGGACTCTGTCTGACCTCCTCTGTTACTTGTCATTGGTGTTCTTTCAGGGGCAGAAATCTAAACAATTTACAAATGTGATGAAAGCCATTCCTTTGGAGCTTTTATAACAGGGACACCAGCTCTCTTCAACTAAATTACTTTTCTAAAGAAACTGCTTTGTGCTTGACACAGTGTCAAAATAGAAAGAAGCGTAGCTTTGTAATGAGCCACGTTTTGTAATCTACGCACCTTGCCTTTCCCAAATTCAAGGGAACTTTCCATTTCCTATTTTGTAGATTTTGTGCTACACCTGGTCATGATCTTAGACACCATTAAATTAGTTTTTTCCAGCAGTGTTGACTGTTGAAAAATGTTCTGTAATTCGGCTTGAGCTAATTCTTCTCTTGCAATGTTGTTTTCAAATATATATTTCTTTGAGCGCATTGTTACCAAATACAGACACATAGACAACGACACAAAAGGACACAAAAGACTTAGTGTTAAACTACAGTAGATAAATTAACATTTTGTTGTCTGACCAGCTTCTTTTGCATTCTTCTTGCTACTGTTGCCAGATGTGCTTTTCTGAGCTACTGAAATGAGTTTAGATTCACTGATAGTGCTATTTAAATGAATTCATTAGTGCATGCCAGCCTAAGAAAGAAACTAAAAACTCAATTTACTGAACTTATGCATCCTCAAACCGTATGCTCATATGGTTTGTAAAATATGTGAAGTTTCTATTTGAAGAATACTTACAGTAGTTTAGACATTTTCCCATTTGTATTTGAAATACAAGATGGATATTTCCCTAATTGTATTGGCATTACTTTTTAGTTATGTGACTGTCAGATTTCTGCCATAGTGAGAGCTTATGCCATTAGGTCACAGTTTGTGCCTCTTGTAATAATAAAGATAGTATGAATACTGTGTTCATTTTAAATTATTGTACTAAGTTTCAATGCCTTGTGCCTTTGTGTGTGGTAACTCTTTTTTCCAAAGAAAAGCAGTAAAAGCTTAATTTTTCCACTTTAAAAGCATTAGAAGAGGAAATGACAGGAAATGTATCCCTCCGGTAATGATAGAGTTCAGAGGTCAGTGCTGGAAAGTACCGAATATGGTAATAACAATAAAAATAACACTGGTAATGTAGGATTCGTTTTTTAAAATCATATGATAGGGATTATTTAGGTGGTATATTTTATTCCCAGATGGGCAACATTTTGTTTTGAAGGTAGGTCTGAGCCAGAGGAAATGGTTTATTGGTTAGGGTTGAATTTGTAATGTGATTGACACTATGGTCAAAGACATAAAGACCAGAAGACAGAAAGTGTAAGGCACCCTTACAGACTGCGCAATGGTCTGCTTGGATTTGTAACCTTCCTGTGAGTTATATTCGCTTCCCCTCCTTCTTGTTTTCCCAGTGTTGTTTTCGAGGTGTGGGAAGTAAACAAACACAATATTTAATAAGTAACGTTAACATTCTGGGAGAGAAAGCCCAGATGTGTTCCAGCTGAATAACGCAGTACTGACTGCAGCCCCTCTGTGCTTTCCCTCAGTTCTTTGTGTTGTGTCATGGCTCGATGCAGCTGACCCAACTGCTCTACAGCGCCTACGTGAAGAGCACCGTCACCACAATTGAGAAACGCTTTGGGCTCAACAGCTTCTCATCGGGATTCATCTCCAGCCTACATGAGGTAAACTAGTATGGAATCCACTTAGCAGGTTATGTCACCTTTGCTGCACATTTTGACCTAGTGCACTTTTGTTTGCCTCTGTAGAAAACCATTAACTTGCAAAGCAGGTTTTGGAGTGAGTAGCTCATTATCCTGAGGTTTACCTCAAACGTACTTTCAGAGATCAAAGTGGACTAAATAGACTAAAGGATCTTTGCATATTTTGACACTTTTGGGAAATATTTTAGCTTAGAGGCATGTTATAAGGTACCCAACCAAACAACCTGTAACAATGTTAGCTATTAATGAGAATATTGACAGGTTGGGTAGGGACGGATTTTGGTGTACATAGGCCCTAGGCACTGCGAAATGTACAAAAAGAGGGGTAAACCCCAAATGAATTACATCGATTGACATGATGCACTTTAAAGTATTCTAGTGCTAAACCATGTGATTGATGGAGCGAATCGAGTGACCATCACTTCAATACTTCTAGTTTCTAGAACAGCAGCTAGATTGCTTATGATTATTGATTTGGAGCACCTAGAGTCGATCGCAAGCATGTTGTTTCAGCTTGTTTTTCGTTAGTCACTAGTGTTTCCCTCCTTCTTAGGCCCTAGAAATTTTGTAGGCTCTAGGCACTGTGCCTACTGTGCCCAATGGGAAATCAGGCACTGAGGTTGGGATGAGGATTAGAAATAATAGCAGACATTTAACATTCTAACCATTTCTTAAAAGTGACAAATTACTCTGAGAGGCATAACAAACACAACAAATGAGTACTGGAACCTATTGCAAATGTTGAATGTTGAACAGTTTTTCTTTTATGTGTGTAAAGATATAAAATATTTAGACCAGAACCAATTTGAAGTTTTGGTTCCGCTTTTCAATTGCAGGTTGTAGGTGCAATAATTGATGATGGATTGCATTTTGTCCTCTTGGTTCTGTCCATGCTCCCATCCTTCAAGTAATAAATTTAATACTTTGAGGTGTAGGGGTAGATTTTGTTTGGGCTTTAAGATATGTTTATAAATGCTCATTACATATTCAATGCATTTATAATGTACAACATTTCTATAATATTTTAGCACAGCTGTGTTCTTTCGACATTTGCATTTTAATTAGCAACAGTTTGTGTTATATTCTATTGCATAAGGAAGAAATGTTGCTTTCACTGAATTGAAAAATAGCTAAATAAATTGTTATGGATCCAATATGTCTTTCACTGTAAAAAAATGCTTAATGGTGTAATGTTTTGATATTTTTAAAAATCGATTTAACTATTGGTTTCTAACTACAAAAGCATACTCTGGATTCTCCTTTGTTTGTTTTGTCTTCTCTGTTTGAAATGCCAGAAACCATAAATGTTAACAGGGTTTTCTATACATACACAGTATGTATACTGTACAATTACAGGATGAGGAAATTAGTTCAAGTGGGAAACTGCATCAGCATGCATAGACTGCAATGGAACCAGCAAAGGTTTAATAAATGCTGAAAAGAAAAGAAAAGAAACACAATGTTTCAGCTGTGGAGTCACTTCTGTTACTTATTGTTTCTTTTCTTCTCTTTTCATCATGGAATAAACCTTTACTTGTTCCATATGAAGAAATTATAAAATTCCTTTAATGTGAAAGTACATTTATATCTTTTTGGTTTGCCAAAAATTCTTGTCACTGCATAATGTTTCAAATTACATTTTTGTTTTTTTTTTCCAGATCAGCAATACAGTCCTTATTGTTTTTGTGAGTTACTTTGGAAGTCGTGTTCACAGGCCAAGGCTGATTGGACTAGGCGGGATCTTAATGTCATTTAGTGCCCTTATACTGACACTGCCCCATTTCCTGTCTCAGCCTTATGAATATTCCACTGTACTGATAGGTAAGAGCACTGCGTCCACTCCTTTCTTCTGGATACTTTGGAACTGTTTTACGTTTCACCTCTGCCCTCATAATACATCCAATAAGAAAGTGCATTGTTGGAGCTCAGTACTACAACCCTTGGGCAGTTTACCACCTTGATACTGAGGTTTTACAGAGACTCTAGAAAACAATGAGAAACCAGGACATATCTGAACATGTTGAAGCTGCAATAGAAATTTGAATGCATGGATTTTCTATGGTTTAGAGGTAACAGGAAATTAATTAATGGGCTTTCTGAGTTCTGTTTTAATACTCTTCAGTTTTAAGTGAGACTTTAATAAGACACTGCTGCCCAATAAACCTACTGAGTGCAAATCAGTATCCTGCCTGCTTTCAAAGCCCTGTAGCATCTCCCATTTGTAAGCAGTTACATAAATCTACATTATAAGTTAATCCCTTTGTGGTTAAGAAAAGCCAAGCAGGTAATTATTAGCTTTAAGGCAGAGTTCAAATTGTTTTGGTTAATTTCCCAATGATTTTAACAGCCTATTACATGAGTTGATTTTAATTGAGCTATCATCTAGTGAGATCATTAGATGGCAGATGCATATTGCTTAGCTCTGCTCATCTTAAAACGCAGTGTCAGTTCTAGATATATTGTTTGTCTTAAGAGTTTAATTTTGTACCTAAGTGATTACTGTTTAGTTCCCTCCAAGTGCTGGGTTAGGCCTGCACTGTTAAGCATGGACAACATGTAAGAGGAGATTTCTAAGGCTTATCAGTAAGACAGGGATCGGAATTCAGTGTTAACCCAGCAAAGTACCTTATGTGCACAAAAATAAATAAAACAGGGTTTTTGTAGTATTAACACAGGCAGTGCGGTTATGCAACAAGATCATCTCATAAGATTCAGCGTTCATGAATTCATAAGATTCATCTCATAAGATTTTGTGTTTTTTTCTAATGTGAACGGAAGCTATACTGGAATGCTCTTCTTTTATAATTTCTTAAATGTATTCCCTAAACAACAAAGGTATACATAACAGAATAAAGTCTTTGTAGTTTAATTAAACTAAATATCATACTGGGGGGTCAATTGGCACCTCTCAACGTATTCCTTGACATGCCAACGAGTCACAGACTTTCTTATATTAAAGAAAGAATTTCGTGTGGAAATTCACTCTTGGTATAGTAAATTGCTTTCAGCACAATGGTATTGATGCCTGTATATAACCCCACAAAAACATTTGGAAATAAAAGTATAATGACATGACTTTTTATTCCTTATCCAGGACGGTAAAGAATAATGCACCGTCCTAAGAGAATGTCATTCAATACTTTGAAACATCCTGAAAAATGAAAAACCTTTTCACATCTGGAAAAAAATGTTTACCCTACAAACAATATTTTACCTACAGTAACATATTAATGATGTTGTCTAGGATCCACTTGGGGAAGCACACTAGAAACCACTTCAAATAGGCAAATGACATATATGTCACCTTTGACTATGTTACAGTATACGCCTTGATTAAACCAGAGGTCTGTATTGTACAAGGAGCCTGGAGGAGACTTCTTCAATTGCATGGCTGCAGCAAATAGGCTGAAGGGCTGTTGTTTCATTTCTCGGTGCAACATTTTTATGAATGGCCGGGCAGTGTGCTTATGAATACATTTATATTTCACAGTCAACATCAAGGCAGTACGATGCATCAGAGATAAGCAAATGAATCAGGCTTACTGATTGTTCCATGCTAGCTAGCGCTTGACAATATGCTGTGTGTACTAAGACACATTGAGGTAAGGTCAGAAACATGCAAATGTTGAATTGCCTGTCTAGTAAATCACTCTGTATTTAGTCCCACAGTTAATAAAGCCCCTGTTCCTCACTGTTTCCTAGGAAACCTATCCCGAGACATGTGCCTCCCAGAGGGCAATGCCTCTTCCCTTCCTCCCACTGGGCACTGCAGTGATGGGGACTCCAGGCAGCTTAGCGAGACGAACAACCTGTGGCTCCTGATGGCAATTGCCCAGCTGCTGTTTGGGGTTGGCTCAGTGCCCATTCAGCCTTTTGGCATTTCCTACGTGGACGACTTTGCAGAATCAGGAAATTCCCCAATTTATATAGGTAAAAGGCTTTTTATTGGCTCAGAACTGGCCCTCAGCTTCTGAAGCAGTGTTGTTTCTTTTAATGTATAAATTGGTTGTTCCTTGTACCATATCTCGTGCTGAACTCAAAATGCCCAATTCTGTCTTCCAACCAAAATGTGGGCAAAGCCAATAGGCAGTGTCTGGAACCTGTATTGGATAAGACTGATCTCAGCAGGGTCCGCTTCTAAAAACATTTCCTGGAAATCTTTTCTTTTCCAGCCATTCTCTTTGCAGTGGCAGTGTTTGGGCCAGCCTTAGGGTACCTGCTTGGCTCAGTGATGCTTCGGGTCTATGTTGATGTGGATAAAATCAATCCAGGTAAGCAGATTTTCCACTGTCCTGTATTGTATATTGGACGCCTGTAAGACCAGCACTCCAGCTCCTGAAACTGTACACAGCTATATTCCTCTTAACCTAGCCTTTGCCACTAACACGCACTTTACTGTGCATCAACTGTAACCACTCAGGGTAGTGGAGTGTTACATTATCACAATTGATAACAATTTACAGGTCCTCTGTCATCTCTTTGGACACATTCTTTGGAAGGTGTTACCAACCTTATTGGTACTTCAGATAAACGAGTCACAGGATGAGTAGATTTTATTCTTGCATGTCTCAGCTCTACATTTCAACATGTGTATCTTTGATTACCCCCCACCTCCAAAAGGCAGCAAGCTGGAGCTAAACGCTTCTGACCCTCGCTGGATAGGGGCATGGTGGATGGGGCTGTTGGTATCTGCAGGGAGCCTGGCTGTCACCTCTATACCTTACTTCTTTTTCCCCCGGGAAATGCAAGGAGAATCCAGCAAGGTGACTGTGTTTCCTTTTTATGTTATTTCTTCATATGCATTTCCATTTTAGTGTAGATTTCTTAATACTTATTTATTAAAATGTAACACTGTGGCTTTCCTCCAATGCCACTGCTTTGGAAATCCAGGGCTGTTCGTAGTAACATGGATGTCAGGGAACTGTGTTAGAAATGCAAGCAATGTGAAAACATTTTGAGACCCATTTTGTTTGTTTGGAAATAACACAGCGCTCTCGGATGAAGCAGTTTATTTTCACTGCACACATTTTCCTGATTAATGTGCTGTATTATGAGCAGTGCCTGACACACACCAATTAACTGGACTGTGATACATTTAAAGATAAAAACTCAGTTACCTTGTAATGATACAGTATACAGATTTTATTAGCAGGGAAACTTTCTTGTGAAGGGGTGCTGGATTGACGTCAGAAAAGCACGCAGCCTAAAGGTGGGAGTTTAAGAGACTCAGACTCCGATCACGTACTTTCCCTGAAAGTTGGATCCGGTCTAACTTTACTCCCAAATATAAATACAATCAGGACCCTCAAATCCTGCCTTTCCACACCAATGATCAGAGCCACTTTTCTTCCTGTCTCTTCTGACTTTTGTCTATTTGTTCTGTTGTTGTGTCTCTGACATATCACCCTTTCTTGACTCTTGAAGATTCTTTCATTTTGAATTGAGGTAAGATGGTGATGTATGAGAGATGAGATCTCGCTTTAAATCTGTTGTGTGCTTGGAAGTGTAGAAGCTTATGTGCTGCATGGTATAAGGGGATGGTTTATCATAAGATATTGAGGTTCCACTGCTGTTTGTACAGGTAATGTTGCTGTGTCAACTGAATACACGTTTTCATTTGATCGAATGGGCAACTTTCTAATGTTTTCTGATTCACAAGAAATAACACCAAGAGTTAAAATGAGAATATTTATTGAGTCATAGTTTGATTTGGCTTAACCCGCTTGGCTGAGGGCCATCCTCCTGGCTGTGGGAGGCTGGGTCTCCCATGCATATTGAGGAGTGAATGAAATGGGGGCTACAACCAGGTGGCGGTGGGGTGGAGAAGGAATGCCAAAGACTAATGTGAGGGAGCTTATGTTTAGGCAATGACTTCAATGACTATGTGTTATGGCAGCTGAGGCAAAGTTCAACTTGATTCAACTGTTATCTCTCCTGAACATTTGCTGTAAACCCCATTTCTTAAACAACAGCAGTGATTCAGCACTGAAGGGCTGACATTTTATGTCAATTAAATGCAGTATTTTTTAGCCTTTTGCAGTTTATTTGGTCATAATGATAATTTCATACGTTTTGCTTCTAAACGAGGAGACAGACATTTGGTGACTCTCTGCCCTTCGTCAAGTTTTGATTATTGAACTTTTTAATGTTTTCTCACTTTCAGTCAATAACTGCATTTATTCAGTGCAATATATACTGTATATATATGCACTAAATTAATGTACCAGAGGAGAGGAAATTGAAGACTAATTCATACCATGGTCTTAGTTTAGTTTTTATGTGGAAGCTAATTGGTTCCCACAAGGGGCCTTTGAGATACAGTATATTTTAGATGGCCATATTTGGAGTATATGTAGATGCTAATTAATTGTTTTGCAGGTAAGCGGAACTGAAGCTGATGTTTTAAAAGAGGACCTGCAGGAGGACCAAATCTCACTATTTGACTTTCTTAAGAGTAAGTTCAGATTTGGAGCTAAAGTGGATCATTGTGATCAAACCCATGTGTTTAAGGGTGGGGAGCCAAATGAACTGCTATTTCTTGGAATTAATTTTTACATAATTTGGCACAACTGCTGTTTATTATCCAGTCTTTGTTGAATTTTGGCTCTGTGCAAGGAGTAAAAACTGTATAGTGGAAAAAATCAGCACGTCTAAAGAAAATATTTAATTAACAGCTACTTCCTAACAGTATGTAGCAAACAATCATTGTCCAAGTAGATTATTTGAAATAAACTTAAGATGAAGCTTAGGAATGTTAGACATTTTACTGAGCATGAACAAGGCCTGATGCTTTAATAACTATAAAATAACAACAGACCACTAGCTCCAAAAGAAGAAGTCTTAGTAAACAGTGGACATGTGGTTGTCTGTTTATAGGCTCCTATTCTGAATGTTAATAATTTCATACATTTTCTCCCACTATTTGTGGATTGAGCATTATATATTTTCTGCATTTGAGTACTCGGAGAAAAAGAAAAATAGCTTTTGAGGTGTATTGATTTTTTATAGATGTTGCTTAAAATAATAATTAATCATATTAATCAATTAATAATAATTAATGGGAGAGTGCCAAGGCAAAGTTCAGAAGACTGATGTGTGGTAATTTTCTTCCCTTTCCTGCATGGCCTGAGTTTAATGGTCGATAAATGTTAAAAATGTAATTTTTTAGGAAGCTGCCCTTCTTTTCAAGACACCTCCTGTGGTAAAGCCCAGCTACTTTCTGTGTTACTGTTTGTGCTCCGTTAATAACTGCATACGTCACTGGCCTCTTTCCAGAGTTTCCACGAATGACTGTGAAGCTGCTGCTAAATCAGGTTTTCCTGCTGCTGGTGTTGGCCCAGTGCTGCTTCTCCTCCGTGATTGCTGGCCTTGCAACTTTCCTGAACAAATTCCTGGAAAAGCAGTATGGCACAACTACTGCCCATGCCAACCTTCTCATTGGTGAGTGAACAGGCCAGATTTAACTGATCGACAATGGGGCTAGCCCCACCCTAGAGACCAAGAGAGAAGAATCTTCAGAAAACCTTGGCTTGAACATAAATTTTCGGAAGCAGCTTTAAGTTTGACATTTAAAAGAACAGAATTCATGGGCTCAGCAAAGAACTGTGTTCTGTATGTAATAGATTTGCTTATTGCACACAGAGACTGCTGTATGATGTTCTGGGTTCCTGTTATGGACATCCAGTTGTTTCTATTTTATATAAATAAAGCATGAATGAAATATGAGTTGAAAGCCTACCTTATTAACAGTAAAACCACTCAAGAAACATGAGCTATATTTCTCACAACTAGATGGGACTTTTTGTTCTTTCAGTCCCTTGTTTTGAGTTACAATAATATTGCTTTGCTACTCTGTTTAATTTTAGCATAGGTTATCTTTGATATATTTGATTTGTAGTGAGGCGAACTCCCTAATCCCCACCTAAATTAGAGTGCATTTCCTTGACAGTTCATACTGCAAATACAATCAGACACCTAAGCTAGTTTCTTGTTCCACAGGACCCTTTTCAAAGCACCCTGAAACAGTTTTGTTTTTCTTCAGGCTCCATTAACCTACCAGCAGCTGCTGTGGGAATGCTGCTGGGTGGGATTATCATGAAGCGGGGTGGTCTGTCGCTTAAAGGAATCCCAAAGTTTTCCAGCGTTATACTGCTCATCTCCATCTGTCTCTGTATTCCCCTATTTTTCATGGGCTGCTCCACACAGAACATTGCGGGGGTCAATGTTCCCTACAGACTCTCGAATAGCAGGTAAACTCCTATCCTTCTTCCTTTCTCCCTGCTGTGTGAATGTTTTGTCAGCTTTTTTATATGTTGTTCTGGTAATGCAAGTGTCATCCTGTCCAGATAAGTCCAGACTGGCGGTTCTCAGAGTTTTCGGATTACAGTTTCTCCTTCTGTTGTCTGTCTCTCCTTGAGTTGCCCCAGACTCTAAAACACTAGTTGTTTTTTTCCTCTCCCACAATCAGTGATAGGAAGATGGTTGTTAAAGAGGTTGCATTTACTGCATATGGCAGTTAACAATGCACTTTTCTGGCACGGATTTTATTTTTTTAGCATATTATTCCTTAAGGTTAAATCGTCAATCAATCAATGAAATGTCATAATTTTTTGCCATTTTCTGTAGCATTACGTAATGGTTAACATAGCTCAAAAAAGCATTTTCCTATTGCTGTTTACATACCGAAAGGAAATGGGAGAGAACATACAGTTCAATTCTCATTTTGTTATTGTTTTTGTGTGTGTACTGTTTGTTTCCACTTTAGAGTAAAAAAATGACATGTGCCTAGAATGGATACAACTGATGATGTTTTACCTTATTTAGTTATATTCATTGCGCAGTTCAGCAACATTATCTTCTATTGTGAAATGGATTCAGAAAGAAAAAAAATATACACTTTCCATGAAGTTGTACATGTTACAAATTGGACGTAATGTACTGGACTCCTAGTATCATTCAGTATAAATCAACTGCTTGATTTGAGAGCAGCTCAGTGTTTCCTGTTCTTTAGGTTAGAACATGGTTAATTTTACTAAGACACTTCCCTTAGTAAAATTAACTATATGTCTTCTACATAGTGAGATGACGAAAATGGACTTTGTTTAACAATGCCCAATTTAAACATGATCAACTGCTGTGTGACTCAGAATTAATCATAATCATAAAGATAAAGTGTTCAAAGCTTACTGAAGTAAAATCCCAATTTCCTGATAATGGAAATCCCTGTCAAATTACTAATATTCCAACATGGTCTGTACGGTAAAGTCATTTAAGAAAAAGAGGCACAATGCCAGTCAGATGTGATGCATGCAAAAAATGATATGGAAAAATAAAGTTTTTCTTTAATCAATCAACATCTCTCGTGAGGTACAGTAATTGTTCTGTCCCTCTTTTGTGTTAAAAGAGGTCAAGACTGAAAAAATAGCATTGGATATGAAGGATGGGTTTTTAATGACTGTGAGAATGAATGCTGATGACAAATTAGAAAGTCTATTTCACATTAAAAGGCTGCAGAAGAGTTTAGCTTAAGGAAGCTGCTGCAGCACCAATAGCGAAAGTGAAATTCTGATGGAGTTAGTTCGGAGCTATAATGGGCAGCACACATTAATTAAGGGAATTAAAGATTGTATGATGGATACATCCAAGAAATTATAGATTTGTCAGAGTGAAAAGAAACTGTAATATGTGGTGAAGTATGTTCAATTGGAAATAAAACATTACACACGATTCTCAGAAATGTGGGTTATCAGGTTGATCAGATGGTTTAGAAATCTCCAAACTGATGGCATAAAAGATCTATAGGTCTTCACGCAGTGTGCATAGGGATAGTATCTTTGCTTCTAAGTGCAGTATGTAATGCTCCTACTAAGGACACGGAGATCACTCTGGGTCATACAGTACAGTACTTGATGATCATACTGGCCATGGTCTTATCTGATATACCTGAACTATTAACACTGCCACCACTGCTATTTTTTGTAAAGTGTCAGCAGTGCCTGACTCCATGCAATCATTTATATATCATAAAGTACATTTGGCAAGTTACAATATATAGTTGGTTTTGGGGAGGGCAGCATTGAAGGATAAGGTGAAAAAAAAGACCATAAAACACGTAATCTGGTGGGTTGAGACCATGATTTTCACTAACCATTGAGCACATTTTCTATGGACTTTCTTGGTGCATTGCTTGTGAAATACATTATCTTCAGCACTTTTCTGTAATTTTATATGGTCTGGTAGTGCAGCAAGTTCAGATTTTGACAGACAGGGGGAACATACAGTCAGCAGTCACTTATGACTGATAAACCTTTCGAAAGCCCCTCTCATGTCTTCATACTTTCTTCAGCAGCTTCCAGTCCTCACGTTCCCAGTTGCAGTGCAACTCTGACTGTTCCTGCCCTCAGAATGCCTTCCACCCTGTCTGTGGCTCAGATAACACTGAGTACTTGTCACCTTGTCATGCTGGCTGTACCAGCTTTGTGTTTGACTCTGAGCTTAGCAGGGTTCAGGTGAGTGCTAACTGATTAAAAATGCTAATTGATTAAGAATTTCCTCTTCAATAATCGGTTAGAATAAAGACACTTGGGAACAGCAGACTCATGCTCCTGCCTTTTAATAGCTTGGAAATAAACACTGTTTGCACTTGGAGAAGTTGAAGTGGCCAGGGGACAGACATGCAATACTGTAGCATTGCAGATATCCACCTTGTTTTTGCTGGCACAGGTCGTGTGTGAACTGTTCCCTCTATATGTTCCCAGAATTGACATTCCTCATGCCTGTGCTGTGTTCAGAGTCAGACTCCCAGGTTGAAGCTATTGCAAGCAACCACACTTTTCTTCATCTGATTACCATTTCAAATAGTTAAATCGGGACACAGATTACTGTATAAAATCTATGTTGGATTAACAGTCAGTCGCCCAAGCTTTGTATGTCTGTGTATATAAATGCATGTAAGCGTAATGGGCCATTTTTCTGAGATTTTGACAAGATTGCTCATTTTTTATCTTTTAAAAACATTTAAAGACATTGAGGATGGAGGTGGAAAAGATGATACGATTATAATTATTTGAAGTACTTTTATTAACCAAACATGAACTGAAATAGCCAAAATAAGCAGTAATATGTAATAAAGGAATAGTAGGAAGGGTTCGATGGAAAAAAAATGAGTGCTTTTGACATACATTTAACAATATGAGGCAATGTTTGCTTGCACTGAATGTTTTCAAACATGTAGGAAAGAATTCTTAACATTTCAGTAATGAAAACATTAAGGTCAATTGATAAGCGTCTCATCGTAATCTGATCATAAAGGTTAGATATTTTTTTTACTTGGGGATCTGTTTCTTTCTCCCAGAACTACACCAACTGCAGCTGCATTGGTGAAGGAGAGGATCCTGGCTCGGCTAGCCCTGGCTCCTGTGCCAACAGCTGCCCCCGCTTCCTCCTGCCAGTCATGTTCCTCATCTCCTTTGCTAGCTTCATAGCCAGCCTCTCGCACAACCCTGTCTACATGATGGTCCTCAGGTTGGTTTCTTGCTCTCTTCGTTGCCTTTAAAGCTTTTGCAGTCCAGAAACAAGTCGCATTAAAAGCCCAAAACACTGCTCTGTCTGTCACACTGAGATTCTTTCCTGCTTTGCACTTTCACTGCTCAGCTTGCAGTTTTTAATATGCACCACAAACTACATGGGAAAACAGGAAAGCGAAAATCGACTTTTTTTTCCCTAATTGATAGGGTGAGGGGAGCGTTAGTGGTGGCATTAATGTAGTGGAACAGGAAAAGAGGCTTTTTTCCTCTTGACAGTGAGTGAAAATGAAATGGATTTTCACTCAAATAAAAAGTGATGGGGCATAAAGAAGTTCGCAAGCAACACGGCTGAAAACTAGAATATGATTTTTTTTTTACTTCAAATGCTGAATAGTAGACCTCTTCAGCATTTACATGTTCCCACTTGGTCAGCTATTAAAACCACATGATATGAATTATCACGTCTTTGCTGATGATACTCAAATCTACGTCCATACTTAACCTGACACTGAAATGGCTATCTCTGCACTGTGTAATTGCTCAATGACGCAAAACTTCTTTCATTTAAACTGTGATGAGACTGTTGCTTGGCACCTCCCATGAACTCTGTAAAGCCAATGGAGTAACCCTATCAGTGGACGACATTGTATATGAATTTCAATCTAAATTTAAGGACCTGGAGTTGATATTTGATCCAGACTTGACTTTTGACCCACATATGCTAAATAATGTAAAAACATCATTCCTCCATCTCAGAAATATTGCCAAACTATGTCTTTGTCTTTGACTGGAGCTGAAAAGCTGGTCAAATCAGTCTTCTCTAGAATTGATCACTGCAACTCCCTACTTGCTGGGGTATCTAAATCCACAAACTAAATAAACTTCAGTGTTCCCTGCCCTGTTGTCCTTTCACTGGCTTCCTAGCAGGTTTCAAGTTGACTTCAAAATCCTTATGTTCACCTGTAAGGCTCAAAATAGCTTTGCACCTTAAAACCTGCCTTCCTTCCTTGACTCTGGTCTCCTGGTTGTCCTCTTTCTGTCCTCCTCAGAAGCTTGTCTACATACTGTGAGTGTCAGGGTCTTCTCTTGTGATGCTCCACAGCTCTGGAAATTCTATCTCCAAGGATTTCAAAGAGTCACCTTCCCCGAGTGCTTTCAAATCCAGACTCAAAACTTCCCCTTTGCATATTCTACTGCATTCTAAACCCTTGTTTTTAATTGTTCTAATTCTGTTCTCTAATTCTCCTCTCCTTTCTGTCTTACTGTAAATCACTTTCAGAAGTTACTTTTAAAGGTGCTGCTTATAATGAATTTTTTTATTATAACTATTCCCTAAGCTACTGTATATCTAACGTTTTTTACTTAATGTTTAAGAACTCTAGCTAGTACTTAAAGACAATATTGTTTCTTTTTAACTGATATGATTTACACTTCAAGCATTTTTTAAAGACTGTCACTTTAATCCTCTTTTTCTAACCATTCTCTTTTTACCTTGCTAGAACTGTGGACCAGAAAGAAAAATCTTTCGCCATTGGAGTACAGTTCTTGCTGATGAGAGTGCTAGGTAAGTGAGAAGCAATCTTCCTCAGAATTCCTCAAATCCTTGGAGGAAAAGCTTTGCTTCAGCCATCAAGAAGAATGAACTTTTCCTAGTTTTTTTTTAATTTCCTTGAGAAATTTTTTGAAATACACTCTTTTGCAGCACACAAAATATCAGCAACAGTATGGTGCAGTGACCCAGTGACACTGAGATATATATCCTGTTAAAATACTTGAATATTATTAGTACTCTGTATTTTTGTTTCTGAGACAGCCTAAGTGTTTATGTGTAAAATACTGGCTCACCAGTCACAGGCAGCAGAGGCTTGTTTTCCTCTTGTGTGTCTGTGATTTAAATGAAGTCCAATATCGCCCCCAGCTGCTGTAGGTTCAATTTAAGCATGATAGTGCAAGCAAAAATTGTGGGACTTGCATCAAAACTTAAAACATCAGATTTGAAATGTCGCAGAAAGGAAACGCTTCTTACGTATTTCTTAAGTAATAACAATAGGTCATTTAAAAAGAGAGAAATTAGAATTTAATTCTGAGTAAGCATACATTTAATGAACATTTTAAGAATTTCTTGCCAAGGAGATTTCAGCAGAAACAGACACAACTATGATACGTCACCACTTCTGTTGAACAGAAATTGCCCCAGTGTTGTGTAGAAGTTGTCACCTCTTCCTCTCTCCGTTCCCAGCTTGGTTGCCAGCTCCAGCCATATTTGGAGTGCTGATTGATTCCTCCTGCATCAGGTGGAAAGAGATATGTGCAAACAAGGCTGGAGCTTGCAGTTACTATGACAACAACCTCCTTAGGAACAGGTAGGAACATTCTACTTGATCTGTTATATCTCTTTACCCTTTAAGTATCTGCAGGTTTTGGGAAAGGGGGTTATGTTAACCCCGTTACTGAGTTTGTTAACTTCTGCTGTTGATCAAAAGATGTTTGTTTGGGAACAAAGGGTTTTTGTCACATGACATCACACAGCAACATACTGTATTCTTCCTTAGTTCTTTAGAATGTAAATTCTCTTTGTTTGACACATCAGGAAAGAAAGGCCTCTTACAGCATCTCCCACACAATTGCTAATTATGGTGTTTGATGAGATATGCTTCAAATGTTCTAATCCAATCACTTTGTTCTGCAGATACTTGGGCATACAAGTTGGATTTAAAGCCATGGGGATTGTTTTGCTAGCTCTGGTTGGGTGGAAAGTGCATCGAACCAATGCTTACAGCTTTCAGAAGAGACCCGAAGGGCCTGTTTGAAATCTGTGCTCCTGTTTCCGCAGTACATACGGAAAAACTAAATGTGAAATCGGTTTGCATGATTTCATCTTTCATTTCAGTTTGTTGAAAGTGACATTGTATTTCCGGGCCTTTAAAATGGTCATTCTGCTGAAGAAGGAAGAAAGTTAAACACTCCAGCACAAGAGCTCTTGACATCGCCAAGCTTGGAATACCTCATATTACCCACCCTCTGTTGGATTTTACTCATTTGCTAAGAAAGCCATTCCCTTTTCAGGGAATAGTTTGGACATCATATGATTATTTTTCATAATTAATAAATGGTTGGTAGTGACAGCAAGTGCTGATAAATGTTACAGATTCAAAGCTCTGCTATTTCAACTGTTATTTATTAGCTTTTCTGGGAGGCGTGAAAGAGATAATCTTTACATTTGATCCTTTCTTCTTTTACTCTAAACTTCTTGATACAATCACTTTTTTTGTGTTTTGGGGAATCTTCCCTCAAGGTAAAATCGCACTGACATCAGGAATGAGAAATTAATTGATTGCTAATAAGCCATTTGGCTACATAGGTAATAAAAATTAAGTATGAAGTGAATATGAATAAAGCAGAAGCATTTTAGACTGTGGGCTCTATCGTAATGAGCTTAACATACCCTTATTATATTTTTGTTAATTGCCTGTTATATTGTGTATTGTATATAACTAAGTCTACCATATTTTAATTTTGTTAACTCTAGACGAACATTGAACAAATAAACTGATAAAATATATCTTTTTTTTTATGACAGCACCACTATATACAAAACATTACCACCCTACTGTCAATGACGAATCAGATTGATTAACAGTTCCCATTTTCAAAGGGAGTGTAATGTGAATTAATTGAAACCAAAAATACAGGGGCTGAATTTTTTAAAGAAGGGTGAAGTACAAGCTGTATGTGCTGTATGTAATGTAACAAGTATCTAGTTTGGTTTTATAGTTGTATATTTTAATTTTATTAATGTATCATCATTGGATTCTTCACTTGAAAAACTGTTTTTTTGTCAAAAATGTAATATTTCATAAGGTTTGAGTTTTAAAAAAGTATAGCTCTGACTGTTACTAGATGAAACACTATGCTGGCTTTAACACCATGAGAAGTATTTGCTCCTTCTTTAATAAAGACATTTTAAAAATAGCTACACAAGAGTTGAGATTTTTCTCCAGACAGCTAGATTTGTAAAATGTCACATTGCCACAATATCTGTTTTCCTCTAAATAAAAAGTAGACCTCCCTTTTTTCCTGGTGCAGAGTAAAGTTTAATGTGGTTGAAATTAAATTAATTGTACTATATTTGTTTTAAGGAGTGTGTTATTTTTAGCCTAATAAAGAAGCAATGTTTTGATATCAAACATCTCACACTTGGAAAATGTTTATAAGACTACAGACATTTTTGAAATTCTCCTGCTTACTCCTAGTACAAGAGATTAATTTACGTTTACACATCATAATTTTTGTATTTAGCATCAAACTACAGTTTACATAAGATCACAGCTGTGTGAATAAAGTCAGAAGCACAAAGATTTTATCTAGAAGCTGTATATGGTTTAAATTAATGTTTAAACTAATGTACAACATTAAAAATATACAGTATGTCTATAGCAATTTGATATCATGCCATTTTGATATATTTTGTTAGAAAAGACATAATAAATATAAAAATGCTCTCTTGTGTCTCACTGGATTTTTCTTTGAAAGCATGATATATTATCAATAAGAACACGAATCAGAAGAAGCTATTTCATCCATTATATTCATGTGTGAACCTACTGAAATTGTCCAAAAACTTTGTCATACCACTTCCACAAAAGTTCCATTGAAACACATTTATGGTTGTTTCGGAATTTTAGGGGACAAGTGAGGTATACAGATATGTACAGGAGGGCGAATGGTTAACTGGCGTACGAGCAGTTGTGAAGGCATGTGATTACATCACTAATAGACAGCGCCACCTAGTGGCAGACCAGAGGTAGTCCTCCACCTTACAGATTTCGGTTTGATCACATTTTCAGCGTCAGGGATAGACAACATTGGTCGGGGGGCAAACAGTCTCAGAGCTGGCTTTAAAATCACTTATGCCTAAACGCAAAAACAAACCTTTCTGCTTTGAGTGTGGTTTTATGTAGCCTGCTTCATTCCGTCATAGAGCATGCAGTACGTATGAAACCGTAGTTGTTCTAAAAGATGTAAACAGGCACATTCGAAGCGGAGCGCAGCAGAAATCATAGTTTCTGTTAGGGTCTGGATAGGTGGTAGGAATCAGGAGCTGAATTACTGTAGGGGTTGATTTGTCACAAACACCTATATAACTGATATTTATTTTCTAAAAATGGTTATAAAAGATTATAGGGTTACACCTTTGCTCTACTGAAGTACATAGTCCACATTTGGAGAAAAGGGTACCTCATAAATGCACAATTACGACCAAACCTTTGCTATCACCATGTAATTGGTAATACTGCTAGGGTTCTGAAAATATTAACCAAAGTAGGAGTTACATCGAAGCACATAGTCTGTGATCTTTAAACAAAAGAGAATGCAACTTTTCCATTAGTTAAAGACGATCTTGGTTCTCTTGGTTTGTTTATGATCAGTCTATGGTTAGTTTTGCCATTAAAAAGTGATTTTTCCATCTGGCAGTGAAACGTTTCTCATTTAGGCAGGTTATAGCTGTAGTGTAACAGAAGGATTATGGTTTACAGTATTTTTAAAACCCTTTTTTTTTGTTGTTGTTTGAAATCACATTTAACTGCAGTGAGATACGCCCTATCAACAAACTAAGCAGTGAGCACTGCCAGTCGTGAGTGGAATACAAGGAATAGAGCACGACAGGCATTTTGTTGTGTTTTGCTCAACGAAATTTAATTTTTGTTTCAAGTTAGTGTACTCGATTTCTGGTTATTGTAAAAACTAAAAGCAGGAAGACGTTACTTTTGCTAATATGTGATCGGGTATGTTTCTGCACTGCCTGAACATCACTTGCATGACGTCATATAGGAGGGGGGGGGGAGAGCAGACACAGAGAGGAGAGGCCGCGCAGGCGCACAGGCTGCTGAAACTGACAGGCAAGGCAGTGCAGCATTCTCATCGTTCAGCGGATTTAAGCGTATCTTTACCCATCGAGCATCCACTGCAAGTGTACCTGAAGAGGTAGATCGCATATCAATCATCCTTTCCAGTAAAAAATCAGCCCAAACATGTCCGTGGGTGGCGACTTTGGGAACCCTTTAAGAAAATTCAAACTCGTTTTTCTGGGGGAGCAAAGCGGTGAGTCCTCTTCTGTTTTCTTCTCCTAGCTGCCCAAGTGCTAAAATAATCTGCATGCACTTGCCGAATTGGTGAAATCACGAATTGTACAAAATTGAGAAAAATACCTCTAAAATTCCTATAATAAGACTAAAAAAAAGTTACACAAAAAATCGGTAAATAAGGAAATATCCTCTCGATATACTGTGTTTTGCAAGTTTTTTGTACTCTTATTACTGTAAGGAGCAAAGCAATTAAATCATACCGAAATCCCTAAAATCCCAAACTGAGTAAATTAAATCTTTATTTAAATAAATATTAAGTGTAAAGCATGTTTTTTTTTTAATATTGGTGTTGATCACAAAATCATCATTATCATATCTTTTAAAACTATACTTTTTAAAATTTATTGTTGTGAGATGGTCTTTTTCACTTAATATTTTGGTTCGGTTTGTTATGCAATAGTAATTTGTTCCGATATGAGTTGCTGTATTAAGATTTCATCTAATTTTAACGTTATGAATTGTTAGCGAAATGTATTGCTTTAAAATTAAATAGAACACTATATCATATAATGTCCCTTTGATTTTGATTGCTTAATAGTTTTTTTATTTTTTTACTCAGCGAGCAGCAGTTGATTTTTGAATAAATGAAAAATAATGCTGTATGCATTGAGACACACCCAGTTTGCTTCTGTCTGTGGAACAACTTGCTATCAGGCGTAAAGCTACAGAGTCTCTTCTTCATCTGGTGATAACGTCAGCGCATAGACGATTTTTGGTGTTTGTATTCCATTTTCTGTATTCATTAATTTATGTATGTATGTAACACACACATGTATATAACTATATTGTATGTATGTATGAGAAGACTGGGTATATCATGGAATACTACTGGTAACTGTTCCATTATCTAAGTAGAGTTCGGTTTTGAGCAAGCAGATTTCTAAAAGGCATAGCTCTTGTATTTTCCAAGAGAGTGTTAATTCCGATCTTGTTGCAAGCAGATTTTAATGTACACAGCACAGGTCAAATATTATAAACAACAAAACATGCAAAGCTGGACTGAGAGCATACTGATCGTTCTTGTATGTTAACTGGTCTCTTTTCTTGAATGGAACAAACATTACTATCTGACAAAACTTTGAAGAAAAGACATTGAAAAGCGTCATCTCCTAAATATAACCGCAACTCAAATAATTCTAATTTTTTTGAAAGAAAAAACTTGATTTAAAAGTCAGTCCCATAATCTTGCAGGGAATTTATTTTGGCTACAGAAATCCTTGCAATACTTGCAAGTGATGTTTTACATTTTCCTCAGTTCATTTACTGTACTCACTGGTTGATTGTGGTTCAGTTTCCGTTACATTTGCACCTGAAACATTCTAGGTAAAATATTTCAGGTATCATGACCCCTAAAAATCTGTATTTTGTTATTATAAAGCGGCTTATTCATTGCAACCCAGAAATCTATTGGTATGACAGATGTCATTCTCGCCCTGTATGTCCTGTAGTGGTCACAAAAGCAGCGTTGAGGGATGTATTTGGAATGGCACATCACATAGAAAGTCACACAATAACAATTGATCCTGGACTGAGGGCAGCAGGTCTGATTCCTTAAATTTAGAGGCGCATAGAGTAGGAAATCATTCGTCACAGTCTATAACCAATAGTATTGTTATTCTTTGCATTTCTACTTTGTGCTGAAGCACACAATATGTTGCTGCTGAAATGTTATTCAGACAGAAACTAGCTTGTCTTGTCCAAGGTCATTGGCTTATGCAGTGTGGGTCACTGTCGCATGTCTGTTATGTGTGGCAACATGTTGCACGGATAGGCTCCATCCATCATGATCCACTTTCCTGGAGATTGTTTTCTGCCGACATTGCCATCCTACAAACTCCCAAGAGACTCTCATGATGTATGGGTCAGTATGGCCTCCACAGACTTCTTTCTACTCTAAAAAATGTATTGACGGACAGTAAGGTAGATTACATAAGTCTGGTAATTCTTGTAATGTCTCACCTACCCACTTAAATATGCATATATTACAGAATAGAATTGTCCTGTTTTTATTTACTGAGATTTTATATATATGTACAGTATACGACTAAGAGATCCTCTTTCAAAGCAAGGGCAATTCATTGTCTCCAATCATCTGATAGCATCTGATCCTTACTGGCTCTTTTGCTGCTCAGCTAATGAAATAAAATAGTACTTTCTGTGAGGGTATGATTGGTTTCCTTTTAAGATTCAGTATCTGCACTGTAGGTCTGCAATCTTGCACTTTTCTAAGAGTAACAGAACATTTCTTGGGTAGAAATTGTTCTATTTTATTAATATTTTGGCTTAACATCCAGAAATTAGAGGTTTATACAGTTTTTATTACTTTGTTAAAGGAGCTGTTTTTAAGCTTTTTTTAATTCCAAGATATTGGAATTATATTATATATGTTTGTTGTAACTCTCTATTATTTTCTATATTAAATTTATCCTGGCAGTGCTTTTATTAACCTGATTATTAACAAATCTATATGCAAAAGTTCGAAATATATTCTGGAAATATAAGTTGACTAACATAGGGAAACATCTATAAAGAAATTAATTGAATTAAGATTGAAACCTTAATTATGTCTGGCTCTGTAGGTTTACTACTTTGCTTTTAAGATTGAGCACAGTTCTATACAAAACAGTACAGCTTTTGTCTCTTGTGGTTTACAGTAAAATGCTTTTGAAGAAGCTTTAGATGCTGTCCATGGTGCTGATTTCCCTGTCACCTTGAAGGCAGCTCCCCGGAATCAGTCAGTAAGAACATTGTGATCTCAGTCTGCTTGAGCCAGTCTGCCTGAGATAACACTTGCCACTGTTATCATAAAACAGACAGCACTGAAGAATCTTGCAGGCAGGGGATCGAGACAAAGGCAGCTGCCTGGCTCCTACTTTAATCAGCTTCATTGACTAAATCATCTTCCTCAACATGTCCTGTAATTGCAGCTGGTGCTTAGGCAGCCATGAATCCTCGCTAGGTCCAACATTGTCATTTATTAATGTGCAAGATAAGGTGCTGTCTAGGGTGATGGGGGCAAGGCTGCTTCAGAAACAAAACGAGACTTTGGGCTCTACACCTGGTTGGTGTATCCGTACAGTATGTGTTTATTCCAGCTAACCTCTCCATTGTCTTAAGATCATCATTGGCCCTTTCTCACTCATTTTACTTGTCAGTTGAAAACTTTCTTCCTGCTGCTGCAAGAAATGTCAAGGAAAATTTATTCTGTCAGACATTATACTGCATGACATAGGAATTTGATGAAACATAAAGCCAAATTTGAATGCTGTCCAGTGAAGTTCTTATATACTCCCTCTATATAAAACAGCGATATATCAAATAGAAACAAGTAATAGAAATAAGGTCTGTCTGGGTGATGGTTGTGATGTGCTTTAGAAATCCCGTTCATAATAAAAAATAAATGTTAATTAAATTGCATACCAACCGATAACCATCTGAAAGTGGAAATCCTTTGATAAACAGAAATCAGACATCAACTACCCCAACTTGCAGTTCAGAAAGTATTAGCTCACTGTAGAATAATTGTGTGCTTCAGTTGAAACTCGTCCATTCCCAGTGTTGTGTTGAAACACCACCTCTTTCAAGTCATTGAAAACCCAAGATTTAATCTCCAATGCTCTGTCCTTGATTGGTAAATACAGTTCAGCTAGCATTGTTACCTGAGGTAAAGGACTACAGTGTAGGTGTATATACAGTATAAATCCTTGATTAAGCATGGATGCACTAGAACATATAATTGCAATAGCTTTTCCATGTAGTGCAAAAGAGCAGCATCTGGCTGAAGAGGTTTTTGATGATGATCAGAAACTGATTTTGAGATTGGAGTTGTGCCATTATGGCAATATACTGAAGTGTGCATTTATTATACAAGGACCTAATAAGTTCTGAATTTCCGTTTCAGATAATTCATGTTTCATTTCTGTTGTGCAACATAATTCACCTTCTTATTCACCTTCTTATTTGATGTTTAAAATGCCTTCACTTGCATGTGCATATAAATAAACCTCTTAAGTAGCCTGAAGTATGGTTGGTATTTGTGGTGTATTTTTAAAACTAGGGTGACCGTCTTGTAAGCACCTGCATTTCTGCCTCTGTAGTGTGAAAAAGAACAGTGGTGTCCTAGTGAGAAAAGGGAGTGATGGAGCAGAATATATGCGTGTATATATAAGAGTATATCTCATCTCACTAAAAGGTGTGCCTTTTCATGCAGGGAGAGTATTCACTAAGCTGTCAGGGCCTCTCTCCTTGCTGGTTCACAGCTGTCCTTTCATTGCCTGTTGGGAGGCAGTCTGCATTAGCCTTTCTAGCAGTGTGCTTGCAGAGCAGTCAGATGAGCGCTTTAATTGGCTAGATTTACAGTCCACGAGCTATCATTTATTAAAAGGCAACCATCCTGCAGTGGCAGGGGTCTGGCAATATTCACATCACCTCCATTCAGTCTGATCAGCCATATTGTAATTGCAAAAGGGTTACTGAATATTGGGGGGAGGCTGTGGGCTCCTCTACTTAATTACATATTTGCTGATAGCAGTTATTTTATTTGAGGTAATTTAGTTCTTGAAATACAGTGACAAGCAAACAAATAAATCACTCACAAGGCTGCTGATTTGTTTGACATCTTTAATAGCTTGCACATGATTAAATAGAAGCTATGCATGGATAGGCAAAGACATGGCTGTTGTACACTAATTTACCAATGAAGAATTGATAAGTCTATTGAGGCAAAGTAATGGATTAAATGTAAACAAATGGGGGCTCATACAAACTAATATGTATTGTATTCTTTGGCAGCCTTGTAAGGCATAGACCCTTTAGCTGCAGTTTTTACATGCTCAGGTGCTCAAGTTGTTTTAAGTATGATCTTCATGTTTAACAGTTTGCTTGAAAACGAGTGTATTATTTGAGTATATTGTTGTATTTACAACTATGGTTTTAGCTCGAACAACAGAGAAGAACATTTTAAGAAATTCTGCAGAAAAAGCTTGGTTTTTGGTACTTATCCATATTGAGGCACAGACACTACAGTGAAATTATACCGTATCTGCTATGTTCAGTATCTGTAACTGGAATTAACATGAACATATTGCTAGAGTTATTTTTTTATTTGCAAAGTAACATTAGCTTAGACTGTGCTGCTACAATAGTGTCAGAACAGTCTTTTGATATTTTGTGCTACTGTTAAGCACTAGCATATCTCCAGAATCAACTTGTGCTGTTGATTATTGATTTGCACTTAGACCTATGAACCAAATTATTTTCCTCCAAAACAAGAGTAGAAACATTTTATACTCTCAAGATGATTATGGAAGGTTGAAACATTTAGAACCATATATAACTTCCTTCCTCCTTGGTCTATGAACCTGGACAATAGAAAACTCTGTATATAAAACATTTAAGAACAATGAATATTCTTACACAGCAGACAAAGAAAAAGAAACCAAAATGTAACCACATCTCGTTGACACCAAAGCTTGTGTTAACAAAGATGTCTACAGTGCCTCATGAATGGAGAGTGGGCAAAGGGACAAAGGACGTGTTTCATATGAATGCATTGCGACACACCCAGGGAAATGGCCTCAAAGCAAATGAGTAGAAATACAATTGAGAGGTTGGTAGCCCTTCTGTGCTTTAGACCTGAGAGTTGAATGCACTGTCTCCTCCCTTTCCATATGAATTCCATCCACTCATTTTCTACCTGCTCCTTCTAATTCACGGCTGCAGAAGAGCCACAGACTATCCAGGCAAGAAACAGGTACAGGGTGGGATACACCCTGAACGGGATGCCAGCCCATCT
This sequence comes from Lepisosteus oculatus, assembly GCF_040954835.1. NCBI lineage: Eukaryota > Metazoa > Chordata > Actinopteri > Semionotiformes > Lepisosteidae > Lepisosteus > Lepisosteus oculatus. Next base: position 10,332,198 of record NC_090708.1, on the reverse strand, counting down.
CAGGGCTCTCATATGAATTAAGAAGGTTGAATATATCATCTATATCAATACCCTAAGGAGGGCGAAAGAAGAATCATACAATTTATTATGTGAGGATTACATTCTAGTTTGTTATGGTGACCACACTTGAAGGGAATTGGATAACATGAAAATAGGAGTAAATTACCAAGTGTACTGAAGTACTTGACCAGTGGCAGAACTGAAGGTGAGCCAGCAAGATTAATAGCGTTGCTAAATTTAAAGCAGTAATGCAGATTTGGACCAAATGATATTTCCTAATAGAGCATCTAAATAACTAAAAGTACTTAGCAGATGACTCTGAGGATTGGGAGACATTGACTACAAATAACTATATATCTTCTGCATAGAGATAGAATAATGGAGATAAAATGAGAAAGCTAACCATTCCCCTTAACAGGATATCACAGCAAGGGTAACACTATACAAGAGGCATGTGCTATTATCTGGTCTATCGTTGTGCTGTGCCATATCCCCTGTTTTCCTTCAGGAACAGCTGTGCATTCTCTACATTGCAGTCTGTCTACCACCCAGTCCTACTCTAGCAGAGCTGAAATCCATATGGATGGGTGATCTCACTCAGTTCCCTATGTCAGACTTACTCTCACCCTTCTGGGATTGTCAGATAGCACCATAATAATAATAATAATAATAATCAACTTTATTTTATATAGCGCCTTTAAAGGTGGCTTCTCAAAGCGCTTAAGCACTTATTTGAATTTCTAGAATTTCTTTTTCGTTTTGGATGAGAAGAGTCCTCTTTTGTCTGTATCTCCCAACATTTTGAAAGCAACAGCAATATTATAATAAAAGGAGCAAATCAGGTGGTGGACAACAGGAGCTCCTACCCAAACAACCATCTGCGTACGCAGGCTATGACATTTCCAGAATCTATTTATGTCGGTGGGATGGGACCTATTCTTGCAACAAAGAAAATGTTGTTATGCATTATAACACAGATTCGACTGCAAATGGTAATAAAGGATTATATATTCAAAGAGCACGAAGCTCGTGCAACACAAGATCTGCATTTTACATGGAGAAGGGATTGCAATTCACACTAGAAAATATGTATCGAAGGGAAAATCTCCAAGGCATGCCTGAGTGCTGATCCATTTTTTGTCTGCAGAGGCCAACAGAAACCACCCTCCTGCTGTTCTTCGATCGAAGTCAAGTCTGTACTGCATAAGATGGCACATGCTTCACATACCTAACTCTGTCCTCCATTTCTCTCCCCCTTTCTTCTTTTTGTTCGGACTACGCGGTATTCTCTCAACAGGAGCTGGAAAGCAGTCTTTAATTATAGATCAGACTTGCTGAGGGTTTAGAATAACTCTTGCTCTTGCTGTCAGGTTCCAGGCTCAGGCAGATTGGACTGGGTTTTTTAACTCCCACCTGAGTTTTAATGAGAAGCACAGGGGGGACTGGGTGTCTGACTTACCTATTCTGACTGCATGTCTTAGTGAATAACTTGACTTAATTTTCTAAATGTTTGCTGTTGGAGGAACTCCCTATGCTGTTGTAACAGCTGATGTAGAGTCTTTGTCTTCAGTGTAGCTTTAGAACATCCATCAAATTCCCCTTTTCACAAAATCGTGATGTGGAGATTTTTTCCGGCTTTTGTATTTGATTTAAGACTAGAATTGTATCCTGTTTCTGTGGGCAGAACAGCGAGATTTTTTAAAATGTAAAACTGATTGAACAGACTTATTTTGAGTAAGATAATGTATGATATATTTTAAAGCCTTGAAATGGGTGTTTAAATTAATTAAGATTATCTTCTGTTATCTAAGCGTACTTCAATATACAGTAAGTGAGGATGACATATGAACTGCTGTTTTGTTTTACAACACCACTGAAAAAGCCTTAGAAGGGTTTCAAAGAAGAGCAACAGAAATAATTCCTGCTCTCAGGGGACTGTCATATAAAGACAAGATGAGGAAGCTAAATTTGATCCCAGTACATCAAATCCTAAAGGGCGTAGACAGGTTCCACCCAGGGGGCTGCTTCACACTCAGTAGTGAGACAAGGAGAAAGGATCAGAATTGGAACTTGAAACACTTCTTTATTCAAGAGTTGTGGGTATCTAAAAGAGGCTTCCCAGACATGTGGGTAAGGCTCAAACTCCAGGCACATTTAAGAAATGGCTGGATTACATTTTAGAATGAAAATTATTCATCCCCCTCAGTTTTTTCACATTTCAATGTGTTACAATAAGGAATCGTAATGAGTGTCTTTATATTGACATTATAAAGTGTTTTGTGTCAATGGCAAACAAATCCCATTAAATACATTATGATTCCATATTGCACCATAAAAATGTGAAGAAGTCCAAGAGGGGTGAAAACTTTTCAAAGGCGTTGCAGCTACAGTACTAAACGGGCAAGATGGCCCAGATGGCCTCCTCTCGCTTGCTGACCTTTCATTTGCTCTCCTGTTATTTTCTTTGTGGGAAACCGCCTTGAGCCGAAATTAATAGTTTAATCAAAACACACTGAAAAACAACTCGAGGTGTTTTTTGTCGCATTTGACGTGTCGTCTTGTTTGAAATGTGCAGCGCCAGTTCAGTGTAAAACCGTTTTTTGCAGGATCTGGTGGCCCACTGGTGTGAAGGCTAGCATTGGTGCTCTTTAGCTCTTGGCTCTTAGCTTCAATTCTGATGCTCCCGTCGCATGTTCTGCCCATATCCCTGTGGGTTTTCTCCTGGTGAACCAGTTTCATTGCACCTTTCAGGAAAAACAAACACTTTATTTACTGTCCTTGTGTGTGTGCGCTCAGTGATGGATTGGCATCCTGTTCTGGGTATAGTCCTACCCTATACCTTATGCTTTTGGGATGTCATGACCCTACCTGGGAATAAGCAGCTTTCTAATAATGGATGGATAGATTATGAACACTTGTTATTTTGTTTAATTCTATAAGGTTTATGTTCCAAATACCTAGGTTTCACTAAACCTTGGACAAAATATATGGGCTACCTAGTAATTTCTGAATTCAGCTGAGCTACTTTCAAGAGTAAAGTACACCAGGAAAGCAGTAAGTGTGGTCTGAAAATTACAGTCCTCTTTGAGATAGTAGCTACTCTCCTTTTAACTGGTTGCAATGTGTTTTTCATGCATTAAACTGCCTTACATAGAGAAGACTGCAGGCTCTGTTTGCATACCACATTAAATTGTTTTATTTCCCTAGCATAAAGAGCAGGTTACAAACTAATTAAATACCAGATACACTGAAGTGCTCCATAAATTCATTACTGCAGGTTCATGTGTAAGGGAACCATTAACCATAACCTATAGTTCTTTCCCAGTTTCATTATTTTTTTACAGTTCACAAAATTATGTTTTCAAAATCTTCTGCACTTATCTCTTTCTGGCAATAGGAGTAGGATCACAGAGATATAGAAAGAAGTTTCATTCCCTGAGAGCTCATTAGCAATATCTTTCTTACATTAATCAAAAAAGCCAACTATTCATCTCATTGTGTGAGCTGGGACTGCAGCTTGTATTTACAGTATATAATTTGCTTTAATACTTCAATCTTTTTTCCCATGTCAGTGAACAAAAAAATGGGAACTGGATATTTTTTTAAATAGAGATTTATTGAAATTGCAACTGTGAATGCTCAGATGTGGAGAAAGTTTTAAGCTGATCATCGCAGACAGCTGCTGACACTTGGAATTCAAAATCACCAAAACCCCTTTTTAAGCTGGATAATTCATTCCATAGGAACAATACAGGAAAGACAGTATAAAAATAAAATATGTGATTTAATCATCTAAAGGGTAGTGGGAGTAAGGAACAAGCTACTCAGCAATGTTATTTAAGCTGATCCCTTGGTGTCTTTTAAGAAACAGCTGGATGAGATTCTTGGATCAATTTATAACTTCACAACAGGTTAGATGGACCAGATGGCCTTCTCGTATTTGTAACTGTCCTCATGTTCTTAAAACTTTGGCTATCTGCATTGTGCTACGACTAGATATTACTTCAATAAAGATTTCCATTCAGATCTTTCTAACCTGAGGGCTTTGTCTTGCAAGAGGCTTGGAACGCAAGAGCAGAAAATGCTCATACTGTGATTAAGGTACAGCAATTTTATTACCCTGAGATGGTGCGCATGCCATTGTAGCTGACAACATTAGATGACTTGCTGAGTAAAGGCAATGCTGTTCAATCTTGACATTGAAAAGCTAAAAAAAGTTTGAAAGAATCGAAGGGAATTTTGTGAATCTGTGTTGATTTAATAGCTGAATTATTTAATGCTTCGTTACTCTACCTTTTCAATGTTGTAGAACATTCTATGGCGCATTTCCAACCTTACATGCATACATGCACATCAACAACCTGAGCACCTTATTATTAATGTCAAAAACAAAACTTCTGTCACTGTTTAATTTGAGTTTAACTTAAAAGTGCACAGTCATCTTATTCTGGCAGAGTGACAGTGGAACCTGTGATCTGTTTTTATTTTTTATGCTGATATTAAGACTGTAAGACCTGAAAAACTTTGAACGTCATTATTTATTATACATCTTATAATATACACATTATACAGTGCATATGCAACCAAACACTTTGGATACACCACAGTACTAATATGCCTTAACAATATTTAATTCAGTCCTTTCTTTAATATCTCACCTATGTGACTCTAAAAATCTACAGCACACCAATTAATGTCTGAAGGCACATCATAGTGCTGCAGAGAAAAGTCATAAATGAGAAAAGCTGACCCAATACATGGCAGCCATTTTCAGAGGACTGAATTAGAAAAACACAGGGTTTCATTAGCAAAGAATATTCTTTATTTCTACAGTGCTTTGTCCTTCATTGTACTTCCCATCAATGTAGAAGCAGCAGTGAAAATGTGAATTGTTGCATTTCTGTGGCAATTAAAATATTGATTATCTATCTCCTCCATAATAAGGCACTCTGGAAAAGTGCAACATTATGAAAATATCCTGGCACTAAATTTCATTGGCTGACATTGAGTCTTCATTGACCCATCTGAGACGGCTTCTGCAGAAAGCTTTTAATGCTAATTTCTGCAATGTGGTTAATAAGCTTTCTGAGTGTATTTATAGCTATGCCATAAACAAGGAAAATAATTACTGGAATATAGCCTTCTTAGCTTAGTTCATTGTATTCATCAGTAAAATTTGTTTCTCCCATTAATTTACTGCTAAATGCCAATAGCAAAATACATAAATGCATAGGACTGAAAGCAAATTTAATCAAATGTTGTACAAGCTTATCCAGAAAAAGGCTTCAGTGTTCCCCAGGCTGAGACAGACTTTAAATAATATATGCTGCAGCAAAATCTCCATGTCATTTTTTCTTTGATTTCTTTTGTCATTCAACTTGGAATTGAATAGTCTGTACTGATCCTCCTTCGGGAATCACATTTTACAACCAGTGAATGAAATCCCTTTTCAACACCTTTTTTTGCTGTCGTATACAGGAAGCCTTTTCATCTTCAATGTTTAAAATTGAATTTTCAAAGCAAAAATTTGCACGGAAGACCCCCTGTCCTCGCTTAAAGGGAGTCCTGGTGAACAAAAGTGGACAAAAGTGAGACTGTGGCTAGGAAGCTGCATTTGATTCCGTTCCTGTGCTTTGTTACTTTATTGAGTGCTTGGCCTGCGTCTAAAGATAACTTGGAGTCTTTTTCATTTCACATCTCATTGCACTTTTCTACAGCAGAGCTCCCTGCCTCTGATGGATTGGGAGAAGCAGTTCCCTGGCAGCTTTGATCTGCTATTGATTAGGCTGGTTGGGCAGTAATGGGGGTAATTGATCATATGCCATACAGCCCCTCCCTGGCCTTGTGGTGTATGGTGTGTTCAAGAAGGCATCGATGTAATTCAGACAGGAGTGCCTAACTCTGAGCCCCGAAGTGCTGCATTCTGATTTCGAAACATTTGAAAATTGTGAAACACTGGGGGCAAAGTCTAGGCAAACCTCATGGAATTTCATATCTGGAGTAACATGGACGTCTCTGCCTTAAATAAAATACTACTACCTTCTTGCTGTTTATTGAAGAAGGTGCTGTATAGTACAGTATATAGATTATCTGTTTTAGCAAATGCAGAAGCTTGTCCAGGTGGTGAACATTATTTTCAAAATAGTCTTTACTTTTTAAATGACATGATCTTAAATCAAATATTTTTAATGAATACACTACAAAATAAGTATGCAGACAAATCATACTGTAGACAGATTACTTTATTATTTAGAAACAGCAAATGCAGCTACATATTCTAAATACATAGATGATATATATATATACTTTTCATATGGTAGATGCATACTAATATTTTTTCAGTTCCACATATGTTCTCAGTTCTTATAAGGTCAACCAAGCAGAGCTATACTGTACTAAGCAGAGTTTGTTTGGCTACTGCAGCATTGTTTAGTAGATGTTATTAGTGGGTCATGTCAAATCATCTCTCTACACTGCTAGGATGGGGTTTTAAATCCAATACTATTGTTAAGATAACATTTTCAGGGAGTCAGTGCATTGAAGCTGTAGATTCTCTGAAAGCCATAGCAGAGCACTTGATCAGTACTGCAAAAACTGCTAAGAAGACAATTTAATAGCTCTGTAACTAAAATAGAATACAGACACTAACCTGGAAACTTATTTTTGTACATCTGACTCACATATCACAGAACACAAATACTGTTCTGCCAAAATGTAAATGATGAGTCCTTGTCTTCCCTGAACTAATTATCAATGCAGACTTATTTGAGAAGAACCTACTTTAGTGAAAGCAATGTTGTTTCCGGTTTAATGTATTTTAGTTAAGCTATTTTTGTCTTTTAGTCTTCTGTTTAGGCTTTGCATTGTATGATATTGTAGAAGGGATGGACTTTCATCAGGGAAGTTTTAAAATAATGTGCAGTCATACAATACCACTTAAATTTATAAGCATTGTCACTGTACGTTGACCTAGTTAGAATTAAGAAGAAATCAAAGAGAGATTATTTAATGTTTAAAAACACAAAGACAGCTTTTTCTAAAGTTTTAGTTTAACCATTTTTTAAAATATAAATGTATTTTTAAATATATTAAATGGCTTTTACTATGCTACATTGTATGTATATTCATTTTGTGCCACATTTTAGTTTTAGGCAATGTGAACTCGAGGCACAGTGTGAAGTGAAAACTATTTTTTTTTTGCTCTGGTCTTTTATTAATGTTTACCACTTCAGGACTGTTGTTCTTGAACTTATTCAGAGGTTAACACTACACATGCAAAAAAAAAAAAATCAGTTCCCATAAGTAATATATATATTTATTATAAATTTTGGTGGAATGACTGAATAGGAGTTTCAAAGGAATTCAGCAGTTTGTATTAACTGATATGTTTTAATGATGATGGATTTTTAAATTTGTCCTTTTTTGAGTTAAGGTTTTTAGAACAAGAATAGTTAAAGCTATATCACTTAAAAATAAGATTTACTATAAAATATTATGTATAAAATTAATGTAGAAAAATCATTAACTGCAATAAAGATTGTGCAGTGTACAATGCACAATCATTCTTGAGCAACAGCGGTGAAGTGGGATCAAGAGATTGATGAGGAATCATGGGGCTTTAAGAAATTCAGATTTTGTCATGTTTACTTTTGTAAATGTATGTTTAAGTTTCTTTTTTTTCCCCTCTACAGATAAACCAGCTTCTGGATGTTATCCAAACCAGATTGCTAATGTCATCCACAGTCATTCCTAGAATAATTGTTTTCTACATTGAACCACAAAGTTACTAATATACTAATTAGTAGTGGATTCTAGTTTTTAATTGAAGTAAAACCTTTTAAAAAGTTATTTTTATGACACCTTAAATCTAAAACAATCTCAAACATTTACAGCCGTTCATTGTGTGAGAAGGAGACAGAAATATTATTAGTTTTCCCTAAATACAGGCAAGATGACTTCCTAACTGACAAATACAGTATCCACCTGTAGAACTAAATATATGTTATACAGTCTCACATGGGTGAATTAATTAGCAATCAGTTCCACAAAAGCAGATGATTCACTTAATTGCAGGGGCTGCTACATGGTGCAGTGCAGCAACATATGTTAGGAGAATGAGAATAAAATAACATCAGTAGATTGTAGGCATGTGCAATGCAACTATCAGCAACAGCGCCCCCTGTGGCTGTCTTAAGTGCAGTGAGTGCAATTTAAGACCTCCGTTGGAGGCATTGGGCCCTCTGGGTGTGCTGTGAGCTTGCAGAATAACAGGGAGCGCATGGCCGAACAGTGCATGCTTCAGAGTAGGCATGTGCTGCATTTTCTCTTTACCTTTTGTGGCCACAAGTCCAATTAATCCGTGATTGCTGATTCCAAGGCCCAGGAGAAATATTAACAGAAACATAATTGGTGCTATCAAGTTTTAAAAATGTAGCAATGAGCAAACAGATTAAGCATCAGATGTTTATTGCATAGAGCTCTGCAGAGCATTTGGTTGAAAAAGAATAAATCCCTTTAAAATTACTCTAGTTGTTCGGAGACAGCTGAATAGCTTGTAGCATATCCCACTGTGGAGAAATGCTATCATTTTCTCTGCAAGAGTTGCATCACACCACTGATTTCGGCTTACTTTTCACATATCATTTAACTATTTGTTTTTTCCTTTGTTAGTGTATTTTTGCCAGATGCGACACCAATGTAGAAACTGTGAAATCGGCTGCTCTTGGGCTGTGAAAGATCCCACGATTAACGTTTTACAGTTTTTAAACTCATTCCTGTTTTTGCCATTAACCTAATTGAGCAGCAATATCACAGATGATATCTCATGTCTAGTGATGAGATGACTGTTCGTCTTTTCAATCTGCTGTCCTTAACAGATAGATACTGTGTGAGGATATTGCATGGAAGGGATTTTGCTAGTTTGCCTCGGTTTGTGATCCAGGCAGAAATACTAGTTACCAAAGCTGACAATGTGCATGATCACTGCAGGGCACAAGCATTGATGGGGCAGCCCCATGATTTGTTCTTTTAAAAAGAAGAATGAGACATTGGGGGTGAAAAAGGACAAAGTCATCCACTAGCAAGTGTACTGTAGCTGAATTGTTATCTTTTTTTGGTAATGGGCAAAATCAAAGGACTCGCATGTAACTATCTGGAGGAAGTAAATGCATATCACTGTGAAGCCAACCAGTTTTTAATGTAACTTAATGTCCTCACTCAGCTCATTACAGTGTCGGTCATTACAATAAGAAAAATCTATAGTTAGATAAGAAAAGAATTACTAACCTGTGGGCTTGTTTTACTGAGAATTTAGATACAGGATACAAAAGCATTCATCTAGGGTCCCTTTTAAGATACTAGAACATTTTCCATTCCCCGTATAAACCTATTGTCTCTATTTACATTTTTTCTTGTTCCTTTTTTGCATTCAGGTACAGCTCATTTTATTTGTCATAGGTAGTCTAAGCGATACAGATAAAATTTGGATCATGGTGTGTCAATTTGTGTTTTGTGGACATATATTGTGTAGGGGGTATATTTGCACTCTGCGATTGAGTAATGTTCTATCTAAGGTTTAGTTTTGTGCCTTTTGTGCTTTCTGGTTGCCAGGAACCTTTCTAGAAATAAGCAGTTTTCTAATAATGGATGGATGGTTCATTCATGCGTTTGTTGTTCATAGAGCTTGGCATTTTGTCCGACATCAATTTGTTTGTATTACTGATTTACATGGCAGGTCCTTTTAGTTATGTTTTATTAGAACATTACTGGTATTTACTGTAGGTTAACTATTGTAAGCAATTAGCCTACTTCAAGATATATAGTAAATATCTACAGCAGAATTACACATCTTGTACACATTTGTAGGCGCATTACTGTATATATACACATTATATCTGTGTGGCCATTTCTTGACAGTGCTAAAATATAAGATAACATTCACATGTGATAATAAAAATCAAGTTTGTTTACATCACTGGTACCTTACGGCCAGAAACGTATAGTATTAGATATTCTCAACCAGTTGCTGAACTATTCAGTGTCATGAATACATATTGAAGAATTAATACTTTATATCAATATATCCCTTGTGACAATATCATAGTTAAAACAAAAATAATTTATACTTTCTCTTGAACTTGGAACAGAGCTTTTTCTCAAAATCATTCAGATCACTTGTGAAAAGGCTTATTCTGCACATTATAAACCCCTTTGACCTGTTAGTTATATGTTCTAGGTTACAGACTTTAAATGGCATGATAAGATTAAATGTGTTACTGGCATATCTGTTTGTAAAGCTGATAGAGTATGTTAATTTTTGAATGTGCATTTATATACCATTAAAATACTGTATCAGTTAAGTTTTGACACCCACACTCAGCATCACACTTAGTACAACTTTTTTAAAAATAATTTTACAGTAGCTAGGTGAAATACTAACCTGTAATATCAACCTGCTTTGAAAAGCTGGGTGTATAGGATTTTGAAGCTTTGAAGGAAAGTTCTAAAAGACTAATACAGTATGTCTGAACAACGTGTAATTACACTGAAAATTCTGTATCCATGATATTCATAAATCCCAGAGAGGGGCTGAACGTATGGGAAGATGATTTAAGTAAACAACAATTTTAGGAATTATAAAAGAATGGACCATTCGTGGAGGCATCTTTATGAAACCCATAATTGTAGGAACTTTGAGGGCTTTAGATGAACCTCAGAAAGAATGGCTGCTTCTATGGCATTAAATACAATATTTAAAATGGCAGAAGGTGATTACAAATTTGACCCCAATGTTTACTATAATTGACAAGGTCTTTCAGGATCATTAAAGCAGATGATTACCTGTGCAAGACAAATAATATATAGATAGTTATATAGAGGGGCTTATCATTAAATCTTACTGGTTATTGTGTCACAAATAATTGCTCAGAATCAAATTACTAGTATTTGTACACTTAATTTAACATAATATCATTAAAAGCTATAGGCTGTTTGTGTAAACTACTCTAATCAAAATATATGATTTTGTTAGGGTTTACAATGTACTGTACAGTATATTATGAAACCTTCCTTTATAGTAGTGCATCTACTTTGAGATGTCACTGACAAAAACTGATAGGATGGTTATCTTTTCTATAATATATTCAGTTAATGTCCCCTACTGCATTGCTTTTCATTTTAAATAATATATAGGAGTCTATGAAGAACACAGTCCTAACAGATAGCTGTGTCGTAGGCAATGAGGTGTCTTGTACCTTGATAAATACAACATTAGCAGTTCAGGAGCTTCTACCTTCTATCTCAGGATGCAGCATACAGTATTTGAGTACAGATTTCTTGTTAGCAGTTATATTTTAGATATATTGCAGGAAAAGTTAGATGCTGCTGTGGGTTTTTGGCTATTACTGAGGATGATACTGTAGGCAATCCAGGTGATGTTGATCTTTTTTGACATCCAGCAGAAGGTCCCACCCTTTTGAAGAAAACTGACACCATAAATATTACTGATTCCCCTGACCTTCAATAACAGCCGTTTTCCTCAGAGATTGACAGATGCTACATTGGCACCTGGGTCACCTTAGGAACAATAAGCAGAGTTATGAAGACTTGAAATAGCAAGCGATGGTGACAACTTATATAGGAGTACCTCTGGGGCTAAAATCATGGAAAGGGAACTATTAGGAAGCACTGCCCCGAGTCTGGTCTAAGTAGCAAATAATGGGACTGCAGACAAGCTATGACAGTTGGACAGATGGGGCCAGAAGTGTCTTGGGAAACTGGATGTCATTTCAGGCCTGGACTGGGGCCAGTAGCTTAAAGGCCTTCTTAACGGACACCTTCATACGCAGGCTGTAATGCTGTTGCATACCATTTCAGCAGTTCAGTGTGGGAGCAAGATGGAGCGTTTCATTGCAGCTGAGAATCCTCGGGTTTTACTGAAAAACGTTATAACATGATGAAACGGTCCGTAAACTAATATGATGTGTCCACTTGTTCTCGAGCATGTTTAACATTTACCTTTAAATTTAAAATGATTCCTTGTTGTAATTGGACAGATTAGTTTGGATGAAAGTACTTGCAACATATTAATATCATCATACGCTGAAAAATACAGGATCCTAAAAATAAATAATTCCTTTGATACTCATGTGAAATCACCCATTAAAACATCCCTGGAAATACCATACTGCTGAAACCACAGAATCTAGAAATGGACTTGGATATGCACAGTATTTCTGATCTTTAATTTTTTTATTGTTAACATCACATAGAATTAAATAAATAATAAGCTTCAAATTTAATGTGTCTGTGACAAAGAAAATGCTAATCAAGAGTTTTGAGCATACCCCATATACTTTTTATTTTCGAGAATGCCATTTTACAATTGTATTTCCTTCTTTTAGGATTAATTGAAGTAGTTAGTTAGTAGAGAGTGCATTTTGCAATTAAATACATTCATTTAAAAAGTTACCTATGATATTTGCCCAGTTCTAAAAAATAATATTGACACTTCTGGTCTATGTTATGTTATATAATGTCCATACTATTTGTATGGATTTGCACATTACTGATTCTAATCAAATCAGCAATGATTTGCCATTTGATTGTAGTTAATTAAAATGGTCTTCATAGGAGACTCTTCATTGAATCTTCAAAGTATGTTTAAATTAGAGAAAGATCAATTATGCCTTAGCATAGTGAACTATACAGCAGGTTCTCATCATAGTAATTTAAAGGTTATCCTTTACCTGATTCCAAAACAAGTCTCTAAGTCTCTGCATCTGGTTGTGTTTTAGAAGAATGCTGTATTTCTTCCATAAAGGGATTATGTTCTGTGGCCTAGCAGAGGCTAAAATGTTTGTGTACTGTATGTTCCCATTTCTCCCAAGGGATTTGTCTGCTGCTTACTTGCACTAACCTTACAATGAATCCATGGAGATGGAGAGGCAGTAGGGATGCCAGGTGCTTTCTTTTAATTCTGCATCATTTTTAAAGACGATGGCTCATGATTCCTAATGCCTGATCGGGATACTTTATTTGGTTGGGCTGACAAAAAAAGAGTATTACTTCCTAAATGTAGTCAGTTGTGTAGTCAAGAAGTGCTTCTTTACACTTAAATAAAGGTTGTGTCCTCACAAGCTATTTTTTGCCACGTACACTGTCTATATTTAATGATAATTATACAGGACAACTGTTTTGCAGTGTTTAATGTATTATTTACTCACAAATGTCTTGGTATGTATGGTGCAGTTTTTGTAAGTGAATTGGAACGCAGTGCTGTGGTAGGGAAAAAATACAACAGAGTGGATTTAACACTTTCCTCTCAAAGGATACCCTCTGGGAAATCAAACCACTCTGAAATGAGCTACAGCACCAAACACGAGCTCTTAGCAATCTCGTTTGCCTCCTGCCGTCTCCACTAAGAGCAGTCATATCCTATAGTCATTTCATGAAAAAAACAGTGCACAGCTTATGATCTTATGGGTCATATACCAAAAGGCTTTTGTTTTAGTCCTTTAGGCTTCTGGCACCCACTATGCCATGAAGGAAATCTAATTTAAACACCATTTAAACATCAGCCACCATCTTTCTGTCTCCTCAGTCTCCATTTTAGTCACGTGGCTTAACCCTTTTCTCCAGACACTGTCAAAGTCACTTGAGGAGTTATATATTTCAAAACATATTACTCCTGGGTTTTTTTCAGTCTCATATTGCTTTCATTGGGTGGAGGTGGGGGTACAATACTTCATCGTGCTGCAGAAGAGTCTGAAATAACATGTTAGAGCTTTCCTGTTTGAGTGTGTTTGATGAATGGAGCTCTCTCACGCACATTGATCAGAGTTGCATCTGATGTGTGGGCAGCAATAGGAAAAAAAAGTCTAATACAGGAATGAGAAAGCAAATGGGATTTCAACTTTGTACATTACAAATTATGTTTCCATCACTGTATCTTCTATTTTTATAAAAAATGTTGAGTATCAGTCCAAGGTTTAGTATTACTGCGAACTTATCTTTGAATTTTTTTCAGCATTTTCATCTACTTTCATGTCCCCTACTGCATTGCTTTTCATGCAAAAAGCACAGGTGTTTGGTTAAATCAAATGCTATATATTTCTGAAGAACTTTACATTTTTATGGCTGCCTCCTTAAGTGGCTTATATAAGAACCTTGAAATCTTACGTAAGAAAATGGTATCAACAGGGGCGCCGTACAATGGCTGACCCCCAAGCTTCTCTCCCCATCTGTGTGTCTGTGTCTCTTGGAGAAAAGCTGGGGTATGTGAAAAGATGAATTCCTAATGCAAGAAATTGTATAGGGCTAATAAAGAAACATTAACATGACATTAACACATTAATATTAACTCTCAGGACATGGGAATGGCAAAAATCTTTCACTTTATTCACTGCACGTGTTGTAGAGACATCTTAAATAGTGAAGCCTGGGGTTTTTCATCCCCCAGGCTTCGCTAGGAGAGATTATTATCTCAAATATGAAAGTTTCACAACACGCTGGAGCTACTGCAGCATAGCTACAGAATCAGAATTAATTCAACTTTATGTTGCTTATATACATTTCATGTTTATCTAAATTCCTGCTAAAGCTGAATTTCTTAAGATGGGTGAGAGAATGAGGCTGCTATTTGGTAAACCTCCAGCTCCTTCTGACCAGACCTCTGAGCTTCTCAATGATTTCACACACCAGAATGCTTGTTTCTGTTATCTGTTTGGGTCTCATAGATTTACTTCATTCTTTCTCTTGTGAGTCATAGATTTGTCCCACATAGCTGAATTTAACCCATCACCTCCTGCACCACCTCATGTACTATACTTCAGACCAGAGGCAGGAGTTTTGTCATACCGGGCTATTGATATTGTGCCAGCCCCAGGATTGTGGTTTGTATCAACTCCAAGCACATGAGTCTCAGGACACAGGCAGAGGAGCTAAATCTAGGTTTTCATTTGTACTTACTTTTCAGAATGTTTCAGTATTTGATTTTGGCTTGGAGGAAGTGTGTTTTTTCGATAAAGGTTTTGTCAATAAAGGTAAAATAAATTCTTATTAAGAAGGCCGTTAAGCCACAAATTGTGTTACTTCTGTAGGCACCCTATTTGTTTATGTAATGTTATATTTAGACAAAACTATTTTAATTTTAATCTACAAATATTAAAATAATGTACCTCTTGGCAAAAATGTTTTCCTTCTGTTTCTGATGCCCCAGAAAGTACACTTCCCAGAGAACAAAGTGAGAAAGCAAAGTAAGAATTAAGACCCAAAACTGAGGGTATGCTGTATAACTGCTTGAGTGATTATGGGGACTAAACTTAAATTGAGAGCCCTGTAAAAGCTGACTAGTCACTATTACTTGATAATGCCCCATCTGAAGCATTTTGTCAAGCACTAATTCTTAAGTGATATACCACAGAGAGCTTTCATCTATATTTACCTCTTTTCATTCTTATTTTCATGTTTTATTTTATTTTCAAATGTATTCTTCCACCAAAGCACTGAGATATGTATTGCCATGTATATTCCCACGTTAGTACTGAAATATACCGTAGACTCTACATGTACAGAGAATGAGTCGAGCACATCTGTTGAGTTGTATTAAAATGAACAAGGCAACAGCTGCAAAAAAGTATAGATTTCCTTTCAGTAATCAATTTGTGTGCTTTATGAGTATTTATGAGCTTTACATTATTTATGACTGTTTTGGAGAAAAAAAAATAAATAAGCAGTAAGAAAAGCAGAACATGCAAAACAAGAATCAGTATAATTCAGCAAATAAACTAGAGATTTTAATTGTAGCTTTTGAAAAATAAAAGAGAATAGAATTAGAATAATTAGAATTATATATTAGAAATTTGCAAGAGAATATAATTTCATTTTAGTTGTTTTCTGTTTTGGGTAACAGTTTAAATTAGGTTGTCCTAAAAAGGGTTTAATAGTTTTTTTAAACTTCTGTTGAGGTTCTGTTGTTAATAAAGCATCTATGAAAGAGATTTATACTGACCCTAAACTTAATCTTAACTCTACACTAACACTATCCTGAACCTCACCATAATCAATACTGAATATCTCAGGATGATTTATTAACATTCTGTGGAATTTCAATTTATAACAGTAGGATTTTATTGATCATCATGTATGATGGAAAAGCAGCAGCTAATGGGATATTTAAAAACACTGTGGAAAGCAATTATTCAAGCTGGAATATAAAGCCTCTCCATTAAGACCTGGCTGTAGAATATAAGAAAACATGTGTAGGGATGAAGGATGTTGTTCAATAAGTTAATGATGAAATCTCTTGAGAATCAAGAGAAGGGGCTTTCAAACTTTACCCTGGATCATACATTGCTAAATGCTCTTTTTAGGCATCTAACTAAAATCTTCATATTTTGCAAACTCAAACACAGATTTGAAAAGCAAAATTGAAACAGGCCTACCTCTTCTCTGGTGGCACATGTAGCCTGAGCACATGGACAAACTACACTAAAAAGAAGAATTCTGTCTCACAAGGGTCTCTTTTAATGAAGGTCTTCTAAACACTCTGATAACCTCCTGTGAATCCCTTTATATACCAACCTAGGCTAAACAAAACACAAGTGAGAATGTGTATCTCACCCTTCACTAATTAACCTATTAATGATCTAATTCACCACATATGAATCTATGTATCTGTAATAAATGCCTGAGAGACCTCTAGGTGCAGGTCAACTGAATCTTTATATATCCCTCCGGCTGGGCCGCCACAAACATTTTTACAAGTAATATTCCTCTATTGGGTAATTTATGCAGTTTACGAGTTTGTGAAGTGGCTTTGAACAGTTACTTATATCATTATAGGTACAATAATGATCCATTCTATGGATTGAAGCCTTCTCGTTAGCCAATCAAAATGCAGGAATCCGTCCTGCTGTAGTATATTCAGTAAATACTGCGTATTGGCTCAAAATGTGGTTTGTCCTTGCTTTGGTTAAGGTTGGCCTAACCTGATTGCCAAAAGCACGTGACTGTATATTGCATTTTATACATTGTTTAATCTCAGCTCTCCTCAGATTGATACTTAAAATTGGATCCTAGACTGTACAGTATGTGCCTGGGAGAAAAAGGTGTTTAAAGTTTATTTGAATCAAAGAAAACTGTAAATGGTACAGTGGGTAGCACTTCTGCCTTGCAGTGCTGAGGCCTTGGGTTCAATTCCTGGGGTGCTATCTGTGCAGAGTTTGTATGTTCTCTCCATCTTCATGTGGGTTTGCCACAGTCCAAAGGCCTACTGGTACTGTAGGTTAATTGGCTTCTGGAAAACTGACCCTGGTGTGAGTGTGTGTGTGTCTGTGTGTGCCCTGCGGTGGACTGGCATTTAGGTGGTGTAACCTGCCTTGCACTCATTGTTTGCTGGGATAAGCTTCCAACTCCCCCACAGCTGTGCTCAGTGACATGGCTTATATTAGAATCATGAAAAGATCTGAGTGGTACGGTAGATATTGATCTTTTTTCTAATATTGCACATTTGTTAAAAAATACACAGTGTGTTAAAAAATACACAGTTAAATGCAATGTAGGGACTATTCTTAAAGCTTCCTTTATGCCTTTATTATTTTTCATCGAGGTGTTCTATTTTCAGTAGAAGTAGAGAAATACACTTGCAACACTGGCTCTTTTGGGTGCATAGGATCAGGTAAAGATTTATTCCATTCTGAAGGGAAATGAAAAGAGACACAATATTTCAGCTGTGGAGCCTTCTTCAGGTGTGTAGGAAGCCATGTTGGAAGTTTCAGGATAATTTTGGTTTCAGCAATAGAAGCTCTGAAGCTATGAAGGACGCAAACTGAGAGAAGTATGATCATGGACCTTAAATGGGGTACTATGGGCTTGGAGACATCTTGGATCTTCACAACTCTGACATGTTCCCAGAACGGGTCTGCATGTCTTCTTCCTGCCTCACCAGCAAATGGCTGGGGATTTTCTGCTAAAGATGCATTACATTAGGTTGCTGGCAATACATGGTGATATGAGATGATGGTGCAGTCAGGAAAGAGGTTACGAATGAAGGGGTCATCCTGTAGGATGGGTAAGTGGTTATTAATGGTCCTAAGATAGAAAAGGTGTGGGGTGGTAGGGCATCACCAATGGAATGAGGTTGAGTTTGGTAGTTCCTATATACAGTAGGTGATGATCTGAAGGCTATTTTTGGCTCAGGTGAGGGCCCTGTCAATAACATGCATAGCGTATCCTCTGTTAATGAAAAAAAGAGTGTATTTTGAGGGCTTGGTCATGGAAGTCCATGTTATCACTGCCTGAGGAGCCTGAGGCAAAAAAGGATGGCTGTACAGGAGATACTGTAGCTGTGTTAATCAGTGGGTGTGTAATAGGCAAAAGGTGAGAGTCGTGCATGGTTAATGGAGAGATTTATATGCAGAAACTGAAGAGTAGTGGAAGATTTGGTTATTTTTGTGCATCTATCGTGATAATTATTATTGGGAATTTTAATTATGCTAATCTGCCTTCGGTGGGTAATAAATAAACCCAGGAAAATGAGAACTTGAAAATGAGTTAAAAATGAAAATGAGCAGTGCTGTAAGAAGCAAGGCCAGCTGACATTTTAAGTGTGAAACATACAGCTAGCATGAAGAAAAGCATCTTTTCTGCTTTAGTGCGGAATCACAGATATTCAAAGTTGCACACTATTAGACAGGAGGTGCTAGATACCAACTCTCACAAGTTATAATTGTGCTTCACCAGTCAGCATGAATCATACTTCAAAAAAGGAGAACTTTTTCAAACCTTGACTTACTTGTCAGTCTCCGTGGTTACTGCCCGGCAACTGGAGCCTAACAATTGCTTTTAATTTCCAAATTGTTTAATTGAAGTCTCTCCAATATGTATTTCTTGTGATGTGGAGTTATAATTCCATTCTCTTTTATGCCTGAGCAAGTTAAATATGCCAAGGACTGAGGAGGATATGTAAGATATTATATCTGTGATTAAACACATACTGTATGTCTCCTTATTAATTCAAAATGGCTGTTTTTTTCCTCTAAAAGACATTCCCTGAATGTGATGGAGATCTACAACAGTAGCAACACTGTATATGTTGACAGGAAGAGAATTCTCTATCATGGTGACATGCTTTTACTGGGCACAATTCGATCTCACTCAGCACTGGTGGAGACTGTCCATACCCTCATGCCTTGACAAATGGAAAATAAGCTTCCTTGACTCTGATCTTTATTAATTGATTTCTAAAAAACAGCACATTAGTATAGTGCTGCATTTGATTTTGTGACTGGAAGAGGATTTCCTCCCCTGGCTGAGCACTATTCCGCACTCTCCCAATAGTATTTTAACATAAAAGAAGAAAACAAATACTTCATCTCATACTTTATGAGAATGGGTAGAGAGAATGTAATGGTTGGAGTTGATAGAGGAGCTATATTTTATTGTTATTTTTACTGTCAGCTTAAAAAGCAGCTCTCAGCCAGTCTTAACATTTGGAAAGGGGAGATGGATATTCTGTCACCAAACTCTGTGCACAAATAAACCGTACATTTGTAAGTTTTTCATTTCCCGAATGGATTCTGCTTGTATAACCCGTGTTACACAATTGTTTCCTTTTTAAATAAAGAATGTAACCTGATTTCTTTGGATTAACACTTAGGCCTTGATTGTCTCAAGATGCACAACTATCTGCCCATTGCAAATCACAGACTATGGAGTTTATTTGCCAGAGGCTTTCCCTTCTTTCCAATGAAAGCCCGCCACTGAGCAATGGGGGTTAGTAATTTGCAGTTGGCTTGCGAGACTAACGTTTTGGTTTTAAGCCATGCCCGAGTGTAGGACAAGCATTCTGAGGTTTAAATGTGATTGTGGCTGTAGTATTAGTTATGGGAATGGGGATACCATAATTTCTTTTAAAAAGCTCATTATTGAGAAGCAAAAGCATGTGTATGTTCAAGAGAGCTCAGATAAATTCTTCTTTTAGCATTCCATTAAAGATTCATCTGAGAAGGCAGATATAGCAGATGGAACCGAAATGTATAATTTGCACTTGGGAACTGCAAGGCTTAT
This sequence comes from Lepisosteus oculatus, assembly GCF_040954835.1. Taxonomy (NCBI): domain Eukaryota; kingdom Metazoa; phylum Chordata; class Actinopteri; order Semionotiformes; family Lepisosteidae; genus Lepisosteus; species Lepisosteus oculatus. The sequence continues at coordinate 10,312,131 of NC_090708.1, read as the reverse complement.
GTCTGTCAGACATCATTTGGTTTTGCAGTCTGATTTACATGCTTCAAGCTCTATTAGTCTGCCTTTGAGCTTCAGTTGCACCAACAGGATCCTCCATTTGGACTGTAAGAAAAAGAATAGGGAAGAAAAATATACTGCTGTGTGTTTTTGGTATTACATCTTAAAGTTAAGACCATTAATTAGGAAAAATTAAACATAATATTCACTATTAACTTTAAATGCATTTACTTCATGCACTGAACTGTATATAGAAAATTGTTACATTAAATTTATGTTGTGTAATGTAATTATCACTGGATTTCTTCTTGTTTCAGATTTTTTTTCAAGAATAACGTTTTCTTATCCATACATGCCCTTAAAAAACACAATTGTTAGAAATTACTTTGGGAAAATCTAAATACATGTGAAGCTTACGAGGTATTGTGTTTTCGATTTATATTTTGTATTTTAATATGTTATTCTCTCCAACATGGATGACAGGGAACACAGAAAATCACATTTGCAAGATGCATAATTTGTGCTGAAGTGCAATAAAAACTCATGCTGCTGCTGTGGGAATTTCACTCACAGTGGTCTACGTGTTGTGAGACCTAATGCTCATGTACAGTATCGAAGACAATTTTGAACTGCCGTAAAAGACCATGTTTGTTTTGTGGTTTTTGATACCCTTGTGAATATTTGACTACTTGAAGAAATACAGTTTATCACTTAAAAATTACAGAAAGTCAAAGGGATGCTAAGGAAGTGGAGAGAAATTGAAATCTTGCTGTTAATAGATGGAACTCCTTCAGTTCTCCGTTAGTCTTGTGACTGACAAATTACCATTCTCCTACTGTATGTGGATGTACCGTAGTATCCCAGCAGTTTATGCAAGTCTGTCGTAAGATTTCGTGACTTTTCTCCTATACTCCAGTCATTCCAAGTCTCTCTTCTGTTTCTTTAAAAGATCCTCATCATAAATAACCACTTAGTCGCCCCAGAGTTTTTTTGCCCTTAAATATTTGATAGTTTCCCTCTTTCCATCACGCCACCCCATGTTCCTGCACCATGCAAAGACAGGGAAGAGTGCCTGCTGTTTATTTTTAGACCTCACTTGGCAGGCCAGATCCAGCCAAGCTTTAACATTACGTGCTGGTTGGCTGTTGTACTCTGTGGGGTGTTGCAAGATGTTAGACCCCCTGGGAGCCACCACATTTTCTTTGCCAGTCAGAGAGCTTGAATACTGAGGGAGAAGGGGAAAAACATTTTCTTTTTTTTTTAAAAGATAGATTTTCCTTTAGACACAAGGCTCATCTATGCAGTGTTATTATTCCGTGTCTGCAATTGCCAGTTGTTAGTTAGTCCAAAGATGTCTTTAATGATGCACTGACCAACAATATTAGTGGGTGGATGTACTGTACTGTATATACAGTATATTGCAATCTGTATTCAGTAAGCATTTACTTCTATGCCACAGAATGCCAGAACGTTTCTTAAATTCAATGTAGTAGTTACTTAAAAGAGAGAATATCTTCTCGTTTTGTATTCCAAAATAAAAGGTTCCCCAGAAGATGCATGGTTAGTCTAACTTTATTTAGATGCCCTTATGATTGGTGTCATGTGCCAAAGCAATGCCTGAGTTTGAGTAGGAGGACGCAGCATGTGTCCTGGGTTCAGTTCTTGACTGGCGTGTCTTCTGTGTGAAGTTTGCTTATTCTTCGCTGGATCTATGAGGTGGGTTTTCTGCAGGTGCTCCAGTTACCTCCCACCTTCCAGAAAGATGCTGGTGAGGTTACCTGATATCTCTGAATTGACCCTGTGGCTTTGAGCTAACCAGGAATAAAGAGACTTTCTGACAGTGGATGGATTGAGAAACCATAAAAAGGCTGACTGGCGCAAGACCTTTGCAACTTTTTATTGGGGGCCTACCTCTGTGTTGGCCACTGTTCCTGTGTAACTGATGGGCTAGATAGTAATCCTCTTTAGTCTCTTTTACAGCTGCACATTTTTTACCGCACTGCTTGTTCTATTGATATCCTTGACCTTGGAGTGTTGTTAACCATTTTTCATTTCCAATTAAAACGTTGTTATAATGCTAAGGGCTTACTGTGCCTCTTTAAACCCTGATGACTCATTTAATGAGTAAAATATAATATTTTTATTTGTGTAGTTAATAATCCAATAATAAACAACACAACACCTCACAGAGGGGACCATTGCACACATTCACTAGTTTATTATTTATGGGTAGAATAATTAATGATGTGAAGTTTATGACAATCCAGCCATTGCCCCTGGGAACAATAACGTCTGCAATGAACTTCCACCATATGGTATTTTATTTAGAATTTTGCTTCATTTAAAATATGCCTGCAACAGTAGAGTATACAGTACCATTCATCTTTTAAGATACATTTTGTGTTATTCGTTATTATTACAGTTTTCATAATTTTATGTTTTGTGTTGGATGTTAATATTTTCAGGTTTGGCTCTGTTCCTTTTGTACTTTAACAGTGCTTGATACGGAATCTTCTGTTGTAGTGTTTCAATGTCATTAAACAAGGAGCTATATACAATACAAGAAGGGTAGAGTACAGAATAGAAGAGCTATTCCTGGCTTTCTTACTCATTGGAGAAGATTTCAGAAACCAAAGCAGCCAAAATACAGTAATATCCAATATCTGTTGCAATAATAAAATGAGAACATGAATATCACAAAACAGTTTAGCAACTTTTGATAATAAATTTAGGATCATCAGTTATTTTTTTACAACCTCCTGGTTTTGAACTGCTCAATTGTATGTTGTTGTTTTTTTTCACATCTCAACTCACTGCTATGAACTCTGCTCCAACCTTCCCCTCCACCTTGGAGCCCCTTGTGTTTTAACACACACCAGGCTATGCAGTCCTGTCTGGAGGTGAGACTGCAAGTGCCTGGGAGGCCTGAAAGGGGCACTGGTGCTGAGATCCAGTATAACCTAGGCCAACTAATCCCACCCTACCCCAGTGCCTCACTGCTTGGAGATTCCCCATAACTTTTAATTACCTGAATATTTTTTTTTCTGAAGCTTCTTTTGCAAGAAGTAGAACTTCACTGACTCCACAAAAAGTATTTTGTATTTGGGCTTTAGGGCACAGTGTGATTCCATTAGTGGCAGATGTTTTGCCTTTTATTAATTACTCCTCGTGGTATTATTTATTGGCATGTCTTTGAACAACGGTTGATTTGAAATACTGTAGGTGGAATTAAAATATCCTCTTTTTAACTGAGCATCCGGTAAATAGACTGTTACACTTCACCATACGTCATATTGTTTATGATGCATCTACATACTTTATTGATCTACTGTAACCTCAACTGGACTGCCTGGTTAACATTAAGAGTTTCTTAAATGTCTGTAGTTTCCTGGGTTCTTAATTTCTCATGTTGACTCCCTATATCTGGTGAAAATTTGTGCCATAAATTCATTTCCAGCCATTTCCTATAACGTGATCTCTGTCAGTAACTCTGAAATCTATTTAGTGTCTGGAAATGAGGAAGAAATAAAAACAGACCACATTTTGAAAGTCCTTAATTTTGAAACTCCTGAAAGATTTAAAATAATTTTAAAATCAAACTTCAAAAATCAAAGGATAGTGAAATATATATTTTTTTTACACAAAGGGAAAGCAAATAGCACTACAAAAACGAAACAACCCAGCACTGGATCAAGATAATAACTTCTGCTCATATGAGCTCATCCAAAAGTAAATTAATTGTCATTTTACAGGTCATTATTACATTTGCCAAGCTGTCTGTTATCAGAAAACGCAATTAAGCCATCCCTGTAATACTAACAAATCACAACAAACAGTGTCCCCGCAATGACAGGGAGGAGCTAATTAAACCAACACTGAAAATATCTCATTAGCATATCACTATCACCTGTAGGCTGTCGGCACCGAAAGCACTGTAGGATACTGTTTTTTTTTTCTGTCACTGTGGAATAGAGCAATGGAAGGCAATCCGTTTACACCGGCTAGAGCAGAGGTATCGTGTGTCACGTCTTCCGCGGTTAAATTTGAGAAACATAACGCGCCACGTACTATTATTAGTGGTTTCAACGGTTAATCGATTTACAAAAATATATTATAAATGTGTTATAAAAATGTATTTAATCGCCAAGTAGATCACAAACCTCACCTTTAATTGAGAACCAGTTTTATTCTTTTAACTACAGTACGTCGCCGACAATGCCGCATATACACCGGATATTTATACACCAAATACAAAAATCTAATGTTCCCAATTTTTTGGTTGCTTTAAGCGTCTCATGCAAAATCTTAGTGCGTGCCATAGGTTGCCAACACCTGAGCTTCAATCTCCTGTAATGCAAAGAAATCGGAAAGTGCAAAGGATGCTTGCTTTAGCTTCAACATTAAAATTGCTGTTACTCAGATCAACAAAGCAGTCGTTCCCAGAATGTATCAAATATACCGATTTCAAGTTATTTTTTTGCTGCTACAAATGAAAAAAGGAATAAAGAAAAAGCATAGTCAGCCAAACAAGAAGCCAAATTTAATCTCATAATTATTTACTGGAATAAAAGCTTAACTAAACCTTAGTTCCTATTCAAAACAGCTTGATCCCGAAAGGCTGCTGAATGAACCCGGACGTTCAAGTTAAGACACTGAGCCTGAACTACGAAAGTCCGCTTTTGATGGGGAATCTTTTTGTAACGCGACCATCTTGAGAGCGCCGTTAAACTGACCTTCTTTAGTTTCTGTGTCTGCAACATAACACACGCACCTCTCCACATTAATTAGAGTTTAATGGCAATCGATAGGTGCTGGACCCTAAAGAAAAAGCTGTATCGATTAGCCCAGATGTCAAGATGAAACCGTTTTCTACAGTGAACCGGCCGCAAGGACAGAGACTGTGTAGAAACAGAAAGAGAACACGCTGATTAAACAGCTTTTAATTTAACTGTGTCTACCATGTGTGCCTACATGTGAGCCTGTTCATTGATATTTTCTATTTCTATATTCTGTGCATTGTGCAGATTTCAGAAACCATTCCTTGTTTTAAAGTTCATTGCTTAAACACTTTTAACCATACAGTATACTGTATATCCTAACTTTCTGTTTGCCTTTTAAGTTGCTTTCCCACACTGATTAGAGGTGGAAAAAGGTAGGAAAACACCTACACATGTATAAAGTAACATTTGCCTTTTGTGTATTTCTGGCAAGTATGTTTTTCATTTCTTTATAGCTTTGACTGGAACCTCAGGATCAAATTTGGATTTGATGTTAGTGGGAAGACAGCATTGTTATTAACTTTCTGGTTCATTCAAAGGACAAACTTTGCAGACAGAAAGTTATCACTGTAACGTGTATCTCCTGCGTTACTATCTGGTTGACCTTTAAATGGTGATTTTGAAATTTTGACCCATATGTTATGGGTCAAAAAATTAATATTAGGTGACATATTGTGTTTAAATAGCTTTAAAGGCTTTGCCCTGATAAAAACTCATTTATACTTTGCCATCAATAATGAAATAATCCTTGATGGTATAATGTATAAATAGGACTAGCATGGTCCCATTCACTCAGGTGTCATAACCTGAATCTAGAATGTTGTGTGACTTCCATTAGAAGCAAAAGGCTAAAAAATTATGTCTTCGGGTACATAGTTTCAGATGTTTTACATTTGCTTTCACTCTGAAAGAGTGCTTTAGACACTGACATACACCTATAAATATTCAACAGAGGTGGTGATTTCAGTGCAGCTTTATGTAAGATTCCTGACACAGTAGATAATGTGTTACTTTGTATAATCAATACTGAGCTACTAAGCTACTGAGGACATCTTAGATAGCATAGAAAAGACTCTGTGAATCCAAACTACCACTTAAACTGATAACTGTACAATATGAAAGCCAATCTCTGACCCACTGGGACCTCCAAGCAGGCTATATATACATTGTTTTTTAAATTTAGAATTAATAAAATAAGTGCCTGTTGTGAAGGTTAGTTGTAAATCGGTATACATTCTCTTTCATGAATATACCCATGCTGCCTTGGTAATTCTCACTTTGTATAACTGGCTATAAAGGTCGGCCCAGTTTGTGTTCAGAGACTTTGAAATAGTGTTGTTTCTAGAAATCAAAGCAGATACTGGATAATAAACCATGGGAGACCTGACACAGCAGATGTGTACTAGCTATGTGGAAATAAATATGTACATTCATGAGTTCCAAAGTAAAGCTAGAAAGGCAGTCAGACTGTTTATAAAAATATCGTCATTGTACGGCATAATAGTACACCTTAATTTTAACTACTTTGGTGATCTCATTTGTATAAGACATATACATATAATAGGTATATTCTATGTTGAAATGAGAAGAAAGAAAACACAATTTTTCGGCCATGGAGCCTTTTTCAGGTGTGATCATATTCTTTCTTCTCTTTTCAGCAAGGAATAAACCTATTACTTGTTCCTTTGCAGCCTACGCACGCTGATGCAGCTGCCCACCTGAACTAAATATACATATTACATGAATAAATGTGTTTGAGAATTGACCCAGAACACATTCCTTCTTTTTCCCTTTGTATTCTGTGGGGACTTTGTCTTTTAATGTATGTGTTTTTGAATTACATGGAACTCAGGAACGGGAACCGTGGTAGTTCAGACGGCAAGGGCATCTTGCTCCTGATCGGAAGGTCCCGGGTTCAATCCCAGGTAGGGGCAAGCGGTGTAGCTCGCTCTAATTCCTTCCAGACGGCTCCCAGGTCCACTCAGCCTGCTTTCCAAACGAGTACCGGGGGTTAATCCTTCCGGGGGTAATGGGCCAGTTGGAGTGTGATGCTGACCACATCACCTCCACCTCCAGTGTTGGAGGGTTGAGAAAGTGCTGGCCCTTGCCCCCATCCCCCCATAGGCCTTTATGGCCTGAAAAGGGACCTAACCTACAGTACCTACTCAAGATCTCCTGTATAAAATAAGAACTACCTGTGTGATAAGGATGTCATTTAGTGATTTAACTACCCATACTTTCATTGAAAAAAAGGTCTTTAGGTAATGTGAAGTTATTAAGGAGTTACTTCAATGCAGGTGTCTTCGTGTTTAACAGATTAATTTTTAATTTGTGGTGCCTAATTAATATTGGTCTTGCTACAGTTTTCCATCTATGAGCTAAAATAATTTAATCAGGCTTCTGCGAGGATAAAATGGTTTTGCCAGGATTAAGGTTTGCCAAACAGAGATAAGCTGTTTTGACGTATCTTTTCTTTTCTTTAGTCATTATTATTACACTTGATGAACTTGTAAATGGTGTTAATTGTTCACTGTTCTGTGAAGCTTCTTATTCATTTTTTGTTCTATAAAGGTGAGAGATGTAAGGAAAGGTGCAATGACATTTGCAAATAGAAATCTGCATACTAAGTGAGGGGAAATTGTGCTTTTCTTATGCAGTAATATAGATATAGATATTTGGGGGGGATTTGTACTGTACTTGTGTTGGAATTGTCGCTGAAGGAGATTCAAATTAGCTGCCATTTTCATCACAGTATTACAATAGCATTAATCCATTAATCCTAACCATTTTTATGGTGCCGGTATAGAGTTACTAGAAATTCCCTTTTATTTTATTATCGGTATTTGTGCTGATGTGGACAATCCCCGTAAGTCTTGCGAAGCATTTTTAGAGTTAATCGTGGAGTTACCGCTGTAACAAAGCCTGATTGAACCCTAAGGGTCTTAGTAAAGTGTGTTCTGCAGAAAAAATAAATGTTTTAAAAAAAACAAACATATCTGACATTCCATGGATGGAGGCATTTTGTACGCAGACCGTAAATGATACTACAGCCCATGATTACAACTGAGGGGAGAATAAAGTCATAATACGACAAGCCCTGCACCAGTGAGACCTGTTTTATGTTTTTTTTTTACAGTGGAAGTTCCTTGCTACAGGTACAGTAACTCAACATGGCTGGATGAGTCAGTGATCATATTGGCTGTGAAAGCCCTTCAGTCTTCTCCACTAACCTCTAGATCACTTTGCCATCCTGTTATATTTATTCAGCTGACTGAAGAGGCTCTTGGGCTAATGACTCTCTAATTGCCCTCATCATTGTTTATGCCCTGTTTCTCCTAAATGGGATTTGCAGGAAGCAGAGAATATGGGTGACAAGACGGACCGTTGAAACACAATATTCTCTCAATTTTCATTGAGACTCTTAAATAAAATGCAGCTATGCAGCCATCTCCATGGTTACTAAGATGGGAGAATTTTTCAATTATTTTTTTAGAAATCGAGTGTTATGCCTGCTACAGTCTGTCAACCCCTGTTAGAAAAAAAGAAAATGTTTTTTTTAAATAAAAAATATAACAACGCTATGTTTTTATTTTCTTGGTAATAGGAAAATACATATTATTTTTAACAAACTAAACATTGTTGGATCAACAATAATAAAATAATAATAAAGTATTATTTTATTTTTCCATCAGTCCATTTCTGATATCAAAACCTGAAAAAAGGTTAGGCCCACAGGCATGAATATATTTAAAATAAGCTATTAAATAATACTAACAATTTATTTATTGTTATGCTGTGTTATATTTGTTGCTATTATGATGCATGGAAAACTTCACATTCATATAAATATCCCTCTGGTTTTGGTTTTCTTTGGTCTCCAGATGTTAGCCTGCAGAATAATTTAATAAATTAAAAAGCCCATTAACTCTACAGAGTCTAATTACATTAGAGAAAATTGAAATAAGATAAATATTGATATTAATATTTTAATGGTTTTGTTCATTATGATACAAATTGACAAGGACTGTAAAATTAACTTAAATATATGTCCACTACTGTTATTTTCCATTTGTTCCTAAACGATTAAACATCTCTTCTCACAAATTAAATTGTCAGTCTGCATGTGGTGAATTTGTCTTAAAATTCAGGAATATTCTACACAGTAAAATCAGTACCTATTTTTCATTCAATAAATTAACAACACCTTTATAATGTGTGAATTGGTTTTAAAATCCATTTCCCATTAAACCCTCATAAAAACCTAAAATGAAATCAACAATAACTACTACAAGCATGAAATCTCTAAAACGCGTGTAATACACTGAATATATTTTACACATCCAGTAAACTAAAGCTAGGTCTAAAATAAAAACAGTAACACAAAAACTAACAGTTGTTTATCAGAGTGGTGTAAGTTAAGAAAGAAAGTGTTAAAGGTGGTCAAACATTTTAGAAAATTTTTCTTTATCTTTTTCTCACATGAGGTACAGTAGCTCAGTCCACATTGCTTGGTATGATTGAGTGCCTAATAATTTAATAACCATTTGAAAAAGAGCTTGTCTTGCTACAAAAATGAAAATGGGAATGTATTTGATGGTAAAAGAAAAAGGTCACTAAGAAATTAATAAAATTAAACATAAAATAAGCTTGAAGTTATATGGTAATCTAATCAGCTGTTTGATTCATTAATTAAAGACCTTCAGTGAGATTCTGACTCATATGGGTGGCTAATGACAGTATTATGATAGATAATTATCTAATAAGCTCCCTTTGCATAGGAATTTATTACTAACAGGGGAGCTTTTTTAGGGACAGTTAAAATTAGAAAAGGAGATCCATTAACATTATTTCCAAAAGAGAAATGATTACAGGATTTCTTTCAGGGAGCATTTGCAATACCCGATTTCTGTGTTGGCCTTGCTATTTTCAGCAGTAGAGAACTATACAAAAATTAGCATTTTCTCCTCAGGATCAAAATAAACGACTGAAGTGAAAAGCACAGTATTGTGGATGTCTAAAGCAGCCTTTCTCCCTGATTTAGGAAACTGACAAGGAATTATGTTTTTTTTTTCCTAGTTAGGGTTCCCTTGTTTTACCTGAATCAAAGGCTTATCAAAGCTGCAGAACAAATTACAATATTAAAAGGTGATCATTCCAGTCTACCCATCTTATTGTAGGAATTGCCTGCATCTGCATTGAATTGGCCTTTGAACACAACTGGGATATGAATAGAAAAAACAGGGAAAACCTCAATTGAATGCAAAATAAGAGCATGTTTCCCTCAGGTGTTTGCTACAGAAAAAAATGGAAAACATGCCTCAGGCTGAGGAAAGACAAAGTTCAACATTAAATGGAGTTTACGCAGAGGAGGCAGAAGTGTGACCAGCCCTAGACGTACCTTAAATAAACATCTGAGGCCTGATGGTGTTCTACAGTACAACTTGTAATAAAGGAAATGTGAGATGTTATTTATCAATTTTAACCTTTTTCAACAGTCTCACTTGTTTTTGGTAATACCTAAACAATATCTAATACCTATTTGAAAATTATAGCACTTACTCTCAAAAAGCCTGAAAAAACTGACCCAACTAATGAACTGGTCAATTCCTGGGACCTCACCTATTGCTCTATCTGAGGGTTCATCTTGATGTGACAGTCTTCCAAAACAACTACACACGTCTTCATACTTTTTGTCTAACAGCATCTTTCTTGTGAGGTGAGAATGAGACAGTTGATTGTAGATACCCTTCTCATCTGACTTCAGCCACAATGAACATTTGTGGGATGAGCTGGGATGATTTGTGCATCACATTAAACGCGCACAGGCTGGTCCATGCTTTACAAGAGGAATGAGCCAGAATCACAAGACATCATCTGCAACCTGGTATAGAGCATGTGTTGTACATGCTTTCAGTGGTGGACACACACTGCAACGGCTACAAGCCCTTGTGCTTTTGTGAACTTTGTGAATCTGTTGCAGTTGTATGGCTGTTTATTTTGATGCTTACTCCAATGAACATTATATGTGAAAAAATAAAGTATATTTTTTAAAGTATTAGGAATTCTGTCATGGAGGAATGTAATTGGTTATATTCCCAAAATTAAAATGAAATTTGCATTCCATGTTTTAGGAAGCCGGGGGAGGGTAGTACCAGCAAAGAGGAGATACAGCTTCTTTCTGGGGAACATTTAGCTGATGAACTACTAAGTAACAAGGAATAACATCTGCAACGCTGCAGGTGGTTGTGTTTTTGTGGAAGAGCTTCTCTGGTGATGATACATTTATTTAGTTGTTTTCATTTTAATAAAGCAGGGATTAGGGAGACAGTCTTAGTGGTTGTCTGTTCGGGTTGCTATGAAAATCCTATGCTGTCTCTTTGTGATCTGAATTATCTTTGGCCTAAGGGCATGTACATCACAGAAACATTTTAATTACCCACCTTGGTAAATGGCAAAGGAGGACCATCTGTGCTGGAAAGGCTTTTTACTTTTCGTTGGTGTATTACATTACGTTACCACGTGACAAAGGCTGAGCAGACATCATTGCACTGACCAAACCCATAAACCATAACAGTGCAGCCCCATCTCTATGTGGAGCATGTCCATAGTTCAGTTTTTATTTTCTTTTACCACAGTTGGTGTTAGGATAAGGACGTCAAGGCAAGTACAAACATGACTGATACACCTAAGAGTTGCATGTAACTGTGTCATATTCTAAGCAGGGTTTTCAGTAGCCTAGTATCCACACTTAGTGTTGTAGGATTGATTAGCAAACTAGATAAGACTAAGGTTTTTGAGCTCTGATTTTTCACTTAAATGGCAGTTTCACAGGAGGATAACGGAAATAAACTTCAGCTGAATGGATCTAACTTTACATCAAAACAAGAACTAACTCCCTAGGAGAGGCCCAAGGCAGCTGCCTCTGGGATAGTATAGTAAAGCTAACTAATTAGTCTTCCTCTTCCATTGGAAAGAAAATGCTTCTAGTTCAGTGTGTGAGCTAAAGCTGCTTAATGTTCACATCTTTCTGAGGGCTGACATGCAAAATGCAATGTCATTTGTTTCACATGTGTGAATTTATAGTTCGTAACAAAATTATAATTAGGACATTTTAGCATTAAGGGCTGAATATCAAATAATTGTGGCTTTATGGTGGCTTTTAATGAAATAACATTGTCATTAATTTATCAAACTCACTATGAAAAAGCATATCTCACACAAGTCCTCATGCAGTAGATGTATTACATGGATAGTGTTAAACAGTTTACATAATAAGGCTTTGTTCTTGATAATTGATGTATGTGGGATAATCATTTGCTTGATTTGGATTCTTCTATGCTGGTTTTCATTTATCAAAATGAGGGTTTATTTCATTTCCAGATTATTTCAGAAAGAAATTTGTTGTAGTTGTTTGTTGTACACGAATATCATTGATATCGGTAAAAGAAAAGAGGGCTTCTACTTTTCCTCAAAAGCATTTGTTTCCCAAGCATTTGCTGAATTTGATCTATACAGTTTATTTATTCACGTATTTAGTTGTTCTCAGAGTTATTTCTCAATGACTTCGCATTTCCAACACAAACTGTGTTATGAAGCTCTACTGGAAGCTTCCAGTAGACTTTGGTGCTTTTCTGAAGGCATGGCTGACACAAGATTATGGTTTGATTGAAAAAGGTTCTTGTTTTTTAAAATAACAGTTTTAATTGATATAACCCTTGTAAATGGAAGGTACAAGACCAAGAGCAGAGATCAATACTACTCATACAGTATGCTTGAGCAACTCCAGAAAAAAATAATACAATTATGATAGATCGATCAGTTATTCATGGCATGTATTGCCATTCAATTAGTGTTACTCATAATTATTACAAACTAATTGCAGTGGTCTCAGGTAAAGTTGTTAACATTATTCAAGAATGATACATGTTGGCTTATATCAATAGATCAGTAGAATAAACATAAATATTGTTGAAAATAAATTTGTTTACATATACAAATATCAGTTAATAGTTGGTTTAAAGTTGGTTAAAAGTGATACTGATATACTGAAAACAGCTGTGTACATCTGTTCAGAGAAACCACTGTATTTTGCAATGATTATATCAACTTTCACTTACTGTTTATGTTACCTTTAAAAAAAAAGACATATCTAGTAAAAATGTGTATCTTTGTTATACTATAGTCCCAGGCAAACCATCCAATAAACTGAAGCATAAAACACATTAGCCGTACTTTACCCAGATACCACATGAGAGCTAGTCCAGAATTAGCTTAGGCAGGAAACTGACTTTAATCAAAGGTGAATGTTTTTGCACATGCATGCCAGGCTGACACCTCATCTGCAGATGCACCATTGCCTAGAAAACAGAGTACATTTTGTGCTGATATTCTGCTGCTGATGGGTCTCTCATTAGAGTTGGACAGTTTTTCTTCTTTTAAAGGATGTTCATCAGGTGTGGGTTGTGACTATATTTAGCAAGCGAGGATTTCAAATTCGATTTCAAAAGTGAGGAGCACAGTCCCTCCCCACAGTCTTTCTCTCCTTAGCAAGATAACATACGCATCAGACCTAACGGCTTGCATTCAGATGTGGACAGAGGAGAAAGGGACAGCAGTTTTGTGCGCATCTCTGTCAGGGGGGATGTGCCATTGAAAATCAACCAGAGAAAACCAGGATGAAAGTGACCCAGTCTTGTTGAGCAGGCCAGGCACTGAACAGCTACTATATATTGAAATTGTTCTTCCTAACAAGAGCCCATCAGGTAAAAGAGCAGCTGCCTAAATGACTGAAAGAGAGGACAGATGTGAACATCAGTCATCAACATTTCCCCATGGGTCCCATTGATGAGGCTGCATTTCATATGCAACATGGGGGAGGAGAAAGATATGCACAAGGTCTACTGTACTCGTGCATTTAAAATATCCTCACATTTTGAAGACCAGATGATTGTGGAGCAATGAAGACTTTGCGATGAAGCAGTTTGTTTGTGGGATAAAAAGTCTCAAAAATACGGCTCTGCATTTATTTGCAGGCTCTAATAAGGCCTTATGAGCCCTATTAATTTAAATCTTTTTCACCGTAAAATTCAACTGACTCTTGTCTACAGGGAAATTTGCATTTAAATAACTTGCTTCAGGCATATCTCACACAACCGCCACTGGGCTGTCATAGCCCTCTTGTGCTCAGTAATCAATACTGCTGTGCATGTTCTTCTGCCAATTCTGAGCAAGCCACCTGCACATAGGTGAATTGGCATTTCTTAATTAAGGAATATGTAACATAATGATGAAATCAAATATATTGTGCTTGCAACATTCCATCAGTATTTTGATGCCAGTAGCCATATCACTCTGCAACTCACAACTGGCAGCCCACTGAAGCTAAGGAGATGTGAGCCTGGTCAGTACTTGGATGGAGACCTCCTGGGAAAAACTAAGGTTGCTGCTGGTGTTAGTGGGGCCAGCAGGGGGCGCTCACCCTGCGGCCTCTTATTGGCCCTAATGCCCCAGTAAAGTGACGGGGACACTATACTGTAAACAGGCGCCATCCTTCGGATGAGACGTAAAACCAAGGTCCTGACTCTCTGTGGTCATTAAAAATCCCAGGGCGTTTCTCGAAAAGAGTAGGGGTGTAACCCCGGCGTCCTGGCCAAATTTCCCATTGGCCCTTCCCAATCATGGCCTCCTTATAATCCCCATCTATGAATTGGCTTCATTACTCTGCTCTCCTCCCCACTGATAGCTGGTGTGTGGTGAGCGTTCTGGCGCACTATGGCTGCCGTCGCATCATCCAGGTGGGGGCTGCACATTGGTGGTGGTGGAGGGGATCCCATTACCTGTAAAGCGCTTTGAGTGGAGTGTCCAGAAAAGCGCTATATAAGTGTAAGCAATTATTATTATTATTTTAGAGAATACACTGAGTGCACAGATATACAATACCTACAGTACTTCACACAACATTGACATTCAATCTGAACACAGTGATTGAAGTGATCAAAAAGTAATACAACAAATTCATATAGAAAACAACAGTAGGACTCACTATGGATTTGTGTATTGTGTGAATGAGAGCTGTATTAAAACTAGTCCACTGGGCTGTGAACTAGGTGGCTGTTTTTATGTACTGATCAGTGGAATGAGTGGGAAGAAGATCCTCTTAAGTCAATGAAAAGAAAACAGTAAGAATGATTTGAAATATTATAGTCCTTATCTTTGGTTCAAGACCGCCAACATGCATTCAAATGTAGGCAGATTCATGGGAAATGACTACGTAGACCTCCCTATTGTAGTATTGCTATGTAAATTATGGTAGACCCATAGCACACAGTCACCCTGACATTAGCTTTCATTTTCATGGTGCTCATAAAACCGTGAAGGAAATGGAAAAACACCTTGCAGTGCAGTAGTAATCAGTTTTGGGTGTCCCATGTTGTGAGAGTTATAGATTTATGGGAAGTTCTGAAATGAATTGGGTTTCTACCTGTAGGACATATTGGGGTTTTTTACATTTGGACTTATTTTATAATCTTTTTAAATCTAAATGATTAAAAAAATACTTCCTTTTATCTCACTTTTAGGGGAGGAGGCTTGTAAGAACACCGTCTATTTTGGTTAATATAGTATCGCAGATATTAAAAGTAAGTAATTGGAGAATATAGTGCCCTGGTGTGTCTTGGGGCGTTACAGTCAGGTATGAATGACTTATATGCTGTACAATCATTTAAAGCCTTCCTCAGTCAAATATAAGAAATTATTTTTCTGCTTAACAAGTAAAATATAGAACCACAAAATGAAGTATCTTTCCTGATTAAATCAATCATTTGTATTGATTTATGCTGTTGGGCATTTTGTGAAAATAGCTTGAGTACCTGATAAGGGCCTCAAGGGTGACAGCAGTGTCCTACCCAGGATTTTAAACCACAATCTTCTGCTTACACGTCCAGAAGTGTTAACATTTATTGCATTGGATGTGTAGACAAATACAGCTGTGTGTTTAATTGAAACAATGCCGTCTATAACCTGTTTTTTGTGTTTCCTTGCAGTCGGAAAGACATCTCTGATCACACGATTCATGTATGACAGCTTTGACAACACATATCAGGTAATTGTTCCTAACTTCTTATGCTCAATGTACAGTAGTAAAAATGTCATTTTGTACTAATTAAATATCATCTGTTTTAACGTTGAACTCATCTACAGATTTCCCTTTATCTTCTATTGGAAGTATTTTAAATACATACATGCTTTTAGGTTTTTTTAAACTAGAGATAATTTGACTTGAGACCAGTCTGTTTGACTTCTCAACATCACCAACCAATAATAAAACCACTAAAGCTTGACGTCCCTGAGACTAAATCGTGAACCTGGAACCTCCTTGGAATACCAGCATGTGAGGCAGGTTGGGGGAAGCCTACTGCTTAAATTCATTTCTTGTTATTCTCTGGGGTTTACAAGCACTCGAAAGCTGCTTCAGCAGGAAGGTATTTGCATGTACGTATCCCATGCATTTCTCTGGCTAAAGGAGAAGGGCAGTGTTTAGACAAAGCGACTTACAAACTCAAGATTTATTTCCTTTCATCCTGAAAACAGCTTCAAAATAATATATATCTGATGTAAACAGGAAGCAGAGTTGAGTGTGATTTTCACTGAATGTCTGCACTGGAGATCCCACTAATCTAAGTTCATGGTAGGTATTTTCCAGCACAGCAGCCAAATCAGAGAGAACAAAACAATAAAGAAACTGCCAAATTAAGTGGGACTTCCCAAACTTTTTAATACATATTTGTGCTTACTGTATATAGACATTTATACAGTATGTGTTTGTATATATGTACAGTAGGAATTTGTGTTAATATAAGGGAGTGTAGCTGGAATTTTCACTGGGTTCTGAGGTTGAAATACTGTACAGTAAGTGCCTCCCTGGGCCTTAATCACAGAGTCAGAAATTACAGAACTCATATGACAAGCAAAGCACTTGAACAGACATGCACACCGATCAACCTACAAGGCTCCTACCCCCACAGTAGAGCCCACAGTATAATACATAACTAGTGACTTTTTCATTTACACCCTACCATTGTTGTATAATTTGCTCTAAGTGTTAATACAAGAAATAAACAACAAAGCATTGCTTATGTCCCTTGTTGTGCATTGAGAAAATAAGCCCGACTCTAATTAGGAGTTTGTTTCTAAAGGGTCTTAACACTGTCATCTACACCTTGGAGTTTCCTGTCAGATCAGGTTTTTGTACCTGAATGTTATCTGCGTTCCTTGACATTAATTAAGATCTTTTGCCAGCGATAATCCCCTGAGAGTTTGTGTTGCTTCTTTGAGGAAGTGCAAACTGCCCAGATTCATTAACTTGACAGCCTTACTTGTAAAACAAGTCAAAAACTGTACAGCTCCTTCGGAACAAGAAAGAGTTCAGCAAATTCCCTCACGGCGATGTGAAGGTTAAGCAGCATATAATAATTTGTTCCAGTAAATAGATTTATTTCCTCTTATTTGGGACAATGTACTATTCATTTAAAAACAACAAACTACAAATAGGGAGTAAATAATACAGATCTTTTAAACTTCCTACTATCTCTCTACTGTCACTCATACAAAATCTAATCTAGTTGCAGATTTTATTTTGATATTAATAGAATTATACTCCCCAAATACAGGTTTGCAAAAGCACAAATTACATTATCTCAGTCCTACATATTGTACATACCCCTTTATCTTAATAATGATGGAGAAATTCTGTTTTTCATAACCTAACATCATAAACATAATGATACTTTTACAGCTGTAGGTGACTAGGAAATGTCTCTAAAAGTAGCACCTGGCAGTGTTAACATTACCATCTTCAAAGCAGAGGGGAGGTTTGCTGAGATGTAGGGGCTCCTCTGATATACTGTACCTTGGTTTACCTAGGCTCAAGGATCTCAGCAGCTGGTGATTGTAGCCATGAAATCAAAAGATGCTTGCTTCTTGGGAGGAAATCTGGATAAGATATTAAAGTGCAAAGATATTACATTGTCAACAAAGATCCGTATTGTGAAAGCTATGGTCTTCCCTGTAGTAACATATGGATGGGAGAGTTCAATGGTAAGTAAGGCTGCGCGTCAGAAAATCGATTCTTTTGAACTGTGGTGTTGGAGAAAATTGGACTGCACGAAGATCAAATCAGTCAATACGCAAGGAAATAAACACAGATTTTTCATTGGAAGTATTGATAGTGAAATTAAAACTCACATACTTTGGCCATATAGACAATATATTAGACAGGATTCACTGGAGAAGACTCTGATGGTGGGAAACATTGAAGGGAAAAGAAGAAGGGGGCGGCAGAGGTTAAGACGGATAGATAGTGTCACGGAAGCCGGGGGCTAGCCGTGGAGAGAGACCAGCGAGACGGGAGGACCCTATGCGTAGCGGCAGGAACGGAGCAAACACTGGGGTGCGGTCTGGGCTCAAGGTATCGGGCGGAGTCGGGGGACGAGACGTAAGCCCTCAGGTAGCAGACGTGGGGCGACCTGGTGAGGCGAAGCTCTCGACAACCGATCCCAATGCCGACCCAGGATGACAGGGAGATCCGGAAATATAAAGCCCCAGACAACAAGACACAACGGAAGAACGAGTAAGGCACAGGGAAACTAGGAAAAGGACTGAAGTCATGAATATGAATTTGCAAGACCTCAGAGAAGCAGTTGTTGACGGACAGGCCTGGCATGCTAAAGTCCATGAGATCACGAAGAGTCAGACTCGACTAAAACACACACCTAGTTAAATAAGTTGTGGATAAAAGGTTGTCCATGAGCAGTCCAGAAACACACCATGTGAGATCACATTAAGACTAAAGAAAGAGCAGAAGCAGAGAGGACAGGAGAGAGAAGAGAGGAGAGAAAGAAGGTCAGACCACAAGAGAGGAGTTGGAAACCTGAAGCTCGTGCCAGGGGAGAGCCACTACTTTATGATCATCCAAACAAAATCTGACTGGAGCTACGTATTTGATCCTTGCTAAATAGAACTTGCTATTCTGTCTTTTTTAGAGAACTTGGGTTTCCTAGTTAAAAGATACCTTGGTTAAAGGTGGTCTTTCCTGCTTGTGGCTGCATTTTTAGAATAGGGACACATGCTCCCATTTATTTTAAGGCATACATGTTTGCAGAGAGAGAGGTTAAACTGTTATATTGCATTTATTAAGAAAGCAGCTTATCTCTTATTTTGGTCTCTGTAGGCATTATTTAAGAGTTCAATACGTAGTAGCGCCTTAACATACTGTAAATGTAGTGACTTGTATGTTGTGGTGTGTGTAGTTTTGTGTTTATATTGTCATTGATAATACAATTAAACACATGTGCTTGGATTATTACTCTCTTCACCAAAACTGAGAACAAAGAACTCACGTGCCTCTAATTATATAAACAGTATATTCTGGATAAATCACTTACAAGTTGGGAGTTTACTTATTTTACTCAGCCAGTACTGATATTCACCAGTTTTGAAACCCCCTATTTGTAATAGTACTAGTATTTTTGGGGGGATGTAAAGTGGTGACACCTACTTGTCTACTGTGGCCAGGGAATGCAACACTTAGCAGCTATACAAAAGTGCTGGGAGAAGGTCACTCACTGATGTCATGACTAGGTCCTTAAGTCCATTGCAGACACAATCTGAAAAGGGACTGGAGGCAGTAGGCATTAATGTCCCACCACAGAAGCCTTCACTTTTGATAGAGCTGGAGAACAGCTGAGGCAAACATCCAGACCAACTACAGATCTCCTTGTAACTGCCAACAACTGGCACATGATGGTAGACTTGACACGGCAGTTAAACGTCAGTGAGCACATCAGAAATACTATTTTTGGCCAGACATTGTACTGGTCTCAGGCACAATAAAACAGGTTATCATGCATGAGCTGACAGTGCCTTGACAGAATTGCTTGGAGGAAGAGAATGGCAGGAACATGACTATTAGGAACTGGCCAGTGATTGCAAGTGGCAGGACTGGAAGACCAGTTGTGTGCCCATTGCTGAAGGGGATTTTGTATGTTAGGCATATCATGGGCAAACAGGAGAAGAACCTGTAAGGTCACAAACGTGCTGCAGAGAAAGCGTCCAAGGGTCTCTGGATCAGAAGGAGTGACCCTTACTGCCAATAAGGTGTGATCACTCCCAGCTGGTTCACCTGGGAGAGGGTGTCTGATGTTGAAAGGCCCGAAAGACCCCAGCTGGGAGTGATATTGTGTCCAAGAGTATTTAGAGAAGTAAATGCTAAATCTCTATTCCTTGATCTGGCCTCCTTTCCAAATTTTGTTCACTCAGCAACTTCTTTCCATTAAATTTCCATTAGGTGCCCTGAAGTAACGTGAACATCAAAGTTTTTACAGTGAGCTGAGGAAAGGGGACTAGATTAAAAAAAAGTGATAACCTATTCAGTATTCGTAATTTTTTTAGTTTACATATAGGATCTTTCCATCTTTCCGTTGTGGCTAAAGAAGCAGGTAGTTTCCTGCATGTCTGTTGCTGCAAAATTAAATGATTAGTGATTCAGTAATTAAGCATTAGCCAGCTAATTTGCACATTGAATAATAATCCAGTTAATGGAGGCAATAATGCAAGTTCTGGTGAAAGACAAATCCCCCTGTTCCCTCAAGCACACACATTGCCACATTATTGTAAGTATGACTCAGGCTTTCCTCCCTTGTGATCACTGCTCAGCAGCCCTCCACCATCTGCATTCCAATGTCATTGCGCCAGCCTCTTGGTTCGCTGTATTTGGAGGAGGCCAGGCACCTCATTATATAGCCATGTCTTATTGCCTTGGCCAAGCAGGTTAAAGCCAAAGACTTTACTTAACACATTAACTAAGACTAATACAGGGCTGCTTTGAAATTCTTTGACCTTTATTTTATAGTTACGGCACAGACACGTTTTTCTCAGTTCTCAACTACTACACCCTGGTATACACAGGTACAAACCATGAGGTCTCTAGAGTAGAGAATGCATGAGGATATTAGAAGTATTCAGAAATATATACTGTATAATGTTTGACAAAGGAAGCTGACATGTTAATAAACATGCACCTTAATGCTGATGATAGTGGAATTTGTTGTGTGCCAGGCATTGTATTTGTAAACTAATTTCTGCCGCACTCTGGGGTCTTTGTGCGTCATTTGGACAGGAATGATGGCTGTCTGCCAAAGTCTGTCACAGCACAGTACATCACATTGCTTGAGAGATTGACACAGCACAGAATTTTCAATATTCCCAATACTTATTTGTTGTGTTATTATTGCTTCTCAGAGTATAAACCAATTTGTTTTGTGCAAATACAGCTAGGTGCATACTCATGTATATCCAGTTGCATAGCATTTCACTGGCATGAAGTAAGCCAGCAGCCATATCACCCTGCAACTCACAACTGGCAACCCACTGAAGCTAAGCAGGTGTGAGCCTGGTCAGTACCTGGATGGGAGACCTCCTGGGAAAAACTAAGGTTGCTGCTGGAAGAGGTGTTATTGGGGCCAGCAGGGGGCGCTCACCCTGTGGTCCATGTGGGTCCTAATGCCCCAGTAAAGTGACGGGGACACTATACTGTAAACAGGCGCTGTCCTTCGGATGAGACGTAAAACCGAGGTCCTGACTCTCTGTGGTCATTAAAAATCCCAGGGCGCTTCTCGAAAAGAGTAGGGGTGTAACCCCGGTGTCCTGGCCAAATTTCCAATTGGCCCTTACCAATCATGGCCTCCTAATAATCCCCCTCTATGAATTGGCTACATCACTCTGCTCGCCTCCCCACTGATAGCAGGTGTGTGGTGAGCGTTCTGGCGCACTATGGCTGCCATCGCATCATCCAGGTGGATGCTGCACATTGGTGGTGGAGTGGAGTCCCCATTACCTGTAAAGTGCTTTGAGTGGAGTGTCCAGAAAAGCGCTATATAAGTGTAAGCAATTATTATTATTATTATTAAGTTACTCCAGGGTACAGAAGCAGTATTTTATACACCACTTGGAGGCGCCACATACATGAAGCCTTAATGGTTTATGTTTAGAACCTTTACTTTGCCTTTGAGGAGAGACGCTTTTAGTTTTCTTTAATGTGCATAGATAAGCACAGCTATCCGCAGGGTGGACAACTGTTTCTTTCATGTGATAAGCAGGTTTAAAGGTTTATTTTTTGCAGCTTTCTAGATCCCTTGTGTGATCAAAACAAAAAAGAAAAACATTTTGTTTTAAATAGAATTTCACAATCTTAAATGTTTCTCAGGCAAACAAAAAATGTCAAATATGGCAAGTGTGGAGAATGGTGTAACTAAAAAAGTGGAGGTTTGTTATTCATTGGAGTGGTTTAACACATTTGCCTGCTTCCTTATCAAATAAAATTATAGGGTGACTAACAGGAGACCACCGGTCTCATCTTGCTCAGTTGATTATTAGTAGTTACTGATGGTTTAAATGTTTTAGCCTTTTTCCAAAGCCATCTGGAGGTTTTCTCAATGGCTGCTTGTTTTCAACAGCATGGTGAACTCAGCAGACAGTGATCAGATGGGCAGGTATAGATGACAACACTGTGTTGCCCTAAATATCACCAGGCTTGTCTGTTGAGGTGACAAATCGGCACACCTGGCAAACAAGAAGCATTGAACGTGAAAGTAAATCACGGCTCAGAATGTTTTAGAAGTCCCTCTGGGGATATCTAGTCTCTCCAGAAACAGTGAGTTATTTATCTGTACGGGTCTATGCCCTGGTGAATCTAATAGCTAAACAGGAATAATAATATCAGCCTGTGAGTTAAGAAATGGGCAGGGAGTGCTCATGTTGCACTTTGAATTTTACCTTTTTTTCCTTGGCCGGTTCAGAATGCTGATCTTCAGTGTATTGAACTGATACAGTATAAGATAATATTCATAATAATATTAATATGCCTGGTTACAGTGGCTTTTCTTTACTGGGCTATCAAAGACAACATGGAGTCTGCTGTAAAATGTGCCTACTGTATAAAAGTAGCAGACCCAACACTGTTTAACAATATACATCAGTTTAATACTGTATTCTTAAAAATAGTGTTCTGCAGAGATATTTTCTTCTTTTCTATAACAGGTAGAATTTCCATCTGGTGGATGGGTGAAGTTTAAATACCATTTAAGTATTAATTGGTATTAAATAATATTAAATGCCATTGTATACTTCCTCTTGACCCTGCCAATAGGAGAATGTATTGTCATTAACTTCTGGAGCTAATTACAGATCCTGAAAATGCCAAATTGCATACTAAGTGCAAATTTCCATGCTATTATGAAATTTGTTTTTGTGTGTTTTGCCCTTACACAAACATTGAGAAAAACAAGTTTTAATATATTATATGTAAGGTCTCAATATATTAGTTGAATTGAAAGTTAATGAAGTTGATATATTTTGGAGCTTCATCAACCTAATAATACAGCATTGAATGAGTGAAATATGTTAGTCAGAAGGCATTGCCACTTGGACGCTTCCTGTCTCAGTTATTCCTGCTGCCATTATTTGGAAGTCTACATTAAATCTTCGTTGTGTTAAGTATAAGTTGAGTTGATAACCTTATGTAACTCTGGTAAAAAGAAAAATACCAGTTAAACTTCTGAGAAAAGTATTGCGGATTCACAACCTTCATTTACGTTTTGTTGAGATTACAGACATTCCTGATTTGGTTAGGTTACATGGATTGTATTTGTTGGCTATAGCACAGAGTCCACAAACCAGGCATCATAATGTACTGTATACTGTATACAGAACAGACGTTGTCTCCTCAGACGATGAGATTTTAATGTCATTTACTTTTCTGGAGCTCCTTCAGTGACAGTTAGCTGTGTAACTAATAGGAAAGGCCTTTCTGGGAGGACTCCTGAGGCCTCCAGACATTAATTAACAACTGTACACAGCAGCAAATCCATAACGTTAGTGTTGCATGGTTAATGTTGTCATTGCACATGTGTTCTGATTCAAAGGCACAAAGGAGGTTTGTGAATTATGTTTATAAAAGTTGTGGGCCAGATTTCTCACCATTGTACAGTAGATCATGATTATAGATGTAAATGGTGCGAAAAACTGGATGCATCAATCTTTTCTCATCTATAATCTGCTCAGTAGGTTGTATTTTTCCATGTCTCTTGCTTCTAAATGGACTGACATTCGTGGTCCACATGCGTTTTGTGGAGTGGAATCTTTTTTAATTTTAATTTTTTTGTTGGTTTGCATTCAGTAAGATTGGAATTGTTGCTGTTATAAAATATTACCAGTGTTTGTCTTACTATTTTGCATTGTAGTTAACAAATTTGCTGATTATGATAACTTTTTTTTCTGAATAGGATGTGCAAATGAAAAATGTGCTCTTTTGTTCATTGTACAGACCATAGAGAAATATAGACATAAACCTGTTTAATGTAAGTGGATTTCTGAAATGTTTTTTTTTTATTTCACGATTGTTGCATACTGAGGCCAAGATCCATTCAATAATTCTGATTGTAGAACTGCATTTACAAGGGAAATTGGCCAGAAGTTGAATTATCCTCTTATCTCCTTTAGAGATGATTGTGTAGGTAATTGGCTGATTATAGGGAGGTATTGACTTGACTGGCATAGGGATGTGTGAATAATTACAGCAGCTCCAGAGGAATGCAGAGGAAACAAATCTCTGTGCTCCCACGTCCTCATCCCCTGACTAAACCCCTGTGGGACAGGGGGGCAGGATTAATGGCAACTGCAGAGATTTGTTACCTAGCCTGGAAGGTTTGCTCAGACCGTTGTTTGGTTTTCTACAGATATTAAAGGTCTCTGAGACCTTGAGAGAAAAAACAGATTGTTCAGTCTCTTAGGATTTGGAATCCCTGCATGCTTTGCACAGATTTGAGGCCTGAACGCTAAATCGATCCATTTCACATTGATGATTGATCTGTTTTAGTTATCAATTGTATATCACGTGTAATGCTAAAGTGTTCAATGCCAGTACCTTGGATTACTTAATAGCAGCACCTGTGAATTGTTGCACCTAAACCACAATATCTGTTGCAAATGGCTTTTAAGTTTCTGTTTCTTTCACCCGGTAAGTCTTTGATCCACCTAGACAATTCGATTTTAAACTGCATAGGCAGTGTCTTTCCTGTTGAGGTGCTGTAGGGACCTCCTACAGTGTGACTAATTAATTGATGCAAAGAAAAATGCTTTAAAAAAGCTGATTCATGCTAGTCCATAACTTTACATTTTAAATCATAGCTATTCACAGTAATGTGTGTTTTTGTTTTCTCTTTGTGGAAAGAGCTTAAATAGTTACACCCTCACACCTGCAATATTTATCATTCATTCACAATGTCCCATTGATACAAATCTTCTTTTAAAAAATGATTCCTTAGATGTGACTCCATAGGAATATTTCTGCTTTGCCTCCACATGTAGGATTTACCTGCATTGCTGCTTGAAGCTGCTTGTTAATGAGCTTGTCTGGAAAGATTCTCATTGATTGTGTCAGCCTTGGGCCACTACCCAGAGATGTCTCATTCAGGAAGAGCTAATTCAGTGTCATTCTGGCATGTCTCTACTGTCCATACTGCAATCAATGTGCCCTGTTTTGACCCTGATATGTCATGAGAAGATTTAGAGCAAAATAAAATCTGTAGAGCTCAGGAGCATTGTGAAACATTCTCATGTCACTTTGAAGGCACAAATAACAAAACATTTAGACGTAATGCTCTGCATCATTTTATGTTTCTAAAAGCACTAAAAAGACCACATTCAACTATTATAATCTAATCAATAGGGTTTAATTAGTTGTTGCAGGTTGTTTGCTGCGGTCCAGAAAAAAATGGGTTATTGATGTTCTATTGGCAAATTGCCAACGGTGACATCACCAACACACTACTGCATGTCTTCCTTTAAATGTATTCATTTTAGGCTTTAGCTGCAAAAGTTGTGGCCTGCTTTGGAGATTTCATTTCTTTCGCAACTCATGGAAAATTAAAAATACATGTAAAAGGTTTCCTAACATTAGAATGGATGTTAGATTGTACACAATAAAGATACACAATAAAGATCATTGTACATTCAGTATTTATATACTGTACAGTATGTAATTAAATGGAAACATGGCAAGTCAGAAATGCATTACATTTTAAAACAGGTCTCAGTAATGTGTTAACTATGATAGGCGGGCTGAGCAGCCTGTAACCAAGAACACTCATCTTATGTCTCCTACTTATTTACAATCCTCTCTTTGTTACTTTTTTATGGCGGCTATAAATCATCTTGTCCGAAGACACGTTTAATTGGGTTTTCAATGGGCAAATTGAAGATTTTGTCTTTAAACAACTGTGTTTGTCTGCTGAACAGGTGTGAAAGGACTCATTGGTCATAAAAGCACCACTTTGCAGTTCATATTGTTCATCAGCTTTGAGGTAGTAGCCCCTCTATGTGCTGAATGAGTGTTAAAAGGGGTGGGTTTGAAAATGGAAGATGCAACTTTTTGTGTTTTTGAGTGTTGTAATTAAATCAGATTCAACAGATTTCTTATAGCTGTTTAGGCTATTGTGGAATCTGAAGTAGAGTTATTATAAGCTATACCCACCGTGCCACATTGCTAATGCTAGTTAGTCATGCTGCTCCATAGCAAGTCACTGCAATGATTAGCAACGAGATTATCTGTAAATTAAAAGCTTTATTTTAGTGACTTTGAATGAGGTTTCTGTATCATTTAATCTATGAATAGTTTTATTTCAATATGGGCATTAATTAGGAAAACTAATTAATTAATTGGTGCAAGAGAAAATATATTTTTTGAGTCCTTGACTATTTCTCTGGAACAAACCGGTTGCCAGTATTCACCAATCATGTGAATCGAGTATTTGATTTCTGCTTTGCGCAAGTGAAGGCCACATCCACATTTTTTGTTATACGACTGCTGTAGAAATAGCCTCCATGACCTTTCCATGACCATCGATTTGTGTTTTGGTTTGGTATGCAGATTGTAAACGTGCTGTACTGCATTCTTACAAAGCAGAATCAAGTGACAAAGAACACTGGATTAAAGAAAAAGACAAAGGGTGATACTACTGTATGTTGTAGTGAGTTAGTGATAGCTGTTGTGGATCAAATGAACTACAGTTTATGGCAGTTTCCCATTATTTCGTCTCCTTGTAATCCTCTTCCCCCTCTCTAAGAAACTATTTTTTTGTCAAGAGCTGGCAGATAGTGAGAGGAGGAGTGAGGGTAGATCTGCAGGCACCTTATTAAAAATGTTGGCTGGTCATGTAGCTTCTCTTTTCCTTTCTGATGGCATGGAGCAGGAGATAAATCACCTTTCTTTTGTTTTTAAGCTAGAAGGTCGTCCTGACAGCTTTAGGTATTGTAGGAACAGATGATAGAGACTGGTGAAGAACACAAGGGCTTTCTGTCTGCAGCAGATGCATTGAAAAGAAGTGGTGGAATGCAAATAAGATAGAGCTGCCACCAGGCAAGGTTTTCTACAGCCACATTGTCACAGGTGCAACTGTGAGGCATAGAGCCATTTTAATGAAATATCACAGTGAGTCTACTTTCCTGGAACACTCCCACATTTTTCATTAGAAGATTAGTCCTTTCAGAATCTTTGAAGTGAATAATTACATGTTTTTAGTCTTCCCCATGTTTTTGTTTTCTGCACCAAGTGATCATGCGGTGCCATCTTAGTGTTTTCATCTGCAAATCCACACCCAACGCATTATTTCATTTTTTTTTTCTAGCAAGACTGTGTGACATGTTGTATTCTTAACAAAATATGTTTCCTTTTTTACCCATGATAATGCAAATAAATATTCAGGGGTGATGAATAACAGCCATCTTAGTTGCCTTGACCTTTTCCATGATATCCAATTATCTTAATAATATTCTGTAAAGCATGATATGTAAAATAATTTTCCACTAGGAATTGTTTGTAAGACTTGGAAAACCTAGACCTTTGGGGTGTTACTCATAACAGCAGTTTGTAATTTCTGTTATGTACACACTAGTAAGTTGCCAAGAGCTTTGATCAGGATTTACATCTCAAGCGTTTGTGACACCATAGAGAGAGCAGTATTGGAATATCCGCATATCAGAACATATGAAAGATTACAAACGAGAGCAATCCATTAGACCAGTTTAGCCTGTTTTGGTGGCTAGTAGCTGAGGATTCCAGGGGTTTTCACCCAGTCTCGTCTTGACAGGAACAGTTGGTTCGTATGGAATTTTTGGAGAGATAAGCGGTTGTTTTCTGAGAGAACAAAGTCTTACCTCTTTTTTTGTGCCAGAGAGTGGTGCTCTCCCTGCGGCAGCCCTCATTGCCAAGGAAACCAAGAGCACAGCCTGCGTGTTTGAGATGCAGATTCTAGATAAATTCAGCAGGCAGGCCAGAGCTCCCTGCTGGGTGGCTGATGTAAAGAGCCTGAGAGTGCGAAGGTACTGGTGCAAAGTTTCTGAAAAATTGGAGCTGAGTCGTCAGATTGAGCCTTTGTAATAGGACTCTAAAACAAGACGGAGTTCTCTAATGGAGAAAAACAACACTTTGGTGAGGGGGAAAAATGTTGCAGAAAAAGCTAACCTGCTTAGCAAATTATTTTAGTTTTATGAGCCTGTTATCCACTATACCTGGAAAATTTCTGGCAAATACAAAAATGTACCTTTATGAGCATTTTGTAAGGGGTAAAGAAATCCAAGTTATATCCAAAAAGGGAAAAGCAAAAATATCCTTGAGTTATTCTGTGCCATGTAAATGCATTTCCTTTTGCCGCTCAATTTTTAAGGCTTTCTGACTCAAGGATTCTGACTAAATTCTTCCATAGTAAAGCCTCAGTTGCTTGCATGCTGTTTTCTTGACAAAATAAGATCCATTCTTAAAAGAACTGAAATTTCGACCATAGAAGTCTGAACAATATTATTGTCATAACCTGCTGCACATATTGTTCATATTTAGGTTGGATGACGCACTTGTCAATAGAGCAAAGAATTCCCTTCAACATGAACATTTTCATCTGAGAAACACCTACAGTAAGAGGTTGTGTTAAAGGACATGGGTCATTATTACATGTTTGAACAGTGATTTTCCCTTTTCACATGTTCTTAGTCTTGTTGGCCTATAGCATCAAGTTTCTCAGCTAATTCGAATTTCTAACCATTGCTGTTAAACACAGGTCTCACCCAGTGTGTATGGATAACAAAAACAGATTTTAAAAAGTGTTAGTTCTGCTGTAATATTTAACTCTCCTTGAATCTGTCTGTGATTGAGGGAGGCTTTACTCAATTTTATTATCCAATGTGCAACACACGTTATGAAACTCTTGGACATTTAGAGCATTTTCTATAAAAGAAAATGAAAGGACAAGGAGTCCTGTGTGAAATCAGAATTAACATGTTTTCTGAATTTTGAGGTTACCTGAAATTGTTACTATACAGTTCAAGTATTTGCCTTAGAACAGAAACAAGAAATAAAAGCCCTATGATCTACTTCTTTTTTGTAGAAAACAACTCTATTTTTGTCCTTATTAATGGCACAGCTGTCAAAAGGGTGATGTTCTGGGTAACATGCTCAGTACATTTATTCTCATTAGTGTAACTGATCAAAGACAGATACTTTTTGAGAAACAAGTCACATTGGCAGGGAGCTTTGAAATTAATGTGATTCAACTCCAGAAATTATACAGCATGGCCCCTGGTTGTGACCTGCTGCTGCTATCCCTTCCTCTTATACAATCATAAAACGACATGAAGATAAAGTAAAAAAAAACGTTTTGATTAAGGGCTCCAAAAGAGCTTGTTTTGCGTGCAGCTTTTATCCTATGAAAATACCCTCAAGGATTCTTTCTTCAAGTGTAGACTTCAGAACTAGGGAATATTCACTAAATGTCATCTGATGCTGCAATATTTTTTAACATTCTCTGTTGCCGTTTTAATATTCATACAGTATACAGATAAAGTCAGACATCCATGCATTTTTCTTTCTTCTTCATTATTTTTTAAACAATTGCTATTCTCCCACCTCCTCTTCTTGATGGCTATCTAAGATAAGATAAGAACACTTTATTGACCATATACAATTTCTTGTGTTAGGAATTTGTCTTTTCACATACCCCAGCTTCCTCTCCATGAGACACATGGGGTCAGAGCACAGGGTCAGCCATTTATACGGCACACCTGGATCAGTTTGGGGTTAAGGGCCTTGCGCAGGGGCCCAACAGAGTAGGATTCCTCCGCCAGCCACAGGATTTGAACCAGCAATTTTCCAGCCACAGGCACAGATCCTTAACCACAGAGCCACCACACTGACCCGGAGGTGGCCAATGTACATGTACCTGTACATTGTTCTCTGGGTTTTTGAAATTTTGGGGTAAGTGGATTGTTAAAACCCACATAAAGAGGTTACAAACATTCCACTCCATAGATGAAGAGCTTTACCATGTTGTTATTCCCTCATGGCTTCTTGAAGCGCTTTTCGTTTCCGTTCCCTTCCCCTAGTGCTCTCACACCTCTCTTCACACGACCTGTTAGTCCAGCATTGCTTTACTGTTTTTCAGAAGGAGACACACGGGTACAGTACCTCAATGTAGTGACCACAGCATTTCATTTTGACCTGAGGACAACATGTAACAGATATTTCCCTATCTTGTTCACAAAAACTGATTTGACAAATGTCAATAGAAGTGTGGAGATACTGTACATTATACTGTGGGAATATCAATGTGTCTACTTGTGATGCCGTCATCATCATGTATTAGCTTTGCTTTCTTCATGTTACTTTGATTTAACAAAGTAAATCTTTTCAGATATAACATGCATATTTCAGGATAGCCTTGGCTGGTAGGGCAGCCTGTGAAAAAACATTTAATATAATTCTAACACACATATTCCTCAACAGGAATTCAGACCTGAGCAAAATCAATTGGAAAATGGTTAAAACAGAATTTCTTTAATATAACATTTGTCTGCATACCGTCGTGTCTTGTATTTGAACTTTATCCTAAGGCTGAATTTTCAATCTTGAATCTTGGTTATATAACTTGAGCAAAATAAAACTAAAAAATTAATGGGGTGAAGTTCGCATAGTAACATACTGACCTTTTGTGACAACGTTGGTAATCAACCGAAAAAAAACTGTGGACATTTTCCAAATAACATTATTCCCTAAGTGAAACCATACACATAGTTTGACTGATTCGTGACTGAACACAATGTGGTTGTTTCATTTTTGTGATGTGCCAAACCAGTGTAGTCTAAATGATATATCATATAATAGTTTTGCAAACCTAAATGTTAGGCGAGAGAAGCTATGTTTGACAGTGCCATATTATATACGTAAACTATTATAATATGCACAGAAGCAAATCCAGCTTTCAAGGACAAGATCATCAATAGGTTACGCAGATAGGCCAATACCAAAGATCCTATCATACATCATGCAAAGGCTGATTGATTAAGTCATATTAATATTTTTGATGCATGCTGTATTTAAATATCATCTTACAATATGAGACTTCTGTCATGCTTGTGCTGGTGGAGAGCCCAGTTGGTTCCCTCTTCCTGTATTCTACTGGTATTTTGTTGGCAGACAGCTTATGGATAACTCCTGCAGCCCTGGATAAGTTCCCCTTGTGTTGTTATCAGTAATTGTGTTTGTCAGATGCAGGCCTTATCTTCCTTGACAAGATTATCCACAAAAGCTGTTTATTCCTGCAACTGACATGCATGACTGGCATGCTTTGTTATTTGCTGTGGGGAATTCACTGGCTTGACTCCCTCTGTAAACAGGATCTCAATCAATACCGTTATTCTTTTCATTCTTCCTTATTTCTTTGAGTTAAAATGATGGAGCCTGCTCCCACCGAGTAGGGAAAAGAATTAAGCCATAGGCTTTCTGTTCTGTACTGATACTTGCTGATGCACATTTTAAGCCCCACTTGAAGCACTTTGAAAGCATTTGGAAGAAGTTGCTTTGAACAAACAGTATAACGGGCCAGAATGATTGTAGACACTTCCCAAGTCTGGAGGTACACTGAATTGCTTCCTTGTAAGGTGTGCACTAAGGTGATGGAGCAAATATGTTTGGATTTATTTTTTTGGTGCTTGTATGAGGAGTCATAAAGTGCTATGTCAGTTTGCAAGAGAAAAACTAGAAAAAAAGTCTTCTTCCTTCATCAATATCAGGCCTGCCATGTTTTGTCTGATTTAAAAATCACTGTCTGGAAATGCTTATCTTGTTAAATAAACACTTTGCCTCTTTGTTCCACTTTACTGCCACCCTGTGGCCTCCCTTCTTTCATCATTTAGGATTATAGCGACTGTATTTCAACAGCAGTTTAGATGCTGTGTCTGAAAATGTGCAGGACCTTATAGTAGCCTGACCAGCTCTTCGGTTTCCTCGGTTCTGCTAGCATGAATCTGACACCAAAGAGAACTTTAAATCCTTCTGGGGTTGTGTGCACATCTGGGCATCACAAAACCATAACCTAAGTGTGTTGGAGCTCTTACAATACCCTTTAATTTCTTTTTGAAACATCCAGGAAGCTTCTCTGTGTCTGGCCTATAAACTAAACCAACACAAGTGTTCATACGTACAATATAGCTTCATACTGACCTCTCCACAGCCTCATGGTCACAGAGTCCTTCTTGCTTTGTTCCCCCGAAGTGACCTTTGCCCCTCGTAGGGTTAACTGTGGGAACTGTAGACATTTGTTGACTCTCCTAGCTACTACAAGGTGTCTGGGTCCCTCATAATGTCTGGGTCCCTCCACCCTCAGGGGAAGAGCAGTGGCTCTGTGGCTGGAAGGTTGCCGGTTCAAATCCTGTAGCCGGCAGAGGAATCCTACTCCGTTTGGCCCCTGAGCAAGGCCCTTAACCCCAACTGCTCCAGGAGTGCTGTACAATGGCTGGCCCTGCGCTCTGACCCCAAGCTTCTCTGCCAGTCTGTGTCTGATGGAGAGCAGGCTGGGGTATGCGAAAAAGACAAATCCCTAATGCAAGAAATTGTATAGGGCTAATAAAGTGATCTTATCTTATTTAATGTTGCAGTAAGCTGCAAGATCTTATATTTCAAGAGTGTTATGTATTCACAGAAGGAAGGGGCAATTATTGAAAGGTTTTGTTCATTTGTTCTCTCGAGCCAAACTAATGCTTTGTAAGTTATGGTGTAGCCCTGTCAAAGACTTGACCTTCATGCATTTAGAGGATAACAGGGTCCAGTGTGTTATACAATAGAGACTACTATTGATCAGTCAAGTGCAGGAGATGTCCAGCACTTGCCAGCACCCTCCCCTGCAGCACAAAGATGGAAGGACAATGTATTATTAAATTGAATTATAGTGCATTGATTAAAATCTAGATATCTAGTTAAATTAATGTGATTTTAAAAAAGATTTTAATAATGCTTGTTTTTTTTCTGCAGTGACTGTTAGAAAAATACTTTTTCATTTTTCATTCTTAACTCTTCTTTTAACGTTCATTGCAGGCAACAATTGGAATTGACTTTCTATCAAAAACCATGTACTTAGAAGACCGAACAGTAAGTAAATATGCCATTTCCCTCTATTACATGGAGTGACATCAAAATGTTTTGTCTTGCAAAAATAATCGATTTAGCAATATAATAAACCTTACTGTGACAGCACATTATGAACACCTTATTTTTATACAGGAATTTACACCCAAATAAAGGCTTTCTTTTACCCTTTAAAAGGAGGAATTCTATATTGATGTTCATTTCTTAAACATCACTTATATTATATATTAAATACAGTTTCTGTATATTCTGTACAGTACCCTCTCTGACTTTATTAAGAGGATTGGACATTGCTTAGGCTGCGGATTAATGAACAATGATCTCACCCTGCTTAGCCCTGTTCCTCTGAACTCCAGGTGAGGTTGCAGTTGTGGGACACAGCTGGCCAGGAGCGCTTCCGAAGTTTGATTCCCAGCTATATCCGGGACTCAACTGTAGCAGTGGTGGTTTATGACATTACAAGTGAGTGTGGTTTTCCTTGATTTCTGAAGGTAACTAGTAAAGAAATGCTACAAATGTATCTGTTTCATACACTAGTATTGACTGCTTTTGCAAAAATTGGCAAAGGACTTTGTAGTTCGTGGTTCATTTTTTATAGTACTTTTATAGTATTTCTTCACTTCCTATTCTAATCCCTAGTACAGGAGTCCAAAACAAAATCAGCTATTTTAAGTAGTTACCTCTGAACTTTTACTGATTTCCAGGCCTCCTCTTGATGGTATAAACATTTCTTACCACCTTTACTGCTCCCCAGAATACAGATTGCCCTTGTAATAATAATAATAATAATAATAATAATAAAAATAATAATAATAATAATAATAACAATAACAATAACAATAACAATAATAATAATAATAATTGCTTACACTTATATAGCGCTTTTCTGGACACTCCACTCAAAGCACTTTACAGGTAATGGGGACTCCCCTCCTCCACCACCAATGTGCAGCCTCCAGCTGGTGTTTGACACCAATCATACTGATCTCAGAGCCAAGAGAAGAGATTACTTCTTTAACCTTCTGCAATATACTGTACCATATTTCTCAGAAGTCCTTATGACATATTTATTTGCTGTGCACCCTGGATTATGATAACATGAAAAATGGGGTTCAGTGTTTGGAAACTTTAGAAACCAGGAAGCTGAGAGAAAAGACAGGTGTTTCTTTTCCTTTTGTTTGTAATAAACAGCCATTGAAAAGTAATCAGTTCAATTCCGTAAGATAGCTTTATAATTTCCTCTTGTAATGCCACTGTGGTATGCAGTATTTATTATACAATTTTTGCTTGTCTTTTTTACTGTTGTAGAAATAGTTTTTCATAAATCATCCTTCATTCTGTGTTCACAAGTTGTTTTGTTATTCAACTAGAACCTAATGCCGTGACACCATGAAGCTGTTCCAGTGGGGCTCCTTTCAGATTTTTTTAAGAGAAGTAGACAGTTTCATTGTCTTGAAATCCCACTGTAGCGATCAGGGCCGGAGTTTAATATGTTTCCAAGCAAGAGAAATGGGCTACATAAGGATCCTGGCTCCCAGGAGATGAACTGCAAACTCTGTTTCATACGCAAAACAATGCCAGCATGCTTAGATGATTTATGTTCACTTTTAAATAAAATGTAGCTCTTTTCTAACCACTTAAGAACAAAACAACCCTTCACATGCATGTAAATATGTAGGTACTATATATGAGAAAATTCAGAAGAAATCAGGGTCTCTTAAAAAAGAAATGATGGTTATTGTTCTACCCAAGGAATGGAGATGTTTAATCTGCTTTGTAACATCTGGACAAAGGTTCTTTCAGTATTTTGTTCCTAAAAGGAATTTTAAATCTTTAACAGTAACAAATGCTATTGTAATGATTAAGAGATCCTTAACAGTTAATTAAAAAACAGTGACAGAAAGATATATGAGTAGCCGCACTGATTGAATGAAAACTTGGCAAATCCCATCAGTAACAAAAGTCTTTTCAAGCATGTACAATGATTTGACGAACATCACTGATATTTTAGTAAAAAGGTAAGGCTTTGGCTTTTGTGAAATCATCTGTTGATTTAAATCCAAGGTGATGGGTTGGTAATGGCAACAAAAATACAAGAGTAAAGACATTTACTACATTTCTCTAAATGCTAAATGTATTTCATCACTACTCAATTTTAAATGAACATTGAGACACACTGAAGCAGAAGGAGTAGGAAAAGTTCTGAACAAATTCCAAAATCACTAATCCCTGTCAAATTTCTCAGATCCTCAGATACCAAATATGATTTTATATGACTCTTCCCAGGTCATGTCAAAACACTAAGAAACATAATATTTAATGTGTAACTGTTGGGAACAGATGTCTCCTCCTCCTCCTGTATGTCTCTGAAGTTTGTTCAAGTATTTTTGATTGTAATGGGTTTTGATAATGGTTCCACAGGAATGACTTTGAGACAAAGTAGACCCTTTTCAATGTGGAGATCTGTTAATATCTGAATCTTTTTAATCCAGCAGGGTGCTCCTTTATTGAAACTGGAGACAAGTAAGTTAAAATCAGTCATGCACGTGTTTTCCTATGTGGGTCGTTGACACTGTAATGTGTCCCCTATTCTCAACAGATGTGAATTCATTCCAGCAGACTTCCAAATGGATAGACGATGTCAGGACAGAAAGAGGGAGTGACGTCATCATCATGTTAGTGGGCAACAAAACAGACCTGGCGGATAAACGGTGAGTGTCTTTTATGTTCGTGGTAATGAGTGTAATGGATCTTCTGTTACCCACTCAGTTTTAGGACAAGCTTGTCAAACGCAAAATACATTTTCTATTATTCCAAGGTGAATCCTGAAAAGAATAGAGACAAATTCAAGTCCTCTGTGTGAAATGGTTCATTCCTGTGTATTTGATGAGGCTTATGGATACCACGGTTTCAGGTATTGTCTAAAGTGAAGGTAAAACTGTCTAAAAGTACAGTATGTGCCTCTTGACACTGTTGTGGTTGAGCGTAGTGGAAAACATAATAGAACTTGACAAACCTAGTTACTGCGTTAATTTATTTTCTCAGAATACAGAATCTTTGTCATATTATCCATATTCATGTTGATAAATCTGTTTAGTATTAGGAAAGCTGAGTCTACAAATAAGTAGAAATGCGGGATAGAATATAACGTAATTCAACATTTATTTTTTCACATTCTTTAATATAAACCCCAGAAAAAAGGAATAAAACCCTTCAACTGCTTATAAATAGCCGTTAATGTTGAACTGAAGCCTCAGGCAAATAACCGATGCAGTTCAATTACTGGTCATTTGCTACAGTTTAATTAAAATGAATCTCCAGGGGATAAGAGCTTTTTGATTACAAGTTATAAATGCACTAGATGCAAAAGTATTTAAGGTGGATAATGCATTAAAAGAATACCACTAAAGCTTTTCTTTAAAAGCCTAACCTTTTACCAAATCAGTTCTTAATTAACAGTACTGGATATATAATGATTCAGAATTTCCATTCAGGAGTGGAAACTACTTACACCTGGTTCTCCTCCTACTTTGCTCATCGCACTTACTGTGTCTCCTGGCCAGGCTTGCTCTCTAATCATGCTCCACAGGTGTTCCCCAAGGCTCTGTGCTGGGTACCCTGCTGTTCTCTTTACACCTGCTCCCTTGGACCTCTGATCTCCTGCCATGGCTTTTCATACTACCTTCATGAAGATTATTTTGAGATCTTCTTTTCCTTGGCGCTGATATCCTTGTCTCCTCCTTTATTGATGCCTGCATCTCAGTCATCTCCTTCTGTCTGCAGACGCATCATCTCAAACCTCCAAAGTCTCACCTCTTTTCCTGTCCTTCCTTTCTTTCTTCTTGTCTTTCTTCTGTGAACCGTCTCCATGTCTTGACTCCACCATTCTCTCTCCTTCCTTCTCTACCTAAAACCTCAGTGTCATTCTTGAACCCTGTGTTTCTTATACCAACAAATTTCTACTCTGGCCCAATGTTACCAGTGGTGATGTCATAACTATTTCGGCTAAGAGAACTTTTTGGCATATTCTCAATACTCTCAAGATTCTCAATGTGTTTAGCCATGACTTCTTGGTTTAACAGAAATACTAGTTGGTGAAACTTTATGAATAAAATACTAAACACAGGTGATTGTCTTTTGCAAACTGATTTTGCTGAAGTATATTTTGCTGCATATTTACAGTTAATTGTTCCAATTATTTAACACAATGTAATATAATTTTATCATTGTTTTTGCTAATTTAATTTAACAACTAATACAATTGAACTGGATTAATTACCACAGTTACGGAACTTGAGTAGTATCTACTGTAAATGAGCTGTTCATATTTCATCATATGTTCATGTAGCCCTTTGTGAAAATTTTAAAAAGGTTTTCTCAAAATCTTAATTAATTAACCAAACAAATACAAGTATATCATATAAGTGTTATATTACTTGTGCATCAACATCGGTGCCCGTGAGGTTAAGTACAGAGCTCTTGAACTGAGGGGTTTGCAGTAGCTCTTCAGAATGCAGAATGAAAAAAGACATAAATTAATGGCTGGGAAGGTTGTAGAAGTCCATCTGAATTAAACTGCACATCCTATGAATCCCATGATATCACAGCATGTAATACTCAGGGCTCCACTGTGACAAAATTCAATAATTACTTCTGCTTCTAGTGGTCATCCTTTAATTAATAATGTTGTGAAGCAAAGTGCTGAGTATAAGAGGATTTCACTTAGAGAAAATTAGGTTTCAGTTTAAAAAATGTGAGGCTAACATCTCAGTGATAAATTGAGATTCAACCTGTTCATTTCTGAAAAAGTAGTTTTGGTATTGTGAACTGGATATTGGCCACTGAGTCACACAGAGGCTTTGGGAGTATTTCCTAGAGAGTGGAGATGTTGGCACATGTTGAGACCAAGAATGTCCATGGTCAATCATAACAACAGATGACCTCTGTAGGTTTCTTATGACCAGATCTTGTCCTGCATAGGGTCCTCCTGAGAATCACTAGAATTCCTGTTGTGTGCCAAAAAGCAGTATCCTTCTTCATTTTAGAATTTTAGTTTAGAAGTGTGCTGTTCAGATTGCTATTTAGTGTTGTTGGTCATCATTCATTTCCAAGCAGTTAATGTAATTTTACAAGTGTCTGTTACATGTACTATTACTGGGGCAAACTGTCTTTTTTTTTACTATTAGATGTGAGTGAAGACACTTAATGCTTCTCCTCTAGCAGCTAAAAGCTTGTAATATAAATTTCCCCTGGGATCCTGAGATTTTACTTATGTTAATAAATGACCTCACTTTCTCTTATTGCCCTGTTTTGTATTTCACAAACGAGTGCATTTTCAGTTGTGTCTGACTCTAAATCTGGGAGTAATCATGGGATGAGTAACTCGCGTCAAGATAATGAACATGTCTCTAATATAAAAATATAGGTTTACGCATTTCAAGTCTATATAATTTAGATACATTTTTCTTCATGTTGTCAAATAGATTATCGTAACCAATGGACATAAATATACCAATGGAACTAAAACTGCAAAATACGCTAATATACGTGTATACAAGACACACTATGCAATTGCTTAGTTATTTTATTATGGTCTGTAAATAATGTCCTGTTGGCCACCCATGTTTTGTATAAAAAAGTATTTGGAAGTCTGCCAGCATTCCTGATCATTGTACTCCTGTAATTTAAAGACATACATCTTTGTCTTATTTTCTGAAGTCTAAACAGTCTTTTGCAGTTATCATAATTTTTCGTTTGCTTTTTTTTCCCAAGAAATACGATCACAGATGCCGAGGAGTAGTCCACAACCATGACTCCCTTTGACACTGGAGTACCAGCTCCGCGGGCCCCTGCCTGCCCCATCAGAATTCTGTTTGATCTTTGCCTCCCCCTGTTTGTCTTCATAAATAAATCATTTGCGCTTCGGTTGATCATTATTCTCACTCATAAGCTTTTTCTTGCAGCTTCCCCTGAGGTTGGCTGTTATTACTCCAGTCTTCTGCTTTTGTGTTCTGTTAGTGCTTTCTTCTCTGTGTTTTTGAATTTGTATTCCTAGTGTGGGTAAGGTGTAGGGTTAAATGCGGTTAAACGTCATTGTTAATTTGCTAATGAACTAAGCACGCCAGATATCATTAGACGTTTCTTTGCTCAGTCACTGTGCTGTCTTGCAAACAACAGAGTGATACTGCTGATGTTAAAGTTGAGAAGAGTCAAGCTCAATTTCAATTTGGAAGTTGCTTTGGCTATTTTACCCTTCTTTGAACAATGCAAGTTATATTTGCATGATTTTGGTGTTTGACAGTTTAACAGCCTGTGAGAAGGTCATTTAGAAAAATGCAGCAAGGGATGGCTTTGGGATTTGGTGTATGGTTGAGGATGCTCTGTGCGATGATAGTAGCTTTGCTTGAGTTACAATTTCTTCACGCAATTACAGAGGCAATACAGATAACTTATGTGACGTTGGACTATAAACCCAGAATGTTTATGTGAAATCTCTGAAGGCAAAATACAAACAGATGTTTTAAAGAATAATCATTTTTTTACACTGTCCTTAGGGAGCTTTTTGTTTTTTCAAAATGCAAATTTTTATCATAAACTCAGTCAGCACTGAACAAATTGCACTGGTCTTTGATATGCATTACATACATTATCCTAAACAATGATGCAGCAGTGTGATGCAGTACTTTATAAGTTGTACTTTAATGACAGTGATTCTGTCAATAATTCTAAGGTAAAACACACCATATATTTATATAGGTTCTTTAAATTTCCTACAGCAATAATAACATTTTCAATGTCCATTACAGTGCAGTAACATACTGCCTTTGCGACAACACCTGTTAATAATAAGGTGTCAAATCAATATTGAATCATTTTGATAGAATAACTGCAAATGTTTAGTTTCTGACTAGATCAGTGTACGTAATATGTTCTAAGATGCAGTAATTGAATATAACACACTGTAATGATTAATATGTGAAGTTAACAGATAATATTGACATGATGAATTAAGTCACAGCAGGGGAAAAGGGCACTTCATTCCATCTGTTTAACCCAATATAGGTAGGTTGAGTTATCGTTTATATGAAATTTGTGTTTGTACTTTTGACTGCTATCCAGCTAACTATATGACCAAACTACAGTTATAGTGGCAGATCAAGAGACCAGATACTGGACTACTGGCAGTCTGTTTCCTGATTAAAGCAGTGCTACAGTGCCATCTTCAGGCCTGGAGGGAAGCCAGTCTCCCCATCCATCTTTTATACCCATGCGATCACATTCATTGCATTTTTCCATTTATAAACAATAGAAAAAAAGTAATTGCCATTGACCATGATCAGTTTTAGTGACAAAGGTTTGTACGTTGTAGTAGTATTTAGTATTATTTATTTGGCCATTATCAAAGTACGGTGGAGCTTTTCAGATAAAAAGCTTGCTCTGGACTCAGAGGATTCAGGTAGTAGAGCTAACTACAGAGCTCAGAGGAGGAAGACACACAGTCTCTTGAATTCTTACATCAGAATAGGTATTTCAGATTTTGAGGATATTGTATATAGTAGCTTAAACTTTGCTAGGAAATACATTTATCTTTGTTTATCAAAATGACTTGTTTTTTGCCTGCTTAAATTAGCTACCTTAACTGTATATACTGTACCTTTACCATTGGATGGTTACCTGATTTTGCACTCACCATAGTAAATAAATCTTATTGAGTTCATATTATTTCTAACTGTGCATTTGTCATGCCTGTCTTTATCTACACAATGAGCTCTAAGTAGCACTGGGAGCTCTGTGACATTAATCCATCCATTTTCTATCCTCTTTATCCAACACATGGTCACAGGGGAGTCAGAACCTATCCTGGAAAGCAACTGGCGCAAGGCAGGATACACCCTGGACGGGATGCCAGTCTATCACAGGGCACACACAGACACAAGCACGCACATGCTCACACTAGGACCAGTTTTCCCAGAATCCAATTAACCTACTAGTATGTCTGTGGACTGAGGGAGGAAAACCGGGGCACCCAGCAGGAAACCCAGATGAACACAGGGAGAACATACACATTCCACACAGACAGCACCCCAGGAA
Source organism: Lepisosteus oculatus (assembly GCF_040954835.1). Taxonomy (NCBI): domain Eukaryota; kingdom Metazoa; phylum Chordata; class Actinopteri; order Semionotiformes; family Lepisosteidae; genus Lepisosteus; species Lepisosteus oculatus. The sequence continues at coordinate 10,270,743 of NC_090708.1, read as the reverse complement.
CAGAAAATGAACCCCAGTCCTGCGAGGTGGCAACTGTACTGTATCTACTGCACCACTGCGCTGCCCTCCTATGAAATTAATAATACAGACATGTTCAATCTAACATACAGTATAGGTTTAAATTTCTTAGGTTAATTGTGTTTCTGTTCTGAGTGATGCTCTGTTGCTGATTTTTCTTATATCTTCTTCGTTTGTCCAGACCTGATTGTGGAAAAAGAGATAGTGAAGTAGAGAAGTTAAATATTGACCTCATGCTGTGATGAAAGTAAGACGTCTTTGAAGTGCTGTTTGTAAATATCTGATAAATTGAAATGTAGACTATAATGAATGATATCTTGTCAGTCCAAAATTTTAATTTGCTTCATGGTGACAAGAATGGTTTGGGGAGTTTGCTAATTGGACTGTTTCACATTCTTCCAGATTCAGTTTTATAAAAATGTGAGTCATTTTCCATTGGGGAAGCAGAAACCTGTTCCAGACAAATAACCTCAAACATCCGGTGCAGCTATGCAGAATATTACTCATCTTTGGACTACTGGACTAAAGGAAGAAATAGATAAACACATAGATAGGTTGTGCTGTAGCTTTGAGAAGTAAAAGCTATCCCACGTCTCATTGTGTTCTCATATTTTCTGAAGTAATATTGAATTTAAACAATGTACTTTCTTTCAGTACTGTTCAGGGGCAAAGAGTTTACATTGCAAGAGTGTTCAAGGTTTTCTGTTTCTACAGGATATTCAGTAATTATAGTCATACACAAGGCATACTTTGTCATATGGCCAGATATAGATATCAGTTGCACTAACAGTATACCTCCTACATTAATGCTTCAGGGGAGGAGAAATGATTGAATTGGTGTTGTCAGAACCTACTGAAGATTACACAGAGCAGTTTAATTTTCTGAAGGCTTAGTAATAAAGCTGAATTCTTCTTTTGAGTTAAGTAGTACAGGAGCTGGTGGTTCCTGACATTTCCCATTTATTTTGTATGCAAATTATACCATTATCCTGTATTGTTTTATGTTAAATATTTATGTCCCATGGACGGCAGAGTAAAGTATTATAGAATGATTATGGGGGTAATGTAAGTGCAAACAAGTGTTGTCATACTTGTCTTCCTCATTTTGATTGCTGTCTTAGTTTCACTTTCTTCAAAAAGCTGCAAATTCCACCAAACAAAAAGAACAGTCCCCCCATCATGGGAATATTCGGCATTTTTAAGTTTCCAAGACCATAAAACACTACAAAATGAAGTAACAAAAAAATATGGATAATATTTAAAATAGAACTGAACTCTTCTGCAGTGCTGCCAAAGAGCTGGCTAGTGGATAGAAGAGGAATGTATTTATGGCTGTTTGGCTAGTGGCTCTGCAGTGACAGCACCTACTTGGCGGCCATATTGAGCCCTATGACGCAGACATTGCTGCCTCCAGCCTGGGTCATTCACCGACTGTGACTGAGATTCCAAATGATGCATCACGCACACAGCTGATAGAGCATCAGCGGACTTGGGCAAGTGTCAGTCAGCCAGGACTCTCTTAGTTTTCAATGAAACAGCAACTCCGGCAATTTCCCAGCAGCCTACCAGCTTGCAGCGATTTCACTGAGACGTGCGTCTCTCCTCCAAACAGTGCCAGCTCTCGTGTTAGGCACGACGGTCGTCATTCTGCCTATGCGGGTGCAGGAGTCAGATATACAAAGCAGGGTCTAAAAAATGTGTTTATTCAGAAATTGTGGGGTTATATAAGAAAAATTCCAGTTTTTAGGAACTTAAGCTTTTTTTTTAAATAACAAAATCAATTATAACAAAATCCTCATGCTCACCTATAAGGCTCTGCATGGCTTGGCACCTCAGTACCTGTCTGAGCTACTCCCCATCTCGCAACCTTTGCTGACTGACAGGGCCTTCTCCTGTTATTCCCCAGAACTCTGGAACTCTCTCTCCAAGGATATCAGAGAGTCACCTTCTCTAAACTCAAAACCTTCTTCTTTAGAAGAGCCTTTACTGAATTGGTTCTGTTCTTTACCCCTCTGCTCCTGCTGTATGCAGTACCTCCATCTACTGTCTCCTCTCTTTGTGCTTTCTCTTTATGTGCATCTTGTGTATTTTTTTCAAATTGTTTTTGTCATGCTGTAAAGCGCTTTATAAAATAACGTTTATTATTGTTTATTAAATTACAATCCCTTCTCTCTCACACAAAGAGTTTGTTTAGCGTTAAATGGAAGTTATTAACTGAAGTTAGGGAGGGATAACAAGTCAATAACACAGATGTTTCTAGTTTCCATCACTACGAAATTAGCTGTATATAGAATTATATATATCAAATATCAAACAGAAAACACCACCCTTCACATTTGTCTCAAGCATCCCATCTCCACCTGCAGCCCCCCATAGGATCACTCCTTCTGAAAGGGGATCGCCTCCTTGTCCTGTGGCCAGTAGGCTACCCGAACTTATGTTTGGAATACTGTATCCCACCAAGTATTCCAAACATTCACGAAGCATTCAATCCTTGGATGTTGTTGTGCCTAGTGACAATGAATTATTAATGAATGTGAGTCTTGTTTCTTGCTAATTCTTTCCGCTTCTTTCTTCTTGACCTGCTACAAATTAAGTATATTTAATTTTTTAAAAGAATGAAGTGCAGAGTATTCCTGACAAGAGTAACTGATAGTAATACATTGCTGACAGTGGATAAGCAACAGTGGGCCTGGTTCTTAATTGGAATTAAAACTGGAGCAACCCTTGTAATAGGCGATGTGATTAATCTAGAAAAAGATTTCTTCTTTTCTATATAATGGTACATAGTATGAGGACTAAGAGTTCAAACATGAGATTAGAATGCTAGTTCATTTTTCAAAACATGAGTTGAATCACTCAATGGTAGAATTTGGCTACAATTACAATCACAGCCTTATAACCTGGTAGCAGCTGGTACTGAAATTCACACAGGCAGGCTTTCCATCTCCAAATGAAGAAAACCGACAGATTCCTGGGCATGAAAATGCTGGGATGGCAATTTTAGATCGGACCAACAATCAGTCAATTAGCTTTCTTTTCCAGGTGCAACAGCTGTGAAAACTGATCGCAGAGTTTAGGACTGCACCAGGAGACCGTGGTATTTTAATGAGAGACAGAAATGGCAGGTGTTCCCCGATGTTAATAAGCTTAAAGATTGTAGCATTTATTAAAATCTTGTGACTAACCACCATTTTGTCCTTTATTGGCACCTTCAGTGTACTCTATGACATGGGTCTTTTTTCTTCTAACGTCTTTGTCCTTCAGGTGTAAGATATCTGCACAAGTGCCTGACAGTACTAAGTCTCTTCCTAGTCTGTTGAGGACTGCAATATGAGTGAACCTTCCATCATGTCCTTCTACTCCATTAATTTACTGCAGTCCACACACTGTATGAACTGAGTCTATGCACGTTCGGGATGTAGTGCGCATTTATTTTGAAGCAACTCAGTTTGTTACACTTACGGGAATCTGTCTCTGCTGAACCATTATAAACCTCACCAAAACTCACCTTTGTGTACAAATAGATTGTCATTATTTTATTATTCGTAGCCTATTCTCTCTCTTTCAGATTGATCAGAAGAATTTATGTACTGTTTAAATGTTAAATGAAGTGAACTCGAGCACACTGTGTGCAAGGCTTACGTTTTGTTACTCATTCAGCACTATCCTTTCACTGAGTTTTGCTACAGTCTTACAGTGTGTTAAGACCAGTTAATGTTTTTTGTGAATTATTTTCAGTCCTTATGCCAAGATTCACAGTATGATTCATTTTGCATTAGGTGAAACATGCATACAGCATTTTAAGCCAATTTTCTTTTAATGTGCTGATTATAGTACAGTCTGTCTCTCATGCATGTAACAGCAATTATGTCAATATTGGTGGTAGCTCTCTTTCAAGACGTATGTATTGTAAACAAATGGGAGCAGATGGTGTTGCTGCATTCCAAATATCCAATAATGGTTTCTGCTTGAAATATCCACCCTGTGAATGACAGGAAAATGCCTTTTGGATCAAAAGCATCAACATTCCATTTGTAATTTTATTTAATCTGATTTTAATTATTTTAATTACAGGTTTGACCATCTTTGCACTGGTGATATTGGCAGTAAAATGTGATTGTTTCCTCCTAATACAAGTCTGATTTGTTTTTTTCCCATCAGTGTATGTATATACAGTACTGTATGTATTATTCTTTCTTCCTCCATTGTCCCAAGTCTATAATTATTCCTCTAACACACTTAATACACCCTGATTTTAAAACCATCTTCTTGTCTTACCAGCAGTGCATAATTAATTGTATATTGAGGATAAATAAGTAATAACATTTTATATAAGTGCTGCATGTAAACTTTGCTGTAATGGTAATTTGCATTCATTTTGTATTCAGAGCATTCAAGTATTCAAAATAGGACTTTTAAAGATACGCATTTAGAATACTGCCTGTGTACTCAAGCTGAATAGTAATTGTTTTTCATTTGGATTCTGTAAAATAAGCATTATTTCTCTGACTTCAGCTGCATGTAATACCTGATGTAGAATGTATTTGCACCTTATTACTGATTTTTAAACATAATTCTTCAAGACCCTTCAACTGTTTTAGACAAGCTTCAGGATTTAGAAATTTGAGTCCTTTTTGAATATTTGTCTTAATCTCTCTGCATTGAACAGTTTCTCCACCAAACTGAATTATGCTAAATGGCTGCAGGTTTGTTGTACTTTTGAACAAGCAGTTACAGCACTTATATAAATATATAGTAAGACATTTTTTCCTTAAAATGTCTTTGGGTGTGTGCTTGGGTTAACAGCAGCAATGAAAGCAGACAACTATTATATTAATAGAAATGTGCTTGTTAAATTCCATCCTTAAAAATGCCATCTGTAATAAAATAGTATTTATAAACAGTATTAGCTTAGGTAAGAGTTTAATTGACAGATAATTCATTTGCTTATCTTTTATCTTTGTAATTTGAGGTCATACTGTCAGGGAACCTATAGGTAGAATGGGAGGATCCTTATGCATGACCGCGAAACCCACAGAACGCAGAGTAGCAAAGGGACAATCGAAACGCTTCGTCAATTAGGGAGGCAAAGGGTCCAGTAACAAGTAACACACACACACACACACAGGAGAATACTACAAGAGGCTTCTCAATAGTGGGCATGGGAAGGTGTGTGAGGGGAGTTTAAATACTGAAAGGAAAGGGATGTGGTTGGATAATAGGTTAGAGTGGAATCCGGTGCCTGTGAGAATGTGATGGGTTCAATCAGGAATGAGATTGTGAAACAGTGGTTCTGGGAATGCAACGTCATTTGCGAGGGAGAGTGTGGGGTGTGACAGGAATGGAATGGCGTTTGCGAGGTAGAGTGTGGGGCATGACACATACAGTAAATGATCACTGTACACATGTTTGAGATCTATTTTGTATTTTCCAGGTACCTCCTTTATTAAATCAGTAAAAAATTAAAAGTAATTAAATGAACTAAGTAAACATTAAATAAAATAATAACTCTCATACAGTAGCCTGGTTTTGGATTACACAAAATAAATGCGAGTCCATTATAGTTTATGGGTGTGTGCTAATACCTTTTAGCTTTCAAATAAAGAACTACCTTCTTTCAATTTTGTCAGGTTTCTTTGTGCACCTCTTCTTTCCTCTCCTCATTGTACAGTATTTCCAAGTGCTTTTGCTGAAGAGTTATTTTGAGGTCTTTTGTGTTGCCTAATCTAGAAACAACTGAACCTTGTAGAAAAATGGTTAGAAATCAGTGTCAATAAAGAGTGATTTCATAACATTTCTGCTACTTCCATTGGCACCAGAACTAACAAAAATCTTCTTTGTTCTGTTTTGAAAAATAGCATGTAGATATGCTGAATTCGGGGCCACCAGTGTAAGTGAAAGGGTATTTGTGGACATAAATGGTTTGTGTACCCTTTGACATCTTCACTGCAGAACCTCCTGGTCTCTTTTATGTCTCTGTGGAAGTAAGATTAGAAGCAGTTTCTCACGGAGTTGGTGGTATTTATCACAGACTCTTTTCAATGAAGAGTGGGATGGAATTGAAGACAGATAAAGTGTGATGTGGTCTGCTTTATGGCAAAATGTTCTAATCTACACAGTCATAAATTCCTATGAATATTTCTAAGGGTGCAAAATAAGTAGAAGTAATAGCAATTTTGGTGCCTCATTCATCTTCTGTCATGGAGTTTGAGTTAACAAACTGCAGGATCTATTTTATTTTGATCTTTTAAATTACATGTAGTTAAATTTCAGTACATATCATTTCAAATCTCCAGTGAAAGTGTGGCTTCCAACACTTCGAGGAAAGCGTGACATAGGTTCCCAAATTGTTTTTGTCTTCTTTATTCTGTTTCTAATGCAGACACTGAAATGTGCATGAAGCTTTGTCTTTTGTTTAATATGTTTTGCCATACCTGTACAACATAGGTAATCTGAGTCCAATTACATGGATTTCAGGACTCTTATTCTGGAAAAACACCAGAAAACAAGGTTATTCTTACCACACCTGCTGTACCACCAGCTGTCAATAATACACTAATTCATTTTCAGAACTTCTCCTTTCAATTAAAAATTTCACTTTTTCATTTCCCCCCCAGATTTACATCTGTTTGGACACTCTTACTCACCTGCTCTGCCTCGTGTTCTCCTTCGCTTTATATCTCTGTACCCTCTTCCTGAAAAAGGCTCAACAGCCGAAACATTGTGTATTTTAAGTATGGAATTAACCTCTACTTGTTCCTGTAAAATGGAGAACTAAATCAGACAGATTGGTTTTGACAAATTTGCTGAGCCGTTTCCAGCTGCACTCAGGAAGCAGAGTAAAATGTTGACCTTGGTCAAGTCATTCAGTTCCCCTTTAAAAGCTGTCTAACCTTTGTCTAAAATTGTTTTGCTTGATTTTATTTGGGTTTTAGCAAGAGACATAATTCCTTTTCTATTTCTAGAGAGAAGAAGGAATACTTCTTTGTAACATTCATAAGAACATCAGAAAGTTTGAAAATGGGAGGAGGCCATTTAGCCCATCCATTTACATTTTTAGAAAAGTATTTTTCAGCTCAAAAAATACCAGTAAGGTTTTATTCAGTAAACTGTTTAGAAAGATACAAGAGCAAATTGCATTAGCAGTTTTCACTTAAAACTGACCAACACAAAACCTATTGTTTCTTATGAACAGGCAAATTACAATTGAAGAAGGAGAGCAGAGAGCCAAAGAGCTGAATGTAATGTTCATTGAGACCAGTGCAAAGACAGGCTACAATGTTAAACAGGTAAGAAAAACAATGTTCTTAATATTTCCTTAATATAAATGTACATAATTAAAATAGGTTAAATAATGACATTTATATATATATATTTTATATACAGCCGAGTTTACCATCCTGTCACAACATATGGTATTTCTAATTGTTTAGCAGTACACTCTGTGATTAAGCGTCTGAATGATTGGATTGATGCAGAAGTGCAGCTGAATAAATAAAGCAGAGACAAATGACTGCTGAGTTAGCAGCTATTCCTTCCTGGTATTCACAACCAAAGAGTACCAGATTCATGACAATTAAAAAAACATACAACAAAATTCTTGGGCATGGTATGTCATACTTCCAGGATGTTTTTTGTACTAACAATGATTTTTCAGCTTGTCATGCTTGAGTGAAATAATCAAGAACGCAGAGTGTAGAATTTGCCTTGGTATGCCCACTGAGCTGTGCATCATTCCCAAAAAGTAATTCACACTGCTGGTGTAATTGGGCTCATGACTTCTTGTGAACTTCTTTGGCATGGGATGTGTATGGAGAGGGCCCTTTCTGACTTTCTGCAGTGTAACCCAGGGGTCAGATATTCTGAGGCTCTGTGGCATACTGTACTGCATTGAATGACATTTGGTTGGCAGCAAACAAGGTGCATCGAGACTCCACTTCCATTAAAAACAATGTCCTGATTAGCCACCTGCGGGCTCTGGGCTATTGGCAGGTGCCCTTTGCAGACTTTGCAGCTCCATGTGATGCCCTTGATTGTAACAGAAACAATGACCTGTAGTGTCAGCCAGAGAGGAAGTGCAGCCCACAGCACAAACTATGTAGTCTTGCAGTTCCAGACTAGAAACAAAATTCCAACAGCTGTTTTTTTTATTTGCTTTTTTAATTTATTGTGCTTTCCTTGCTGAACACAGACTCAGGTCTGCAAATCTCTGATAAGGGAAGCATTTGATAACTGTGCATTCTCTAAGCCAAAATAGCCAGGCCTTGCATGCAATGACTGCATCTATAACTAACTGGGCTACAGACGCCGTTGTTTGGTATACTGTAGCTGTAACTACAGTGTGTGCGATTGTGAGACCAGTGGAGCACAAACCTAATGACAATGGAAGAATGCAGTGCAGTGTCATTTCTGTTTCTGTTGAACTAACCATTCCCAAGGTGAGTGCTGCAAAGTTACTGCTCGTTTTTGTCAGCAGTATGAAAAACACACGGCCAATAATATCGCTTAATTGCTTCACTTGAGGAAAGGGACAGGAAGATAAAGGGCCGGAGCAGAAGTGCACAATGCAGTGGAAATAATCCTGACACTAATGGCTCCCCTGCTCTCACAGCAGGATTGTGCCTCTCCTTTGCTTGTGGAAACTGAATACTTACAGAGGTGGGGGAAAACCAGACTTGAAACAGAAGTACAGTACAGTATATGCTGTGGCTTAGCTAAGAAGTTTTTTTCAGTCTTGCATTCTGTCAGAGTATCATTATTCAAGGCAATATCCTGGGACAATAAATGCAGCTGTAAAAGAAAATATTCCTTAAGGGGAGTGCATTTTCTCAAATTTGGGAGATTTAAAATATCTGAATTAAAAAAATAAAATTAAGGAAACACCCAAATTATTTCAAATGTGTTTTACAACTGAATTGAATGACACCTTCTTTTATAAATAATTTTTTTCCCTCTGTTAATAGCACTGCAGGAAGGAAACAAAAAAATGGCTTTTTTTCTCTTTCTAATAGGTCAGTGAATCATATATACATACCTTCTGTAGGAGAGCATGATTAATCAAACAGAACAAAAAAAGTGGTCCTGATACATGTTTGTGCTGTTTCATATAGTTTTGAAGTAGCAGGTTCATTATAGGGAAAAGTGTTTTAGTGCAGACCTTTGCTCAGTACTACCTTAGGGAATATGATTCTGAAGAACAATTTAGCTAAATAAACGACATCTCAAATACAATCCTTTGCACTCTTGAGAGATTGGTCCCATTTAAGGTTTAGACTGCAACCATTTACAGTATGCCTTGGGACCTGCAAACTTTAAATGAGGTTTCAAGCAAGTCAACTAAAAATAATTTACTTATTTTAACTATTCTGTTTACCTTGTGCCCCCACTTCAAGGCAACACAAAGGCTGCATTTAATGAAAACCAACCGTGAAAGAAAAAAGATTATGGAGATCTGGAGATATTAACATGTCCTCCATACAGTTTGGGAATCCCATCTGGACCCTTCAGTGTTAACAGCTTCCATAAGCTGGCCTGTTAAAATGGGCGCATGAAACCATTTTCACTGTCATTTGTTTTGTTTGTCATTGAAATTCTTTCCCTTTGGGAAATGAACCACTTAGGGTAATTGAGTGTTTTTAACGGTCCTTCCAGTGCCTTTAGTAGCTGAAGACTAATTGCCTGGAAAGGGCTTGTTGTAAGTCCTGAGTTCTTTTTCCTGAAATTATGTCATTGTGTTTTCTGACACACTGTCTGTTCTTCTTTATCAAGCAAAACATGAATTGATCAGACTGATTAACTGAATGTGAATAGCACCATCTTGAATGGTGTGAGGCGTGCATTTCTCTTTGAGCACTGCTAACAGGGGGCTTTGAATGTGCCAGCCACCAAAGATGAAACCTTTTTAAATAGGGATTCAGGTACAGTCATTCACCCGTCACTGTCTCTGCGGGTGTCTGAGTGACGGTGTTCTCTTTCCTTCTGTTTGGCAGCTGTTCCGACGTGTGGCAGCAGCACTCCCCGGAATGGAGAGCATGCAGGAGACGAGCAAAGAAGGCAGTATCCTTTTAATGAGACAAAACACGCACTTGGCCCAGGATTTGATTGCTCGTGTAAAAAAGGCAGTCAAGAATGTTATAAAAAAACACAAGGGACTGATGGACTTTGTACCACGGTTGGTTCATTCGGTATCTATAAGACAAAGTGTGAAAAGTAAAGAACTATGCCATTACAAAAACGTACAGGCCTATTGATGGCTACATCTCAGCATGTGTACTTTCTATAATAAAATCCACTCATACCCTGGTATAAAAACGAATGTTCCCTAATCTGAACATGAAGAATTTGTACCTTGTAATTCTTTACAAGAACAAAATTTTGCTAATCCGAATTTTGAATTTCGAAAGTGACTGATTTTGGCCGAGAACCTGCGAGCAGTTGAAGAGCGGTTTGTTACTGAGCGTGCGCAAGGCATTGTGTAGTAGTCAACAACAGTATGCACATCGTTCTAGCCGATCGCTTGGATAGCGATCTATTAGGAAAGAATGAAAAATGTAAATATGATATCATTAATTATTTTACAGCTATACTTAGCCTATTTGAGTAGAACTGCGTTGTTCACTAAGCTTGCTGTAATGGTATTATATTGTAACAACTATGGGTTCGTTCAGGATCAAGGACAGGAAGAGACCATGCAGGCACACTTGCATGGTATTCTCTTTTTCAAAACAAAACCAACACCAGGATTTACACACGCATTAGGGGACAGACTGAACACGTACACAGTTTTAGGGTGGTAACTCTTTAACAGACTCTACACATGTACCTTATGGGACACAAAGCTTCAGAGAACACTTTAGCTGACGCAAGCCTATTTACATAAGTTAGGTCAGTTGCTGGTCATCTTACGGACCGACGGACTCCCCCCCGCCTACAACTCCCAGCCGGCTCTGCGATACCCTCAGCGACTGGGTGCACTTCCTCCTCATCACCGGGCGAGGGTACTACAATATCTTTAGGGTGGTTTTTGAGCGAACGGGGTGGAATTTTCCCCATAAGAAATTGCATTTTTTATTTTCAATTTACGATCTGCCGCCTTCCGGACAGATTTTCAGGAACGAATTAGATTCAGATACTGCGGTATGACAGTATTTTTTAAGTAATCTGCATATCAGATAATTGTTTGCAGGTACATTTGGGACATTCTTTCTTTTAATCTGTAATGAGGAAAAAAAGACTCAATTTATGAAGTTTAGCCTGAAAGAAAAATGAGGGTAAGCTTAATTAATAATTAATCCTAGTTATTTTTTTTTGTATGTCAAAGGCCTGACTAATTGGATCTAAGGCAGAATGAAGTAAAAGAAAGAAGGATCTCCTGAAAAAAAATCTATATTACCAGAAAGATATATACTTTTTATGCACACTAGATGCACACTTATGCACACTACTTTCATCAGCACAGTTAATTAATTTTAATTATTAGTACTTTGAGTGCAGAATACAACAGACTTAAAATATATAATGCAGGTCTTCAGTCAAAAGCTTTTTTTTTTCCATCAGAAATATGCACGTTTTTGTTATCTGGAACTTTAGGGACTTTCTTTCCCAGCTTCCTCCCTCACACTCAGCAGTAAAGCTCAGCGCGCTGCTTGTCTTTGTAATCAAAGTGATTAGTGAACTGAAAGGAAAGACACTATGGTCGAAAGCTAAAATTGATGGGGTCGAAAGTTAGCTTCAATGACAAAATAAAACCCCCGATGTTTTTAGTTTGAACTTTTGGATGAAATATGATTTTGTTTCAAATGTAGAGACTGTAACCTTATATCAGTCACCCATCAGTTACCTTGAGAAACTCCCCTCATTTTTGCACCCCAGGCCTTATTTGAGTCTTGTTCTTCTGGGAACTGTTGGGATTCTGTAGCAGTGGTGTGGCAAGCACATGGGGGATGAGGGTCAATTAGAATTTACCTACAAATAATTACTTCCACAAGGGTTCCTTTGTCAGTTCAGGTACAGTACCTGCAATTTATCACAGCTCTGAACTGAACTAAGGTTTAACAGCTAGGCTCAGACCACCCACTGAATTATGTTTTGTAATCACAGATTATGGCATTTGCACTGCTGGAGGACATGGGAAATTATTCTCCAGTGCTGAAAGCAGTTCTGAACAGATGAAAGTTGTTTTTACGTCTGGCATTTGCTCCACTAATATGAAATACCTCCACTCCTCCCTCCATATCAGAAATCATAAATATTTTCTTCCCCTCATATCAAGATGACATACTGTATAGGGCGTGGGGTTTATCTTTGTAAAACCCCACCCCATTTGGTCCAGGGTTAATTTCTAAAGCATTGTAGAATGTGACATATTTCCCAATGACTGGGTTACGTACAGTATGAGTGCTTAAACAGAGCTAGTGTGATTTTTAACACTTCAGTGTATACCTTCTGGTTATAGATGTCTCCTAGCTAAAAAAAATACCCTACATTGTTGTAACTTTGTGCATAAATGTTGTGGTAATGCAAATTTGTAGACTCCAGGGAATGTTGCTGAAACATTATTTCCACTGCAGAAACAGCTAAGGTTAAAACAATGTTCACCCTTCATTTTAGTATTTTGTAATATTCTAATATCTTCATAATGTGTATTAAACAACCCAAATTACTTTTCCATAAATCATATAAATTTGATTGTCCTAGGTTATTGTAACACTGATACAATGCTACAGTATGTGTAAATGTTAAACATAACCAGACCACAATGTTCCAGTAATGTTGCTGAAACACCTCTGCAACATAATTTAACTATAGTCTTTCAGCAACATTTAGAAATGTTATTAAAATTTGTTTCTCATGACTGAGAATTTGCTCTATACAGCTTGTAGTATAAAAAAGCAATGCAGGAGATACAGCATATACAGTGCCTTGCGAAAGTATTCGGCCCCCTTGAACTTTTCAACCTTTTGCCACATTTCAGGCTTCAAACATAAAGATATAAATTTTTTATTTTATGTGAAGAATCACCAACAAGTGGGACACAATTGTGAAGTGGAACGAAATCTATTGGATTTTTGAAACTTTTTTAACTAATAAAAAAATGAAAAGTGGGGCGTGCAAAATTATTCGGACCCCTTGCGTTAATACTTTGTAGAGCCACCTTTTGCTGCGATTACAGCTGCAAGTCGCTTGGGGTATGTCTCTATCAGTTTTGCACATCGAGAGACTGAAATTCTTGCCCATTCTTCCTTGCAAAACAGCTCGAGCTCAGTGAGGTTGGATGGAGAGCGTTTGTGAACAGCAGTTTTCAGCTCTTTCCACAGATTCTCGATTGGATTCAGGTCTGGACTTTGACTTGGCCATTCAAACACCTGGATACGTTTATTTGTGAACCATTCCTTTGTAGATTTTGCTGTATGTTTGGGATCATTGTCTTGTTGGAAGATAAATCTCCGTCCCAGTTTCAGGTCTTTTGCAGACTCCAACAGGTTTTCATCCAGAATGGTCCTGTATTTGGCTGCATCCATCTTCCCCTCAATTTTAACCATCTTCCCTGTCCCTGCTGAAGAAAAGCAGGCCCAAACCATGATGCTGCCACCACCATGTTTGACAGTGGGGATGGTGTGTTGAGGGTGATGAGCTGTGTTGCTTTTACGCCAAACATATCGTTTTGCATTGTGGCCAAAAAGTTCGATTTTGGTTTCATCTGACCAGAGCACCTTCTTCCACATGTTTGGGGTGTCTCCCAGGTGGCTTGTGGCAAACTTTAGACGAGACTTTTTATGGATATCTTTGAGAAATGGCTTTCTTCTTGCCACTCTTCCATAAAGGCCAGATTTGTGCAGTGTAAGACTGATTGTTGTCCTATGGACAGACTCTCCCACCTCAGCTGTAGTTCTCTGCAGTTCATCCAGAGTGATCATGGGCCTCTTGGCTGCATCTCTGATCAGTCTTCTCCTTGTCTGAGCTGAAAGTTTAGAGGGACGGCCAGGTCTTGGTAGATTTGCAGTGGTCTGATACTCCTTCCATTTCAAGATGATCGCTTGCACAGTGCTCCTTGGGATGTTTGAAGCTTGGGAAATCTTTTTGTATCCAAATCCGGCTTTAAACTTCTCCACAACAGTATTACGGACCTGCCTGGTGTGTTCCTTGGTCTTCATGATGCTCTCTGCGCTTTCAACAGAACCTTGAGACTATCACAGAGCAGGTGCATTTATACAGAGACTTGATTACACACAGGTGGATTCTATTTATCACCATCAGTCATTTAGGACAACATTGGATCATTCAGAGATCCTCGCTGAACTTCTGGAGTGAGTTTGCTGCACTGAAAGTAAAGGGGCCGAATAATTTTGCACGCCCCACTTTTAATTTTTTTATTAGTTAAAAAAGTTTCAAAAATCCAATAGATTTCGTTCCACTTCACAATTGTGTCCCACTTGTTGGTGATTCTTCACATAAAATAAAAAATTTATATCTTTATGTTTGAAGCCTGAAATGTGGCAAAAGGTTGAAAAGTTCAAGGGGGCCGAATACTTTCGCAAGGCACTGTAAGTTAGAAATAGTTACAGAACAGAATTTAAATGAGATGCTTCATATTTAGTTTACTTTTTGTTCACTCTGACATTTGTGGGAGTCTCTTCTCTGTCTCTCAGTTACATAAGAAAAACCTTATTGCAGAAGGTCTGTGCAGTAGGTATTGCAAAGATTTGCCAGGAGTATAATATCCAAATCAGAAAATTAATTATTGATTTGCAACAGGGTTTTTCTGCTACTCCAGTAATTGGCAGTGAATCTATTAAACTTCTGCTCTGCAAAAAAGTGATCAAAAGAATGGCAACCTTGAATTTGCAGTCTATTTTTTATCCCAGCTGGGGTCTGAGTTCTGCCTACCAACTCCTGCCTGCTTGTTGACACTGAGGACTGGAGTTCTTGTATATTTATAAGGCTAAAATTTGAAAAGCTGATTTGTGTATTGTCCAATTTATTATGTTTGTGATGGGCAATATCTCTGACCACAGGCCTTATTTACAGGACAGGCTAGTGTGTTAGCTGTATAGCTTTTCACATGGTTGTGTGACACTGGAATCTGATATGCATCTCATCTTCATTTGTTCAGTTTTTATTTTCACTTGTTCAGACTCTATTTAAGTAAAGTTATGAACACAAGAAGGTCAACTGGTTGATTAAATTCATCCTACTCTGTGGAGTTAATGGGCTTGTTTAAATAGATTTTTACCATTTGTGGGATTATTAATTCCATGGATTTACATGTTTGCTTGTACATGCATGGCTTAAGATTTTCTTTTCTAAATCTAAATCTTTCTCTTTTTACTTTCATCTTGCGTCTTGTATTTTGGATTCTGCTGAGTCTTAAGTGAAGCTGGTTGTTTTGTCAGTCACATGTTGTAAGCTCTGAAAGGGGAGCAGCCATTAACGTTTTTTTTGTGGTTTTGATGTAAAAGTGTTCCATTCCATTAAGCCGTGGATACACGAAATAACATCACAGAGGACAGGGTATCTGTTAAGTGGCTGTATTGCACCTTGATGCATTTCCTCCATTAAATCTGCTAAAATAATGTCTCCTTTCATGCATTTTAAGATACATTTGTTGAATTAAATTTAAAAAAATGCTAATTGGTGAGGCAGCAGTGCCTCAGTGTTTTTTGTGTGTAGTGTCAATATGATTTGTTTCAGAACAGCAGTGAAGTTCATGTGATGTCTTTAATCTTAACCATTGTAGTTACTGTATGTTTTGGCTGTAACTTTTCCAAAAAGGAGACTTTTGCTTATTGTTCCTACAGTACATACAGTTTGCTGTGTGATGGAAAGGCAATTTGGTCAATAGCCATACTTGTCACAAGAAACAGATAATTCATTTGAGAAGTACATGTAATCTGATCATAACTTCAGTTAGCAGTTCAGATTAAATGGCAGCGGCATGCGATTTTCTCCTTTCAATTATCTCCAAGGGGAATGGCCTCATCTTGAAAGTGGTGCCAAATAAGACTGCAGAGTTAATGCATTGGAAACATTCAAGAAATGCACTCGTCATCAGTCAAACAAATGGAGCACAAACAAGCGATTCAGGCCAGATGCACTAAACCAGTCTCTGTCACCATTGGAAAGATAGCGCCGGTTTATTTTAACACTAAATAGTAGAATTGCTGACTGCATTACAACAAGTGTATGTGAGGCACATCCTGAAGATAACTGTCATACTTCTGTGTTAGTTTTGGACACAGTTCTAACAACTAGTGTTTCTAATAGGTTAACACAGGTCTTTAAGAGGATAGTCCCATTATTATCTGTGCCAACTGATTATTATTTTCAAGAGTAATTATTGGTTTCTCACCTACCACTTAAAAGCCAGTGACTTGTTTATGAACGTGCCATCCCCTTTCTTAAATATTTTACATATTCCATTTATAAACAAGAGATACATCTTTAATGCCAGTTACATTTCTGTGGTTAAGTTTGTGTTTTATATTCTACAGAAATGCTGCAGTGATAAGCACTAAAGAAAAGTGCCCTTGAGCATGCTTCTCCACTTAATGTGGATATTTTATGCAGCTGGTCATGCTCAAACATTCCCCGTTTAATAACAAATCCCACACAAAAACAAGAGCGTTTAACCTTCACCCTTCTTTTCACAGTAATTGATGGTACTATTTTCTATACTTTTTACTTTACTCAGAGAGAATTGACTGTTGCTGTCAGTTTTCTTTTTCAATGGAAACACATTTTCCTTGACAACAACAGAAGCAGAAACATATTTGTTCTATATGTATGTATCCTTTGCTTTCTGTTTATCTCATTATAAATGTGAGGTGCATGGCTTCACTTCAGAAAGGAAACATTTCCCTTGGCAGTGTTAAGCCTGCTAACCGAAGATTAAAGCTAAAGATTTCCTTGCCCGTTTTAGCAATGTTTGTTTATGCCCTCTTTGATTGTTCATATTCCTGCAGGTGCAGTTGTGTGTGTACGTTAATACCAGCCTGGGTGCTAGAGTCAACAGTGAGAGACACATAAGTTCTTAGCAGGGTCACAGTGTCACAGGTTTGGTGTCCTGTGACGTCACACTTAAACTCAATGGTCAAAGACACCATATAAAGAAACCCCTAGAGGTGGAGATTTAATGGATTAATACATTACCCTGTGATGTCTTGACCTTGGAACTCATTTATATATCATTTGGCTTTCATTCTGTATTCACTTTCATTTATGGTATATTTTCAACTATAGAGTTGCTTCTTACTTGTAAAAAGGCTTGTCAAAAGCCTTTTAATTATCTTTTCTATGGGTCCTTCAGCCAAAGCAACACTGTTGTGAACATGAACTGCTATCAAATAGGCTTTATGCTAATAGAATATGACCTTCCAATTTGGCATGTTTTCCAAAGCCTGCATCGTAATGTCTAGCAATAGCTCAGTCAATTACTCTGTTCCTTCTTCCAGCTTTTTTATCTGTATTTTAATTAAAGCTAATGACTCTGGGAGGCTTACAGTCCTGCTGTGCAAAATGAAGAAAATTAGGATTGCTTTCTGTAAACGTGTGTGATTGATATGCAGCTATGGCAGCTAGCAATAGTCATGTGCACTTCCAACAATTAAATGACTCTAAATGTGGAGGTCTGTATGCCAAAGTGTCGTCAGCCAATGCATGTCAACTATTACTTTTGCGAAACAGGGCTGACAGGCATACAATGGCGATGAAACAAATAAACTGATGGATTATTTGTCTGTTTTATTATAGGTGTCAGACATTTGCCGACTGTTGATTTTTGTCATTATTTTTGAACCTGATGTGTTGCAGGAAATATAGTAGAGGAATGTTGGACACAATTTATGAGAGCTACGTCTTGTAATTGCCAGTTCCCAAGGGGGAAGACCATTCCCAGTTTCCAAAGCCACACTGATTTATGAGCAATGTCAAGGTTTCCTTTATCCAAACCCACATTGTTTTCTTGGCTGTTCATAAGTTCTGACCTTGCCTGTTGTTTACACTGCAATGTGGAGCCATGAGGTCCAAAAAGATATTGTCCAAGTCATGTACTGATGTTAGTAGAAAACTGAAACTGTTCAATATTTCCTCATAGGGAAGTGTACAGGTACTGTATATGTGATTTGATAATGGTCCCTGTATAAAGGATTTTTGGTTTATCTTCTCTTCTGTCACCACAGAGCAAAGTACTACAGCACCTTTTATGAAAAGTTGAGCTGCACAAAAAGATCCAATCAAATTACAGTATATGACAGATAATAAGGTTCCAGATATTTGTTGAGTCAGATTTGCACAGAAAAGAAGCGTAGTAAAATGATCGAACTTTTCTTTCTGTACTGTTAATAAACCAACAGCAGATGGGAAGGAGAAGAGGGGGATTTTTCATAAGCTATTCTGGAGTTCTAAATTACCTGACAGTGCTTTTATTCATGGAGTTCAGTGGACAACAGTTGCACCTTAGTACATTTGCTTTCTCCCAGACACTTTTAATCTGCAGGTTGAGCCGAGGAGTTAATGCCTAAATTGTGGATGGGCTTGACAATATTTGGAATAAGCTTTGGACTTGTCATTCCCATAACTACCAGTGCCCTCAAGTAATTTTCCTCCCCTCAGCTAGCTACAGATCCTTGAAAGCACCTCTCACCACTTCATGTAACACTTCAAACAGAGGCCAGGAGTCTTTAAATATGCTTATGAATAATGCGATTGGTGTTGACAGAAGAATCGGAGAAGTGGCAGCTTGTTTTCCCATTCCATGTTTAATTTTAAGAGAACCTTCTCCTATATCAATATGCAAGCCCCTCTGAAATTGTAAACTGCTTGCCACACTGCTCTCATACCAAATCAGTTTCAATGCCAGTTGTTTTTCATAAATATACATTTCTACCAGGGCTAGCTTTACTTGACATGAAAAAGTACTTTGCATATTTTTGAAGTTAAAATGTCTTGTTTTTTCTACATTGCTTATACTGTATATAGTTTCTTTCTGCTGTTTTTTTTCTGTTACAGTATGTCCAAAGAATTATTATATTTTCATCCACTCCCAAGATCCCATTAGGAGTTTTTAACCTTTTGTTTTTTATTTTTTACTTTTTTCTGCTAAAGGGACATTTCAGCTTGCTTCAGTTTTACATTTTCGTCTTAGAAATACACAGGGGACATATACTGTACTGTATGTGGAAATAGTCACTTGTGATAACCACAATAATCAAAATTACTTTCATGCAAAGGCCAAACATTAAAGAAATCTGCTTGACAACTTATATATTAATTTAAAAACAGAAACGAGAAACAGGGCAAACTGTAAGCCACCAAGTTTGATTTTGATCCGTCTTTCCTCCAAATGTTAAAAATCAGTTTTCATCTGACACTAAAATCCATTGCCTTCCTAAACATTTTAATATACAGACATTACCGCATATCCTGTTTTTGTTAATAAGGCATCCCTATCACAATTCCTAAAGTCCTAAAACATGATTACAGTAATAAGTATGAAAATGTAATCAAAGTTACCCCTGAACAAGCTTTTAAATTGTGCATGTAAGCAATTTTTTCATGGGGTCCTAAGAATTGTGTATATATATATTGTACATACAAAATTGTAGTCCATTTAACATTCTGCAGAGAAAATAAAAAGAAAAAACCTTCGAATAAAAGATCTAGAAGGCCATCTAGCTCAGGAAAGACTGTACAGTAGTTTTCTTTAGCAGCTAAACATGGCTGCAAAGATATCAGATATAAAACAGATATTTCCTAACAATCTACCTCATAAGGGTGTTTTCCATGCAAAGAACGTTTTCATTTTACACAAGACATAATGTCAGGGCTAAAATCATTCCTACATGTGCCATTTTAAGTAGGAATTTGGGGTTGCTCTGCGTTTAGTACAGTACCTTTTAGTTTCTTGTAGTGTTATTTAATGGCACAAACTAATTCTGAAAAAAGAAATTTTGGACTTGGCTGTGTGGTTTAAATTTCTATTGTAGAGAATTTTGATATTTAGAGAAAGGGAGAAAATAAAACCATAGCCAGTTGTTGTAACTGATTTTTATTATACAGCCTTTTCTAAAATGTAAACATCCTCAAAAAGCTAGTGAGGGGGTGCCAATAAAATGTAAAAATCAAAATGCACACGGTCTGGACAATGCAATGACTGGCTTGAAGTTTCTCATTTACTGTTTTGTGATATCTGTATGCATATTGCAGTTAACAGCCCTTAACAGACTGCTCATCAGTGATTGACATCAAGTTGGACAAACCACAGGAGCCCCAGACCAGCGAAGGCGGGTGTTCTTGTTAATACGCAGTACTGGATTGGGTAGCTTCATTCACACCACATGCTTGTTGTGTTGCTTCCTATTGGTTGGCTTCCAGTTGATTTCTCAGATTGGGTATTTGGCCTCTCCATCTGACTATTGACTATTGGTTGGAACTAGTGTTATTTAAATCTTCTGTTGTAAAATAATGTACTTTACTAACTGCATTGCCAAAAAACGTCTTAAAAATTAAAAAGAAAAAAGCAGCCAAACTCAAAATATATGTATACAACTTTTTTGAAAAACTAGAATGGTACAGTTTTTTTGTTTTGTATTTTTGTATACTTAAGTAAAAGCACTAAAATAATGCCAACAAACTAGGTTTTCATCTTATTTAAGATTGTGAAGGATCATGATCATCTGCTTTATCAATGTGTATCTGATTAGGCCGGGCAGTTTAATTGCTACACAGCAAAAAAAGTTCCTGATTGGATATCCAAAACATGCATGCAAGCAGTTTATAAACATTAATTCTATCTGCCAGTGTACACAAATGAAATCTGTAAAACATATTTTCCACAAGTGATTTTATTCATCATGTGGAAGATTTTCTTGTTTGACATTCATGCAAAAATGGATTGGGATAACAAATATAAAAATGTATTCAGTCCATAGTATGTTTAAATGTTTGCTAACTTTACAGTTTTAGAGAACAATTGGCCAGACATGGTTCTTAACAAGCAATTTCTTTGCAACATTGCTTTTTAATTATTTTAGCTTGTGGTGATTCACAGGTCTTTTTCCTGAACACTGAGAAACTCCATGTGGTATTTAATATTGTATTTTGTGATCACCCCTTCTTCTTATCAGTCCCAGTCAACTGATATTGTTTTTTTTGCAGATTAAAAGGGCTTAATTGGGGCCTTTATTTCAAAATTGGGCAGCCAAACATTTGTTGTTAATTTTATTTTTCAATTGTTTTTCCTTTAATTTTGATTTTGTTTTGAAATGTTGAATCCCAGTGTCTCCTCCACTCCGTCCTTTTAGAGCAAAGTAGTTTCTGGCCTTGCCATTATGTTAAAAACTGCATCGAAGTTTGCATGCCAGTAAACACATACACAGCTGTTGATTCTAAACATCTTCATTCCGAATCAGAAAGTGGAGTCAGTAGAAAAAATGCACAATGTTTGATTGTACTGTATCGTGATAAGGATGGAAGGCCATCGCAATAACATGAAGTAAAACTACTTTGCTACTTTTACTGGGCTGTTCAAGAGAATCAAATGACCCATCACATAACCAAACTAACATTTTTGTAAGTAAATAAAATAATTATACACAACACCAGTATCTTTATAAGTCAACAGCTAACTTTAATTTAAACACAGAGTCTGATGGGATAAAAAAAAGAATCTTAGGGGGCCAGTGGTCAGCAGTGCTTAATTATTTTTTTAGACTTTTTTGCACTTTGTATAATTTCTGATAAAGGATGATAAATGTATAAAATAGGTCTAATTCACATTTAAAATAATGTCACACTGTTCTTTTTATTGTGGTTGATTGTATCTTGGAGATAAGGGTGAGTTGAAGGAAAAAAATAAAGTAACTCATTACCATGGTAATAATAAGTAACATTTTAGTGTTCTCAAAATGGAAGAAGTTTAATTTACTGTATAACATTGAGCATCAATATGAAAGGAATTGCTCTGCTAAAGACTGCATCGATATTTATAACACATTTCTATGGGTATTTGACATTTTTTAATTGTTTGCTCATGTATAAGTTTATGTCAAAGTTAAAACAACATTTTAAGTACAGTAAATATTTAAACAGTTCTACAGGCAAAGCAGGGCTGTCAGCAATTGGTATGACATTAGAATGTGCAGGTGTTGTTAATTGAGCAAAACATTTTACAAGGTTAACATTGAACTTGCTTATTGTAAGCAGTTATAATATTACAGTTTCAGTTGTCTTTTTTTGTATATCTTTTTTGTTTCAAGGACATTGCTGTCTTTGTATTAATTTTGCACAGCACCCTAAAAATTGATGTCATTTTTTAACTTCTTGCCAATACACTTTACTCTTGACCTGAATATTATTCAACTAATCCCAAGTATTTTTTTATGTGGATTAGTCCTGGAGGATTGTAGCCGTTTACCTGTGCAAATTCATAATTAACTAAAAGAGCCACTACAGAGCTGACCTGAATTCCTTTTCAACAGCATCCAGTTGTTCAGTGGCAGTTACTGTTTGTGCATTCACACCCTAGGACAACAGCAACACGAGCAGTGGAAAATGTTGTCCAATGGAGCAAAGATTTCTCTATTACATTCTTGATATTCTTGGAAAAATGGTTAGGAAACAAAGAGAATAACGATCTAGAGTATGTACAAGGAAAAGCCTTAAGTTCTACTGAACAGTGTACTGCTACAGTAACTCCAAAAATCTCATACTGTATATGGTTTCATAGGTTTTATGAAGTATGTAACAGTTATCACTTTGAAAGATACTCAATAAGGCCATAGATGTTTTAGATAAAGCTCTAAAACAGGTTCTTCTTTTCTGTAAATAGCTAAACTAATTAAGAGCCAGATAACACTAAAAATCTAAGATGCAGTCTCTCTGCTTAAGCATTATTGGCCTGTTTGTTTACTAGTGTTGCTTATAGAAATGCTTTACAGACTTTATTATATTTTTCAAGGTTCCCCAGTGAAAATAAAAGGGTATAGGTGTTCTTGAGATTTGAAAAATATCTTGCAGGTGATAGCTGATGTGCCCAGTTTGCTATACTATTAATATATGTTAGGCTAATATTTCTTATTATTTAAGAATGTTATAAATTCAATGTATATAAGTTCTGTATGTTTTTCTGATTTTTCACTTTGTAAAACAGTCAATGTTGGCTTGCTGTTCTATAGTAACCTCATCCCAGGATTTATTTGTTGAAAGAAAGCACACTTGAAAGATCACATTAAAACTTTATTTTTTAATGCAAGATTTCTGCTATTTAATGCCTTGCTGTGTTCCAGACTGGCAAAACATCTGCTTTAATGAAGAATTATTCTGTCTTTCTACCTGCTGTATATTAACCTTTCTCCTTTACGTTTCTTTGCCTAAGAAAAGAATAAGACAGCCAAACTGGCCTTGCAAAGCATCAGGTAACATATCAACGTGTGTAGTAAGGAAAGTTTAATAGCCCGTCCGTGTAAGTGACCGTGTGCCCACCAGTTTGCTTTTGTTTTTTTTTATGTTTTATTAATAATTACTTACACTGGTGCCTTCTTAGAACACACCTAGGCATGATGAGTGCTCTATGCACCAAGCGAGCTGACCTGCTTATTGACTCTGTGTACAGGGGTTGGGGAAGGGTGGGAGGGGCTTTATTTATTTGTTGATTGACTGATTGGTTGATTAATGTATGTACCTGGACAACATTTGTTTACTGTAACTTGAGTGTATCAGACGTAACGAGCTGGTGTAGTGGCAAGGCTTTAGAGTAGCAACCACATGTTTGTCAACAATACTCTGTAAGAGCTAGTTCGACATCGATTTCACTGTATATTTCACTAGGTTAGGGACAAGGGAGACACAGTACTGGACACTTCTGCTGTAGGTGAGGACATTTCAGATGTAAATGTTACAGCTCTGTAGAGCAGACCTGACAGATTCAGAGCTGGCTCTTCATTCACACTGTAAAAAGAATTAGCATGTCTGTCTAAACGATCAATAAAAATGTCTTATTACCAAAATGCTACTTGTCAGAGATCTTTCCTTTTTCTTTCGGTTCCTGAGTGATTGATGAACATAACCATATATTGTTAAATTATTTATAAATGTAACACTTTTACACTTAGTGTGACCACTCAATTTACATTTTTTGGTACAGTCATATACTGTAGCAATACTTACATAATACAGCTATATTGATATTGTTTGTTACATCTTACAATTAAATTACTGTATGTGTAGGTAAACATACAATCATTTTATCAAACATGAAATTACAGTGAAAGCTCATTGTAGCTTGACACAAAGTGTTTCATTGAAGACAGACTTTGTTACTACAGTAGCTTACTTTGTACTTGTAATTACACGTTCTGTAGGATTTTCTGTGCAGCTACGTAGTTTTACGATATGTACGTGTTACTGTAAATTGTAAATACATTTTAGTAGCAGTGTAATTAGTATACCTGTATTACAAAGTACCTCCATATATTTTAATTTGTTTTTCAGATCACTATAGACACAATCTACTGAGGTCTGTCTGACATTGTTGCATAGAAGTGGTGCATTTTGTGCTGCATAAAAGTATCAAGTACATCATTCTGGTCTACCTTTAGAGATTAATCAGAACATTTACTCATAGTTTTATGTAAGCCTCACATAATGTAAGAAGTGTGAGCAAGTGGAAAGAACCTTTTATCAGAACTCTGATGGTGAGTTTGCTTTGGTTTCTCAAGTCTACACTGAAACCATTGTCTGTTCTATTACTTTACAAACAGAATCTGTACTTCCCCTATCAATAGGAGCCATGGCGGATGAGGTCACAAGTTTCCATGGGGCAGGAACTACTGTATGGAGGATGAAACCAGATAGGACACAAACATGCATTCCTCAGATCTGGTGGAGTGGAACGTAACCCTTGGTTGAATTTGGAACTTTCCTAGTCCATCATATACAGTATGATGTGCTGTCATGCTCGTGTTAGGGTCTCTTTTCTATCTGAGCTTTCAAAAGCTACAGAAAAGGGCAGCAAGTGAGGTCCCAGGACTTTATCAAACTATCACTGTGCAGCTAGGGTGCTGTAAAAGTCTACAAGTGAACTAGACAATGCTGCCCCAAAACATGTTCTTTCCCATGGATCATTGTGGCCTGACATTGACAGTAAAGTTTAACTGTAATGTTTTTTGCCAGGTTAGGAATTACTGGCTGTTTACCCAGTAACCAACAGTGGTAACAGTGACAACTTAATCTGGCTTCAAAAATACCAGTAGCACAAAGGCATTGTTCGCTTGCTTAATGATGCATGTTGGTTTCTTTTGTATTTTCCTTTCTTGGATTTCTCAAGGCCTGACATTCAAAAGGTTAACTCGCCTCATCACCTGTGCTCAATTCACTCTCGCACAAAAGTGATTATTTAATGCTTATGCAACAATGGCTCTCGAATGAATCATTGTCAGTCCAGAATGATCAGTTAATCAAAATGACCTTTCTTTGCATTGCTTGCCAGCTTAGGCCCTAGCTCCTCTATAACCTTGCATTGGATAAAACAGATAGAAAATGGATGAACGAATGGACATTTAACACATCTAATCACTATTTAAAACTTGATTCTTTACACATTTTATTTTTTAGACCATATATGAATGAAAAGAGGAATTTGTTTATTTTATATCTCCAGTACATATTTTATTCCACTGTATATATAGCTTCCAATTCATATATTTCTTTATGTAAAAATAGAAGTCGGCATAAAAAAACATGTTAATCTTCACATGTACAAGAGAGCAATAATGTTGGGCTGGATTGTTGACTCATCTCAATTCCATAATCGGAAAGCCATTTATTTCTGGGACAGGCCTTGGTAACCTGGAGCCTGTTCTGGAATTTGGACACAAATCAGGGATTACACCCAGGACGGAATGCCATTCCATTGATGGGCACACACTTAACTTAAAGACACTAATTAACCCGTCCTGCATGTCTGCGTTAGGTTCAAGGACACCAGAAACAAACTGCACATTGTTGTTATTGAAAAATATGGTCTGATACAAGCACTACCTCTTAAACCTAAAGCTTTAATTTTACCCTTATTCTTAACAAGTGCGAAGATCCTCAACACAGGATGAAAAATTGAAGGGAATAAAAATAGCCTGGGACTAATCAAGGAAAGTTCGTCAGGTCTTGTTGGTGTAGCTGGTGTAGCAGGATAAGTCCCGCCTGAACGATTCTGAAACCACCAGTCACAGGATATTCAGCAATAACTGGCTTCCTCTCACGTGGAGTAACACAGAAGCAGATAAAAGAGAAACGGGGTTGATTGTAGTGTGCTATCCTTGCTTCATATCGCTGGTGTTGCAGGTAGGCTCATCTTGTTCTTTTGCCCTCTGTAGTCTTTTTCACAGTATATTTGCTTTTAAAGTGATAACGAGAATGAATGGGAAGACATTAGTGTTTACAATCCAATTCAACATTGAGTGATTAAAAAAAAGAGAATTCATACTGAATATATGAGGGGTTCTCAGCACCTCCAGAATAATCTCCAGTATTTTGGGGGTTTGCTTTGTGCTGCTCAATTCAGTTTTAGCAGCTCACTAGGAATAAATATTCCATTGCTTAACTTTCTGTTTAAGTTATTTAATTATGTCTTCTATAATAACCTGCATTACACAAATGTAATTTTATTCTGTATAATGACATGTAATGGATTTAGGCTGGGACATACTTGAAGTTTTCCCATTATCATATTTACCTCATATTTGTTTTTCTATGTATATCCTCCTAACAAACTACGGGAGCTAAGTGAGAGTCTCTCTTAAAAGGCCTTTCATGTATTACACAGATCTTTTAAAATGGATTAACAGGACAGAGCAGGCTGTATCTTTTTGTCCTTTCTTGTAGTAGAGATAGGAGTCCCAGTTCATTCATTCTTTATCTTTGTGCGCCCCCAGTGTCTCTCTCAGCAGACAATGGGCAGTGTCGACCGCTCAGAGGATGCCGACCTGCGCTCCCAGCTCAGGATGCTCCGAACTGAAATCGCCATGGCAATCGACGACCCCTTCCCACTGCTCTATGGACTGGCTGACCACGATATCATCACTGAGCAGCTGTTCAAGGTTCCCCCTTCATTTACAGTAGGGTGTCATTCAGAAGTGAATTTTATTTAACTTCATATGGACCTACATTTGGATCTGGACCAAACAACCACATAAGAAAAAAAAATCAAAGATTTATCACTTTTCTTAGAGGTATTTAAAGATAAAGATTTATACAAAATTCAGTAGGATGAATAATAATGCAACGTCTGTTTTTGTGTAGTCCTTAAACTTTGGTACTGTATAGTAAATTTAAATACCTACAGGGAGTGACTTAATTACACAAGAAAACTAGAAAGCAATTAAAATGCTTCACATATCAGATCTATATCCTCAGACAGTTCCCTTCATTATATGCTGATTTCACCACCCCAGTTCTTTTGGGAAAATTATCAGTCCCATGGTATATAATATCCAATACACTGGTTGCATTAGAATCCCCATTAAAGCAAAATTCTATAAGGTTTTGCGGAAATTGTTTAGTCTACTTCTGAAATTTGTAAATGAAGTGTGACTGAACAATGTTTAGAGTGCACTGCTGCAAGTAGCATCTGTCACAGGACACTCTGGATAAGAAGAAACACGAGGGGATTCACAAAGCTGTGTATTCGTTGCTTTCCCGGCTGCTGGAGAAAGAGACCCTTACCATCCAGAACTTCTGGAGCAATTTATTTAAAGATTACAACCTGGAGCGATACCCCAAACTGCAGTCCGTCTTCACCAGCTTCCCCAAAGGTGATTTTCATGATTTCCACACTCCTCACCAAACCGTAAATCCATGACCAGATGAAGTAATTCCCCTTGTTTACATGCTAACTACAGTGTATTTATGATTAAAGTATATGACAGCACAGTTAAATTAACTGAAGTTACATTACCTTAACTAACTGTGAAGTAGTTCAGGTACAGTAGGTATCTGCATCAGCATGTGTAGACTGCAAAGGAACAAGTAAAGGTTTATTCCACGCTGAAAATAAAATAAACACAACATTTCAGCTGTGGAGCCTTCTTCAAATGAAGCCTTCTTCACACCTGAAGAAGGCTCCACAGCCGAATCGCTGTGTCTCCTTTCTTTTCTTTCCAGCATGGAATAAATCTTTACTTGTAACTCTGAAGTAGGCAACTGGTTGACATTTTCAATGTCTTCAGAGATTTCGAACTGGTCAGTGCCTTTGAAGATTTTGAATCTATTGTCAGACGGAGCTTTAAGCAGCCTGAGGAAAGGCAGAAAATCTCAGAGCGGCATAAAGCTACCACCAGTGTCTCGCGGACATCACAGCAAGAGGAAGAGCCCAGAGGACGAGGGGTTGGTGCAGTCCACCCACCAATCGAAGACCACCAATACAGGTAAGCATTCTGAAAGGAGTGTCTGAATATACACATACTGTACATGAGAAGCACTTTGGGTGAATTATTACAAACTAAAAGCAGAATTAATGTTTTCACAATCATTGTTGATGGGACCTGGCATTGAAGAATCAGACAGCAGAGAAAGTGTGAGGAGCAACAATGAGATGTTGAGCTGCACTGCAGAAATCTGATAGGCTTCTTGTTTTTCGTTTCTTATTTAGCAGGAGCACAGAACAAGGCAAAGTCATTAAGGAAGAGTGATGGTACTGAGGCTTCCAGGCTGCCAATGGGAAATGGTAAGCATGTTAAACAGGTACTGTACTAGGGCCTCACTGTTTTTCTTCCCTATCAGAACACCTCTTCTATCATTATGCCTCATGTATTGTGCAATACCTCAGTATTGGACATAGCTGCTTCCTTCACACAAAGGTGAATTGGCCACTGGGAGAAAACGGGTCTTCCTGACATCATAATGTTCTTATTGAACTAATTACTTATTTAATTAGGCCAGCTTCGCAGGATAATAAGCCGACACCTGTTCACAGCTGATGTCCATGGTACATTTGGCAGGGATTCAGGCTATGGCGACTTCTGTTCAGAGAGCGGTCACACTGTCTTCAAGCGAACTGCCAGTCAGCTGTGGTGCTGTGGAGGAGATCCTCATCAAGCAAGTCTTTGAGTCCGGTGAGCACAGATGTCACCTCATCAGAGATGGACGATGATACACATGCTAACGTTGTTTTTACATCCTTTTTTTCTGAAGGTGTGTAGAACACCTGTACCATGAGCACTCTGAGCACAACAACAGTGCCTCCTTAGCCTTAAATCTGTCTACTTCACAGGTAGCTCTAAGAAATGCATTAAAGTGGGCAGTGAGTTTTACTCCCCTGGGAAGCTAGATGAGCTTGCAGGAAGAAACAAGACAAAGGCTGCAAAGAGTCATATACGCCACAAGGTGCCGCCACCTGCCAGAGTCACAGAGGTAAATCAAAAGAATACAGAGCCAAATGCTGTTACTATGCTAATCCCTCAAAGCCCTTAGCAGAATACTATATATTTAAGGCTTATTGTACTGAAATTCGAGTATTATTTACAGTCACCCTTCTTGGTTTGCATAATACGTAAGAAGAACATGAAACACTTTTCAAAACACTTTTTGAATTAAAACATATATCTCAAGAAATATATTGTATCTCTGGTGCTGGGGTTTGAGGGGATTACAAAGCAAATAAGAAACAATGAAACAGGTTTCATGTGAGGTGTAACCTATTTTGATACTTATTTTCTTAATTTTCTTTTTCTGTTAAAACCACACGTCCACATGATCAAAATCAAGTTTTGCTACAATCCCCTTTTCAAGGAGATGTAGTCCCAGGGAGACGGAAGGAGAAGCTCTAGCACTCTCGAAAGCACTGCCAAAATTTTTTTGTCACAACCGGAATTGCTTTTGAAGCTGACGTCCTGGTGCAGTCTAAGATCTGAACAGCATGTGATCACAGTGTTTTGTAGTCCTCAATGTCAAGAGCCAGAGGATTGATTGTCTTTAAGCAGCCGCCCGTGGTTCTGTGACTTTAGGTGCCACGCAATGATGACGAGTGTGCTGTGTGTAAGGACGGAGGAGAGCTGATCTGTTGTGATGGCTGCCCCAGAGCCTTCCACCTCAGCTGTCTGCAGCCTCCCCTCACCACAATTCCCAGGTGAGTTCAGATAGTGAAAGCAAAAAAAGCACCCTTCAAAATATTCAGACTTCTTACTATTCCTCGGATGTCGCTTTAGTTCTGTGGCCCAGTGTTCCAGGTCCTTAGTTCTTTATTTTCTCTTCCTGTCCTCAAACTTCATTGTGCAGTCTAGCCCTCTGGCATTCAATGTCTGTCTGGGGGTGTTGTCTTTATCTGGATAACAATATATAACATACAAGTTACTGTATTGCATTGTTTAAAAATATTGCTAAGAGAAACAAGAAAAGATTTCGACAAAAAAAGTTCTTTGTTGTCTGGGTTCTCTAGGACTGCTAAGACTTGCATACTGGAGTTGTGCAAAAAAGCATTTTCAGCCGTTAATATTAGGAAAGAAATTTCTGTAAAGTTGCGGTATTTTCAGTGTAACAACAAATATGAGTTCCAAATATATTCATATGCTGTATTCACTCGAAATAGCCTGGCCTACCCGTTTCTTTATTTTGTACAGTGGAACATGGCGTTGCCAGGCCTGCATTGGTAATAAACTTGAAAGAGATATGATGTACTCAGCGGCCCAGGTAAGGGGGATTTCCACTGTTTTTTTACCATGGCTCAGCTTTAACAGAATGGTAGGTTTTTCTAAAGAACACTGCTGATTCACCATTGCCATCTTTTTTTCAAATTGCCTAATACAATACATGTGTTGTCACATGCCATGCACTCTGTCTCTGAGAGCTTGTGACTATAGTGATATTTGGTGATGGCTTCTTAAAGACTATACAATATAGAAAAGATCAAGAACAACCCATCTTTACATACACTATTCCGAAAACCATGTGCTCTTATCCCAGTTTATGTTCCAGCCAAGATAACCAGCTTCGAAAGCCCAAGTTCAAACAAGAATCCATTGTTTTTTAATGTGCCATAATTTCTATAATGAAACACAGATAATTGTTTTGGGGAACTGTTTCTGTTTTGGACAGCCCACTCTTAAAACTGCTGAACTGATGGAAACCGCCAGCTCCACTGTGGACATCTCGTTCTTTTCCACTCTCACCTCCACTTCACTCTCCAGCACCACGGCAACCAAGAGCAGTCAGGCATCTGGCACTCAGGTGACAAGGCCCTTTTGTCTCACTTTCTTTGATTTCTTTCATGCTCCATGTTGTTTATCACACACTGACTTCTCTCTGTTTTAGCAGCGCATGGGCCCTGAGTCCATGAGGACTGTGGAGAGTTGTGGGGTGTGTCAACAAGGAGGCGATCTCCACTGCTGTTCTCAGTGCCTCCAGAGTTTCCATACTCATTGTTACTTCCCCTCTCTGAGCCGGTATCCTATCAGTGCTTAAGTGTTTACACTCGTCACTCCATTGTCAATACTCATGTCGCTTACCTTTCCAGTGCTCCTATGAGTTAAACTAATTTGTTTTTTTTTTCTTTCCTTTAAAGCAGTGGGAAGATGAGATGTAAATCCTGCATTAAGATCTGGGGAGGATCATCCAATAATGAGAAACAGCAAACGGTCACAGGAGAGGTGCAGGTATAGTCTTTCTTCCAGGGTTCCTGGAATTCTGATCATACTTGATACCATCAGGTTTTGTCTTGTTTTGCTGTTTACTTGAGTTTAGTCAGACTGAAGTTTCCTAAATGATTACTGGAAGGCTTCTGTGTTGATTTTAACATGGTCTAGCAAAATTTCTATTCTCAATTTCTATTTCCATTTCTTCTTATTAATACCAATTAAATCCCCTATTAATTGAGTGTCCTTGACTAAAAAAATAAACATAGTTTGGGATTTATAATTATAAACTTTAAGCTGACTTTAACAGGTCTATATTGTTATGCAAATATTATTGTACATATTTAATATTGACAATGTTTTGGTCTCCTGATCTGAAGTTGATTGATAGACTAAGAGAGGGTCATCTTGTTAATAATTTTTAGGTTTCTTTAAATGAGAACACAGAGCAGAGGCCTCCCCTGCCTGAGCAAATGTTAAGTAAGGAAGAACTTGACTCCATTATGGGCGAGGTGAGACATGCTTCTAATCTTTAAATTACTGCAAGACTGTTTGAAAAATGTTTTTGGTGTGGTTAAAAATAAATTATATAAGTTGCCTTTTGTCACAGATATCTGTTTTTTGTTTTTTAAAAGAGAAAAGGGTGTCAAGGTTGTTCAGCAATATAATCTAACAGTGTTCTCCAATGTGAGCCTGGCTTCAAACTCCAGAGAAAGTACCTGTTAAAGTAATGATAAAAAGCTGAGAACCAATTATCGGCATTAACATATGTGATCTGTTGCATACAAATATTGTGAGATTTATTTTCTAACTTCCCACAAAATTAAAAATTAAGTCATCAGCCATCATGTTTTGATACCGAGTGTTGTCACCCTTACTGCATCATGTAAGAGCTTTCCACAGTGTTTGACACACATCAGAACATCCCAATCTACAGGACATCAGGCTCTGTGTGGCATAAAAGCTCTGAAATAATTCTTACATTAATTAAGAACATAAGAAAGGTTATAAACCAGAAAGGAGCATTCAGCACACATAGCCACTTTGGTAGCAAATTTATCTGAGGTACGCCTCCAGCTGTTTTTTGAAAGAAGTCAGAATATCAGCCTTAATAAACATGGCTTTGTCAGATTGCTCCATCCTCTCATGACTAGTACTGCAGTGGAAAGCATAAGCGTAAGCGTGAACAGTATTTTCTCCTCTCTCCGTGTCTCTAAGCAGAGTTCCATAGATGGGATCTTACAGTGGGCTCTTCATAACATCTCTCGTCCACTCTCAGAGAGCCAAGGCTACTTCCAGTGACAAGACGGGGCTAGAGCACTTTGTATCACTGCTAAATTTGGAGAAACTAGAACTGTTTTGACGTCTACTTGTAGAATAACCACAGGAAGAGTTTTGCTGAGGGGTAAAAGGTATGAAAGAGGGAAATTGTACATAAGAAGTGATTTGTTGAATAGAGTGGAAAGACGATGTCTGCTTTTGTCAAACCAATGCACTTAAATTCATATTGCATTTGAATGTTGTTAATAAAACATTGCTGATGGCAAATTGTAATCTAAAGCACTGTTAAAAATAAAGGAAATAAATGGAGAAAATCATTAAACAGTGCAATTCTGCAATCTGTCTCGGAAGCTCTCCATTGAACATATTTGAAAATGTTCCTCACTACACCAAAAATAAGCCTAAAACAATCAAATCCATTTATTAAGAGTGCTTTTAATTTATCTTCTTCAATAATGTATCTTTTCTAGGCAAATTTTCATTTACTTAAAATGGTATTCATATTCAAACTGAACAATTCTGCAATCTGTCTGCACCCCACAATTAATCAGATCTTTGATTCTAAAAAATGAGCCTAAAACAATCAAATCCATTTATATACATTTTGTAAATGTATCTTTTTCAGTAATGTATCTTCTTTAGGCTAATTTTCAGTAATTTCATAACTTCTTTTAAAATTAGTACTGTATATCTTATATGATGGTTTTGACAGGTCAATATTGGGAAATATTAGAGATTAACTGGAATATGTGGACAAATTTGGCATTTTTTGTCATCCTAGGCATAAATCTATTACAATGGGCTTCATCTCAACATAGTCTCAGCAGTCAGTGGTCCTCAATATGGAAAACTGTGTTATAGTAGGTCTGTTTAGGTTATTCAAAGGAATGGATTTTGAAAGGAAATACATTACCTTTTCATATTGGGGACAATTCCATTGTTATTCGATGAGATACAGAAGATAGCCTGTTTTATAATTTGACTTTAGAATTTTTGAACGGGAACTAAGACTCTCAACGGCCAATTTTGGTCCAGGAAGAAACAACATTAATCTGCTTCCTTCAGAAACTTTTATTGTAAATCAAACAATCAAACAACCAATTTCTAAAAAAAAAGAACACATACACAATCACTTTATGGATACATGGTAAAATACAGTCTGCTTCACAGCCTCTGAGGGAAATTCACAAAGATGCCATCTGTTAGGAATATGTCATCATGGGAGGAGAGGAGCTACAGTAGTTTGGACAGCTGAACCAAATCATATTCCACCAGCTGTGTGGGATTAAGGAGAGACTAGCCAATAGAATAAATCTAATAAATACAACCTTCACAGAATGTCATTAGTTCCACTGGTTCCTCTATGAAAAGGTTCCAGCTATGTAGCTTAATTGCATTTTATACAATAGTTTTAAAAAGTAAACTTAATTATGCATTGAACTCTTTTGAAATGGTGAAAACTGTTATTAGGACAGCACAGATTGTTAAAGATTCCATATTTTATCATCTTTAGTTTTTACCTTCTTATGATTATGTTGTGGATCTTCCTTCATTGGTTTAATGTGCAATACACATGTAAAGAAAAGATCATGCATTTTTAGATATGTTGGGTTACAGAGTATTTAAAATAAAAAACATCTTTACAACTAATCCACAAGAATAAAACACATATGGGGCACATGACAAATTGTTATAAAAAGTATTGTTTTCTATTGCTTGTATTTTGCTTTAAATAACAAAATATATAGTATTGACTGTAAACATACGTACTGTAGTGTTAGAATTATTAGAGCACTTTGCAGGCTAATTCAATGTGATTGGTTTCCTAGGATGCACAATTCCTGAGTTTTCATAGAGTTAGATAAATAATAAACAATGGAATTTTATTGCTTTTGTTTTTCAGAAAATTCAACATCTCCATTAGTAATTTCATACATTTTGTATGATAAAAGCTGTTCTGTTTGCAAGTGGTCTTTAATGCCATCAAAATACCATTTCTGTCCTCTCACAATTTAACTGTAAAGTAAAATGGCGTAATTGTTTTTTTATCTGTAATCACACACACAATCCCTCAAGACCTGCAATCTTGTAAAATTAAGTAAAACTGATAAAATCCAGAGTATCATAACACAAAACTTATTTTACATGCACAATCGTGTGAGGTATAATACTGATGTTCTTGAGGTTTCTTGACTTACAGTACTTCACCTTCTTAAAATACCTCTGCTCCTGGCACTCGACGCCACGATTTAATCTCGCTGCCAAGTGAAAGAGAGATCAAAGGTTTTTAAAGTGGCATACACAAAAGGTGAACAGTTGAGCACTCGGTTCCACCTATGAATCAGTTTCTCAGAACCACTCTAATGATTTACTGTCAGAATAGGTTTGTGTCCTTAAGTTCCTGCTATTACACCGAGCACTTATCAGAAATCAATCTACTTTATGCCTGTCATCCTTCCAGTTTAGCCACAAAAACTTGAAAAACAGATACTTGTACGTAATTTAATTTGTAGCTGTTGTGAAAGGTAATCACACTGGGTTCAGACAT
Source organism: Lepisosteus oculatus (assembly GCF_040954835.1). Classification (NCBI taxonomy): domain Eukaryota; kingdom Metazoa; phylum Chordata; class Actinopteri; order Semionotiformes; family Lepisosteidae; genus Lepisosteus; species Lepisosteus oculatus. Next base: position 10,235,277 of record NC_090708.1, on the reverse strand, counting down.
GTTTTTCTCACGGCCCTACCTTTCTTGTTTTCATTTTACACACAACTCACAGCATAAGTGAGTTTGTTGTGACTCACAACCTAATGTTTGTTTGGCATTGACATGTTACACGTTACTGCTGGCTTTTAAATTCAAATGTACAAATTGACATGTGCAACGAAAGCTGACGAAGAAAAAGAATGCCACCTAACCCATGTGTTTTTACCGCTACAGTCATTTCAAGCCACAGGGATTCGTTTGGCCCCTCTCTCTTTATAATGCTGAACTCACATAAAAGAGAACTCACACGTTACACTTTGGCACAGTTCTCTCCTGCGGGTGCTTCAAGAAATTGAGTTTCTTCAGAAAGGCTGGAATTTTTAGCCTCTTGAGCTTTGGCCTGGACTGCTGCGCGGCAGGACTGAAAAGAAAAGTGAAGAAAGTGATGTCAAGAATGGTCAGGGTTCAGGCCGGGCTTCCTGTCAGCCTAAGTGTTCATTTTCTTATTGGAAAACATACTCATCGGGTCTCTAGGTTTTGTTTGCATATCAAAGGTAGATAGATACTTTATTGATCCCGTGAGGGAAATTGCAGTGCAACAGTGCAAAGATATCTGTTTGTTCTAGAATAAACACTCACATTCAGTAAGGATGACTGAACACAAGCATGTGCTTTGCCCAGAGTGTACAGTTACCATTCAACTTGCAATGCTGGACGGATCTCCCTGTCCTCTTCCTCCACTTCCTGGTCTTCTTCACTCTCTGGTATCTGGTCCCACACCTTGGTGTCCACCCACAGAGCTTCCTGCAGTCCCAGGCCTCTGCCTACACAGGTCATCTGGCGGCAGAGTGGGCAGCGGACAGTGAGCAGCCCACTCTTCGACTGGGCCATGGAGCTCAGACAGAGAGCACAGAAGGTGTGCCTGCAGTGTAGCACACGTGGGACGCGCTCCACACGAGAATAGGGCAGGTAGCAGACCCCGCACTCCATGTCCTCACAAAGCATCCTCACTCCCCGGACCGTGTAGTGGGAGTTCGGCCCTGGACAGGACAACACAGATGAACCGCGATGAAGCATTGCGCTCACAGTTATACAGTATGTGCAACGGCACATCGCACGCACGTTGCAATCATCTCAGTCTTATGCTTGCACAGAAAGAAGGACAAAAGTGCCAGAATCCTCCTGGTCCAGCACTTTTTATGCAATACGTGAAAAAGCTTATGTTTACAATTCAACAAGTACAGAACCACACTCACACACATGTACAGTATATATCCTATACACATATTTAGAGACAGAAAAAAACAAGCTAACATTTCTGAAAAAGGTATTTAACTGTTTACAAGGCATGCTCCTCTTGCGATGAAAAACAGCCTGTATTTGATAGTAAGAAGCCTTAACCAAAATAAATCTGCAAAAATGACCACAATATACATTTTCCCACAAAAGCAGAAAGCATACTCACGAAATACAATTTCTGTTATGCCAAGTATCCTGGTGATAGCAGTGGAGATTATGTGATTTCTTTTTTCTTCAATTCCAGCTGTAATGTAGAGTGTGAGCCTCAGACAAAATGAAGAAATGGTCCAGCAGCAAACCCAGGAGCTCTTTTCCACAGTAAACCATTGAATGTGTGTGAGAGATACAGTACACTAGGACTCTTAATTCCTTCTTGAGCAAGAAAAAGCAGGCAAACTGGCAGGACAGCTGTGGAACTGGAGTGATTACTAACTGAATTTTAAGGCACATAATGAGATGAAGGGGAGGGCCCACCCTGTGTTTATGCAGATGCCCTTTGTTGGTCACATGACAGCAGCAGGTGGAAGGGCACCGGAGATTGTATCCCTACTCTGCCTGGAGGACTTATCTACAGAGTTTGCTAGGCCATATCATCAAATTAGTCACATTACTAATTCTAAATGGTTTTGTTGTCCCAGCCAGTTTATTTTCAGTCTTCACTGGGAGTTACTTATACTCTAAGCTTATGATCTGGACCATGCAACAGTGCAGCTTTAGAGTTTCTTTGTTTTTCTAATGAAAAGCACAAAAATACTATCGGCCCTTCACGTAGTATCAGAAATACAGGGGTGTTTCTGAGGAAAAGTTCAACAAAAAGGTATACTGACAAGGTGAGTAATGTTTTGATATGAGTCACCAGCAAAGAATGCAAAGTCCTATTTTTCCCAAGTTGCAGCAGCTTTTGCAGACAGCAACAAAATCTACTTTTTCTACTTTTCTGCTTCATTGTCTGTCAATGTAGTTTACATATTTGCAGTTTTTTTTTTGCCAATTCCAAGCAATTTTAATCCAGAGAGAGAAATAAAAACCTAAATGAGCAAGTATAAACATGCACTTGCCTGCACCTTTCTGATTTTGGTTAAACAATGGCTTTCTGTGATCTTTCCACATGTGTTTGGTTTGTCCTAATCCTTTGTTTAGTAATACTTTTCTCTATTGCTCCTATGATATTGAAATTATGAAACAATAAGGGTGCGGGTGGTGTCCGTAATCTTTGTTGAAATTCTGTTGAACTTTGACTTTTATGTATTTTGTGAAGTTGTTAAATTCTGTGTTGATACTTTAAGCTATAAACAAGGGGCATCTCTACCACTGATCATTAATAGAGATTAAATTCTGAGGTTTAATTTCTTTTAAAGAAAACAAGTGTCTTAAAGTATTTTCAGATGGAATATTTTCACATTTTGGCTAAATAAAGCATCATAACATTTTTAAGATGTAGGTATGGTTGGACCTTTTGAGGAATAGGGATGTTTGCATAATATGACGTCTGGTGCAGCTGTTCAGTTTGTAATAGAAACAACATAGGAAAGGCAAACCATGAAATTAAATAAAAACATATTTGCAGTATTTACTCTAGTTCCTCAGTTTTCAGCTGAGTATGCTCTGTATTAGAAACTTTTATGACATAACATTGGTTTTCAAAATGATTAAACATGATGTCTCCTTTTATTGTGGAAATGTAATTTTGTTTTAGAAAAGGTTGACAGAAAAATGGGTAATATGTTATTCAGGTCACTTTTCATTGAATCCACCTAGGAGGATTCTAGTTCTGCTTTTCCACAGTCATTGTCCTCAACTGAAATACGTAATTGCAGTTTCTACTCGGCTCTGCAGCATCTAGAAGCATGAAGGACAAAGACCATTGCTCCCCAGTCAGACCTTTATTTAATATGCTCAGCCTTGCTTTCAGATGGCACTGAAATGTTGTGTGCCAGAGTATGTTAGATGCAATGTTTTTTTATCTCTCATTCCCCAGTAATGTTGTAAATTCATATTTATGTTGATGAAATGAGATTTTTTTCAACCCTACTTTTGGGACTTGATAAAGTATTATTGGTTGGTTTTCCCCTTTCTTTTTTCTCTTGCAATTAAGGTAGGTTTTTATCTATATTCCAACAATATTTGTTTGGAGAAGGGTTTTAATTCAGATCTTTAATTTATACACGTTTAAAAAAATATATTTTTAACATTTCCTTAAAAAAGACAACAACAGAACTTTGAAATAAAAATTCCCAGGCCAAATCAAACTATTAAGTACAGCACCCTCTGCTAATTTGATAATGTGGCCATAGACAAAAAGCTTGTTCAAACAACAGCAGGCTTTGGTTAATAGGCAGAATAATTTGACACCACAAACCAAGCAGATGAAGGGCAGGTGTTCTCCAAGTCACAGCTGATTCAAAAGCGTCACGTAAGCTGCAGTTTCTTTCGAAATACAAACACCTTCATGCAAAGTAATATTCAAGCAATTGAGATAATGCCTGGGGCTTCTTGTCAGTGAGGACATCTCAAAACTGGGCTTTAACTAGGCCCTGGAAACAAGCTGGAAGGCAAGCGCGGAGCTAAGTAGGGTCATATAGATGCTTTAAACCAAATTCCCTAGAAAGGAATGAGCCGGCTGGAAGACCACATGGATTAGTGTGGGGAGAATGACCCATTGTTCTTGTCTACTCATTTGAGCCTGGCTCCAGGTATTGAGCCCCGCATGCAGACTGTCAGGCTCGGAGGAAGGAAAAGGCTAGAGAGCATCATACCGAGTGCGGCGAAGAGAGCAATTTACTTAGCTGTTCAATATTAATTCTGTCTGGTAGAAACGTTTAGGAAGGTGGTTTTAAAATCTATGCTTTTTGTCAGTTCTTTTTCATTTACATCATTAACACTTGCATACACAAGCAGGGATGTTCAGTTGTGACGTTATTGATTTTAAAGTAATACACTAAAACAGGTGGAACTGCGAAACTGTTTCTCAACATTCTGGTAAGAAAAGAAGAGCAGTGTCGACTCTTTAAAAAGACGTAGGAGGTCCTTTTCAAACTGCGTTTACAGACATAATCGTAATTCCACTGAAGTCGGGTACCACTGTAACATTTCTGATTCGCATATTCACATATTTGTACGGCTTGCCCGTACTTGCAGTCTTAGTCTAGCTGACTTCCTGTTTCTATTTATGTCTTCTTTTTTTTTTCAAGCCACCAAAACTTTGTCAGGGGAAAGTCCCTTTGTGTGTTTGGTGGTATATAGAATAAAATAAAAAGCCAATTAAGTTGGAGAGAATTCTTAACCCCTCTGCTGAAAAAAAAAACCCACAAATGATCTTTGTTGTGCTATATAGTTATAAATCCCAGTTAAAATCCTGGAACCTAGAGTATGTGAAAATAATTGTCCTAGACATTTTTTGAAAGCCACTAGTTTGATTTTGTCCTTGATTGATTGTGTTATAGGTTGCATCTCCTGAACAATGCTAACATTTTCTAACCATATAAACAAAATCTCATTACGTTCATTTATTTAGCATCCTTGTTTATGTCTGTATGTCTAGTAAATCATAGTATTTATAAATGTCCTCAATTCTCTCACCAAATGTTGTTATGTACAAATTGAGGGATAAATTCCCTTTTTTTCACAGTGGACGTGTTAGTCTTTTTTTATTTGACATCTAAATATTGTCAATTAGAACTTGCTAGCAAGAATAATAAAGTACTAAATTATTGTTAAGAGAAGGTCACTACATGACAAGACCTATTTGGTCTGTCTTGGGTACATAAACACATTTCAAGGTATTCTGGAAAGAGCTGCTTTTTTTGTCTTTAGTTCCGGGGTTGCATGTGGGCATTATTTATTATTTTCACTTTTCATAGCAGAAATATCAGAGGTAATCACATTTTTTGTAAATTAGGTATTATTCAGAATGTCACACTTACTATATGTCTCTTACTGTTAATCTTTTATTGAGAGGGCTACTTACACCATATGTTAGCATATAATCACTTTCTGGGAAGATATTTGCTTTTCCAGATTGCTTGTTAAAGTGACGATCTTAGTGCTAAATAGCCTAATAAATAATAAATGGTTTGATAAATTAGATGGGGACTTGAAAGACATGTTCAATGTTCCTTGCTGAACTACAAATGGGGATTAGTCCTTGATCTTCCACAGGGGGGAGTCGCAGGCTGTAAAACATCTCTAGTGGGCTTCTTTCACTTGACCATCTGTGACTGGTTTTGGTTTGTGTCTAAATAGACTCACACATGATGGGAACAACGAAGGCTGGATGAGCTAAATGGACAGCTCCTGTTTGTAACTGTTCTTATATTCTTAATATTTTACATATGAAAATGGCTAAACTTTACTTTGCAATGATTTGTAACTCTGAAATTACACCATGCTGCGAATATTGAATCTTGCTGTGTTGTTTGTGTGTTACTGTAAACTGCAGGGTGTCTCTGTTGTCCAGGTGTCAGCAGGTGTCTCATTCCTGTTCTGCTAGGTACTTAACAAATAAGACGTAAATTCAGTGTCTCACTTTAGTTCTCATTAGTCAGCATTGTCCTTTTGAAGACACCAACTGATGTGAATAAAAGAGTTTTCTGTTTTGCTTTGAGATTAACGTGAATGTACTACACGCCATTTTGTACAGGCTGAAACCACTATTCTCAAGATATACTGTAAGCAGGGACGTTACTGTGCTGTTAGAAAAATAAATGCATTCCATATTCGAAAACATAGAATTATAATATTAAGAGATGAAAATCTTTGGGGATTTTTTTCCAGTTTTATTTTCAGGCATTTCAGGATACAGAACATGATATTAATCATTTCAGAATTGCACAATTTTTTTGCAAAATTGATTTCTTTAAAAACAATCAGTCTTCTCTGCCCTCTTCTCTACAGAAAGTACCTACATAGAGATTTTTTAGGCTAAATGTTTTTGCTCCAGTGCCTGTATTACCAGCGGTGGGTTTTTAGTATGTACTGTAGAAGAGACTGAATATGATATGAGTATCCACCTTAGGTAAGCGTCATATTTTGGTCTCAGCAATCCAGTGCCTATCCTTGAAGCATAGTATGCAAGCCGGACCTGAGTGCACATTGGACAGTGCACCAGTCTGCCACAGGCCCATAGAGAGCAGCAATGTAGAATAAACAATCAAACATAACCCAATGCCTTTGGTACAAAGCTGTGCACTGAAAGAATGTGCAAACTCATCATGCTGCCTGTGATATGCTCATATACAAAAGCAAATATTCGTGGGTGACTTCAAAGAATTTCTGCAATGCTTATTTTTCAAAGTGCTACATGTTGTTGTTTTTTTTGCAGGGTGATTTACATTTTCTGGCAGCAACAGATGGCTTCAATCATTACGGTCTCACAACTGAAAACCTGAACTGGCTTGAAAACAAGATGCCTGTGTGATTTGTTTACCTTTTCCCCCATAAGTGTGCTTACAATAGTATACACATTTACAGAACCAAGTTATTACTGTAAATGGTCTCCTTCTAAGTACCCAAAAGTACATTTAGTCTCTAGAAGGACTTTCTAGTTGGATATATGCAACCATCCACTCATCCATTTTCTAACCACTTAGAAACCACTTAATTCAGTTCTGGGTTGAGGGGGAGCCAGAGCCTATCCTGGCAAGCAGCTGGCACGAAAAATAATTTTCCTGTACAATACTTTGGCGTCCCTATCTAACTGTCCTAACTAATATTACTTGAAAACTGCTTGTGAAGGTTGTGAAAAATGCATTTCATATCTGTATAAAACTGATGTTTATAATGGCTGGGTGTGAAGTAGTATACTGTTGGTTAGATTTATACAGCATGGTTTTTCTTCAAGCTATACATGAAAAGCACAGGAAAGATTACAATGGTGAGCAAAACTTTAAATAAATTAACAAAACAGGCACATTCGGTGCACAATTAGTTAAAGCACTGCAATACTAAAGATTTTTACATTCTTTACAGTCATACATACATTATTCATACACCCTGTTACTTTCCAGCTAAAAATTTTCAAAGGCGCTGTATAAAGCTGTAACCTTAGGAATGCCTTTCTCAGCAATCACTCTTGGTTTTAGTCATTTTAGTCATTTTATTTTGAAAATAAACACCTAATGTTGTTGACTTTGTGAATGGAAAAAAAATCATTATCATTTGGAATATATGAAATTTCTTATTTGAAATACAATACATTTATGTACCATTTCAAGAAAACGTCCTCAGGAAAGCATTCTTCTACAGTACTGGTGGTGTGGATCAAGTGATTATAGCCATAAGTTAAAAATTGAACACTTCTTTTTTTTATGGGAGTCTGTAGAATGCAGGATGTTTCTTGAATCTCAGCATTTGTCAGCTACTTTAACAGTGTTGGGAAGATTTTTCTTGTGCTGTGGATTAAGGAGGGCTCCAGGTGGTGATGATTTCAATATGAAAGTGTAAATTTCCTAATTATGTGGGATAATTAGGAAATTTATCTGTGTGTCCAGCTCCTGGAGTAATATATACAGTCCTTGTAAGCTGATGTGAAAGCAGCAGTTCATCATAAATATTGTAAAACAATCACAGCTCATTTAACTGATCGTATCTTCTTATGAACCTGGAGAGCTTCCTGATTCACTGAAAAAAAAAAGGTAGGGAAAATTATTTTATGTTGCGAATGGACAGTGCCTATGTCTAAAACATCATACAAGAATAAAGAATTTCCATGTTAAACTAATATTTTTAATTTGAAATTAAAAAACTGAAACTCAAAAACATTAATAGCTGACATACAGGATGTCTTGTGTTACACAAGTATTGTGTTGCACTTCATTATTTTGAACTGATGGGTTTGTTAGTAAAATGGACTGCATTAAACACTGGTGTAATACTTGTATCGTGTCGAAGTATCTTGATCTTGTTCTTGGCATTGCAGGATATTTCTACTCCTTTACTTTTCATTCATGCGTTTGTATGTACTGTATATGTGCATGAAAGTGTGCTCAGAAAAACTTGAGCTGTCTGTTCGTCAATAGTCAAGCAAATTCTTTTGTTTTCTAATTTTGTTTTTCTTCAATCCAGGAGTCTTTAAATAATGCTTATTAAAACTCCAGAAATCCAGAAATAAAATAGTCCTGTCTCGAAGCTCTGAGCGATGGACTGGCTAATCATCATCAGAAACAGCAGGACGCTAAGTTGTTTTCTGGGAATTCTGCTCACCTTCTTTGGGGAAAGGCTGGGCAGGTCGTGAAGGAAGACCATCTCCACCTCGTGGTCTGTTTTTGGCTGGGAGCTCTGAGCTGTCTCGGTAGTCTCTCGGTTTGGTTATGGGAGGTTCTGGCTGCCCTGCTGGCCGTGACTTGGCGGGCAAAGGTGGGCGATTGTTTGGCAGCATGCCCCCCTCTGAGCGGGATGGAACCACTGGCTTTTTAGTGATTCCAGGAGGTTGGAGGGTACTGGGGCTCTGCTGCTTGGTCTCAGAGCAGGTGAAGGAGCGGTTCCGGGGGGTGGGAACAGGGGGTGGACGATCTGCCTCTGAGTCCTGGGTCTTCGGAAAGAAGTACGGTTCCGGTGTTAACAGGTCCTTGCGGTTGGCTCGAGGAGATTCCTGCTCCTTGTTGCGGCTGGCTGGCTTCGGCTTCCCCATGGCACCGTACAGAGGATTATCAAACATCTCCGCAGGCTTCCCATCCTCTGCAACAGACCTACAAGCACAGACACAGAGCAGAATCAACAGAAACAGCCTGACAACACTTCAAGGTGCTTCCAATGAGAAGGCCGACAAAACGGGCTTCACAGTTGCACAGTGAGATCTCTGTCACGAGATCACACAGTCTCCAAACAACTTACTTCAATCGTCTAACATTAGGCTTCAGTACAATCCTTGCACAACATTGGCTGGGCTGGAAGGTGTCTGCGAGCTTGTAGTGTTATTAGAGTCCTCTGTACGGACTTATCTGTGTGGTTTACTGCATGGCTGGGGCAAACAGGCACAGAATCCTTTCATACCATAGTCGCAAATATCAATGATTCCAGCTTTGAGGATTTTAACCTGGAAAATCCGGTAATTTGCAATTCAATTTTTTCTTAAAAGAGAACTATTTTCATTGAGCCATTGCCCGCTGTCATAGCAAAAGGTTTCATCTAGCTAACCTTACAATGCGTTCATCAATCATAAACTTGACTTTTGACAAACAAACAATTTTGCCCACAGCTGCCCTTAGAGAAGGGAATTCATGTGCATGTTAAATAACTTCAGCAGCCACTCTGTAAAGACTAAAGACATCCTTCACTGATTGTTGATAGGTGGGATGCATTAAATTTATAATACCTTCCAAAATACCTTTCCCACAGCTTTCCCAAGGTGCTGCTTGGAAGGACATGGTGGGTGTTTTTGGGAATGACAGTCAGCATCATGTTTCACCGGAATGGACTAGCCTAATATATTTTCTCATCTGGTTGACTGAGGGGCATTCCCAAATTCTATAATACCCTTATCAAGAGTTTTGTGTGAGATCTCATTTCTCAATTTCATTTCAGTGAATGCAGCCTGATGTCAAAACATACAGGAGGGTTTCCAGATTGGGAACCAAATTCCATGAGAGTTAACAAATGTTTCTGCTGTGACAGAATTTCCACAGTAACTATAACAACACTGGCACAAGTACTGTATATGTTTCAGACTAAAGGAATCTTGAGACTAATACACGTCTGTTCTTGTGCTGCAGAAATGTGGTTTTGGCATTTTACTCCTGGGAAGATGAAACAGTGCATCTATTTTGTGTTCACAAACCAAAGCTGGCCTTTCACAGCAAAACATACATCCAGAGAGATTTACAATCATTACAGTAAGAGTAAAGTACTCACGGATGCTCAGGTAGTGGTTTTGCCGGGGGACTACGAACAGCCATTCCCTGGCTTGTCTTTTTGGGAGACAGGGGGGAGCGATTTGGAGGGGAGGACTCCTTACAACCAAATCCTCCAGGTGGGCTAGGTTTCTGAGGCATGTCATAGCTCCAGCCACCCTGATGAACCACATCAGATTTTAAGCCCACTCCCATATAACTGGGGTTAGTGATGTCAGTCGGAGAAGAGTGGGGTGACCTTGATGGCAGAGAAAGAGAGAGATCTAGGAAATGTGCAAAACATCCCACATCTCAAAATGAGCAATTTCCCCCTCTCTTTTTGTACAGTTACTTTTGCTTAAAAATATATGCTTATAAGAATATACTGTATGTATGCTATATACAATGGAGACTAAGGAGACTTAAATGTTACCTTGCATTGCTTCATCTTTTCAGGAGCAAATATAAAAAAAAAAATCCATCCCAGAAGAAAATATATACACACTTAGGAGTTTATTTAGGATGAATAATAATTGAAGTATATCTAGTCAAAGTTACTTGTTTCACAATAATTCAAAAAGTTGCGCATCTGAACCAATCAGAAAATTAAAACATTTTAATTATCCCATTTTTTAAGTATTCAAGTTTATAAAAGGATCATTTTTTAATTAATGCTAGATGGTAGGTGTACTGTATGTCTTAGTGACAACACTACAAGATCTAAAGCAACTAGCAGTTCCCAGTGGTCGCTTTCTAATATCAAGATGAGGAAACCAAGGGTGAGTTACCCATCTCACTGCATCCCAGTCACGGCAAGTCAATTTTACACGCAATTCATGGTGAATGTTTGGCAGTGATATAACCCAGATGTGCTCTATTTGAACCCGGGGCTTAGTTTGCATTTCTGAGTGAATGTCACTTGTGGGGATACATTTTATAAATGAAAAATATTCTGTGTGTCCATTAGTCAAAAGTAAACATTACAGAGAGCATCTAAAGAACTCGAATTCCTCATGGCGAAAACAAACTTACTTGTTGGCCCCACTCTTTGGCAAAGCTGAGTCATCTCTTTCCACCTTGACGAAATCTACAATATAAACATAGATACTTGGTTACAGTGGTCGCACTCAGACTACGATCTGATCTATCCCAACCTAAGGACAAACTGTCTGAAACTGAATGGTTGACTTTGAATTTATACTGTAAACATTCATTTATTTGCTTGTTTTTGCCTTCTGTCTATGATTACCACTCATGAATTCCAAAGTCAGCTTTAAATGAAGAGCTCCTTATTATTCAATATTTAAGAAGTGTAACCGTATTGAAATGGCAAATCAGATATAATTGCACTTTTCCCTGTGATGTGTGACCTTTCACCACTTGTAGACACTAATGCTAGATAAGTTCATAGCCTTCATGGACAGCAACTAAAAGCTGATTTAGCATAAATACAACTCCCCATCTAGTACAGATAAGACTTGGTTGGTCCCGAAGGGAAATTGAGAATATTATATAATATTTCCTGATACAAATAATGGGAAAACTAAAACATTTTCAAAATTATAAATACAGTAAATACAGTATGAATAGAAGATTAGTACAAAATATTTTCAGTACTTCAATCAACTTCTAATGATCATGAAACAAAGCAACAAATCTAAAGAAATAGAATACTTCATACTTTAAGAAGTAAACTCCACTGGCTAAGGACATGACAGCTATGACCAAATGTGGGTGCAAGCTTAAGGGAAAGAAAGAGTCAAGTGCTCAACATCACCGGTTGGACACCAGCGGAAGGGGGGATAAAGGGAGAGGAAATCCATCATTGTACCAGCCTGAGCCACAGGCACAAGGACAGGCAAGAACCTGTGCAGACTGGAACCACGCACTAACTCCTTCAGAGCAGTGTGAGCATCAGCAAATGGTGGGGGGAAATTCTCAAGGGAAAGCATAAATGACGACTAGGGAAACATGAGATAGGAAACAACGAAGATAGGCTGGGGCCGTAGGTGCGATATGATGGACACTCGACTAGATTGAAGAGGAAAGGGGGCTGGGGAAGAGAGCTGAGTGAGCAGGAAGGAAAAGTGGAAGGAAGGGGGAGGGGTAGCTGCAGTTGTTCTGGAGCTCCAGGGAAGGTTGACGACATGGAGAAAACTGGAAAAAGAGAGCAGGCAGCATGGTACTATAGGTGCAGACAGCTTTCTGTGTTCCACAGAGAATGTGAAATCGAAGAGCTGCTTGCTCGAGAAGAAGCAAATACAGTAAGTGACTTCAGTCCCAGCTTGTAGGAGGCTATTGAGTAAAGGTAAGCTCTGAGTAATGCCGAGTGCAACAAATGTCTGTTTCCAAGGAGACTGAAATGCTCAGTGCCAGAAAAGATGCTAGCAGATTTGTGGGGGGCCAGCGGGTATTTCCATGTAGGAGAGGAGAGTGTGAGATTACAATCTGACCGATCTTCTGTTTAATAATGCAATTACTGGCAATCCTGTAAATATTGGAATCTGTACTGAATCCCGGAAATTGGCATTTGGCGTTACCTTGAGTAGGTACTTCCTTTAGCCTCTTAGAAAGTTCTTTATCTTCTAGTAAGGGATTTTGACTACACCACTATATAGAATCTTTCCAAGCCATCCAGGTTTGTAGTCCAAACTTGTGATCTGGTCTCTTCAGCACAAATGTTCAACTAGAGACTGCTTACTAGGGCCACAGCACCATAAGATGCTATTCCCTAGACTTCCTGTTTCTTCAAGGCAGGGAAGGTGTACTTTTTAAACAATGGCTTCACCATTTTATGCTAATTATACCTATGCTGAGAGTGTTGAAAAACCTAGTCGGTGGTTCATCCAATCACATCATATGGTCTTTTTGGGTTGAATCAATTAGTTTCTATTTACCCACTTTGTGCATTCTCCACATTACAAAGGAGTTCTGCCACAGACAGCAGATTAATGGGGGAAACTTCAAATGGTAGTAATGGAGATGTGATGTTATTTCAGATGTTCGTGTCTTTAGAACACTCCCCATGATATTGTGAGTTACGCCAGAGTCACACTACAGGACGACACGACTTCTAGTCGGAGAGCATATCAAATTAAACAACTGCATTTGCTGAATCTTGCTTCCTTTTCTGTCCTAGAGGTTGTCAAACTATATGACTTGGAATCGCAGGGGGTGACATATTACACGATTCCCTCACAACTTTTCATCGTGGTCCAAAAGCTTGTGGGCGCTGTGAAAGCCCCGCTAGATCGCCTCATTTTGGCAGCCAATCAACGTGTAGCACACCGGAATAAGAGGGGGAGCACCGCACGAAAGTAAACAAACAACAAACACGAAACGACAAACTAGAAACATTGAACAGACATCTGTGCTGGCTCCAAAGTTCGACGAGCCTCTCCTCCATTTGCACAGTCCAAAACACTCGCTTTCCTTCTTTCCTTGGAGTAGCATTGTATGAATTGTACTTTCGGTTGGGCGCTCATTGGCTTTGACTGTTGCAGACACGAGAGCCCACCCCTACGACTTGTGACTGGTTACAAGAAAATCAAACCTGTTTGAGAGTCGTAGGGGCTACTACCAAGAGGGCTTTAACTGAGTCGCTGGGGGTGTCACACTACACAACTGATGGTAATGGGCACTGCAACTTGCTGTGATTTTCTTACGATTATGTAAATGAAGACTACGACTGAAAATCCTAGGAAAAGTCGTGTAGTGTGATGCCGGCTTTAGACTCCCAAACTACTTTCTGACCACGTACAGTATTTGGGTGAAACTTTGTCCTCTTCCTTGTGGAGTTACAGCCTATTAGCCTTGTCTTTCTTGATGATCGAAAGAGGGAAGGATTTTTAATTTTTTTGAAGCCATTATTAGGGTTTTTGTGGTTAATAATTCTTCTCAGTCTTCAGAGAGATTAGACTTTTCTCGTGGTGACATGGTGGTAGTGAATTTTTATGTTCTGTCTCATTTAAAATTAGATATCAATGAAGTTGACTTCCAGAAAGTACTATCTACCGTTCAAACTTTCAGACGGATTTGTACAACTACTAGATGACTTAAACATATATTTATTTAAACATATTCACAGGCTTCAGCTAACATTCGACATTATACATTTAGAAATATGTGTACTTTTTTACTGATCTTCTATTGACATCTTCTGTATTATTTTTCATTTACTGTAAACCCTTATTTAGACTTGCATTTACTTTGCTGAATTTACATCATCAAGTGTATGGAATCTTTAGGAGGCTATGGTTTTTCTGTCAAATTTATGGGATGTGTACAATAAGGCTATTGACAGTGAATGCAAATAATTAAAACTGGGTATGACCAAAATACTTAACAGAGTGCAATTAGAGATATACTGTATAGTAAAACATAATCTTTAACCCAATGTTAAAGTGAAAGTGAAAGTCCATTTGCTTATTATTAAAAACATTGTACTTCTTTGCATGATAGAGGGGTACAAAAAGCCGAACAATGCAAATCTCATTTGCGCTGGCTTGGCTGGAGCTGAAAAAACCTAAAAGCATACAAACAGCTTTGCGTGTGCTCTCACCATAAAGTTTCTCAGTCTGCTTGCCCTCAGAAGTATGCAGCTGGATGCTACCACTTAACGTCCCTGTCAGTTCTCCATGATGAGTCAGACGGATGTGGAAGTCTGTTTTGGAGGACTCTGCAGACCGTAGAGCCACACAGCCTTCCCCTACAGTTTTGTAAAAAAAAAAGTTTTTAAAACCTTAAAATAAGAAGTTGTGCTTTTGAAAAGCCAGTCTTTTGTGGTTATTCTCACTTCAGAAAACCTCTACCACTACATTACATTTACAGAAAACATAATTAAATCTGAGCTTGCTTTCTTTTTTTACCTTGAATCTAAAAGAGATTAAATAATTACAATACTTCTTGTTACCTTATTTGATAGTTTCTAATCTTTATGCATGAAGAAACGGTATTGTCTAAGAATTAAAAATATGAGTACAGCCAATAAAATCAGATCATTAAGGAAGTGAGAGAAGAGATGAAAACTATCCCAAGTCGTGCGTCAGTGAGGATTTAAAGAGAACTGAACCTGGATTATTTCTGTATTAAATCTAGATTTCACAGGATCTTCCATGCTGATGTAAGAGGGCTGCTCCCCATTTCTCAGTGTTCAAAGAAATTAAGCAAGACTATTGTTTACAGGACTATATATAACAAATGTAAAGGTTTTGATCCTATGTTTTGCTTAGAGAAAAGGACCCAGCACAGAATCTTTTGGGACAGTCATGTGAGGTTACATGTAGATAAAATCCATTCTTAAATAACCCAAATCTCCTGCCCCTACCGAAGGATTCATCACTGTCTGTTGACTTCACACAGATGAGTATATGTTGGTCCAATAAATATTCTGGATCTGAGATTATTGGAGTAAGCTGGAAAATAAAAGATACATGCCATCAACAATCAACAGGTTGCACTAACAACCAACCTTATGAATTTGACCTTACACAGTTATACACAGTTTGACCTTAAACAGTATATTCTTCATAATCAGTACATGTTGAGTTATGACAAAATTAGCTGACCTATTCAAAAAACTATATCATATTAATTTTGCACTGTGAAGCACTGCATTTTATATTCTAAGAATGAAATGCATGCCTAGAACGAACTTCAAAGCTTAATATGAATGCACACTGGTGTGCAGTGCCAACATCTGTCAAATAGTATAGTCTAATTGAACAGTCCAACCAACATCACCAGTTCTTGTAACTTATATTATTTGAATTTTCTCAACCAGTTTCACCCTTGTTATGTTACCATACTGTACATATATAATTACAAAAATATTTCCCTACTAATTGAACTGGGAGGAGTAACTTAAGAAGTATGATAATGTAATTTGATATGTTGATCATTATGCATAAAGACAAAAACATTTTATTAAATAGCTTGGAACATAAAGATTCTATGAAATTTATTAACGTTCTTTCAATTCAAATGATTTTAATTTTGACCTTCAAAATAACATTTATTTCAGTAGTTCGGTCAAATTCTAATGATGATGAAATAATCTGAGAACTGCTGTATATACAGTAGGGACAGTGGATTTAATACTTGTAGGCATTAACTTGCTTGGCTGAGGCAATGGCAGTGCTGTCCAAAAGTCAGCACAGTCACAACCCCCAAAAGGATTCCCCAAATACGTATGCAGAGTTCTTCCAACATGGAGCTAACTATGTGTCAGTTCAGCAGTAGCATTTTGTGGAAACTGAGAAGATCCATGCATAGCATGTAATGAATAAGAACTGTGAATGGTGCAGGCTTGAGCTTTATTTAATTAAATGGATTTGGACACCCAATGTTTCAGAGGAACAGTGATGGAGAAAGAAGTGAATGAGAAGTAAAATGCAGGTGATGGAGTGCAAATCAGTGAACATGAGACAGCACAGCTACCAAACCCTAGCTGAATTGAGATTGGAACTTTGTAATGGGCAGCGGGAGACACGGCAGATACCTAGAAAAGATGCCTGAAGAAGAAGAAGAAGAAAGGAATGTACAAATTTTGAAGCAAGCACAAAATTGTGAGCTTCATGAAAGTGCTGTAAGTCGCCATGTTGTTGCAAAACCCGCATTCGAATTCCCTTGCAACAGCTAGTCGCCGTAATTACTATTGTAATGTGATGTATGAGCAAATAAGAACAGGTTTCACAATATTTCACAGCAGAGATGTGAAATAACGTGATCTACATGTAGAATTAACAAGTAAGTAATATTTGTAGGCAAAACCATCTTGAAATCAAAAGCAATATTTCTATTGGGTTAAAAGCGATGTTTTCACAAGCTTGCTTGTTTACAATGTAATAAGGCCGCAACGCGTCACCACATCGAAGGACATGGTGCCGTGGTTACCTGGAAATTTTGTTTATTTTGTGATGCAAAATGTTACTGTGTATGTTTTATTTTTATTCAAATAATTTCTGTCTGTCCTTTGGTTTGGTCTGGTCTTTACCCTTCAGGTCAGTGGAAATATGATCAAAGGAGATTTCCAAGGACCTCAGAAAAAGTGTCGCTGATGCTCATCAGTCCAGAAAAGGTTACAGAACCATTTCTAAACAATTTCGGTTTCTATCCAACCACTGGCAAACAGTCTACAAATGGAAAATATGGGTTATCCCTGACGTGGTGACCCTATCCAGGACCAGTTGTCCTGCCAATATATTTTTAAAAGAACATCTCCAGGAATGAGGAAAGTAAGGCTCTCTGTATTTCTATGTGTTCCACTGATGTGGCATATGAAAGTCTCTCATTCCATAGTGAGAAAGTAAAAAAATACTGCAGAAAATATTTCTGTCTCAAACTTCCATTAGGGAATGAGAAGTGAGGATCACAAGCAATAGCCACACCTAACAGATAAGTGTTGAGACATAGGGCAAAATGTTCTTTGGATCAGAGGATTATGGCTACATGATGTGAATGAAGCAACCAGAAAACCAAGCTGTATGCTTCGATCTGTTACTATAGCAGATAGCTATATAGCTGATATATATACAGTATATAGAAAATTACATCTTACCTCAACTTGTGTTTGAAATCGCACCTTCAGGGACTCGTCTGAATGCTCCTGGTTCTCTCCCTCGGGACTTTTTACAAAATCTGAGGGGAAAAAAAACACATAATTGTGACATATGGCATCCTCATGGTATCCATGCACATACTGTAAGGTGTAAATAAATAGAATGCAGCTACAGGGAATAAAGTGCAATTATGATATAAGTGTGGGTGGTGCATTGTAACAGGTAAGCCTTTGGATTTGAGACTATTCTTGTACTTTGAGTGAGATACTTTACCCCACAATACACCAGTCTATCCAAATGTATAAATGGAAACCAGAATTTCTCTCCCACCTCATCCAGAAATTCCAAGGGATGGGCATCCCGCGTATAGCGGGAGTCACATGCTCTGTACACCTCTCAACACCACTGAAATTGAAACAAGGATGAGCTCTAGCCTGGTAAAACACTGTAGTACAGACTTTACTGCTGTACAGTACGTGTATAAGTTAGGGTAAAGTATTACTACCCCACTTACTTCTGAGCAGTGCTCCAAGGAGCTGCTGTAAGTGTGCAGTTGGGTGGAGGAAGGAATGAAGGAGGACAGATGTGTAAGAATACAATTTGACCTGAAACATACCTGCAGTATTTTTGGCAGTATCACAGTAATTTTGGCTTAACCCTCTTGGCTGAGGGTCAACCCCTAGCCTTAGTAGGAGGCTAGAACCACACTGCAGAGCGTGGAGTGACTAAGGAGCAGCTGCAGGAGGTTGAGATGAGGTGGGGGAGAAACACAAAAGATGAACAAGAAGAGGGGATTATGTATAGTATTTATATTTTTTATGTGAGGAAAGGATGTAAGGAATGATTACGAATTACTGACAGCTGTGGTTAATGGAACTGGACTGTTCTCATTCCTCCCAAACCTTTCGTTATAAACTCCATTTGAGTTAAAGAAAGCTTCTTACTCTCCAAGCAGCTCGAGTGGTACTCAATGAAAAATTTGGTTTTGGACTTGGTCTTGAAACTGGCCACACAGTTCATGAATTTGATGGCACCCAGAGACTCAGTGTCAGGATCTAAACAATAAAAAAAGAAAAATGGATGGAAACTTGTGTAACATACTGTAATTAAGACAGATTCTCACATCAACAGTCTGACATTCAACAAAGGTAACTTCATTTGTCAAGTTAAAGTAAAATAAAATTGGAAACCTTTTCAAAACAGTAAAGGGGTTTTCCTTCCAGACGGGTTACTTTAAGACTGCTTTTTCCATAAGGAGATAAAATGTGCATTTCCCAAGACAATAGACTAGACCAAGGTGTATATGGCAGCAGAAAGTTTTGACTTGCAGATAAATCCCTTTTATTGATGAATCTGTAATTTCCTAAGTGTGTTACTAAGTATATGGTGTGACTACACAGGGGCACTAGAAGGTTCAATGAAGCTTTGAAAAAGAAACCGTTACCAATGAGAAACATGCCCTGATTTTCTCTAATGCTCTCATTTTTTTTTATTTCTTGAGGAATTTGGAAGTTTTATTACAATCATTTGTGGAGAAAATGGTAGAAACTCAAGCATTGCTGATACAATTTTAAAAGAAATGAGATATTCTCACATTGTATATGACTAGCGGGCTCAAAAATGATGGGAGTAGATTATATAAATGTGGTTCTTATTATTTTCAGCTGTGCATGTATTCTTAATATTTGGGCAAGAGTAATGGAGAAATAAAAGCAAAAAAAGACCAACTGTTTTTGGAGACAAACTGTGATGTCACTCCGATTTCAAATGTTGCAAATACAGGAGAATGGTCACTTGTCATGATGTCAGTGGTACACCCTGCAAAATTTCAATAAATAAAGAACCTTTGTAAAGAAAGAGCACTACCATGGAATGGATAACCTGATGTTTTTGACATCTTCAGTACTTGACTGAAAGCAAAATTTGAGGAAACTAAAACTCAGATATATAGCCTAAGGTTATTTTGCATGATGAAAACAATATGTGAAACTGAGAAACTGTTATTACAATTTTACTTTGATAGTAGAGGCGATATTGGTAATCTTCTACTCATATAAACCCTGCCACTTGTGAAATAAGCATAGGACATGCAGATTAGGGCTATAGATAGTGAATCAATATGTTAATTATAATAATTCTCATTATAATTATTATCATTGTCAAAAGCATTAGAAATGCCAATTTAAAACTCAAAAGCAAACCCACTGTAAAAATACTATTGTGAAAATATAATCATGTGTAATATTTTGTACTGTGTTAAGAAATATTTGTTATATATAATACAAAGGATCCTTGAAAACCCAGCAAAATCTTAAACCATAAGGAAAAGGGATATTTTGGTTCAATAAAGGATTGATTTAACATGTCAACCATAGATGTTACACTGATAGTGATTAAGAAAATAACAAAATCTGTAAAAAGGAGAGTGGCCCTTACTGGCTAGGATCAGGTGGCCTTGCATTATGCTAATATCACCATACATTTGGAGAAAATATGTTTAACTCAATATAAAAATAGCATGTACTTAGAGCATGACATACTGACCGTAAGACTGACAAACCACATGGGCCATTGGGTACGATTTCCAAAGAACACGGTCACACCAAGAGGGAAGGTTATATTTTGTCTGGAAGGACATGGACAGTTTAATTTTTGCTGTGGATTGATATCATGTACCTCCTGTTCATGAATCAAGAATACATGCACCACTCCTGGCCTTGAATAGAAGAGTGTTCTGGGTCTGGATGCAGGTGATGACCTTAGCGAATTGCTTGTTTGTTTTTATTGGATGTGTTAAAGACGTTTCTGTGCTGGATTTTTTAGGTGGCGCCAATTCAGTTTTCTTCTTTTTCCTTTACAAATGTTGAATGAACAGCTACGCATCCTCTCAATTTGGAATCCACATTGTAACACTTTAATTTACTAATTGAATTTCATCTCTAACTATATTAAAATGTAAAAAATAAAATAAGTAAAAAATGAAAATATTCACTCACAAATACTATCAGAGTCCTTTAAGTAAATGAATTTAATAGACATACAGTTTGGAGTGGATTTGAAAAGAAAAAGAAAACTCACTCCTGTCGCCTTGGCTTTAGTGTAAGCATATCTTTCACGTGTGTCTCTCTCAAAACGATAGGTGGGGGGAAATGTAATGTCTTCTTCCTCTATGAAAGAGAGAGAATGTTATTAGAAACCATCAGTAAGCAAACCTCTCTGCCCCAACAATGGTAGCTGGCATATGAAAATGTTGATGAGGAAACGTCAAACAAAATGTTGCAGAGTAATGTCACAATGTCGCTGAAAAAAAAAGTAAACATCAGTGCTAAGCTCAAACCAAACCATTTTGTGAGCATTCCTAAAATGTGCTTTTACGTGAGAGACAATAAAAGTTACACTCCTTCACCAAGCCAAGAGATAGATGTCACTGCGGCATAATAAAATGAAAAGCTCAGTTTACATTTTAAACCAGTATTTGTTTTTTCATGGTGTTACAAGTCAGTCTATTGCATGTGAACTTGTGTGAAATTTGTGTTGATTATTTATTCTTTATGTCAGTTTCACTGGAGTTCATACTGAAAAAAACATCTTGTGTCTTTGTGTGGGCGATGCATATTCTACAACTATTCAAACTATATGTATATACAGTATAGGCTTTTTCTAGTACTGTACCTTGGAAATATATCTAAGATATATTTGTAAGACAACAGTAAAGTACTATATACAGTCCTACTGTTGGTTTTTAGTATAAAGCACATAACAGTATATTATTCTGATAATGTACCATGTATTAATTATTTCCCCTTATAACGACAGGACTGTATATATTGAACAACTGAGAAAACATAAAAAGCCAGTTTGTTTTTAACACATGCATTAAAAACACCATCTTACCATAAAGTAAAAAGACCTTCCCTTCCTTCCTCTCAATTGTGAGCTGGTCTTTAATGAGGAGCTCCTGGTGTTGCCCCTGTTTGATCTTTGCCACAATATTTTCAGCTTCCTGTAAAAGAAAGCAGTGTTAAATAGGTGGGCTGTTCCTGTCTGTTGATGTCATCCAAGCACAATGGATGACGTGCGCTGAAATAAGAAATCATTTTCCCTCTTCATGTGCATGTTTTCTGCATTTATACTGTGTATTTTACACTTACAGAGACTATGTAAGGATGTCTCTCTGATCTCATGGTGTGGAAGACTATATATAAGATGTCTTTATTAGCCATATACAATTCTCACATTAGTAATTTGTTTTTTCATATACCCCAACTTGCTAGCCATGAGACACACAGACAGGGAGAGATCTTGGGGTCAGAGCACAGGGTCAGCACCCCTAGAGCAGGGGGGGGGGTTAAGGGCCTTACTGAGGGGCCCAGCAGAGGAGGATTCCTCTTAAAGCCATGGGATTTGAACCAGCAACCTTCCAGCCACAGGCACAAAGCCCTAGCCACAGTGCCACCACTCCACCCCTATCCCTAAACAGTATCTTCCCTATATCAACCATATCAAGTACATAACAGGTCAATTAAAAAAAGCTTCTGTTTAAATCCTAATCCATACAGTTAACAATGAACTTAATGTCTTTCTTCTGAATTGGGTAAGGAATTAATATACAGTAAACAAGATATCAGGAAGATATTGTTTTTTATGATAATGTATTTCAAAACACATATTAAATACCGTTGACAGAATCTTTCCACTGTGGAAGGAAATATTCTAAACAACAAAAATACCAAATCATAAGCTAGCTCTAAGAAGAACAGAAAGGTACTGTATGGTTGTGTTACATACGTGAGATGCCATTTCAATGCGATAGTTCAAATCTCCCAGCCAGAACAGATGAGTGAATCGATGTGTGATGTCAAAAGGATTTAGTTTCTTATCACCAAGGTTTAGGAAGCGCAGAATACTGCTGTAGTTCTGGTTTCGCCTGGCAAAATATATAAAAA
This sequence comes from Lepisosteus oculatus, assembly GCF_040954835.1. Taxonomy (NCBI): domain Eukaryota; kingdom Metazoa; phylum Chordata; class Actinopteri; order Semionotiformes; family Lepisosteidae; genus Lepisosteus; species Lepisosteus oculatus. The sequence goes on along the minus strand of NC_090708.1, from coordinate 10,212,669 downwards.
TAATTTTAAAATGTTGTTATTGCACCAGATCCCATTTTAAAAATATTTTGATGAATATGTCAGGGTGATAACTAGAGTGAAGTATTTCATTATTTCTCTGTGTGTCCAACCTTTACACTTAAGCATTGCCCTAGTTTAAAATAAACACTTTTTCGCTGATCACTATCATCTGTATACTTCATAGTTTTTGCACTACATTGAAAAATTAGCACAGTTAATGTATTGCTCCATTTATCAAATTGAAGGAAGTCACTTTAATAATTACCTCAGCTTCTTTTCACTCCCAGATGTCAGGTGACTATTAACAAATCCAAAGGATGTTCCATTGAACATAAAGGAAACACCTACTGCTCCCTTATTGCCTGGAAAAATTAAACATAAAAATAGTACATATGTATGTACTGTATAAAAAGCGACCATCTTTTTAAATAATACTTTTTATTTTTAGGGTATTTTAGTTGGATGTCACAATGTGTTTGACACCAACATAACCACAAGTACAAACTAAATTAAGCACAATTTCACTTCTAGGCCAATAAAATCAAGTACACAAGTGTTTACACAAACAAAAAATATAAAAATATTAATTTCTCAAATAGCACGCTTACGGTTTATCCATCAACTATGGTACATAATTGGAAAATCTAAGATAAAGCAGGAAATGAGAGACATTTTTAAAGAATATTGAATGATTCTTCAAAAAAAATTAGATTCAGTGTGTTTGAGGTCTATTTGTTTTAGCAAATATTATTCAAGCAACTCCGAAACACTAGTTGTTGAGAATTCTGAGGTATAATGAACAGGTGAGAATACAGTATACAGGTTTCTCTTGTACTTTAACCTTTGGTTAATTATCAGATATGGACTAAGCGGTTGTTTCTGTGAAGTTCTCCCAAAATATCGAGAGCTTTGTTTCAAATCTTTCATTATGTACAGTATGCCTACAACCGTAAAGAAACTTAAACTGCCCTTCCAGGGGATGAAGAAAGTATTTTGAATAGAATTGGAACAGCATCGTGTGCACACATTCTTTAGAATTCCTCTGCTAAATTTGTGGTTAATATTGTAGCCTGCATTGGAAAGCCAACAAGCTGAAAGGAGGATGAGCAAAGCTCTGTAGCTTCAAACCTGCACTTACCGAGTGCATTGGCAATCCCTGTCTTGACACTATCAGAGAAGATGTGACTGATGCGGTTCTCATGCTCTGGTTTTGCCAGAACGACAATGCGAATGTTCCAGAGTGTGTGGTTGGCAATCTAAACAAAAACATTTTGAAGATTAAGATGCACATCAGATGGGCGATTTCATTCAGATTGGGAAAATATCGTCACTGCTTGCATGTATACTGTAGCACATTCACAATTCACATCAACCTCATGCCTTGTCACACCAGCTCTCAAAGCACTTTCGGTTATGACAAAGGAAAAAAAAGATACATGGCACATCCAGAACAGTCGGCCTTCACCAACATAAAAGAAAATAGGAAGAATATATAAAAATAAAAAACTAAGCAAAATCTGTAGTGTTATATATACACTTTAGGATGTACTTTCTACTTTTAATACAAGAAACAAAAATACAAGAGGAATTTTGTAAAGAATATTCCGTTCTAATTGAGGTTGTTCCCATGAAGTGTTACAGTATCTTACTGGCTTGAAGTTGATGCTGGTGACTTCCCTAAGGGTGGTTTTGATAGTTTCCATCCATTCCCTTTCCCCAAGCGGATCCTCCTGAGTCCCAATAACATAGATATCATGTGGGATGTGGTCCGCTGTGTCATCTCGTGTCTTTCCTTGTCCTTTCGACTTGAACCAGGATGTAATATTCCCAGGAGGACTGGCACTGCCTGTTAAAAGTGATCTCACATACAATTTCCACTCCAGAACATAGAACAATTTCACTTTCGTACCATTCTAGAACAGTGGTTCCCGACCACAGTCCTGGAGAAACACAGTGACGATTTTCATAAAATAAACCCTCCCAGTCTTAAGTGTTAACGGATGACTGAAATAACCTGCTTGCACAAGTTCACAGATATGCCACAAACAGAAAACTGGAAGCAATTACCCTGTGATTAAGAATCTGACTGGTGTAAAACCCAGAAGAAATTATATTCCTCCTGGACCAGGGTTCTAGGGTTTCCATTTTTGTTCCAATTATACTGTATGCTGCTCATCATGAAATATTGATAGTTAATATAATTTTATTGCTGAAATATGCTCAGATACATGTGCTATAATTTCATAATTCAGTCCATTTTGATAGAATTAATTGCTGTTTCTCTCGAAAAAGTGAAATTTAATTTAAATCTATTAAACACCTTTGAATAGGCTTTTATATATTTTACTTATGCTTGACTGAAAGACGCTATGAACACAATGACATCGCACACGATATATTTTGATTTTCTTTTGTAAAATAGCTTTGATTTACATGACCATTTTTGTTCTTCATAACATTTTCAAACGCATAGTAAAATCGAATATTGTGATATTGCCCATGTCCACAACCCTAACAATTTTAATGTTTAAACACAAATGAAATTTTAAACAGACATTCTGGAACAGGTCAATATTGTCCACTTCTGTTTGCTTAAATATCTTCTAGCTTACTCGATTGGACATTTCTTGTTTTGACATCTCACCATCCACTCCATCTTCACCCATGCTGCAGCTCCCTGGCTCATTCCTTACTAAACATAGGAATGGTTTCTGATGGACCCATTCATATGGATGGGTTTTTGTTCTCCTAGGCCAGGTGAATTACCCCGATGAAACTCTCTATTCAAATCACTTCTGTTCTGCTTCACTTTCCCACTTTGATCAAGGTTTGACTGACCTACCGAAAAAACATTTTGGCATTTCTAGCTACTGAATGGTTCACATTTTCACTTGTAATTTTTTTGCTTGTTTTGATGAAAGAAGCTTTGTCAGCAGAAAGACAGATTTGGTAGTTAGTTGTGATGGAGATCCTCACCCATATTCCAAGTGCCTATGAAGATGGTTATCATGTCAGGCTCAGCCTTATTAGAGTGTTTATTTTTCATCTGCTGAAGAAGCTGACAGAAACCTTCTCGTTTCTGAAAAAAAAAACAATTATTTTTCTAAAATAAAAAATCAAACTAGAAGCATAGAATTGTATAAATATATATACTATATAGAAACAAAAGGACAATGTAGATTTATTACTACTCCTAATACTATTCACAATTGAAACCTCACCTTTGAATCTTCAAAGACATACTCTTTCCTTTGAATCTTCTCTTTCTCTGTTTCCATGACAATCACAAGCTTATTGGGGACTTTCTGTGACTTCACAAGCTGTAAGACTGCACATAAAGGAGGGATATGAAATTCCTGATGAGCTGAGTTAATGTCCTACAAATCTGAAAACCTGAGATTGAATTACATTGCTTTGTGGAGGCCATTTGAAAAACAATGGTGCTGTTCTCGATTTTCAATAAAGGTTTTAATTAAGTAATGTTTCTGGTCTACCCTGCTCAATCTCTTACCAAAATGACCCACGCCAGAAGTAAGCAGTTAGAAAATGGATGGTTTTTCTGACCGTTGGTGTTCATTTTTTATTTCGATCAATTGTTTGAGGGAACAAACCAAAAGAAATGTTATGTACCACAGTGTCCCTTTGAAAGCAACTAAATAACCCAAAGTTTCCAACTTGATTCATGTTGTTGACATCAATGAAAAATGGCTCTAAGATCTAGTATTCACAATATTTTTCAAAAGGAAATACCAGTTTTTAATGATTCTGCTACTGTACTGTATATGTCCAGATTCCAAATTGGTCTAGACTGAGCTGCTGTGTAGAATTAGAAGAACTGCTGAAACTATTTTTACTTTGTTGCAGGTGCTTATTTCATATAGCATTCAGTCATGGTTTGGTATCTTATTTACTGTTTGAACTCTTTCAAATATGGCAATGTCACATTTACTAAGAGAATAACAGAAGTGAAATGTATAAAATAAACATTATGAAGCTTATGCAGAAATCAATTTTCTATGTTCATAAGAATGTGTGATCTTACTTTTGTTGTGCACGACATACTTGTCCTCTGATCCTTCTTTGGACTTCTTAAAAATCACTTTCCCAGTCTCCACATCCACCTTCAGGTACATTTTTGTTGAGATACCAAGCGAATCTGATTTAACCTGCAAAAATGCTTAAGGTCACACATCTTATCTTTATTTCTCATGAGGCTCTCCCAAAATTTGAAAATGCAGCTGTAAGCTCTTCAGAGGCATCCCCTTCTGTGAAATAGGCTTACCTGTTTTAGGGGTTTTATGAGGGTAGAGAGTGATATATTAATTTTCATGTGAAAAATCTCGTGAAGCTTTTATTTTCCATTGTCACTTTATTAAACCAAAGACGCTTACAATGCTGCACCATGAACAATACTCTGGGCTGGATGAAGCTTATTTTCGTAAACCTCAGCTTTGAAGCACATTGGTCTTTTTTATTAAAAAGTGAAATAAAAACAGCAGAAAGTTATTGGACCCCAAATGATTCAACAAGAATTATTGTTTAAGATATATTTTGGCTTCTAAGAAAAAGAAAAGATATTATACAGAGAAGACAAATATCTGAATAAAGTCAATAAGATGAGAAATAATCCAAACACAGTCACTACATGGGCCTTTGTTTAATAAATGAAACATGTAGTTTTCTTTCATGCTGCTGGCTATTTTGGTCACAGTAACCAAATCTCTCCCTTATCTCACACATAATGACATGTTCTTACTTGCTCATGTTTATCAGATAATATCTCAAAACATTAGCCGGCCTTATTCCACTTATTTGCATTTATGTTTGCAGGAAAATGCTTAGCTGAATGAACGACTCACAGGCAATGTTTATGCCTGTGTAATGGGCGTCTATTCCTTAGCCCACTGCTTTAAGCAAAAATGGACACCTAAAACTGTCTGCTCCAAAGGAATCATAAATATCAAAAATATATAATAAGATGTTGGTATGATTGCCATTGGGGTCTTTAAAAAGAAAATATCAATCATTGAAGACTCTTATACATTACCTCAAAGGTAACAGGAGGTATTAATGATTTTCTGTGGCCTCCATCATATCCCACAGACTCAAACACAGCATTCTTTGTCTAGAGGACAAAGGTGAGAGGTTAACAGAATGGTGTCATGCATGTTGTAGTGGCCAGTCTGAGTGTGAAAGTGAGATAAAAGTGAGTAGTGGTCTGCTTAGTTCGTATGGGCCAGTGTTAAAATGTTTTAAGAAATGGGGATAATGAAAGAGGATGTTGATGTGCTCTCTATTTTCTTTAAGCTTTCGCGTTCCAGCACATGTTCTGGATGTATGTTGAGTGAAATGTATAGCACTTGGAGATGTTTTACAGTATATAGAGGGAGGATCCAAAATATAGAAAAGCGCATGCATGATAGAAGATTAGGAACACATACTGTAGCATGCATAAGGAGATGTGACCAAAAGCTGATATGTGACAAAATGAGTTTGTCCTTATCCTAGTCTAACATATTACATATCATATAGGGAGCAGGAAGCTGGTTTCTCATGAATTTGCGTGCCTGAACTACATCCTTGAGATAAATGTTGAATTACCGAACGTTATTCGACCTAATATAAATATTATAAGGCTAGGATTGGTATTCTGTGGTATTTATATTTTTTCTGTGCACAAAATACCACAGTAGAACATCAGCCTTTTCTTGTTTAATTTGTATATTTTAAACAGTTTATCCAAATACAGCTTTAAAATGAGGAATTTTAAAATATTATATTTATTTTAAATACATATTTATTATATATATATAAATATATAAGAATTCTCTAAATATAAATATTCCAGAAACATAATGATTTCCTGTAGTCTCCATCATATCACAAAGACAAAGAAAACAAAATGTACATTACATTTTACTAAGTTCAAAATAAATTCTGTAAACAACATCTGTTTGACAAAGCAGCACTGTAGACTAAGGGTGAACAACCCCAATTTTTTTACCAAAGAAAAAAAGTATCTCTCCCATAGCTGCTAAATTGATGTATTCAAGGCAGTTTTAATACTGCAATTAAATCAGAAATGCATGCATGCACAAAATAAATAAACAATTAAACAACAGTAGCAAAAATATTAAAATTATCAAGTCTAACCATATGCCACCAGAATAGAAATTCTAATGGAAAACTATTCTGGGGTTTATTACCATCTCATTACAGTTGTTTAACTTGCAGTCAATAGTTTTTTTTATCATCTTAGCTGTGGAGGGCTGGAAATTAACTTTAAATAATTACCTTGTCTTCTATTGAATTCAGCAGTTTCATTATTTGCTCAAGCTTAGAAGAAATGGACACTAGACTGGAATCTGAAGAGGTCTAGAATTGAAAACAAAACATTACTCAATACTGCACATTGACATGCTGGGTAAAACAATTGTTGAAATATCTAAGCATCGCAAATGTTTCAAGAACAAGTTTCTTCTGACATTTGTGATAACAAGCTAAATCACATCTTAATTGGCTCACATATGTCTCTGTGCTCTGCATTTCCACCAGGAACAACACAACTTATTTTCATTCAATATGAAAATTATATTCAGTATAAACGAAACTTCATAGACAAATGAAATCATCAACAATTTATATCACTAATTTATATTAGTAATTTATTCGGTCTTACAATCATATACAGTAAATGATAGCTTTGTTGTCACGTGTTGGGATTTAACCTTTTAGAAAGTTTGTCAAAATGGTAGAGTTAATCCTGGAATTTCTCCATTAAACCACAGATGGATCCTCTTTAACCCTCTCAGATAACTTAATGAGTTTATTTTGCAGATATTTAATTGTTGTCTTAGATACACTGAATCATACACTTGTCCTGATTCAGCTTCTTATCAGTTGGTACAGTATGTGTTGTGTCTTTGTTATGTTTCACAAAAACACTGCCTTCCAAAAAGCATTCTGTATTTTATCAAGATTGATTGTTCAGGGTAACAAGCAAACTCTGCCAAAATGCTCATGATAAAAATAACTCTCTAAGTCTTTCTTTAGTGTGTATCATTTTTAAACTTTGCTACCTGATTCCTCAAGCGTCCTGGGCCAGGTGAGAGCTGTTGATCCAGAGCCTTCTGAAATAGCTCCAAAGTAGGCAAAGTGCGTGTAATTTCACTGTAAGTGAAATAGGTATACAGTATACAGTAAGTGGAGCTTCATTCTTTTGTGTGTTCTTTATTCCATTATATTCCACTATCCATTACATAATGCAATAATAACAATTCTTTTACTGAATTTTGGATTCCTATTTTTAGGTTCTACTTTGTGAAAGAAGTCCTAGTTAATTCACATTAAGCAAGATAATGCCAAAGCTCAAATAAATACTTCTAAATGTACAGGACTTCAAACTACTAATATCACTGATCAGAAACAGGTGGTAAAAATGCAGGTATTCACATGAAACCTCTTTCGCAAACCTCATTTTATTCGTGGAAAACAGCAATAAATACACCCGCCTATTGAAAAGGCAATATTGTGGGTAGCCTTTCTTACTACTTCAGCTCAACTGCCATTTTCCCCTGCTGTGGTTTTACTAAGACTGCATAGATGAACAGGCAGTCTTGCAGTTGAAAACCTGTAAATGTGTCTGTGTGAGTGTGCGCGTGATCATGCAGGAGACGTTTTTCCTGCTCTGAAGAAAACAGACAAAAGATAACGCGCCACATGTTACAAAAGGAATATAAGTATGCAAATTTCTATACAGAAGAGATTAACGTGATTACCTGTTCAGGTTTTTACAGAGCTCATTGGTTAGCTTTTTCAGATTGGGAAGGGTGGGATTACCATTCTGTACGAGTTCTGCATCAAGGCAAACAGAAACCTTAAAGTAGTCTTGGATGGATTTTAGGTGTTCTTCTGGTATGCTGGAGTTGACAGTACAGTGGGAAAGAAGAGGAAAGAAATTTAACTTTTGTGTTATCAATACAACAATCGCATTGGCTCAGGAGACATTTGTGTCCATTGAGACATGTGAGACATTAGACATTTGTGTACTTTCCTTGGGAAAGCAAGGTGGATGCTTGACTATGAAGCACGAATACATTTAATATTATGTAATACGTGTGAAACAAAAATTATTTGGCTTTTTTTAGCATTCTGACATGGATTGGCATGGATGTAATGGACCAAGATTGGAGACTAACTTGCTGGTCTCCTGGTGCTGCAGTCTCTGTAAGAACGTGTCTGAAATGGACGGTCGGACAATCTCTGAGCCTTTTGAGGTATCGCTGGCAGTTTCCCTGTTCTCGCTGGTCGATGGCAGGGCAATAAAGTTTCTAGGTGGAAGCTGTGGAGGGATGTTTATAGGCTCTGCAGAATAAAAGTAGCACACACTAAGACAATCAAATATTCTGCATTTCAGAATTCTAAAAAAAACTGGCTTTAAAAAACAACTTTTTTTCCTTGCAAAATAATTACAGTGTCCTGTACATCCTGAATAAAGCAACATTATGTTTGTTAAAGGAACCTACAGTATGTCAATTGATTTGTACATAACATCTACTGAAAATTATATATTTTTTAAAGGTGTACATTTGGACTTTATTTATTTATATCTGCAGTATATCTATGCACCGTTCTGTAAAGAGTGCACAAAAAGCAAATACTTCTTAATGTTGGAGCTTGTACGATGCTGTTCCATGGCACAATGCCCACCTTTCATTTGCAACCCTTCTCACAGTACAGTATGTTTCATGTTTTTTCTAATCCCCAAGCAAGTGTGCACATTTTTACCAGACTCCTCCTCGGGCTCCTCCGCTCTCTCCTCCTCCTTCTGCACGGGGTACTGGAGGTGCGTCACCAGCCCCATGTTCTCCTTGTAGTAGTGCTCCACTAGATCGCTTATCACAGAGAAGAAGCGGATTGGCACTCCCTCTGATGCCTTGGGATAAAGCACAATAACAGGCGGATGAGGCTGACTTGTCTCACTGTCCCAGAAACAAGATTGAACCTCCATGAGATTGCAGGATGTCCTGTATTTGGATAAAGGCTATCTGACCAATGGGAAATATGTAAAACAAATGTTGAGCACATACAAGGGAGATGAGGGTTTCTGCAGAAGCTAGAGCAGTCAAATAAAGCAGCAAACACTGGGACTGAAATGTCCTCATCCATAAAATTCTCTTTCCAGCACAACAGCAGTGTTTCTGCAGTGAACACATGGATAACTACAGCATCCACATTAAACCTACGCTTTTATAGAAGCTGCACTTTAGATAGTAAGCATCCCAGCTTTGTACTAAGAAAGGTTGGTAGTGTCAATACAGATTAATATGCACAGAATATAGGCTGTTATCCCTGACAATATACATTATACTGTAGCAGAGTTTTACAAATTAATTCACAAAATAAAGTTTGCTTCTGATGCAGAAAAAATAAAGGTCACATATTGTCTTTCACAGTTGATGTGTCTAAAAAGTCACCTCACCCAACCTCTTGAGAGAATGTCAAATTGGCTACTTTTTATGACTGAAAGGTTTGTATTTTCAGTCTGAACTGAGAACTGTAATGGCGTTGTTTGTTGTTGTAAAGATTGACATATTTAATTTGAAGTTTTCTCCAAACCAGATCTGAAAACTGTGAGAGAGACAGTCCTACAGCACTGCAAGGCCAAAAAGTAAGGAACTAGAAGCTTTTTTAATAGCATGACTTTCCATCTAGTGATCTCTGACTGTAAGAGGAACCTTGTGGATTTCCTGACGCCTACGCAGAGGGATAATTTAAAATACCCCTGCATAACTGCAGTGACCAGAAAGAGGAAGAAACATCAGAGATGTCAAAAGAAACGAAAGCCCTTGCTGAATCAACTTGTTCTTGCACAGAGGACTTAATTATGTTCAGTGAATAAGGTGGAAACAAGGTTGGGGTATCATAAAAATGCCACATCAGTCACCTTTTTATGAAAAACGGCCCTGTTACTTTAGTCTGTGTTGAGATGTATATTAATCACATACAGTAATTATCATTAGCAGGTCTTTGCTTAAAGGAGGATCTTGTTCTTTTTACACCAAGACTGCTGTTCAAAAGGTACAGTTCTTCTTGGATTACCTGCCCGCATCAGTAAATTGAGACAGGTAACGCAGCAGTTAAACATAATTATAAATGCTTAACAAACAACATGCTAATACTGCTCATGCATTTCTAAAATATTTACATATGAGAACAATACTTTTTCTTCCACATTATTGACACTGTATCATTGCTCCATTAATATTTTATAGTTTAAAAGGCTTTAAAAGGGAAATTTGCAACTGATCCCTCAAGAGCTTTTTCAGTGGGGGATTCATTCTGGCAGCATTTTATTTTAGTTGCACATTAAAAAGGCGTGTATTAGTTCTTCCAACTAACATTCCAGTGTTATAAAACATTAATCATTTTTAAACTTTGTGTGAAGTATCTTGAACTTCCTGGAATGAGATCTTCTAAAATAGACGTAAAGCTGAATGTGGCAGCAGACTGATGGTGAGCTCTTTTGACCTTGTGGGTTTGACCCTGGTTGAGACAGTACAGTTGTATGTAAAGCAAAGAACTTTGCTCAGGCTGCTTTAGTAAAGCACCCAGCTATATCAGTGGTTTCAAATATAATTTATTTTCAGTAAGGTGCCAGTCAAATAAATTAATTAATTACAGTAGGTTTTATTTGCAGTTTTTACTCCTTATCAATAAAAAAGTCTCTCTAACTGATTAGAAATATAATATAAGTAAAATTAGACATTTACAATTGACACACTATTATTCAACAAAGTTTTTTCAGGTATTCTATATATTTCAGCTTGGGTAGCATAAAACACACCTTCTGTGTATCCCTACACTTTATTGAACCAGGTAGTCAGGCCAATCTCAAATTTTTAGGTCTGCCTTTTTTTTAAATAAAAAAGAAATTGTTCAGTGGTGTGGTGTTACCAGGGGTTTGGAGAGAGAGGGCATGCCCTGGAATGTCCTTGCACCCTATGTGCTCAACTGAAGACTTCCTAGCTTACAATGTGCCCAACTATCCTCAATTTATACTGTTTGCCATAAATAGCAATAAAAACATCTGCAAAGTCATGTACAGTAATATAAGGAGAATTCTAAAAGAAATCTATCTGTTCTTTCAAGAAAATAAAATATTCAAATTACAGATGCTGTTTAACAAGCTCATGAACATAATTATATTAGTGTTGCATTGAAAATAACTTTATATTTAAGTTATGGGTTTAACCATTTGACAGGCATTAAATGCAGAGGGACAAATATTAACTGTAGCAAATTCCACCAGTTTCCTGTTTACACAATTTCTAATATATAAAATATACAGACCAATGTACGAAAGACAGTCTGCTTTCACACTTCATTGTGTTTATATCTTTGTATGATAGTTGTCTCTCACACTGATATGACCTTTTATTACTCTGTGGAAGCCAATGGAAACTTCAGATGCTCATCTTTGTTAAGTTCACAACTCACCATATATACAGTATGTAAAATGTAGTCTGCAATAACATGGGCAGAACATCCACAGAATACACTGAGTGAGTACTGGACAAACTGAGTTTTGGACACTTATTACATCACTTCCATTTCTACATCAGCTGCTGTAGTGTACATATAGAGTACATCTGCATCTGAGGGATCAAAATATTTCTGGAAAAATAGAAGCATGCATTTTTGAAGATTTCTCTGTGCCTGAAAAAAGACCGTACTAGGACATCATATGAAACAATCAAGCTAAAAGTTAAATTTTTTTAAAGTGACAATAATGCATTGAGGTTCATTTTCTTAGCCCTAGGGTACAGGGTTGAGTCATTTTCAAAGCTTTGCAATTTATTTTACAAACCTTTTTATGTTATATGTTTTGGGGTTATGGAAATCCCCAATGAAATAATTTTATATAATAGAAATAATAAATAATAATAATTAATAAATATAATAAAAATATCAGCTTTTAGGATGATTCCCATTAATTATCTCTTTATGAGGCAATGTTAATAAGAGCAGTGTTTAGGAGATTAACCTTTAAAATCGAATAATTTATTTGTAATCATAAAGAGTAAGCCTTTACACAGACAAAATATATATTTTTTTTAGCTTTTTAAGTTTGTAGCAAATTGATCATAATCAGTACAACAAGAAGCTGATTCTTGGCAGAAAACTGCTATATAATTGTTACATCAGCTTTGACACTTTAGACAGACATGGGCAGAGATACAGTATCAAAATCATCCACACCAAACAGACTTTTGCATCTTGGTAGAACATCAGACAAGTTGTATGTATTAACTATAAAAATGTTCAGTCAAAATTATACATATTATATTTTTGATCATTGTTTATCAAAACATACATTTTAACATGCTGTTAAAATACATTTTTAGAGCAACAATTTTAGTTTTAATTTTTTTCAAGGTTACTTGCTTCAGAGAGGTTTTTCTTGTTTTTTTAAGCCTAAGGCCATGATTATATCAAAAAACAGCCATCCACCAAGAGCAATTTGCATACTCAGTATTTTATGGCCGGTTCTGGAAGATCCAGGCTTCTTTCATCCCAGCAGAAACTTTGTAATTGATGGGTAGGTACACTTTTTTGCTGTAAGCACTGAAATTGAATGACCTTTGTACTGTGTGTAAAGCACTTTGAGAAGCTACTTTTAAAGATGATGATGATTATTATTAAAAGCCTTTAAAACATTCTAACATATTTTTGCAATGTTATTGGTTTAATAACAGCGAAACACATTTGGTAGAAAACTACAATGCGCACAAATTAGCAGTGCTTAAATATAAATTAGGAGTGAAAAAAACAAAAAAAATATTCTAAATTTCATATAGAAAAGTTTGATTTTTAAGAAATAAATGATTGTTATAAACCAGCCTGAGCCTGATGCTCTGCTATATGCAAAGCACGGTCTTAGTTATCAGATTTTTATTTGAGACTGCAAAAGCAGAACTACTTTTACACTGAATAAATCGTTTTTAAAAATAGAAATACAAACTCGCTTAAACTGCACCTGTGAGGCAGCTTTCATTTTATGTAAAAAATATGAATAGGTGGTTAGTCTCCTTTCAAATTGTGTGGAAAGGCTTCTTTCTTACCTGAACAGAAAGTTTTCTTTCTTCATTTGGCAAGATTCTGTATGTGTACACACAGTTCTGATATCTATAGATATAAACAAATAAGAGGTCTTTTGAATAGATGGCATACTTAACAAACAGTTTTAACATGTAGCTGCTGAAAGTTAAATATAGCTTTGTGTATGAGGAACATGTGGGGAATCAGGGACCAGATAACCAAAATAATAAATAAAATGATAACCAGATAACATCAGTCATATAAAAGTATGGAAACAGGAACAAAATGCTTGCTATTTACATTTATGTACAGTACATATCGTGGCAACCCTGGATATTCATTATTCCTGAAGAGTTTTTAAAGTGAACAAATCAGCAATCTGCACTGCACATGTTTTTTTACAGTAATGAAACGTTATGCAGCAGTGAAATTGAAAATACGAAGCAATAAGAGAAAACCAAATTAAATCCCCCAGGGTCTTGTCCCTCCAAAGGCTTCGTCTCAGGTTTCAGGTGTGGCGTGTCTGTGGGCTGATTCTATAACAAGCATGTGCCAAAGATGAGCCATAACGTAGCTTGCATCCTCTTACATTGCTTGCAAACTCATGCTCTCACTCCAGGGAACCAAATCCATGATTCCATTTTACACATTGTTTGTTCCGACATCCTATCAGATCCGACAGGACATAGTGCCTGATTCACTTGACCTTGATCTTTTGAAGGGGAGGAAGAAAAACCCTTCATTGTGTCAGTCTAAATGTCCACTCTCTCCTGGTAGCCCAGCAGCTCAGACTATACACGTTGCATCCTCTTTTTGTAATCAGAGGAAGCCTTTGAGATACCGCATGGAAAATGTGAGCAAACCTACATAGTATCTGGTCTTTCTGCTAGTGAAACTCAGCCCCTGGGTGCTGTTCTGTATGTAGAGGTCTGTATTTATTTTTAGGAATCAAAAACCTGGTTAACCTTACAGATGTTCATCTTTGCATTTCTGCAACGTGACTTTTTTTTTTGCTTGAATTTCTTATTCATAAAGTCATAAAGTTTGTCATTTTGGTAATAGAATATTACGATGTAGTGATCTGGATTTTGACAAACACAGTGGGGCTTCATTCTTTTATTTTTCAAATATAGCCCACACAGCACCACCATGACTATACCTTTCTTATTTGCATTCTGTATCACAAAGCAAAACCTTCTTAACCAATTTAAATATACATAATGTAAGATTCTGAACGTAATATAAGCAATATAAGTTTCTGCAATGCCAACAGCTACAATTATTTCAGCAAAAAACTATAGAACATTAGTGCATTTACTGTACAAGAATTTGAGCCATATAAGAGATTAGCAAAGCAATCTTTGGGTCATGATTACTGAGCAGGGAACTTTGCTAAGATGTGGCACATGGCACCTCTTTGAACAAAACATCATTGTTCAACATATTCAGAACAGGAGGCACTTCTTTACCCAAAGGTAAAGCAAGCTAAAACAGCCATAGTGTTGCAGTCAATAGCCTGGCGTCTTTCAAGAAACAGCTGGAAGAGAAATTCAGATCAATTAGCTGCCAAATGGACTACAGTGCTGAATGGCTTCCTTATGTTTGTAACCTCTCTAATGTTCTTATTAAATGTAAGCCTAAGAAACGGGCCCAGATGTTCTGTGGATTGTGCTGTTTGGATGTGTGTCAGACACTTTGGAAAGCTCCTACATGACGCCATAAAGGTGTTTACAATACTTAATATAACAACATCATGGTTGGTAACTGAATTTAAACTTAATGGTTGCATTGTAAACATCCTTTTTTGCTCATCAACTTTAAGAAACAGGTTTTATGTGGACACATCTACATGACGGAAAGTTGACATGGAAAAGCAATAAAAAGCTAACAGAATGTTAGGGTTAGCTTACAGGTGTAAATTCCAAATAAGGGGATTTTCTGTTAAAGTTTTGCATTGCATTAGCCTGACCTCGTTTAGAATATTGTGTACAAGTTTGGTCATGTAAAATGCTGCTGAGGAATCAGTTCAAAAAGAGAAAAAATATTTATTTTTAATTTAAAGGACAGAGTTAAAGAACTTGACTTTGTTCTCTCTAACAGAAAAAGGAGAACTGATTCGAATATGCTCTAAATATTGTACTCAAAGGCATTGACGAAGTGAATGCTTACAGTATGCAGGTTAAGAATTAATAGCGAAAAACGAGACAGAGGACGTTGTGGAAACTCTGGGGAAGTGCTTATAAAACTGAGAATGAGAGACACGTTTATACAGAAAGTGTTGTGGGAGTCTGGAACAAGCTTCCCAGCCACGTTATTGATTATAATCTGACTTATTTGAAGAAATGCCTGGATGTTATCCTTGAACCAATTAGACCCTGGGTACCAAATAACCTTGTTGAGATAAATGACCTTCTTTCATTTTTAACCTTTCTTATATTTTTACGTGTGTGTGTCAGAGAGATAAAGAGAAAGGTCATGCATGGATAATTGTGCATACAATATGTGGGTTCAGGTCAGATTGGTTGTTCAGATCTTGATATGTAATATTGTTCAACAAGCTCAAGTAACGCATTACAATTTTACAAACCTGTGTTAAAAATTCAACATCAGGTTAAAGATGGAGCATGAGATGGAACAAAATTGTATATCTATATGAAATATGAAAGCCTACAGCGATAAAATCAGAAGTTGTGACATAGAGATATACAACTGAAAAACCAATGCACAAAATGGAGCTCACATAAGAATCTTCATCAGGTAGATACACACAGTGTACCACTTGGAGCCAACAGACATGAGGAAGTACAGTATACCTCCACTTTATTTCTTGTGTCTTTGTGGGTACATCCCATCCATTCATTTTCTAACCACTTCTTCCACCTTAGAGATGTGGGGGAACCACAGCAAGCAGGGTACACCCTGGATAGGACACCAGTCCAAGGTTCATACAGTACATAAACATCTAAATCCTTTAAAGTACTGAGGTTTTAGTGAAACAACCTGCAGTACACTGAGACCACTGGACCAAGCTGCAAGAATGATTCTCTTTCTGAAGTCCAGAAATAAACCTTAGTAAGGGACAGCAGAGAGAGAACCTCATCTTCACATTCATTTTATGGGTGAAAAACTGAAGTGACACGTCCATGGCACTTTGAGCTAGGTCTCATTACTTTAGATGGCAATTACTCCTGATCAAGAGAAGTGAATGGGGAGAAGCCGCTGATCAGCAGAAGCTTTTGACTGCCTAATGCCATAGGCTGCAGTACAGTATAATAGAATTGTTGGAACTTTAGTTAAAAGAAGAATGATGCATTCTTGAATTTACTGAATAAGAAAATTGAAATGCGTTTGGGACTGAATGTCCTACATTATATACTATGGTCAAGGTTTTAAGCATTAATATTCTGTTCTGTGGTCTTGGTTTGCAAGAGCCAACGTGCTCTATACTCTGATCAAGGCTTCAGAAGCAGATGACCTACGTAATATATAATGATCAGAAATTTTGAAACAACTTGTAGTATCCAGCTGAAGCAAAGTAACTGTAACTAGTACCCAATGTCACTAAATCACAAATGATTTTGAAAAAATACAGAAAACAACCAGAAATTAAATTTTGATTGACACTGTTTGCCAGTTAAATTGTTGTAGCTTTTTATAAAAAGCTGAAAAACACGTTTCTGATTGTGTCATCACAAATGGAAGAAGCCTCCACATCTGAAATGTGTTATTCTTCTCTTTACCTTTCAGCAACCTTTACCTGGTCCTTTGTAGCCTACACATGCTGATGCAGATCCCTATGCCAACAACAGATAATGCCACTCTGGATCAATTTGCAACCTCTAACTATAAAAAAATGTCTATAGAAATTTTTAATTAAGCAACACATTACACAACAATTTTAGTGTTACATGAAAACCAGTCATTTAATCAATATGTTTGATGTTTTACAAGAGCTAAAACCAACTGACAAGATGTGCACTTTTAAACACTGTTAGAACGTTATCTGAAGAGAAAAAAATGCAAAACTGATGGTCAAATGACCAGCTACAAACTGATGTCATATTCATAACCTTTTAGAAATAAAAATATAAACCATCTTGGGTGCATTTTGCATCTTATATTGGTATATTTTCTGCGCTGTACTTCCCAATGTGCATATAAGGGAATCTAGTATTATTGCAAAGAAAAAGAAAAATTGGAGCCGAGGAATTCAGGCGATCCTGAATTCCTCGGATTATCAAACTAATGTGATTCTGTAACTGCAGCTGAGGCTGCAGTGAAAGCAATGAAAACAAAAGATTCCAGGAAGATCCAATGGCTTTAATTAAAGATATTAGTGCCAAATACAAAGGGGGTCTAGATATGCTTGCTATATCTAGTCCCGCGTACAATGTAAACTAATAACAGGTGAATCTTAATTTTTCTCTAGTCATGTTTACAAGGTTGTGGTCTCTTTGAACAAGGTTGAAGTCAATGATGCAGGAAACACTCTCACAATATTGTGTCAGTAACAGTTTCTTTAAGCTCTCTGCCCAGTTCAAATGGATGCCAAGGTCGACCCGGGGGTTATCACTAATTCTGTAAACATAAAAGGCACTAGATTGTATGGGTGCCAAGGGAGGGGTCGGTCTTTACTAATCATAGGCACTCACCCTTGCTCTTATCACCTGGGGGGTTGTATAAATTCACTATTACAATAAGAAACTGCAAAGAACTTGATAGACTTTAAAAAAGAACTACTTACAGTACGCAGAGGGCGTATGCTCCTGGAATAGATTCGCTGTCTCGGAGTAGAAAGCTACCATCCTTTGCTGCTTTGGAAAGCAAGTCCTCAGCTTTGGAGCGGGTAATATTACCATGGTACCAAGGCTGAAAGGTTGCCATTCCAGCCTCTGACTTTTTTCTGATGGTTTGGTTGAGTTTCTATTTTGTATTTTGAAGTTGGTTACAAAATACGCAGAAGAACGTCTGGGTGAATTCAGACCAGCTAGCTGGTTGAATTCATTTTGGTCTC
Organism: Lepisosteus oculatus; assembly: GCF_040954835.1. Taxonomy (NCBI): domain Eukaryota; kingdom Metazoa; phylum Chordata; class Actinopteri; order Semionotiformes; family Lepisosteidae; genus Lepisosteus; species Lepisosteus oculatus. The sequence continues at coordinate 10,194,554 of NC_090708.1, read as the reverse complement.
TCTCTCTTCTCTCTTCCTGTTCAAGAGGCGAAAGCTGTTAGAGGAGGAAGCAGCCACAAACACAATTTTGAACTTCCTCATTCTCAGTTCAGAGCGAGAAGCAGCAAAAGAGCTGCAAAGCTTCACATCTTTCTTGTTCACACAAGTGTGAGCATACAGTTAGGTGGTAAAATACCTGGTAAAAACAAACTGCTATCACTATCAGGACAATAACAGGCCTTATTTCACATAATACCAATTCATACACAGGATGTGCAACAGAAAAATAGATGCAAACCAATTGTTTGTTGAATTATTTTGTAGAAATCTAAGAGTGTAACAACTCTTACATGAAACATTACTGACTTGTCTCTGCCATGATGGAAACTGATGGTTTAATATCCTCCAGGCCAGCTCTTGCATGAAAAGGAAGCCATGTGCCCCATGTGTTAATATGTCTGAAGCACCATCTCAAAGCACCTGTGCCATGCTTGTTTATTAGTGAAACAGTACATTTCAAGACCTCCCTTGTCTCAGAGCATGAAGATGATTCAATTATTTATTTTAGACAAACTATAATTTTTATAAATAATGGTTCATAATAAGGTAATAAAATAACATTCAAAATGTTCCTTTGGTTATGTAATTGTTCATTTGTTTTGTTTCAATCTACACTTCCTTCTGCAGCAAACATGGGGTCTTATGGTGAGTCACCCATATTTTTCAGCACCGGGCATGCATTACTTTCAATAATGAGTGTCTTGCTTTGCGACAATCAGAACCAGTAATCCAGAGAGGCTGTTAACTTTTTGGCTTCCCATTTGCAAGTAAAAACGACATATTGTACCTGCTGGTAAGGATTTTCACAATTAGGAACCTCTCCTGGAAATGTACCTGTAGGTTACAAGTGGGACAAGACCTCGAGCAAGAGACACCAGTCCATCGTCGGGCACGCATACACATGAACAGTTGAGAGGCACCCATGAACCACACACAGCTCTGCAAGATAAGAGGAAACAAGATCACCTAGAGGAAACCTTTGCAAGCCTAAAATAAACACCCAACCAAAAATCCTATGAGTGAGGCAACAGCACTAATTTCTATGTCACTCTGCCAACCTTATATAATATGTCATGTCCTGTTACTTTTATTTTTCTAATTCTGATTATATTGTTACTCTATGTGTGTCCTTAGAGTTCCAGCAATCAGCAGGGTCTTAGTAACCCTATCAAAGTTCGAGAGGAGGAAATAGCAAGGGGGCATATATTTATGCCACTGTACCTCTCTCCTTCTATGGACTTTATAGGTTTTTAAGATCCTATTTGTTTGCCCAATACACTTTCATAAAATGAATTTTAAGATGACTTAAAGTGGATGTGACTTTCAGAAAGAGCTGTTAATAAAGGCAAATAATGAACAGAAATAGCATCAGAAAATTAAAAATAACACTTAGATAAATATAAAACATGCATGTCATAAAAAGGGAAATTTCAATGCTAAAACCTTATACAATGTTCTTGCATTAGTGCAGAACCACAGAAGGCCTGTGACCCATCATTGTTCGTCACCTTCAGTTGTGTTTGAAGAGTAGCAGGAAGAGGACTGTGCACACACGTCATAGCCTTGAGAAATGTATCTAGAAAAAAGTAGAAAATGTGCAATGAAATATTCACCAGGAATAGATTGTGAGAGTTTCATAAACCCTTGCAAAAAATCTCAGAAGGTATGTATTTGCACTCTCAGCTGAATGTACATTTACTGCAAAGAAAGCAGATGGGTTAAACATCACAAAAACACAAACCAAAAAACAATACATCTGTCTGATGTTTCAAAGCCACAGTGACACCTTCTTAGGAGGTGACAAGAGATGCTGTGCAGAAGTCTTGTGTTCCGGTTTACGGAACTCTAATTAGAAACAACTGACAGAGTCAATGAAAACTCTATTGTGACTTTGTCCTTAGGCCTAGCCCAAATCAGAAAAGAATCAGCTAACAATACGAAATTATAAACCCGTGCTTGAGGATTTTTATTTGCAAGGGAGCTATTCCTTCTCAGCAATGGAAACCTGGCATCAGGGTTTGGAATTTGAGATGGGTGGTGATGGAGGAAGGTTAAAGGTTTGACAGTGGCTTAAAAATACATTTTTAATCAAGTTTGCCTCTAACTTGTGAAAGTGAGCTCTAATACTAATGTGTAATATGAACATGACTTTTATGGAGTTACGTAACTCTGTCCTGTTACTAAACTGTCCAAACAGAATCTAAAATTGCAGGAAGGATCTTTGTTAGATATAAACACTGCACATTCAGACTTCTGTAATACACTAAATAGCACTGGTGCAGATGCAGGATACCTAATACCTGTATATTTACACCCACTCACACAAGTAGCAGCTAAAGTAACTGAGAATATCAAGACGCTTGGATTGTTCAATGTATCATTTTCACATTTAGCTAGATTCTCTGGTGTATTCTTAGACAGGATCCCCCCCTCTCTACAGCCCACAGCTCTGAGGAGAACATAAGAGGATGCCCTGCATTTTCAGAAAGTGCTATGGACAGGAAGTGTTGCACAAACCCAATCTGCTGACATACCACACTTTGAGTCACATGACTCAAGAAAGTCCAAGTCTCATACACACATCTAAGTCAGGGGATTTCCACCCTCCACTGCCTCTCAGTGTTGTGTCCCAGCTAATATGCCACTGCACAGACTGAAGACACAGCATTTTGTAACAAGTATCAGCAATGCAAATAGTTCCCTCCCGACTGCTCAGTTTACTCAACTGCATTCATTTCAGTTGATTATGCATTACAGATATGAATCATGCTGTTTGTAAAATGTGACCTTCCAAAATGAAACTTGAAGACTGAATGTTGGAAAATAAAAAAATAAGTGAATGAATCGAACAATGCAGAACAACAGTATATTGTGCACAGCAATTCTGTCTAGATATCAGGAAGTAGACTGTCAATCTGCTGTCCCGATCGCATACACAGCAAAATCACGTGCACAAATAACCGGGAATGTAACATAAATTTACCAAGAATTTGTGGTGTCTGGATATTACATATTTTAAGTTTCTATGTTCTTTTTTCTCCAAAAATGTATTCATCATGAAAACAAACATTCCATAAAATTGGCATCTGCCAAGATTTGTCAAGGCCAAGTGCAGGAATTTGCACAACAGAAACATTTTAGTGATACTGTAAGCTGGGGGAAGATGCAAAGTGGAAATTAAGTGATAAGGATATTTATGAGCATTCTCAGCGATTGGACAAACTTCAAGCTTCTACTTAACAAAGGTGATTTCTTCATGAATTTGTAGTCAGAGTCTTGTATGTATTTAACCTAAACACAACAACAGGTTGTGATCGCACAATAATGTGTGCAGCAAGCATGAAATGAGTTAGTGTTCATTAAATAACTGGCTCCTTTAAGCTTTGTGTAATTCAAGAAATTAAGAAAATACCTAATATAAGGATTATTTAAGATCCATTTATAAAATCAAAGAGATAAATATTACCTTCAAGTTTTTCCCAGCAGTCCTCCATATTCTTTGGGTCTTCTTTCTGGAATACAGAATGTCCCATTTGTGTGATACAAAAGATTTTGTGCAAATCTGTTAAATAAATGCAAGAAATCACACATAAAGCAGATAACTATGATTATCTATGGTTAATGGATTTTTGAGAAAAAAAAAGTATGTAATACCTAAGGTGTTAGGAGTACATGACTCATTAATTTGTTTAGGGAGTGGAAACGCTTTCTTTAAAGGTGAAATAATAATAATTCATAATAACTGCTTACACTTATATAGCGCTTTTCTGAACACTCCACTCAAAGCACTTTACAGGTAATGGGGACTCCCCTCCACCACCACCAGTGTGCAGCATCCACCTGGATGATGCGACGGCAGCCATAGTGCGCCAGAACCCTCACCACACATCAGTGGGGAAGAGAAATAAACCTCCTGGGTAAGAATTTTGATTTGTTTTTGCATTATGTTATTTTTAATTTGATTCAGCATTGCTGTATTGCAGGATTTTTGATTATTTTCCTTTCAAACGTGTAAATACATGCACTTGCACAAACAACAAGCCCAATAACAATTCAATTATTCCAGTTTAAGGTCAACTTTCTTACCTACCATTTGGTTTGTCAGTCTGCTACTTCCTGTGTGCAATCTCTCTTCTCAGTATCTGCTATCACGTCTCAATTTCTGCTAGTCACTTGCTCCTGCTTTTTACTTGCCTTGTTCTGAGCTGGAACCAGATCCCTAGAAATATCAGGACTGCAACATGTTTGATCACCTACTGGTGCCTACTCAAGACTTTATTCTTCATACTGCATTATATATCAATGTCATTGCTCTGCTTTTCATTGTATTGTTTTATGTAATGCAAACTTTATTTTTAATGTTTAGTATTTTAATATAATGTACATATTTTTTCTATGGTTGTTGTATCATGTAATAGTATTCACTAGTTAATGTAAGTATTAACTATTTGTTATGTATGCTTACACATTGATATTCTCACAAAAATGTTTTAATACATTATATCATAAAGTAGAAAAAAGGTATGTTTAGCTACAGTCTTGCAAAAGTATTCAGACACTTCCTAAGGTGTCTGTTTTTGTGAAACTACACAATGATCTATACACATCTTTTTGGACTTAATATTTTATTCAAAATCTGGGTGCTCAAAACAAAGACTCCTAAGGGTAAAGATAAATTACAGTCAATGTCTTAAAAACTAAGAAAACAAACCAAAATATGTTGAGTGCATGAGTTTTTGTAACCCTGAACACAATATTTTTGTAGTAGCACCTTTGGCAGCAATTACTGTTGCATGTCTTTTTGGGTAGGTTACTACCAACTTTGTACTCTGGCTTGGTGCATTTTTTGCCCATTCTTCTTAGCAGATTTGCCATTTGCTTAGGCTCCCTCAAGGTTATCATGGACAATAGTTTTTTAATCTTTCCACAGATTTCCAATAGGATTCAAGTTGGGAATTGCCACTCAATGATATTAACTTTCTATTTTGATATTAATGATATTAACTTTCATTTTCTTAAACCACTCTAGTAAAGCAGACTGAAAAGGTAAATATCCACCCAATTTTAAAGCCCTTAGCAGGCTGAAATATTCTCCACCAATATTTTCTTGTACTTTTCTCCACTCATTTTTCCTTCAATCCTGATGAGCTTTCCAGTCCCTGGTGAGCAATACCATGATGCTGTCACCACCATACTTGACTGTATGGACGTTGTTGACAAACATAATACATTTAGACCGAAAAGTTCCAATTTGGTTTTATCTGACCACAGTACCTTTTGCCAAATTTTTGCAGGATGACTCAGGTGCTTGTGTTACAAAGCCCATGCGGGATATGAAATGGGTTTCCACTCTTGCATACAGGCCAGCTTTGTGGAGGGAGTGGAATATTGTTGACTGAGCACATTTTCTCACATCTCTGCCCCGGAGGGCTGCAGCTCTTTTGGAGTTGTCATTGGCCTCAATGATTAGTTTCTCCTTGCCCAGGTGCTCAGATTCAAGGGACAGTGTCTGGCCGGTAACATGCTCCTTTCATTCTTGATGATCAAGTGGACCGTAGTCACAGTGATATTCAGAGACTTTGATATTTTTGTATCCTTCTCCTCTGCTGTTCGGTGACTTTCTCTCTGACTTGCCTTGAAAGCTCTTTAGTCTTCATAGTTGAGTCTTTGCCTGAAACTCACAACCTGACCAAGTAACCTCAAAGAATAAGGAGTTTGTCATGTGATCCACAATTATTGCACATAGACATAGTGCTTCACTTGTGTGTTTCATTAAGATTATTTTGTGCACCCAAATGAATTTTGGGCAAAGTGTTTCAATTTGTTGATTCCTGAAACATGATTTTTCAAATTTTCTTTCATATTTATTTTATATTATCTTTTTATTTTTTTATTTTTGCTTTTAACTTGTGGTGTAGATTGTGTATATAACAAATACTAAGCGCTACTTGTATAGTGAAAACTGTACACGGGGTCTGAATACTTTTGCAAGCCACTCTAGTTTATGACCACCATCATGACTGCTTTGCTAAATAGAACTACCTAAAAATAATGATAAAAAGTATTAAAGATGCAATCAGTATTCAATACTACTGCTTATTGCATTTTAATCCCACTATATATTACTGGTCATAAGAGGGTTTTTTCAGGTGCAGTGTTTATTTATTTTATATTATTTCAAGGGGTTAGAAAGGGAATCTGTCTCAGTATGCAAGGATTTTTATAAATGGAAGCAAGACAAAGTTAAATGCGTAAATTGCTCATTAATTAATAATATAAACACAGTTGCTTATGATATTTTAATATTTAATATTTTACAATACAGTGATCAAAGCAGGGACAAAGTGAAATAAATAATAAAAAACAGGTGACACAGTAAAGCCAAATATAAACAGGAACTACAGTATGTTTAAATCTCATTTAATAATAATTAATAATAATTGCTTACACTTATATAGCGCTTTTCTGGACATTCCACTCAAAGCGCTTTACAGGTAATGGGGATCCCCTCCACCACCACCAATGTGCAGCATCCACCTGGATTTAAAGAAGTTCCATATTCTTAAAATCAGTTTAGTTTGTACCTTGGAACTTGTAGCTGTGAGAAAATGATGCACGGAGAGAGACCTCTGGGGGGTTTGGGTTTTCTGTTAATTCCCATGAAGAAAGATGATTTTTTGGGAAAGGAATAAGAGTAACCACAAATAGCCATTTTGCATTTCTAAATATGCAGGTGCAAGCAAGAATGTAAATTACTGCAATAAATGTTCACTTTGATATATCCACACTGTTTTAGGGAATGCTGTTATAAAAACATATGGTGAGAATAAGCAGATAAAAACTAAAGAGAGTATACATCAACACTCATCTAATTTCACATTAGACTGTATATGCCAAGACTAGATAAAACAAACTATTATAAGTCATAGGAGAAAAATTTCACAAAACAAAATGGCAACTTTACTCCTCCACATCCAGTATTTCTACAAAAGACATGCTTTTTACACAGAGAATGCATTATTGTCCCTTTGTCCACTGATTTAATTAATATTTTACTTCTGAATCAAGTGCTGAAGGCAGATAAGAATTAAAAATAAGAATAATAGAATATGCTTCAGACACAACAGGTAAAGCATCACACTAAACATTCTGCTTCTGCAGAAGAACCCGTCATTATCCACTGTCTAATGATGTACAGATAGATGGACATTACTGTCAAAAACATGGCAACAAAGAAAGTAAGACTGAAATTGCCATTGTGAACACTCTTTCTTTGGCTAAAAGAATGAGCAGGTGTTGCTGTTAATTTTGAAATAAATGTTTTTTTCAGCTGATTGGCTTTGTTGCTGGCAAATCTAGGAAGCAGACAAAACACAGAACAGCAATATCTTGATCTCTTTTCCCAATTTTAGTTGACTTGCACCAGGGGATCAGCATTGCTACTTTCAGCGATCTTCTCATTGAGGTTTTAAATGGAGAAACGTATATCAAACAACATAAGACTCTTTTTTTTGGAACACATTCTTAATGCAATGTTACCTGAGTCAGCATGGTATCAAATTTCTTTTTCCAATGGATAAAGAAATCTCACAGAGGGGGGGGGGTTTCTTTCTTTCAGGGGTGGGAGAGGGCGCCGAAAGCAAAGCGAAAACACGGTCCATCACATCAGAACTCGGACTTGGCACTCAGCGAGCTCTCGTGTGTCGTTTTGGCTTCCCCGCTGGCAGCTCCAGAGCACCCTGCTTTCTTCCCACAGAGCATCTGCCAAAACACATCCCGAAACTTCTCTGCACCAAACAGGTAAACGAGGGGGTCGAGAGCGCCATTCAGGCAGGTGAGCGAAGAGGTCAACCGGTTCCCCAGCATTAGGGCTCGTTTAGTCTGACAGGACACCCCCGGGTGGCCGTGCACAACAATATAGATCACGCGGCTGACGTGGTAGGGTAAAAAGCAGACCAAGTAGATGAGCAGCACCAGGCCTATGGTGCGGAGAGCTTTGCTTTTGAGACCAGTCTCCAGCCTTATCCCCTGGCGGAGGCTGTGGACGATCAAGAGGTAGCAGACGAGCGTCACGAGGAAAGGCGGAGTAAAGGCCACGGCGATGGAGACGAGGGCCCGATGTGACGTTTTCTCGCGGTACAGCTGCAGGCACACGGTGAGATTGTCCTTCTGGATGGTCTGCCGGGTGGCCAGCAGAGGGGCCATTGATACGGTCACCAGGATCCAAAGGAGAAGACTGACGGTGTGGGCGTAACGGGACTGGCGGATTTTCAAGGAGCGCACGGCATGCACCACCGCCAAGTACCTGTCCCCGGCCACGCACGCAAGAAAATAGATGCTGGCGTACATGTTGACGTAGAAGAGGAAGCCCACCACACGGCAAGGCACTTCCCCGAACGGCCAGTGGCCTCCTGTCAGGTGGTAAGCAGCCCGCAGAGGCAAGATCGCCACGTAGGAGAGGTCAGCAATGGCCAAATGCAGCAGGAACACGTTAGAGGGGGAAGTAGTGCCATGCTGTCGAGAGAAGATCCACAGTGCCAGCCCGTTGCCAGTAAGAGCCAGAAGGAAAACCACTATGTACAATCCTCCAAATACGATATTCTCCACCACCGTCTCTGCGCTGCAGCTCTCAGATGACTGGTTGGGGAGCATAGATGAGATTTCCACCGATGAGGAGTTCATGTCTCCTACCTGAAATGAGATGCAGACAATTGCTGAAGGAAAACAACGTGTTTCTCTTTACCAGTAAAATATCTGAAAATTAAGAAATGTGAAGCTACAAAAATCCGTATATATGGAAACCATTTGAAATATCAAAACTACTTTTGTGTCTTTTATTCATTGATATCCTGGTAAGATCTTTCTAATTAGCCTCTCCCTCTGATATTGATAGTTTTCTCAAAAGTAAATTGCAGCATCCAAAAAAATAGTTCTGCAGTCTTGTTGGCAAGTGACATCATACCATGGTCGAGAAATGTTTATTCGACAACTGTGTGTGCAACCTAAAGACATGCCTTTGCAATAAAGAAAGTGCATTGAGTGCATATGGACAGATGGAAAATTGGGAAGAATTGAAAAGGCTACACTGATTTATGGAAAGGAAATATGAACAGTATCATTGATACTTTGACTATGAATTCTTACTTTTATATTATAACTTATGGTCTGCCTGAGATTCTTAAATCCCCATGAAATGTATTTCTCCCACCTCAATAAGACCTCCACAGTTTTTCCAAAGGAGGAGCATTCACACAGGAGGACAGAGGTTGTAAACATCTCCACTTGTTCCCAGCTGCAGTTTCATTAGCAGCTGATACAAATGCCAAAAATATCTTATAAATATTCTGTTGGGATCTAAATTCAACCCATGCTTGTTTTTCTCAAAATAAAGTTGCATAATTCCTGTAACATTAAACGGTTGTTCAAGAATGGTCCTAAAGTTATACCTACAGTAAATTAATTGTAATGGCCTATATGTTCATACAAAGTGTGTAGCACTGTGTCAGACAAGTGTGGTAACAGGAGATGTTTAGACCCCATGGGAATGCACACATGTCTGAAGAGCAGATGTGTGCTTGCAGATAAGATACTGTGTTGGTCAGCCATGCTATCTTGTAAGACGATTGTCCCCTCTCTCATGTTCTGTTTTCAACAGAATGGCCATACAGTTCACCATGCTTGAGATGTTAAGTCACTTGATTTATTTGTGCTCCCAAACAAATTCTGTTTATTGAGAAGGTGTTTCAGCTTCATGGTGGCTAACTGTTAAAGGCTGTAGATACATAATTAGTCACAGACTGTCAAATGATGTTAAATGTGCTATAAAATCTTCAGCACTAAAACACTTTTGTCCAATTATTAGTTCTATGTATCACATAGGTCTAGATGCATGATACTTGTTATTTTTTATTATTCATAGATATCGATACTCATGAGATTTGATATAGTCATCACCATTGTCACTATAGTATTGCTTTTAATTCATATTTAACCACATATTCTAAATCTTTTGGACTTAAAATCAGTGAACATATTGTTTTCGTCCTCTATTTCTTCAAGAAATACAGCCAGCTTAAGTTTAATCTAATAAATTGGCTAGAAAATAAGGAGGCAGTGTCTGTTATGTGTTGCAGGTGTTAATCAGCAGCAGGGGTGGGAGACTTCAGAGTTCAAGGTTAGGAGAGGGTGTATTATTCAAGTGTTGCTTTTATTTTTGTAAGACACAGTGGGTAACATTAACTGTTCTTGGCTTTGAATTCGATTATAAAAATAATCCAAAAGATAGTGATACTGTACATCAATGGAGAGAACTAGTTATGAAGTCGAAGACTTATCCATGAATTGTATTGAAACATTTCAGGAAAAATAGCAGTGCCACAGAGAAAATCTCTGACACACAGAAACATTGAAGAAATATTTAAATAGTACTTTCTTAAGGGCATGCACTTCTTAAATAGGGAGAATCAGTGGATCACATGTCGCAACAGTCTTTACAATTTAGGCAAAAAATAGGGATCGGCTGGACACAAGATTGTATGTAGAACTCATGCTGCTCTTTTTCTGAAAATAACATATTTCTCAGTATATCTGATAATATTAGCTTTTATATACAAGATAACTCTTCTTATCTAAATGAAGAAACAAATAGTTGACTAAAACAAATGTTTTTCAAATGTACATTTTTATTTTTTTCTCTGTACATTTTGGCAAATTGAGACTGTTGAGACCATAAATAGCACAACAGATGTAAAATTGTGGCAGTATTCCAGTAGCTAGGGTAAGTAGTTCGGTGAAGCAATATATTTCCATATCAATCCTTCTAGTTTAGAGCAAGTGTTTACCTCTGCTATCTGTAAAACATATTCTGACAGGCAAGATTGGAGTATGAAAAATTCCATTACAACATGATTTACATTCTATTAACATCTATACAAAAATCACCACCACCATCTGCTGCATGTACTGTATTTACTTCTCCCTGTGTAAAGTCTACATGTAAGAAGGCAAAGTGCTTCAGCTGCAGCTTCTCTGTCAAGCTAGCAGGATTAGAACTGTCCTGTACCTTTTGAATGAAAACCACCCTGTATTTTTCAGGGACAGTGTAAATGAGGAAACAGACAATTTCTATTAATTAGGTTACCAGTAAACTAGACTGCAAAATAAAGTGCACAAATGCCAATGGTAATAACAGATCATGTAAAAAATATCACAATTAACACAAGTCTACAAGTTACAATATTGCAATATCAACATAACAATCTGACAAATTCCGTTTTTCCACTAGTAACTGTAAGACCCTGACTTCGTAATTTTACTGCACTTAACTCACTGCTTCCCTTGCTTTCAAAAGTTGAGAATATGATTTTGAAAGAAAAATCATACGGATTTAATTCAGTTTAATTTATTATAAATGACACAGTGCACTTACAGCTATCAGAAGAGACAAGAAAAGCACTTTTCAAGATGATTAGAACAAGACAAATGCACACTTCAGATATCTGCAAACTTTGAGGACACCTCAATGCAAACTCTACTGTTGTTCTCCTCGATAGTCATTAGAAAATGAAAACTAAATATCAACAACACAGGACTGGTAACAAAAATTGCATTGTTTCAGCTTCTATTAATTTTTAAGGTTTGTAGTTAACCAGTTTACAAAGACAAACAAGGGCACTTACTTATCACGATGATTCCCTTCTCAAGCTTTGCTGAAATAGAGCTTCCAAGGGTGTAAATATCTCACTGCGAAATGCTGGCGTTCATCTAACAACAGCTGGTGGTGGAGCCAAGATAATACACAGCAGCTCAGAGGTTGTGAATAGGGGAAAATTACAACGAGAGAAATAAATGCAATGTGCTCTATCACGTTTATAAGGCAAGAGATAGAAGACATATCCTCCTATGAGTTCCTTCAGCAAGTGAAAACAATTTCATTAAAGAAAGAAATTCTGAGCTGATTTGGGAAACCGTAGCTCTATGAATGTTCTGTTGCTTCTCAAATTTGATTAGAGGTCTTGAAAGGGGGCTCTCATGCAAACTTTGACCTCATCTATTTTACACCATCCCTTTGCCTGTGAGGACCACTTGTGCCTTGAATGCTTGACAATAGCCTGAGTCAAGAGAAGGGATTCATTTAATTTTGTAAAAAAAGAATGGCGTGCCTCCATACCAATGAGCACCATGGCAACAAGGCCTAGACTTTTTCCAAAAGCCTCTGTGATAACGCCTTTTTCCTCTATATCAATAAATAGAAGGGAGATTGTGTTGTTAATTGGTCGGTTTATGAATAAAGCCACAAAGATGACTCTTCATAGAAGGTTTAAACTAAGAAGCCCCCTGTGCTCTACAGAGAAAAAGAAAAGAAGATTGAAAGAAACAGGGGCTCTGTTAGCTAGGTTCTGATGGGAGGACTTATGTCTGGGCCACTGATAATCAGTCACATTTCCACCAGACAGATGTGGAGGAAAATTAAAAAGCAGAGTTATTTCTTTTATAGAAGATCACAGCTGCACATCTTACACATCGTTTCATTTTATTTTTTCAGCTTAGCCCCATCTTTATGTTAATGTGATTCAGTGACTTGAATAAAAGCACTGTTCTATTGAGACAATCTGAGAAAAGTTAGCTAGTAAAGGCTCTATACTGCTAACCGCTAATTCTGAATTATCTCCACATTTCCTTTCAATATAACAAGGCACATCAGATAAAACTTCAAAAAACGCAAATATCAACAGTGTTGATGTTTCACCCCATTATGAAACCATAATAACCACTAAGACAAAATGGGGACTGTTTTTAAGCTCTAGAAAGTTTACTTTTTACTCAAAGGTATTTACAGAAAATGAATCCACATAAGCAAGCTGAATTGATTTAACGATTTCCACTTTTTGTATCCTTCTTAAAGGAAAAAACGCGAAAGCTGCAAAATTCTCACCCTAATGCCCTTGTAGAATGATCACAGATGATTTTGTAATATTTTTAAAGGGACTAACAGATTTCTCTAATCAAAGCTCTTTAATGAAAGTCATCAGGTGAGAAGGAAAATACAAAAAAACTAGGAGCTTTTAAGATCACATACTGCACCGGAACATCATTTAACAAGTGATTTGTTGTTTTTAAAATTACAACATAATTTATTATTAATTTATTATTAAAAAATGTTAAACTTTTCCCTTAGTTAGAAGCACATTTCTACACTGTGTGCAAAAGAACTATGGAATATTCTGTGATTCAGATTAATAAAACGTGTTTCCGCAGAAGATAGGTACAGCCAAGACTATGGAGCCAGTTCGTAACAAAAATCAATAGCTTCAGAGAAAAAAAAATTGGAAACAAAAATGAAGGAATGTTTTCAATGTTCTCTTTGAGAGGGTCTAAATATTTCTACTTTATGAAGCGAAAGAGATGTGATAGAAAACTGAAATGCATCTTGATATCAATAAATCTAAAGTATCTGCTGCATGACTGATTTGAGATGTCACATCTATCCTCTGTTACAGAATAAATTAACCCTTACTTTTTAACATACATCAATAGTTAGACATCATCAGACATTTTTGGCAATGTTTATTCAAATTTTCACAAGTGTATGTAAGACAGCACTCTATAGACATTTTTCCTTGAATAAAAAAGAACTGAGCAATATGCACAGGGAATAAATAATTGTTTTGATGAACAGTGTAATGAGAAATAATTATCATAAAACTAGTTCTGAACTGAGGAGAAGGGGTAAAGTACTGAAGAGAGCATGGTATAGATGAACATAACTGGCAATAAGAGTAAAAAACTAAAGCTTCGTTAATAACCTCTATGTAGTTAACAGGTATTCAGAAGTCTCGATCTGAAGCATCAGTACATTGGCATTCAAGCCTTTCCCTTCAAATGTATCACATGACTCTTCCTATACTCCCTAAACAGCATCTTTTCCTTATCTTGAAATAGCTCCAGAGATATTTTTCCTTGTGGCACTACTGAGTTCCTTTAGGATTTGATGGATTAAAAGAAATATATGAAGGTATATACCAACTGACAGACTTAAGACCACTATTTCAGACAATTTGTTAACCTCATCCGAATGTTTTACTGCCACAGACTATCCACAGCTATAGGTATGACTGTACTTACAGTATCTGAGTAACTACAGTATACAATATTTCATGCAGAACAAAGAAATATATGTGCAAGGGGTTACTGATACTAAACATTAAAAGCAGCTATAGAGACAGCAGTTTTAATAAAATAATACTCAAAAGCATTAATCTGTAAAGGCTAAATTACAAATAACATGAACAATGTTGATCCAGATGGAGTTCTAAGATTTTTTGAATTCATGTTCTGGTGAGAGACTCTCTTTTGATAAAACAAAGATCTGCTAAGCTGTTTAATTGCTAGAGTAAAACATAACATTTCATGAAAACTATGACATAAGAGTGAAATTAAAATGTCAGTTATTTAAAAAATGTACTTTTTCTATACAGACAAAAAAACATACTACTGCATATAAGAGATTTTTTTTTCTTTGCTTCTTGTCAATACAATAAATAAGAATACTTTCTCTAATTTAAGAAAATCACCTTAAATATGTGTTTATAGCCATGTGAAAATGTGTGTTATTTTATGTTAAATGTGATTTATACAAAAGTCATATAACAACATTCACACAATCGGTTTAATTCAGTTAGCCTTGAATCACAATTGACACAGCTATAACATCAGCGGATGTTATGTCATTGCCTTTGTATCCCCGCAGGACTTGAGGTCTCTCTATCTTCAGGCAGGAAAGCGATTTGTCCTGGCGTGGACAGCATTCCTCTCATTAAGGTACATCGTTACATATGACGTCAAAAGGTCATCCATCTTGTAACCCTTAATATAAATAAAGACAAAAAGTACTTAACTTTCAATCTTTAGTCCTGAATGGAAGAGGCTACAATACTAGACCAAGAGTGAACCAAGATATTCTACTTCAGGACCGAGAGTGAAACTAGTACAAGTAGAAACCAAAAGGAAGTGCTTTCAGGACTGAAATAATAAAGCACTTCTTCATACAAAAGGCTTTGGGGATGTATGTAAAACTTCACAACCATGAAACAGCTCTATCAAGAAACAGGTCGACAAAATCCTGTGATCAATAAGCAAGAGGTTCCTGGAGGACCACAGTCTCTTCTAGTTTTTTACTCATTTAAGTATTCCACCACAGGTTAATTGATGTACATTTTCTACTGGGGAATATTGAAAATTTGCTTTCAGCTTTTAAAAGGTCCAATAGGGTCTGTAATAGATATCAACCTGATACCAGTTTCTGACTTTCAAAATTTATTTCAGATGTATATCCTGAAATGTAACAGATTGGTTCAATAACTCATTGTGCAAGCGTCAACATTTGCATCCCTGTCTGTTCATCATAAATTATTTAAATATTAAGAATTTCTAGTCAGAAATAAAGGTAAACAAGTTGAGGAGAGAGTGCTTAGCTTCTGGTTTCTGAAGCTGTTGGAAACAGTAACCTCAAAGTGAGGTATTTTTGAATCCCAGGACTGAGCACAGAAACAAGTCAATCATACATTAAGCCTAAACAAGGATCAGGTCAATTAAGTAATCAATTAGCCCTAAATTTCATTTAGGTCAAAGTCCAGAAGACACAGTGATACTCCGGTTGGGATTAGAAACCATTGCAATAAGATGGTACCAAACCAAATACCACGATGAGCTGAATAGACTCCATTGTAGCCTTTCCTATGTCCTTATACACACTAATGACATCAGTAGAGCTGATTTTACCAGCATGCGAGAGTATGTTTCTCTTACCAATGAAGTCTCACACAGAATTTTGTTTCCTTTGATCAGATTACCAATGGTCATGTGAAAATAGGTACTTCCACTGCACCAGTTTGCTATTTTGTTAAAAGGGTAAGAAGCCAGGACATCCTAAAAAATAGAAAGATTGATAAAAGAGATTCCATACAAGAAACAATGCAGTGTAAGAAATTGTTAAATGTACTATACATTCTCTCAAACTTTTATTTTAATTTTGTGAACAAAATACATTTTCCCAGTAAATTTAATAATTGTATTTCATTGTTCTATATTAATTCTATAAAAAGAATATACATACATCAGGTTGGTCGCTCAGTATGTACTCTCATTAACCAAAATGAAGACAAATAAAATTCTGTGTTCTTGGTAGATGTCTTTTAGTGAAAGATTACCTTCAGAGTAATCAAGTAAAAAGAGGGAGAGTATATCCAACTCTTTTGCAACTCACAAGACCTTCATTATTCCCAATACTAATGCACTGGTTGGATTAAGAAACAACTACACAACAGTAGCTCACCTTAGATTTGGGGTGAATGAGTGTGACTCCTTGTTTGCTGATAGCTATCATTATGATATCTGGAAAAGCAGGTTCAGATGTTTGCTGAAAAAGAAGACCATGCCATTTTTCACTGTGCCACACGTTTATTAAAATGCTTTCCTTAGCAGAGATCATAGTCCTGATCTTGGTCATGATTGTGGGCTTTTGGATGACGACCTCACTATGCAGTGGATAGTGGATAAAGTATATCTGAATTGTAATTTTGTTTGACCAATTCTAAAAGTATTTGAAGACTTTAGATGTTTTACGATTATTTTACATTTAAATTCTTCTACATTACTCTAAGATGCATTTTTATTTTCAATAAGACATTTTCTTCATAAGCATCTGTTTCTATTTCAATATGTAGGTCAACTACTCAATAAGTAACATGCAGATTGATTTGACCCTTACGTGAACGAGGCTCAAAATGCAATATTTCTGCAATGGCTATATCTAAAACGTCCTAGTGCAAACCTACCTTCACTTCAAAGAAAGCACATCCAAAAGTGGGCCATCGGTGGATGATTTTCAGAATTGCCACTTTTGTGTCATTCACTGTCAGGCTAGCATGCTTGTTATAGGAAGCAATTATGTTCTGAAGAAATAAGGATATTCATGCTTACATTGTGAAAGAACAGCTTGTGGAGCAGGTATGTCAAACCCCAGTGTTATATTTTTCCTGAAGAGAAACATCATCACTTTCCCCCCCAAAATCATTTTTTAGGCACAACCCACTGATTCTGCTTATTTTAGATGAACAGGTTGCTTGTTTGTTATTCCTCTAATGGTGAGATTTCCCATTCTCTTGTTCTGTCTGGGCATACATTCATCTTAACAGCCACCTCTTTCAAAGATAACCAAGTGAACCAAGGAGAAGGAGTTGTGGTGCCTCCCTTATTAAAAAAGCATTCACCTTGTTAAACTTGTTATAAGCTCTCAGTGGATAAAATCATTCAAACATGTGCCTTATACCCTAGATGTAAAACTTATATCATGGGGCCCCCTTCCTGGATTTAGTCAAACGTTCAAGACGGACAGAGTGACAAAAGTGTTTCCCCATTATTTTTGTTTGACTTGTTCTCACAAATTAGGGATGGAGGGCACCCATTTGTAGTTTCTTTCAGAAACCAAACTCTGATCTCCCACCTTCCTCCATTCCTCCGCAGACATGAGTTTGAGCTGGTCATTGGGAACCAGCTCTTTCAACATCTTTGGAATCATGACAAACTCTGACTTGTCATTGTTGAACTTCAGTTTGAAGATGAGGGCAGCTATATTGATCATGTCCTCCTTGCTACACCGGTGGTAACCCCGCAGGTATTTTGGCAGCTCCTATGGAATCATACAGAAAAGGCTCAAGTCAGCCTGAAGGGAGGTTTTACATACATATATATTTTATATATTCAAAAAATGGATAAAACCCAAACGTTTCTTGTTGCAAAAAAACAAATATAAAAAAAATATTTTAACCATAGTTTTGGTACACAATTGTAAAACAGAATGAAAACACTCATTTTGTTTTTGGTCTGAACACTTGAAAAAGTGAAAAAATTATTTTCACAAAATGTTTTAAGCCAAAAGTAATCTTACAGATAAAGACTGTTAGCAGCTCACAAAAAAGCTCATAATATATTTTGTATGCTAGATGCAATGTTTTTGTCAATATCAAAAACAAATGGTATGGACCATGGATAATTGAGTCTGCTAAAGAAATAAATACTACATTTCCTTATTCCCTATAAAGCCATTTTTCACATTGTTTTCTAATATAAAGATAGTGCATATATGGGTTTTAGTATTAAAGATTAAATACATCACCTGTGTGTAGTGAAAGATGATGTCAGCTTGTATATCTTTTCCAGGGGTCACATTGAACCAGAGTTTTCTCATAAAGAACACAAGGTAAGGCACATTTACTGGTCCTCCTGCACATCAAACACACAGCACTTCCTTCAGCCAGACACCAGGATGGTAATACATGGGCATAGTAGATTGCATTGATTGCATTAGCATATAACCACTCAACATGTACAGTATACTGTATATTCATGCTAAAACTTTAAAAAAAGAGTTATATGATTCCCAAGTTTTTCTGTGTCCCTTATCTAAGTCTTGTGTTATATATACCTATAGTGACCAAAATATTGGCACATTTCAGCTTTTGGGAAAAAAAAGTGATAAATATAATTTGTTAGTATTGAATCTAGACTTGTGCAAACAAGTTGCTTCCTTCGGCCCAATTTAAAAAATAATAATTGTGCGAAACACAATCTTAAATTGTATTTCAGTACGTTTTTGAAATGGACTTTCTGTATTTTGTTCTAAACACCAGGTTGTTTTAGTGTTTTTCTCTTTTTGTAACTTTCTTCTAAACTCAGCAGTTCATTTCTTACCATCTTTGACTCTTTTCACTTTTCTGGTCCAATCGGTTATTTGTCTCAGGCTGTCAAAGAAGTATTCTGCTTCATTCAAACTGAGCACCTGAACACAGTAGAAAAAGTCTAGCATTAATGTAGGGCTTATCAGACACAAATTGCAGCCTACTTGAACAATGTTTCTAAACTTGATAAATTTAGAAAATTGTTTTTTTTTTCATTGATCTACAAAAACACTTTACTTGATAGGCTAAGTGATTAACAGAAGTTCTTTAACATGATCTCGACACAGAATAGAAAAGGGTTTTGTTGTACCTTGTCAGGGGTTTTCAAGAAAAGGCTGAATCCATCTGCTGATATCAGGTTCAGTTTTGCAGCAATATCATGACAGAGATCCCGGATCCTGGTGTGGGATCCAACCTCAAAGATCTAAAACAAAAACGGTATCAGTTTGGCTAGTTTGAGATGAATAGAAACATTATTACGCTTCAACAGCTGTGAGGGCATAAGCATCCTTACCTCCTCAGTGTCATTGGGGAAGTGCACTTTGTGAAAGATCTGAGTGCTCATCTGCTGAATAGCATCAATCTCTACTTGGTGAGGGGGAAGTTTCCTTGGCTCAGCCCTACAAAACAGAATCCATTCAGCTCACTTAGTTTATAAAACCACACTCTTTGCGACTAGTATATTACTGTAGTTACGTGAACTAACCAAAACCAGGGAAATGCTTCTTTTGATAAAGGCCGTGGGAGTCTGAAACAAAGGTCTGGTCATATTGTTAAACTGACACTGTGGGACCGTTTAAGAAAACAGCTTGATGGGATTCTTGGATAATTCAGCTACTAAGCAACCAATCAGAAAAGTGGGATTGAACAGCCTTCTCTTGTTCTTGACAATTCCTACGTTCCTCTTTTCTCTGAAGTGCAGAACAGTCTAGACATGTCTAGACATACAATCTTTCCTTTACAAACACCCCTGTCCCCCTGCTTAAAGAGCTATACTATAGGAGGACATGTGAAATCAATGGTCTGAATGATCAAAATGGATTTTGTGTTGATTGTACACGTGCAGTTTAAGAAAAAGACTGGATTGGGTAAAGACACGGGTTCCTCTTTACACTGAGGGAATCCCACCGTTGGTTTGGGATTTGTGCTCCTACTGCAGAAAGCTGCGTCTAGCAACTGTTTTAACATTAATCATGGCGGACATCTTCCTGGCAAGACCTGCATGTGGCAGCTGTGTGCAGTGGAGTGCCGATTACCAAACAACAGCAAGAAGTTTGCAATATTTGCTTTCGCAGCTGAGCACAGTTTCTTAAGAATGACTCATTGACTGCCCTCTGAGGGCCGAATGGGTAGCCATATGCAGGCCAGAGGGCACGGGAAAGTGTCTCGGCAAGAGAAACGAACACAACAGAGCACACGCCTTTACATGACCAAATACAACTTAGAACGTTTCCCTAATTCACCGAATAAATCAGAACACGTGTGGAAACAGGCCTTAAATTTCAAAGCTGCAGAGAACCCGTGGCGGGGTGGTAGTTGTGCAGTGTGGCACAAGTGTCTCCCTTACCTCAGGGCTGCCTGCATCCTCTGCAGGCAGTCTGCCGCCAGGGGTTCTCTACGGCGTGACTCCAGAAAGCGCTGGGCGTGCTTCAGCAGAGCCTGGCTGGGGGGGAAGAGACCACAGCACAGCCACAGCAGCTGCCAGCCATTCTCTATACTGTACCTGGGAACAACAGTCACAGGACCGTTAGCAGTGCTGCATTTCTGTATTCTCAACAGATATGATAGATGTATGTTTTAGTTAATTAGCACTTTCTAATAAAGCTTTTAAAACGCTTGATGGTGTGAGGAACCGTTGATCTCAGGACATGATGCCACTTTGTAGTGAAGGTTTATGTGTTTCATGCTGAATGAAATAGGACCTGTCAAAATGAACTACAGCACAATTGCATTGTACCTAAAACGTGCTGTATCCAAAACTCGCTTGGAAAAAATAGTGCAACACTGCCACATAACTTTCCCCCTCTTTATTGAACTGCCTGTCCAAGAAGTGCAGATAAATTAACAATAGAAAAAAAACGTTTGGCTCAAGTGCACAACAGTTGCACTCTTCTTGACCTGTCTCCTTTTATGGAATTCACTTAAAAAGAATGAAGACGTATCCAGTGAAAAACAATAAGAAAACGATTTCCTAGAAGTACTGACAATCACAATAGCAGTTTAAGAGAAATGTCATTACATCTGTTTATATACATTTATATAAATAATATAGAACAACTCTGGAAATTAGGTTACAGCCTCAGATTCATTAAGGTCAACTTTAGTTCAGCTTTCCGAAGCTGTTCTGAAACAAGGCTTGAAATAGACATACAACCACAGATATACATTCACACAGCCAAAATTAAAACAACTTGGTTGTGCCCCATAAACGTTAGTTCCTTACACTTATATCGCACTTTTCTGGACAGTCAACACTCAATACAAAGCGCTTCACAGGTAATGGGGACTCCCCTCCACCACCACCAATGTGCAGCATCCACCTGGATGATGTGACGGCAGCCAAAGTGCACACAGTACACTCAGATGGGGAGTATTAGGGGGCCATGACTGGAAAAGGCCAGGGGGAAAATATAGCCAGGACACCGGGGTGACATTTTGAGAAATGCCCTGAGATTTTTATTGACCACAGAGAGTCTGGACCTCGGTTTTACAGCTCATCCAAAGGATTGCGGCTTTTTTACAGTATAGTGTCTGTAAATGTATATGTATATGGCCCACACAGACTGCAGGGTGAGCGCACCCTACTGGTCCCACTAACACCTCTTCCAGCAGCACTGTTAGTTTTTCCCAGGAGGTCTCCCATCCAGGAACTGGCCAGGTTCACACCTGCTGAGATTCAGTGGGTCGCCAGGTGTAAGTTGTAGGATGATATGGCTGCTGACTTAGTGTTACGTAACATTTTCTTTGAAAGTCAGTTGTAAATTGTTGGGGATATATTGATTGAACATTAGACTTTTGTAGTTTTTAAAATATTCATCTTCGTCAGTTTAATAAAAGACTCGTCTTTTTAGCTAGCCGTAGTAGGCTAGCCATAGCCCACCAGACACAGGTCACAGGGAGAGACTGCACATTTGATAGGATGCCAGTCCATTGATGGAAGCACAAACACTTTTTGGGAAGTGAGGCAGAGGGATTACATTTAGAGAATTCAAATATCCTGAACAGCATGTCTCTGAATTGTGGGAGGAAACTGCAGGACCAGGAGAAAGCCCATTATGCTATAATCAGAAGAAGCACAACTCCACATAGACCCAATCTAAAATCAAATCTAAGCCTAAAGGCTGTGAGGGAGCCGAACTAATCGCCACACCTCAGACTGTTCTGCCACTCCTGGAACCCTCTGGCACCAGACACAAGCCCTAGTTTGTGTGGCTGTATTTTAAAGTCTGGGCTTTTGAAACAAAAATTATGAAAGTTTATGTGGTGACTAGAAATGTACCTATTGTGGTTGTCAGTCATCTGCTTCATGATCTGGCAGTAGACTTCATCTCTCAGACCCTCGTCCTGTGTTGGTGGGCCGAAGATCTGGTCTGTGAGCTCCAGAGGACTGCGGACTTGCTTAGTGGGGTAATCTCCCATGTACTTCATGATGGGTGGAAAACATGTTAAGGAAAAGAACAGTGCTTTTTGTGGATGGAAATGCTTCCTACGGGGAGACCTCAGAGGGAAGTGCAGAGTAAAGTTCAGGAGTTTCAGCTTCCTTTCTAAAATTAACAGCACCTCTTGGTAAAATGTCGGTGCTGCATTTTAGTTTTATACCTCATGACGTTTTCTTCAAGTGCCACACAATCCACTACCCAGGGTCTGCAACTCAACATACTAGGTTATAAACAAAATGCAGTTCAACATGCAGGTCATTAGAAAAAGGTAGGTGCCTGACTCACTTGGTATTCAAAAAGTGGTTAATTCAGCTCAAATGAAACCATTAAAATCAGATTGATGGCCCTACAACTTTCAGGGTTGTGCTGCCCTGCTTTAACTGAATTTTGTGTGTGCAAGGGAAAAGCTGTGAATACTGCTCTTGAGCCTCTGAACTGCACTTTCACTCAAGGAAAATTAGCCTGCTCTTAATAACTAAAATAACTGTGAAATAAGCACGCACTCCTCCGTGAGAATTAAAAAACCCTATT
Organism: Lepisosteus oculatus; assembly: GCF_040954835.1. NCBI lineage: Eukaryota > Metazoa > Chordata > Actinopteri > Semionotiformes > Lepisosteidae > Lepisosteus > Lepisosteus oculatus. Next base: position 10,171,588 of record NC_090708.1, on the reverse strand, counting down.
CCTGAACACATTCGCAGCACTGTTCCTGTGCAGTGCTGTCTCTCTGATGTCTCGCAGGGCTAAAAGGATATCAATGAAGCACAGGCAGGCCTGGTGGCTGACCTCCCCTTTCCCGACCAGTCTCTTCAGCAGAGGCTGCTTGATGGGCTCCCGTGAGTTGGCCCACAGCCTCTCCCGCGCTCTGCTCTTGGTCATGACCGGGCGATTCATATTGTCCTTGTGGGGGTCCCTGGAGGGGCAAAAAGACCATAATGGGAAGAAGGATGGAATAGTGAAGTAAAGTACCTAGAGTGGAGATAAATATTCATAAAGTCGTTAAGTCAACTCAGGATTTCATCTACCCAATGAGGAGAGAACATAGTATAACAATATTTCTAATGTTGTAAAATATTCTCAAATTGCCTCTATTACTGGGTGCAGGTAAGAAACCACACAAAAATAATTGACTGTCGCCTGTGATGAGACCTGTGTAATGCATTTATTACACAGGTCCCGTGAAGTGTAAAGGAACATTTTGTATTTTTTTAGCTCCATTTGTAAACCAAGGAAAATCAAGAGTATTCTAACCCCTGCCGTCTTGCAAATGGTTAACTGTACAAAAACAAAAGAAAACTTCATATTTTTCACTTCTGCATAGCTATTCTTACGTAAGCCATGATTAAATGCGGAATGAGGGTCCATTTTGGCAGCCAGTCCAACCATACAGAAAAAAATGCAAATGTTAAAATGTCTAATGTTAGAAGGACACACAACCTGGTATTTCTCAACCTTAGCAAATCATATCCCACCGTATAGCCCCACTGATGAAAGTGGCTACCTGAAGTAATCAAAGGAAAATTCTTTGAGGGAGACCAGAGCCACCCTGTGGTCATTAGTGGCTTCATCCTTTTGAGCAGTCTGAGCCACTGTCTTCCTCTGCTCTGGAGATAATGTCATCAGCGTCTGCAGACAGAGCCAATGAGAAACCCATCAGCAGTGGCTCTACGCCCCTCACTGACTCACCCATGAACACAGATTCATTTTCTATGTCTTTTTTAACACTTTCTAACAACTTCAAAAATTGAGTAGTAAAAAACAGAAGACTGAAAATAACCAATGGGTCAGTTTCAGACTGTATGCTAAATCTCAAAATACTGTATATTGTATATAAAACTATTCTAATTTTCAGTTAAGCTCTTAGAGCTTTTGTTTTAATTGTCTGATTTGTACCTATTCATCGTCTGTTATATAAGAGAATAATATGACAAAGTTAAATCTTCAAGATGTTGGCTGTTGGTTTTATCCAAATAATGTTTTATAAAAATGAGAGAAGACTAGACACAAAAATAAACTAGTGTTATTTTTATATTTTTATGTTTTTGGAACTATTACATGTTCTGATTACTAGAGGAGAAGTACAATAGCAGATGCCTGACAAGTGATGTATCTACTTATGTTAATCTTATTCAAACACAACATATGTTAAGTCCTACCAGAACTTCATTAGTGGGTTTGATGAGAGTGGGTAGGATACAAATGGCATCAGTAGAGACTGCTCCCATTTGGCCAGTTCGCTCGTTTTTACCCTTTACCCAGCCACGCTGAGGAGAATACTCATCGTCTTGGATCAGAACAATAAGTTCTCCTTTCTTAAAACTCAGAAAAGTGGCATCATCTGAAGAGAGAGAGAGACATATTTGAAGTCATTAATAAACTAGTCAAACCTTCATGCAGGTATTCATAACAGGAAACCCAAAACAGCATAGAAAATCTAGGTTACCAAAATGGAATAACACCTAAAATTATAAATATGCATGTCCTGTAATTTTACAGCCATTCCAGAACACACAGTATTTAGACACTTTAAATGGAATTGAATGCTTTATTATGAGTGCTTTGTATTAAAATGGAATCTTGCAATAGTTTTCCCTCGCACTGTATTAATGTAGCCTATAGAAGTGGTGATCAAAGATTGTTTTTGCATACAGATTACAGAATTATTTTATCAGTTTTACCCCATGTCATTAGAAAAAGATCATTATGACCTGAAAAAGCACACATAAAAACAAACTACTGTGTTTCAAAAGCAAATCCCTTTCTTTTTACTCTAAATTTCCCTCACGATTCTCTGTTACAAACGACTGATTGATCAGCTCTAATGAAGAACAAGATGTCAGTTCATACAAGTGAAACCTGGTCGTCCCCAGGTTGTATGGAGACAAAAAAACGAAGAGAGCAAAATTTTTCTTCCCTATACATTTCCTTTTTTTCTTGGGTTTGCATTTTTTTATTTTATAGCAGGTGTAATATATTGTGACGTGCTTTGCAATGATTGCTTTTAAAAGTACTAGATAAAATAATGTTGTTATTACCCTGCTTACTGGCTTCCTGCAAAGCCACAGCATATTGTGACCGTTCCTTCAGTCCTTCAAGAAACATGACCAGCAAGTCTGCGATATTGGCAGCGTTGGGAGAATTGAGAACAAAATCACCCTTCAGCGTGGCCAGAGTGACTGTTTGTCCGTGTGTCTTTTCCGACCTGTGCAACAAAACACAGTCATTTCTCTGAGGAAACGTAAATGTGCATTCTGTCAACAGCTCATCTTACTTTACTTGCTCCATTACAAAACCCAGTCTTCAAGATATCTTTCTGTGGTTCAGCCTGTACCTGTAAGTCGCTGCAGGCAGTTAGATGTTGCTATACCTGCTTGTGTTAACACCAACCACCTCTGGGTAAGACAGCACCAGGAGCACCCTCTCCTTTTCATCCACAAAAGATATGCCGGTCCAGTTAATGGCAACAATGAAGGTGTTTTTAGGTAAAGCAGGACCTTGCAAAGTGGGAAAATTAAGAGTTATAACACAATGCGCACAATGATATAGAGCATCTAAGAATTACTTTCCAGGTTTCTTGTGAGGCTGAAACAAAATGAAAAAATATAGTTTTCAAATTCTGGGAAAGCTCTGTTTAAAAGCCTACATACTGTACAACTAACTGAATGTGGTTCATAATTCATAATTAAAAACTCTATTATTCAATGTTATACTCTTTGTACCTCTTGGATTAAACATTGTAAAGTTACACCAAATTGCAAATTTGGAAAGATTAACTGTATTTCGATTTTTTTACATGCTACGTTTACTGGATGCAGAAAGACACAGATTTCCTTAAAGTTTTGGCTTCAAAGTTACCTGAAAACTTCACAACTTCAAAGAACCTGGAGAAAAATAAAGGCCATTTGTGGCGACCAAAATCGATGACTTCTGCTTTGACAGTGTCTGGATTAATCTTTGTCTTGATGTAAGGGCTCTGAAAGCAAAATAACGGAAATGAAAGCAGGTTACAAAATTTTAAATTGCAAACAAAAGTTGGGTTGGACACCAGAGGAGGCTAATTCCTTACCTTGGTATATGCATCACCGACCAGCTGTATCCACTTGGCTTCTGACTTGGCCTCCAGTAGAGAGTTGTTGATGCAGTCCTGAACCACTTTCTTAGCATTGTCCCCACCACTGTCTGACCCAAACTGCACATAAAAATGCTTTGCAGCAAGCTGGACCATGTCATCTTCCTGGGTGAAAGCAAAAAACTCTCCAAATGAAATCACCAATCACCAGATTCCTATTTCTTCTACGTGACATACTGTACAACATATATGAGATTGCTAGAATCAGATATCAACTATTCGTCCCTCTGCTCGGCAGGCCACACAATTTCAATTAGGTGCTCAGCAAATTCCAGAACCGTTAATTTGATAACCTTCTACTCAGCCCTTAGTTTATCTGTCAAAAGAGTCTGCATACCTCTAAAGCAAAATGAAAAGAGATAAGGGGAATAATGGCCTTGCCTTGTCACACTGGTACTCCCCAGATCTGATGCCACGGATCAGCTGCCTGTAGATGAGATCGGTGCTAGTGGAATCTATGCTGCAGTCGTGCCAGGGGGTGAAAATCTCCTTCCGGAAATATAGGCGCCACGGGGCATGCTGCTCCTGACCGCCCTGCCTCTTCACCTCCTGCTCGCACTGAGATATGGCATCCAGTACATGGTCCTTACCGCCGCCCAGTGACCACACCTGCATAAGCCAAACGCACATACTGTACACTGTCCTCAAGTCTTTCCGAGAGCACCTTTAACACCGCATCAAAGACCTCCAAGTGCAAATCAACTCCTTGCACTTAAGAAAATTCTACTTTGAACAGACCAAAATGCTACAACAATAAAAATGCTAGCTAATGGAAAGAATCTTTGGTTTAAAACGTAAAAGTAATCCTACGAAGAAGGTATTACCAGCTGAACCAACTAACTGGTTGTCATTTAGAAAGTTTCAGGATGAACTGAACCATCAAAAATTCAAAATACACGCTTTCTGTTGACTGAGTAAGAATCAATAATCAGCAGCCTTCCTGTTTTACAACTTCCTGTTTTACATTCCCAACAGTATCATTTCTGCTATGCTGTTATGAGTAGACATATAAGTGCTGGTGACCCAAGGGATCAAAAATATCAAAAAAGAATGTTACCTTCTCATAGATGGCAATGTAGACTGAGAATCCAAAGATGTCACTCAGCTTTATTTTCTGGGCAATGAACTTGCAGACCTCTTGAGCAGTAGATGCTGAATCCAGGGGTACACTCATCATTCGGCCATCCATCAAGGTCACAGACACCACTATTGGCTTTTTGGTCTTGGTTGCCTTTCAAAATAATGTATTTATTATAAGTTAAAAGAACTTCTGTCAACACCAAATACAGGTTATTCTTTAACGCAGTCTGAGCAGAGATATTTTAAGGTTACCCGGGTCTATTATGAGGTTGGAAGGAATTCAGCTAAAAAGCTCTGAACACAATGAGTTCAATTTTGGAGATTTTAAAACACACTAATTCTATATTTAAAAAACAGAATGCTGTTGTAATTTAAATAATCATACTTATCAGCTGTCATCGCATGACAGATGTATAATTTGTATTTTTTTTACTTTTGCTGTTTTGTGATATTTGTGTTGCATTTTGTCGATCAGTTTTGTGCACACACATACAGTATGTATTCTAAAAGCAACCCTTTGAAAATGAGATGATGCATCTCGAGGGGTTTTATCCTGTCAATAAACTTAAAATAAACAAAATAAAAAAACATGTATGTTTTCTTGTTAAAGCTATGATAAATAAGTAACTAAAACTTATTTAAACCTACAACTTAAAAAAGGATAAATAAGTAACTAAAATCTGATAAAACCAAAATTAATAAAAAACAGAACTGCTCCTGTGATACCAACAAACCAGATTAAAACCAATCCAAGTCTCCAAGAAATCCAAGATAGTGAAGAGATATTTGTATGTTTATTTATTTGTGATTGTTAATGTACTTTTAGATGCAAAAGGTCTTACACAGCTAAAGAAATAAATGATAATGCAAAAACTGTTGTGACCAAAAACGCTGAAATGATATTGATGCCTCTAATAAAGAAATATTTTGAAAAATGCTGTGTAGAATCCAGAATTCAAATAAATATGTCCCCACACAGAAACACATTTCCCTTACCTGCAGCTCCATCCAGCTAGGTGGCTCACCACGCACTCCATTGGTCAGAGTACGACGTAGTCTCTCAACGCAGTAGGGTGCGTAGCCTGCAGGCCCAGACCGAATGAAATTCAAGAGGTACTGTGGACAGACAGGAGAGAACGATGCACCAGGAGTCAACACCGAAAAAGGGAAGCCTTTCCTCCAGTCGATTAATAGGAACATGGTGTATCGGGATTCTGGGAAAGTCATTCCAGCACTCTCCTTAGCTCACCTTACTGAGACGTTCAGAAGGAGGGAAGATTCCAAGACATAAGGAGAGCAGAATCCAGCCACGGAAGTAGCTGCTTTGATTCCCATTCTCCACTAGCTGCTTGCAGATCTGACAGTAGATCTCATCCCTGGGAGACAAAAATCCAATAGCTCCAAGCATACGAATTACACAGTATATCTTATTCCAAAAAAACGTCAGCCATTTCTGCCAGCAATTGCTCCCATCTCATTCCAAAAAACAGCAACCAGGGAATATGTCTGGACAATACTGCTCATTATTGATTCCTCACATCCTTATAAATTCCGTTTCCTCTTCTTAGACCCCTAAGTGTGTCTATTATTTGCAGAACGCCCTGAAACAAACTACCAGCATTTACCATACTTTCAGAACACATCTTAATTTTTCTACAACAGCAGTGTACCTGTGTTTTTATTACAATAAAGCACATCAATATTTCCAAACAATAATACCTTTTTGGTTAACTATAGTAATGTTAAGGAGGTATAAGCAGCGACTTGCATCAGCATGTGCGTTAATTCTAATAATATAATTTTATTTTAGGGTGGCACATTGGTTAGCACTGCTGCCTTGCAGAGCTGGGATCAGTTCTGGAGCTGGGGTGTGATATGTGTTTGTATGTACTGCCCGTTGTTTGCATGGGTTTTGACCTGGTCCTCTGGATTCATACCACAGTCCAAAGACATGCTGGCTTCTGGGAAAACTGGCCCTTATACGAGTGTGTGCGTCTGTTTTTGTGTGCCTTGCAATAGACTGATGTCCCATCCAGCGTGTATCCTTCCTTGGGCCAAGAGTTTCCTGTGAAAGGCTCCTTGCTACTGTGACCATGAATTGGATAAGCGTTTTTTTAACCCGGGGATGCGATATTATATTTTATAACATTATATATGTTATAAAAACCTATACTTTTTCCTATAAGCATTTAAATGTACATATGTACACCTATATTACTTTTACTGTTCCTGTTCAGTACCTGATGTTTCGTCTGACAATGCCATTGCCTACAATGAAATGCAACTTTTCCAGGGCAGTCATTGGTCGATCCAAAGTAGGTCCTTCTCCCACCAGCACATCATCCTCTTCCTTCAGAGGCTGCAGCACTGGCTGAAAGTAAGCAGGAAATGTCACTGTCGCATAAATGCTCAGCTCTTCCTTTTCACTGAAACATGAATGTAGTGTAGTGAAAAATGAAAATGAAAAACAATGAGGTCATAAGGGTAGATCCAGCAACTAAGTGCTAATAAAATATAATATAGCCAAATAAAAAAATAGCAGCTCTGAAGAATAATGAATGCTTTCTTTGGAATATCTTCATCAAATCTGTGAGTAAAAACGTTTTTCTCACCTCCTCCTGCACTACAGACTGCCTTTTGTTCCGAGTCCCGCCTGAGGACTTTGCAGCTTTTTTGTTTCTTCGCAGAAGTTTCTAGAAAGCAAATTGGATTTTTATATTGATGTTAATTGTAAAATTCAGGTACTGGGCGTACCTTTCCATTAAGCAGTTTGTCCCTCAATGTGGTGTGGTGAAGAAAAAAAAACAATTGTCCACAAACTTGAAAGTAGATTTTCTTGTCGAAAGCCGCCATAATGGACTTAAAAATGCATCAAGTGGAATAATTTTTAACAAGATGAGAGTATGGGGTAAAAAAATGATGGATCTGAGGCAACTAAGACTGGGTAGCTGTTCTTTATTAACAGTTATTAACTGTTAGGAACAAGATACAACACTGTGCACCTACAGTACAGTAGTCCAGGGAAGATACCTGATCTAGCCCAACCAGATGGCTGAGACGTCGCCCTTGCCGTGGCCCCAGTTTCTCCTGAATAGACCTTTCTCCCAGACTGCCAAGACCCTTGTTCTCAGGAGCCCGCTGTCTGGGTTCAGGAATATCGCCCATGAAGCGAAGGATGATCCACCACACAGTGAGAGAAGCCTGGAGACACCAAGGGCAGGTCAGGGAGCAGATCACTTATTACCGGAGACACCACATGAACAGAAGTCAGTGGCATTTACTACCACAAACAAAACGCTGGCATCTCCGAAAAAAGATGACCTAAAAGTTTGTTTAAAAAGACTGAGAAATTACTGTACCATTCACAAACAGTTTAGTGACACACAAAAAGAGATGTTTCAAACAATGGAACTACAGTATGAAAGAGAACGTCAAACAGTATGTTATGACTGCAATAGGTACATATATATCCCACATCCCACAAATCAAACCCTCTGTGAAAGGTGAATGACATACGGTGCAAACACAAACTCAACCAGTACCAGGGAATCTCCTTCATCTTCATGGAAGAGGAGGGGTTGGCGGAGTCTTTTGCGGATGTAGGTGTGTGTTGCAGCTCCTTGGAAATACATGGATGCAAATTTGGAGAAGGAGTACTCATCGATGTCATCGTACTCTTCCTGCGGAGTCTCCGCCATCGGTACCTCATCCAAGTCCACCTCTTCCAGGTCTGCCTTCCTCCCCTCGAGGTCCTGAGGGGTGAAAAACCCAAATAATGAATTTTCAATGAAATGTCAGATTTCGTGTCGATAACTACGAGAAGACAGGCTTAGTAATCTGTATCGTTTACTTTGGTTTTGGCTAGTGGGTCATAAGCTTAAACAAGTTACTGAGAACTCAGTATTTTTTTTTAACTGTTTTTGTTTTTAAAAAACGGGATTGATTCTGACCGCAAAGCCAGCAGGCGCTTGTCCTTCCTGCCCTCCAACCATTGTAGGCAGGAAACCAAAAATATTGTCCACCATCTCCTGTTCGCTGATGGATTCCGACTTGGAGCTGGCCTCGCACTTCCTGCTGAGCACCTCTTCACGCTGGCGCCGCCTCTCCATTTCCTGGGTGAGCCGCTCCTGGGCAGAGAGGTGTGCCTGTGGACAGAAAGGCCCATGTCCAGTCTGAGGAGGCCTACAACACACTTCTGGAGAATACTCACTCCCGCCAGACAAAAGGGGGAAACAGGGATAGGGGAAGGAATATGCAGGACCTCGGCAGAAACGTCGCATCATGTGACACGTGTTTTGGTGAAAAGCTACTTATTGAATTATTGGGACTCACCTCTTCCTTCATCCTAGTGACGGACCTCCTGGCCAGCATCCCTCGAGCATGAGCCTGAAGCACTACCACCGCCTCTCTCTTCCGACGGCAATCCTTCCGCAGCAGGTAACCGCGGCAATGCGCTTGCAGCAGGACCGCAGCCTCCCGCATCTGCTGGTAGCGGTGGGAGAGCTGCCTACTCCGGCACTGAGCCTGCAGGCGAGCAAAACCCAGCTGGACCTGGGGAACAAAGAGGCACATCCAGGGTCACTGTACACACCAGCCAACCTGCTCTTATTTTGTTCATGAAATAGTGTGTTAATGAAATACAAATGATTAATTCTAGGAGCATCTGAATTTTACTTTTATTTACAATTTCTCCTTTCAGCCCACCCAAAAAATAAATGTACAACTGGGGGGAAAAAAAACACTGCATCTGTCTGTAACATGTGGAATCTATTGTGACAGTCTTGTCACAAAACCTGATTCCTGATGTCATGATACCAGCTCTCTTGCGTTGTTGCACTCTGTTTCTTACCACTCTGTACTGCTTCCTGCACTTGTGTCCTCGCCAGGTTTTCTGAATAACCACGGCTGCCTTCTTCTGTTTTACAAAGCGTTTCCTGTGGGGCAGTGAATAACAACGTCACTGCTCTTGTTCTGAATTTAGCCCATTGTTGGGCCTCAGAGCATAAATATAAATGGCATGATAGTCCAATACAGAGATCATTGAATAATGGAAAAATTCAATTATATCTTTAAGCAGAAAGATGTAAAAGGGTGCTGTATGAAATTACAAGACACAAAACTGTAGAAATCGTAAACACTTCATAAAAAAAAAAACTGTCTCCAGAGTCTGATCATCTTCCATACCTATACTTGTAGCCTCGAAGGACTCTCTGAATGAGTGTAGCTTTTTCATGAAGGGCCCTGTCTCGTTCCAGCTCCAGCATTGTGTCATGGTAATCCTAGAGGGCCAGACAAACAGACAACAAAAAAAAGCCATATAACTATTTTGAAGTATTACATTAGTCCAGACTCAAATGGTTCAGGCATAATCCAGTGCAGTGTGTTTTAAACCCAGAAACAAGACATAGAAAAGTTCTTAAACCTTTCTTTTGAAAACACATTTTTGTATTTGCTCATTTTTGAGACTTAAATATATGTATGATTTTTTTTAGTTGCACATAGCCTCAAGTTAAGTGCCTACAGCTCTGTGTTTTATGTCCATGGTTTTATGTATTTGACGTGGTCCTTGGGAAATGGAATTGGAAGGCGGACATGTGTCACCTCTACATTACCTTGAGAAAGATCTTAGTTTTTCCAATTTTCCAGTCCCCTTCTGCGCTGATGACAGATTCGCAGATGGAGCTACAGCATGTCTCAGGGGTTTCCTAGTCAGGGGAAAGACAAAGCCTTTAAAAGTGAGTTGATGTTAAGGGGAGAGCAAAAGAAAATACATTTTGCTTTGCAGTACATAATGAACTGACAAACTGGCAAAAAAGAACAGTACTGATACATTTTGAGAAGTGTGTTAGGTTGTTTTTCTGCAGCAATGCAAGCAATACTGAGGATATGGAAATCATTCTGAAAGAGAGAAAAATAATCTATAAATATAAGGGACAGAATTAAAACTTGTCAGAGACTCTGCATGCTCTTTAAGATTCCAAAGAACATGCATCAGTGCACCTGTTTCATGTATGTTACATTACTCTACAAACCTTAGCAACATTGAAGGTAAGTACTCAGCTAAGAAGCTTGAATGATGTGAATTAAAATTCAGATGATGGGAAGATTGGCAGCACAGTGGCACAGTGATTACCTTTGGCACTGCATAGGGGTAGGTTATTAGACTTCTGGGATAATTGGTCCTGGTGTGAGTGTGTTCATATTTATATCTGTGCTCCGAATAGATGCCAGATCCCCCACAACACTGAATTGAATAAAGTAGTTAGAAATTGAATGGATGGAGGGTGGGAAGATCAAGCTCAGAATGCACCTGGGAGGTAATTTACTAATGATTATAGTTGCATAGAGTTGCACATCACCATAGCCTAGTTATCTGTAGGAAGTCCCATGCTCTAGATAGACAGAAAGGATTTCTCACCTTTTTCGGATCACAGACAGACGTTTTCAGAAGTACATGGTACCTCTCCAGAAACTCATCAAATGCGTAACGGATAGGATATCCCGATTTTCGGATTCTAATGGTTTCCATCATCCCTGAATATCGTAGCTGTCGCATACATAGATCCCGATCAAAAAGCTGAAAAGGGTGATGAAAGAAAGTAAGACGGATAGGCAGAAGAAAGTGCCTTCATATTCTTGGGATTATTGCAAAAACAAAAGAGACAGTCATACATCCTACATTGCCACATTCGTACCTTTTTAACAGGCTTAAAGGTTAGTAATTACCATGGGTTTCTTGTAGTCATTGGGCTTGATACACCGGATGAAGAAAGGCTGGCAGGCAGTGAGAGTCTTCATCAGGGAGTCAAGCGACTGGCGAAACTGGCCGCTGAGTGTGGGCACCTGCTTTCTGGCGTCTGTGGCCTGACGAGGAAACACAAATAGTCTGTGTCCAGAGGCTGTTCACTTTTCTCTTCACCTCACTTCTGCTGTTGGTTCTTCTGAGTCATCATATTCAAGGTGAGGGGTAGTGGATGATGCACCAATATGTCAGAGAAGAGGTTTGCGCAGGGATGTGCCTGGCAATGTTATGTGACGCTGGTGTTTTACTGAAAGACCTGGAGCTCCGCCAGGAAACTGAGTTTGGAACTAGACCTCCAAAATCTAGGTGATCATTTGGAAAACAGTTAAGAAGGGCAATATAGACAGCAAAGAAAATTAATTAATCTTTCAACACAAAACCCACATTGACAAATATTGTATTGAGCAAAGTGGATTGCTCCTGAGAGTTTTATTCTATTGAAAGAGGTAGATATGATGTAACAAGACATAATCCCTATCTCCTCATTAGTCAGTAATGTTAGTAATTAGTACCTCCTCATTAGTTATATTAATTATGGACCAAATTCTAAAAACAGATTTGAGCAATCCACCATTGTTTTGTAGTATCTACAAGCAACTAACCTTAACAGAGTTCTTAGGCTTGATTATCATCTTGGGATTGACAGTCTTTACAGTATCGGAAATAAGATCAGCTTCAAAGATAGTTTTCAAGAGTTTGTTGGAGGATGTCTTCACCAGGTGGATGGAGTCAGAACTTAGCGCATCTCGGTTCTTCTCCAGAAAACCTGAGGAAGGTGAAAACAGAACACATGCCATGAAGAAAAGCAGACAAGGGCACTGTCCGACTTTCATATTTTACTGCAATCAATCACAAAGCAAGGAGATATAAAACCAAAAGTCCACAAAAATACTACTTATCTGTAGAGAGATTAAAAAATAATTTTGAATATTTTGTAAGCAAATCTATTCTTTCACAAGACTTTTCTGGGGGTAATGATTTCCCATCCCCTGTCCCCAATCCCTGATGTAGATATAACTGTTAAAGGAAAGATAGTTTTATGTCCTCTATGTGGATCAAAAATTGCAAAGAAGAAATCCAGCTCAACCATTTTCAAAAAGTCAGTGTTATCTGTATGGCATTTAGTGTGTATGCATTAAAATAAATTACCATCTTAAATTATGACATGAATAGAAAATAAAATGCTTTAGAAAAGTAATAGGAATTCCTGATTACTGGAGTTTTACTGTTAATCAAACATCAGGGCTCCACCTAAGACATAAAGGCCCTAATTCTCTCTTTTGCATTGAATACCTTTTGCATTGTAGTAGACAGCCCCAGCAAAATGCTGGATCCCAAATTGCATATCATGCTTGCTCTTGGGGGGCAGATAGATGTTGCTTTTGCCATGTATTGAGTTTATCTTGTTAAGCATGGTGGTGTCAGTAGCCTGGAAAAAGCAAAAACACACAATGCATTAAGGTGTAGGGGTGTTACACCAGCATCCTGGCCAAATTTCCCATTGGCCTTTACCAAACGTGGCCTCCTAACATCCTGAATCACACATTATGAATTGGCTGCATCACTCTGTTCTCCTCCCCAGCGATGGCTGATGTGTGAGGAGCGTACTGGTGCACTATGGCTGCCGTGGTGGTGGAGGGGAGTCCCCATTAACTGTAAAGCGCTTTGTGTGGAGTGTCCAGAAATACACTATATAAGTGTAAGCAATTATTAGAAGAAAATCATGGCAGTTCACAAGCAGGGAAATATATTTTCATTTCTCTTTTTATTCACTATACTTTGGACATCTCGCCAGCTATATCAAAGATATAGTGAACTGCAATTACATCCCTCTACATTGGGTATGTGTCTTATCTTTCAGAGATTACGTAAGAAGGCAATTTACAAGGCTGTATCCATACAGGTATTGTATACGTAACTTGCTAAACCTTGGCATTATCATAACACCAAATTAAAGAGGTACAGTATGCATGGCAATAAGAACATTTCTACATGGGGGTAACAGGGAGAGTTACCTTTGGGAAGTGGCTCTCTTCTTCAATGAGTGCAAGGATATTAAGGGACTTGCTGGCCAGAACGTCCAGTGTGTGCTGGTTGTCATTAAAGTCAATGTGCAGCCAGCCAATGTTCTCCTGAGCATACTCATCCTGCTCGAGCTTAAACACGTGCTTCACAAAGAACTGCTGCAGCTGCTCGTTGGCAAAGTTTATGCATAGCTGCTCAAAGCTGAAAGAAAGACACCAGCAATAAGAGGACAACTGCCCGGTTCACGTTTCATCGAGTTCATCATGTTCTTTCATCTATCACGTCTATGACGGAAGCGAATCCTTTCGAAGTCAGGAGTATGCACCTGTTATTGTTGAAGTTCTCAAACCCGAAGATATCCAGGAGGCCAATAGATTGGCGGACATGACTGGGGTCAGCAGGAGGGGCCGTGTAAACGGCAGAGTTAATCTTGTTCACAATCCACACAAACAGTCTGCTGTAGATTGCCTAAAAAGAACAACAATAACAAGCCAGAAAGACCCCTTTATGAAAATTAACAATGGAATTAGTAATTATTTTAATAAACAGTAATTATTCTCCATTGCTTTACCATGCGTATGTGATGCATTTACCTTCCATTGCCATGGTATATTACAATTATCATCATGTTTACCATACTTCTACTACATTTGTAGTAAATGTATTTTATCGCTATTTACATCACCAAACTCCAAGAAGGGCTTTTATTTCAGTACTGTTATTGCTACTTAATATCTTATTTCACTTTTAGTCTAAAAAGATGGACCACTGTCTTTAGCGATGATTTTTTTGTCTGTCAGCAATATTTTTTAAAAAAAACATCTTTTTTCAAACGTTAAAGAACTCAGTTCTTTGAATGGCTTTTTTAACCAAAACTTTTCAAAAATGGAACTAGAGAAGTCAGATTTCCACAGCTTTGTCTAATTTGGGCACTGATGCTGTTATGCGTGAACTTTAATCTGGTTTACAATCAGTTAGCATGTCCTAATACCTTGACAAAAGCATCCCTCCCATCCACAGCCTGTTCACAGCTGAGGGGTTTAGAGACACTTTCTCTGTTGGTCATGAAGGAGCGGTTTGTCAGGCTGACTTCCAGCACTTTTGGATTAACCTGTTGAAAAAGAGGTACTATTCTTAGAAACAACCATGGTATTTTTCTTTGACAATATGATTATACCAATCACTATATTCCCTTGTTTTCTAAATGGAAATCTAATAACTTGATTCTATAAACTTTTTTTAAATCAGTGTGAATATAATCAGTTTGGGCTGTTTTGTAAATGTGACTGGAGTCACCTCTTTCTTTCTCTACACAGTCAAGTCTTCATACAAAGATAACTACATTCAACACAAACCAATGACAGTGATGCTCTGCTAATTGTGACTGAATGATCTGAATGAAAAGTTGTCCATTTAATTCAATCAGCAACCATCACAATGCTCTTCATTAATTCACCTTAGTGATTTTAACTGCGTGAGCATTTACTATTGTCCAGTAATGCTTTTTCCTCAGTGTTGTGAAAACATGGTAAATAGGACATCCTGAAAATAGGACATAAGGTAGGACTATGCCCTGGATGAGACAATCCACAAATACTCACGAGCAAACCAAAGACACAACTTAAAATATTTTTAGCAGGTGGCATGAAACCGAATTAGAATATGCAAACTCCATACGAAATTCACCCAAGCTTGGATTCAAACCCAAGACATCAGTGCTAATTGCTGCCCACTACTGCGATAACCATGTTGACAACTATGTACACATCAAACAGGCACAATAAGAAATTTGGTCAAGGAGATAAAAATGTAAAACTATACCTCAAGAAGCTTGGCTGCTGTGGTAAAATGAAGGGATGCTTGAACATCACAGCTCTCCATGTTATTATAGACAGCAGCTAAAAAAAACAACATGAACTTTGAAACCAATTTGGCGAGAAAATATATAATGAAACCCAAAGAACAGGAAATAAAATGTCATTTTTACATTAAGTACAGTATGGTTTTTTGCATCTCCTATTGGGGGAGAGAGAATGTTATGCAGATACTAAAGTTTTACCTTCAAAATCCAGGTTTCCCAGATGCAGCAAAGCAGCAAGCAGTTTTGTGATTTCCCAGAAGTTATTATCTGTGAAGGTCAGGATCTTCATGGCTGAGCGAATGTGGGCATACTCTTTGATGTCATCCCGGCCCTCACAGCTTGTGCAGTTTCCCTGTTTGAATTTAATATACATCATGTTTGGAGATACCAGATATTTTGGAATGTATAACATTACCTGAAGCAAAAAAGGGTGTTTTATTGTTTTGTGATAAAGGGCCAGTTTTTCATATATAGATAAAGTATCAGCAGGATTTTACCAGATTGTCTGTTAGTGATTAAATACACGCAAGTGATTTTAATATTTTAAAATAAATGCATGTAAAAATGTACAGTACATAATGAGACAATTTTCTCTTTTAAAAGGAATTGTTCCAAGCTTTTTCAAATGATAAATCTTAAATCACTTGTATGAAGGATGTTGTAATTACCACTGTCAGGTAGCTGTACTCAGATGCATTTCCTAGAGAAAGTAGATTTTTCTGCTCTGCGGTCATACCCATCAGCATGCAATAAAAGATGTGATAGTTTCTTTCCTCCGGAGCCTGGTCAAATGACAATAAAAATGAAAAAAGATGTTTTTCTACCACAAATGCAACAAAAGGACACAATATGGATCTTCAGATGTTTTAGAACTGGTTATTATTTACCTATCAAGGCCTAAGCTCTGTTTATACTTACTTAGTCTACTTACTTTTCATACCTTTATGAGAGTCTCAGTTTTTAAATCTTCTTAATGTTGTTCAAGCAAATTGAAGTTTTTGGAAATAAGTTTAAACTGTTTGAAAAACATCCCATTTTTCTTTTGCTAAATTTGGGCAGAAAGTAAATGAAAACCTTTGCTAACACCTTTGGCAAGATCTTTAATCAAAAGTCGCAAAGGAAGAAGACACCTTAGCTGTAAGTTAGCATTGTTGCGGTCTAACGAACACTGACCTGAGGTTCCTCTTACTGTTCACCTACCTGCCGACACACCCGAGATTTTTCCAGCAGGTACTGGTCCACACGGGCACCCTCGATAACTCCACTCTTGTTAAAGTAGATATCAATGTACTTCCCGAAACGGCTGGAGTTGTCGTTACGGATTGTCTTTGCATTTCCAAAGGCTGGAGAAGAGATATCAGTAGATGTCAGATGGAAACATTTCATTTTAATAAAACCAGTAGGCTGTGGCACACAGAATAATGTTTCAGTGCTGTCAGCGTCAGGTGAATGCAATACCTTCCAGAATGGGATTTGCTTCGAGGATCTGTTGCTCTATCCAGGAATGCTGGCCGCTGACGGCTGCCAAGAACTGAAGCATCAGCTTGGTGCTCTCTGTCTTCCCTGCTCCTGATTCGCCACTAGCACAAAGAAACGAGTCACTTTTGCAAATATCCACACATCTGAATAAGAATATCCCACATATTAACTAAGCCTTAAAAGTGAAAAAAAGCAGAAAGCCATGAAAATATTTCAAACGCACAAAATGCACAAAAAGCGTCATAGCACTCTTTAGATCATTCTTCTCAAAAGTGCATAAGTTGATTTCTCGCTTTTTGCAATTCACATAAATAACACTTATTATTTAATAATCATAACTGGCATTGCCCATGCATGAAAAGGGTGCCAAAACCAAACCAAGTGATTACAAACCAATAAGCTCACTTCTATTATACACAGTATGTGAGCCTGGCCAGTCCCTGGACGGGAGACCTGCTGGGAAAGCTATGGTTGCTGCTGGAAGAGGTGTTAATAGGACCAGTAGAGTGATGGCAACAATATACTGGAAAAATGGCTAAGTCCATTTGATGAGACACAAAACAGAGGTCCTGACTCTCTGTGGTCATTATTAATCCCAGGGCATTTCTCGAAAAGAGTAGGGGTGTTACCCCAGGTGTCCTGGCCAAATTTCTCCCTGACCTTTACCAATGATGGCCTCCTAATAATCCCCATCTAAGAACTGGCTTCATCACTCTGCTCTCCTCCCCACTGAGAGCTGGTGTGTGGTGAGTGTACATTGC
This sequence comes from Lepisosteus oculatus, assembly GCF_040954835.1. Taxonomy (NCBI): domain Eukaryota; kingdom Metazoa; phylum Chordata; class Actinopteri; order Semionotiformes; family Lepisosteidae; genus Lepisosteus; species Lepisosteus oculatus. The sequence continues at coordinate 10,154,135 of NC_090708.1, read as the reverse complement.
TGAGGGTAGAGGGGACCTGTACCTGTAAAGCATTTTGAGTGGTGTGTCCAGAAAAGTGGTATATACTGTAAGTGTAAGGAATTATTATTAGGTAATTAACTTTAAAACTAAACTAGAGGATCATAGGACATAGATCATGTCACACTGTGACAGATAAAAAGAGCTCAGAGACAACAATGAGGAGACCTGATTTGAGCATTCACAATCCTCATAGGCTTTGACAGAAAAGTCAAACCCATGGACTTTTTCATAATCGGCAGTGCCACATGAACCAGAGAGCAGGAGTGGAAATCAAAGGGAAGTGCAGTTCATTGAAAGAAGGATTGGAAGAGATCCTTGGACCAATCATTAACTAGAAATGAAATAAATTGAATGGGTCAATTGGCCCCCTCTCCTCTATAATCTTCCTAAATAAAAAAAGCCTTTTCAATTAAGCACACGTGTTCTTAAATTCACTGTAATTAAGTTATTTTCTCTGTTTCAGATCAGAAGGACCAGAAAACAAGAACGGCTTGGTTGAAGTATCCTGGCCTTCTTGAAGAGAAATGAAAGAAATTGATATTGGGCTGATACGGATAATCTGTCAGTGTAATAAATGCTGCAATGATTCTCACCTTAACACAATTGTTCAGTAAAAAAAAAAATATTGTTACAAGTATATAACACAATAAAAAATATATTGGAACTATTTTGTGCTCAGTTAAGTTGAGGAGTCCAATGTGTATTCAGACACGTAAATAAAGTTTTTTTTTTCCTGCAGTAGTTATGGTGCATATATATCTACCTCAGCCTACAGCAAAAACACTCCAAATAAAGAACTCTTTGGGATTGTAAAAGGAGTAATTGAGAAAGAAAAGTCGTGCCTTACCTAATGATGCAGCACTGGTCTTTACGATTGCGGCGCATGTTGAAGTAGCAGCTGTCGGCGATGGCGAAGACGTGAGGAGGAAGCTCCCCGAGTCTCCGGTTCGTGTAGCGGTGCACATGGTCGGCGGTGTAAAGCGGTAACAGCTGGTAGGGGTTCACTGCCACCAGGATGGAGCCTGTGTAGGTCTGAGCACAGAGCGGGACCTGTCACTCATCTTTACTGGACCGCAGTTTGTCAGAACTGCCTGTGCAGGGCTCCCCCCAAATCCCCAATCCTCCTTCACACACGCATACAAATATAAAGACATGTTTAAATGTTTTAATAAAGCGACACACAAAACTATTTTTTTAAATCGAGATTAAATCTTAAATTAGTGGGAGAGCAGATGCTTTTTATCAGAACTGGACTAGCTGCGTCATAGGCCATCAGCTGCGAGCTAAGAAGTTACTGCGGCATAGCTAGCTTGGACAAAAAACGTTTGCCGGTGGCACAAGCAGAGATAGGAAGAAATTTAAAAAAATACCACAACGGGTGCGAGAAAAGATAAAGGAAGCAGAAGAGGGAGGATGCAAATGCGGCGCTTAAAGGGTCTTTGGAAAGGTTCATTGTAAAAACCAGGCGGGAAGGAGAAGCGGACACGGGTGGTGATCTCGACGACGCAGGAATGTTAGCATTGAGACGCCTGAAGGTGCTGATATAGCATTTGCAACAACGGTGATTAGTAGTCATGTTCGGTTCTGTATGTCTGTTTGCGCAGGCCAGTAAGGTAGCTATTTCATCATCTCAAAGCTGCTCCCTGCCGCCACCACTACACTTAAGAACCCACCCCTTGAGACGGCCTTGTGCCTGTTCACCGTCCATCGTCCATAAATATTTATAGACAAAAAAAAAATGATTACTGAACGTCTTATCAGATCATTGCTTATCATACATTAATTCTAAATACCTATAAGAAAGGGATAGTTGTGCCAGGATTATGGCTACAATGTTTTTGCATTGCGTTTGAATGTGGTTTGGATCAACAGCCATCTTTCCATGAACCTGTACACTTTGTACTTTTGTAACATTGTTTCCAGTGGGTGCTGTTCCCGAGGAATGAGAGCACCCAATACGAAGATGTAAAGCTTTGGTTTAACTACCTTGTCTCAGTTAGCAAGGATCAAGCTCCTGGCAACAGAACAAGGAAGTTAGGAACTCCATGCAGAGTGAAGAGTTAACAAGGTGTAGCTGCAGAGGGGGAGATTGGGCATGGAGGAGAGATGCTGAACCACAAATGCAAGGAATAAGGAGGTGTTTAACACGGGTAAAGAAGCTCTTGGTGACTGTCATTCCACCTAGTTTTTTGTTAAGATTATCCTCCACCCTTTCTTTCTGTTCATTTAATGACATTTTTCTATTTAAAACGTATATATTTGATTAGTGTGTTCTATAAACTTTCCTTTACTGCAGCAAATCTTGGGAAAGCTTCAGTTCTGCCCTCGGATGTATCCCTTGTGCTATTTCTTATTGGGATTGCTCCGCCCTCTCATATGACGGGTGGTTTAAAATAATTCCCAGATCTTTAATTGGGAAACACATTCCAATAAAGACAATGCATTACAGTTGTGGCATCTGATAGTTTATGATGTAATATAACATTGTTATCTAATTGAACTTTACAACGGCAGCTACTGTAAAAGCTAGTGGATGGAACATTTTTCAGAAGAATGAGGATTATCCACTATGTATTGCAAAGTGTTTTCAGCTGTATAGTTAATGACGTGTTATCCATCCATCCTTCCTTTTTCTAACCACTAGCCCATCCCAAAGGGCGGACAAACACACACACTCACACCAGGGCCAATTTTCCCAGACACCAATTAACCAGAATGTTTCTGGACTGTGGGAGGAAACCAGAGCACCTAGAGGAAATCCACACAAACACAGAAGAACATTCAACGCCCACGCAGACAGCACACCAGGTCTGGAATTGAACCCATGGCCCCAGTGCTAGCCACTGCACCATCATGCCATCCATGTCCTGTTGCATTATGGAATTTTTATACTGTATTTTCACTATTTTCGTTTCCTGTTGAATTGTTGTCAGCCTCTCAGTTGTCACTGTAAGTGAAAACTGGTTTTCAACTAACTTAAACTGTACTATCCCCAGTACAGTTTTTATGGTGGATCCTATCATGGGATTTTAGCATATAGTAAGGGAAAAAAAAATGTGTAAAAAATTTAACAACAAAAAAAAGGTATGCCTTTTGTATCACGAAATAGACTTAAAATAGTAGAACGGATGTAACCCAGTAAAGATTAATAAAGGATTTACTATATCAAAGGCCTAACACAGTCTTTCTTACTCGGACATTTCCTTGTATCTAGTATACCAGTTTCGTTTCTATGGAGATGGCAAAGACTGCAATTAGTATTGAGGGCAAAGTCTGCTGCCGGGATAAAATCTATGAAGAAATGATAACACAAAATGGCATTGTACGACTCTGTTTCTGAAACAGAGAACTGGCAGTCCCGCTGCCAAGCTGTCTGTTGATGTTTGCATTTAATTAATGAAACAATTTGCTCTAGTTACGAAACATGGCCTGTGTCTGGTCTGATTTTTTTTTTATTAGGACAGAATACACTTTTTAATGTCCGTAATGCTAGAGATGTATTCATCCCATTGATCTCTCAGGGCTCTTTTCCCACATAGTGTTATGAACTCTATTGGTGACTCTATCAAATTATATTGAGCTGTTTGTATAAGAACGTGTGAATTTCCTTGAGTACAACTATATTGCCGTCATGAGGCATTAGGTGTTTTCTTTTAGCCACACATTTCCTTGAAGATCCTTATTATTAACTCATCAGTGCCTTAAAACCAGACCTGCAGATCACAACAGAGGACTTTAAAGTAGAAACATTAAGAACCTACGTATATGATACCCTCCTTGTGCCGAATCATGAGGTTTCTGAGGAGGCCAGCTTCATTGAGATCACCAAGCCTGATCATGTCATCCACTCCCTTGACAGAAGTTGGGTGCATGGGCCGAATAGACTCCTTTGTTTTTCCACTGACCCAATGTTCCTGAAATTAGATGAAGAGGTGTCGGTTCTTGTACACTATATTGCACGCTGAAATGGACATTTATTGTTTTCATTACGTTTGGATATTTATTGGCTTCACTTATCCCCAGTCCAGTTTTTATGGTGGATCCTATCATGGGATTTTAGCATTTAGTTAGGGAAAAAAAATGTGTTAAAAATTTAAACAATTAAAAATTGTGTGCAAAAATAAAAAGGGAATTGAAAAAAAAATGATAAAGGGAAAAAAATAACTTGCATGTTTAGAATTAATGATTTTGTATTGATGTCATTTACCAAACGTGTCGTCTGTTGCTCTTTAACAATGTACAGCTACTACTCACCAGGCTTTGCAGAAACAAGTCTTTTGCTTTATTTGTGTATACTGTGATACATTGGATTGTTTTACTCTTCCCATGAGATTCACACAAGGACATAAAAAAGTACAGCGAGTACCTTCCCTTCATCGTCGATCAGCAGGAGCTGGCCAGTGTCGGAGAGCTTCACCTCTGCTCCTATCAGCACCCCAGTTCCTGAGTCCACCCACACATGGTCTCCCTAACAGCCATTGAAACACGTCAGCCCAAAATGGTAAGGTTAGACAAAAACCAATCTGCAATGATTTCTCACCTGACACGACTGAGCACAAACAACAAATATTGTTACAAAAAATATATTTAAACTGCTCTATGTTGTTTTCAGGTTAGCTGGGGACTGTCTATTGTCCAAATGCCCATATTCAGATATGTAATAAACAATGTGTGTTTTCTTACACCAGTTATGGATTCGCATAACTAAAACTAAAATCCACCTCAGCCTAAAGCCACTCCACAATAAATAACTCTAAATTTTAAAGGGGTAATTAAGAAGAAGTCATTTTTATCTTCCAAGATATACTTGGAAACATATTTAGTAACTTACCTGTCTTAAAACAACCATGTCAAATGTTTTCCTCTTCCCTGTAACCTGCAATAAACAGGAAGACAAAGGCAAGCTTAAACATTTGATACTGTGAAATGTCGGTTTATTGATACCTGTTACACAAACAGGAACGATATTCTTGAGTACTGTTTCAATTTGTCTATTGAGGCAAAATGATAAATGACCAACCCCAGAGGAGACTGTACTGGAATTCTTGACTGACAGAATAAAAAACAATAAGAAAAATCAAGAAAAGGATGGGATGTTCAATACCAAAGAAAATAATTTAACAGATTATGCAAAATTATTTATAACCTTAGCTGAATAATGTTAAAAAAAATAATTACACTCATATCACTAAGGATCTTGTGTGTTTGCAATTTACTGTACCCTTGGGATTCAAATATTGTGTTGAATCTGTTTTTTTTTCTAATGGAGTATACTTCCCAATCTACGTGTTAATGAACTATAAACACTTTTATTTTGCTGATGAAAGAATACTTTTGATTTTAAAAAAATGTGGACATTTTATTCCTCTCCTTTCATTAAGTGTGGACCTTAAATGATGTATTTTCAAAAATGCTCGAGCAAATGCAAGTCAGTTAATTTAAAAATAATCATTTTTAGCACCATTCAATGCAGATCATAAACATTGTTATATAATTTGTGGTTTTGGATTATTGTAGACCTTGAGAGACCATTGTTTGCAAAATGACACTATGTTACAGTGAACTATTACTGTAATCCTGTTGTAAAATGTTCTGTTTTTCCAAGGACAGCTCCCTCTGTCATTCCTAGACTTATGACTAAAAAAAGGCACAAAATGGACATGAAAGGATCTGTCTTTTGTGTATTTTACATGCAGGCATTTGAAAGTAATAATAAATCACCTTAGGCCACACTTTTCACCTCACTGTTAATCTGATTAGGCCTAGGGAAAATACCAGGAAATAATAGGTTTTCCAATCTATATGGAGGTTCTTCTTTCATACTTTCAAAATGTGTCTTGAGTTTCATGGTCTACATTTCACAAATGAAATGGTTGTTTCAAAGGTTTCATATGCGTCATTTTCACACTTCACAGATTTGTACTTTTACTCAGGTGATTAATTGACCCTCGTACACATAACCAGTGCAATGGATGACTATGACTTTTGCAGTATAAGTTGTACTGTTAATTATAAACATTTTCTAATTAATATTGGTAATATTAATTGGAATACTAATACTCATGATATAGAAAAGTGAAAAATAATTGTAACACTAGAAATTGCTTGAAAAAAGAATTTTACTGTTAAACAAGCATTTACTTAGGTAACCTAAGTGTGTAGTAATACAATATAATATTACTGAACACCAACATCAACAGACTGACTAAGAACAGAATGTCATGAAACCAAACACCTAACAAGAATATATCACAGAATTAAAACAGTATGAAAAATCATAGTGTACCTGATGCCTAATCGTTATGAATCCCAAGTATGCCTTATTATTCACATTTAAATGACATTTATACTAATTTTTCTTCATCATGTAAATCCTAAAAAAATACATTTCTGTTGTTTGTTATTTACAATTCTATTGTGATTTAACAGATTGCTACTTTCTTTCCTCAAGACTACTTTCTCTAAGAACCCAAGATCGGAAGTGAAAAGGTCATTTTACACCATCTTAAGATCAAACTAACAATCTCCTTGTCATCCAGCACTTTAAGATATATGCTGCTATAAAAAGCCGACAAACTGGAGTCTTTACCTTAGAATGATGGTTCTGGTGCCCCACTTCAAGTGTCAGCCTGTGCCTCCCAGTGTGAGAAGTGAAGACTACGTGAACAAGGAAGCAGGTCGCTCTTACAAAATCTCTTTATGGCACTTTGACTTTGCTCCTCTTGTTGGATAAAGCTTTGACCCCACCCAACAAGAAGCAAAGCTGGTGAAATTGAAACCCTGCTTATTTATCATTTAAATCTCAAATCTCTGATCTCAAGCTTAGAACTACAGTAAATACCACAAGTTTGGTTTTGGTGAATTTTGACACAATCTAAAAGCAATCCGCTTTCACTAACAAATATGTAGCAGGCTTCTGTAAGGATCAGGATCAATATCTCTCTCACTGACATTGAAGTTATGAAAAAGCTCCATATAGCAAAGGGATTATTTTTCCAAGTATGAGATTTAATGGCATCAAGTCTACCACAGAACAGAAAACTGTCCAAAACAGTCCATATGAAAAAAAGCACAGCATAAATTATGTTGTGTTAAATATACTCTCTCTCTCTCTTTCTCTCTCTCGCTCACTAAATTGTCTTAGATGTAAAAATAGAAAAAAAATATTTTTTCCAACTCCCAACCTGGTGGACCAGGTGCTGCAGCAGTCTGACCCGACTCCTGCGAGCTACGCAGTAGGGTTATTCCTAGCAGGGGCTCTCACAGCTCACCACCAGGCAGCCTAACATCACACATGGCACAGGAGGAAAAATACAACCCATTTCTCGCAAACATTTTATCTTTACATTAGACGCAGGTGATGCCCAGTTACCGAACATGTTCGTTTACAAAGCGGAAACCAAATGGCAATACCCTTTGGACTTGATATGACAGGGAGCGTTAACATGTTACATAACAGTATAACAATATAACAGGGAGTCCTCCTTAAACTAATGCCCTAAGAGCAATCATGTTGTAAATAGCAAAGATAATTGAAGATGTTCAATATTTACATTTGGAAGGTATAGTTGATAGACTAAGACTACGTCTTCTTTAATTAAAGAATGTGAAACTACATATTGCACTACGGTTCTGGGACAGTTTCTTGGTTATGAGAGTACGGTATCTCATTCATTAAACCACAGAGTGATAAAGGTTAGATTTAAAATTATTACCCCTCCTTTAGTGATGCTGGCTGACGAAGAACAGTCAGATCATTGTCACAGAGTGAACATGGATGAGTATGGTTCACAGATTTGTAATGTACTCTAAGGACAAGAAAATTAAATATTCGGTGTAGGCAAAAATGGTTTAAATGTACTGTCTGTTTGAAATTAAATTATAAACTCCTGAAGAATAATGTTTACTATATGAAGAACTCTTAAAAGCGGGTAGAGGAACTTCAGAAGAAGAGGACATAGAAACAGGAAAAATAAGCCATCTTTTACAAGAAGTGACACATTCGAATTAAGGGATGGAACAAACCTATTATTTCCTGTCTGAGATTCCATTTAGAATTTAGTCATTAGTTTAAAAACAGTATTTAAAACAGTGCTGTTGTAGCAGAAGAGACTACAAAGGAAATTAGCTCAGACAAACATGCCACAAATCAGGTATATTCTTCATATTGTCTATTCCAGGCCAGGTGTCCAAGATCTTTGAAAGGATGACATTGCTAGGGTCCATGGATCATTCAGGCAATAACCTACAAACCAGCCAGGCCTGCAAGGAAATGTCTTTCACTTTTAAGAAACTGTACTGGTGGAAGTTATCATTTTGAGATAGCATTTCCAGAGGATTATTATTAAAACTTACATTTTTATTACAAATTCTATTATGAAAAAAAACACGTTCAGTTAGTTTTGCTTTTGTGGGAAACTGCATCAGAGTGAAAATCAAGTAATTTTGTCATTAACAACACAAAATGTTAGGAATCGTTTACAATTTTTTTGGGAAATGTGTACTATCTGTAGAGGCAAGGTATATTATTTCACTTAGAATCAAGCGTCATTAAGATTTCTACTTGCTATTCTATTAATATATCATCTATGTACAATAGCTATGATCTTCTAAGATTTCTATTTTACTGCTTGCTTTGAGCAAGCAGCTTTGGACCTCTCTGTAAATGTAGACTTTGGCTAAGAGGCTATGTGGCTATGTATCTCTGGTAAGAGATATAAAGCTGCATCCAATACTGAACCATCTATTGATGTATAGGGCAGGTGGGTCTGTAGTCTGTTTCTCCCCTAGACAACTGGTCACAGGTCACTGTTCCAAAGGACAATCCACTAATGGGGCACCTGCAGAGTGGGTACCAGAACTATAATTGATAACACCCCCACCACTCACCGGCTGTGATACTGTACTTTTCTCTGAGACGCCAGACTGGGAGAGCGAGTCAGTAAAGCGCATAATAATTCTGGCCAAGATATGCATCTTTCTGCAAAAAAAAAAAATCTAGAGTTTGCAAACCCTGATCAACAAAATAATACAGCTGGCCTCTTATGTCAACATCTGGAATATCTACACATGTTCAGTAGCAAGCTATAGCAGGGAAGAAATGAGTTCTCCCACCTGTCTAACTTGTGGGTGGACCCCAAGAAGACAACTCTGTACATGTTTTTAAAGACACAAGTTTAAAAATGCTAACTTCTCACAGTTGTCCTCAGCAAAACTAGATACAGTGCTCTCCTCTCTCTGGCTTCAGGACTCTCCCTGCACAGAGGGAGTGCCTACTAGGTCAGATCACAGACTAAACCAGCCATCCCGCCTTCTCAGTGAGAAGTTTAAACTCAAAAAGAATGTGTGACCAGTAGAGTATAAATCCTATTTATTCATTTATAATTCTCAAGAGTTGAATTATTATTCCAAACAGATTTGATGTTTGGTTCACAATGGTAAATGCATATTTAGTTGTATCGTAGTATCTGAATCAGATGCAATTGTGTGAAAAAAATTAAGACCATGACAGCTTATAGTCAATGTATTTTAACTTAAGTTTTTAAAATCTGATTTTTGTAATCCCTAAGTAAATAATCAGTCATTTGTATCACAGCAGATTGTTCCATAAATAGTCTTTCTTTTGTTTGTTATGCATATTTTTGTGGTTATATCAATAAATAGTATGGAGTATGTTTGGAATCCATGTGTGAGACTGTAAATTGATTTCTAAAAGTCATCAAGTACTCTCGCAATTTACTGTTCCAATTTCTAATTGTTACAGTAAATTAATATCCTCAGATCACTGCACGTCATGTCCATGATGAAACCGTTTGCAACAAAATGACTGTCACATAACTTAGCCAATTGAAACACTTAACTGACTTCTCAACTAAGCTGACTTGAAACAATTTTCAATGAAGTAAAATGTTTTAGTAGAATATTCATGGCAAACTTCTCAGGGGAAAAAAAAACATACCTTTGAAGGTATAGTGTGTCACATTCGGGAACCTTCATACAGTCCCAGAGCTTGCAAGTGTCTCTCCTATATGACTTTCAAAAATCTTCATCAAAGCCAATAGAAGAACAGAAAAATGAAGACTGAAATTCGGTATGTATAAACTAGAGTGGGTTCCCTTGTCTCCAGAATATCTGAATCATATTGCTAGAGTAAGAAACAACGAGCCAGTCATACTTCAAATGCATTTACACATGTTGGAACATGGACAGCATGCTGGCAGTGATTAGAAAGGCTTCCTTGCAGGTTTAATTCCAGTAGTGCTACCTGCATCAAGTATGCATGTTCACCTGTCTTCGTGATTCCTCCTGGTGCACCGGTTTCCTCCCACTGTCCAAACACACGGGTGGGTTAACTTGTTTCTATAAGCCCCTAGGTATGAGTGTGTGCCCTGCAACAGACTGGCCGCATCCGTATCCGGCTGCTTGCTGCATCAGCCTCAGACTCCCCCCCGCACTGAGACACTGAATTGGATAAACGGATTAGAAAATGGATGAATGTTGCCATATATTTACAGTAGAATGGTGCTGGCTTGTGAAAAATCCAAGAGAAGTTGCAGGAGATGAAAAGCCCAGACCAGAAGTGAATATAAAGCAGGATTTTGTTCATTGGAGTCTTCCAACACTTTCCAAAATGTTGCAATCCTAGGATTACAGTCAACTCCAATTGGAATTAGTGCTACACACTACACTTCAGAGGCAGATCTTGGACAGGAGGATTGTGGAGTGAAACCGTCAAGGGTGTTAGATTTGAACATCTGGGGGATTAGAGTTCACAGCCAGGCCAGCTGAGTGATTCAGACATCAAAAGCAAAAGAAATTGAAAGTACCCTGGTTCAGTGCTCGGGGAGGCTGACATAGCAACATTTGTTTGGAAACAGGTTACATGAGGTACCCTGCCGATTTTCATTTTTTAACACAAAACTCCTCATAAGGAAGAATATTCAAACAAGGTTCTAGAGAGAAGAAGGCAAACCAAACGGCAATGCAGAGATTGGCAGCTATACCTTGCTTGTGCCATTATCCTCACCCTGTAATCGTCATGAAGTTGATAGACCCCAGTGTGTTATGTTTAGTGGTTATCTTTCTGAGAAAATACAGTGCAGGTGTAATCACTTGGAGAAATGCCTAGGAGAGTGTCCAGATGAAAATGAGCTGTAGCATTTTTAATCCTGGAACTTGTATAATGGATGCTTCTGAATTTATACAGCTTTGAATATTTCTGCAAAAAGTAAAATGAGTTGAAGTTTATGCATTATATTACAGAGATACAAAATGATTTCAAACAATGTTTACATTCTGGAAAGGGCAGCACAACCATACAGGCAAAATTCAAAGGAGTTTTATTCTATTTAATGCAACATGACCAAAGTATTAAGATGGATTTCTGCTTATACATACTGTATGCTGATTGCTACAAAAATGGATTGAAATTGAAGTGGAATTGTCTCTATACAACAGATTCCTTGTGTACATAAATGTAAAAGGATAGCAAAACCCTCACGGAGATTCTGGAATTCAATTTTTATAACCATTAACAGTTTCTTTTGATAGGTTCTAAGGACATTGTTTCAATAGCTCAATAAGGTCAACATAGAATTATTTATGTAGTAAATCTGAATCAATTGGTTTTAGGTCTTTCTATTGTTCTTACTGTTGCATTTTCTACCTGTACAGCATAAACAAAAGGTCTTACATCCAACATGGACAGGTTTTAAATGCATTGAAGATATAGAATTCCCTACTATAGCTTTACACTAGCATGTCCCAATATTACTGAAGGTACAGTGAATTTAAATTTAAAAAAGAGCAAGTGTGAAGAAGAAAATGGGATTCATGCCAATATACACATCTCAAAATACTTCATGTCTAATCTTGAGAAGTCTCTATAAAGCAACAAGATTAAAAAGAAAATAAATCATCCCTTTAGCACTGAGCAAATTTTGGTGCCCCACTGATAACATTGCTCCAAGTTTAGGATGTGGGACAGTTGCTCAATTGTGCTTGAAAGTGCTTTCTACTTGTAGACAGGAGAAATCAGAAAAGGCTTGTTCCGGTACTGCACTCCACATGCTCTTGAACCCAATTCACTCTCGAGAAACTACATCTTTTGGAGGTTTACCCTTCTATATCTTAAATGCCCCATGTCCCTGCCATTCACAGGATTCAGATTTGTATTTATTGCACGGTTTTCTTACCTCTCTCCCCAGCCAGCTCTCTCCTTTAGATCCATGAGGGAGGCAATACACAGGCTTCTCAAGTTCCCCACTCTTCTCTGCTGGTCTTTCCGTCCTTTGCTCCACTCTTTCTGTAATTGAGGCCATTTGCTCCTGCTGTGTAATCCCATTACAGCCAAACGACTCTTGTGAGACTAGTCTCCTACAGTCTGCTTTTTCCTGGCTAAGACTAATACAGGCAAATGTTGAACTAACACAGTTCTCTGAACAAAAGACCCAACAAAACAGGAAAAGAAACTGAAGAGATAAAGTTGTATCACTTGTTGGCATTCATCAGTATAACAAAACTATTTTTTGTATCGTGTAAGGCATTAAGAAAGGTAACGTGGATATGGGAACTGGAAAGGATTTGTGAGGTTTCTAAGGTTCTAATGCCTCTATAACTCTGTACTCAGTTTTATGTCTCATCTGAAGGATGGTGCCTTTTTACAGTATAGCGTCTCTGTCACTATACTTTGGCATTACGACACAGACAGACCGCAGGTTGAGTGCCCCTGCTGGCCTCACTAACACCTCTTCCAGCAGCAACCTTAGTTCCCAGGTCTCATATAAAGGTACCGATCAGGCTCACACCTGCTTAGCTTCGATTGTTGCCCGTTGTGAGTTGCAGGGTGATATGGGGAATGTTTACATAGTTTCACACAGCATTAAGACTGCTCCGAACATACAGTACATGTCAATAGTTTGTCTGATGAAACTAATTTTACATCATTAATACCACCAAAAAAAAAAAATCAATTTTCTTATGCATGTATGGTTTTAGAAAAATGTAAGGATTAGCAATTTGCTCCCAATGAAAAGAAATGGGTAGCAGCAATGCGGTCAGGAGAAAATTAATGTGAAGCGTGCGTAATGTACATATACAGTATGAGAAGGTAGACATCAAAATTGAGAGATCCAAGTTAGAACCAGCTTATCCACTACTGCCAAGAAGGGTGGAGATTTGCTTTTGAGTATGAGCATTGTATGTTGATGTATTTTGATGTTGAAAAAATGGTTCTAGATAGCTGAGCAGAAGACTACCTGAAGACAGAAAATGTCAACCACACATTTACTGTACGTTTCACATGAAACAATAAAAAATAGTGTATGTACAAAAAGTTTAATTAAGATTTCTTAAGGTGACTTAACAACACATACCATACACTAAACTATATGCAAAATTACATACCATAGATCACAAAATCATAATTCAACCGACCAAAATGGTACTGATACAGGAGAAATGCTTCATAAAATACAAAAACAAAAAATAGAAATAAAATGAAGCTATTTTAATTTACAAAACAATCTACTTTATACACTTAAAATAAACAGGATTGGCCATTCTAACATTCGTAATGTATATTTCTTTCAAATTAAACTTTTTAAACCACCTTCTAAACATATTCAGGTTTTCCTATTGTCCAGAAGGCCAGCCAAATCTCCAGATTTTGAAAACACAGCAAGAGAAACCTCAAGCAACAATAAGGTAAAACGGAGCACCAGCTGTAGAAGACTAATGTAATTATTACAAGTATTGTATGCTTTCACAGCCTTTGAAGAAAACTGGAGGGCCAGGCTGTCCTTTCCAAGAGCACAAGTGCAAGAACATGTTCTATGATTTTTAACTTAATATAAATCTTTTCTTTTTCTTCCCCCCACAAACGTGTGCCAAGATTTGTCCAAGAAGCACTTCGGTACACAAGTTTGGGATTCAATTTCACTCATCCTGACTACAAGGACTAGAACTGAGCTGATGTGAACTACTTAACTTTGCAACAACAGATTTTTTTTTGTCAATCGGAGGCCTAAAACAGATTTTATTTATGTTTTGATTAAATGATGATGTATTATTAACTCCGTGTGGGTGTGGTATTTTACACCCACCCCAGTTTCACAAAAACCTTTCCTGTAGTTTTGCGGCAGTCAGGAAAGAACTTAAAATGAACAAAGACAGTCTTAAAATAATCTGAATAGGGCTGACCTTACAGTTTGAGTTCTTGATAAAAGAACTTCTCTTTCATAACTCCTATAAATATTGTACTAAAAAGCTATGCAAATACTTTTCTCTAGGTCTGAGTGCAGCTCAAGTTATATGTGCAACCCTCTCTTAGGCTCATTTACAGGTGTATATCTTCAATGTTCAGTTCTATTCCAAAGTAAAGCAATGGCATTACAAAGCGTAACAGTCTTGTCTTACATAGGTAAGACTGAAACTTTGTAAAGGCACAGAACAATACATGGGGAACACTTCAAACCCGCTCCTTGGAGTTTTTCTTCTCAAAATGAGTTTTAAAGAGTGTGTACACATCAGACATTCACGATGCTTGTCTAGTGCCCAATGAGAAAACGATCTATTTTGAATTAACCATTTGTGTAACTCTGTAGCACCCTCTACAGTCCTTTCTTCGTTACAAGGACTAGAACTGAGCTGATCCACACACTTAATGTCTTACCATTTAAAGAGCAGCAGCTAAATAATCCGCCATTTATAAGAATACACTTTGAAATGCCTTTGGGCCATCCATATACTGCGAAACTATCTTCAAATGTTTCATTCCAAATATTTGGGAGAAGTCCAGACCTACAGCTGCAATTAAAAAATAAGCTCTATAAATACATTTGGGAGGTGCTGGATAAATGAGAAATGTGACAACCATTAATTCAAAGAGACTTTATGATACAGGAATCTGGATAATATATTTTATAATGAAGTACACAATATGTTCTAAATTTCCCCAATACGAACCACTAAAGACAGGGTGCAATGCAATAAAGAATTTCATCTATGGCACCTTACACATTGAGATTGTATAAATCTGTCACAATCAAAAATCAGCTTCCAAGTACTGCTACATAAATTGTAACAGACCATGTGAATGGTTTATTAC
Source organism: Lepisosteus oculatus (assembly GCF_040954835.1). Taxonomy (NCBI): domain Eukaryota; kingdom Metazoa; phylum Chordata; class Actinopteri; order Semionotiformes; family Lepisosteidae; genus Lepisosteus; species Lepisosteus oculatus. Next base: position 10,139,008 of record NC_090708.1, on the reverse strand, counting down.
TAATTTTAATATTTAACTCAATGAATGAACATTAAAATGGGACCATTTTAAGTGGAGTAAAAGATTACTTCAAAAGTCATTACATTAATTGCACTTAATGCAGTTTTCAACACTGTAATGCTGACAATAGGTCTTAATGCAACTGTGGCAGTCTGGATGTTTGGTCCCTATAATTGCAGGACGAAATAGCACTACTAAAACAGCTGGATTCCAGGCCCTTCACAGTAGCATTCATCGCTTAATGTAACAATTAACATAATGCAAGGCACCCTAAATCTCAATATGATTTCCTTTAACCTGGCCTTATAAAACAGTGTCTAAATATTCACAGAGGTAAACGTCATATTTGCTTACCCTTTCATTAACATAATCTGAAGGCATTCAATATGAGTGCGGAATTAGCAAAAGTAAAACTGAAAAACAAAAAATGTTCCTGTGTAAGTCACTACCGTTCTTTCAACAACCTTTCCTAGAATCATCCCGGTGTTTTTCTTGCTATCTGTCAAATGTCTTTTGCCTTTTGGCTTTATGCGGGCCCAGCGATTGTGCACATTAAGCTAAAATCCCAAACCACGAGTGAGGAGTCACGATCGTCAGCCATGTCATCCTCCAAATACGTCTCCCCAATCTAAGATTTCTCCTTCCGTTTAAGCTTGGATACCTTCTTGGTTCCTCCATTCTTATTGAGCAGCTTCATAACACGGTCTTTGTGGTCCAGAACCTTCATCATTGCGTCACGGGCCTCGGTGATCTGATCAATCACCAGTTTACAGCGCTGCATGTTACCCTAATGGAACAGAGAAAGACAATTTCACAAAACGGGCAAATTGAAGTCTTCAGCAGTCTATCACTAAGTAAAATAAATCAGTCCCAAGGTTTAATAGTGATATTTTTGTGTTCAATACACGCAAACATTGCATACATTTTTTCATGCTAAGGACAGCTTTGCATGCTTTCAATATCTAAAAACAGAATTCTCTCACGGATGAGCAACTAGACAAATGTAATTCTGGCACAAGGGCTGGAGTGTTAGATTCACCTGTATGAGTTCATTAATACGATGCAGATCGTCATCTGCTCCGGCCTTCTTCTTCGGGATCAGGCCTTCCTGGAGTGTAGTCAGCCGGCTGTACACATCACGCTCCAGGCTTGTCTAGAGACAAGGCAGCAGCAGAAGTTAATAATCCCGTCCATTCAGAGATCGCGTTTCATCCTGAAGCACATCACATAGAGGAAATGCCCTCTTCATCCACCACTGAAGGGAAGGAACCACCCAGGTGGCACAGAGCAGCAGTTGGGTTTCAGCTCATGCACACAGATCAGGTAAAGACACGCTGTATTAAAGGCGAAATGTAGGGGACAATGGAAACCCAAAGTGGAATTGAGCTATGATGCCTGGGTTAGTAACCCTCTCAACATCCAGCTCCTTCAGAAAGGGTCATGGGCTCTATCCAGGACCTCGGCTCCACACTGTAAGAACAGTACATTATCCCCTGTCACCATGCCAAGTCCCTGGGTTGGAAATTCAGGTTGAGAGGGAGGAGTGCCATCTATTGGCCTGCCAACACCATCACCGGGAACAACCTGCTCTTCCTTTCTAGTCATAACCCGGCCCAGCAGATCTGGGCACTAACAGGCAAAGCAGCCGACGTACGCTTAGAGTATTCAATGAAGGGCAATGCTGAACTCTACAGATATCCTTCTCAAATGAAAGGTTTTCAATATTTAATTAAGCAAATATTACAACATGATTGTTACAACGTGGTAAAGTACATTTTTCGCATCTAGCAATGGATAATTGTACATATTATAAATCATACATATGAATTCCTTTCAAATTCTTAATGAATTTCTTTTCATATGCCATGCACACCGTGCAAAAAAATGCAATATAATATTCCGAACTTTAATACTTTTCAAGTTCATTTTAAAAGGTGGTTTCAATGTATTTTAATTATTCAGTTAACTGTAATCAAAGATATTCACAATATCCTGTTTTTCCAGCAATAACTTTTCACTACTGCTCACATCTCACTTTAGTCGTGTCTTTACTTGCTTGCAGGTCTTTACTGCAGCGATATCCAGATTTACTCACCAGCTGAAGGAGCTGTGCTGCACACAAGTGTATCTTCCAGCCCTGCGCTCTGCACACCACACCCTTCTGATTAGCCATATCTTGCAATGTGCATTTCTTCTCCTCTGAAATCACAATGCAAAGATATTAGATATATATGTAATATTTTGCTTCTGTTTTAATATTGGTGTATTCCCATCTCTGGACTGCATGCTACATCAATAACATTTAAAAGCCGAGTTGTTGTGGAATCAAAAAGCTTCGAAAGTACAAATAGCAAAACAAACCTATATAAAATGAACGACTCCCCTTCGCCACCAACGTGTGGTCACACACCAGCTACCAGTGGGAAGGAGAACAGAGTGATGAAGCCAATTCATACATGGCGATTTTTAGGAGGCCATGATTGGTAAGGGACAATGGGAAATTCAGCCAGGACGCCAGGGATACACCCCTACTCTTTCAGAAAAACGCCCTGAGATTTTTAATGAGCAGAAGAGTCAGGAAGTCGGTTTTATGTCTCACCTGAAGGACGGCCCCTTTTTATAGTATAATGTTCCCATCACTATAGTGGGGCATTAGAACCCACAGAATGCAGGTCGAGCACCCCCTGCTGGCCCCACTAACATCACTATAGTGATCAGCAACCTTAGTTATTCCCAGGGGGTCCCATCAAGGTACTAGCCAGGCTCACACCTATTTAGCTTCAGTGGGTTGGCAGCTGCGAGTTGCAGGGTGATATAGCTGCTGGCTATAAAAACAAAATAAATGACATAGAAAAAAGGTTACTACCTTTGACTCTGATGTCACTGTATCTCTGGAAGTGATGGTAAGCTGCCTTCCATGGGTTCCGATAGTGGCGCAGCAGAGTTATTGGGGGTCTTGGGCGGACAGGAACATATCGGACACCTTCTTCATCTGAAAAAAACGATCCAGCAGTTAACAACGCTTTATACCATCAAAAACTCATTAGCACTAACAGACCAATAACAGTCAATCACATGGCCAAGTTTTTTTCTTTGCCCAGGACCCTGAAACTATACAAGGTTAGGAACTTCTAGCTGCATTCTACTCATTTAAGAAATGTAAGGGTTTTAAAACAGCAAGCAAACAGCTCAATTTAGGACAATATATTATACAGGAACAAGCCTGGGAAACAAAGTAATCCATAGTTTCATAAATCACACAATTCACAAAGTCGACCAAGAGTTAGAAACAGCAAGCACCTCTGGAAATCAATGTTTCTCCTCTGCACCAAATGGCTCAAAATCTCCTTTTCTACACTTGCAGGTAACCTCATACCTACAAAGCGGATTTTACAATGGAAAAGAACTTTAGGTATTTCCACGGTCACCCCTACCAAGCCATGATTTAAACACTCAAGCAGAAAGGATCACACACCAATGTACTCCTTCGGAGGGGACTTGCGTTTCTCGGCCTTCATTGCGAGTGGCCGAGCTGTAGACTTCTCCTCATCAGTGCTGTTGGTCTCCATCATCTCGCTTTCTTCTGTAGAGATGACATGCTGCTGCTTGCGGGGCTTTTTCCGGGGGGAAGCTCCTGGTAGCAGGTCTCCTGCAGAAAGCCCCAGGGAGTTTCCAAGGGGAGTGAGGACAGGGGCTACTACTGTGGGAGTCACAGAAGGAACTAAAGCAAGCAAACAAGAGATGCAAATATAAGCGGTTATAACCCTACCAAACTTGCAACAGAATAATTCATTTGCAACTGCTCTACAATCAAAAGGAGAAGAGAACGCACTCTTCATATATTTTTTTTTTCCCCACACAGGAATTTTACAAATTTTAAAAGCCAACTGAACGGCATGCTCTTGCATGTGCAGACAGCAAACTTTCTCACCACCCTAACATCTTAAGGCCAGTCAATTCTTTTCAAGCAAGATCACAGAAGAAACCCGCACCCCGTCTCCGATGAACAGTACGAGCAAAATGATTTCAATGACAAAGGTTGGCTGCGCGACAAGTTCAGGTGAGTAATTGCTCTGAAAAGGCGGGGGGGGGGGGGAAATCTCAGCAAGTCTCATCTGTTTCTCCCTTACCAGGGCACACAACAGGGCCACTGCCCTGTGTTAGTAAGAAAATCAACGAGCGCCAGTGGTGACCCGGGGAGGCAAGTCTCACCTTGCTGCGACGTGTCCATCGGCTCCACCTCCTGCTTGATCTTGATCTCGGGGAGGGCGGAGCTGACGGCGCACGCGGCCGTGCTGCTGGCCGCCGGCTGGGTGGGCGGGGCCACCACATTGGCCAAGGAAGCGGGGATCGGCGGGGTGACCGCCATGGCCGCCGGGAGGGCGGCGAGCGCGGCGGTGGGCTGCGAAGGAGGGGCCGCCGCCGCCGCCGTCAGGATGGCGGGGATCGCCTGCGAGGGATGCTGGGCAGGGGAAGGGGCTGCCTGCTGCTCGCTGCTCTGGATGGACATGGCCTCCACCGTCACAGTCACCGGAGGGGTCACCGCAACGTGGATCTCCGGTTTGGATTTTGCTCTGCAAGCGAAGGCACCCACCACAGTTTAAGGAAGGTAAAAGATGTAGACAGATACAGATATAGCTTATCTTTTGGGATAAATTTCTATAAAATCCAGTGAATGTTTTTAATATACCTGTGCCTGTATACAGAAGCATTTTATCACCTTCTCCTGAGCGACAGGGCACATCTTTACACTATACTGTTCTCCACTCTTCAAGGCAAGCTTTAATCATTAAGATCCAGAGAATAACTTCACACTGCACTATTATACAGATCACTTCACTACTTCCCGATAACCTCAGGATTAGATGGAAATTCCTGACATTAAAAGCCAGAAGCTACATGCAGAATGCAGGAACTACTGCATTCAAGATATCTGAAGTTTAGATAAATGAACGCAAAAACCAGTCGTCGCAGGACTACTGCATATAAAATAACTCATCTGGAAGCTAAGTGTTTCAGTTCTTGTGTTCCGCAAGACGTTTTCAGACAGAGGTACTATAAACCCACCACTTAAGACACCTGGCTGTTAAAATGCAAACGAAAATCATGAATTCGTCTAATCTCGGGTTACATTAGCTAACGGGGAAGCAATCTGCACAAAGCAGCACTGCTAGGTTCTTCTCGGACAGAGGTCCTGGGTTCTCAATGGCAGCGCATGAATTTGACAATTGGGCTTCTCTTTCCAGGGGTTGGGTTTTTGTTTCGGCTTCCCGACCAGGTGCTAGGGCTTGGCTCTTACCCCGCAGGTCGAGGCGATCCCGTCGCACTCCTGATGGCCCCGTCCAGCCGCGGGCTCGTGGCTTCGGCGGCCTGGGATGGGAAAGCGTTTTTCCGAACGGCGGAGCTGAAAGCAAAAGCTCTTTTACAATACCGCACTGGGACAACGCAGTAAAAAAAAAAAACACCACCACTCTGTGTCGTGAACAAATCCTAACGATGCCAAAGGAAAACTTCCACGGCACCTCCCAAAGGTTTTCCTCTTGGCCAACAGCTCCGAATGCGTGCCGCCATTTCATGTGGTCGTCTTCCAAACTGCAGTAAGTGGTAACAAAACTGCGGCTGAACTTCATGTCATATTGAACAGACCGCTCGCTTCCAAAAATTACTTCATACTATGTTTTTACTTGATCCATGTTTGAATTTCCGCTTTTAAACACAAACTGTCCTGAATGTGCAGTGTCAGGGACTATGCCATGACGTAGAAAGAAGGTGACAGTGGGGGAAAAAATAACTCCTTTAACCTGCCCACCCCCCCACATCAGCTACTGGTTCAGATACCCAGTGGAGCACAAAGCTGCGCTTGGAACAAAAATAAGGGAAGAGGAGACCAGTTTGGGGTGGAGAGAACGCATGTGCGAACTGGAATCACTGGCATGCTTACCCTTCACCGGCGGGCTTTTTGCGGAGAATGCTAGGCCGGGGAGAGGAAATGAGCGTGGGAGTGCTGGAGCTGCCACTCTGCGGGTGCGTTTGTGCAACTGTGGAAACAGGTTGCGTTGCACTGAACGTGTTGCTAATAGGATTGGAAACAAGAGTGGAACCATCTGCCAAAACCACTATGGGACAAAGCAAAGGAGTTCTTTTAATTAGGCTGCAAAACAGGAACACCCATATGCTGTGATCAAAAGGAAATTTGACTTGTTTACTTGAAAATCCCCCCCCCCCTCCAGAACGCTAAAGGTATTTAGGCAGAGATTTAGTCATTTGGTGCATAAAAATCCTCAACGAAAGATTTCTTTAATAAAATGCAAGAAGAATTCTGTAAAATAGTTTTCATCACGCAAAGCTGCACAGAAATGCGAGATAAAAGCATTGTTTCTCGTTCCTGTGGTTACCTGATGCCTTGGCCTCTGTCTGCTGCTGCTGCTGAGAGCTGATCGTTGCTGGCTGGATCCCCTGGGTGCTGATGGGCGCAGACGTATGGAGCCCTTGTGTTCCGATGGGTGCTGGCTGGATCCCCTGCGCTCCCATCGCGGCGGCAGACTGCATTCCCTGCGTGCTGAGTGGTGCAGACTGCAGACCAATGCGGTCCACCGCCATCAGCTGCATGTGGTTCAGGTGGACAGTAGGTGCCACGCCGACGCCGGCCTGAGCAGGCATGGCTGAACTGGGGGCCTGAGGAGTCACTGGTACAACAGAAAGCCAGACGACACCATCACATTTAGATGAAAAGGCACACCACACAGCTTCCCCTCCTTTTATAACCTGTTTTCACAGGATACACATCACTGGAGTTCACATTAGAACTACAAATGTGAACTTTCAAGGACAGAGAAGTGACAAGATGCAAAACTACAGGCTACTGCAGCTTGGTCATCGTATTTATTGACATACCTGGGTACTGGCGGATGGTCGAGACAGAGCTGGTGATAGGCGTGTAAGTGTGTGTCAGGGGATACGGAGACGAAGGGTATGTTGGCAGGAAGTACTGGATTTGCATTGGCACAGACTGCCTGTTGGAGGCAGAGAAAGCATATTACAATACTGGGGTGGAAAACCAATCCATATCTAACTGGTTTATCACTCACTTAAGAGCAAAGATCTCAAACAGTAAAACAAGAATAAATTGCAAAAGGCAGTTGCCTTCTTCAATTTTTTTTTTATAGCAGCTCGGACTTCTGTTTAGAAACCGCATTGTAGTATATAAGCTATTAAGGCATCCAAATAACTCCTTTGTAAATCCAAGCCAACATTTGCTGACTTTCACATCTCAGCTTGAAAGTCCAAACAGAAGGGTCGAAGCCAAACATGTCTTGTTGGTGTTAAAGCACAGTGTGACATCTTATTTCGAATTCTTCTCAAATTAAATATAAATTTGACAAAGATTCATTCTCTTCACATTTCACAGCACAAATTATAATCTTTCAGAATCTGCAAATAAAAAACATAGGTAAAGAAATACTGAACTGATATCACATAGAGACAGAGGGCGGAAACAGCAACACTCACCTGTTGTCACTCCTAGCCTCCATGGTGACTGGGTTTGGAGAAGACCTGTGCCCAGCTAAGCCTGGTAGGAGGCTTGCTCTTTCTCCAGGGTAATCAGGCTGAAGGCGTGGAGAGGTATGAGTTATGGGCTGAGGAACCACCTTCGCTGAAAACACAATTTTGAGCTGTTATTCCAACTGCATACATTTACATTTAGAAATGGTTGCCACAATACCAAGTTAGATATTCCAATTTGCCTTTCTTGCAGCACCTGATTTTTTAAAATAACAGCACGTTTAAATGAGGATTATTTTTTATTCGGAACTGTGGTTGGTTTGGAGAATATAATGGGGTTGTACAGAGGAAGGAGTAAACATTCTTACCAACAGGGATTGTGGAGGTGGTCACTGCAGTGGCATGCGATGAGTGAGAGGGCATCGTCATGGTAACTATTGTACTGGTAGTTGTTTGGGTATGGCCCACGGATCCTGAGACAGGAGATGAACAAGATCAAAAGCTCCAATATTATAAGCAGCTCCTTAATTAAACAATACCCTTGCATTTATCCACCATGTCTTGGTGGAATAAAACCATATTGATATTCACCCTGATCGCCAATAACACATAAGATATTGTTAAGGACATAAACAAAAGGAACAATACCCCTAAATTCATAAAGCTCAATACGTCAGGAAGTTGTTTAGGATGTAAAACATCTCGATGATCTTTATATTATTCCCTTTAGTTTATATAATAATACCAATTTTCACATTATTGTATTTCATACCATAATAGGAAAATGCCCTTGATGCTTTTGTTTCATTCTCAAGACTTGCCTCTGTCCCTGCTTCCTAGAATGAGACACTATTTTCTGGTATAGATCGGCTTACACGATCTACTCACTCAGCGCACTGGATAGCGAGACATTTGTAATTAAGATGCAGCAATTGCTTTCATTACTTTCAAAAGACTAATTTTCTTTAATACACAACAGAATCCTTATTTTAGTAATGTTTTCAGAAGAATCTAGATACAGAAAATGCTAATCTAAGTCCTAAGAGTTGCAATAGTAATCATATCCTGTTTGAGAAATACCTATGCTTAATTCTCAAATATTCACTAACACATCATTCTATTACTCTAGAGAGATCTGCAATATTACAGTCTCTCCAGAGAGCAGTTTGGGGCTCTTGAAGTTATTGCTGCAACCTACCAGTTGTGGTTGGCGATGCCACTGTGTTCGTGGCCAGGATTGGGGCTACTGTAGCTGCAGCAACAGGAGGCACGTTGCTATAAAGAGGTTTCTGAAAGAAGCAGAAATAACAGTGAAATGCTGATTAAAGATTATCCACTTTATAATGGACACTTGAACGGATCCTAGTAAGCCCACAATAGGCCTATGTACCAATAAAGCATCCAGATACCACTTATTTCTGATACCTGCTGAGTCATGGTGTGCAGCTGCGGCTTCTGGGTACCGATGGCCGGATTGGAGGGCAGAGTGATGCGCGTGGCACTGTCTCGAGACTGGGGCTGCCGCTGGATACTAATGGTGGCAGGAGACTGGTGAATGGTAAGAGCAGGGCGGCTACAAATCAGATAAGGAAAGGGAGAGCTAAGCCAAGTGATCAGAAAATATCAGCACCCTTGGGACAGATTTACAGAATACGCTGCATGCCTTCACACATTGGTACGGCTCTCTTGGATCAACAGCTCTGGCTAACGACTCCCAAGATGGATCAAGGTGACGAAGCCTTCTATTAATGCAATACCCTGGCCATGCGATGGTGGCCAACAGGGATCATGTCATGGCCTCCCTGGTACACATGCATGTACCATCGTCTTGAACGGCTGTGATGGTCCCTTTACAAGGCTCAAGTAGGTAACTAGATCACCAAACCTCAATGGTATTCCAGCATTGGTATGCGATATTAAAACAAGTTAACAATCAAACAGAAATAACTTTCTCCTAAATTCTTGAAATGCAAAACTGGCCAGACAGAGCTGCTGATGTCCCCACCCGTGCATCATCTCAGCCGTGTGTGTGGCCGCAGTGGTGATGACTGGGGACTGGGCCCGGGTCGCAGAGACTGGAGCCACAACAGTAGGAAGCACAGCTGTGGAGGTGGTGGCAGGGGGGCGAGACTGAAAGAGAGGGGGGAAGATCTTAGTCTAGAAAAGCTTAATGGGTTCCGATTTTTTAAGCATTAGCCACGTAACATGCAAGACCTCCCAACGACTGCATTAAACGTTTTTGCTAATGCAACATCCGGCAACAGTCAATGAGTTAAGGAGAAATATTTATCTATAAAAACTTGATTACTTTCAAGCAAAACAGAAATGCTATAAATACAGGCTAGAGTATGTGAAAATCAGCTAAAATAAAATTCAGCTTTTCAAATTCAATAAATAGAAACATAACATCTACACATTGTGTGTAGAATAAGGCATCTATAACACTCCAATGAGTTAATCTGTGAAGAGTGAACAGTTATTCCGTTAATGGTAGAAAGACACCACTAATCAAGATACAGAGACCTTACACCTTGTGTTCCAGTCACGGCAGAGAAGCTCTGTACCTGGATGGGCTGGTGGATGATGTGCTGCACAGTGGGCTGGACCGCCCCGGCGCTCGGACCAGAGGCAGGACGCAGAACCGTAGTCACTTTCGAGCTGGACATCACAGCGGCTGCTGCTGCTCCTGTTTAACGTCAAGAACCAATATACCCCCGGCTCCTTATTAAAATACGACACCCAATTCATCAAATGCTATAATGTACAGACTATTTTGTTAGGTGCTGTACTATCCTAAACTGTTATGGAAGAGAAAGAGTAAGCAGAAAGCCTCCACAGTAAAGGCGGCTCAAAATACATTACAATATCCATATCAAATAGCTCATAACCAATCATGTAAGACGGCCTCCTGACTCCTATAAACACTTATATTCTCTTACAAACCAAGGGCTATGAACTCATTCATCAGACATTTTCAACTGCTATCCAGGTAAGACAATAATTAATGCAATCATCACCTTAAAAGGTGAACTACGATGTGCTATAATTACATCCATTAATTGGAAGGGATACTTTCATTTTACAGAGAAGCATCTAAAGTGCCTGACTGTTTTAAATCCAACCATGCGATGTGCCTTTTCAATAAACACAGATACACTCAACCTTTAAACTGCCAGGAGATTAACAGGTTCCCCTTTTTAAAAAGCAGACAGGCTGACCTCTGGGTAAGTGGGAAGTAAAGGTATGAGGTGGGGCCGCAGGGGACGCTAACTGGAGTGCCGGCGTGCTGCCACGGATGATCTGCACATTAGCTGCCATTAACGGATGCAGGTTACCGGAGTGGCCCTAAGAGGGGAGAGAGGGAGAAACATCCGCAAAGGACTTAGCTCACGCATTCGCGCATCTCAAACAGAAATTTCAAAAGGCCTGCGACATGATAAAAAAAAATGCAGACGTGCAAAAGGTCCGGCAAATGATGCAAACACCAAAATACTTGAAACTGGTGTAACGTCCCAGTGAAGCACAGCAACCTTAAGGCCCTTGAGAGAAGACGGAAAGGTGCTATCCTCTCACCTGCTGCCCACTGATGGTTGCCACGGGGATAGCTGAAGTCTGAGGCATGCTGCTTTCCATAGTAACTGTGACATGACCGGGAACCTTGGCTGGAACAGTCAGGTGACCCTGGCTAGAAGCTGGTGCTGGGGCAATGGGGCGGCTAGGCATAGCTGGCTTCAGGGCAGACTGAAAAAGCACAAAGAACATATCAAGAAAGATGCTGGAGCAGAGATCACACGCCACATGCCGAGGATCAAGGGCCTCCCCAAGCAGCTCAACCACCTAAGGCTCCTGTCCAGAACAGAAAGCAAGAATGAGTCCTATAGTCCAGACAGCACTGGTGAGTGCCAATGCCATGCCATTGGCTATTTGTATCCATAACTGAGCCTCACTGGCTTAGCCAGGCAAGTTAGCTTGCAAATGGTGCCTCCCTTTGCTTGCCTGACCCACAGAAAAACATTTTTGTTTTGCAGGGCACAAGCGAGCTAGCACTATTGTCCACAAGAGAAGCTCCACTCCTCCGATTGACAGAAACTCTATACCAAGGCACCGCTGACTTGTAATTTGAGTGAATAGTTCTAAGAAGTCAAGACTAACAAGGCTGAAAGGCTTAAAAAATGTTCTTCAAACTCTTACCAACTAGAAACCAACCAAATTGGTTGAGCCAAATACCTACTCTCCCATCTTAGGATTTTAAGTCTGCATAAAGAAACCCAAATTGGGGGGGCATGAAAAGAAAAGCTTTTTTTTAAATCCTGACTTCATTTAACATCGTATGGTGATCTTAGTGATGTGTCTGCTTGATTTCCACACTCAAGCACACAATTCCTCTATTACTTTTATGCACATGGCACTCAAAACTAAGAACACCCGGAGGCATAGAGGAAAGTCAGGAATATAAATCAATACATTTGGCACCATTCTGTTTTAAATGATGTACAAGAAAAGATCAATAGCACAATTTATACGTTCAACTGTATTAAAGCCGCTCAGTAAAGATACAGCTCAGGGAGGGACAAGGATTTAGAATTAAGGAGAACTGCAAGTCAATGAAATTTTGCGGGGTCTTCATTCATTGGGTTACGTTAAAAAAATGTAACTATTAAAAATTAACAACTGGATTAAACCTCAGAACAACTACAAAAAAATGAAAAAATGGCTATGGTCCTAGAGGTAAAAGAAACCCATGCCACACCTCCGGCGGCGGAGTCTATCGGCCGATTCGACGCCATGAGCTCGCCGTGCCCTACCTTCATGGACGCCTCGGTGAAAGACAGCGGCAAGGCCTGGGCGAGGTGCGGCGGCGGCGCCGAGACGGTAGCCGGAGGGCCGGCCGGCAGCGGGAGGTGCTGAGGCAGAGTCAGGGGCTGCCCGTGGGGCTGGACCTGCGGGTAGGGCCTGACCACCACCGTCTCCTGCTTCTCGTCGCGGAAGGCCAGGGCCCCCCCGCCGCTGGGCGGGTGGTCGCGTGGAGTGTGCTCCGGCTCCCGGCAGCCTTCCTCGCCGCCCCCTGCGAAGCAAACGCGCAGCTCGGAGGGTGAGAAAACGACGACGGCCCTGCGGCCCTTTTCCACGTCACAGGTCTGAGAGCTAGACGAGACACTTGGGTCCTTCTATGACTTATTAGTGCAGGATGGCTTTGGTTACAAGACACTCACAAAAAATCTGCTCCACAAGATTATAATAATAAACTTTATTTTATATAGCGCCTTTAAAGGTGGCTTCTCAAAGCGCTTATTAAAAATTACTCAAAGCGCTTCTCAAAGATTCCTCTCTACGCAGATTCACTGAACCTTACAGTAGGCTTAATTATTTCAAGCTTTCTTTTTTTTTTTTACCTGTGCCAGTCTGGTTTCCTGGAGCCAGGCTGGAGTTTCCCCCTGTCATCTGTGCTTGTCCCAGGCTAGAGGCTGGAACTCCTGCCCTTGGAAACTGCTGGGAGCTCATCTTTTGACGAAGGTCCTGTAAATGCGGAGAAGAGTCTTACTTTCAATCGAAACAACTGGATAGGAGATGAAAAAAAAAAGATGAAAAGAATGGACTTTTCTCCGTAGCCGGCTGGGATCATCTCTTGGTGGGTGTTAAATGAGATTTTCCCCACTGCCAAAATCGCAAACAGACATCCTTCGATGGAGGAATCCTATTTGCTTTAACAACGTTAGAATTCTCAAATTCTGAGAAACCAAGACCATATCTTATACGTTATACAAGATCTTAAACGTTCATCGAGAATTGATACGACTCCCACGAGGACTGCAATGAAAAACGAGACAAAAAAACCCCACATATCACTGGACTCGAAATAGTCTATTATATCAAGGTGCGACTCCTTTACTTCAATCGCCTGCTCCATGAATGACGTTATCGGCACTTCCCACCGTTGAAATAAGGCTGGATTTTCATTCATTCACGCGATTACCGAAATTAACAGTTGATAAACCATCGGTTTATGAACTTCGATTAAATATCCAAAGCGTCGCTGCTTCTAGGTAAGATGATCACAGTTGCATTTTGAAAAGCTATATTTACTTATTCGTATGATCAACGAAATGTTGTTTAAGAAAATCGAGGTATTAAACGATTCCTCAATACCGGGCATGCATTTTTAGGGGAATTGTAAGGCTTACTGGCTACGCGCAAGTGCTTTGTTTTCGCTTGGATGACGTTATGCAGTTATTCTAAATGCTTACAATCATACAGAGATCATCATACCCTTCATGATACTAGAAAGTGGTCTCCGAGGACCAACGCATTCACGATATGGTGAAGGCAATACGAGTTATGTACGGTCTACACTCTTAGGAGAAAGAGCAGTACCAGACCAGTTAGCCACCAACAACACACCACTTTAATTCACTCCGGTATCGGGATAAACGTGATTCGCTTCCTGTGGGGTCATATCTGCATCGCAAACGTCCTTAAGCAAACCCAAAACAAGTAATTACAGAATCATCCGCGCACATATTCTTTTGTTTTCCTCCCGTACGTGTCATGAACCTAGAAAAAAAAATCGGAGATGCTCGGCTTTCTAGGATAATATGCGGAAAAAAATGACGCGTGGACAACAGCCGAAAAAATAGCAATTTGACCAAGTAGACATCGTAGGAAACATCATGCATCCCGCTTTTCTCCGACCTGTATTTTCAAACACGCTAAATTAAAATAGATGCTAAGATACTGCTATAATGCACTAGAAAAGTCATTTGCGGACAAAAATGAAAAGAGTCCCTTACCGTACAGATTTTCCCAAATTTTCCTTCTTCTATGAAAATGATACACTTAAGTCAAATTCCAAAACAGAATATCCACTTCGCTAAATAATTTAGACATCTACCCGACGACGTCGCGGAATTCTCTTTCTACAGCTATTCGTGTACTGAAAACAAATACCTAAAAGTCTAAACTCATTTCTATAGCCGTGCTTAAACAGGTTCAAGCTTCTCCATCCGTCTCTGCAACAACACCGGAAGGGGAGGCTCTAACCTTGGAGGGCGCTCTGGCCGCCTGGCCAATCACAAGAGAGAAGGCAAAGCGCCTGGCCAATTACAGACGGCCCGCTGAGGAGGACCGGGAGACGAATAAGCGCCAATAGGCACACAGATCCTTCATCTCTAACCAATCGCATCGCATGAAAATGTACTGCTGCTTAAATGGCCAATAGTAGCAGATATAGTCGCCCCTTATTCACCAACAGAAAGCCCACCCATTCCTTAACGCTCAGAGTTTAAGTGGAGAGTTGTCTACTTGTGTGAATTTTTAATGGATTCTCTGTTTACAGTCGACAGGGCGTGTTCTATCCATTGCTAGAGTATCGGGAAAAAAAGGTTTTGACGTGCAATAAAACAAAAACACGGCTGTGAAGATTTTTATTTATTTTTTTTAGCGGGGTTGGGTTTTCTTTTTGTCAAAAGGGGTTTCTGATGTCCACTGAGAGGAAACAAAAGGTCACTACAAACCGGAAAACATTTGTTGTGCAACACAGAAACAAGTTGCGCAACAAAGACCGTGCAGACGTGAAACGCTGCAGCCCCGAATCCATCTGATAATAAAAGAGGTGGCCCGATAGGCTGCACATCCCTGATCAGGGTTAGAAGCCGAACCTTTTTTTCGAATACAGAATCACAATATAGAATTGTTGCCATGGAGTGGAAAGATTTCTGGACGCGTAAGAAACTGGAGGAGCTCTGTGACCTTTGGGAAGCAAAGCCCTCTCTGTACAACCCCAAAGTCCGTGAATATCACGACAGATGGTGTAGAAAACACGATTCCGAGGAAATTGCCCAGCAATTGGGTACCACTGGTAAGTGTAAAAAAAAACCTTGTACCTAGTCCAAAGGTGGCGCCATATAACTTAATTCAGAATTTACGACGGTTGAAGAGGAAATCCCATTTTAACTGGAAGTACTGTTCAGTACTTTCCCGACGAACACATTCAACAAGAGATGTTCCGTTGTCTTGTTTTGTCATTCGCCAAAATTGTGAGAGGCTTTCAGGCAGTCTTGGAATATAGATATACGTAGCTATGTTTGCGTTAAATAACCTGTACAAACTGTTTTTACCTAAGGATATAGGAAAATGGAACGTGCAGTTACATTAATTACATTATGTTCCCTCAAATTTTGTTTCCTGGGTTCCAGATCACGGTTGTCCAGTTGCTTAAAAGTAAGCATAAAAAAAAGACAAGATTTAACAATTATCTATTATTTTCCAGGAGAAGAGGTACTCAAAAAAATAAAAAATCTGAAAACTCAGTATGCCCGGGAGAAACGAAAGGCAAGCACTGCTCAGAACGGGTGTGGCGAAGCCTTTCTCTCTAAGTGGTATTTGCTTCCACTATTGAAATTTCTGGATGGTTTAATAGCATCCAACCCACGGGCTGCGAAACCCAATTTAAAGGTAAGTGCAAAATAGGAACAGCAGCCTGCACATGCCAGCACTGGGCAAATACACCCTTTCCACTGAACCCAGATGCCCATCTCTTTTCTCTCCTACCAGCTTTTCCTTCAGAATGTAAGTCACAGTAAAGTAATTCTCCACTTTTTAAAAAAACATCTAAGGGCAATGCTTTTCTGCATTTTTCTAGTCCAGGAATTAGGATTGGGAAGTAGGTGTAATTTAATGCTTTAGTTCTGAGGCTGAAAGTTTACTGAAATCTTTTGGAAATGTTTCTTTTCTCTACCCTTCTTGATTACAGATATACAGTAGTGTTTGCACTGATTTTTTCTTAATAGGTTGGGAAATCACAACAGAAATGAGTGGAAATTAGTGTTAGATCCCAGCACTTTCAAAAGCACAAGCTGAATTCCAAAACACCAGTACTAGTAGTAAATACCAGAAATGGCAAACCATGATCCATAAGAGCCACAATCCAGCACGTTTCATGCAGTGCACCAGTGTTTCCTAACCCAGGAACTCCAGTGCGTGCTGGTTTTCACTGCTGCCAAGGTATTAATTGCAGCCTAATTGATTCCAGGTTTCTGTTTGAGGAACATTTCTAAATTTGCTTTTTGTTCTGGGATATATATGCAGTTTGTATTTAGTACCCTGTAAAAATGTCTAGATCTCTGAACAGTCCTCATACATGTGTGTTGCCTCTAAAGCAGAAAAAAATGCTCTTTGAGGGCCTGTCTGATACAGTGTCATTCTGATAGTGTTATTTCCACCTTTGTTTCTTCATCATCAGTTGATTGGCTAGTAATTCAGCTAGCTGGGTCAGAAATAATGGCCAGCAAGCTGAGGCCAGCAAGTTGGGTATTTTGGACACTCAGGACTGATCAAAGAAACAATTGAAATAAAAGTCTAAACAAGCAAGCCGATCAATTAGCACTAGTGATGTAGAGCTCGGCTGCTGGAATGGAAAAGCCGCTAATAAGTCCACCAACAGGACCATTACAGCATTGATTTATACAGATTTGTAAATAGTGTTTCAATTAGATGTACTTTATTGGTAAATTGGAGTGTTCGGTGAAGGTTAGTGGAAGCAGAATGCACAAGAGTGTTAGTTCTCTGTGTGGGAACTTAATACAATTAACAAAATAAATTCATTGATGTTATAGAAGAATTTTACCAATTGCAAATTAAGCATGAAATTGTGGAGTTTGCGAATGCACTGTAAGTTGCTATGATGTCGCCAACTCACAAGCGAATTGCGACGTGATGCGGCCCTTCCTGCTCACTAGTCTCTGTAATGACCAATGAACTGCGATGTACAAGCGAACGAGCACAGGTTGTGCAGCAGACATTTCACTGCTAGAGTGATCTGCATGTAGAGTTGACAAGTAAGTAGCACCTGTTGGCAAAACAGTCTAAAAATGGACAGCAATATTTCTATTGGGTTAAAAGAGATGCATTCAGAAGCCCACTTGTTTATCATGTAATAGGCCCTCATCGGGTCACCGGACGTTTTGTTGCATTGTTCTGAATCCTACATCGCGGCACTACGCACACCTGGAAATGTCGGCGTATTTTGTGGTGTAAGTTGGGGGTTTTACAAGCTGGCGTGTACATTTTACTTTTATTGTGGTTTGAAATTCAGTCATCAATGCTGAATCTTTCTAACCCACGAAATATAAAAATGGCATTGCTGTTCCCCTTTAATTCCCTGGAACCCCGGCAAACTCAGCCATGCTCTCCAATCTACAGCCAGTCTTGCCTTTGGAAGGAATCTGTCCCATCCCTATTCTGGGACCCTTGTCACACTCAGCTGGGCTCCCCCTTCTACTGCCAGCCTTCCCTTCATTGGAAGATACAAGTTCCCAGTTTCTTTCAAGACCTACTGGCATGCTTCACCCACAGGCGCCCAGTTTCCAACAATAAACCCTATAGACTACTACTCTACAGAGATTCTGGAAAATTTCCAATTAATCTAAGAATATAGAACACACTATAGAAAAACACCCTGCTAAATTCTCCATATTTCTTAACTACATCCACCCATAACAAGACCCTTACACATCTTCGTTAGATCTTTCTAACTTCTCAAACCCAAACTGGTGTTAGGATTGCTGACTCACTGCTGATGTTCAAGAACAGGAGATTAATAAATGCACTATGAAATGTGGGTGCCACTAACATGCTCTTAGTCCCTGAATTGCATGAGCTTAAATGCAGCACTTCTGCCCTCTACACCTGACTGCTGCTGCTCCTGAGGAGTATCCAGTTATGTACAGGGCCGATCAGCTGATCCCTTTTCTGCCTGTGGAATTCCTTTTTCCAAAGGCGGCAAATGAGTCGGGCAAGCAGGTGTGTCCGGTATACTTCCAAGAAGCAAGAGGCTTTTTAAGTGAGCTTCTGCTTGCTCTGTCACAGTCACAAACACAGACACGCACATAGTCACACCAGGGCCAGTTTTCCCAGAAGTCAGGTTACCTACCAGTATGTTTATGGACTGTGGGAGGGAAAACCCATGCAGATAGCATCCCTGTTTACGTTGGAACAAGTAAAGGTTTACGCCTTGCTGAAAAGAAAAGAGACAGAATGTTTCGACTGTGCAGCCTTCTTCAGGTGTGGAAGAAGGCCCCACAGCCGAAACATTGTGTTTCCTTTCTTCTCTTTTCAGCGTGCAATAAACCTTTACTTGTTCCTTCGCAGCCTGGGCATGCCGACACAGCTCCCTACTTGAACTGCCTGTTTACATGTTCCCAAAGCCGAGATTTCCATTCTGCACAAGCCCTTGAGCCTGCTGAGCCTGAACAGGTGCCCTGTTTCCATATATTTGGCAGACTCCCGAGAACAGTGCCCGTCAGACCGTCGAGGACGTAAGCGCAGGAGAACTGACCGAAGATGAGAACGACGTGGGCGCGGAGGAGGACAGCAGAGAAGGGAACCCTCTGCCGCGCTTAACGAAGCGCGCAGCAGGCGGTCACGTCGCTGCGAGAGGGACAAACAAACGGAAACGAAAGGCTAATGAAGCAGCTCTCTTTGCCAGAGCCGCTTCGTATATACAGACAATCTCGGACAATTTTGCTAAGGGAAGGCTAGCCTCCCAGGAGGATGCCTTTGACATCTTTGGCAAACACATAGCCTCAGAACTCAGGCTGATGGAAGATGCTCAAATGCAAAAAACGGCACGGTTGCGTATCCAGCAGGTCTTGGTTGACGTCCAGCTGGGGTCAGCCCAGCCGCCGCCTCCTATCCCTGTGCCACATCACCCTCTCTGCGGTCCGGTCATCGCCAGCTGCAGCCCAGCGCCATCGTTTTTCCATGTTATCGCTCCGGATTCTTCTAAAACCAACACCCACGCCCAGAGTGAAAGCAATGCAGTATCGTATATCAAAACTTCACCTTCTCCGTAGGGACGAGCACACATCCTCATCAATTCCTCTCTTCCGTGAGACCAGAGTGGAGGGTCAGGATCTTTGGATAGTTGATTGGGATCATTCGGTCTGAGGGGGACACAGCTGTTTTGTGGTAGTAGCTTAAGTCTTCCGCTCATCGTTGGAGAACGTTTCGTCCGTTCCAGCATCGCACTGAGCTGGAGTCTTAACTCGGCAGACGGGCACAAGGCAGGATGCATCCTTGATGGGACTGAAACATGCAGACTCCACACAGAAGGTGCCTCAAGCCGCCAGAGCTGTGAGGCAATATCACACTGACTGCTACATCCCCCTGTCTTCCAATATTGCAGTTTGTATTTATTAAAAAAGGAGGCATGGTTCTTCTATGAACCAAACGTATGCATCCACAGCAAAACCGTGTCAGTTTTGTTTTTTGTGATTGACCTTTTTTTTGCAATCAGAACAATCAATTAACAAATATACAAACAATAACACCCCCCAGGAACAAAATCCCCCCCCCTTCCTTAATACAGCTTTGACTGGATGGCCAGTCACAAGAATATTGATAAACCAACTCTGTAACTAGAGGGTGGTAGCAGGTCCATCAGTGCTATTTATATTTTCTACAGTTGCCTTCCAGACTCACAACCATGTGGAATTAAAGGTGCAAAGGTGAAGATAAAACACCTAATTATATTTATTTTTAGTTTAACCCATTATCCCATGAATTTCACAGGATAAGACTGCTGAAAGCAACAGTCATGTGTTTGGGATGCCGTGCTCTACAGGAAACGTGGCTGGAGCACTGCAAGAAAACAACTGCAAGAGCAAATGTTTTTTTTTGCAAATTAAATGTCAAATATTTGCCTCTTTCTTATATGTTTGTCATAACTTATGGCAAAAGCTGTGTGTCGCCCTTATATTAAGTCAAAGTGTTTGTGTAGGTTGAGTTATTGAAGAAAGTCTGTTCAGTCTTACGCCATGAACGTCCATCTGAAAACATAAGGGGACCTTGTTCAAAACTTCGGCACTTAAATCCTTTCTGCTTTCTAGGGGGTCTGAAGTGCCCAGGTAGTTTGAATAAGGCCCTATATGTCAAAGACATCTGAAAAGACAAGAAATGCTGAATTATTTTAGAAATCAAGTGTTTTTGTCATGTAAATGTTCATTGAGAGCAAGAAGTGCAAATATTTTTTTATCAACCTTTTCCAAAACTTGAGGGATATTTAATCAAATATCTACCTGATTTCTTTCCCATGTATGGTATGGAAGGTGATTTTGTTTAGTACAGTTGACATAACAATTATCTGAAGTCATAAGTGCATTTCATGTAGGATACTGAATAATTAACTTATCTAAGATTGTTTCATAACCTTCTGTTAATTCTGATAAAAGGATTGGAGATTAAATTGTTGAAAAGTTTTTTTTTTACTTCAATAAACTTTCACATTCCTACTCTTAGTTTGAATGGAAATTTGTCATTTTAACAGAATTCGTTTTCCCAAAATGTTTAAACAAAGGGTTTAAACAGTTTCCTTTTTTTCCATTATGCCATGATACCATATTTCGATTATCTTCTGAAAACTGAGTACAGTTTTCGTGAATTTGTTTGGCAAATGCACCTTCTGAACCCAGGCTTTAGACACTCACTTATAGTTGCCACTAGATGGCGGTCTGTAGCAAACTGACAAAAAGCATTTCACCAACTCCCTTAATTCCTAGTGTTTTATGTAATATTCAACAACATATAATATTGATTTCAAGAAATTACTTGGGCCTTTTTAAAAATTGCTCAAATTGTACTTTTAAACCATTAATTGTGTTAGCTTTTATTGGATTGATTTTCAATTATAAACAGGTTAGTCAAACATTAGGATGGAATTTCACACAAAATCTGCATAGCCACTACGAACTGCACAGAAAGAATTGAGCTTCTGCCAAAACTTGCTCTGTACCAGTTTTGAAACACTTTGTCATCTCAAATGAAAGCTTTCGTTGCTGAAACAAGTTTCAGACTTGGAATTTAAAAGCTAAATTTCGTAGAAATGTGCAGTATTCGTGGTATGTAAGCATCTGTCAAAGCAAAAAATGCAGATGTTGGCATGGATCCTTATACTTCTTCAACCAAGGTATTTGTTTGTAAAGAATTGTATTAGTGTGATTTTTTTATTATTGAGAGAAATAAACTGTCACAACAATCTCTATTTTGTCGACCAGCCATGTATTTGTTCATCTTACTTGTGGATGGCGCTATGCAAATCCAATCCAAACATGTCATAAGGAAAAAGCAGGGATGTTAAACAGTGATCCTCACATCAGTAAGTATTGAACTGCCTTGATTAAACATGCCTAATGTAACACATAAAGGTGTGCCTTAACAAAGAAATGCATATTTTCACATACTGTATGTTAATATGCATAACCTCAGTTGGTTATCATTTTATTTTGTATTTTTTGGAATGTTTTGTGAGACAACGTTTGCCACAATTAATTATTATTGACAATTATTATCCTGTACTTGAGATGTAAACAATGTTTTATTAACTTTCACTCAAGCTTAATATTAAAATGTCAATCAGAATATAATTTACCATTTTATTTGTAACTTCTTGCTTTATCATTTAAAAGTATGTCAGTGTTTTGACTACATACTGTAGTATATCCTGGAGACTGGACCTTTACAATGCATCTTTTGAAGAGATGTATGTGAAGAAGTAGCTAGAATATTTTATTTTTTAATTTTCTTATTCACTTTTGTGCACGTTGTGACACTTTTGACCAGACATTTTTAATGACGAGTCAGGATCTTGGTTTTACGTCTCATCCGAAGGACAGCACCTTTTTACAGTATAGTGTCCCCGTCACTATACTGGGGCATTAGGGTGAGTGCCCCCTACTGGACCCAATAACACCACTTCCAGCAGAAACCTTAGTTTTTGAGCCAGGTATTGACCTGGTTCACACCTTCTGAGCTTCAGTGGGTTGCCATTTGTGAGTTGCAGGGTGATATGGCTGCTGGCTATAAATATAGCTATAGCCAATCAGTCTCAGGCTATAGCCAATCAGCTTCACAGCACGTCACTGGGAGGAAACCAGAGCACCTGAAGAAAACTCACACCTTTAAGTTAAACAAGGGGAGAACATATAAAACTCACAATGAAGGAACACCCCACCTAAGATCAAATTTAGGACTCTAGAATTGTGAAGCACTTACCTAACTGCTAAACTGTCATTTTTTTATATAATGACTTATACAGTACAATTTTAAATACAATTTCCAGAACAACTAAATGCTAGGCTATTTCATGCTCTAAAATTTGTCAGATGGGTTGTAAAATAACTTTGTGACTGGCACTACTTCATATTTCATGCCGAGTGTCCCAGGTCACAGACTCCTACAGAAGCCATTTCTTTTACCAGCATAGGGAAAATGCAGTTTAAACTAAGTAATTAATTATAGTATGTAAAACTTTCCAGTACATTCCAAAACACTGGTGTTAACATTCATGGTTGCCAAAGGATAAGAAAAAGGAGCTTTATTCCACATGCGGTACCATTTAAAGAGGGAAAACAAACTGTCAGAAAGAGTATCCCGTGATGAGGAATCTAAATTACGATGGGTGTCATTTAAAATTAAGAAAGTATCCGAAAAATCTTCTGTTTAGGATTCATGCCTGGCTCTAATCCAGATGTCACTTTGTGGGCTAACCTAATTTTTTACTGGAATTTCCAAACTGAAATGAAGGGGTCTGCATAAGTCCACTTTTGAGAAAGCGCATTCCAGCCACTGCAGTAATTTGTGTCTCACCTTGCCAAGGCTGGTGAAAAAATGTTAAATAACTGGCATGTGGTCAGAAAACTTGTCTTTTTTTAACAGCACTGCCATTTTGTAAGGACATTAAAAAAAATAATGAAATAAACAGGTTTTTTTTTGCAAGTACTGTACTAACATTTGTCCTGAAATCAAACTTTGGATCTCTACCCTTTCATAGGTAACTCAATCCCTATCACTTCACTAAACCAAAGAACCGTCTTATTTACAGTGTTAAAAAATAAAGATCGTGGAAAAAAAAAGTCAATAATCATAAGGCTCAGCCTGAATAAATTATACGGTTTCTGTGTCTTAAATTAAAACAAAAACTTTTGAAGACCACGAAGAATAGAGGGTAATTTTCAAGGTTTCCATTCACAGAAGATGGTTTCTGCTCTTTGTTTTAAAAGCTGCAGAGCTCACCACAAATGTTTCCGAGTAGGGACATTGAATTTTGCTGTGGTCCTTTTCAGAATGACTCTCAAAAAAGTGATAGGTTTATCTTGAAAACCTCATGACACTGTTTTGCATGAAGCCACAGGGAACAGAGTTTAGCATTACAATGGATAAAGCATCCAAACTGATCATAATCACCTATCTTCGGCACCATGCTAGGTCTGATGAACATCGTGTTATGGGCACATACATCTTTAACAGTTCCACTTATGTCATTAAGTAACTTGGAATGTCTGGCCTGGCTGTATGCGATCTCTGGGTCTCAGCTATTTTCCAGTGAGTGTTATTCCTGCAATTTCATTTTATAAGGGTTCTACTGTTCCTTCAATATGTGATGCAATTCCAGAGTCTATCAGTGGCTTGATTCCTACAACACGCATTATACCCAGAATCCTTTGGGATTACTGAAATAAATCCACAGCTCTCATTGTTTTCTGAAGTGTTTTGGAATCTTAAATCTTTGGAAAGTACAGAAAACATGGATTTTTAATTCATAAGATTTGAGCTGTTCATTGTTCTTGAGATTATAATGTGTATCTAAAAGTACATTACATAAGGCAGTCTAGTAAAGTAAAGATGGTAAATCTACAAAGCAATGATGTCCTCTGTTATTCACTTTAGATTTTAATGCATTCCCCACTGATAAAGTTCATGCTTTCAATACGTATCAGTGAAGAATGGATGATTAAACTAACCCCATTTTAAATGAGCAAATTAAGATTGGAAAAAATCAAATATCTGTGATATTGTGGGATACCTTTATATCAATAATGATGGCACTATTGAAACAAAAGCACTTAAGAGTATATCTATTTCCATCACCATATAGTTCATGTTAAATTGTTATTATCAAACCACATCACGATCAACCTCATCAAGAATGAGGCTGATAAATACAATGCATTTCTGGTAAGAAATGACAGATAAGCCTGCCTTGATGAAGTAATTTTTAGACTTTTCTTTGGAAGGTTAAATGACGTGCATGAAAAATGATAAATTATATACATATGCCATTTGGAATATTGTGCAGTCAATATTGTGAAAAATATATTGACTAAACCGACATAAATAACATACAGACTCAAAAAATAGGCTCATTCTACATTTGGGTTATTGAATTTCCAAGAATCTCATCTGTTATGGCTCAAAGGTTCTTTTTTTACAACCCAAACCAGGCCCCATTCCAAAAATAATTCATGCCTGGCATCACTAGAACTGCAGGGAGTGCGCTTGGGATAAAAATATTAGTGTTTCCATGGAGACAGCATGGAGCTTGGAAAAGGTTCTGATCATAACTTTACATCATTAAATCCTTTTGACTGTACGTAGTTCTGCAAGTTTTTGCCATGCCCGGCTGAAATAACTTTCTGAAATCCTTAGCCATAGAAGCTGTAGGCCACAGTTTTATCAACCTTTTCAGTTTTCAAAAGAATAATGAAGAACAGTTCATTCATACCTACCATGGGAAATCACCAGTATGGTATATAGCCTAAAAGAGACACAACTATTTGGGAGACTGGAAAGTAAGGGGTTTTCATGAATGTACTGTAGTTTTTTTGTTAAATAATGGACAATAGCAGTCTAAACATTACTACCATGCAGGATTGAGAGACCAGCACAAGGAATATGCTACAGTGTATCCCAGTTTTAGAAACTTGCTTGTTTTTGTGAGGCCTGCAGTTTAGAGTTCGCTGAGTCGAATGATTTTACTGAACGACCGGGATCTGTGCTGTTTTTCTATTTTGCTTTCATTGCTCTAGACAAATGAAAATAAGAATATGCTCCGTTTTCAAGCTGCAACTTTGAAAAAATAATGCATTTATGCATATGTACCTCAATTCCATGATGGTTGAGAATTTGCACTGTCTTTAATTTTAAATTTGTTATTTAAAACACACACATTAGTTTGGGAAGAGGGGGTGATGTGAAAACAGCATCCCAGAAAAAACAATGACCCCCCATGAACAATCCTCACACATTTTTACAATGAGCATCAATTGCCTTATGTTATTTGAAAATATGTATATTCATAATCATTATCTTTTATACTACACTCACTAACAGGCCCTTGTCAATACAGTATGACAATACATCTCTCCAACTTTTGCCACCCTGCTTATAAATATCACTCTTCTTGCTTATTTGTTTGTGCATTTCATATTCATCTCCCACCTTACAAGTCATCTTTACTCCTGAGATCACTGACTTATTCCTCATTTATGGGGTATGGGGAGGTTCCAACAGCCCTGTCCTTATAGATAGGCTGCCATTCCTCTCGGCCAGGTGAGTTACCAACTCCAACAGAGATCAATACGCAAAGCACACCTCTTCTACACCTTAATTAAAGTTTGAATCAAGCACTGAAATAGCCTACTCTTTCTATAAAAGCATGTTTGTACTTCAAGCAATTAGCGATATCTTACAGTACCTTAGATTTGAGGAAATAGCAATGGCTAGGAATCAGGCTGTTCTAATTAGCTGTCATTAGGTGCAGGATGGGAGTTATGGCATTTAATCATGGATGGTCCCTCTGCATAAACCTTCATGAGTTTCAGTGCTAATGTCGGTAACACTAAATAAAATGTGTTCTCCATGGAACAAAGTAAGGACACATCAATCTAATTTAGAGTTAGCAGACTGAAAATCGCTCGCAGGCTGTACACGTAGAAAAAAATTAAAAGTATTTTGCATTATCAAAAGGACGTTGCCCGAGCTTTAGAGCAATGCTTGGAAAATCAATATTAATGGATTTGGCCTGAGGAGCAGGCAATGGAGAATGTGGAGAATGTGACAACATGCTTTTTTCTTCGCTCTGGACTGGGAACAATCAGGGCAACTGCACAGGGGTTTGTATTATCAGCCATATTGTAACACATTTACAAAACTGTAGTAAATTGTGTTAATAATGGAAATACGTCAACAGTTTTGTGGATGCTTTTTCAATAATAAAACTATTGCAATCACTGCAATCTTTAGAGTGTGACTTCCATCCTGCAAATGGTTCATCTACCTAAAAACCTATGGATACTAATTAATTCTTCTCCAGTATTTTGGTATTTACAAAGAAGTCAAGCATTAGAGAGTCGTGTTGTTCTCTAATATTCAATTTTATATCATCCTGCTACATTTTTTTTATTTGGAAATGATCAGTTGTGACTAACCTGGAATGCTACAAATTCCAGATCTGAAATTTAGAAAATTTTCCCAGAATATGTCATCGTGCCATCAGATATGCTGGGTATTACCCTTAAAGGACACAATATAAAAATAAAATGAAGTGCTTGTTGTCAGACACATACAGCTAGAGCCATTCATCCACATGTTTTATACCTAAACACAAATAGTGGCAGTGAAATATGTGGCTCAAACCACATATTCTAATTACTATTCCATGGGAAATAACATTAGTACTGTACCGTAAAGGAGCAGTTTTATAAGAGCTCAGAGGCTAAGCAAACCTTGGCCTTTTCAGTTCCTGGATGCAAAACATCTTTCAAAAACCAGGTTGTTTCCAGCAGTGCTGTTGGCAGACCAGTAGATGACACTCCTCTCACTAGATCTGAAATTCCAAGCCAGTGTCCCAGTTTGAAGACATAAAGCACAGTGCCACTTATCAGTGCTGCTGCCTCACAGTTATAGGGTGCTAAGTTCATTTTCAGCACTGGATACCTACAGTACCTGTCTGTGTACTGTTTACATATTCATTCTGTGCTCAGTATGGCTTCTCTTTTTCCAAAAACACAAAGGCTAGGATGCATTTTGCATTTTTGAATAATGCTGTGGCATTATTCCTAATATACTGTCAACAGTCACCCCAGTGTCCTGGCCAAATTTCCAATTGGCCCTTACTAATCATGGCCTCCTAATAATCCCCCTCTATGAATTGGCTACATTACTCTGCTCTCCTCCCCACTGATAGCTGATGTGTGGTGAGCGTTCTGGCGCACTATGGCTGCCGTCGCATCATCCAGGTGGATGCTGCACATTGGTGGTGGTGGTGGAGTGGAGTCCCCATTACCTGTAAAGCGCTTTGAGTGGAGTGTCCAGAAAAGCGCTATATAAGTGTAAGCAATTATTATTATTATTATTAACAGTCGTCTTCATGTGAGTAAACCAGAACCAAATGAATATAATGGGCTGGATGTCTGCCTCTCATTTGTGTTTCTGAAGAATTATAGTCCACAACACATTGTCTTTTAGAGGAAATGTACTTTAAACCACAATCCAGACAGTGCCACTTTTTGAAAGATCCTGTGCCATTATTTGAAAAGATGGTTTTTTTAGCCCTGCTACCCCACTTGAATTCCAATTTGCACTTTCATGACACCTTCTCCAATTTAGAGTCAATTCTCTTTCTCCACCTTATCCATTGTGTAATGATCCCTGCCGAGTGCTGATAATGTTTAAGGATCTTTCAAATTCTTTACAAGGAAATTCAAGAATGTATATATTATTTTATTAAGGAATTAGTTTGGAAATTAATCTACTGTCATCTACTGTCCATCAACACCATTGACAATGTGAACTGTTGTAAACCACTCTATCACAACAGATGAAACCAGGTAAAAACTACTTTAACTGGAAGGTATAATTTAATATATCATAATATAACTATATTATGACTGTAACTATTTGTTGTTGACTGTGTGGTGGTTGCTTTTGTTAATACTTGCTCTTTCTATAGGAGAGCTACAGTTTCCCAAAACCCAGACTTAAATAAAGTGAAGAAAAAATATCACCACAAAAAGGAAATTATGGCATATCCACAGTCAGTTACAGGAATTTGAACCTATTGGCCTTTCAAGTGTTCTTTTCTTCCAAAATTTTACAAATTCTAAGGATGGTTTGGGATAAATAGACACAAACCTTCACCAAAAGTGATGGAAGTTTTTCATACTTCATTGTTTGACACAACTATCGAATTCCTAAATAAAATGACTTCGTTGTTTAAAGAATGTGACACTCAGACTCTTGGACAAATACCATTCATTCTTGAACTCCTGTGGTTCATTGAGCTGAGACTACTCCTTCCCAACCGAATCAACAGAAATACAATAGTTATATAAAAGTAGCGCAAATTGAATCTTGTAGAAAACAACAACATGTTTTGTAGTTGCTAACATTGAACTCAGACCTATGGAATGCTCAGTGAATTATATTGAATTCCTACAAACGCCGTACCATAAAAAATCTGTCTAATATGAGTAAGTATGAATGAAATGAGATACCGTATATTGCCAATAAAAATGTTTAATTCTAGAATAATTGAATAGACAAACTGAAAGTACAGAGATTATAATCAGCTCAACTAAAATAAGTCTTAGGAAAATATCTAATAACTACAGAACTTTCCTTAATCTTGTTTTGCTTTCAATAGTAATCTTTGCTAACATTACCCTAAATGTATGACACATGCTAACTCATCTTTATTGAACATTTTTCTGTACGGTTATATTTAATACTGCTGGGAAATCTAGATTAAGATATAGCAATGTAGGACACATTGCCTTGGTATTTCCATTTAGCATGTTTGTTTCTTAAAAGAAGACATGCATTCATGGAAATGAATTTATTTTATAATCACATCTGATTAAAAAAAGAGAGCTCCACGAAACCGACAAAATCCATATTCAAAAATGTGAAAAGGAGATTCGTGTGGAAAGAGACAATTTGGTGCCATCTTTACCCTGAAGTAAAATGTTCTAAAAGTTTTCCAGTGAATGTTAGCATCAAAACTTTGAACTCTGTAGTTCTGCTGTAGTGAACCCCTTTATAGGTCATGCTCAGGTCAGTATGTCATCTGAGAGGTATTTCCTATGGGATTGTGCTTTGGTTTCTGAAATACCATATCACTACAAAGATGAGACACCCCTGAGGCAACACATGGTAACCCATGGCAACAGGCCGTTGGGAAGGTGTGTCATGTATTGTTCATCTCACGCCCATGGCCAAGCAAGTCTTCTTAAAATGTTAATAACAATAAACAAAGCAAAGGCAAAGTAAGATATCTGAGTTGATTACATGGAAAAAGAAGAAGTCAAAAGCACTAAAAATGTAAAATGTTAAGTTTGTTAATGTTAATGTACTGTATAAATGCTGAACTGACATTAGTAAGCCATTTTTCAGTAATAATGAGCTGGTATGAGACTGATAAGTGATTCATAATATAGAATATTACTGTTAAAAAATTAATCTTGTGTTTGTGCTGTTTGCGTCTGACTTGGAAGTTCCAAAAAAAAGATCCCATGGTAACACCTGGGCTGTGTCTGGAAACAGGTCTGGAAGCAGCAGGAATATTTGATAGTTATGATTCAGAACACCTTCTTCACCACACAGGAAGAATAAGGCTCCTTGGACTCTGGAAGTGTCTATTATTATTTTATCACTTTGTATGAATTTTTTTTCCCTCCAGGAACATTTCTCTCAGTACTGGTATTTGAAAAGAGAAAAGAATTGAAAGAGTTTTTGAAGAGTCATTCTCATTGCGCACACTATAACTACCTCTATCCATCCATCTACTAACAGCATCCATCCAGTTCCTTACCAGTCCATCCAAAACAGGGTGGCAAGGGAGCTGGGGCTCATTCCAGAAAGACAGGATTCAACCCGGATGGGATGCCAGTCCATCACAGGGCAGACACACAGACTCACCCCTAGGGCTAATTTTCCCAGAAGCCAATTAACCCACAGCTATGTTTTTGGAAACACAAGGAGGGCATAAACACTCCAGGCAAATAGCACCCCAGGAGTAGAATTGAAACATGGGGCCCCAGTGCTGTGAGACATTAATGCTAAACACTGTGTCACCACGGGACCCCCTATAACACTTAAAATGAGATGAAGTGAAACAATATAAAGTTGTAACCAACCTCAGTTGTTTCGGACAAATTCTCTACAGTCAAACTGTGATGCCAATGAAAGAGATATAATTATTTCTATAACAACAATACTACTCCCTACAAAGGGTGCAAGGCAGATAAGATCACTTAAATGGCCATATACAAATACTTGTATTAGGAATTTGTCTTTTCACATACCCCAGCTTGCTTTCCATGAGACACACAGGCAGGGAGAGAAGCTTGGGGTCAGAGCGCAGGGTCAGCCATTTCTACAGCGCCCCTGGAGCAGTTGGGGTTAAGGGCCTTGCTCAGGGGCTCAACGGCGTAGGATTCCTCTGCTGGCCACAGGATACAAACCAGCAACCTTCCAGCCACACGCGCAGGATCTTAGTCTCAAAGCCACCACACCATTCTGGATGCAAAGATGTTCTTTGCATCTGGGAGAACATTTCATTTCTCCAGTAATTTTATCACATTTAATGTCATATAAATTCAGTTGGGGAATGTTTCAAAATGACATTTAGTTTTATGTTTTTTTTTTTCCAATATGGAAACTGTGACTACCAAAACCCTTTTTAAAAGCTGTCTACTGACTCAACCAGGGTGTAATTTTTTTAAATGTTTCCATCACTCAACTCAAACTCGCAGACACGATGACATAACCACCATACAGCAACTAAAATTAAAAGCTAGACATAAAACAATCTTTCTGAATGTATATGTACCTGGAGGTGAACCCGCCCAACTGGGTATTTAATCCTACACACCCAAACATGACTTACGTCATGAGCCTGGTGCTGTTATTCTGTCAAATCTAAGCCCTTCTGTAAAACACACACACTACTGTGTCACCTCATCTCATGAACAGTGTCTTGAAATACTGTAAGTATTCAATCCCTCCCTCTTAAATTACAAAATGATGCATACCCACTCTTTCCAGCTTTGTTTTAGTCACACGACTGTTCAAACCGAAGGTTTGTAGGTGTAAGACAAATTACTCTAAGTGTCAGCAAGAAAGTAAAGAGAAAAAAAACCTAAAACATGTTGATTGCATAATAATTCGGATCTGTGAACTCCCTTTGTTGGGTGGAAGCAAGTTTGGCAGCAAATACAGCTACATGTGTTTTTGGGTCTCTACAAGCTCTGCACACTGGCAATTTGTGCCCATTCCTCTTTGCAGATTTGGTTGGGCTCTCTCAAGGTGCTTGAATATTGCTTAAAGACAGCTGTCTATTCACAGATTATATATAGGATTCAAGTCAGGACTTTGACTGGGCCACTCAAAGACATAAAATTTCTTATTCTTAAACCAGTCTAGCATAGCTTTTGGCCTTTGTGCTTCAGGTCATTGTTAATGAAAAGTTAATTTTTGCCAGTACTTTTCTCCTCTATGTTCCCATTGGTTTTGACAAATTTCCCAGTCATACAGGCCAGCTTTGTGGGGTGATTGGGATATTGTTGGATCATGACCATTTTCTCTTATATCTGGCATTGAACTCAGTAGTGAACAGCTCTTTCACTGTAGGCCTCACAACTGCATGCCTAACCAGGTTCTATCTTGCCCGGCTGCTCAATTTGGAGGGACAGTCAGATCTAGGCAGTATCTGGAACTTCGTAATAACCAAATTCGTTGTGCTCAAAGGAATCTTCAGTGTTTATGAATTTTATATACCTTTCTTCTGATGTGTGCTTTTTTTACAGCTTTATCTTTGAATTGTTTTGAGAGCTCCTGGGTCTTGATGGTTGAATCCTTGCTGGAAAACCCTTTCTGACTGAAAGACCTTACAGAGACGGCAATTATTGTGAAATCATGTGAACCACTTTTATTGCATAGAGACAGAAGCCACTCAAATAATTATGTGACTTGTTAAGGTAATGATGTGCACCTAAATTAATTTAGGTTTGCCACAAAAAAGTAATTGAAAACTTATGCAATCATAACTTTTCAATTTTTTCTTGCATACTAGTTATCTATTTTTTATTTTTGTTTCTGCTTTGAATGTGTGGAGTAGGCTACACATATACTGTAGCAGCTATTAATTACTACTTCTAAGTGTGATGATTGCACACTTTAAGATAACTGTGTAAGGGTCTGAATACTTTTACAAAATTCTATAAATCTCATTTTCAGTCTTCACACACCTTTAGGAATCAACAGTTAACCACATCCAGCCCTTCCCTTTTAAAGAATACTGATCAAAATGATTTGATCTTACTGTCAAATTCATCCAATAGTTGGCCCTCTCAAAGCAATGTGTTCAAAAGTCCCCCAGTAAGACTGATGGACTGTATGAATACACTAAGCCTTGTCAACCCTTGCTGTTTCTGTATGGTTTTTATGCAATACATTCTAAACCTAATTCTGACCACTCCATGCTTTCACCACTGAGGGAGGACCCAGTCCAGCTATTCACTGTATTTGTGAATTTCCATTTTCAATAAATGCTTGCAAAGATAAGTTGTCTATTGTATAAATGATGATACTAATCCAGGAAGCAAAAGCAAAATGAACAAAAGTTAAATAATTGAAAACATTTTGCGTTTTGAGTGTATGTAAAAATGAAATATCAATTAATAATGAGGGTTAGTGACAGCAGTTCACTACAATAGCCAACCTAAAATTAGACCTGATTTATGTGGCATATGAAATGAAAAGTGAATTCCCTGACTGCAACAAATCTGTATCCCTACAGGAAGTTTTTTGGTGTCCATAGAAACAAGGCAAAACACTCAGGGAAATGATTTTTCCAAATACTTCTTGCAAAGAACACTCGGATCAAAAATGCATTTGAAAGTCCAAGATATTCTGAGAGACTCATCCATCACTGCACACATCAGGCACTTGTTTACTAGAGTTTTGTTAGATACAAAATTACACAAAAAAATTGTTAAAGAAACAACCAATAACTATACTAAAATATTTAAGCATTTTAGTGCTTTAATACTAGATGTTACATGTATTTTCCTAGTCTGATGAGGTGTAAGGAGTTATTCTGATGCTGACTATTATATCTGCATACTGCTTTTCAGTGGTTTGGGTCAGTGTTGTAATAATGTTGAACTTGAGGTAAAGTATGTAGTCGTCTCCCATTCACAATACGTAGTATTTTAAAATTATAACAAAGTTTGGTTTTTATTAAGATAAAGCCCACATTTGGCTGTGACACAATTCAAAGTTGACTAGGTATTTTTCATTACAGGTTGAGGTATGGCAACCATTGTGCTGGCTCTTCAGTGAAAGCTCCAGATGTCACACAGCTTTCCAACAGTACAACTGATTCCTGTGAACCCACAGGAAAGGAAGAACCTAAAAAAAAGCAAAGTCTTCCTTATTTCATCTTGAGCTTCACATTTCAGGCAAAATATTTTCAGCTCCTTTAATGTGATGTGGCAACAATTCAACCACACAAACATCCCAGCCTTGGGAAAAAAAAAATGTTCTGACACGTGAGAATAAACTGAAATCTGAGGATGTTTTACTTCTTGCTGTAGTTTTCATGGGTAATTTATCTTGCATATCTTTAAGGTATGTTGCTACTTTCCCAAGAGTTTGACAAAAGTCTTGAGGCTGCTGGTCAACCTTGATGTGTGCTAAACTGACCTTGTCAGTGACAGCAGCGACAAGGTGAGGAATTTCTGTAATGGCATTTCTCTCAGCTTTCCTGGCTGAAATGAGAAAAGTCACACCGATCTGCTACAAGTAAACAGCAAGCAGAGAACTGCAAAGTATTTATAGAATGCTATCTTGCACCTACTACGCCAAGAAGAATGTGGGAGGAGATATTTGCAATGGGAAAGAGGCAGGCTACAATGAAAACAACACATCGTCCACGCACACAAAGACTTCAATGGAAATACACAGTGTGATGCCTTTAAACAAGAGTTAATAACTACACAACAGTGGTTTCACATTTCTGCAAAATACAGTTACTTTGTCTTGTGAACAAAGGAGCTGAGAATGACTTTGAGAAAATAATTGAACACAAGAATGTACATTTGCTAGCATGTCCAGAGGTTGTAAAGTCCCAGAAGCAGGGCTCATCTTGTTTGTCCACTGCTTTAAATAGGGATATTCCCTGTTTACATGTAGTATTCTTGTTGAACAGTGACTGTTATCTAGGTCTCTCAAAGCAGATGTGGCTGGCAGGTAGGATTGCAGTCCAGAAGTTGTTGGCATGATGTTGTGAGCATCCCCATTTTCACTTCTGGTATCACTGGACCCTTTTCTGTCTTGATATAATTTTATGGAGCTTTCGACTACTGGGATCTTTGGCGTCATTGATGGAACAGTGGAGATTTGGAGTGGTTCTGCTAACACAGTCAGTCTTGCTGAGTGGGGGACTCCTCTGTAGCTGTTTGACCATGTTTTAGGGGTCCTGAGACAGGACCTGGAAGGGGTGTTCATGTTGTTTGGGGACAGTTGCTCTTATTGATAGTTTGTTTTGTGCTTCAGAAAATAGCATTTGTGTTCACAAGAAAGCACTAGTAGTTACAGTGCCACACCCACCTTTAAGATAGGTTACAACATCAGGAAAAAAACTAGTCAGCCCTGAACATACTGAATTTGGTCAATATGTTTTTACAGTAAGATTGAGTGGCCCTGTTTAGCAGTTGGGATACAGATAGTACATCAGAAGTGTGCCACTCATCTGAACGTTAATGAATCCTAATATTTATTAAATCAACAGAGGACATTATATTTACACGTTACCACATTACAACATACAGTACCTAACACTTACATGATTTTAGTGGTTCTCTTTACAATACTGCTTACAAGAAGTAAGCATTTATACAAACTAGGGAGGTAGATTTCTTGAAATTATGCATTCAGTGTAAGTAGATCCAGTGTACAGTATGTCAATTCACAGCCGTGCCATGTTGCAACAATTCCAATATGATGCAAGTTTTATGCTAACTTGAGTCACATTTAATTAAAAACAACTGGGAGCTGTTCTGTTGGTGATTCTGACAGGCACAGTACTTTGGATTTAATAGGTATTTTACGTCACATTTGTTTTACTCTGAGAAAATTAAGTTTTATTGGATTAAGCTTTAATTAGAAGACAGAGGTCTTTTCATACATTTTAGATATTCTGTTATGACTTTTAAAAAAGTCATAGGTTATTTAAAAGTAAGGGCATTTGAAACAGAGCAAAACTAATATCAATAAATAATACTGACATAGATGATGAAAAAAATACAGAATAATTTATGACTCTCCATTATTTAGGTTAGCTTAAAAGATAAGTCCTTCATATCATTCAACCTATATTTCTGATCTTTTACAAAACATAGCCATAGCATGAATGCATTTCTAGGTTTATGGAAAAATCTAACAGTTCCCTGGACTGCTCCAGAGTTGCAAGATATTTTTGTAAACTGTTGACAAACATTGTATTCAATATTCTAAGTGAGATCTTACTAATGCAATGTCGATTTTAATGTTACATTCCTTACTCTAAATTTGATGTTTTTGCTACATATCTTAATGTAGTTTGCCTGTTTTATTTCCTATATTTCCTAGAGGAAGAAAACAATGCATCAGTATAAACAGCCTAGTCTTTTTTGTAAGAGACTCAAGCTCATTGTTTTCCATCTTTTATTTGTAAATTACATTTTGCTACTTTGCATGTAACATTTTGTTTTTGTCTACAATAAATGTGATTCTCCCAGTGTTTTCCTAAACCTGAATTTCATCTAAGTCTTCCTAAATGTCCAATTTAAGTGTCATTTGTGACTTTTAGTCGTTTACCGACTCTACTGTGATCTAGATTATTGACATAAAACATAGTTATCTTAATACACATCCCTGTGGTACTCCACTTATTATGCAATACTAAATTTAAGGAGTATTTACCTTTTAACTGATATTTTTTATCCTCTAACTATTTCTCAGTTCCAGTAATGCATTATATTTTACGCCTACCACTTCTAATTAAGACTAAATACTGTATGTGGATCTTTATCAAAAGTCTTCTACAATTCTAAATGTATTTTGTCTATTCAAATACCTCAACAAAGAACAAGTGAAGCAAGGTTTACCTTTTCTAAATCCATGTTCATGACCTCCTAAAAACCTATTTCCTTGCACATGATCTAGTTTAATTATTGCCTCCATTAGCTTTACATGTAATCCAGTCAAACGGTCTATAATTGCTTGGTTTGTTTTTGTCACTTTATTTGTGCATGGGTGCTACATTCGCAATTTCTCAGTAAATGGCTTGTACAGTACCTCTGTCTTGAGACACTATGGATGGAAATTTGTTAATAGTCTATAAACGTCATCCTCCAAGTCCTCTGACAGAAGTGACAGAATTTCACCAGACAGAAAAGCTAATATCTACATTTTGGGTATGGATATTGCTAGATTACATGAAATTATTTAAATGGAAATACAACCCTTTTAAAACTTCATAACTATAATTTAACCTGTTGGTGATTTATATACTACTTCTCGAATGGCTGTGAAAATAGCATACATACTTATTGTGTATATGTTTAGCCGAAATGAAATTCTTTCCCAGGTCATTTGAATGCTTCACCATTTTAAGTATATAACAAAGAGATCTATCTATACCATTAGTTCCTTGAACATTCCCCATACACAGCCCTTTTCTATGTCTAGCTATAAAACTTATGGTGCTGTTTTCAATGACAATCTTATCAATGTCATAAAGTCATGGGGATTGTGCAATTCCTGGAACAAAGAGCTCTTATACAATGTTTATATTGTTCGTAAGTTAATTAATAGTAAAGATCGCCCTCTGTTCATCAGTAAAGCTCTACAAGGATTAATTGCAAACCAAGGCCCTTTGTTCTATGAAGATTTTTATAACATTTGACCAGAAATACTTTATTCTGGCCACAAATTAAAAAGAAATGCCATTGTCAGTGACAAGCCCATACCACACATTTCAACTACACTAGTCTGAAACCACAAACATAACAAAAATTACAGGAAACCAAAAGAAATGGTAGTAGTGCAGTGTAGTTAAAAACTGAAATGTGTCAGATATAGGCCCTTAGCTTCCTTGTGGATCTTATAAAATAGTAAACACTAAAGCCAAGCAACAGTAGTTTATGAATGTAGCTTTTCTTTGGAGGTCATTACAATCCTTTCATACAGATCCATTTAGTCTAGGGACATTTTTACAAAAAGCTGGGGGACAAATAAATCTATTGCACATCTGTCTTTCTATAAATCAAAGGAATGTAAATCAAATAGATCCAACTTGTTTTTTAAAAGGAGCGTTCACAAACCCAAGAAAAAATAACTTTGCAAGAATGTAAGTTCTATGTTTAAGCACAACTGCAATCAGAAATAAACCGCATATTTAGCTCTAAGTTTGGCCTTGTGCTATATTTACTGCATACATACATGTGCTATATTAAAATGCACATAAATGCAAACTCTTTTCACACCATTTTGAAACCACAAAGGAGACTCATGATGATCAGAATAAAAATATTATAAACAAAGAGCATCCTATGTATTTAGGTTACATTACAGTGGAAATGATCAACAACAGGGTCCAATCAAGAGAAGGAAAACATAGGGGTGTGCAGTACTTGACTGGAGACTGGCAGTACTTGGAGGAATATAGACAGTCCTATTCTTCTAATCCACCAACCTACAGCAAAGGGTTTTAACAGGGAATGCCTATTGTCTTCAATAGGCTGAGGTCTTGCCAAACTTGCATAATACTAAAACAGGTGAAACTAAATTCTTCCATCCAATAACACCTTGGATTACTCACAATTTGTAAGTTTTGCAAATTATTTGATCTCACTATATTCCTCAGTGGTCATCTGTCCAGTTCTCACCACTTTATCCAATACAGGGTCATGGGAGAGCTGTAGCCTATCCCAGCAAGCAATGGGTGCAGGGTAGGATACACCTGGGATAGCCCACATTCCAGCTTTAAGGTATAGTGAATACAGATTCACAGGTGCCAGAGTGTATTTTCCTGCAATGGTCTAGCTATACATTTCAATGTATGAACAAGGAGCCCTGTTATTCCTATGTCTTAATCTCACCCTCCATACTCTGGACAAGATGCTAGTCGATCACAGGGCACACACAGACACAAGCAAAAAAACAGAGTACGAACAATTTTTACAGAAGCTAATTAAACTACCAGCATGTCTTTGGACTATGGGAGGAAAACGGAGAAACCTAAACAAAAATAGGGAGAAGATAAAAATGTCATGGAGACAGCACCCCAGCAATTGAACCCAGGACCCCAGCACCGTGGGGAAGCAATGTTGACCACTGTGTCACTATGCTACCCTTGCCTTAGTTATGTAAGAGTATAATGAAGGGATAAGCACTGCAACAGGTGCAGCAAGATTATTGACACCTGAGTCTAATGAAAAGCAGGTTTTCATATAACCCAATTAATTTCAAGGACAGAATTCATTAAATTGTGTGCCTGTGTGGGCAATAGTAGTTCTTTTAAGATCTTAATTTTAATGAAAGCAGAACACCCTTTTAAATGACTGAGAGATAATATGTGAATTAAGCAATAAGGCACGAGAGGTCACGCCATATCATGGAAATAGTCACAGTTAAAAGGCGTTGTTAGGCCCAATGTGAAGCATATACAATAATACATATTGTATTATGGTGAGGTTCTTGCATTGGAATTTTGTCTTGTCTTTTGTCTTGTCTTAGGGATTAAAAGAATGTCTCTTTATTGCATGCTGTGTCTCATGTATCTCAGAACTGAATTCTATGAAGCGGTGCCACTTTATTGAGATACAGTATGTAAATTAAATGCCCTTTTGGGGTTTTTTATTGGTACAGAATGTATTTTTTATTTTCAATCATGGCCATTAAGATCAACCTATCTCCAAAACAAAACAATATTGTGCTGCAACACTAGCCACTACTTTGGTATGAAGCTCATTGTTAATAAGACACTCCTTTCAAATGGTTCACATTACAGTCGTACCTGCCCCTTAAGGATATGAGCAAAATCCCTGGTATGCATTCTCCTCTAATCCTCCAATAACTCTGTGAAGAGCACAAACTGACCTTAGCACCCTTGTGGCTTCATGCTAAGTTTATTTGAAATCTGATAGCCATTGGAGACCATACAGTCACAGCATGCCCTACATTCCAGCTTAAAGGTAATGTAAATACAGACTCAGGTTTGCCTGAGAGTAACTTCCTGTAATGGGAAAATGAAACACCATAGTCTCGGTATCCATATCAATGTATGGACAAGCAACCTTTCTCTTCCTAAATGTCTTAAACTGATCTTCTGTACTCTCAAGATCTGGATCCATGCTTACATTACATCCTTGATTATTAAATAGACATCGTGAAGATGATTTCTTGCATTGAATTAAAGAAAGTTATAAAGAACATGCCATAATTGAACAGCATAAAGCAGCTTCACATAGTGAGAAGTTGCAAGGAATGAGCACAGACCAGTTTATGAGCAAATTCAGTGTTCGGCAGCTGGAATTCTGAAAGTTTCCAAGGGGTTTTGATTTAGCGAATTGCTTAAGACTAAAAAATCAGGTGATCTGGCTTCTTTTCTGATTAATTCATCTAGCAGATTATTCCATATTGAATGAATATGGATTTCTATGATTGAGATCAGCTGATTACCACATATGCCACATAAAATGAAAAGAGCATTTTTAAAAGAAAGAACACAATTAACATTTTGACTTCAGTTGTTGCACTGAGTGTCACAGTGGCACAGGGGCTAGCATTGCTGCTTCACAGTACTGTGGCCATGGATTCAATTCCTGGGGTCCTGACTGCTTAGTGTGAGTTTCTTCCAGGTGCTCTGGTCCCCTCCCACAGTCCAAAGACATACTGGTAGGTCAACTGGCTTCTGGGAAAACTGGCTCTGGTGTGAGTTTGTTTGTGCCTGTGGCCATTGTTCTACAGCTCCCCTGTAACCCTGCATTGGATATAGAGGGTAGAAGATAGAGGGATGTAGCAGCACCACCTGTAGAGCCCGAGACAAAAAGCAAAAATAAAAGCATGTGTATGATTTTTTAGGCACGTGCGAGTGGTAGATTATTGCAGGTATGTAAAGAATTCACGTTCACCATGAATGCCATTAGATAGCAAAACGGATGAAAAGTAAAATGAGTCCAATTAAATGTCCACAAGTAAATTTTGTATCCGTGGCTTGGTGGCAATCATTATTGGAAATTAAATGACAAACTTTAACCTTTACAGAACCTGAAGTCAATGCTCTTTCCAACAATGAAAGGTTTTGAACTTGACAGATTCCTCCTGCGGAGCTCCAAACCTTACTTGAAGCTCTTCTCTGGGTTGTGATGCATTTGATGCCCACCCACCATAAAGCAGATGGCCGTTTCCGAAAGAAAAAAAACCCACATTTTGGGAATGATTAGAATAGCACAGAACACACACACATAGAAGTACTTGGGTAACAGTTTCCTCGCTGAAAGCAAAACAAGTTTTTAAAAGGAGCTCGTTTTCGAGAGGAGAGGCCAGGGCAAGAGTGCAGGGGCTTGGTGACCAGTGCTTCTGTAGTCCTACCAGAAGAGGCTCAGGGTGTAGGGATACAGTATGTTGGTGTCCAATAGATGCAAGTAATATGGGGTTGATGGAAAGTTTTAAGCCCCTTTCAACTACTAAACATGCAAATTGCAGTGTTTAAGACGGTGTCTTGGGACACTTATACACCCAGCGCAAGGACATTTAAATATGTTGAGGTGTAATAAAGTTTAAGTTGTTTATAAAGTTCACCTTTTCATTCAATCAATGGATTATTGAAAACCAAACATGTAGATTTATTGTTTCAAAGACCAATGTACAATACATGTATATAAAAGAGTATCAAACAATATCATGTAGGCTTATGCATATATTAATGTTTATTTTATTAATGAAATGGGTCTGACATTTCAATACAAAACTCCCACATAATAGAAGTTCACAGCAACATCTACGTATGGGCAGACCATCTAGAATTGGTCTGCATCAGATAACCAAGCTGCTTTTTTCTCTCTATTATAACTTAATTATGCAAATTGTCTTTGGCATTATGCTCATGGCACTAAATACTTAAAGAATACAAATACATTTATACAAAATATATTAAGATCTCTTAGTTCACAATAGTATTTCTTTTCTTGTAAACAAAGCCCAAAACAAAAATAAACAGTAAGCAGATGTGAAATTTCAACACAAAGCACTGACCAGCAAATGCATTGCGTTGGAAATAAGAAAATAAGGGATTTCCAAATTTTAAAACACACAATCTCTCCCATCCAGTTCAAAAGGGCCCTTAGAGATAAGACCAAACTGCGTTTCCACTTAGAATGCTCAGGTCGTACAAAGACCATCTGCACTTATTCGACTATGTCCTTAACCTGTGGAAGCAAAGAACTGATGCATTTGGAAGACATAAAATCAAATGCATTTGGACTTTTTAGTAACCACTAGAATCTTATTTAAATAAAGTATTTCACAAGTGAATTTACTAGTACTTTCTCTATGTAGTAAACTTTGTTTCCAGCTGCTTACACATTATAAACCAGGTTAGGGTCACTAGAGTAGCCATATAGCAATTCTCATCTTAAGAGGTCCCTGGCCAGAATGGGGTCATTACTTAGGGGGAGCAAGTAAAAAAAAAATCAATGCTCGTTAGAATGCTTACAACTTTAAAGTGGGTCAAAGTATAGATAGCCTTTATCCCCTGAGACATTCCAATGAGGAAGAATTTCACAAGATTAGCCACAGCTTGCCTGAAATAGGGAAAGGCATGCATGGCAGTTGCTGCTTAAAACCAGAAAATGATAACCTACTTTTCCCCTGGCATTTGAACAATTGGGTTTCGTGAAAGGCAACCAGTCATTTCAGAGACTACACTCTGATGTTAATCTAAGGAGCATTCCCCAGACAAAAACACCCAAATCCAGGTTTTTTATTATTACTGCATTTCTTAGGACTTGGAAACAAGATTACAATATGGCCAAACACGTAACACCGTAAGTCGAGCTTCTTTTCTCCTTCAAGGATAAAGCAAGAACTTTGTTCTAGAAAACTTTTTTGAAAAAACAGGAGTTCCTTCTGTTCAATGTGAAGAAACAGCATTATTTGCTGGTCTTCAATAAAAGCAAGTAAAAATATCTTTCCACCCATCAAAGGGGACTTGCTCTTCTATACCTTCAAATTTGACCTCTTGCCAAGAATGGGAACTCTTTGTTGCTGTAGGTCTGGAATGAAGTGTATTGGCAGAAGAAAAAGGAGCCTTACTGCTTAATGGGAGCAAATGCAAAATGGAGCCTGGTCACACTCTCAGAGACACAACCCAAGTAAGGGTTTCTGGAGGATAGTAACAAGTGCACTTCAGTTACAAGGGCTTTTGGGGAAGTTTTCATGAAAACATATTTGAGATGTGAAATTCCTGAACACTACAGATAGCTTGTTTGACAGTTTACAAGTGACATATATAAATTACATACAAACATACATACAGGAAACAAGATAAAAATACACATTCAGGGATACTTAATAGCTAGACTGCAAAGATAGCACACAGCGCACACACATACAAGCAGCAATTATAAATATTTTTTCAAAATATTTACAAGTTATACAATCCGTCAGCTGCTTTTTGCAACTGTATGAAATACTGTTCAAAGTACCTCAAAGATTCACAGTGTCTCTTGCACCAGGCAGATTAAAAATAGTATATCAAGCAGAGGTCCTTTTTAGCGTAGGTAAACACACAAGGAAAGCTCAGCTCCTCTTCTGTGCTACACCAGTCCTTTTTCCTGCTTTCTGGAGCTCGTCTTTTTTTCTACTGAAGTGTTTTGTGTAGTTAAGTACATAGTTGTTTCATTTCCAGGAGCGGCACACATTTCAGAGCATCCGTTCGCAACTTCTTTCCACATGAAGTGCAGAACTTTTTTCTGGTTAAAATGCAGGAGGTTCCTTCCTGGAGATGTTATTCACCCTTCCCCCAGAAGAAAATCACTTCTCTAGATAAGAATTTCAACTACTTCCACACCTAAATTATCCAAATTCTTGTACATATTAATGGGTGTCAGTTGTTCCACGTTATCTGAAAATGGAGGAGGAAAAAGGAAACAAACGTGAGGAATATTTACACAACAGTATGGCTCCTCAAAAATCTTAAGTGTTTTAAGTAGATCTCTGATTTGTGCTTGTTGTGATATTTGCATACCCACCACTGAACTAGAATTCTAAAGCATTATACCATTCTTGATGTGTGTACATCTGCCCAATGCATTGCAAAAACCTTTACAAGGAAAAAACAATCTCGTCCTCTAAAAACACTACTTA
The DNA here is from genome assembly GCF_040954835.1 of Lepisosteus oculatus. NCBI lineage: Eukaryota > Metazoa > Chordata > Actinopteri > Semionotiformes > Lepisosteidae > Lepisosteus > Lepisosteus oculatus. The sequence continues at coordinate 10,095,259 of NC_090708.1, read as the reverse complement.
ACGCTTCTATCTCATCTATTCTGCATAGCTGGAATTCCTGGAGATTAAACTCTCCTGGTGTCTGTTGAGGCCCATGGCTGTAGATGGGGGAACCTTTCCAAGACTTCAACTAGTCAGTGAACCTCTGATCCAGACAGATCCAAACAGAACTTCGGAGTCTTCCAAAGAAACATTTGACATCCGACACCAGAGGCTGCCTATCGGTTTTGGGTTTTCACCACAAATGTTATTCAAAATGCAACTCATGCAGGTTCCAGCATCTCATGGCTCTGTAGTGTCCCAATTTGATTATGGTCTTTCTGTGGTACTTGTAAAGTACACCCCAGTGCATCGCAAAATTATGAAAATGTTCATTTTTAGAATGTGGTCCAGTTTGTGGAATAGCTTTCAGTTATCCACTCAAAATATTCAAAATAAAAGAGGATTAATTGCTCTTTGTAAAATACATATGGCACAGAGGCTTCTTTAAAGAGTGAACAATCAAGAACTAAAAACTAGTCCCACTGCCTTCCTTAATGTTTTAAGCATTGGGAGCAAGCGACAGCTAACCCTGAAGTGGATTGTGTCCAAGTCCAAATGCTGTACATACCAGAGACGGGAACAGTGCTGGAATCCTCAGTGGCAGCAAGCTCAGAGGTAGCAGGTGACTCTTGTGAAATGTTTTCCGTCTGGGTACAGCCATCTTGGCTACAGTGTTTAGTGTGGGTGGTTGACCGTACTGCTACCGTCTGATCGTCCGAGAGGCTTTTCACTGCAACACAGAGGGAAAAGCAGGTCATTAATGGTTTCAAACAAATGCTATCCAGTAATAATTAACAATTACAAAATAATTACAAAAATGCAGCTTTGCTTCCTAAAGTTATTTCAGTTCTCCAGAATAAGATAAGTCAGCTGTCAAACGCTCACCTATTGGGTCTCTGCTCGCCGCGTCCGTCGCCTTGTTGCCAACAAGTTGGCGGCTTGGCGTGTGCCAGCTGTGGGCACTGGCAGCTGCAGTGATGGATGGCACAGATTTGGCGGGACGGAGGCCTTGCTGCTCCCCCTTGCTGGGGTCCCTGCGGGAGCGATGCTGAAGGACCTTGATCACTGCATCCTTCTCCAGGAGCTGAGCATGCAGGGCACGGATTCTGGGAAGAGAAATACCCACTCGTTCAGCTCCTTCAAGACACTTGTCCAGGTGAGGGAAAGCATTGGGTGCAAAGCAGAAAAGATGGCACATGACTGAAGTCTCCCTGGATGTGCTGCTACTTCAAAGGGCCAGTTTAGAAGAACCAATCGATCTTAGCCAGCATATCTAGGGGAGACCTTTCCTCACATTGTGACTAAAATATGGCTAATGCTCATGCAGGGTAAAGCTACTATAGCAGAGTTAAAACCCTAGGTCTTTACCGGTTCTCCATTTCCTGGTGTCGGTGATTGGCAGTCAGCAGGTCCTCGTTGAAACTGTTGTTGGGGGAGTGCCGGGGCGAATGGTTGATGATGGTAGTGTCCCTGCAGAAGGAAGGGCTGTTATAAAACTGAGGAGCAATACAGTTCCTGACAAAGTTGCTACTGAGAGGTGTTAAAAGTACATTCCTCTGCTTCTGCATGCTAGCATTGTGTCAACAACCACTAACAACTCCCAACTGCCGAAGGAAATCTTAACCCCATCGCTTAGATCTAAAAGGTGCCATACTGTTCCATGACCTATTCATGTCCTTTTCGGAGAGGAACTCAACGGCTCAGGAGCCATGCCTCAACAAGATGAGATACGGCGACTTCTCCATTTGCTCCAGGGTGTTCCACGCACGCTTTCCCCAGGCCTCCTGCCCCCCCTCACCTCTGTGCAGCCGCGGTGGCAGCCGCGTCCATGGCAAACTGGCGCATGGTGCTCTCCTCGAGGTACTTCTGCTCCCACTTGGTCATGTCGGCCTCCAGCGCCAGGATGCGCTCCTCCTTCTCCCGCAGGCGCTCCAGCAGGGCGCAGGCGCTGAGCTCCGAGGGAGAGGCCGAACCCGGGCCGTGGGTTTGCCGCTGGGGGAGGGGGGAAAAAACATTTTGCTTGATACTAAATTCCTCCCCCTCAGGTATCGCCATCTTGTTCTCCTTCTTAAATGGAGACACCAATTTTAAAATAAAGAAACTGCTATCATGCCTGCTGTCTGAAATGGCCTTCAGTCGTACATTTTAACAAACAACTAAACTCCAAGGCCCTGTAGTAGGATGTGTAATTATTGTGTTTTTAGCGATTAGGGTGTGTGTATATTAGGAGAAATCTATGGTGGCATAGTCTTTAAAACACTAAGTCAGCTGAAGCGGATTGAGGTAAAATCTCCAACGATGCTGTCGGGTTGGTCATGATCAATCCACTCCATATCCAGAACGGTAGATCCTACCTGCTGCGCCCGCAGCATCTTCAGCTCCTGCTCCAGCCGGGTGCGCAGCCTCTGCTCCAGCTTCTCCCGTTTCTCACAGGCGGCCTGCAGCTGGGACAGGGCGTGCTGCAGCCGCTCCACCTTCTCCACGTAGGCCCTCTTCCTGCGCAGCTCCTCTTCCAGCTGGGCGGCCTTGGACTGCGCGCTGTTCAGGGCCTGGTCCAGGGCCTCCAGCCGCCGCCGCTGGTCCTCGCTGGTGCCGCGGAGCGCCGAGACCTCCCGCTCCAGGCGTTCCTTGTCCCGCTGCTGCCGTTCACCTGGAGGGGCAGCGGCATGAGGTCACCCATTCCATTCCCCCGTCCATTTCCATTATGCAGTAGCATGAGGACGTTTATTACTCCCATGTATTTGTTCTGAGAGGAACTATTCAACATAAAACTAGAGATGATAGCAAGTCAATCCACATCAGGGGAACAACAAACGCGGTGTTCCCTTGGGTGCCGTTTCGTCTAAGGAAGCTGGTCTCGCTTCCTGCTCTTCAGCCACAGAACATGACTAAAGCATTGAACGCTTAGAGGAACATGCCTGCCTAGCGTGCTGGGACAAACCACCACCAGTTTAACAGCTGGAGACCTGAAGGCCCTCAGCGCAGATACTGTAGCCATTTTGTGGGCCCAAAACTAAATTGTGCATTTGCCCAATTAACACAGTGAATCAGCTGTAGGTAAACCACATGAACATCCCACGGACAGATGAACTACAAAATTCATCCATTTAAAATTGTCTGGAATCGATTTATTTTCCTTATTCCGAGGAAACTACATTAGTTGTTCATTTCCAGTTGCAGTTATTCTTTTGAAAAGGTCAAGGTAAATATCTAATCCCTGGAACAGTTAGAAATTTGTTAACCCCCCCCACCTCTGTCTGTGTGCTGATTACACAATCTACATTCCAGCAGTGCCAGGGAATGCAGACTTCCTCTGAACCTTTTATGGTGTTGACTTTCTGAACAAACATCTATTGCATTTCATGCTTGAACAAGGTCAGCAATATCTTTACAATTTGCTAAATTTTCAAGGAGCAAATTGCATTTCCCTTAGGAAATATACCATGCAGTAGTATTTTCCTTTAAAAATAAAGTTTGGCTTTCCTAAATGATCTATGAGCCTCAATGTTTCAACTATTATTTTATAATGTCTCAATCTTCAACGTTATGTACACTATGAGAACCATATTAATTGCATCAGATCAGCAGAGCATTTCAATGCGATTAGGAATTTACATTGGGTAATGCTGCTAATCTGCATGGTTTAGATTCAGTTCACTATGATGTGGTTGCTTGCTGATAGAGCTGGAAACAGGGTAATGATACAATTCCTCCTGGTGATTTCACAGTTAAACTACATTGTTTACACCACGTTAACAATTAGTGGGTACATGCAGGGGGCCAGGTGCCTGTCTCCTCTTTCAGCACTAGGCCTAACCAGGTAACCAGTAAAAGTTGAGAATATATCCAAACATTTGGTGAGAGTAGGTGGATTATTTGCCAAAGCAGTTGCATCAGCCAGAACTGATATGTTAAAAGGGGGAAGTAACAGGAAACTAGCACAGCAACCCACCCCCACCCCATCCACATGTATACCTCTGAAATGCCCCAACCTCAGGGACCACAAACCTAAGAGGAGGCCAACGCAAAAGGGGAAGAACAGCACAGCTAGAAAGTCAAAGCCAGTACCACAAGCTCAGCCCAACAAGCAAACAAAGGAGCTGTTTGGTTAGGGGAAGGGAGGGAGTCTGTCCTGTTCTTCGGAACAGCCTGAATTACCTGAGGAATTCCAGGAATTCATGCCACATTTATTGCTGCTGTGAATAATGACTGCTGTTCAAGTGCCAAGAGCAGCTCTCAGTGGAGTGGAAGAAGGATCAGACTACACATTAACCTACCCCCCACCCCATTCTTGGCATGTGTACGATTGTGCACACCAGTTGTATTATCATTCACTGCATCGATAGAATGCAGATGTAAAACCACACTTAAAGGAACAAGATGTCCAGAACGCTTAAGTTGGATGAAGCTGGATCTGCAAGAGTGTTACATAAAGGCCATACAGCCACCTCACATAATGGATGGAATAACGCCATATCTAGAAATGGAGAAAACGTTTCAAACTTTTCCTAACTTTTACATCACACTCCCCTCCCCTTTGCAGCTACAGCTCAAACCGACAGCATACGTTTTATGAGCTTTTAATATCACGTTGAAACTGTACAAGGAGTGCAAAAGAGCACACCCCTTTAATAAAGGCAGTTTATTTGTTAAGAAATGGTAACATAACTGACAGGACAACTGTCAGATTTAAAAAGGAGTAGAGAGCTAAAAACTGTTGGAAAGGTTTCAGGAATATTCTCATGGCACAGCATAGCTTTTTCCCCATTCCTCAGCACAGTACACATAATGAAAAACAAATCCACCTTAGATTGAAAACAATACTTGAAATGTATGAATATAATTCAGTGTGAATTTTTTACATAAAGAATGTTTTGAGGAATGCTTTGTTTATGTCTAATTTAACAGCACTTAACAGAGATATTCAAGGATTAAAATGTGTTGCTTTTTGTTGGCATTAGATCTAGGAAGGAAATTCCAAAGATTCCATCTCCACCCCCCAAGAAAATTGCTCCCTTTTTGGTGCTGTTTACGGACGTTGTTTTGATTTTTTGTCTGTTCCTTCTTTCCTCTCATTCCAATGAAACATTTATGCACAAGTGAGTGTCAACATAGACTTTGGAACAAGGAGACAAACCACCAGATTCCCTAAGCCAAAAAAGAACACTACAGCCCTTATAATAAATTCTCCCATGTATTTACAAAAATATTAATTACTGAAGAGTCTAGTGTTAATCAGATAACTGAAATACCACACCATTGTACCTCAGTTTGGTTTTCTTAAAATATAACCACCCTTTTCCACAACTACTTAGCATGATGTATTTTAAGGAATGAAACAGCATATATATTGAGTACTGTGGATCCACAAAATAAAGTGTTCTTAGCCATCTAGTATTTATGGGTGAGACTTCAGGTCAATATACAGACAAAAACCACTGTTGCACTAAAGTTACTCACTTTGCTCTAGGAGTTTGGCCAAGACATCTTGGTTTTGGTCTGAAGAAGCAGCTTCCTTTGCAGCCAGCTGTTTGCTAGCTGTTTCCAGGCGGTCTAAAAACAGTCAAAGAAAGCAGCTGGTCAGTATTTTTCTTTAGTAAAGTCTCTAGATACTCTTATAGCACTTACAACAGGATCATGGGCTGATCATGGTTTAAGTGCTAAATGTCTCAAATAAAGCAAAGATTAGGGGTTAGGGGATTTGTGGTTTACTTTAGAAGCATAAACATTTGTTTTTCAGTGAGGATCCCAGTTTCAAAAGGGCAACACATGACTAGTCCCTAAACTTTTACATCACTCACAGTTACTCGATTTGTTAGATGTTTCAAGCTGACAAACTGGATCTCAATAAGCATACATCTTTGAAGTGCAAGGTAAAGAACCATGCAAGTGGGACATTTTAACATCTACTTTAATTCTTACCTCTTAGGTCCCGGTTAAAATCATGTAACCTTTTGATCTCTCCTTCCAACTTGTTTCTCATGGTTTTTTCCAGAGCCTCGCGTTTAGCAGAACCCTTCATGAGTGTCTCATAAGCTTCAGATATCCTCTGGATTTCCATCTCAAGCTGGAGAGGAAAAATAAAAGGTTCCCAAATATACACGTCAAACTCCAAAATTCTCATGAAGTAATCATAAAAACGGACAACAGTTTTAGTTAACTGACCTCTTCACACACCTAAGTACCTGCTGAACAAACAAGCATGATCCTCGCATTTTTCCATTTCAGGTTCAATGTCAAAAGTCACTATCTGCACTTTTCTAACGTGTCCACAAATGAACAATTGTGGTGCAGATTATTCTAAAGGGTGTCTTGAATCAACATTCCTAACAGCAAAGACATCAGTTCCAGGTGTTCTTTTGAATAGGCAACATGCCAGCGCAGTGAGGCAGAGAAAAGAGCTGGCAGTTAAAACCATAGAAGCAGCCACAGCAGGAACATTACTCAGACATATCTGTTTGGGCACATTTACTCCACAGTAGTAGAGAGCCCTGTTGTGTAATTTCTGAGGTTGTAATTATCATTCTTTTCATGTGAGAAAGCAAAACCAGAAACTGAGATGCATATTGTCAGAGCTAGAGAATGTCATGCTCGTACACACTGCTACTTAAAGATATGAGAAGCAGTCCAGAGCAGATAAGAAAATGTGATATGGATATGGGGAATCGAAGAAAAGTACATTCACTCCCTTAATGAACATCATCAGGGTTAAATGTTTTTAAAGATCATTCATCAACACAGAACATACAATGAAAACTCTTCAGAAGGCTGTACACGGGAAATGCTAGAAATGGAACTTTTCGTAATCCTTTTTTCCCCATAAACTAAGTTATTCAAAAGCTCTCCTCTCCATGAAGTCACACTAAATAAAAATGAAACGATGGAATGTGAAAAACTGCTGATGACATGCACACTTTACAGAGGCTGTAAACAAAATTCCAGTAGTTTCATAAAGACTTGTTAAAAAAAGCTAAATACCCAAAGGGACCACAAGGAACTCCCCAATTCTAGAAGCATGATGAAAGATTATTTTTAACTAGGTCTGAAGACTCTTTCAGCTTTTTCCAAACCTCAAACTGTCCCGTCAATTCACAATGGGATCTCTGAGCCCAAGTCGGATTGTTATAAAAGAAGAATGAACAAGAAGCAACACGTATGCAAGTAGTAGGGGTGAAAGTGAAAGAAGCCTTTCAGTCTGAAATAGCAACTGTTCTCTGCAGCCTGCTGCTTTCTCCTAAGTCTCATCAGCTGTGGCAAGGTCAGAAACCCTTCACTGCAGTCTGACATCTTTTGGATTAGACGTGACATCTGCAGGCACTCCAAGCACATGCACTTATTTGCCAGAGGTCCTGACAAAAGTCTAGTTTATACACTGGGCCGCCTTTCCCTTTTTGTAGTCAAACAGCCAGTCTCCTAGGCAACAGCTGTTTGCCATCCCTCAAATACAGACACTGCTTTTAACCGAGGCTCCCTACACAGAGATGCTGAATTCTTAAAACGTCTCTTCCCTAGTAGTTACAGAACATATCTGGAGGAGCTAATCTTATGTGCACTGGAAGAGCTTGGCATTCACTGTGGCAGAAGCTTTTGAGATGCCATACCTCCTGGACTCTGCTGGAAGTTCAGGATTCATGCAAGCCCTGGAATTATGATCCCGACAGACGGAAGAAGATTGGAAAAAGTGATCTGAGAGAGCTATAAGTGTAAAAACGCCTTATGATCTTAGACCTTTAAGGGGCTGAAGCACTGAGTTTAACAACTGTGTAATACAAATTATTTCATTTATATATTTATATATACACACACACACGTATGTCCTAATACTTTACAAATCATTGTCTTCTGAAGGTTATAAACTAAGGGAGAATGTCTTTCTCCCTCTACAGGTACCAGTGTCTATTGTAAAGATTTTACAATAGAAGCAGCTCTGTCTTTTTAGGATATTTTGTATCTCTTATTACTTTACATAAAGGCTTTAACATGTGCCAAAGGAGACAAGTCATAAACACTGTGATCCTTCCACTGCGCACATTCCAGCGTGGCTTCAGAGTTAATCTCTCTGGTATTCAGTATTGGCAAAGGCCGCACATTTAATTTCTGAAATCCACACCCGTCATAAAGCACACAAATGCGCTGAAGTCAAAGACTTCACACAAAATACTGAAATAAACCAATTTCGTTTCCATAAACATGACATTAAGTCTCTCTTTTGGGGCTTCATGTGGTTTCTCATATTATGTTTAATGAGTTCCTGATTGGGATTTTCCTTCTGGCAAAATCGGAAGAAACTCCTGACTCTTAACAGAATCACCAGCAGTCACATTTCCATCACGGTATATTCATTTATAGAAATATTGCGACCTGCATTGACTTGCTTTGAAAAAAACAGGTTGAAGACTCAGTGTTTAAGTCTCATTGAAAGGTCTCAAACCTCTATACCTTTTGGATCCTGGCGGCCTTCTCACTGTAGCCTTCTAGATTCCGCCTCAACATCTCATTTTCCTTCATCAGCATTTCCATCTGGGCTACATGGCTGTTTGTAGAGACATTGTGAGCGGCCATGAAGGCCTCCACACCTGCAGGGGTCAGTGTAGATAAAGGACTGTGGCGGAACACCTGTGGCTGAGTCTGTAGATGCCTACAGGAAAGAGAAAGGTTGATTTAATTCTCTCCTCTACATATCCACGAGTTGCAGCCCACAGTAGTAAGATCAGCAGGTTCACGTCACACTCCCATCCAACCCACATACACACACAAAAATACAATACAAGTATGATGGGTTACATTTTCTCTTGGTGCCTCATCACATTAGGGCAATCAAACACCAATTCATGCCAATGGCAGAAGCCACAGAGCAGGTACAATCACGCCCGCAGTGATGTCAGCAGTGAGTTTAGATTAGACAATTTCATTAGGAAAAAAATAGATGGCATATGAATATCTTTTGTTATATGTAAATGAATATATTTTGTTAGGTTTACGTCACTGTCAGACAATTTCTTGCTCTGCTTGTAAAGGCAGGTTAGTCATAATGACACACGCAGTAAAAAATGGCCTTGTTCTCAGACTTATCCAGCTAAGATAAGTGCCAACACACTTTGCTTGCTGGATCAATGCTGAGGAAACTAGTGCAACATTCCTTAAGTGTGCCACCAGCCAAAAGGAAATCCAGAAGTTTCTTGTGAAGATTTCTACTTGTCTATCATGAAGAATACAGATATGCAACAACATGTTTGCAGTGGTTTCACTTCAAGTGCTTTGAATACTCAAAAACATTTCCCAGGTGCATTACAAAAACCCTTTGAGATGAGAAAATGAGTATGTGGCTACAGGGGATATAAAGTTCTCATTGGCTCCATTTCTTCCCATAGACCATAAAATAGTTCATTGTTAGATAAAAAAAAACCCAAATGGTTCAATTCAAAGACTATGACCCCCCCCTATGAATTGGCTTCATTACTCTCCTCTCCTCCCCACTGATAGCTTATGTATGGCTGCTGTCGCATCATCCAGGTGGATGCTGCACATTGGTGGTGGTGGAGGGGAGTCCCCATTACCTGTAAAGCGCTTTGAGTGGAGTGTCCAGAAAAGCGCCATATAAGTGTAAGCAATTAGAAATTATAATAATTAATTAATTATAATTAATTACAACTGCTACGGTAAAGCCCACAGGTGTGACTTACCTGTGAGACTGCGAATAGAAAGGGGGAGGTGGCGTGTTGTAATGTCCATGCTCCTGGGAATGGCTAACCATATATCCCGGAGGCTTGACCAGAAACGGATATTCGGGTGGGGGGCCTCTCTGCTCAGCAGGGTGCTGCTGGGCGCTTGGGGCGTGGTGGACGTGATGCTTGGAGAGCTGCGGATAGCTGTGCGAGGAGCTCATAGCCATTTGGTTTTTCGCGCCGTTCCTCTCCAACGAGAGCTGCAGCAGCCTCTCGCTGAGAGACCGGACGTGCCCCCGCTTGAGGTCTCTCAGACCATCGTCCTGCAGGACGTCGTCCAGCATCACAGCGCAGGCATCCCCCTGGCCCCTCTGGGACGCCAGGTACTGCGACTGGGCCTTGGCCTCTTCGTAGGTGGGCAGCTCCTCTCCGTGGAGCTGGTAGAGCTGGTGCAGGGAGCTCTCCGAGTGGTGGCAGTCCCCCTGGTGCTCCTGCCCCTGGGGCTCCTGGCGCGCCGACAGCTGGAGAAACTGGGACTCCTCCTGGTTCAGGCTCTCCGCGGAGGAGCGGGGGCTCCCGGAGCCCGCCCCCCGCAGGGCCTGCTGCTGGATGGCCAGCAGAGCGCGCGTGTCCGTGAGGTTCCCGTAGCGCAGCTGCTCCTGGATCAGCCGGTGCAGGACCGTGCTGGACGAGTCTTCCGCCGTCCGCATCGTGGATGCTGGCTTGGCGAGGCGAGTTAGGGCCGGGGACGAATCGGAGAAGTAGCCTCAGGTCTGGGAGGAAAAGCAAAAGGACAAATCTATGAAAAAGAAGCCTTTGGGCCTTACTAAATAAAACATTGCAAGATATTCAATTATCCCTTGGTATATCCAACAAATTTTGTAGTAGAAAAAAAAATTGGAAGAGCGTAGCTGGGCCTAGCTGTAACCAAAATATTTTAGTTACAGACTAGATGAGATTTCTATAGAATGGTTGATAAGTATGATTTAATATGAAATAACATCAATACCAATAATAAAGATAGTAAAGCTAGAGGGACCTTTATTCTGAGTAATTTGTTAGCTTGGCTAGAGGCCAGCTATAATTTGAGGCACATATGTTTCAACAGAAAGGCATGTGTCCCTTGAAATGCAATAAACATCGGGTTCCAATTTTGGGTTTTCTGTATCTTATTTTGTAAAGGTATGCACATTGCGCTCATTCTCCCCCCAGATGATTTTAGATCAGGGAAATAAGGAGAGCCAGCTGCAAAACTAAGCCAAGCAGTGCTTTGTGAAACTGTGGAATCTCTTTCCCTTGGCCACATGGACCCCCGATACAAAAACAGGGCACATACCAGTCATGTCTCTGTGGCTCTGCGGCTCTGCGTGGTCTGCCTCTCAGAGAGCATCGCCATAGCAACAGCACGTTTGCACCTCAATATCACTGAAATAGCCCTCTAGCACCCAGCCAGCTTTATGCGTATTCCGTGGCCAGGCAAAATGTTTTTAAAAAACTCCCCAAGACCTGTTTTATCCCAGTATTCACGTACACTATACTCGGGAAACGTATCCTCCTCACCTTTCTACTGAAACGAAGGTGTCGATAATTACTAGAATTGCGTACTTGAAAGGAGAAGGTAACTTGTTTGACATTTCAGAAGGCAAGAAAGCCCCACTGGTAAAAGCTCTCTAGAAGTGGGAAACAACCTTTCACGTGGAGATCTTTCCCTTCAAGGCTCCACCAGCCAATTCTAGTTTAAACAATTTATTTGGGATTTCCAGCTCATTACATTAAAATACATATATAGTTAACATATCAATACAGAGATTTGAAATACTAAAGCACTTTGACAAAGGAGGCAGTTGTTAAAGAGGAAGTCTTGGCACTGGTCTGTCCATTACACAGCTTCCTGCGGCAGGCGCCGCTCTGTTTCTACATAACTTACTGTGCTGCTGTAATGTGCGAACTATACGACTTGATAAAATCCGAAGTCTGGAAAACGAACACGACAAAAGAAGAAGGAAAGGGGCAGTGTAGTCGCCAGTCACATCTGTACGTTTAGACAAAATACCAGAAAGACTCCTAATATTTCCAGCGCTTGCATATTTTGTTCTTTCGAAAACACGCGTTTTTTATTCAATTTCACAGCGTGAGGCACTGTACTGAACGCAATTATGGTAAATCTAATTCGCCTTTACACCCGCAGTGTTTATGGAAAAAAAAATCCCCACTTTTATTGTCTGTAAAACATCCCATGCCGAACGAACAAGTGTTTTACTCCTGAGAATGCAAAGGGTTTATTTCACTGAGACTTCAAAGTGAGTCTAATCGGGTAAAGGACCGACCCAGCAAACATCCAGATGAGCTCCGAACCTTCCCCGGATTCACGTCTCGAATCTCAAATCGCTAAATATTAAACATGAACCGACACAATAGTCTCCGCATTTAGTTTTGGGAGACAATACTGATGGTACAGTCTTTATGGCCCTCATAGATGGATTTATTGCAATATAACATGTATGCCAATCTTCCCATGCCTTTGGATACTTTAGGTTAGCTATTCGCATCAAATACGAGACTAAAATCACTCAAATAAGTTCTTCTTGCTTAAATAATAACGTTCGATTTAAAATCGATACACAGAAACGCTATACATAAGTTAAAATCTAAAAATGAGTTTTACCACTGAACAAAAATTAGAGAAGATCGCAAGTGACCGGTGAAATAAGAGAAAGACGATAAAAATAAAACTCACCCTTTCACAGTTCCATTAAATGCATAGCAGAAGGGAGACGCGTGTAGATTCTGTTCATTAAATTCCGGATTATTGAAAGTAATCCTGTATCTGTTCATTGAAAGTAAGTTCAGATACGTGCGTGTTCGCCCATGTGTATGTATTCCACTGTTAATAAGTGTAGTTACGCTCTGTGGATTTGCCTGGCGTAGACTGAGCCAGTTTAAGAGCTCAGTGCGCTAATAAATAACTGAGGGCTGATTGTTCACAGAGGCTGGAATGATCGGAATGCGAGAGCTCCAGGTTCCTCTGGGATCAAAAGCAATAACAGACTACAGCAGCTCGTTGAAGCTGCCAACCCCCCCATACAAACAGCTCGAACAATGAGCCCCGATTCATTCGTTTGTGTCGTTAAAAGTGGTGTTAGTGCTGCTTCGGTTTTTGAGATATTAGAAGTTCTTCTGAGGGGAGTGATGTCACTCCTACACCAGCAGCATCATGGTTGAACTGAAAGTCGACGAGCAGAACCTGAGACCGCAGTGGAACTGGGAAAGCACAGTTCGCAGAATAGCGCCAAGCCCTGAGATGAACATTTGTCGAAATACTATAATAATCACTGAGACATCAACCCAAATGAGCAATATTTTATTTATGAACTCGTTATTTTAAAGGAGCCTTTGGTACTGTTTAATTTTTATAGTGTTGCTGCGAACAGAACACTATAGCAAAACAGTGACAGTGGATTAAATTGTTTTGTTTTAGTAGATGGTAAGAGCTATTAATTTCTTTCTGTGTCTGCTGAGGGATGGGAGATCTTCTCCTTTTGAAATCATGAGGTGGATTATCTGTTCTTGACGTGTGCATGTATGAATTAATGGTAAAGATAAAACTGTTTCGAATCTATTAAACCATGGACAGAGATGCGTCTTCTCATCATTTGAAAAAAAAATCAGGTGAAAGTTAACACAGTGCACATATTTTCTGAAAATAATAGCTAGACTTAATATTCGCGACTGTGTTAATAGTTTTAAAAGGTGAAGAGCGGGTTAAAGAACAAATGAATCTTAAAAGGTTAAAAAAGACAGAAAATCCTTAGATAAAAAAACTGATGTTTATTAAGTTATTTAGTGCTCCCCTAATACATAACTATAGAACAGTACTTGGCTATTGAAGTATACTGTATGTCCATCCTGGTACTGCACAAATATGTACTGAGTTGACTATTTTAAAACACGTCAGCAAAACAACACAGTTAATGCTATGAACGCTTGGATGTAGACTTTAATATTTCAACAGTCCTGAACAAAAATACTAACAAACCTTTCATAAGTCTATTTTAATTTTGTTGACTAAACAAATTTTGGAAACAGTAACTTCCACATTTTCTTTTAAATACATCTTTTGTTTTCAATAGTTGTTTTTTTTATGAAGCTGTTGTTTATGAAAATGTGGACACTTAGTTGTTAAATGTTTTCATTATTAACTATAAAGCTAAAATAAAGCTCATATTTGTGTGTACTTTATATGCATGTGTATCTACATTATTTTTAACACAATTTGCACCGCTATTATGAAGATCCTTAGAGCTTGCAAATCACTGAATTCTTAAATTATGTAGAATGAAGATTCATCGCAGACCTGTTACCTTTCTGTTCACACTCATCACATGAAACATTTGAGAAACACATATGTAGTACATACAGATTTAAAGACATTAATTATTGGGTTATATTGGGTCAACAGAAATAAATAATGGGATTGCACAAAGATGCACAATTTATCATTACAATTCACCCCCATTTCAAGGATTATATTACGCTTAAGTCAAAAGGTGCTAATTTTAGACACACATTTCAGCAGACTCTCCGCGTTCTTTTTCAGAACCCAAAGGAGCATAAACGCTGGTTTCAACTGCACCAACGAATTATTTAGGAATCCCTGTTTGTCCAGATCTGTGGTGGGGCGACTTCATTGACACTCCAACACTTTAAATTTAGTTTTAATTAAAAACATGTTTTAACGGCACAATCGTAGATCAAACGATCGAATTAGGAGGCATTGTGTATGATGTTTAAGGCAGAGGGCAGCTTTGCCGCGATCCACAGCGCTAAATCGTGCCACAGAGGCAGAAAACATCTGCAGTTCCCACTAAACCCCTCTAGTGGGCGTGCAGATAATACAGCGCGCGTTATCTCTCTCTTGCACGTTTCCCAAATCCTTAAAAATAAACTTCTAGGTAATCCATAAAAATAAAATAAAACACTATTGGTGAGCTACTAGATTAAATATGTTGAACATGATACCAATACTCAACTGAGTTATTCCATTACAGAAAAAATGATCAATCTTACCTGGTTTGGTTAGTTATTTGGTTACTATTTACGTCTGAAATGGTACAGGATGTGTTTGTTTACAATATTGTGGGGCATACATTAAAACTTGAGCTTTTCTGAGAATCAGTCTGTACCAGAACGGGTAAAACTTAAATATTCCCTGATAGCAATGTAGCTGGTGTAATTGCCCAACTCTTCACCTCCTTTGTTAGCAAGATGAGGAAGGAGCGCAGGTGAAGGTTAACTGATCATGTTTAAACTTGTTTTTATTTGATAAAACACTTTTATTATCTTTTTTAACAAAAAATGACTCTCGAAATAAAAAAACTTTTTTTTTAATCGTACACACAATGAACAGAGGCAATGGATTTGTGAGAATTACGTTTTCATCATTCGCCCATAACGTCTCTAAAGTTGCCCGAAGGCTTTTGCTGTACACGGTTTCTTTGTGCGCCGTCTTTGAAAAACGTGTAAAGCGGTCAGAGAAAACGATTCAAATGCATACTCTACACAGCCTAGGTGTTGTGAAATGTAAAGGCGAAGAGTCGCAACAATTTTGGAGTGTTCAACTTCAATAAAGAAATTCAGCAGTAGGAGCTGTAAATGACCCACACACGAAACATTGTGTGAATTTTTTTTTTATTTCTGTAAAAGGCCCGTGTGCTCCCAGGTGTCTTTTAAATATTTAACTAATGCACAATGCCAATGGCCGTGAAGTATGTGCAAGAAGAGGGTGATGTGGGGGAGGCTGCCTGCCAGCTGTCTTCGGAATAAAATCCTCTCAATAATCAGAACTGTGAGAGATTCATTGTCCCCAATCCACACCAGACATTGTAAACGAGGGTTACCATCTGCTACGTCGCTGTCACAGCCTCCTCCCCATACCCTATATGAATGTACACGAAATTGCAATCATCTGGCTTAAGAAGACGCGGAGGGGGGGACAAAAGGAATTTTTTATTGGAAAAGCTGTCATAGTAAAGCTTTGAATTATTATTTATTATATGTGTTTTTATTTCCACAAATATCTCTCAAGACGGATAAAAAATACATACTGTATAGTAAATAAATGAGATATGTTTCCAACTTCAAAGAGAATTGTTATTCAAATCGCGGCACAGCGCAATACCAAGCAGACTGATCTACATGTGTATTTCACAGTGCGTTAGTCAGAGAAGGGAATCTGCTTCATGAATCCCTGAACCGCTTTGGGCTGCTCGGCTGGACATGTCCCGCAGAACACGGTGACCCGGCCCAGCGCGACCGCGGCTCCCTCTGCGCCCTGGCCTTCCCTAAAATACGATCTATCATTTCCCAAATTGTTTTAGAGCAAGTAATTGGTAAAAAGTGTTCAGACTTCTGCAATTTCATTATGTAGTTTAAAGTAGAAAGAAAGAAAATCTAGTCAAACAAATGCTTTAATTTATTAATTGATTTTTTTTCAGGCAGATTCTCCGCAGAGTATTTTTCAGTCGACACTTAAAAGTCATTTTATTTTCAATTCAAGGGCTTCTAGATGCCTTTCACTGATGAACAGGTGTTGCCTGAAGATGGACTTTACTTAACCTTACCAATAGTAGGTCCTTTGTCTCCTCCGACCTGATCCTGATGTCTGGTCTTTAAATTAAAGGAGCCATAGTTGAACTGAAAATAACTTTCTGACATCAGCCTTAGTGACAGGTTGCTATTTTCTTTTTAGTTAAACCTAAAGGAGGTTTTGAACGTCAGCGCACGCTGCTTCTGCGCCATGAACAATGTCCTCCACTGTCTGCTTGCTGAAAACACGTAACAGTCCTTCAACGTAGGCACTTTGACATTTAAATTACACTATGAATAATATGGTAACATGGCAATTATCCCAGACCTCCTGATTTTGGGCTTATAACACTTTAGCACCTGCTCAGGAGACCAGAAATAATCCATTATTAGAAGGGTACTTATCCATTTTCGGCCTTGAGAACAACATTGCTTTTTCCAGAACAATAGGGGTTCAGGATGAGACCAAAAGGACTCAACTGAACAGCACACCAGTACATTATAGGGCACTGGGGAAAAGTCTGCATGTCTTCAGGGAGCTGAGAGGAAACCAGAGTACTCAGAGGAAGACCGCACAAGGAAGGGAAATACATGTGAGAGCTGTGAGGCAGCAAGTTTAACAGACATGCAGCTATTTCACCTAGAACAGGAATAATGCCAAATTAAAACAAACGCGTTCAGGTTAAAGCAACGTCAGTTACCTTTTCTCGACAATGATCTCATTATCAGCGTTGATGATCACAAATAAGATCACTCAATGATCTACATCTATTTCTGGAGCTCTTTGTAATTAAGTAGAAAATCATTGCAGCCAACTAAATAATGTTTACAGTAAACTATCTTTTTTTAACCCTATTTCAGCTTACTTACAAGGAAGAATACTGAAGACCAAAAATAATTTGCTTTTATACGTTAGATTCAAAGCTTGTCCTTTCACAAGCAAGGAAAGGTCAAGCATTCCATGATTTCAATGTTGCAGAAAGGAATTTCAGGTTCTGTCACACATTGATTTTAAGTGTGACAGAACTTAACGTGCCTTTGTTTCCAGAATCACAATAATAAACAATGTCTGTTTGCCCCACAACAAGCTAATTTCATTTTTTAACTGAATTTCCACATTTTTTCTCTAAAGGATCTGTTTAGGCCACAACATGTTTTGTATCTGAACACCCTATTTTAAAAATACAGCATTAAATGATATTTTCCTACAACACAAAAAGGTGTTTTTAGATTTAGTTTTAGAAGTCTTATTATGCTAATGGGAATTAATTTGGGGTGTGACTTAAGAGTCAATACACTAATCAATCTAAAATAGTTCATTATTTCAAAGCACCCTTAGTATTGCATTGTAAGTAAAACCCTGTTATATAGAATTCCTTTGACATGTACATAAACAAAAAACACAGTTATGTTTTGAAATGTGAATTAATAAACCAATTCTCTGGTCTAGAAGCCTGTAATGAGTAAAGTAGAATTAGATATCCATTAATTCTCTTAAATCTTTAAACGGATTTATGTGTTTTTTTGTTTTATATTATGTTTTACAGAACCAGGAAAGTACAAAAATGTTACCAAAACTGTAAGAAAAATAATGAGAAATACTGTCCCATAACTGGATTCCATATGCTTGAGAAAAGTGTCCATTTATGCAAAATGTTTTTTCTATATCTAAAACAAAAATGTTGTCTTTGCCCCTGGGAAGAGTGTGTTCGGGGAGAGTGGTTAGGGAGTGCCAGATTTAGCCTGGCTAGTCAATGGCTGCTGTTTTATGTAAACAAAAGCTCATTTCTTTTTTTTTCACTCTCTGTCCAACAGATGCACCTGTCAGCTTCTCACCATCTGGCAGGCTGGCCGTTGTACATAACATACAGATATGGATACATCCAGCAGCAGATAAGCATGTCCATGCTCGTTTGTGGATATTTACTCTGCTCTGTGAATGAAACAGCACCTTTTATTCAATAATATGTAACAGACTGCTTTTCCCGTCAATAATGTACCTGATGATTATATTGTGATGACCTTCAATTGCAAACGCTCCCAGTCTGATGCCCAGACTTTTCAAACAGAGTACTGAGTAATAAGACCATGAAGAAATTTGAAAGTTTACTATTTTTTAAAACATAACCTTTCCTCATTCATCATAATTCTACTCACGTATCTGTTCTGATCCCATATATGAATGTTCTGAAGTTAGGTGATTCACCTCTTATTTAACCCTATAGATGCTGTGTAGCACAGCTTATAATAGAAGCAGCAGTAGTTTTGTGCATTATATACGACCTTATCTCAATGGATCTACAAAGTATTAACAATCCATTAAGATTATGCAATTATACTAGAAATTACTTATAAATTACATTATGTCTCAGAGATAACATGGCCAAATTCAAATGCCTTTCAAAACATAATGAATTTCTTAATTTTCAACTAGTAATACTCAATAAATTATATGGAGAATCCTGGCAAAAGTCATATTAACTGTAACTTTGTTTTTGTTTGCCACTATTTTGAAGAAGTTACAGATTTAAAGCATTTTTTTAGTTCCTGGAAATTCATGATTTTTTTTACACAAGCATAATAATATATGGGAGATTCTAGTGTTCAATCCTTCCTGTACACATGATATGACTTAGGGTGGGGTATCATAAGTGAACTGTGCTCATCATTGTCTGATTCTCAACAAGAATAAAATCATTTAAATATACATTATTATATTATTGTAAATTTTATAGTGATTGTATGATGTTGTGTTTCATTTCTGGGATGAAGTCATGGATATATCAGCAGCGTTCATGTCGAGAGACCATTCTTTACAAACCTTGACTGTTTGGCTGGAAGCAAGTCCCCCACAATAGGCTTCTGATTGAATTATGGTATGAAGAGAATGGAGCAGGGGCACAAGTCTGGGGGAGATTAGCACACATGGACTGACATCTGTCCGGCCTTACAACACAGATCAGGTTACATATTCCTTCTGCTCTGCCTGGCAGTCTCTTGGCAGATGTCACACTGAGCCAACATTTCCCCAGAAGATAAAGATGTTTCCCCAGGCAGACCTTGGGGGCGTGGAGATCATTGGGGAGCCTGGAGTGCTCATTCAATATTCAAATTATATGCATACTTCTTTCTCGTATCTTAGTGACACCCAGGAGTCTCGGTGCAGACTGGAAGGCAGGTGGATCTCTCTAATATATAACAGGCTACAGCTGTCTTAAAGAGGTTGGGAGCACATTTAAAACCTCATTCTGAATTATTTCTGGAATTCATCACTGTTACTGTGTTTTTTTTATAATTAAAGAACTAGTGGATTCAATACATTTAAAGATGGTAACATGTCAACTCTTGTAGCCAATGAAATGTGAGATCCTGTAGCCTGATGTAGAAATTTAATAGAATTCACATATTTGGGGGATTTACAGTATTCAACTTTGTCACCTCTCTAGGCTTGGGGATATTTTTATACTTTAATTCCAACCAATCTAATAATTTTCTTAGACATGAAAATAACGTTCCTCCTCTTGACTATTTTAGTACAGAAAAATTCTCTTCATTAGAAACACATAGAGTCTGGCTTAAGTTTGCAGTTAATGAAATAATTATACCAAGAAACTGAGGGCTTGGGCGGAACAAACACTGGAAGACAATAGGCTCTCCGGTAATTGAGTCTGACGCCCCTCATCTAAATCATGGGAAAACATAAAAAACTAAGTAAATAAATTGTATAAGCCATTACAAAGTAGTAGTGAACTGGGTGTAACTATTGTGGAAAAAAATGAACATTATGACGATATTATTCAACATTAATGAAACATAAAGATACAGCTGCTGACAAGCAAGATGGACAAAGTGACCATCTATCTCCTTAGTAATATTCTGTATTATGGAAGACAGCCCTAGGACTGAAGAAGAAGTCAACCTACCCTAATCTTTAAATTAAATACCAAAAATACAGGAGAAAAAAGTTTGAAAAAGTCCCAGGTTTTTCAGTAATGGTGACAGCAGCGTCTGATCTTTAGCTCTGAAACATTTTCCTTTTTAAAATTATTTTTGTTTCCAAGGAGCATCTGTGTCCAGGGCAGTTTTACCTTAGACACAGTTCAATTTCTGAACTGACAGAATATAGAAATGCTTTCATAATTGGGGCACCATTTCTTTCTACCCTTTCAAACACTTGTATAAAAACCTTTGTAAGTAATTAATACGGTATATCATACTGCAAGACCAGATTGTTTTTAATACAGTCTTTCCTGAGGCTGAAGATAACAAGACGTAGAACAAATGCAACCTTGCTTACTTTGCCAAGGCAAAAATATTAAAATGTATTTTTCTCTCTACAGTTCTCAGATATCCCTATGAGTACCAGCGAAAGTATTCTGGGACCTTGCCCATTGTTTCTATGTTGAAACATTAAATTTGTACAGAGGGGAAAGAGGATTACTTAATAGGGCAGGGTTATGAAACACTTCTCTAACCCCCAAATTCACCCCCTTTTGCCACAAGAAAAATAGTTTATTTCCGTACGCTCTAATCCATTTCTAGATCTTGACTCCTCTTCAATCTTCCATCGCAGCTATGAACAGGACCTCTCGGAAAATGTAATTTGAGAATTTTATTTATCTGATCATATCATGACAAGAAGAAAAAGATGTGGTGATGGGTAAGGTGAGGATGTGCATATCTGCTTCTCACACAATGAAACCAAATTCTTAGGAACAGGAATGTATGGGAAACCCAGAGATGTTTGTATTTTTAACGGAGGTATTTTATTTTTGTGTTGGAAGCCACTATAACAGGATATCCATTAAAAGCTAAGCGTACTGTTTTTTTTTAAATAAGTCCCTACCCAAGATGTAAACACTGATACAAGTGTAATATAGTAATCCTAACTTATACTGTCAAATAAATTCAGGATAGAATCTGCATTGTCAGTAATTCTTTCCATAAGACCGTCTTGTTTGCCAAGTCCACTGGAATAAAAAGAGCCATTTTTACACCTAAAGTAATTCTGGATTCATTTTAAGGTCTTACCATACAAAATGTACTGTATCAGTTGCCCTGGGAGTTTTCAATGCAGTGCTTACTTTATGTCCAGCTAATGTTACCCAGGGTTTTTGTTCCAATTTTTTCAAATGAAGCACAATACTGTACTTGTTGTCAAATATGCTGACAGTAAAATATCCAACAGTTAACAGCAACTTAATTTTTATAGTACTTTAATAGATTTAGACAGGGCTACAAAAGTGATAAACAGCTCCTGTTAAAATTTCATTTAAGAACAAAGTACCCTAGAAGATCTTTTAGAAATAATGCAGAATATTAATGGTGCTGTCATTTGTAGCTTATACCATCACCTTTCACTTACACAAGTACTGATACAGATACATTTTAAAAGCATTTATTTATCATATTCAAATAATCCTGTTTCCTACAGAGAAGACTGCTTCTTGAGGATGAGAGAATTTCTCTGTGCCATTTCTCTTTCCAGAAAACAGAGGAGTGACTACAATAAAACACAGAGCTCTCAACATGTTCATTTTTACATTCCTGTGAAAGGTCCAGACCTCCCAAGGTAGGAGTAACAGCTTTAATTCAACTCTGTGTTTATCCTCTGCTATGGATGGGGTTATTTACAGAATACGCCACCTATTAGACTGTTATGATATTTTCAGCTAGTTTTAATGGTATTTGTTATTTTGAGATTTGAGAAGAGGTAAATTCTTTGCTGAAAATGAAAAACGAAGAAAAGGCCACATTTTTTTCTTCTTTCTTCTTACTGTTCAGCATTGAATTCATCTCCATGAAGTCACAGGCTCAAACCTCTTTTCAGGCCTACATCAGCTACTCAATTCAGGATGAATGAGCTTTGAAATGGCCCTATGTTTCATACCAATCAAACAGAATGTCTGTGAAGAGGTTACCTGAGCCACAGATCCTAACACTGAGTACAAAAGAGATTTGAATGACTTGCTGCATTCAGGTAAGTGTAACACCAGCCTTCATTTTCTATCACAGATCTCGGCCTGCCATCTCCTATAATCCTCGCTCACAGATCCGTGGTCTGATCGACACCGCGATTCCTGTAACATTTAGCTAACTTTTTAGTCCCCCTTCCTCAGAACCACTACCCCCCCTCACTCCACCACATCGGTCCAGACTGTCTGTCTACATGCTTCTGGCAAATTGCTTCTATTGTGCCCCACTTCCTGATAGGAGGAGCTTTGGACACCCAACTCAGTGAACTGCAAAGGAATGTGGAATGCCTTTCTAGAGTTGCGGATGTCCTTGGTTTTTGCTGGGCCGTTCCAGGATTTCTGGGCCAGACCGGCGGAAGACCCATTTAACATACCATAAAACATGTTAGTAATGCAAAGGGTTGGGTTGAGTTCTCAGTAGCCACAATGAAAAACAGTAATGCATAACAAACAAGTATATTGTACGTATTTGTTTAACATTGAACATACAGTGGTGTCTGCTTTCAGGTTTATGACTGTCTTCTTTGTCACAGTGCGTTTAAGGAGTTTGTATCTCCGGTTATATAATAAATATCCAAATACAAAAACCTTGGTTTTACACTGTGTTAAAATTGAGAGACTCGCATCACAGTTTTAATGACTTTAAAATTGTTTCATTGCATCTATGGAGAGACCCTTATATTTACCTTATACTGATATTTACCATCCAAGAGATCATATTTACCACTCAAGAGACAGGATTCTCTCTTTCTTAAGGCAGCTATCAGATACAGCATAACTGGGGTTCAATCCAGGTCTTACCTAAATTGTCATGAGGTGTGGTGACATCATTGATTTCTAATGAAAGATAATGTCATTTAATATGGAATGATTTTGGTGAATTTTAATGAAGAAATTCAATTTCATTTCAGTTTCAGCTGTTAAATAAAGAATATGGAGTTACTTCCCCATTCCAACAATTGTCATTATAAGAAAACGTACCAAACCATTCTCCCTGATTTTGTTTCTTTTCATTTATATATCACTTTTTATCCCATTAAATCTCAGATCACTTTAAATATTGGAGAGGATCCACATTCCCCACCACTGAAAAACTGCACACCTGGCAGCCATTATACGCCAGCATGGGATCATTAATTGCCAGTTGTCAAAACTCCAATTTTAAGTCTCAGCAGAAGGAAGATTTCTACAATCTCCCATCGCCATACTGGGGCTGGGGCATTCTTTGGGAAATTCTGGGCTAGAGAGAAGAGTGCCACCTATTGGTGTTTAATATAAACAATATAAATGCATGAAATTAATTATTAACTACTTCAAGGATGAAGTGATTGGTTTTCTAGTTCAATACAGACAAGTAACTGAACAAACATGAGTCCAATAAGACTCCACTGTTGTTTGGTTCATGAAACGATGCCTCTTTGCTATGGGACGGAGCAAAAAGAGTTCTTTTTATGCTTCAATCAGGAAACCAAGATTTCATTAAAAGAAGACCGAGCACATGCTCCATCAAGACTGGAGTAAAACAAATACTTTCCCCCACAGGCTGTATTTAAGACATGAATCTGATACTGGACAATGAGGTGTTTGTCTTTGAAGAGTGATTCAGCAGTCATTTATAGCCTGTTTCTTGACAAATCCCTGAAAAGATGGATCAAGGCATTTCATGCCCGAGGACATTCATACTATTTTCCCTGAAAGATCAAAGCTCAGGTGCAAATTAGAAACTCAAAAGCTGTACAGGCCACAGAACAATGTCACATCCTCTTGCACCTCCTAAAAAGCCATTGGTGCAGATAATGAGACACCTAGGTGTTTCAGAAAACCGTTTCAGAACACAACAGAAACACATTATATTGAGGGACAATAAGTTAATATGTGCAATTTTAGGCTTTAACAATGCCATTTTGTTCATGTGCCTTAGGAGGCTGTGAAGACTCAAAAACAACTGGATATTTCTGAGCCCCTGGGCATTCACTGTTGCACCAGAAAGCTAAATATGAAAGTCACACTGCCTACAAAAAATCCCACATTTCACTTTAACATCTAAGTTCATCTCATGAACCTCCACACCTACAAGGCCACTCCTGAGATTGGCACTATACAGTCAATGCATTTTATTGAAATGAAACAAGCAGTTTGAGATTGAGTCCGATTAATACAGTAAAACATGTAAGAGATCTTCATTAAACCAAAATTGTCTCTCCAGATTTCTAAGTTCTTCCTGTTGATTAATGAATGTTATCTCAGAAAGACCAGTGCCTGTACTCTAGTCTAAATCATACATGTAGGGTATTTCCACTGCTGATCAGTTTTAGTAGCATTGACATAGAATGTGACTCATATGGAGTATCTTCTACATACAGTATGCAGAACTTGTCTGCCGTCTGTTTTACGCACAACTAGAGGAATTCCAAATAAGTGAGCAACAAATTCTGCAGTGCAAGAATCACATATACAGACGCATGTTCACATTGACTCAGAGGTATAAACAAACCCCATTACAGATAACACTGAAGGAAAACTACAACTCAAATGATTTTAAGAAGTTCTAAGTTGTGCAATTAGATTTTTGATTTCCTAAGCTTATTTTTTAGGCTTAAAAATGTTTTTTTTTATTTGTCTTTATGAGCCACTGCTATTTTTAAGTAATTGTGACTTACACATATTAAAAATGTGGGTTTGTTTATTGTACTACCAATTTGAATACCATTCAAATGTGATGTGAATATCTGATAAGGGTGACTGTAATTATCGTCTCTATCATTTAGCAGGCAAAATGTACCTGCCATTAACTGCTCCAACTTACCAGTGGTCTGAAATGTACTACTAGTGTTAGTACAAGTAGTAGTAGTTGAAAGACAGTAATAGGTAGTAGTATTGGTAACAGTAGTAATATGAAGAGGAAGAAGCTTAAAATAAGCTCGAATAAGGCCTGTCTTAAGAGTTTTGTTTCAAACACAGTTTTTTCATTAGCAAAGCCTGCAGGGCATAGACAGATACTGTGAGCCTTTCCACTCCATGTACCCTGGGACAAACTGGAATATCTGCATTCCTTTCAGCGCCGATACCTGAGAATCCCCTTATTTAAACCCAGCAAGGCTCATGTAGATCTCCTAACTGAAAGTCAACACTGTCACAGCCCTAGAGACAAGCACCTTTTTTACAATTGAGAACTGGTCAACAGAGCTCAGGAACTGAAAATATGAATATACAGCATTCCAGTGCAGCCGTAAAAAAGATAATTAAAGTCAAAACACTTCCAAATTCCATGATCAAAAAGAAATAGCGAATTTTCTCTAATGTGCAAACACAAGTCACTTTATTTACATTTCCTTAAACTGCATATTTCCGAGAATATTTCAATCGCTGCTTTTCAATTTAAATGGGGTCAAAGTTTGCTATAACAGAGGACAATGGATAAAGTTGTTTACCGATACAAACTGGGAGGACATCCAAGAAGAGCAGTAAATATCTCGGCAGCAACATGTTTAGAAGAAAAATATTTCAGACATGAAAGAAGATGTTTAAATGAGTTTCACATTCCCGGAATTGCTGACTATTTCCTGATATCTAAGTAAACTAATCTTGACATGTACATGTAATGTGCATATTTCAGTGTTAAATGTAAGAAAAATGTTACTTAACGTTGTTTTACTGTTGCTTAATACATGCGATTGCTTGGTATAGGCGCTTTAGATTTCAGAGGGGCTAACTACTTTTCATTACAAATGGGCTGTGGGTGTGGATTGACAAAACCATTAAAGCACAACCATGGTTCTACAGTTATCTTTGAATTAATGCGGTAGACTCACAAGGTCACAAAACAAACCTGTTGGACTACAGTAGACTGTATGTGGATGTAGTTCAGGTGGGCAGCTGCGTCAGCATGCGTAGGCTGCAAAGGAACAAGTAATAGGTTTATTCCATGCTGAAAAAAAGAAGAAAGAGAACACAACGTTTCGGCCGTGGAGCCTTCTTCAGGTGTATGTGGATGTGCCCTGCCTATACTAGTACTGTACATGTGGGCATGCTTAAAAACATCGGCACTGACCTCTCTAGAGAAACCTCTGCTCTATCAACATCTTGGAACACTTTGAGAACTTAGTGAACTCTGCATCTGAATACTACGTGGAAATGAATGAATTAGGAAATCACACCCTGGACTTTCAAGACAGATTGCAGGAAATGCGTGAACTTTGGTGCATACTGGAGCTGAGAGCAGCCGCTCCCTGGGCCTGTAACATCCTGTGTAGGGGGTCGTGGGGTCTGCTGACGTGCGATAGTCTGTCAGAGGGGCGCACTGACTGGCCGACAACACTCACTGGCAGAGACACCAGCCAGGGGAGATAAAGCATCTTAAAATAATGTCACTTGATCCACCCTTTATATCAAACATGGGGAAATTATTTGGAGCAAAACATTTCCACAACTCCACTTTCTACAACTCCATCTATTTATCCGCATTACTGGTTCAGCTTTATGTTTTTAAAACAAACCATAATGGAATTTGACAAAACGTAAGAGGTGAGCAGTCTGAAAAACTAAAGGAACAGGTGGTTGAAGGAAAATGTTTATGTAGTTAAACAAATATATTTATTTTATATAGATTTATATCTGAGCTTTTCTATTTCACCAATAAAAAAGAATTTGGATTTGAATTATACCTGAATTGAACTGTTAATCTGAACTCTGAACTGTTAATCGGAAATCTTTCTTAAAAGCTCTGTATATTGTGACTAAAAATGGAATACAAACACTCTTAACAGAATGCCTATTTCACAATTTTGAAACGTGATGAGGTCTATAAATGTCCTCAACCTAACCCCATTCATCCTCCACAAAATAATATTCATTCCTACAGCTATCTGTCCTCTGCACTTTACCCTATGACCTCAGTAGCCTTCACAATAGATAAGGCAGAATGTTGGGAGGTTGCAGTCAGAAGGTGTGCCTTCTACTAGAGATAATTAATGTGTGTTGACTGCATTCCAAGCCTGCTGAACTTTACTGTTGCAGACCTTACTCAGATAGCACTAAGGGCTAATAGTTAGAGGCATAACTGCCGATTACAACATCTCCACTTTCTCTTCCCTCCGTTAAGTTTTTTTTTCTCACAAGAATTTCCCTCTCTTACTCCCCTTTATCTATGTTTCTACTTTCCCCCTAGAAAAGGACATGAACTGCCAAATTCTAGATAAAGCAGGGCAGGAGAAACAGACTGAGAAATGAATACATCTGAGTAGTGGTTACCTATTATTGACCTCTAATTAGATGTATAAGGAGCCTGTTATTCACTGCTTACAGGTTACCAGTTTTTGTTATGTCCTATTACAATTATCAGTTATTACAGCAATATTAAAAATCAACTACAATACCTATTCTGCTCACACTTATGTTTTCTAAAAGGGATTGATCAAAGATTTAATATAGAGCTTGGTTAAAGCCTTAATTAACTCCCTTAAGTAAGTTTGCATTTAAAGAAGAAGGTTTTTTTTTTCCATTGCTACAGTACCTACTGTACCAGACATGTCAAAAATATGTAAAATGCAGCATTTATCACAGTAAACAAAAAGTAAACAGCTTACTACATGATTCTCTTTTACATCAGAAAAAAGTCTTTGCCCTGGAGTATAATGGTCAAATTGGAATCAAGGGAATACTGTATAACGTTTAAGTATGGCTTGAAATCGGTGGTCTGCTTTGTTCAGTACATTAGAATATAAAAAAGAAAACATTTGGCCCATTTGTCACCTTTTCAGTAAAAGCATTGGGTTTATGTTAGCAAAAAACATATATCTGGATTTATTCCTAAAACAGCCACAAAAGATTCTCAGGTTTTTCATCCATGGGTACATCACATAATTCTACTGTATCTTCGTGGGGGGCAGTAGGAAGTACTGAGAGGAACTGTAACTCTTTCACTCAGCTCATGTTTTAGTCTTCAGAAACAAACTGTACAATATCACACCTGTAACACTGTATTTGAGCTTCCTACAAATCATTTTAAAAAGACGTAATCATAGCTATCCATTGTCTTTATCTCTGCTGGCATGAACATTTTAAACGTTCTTGAATGAATAAAAGAAACAAAGCCTCATTTTGTTCTGAGCATAGAGAGACATTGTTATGCTTGGAATTTGCGGGATTCTATTTTTAACACTAGAAATGAAGGCCTGTAACATTTTTAAGAGGGTTATTTTTAAATTTAATTTTTGGAAAAGCTTAAATGACCATTTTCAAAATTCAAATAAAAATATTAATTTACCCCATATAATGGCAAAATAACACATGGCTAAACCTCCTCATCGCGGTTAAGAGCTAGGCCAAGGTATTCTAGAATATCCTAAGGATATAAAAAGTTTGCTTATCAGTAAATCTTAAAATCACCAGTCTTAAAGCAGAGATCCCATGTTTCTGTGTTGAAAACATAGATGTGAAAGTTCCAAAACTAATGTTTCATTCATACTGCTTGTACCATAAATAAGCTACTACTTTCTCAATGTCAATGTTTGCCTTTAACAAGGAAGGATCTTAGCTATTGATTTCCCCCAATTTATAGTGCAATAAATGTTAGTCTAAACTACAATGTCTAAATATTTACAGAATTACAAATGATACAATAACCAAATAATCCCAGATGTCATGCTCCTGAGCCCAATGTGAGCTACTGAGAACTTCTAAGACCAAAGACAGCAAAGGCCTACAGCTTTCAGGCTGCTACCACTCTTCTAAAAGCCACCAGTTGCTTAAGGAGGAAACCGCTGCACAAAGCTTTAAATATCCCAGTCACAGAAGCATCCTCAAATCGTTGCTACAGTAAATCAACCCCCTGCTGTGTCACAGCTATTTAAAAGATGAAGCTGGAGAAACCCGAAAAAGGACCTGACATGCTATTCGCAATATTAAGCTTCATCTTTGATTCAAAAATACATTGCAGTTTATTTCCATATAATACTCCCCATTCTAATTCTGGTGTATTTTTGCCAAATTGGTCCCATAAAGCCTGTTCACAAAAGCTGAAGGTTCACAAACCCATTTTTTACTAAGGAAATGAACCTGAGGCAAGCCACAAAGTCTCCCTTCACAAAGAGATGTTTACCATTAAGCAGGAATTTGGGACACAAGGCCAGAAGGTAGCCCTGATCCCTCTGCATCCTGTTATACTTCAATGAAATGTTAAACACACAGCATGACCTTAGACGGAGGGTGCTACTGACTTCAGTGAACCATTAGATAAGTATCTATAAAGCGAGGAAATGGAAATTGGTGGTTAGCTGGGGATTTTGTAGCCTTTTACTCAACCTCCCTTTAGTAAATCAAAATTAATTGTGAATTTTCAGGCGCTTTTTACCAGTCATGTAAAGAACTGTGCATAACCAAGGTTATCTTGTTCTAAAACGGCTCATGTAAAAAGGAGCAGAGGTCTCCATCACAGACGTGAAAACAAGCCAACTAAACAAAATGAAAAAATCCCCTAGGAACATTCCATGACATTTCATGAGAGCTGACTATCAAAGAAGATTGGATAACAGTCATATGACTTTTGTGTTTGTTTGCTTTTAGAGGTCAGTTACTGCATGTTCTCCAACACGGTGCTGTCCTCCTGTCATTGAAAGCACATGTTAGGACTGTCAGAATCGAAATACACCTAAATGACTGTGCTTCTTAAGATGAGACTTCAGAAAATCCATACTTTCAGAAAATTATCCTGAGATTTCAAATCCTAAAAAAAAATATAGATTCAATTCAGGAATGGGTGTGTGTACTGTACCATACTGATAATTTCTGTTTGACAACAAAACCATGATCAACAGAAATGAACTGGTATTAATAACAGAGGCTTGCCTATGACCTCTGAAAATTCGAGGCTGCTACTTGTATTACAGAATTAATATCACATATGATTCTCTGAATAAGGTTGTTTATTCATTCTATGAATATTACTGAAGGCTCAGCACTACTACTACAGTATGTACCTGCATGAGGATAATAAATATGGTCCAGGTAAAGCAATTTCTTTTAGTATGAATGCCCAATTGAGATATAAGGCCACTCTTAGATTGGGATTCTAATAGACATCATGGGATGGACCACCCAACACAGAGAGAGAGCTGCTGGACAGCAAAGCTGCAGGAGATGTCATATCCCTTCAAAAACAAAAACATCTGCCAGTTAAACCTTTTTTTATCTGCTGGACACAGAACCAACCCTTACCAAAGACAGAAGACTAAAGACCAGGTATTAGATACAGGGTACATCTGCAACTGTCTGCTGCAACTTGTCCATCATTGAAGCTAATATTCTTGCCTTGGATTTCGCAAGAAGCTGGCACCTCTGAATTGGGACTTTCCTTCAAGCCCTTCTGTCACATGCTCCCATCTGCTGGAGGGTCAAGAGCTGATAAGAATGTGATCTTTGTCTTAGAAACATTCCAGGATTCTGGCACTGAATGTCTGGGCTACGAGGTATGAGGCCAGAGAACCTGCTTCCCTTCTGGACCTCAAACAATGGGATGCCTGACAAATAGGAATAGGAGAATGGCTAACGGCTTGAATATGACAAGCATTCCTCTAAGCCCAGAAATATGTTTGAAAAAAATGCGTATAGGAACAACAATTGTGGGAAAGTCTGTTTCTGTGCTCGTTTTTATCTTAAGGAATTTCTGTTGCATGACTAAAAATATGTGACAGGAAATGAGAAAGGAATTAGCTTACCCAGCATTAGGAAGGCCATTTTTTTCCACATTAGTCCAGATGTGTGAAGGAATTCTTGCAGCTCTCTACAAAATTCATCTTACAGAAATCCAGATGTACTGATGCTAATTTACATTAGTCTACAATCTAATAATCACTGTAAGCTAAACAGGTTTATGACATATTTTCTTATATGGTTTACAAGGAGAAAATAACTCCATGGGCTTGATTTTAATTTTAATTTATGTGTGTGCAAAAATACATCTCAAATTAATTTCAAGTGCCCCACTTATGTTACTTTAAAAATGAAATCTAATATTTTAAGGACAAAGCACCCATTAAGCTACCTTTCCTTTCAAATGGTTACAAAAGCCAGTCAGACTTTTAACCTTGAATTCAGCCATGAATGTTTTTCCCTTTCCCTTCCACAAGTTGAATATTTCCACTCATCCTTCCCACACACACAAAAAACTTGTTTTTTCAGGTGTCCTACCCTTTAAGGAAGAATCATGGGCACAGTTAGAGGAATGCATCAGTTATGCAAAACAGGCATGGCTACTCTATGTGGGTGGTTGTAAATCCGTGAGAAAAAAAAAGGCAGCATAAAAATTGTGAACTCGGGAGAAGAGCCTATCAGAACCCAAAGGAAGAACTTCTACTTCTGGTACGTCTGAAGTTATGCAAACACTGAAAAAATTGCAAGCATCTGATATGGAGTGAGTCTGTTTGTTTTGGCAATAGAACGTCAATGTGCCTTTAAAGATTGTTGTTTGCACACATGCACAAGTTCCAAATAGTTTTCCTTGCCTTGCTTTTTTTCAATTTTTTTTATTTTTCCTGTTCTAAATCTGATTCACATTTAATTTCACATTTTACATTTTCACTTTTCAAACCTGTGACAGTTATGTGCCCAAGAAAACTGTGCTAATATGATAACATGCTTGAAAATGAAGGCACTAAATCTTCCAGTAATACCTGCTTATTTGTACACAAAAGCAGTTATGCATTAAAAATGAAAAAAAAAACAACAACTGGTAACCAATCTTTTCTAGAAGAAAGCAAAAGACGATTTTAACTCGGTAACTTAGCACACCTGAATTCATATTTCTTGGGAAAAAGCAAGTAAATGGAACCTGTTGTGCATAAGAAGCAATGTTTCTACTTTTCTGATTTTAGTCTTATCTATACTTCCTTTTTGTGGAGGAAGTGCAGATTTTTAAAATCGTATTTTCTTAAACTAGAAGATATCCACATTTTTCTTTCAAATGCCAGATTTGGAATTGGAGGATGTTAAATAGCTCATTTTACTATCACAACCATCATACTGGCAGGACAGGTGCTAACCATACTTAGAAAATATTCACTGCCAAGACATCTGCCCTCTTACAGCCAGAGCCCCACAGTATCAACAGCAGAGTTAACACTGAATGGAGGACAGAAGCAGCTCTCCTGAATGACTGCAAGCAGAAGACTCAGTGGGTGGAACTGACAGGCACGTCAAGGACATCCTGCCTGGACGACTCAAGCCCTCTCAAACTCTGAGAGGCTCAGTCATTTGTGTGCACCTGGAGAAGTGCTGTCACAGCTGGCTACTGACAGGGCCCAGACTTAAACCCGCAATGTGGCTTTCAAAACTTTTTCTAGGATGCACTTCACACATACTAGTAATGTTTCATCAAAGCTCGTACATCTGCGTTAGCAACAAAGGTTGACGAGTCGACTCACTGGCTAGACTGTTAAACTATGACCAACAGAACTCCCACAGAGCTATTACTCCTGTTACTCGGGACTAATATTCACAAATACACCTTGTTGTAAGTGCAGAAACTGATCCATGTTGGATTTGGGTATAAATACAAAAGATGATTGCAAAGTCAATAAGTTGCTAATCAAGAGTCAAGTCAATCAATTAAAGTCAAGACAGTATAGACATACACTAAGCCATCATGAAGGAGCTTTTAAAGAAATGCTTGTAAAAGTACAGACAAACATACTGTGGCAGAAAATAGTGAGTAAAAAATGCTGTTTTGCTCTTGTAAAGATCAATAAAAAGCTTCCTCTTTTTATGATCTAAGTTACAGCAGCACTGGAGAGTTTGGAACTAAGCTTCGTCGCTTACACAGAAACAAAATTTAAAATATTGATTAAACTGCCAAACAAGAAGATGTCATTCAAGTGTGCATAGAGTCATATAGCTTTATGAGAGTTTAAAGACATGTAAGATTTAAAAAGTTTAGTTCTAAAATGATCAGGGAAAAAAAACAAGTTAAAACAACTTATCTAAGAACTATGAAGTACAGGGGATGCTCTTTAAGACATTTGAAAGTACTTCCTTACACTTCTATAGCCCAGGACACTCCACCCAAAGCACCTTACAGGTAATGGGCACTTCTCTCCACCACTACCAACTGTAGCCATAGTGAACCAGTATGCTCACCACACATGAGTGGGGAGCAGAACAGAGTGATGAAGCCAATTCATAGATGGGGATTATTAGGAGGCCGTAATTGGTAAAGGCCACTGGGAAATTTGGCCAGGACACCAGGCTAACACCCCTACTCTTTTCAAGAAACGCCCTGGGATTTTTAATGACCACAGAGAGTCAGGACCTCGGTTTTACGTCTCATCCGAAAGATGGTGCCTTTTTACAATAGTGTCCCCGTCACTTTACTGGGGCATTAGGACCCACACAGGCTTCAGAATGAGCGCTCCCTACTTGGCCCCATGAACACCTCTTTCAGCAGCAAGCTTAGTTTTACCCAGGAATACATCCAGGTACTGACCAGGCTCACATCTGTTTAGCTTCGGTGGGTTGCCTGCTGGATGGGAGCCCTCCTGGGAGAACTAAGGCTGCTGCTGATGTGTTAGTGGGACCAGTAGGGACCTCACACCCTGAAGTCTGTGTGGGTCCTAATGCCCCAGTATAGTGACGGGGACACTATACTGTAAAACATTTGCTATCTTTCGGATGAGACATATAACACCATAGTCTTGGCTTTGTGTTGTCATTAAAAACTCCAGGGTGGTTCTTGAAAAAAGTAGGGGTATAACTGTAGCCAAACGTCTCTCTGGCCTTTATTAATCATGGCCTCGTAATCCCCATCTATGAATTGACATCATTACTCTGGATTATCATTATCAACTGTAGATATCCTTTTGAGGAAAGACACATTGTTAGTTTTGCTCTGTCATTGTCAATCTCCTCCAAGATGTAGACACTGATCATTGACCTGTAGAGGATTATTTTGTTGAATGGTGCAAGAACTCCTACTTTTAACTAGTATCACAGCTACTAGTACTAGAAGTATCACAAAACAAAGACATGATCCTTGATTATAGAATGCAAACACCAGCTGCAGAACCAACATACAATGAAGAGCAAGAAATCGAAACAGTCAAGTTACAAATATCTTGGCACTATTGCTTATTGCAAAATAACTTCTGAGGAAGACATGGATGCGATACGTAAGAAGAGCCAACAGTGATTGCTCTTTCTAAGGATACTCCACTCTTTCAATGTGAAAGGTCTACAGTAAAGATCTTTCAATGAACCCGTCACAACATTCACTGCGGTATCCTGGTTTGGTAACCTTAATACACACAATGAAAACTGATTGAGCAGGATAGTGAAGGTCGCCAGCAAAATAATTGGTGCACAACAGCTGTAGCTTTCAGACATCTACGTCAGATAGTGGGGGAGGCCAATATAATCATTGACTGTCATGACCACTCCTTGCACAGTGAATTTGAGCTTCTTCTATTCGAGTGTCGATTGGGTCTACTTAGATTCAAATGCAATAGAAATAAGTTAGCTTTAATTGACCTTCCTGATTATTTATTTTACTTTTTTTTATATTTTTTTATTTTTCATACATGCAGGCCTCTCATTTGTTAATGGGTTCATGTTGTGATACAGTAACTGTACTGTGTATTCTGTTTTTTTCCTGCCTGCAAAGCAAATTTACCATCTGGGACAATAAAAATAATCAGTTAAGTAAAGGGAGCTTTCAAATTTAAGAAACAGTTTTCAGGGGACAGTAAAATCTACAAATAGATTACTTTTTGTGATTGAAAGCTTGTCCCAGAAATGCCAGCTGAGAGTCAATGTAACAGTGCCCTCTACTGTTAAATTATATGAACAAATGTACTTTGTAAATTGCTTGGTTTGGACATCCGGGCCATGCAATCATGCATATTGATTATTTTTGTACTCATAACTTTTCACTGAGAACTGTCTAGCTTTAAAGGATGTTTTTATTTTATTGTGAATAATGTAACATTGTCCTTAAGACTTTAAGCACAAACTAGCTTTAAGTATATGTCTGTTCAGTATTTTTCCTATGATAGTGATGTGTTTATTTGCTCATCTTAATGAGTTTTCAACTTTGCAATCACTGATCTTTCAAAGGAATGTTTTTTTCTGCCCCTAAAGGGTTACAAATGCTGACTATCAGGACATCTGGGAATATTAAAACATTTTTTAATGCGCAATGAAAAGAAAACCTCCTCTATGCCAAATTCCTTCACATTTCTATTTGTTGGTTCTTTCAGAGCATGTAACCATAGTAACTGAACACCATCAGTAACCCTGGCTTGCAGCCTAGCATAACTACATTTATTTGCCACAGATCCTTCCAAAGATAAAAACAAAACGTATAAACCTAAAATAAGCCTTCTTGTTGATATTCTCTATTGTTGAAGGTTAAAACATTCTATTTTTATTTATATTAGCAGCCTAGGATAAGTATGAATCCTCCCATCGTCTGAACATCTAAATTATGTTTTGATGCTCCCTTTCCAAATTTCAGAGTCCCATATGGTTGACATTAAAATTCCTCAGGCTTTTTCTCATGCAGCTCATAAAGGAGAAAACACTGACAGCACTGGCTCTACAGCCAGATTCCTTCAGCAAACTTAAACAATTCTGAGCAAGATGTCAAGATTGGAATGCTTCAGCAGAAGAATGTGCCCTCTACTTCGGAATGATGTGGGTTCGAAAGCCCCAGCTGAGAAATTCTCAGAACGGCCATTCAGATCTATGGAATTTGAATGCTGCTTTGTAGTGCTTTCAGTTTGTCACTTTACAAATTTGTATTCATAATTTTCTGCATCAGTTGAAATACTGGGAATGAACTATTCAGTTTAAAGGTTGGGAAAAGGAAGCCAAATACCATGTTTCACCTGGATAATGGAGATAAAGTATAGCCATATTGGGGGGAAAAAAGTTTTCAATGACCACAAATGTGATTTTCAATGTCTGAAATCAAACCTGTACTGACCAGCTTTTCAGGATGCTGTAGTCATTGTAACATACCATGCCCGGTTTTAACTGTACTTAGGCCATGAGGGAATATCAGTCATGTAACAATAGAACAGCTCTGCACTGTGGTTCAAATCAACAGTCAGGCAGATTTGGATGTTAATGCACAGTCAGAGGGAGGTTCTCCAGATGCTGGTAATGATTTATTTCAACACACTCCTCCTGTCACCTCATCTTTCTCTTGGAGCAAACAAAGCCCATCAATGATGCTAGAAGAAGCTCGTTGTGCATTATAAAAATGACCATTGTCCCTCAACATACCATTTCTGACTTCAAATTAGATCAGTGAAACATATAAAACGTTTAATTTACAGGTACAAAAATATTTACTACATCTCTTAATACACAATAGCACCTTCCACTGACCTTTGACAAAGAAAACACAGAGAAAATCACCATTAAAAAAGAATGAAATAAAGGTACAGACATGACAAGAGTTGACAATAAAAAAATAAGTGCTCCAAGAGATGTTGCGCTCTTCTATGAAAGTGCAGGACATTGTCTGCTCCACTGACGATTACTTTAAAAACCAAATTACACATCAGGTGCAGACTACCTTCCTGTTCTCTAATAATATTAAAAAGTAGTAAAGGAGGTCAGTTTTGTATAAAAATATAGAGGCAGTGCAATGCTTCTGTTGAGAGGTTTGTCTGCACAGGATGTCTTATTTAATTATTCATACATACATATATATGTGTATCCCTAGTCTCTTTGCCGCCTGCCCCTGATTAACTGTAGGAGACCCAGATAGCATCACTTCATGAACAGCATTTGCAGTCCATCAAGAGTGGCAAATTAACTGCAGCAGGGGAAGGTGGCTGTGGGAATGAACCAGTGACTGGGCACCATGATGGGGTGCTCTTGGGTTTCCAAGGTAAACATAAATGACAACTAGGCAGGACTCTAACCAGAGGAAGACCCAGCCTCCTTCTCCAGGTACTTTTTCACTGTTTTTGTGGTATCCTCTCTCATGTCCTGGATGTGCGCATCCAGACGTTTGAGCAGGTCTTGGGAGCGCTTGTTCTCATCCTCAAGGAAGCGAGTGGCAACAGAACTCACGGGCGAGGCAGGTAGAGGATCCTAGGGAGGAAAAGAGAAGCAAAGAAAAAATGACCATTGAAATGTTTCGCAAAAGCCTGTGGCTATTTTCATAGTGGTCATATTTTGATACAAAGAAAGCTAAAAAGGATAACTCTGCATTTTACTCCATGAGAAGCACAAAAAAAATACAAATTTGTAATGAAGTAGTAATCTATAGAGATCTTAACAGAGAAATGGGTTTTCTCTGGGTTGCAGAAGTCCCAGCTGTGAAAAGGTGCCATTTTATTTTTGATTTACCTATTGGTTTAACATGTCAGCATAACTAGAAAAACTAGAAAAAATGTTTCAAGAGACAACTAACCAGTGGTGTAAACTCTTTATGTTCCACAGACCCAAGAGATTTTACTGAGGCAGTGTCAGAGGAACTGTCCTCATTCCTGCTGTGCGCTGTGCTTGGACATGTAGATTTTTCCTGGTCTCCTTTCAATGACTGGGAGGACGAGGAAGTTGGTGAATTACTCTTATTGGCCAGAGACTGTCCATCTGGTAGGCTGGGGAAGGCTTTGAGATTGGCTTCTTGCAGGCGATGTTTGAGGTTCTCAATTTCCTTTTCATAATGCATAGAAGTCTCTTGCATCTTGGTTTTCAAGTCCTGAAGCTCCTGCATGTGTTTCATCTGCATCTCCTGGACTTTCCTGAAACAGACTGCAGGCTTGCAAGTAACTGTTCGAAAATCACAGGGAAGTCCTCCCAAAGGGTATTCTTTATTATAAAGGGAACTTAAAGAAATTCCTTGGCCATCGCTTCATATTTCCATCTTTTTCTTTTCTGCCGGAATGATACACTCGAAGCTGCCTCTTGGGATATCATCTAAGTGTGAGATCAGAACCCGAAATATCTGTGGCTCTCTTTTCACTTTTACAAGCATCGGAAAATGAAAGAATCTAAGAAAATAAAGCTCAGCCAGGCCTAGACTCATCATCACTGCCAACAAGATGACTAAATAGAAAGGCTGGGTGTAAAACTCTGTGACCTATTTACTAAGCAGTAAACTGGTATGACTTCTAAAGAATGGTATGGTGCCTAATTTTGGCTACATCCAAGGAAAGAGACTTACGAAGAACTGACTAGATTCACGCCCACATTCAGTCAGCTTACGCTCACTTACCTCTGCTCTTGAGCGCCCAGCTGGGTCAGTTTATTCTGGCTCTGCTCCAGTGCCCTCTCGTACTTGTCCTGCCAGGCCTGCATGGATGTGTCCAGCCTGGCACCCACCTCAGCCAGGTCCTTCCGCAGCTGCAGGTTTTGCTGCTCGAGGCTGTCCAGAGAGGACACATAGCCGTCTCTCAGCGCCGACAGGGATCCCTCAGTCTTCTGCAGCACATCGCGGTTATCATTCATTGTGGGTAGAAAGCAGAAATGACACGTAACTAATTGTCTTTCCTCATGAAAAAGAAATCAAGAACTGGCCGTGTCACATATTCATGGCGATATCTGAAGTCTGTCCCCCAAAAAAATCACATGTGAAGACCTTTGTATTGGAAATTTTATCCATTCATTATCTGATTAGACACTTTTCCCCGAAGAGGGTTATAGTGACACAGAGCCCATCCTAGAAGCATATGGCACATGGCAGGTTGACAGAAGACCACATGGCTGCCCTGGACGCCAATCCATCACAGAGATTTCAAAGTACGCACATTCCATTAATGCAAACAAAAATGTGCCATGTCAGCTCTGTAAAATAAACTGAATTCCTCCCCCAACCCTCCAAATCAACTACTACAAACATGCTTAGAATAAGAACACTGCTAATTCAAGCAGGTAGCTGCGTCCGTATGTGTAGACTGCAAAGGAATAAGTAAAGGTTTATTCCACGCTGAAAAGAGATGAAAGAAAACACAACGTTTCGGCTGTGGAGCCTTCATCAGGTGACACCTGGAGAAGGCTCCACAGCTGAAACGTTGTGTTTCCTTTCTTCTCTTTTCAGCGTGGAATAAACCTATTACTTGTTCCACTGCTAATTTAAGCCCCGAAACACTCCTTCAGTTTAGGAATGTAGGCCCTACAGTTCCGAGGTTGCACAAACCTTAGAGGTCCTGGATTCCATGCGTTCAAGAATCTCAGTCAGGTGCTTATTCTCCATCTTCAGGGTCTCCAGCTGCACTTGTGCCACCTGCACAGAGAACAGCAGCAATGAAGTCTTTATTTGCAGACTTGCATCCTTATTCCTGCAGTCCAAAGACAAGCCTGTCGCGGATGGCAGTGGCCTGCTGGCATGCCAAGGTGCCCCACTCTTCCGTGGGCCGATTACCCTGCCACGCGCACCTTGAGTTCGGCTGCCCTGTGCTCCGTCCTCTCGACCTCAGCGCGGAGCTGGCGCTCAATGCTGGAGGCAGAGCCGCTCAGAGTTGCTATGGTGATATCCCTCTGGTGAAGCTCGCCCGTCAGCTTGGAAACCTCTTTCTTCATGCCCTCCATCTCCCCTCGATGTGTCTGCAGTGCCCTCTGCAGCTCATCCCTCAGCTGGGTGACAACAACACACCTGTTCAGTAATCTAACAAGAGCTACCACAAGGCTGTTTGAAAAGCTGGGTGGTTTTGGTCATTCCTGTTGCATACGAGCTATAGCAGCCTTGGCATCAGTTATCTACTCTATTGGATTCATTTAGTTTTCCAAATTTACATGACTAAGCTAAATTCTGGATAAATAACTTATAAAACTACAAGGACGGTGCCCCTCATATACTGGACATGTACATGACTGAACTATAAAACATTCCAACACACATTCAAACCAAACAAGAATGCAGCTCTTCTAAGTAAATTGACACTAAATAAGAGTACGATCTCTGTTATTTCGGATTTATTTCTGGTTCGAAGTGTGTTTTGAACAGAGGGAACCTATGATTGTTCTCTACTGCAAAGCAGTCCATGCACAGGGCTGATTTACTTGAAGAGAAGGCACCACACACAGAAGAATGAAACAGCTGCCCTTTACTTTCTTATTTTCGCCCACGCAGTGGTTGTGCTCCTCTTCCATCCGCTGGAGTTCCTGCTGTTTTCCATACAGTTCTTCTTTAAGACCCTCTGACTGAATGCGCATCTTTTCAAGGCTAAAAAAAAGGTGAAATTTCAGGATTCATATCAGGTCCTCTCTTTTAAGCTTCCACATAGTATATTTTAATCATCAAGAAAGGGTACAGTCTACATAGCACATAGTATATGTATTTACCTAGCATAATTAGGTTTCATGCAAAGTGGCGAAGGCTACTTCATTCTGGACTTCCTACCTTTCCTGAAGCAGAGCCACCTCTGCTTTCAGGTGCCCCTCACATGCGCGTGTAGCACTGAGCTGAATTAGAACCTGCTCCAGATCCTGTCTCAGAGGTGCCAGCCCTCCAGACATACCCTGCTTCTGTAGGCAGCTTTCAAGAGACCTGAGTAAAGAAAATCCCACAGGGAATAAATAAGAAACTGTCTGCGATAAGGTCTTCTGGGAAAACCCATTTTGAAAGTACTGTACAGGTCTTAATCTATAGATTTTGGAATGTTTTTTTTAATAGCATTAATAATGCAGGTTAAGTAAAATGTTATGGTACATATATAACCATATAACACACATACCATTTTCTAATATGTTAAATGCACTCAAGTATAAAAACAATCTACTGTATGTGTCTGCCCTTATGTCTTATGGTTTTACAGCATTTAATTTAAATGTAACTCTTTACAGAAAACAGTAATGGTCTAACAAACTGTTAACAGGAATAATTCTGCAGTTAGTAGTGTGTAGGAGGTTTAAAGCTAGGATGTCACACCTGATAAGATGCTCTTTAGCCTGCAGGGCCTCAGACAGCCTGCCCAGCTCAGCACGGAGCTGTTTCTGCTGGAGCCCTGAGCTACGGACAAACTCATCTTGTGTGTTCAGGGTGGCCTTCAGTTCGGTTTTCTCTTCACTCAGCACCTGGACATGAAATGCAGCACAATCAGCTTTAACAAGAGCCATTCAACATCCTCCATCACATGGAAACCGCTGGGAGATTCTTTCATGTGCTCACTATTGAATATGTTAAGTCACAAATTCATGAACCTTCAGGAGGATGACCTCCTAACCTACTCATTTCGGGTCTTTATTTAACAGAAAAATTACCTTATGAATTGCCACTACAGATGACTTGATTTTTGCTTGTTTGTATATTTAGAAAATAGCTTTGAAATGAATCACTACCATTTACTTAATCCCGCGGTTCAGCGCTACAGAATGGACTATGCATCGAAAACTGCTGTTGGAGAGTCAAACATCCAGACTAAGGACTTCACTCATTTTCACCATTGCTTTTACTTTCCCTCGTTCTCATCTCCAGCACCTACCCTGCTGACCTGCAGTTCCCTCCTGGAGTCTCCCAGTTCTTCCCACAGAAGGCTGAACCGCTCTAGCTCCATCTCCTGGGCGTGCAGTCTGTCCTGGGCTCTTTCCAGCTGGCTCCGGAGACGCTGGACCTCCGACTGGATGGCCAGCTCACTCTGCTCCTGCTGGCGGCCAGAAACCTGGGAGTGGTAGGCAGCCGACTCCTGCTCAGCAAGAGGGATGGAATTCACAGACTTGGAAGACTGATTGAAAAATGCCACTGAGAATTAAACGGTGGGGATTGACAAACTTGTATTTCAGTTTTTTATTTGAGCTCAACTGACTGCTCTTTTCTGAGTTCCCACTCTAGGAGGTGCAGCCTGTGATTCACTGCAAGTTGGCCTCTTGATCAGATCTCCTGGAGACAATGTCAGTCACACTGCTCCAATGTGCAGAAAACTAGTTCCAGCTGCTCCAAACGATAAGCTAGAATCCATTTTTCCTCCACATTCAATTCAGTGTCCCAAAAATCAAATCTCAAATACTGTACATAAATCAACCTTGCCAAAATGCTACTCAGTTCAGAATACATCTTGAAAAAGATATACTTCTGTGTAAAGATCTTTCTATGTGTTGTAGAATGCCTTGCAGAAAGAAATGTTAATGCCACTCTTTTGTAGAAAGTGATGCTTGGTCTTTCACAGCACAAAGCTTGAATGCGTTTTCTAAATCATTTCAAACACTAACATCCCGCACAGAAGGCCCACCTTAAGGCAGGCAAACAGAGGGGGAAAAAATAAGAATGCCATCTTCCTAAACTGATTACCTGCATAAGCTGATACTGCTCAGCCAGCGTTTTCCTCTGAGCCTCCAGGGCGGCCACCTGTCTCTGGTACTGGAGTCGCTGCTGCTCCCACTCAGCTGACTTCTGACGGAACTCCTGAGAAGCACAAAAGGCAGTCAGGAAAGGCCACAGTGCAGACGGGCAAAATTCTGAACTCTATCTTCTGAGACGTCTAAGTGCAATACACACATTTTGGAAATGATATGACAGAAAGTTCATTTGCTTTACTAAAAAAAACTTGTTCTGGAATCGACTTATTTTTTAGGTTCAGATGTATAAACTTCCAATGATGTGTGGCAAAGCGTACCACTGCTCATCCCAGGACAGGAAAGTGGAAGATCATTCAGTGACACAAAATAAGAGCGTGAGTTGTACTATTAGCCCCCTAATACTGTAAAACTGAAGAACTCCAAATACTGTCAAATCCATTTACTGATCCAGTATTGCCATCTCAATTCAGAAGGTGGTGTGGAGATGAGTCAAAGCTTCACATCACCTCTATCTTGCCGTTTAATCTGCTCAGTTCCGTCCTGTCTTCTTCTCGGCTCCTGGCTCCTTCTCTGGCCTCCTTCAGCTGCCGGCGTTGCAGCTTCTCGTAGCTCCGCTTGAGCTTGGACAACTGCAGCGAGGTTCAGACACGCGCCTGTTCAACCACACTAATCCACAGCTTCACAAGATTCCAGCGCAAGTTCGTTCCTTCCCTTACATTTGCCAAGTATCCGAGTAACTGACTGAGTGCCACGTGCAGCACTTCACAGTGATTCAATTAACCTTTGTGCTGGTATCCTACAGCAAACCGTAAAACTTTTACTTGC
The DNA here is from genome assembly GCF_040954835.1 of Lepisosteus oculatus. Classification (NCBI taxonomy): domain Eukaryota; kingdom Metazoa; phylum Chordata; class Actinopteri; order Semionotiformes; family Lepisosteidae; genus Lepisosteus; species Lepisosteus oculatus. The sequence continues at coordinate 10,051,950 of NC_090708.1, read as the reverse complement.
TTTTCTTTCCTCTGTTCTGCTCTGCCTCAGAGTGTTCACGACAGATGTCCGGAGAAAACCTGCGGGGACACACCTCTTCTCGAACTCGCTGCAGCTGCTCCTCGTACTTGGAGACCAGCTCCTGCTTCTCATTCTGCGCCTCTAGCAGCTGCTGTCGGAACATTCCCACCTAAGAAGGAATGGACAAGAGTAACTAGGTGCGCTCTGAGGACTCCATTGCCCATTCTCCACCTCACTGTGGGATACTAATGCTGTAAGGAGCACTGGGAAAGCATTCTGGCCATGTAAGGAGGAGGCACATACTGGCAGAGACATTTACATACAATTCATGGATTTTACGTAAACATCTGCTGAATCTCAGTTTCACGTGAATACCAGTAATTGATTCTGGCTGGCTGATAGCTGGGCAAATAACAATCCGATTTTGCTTTAATATGAACGAGAAAAGGTTTTTGCCACTCATTTCATAGGATATTTTCATACCAAGTCCGTTCAGATGACAAGCATGCAAAGCCTTCCAACACAACCTCCATGCCAGCTCGCCTTCAGCATGTCCTCTACAAAGTTCACTTGAAAGGTTTTGTCCTGAAGATCTAACAAAGACTTCCTTGATTCTGAACACTGACCAAGAGTGAAAGCAGAATGTAATTTTCTTTGATAAAAAAATATTTAAAAGAGTATTTCGTCGTCAGTCATAATGATCTACAAAACACACCGTGAAAGCTCTCTCTCTTTAGCAAAGACTGTCACTTCTCCATACCAACTTATCATCCCCCCCCGAAAATAACACAGATATGACCACCAATCTCTTTTCCACTCTCCTATACTTTTCTTCAAGAACACAGGTGCAAATCAGGTCCATTCGTCTAATGAAGTAGTATTCCCGTAAGGCAAGCTGACAGGATTGACACGTCTTCACCATGACGAAATTTCCCAACGGGGATTATGAAATCTTACATTTATATAGCTGAAAATGTATCTTCCTACAACCATGCAAAATCTAAAAATTGCCAAGCTTGTCTTTACCTACCCCCGGTCCACTACGCCAATACGAAGCTTGTCGCGAAACACTTCTGACAAAAGTACTAGCTGCGGCAGTACCTCCTTGTGCTTGTGCTCAAGAGCGTCCCTGGCAGAACGGAGCTCCTCCTCTCGAACCTGCAGCCGCCCCTGCAGGGCCCGGTGCTGGCTCTCCCACTCGCTCCTCTTGTGGGCCACCATGATGTCGATCTGACGCATCAGCTCCTGGAGCTCCGGTTCACACGACGACAGGATGGCGCTGGGGAGGAGAGAGAACGCTGATTCCAGCCTCTCCACGCACCTGCCCGTGTGGTTTCTGCCTGAACTCCCTCTTTGTCTAGGGAGCAATGGTGGAAACATAAGCTGTCCCATCTGCTGCTGAAGCAGGTGTGCGTAACATGCCTTTGGTGGGAGTTAAGTGGCGGAGCAAAACACAAACTCCAAATCCACATCCACTAAGCGTGAGAAAAACAGTTCTAAGGGAAACATGATAAGCCTAACTGTGAAGTCCCCCTACCTTGCAGTTTCATCCTGTAGCGTCCCCCAAAAGGCCTCCATTTCACATTAATGCCAGTAGGGCATCTGTCACATAAAAACATGATGATCTTAAGAATGTAACACTGTATTATTCATTCAAAAAGTAAATAAAAAATAAAACAACGCCATCCAACGTACACCGACTGCAACATACTCCCTTATAAGTTAAAGCGGATGTCTAATGGGGGTACGAAGATGAATAGCAAGGACAATATCTCTTCTAAATGCAAAAGCCGGGCAGGAAGAAAAGATTTGATTTGGAGAAGACTCGGTGATGAAAAACATCTTATGTTTCTCCAAGAAGCAAACTTACCTGGTTGCCGCTTAGAGAGGTCAAAAATACAACCAGAGTCTGGAAGAAAACGCAGGAAAACGAAAGAGATTAATTTAAAGGTATCGATACGGACGGAAACCCAATGCTTAAATACATCCTTCCCACACTGCAAACCTTAACTGCGTCCAGCTGTTTCCATGGTTAAAAAAATACAGGGGGCCGCTTCTTCTCTCTTTTCGCCAGTCTCCCTTACGATATCGCAAGCTCAGCTCACAAAAGGTGTCGTGCTCATTAAAAAAAAATGCCTTCAGAATAAAACGTTATCGTCTTTCTCCATTAGCTCTCAAACTTGCCATCCGGCTACACGCAGTCCCGAACAGCTCTGGCGAGTTCAAATGTTTACAGCTCTGTACGAAGAAGGCATCATGGGAAAACATGGTGGGTCTCGGAAGCGTCGCGCCCGCTGATTTCTGTCCTCTGTAGCAGACAATAAGCTCTTGAGTGGGGCTCTTTTGCCGGGCCCCGGAAGGATAAAATAACTCAAACGAAAATTGGAAAAACTCACCACGAATACGTTTCCTGCGATTCTAGACAAGGGTACGTTTAGTATTTATGGATGCAACGTAACGCCGTTTGTACAGGCTCGTTGGTCTAGGGGTATGATTCTCGCTTAGGGTGCGAGAGGTCCCGGGTTCAAATCCCGGACGAGCCCCAGTTTTATGCAACTACTACTAATAAACGCGAATACTTACTGATGTCGAATTAAATTCATAAACTGGACTTGTGTGAATTCATATGTATGCGAGTAGTTTCGCTACTCATAAGAATCAAAAAGTGTGTTTTAAAATGTTCATCAGTCAGTTAGATAAGTCTGCATTGGTACACCTAACATGTTATTCTTTGGCTACATTGGATTAAAAAAAAAATCAGTGCAGTGTAGCCGTAAGAAAATAAAAATATACATGCAGTGGAGGAAGGACATCGTGTGGCTCGTTGGTCTAGGGGTATGATTCTCGCTTCGGGTGCGAGAGGTCCCGGGTTCAAATCCCGGACGAGCCCAACTTTTGAAAACATGAAAAGTAGGCATCGGGTTTAAATAAAAACCATCCCTTGTGGGTATATAGCACTTTAAATGTAGGAGGGGACCCATGTCAGTATCCATTGTTGAAGCTCCTGTGCAAATAGAAGGCATCATCCTACCTGTGCAGGAAAGACCGTACGAGTTCGATATTTAAATTCAGACAGGACACTGTCTTACGAACAGAGGCATGGGATGTGCAATAAAAAGACATTAAGACGTGTATTGTCTCATCCTAAGCATCCACGCACACCTGAAGAAGGCCCCACAGCCGAAAGGTTGTGTTTCTTTTCTTTTCAGCACGGAATAAACCTTCACTTGTTTATTTTCATCCTAAGCATGCCACCGGATAGTGTACCGTGTCCCCTTTCATCATACTGGGACGTGGATGTGGATCTTGTGGTCCGGAGGGAAGAGGGTGCCACCACCCCAGCCCACTGGTTCACGGAACACCACAGATCGCAGTTATCCCACCTCAGTACTGGCCAGGCCCAGCTGCGTCTGCAAGCAGTCGATTGATCCCGGAGTCTCGTCTGGACGGTTTTTCAAGAACCCTGGCAGTTTGGGCAAAATGGGTTATTTCAAACTCTAGTGACTTCTGTAAAAACAAGGATACAAGAGTTTATTAGCTGCTGCTATCATTAAGGAGTTTAATAGCTGCTATATCATGCATTAGATCGTATCTGGTTGCACAGTGGCGATCCCGCCTGGAAAACAAGCCTCACAGCCTTCTCTTCTTTTCTGCTCTGTTATGCTTGTTTTTTTTTTTAAGGCAAACAGCCTAGCCATTATGGTAACGTAAAAGCTCCGATATGCCGACACGTAATACACAGTCATTTAGAGCAAAGATTATTTCTCAGTCATAATTAATTTAGAATACTCATGGTGGTATAAGTCATAATTCATACGTTCAAGACGTTATAATGTCTTCAGATAAAAAGCAAAGCGCTGATGTAGGCTTTTGATGCAGCGATTGATGTTTTGTTTCCGTCCTTTCGGCTGCTAAACGCTTTGCGGCTCACTTTTTTATTGGTGACTCTCGATTTACCTGCAAACGTTTTAGTGCCATAAATTATAGAGACTTCCACTGCAATTATGCAGTATAACTCAATCTAATTGTTGTTTTAATATGAATGAAATGTGGATTATTATGGTACCATGCATGGTGTTTTAATCTTGTGCAATCATTTGGGCCCCATTAATTTACACCTAACGTATTTTATTTTATATGTGGCTTTCTAGAAACATATGCGCTAGCGGGCTCGTTGGTCTAGGGGTATGATTCTCGCTTTGGGTGCGAGAGGTCCCGGGTTCGAATCCCGGACGAGCCCCATTTTGTTTACTGTGTTTTGAATGGTTTTCCGACCTTAATTAAATGAGTGACTCTCATATTCCAAAAAAGTAGCACCGATAATAATGACGTAAAGCCAATAACGTTAAATAAAGAATAAGTGAAATTAAGTGAAAACACTTCTCAGAATAACAAAATCGCCAGAAATAATATCAGCAACAGGTATTCTAACTAGAACTAGAACTGGAATGACCAAACTGATTTTTTTCATTTTAACTAAGAAACACCGATACGTATATATTTTCATCAATAGAGGGCAGAGCAGCAGAAAATCTCAACCTATAACAATATTCCCTTCGTATTCCAAAAGGGTCTAAATCATTACAGAACACAGCACAAACACCAACACAGTTGTAGGTTTTACTGTGTATTTTATATTTTATATTTGTGGGAAAATAAAAAATATTTTTATGGTTAAAAATGCACAGAAAAAAATACATTTTTGTTCTAGTACATATACTAAATACATCTTCGTTACCTTAAATGTATTGATTTGATTTTAAGCTAAATAGAAGCGATATTTTATAAACAATAAAGCAAACGTGATTTATGTTTTCAATTTTCAAATGTTATGCATGTCTTTAATTACAGAGACTATTAATGGTTAACAAACCACTGCAGTTACTGATACAGATAACAGTAACAAAATTAACTACACCTAAAATAACTAAGAACTTATTTTGGTAACTTTTTGACATAATAGTTAAAGCCTTTTGTTGAAAGCTTCCTGATATAATTCTTCGTGTGTAGGTCCCTTCGAAAATACACAATTCCTGTATCCTCTCTACCAATATGGCGATGCAATCTGCATGTGATAATAAAATATTACTCTTTCTTCCATAAACTCTATGGTTATACCACGTGTCGCCCAGCGGACAAAGCTGATTGGTGAATATCATTTCGGCTCATTTTTATGACGTCAAAGAAGTTGCTCCAATGGGTGAGTAGGACTTCTAATCCCGTTCTCGTTGGGATGTAAACGGAGAGTAAAGGCGCAGTGGGGGTCGAGTGTGAGTGAAAATGGTGAGATCCCTTTTCTGTTCAATTTTGAGAACAGTTTTTAATGCTTTCTGTGTACATTTCTTTTCACTATCAGAAATTAATTTCTGAAAATGGTTTTGACTACCGGCACCGTGACGAGATTAAAATTACTCAAACGTTTCGTCAAAATATCTTTAAAAAATACCAGAATTAATTTCTTTAATCCATTGGCAACCAATTCAAATTTGAAAGAGCATTGTAATAAAGCTAAATCTTGTTTTTTGAACAGCCGTACGGTTTGCATTCACCTCTCTTTGCAGCTGGATGTGCGTCTAATCCGCAGGAAAGCTTTGTTTTAAGTAGATGCTCGTTACGTGTTTCGAAGGGTCTGTGTGTCGCGGATGTTTCTTGGTGATTCCGATTCCGCTTTTTTTTTTAATAACTTGAGCTATTTAAACTATGATCACGTTTTTCGCTCTGTTGAATATTCCAGTTGAACTGTTACTATTACTAGCTTAACTGTTATTAGTAACTTAAAATTTGCGAACTTTTAGCGCCCGTACACGGTAGGTATGATTCATTAAGTAAAGCGCCGGAGAGCCCATCTCTAACGAAAAGTGTAGACGCTGAGGACATGGGTTTGGGATAGGCAAGGCCTAGTTTAGTGCTCTAGGGAAAGATGCTGAGCCGAACAGGTTGCCCCGAAAGGCATCTTAAACGCCCAGCTTCTTGTTATTCAATTTCGAGCTTGATCGGTGCAGTATCTGCAAATCAGACTTATTCCAGACCGTCTCTTGCTTTCCCGTAGTCTTTTTGGTACCTTTACTGAAGGAAATTCTGGAATTGTGTTGTTTACAGCAAGAATCACACGATATTAATGTGCTATCCCAGGCATGTTTCAAAAGTATTACTGATGTTCTTACAGACACAATTCCAAGTCTGCCTTTTTTTGTAGTGACCCCGTGTAGATTCTCATGTGATTTGGCCAGGATTGCTGGCAGGGGGTTTCACAATCCTTTTCTTTCCCTCTGCAGTTATTCTACTCGTTTTTTAAGTCCCTTGTGGGGAAGGACGTCGTGGTGGAGCTGAAAAATGATTTAAGGTGAGGGCCGCACTGGCCAAAAGAAAGAGAATTTCGAAGTTGTGGCAGTCGGTGAATTTGTAAACAAGGTTTTGCCTCAGTTTCCGGAAGTGGAGGAGTTTATTGTTCAGGATGAGAGCCAAGCTGGAACGAAAGCCTGTACATCCACTGGCCTTGCAGGACTGTGATCGGCCTCCTCTGTCATAGTGGGTTTACACTGGCCTGTTATCTCCAATGAATTTAACTAAGATCTCTTAATGTCTAGAATAAAATGACAGAAGATAACAGCACATCATATCCATTTAAAAAAAGAGAAAGCAAGGTCCAGGTACAATATTGTTTGTACCTCCTTATAGGTGTGTCAGAGCAGAAAGTTAAAATACTAAAGGGCAGCATTCATAAAGACCTGAAGGAATGAGGTGGTTATATCAGAAATACAAAAGACGATTCCAATGTCAATGAATGCTTAGAATGTATATTAAGGTTTTTATTAAGACAGCGCTTTCAAATGTGTTAGCAAACCACCAAACACAAAATAGTTCAACAATGGCAGTATGAACTTGATGCAGTACAGCAATTAAATTAGCTTATGTTCCATAATCCATAGCAACATTTTTGTTAAACAGTGTAAGATGAAGTCACAAGGAAAAAACCTTTAAGCATTTTTTTATGGAGCCCAAATTATCTAATTATAATGTTTTTTTTTTGTTATTGTGTGCTCTTCTATAGTATCTGTGGGACACTTCATTCAGTTGACCAGGTAGGTGTTTTGTTTCTCTATTCTATTTTTATGTATATCTTCTCCCTGTTAAATCCACAAATGTAAAAGTGGCAATAGTGAAAATCATTTTTTCATTCCAGGTTGTGAAAGGTTAGCTTTACCGTATTTGTATTTTACAGTGTCATTGCAAAATATTTCTGAGTGATAAAAAGCTATCCTTGTTGGATAGTTTCTTGACAACTCTTGTAAAATGGCTTAGGAGTTTGACAAGCAGCCTTCTCATTCTTGCTATTGCAGATCAGCAGTCGGTAATGGGGCTTTGCATGAAAATTCTCCATAAAAATTAAGCAGTTAAACCCCTGTCATTGAATCAGAGTTTATTTTATTAGTTGGTAATTTTTTCAGCCATGCATTTTGAAGCAAGTGATATTCATATTTATTTTCTCACCATATTTGGAGAACGTCACGTCTTATCCTGCTAATTTATAATTCAGGTGTTAAGTTGCCCGAAATGCAACACAGTCAACAACTCTCATTGCCAACTCGTACCTTACCGCTAATTGAAACATGGCAACATTAATTATACAGAAATATTGGCTACTGTAGAAATGAATGGGATTGTGGAAACCGTCCTCAGGATCTTTTTTTTAACTTTAGGAAATAAATTGAGGTTGGCTGTCTGTGTATATTATAGTATGAATATCAGCATACTTATATTGATTTATTTTTACTTTTTTTTTTACTTTCATTACTTCAATATAGTTTTGCCAGTTCTGCACTTTTACATTCCACCTGTGCTTTTGTTGCAAGCCCAGTTAACTCTTAATTGGTGGAAAACCATAATCATTATTGACTGACAAAACATTTGACTGACATTTTCTCCTTTTTAGTACCTGAACATCAAACTAACAGACATCAGTGTGACTGATCCAGAGAAGTACCCTCACATGGTGAGTCTGTTGACAAGATTTGGTCCTTTAACTGCAGTCTCAGTTTTTCAGACTGGTTGTTTAATCTCGGTAACATAAATTAATTGACAGTATCACAAATTTTACAAATTCTGGATTAGGAACTAAGTCATGAATTTTCTGAAAGTAGTGTATAGTTGCCATGTTGTTGTGAAGCCCTGGTCTTTGCCACGGGCAAGTTCAAGAGTTTCTGTGAATTGAGTCATGAAGCGGCCCTTCCTGCTCACTAGTCACTGTAGTGACTAATGTAATGGGATGTACGGGCGAAGTAGTGCAGGTTGTGCAGCAGATGTTTCACCACAGAAATGTGCATGAAGAGTTAACCAGTAGTATTTGCTGGCAAAACCGTCTTAACTGAGAGCAAAATGTCTGTTGGATTAAAAGAGGTGTATTCACAAGCCTGCTTGTTTGAAATGTAATGGGGCCGTTTCACCTCATCAGAAGATTGGTGGCCGTGTTCTGAATTGTAGAGTATGGTGCTCTGCAAACCTGAACATTTCGAGTACTTTGTGATGTAAATTGGGGGTTTTACATGTAACTGCATACATCTTACTTTCAATGTACTCATCAATGCCTTTTTTTTTCTAACCCCGAAATGTTAAAATAGCATTGCAGTTCCCCTTGAAATGGCAGTTCTTACAGAAAGACGGATGTATTTCATCTTATTGTTCTCGTTTAATAGCTGACATTTGCCCTTCCGGAAAACAAGGACTCCTGGAGGAGCAGCTAGACTGATCTTTTTTTTTTATCTTTTGCCCCTTTGGTCTGTGACCCTTAGCTGTCTGTGAAGAACTGCTTTATCCGAGGCTCAGTGGTGCGGTATGTGCAGCTCCCTGCGGATGAGGTGGACACACAGCTGTTGCAGGACGCCGCACGCAAAGAAGCCATGCAACAAAAACAGTGATCACATGCATGAGCGGGGTGGGCCAGGGAGGTGTTGCTGTTTCCACAAGGGTCCTAGGCTGCCTTTTGACTACACATTCACTGGAGCATGTGTAAAACCATAGCCTAAATAATTCATCTTAATTTTGTTATTAAAGTAAATGCTTTCTTAATTGGATTTCAGTTTTGCATAATTAATAGGTGCTCTGATTAAGTGATCGTATCTTTCAGTGTTTCCTGTAGCTGTGATGTTGAATCCTCCCAAAGCCGTAGAGTGTGGATTTGTAGGGTGCCAAAACCTACTTCGTCAGTATGGCAACTTGGGTGGTTGTTTCTTTATTTATGTATCCCTTAATTTCTGCTTCTTTCTTGAAACAGAAGTGGGGTGCAGGCTAATAACCCATTTACTACTGGAATGGGGGAAACAACTTTAAACATAACACTTTTCGAAGTACTTCTAATTAATGAGAAATCAAAGTAACATTTGGCAATTTGAAATTAAAGAAAAGACTATAACAATGTATTATCAGGCTTATAAAAGCTTAGTTTTTTTGTGTGTGTATGCAGGCATGTGCAGGGATTTTTTCTATTCAACAGTAGGTAATATTTATAAGGAGTTTCTTTTGTTATTTTGTCCCTTCCTGGCTTTATGCATTGACATAGCATCACCACAATCAGCCTGGCATCAAATGTGTTCAGAAAACAAGGTGTGAAATTGCTTTATTAAAGTAAAACTGAAAGGAATGCTGTTAAAAAGTGCAAGATCCTTAGGAAGACTTGTTAGTTTTTTTATGATAAATCATACAGATAGAACATATTTATTATGTTCTAGACATAAAACAAATGATTTTTGTTTAATTATGGTTTCACAGCTTTTAGCAACTGCTTTCCTTCTGGGTAATGAAAAGATCCTAAAAAGGGATTTTTCATTTTAAAATTTAGAAATGTGAAAAGAAAAAAAAGCACACTAAAATGTAGAAAACATTCTGTAGGAAATGTGTTATGGTTTTATGTTCTCTTATGTTTTGGTGCTGTGTCAAGTTTATTTGAAATGTTTTGGGGAAACAAAACTGTGCAAACAATAGCACCAGAAAAGGTTGTACAGATTTGTTTTTGCATACACCCATGAATGTCAATTTAGACAAGACCTTCCAAAACCAATTTAAAAGAAATTTCAGTCCATTTTTTTTCTGATGAACAACTGAAGAAAACTGAACAGTTTTGGGAATCAAGGCTGTACTGTACTGCAGTGAAACTTACCATTTAAAGATTTACCTGGGAACTGCATTAAGCGAAGTGTATAACAGAAGCATTTTGGCCCTTAAATATCAGTTCTTCTTCCTAAAAATCAATGTAATATTTTTATAGAAAGAATAGAAAAGTGCATGTATTTTTTCAGAATTGGTAACAGCCCTCAGATTCCTTTTACAAGGTCTTCCTCGGAACCATGTACACACACTGTATTGCAATTCTAATATTGTAACATTAGTTAACGCACCTAATTGGTTAGCACAGCTTTATGATGACCTCCACAAAGATCATATGCACAGATTTGAAGAATTAATTTAAAAGAATAATCAAATCAGATTCGCACAATAAACAAATTATCAGTTTCTGGATGAATTACGGTTGTATTGTCTCTCTGAACTAAGTCTTTACCTTTAAATAGGAGTAAGAAGAGTGTCTTTTGAGTTTAAATTTTTGCTCATAGTGGTGTGGATATGTAAAAGCTTTACATTGAATTTATAGGAGTTGGATTCCCATTTCCATTAATTATGTTTGTATGTTTAAACTTACTTAATGGTGGATTTGGTTAATTTTCTATTTGGTTGAGTCACAATGATATGATAAATGATGTAGTGTGTTTTGAGAGACTATTTTGTTAAAAAGTAGAAATAAACGTTTTTTTTTCCAACCCGTGGTCTCCGATTTTCAAGTGGTTTTATGGTCTTTTTAAGTCATATAAACATAAAACGTATATGTGAAAGAAAACATATACGGTATACATTAAAACATACATTCATCACATCTGAAACAGGCTACTGGCATACATTACAAAAAACAGAATTCCCCTAATTGGTGTTTCTTAAATAAATCATATGGTCTTTGTTGTTTGACCGTTTCCAATAATTACACCTTGCTGCTGTACTGTTCTCATTTCGTCAATGTGGCGTTTGTCGAATTATTTTCTTTACACTGAGACATCGGAATAAACATTTGTGAAACGCTGCGGGTCCCGGCGTGTCTCGGTGTCATGTGGAACCCGCTCCTGCTCGCATCCATGGCGACGGTGAGGACCGCGGGAGGATGAGGCGCAGGTGATGACGCAGTCAGGAGGCAGGTTGCCTGGAGCTTTCACTAGTTTTGCCTAAGCCGTATTTTAGAGGTACTACCAAATCGAGGTTGAGTAGGTTATATTATTTTTTTGTGTTCTATATGAAATATATATTTTTTAAATAAACGTTTTGAAGTGAGTTTTTTTTTACCACAGAACAATTGTCTCCCTCTCACACGTAACGTAAAACAGGTTCAGGGTCTTTCAATTAACGTTTATTTACGACACGACGATGCAGGTGTGAAATCCTTTAAAATGGCGCAAGCCACTAGCGTGCAGTAGTACTGCGAACTGGGAGGATTTTTTGGACGGGCTTTTGTTATAATCATCGCCATGGAGCAGGTACAAGTGTTTTGAGGGGCAGTGTATGGGAAGGAAATTTCAATGCTTAGAAGAAACCGCAAGAGTAGTAGACAACGCTGAATTGTAGAGTTTGGCTTAAGAGATGAAAACTGCAGTTTAGCTGTTAATAGAAATGATAGACCGCGCCTTCGCTTCATCACAAGGTATTTCTCTTTTAGACCCATACGTCGTTGACGTAGCAAAGATATTATGATTATTTAATTCATATAAATAAAACATCACTTTTTTTTCTCCCAAACAACCAACGCTACTTAGATGTCTACAGTGTTCGTGCTAAATAGGCTTACAAATCGAAAGAACCGGTTATACAAACCATCAAAATGATTCTGGGGATTGCAATCACACCTGAGAAACAAGCTTTCCAAATATATAAAGGTCTGTCCACGGGTATTTAAGAGAATCATCTGGTGTTCCTATTTTTAAGAGTTTGTAATTTTACGATATTGTTAGAAAAATGCCATAAACACTGTGTATAACCATTTTCATTTACAACAATAATTCTTAGTTATATTTAAGCTGATGTACTGGCTGTTTCTTTAGATTTTTTTGTTTTGTTTTGTTTTGATTGTCTTCTGCTTTTGGGCCTTTCCAAGTACGGCCCTCATTTCACCATGATTTTTGTTGGCCATATAATGCAGGTTTATCGAACAGGGATCTCCTTGGGTAGGCCTTAACCATTCACTGAATTTTTTTTTTCTCCACTATTCTTGGTTCTAAGTTGGGTAAAAACGTTCTAAATGTTTTGTGGCTGTTCTTTGTTGTCATTTATTCATCATTTGTTTTTCTGTGACTACATTCAAGCAACTGAATTAACAGCATTCTGCTCCATTCTGTGCCAACAAACACCGTACTTGTCAAGGTAATGTGCAGGCAATTGCCTCATGATACAGATTATAGCCGGTGAAATATAAGAACTGACACAGCATACACGCATCTTATTTACCACACTAACAAATCAGTTTGCAAGGCTTCATGGGCAGCAGGATAGCTCACAGTTTCAGAAAGAGGAGAGCATAACATACAGTGATATTAAGGAATGTTGAACATAACACTGTGAGACAGAAACCTAAAAAGATAGGAGTGAAGTGTGTGTAATTTTTTTAAATTATTTTTTTATTTACACCCTTTGGAAAAATTGTGACTGGTATAATGCATGAAGATGACTATTGCAAAATTATCCACACATTGTTCTAGAGTGAAGCAAGTTAAGTTAGCTCTAGCATCCACTGAATATCAATTCTTGACACAAACTCTTTTTTTCTAATGAACTGTCAAAAATCAAAGATGACTGCCAAGAAATAGAGGTACAACTGAACTGACAAAAGTACTTGTCACCATTGACTTGTAATTGTTAGGGAGATCAGGGATCTTTGCTCCAGTGCAGCCCAGAGGAAGACGTCCTTTCTGAAGATCAGGTAGGTCTCAGCATTAAAAAAAGGTTCAACTCTGGGGTTGAAAATGACACTTTTGGATCTAGTAGACTGCAAAAAGAAAACTTCAAGCTATCCCCAATACTAGTTCCTTCCATCCATTTTCTAGCTACTTCTTTCGGTTCAGGATCACAGGGAAACCAGAGCCTATCCTGGCAAGCAATGGATGTGAGGCAGGATCCACCCTTGGTGGGATGCTAGGCCATTGCAGGGCAGACACACCTAGGATCAGTTTTCCCAGAAGCCAGTTTACATATCAGTATGTTTTTGGACTGTGGAAGGGAAGCCATATGGACATGGGGAGAACATACAAACTCGATGCCAATAGCGCTCCAGGTCCAGAATTGAACATAGGGCCCCAGCGTTTGCAAGGCAGCGATGCTAACCACTGCACCACCACGCTGCCCATAATACCATCTCTCTTCTCCCTGTTGCTAAATGAACCCAAAATGTATTTTTTCACTGAAAACCTCGGTAAAACCTAGACATCATTGATGTCTAGAGCAGTGGTTTACAGCCCTGGAATGCTGCTGGCTGGTTTTCATTCGTGGTGAGCCCTAAATCTTTACTGCTAATTGATGACTCAACTGCTTGATTGTTTAGACTTTCATTTCACTTTTTTCTTTGGTTAGCCCTCAGCTTCCAGAATACCTGACTTCAAGGGTACTGTTTCCAACAGCTTCAGCACATCAAAAGCTTCACAGCTTCTCCAAAGAGCTCTAACTGGTTGATCAGTTTATGTTGAACTGATAGGTGGAAATGGCTCTGTATTATACTTCCACAATGAGTATTTTTTGCTTTTGCAGTGATCCAATTTACAGTTCTGGCAACCTAAAGAGTTCAGTTCAGAAAGTGGTTGCCGGTTAAACATCCAGTATGACCATTTAAGAGCCGAAAGCAAATTTACAAACTTGCCTCAGATAGAGAACTGTAATCGAGTGGCTCAGCAGACACAACCACTATACAAATTGAGAAGCATTGGCACAAAGTAATCCCAAAGCATATTTGTAGTGAAAGTATTTTTTTGTCTTTATGTAATGCTCTGTTCTTATTGCTTTGATACTCGCAGGGGGATCAAAGTGAGCTTGAGACCAGCCACATGTTCAATTCATCCTTTGAAGAATTTTCAGATGAAGAGGTACAGTCGCTATTTGGCTATTTAAGAAACCTGAAGTCACACTGCCCTCCTAGGACCAGGATTGCCCAGTTTCATGCAGAAACACCTAATTTAGGGTCACTCAAGTTGCTCTCTTAGGAGGGCAGGTAGAAACAAAACACAGTCCAAAAGAGATTTTGGTAGTCAATAAAAATATCAAATATTTAATTGATCATTATAAGAATTAAGGTGTGGGTTGCATTGCAGTAGAGTGAACTGAATGAGCTTCATGCTTGGTAACTTTGCTCAGAGCGTACAGTGTTCTAAAATTTGAAGAACGGTTTGCACATTTTTCTCTCTTTGGTCTCTTAATTTAACAAAATTAAAGTTAAATTCCCACCCACCCAGAAACATAATCCTTATTGGAGCCGAAACAAATTGCCTAGAGCTGATCCTTAAATAGGGAGTAAGTAGTGTGGTGGGGTAAGAATCTCACATGAGAGGATGAAAGTAGGTCTATGATGCTAGTTATTTTACAACTAACATCTCTGTAGATATCTACCAAGAAGGAGCGACACTGGAGACTTGGCCCGGAAGACCTGAATGAGACATTGTTGTACAATTTCCCTGGACTAGATCGTGCTCTGTTTCTGGTGGAGCTTTCAACATCAGAAGATCTTCAAAATCTAGAGAAGAGGTCCAGTGATGCATGAAGGTCCACAGTTGGGTAAACCATGTGGTTGAGACTATTTAAAAGCAGAAAGTGTAAAGTGAAGTTGCAGCACTTCTAGAGCAAGATTTAAGGATGACGTTCTTTACAAAAGTGAAAAAACGTGGGTAACAAAAGTTTGCCTGAAGTAACTTGTAATGTAAATTTCAATGTATATACAAATAGTGTCTGTGTATTGATTATTTTTTTTTGGCAGAAATGTATTTAATAAGCATGATCCAGTTTGGAGTTCTATTTTAATCCAAATAACCTTGTCTGTTGGTTTGTGTTGTCCACAATTAAAGTGACATATTAAGTGTGCAGTATTTAACCTGTTTTTATTAAGTACACCTTTTCGGATTCATTCTTCTTACTGCTTTAATTGAAGTTTCTAGATTGACATCCCATAGAGGTACAGTATGTATCTTCCAAGAGTTTTTATTTTGTGACTTGAATTTTGTCTGTGGAAAAGGAAACCACTGAAGCTGAGTGAGACCGAGAAGGTTTTGCTCTTTTTAAAGGCTTGGGGAGAAATAGTGCATAAAGCGATTGATAATGTGTAGCAGGGCATCCGTCTTGAGTGACTAGCCCAGTAGGCCTGGACTGGTGACAAGGATGGCAGAGAGTCCTTTGATAAACTGAAGCATTCCTGTAAGTGGTTGTACTGTAGGTCCCTGAACCTGGAGATCCCCAATCTTGTCCTTGAAATGGCTGGTCTGTTTCCATGATTTCTAGATCTCTTCAAAGCATTGGTACCTGAAGCATTGAGAGAAGCTCCTCAACTGCTCTGATTATGCTAAAAATGATCTGATTTAGGTTGTGAAAAGCTCAGTTAAACAATCTGAATATCTGTGGATACAATAGCCCATTAAAACTAGGATCTCTAAATGTTATTTGTAAATGTGAGTATACTATATAGAAAGTCTCCTTAAGTAAGCTGTTTTAGAGGCAGAAAAAATCACCCAACCAGAAATATGGGATGAAAAAGCAGAGAATTCCCTTATCTGTGATTATTTCTTTAGAAAAGAAGCGCCATACAATAGGCTCCCTGCAGGGTTTAATTTGCTTTTGAACCTTTTGTGGAGGTCTGGAACGAGCTAACCAGCCATGTTCTTGAAGCTAATACTCTTTGCTTTATTCAACAAAAAAGAAATGACTGGATCATATCCTTGTATAAGTTACTTGCTAGCTACCAAATTATCTAGATATACCAAATAGCACTCTCTCATTTGAAAATCTCATGTATCCTTAACTGAAAGTCTTGTTTTGATCATGTGACATGATGACAGACATTTTATTGTTGTTTCTTTTCATATGCATAAAAAAGGAAATGAAAAAATAGAATTTTGGGTTATCCCATGGGTTATTAAACATAGGTATCTTTTTTTCATAAATTGTCACACCTTTGCATACCTGTTACGTGGAGTATTCTGGTAATGTACTTTCTGCTTGAAAGACTGAGACCTTCAGAAAGGTGTAGGAATGACAGAACATTCTTAAAAGCATAAGGTTTGAAGGTAATGCATTACAGATTTGGGAAAGGGGACTGTGCTGGATTGGGCAATGATCGATTAATCTTCCACCATTAAGGTTTCGATAACCTGTTGACAAGGTACATGTGCCAAAATAGTGGTTTAGTACCCTGGACACAGCAAATGAATATAATCGCAAGCGAAATAAAAATGAGCCTCCAGAAAGGTGTGAAAATCATACAATCAACAAACAACCTATAGAACAGTTGTCTTTTACTTGTGTGATACTGACATCTTTTGGTGGATTATAGGACCTGCAGAGGTCTGTATGTCTATGCAATGTTAGAAAGCTGCTTATTCTTAGGAAGGGTCTGGCTGTGACAACACAGAGCCTGTATCAGAAAGACAGGGCAGAAAGTGGGACTGTAGCCTAGAGAGGGCACAGCTAGGAACCTAAGCAGAATGAGGAGTTAACCAAGGGGGAGCTGCAAAAGTGAATATGGGGTGTAAGAGGACATAATAATAACTAATATTATTAGTGGGATTTCCAAAAACCAATGACTCCGTACATATTGACAAGAACAACGAATGATAAAGTTACACAAGAACGTAACCGGATAGAATGTAGGGCAATTATACATTGGTCAAAATAAAAACCGAATCTTTTGCAGAATCAGTGGAATAGCGCTCTGTAAAAAAAGGAGAAGCAACAGAAAAGGAATGGTCTGTGATTTAGTCCTGGGTACAGTGGGCAAAGGACGAGGCTCAACTGAACGCAGCCTGTGGGAGGAGTGTTAGCATGGAGGAGCTCGGAGATGTACGATAAAACCAGATTATTTATCAGTTATCGGTCAGTAACAGCATCTTATATTGAATACGTGACTTTATAGGCAACCAATGTAGGGACTTACGTGTAGGAGTGATATGCTGCCAAGGTCTGGAGTGAGTTGAAAGTCTAAGTGCAGAGTTTTGGAACTTACTCTGCCACTTACTGTAAAGCTACTTTGCGGTTTACTGGGAAGAGTGTTGGGGAGCCCATGGGGTATAAAGTTGCAGAAATCAAGCCTTGCTATTATAAATGCATGATTCAGACACCCAGAAAAAAATGCCTACTGCAGGCAATATTTCTAAAGCAGGAAAAAAAAGATCAAGCGCGACTCCCAGGTTCCCAATTACGGCTGAAGCCTGAATGGGGAAGCAGTCCGCCGTTACTGTTTCCAGCTGACATCTGCTGCCCACCAGTAAAAGTTTTACTTTGTCACTGTTTAGCTTCAGGGAGTTTGACGTCAGCCAGAGCCTGATGTTATTCAAATAAAAGATAAGTGATGGAGGCGGAAGATCGGGGGGGAAGACGTTTTAACGTAAATCTGAGTATCATCTGTAGTGACAATAAACTGGAGACCGTGTTTGCATATAATCGGACCCAGAGGAAGCATATAAATAATAAAAAGTACTGTGCCCAGGACTGAACCCTGTAGCACTTTGTGATTAACTGGTGCCTTGGATGATCGATGAGGACCAAGGGGAACAGAAAAAAAAAGATGAAATAATGAGATTACACGCAAAATAAGGGATTTTGCTCAAGATATAGAGAGAGATTTTGAGAAATAATGTTGGGAACAATTATGATTTAAAACATCTGGAATGAATGTGGCTTGGTTATCGCCATCCCTCCCAAACTTCAGTTAAGCGCTTCAGATGCTGACATTAATTGTCATTTCTGGTTTATGTACTGTATGTGGTGACTACAAAATTATCTTTGGAAAGGAAACAGACGATTAGAGATAAAAGACGAAGTGTCACTCTTCCTAAGCAGCCTAAATATTAAATGCAGCCTAAGGAGTTGTTCCTTAGGCTGCATTTAATATTTTTCTGAAAATATTACTGAAACATTTTGGGGAAAAAAATCTGAGTTATAGGATGTCAGAATTTAATTTGATAAAAGGTGGATCATTTAATGAGACCAGACCTAAAGCTTATTCCATATTTTGATTACTATGAGCAAAATCCAAAATCCCAGATAGAAAGCCCTGATTTTTAATGATCTTTATAAAAATATAATTAGGACCATTCTTGATGCTTAGTACAGTGAATCCATGAAAGAAATATTGAAATAATAGTGCTTCATGTAGTAGTCTTGGGGTGCAATGAGGAACACTTTAATGGAAATTACTCTTTACTATAACTCGCAAGCTGGATACCTTATTTTTTGTGTCATTTTATATTGGTTTGTCCACAGTTTCCCCCACTCTTCTTACTGGAGAATGTCAAGTATTTTTCAAAGTAGTTTTGAGTGTTTGTGTTGCCAGATGGAAAACCAACATGAAACGTGTTTTAAAAACATCAGTGTAGAACACCATTTGCATTTCCCTCAGTGCGACAGGAGGGAATTAAAATGTCATCTCTTTTTGGAATTGATGGACATTGCTGGGACCAATGTAGTTCTGTTGATGTTTTCCCTCTAGCACAGCTCCTTACAAGCTCATTTTTCACTAAATCAGCAGCCCCCACCAGCTGATCGGGTGCTGCTGATTAAAAGAGGTCTAGAAAACACATCAGTAAATTGGCTCTTGAAATTTAGATGCCTGCCCTTCTCCAAATTTAGACCAAGGCAGTCACTATAATCTGTATCTTGCATCTTGCCTCAGACATCTCCCTTTTCGTGTATTTCTGCTCTCAGAATCTCTGGGTTTACTTTAAACCTACATACAGTACATCACAAAAATAGACATAGAAATTCAGGACTTTTATTTTACATTCATACATCTATATTTTACAATATAAGCTTAATGCAGTTCAAAGAAGCCCAACCCCAAAAGTTACCTGAAGATTTACAGCTCAAGCAATGTTGAATTTGCAGGTTTTGAAGGTAGATGAAAAGCATTAAAAAAAAACAAAAACAAACAAAAAAACAGGACAAGTGCTGTCCTTGAGTCGTACCTTAATAGAACTGGGCTGAATGAATCTTTCATTTGCCACAGTAAAGGCACCTTGAGTACACAGTGTACATACAAACAAAATCTGGACAATATCACACCCTTCTACTGTAGCTTCTACAACAGACAGAAAACTGTAAACCTTCACTTGCAAAAAAACAAAACACATTTCTAGACAAATAATCTGAAGCACTTTAAACAAAATATTTTTCTTGCTTATACAGAATAATACCTTAAATTTCAGTTGAAGTCATTTCAACATTAACGCCAGATTGGATTCTGCCCGCAGAAAGCAATCTGGTCTTGATGCAATTGTACAATATTATGTCACAGAATAGTTACGAAATTGCCCATTCAGTGAACGTTCGTTCTAAATTAGCAACAAGTCCCCTATTTAGATCATCAGTTTGCTTCCTTCAGTTTTGAACACAGCATGGTATCTGACCTATGCAACCAATGCAATAATTCACATCCATGAAAGAGGCAATTATACATGGTGTATCCTGTACATCTATATATAAATTTATAGAGCAAATTCATTGTCCATATCCGCCAGAAATACCTTTTCCCTAAAAAAAATACCATCCTTCAAAAGTTTTCTTAATACTTTCAAAAAAGTATGTTCTTTTATATAAAATATCCTCAAAAACTGGATTTGTGTACATTCCATCCTTTTTTCACCAAAATAAAGCTTTATATACTTCAGAAAGCTTATAAACACTCCCATCTTTATGTATAGACAATAAAGTGACTGTGATAAGAGAGACCATATCTTGTGATGGTTTCACATGTAGATTAAACCCGTCTAGGATGCCACAGCCTGCCCAAGCGTTTCTCCTCAACGCAGTGTGGCACTAGTTCTTCAAAGCCAAGATGTCCAACTGCTGCTCAGCAGGCCTTGGTCAAGTCTGCAGGCAGGTCTCCGGCAGACATGCGGTACTGAATCTTCGTGTTGGTGATGGCGCCATGCTTTTGCCGAAGGTGAAGTCTCAGCTGACTCTTGTGGCGAAAGTGCAAATTGCATTTCTCACACTAAAGATGAAAAACAAAAATAGAGAATCGTAGTTAAAATCTCTACACGTGCCTGCACAGCTGAGTACATGCAGCCAGGAAGGATCCCTTTTTTTTAAAGGAAAACTGAACCCACTATGATTCGTGGTTTTAATTTAGATCTTATTGCATTGGCATGCCTGTGCACGTATTATTTAAATAAGTACTGGATATACCTGCAACCTGCCTTTTTACCTGTTATCTCATTGACAACTGAAGCATCAATTAAAAAAAGAGCCGAGTAATATAATCGTGAAAAACTAACAATTTCACACCCAATAGTATAACTGGTGTTCCCTTTTTTAGTGTGTTTTTCTCCATGGTAAGTATCTTTAAACTAAGCTTACTGAATTTCCCAGTTACAGGAATTAAAAGTCAACCAATTGTGAAACAAGTCAAACTGCTTCACATCACAGCCACTGTTTTGCCTAATCAACCCCTGAAGCAGAGATAATGGGCAATGCCAATTACTGATCCCACGGGCCTTTTAACTCGCATTCCAGTTTGCACTTTATCCACAGCTGTGTTTGCATAGGTTTGTGTATCAGTTTTTGCCAGTTGTTGAATGACATGTCCAACAGTGTTCTTTTCAACAGGACAAAGACAAATGTAGTACACCATCAAAACCATTTTACTTTAAATATCGGTTGATAATGCTAAAACACACCAATATGGCAATTCATACATCGTTAAATTGGGATCTAATGAGTGTAGATTGCACATCATTGTAAAATGAACGGAAAATGAAACACTAAGTATAACCTATATGGGTAAGGGACACCAGGCTGGCAGCAAGTTGCTTACATGATACGGTTTCTCTCCTGTGTGAATGCGGAGGTGGCTCTTCAATGTCTGCAGGTGTCTGAATCTCGTCCCACAGATCTCACATGGGTATGGTTTCTCTCCTGTATGAATTAGCACATGAGCACGGAGGTGGGCAACCTGCAAGACAAGACATTTCAAACATGTCAAGATCAAACAAACAAAAAGAAAGTCCAAAACTCTGCATTATTTGCCATTTTGTCTTCAATGATAGAAGTATTTCTGCTTCGTATATTTGATTTAAGAACGACAAAAGCAGGAGTCTTAAATGTAGCTAGGGATATTACGGCATCAGTGTGCTTGCGTTTTATTTCAGCTGGAAAAATTATTTGAAAATCCAGGACTTAATCCTTGCTTCTGTATGGCAGCGCCACTCACCTGTACAAACCGAGCACCGCACGTCTCGCATTTGTATGGCTTTTCTCCTGAGTGAATGCGAGTGTGAGTCTTGAGGTTAGCTGGTCTGTTGAACTGAGCACCACAAATGTTGCAACGATAAGGTTTCTCTCCTGCAATAAGACAAACCAGGAAAACAAAATCAGAGTTATGGCTGCCAAACGTGGCCCTGCACTGTTTTTTGGGACTCTTAAATCCAATTCAAATGTTCTGCCTGTAGCAGCAATACCCGCTCCTGGTGCTGGATAGCGACAGTCCATCAGATTTTGAAGCCAGCTCAAAATCGATAAGGGATGAGAACCAGTTGTAAATCAAGAACAATTAAGTCAATAAGTGATTCAATTAAATCATTAAGAGTCCACGGTTGAATGTAAGCCAGAAGACACTGTCACTCTCCAGAGCCAGGAGTGAGGATCATGGCAATATACAACTTCATGATGAATGTTACCAGGTCAATACAGTAATCTGCTCTTCACTAGGGAGAGGGAAATGGAGGATGGAGGGGGGGTTCAGACGTTTACCTGTGTGAACAGTTTTGTGACTGGCAAGGTTTCCTTTGTAGCGGAATGCAGCCTGGCAGCGGTCACATTTATATGGCTTGTCGCTGTGGACCTGAAGTGTGTGTCGTTTCAGAGCATCCTCCTCCACGAACTTGGAGTCGCATTCATTGCAAAAGAAAGTTCCGTTTTCTGTTAGGAAAAAAAAAATACAGAAAATAAATGGAAGGTTCAAGGCCACCAAGCTTAAACTGCTGCATAAAAGTGAATAGCTCTTCAGTAAAGAAGCAGATCTCTGGATGTCCCCATTGCATCTTATCCCAGTTTTAAACCTAAAATCTTGGGAGGTCCAAATCCAGTGTGTCCTCCCTCAATCTCATTTTCCTTGCTGCAGCAGTTCCCCGGCTCATCATTGATTAGAAGTAGGGGTACTGACAGCCCCATCTTTATAGCTGGGTTTTTGGTTTCCTCAGGTGATTTAACCAATAAAGCTCACTATTCAG
Organism: Lepisosteus oculatus; assembly: GCF_040954835.1. Taxonomy (NCBI): domain Eukaryota; kingdom Metazoa; phylum Chordata; class Actinopteri; order Semionotiformes; family Lepisosteidae; genus Lepisosteus; species Lepisosteus oculatus. The sequence continues at coordinate 10,029,448 of NC_090708.1, read as the reverse complement.
ATCACACATCAGCTCTGCCTTAATCATGGTTTGACCAACGTACTGAAAATGAGAATTGAACGATATGTCATCTCCCTTACAATATTTAGTTTGAATCTGCCTTTTTAAAACCCCGTTGATATCGGCTCCATTCGAAAAAGAATCCTTACCGCAGCTGGAGTCCGAGTACTCCGAATGAAGTTCTGACATCTCTTCTCCGAAGTGCGAACCAGGAGTGTTGGGACAAACTTCAGAGTGCTGTGGGGACTGGGAGCCGCAGGAGGAGCATTTTAAGTGGTTCATGTAGATCGAAGAGTGGCTGTCGTTCCTTGGGGATCCTTCCAGTGTTCTGGGGGGAGAAAAAAGATGAAACATCACAAAACGGCCCCGAGTATTTTTAAATCAGAAAAAAGAAAAATCGCGAATCAATAAATGACTTCAGAGCTTTTCAAAATCCATAATTAAGAAGGCATTTCTACAAATTTAAAACACAAGAGTTCAGCGGTAAATCCAGAGTTCCTCAAGAGGATTGGACAGGTAAAACAAAATTCAGCTAGGCGAACATGCTATGGAAATATGCACTCTGCTGCATTCAGCATTCCCAGTCATTAAACATCACAGGCAACAACAGAAGAACGATAATTTATTTGAATCTGGTTTACTGTGCCTTCAACCTGACAGACCATGGATCCTGAGCTATGGAAGGTTTGTTTTGTCCCCCCCCCCCCCCCATCTGTAATGATCTAGTGAGCTTCTAATTCTAAGCATTCTCAGCAAGGAATGTATACTTCCCTTGCTGTGCTATTCATGGGACTACACAAGATTCTTTTTTTGAACAAAGTCGGCATCCTGAAGCAGCGAACTCTTATTTCGTTTCACACAATCGATTTCCCAGACGGCGATAAAGTGGGCTCATCTCTTCATTGAGCCCCTAAGGCAGGGCCCACCTGTTAATGATGTTGTTGAGACGGCTGGCCTGAGGGGTGGGCAGGTCGTCGCCGTGCTCGCTCATCTTGGCGGGAGTCTGCAGGTCCATGTGCTCGGCCTCTCCGGACTGCAGGTAGGCCGGAGAGCCCAGATGACGGGGGGAGCGAGTCTCGGGGTCCTGGGGGCCACCCTCTTCCCCTTTGGAGGCCTGGTTGGCCGAGTTGAGCACGATGAACTTGTACTTCTTCCAGTTGCGCGCCTTGGGGTCCTGAGTTCCCTGGGAGGAAGGCGAGCCAGCGGTCTGAGAGAGCGCTGCGTTTTTGCTACTGCTGGACTCGGTGGGCGAGTTGGGCTGGCAGTCGGACTTCAGCGGGCTCTGAGGGCTGCTCATGAGACCTTTGCGGCTGCCAGAAGAGATGCCCATGGAGTAATGCTGGTGGCTCATGTCGTCCTCTTCCGACAGGGTGTTCTCTTTGCCGTCTTCAGGCTGCTCATGCCCCAGAGAAGAGAAGGCATACTTCCTGGACACCAGTCCAGAGGACTGGGCGGCAACCCTGTGGGCTTCCTTTCTCGCTTCATCATCCACAACCATGTCCCTGGCAGGGTAGGCAGTGGTATGGCAGAGGGCAGAGGAGGTGTTGGTTGCTGCCCTGTTGTAGTCTGCCAGCATACTGCTAGTGTTATCAGGGGGTGAACAGTGCTTCTGGTGGCTGGTGCCTCCTTTACTGTAGTCAGGGAAGGGGTTTTTGGCCTCTGGCAGCTTTCCAAGAGCATAGGGGAACCCCTGGACTGGGAGGTGGTTATAAAGGTGGTAGGAATTGCTCGGAGGGTTCACTATGTTGAACATGCCTGGACCGTAAGGCCTCCCATCCCGGAAAGGAGCAGCCCGGCCCGGCAGGTTTTCCACGATTTCATGGGCCCTGTAGCCATGGATGTCCTGAGGCAACAGCAAGGGACTGGCTAAAAACTCTTCCCTGGGCAACTTGGCTGAAGGGTCACTGAGGAAAACAAAACAAAAACATACCATTAGACTTAAAACGTATACCTTAAAAATAAAAAATTGACTGGACCTTTCCAGACATGCCTGTAAAACCACAAACTTGTGTAAGTGGGGAATGTCCCAGTCTTCCACACAGTTAAAGGAAGTTATTGAGGTTCAACTGCAGCTTAATTAAAAACCCACACAACTTTAAACACGAGTCTCTGCTCAGTCATTACAGTGATCTGCTTTGGATTTCACTTCTGCCTATTTTTTCTTTCTTACCTGGATTTGATAAACCTGTGGCAGGTGTCCACCACATGATCCATTTGCAGGTAAATAGCTGTGTTCATAACAGCCATGATCAAGCTTTCCTTCAATGTGAGGCGAGAGGTGTACATGAACTCCAGCAGAACTGCAAAGCCCTCTGAATCCACCTTTGGGTCCAGGCTAATGGCATTCAGGTTGCATTTGAGGGAGTCAGTGAAGATGGTATAGAACAGCCCACTTTGAAATCAAGACAAGAAAGAGTGCATAAGCAGTGGTTTACCAATACTTTTCACTGGCAAAAGATCCAATAACAAGCAAAAACAAAATTCTCTTAATATCTGGAATTCAAGAAGTGACACACCCGCGTGGTGACATTGCACACGCCGCAAAAACTTCACTCTGCCTGTTCTGTCTTGTGGAGAGCGTTATTTTTTTCCCCATGTATAGAATTTCAAGGCAAGACTTGGCAATTCAAAGGCTAGGATTGGAGGGGGTCTGTTTACCTGCAGGCCATGAGTACTGTCTTGTGAGCACGAAAGGGCTGCCTGTTCACCAGGATTGTGACATCCGTTAGGATATCCCTGCTCCGAAGACGATTCAAATTGAGAAGCACGTCGCTTGCATGGCGAGTAAACTGAATGCAGCTGTCGGCTGCACATGCCATTCTGTCAGGATCTGAGGAGGCAAACGAGAAGTCTATGAGAAGTCCGAATACTTGTTTACATGTCTGTTAACCAAAGCTTCCAAATACAGTACTTCCACTCACATTCCGTCTATAGCCGTATTCAGTATATCAGTTATTGCCTGGTTGCATAACTGGAATTAAGTTTTAAATGTATATCGTTCCATGTGTTGGGGGTTTTATTTCCGTGTCGTTAGTCTGTAATTACTTATTGCACCCCGTTAACATTCAATCGATATAAACCAAACAGCACTATTCAAAGTTACACAGTGTCGGCTATTTAAATGCAGCTATTCACAGTTATATAGTCTTCCTTACTAAACCCGGACATCATTAAATGAAGTAACATGTATCATATCAAATCTATTCATAACAGAAGTCTCTTAAACTGTAGAAAGGCTTCGGACAAAGCTACTTTCAGGACTGAAGAACTGAAAGAAGCGTTTTTACACGTAACGGATATATTCTTGCTTAACGTTAGTGTAGGAGAACTGTGATTATGTTATTTTTATATGGTAGTTAAAACCTCCGTGCAACAGTAATATTGATAGTTTTATTTTTTTAAACTTCAGAGGTGTAAATAAAATCGCATATCTGCGATAGGACTGTACAAAAAATACAATATTAGTTTCAGTTTTGAAAAATCCCATCACCGTTTAGGCAGACGTGAACTTCAGTTTTAGTGTTCCCGTTACTATGGCAACGTGGCCACACAATGGTTCTGGTTGAGGAACTGTTAATTTTGTATTAAGTCACTATAAAAATCATACAATGGTGGCATGCCATCACAAGAATGTTACCACCATTAAATATCACCCCTAAATCAAGAACTGCCTTACCCTCCATAACCATTTCCATTACCACCGTCCGTCGTTTTGCGGTCACAAAGTTTAAAAGCAGCACGTTTAGGCTACAAGTAGTAATAGCAAATGTAATTTTCCATGCAACCAATATATCACGTATGCAGGAATTTGCACCATAAGCAACGCATTCTTCACCCTTTGCAACTTTGCAGCTACTGTACGTAATGTAGTGTTTAAAACTAGAATATAAACATTCAAACTGCAATGTAGAATAGAATAATAATCTGTACCTTTATTTCAAGAAGATAGACATTCTCCTAGGCTCCTCTCCCTTTCATTTTACAGTTTGGTCTAAACATGTTGTAAACCAACTAAGACGTATAAATGGCAATGATTTTTTTTTTGCTTTTGAGTCTTAATAGCAGGGAATACAGCGATTCAACCTTTCCGGGAATGCTAACTGCAGCCTGGGCGGATTTTCAGAGAACAGTTCTGCTTCTCTTCAGATCCAGAAGCCGCCTTCCTGGAAATCACTTGAATATTTAGAAGACTTTTCAATGAAAACTTTCTTGGCTTTTCGGTACGCATATCTCGAGTTCAACAATAAAGAAAATGCCCCTTTACACCCACGGGTTTTTTTTTTCTAAAAAACGTTATGTCTAAGCTTAAGTTCTTGCTCTCTTTCCTGAGTTACTGTACATATGTTGGCGAGTTAACAAGCTTCAAGACTGCGCTTCTGGATTGTAACTTGTTTATAATAAATTTCAGCTGGGGTTTAGAACTGTTGTAGGGTAAGCGAGAGATCTGAAATGCGATTTCTGGTCCTACGTAGGACTTTAAAAGGTTAAGGTCAGAGAGAGACCCCGCATCGAAACCATCGTACTCCCACATTTTCAAAAAAAACTAAGCAAAACCTCTTTTCTTTTCCGTCGTTTTATTTCATCTTAACGAAAACGTGTGCAGTGCAAATGTAACCCTTACTTCTAATCTGATTAAGTGAATTTCCAGTGAATTCCCCGCTGTCTTTATATAAACACAGTAGCAGTTGGTTTTAAAGACCTGCTCAAACAGAGGGCACCCCCAAAACGACACAATTTCACACGGTAGAACAGAGAGAAAATCTCCTACAGCCAGTAGACGGCGCAGTCCGGCCAGCTGACCGTTTTCACTGAGAGAAAAAAAACATCCCGTTGAACTTCTGAAAACTACACTTCCAAAAATTTCTCTAGAACGTTGCCACATAAATACAATAACCTCGTTTAGGGGTTACAAGTATTCGATGGTTGCTCTTCCTAATTTGCAAAGGTAATTTGCAATTTTCCGAAGCAGACTGAGGTATTTCAGTTCTATTGGAAGTTCTGGAAAGGTAACGCATATTAAATATTTACTGTGAACTAGATGTCGTGATTAAATACTCCCTGCATGGTTGCAAAATTGATCTCACACGGACTACTGTTAACTCAGTAGCACTTATACAAGAGACAAGCTCCTTTCGAATTTATCGGACCTTACGTTTTGAAAAAATCTAGAACCTAAAGACAGCAATCCTTTTCTTAAAGGTGTTTTCCGGGAATACCATAATTTGTGGTATTGATAAAACCGATGACAAAGTTGTTAAGGAAGAACGGTTATGTATTTCCTCCGCTGGCAGTCAGTAAAAACTTCTCCAGCGGGTGTTTCCTTAAACGGTGTATGTGAAGCTGTGCACCGCTTTGATATGCAGATGTTTGAAGGGTCAAAATTTCACTTGTTCACTGCTGTGAAAGCAAGTTCACATACAAACTTCAAGCTTAATAAAAACCATGCATCTTATTTTAAACCATTTAATGTGTGGATGTTTACAGGGGGGAAAAACAGCAGTCTACCCATGAGCAAAATCCATGATTTAGAGGCGAAATTAAAACACCCGCCCCAAATACTACTTTGCGCTCACCCGCTACGAACATTATTATTTGCATGTTGTACATTCTGCGTTAGCTCAGTGCTAAATACTGTCTCCGTCCAAACCTATATTACTAGGTATTCTGTCCCACAGTGTAAAAGGAAAAAAAATCAACTTGTGACATTTAAACACCTATATCTGCCCACAAGTATACGTAAGTAAAGCTATGAATTTCTCTGATCTATTTTTTTTACTTGAAGTTCACTATCCACAATGTCACGTGTATTGGGCAGTAACTGAAGAATCCTGGACGTTAATGATAGTCTAAGAAAATATTTCACTGGGTTGAAAACGTTACTCGTTTTATAGTTCTGTTTCAGAGTATACTGCTCTGGGTCTCCATGAAATCGGAGTGTGCCACAAGGTGGCACTGCTGCCCACTCTCTTTAATAAAAATTTTAAAGTTATACAGTAAGTTAAACTGGACATGCTCACTGGATACCTCTATGGGTTTTGAGTTGAAGGAGGAAGATACAGTAAAAAAAGGTCTGGGGTTATTTTCTCATCGGAATTTCTCCAACTGTAAGCTTCACTTCATAAAAGCACGACACAATACATTACAAGATAGATAAACACAGTGTAGGTCTGAAATACACTTTTATTAATCATTTACTCAACTGTAAGTCACTTAAGACCAAATTCTCCTTTACAATTAAGACCCAATGAGTACGCAGGGCACTGCTGAGTGGGGTACTCTGCTCAAGGTAACAGGCACCAACAACCACTCGGGACAGGAGCCCACCATCTATCGGACCAGAGTCCAAACAGCCCAAGCCGCTGCCGTACTTCAAAGGGATTTCAATTTAGCTTAAGGGACCACACTTGCAAGTCATATCAGCAATTACCACAAGATGTCACCAACATATCTATGTACGCGCACACATCACAAAATAAAACAAGTTACGGTTCTGTTGCATTCAGAAGGCTCCCTTTTTGTAAGTGGGGAGGAGCAGAACGCTACGGTCTCCGGCAAACGCGATTTCGTTAGTTAGCTCTCTTTAAAACACGAGCTTCCTTGCCTTATTATATATTTTTTTACAAAGATGAAAAGAAATCGCTCATAAGTTTTCTTTTCTCCCCGAGATACGACAAGGTTCATTGTAAGTCACAAGCAATTAAATGCAACTAAACTTTCCCAATCATTTAGTTATGGCAGAAGAGTTAATGTTTTTAATGGATCTTAAAGTACACTTTACGATTTCAAGTTCATTTCCAACACACAATTCCATGCCAAGTTTAAACCACCACAAACAATGGGCACTATCAGTTATTTTCCTACTCTAGCAATTATATACTAACACAGCATGCAGTCACAAGAGTTTTGGGACCGGCTTAAGCCATTAACATTTTAAAATATAAAATTGATCATGAGCGGTTTTCCGTAAACTTGACCATGAACAGCTTTTAAAATGATCTCTCTTGAGAACGCGACAGCTATTCAAACAACTGAAATAATAGATTTACGATGCAAGAACCTTATGTGAAAAACATTGACCCCTACTCAATGAACTGTCTGAACCCGAAAACAGATAGCCAAGCGCTATCCAAGAATAGCGTGTGGAGCAAGTCCAACAAGCGCAGACACTGGGATTGAGGGAGAGGTTCATAAATCTCTACCCGAGGTCTGGGGCTGCTGCTCGGCAGTAAGTCTTTCAAGAGGCAAACAGAATGCCCCAGAGACAATATGAAAGTAAACACTATTACAACCAGAAGTCCTTTGGTTTTCTAAAGCGTGTATACCAACATTTAGCGGTACTTTTCCAAACTGTTTTAGACAGAAGAGTTAAGTCGCGCCGCACTCCCGTAAAAAAAAAAACGAGTCACAATAAAGAACTTTTTTGCACATCAAAATTGGTTACACAGAAATTTTACATTTTAAATTCCAATTGGGGAGAAAATATTCTGTGAATCCTTAAAAAATGGAAGTTCTTTTAGCGTGTAGGAACGCCTTTTGAAAACTTGCGCAAACCAGAAAAAGTTACTTATATTAAAATTGCAATTTAAAAAACAAAACACCTGTTCAATTGGTTGTATAAACAAGCTACATTTGTTTTGTATATAGCCACACCAGAACAGTGCCGTCATCTATAAATAAACATTTCGTACGGCATGTTCTTGTACCGATTTCAGATTTGCCTCCAACCTTATCCAAATGTTTAGCAAAGGCACGCATCATCATCGTGGTACTGTGGAAAGCTACCAGCTCGCCAAAAAACAATTCAGGAGCTGAGGCGGCGAAGGGGCCACAGCGACAGATATGATATTTTTTGCAACCTGAGCAGACAGGCTTGGCCAGTGCCGAATGATCCCCTCCAGCAGTGACTGTTTCTCAAGCCTGCCATTTAAGAGCCAACACTGAGTCACGCAGATCTCCAAAAATACAACCTCCCTATCAGTGTCAACACTTACTAAAAAGTACCAGACGCCCACTAACCCAGACACCCACCGACTGTTACTTGTGCAGGTGGCACAGTGCCTTACAACAAAGATAAAGGACATAACGTTGGAAAAAAAAATAGAAATGGACACAATGTGCAAATACAGTAAGTGCCAGTTTTCACACGCATTTACAAATTCAAAGCAGCACGATTAGGAACACATTTTAGATCACGGTACAAGGTTATATCGTATCAAGCGATACAATGATAAACTTCGAGACTGTACGTGGTTTCATCACTCGATCTAACAAGGTCTCTCCACCTCAGACTACCAGGCAAGAATACAAGAATAGCTATTCCCGTCTCTCTCCATTAGCACCGCTGCAAACCCTTGCTCCTTCTCCACAGAGGCAGAGCAGCCGCAGAGAACAGCACCACAGCGGCGGAGCAGCAGCTACCAACCAGAGAGAGAGAGGGAACTGTCAGAGTACTGTCAGAAGCCAAGGCACACAAGATGAACACTGCGCAACAAAATACTGTCTAAAACACCTTGAAATCACCTAGAAACCTCTTTTAAAACACAGTCACAGAAACATTGTGTTTGAACCAAGCCACCTGCAAAGAAAAGTAAAACTTCGCGCCAAATTATTGGCAAAAAAGAATTAAAAAAATCACCTGGTAGGGCTTTCCTAGAAACTTCTTGCATCACCACTTCTAAGAACCCCAGTTCTAAGAATCAGAAGAGCTCAATTCTCGGAATTTGAGCTTGCGACTGTACCATTCTCAGAGGGCGGGGGAGGATCACTGTTTTCCGCGGGGCATTTCAGCAGCATTCCGCGAGAAAACTTTTGGTGGCCCGGGTAGGGACTGAATTAACAGAGAGTTTACCATAAAAAGAGAGACGTTTTTTCCTATTATTTTATGATTAAGTTTTGCAAAACGGGGGAAAAATAAGTGGCTCTTGCGCTCATGTCCCACTTGGTTGTGGAAGCTTCCAGACAGAGACGGTCACGTGGGTAGACTTACAGTCGACGTAGCCAGTGAATTTAGCCCTGCCTCAAAATTCTCAGAACTAATTTGCTATTCCGTGACATAAGCACAGTGTCTGCACATTGCTCGTCCTAATACTAAACCGATTGCCATAACATATAGAGAACATAGCAGGGGTGGTTATACACTTGGATACATGTTCTTACTGTTCACTTTTATAGGTGTGTTTTATTTTTGTTCCGTGTGTTCCCTTTTTTGCTGTTCCGGCCGATTTTTTTTTGGTAACATTCTCCGTTTTTAACCTTACATTGCCTGTGGATTTGGGCCCGCCATCCTACAAGGGTTTGTTTGGAGCTGGAGATCATGAGCCGAAAAAACATTGTGCTTACAAAGTTCTTTTTTTTAATTTGGAAGGTGCGTAACATGTATATGCATCTATTTTCCCTTTTAAAGACCTAAGCGACAGGCTGCAGCATGCAGTCTGTTGTGTATTTTCACCCTACACTTAGCAAGGTTAAATCTGTGTCAAAATGTGCATGTCATTGGTGATGGTGCTTTTCTGTACAAGTGTAAGTGGAATATCGTGATACGCGAGCGTTTGAATTTAATCTTGGACTTCCAAAAGACATTGTAGCTGTGATGTTTTATGTTATTTGACAAGTACTGTATATTGTGTGTGCTATTAAAACGTCACATAAACGTAGCGAACACTTAGTGATTCGTTGCACAAATCACGAAATGCTTTGATGTCAAACCTCAGTGAGAGAAAAAGCCTTATAATGCTGCTTTATTGTGCAAATAAATCCTTCAAGATTTTTCAAAATTACGTGTAAAGCGGAAATTAACTCTGCATATTGCGCACTAGGGGAAAATATTCTAAAACTGAATTTAAAACTCAATCTAAAGTTTCTTTTATTTCCTAAATTTAATGTTAAGAAAACTAATAATATCACGACCAATGTGGCGAAAGTACACTTGCACTGCAGCGTCATATATCGTTGATCGTTGTGTCTTAGTAATGTACCAGCGCTTTTGTCAGAATGGGTCACCCAGGAATGGCCTAAAGTTATGGGGTGTACAGACGTGGACTGGAGTCGAGCATTTGGATAGTTTGTCGGTATCGCTTTGAAACTCACTACTGCTCAAAAAATTACAGGTTGTCATAAGGCTTATGATTACGTCAATAATTTCTAGATTCTCTCCTCTCTGCATTTGCTGCTTAAAAACGGCGGTCCTACATAAAGAAAACAAATCTGAACAATTAGTGAAATAAGTGCAAATACTGACGGAAACAAAATACACGGAATCCCTGCAAAAATTAGGTGTATTCAGTAACACCTTGGAGCCCAAGGCGTAGATTAACGTCCTCAATGGTGGTAATTCTCAAAAGACTCGTTACAGTGACTTGTAAAATACGTTACAAAAAAGTAGTCTGACTTAATGACAAGTGGAACTCCGGTTTTCCGCAACTGGACGGTGGGCTAGTGCTGCCGAGTATGACCGTATTATTACAAACTTTTGAAATCTGTGCTTGGAATACAGCACTTGTGTCCTGCATCTGTGTTATTGCGAAGTGTTAGTGTCAAAGTGTGCACTGCTGTCAACACGCATCGTAATGTGTCGACAGGGCATTGTCTGTTGCAAAGCGTCAGTTTTTTTTTTATTCTGCAGTTCTGAGTTTGTATAAAAATGTTGTGTGCACACACTGCTACGCTTCTGCTTGTGTTGTGCCTCATCAGTGTTCGGACACCCATGAATACCTGAGCAAGGAACTCCCATCCAAGGAATCTTCTATTGCTACTTTAGAAATGTAACCAGTAATAAAAATAAATTCGTTTCGAGATAGTACCGAACCCTTAAAACGTTTCAGTAACAGGCAAACGTGTTGAAAGTCATAACACCGAACACGTGCTAAGTATTACAGGCCTAATGCTGGGTAAACTGTTACCAAAGCAGATTAAAACTTTCTGCCCGTGTTCGGTGATAAGAAGAGGATTCGGCGCCTCGCTCAATTGAGCTATCAAGAAATGTAGACTATATTTAAGGCTTACATTTTAATAATGTATTGCACGTGTTGTTATGTAAATCGATGAGCGGCGGGGGTATTTCAGATATTCACGTGAGTGGTGTGCCAATACTGTTTACACTGCTTATTTCTCAAAGAACGTTTCGTTATATATCCCTTGAAACGTGTAAGATCAAGGTCAAGTCTATAATTTTAGAACTGTTGAAGAACAAGGTCATTAATAGATACTGAGTTTGTAATTTGTTTTCAATTACAGTAGATGGTAACAGTGTAACCCAAAGCGAATACAACCCTCTTACGTCTAACAGGCTTGGCATACGGCCAATCTCATTGGAGTTAACAGAATACTGTGTTTTTTGCATATTGCCTTAGTTTTTATCTGATGCTTTATTAAATAAATTTACTTCGTCTTTTGAAAACCAAGATAAAAGTTTTTTTTTTCTTCCGACTTGCACTTTCTTCATATACCTACGAACAGGGCATAAAATACGTGTCGCTTAAAAATGAAACCTTTAGGTGAAAACACAATACAATTAATCAGAGAGATTACTTCAGGTATACCAAGAATAATAATGTCAACGCGGCTTGACGATGTGCAAGTAATTTCAAATCGAGCAATGTTTTCATTTTTTACTGCATAGTATAATCAGGGCAAAATAGATTAATTACCACTGAACTAATACATTTATTGTTTAAATTGCACAGATATGTTTATGTAAACATCTTTAATATCAATAATCCTATGTTGGGTTTTAGTATTTAAAGATAAATGTAAACATAAATTCGCGCATGGAAAGTAGCTTATCTAAAATACCTGAAGCTTCCTTTCGCAAAAGAGAAACGTTAACCCACGGACTACAAAACCAGGAAGACAGTCACTTTTACGTTTAAATGTAGTGTCGCTGTCGGGCTTGTACACCATTTATCCAATCTAAGCGGTTCTTTAAAATACGTTAACACATTCTATACAAACCTAGCATTTTCTCAGAGCTCTTATTTAAACCACAGCGCGATTTCCAAAACAGGAGGGTTGCAATAAAACTTGTAAAATGATTTTTAGGTTTGATTTGAGAAACTGCATGTCTTTTGTCTACTTTCAGGTCTAACCAGTTGACAGCGCATTTTGCATAAACCTGGTCTACGACGCATTCATTTTTTTTCTTTTGAAAATCATTCTGTAATCAACGTCTTACTTTAGAAAAAAATAGTTAATGCAAGTCACCAGGAAAACCATATCACCTTAAACTACTCTTTTTCATTCCATATTAAATATTCTATACAGAGTACATAAATTGTTAAAAGGGCACTGAAGAAGTGACGTAAATAAATTGCTTATGATGTTGGTGGATGGCGACTTGTGCTACCTCGTTCTGCGATTTGTTATTGTGGCCTCTTCCATCTGGTGATACTTCAGATATTGCAACAATCACCTTCAGATCCGTTTTTCTTTCGGTACTCAAAATACATACATCTGCAATAATTTATTTTTTTCAGCATAGCGATTTCTAAAAACTTTTAACGTTGACTACAGATGCCACATTAAAAAAATACAGCATGATACAGCGAGCAAGTTTGGTAACACAAGTTCACTGCTGATTGGATAAGCGCGATATACAAAGCAAAGTCTGTAGTTCAAATAATATACGTCCAGTTAAATACACTTTGCCTATATGCCTTATGTTTTTCAAGTAAGGTTTGTAACTGGATGATTTTTGACAGGTGCTTTTCATTTTGATGTCCACGGTGTGAGCTTATAACTAAAGAAGTGTTTTATGGTAGGAAACTGATGTTAGTTCGTAATTTGAGTACAATTTGTATTACACGTCTGTGCATATTTCAATATATACTGCATTATGAATTTAATATTGCGTTTTGGGCTTTAACCTACAAATGCATGTACATTTTAGCAAAAAAATGATTCAATGTCACTCAATAAAATGATCATCCATGGTAAGAAGTACAGAAGTGGTCTGAATTATTCAGTGCTTTTTAACATGCGTCAAACAGCTGTAAAAATTCTATTTTTAAGCGTGTGTTATGCAACAAGTTATACAATAAGTTAAGGTTTTTGTAATAAATGTGGACAAAATTGCTTTTACTCTTTGAGAATGGGTTAAAAGGGCTGCATTTACTAGCCTAAGTAAAGTCACTGATAAAATCTTTAATTCATCTCTCTTTTTTGTACAATACCTTTGCATGGGGGATGTTTTGTTGTTTATTTCGTCACAGTATAAATATGCTTCACTAGAAAAATGCAACATCTCAAAGGCCTGCATATCAAGGAAGCGAAGGAAGAGAGATTAGACGTACAGTAGGCTGTACAACACAGAACTCATATGCAGTTGAGACGTAGTAGCCATATAAATTTCCAGTGGAATACAAGATGTTGCAGATAAACAATTACTTAACAAATACTTAAGCCTTCAGTATAGAACTTTAAATGGGCTGCCCTCCACGTACTTGCAATTATTTCTAGCTAAACATCTCTTTCCAATTTATCAACTTGATGATGGACAGACATGAGTGGGAATGACACTGTATCAGACATGCCCACAATGAGCATTTTTTCCTTCTTCAGAGGTCCAGCTGGTTACAATTCAGACAAGACACCTGAATGAGCCCGTTCTGAAACTCGCAAATTGATACAGCACTGATTCCCAATTATAAATCCCCTTCGACTGTTTAAGAACTGAAATCACATTTACAAACACAACCCAAACAGAAAACTAAAAGGAATGATCCTGTGATTAAGAACTCGGCTAGAGAGAAAAAAAAACAGAAGACACAGTGTTCATTCAGGACCAGGGTCGGGACTCAGTGGCCCGTTCAGAAACGTCTGCCGTTAGTTTTTACAGAATATTACAACAAGTGCAACAGCTCGGCCCGCAGCCGAAGAGTGATAATAAGATCCAGGTATGCAAGTTGACGCTCTCTTATTTGTTCAAAAACAAACCAAAAAAAAAACGGTCCATGCAGCTCAGACCACCTACAGCCAAAAAAGAAGTTCCCTTCCTCCAAGCGAAAAAGAAGTTGGGACGTGAAGGCTGACAAATGGCAGGCAGCCATGTGCCGATGACCTCCTTGTGCTCCTTGGGGAAGAGCTGTAGCAAGACCAAGGTGCCATTGATGCCCTGCGGGGCAGTATTGGTGATACTGCATCCACCCTCTGGGTTTTTGCAACTCTTGGAATGTAGTTGTGTATGGGTTTGGCACGGCTGACTGTCCTCCAAAGCTGGCATGTTCTGCCAGATTCATCAAAATTTATTCAAGACAGATTTCTGCCTGTCCCTGACATTTGTTCAAAGAGGGTGGTATTGTTTCTTTGTTTTGAGTGGTAGACGTCATCCCTCAACAAATAACAACATCGCAGCTTGGTTTTGCCATGGCCGGTAATGAAGAACACTCAGAAAGTATAGGTTATCCTTGAGTGAGCTGAGAAGGCATTAAAATAAACTTTTTTTTCCCCTGGAATCCATAGATAAACACTTAGTGCTAGGAATGAAAGAGATCAGGTTGATCTGGTCTACATAATGTACACAACATAAGAGAAAAGTAGGCAACACAAATTATCCTATTCTTTTTATTTGGTAAGATTTAAGGTCATAGTTGTGTGTCTGTATATTTATATACAGGTTGTATAAGCATAGTTACTCGAGCTTTCATCAGGCATAATTTGTGGTTTGCAGATGTCTGATTTTAGGAAATGGTGTTATGACACTTCCTTTGAATTTAAACACTTATGATTTGTTGAAGTATTGGGTGGAAATGTTACAGATTCTTGAATGAGCAGTATCATTTAATACTTTTTAATTCATATAGTCTCAAGACTAAATGGTAAGTGATCTATCAACAAAAATGAAGATTAATGTTCATTTGTGTGGAGTTCATAAAACGTTATCTGTTGTTGTTTATTTTAGCAGACTAACATAATAAAGTACTAATAGAGAGAGAAAATCTTTATTATTTTTGGGGGGTCGGGAGGCAAGTTGTTTTACAGTAGCAGTGTTAGTGTGCAGACAGGCAGAAGAAAAAAACGACAGGAACAACAACATACATACAGATTTACATAGAAAGTCAAGTGTCAAGTAACGATATGACTGCAGGTCTGAATGAGAACTTAAATCTGTTGGTTTAAGATGGGGAGTCGGTATCTGTGTTCTGATGGGAGTAACTGGAAATTATGAAACAAAAGGTGTGAAGGATCATCGTAGATAGATGGATTTTGCTTAATGCAAAACAACATGAATGATGGATGGAGGAGAGGACTGGAAGATCGGCGCCAATGAGCTTCTGACATATTTTCACCAGGCTGCCTGGTTTGTTCTTGCTTCTCAGGTTCAGGTTGCCAAACCAGCAGATCAGTGTAAAAGTTAGAACATATTCAAGGAAGGAACGAAGGAACTATATATATATTTTATAAATATATTTTATTTATTCTGTTATTTAACCATGGTTTATAGATAAAGTATTTTAAAAAGTATTAACATAGTGACATAAATGCAATTGCAACCGACCTGTACTGCAGATTAATTGAATGTTAGTGACAAAGCCCTAATCCTGACCACAGCCTGAACCACACCGCAAGATTAGGGGATATGTAATAAGTATTCACCTTTTGATAGTTTCTTTTTAGTTATAATGGAGACCTAATGTATGACCCATTTTGTTAGAATCATACATTTGAAAAACCAGTGGTTAAGAATATAGCCACTGTAGAAGCATTGCAGTAGTATTAGCAGCAACCTAGTGGACATCAACCATTCCTTATTTTCACCAGCTAGAAACATTTCCAACTTGTAGCCTAATATCAGTTGCTAAGCAGATTTAGGCCTGGTCAATTCTGGCATGGATTACCTCCTAGGAAAACAAAGGTACTACTGTTAGTGGTGCTGGTGGCTCTCATCCTTCTGGATGAGAATTTCCAAACCAATGTCCCGGTATAGTGATTGTAATGATTGGGGAGACTATGCTGTAAAAGGATCTTTTGGTGCGATATTAAACCAAGGTCCTGTTATTAAAGATCCTTTTGCACTGCTTTTAAAGGTTGGTGTGTTACATCTAAATTCCACTTTGGAATTGTATAATCTGGCCTGCCTACATTTCTTAAATTACAGCCCTTAAATCAACTGTTGAAGCAATTTCTTCCTTCTCTGCCTGCGGCCCGTCACCCAGGTGGGTACTACATCTTAGTGGTGAATGGAGTGAAGGCCCTCCAGTGTGTAAAAACACTCCTGGATCCTTTGTGATGAAAATGAAAGTCAAATACAAATTAAAGTAACCAGCCTGTTTCATTCATTTGTAGTAATTAAAGATGTACTACTAACGAAATAAAAAAAACCTGTCAATCAGACCGACCAAGAGAATTTTGTACTTGCATTTGCACCCTGAGATACTGTACATTTGCACACATTATGACCCAGTCAAGTCCTCCCAATAACCTTGCATAGTATTATGAGCTACTGTATATATAAAACATTAAACTTCATATGAATGCTGGCATAAGTATATTGCACAGGAAGTGAATTACTGTACATAGAGCTCCGCTGTGACCCTGAATTGGATGAAGTGGTTAGAAAATGGATGGATGTAGATTTTAATATCAAAACTAAGCATTAACCATGCAATGAGAACAAAGTTTTATTCATTCTCTTAGAGAATCCTTGAAATGTAAGGATATCCTGATCTTTTTACTAACAGACCATCCAGATAATGTCCATCCAGATTTATATAAAAAAACAGGCACTGTGGTAATATGCGGGCTGCAAACGTTTTTCACGCAAACTCTTTTAGAACTTCAATTGAATGATTGAATGAATCTTCTACTTTGAAACTGACTTTCATCACATTCAAGTATCCCTAAGCACTTCACAATTAATTCCCATCAGAACCAATTACCACACACTAACGCACAGCTGTGATATGGATAAAGTAGCAGCTTTTTTTTGCCGTGACACAACATGTAACAGCCTGACCATGAGACCAGCCGACGATGAAGCAGAAGAGAGGAGAGAAGTTTTGCGTGAAGAGATAGTGTTTGTCAAAGAGTTATTCAGCACAGCAGTTAAGATGCGATGCCAATGTCACCTTTCTGCAATAGTGGTACCATGGGTTCTGGTCATATTTAGAGACAGGATTTGAGTTCGTTCAACCTGCAATTTCCATGTTGCTTTATATGTTACTTGTGTATCCATATATTAATTTGGTTTGTAATTGCAACTGGAAACATTGTTTGTCATGAGAAGGCTAAAGTGACATCCCTTGCCTGGAGTTTGAAAACTGTATTTATCCCATGACTTAGGGGGCTGGTCTTCTGATGCAGCAAGTTTGTAAATTGTTTTTGTAAATAGCTGGACTATTTGGCTCCAGCTCTTGTAATTCAAAATCTGACTGTATGTAATAAACAATTTCCTGTTTACTATGCTTGGTTTACTTTCATTGCTAACTAATTCTTCCAGCGAAAAAATAACTCATAGAGTTTTGTCAAGGGGAAAGCTGTCACATGTGGCTCAGATGCTTATAAACCAAGTGGATGACGGCAATAAAACTCTTCACTCCCTGATTGTGTGATCATATTATGGGAAACTTTCACATGCTTTTTTCTCTGGTATAGTTAATGAAAACTTATAAACTGATAGATAACATCATAATATCTACAGGATATATAACCTGTAGAAACTGAACAAAAGAATAGAATACCCCTTTATATTTCTGTATGACTGACAGTCTTTGAAAAACTGAAAAATAAAGATGAGTCAACAAAAGCAGGCCAACTATTTCTTCCAGCTGCTGATTTAGGCAACCCTGTGGTGTTTTTTCCAAAAACAGAAATGATTAAGAAATAAAGTGAAAAGTCCTTAACAAACAGATGTCTAGTATCTGGTGTTCATTTTTAGAGATGGCCGCTAGCTTTGGTAATGAATTGCCACATGAGATGTCCAGGAAATAAACGATTTGAGCAATGAGCCTTTTGTATGCCTTGTGCTGGCCTGGACTAACACTTGGACTGAATGTTTCACATACTGGTGAACCTCAGACCTGTTTCAACATCGGGTACATTCATATGTACCTGGTACTTTGGGGGAAGGGTAGTTACCCTAATATGGTCATAAAGGGCTTTTGCATCCCAATTATAGGGATTAGTTAGCAATGATTCTGAATGCAATAAATAAAGTTTGTTTTTCACATATGCTGAAAATTTTAAATATGCCCATTATTTTGGTCAAAAAACAACGTTCAGTCAGGAAGGGGAAAAGAATGCCATAGAATAACAGACCATACCTGTGATAACTGGTGGTTAAGATCAATCAGGTTACACTCCTGATATAAGCTGATGTCCCAGTAAGAAATTTCATGGTAAAGATTAGAGGCAAGAAGATGTATGGCCTTTTGTCAGCATACTCGTTAACATCTTTCCCATAGAAGGCTCCACAGCCTAAACATTGTCTTTCCTTTCTTCTCTTTTCAGCATGGCATAAACCTTTACTTGGATTGAAGTGAAGGGACAGCAGATTTACAGATGGGGATAGTGGGATTTGTACAGGTTAATTTTCCATTCTGGATTTGTGCTGATCTCTTAAAACAGTTGAGTTTTTTTAATGTTTTGTGTTATTACCATATTCTCATTTTCCATTGCTTTCATCCTCCACATACTGAGCAATTGGAGAAGAAAGTGGTCCAACATGATAGACAGTAAGATACAGTACCTACACCAGATTCCACAAGCGGAAAATAACTTCATTCCAGTTTTTCAGCCTTATGTTAATGGGAAATATCTGTCATGCCAAGGTTGAGCAATAATTATTATAAACAAACTCCAATGACCTCCTGTGACTACAAAGTGTTGATTACACAAAGACAGCATGGAAATTTACTCCTTTCTTTTTTACCTTAAAAAGTAGCTGTAGGCTGTTCTTTTGTGCTGATGCATAGTGACAATTCATATTTTACAAACATGCTTGAAATACACGTACAGATCTATAGAAAAGGACAAGGCCCAGATTTTGGAATTTCTAAAAGACTACATATCATATCTAGTTCCTTTACTATATTGTGATTATCACCTACTCAACACAGTACTCCCGTGTCAAATACTGTAGAATACCGTACTCTCTCTCGCAAACGCTGTTACATTCCCAAATCCACTGTTTCACGATCTTATTCCAAACTAAACCCATCACACTCTCACATGCACCAGATTCGACAAATTCTCACTCCCAGACCAATTATCCAACCATATCCCTTTCCCTTCAGTATTTAAAGTTCCCTCACACACAAACCCATGCTCACTATTGAGAAGCCTCTTGTAGAATTCTCTTGTGCGTGTCTAAACCTTTTTGACTGGTTTCCCCCGGTTCCTCATCTTGGCTCCTGCCTTTTTTGACCACGCTTTTTGGATTTCGTTTTTCGGATTGTCTTTCTCGGATTTCCCTGGTTACCGGACTCAGTGCTCCTCCTGTCGACTGGATTATGATATCTTTTGAGATATTGTCCCTGTGCTACTTCACATTCTGCAGGATTCACGCATAAGGATCCTCAGATTCTACCTATCAGTTTTGTGGCAGAATAGTCAGCCTAATTAAAATGGATCCAGCTGACCAGAACAATCAATTTTCTATTCTCCAAGAACACTCCCAGACCCTGGGCCAGCTAACTGCGGCAGTCCGGCAATTAGTAGACCACGTCGCACAAGCACCGCCTCCCCAACCTTTCCCATTCTTGTCCACCCGCTTCAAGCACCTGTTAATCCTCTACCCCCTCCTCCCCAGGAAAAATTTGATGGGGACTCCTCCAAGTTTCAGAGCTTTCTGACTCAATGTTGGATGGATTTCCACATCCGCCCAGACTGCTTCCCCGTGGAGAGAGAGAGAGTTGCTTTCATGGTATCTTACCTCACTGGACAAGCTCTGGATTGGGCCGCACATCTCCTCTCTCGGAACGCTCCCGAGACTGCTAACATCCACCTTTTTCAGACGGCGCTACACTCAGTCTATGGGCAATTTCACTCTCACCACCTTATTGCCACATGTCTCACTTCCCTCACTCAAGGATCTCGCTCTCCTCAGGCCTTACAGTTACGGACAAGGATCCTCCCATTATACCAATCGGTACTGTGTCATACTGTGTATATGACACTTTGAGGTAAATAACACTTTGTTTTAGTTTGTACAGTACTCAATTAAATGGAGAAAAAAGAGCTGTCACTGTTTTTTTTTACATGTATCTGGTATATGGAACCAACCTCTTTCCTTTTCTTGTGTAGGGGGCCCCAAAGCATTGTGACCAGTGCTACAAAATGGGATTTGCCTTTAAGTGTGCTTTCTCAGACTACTTTCCATGTGGCACAATGTGGACAAGATACTATATAGGATATTAAGGAGGTAAACCAAATTACCTTGCAGAAGCCTTTTATACTGTACTTTGCTCAAGCACTTATGCAGGATATGGCATTCTATGCATGAACAGTGTCACACTGAGAATAATGTCTGTTGTCCACTTACCCTTTTCCTAATGGCTTTATCCAATATAGGATTGCAGGGGAGCCGGAGCCTATCCCAGCAAGCAGTGCGTGAAAGATGGAATACACTGCAGATGGGATGAAATTCCATTGCAGGGAATTTTTATTCAGATTTCATCACTTGGCTTAAATCGTTTGGAGTGAAATAACTCGTGTATCATGTCCATTTGCATTGTGTAGGTAAGTATTGTTCTAATTTTTTGCTTACTCATTCTATGCTATCGAGGATCAGATTTTCAAAAAAGGAGAAGAAGAAGCAAACAGATTTTATTCACTAACAGTTGAGTTTCAAAACAAACATGTGAAATCCTGCATTGCTTAATAATCACAAGTTTAACTGCAGATTGTTTGCAGTTGTTGCTCCAGTTAATGAAGCAATAGTTTCGGAAGCAAAGTTAAACCAGGAAAGACATTAACACAAATTTGTTTGAAGATCCTGAAATTAATATTCTCTATTGAAAGTATTTTAAAATGTGTTGTATATTTTATATGAGTAAAAGATAAACAAATAACTAGATTATAGTCACTTGCCTTTCAAAAGGGCTAACACATTTTGGAAAACATACTGTATTAATTCTGTAGACATACAATCTAATTGTCACAGACTATCTATCAACAGAAAATGACTAATTGCATTTAGTCTGTAAAAGCTCATGTGAACCCATGCTGTATGTGAATTCCTGATTAGCAGGTGTTTCTGGAAAAAAAAGCACTGTGATCAAACTCTAACAAGAAGACTGTGTGGTGGTATGCACTGCAAAGGTGCTTTTAACTTGCACTTCAAAATATTCCACCACTTTGAAGTCCCCAAAAATTTCAAC
The DNA here is from genome assembly GCF_040954835.1 of Lepisosteus oculatus. Classification (NCBI taxonomy): domain Eukaryota; kingdom Metazoa; phylum Chordata; class Actinopteri; order Semionotiformes; family Lepisosteidae; genus Lepisosteus; species Lepisosteus oculatus. The sequence continues at coordinate 10,008,137 of NC_090708.1, read as the reverse complement.
AAGAAAGCAACAGCTTTTCTTTGATAGATGCCTTAGCTTCGAGTGATGGGATGAGTCCTACCTCATAGCAGAGGACAATGCAGGGTTTTAAAGGATAAATATTTAATTGTCTAGTTATTCAAAACAGAATATAAGTTTTGAATGACTAGAATCCGAATGTGAAATTCTGAAGATGTTGTCCGTTCAAATAAAATTCTGCTTTGTTTCGAGGTGTTCCTAAAGTGCATTGGACTGTCTTTCTCACTATCCTCATGTTGTAAAACCTGCAGTTGCTTCTAGTGGTAGAAACAGTGCTCAGAAGCTAACTGCTCTCATCTTAGTTTCTAGTTCACTTACAGTACCTTGCCTACATGAGTTATAAAGGAGTGTTATGTGTGGCTATATACATGAGTTCTATTCCTGAACCTCGAGGCTTCCTCGGTAGGAAGCAAGCTTGAGCACTAAACTTTCATCAGCTCGGCTCAACTCTGTAACCTTTGGTTAAGCAAGTGGGAGGGGTGCACGGGGTCTTCCTGCAAAAAGCTTGTCAGAGGTATGAGGTACATTTACATAAGAACATTAGAAATAAGAATAGGCCATTCGGCCTGTTTGGTAGTTATTCCTGAATCAATCCAAGGATCTCATCCAGCCTTTTTTTTTAAAGGAGCTGGGATATCAGCTTCAACAATGTGTCTGGATAGCTTTTCCCAGTCCTTTGGGTTAAAAGGTACCTCCTCTTCTCGGCACTTCCACTTCCTCTGGTTTGTGTTTCACTGTCCATTCGGAAGACGGCCACTAGGCAGACCTTGTCAATGGCTTTGGGGATTTTGATAACATGGATCAGGTCCTCAAGCCTGAAGAAAAAAAACAGATTACATTTTTTTTGTGAATAATCACTACATTTGCTTACAGTAAATGTCTGCAGCAACTTTCACCCCAAAGGATCCTGAAGAGCCTCACATATAGGAAGGGATCCCTTTTGTCTGCTGCTGAGGTACAGCATTCACCTGGGCGGAGTGTGGCAGCTGTATATGCTAGCAGCCCCACTATTGCTAGCAGGTAGAGAAGTGAGAAACTGCATCACCTATTCAATTCAGCGGGGGAATTTAGGTACATAAGCCACATACTGCAAGACCAGAGTGGAATGTAGCTAAGACTCCAGGGTGACATCCCAACCGAGCAGTGGGATCTTTATGAAAAAAAAAGTAGTCAGGACCGCAGCCCAATGTCTCATCTGAGGCACGGCGTCCTTTGTCAACATACAGGGATATTGGTTTGGAAAGAGTGCCAAGTACTGGACCACCACTACCACCTGGTTTACCTTAGAACTCATTTCCCATCTCTGAACAGGACTGACCAGGGCCAGCCTTGCCCGTGATCTTCTGAGGTGTAAAGATGTTAGGCTACACCATGGTAATGCTGCTGATCTAAGGCTGAGTTAATAAATATGTGATAAAAGTGCAGCAACTGATACATTGCCACATATGCAATTTGGAAACATCAGCACAATTTCTGTTCAGAGAGAGGACAGACTAAATTCACTTTACGTTGTGAAACAGCAACTGAAGAACATTGTTTTACTATTGTAATACTTATTGTATTTGAGACTGCTTTACATTACAGGTTATCCTACAAAAGATTTGCTCTGTACATATAGGAGGTATTAACTGTATTCAAATCTACACAATATGCATTCATAGATTTTGTTTGAATGCACTTCTACACTATTTCCTTTTGCTTTGGAAATCTCAATGCTGTCAGCACAAGGTACAGTACCTGTTCTCTGTGAGCATAAATGGAAAGTTACAAGCACAAACACTTTTTGACATCTGTGGTTTATTATAAAAGAGATAGTATGTGAGAAGATTCTGGCAGGGGAGGGCTGTAGTGCCTGTAGCAAAAGATAGAGGTGTACCATGACGGTCAGGGTCATTTCATCCATTGTACAAAATGGAGGGAGAATAAAAACAGAAGATGAATCCTCAAAGGAACAATGCCATTCCATTCCTCAATGTCATATAACACCCCCATCATGCAGGTAAAGGGTTCGGTATTCAACCTGGTAACAACTCTTAGTACTTTTCCATTCCAAAATTGAAATGACTTAAGACAGAAAGCAGAACAACAGGTTTTGAAATTGATGTAATGGCTTTCCTCTGTTGCGTGATTTGGACACTCTTGAAATCATAAGAGGGTGGGCTTATGAGGACAGTACAAATAAAATACTATAACAAACCAACAGAAATACACTCTTGGAGATAATTTGAATAGAAAGGGTAAGAAGTAGACAGTTGTACTCTGCTAGGGTTCTGTAGGCAGCTAACTATTATCGCTTAGATATTTGGTTGAGAAAACTATACATGTTCATGTTCACAATAACGTTTCATGTCCTCATTTCATACTCATGTATTACATTTAAAGAACTTTACAATATGACAATAAGAATCCATCTGTTTCAATAACAATTTTATCCTTACAGGATCATGGTGAGCCTATCCCAGCATTCACAGGGCTCAAGGCAGGACTAGCCCGGTATTGGAGTTTCGGAAGCAAATAACTAGATTATAGTCACTTGCCTTTCAAAAGGGCTAACACATTTTGGAAAACATACTGTATTAATTCTGTAGACATAAAATCTATATTGTCACAGACTATCTATCAACAGAAAATGACTAATTGCATTTAGTCTGTAAAAGCTCATGTGAACCCATACTGTATGTGAATTCCTGATTAACAGGTGTTTCTGGAAAAAAAAGCACTGTGATCAAACTCTAACAAGAAGACTGTAAGCATTCCATAAATGGAAAGTTACAAGCACAAACACTTTTTTGACATCTGTGGTATATCATAAAAGAGATAGTATGTGAGAAGATTCTGGCAGGGGAGGGCTGTAGTGCCTTTAGCAAAAGATAGAGGTGTACCATGATGGTCAGGGTTGTTTCATCGAGTGTACAAATAGGAGGGAGAATAAAAACAGACAATGAATCCACAAAGTAAGAATGCCATTCCATTCCTCAATGTCATATAACACCCCCATCATGCAGGTAAAGGGTTTGGTTTTCAACCTGGTAACAACTCTTAGTACTTTTCCATTCCAAAATCGAAATGACTTAAGACAGAAAGCAGAATAACAGGTTTTGAAATTGATGTAATGGCTTTCCTCTGTTGTGTGATTTGGACACTCTTGAAATCATAAGAGGGTGGGCTTATGAGGACAGTACAAATAAAAGACTATAACAAACCTACAGAAATACATTCTTGGAGATAATTTGAATAGAAAGGGTAAGAAGTAGACAGTTGTACTCTGCTAGGGTTCTGTAGGCAGCTAACTATTATCGCTTAGATATTTGGTTGAGAAAACTATACATGTTCATGTTCACAATAACGTTTTATGTCCCCATTTCATACTCATGTATTACATTTAAAGAACTTTACAATATGACAATAAGAATCCATCTGTTTCAATAACAATTTTATCCTTACAGGGTCATGGTGAGCTTATCCCAGCATTCACAGGGCTCAAGGCAGGACTAGCCCGGTATTGAAGGCCGTAATCTCATCTGTATAGGCCTCTATTGCAAGACTATTTTGAGAGTTTGATGAATGAAGCTGTTAATACATTTTAAAAACATCTTCAAATTTATTAAGCATTCATATTCATTACATTTTGTTTTCTCTTAGGAAGCAGGGCCTGTAAGTTTCAAGGTATATTAAATAATGACTTTAAACAATTTAAAAATGCCTTAGAGTGATTTCTGTTGAATACAAATTGTATATTCTTTTATTAGCAGATATATGGTTGTTTCAACACATCTGTGAGCAAGAGCATTCTCCTTGAGTGAAAGACCAAAGTATTATAAGTTGTGGACTGTTTAACTACAGAAGTCTTGAGATACACACTGTTAAATTTAGAATATCATGTGGAAAAATGAATGCCTCAAGAAACACCACACAGGATAAAGAGACAGACTTAAGACTCCAAAATAAACTAACTTAAATTTTGAATGATCTAAATTCAAGTTAGTCCCTCTCCGTATTATACTTACAAGTGATTATCTATGTATTTTGCTCCAGAGCAATGTTTTTAATATATTTTTCACAAGCAATTTTAAAAGGCTACAAATCTAGCAATAAAGGAATTAGGGAAAATAAAGAGAATTTAAATGAAAATTCCAACAATGTAAGCATTTTCCTTAATTTTCACTAGATTTGATTATTTATGAAAATAGGAGAGTACATATTGTACTGCAGGAAAAACATTTGCTGTGTAAAATAGCTTTCCTGTTACTTTGCTTAATCACGTGGATGTGATGCAATGTCTACTAAAAATGGTGAATTCAGCTCTGAAGAAATGACTTTTTTAATTTAAAAAATCCAATGTGATGATGTTTTAATATGAAAATTCTCTTCTATCATTTCTGAAAAAAGCAGTTTTTGCTGTATCTGCAATGTAGAAAACAATGAGCGTAACACATTCACACAATTCTGAAAGACTGAGTGTGACTCAGATGATTTTGGAAGACTTCTAAGAGATGCTAGTTGATGTAAAGGGAAAGCTTAACTGTGATGTTCCATGGCAGCAGGTGACCTGAATGTGATCATTTTTAAAGTGCAAAACAGCCTGTTGAATGCATAGAAATATCTAAACAAAGATAAACATAAATATGTAACTAGAAGGAACATTTAATTTTAAACAAAAACCCTTAACAAGACTATGAACTCTACAGTACATGACATGATTAATGATTTTTCACCTTTTACAGCCAGAGTATCAGAGAAGTCTTGGAATGTGGTGCACTGTCAATACCACATGAACCTTTGAGGGATATGAACCATCACTGTAACGAACAGTTCTTTCCGGACCCTATACGGACGACACAATCCGAAGAAGTGGGGAAACACTGGGAAAACGTCATGCAGGAATACGGGGCTGAAAACAGGGGGGCGTGTCCAAGGTGCGCAGGTGCACGGAGAAGGTGTGGCCGAGGCAAACAATCCAAAAGAGTAATCCTTAGAGGGTATCCAAAACACAAGAGCAAATCCAAAACCAGGAGATCCATCCAAACAAAGAATTAAAACCAGAAACCGGGTCGGAACCGGCGGACGGGGGACGGGGGACGGGGGACGGGGATTAAAACCTTAACGGGACCAGGCGCTTCCAGGTCCCGGACTCGCAAGGTACGGAAACCAGATGCAGAACCCGGATGAGCGTCAGCGCCTGGCTTTTAAGGTGGGCTGGGAATAGGAATCAGGTGCACAGAATAAAGTCTAAAGTGAAGGGCTGGAGCACCCTTAAGGAGGAGGGACTATAATCGTGACAATCACGTCATTTTCAGAGGCACTAAAACTATCAACAACAAAAATATGATGTCTTTTTATTCATCTCCATGTAGGTGATGAGTACATTTATGATTGACTGAGGTAACCGATTGGTTAACAACATAGATTTGCCTTTGAAATCCTCAGTTATCAGGCCCAGTACATGTCTCTTTCAAGACACTTTGCATCCCACTAACAGCTACCTGGAACCATTTGGCAGTTGATTTCCATTCTGAGATAAGAGGGATCATGCATGATGATCTTTTTTTCTTAAATAAGAGCATGCTAATTCTTTTCACACCGGTGCAAGACCTTAGAAGGTTATCCTATACCAAACCATACTTGTGATTATACAGAGTATTTTTATTGCTTTATTTTGGTGACCTGCTTTGTCCTTGATTTTCTCAGTGCTCATAACCATTTCTCACCAAATTAGTGGTGTACTGTTAATGTTTCTCTTATGTTCTAAGGCAGGAATTAAGCTTTATTTTATTGTAATATGTCGATGTGAAATTAAACACAATGTACTGCAATTAAGGTTTGAGGGTGCTTAGTGACATTTTTTTTATGATTGTTCTGGCGCTTTTACTTAAAAGACAGGACGATAAGTGGAACTGTCTAGGTTAAAACAAACTGTGAGCCACATACCCACACACTTTTTGCACCTAGTTACAGGTGGTGGTTCCCATTGGGCAGAAAACAAAAGAATTGACTGACAAAGAGCCACCACCAAATACTGTTTAGGTATAATACAGACCATTATTATATTACTTGCCAGGATAGGCAACCAATTCATTGTGTCCACTGCGACCCTGAATTGGATTTCACAAGGAGGAACAGCAGCCGAGGATTGTGCGACAGATGAATTGTTTTTTGGATTTAGTGAAACCTTTGGTTTAATCTGCCTGGCTGAGGGCCAACCTCCTGGCTGTAGGACAGGGAGGCCAGGACTCCCATGCTTGGTAAAAAGGAGACCAAGGAGTAGCTGCAAAGGTGGAGATGGGGTTTAGGAGGGATGCAAAAACAAGCGAGGAGGAGAGGGTGACGTGTGGTATATAAGGCAACCGAGGCAATTATGCCAGGATTGACCGCGCTTAGAAAATAGATGGACGGATAAGTCACATTCTGAGTGAGACACATAGAAAAAAAACATAGAAAGAACGAAGAATTAAGGTAAATACAACATTTTAAAAAACAACGGATCACTGGAGACATTTCTTCTGACTCTATTGTAATGTGCATGCAGATTACAATGAAACTGTCACTGGCTGCATGCATCTCGATGGCTGAAAGAAATTAAATTTGGTTCATTGTCACTACTCTTTCTCCCTTTACATTGAATGAATCATACGGTGTATAAAGGCATGCTTCTTTCATCTAGCGCTATAGAATGGGAACTATTATGCAGCAAAAAAATGGAAGAACAGCTTCTACACATTGAGGTTGAAGGAAGTGTCTCCTGGATGAAACAACAACAGTTACACAGTTGGGGTGGGGGGGTGTGTGAGTCTGCTGGGGGGGCCATGACTTGTACTTATTGCTCATTAAAATTAATTACACTCAGCGGTAACTGATTCATTCCAATCTTTCATGAAGAAGATTCACATTCAACTTACACTGAAACCCTCTAGCTCTTGGGAGAAATCCATTTTTATATTTGCATTTCTAAGAGTTGATTATTCATTCTGAGGGTGTCACGATGTCATGTTGGTTAGCATTGCTGCCTCGCGGAGGTGGAGGCTTGGGTTCAATGCCAGATGTGGGGTGCTATCGGCATGGAGTTTGCATGCTCTTCCTGTGTTCGCATGGGTTTCCTCTGGCTGCTCTGGTTTCTTCGCACAGTCCAAAGACATACTGGTAGGATTGGCTTCTGGGAAAATTGGCCCAGGTGGGAGTGTGTGTGTCTGTGTGTGCTCTGTGATGGGCTGCCATCCTGACCTTGTCAGGATGTGTACTCTGCCTTGTGCCTGTTGCTCGGTTCTGTACCCCCTGTGACCCTGAATTGGACGAAGTGGTAAGAAAATGGATGGGTGTGTGGCTTATTCATTCCTTCCTGCCTTGGACCCAGGATAACTCTCTCAGATTAGTGTTTTCTCATTGAATCATTTTTTGGTTTACAGAGCTGTACTTCCTGAGGGTTTTTGGCATGCTATGCAATGATGTTTTCAAAAGACCTACATTCAAGATTTCTTAACACTTGTAATGCACTGGCTTTTGTGTGACCCCAGACTAAAACATTTCATAATTGTTTAGATGGACATGGTGTTTCTTCAGCCAGTCATATGATATTCAAGAGAGGGATGGACTCATAATATACTAGACTTTTTATGATGTTATAAATTGCCCCCCAAAAAAACAGAGAGTATCTACAGAAAACACCACTGTATTCCACGCATTTAAAAAGTAATTTCATAGAAATGTGTTTTTATGTTTGGTTCTTTAAACTGTCTGACTGGAGGGACTTTTTTGTCATGCTTTGAGAGTCAGAATTAATGGGAGTGATGTAATATCCATACAGAGATCTTTTTGTTCAGGACCGTAATGTGTGAGGTTTTTTGTTTCTTATTTTGTAGCTGACGCAAACTACTAGCAAACCTGTCCTAAGTGTCATTGTAACCCCTATTTTTCACAAATGAAAGAAGCACCAGCCCCCCTGAAGGACTTGTTTTTTTTATTTGGTGTTCACTAAATGATATGAAGATGTAGGAAGAAATGTTCCAAATATAGTCTGTTTCTATTCCAGTTTGCTGTCCTTCTATGCATTTTGTGTTGGTTTTTTGTACATTTAAAAAAACTTGGCAAGTAATCCCCCTCGATTGAAAATCTCAGGTCCTTTCCATTTTGGTGAGATCCGTTCCAGTCTGCCTACAGAGGTGTGATGACTTGGGGGCAACCAATAGTAGTTGATTTTTCAGTAACAGAAGTCTGCAAACCAGTAGACCACATTAAATGTTTTGAGTTTTGCAAATGTATGAAATGCACTCCTACTCTTTATAAAAAGTGACCTAGATATTTTAACTACTGCAGTCTCAGTTTTAGTTAAATATAGCTCTTGGTTTTCAGCAGTTTTTTCCAATGTAAATGTCATGCTGAGAAATTGCTGAAAAAAATAAAAATAAAGGAATGTAACCTGGCAAAGAAATAGACATAAAACATTATTTCTGTCTTTGTTTTCTGGTGTACTTATTTTTGTTTTGGAGGTTTCATAGAAGAAAACTAACAAGGAAGAAACTGCACTGCATTTACTGTATAAACACAGTAGGAGACAATGTGTTGAGTAGGCAAATTAACATTTTAAAGGTTCCTGTAAAAACAATAAGCCATTGGAAAATATTATCATTAAAATGAAAACAATCAGTCAAACTTGAAAATTAAGGAAATAATAGGAATAGTGTAATCAAAAATTCCAAAAGACAACACAAGTAAAGAAACAGTTCACAGAATGACTTAGTGAAAGTTGATTGGATTTTCTGTAATGAGATCACATTTCGTCAAAGTGAGTTATACCCAGTCCATAGCAGCAGGATGTGTTGCTACACAATTTAAGAGCTCCAGGCAGAACAGGTTGCAATACATTATAACACTGGTTCTTTAAACATACTTTTGTATGTGGTGCAGTATTAAATTATTTTTAAATTTGTTTTAATACTAAAAATGTTTTACTCTCATCAGCTTGTTACCTTCCGATCTCCTCTGTAAACAAACATAAATTGCAGGGTTTAACTCGGGACAAGAGGAACATCCTTTATAACTTTATACTAGAAATTGCACTGATCTTGCCTCTGGATTTGGCTGTGCTTTAAACACAATACTAAGGATAATGTTCGCCTGCTTTTTTTGTTCTTGTGTGTTTATGTATAACTGGGATATCGCACAGTTTCAATTTCAAAACAGTTCATTACATAACATTTGGTGTGGGCCAATACTAACAATAAGTTTTTTTGGTCAACAGTTTTTTAAAATGTGCCTCAATTAAGTGTTTTTTCAAATACATTCCAGGCGGAAAATAAACAAAAAATGAAACAAAATAGCATTTTTCATTGGATTGCACAGCTGATTTTGTTTGATGTGTTTGTTAAACCTCTAGGACTGCATCACTGAATACCGGCATTATGATTTCTTGAGCTTCTTTCGTCGCATCCCTTACTGGCACATACAGAGTAGGGACTGTCCCTTGCTACATAGAAATACTTTGCATAATTCATAGGTCTTAATTTGAAACTTTTTGATTTTGTCATTCTACTGGAGGAAATAATATTTCTGGGTTGTGCTACAAATCTAGAGCCTGCCTCTCCTCCAGCACACACACACACGTGCACTCACCTATTAAAGGCATATCTCTAATTTAGGGGCCTGAGCTTCAAGAATCTTGTATCTGGATGTTCAGAGGTGTGGAGAAAACAAATGTTGCCACTATGTGGAATACAAGAGCATTTGTTTGAAATATGTTTATCCAGTAATCACGGGTAAACCATATATTTTTTACGATCTGCATGAAAGCAATTTTATGGCAATTTTTTTTCCATTTGAGCAAAGGAATTCTTGTTGGATTAAACTGCTTTGTCTTCTGTGCACAGATGGAGACAGTGATGTTGAAATAGAGCTGGTTCCTAAAAATAAAAAAAAATACAAATGAATACGTCTTTGGTATTAAAATGAACTCTTACTCAGCTCTGCAAAAATAAGAAATAGTTGAGTAGCAAACAAAGACTGGAGCCAACTTTGCCTTAATTGACTTGGAGATTATTTAAGATGCTTAAGTATGGTTATGCATAATGCAGAACTATAAAACATCCATGGGCCTAGTGAGAGATCTGTAATTCACTAGGATTCCCTGCTGTGGAAAGCGGCTAAAAAGTCTGAGATAATTACCACAGAAGCTTTGTAAAGTTGTGTTTATACGACAAACACTAAAATAAATGACCCATTTTAGAGAGGAATAATATTGTCTAATCAATACTCATTTTTTGTTTGTATATTAATTAGGTTGTTAAATTATGTTAGTTTGAAAATTAATGAGTGAGATATCTCAACACCAGAATAGCTGTACAAGTAGCTTATAAATGTAACACCTGCAGACTAGAATTCCTTTGTGCCATTCTTTGAAAGTTGCAGGACCATCTGGTTTTAATTTGGCCTAAGGTCTTAGGTACTGGCACTAATAATTTGCTTTTATCTGACCAATTTAACTCTTTTAACAGGTTCAGGTTGGTTGATTAGTTTTAGAGAATTACACGGCTTGCTGGACTAGACATTGAGCATTGGTGACTGGAATGCAGGATATTTTAATAGCACAATCCTCAGTTTAAAAATCCTGTGTTTTTTCCCCAACTAGAACATAATGTTTTTGTCTGAACTAATTAAAGCATGTTACCTTGTAACTTTAATTCTACAGAAATGAAGGAAAAGAAATGGGAATTTGTCTATGATTAGTTCAATCTCCAACACACAGACATCAGCAAATCTATCTTTGCAAAAGCAGTTTTAATTTGAATATTTGGTTCAAGCAAAGTTTACATGGAATTTGATAAATATCATTTACTCTCATTGTTATCTCGCAGCAAACACATGGAAAGTGTATTTGAATAAACACTATATAAGAGAAACTGCATTTTGTGCAGGAAAAACACAATTAATCTAAATGAATGAAAAGAAAAAAAATCATAACAAGATTTGTTTTTTTAACAAAGATACTTACAAATCAATGAGTAGTGTAAAATATTAATTGTAAAAAAAATGTTATTGTTATATTTAATTAAATTTTTATTGAAAAAGCTATATCTTCAGTGTGTAACAGTACATCTGTATTTCTGTTCTCCTTTATACCTTTTGGCAAAGTTATATTAAAACATTGAGATTTCTGAGATGTTAATACTTCATTCTCTTTGTACATTGCATATTTAATTAACATTGCATGCACACAGTATTTTACTGTACATAGAAAAAAAATTATAATACGTGATGAAAGTATTGAGTAAAATTTGCTTTGTTAAAACAAGCTTTGACTTTGGTTTATTTGAACAAGATATGATGCATCGACTTGGAAAAGGCATTCGACAGAGTACCGCACGATCTCATCTGGCTGGCACTGCGACAGCACCACATCCCTGAAGCCTATGTCAGCTGGACAAAGCTCCTGTACCAAAAGGCCACTAGCTCAGTACGTTGCGCAGCTGGAACCTCAGACACCTTGCCTCCTCTGCTATTCATACTTTGCATGGATACAGTGACCAAAGATATCCAAACGAGGCATCCATGGACGCTATTGTATGCTGACGATGTTATGATAGCAAGTGAAACGCGACACGGCCTCGAACAGCAAGTACAGGAGTGGAAGACGCGCCTTGAACGGGATGAAATTGGACATCAAGATGACGGAGTACCTGGAATGCGGTGATCAAACCGATGGCACAATCGCAGCTGGTGGGGTCCAACTGAATAAAGTGACACAGGCTCAAAGTGACCAAGTACCTAGGCTCATGTGTCAACTCCGACTGCACTACTCTCCAAGACGCCAAGAAGCGAGTCAGCGCCGCTTGGATGGAATGGCAGCAGGTCACTGGAGTACTGTGCGACAAGAAGATCCCTTTGCGCCTAAAATCCAAAGTCTACCGCTCAGTGGTCAGACCAGTGGCCCTATACGGAGCTGAATGCTGGCCAACGACAAAGAAACATGAACAGGCACTCCATACGATGGAAATGAAAATGCTGCGATGGACCCTCGGCTTGGCAAGACTAGACCATGTCATGAAGAGGTGCGAAAAACACTCAAAGTCGCCCCAACCACTGAGAAAATGAGGGAATCGCGCCTGCGATGGTATGGAAGAAGAAGGAGAGGTATAATTATATTAGACCAGCTCTGGTCTTTAAAGTCTGCTGTGCGGCAGGTTTATAAGTCTCTTTAAATCTACAGCATCTTAAACAAATAATGAATTAAATTAGGTATTTAAGGATTCAGGTGAAAAGAAATCCAGACCTGCCCCCTGGGACAGGAGCTATGCACCCTAGTGTTCGCAAAGTCTTCACATCATTACAAGAAGAGTGTAGTTTGGTTATGTCCAACAGTCAGGCATAATCATTACAATCAACTTACAAAACCTAAAGGCATTTAAGCTTTGTATTTTTATTTTGTATTTTATATAGTGACAGTAGTATGAGATTGTTTTTCAAAATAACATCTCCAGGACGTTTAAAGCTTTACTTTGCCATTAACTTTCTATACTAAGCTGCAACCTCTTTGTGTGATATTGCAAGGGCATTATGTGTTAGTTGAGATCTTCTTCTCATGCCCTGCTGTTCTAGTTTATCTTTGCATTACTCTCTCTTTATTCCATGTTGCTACCTCTCCAAGTTGTGCAGATATGTGCTTGCTCTCAGTTTATATTTCTGCCCAATATACAGTACCAGGACTTTGTCTGTTATTTAGCCTAATTTTAGCCACATCTCACAGAAACCGAAGGGTTAATCTATAACAGGAAGACCTGATGAAAAATCCCTGAAAGTATTAAATCTCAAATTTCTGCATATATTAATTTTTCTGCACTCACAAGAGAATTATCTTGATTTCTATCTTGCTCTTTTTTAAAAGCCAATGTCTAAGATGGTGCGTCATCTCAAATGTGCAATGAAACCAATGGTATTTTCAGAAAATTATTTTGTTTATATTAAATTTGCATGTCTGTATTCTTTCACTTGTGGGTGGCTAAGTCAGTAGTCCTAACCCTGGTCCTGGAAAAGCACGATAGCCAAGTTTTTAGTCACAAGGTTTCTTAATCACAAATTAGTTTCAAATTTCTATATGAAGCATATGTGGAAATTTGCTTTCAGCTCTTAAAAGTACAAACAGAATCTGTAATTGGTATCAACTCAGTATCAATTTCTCAGTTTCAGAGCATATTCAAGGGCTTTTCCAGAAAAGATAACAAAGTGGGCGTGTCTGATACAGCATCATTCCCACCTGAGTCTCTTTGTGATTAACTGATCCACAGCATAGTTTAGAAATAATGGTCAAAAGATGAGGAGAGACTGTATAAAGTTCTGTATGCTGAGGTATTTTTGAAGTCAGGTATTTCATTGGGATTTCATTGGGATTGACAAAAGAGACAAGTTAAATAAAAGTCTAAACATGCAAGCAGATCAATTAAGTAATCAATTAGCATTGTAGAGTTAGAGCCCAGCTGGAAAAAATATCAGTATACATTCTGTTCCTTCTACTGCAGGGTAGGGACCCACTAGGTAACTGCTAATATAATAGACTTGCATGCTATGCAGTAGTTACTGTAAGTTCCTGACCCAAAATCACAAAAAATCAGAACACCTTAGATCCTCCTATTCCCCTCCCATGAAAAAATAAAATCAATCAGAAGTGTATTAGTATGTGTATGTATTGTTACAGCTTTGGTGACTAGGGAGTGTCTCTAGGGTCTAGATAAAGTGTGCAACACCTGGCACTATAAACATTTCCAGCTTCAAAGCAAAGGGGATGTTTGCTGAGATGTAAGGGGTCCAGATCCTGTGATCAAAGCAATCCTAAAGTTGACCTTGGTTTACCATTGTTAATTAAGTTCTGGGTAAATGATTAAGTGTCAATCGGTAGTCCAAAAATACACCATATAAGATCAGGAAGGAAGAAAAAAGAGAAAGCAGGAAAGAAGAAAAAATAAAGAAAAACCAACTACAAGAGAGAGACAGAGGGAGATAGGAGGGGAGAACTTGAAGCGTGTGCCAGGCCAGAGGTCTTAGTTCAAAATCATAGGAAGAGACATGAGTGGAGCTTAGTATCTAAACTTTGCCAAGAGACCTTGTTATTCTGTAGTTTTTAGGGTACTTGGAGTTCATTCCTGAGTGAAGAATCCCTTGGCTTAAATCTGCCTTTCCTGCTTAGTGTGTGCATTTTAGAATAGGGAGATAGGCTCCCATGTATTTTGTGGCATCCCAGTTTGCAGAGAGAGAGAATTAATCGTAGGTTGTATTCTATTTAGTTTAAGAGGCAGCTTATCTCTTCTTTTGGTCTCTGTAGGCATTATTTAAGCCAAATACTTCGTAGCAGTCTGGGTTTTTTCCTGGGTGGTTTAGACATAGGTCTCTGGAATGCCTTGTCTGTAAACTTTTTGTACGTTTATGTTGCATGTAGTGTGTGTATGGTCATTGTTAATAAATATTTGTTTAACCAAGTGTGCCTGAATTGTTGCTCTATTCACCAAAGCTGTGCCATAGAATAAAGAATTCATGTACCTGTAACTATACAAACCACTTGGGTATGTTCTTTGATAAATAATTTACATGCTTGGGGGTTATGATAATTTATTTTAGATACTGACTGAGCCGATCGGTCAACTCCTGTTGTTCACTGCTTTCATAAATCCCCATTTGTGACAGTATGTAGTTTAAATTATTATGAAAACAGTAATCCAGCAAATACAGTACTATACAGTATACAAAATATATCAAATAAGATTTAAAAATAACAGAATGCAGGGAACGCTGACCATAATCTCCTAGAGATAATGAATATGGAAGGAGTGTGTAGCTGATGACGATGAAGATGATGATGATGGAAAAGGCTGCACACTCGGCTTCCACCTCTATTCAGGGCTGCTCTCCAGTGAGATGATTGGAGAGGGGTCATGGGGGTTTGAGTCAAAAGGAGATGGTGGAGGCTGGTAGTGATGCCCACACGATAAAGGAAGGACTGGTGTGCTTTAGGCTCTGTAACTAGTTCTCAAAGCGCAGCTCGGGTGCATGCATGCCAGTCTTGAATTTGTAACATTTCCCCCATTATTTGATATTTTATTTATTTCTTTGTCACTGACCAAGTATACATAAAATTGTGTATATGTAAAAATATTTCACACAAAACGCCAGTCTACTTTCTACAGTCTAATAGTCTTTGCCTATTAATCCTTATTACCAGTTGAAAAGTGAAACACACAGATCAGATCTGATTGCACACTTTGAAAGAATTGTGTTGGTCATGTCACATGCCAAAGATATTGAGTGCAACTCAGTTGCGCTCAGTTGCCCCAGTTTATTTCCCTGCATTTTGTTATTTTTAAATCTTATCTGGGTGGAGCGGTGGCAATGTGGCTGTCGCTGGAAGGTTGCCGGTTCAAATCCCACGGCTGGCAGGGGAATCCTACTCTGTTGGGCCGCTGACCAAGGCCCTTAACCCCAGTTGCTCCAGGGGTGCTGTATAAGTGATTGACCCTGCTGTCTGACCCCAAGCTTCTCTCTCCCTGTCTGGGAGATGCGAAAAGACAAATTCCTAATGCAAGAAATTGTATATGGCCAATAAAGTGATCTTATCTTAACTGTGAACTGAAACAGGTCAAGTGGGCAAGAATTTAATAATCCTACAAAGATACCTTTCTAACTCTCCCTTCCTTCAAAGCTTTCACTCTCTCTTTCTCTGCTGTTGAAGTATAGTGCTCTTTGGCTGCGGCCTTTCTTTCGTAATCAATTGTCTCAACTCAGACTTCAAAAGAACAAGTAATAGGTTTATTTCATGCTGAAAGAGAAGAAAGGAAACAACATTTCGGCTGTGGAGCCTGCTTCGGGTGTGACTCAGACTTTATGTTTTTGCTGTTTGTACAAATGTCCCAGATGGACCACATTGACAGATTGGGATTTTTATGAAGATCACCAATATTATGTGAGTTTGAATGAAAGATAAAGGAAGGTAAGGAAACAATTAGCTCTTCCTGAAGCAAAAACAAAAATCTTATTTTGGCAAAAGCATAAGATTAGATTTGATTCCATTGCTTGCTTATGGGTTTAAAATTTGAGTTGCTGTTGCAACTAACACATAGTTACACGATACATCTGCATCCCCAAATACGGCACATTAGCTACACAATCCATTACTACTGTTCTGGATCTAGAGGTTGCCAAGAATTGAACCCAACTCAATTCAAGTTAAGTGGAACTGCACTCCCTCAACCTTTCAGCTCGCTGGAGTTAGAATAGGATACATGGTTTGCTGTAATTCCTTTCTGATTATTTGCCAGTGCCCCTTCAATATATTTCAAAAGGCACCTAGGCTAATGTGCTTGGTTACATCTGAGGAACTGAAGACAAACAGGTCTGCTTCACTTCCTGTTTTTTTTTATATTGTCCACTGTAAGCTTTTTTTAAAAGGAAAACAAAACTCTTACTGACCCAAAGTTGTCATAATATGGTGTAAGTGATACTTATCAGAGCTATCACAATCTTCCAAAACTCTTCCTCTTTTTTGGTAGTGGCACAATCTTAAACCACAAAACGTACAGTATGTATGGTGTGAAAGCAAAAGTCTTGCCCATTAATTCCTTTCTTGGAAATGTGAACCTTTCTGTAAACCTTTTTCAGCCTTCTCAAAATGATACACGCTTGTGGGTTTCAGGTGATAGTGAATTACCAAGACAATTGAGATAAACAAAAAATAAACACTTTCTCACAAAAGTGTGCTTTATATTCAGAAATCATAGGAAAAGTCTACAATTTAGATATTCATGATCCTGGAAGTGATGTCATACACAAAAACCTTGAAGAACAAATTATGTAACCTATCTGAAACACTACAGTGAACTACAATAGGTTGTACTTGTTTTTGTACAACTTTCTAAATGTTAAATTTGGGATTCCCACTTATTTTTGTTATAGCCACCTGAATAAGAACAGCCAGCTGTGTGTTCTTCATATCTCGGCTGGCAGTTACAAACCCATCACATTTCGTTCATGAGAAAGTGTTTGCTTTTTTGCCTGCACACAGGGGAGAATGAGATGGGTGTAGGCAGACTCCACTGACCAGTCCACCTCCGAGTCACTTGTTTTTAAACAATTCACAGGCAACACAGCCCTGCAGTGGCAATAGCACTGCATGCCTGCTGGGAGCATTCTGGTCTGCTGTTCCTACCCTTCCTCTGGGAGGCTGATTTAAACCTGTCAACATAGAGCTCAGTCTGCTCCTGGGTGGGAGCCTTCTCTGCCTTAGCCACTGGGAAAGCTCTACAACCCTATTTCAAGATTCTGAAACTCTCTGTTCTCTCGGACCATCTGGGTAAAAATCACTGCTCAGGCCTCAGGCCCGTTTCACACATTTTCCTTCATGGTCCTGGTATGGTTCATGGTTCTGTTTTTTTATGGCTCTGGTACAGTTCTTATGCTAAATTTAGAAAAGATAATATAACTAAAACAGGCTTAAAAAAGTCCTACGGTTAGCCCTTCACTCAGGACATTTCATGTGATGACAATAGATTTAACTGTTTTTCTAAGACATACATGTACCTGTATGAGTGGGTATCTTGCATTCTGTACCATATTCTATAGCCAGCAGCCATATCACTCTGCAACTCACAACTGGTAGCCCTCTGAAGCTCAACAGGTGTGAGCCTGGCCAGTGCCTGGATGTGAGACCTCCTGGAAAGTTAAGGTTGCTGCGGGAAAAGGTGTCAGTGGGACCAGTAGGTGCTCAACTGTGGCCTATGTGGGTAATTGTCCAGTACAGTGATGGGGACACTATAGTGTAAAAAGGTGTCGTCTTTCGTATGAGACGTAAAACTAAGGTCCTCAATCTCATGATCATTAAAAATCCCAGGGTGTTTCTCAAAAAGAGTAGGGGTGTACAGTGGCATCCTGGCCAAATTTCCCATTGGCCTTTACCAGTCATCGGTGTCATATATGTGTGAGAAATTATTATAAATGCATCAGCCTAATTTCTTCAGTATTAAAGTAGAATTAATTTACCTTGTAGGGTTTTATATACACATACAGTATATTTATTATATATTTAACAACTACCAACGCAGGATGACTAATCTGTGGTGAGTTCTGTAAATAAACTTTTATTTTGTTGTTGTAATCAAAATTGATGTGTGGAAATGCTTCTTGACATTCTAAGTGCTTAACTAGGTCAAACATTATAAAATGATTCTGTTCCTAAGAATTTTAGAAAGTTGGTTCATACGAGTCAAACTGTTTCAAATATTAATTGAAAGCACTTTTGCAACCAACCAACGACATTCATGCGCACTAACATATTGTACAGATATTTTTGCTAGAGGAGATTGATTTAATTCTAAAATGATAGCAATCAATAATATATCCTTTAATGGGATCATCTTACATTAAAGGCCTCACGTGTATAAAATGTGACCTACTACCTCATTGATGATACCAAGTATTGTGAACAGTTGTATCTTATCTGAACAGGTAAAGCATAATTTGTTATTCTTATTACTCATATTAATTGTCCATGTCACTCTTATTAAAGGGAAAGTGCAGTATTATATTTTTATTTTGGGGTTAAAAGCATCAGCACTGATGAATGCATTTCAAACCACAATGAAAGTAAAATGTACACAATAATGTGTAAAACCTCCAATTTACATCACAAAATAGACAAAATTTCCATTTATGTGCCACACCATATTCTGCGATTCAGAACAAGTTAACAAAACATCCGGTGATGTGAAGCAGCCCTATTACATTGTGAACATGCAGGCTTCTGAATACAATCTCTTTTAATGCAATAGAAATATTGCTCTCAATTTCAAGACAGTTTTGCCAACAAATACTACTTACTTGTTAACTCTGCATGCATGTCATGTACGACCATTTCTGTGGTGAAATGTCTACTGCACAGCCTGTACTTATTCACTCGTGCATCGCAGTACATTACTCATTACAGAGACTATTGAGCAGGAAGGGCTGCTTCAGATTGCAATTTTGCACAAACTCTCACTCTTGCCCGTGGTGAGACCAGGGGTTTGCGACAACATGGCAGCCATACAGTACTTTCACAAAGTTCATGATTTTGTGTTTAATTTGAAATTTGCAACTTTTTTCTATATCATCATCATTGTTTCTGAGATTTAATACCGCAGTTCCCCTTTTATCAACGTCCACGGAAAGATATTTATGAGAAAGGAGCCACATCAATCCCTCAGCATGGCACTAAGGGTTGGTTTAGGACTCTTGGATCCTGGACTGAGTTACAAACGGAGGCGTCTTCTGTGTAGAGCTTGAATGTGGTTGCTTGGGTTTTCTCCCACCTTCCAAAGACGTTGATAGGTATGCAAATTTCCCCTTCCATGAGGCGCAGGAATGGGGCGACGTAAATCTCTGCTGGTTAGAGGTCTCCCCAAAACGATACGATTCAGGTGAAGGAGCATGGGGAAAACTGAACTCTGTTAATCAGTAAATGCATTTAGCCAGTAGTGGCTCATATGGGGAAGCAGGGGAATTTCCGATTAATTTCCCCCTTGAAGGGATCTTAACATAGTTGGTAACAAAACAATGCAGGAAGCGTTCAATTGTGTCAATTGCAAACTTCAACAAGTTATCAAAAGTTATGAAAACAAGAAAGATGAAATTGGTGATAGGAGCGGCAGCAAAACACACCAGTGTTCCCCCTCAACCAGAACCAGATCTTACACATAGAAATAAACCTATAAAAATGAGTTGTCTGTACGATGGCATTTTGACAAAGACAACTTTACAGTGAATCTGACGTAGGGCTGTCTCATCTGTGTGGCACTGAAACATTGTGTAGTTTGAAAATCAAAGGAAAGGAAAGGGAAAGTTCCCTTGCTATTCACAAAATATACAAATTTCTGCAGTGTTTTAATACTATTTCAAGATGTACACAAAGGGGAAATTGATTGGAAATCCCCTTAAATTTGCTCCAGTCTGACCTTAGACATTAACACATAACAATAGTTATATGAATATCAATAGTCTACTTTTATTCAAATGGGGGCGGGGGGGTCATTGGAAAATACAAATTTCCTAATAATCCATTAAAAGCAATGTTGTTGTTGTTTCTGTATTTTGATTCCCCATTTGTTTGGTTAAAGCAGACAATTTTAAATCCCACACGTCTATAAATCTATATCTATAATCTATAAGTATCTCCTTTCTGTTTTGTCTTCTATCTATAGGTATGTCTTAAGACCCTTGGCTTATTCTCCTTTTGTTGTTGTTTTCATGAGTTGTTCCAAACCTAGTAGCCACAGTGGAAATAACTGGGGGAGTCTAACTTTCACAGAGTGAGTCATGACTTGATTCTTCAGTTAATAGCCTCTACTCAGCTCCTGAGGTCAGCACATAAGGTTGTTTTTGACCTTGCATACAAAAACACTTAAACCCTGCGACCTGACTTATGGTCAAGGGCTTACACTCCTTTTATAAATATGTTGAATGTGGCAAGTTCACACCTATAGTAAAGGTTTGTAAAAGAAGACAATGTTAATAATTGCTGAGAAAAATGATCTTTGTACATAACTCTTAAGAAGAGCTTTAATTGTAGGTAAGATTCCTTGTGGGTGGCTTTAAGGTCAACAGTAAAATTCACCTACCCCTTGCTAAACACACAGGAACTTCCCCTAACTACTCCAATTCTATTGTAAGACAATATATTTTTAATTTCTACAAACCAGCACTGTTGTAATTGAGAACAACCCTCCCCTCCCTAAATATGAAATCCCTTTGACCCTGTTTGGTAAGGGACGATTTAGAGCAGTCAATTGTTATCACACCGAACCCAGACTTAGGGAGGTGACATAAACCATGTACCCTCAGCAAAAACAGAATTAACATGTGAACTCCACACAGGCAGGAACTCATAGCTGGAATTAAAGCCAGTCCCCCAGAACAGTGAGGAAACAGTGCATCTGAGAGTTCTAGCACTTAAAGATTGCAAATCATAGCTGGCGTAGAGATCAATACAAAGATTATAAAGGTTTACTGATTCACAGGAATCAGAGAGAAAATTAAATGTTTAAACATTTAAAAGTAAATGTTAATGTATTATAACACTCAAAAAAGATATTCAGTTATCTGAATGAAGGGATGTAGCAGAATATGTGGAATTAAACAGAGAACAAAGTTAAGATTTGAAAAAGACAAGGGTGGGGACCTGACATCATCTATCCTATCATTCAGTAACAGGGTTGCTAAGTGATACAGGGTATTTTTTCAGGAATTGACCTCTACTAATAATTTGATGTAATAAATAAAAGGTATATTGTTGTATTACACATTTTATATATGTATATGTACAGAAAACACCTCAGATTAAGTGGTTGGACATAAAACACATTAATTCAGAATGGTGGAGGTCATGCTGAATGTGTATACAGTAGGTCTGGTCATCACATTACTAATAGTATATATATTGAACCACTGGAAACAATGCAGTGCCATACAACCTGTAGGATAATAGCTATAAGAATAGACATGTGGAGTTAAAACATATTATAGAACAAAACAAAATGTTTAAGATTTCAAAATGTAGTGGAATGAGCAAACCTAGAACTAGTCTTTAAAAATTCAAACATTACTCCTAAGCTAGAATCAAAGAACAATAATGATAATCAAATACAACTAAATTTAAAAAGGTATTCTTAACGTAAAGTACAAAATCATATTGCAGATTCTGAATCCCTGAATGTTGTAGGTAATCTCCTGTTCGTATATAAGTTCAGATATGTAAGATGAGCTGAAAAACCTTCTTCCTCTCTTCTATAACCTCTCCTGTGACATTATTATGGCAGACAAAAGGGTGAAGTATATTTGCAATTACCCTTGAGACTAAGCTTGTTGACACAATGATCATGAATTTGGAATCAATTCAAATTCAAAGCTGTCGGTTGGCTCATCTGAAATCATGCTAAAGAGCAATATTACTTTTGCTCTACTGCAATGTTTTTTTCAAGTGAAACAGATCCTCTTCTTTCCTTCCTTTCAGTGTTTTCACAGCTAAGTCTTCAGATGTCCTAATGTTGCTTCACGGGTAATAAAGGAAACCTTAAAGAAACTTCATGCTCTTGAAGAGTCATTTGTAAACGTTACAGTTTCGTTTCTTATGTGTGTCATGTCTGTTTTTATGAAGGACCCTCTGCTCATTGTGAATGCAAATGATTGCTTTGAAAGAGCAAGAGGGCAACAAACCTTCCCTTGTGTCATTTCCCCTCTGATTAAATTGTATGACTTTTCCACATTTTATGCATAACATAGAAAGAAATTCTTCAATGCATGTACTGCATTGAGAATCACACATGCATAAGAAAAATAAACAAAGGAAGAATGTTGATTAAATGAGCTATGTGAAGTCACATACTAATCACATACAGTAAGAGAACTGCACACTTCTGATCTTAATGATCTAGAATAAATCATACTCTTGGGTTCAGTGGAGGTCAAGGATTTATCATTTTTCTTCAAAGGCTGAGCAAATAATTACTGGCAGAATATCTCTTGATTGTTTTGAGGAAGTGTTTGCTTGCTTTCTGCTCTGTTGTAGTTCTGTGCCTTCCTTCAGTGGAAGAACGTTTGAGTAATATATGTCCATCTGCCACAATGTAGGCGATGTACTGTATGTCTTTAATGTGTAGATGTTTTATAAATATTAAAATAGATGCACAAGTCTTAGTAATACAATAGTAAAAAAAGTCTCCAGGAAATGGTAGGTGACTGCAGGCAAATGATTAAACTCTGCCTTGAGTTATCTAACTAGCTTGATTCATACTGTTTCCAGTGGGGGCAGCACCTTGTATCACCATATTTAGGCTTTCAAAACTTGTGCTGAAACTTAAACCCTAGAAGTGGTTTTTCCTAGATGTATGTAAATGATTTATATGATAAGCAGGCCCATTCACAGCTGTAACACAGTCTTATCTGGTGATAAGCATGACCCACTGAGCAGCAATGGCAGTCTGAGTGCGTGTTTGTGTGAGTGCGCATGGGCACAACACTAGGCATGCGAGACAGACGAAATGGGTGTCAGGCTCAATTGTATGTCACTGAAGTCCTTGCTATTTAACCCTTTATTTTGTTTCTCACTGTAGCCAGTTTTCTTTTGTACCAGAAGAAATAAAAACAATGTTTTGCTGTTTAGCTTTCAATGACTATTAAAGGGCTAAATACAAGGATATAGTTGATGTTGTTGCAGTTCTGTTGATTCTTGGTTAATTCGAAGATAGGATAACCTGTATGTTATGTAAACTGTGTATTATTATTTTATTATTGTTTTCATAGATTAACAACTGTCAGGAAGATCGTTATGAATGCTGAAATTAATTTGATTTCTTTTTAGCAGATAGTGATAAAATAATCTCTGTTATTAATGTCTGGCACTTCATGCAATCTGTCTAGCTTTCAGTATCATAGCACATGACCTGATTGAAATAGAATGTTT
The DNA here is from genome assembly GCF_040954835.1 of Lepisosteus oculatus. NCBI lineage: Eukaryota > Metazoa > Chordata > Actinopteri > Semionotiformes > Lepisosteidae > Lepisosteus > Lepisosteus oculatus. The sequence continues at coordinate 9,984,664 of NC_090708.1, read as the reverse complement.
GCAACCCACTTTTACCTTTTTTTCTGATTTGTGTGGTCATATGAACATCCAGTACAGTGTGTACCATAGTCCTTATGTAAATCAGTTAAAAAGCTATGCAAAAAAACACGTTTTTGACAACTGTAATTGGAAAATGTTCAAGGTGTGAGTTAATAGTATGGCAACACAGTGTAGATTTCCTGAAAAATATTTCAGAATGCCGTTATATTGGTTTCTGTAATATGAATCGTTGACGTACTTAACACTGAAGCCACATAGTGTTGAAATAGTTCCAGTTATTACAAAAGGAAGGTCATCATCCAGACAACTGATGTGGCCTTTGAGTCTGTTGAAAAATCTCTTTGTCTGATTCATTATTTAAAATGAAGACAATCACTTATACTGATCTCTTGCCTACAACAGTGAACCTTTGTTGTCTTCGTGCTCTTTAGCCATCATCCTTTTTCTGAGACTAAATAAATATTTTTGTGCTCTGGTGTATTTTCTTCAGCCTTAAATCAGGATGTTGAGGAGGAAATCTTCTATAGATCAAAATGGTCTCAGTAGCTAAGTACAAAATAACTCAAAAATACCTTTTGCACAAAATTGGTCTAAATCACACACAATTTAGCCTGTATTATGGTCTGTTTGTTACAAAGGCACCCAGCATGAAATGAGCTACAGTATGTGAAACCTTTCAATCTGTGTTTCATTCAAAGCAAAGCACAGGGATAGCTTTAGTTAGTAAATGATCTTTGTCTTTGACACTGTTGACCACAACCCCCTTCTTAAATTCATCAAAGATTCAGCTGGCAATAGTGAAAATGTCCTCTACTGGTTGAAGTCTTATTTATGGAATAGGATACAGTTTACAGATCTCTTGGTAATCATATGTCTGTCACACTACCTGTTTGTAATGATGTGCCTCAGGGGTCTATGTTAGACCCTCTCCTGTTTACTATCTTTGAGGATTGTTACAAGATTAATGTCTCTTCTTCTGCTTAATGACCGATGAAATACAAAGAGATTCTTTTGTACTGACCCTAATACAGATGACTTTTAACTTGCATACTTCAGAGACATTATGATGAATATAATGTCTGTGCCGATCACACTCACATTTACCTTACTTCTAATTTTGATAGTCAAACAGCAGTGTCATGGCTTATGTAATGCAGCCCTGCCATAAAAACAAGGATATTCCAAATTTTTTACATGAGGGGTGCTGCTAGGGGGTGGTGCAGTGGTCAGCATTGGTGGTTTGCGGTGCTGGGGCCCTGGGTTCAGTTATGGAGCTGAGTGTTATGTGTGTGGTTTGTTGATCCTCCCTGTTTTTGTGTGTTTCCTTCCACATTCTAAAGACATGCGAGTATGTTAAGCAGTGTCTGGGAAAAATTGTTTCTGGTGTATACTGTATCTATATGTTCCCTGTGATGGACTGGGATCCTGGCTCCCCTGTGACCCTGTCATGGATAAAAGGGCAGAGAATGAATAAATGGAATGCTGACATGGCACAATTTAGGATAGTTTCTTCTTACCATCAGGTTTCTAGATTGAAAAGTTACTTAAGAATGAATTTTATCCAAATGCTCCAGAATCTCTCTAGAAAGTAGGCTCAGGGTCTTTTGATTGTGCTCTGAACTTTGAGCCTTACATTTGGAGCGCCATTAAACCATTATCTCTTTAATTTAAATAAAATTGCTGGAATCGGATCCAGTTGATCTTTTTCTTAGAAGTAAATTTTTTTTCTGAACAAAATCAGGCGAAAGGCCCCGGCGAAAGGCCCCAGGCTGTGCAAAACGATGCTGCTTGTGTCCTCACAAAATCTAAACCAGTTTCTCAACCACTGCATTGTTTTCCAGTAAAATACTAAATGGAGTTTAAGACTTTTCTTTTAACTGGAAAGCTTTTACATAATCTTGATCTACTGTAATTGAGAGATCTTTTGCAACTTCATACTCCATCTTCAATGCCTTACATGCAGCACTTGTGGTCTGCTGTTTCTGCCACAAGGCAGGTTTCAACAGTGTGTGTCTCCACTCTTTTGCCTAATATTAAAACTCATGAATGTTTTTTACTTTCATGGATATTTTTAAACTATTTCATTGAACAACTGTTTATTAAATTTCTAGTGTGACTGAACTGATTGAGTTTAAACATTACTTTTGGTACATAATAATAATAATAATAATAATAATAATAATAATAATAATAATAATAATAATAATAAACTTTATTTTATATAGCGCCTTTAAAGGTGGCTTCTCAAAGCGCTTTACAGGATGACAATAACAATAAATATGAAGACTACAACAATAAATAAGAAGATTTCACAAGATAGGACACAATTATAATTACAACAATACAACAATAACAATAGAGGAGACCGTGGAAGTTGGTATTAAGAAGAGCAGAGGGGTGAAGAATGGAAGAATGTTAAGTAAAGGCTTTTCTGAAGAAGAAGGTTTTGAGTCTGGATTTGAAGGAGTTTAGAGAAGGTGACTCTCTAATATCCTTGGGCAAGGAGTTCCAGAGCTTGGGGGCATAACAGGAGAAGGCCCTGTCGCCCATACAATGTAGATGGGCTTGGGGGACAGTAAGGAGAGCAGAATTAGAAGAGCGAAGGTTGCGAGGTGGGGAGTAGGGCGATAATAGTTCAGACAAGTACTGAGGTGCCAAGCCATGCAGAGCCTTATAGGTGAGCATGAGGATTTTAAAGTCTACACGGAATTTGACCGGAATCCAGTGCAAGGACTCCAGGATAGGAGTAATGTGAACACTTGCACTAGACCTGGTCAGGATTCTGGCTGCTGAATTTTGGACATACTGCAGCTTGTCACAGTAACAAAGCATCATTGCAGTGAGATGGATGTGTCATACAGCCTGAATCAGCCGTAACCATTATCGTTAACTTTCTATAAACTGTAGGTTTCTAATTGTTAGAGACATATTAATATAGACAAGGCACATAATATTAAAAAAGGCAATGAAGGAACATGAACACAATATATGTTAGTAAATGTTAAAAAATGAGAGGAGGGCACTTGTCCTGTATTCCTATATTAATGATAATATCTGTCAAAAAGAATCTGTGTCAGGATAAAGAACAATTGCAATTACTGAAGGATTTTACTGCCTACTAGAAAACCACAGTTTATTTCCAAAACACCAAATTGAACTTAATGCCCTGTCTTCAGATTAAACTGTTTTCCACATCCTTCAGTCTATCTAGAAGTTATTTATTTAGTATAAATATTAGTATATTCTTTTTAAAACTGAGCCATTTTAATCTCATTTTGAGATATGGAAAATAGAAGATAAACGTAACAGCAGCTTTAAGGTGTTAAAATGATTTTGTAGGCAAATGTTAATAATATAACACATGGAATATATCTCTTTGAGCGTTCTAAACATTCTGAATGTTACTGTGTATGAACTTGGGAGCAGAAACGGTTTTGTGAACACAACAACAAAAAGGGATGTTAAGAGTTGGTACATCAGAGCCCAGTGTAACAGCTGTTCTTCAAAGTGGCATTACACAGAGTGAAAAACATCTTTGTGAAAAATTATGATTTGAGTGAAAAACCTGTTGTGACTGATTAAAGAAAATGTTACAAAGAGTTTGTAGTATGTGTTTACTAAAAAGTCTCTGCACGAAACCTTGACTATAGAATATGCTAAGACAGGTTTCCTGGAATCCATCTGCTACCTTCTGTGTTTCCATGTGGTATACACAGGTGGGGATACCTGAAAAAACAATTATTCCAAGATGAGCCATGCAGCCATGAATTATAGAAAATATAAAAGCAGCATTTGAGCTTGTATTCATGAGGTTTAATGCAACGGGTTTCATAGTGTTTTGAAAAAAGTTTAATAGTTGTACACGTGCATAGGTGCATGTATGAAACCATACTGAACATGTTTTAAACAGGCTATGAGTTTTCAGGACTTAAGGATAATTTTCTGTTAATAATAATTTGGCAAATCTTTAAATTTTGAAAATGTAGTAACCATGTGTTCTGGCAAAATGAATAAAAAATTGGCTCAGCATGGTGATAAGACGTTTTTTATGTCTTCTGCTTTTTTGTTACATTTTGTATGGGATTTGAAATAAATGCTTAACTATTTAGCATCAAGATAATTAGAGCTATAGCCATTTATATGGCACCCCTGGAGCAGCTGGGGTAAAGGGCCTTGCTCAGGGGCCCAACAGAGTAGGATTCCTCTGCCAGTTGTTGGATTTGAACCGGCAACAGCCACAGGCACAGATTCTTATATTTGTAACAGTTCTGTATTATAAGAAAATAACAAAAATTTTTGTGAAATTTTTTTTTTTGTTCTTTGAAAATACATACATCAAGTCTGAATTTTCATGTGGCTACCCATTTAAAAAAAAAAAGACTGTCTTGGCTGGGTGTTGTTTCAGACATTCAGTGGCCTGGAACTTTTCAACCACCTTGACAGGAGAGAACAAATGGTCTGAAAAGGCTCAAGTGTTTTCTTCATGATTATCAGAAACCTGGATGTCCTCCCTATTTAATTTTTGATGACCCCAGCTCAATTGTCACACAATACCAAGGTGTGACATTTCTAACTGATTTATATCCCCATGTAATGTGAGCTTGTGATTTTTGAAAATACATTTTCACACACCCCTGTTTGTTTGTGTGTCCAGTTTTAAAAATCCAACAAGGGTAAAAAATGGTTTGAAATGGAAAATAACAGGCTGGCCAGAAATGTTATACTGTATATTGTATAGGTGAAGGACACTACTAGAAGAGACACAAATACTAAGACATTCTAAGATTTATTTAGCAAGTGTTAAGCTTCAGCAATGGCAAAAAAGTAGATTTATTTTTTCGACTTATACATACAGGAAAAATTAAGAAAGGATGTACACAGAAAGACTAACAGCATCTAATACTGCTTGCATAATAAACAGGTCTATTTTGCAAAATTCAAGCAGAAGTCAGTCTATTTTAGTTTCATGACTAAGACAGAATAGTATTTTACTTAAACCTTGGGAGATTCTCTGATTCGCTGAAGACTAAGACAGGAAGCCAAATCAACACCCTGTTGCTGTTCTCTGTCTCGTCTTTTTTTCAGAATTATGAAAGCCCCAGGACAGTAGAATAAGGTACGGTGGCGTGGCTGCAGCCCAGAGAATTGACAAAATCTATGGTTCTTTTCCAGATTTACACAGGCATAGCAGAGGAAGAATAAATTGATCACGCACGATGCCTCTATTGGGCTTCTGAAAGCATGGGTCTATGAAAATGAAGCAAGAATGATCCAACAAAGTTTGATATGACATGCAGCCCTGAGTGAGCATTAATTCGCAGGCTGTGAGCATGCTTTTCAAACCTAGCTTTGCGATGCTTGCTTTAGCTGCAGGCCACCTTGGGGTTTTGAGTGAAAGTCGGCTGCCTTCTCCGCTGTGTCTATGTGTCTAAATCTGACTGTGCCAGTGAAGCTGTGGTTTTGTGCTTATTCAGGGTTAGAGATGCACTCTGGTGCTCATAAGAGTTCAAACGAGGTGACATTAGTTTACCTGAATGATTGCATCTTCCCAGGGGGCTGCAGAACTGACAACATATTGAAAAAAGGAAAATATTTACTCCAGCAAAAATAAACTGCTGGCTTTTAATAACAGCATCCCGCCTACGATCCGTGTGTGGGGTGCCTTCAGTTCTATTGAGAAAGCAGAGAGAGACAATATAATGCTAACCAAATTTTAAATTGCCTTTATAATATCTAGCTCACTGGATCAAGCGTGTTTCTGTATGTTGGTGATGTCATTTTCATTAAACACAATTGTGTCTAGGGCATAGCTATTCAACAGATACTGTAGCTGACTGAAATGCAGACAGAAGGAAAACACAAAGCTGAGGAACCTACTGTCTTATATTTGGAAAAGTTAGTAGTATGGAAAGGCTAATCTGAGGAATAACCTTTGTAATATTTTAGCATAAAGCACTCGTTTTGTGCTACACTCTATATTATCTATACAAGTACAGTTTCTAATGACATAGTTTGAGATAAAGATCTGGTCTTAACATCCATCCATCCATCAAACCATTCATTTTCTAATTGCTTTATCCAATACTGGGTCACTGGGGTGCCAGAGAATATGTTTTAATTTTAAACACTCTCATTGTCTGAATTGAAAAAGGACCATAGGTGCTCATGCTCCTATTGCACAACACAGCATTGAAACAAGTTACGTTTTTAATTAATTTTGTTTGCACTTTATTTGGTTTGTATGTTGTTGTACAACATTAAGTGTTCACAGCAAATAAAATGTACTGGTCATTAGAGACATTCACAGAGAAATGAAACACATGCAATATGCTGATATGCTGCTGAGAAGTTAAAAAAGCACATTTGCATTCTATTTTCAATGGTGTACATTGTGACTTCCTAGGAACCAGTGAGTCTTGTGTGATGAGATTCTCCTCAGGAGAAAATGCAAAACAGTTATCTTTTTTTTCAGAAACTGTCAGAAATCACAGGTATAGAAAAAGATTGTTGTTAGCATCATGAATCCAACAGTCCTTGAGAGCTTGCCAGCATTTTAAAAACGGACTATTCACAAAGATGTACAGTTCTGTTATAAAAATAGTCAAACCTGGCAAAGCAATTACATGGACATCGAGTTTTATGTCACAGACTGGTGAAAGCAAGATAAAATATACATTGAATAAAATACTATGTTAACTATTGTTTAACGTTGCTACCCTTGGGCCAGTGGTAGCTCCCAGTCCGGGGTTGCCCTGGGGACCGAGACATTCCCATTAGGCATCATGGTCGTCCCATGGCTCTCAGGAAGCAGACTTGTTGCCTTTCGGTCCGCCTTCCCCTCCACCATTCAGGCACCCAATCTTCCAAGCAGACCAAATGAATTCATCTCCTATTTAATCCTGAAATGCCACTGAGCTAGCGTTCTGTCATTGATCCAAGATGGGACCCAGTTCCTACAGCTTCGCCAGCCAGATGTGTCTTCTATAGCCCCAGGATGTTGGCTAGAAGTCAGCAGCCAACCGATGGCGTGACTTTTACAGCCACTCCTGTCTGCTACAACTGACCCCCAGTCACCTCCCCAGCCCTGCTGCGACTCCTGCGGCCATATTGTTCTACTGCTAGTTGGCAGCCTGCCAGCGCTGCGACTATTACTGCCACTACCAGTCTGCCGCCAGTCTCTGCTGCAGCTTTTATAAGCACTTCATACCGTGCCTTCAGCTGTCGCTGGTGAGCTTTGACGCCTCCACCTTTGGGTGGAGTCTTTGGCCTTTAGAAGTCGTCGAAACTTCCCGGACCTTGGATTCAAACCTGAACACCACCGCGGCTGCCTCATGTGCACATCTGCATCGTTACAAATGTGTTTTAAAAACCCCCTTCTTTAAATTATTGATTTGGGTGATAATTGGTGTCATAAAACATTTTTGTTTCAGTTTAGTAAGCAGAATGAATTGACCTCTATAAAAACTTGCTTAAGTCTTAAAGACATTTTTTAGTTAAAGCATTTTTTTTCTTGTTTGGTCAAGCATCCCTCTCTACTTTGAAGAAAAAAAACAGACAATCTGCTTAAAAATGCATATTAAAGGATTTGCAATAGCCTAAAGCAAATTTTAGTATAATTCAGTTTTCCCAGTACTATTTATGATGGTGAAGGAAAACAGATTATCACTATTCCTTTGATATTTTATTAATTCCTTTGAGGTAAAAAATACATAACCAGTGAAACGTTGCTCGTAATATTTTTAGTATGTAGGTCTGCAATCTGTATGTACAAAAGAGCTCCTGTTCAATCTGCGAGTACAAGCCTTAACCCTGCCATTGACTTGGACTGTGTTACTCTCAGCTAGTCTCTGAGCTGCCTTCTTCTCTATCCTTCTGATGACACATAAAACCAAAGGCTTTTGTGACTCTTCAGCAGCTGCTAATGTGTAGCCACCCACTCCTCTCTGTGAGTTGCTTCGGATAAAAGCATCTGCTAAATTACTATTTATTTATATATACAAAGGCGGCATACTGTTTATATTTGTGTCTCTGGAAGTATTGGGAAGAATGAAAAGGTGAAATAGATTAAATTAATTCAAGTATTTTAAAGCATCTGTGTAGAGTTGGCATGTCCCCCCCGTGGTTCATATGGGTTTTCTCCAGATGCTCCACTTTTCTCCTACATCCCAAAGACATGTGGGCTGTGTTTGTCTGGCTGCCGGATTCGTTCCCTCAGGGTTTGTCACTGGGGGAAAGCACTCGGGCTCCTCAGCTCATTATGGACCATGTGAAGAGCATCTCTTTGGCTCAGCCAGTTCTGGTTGTGGGACTACATGGACAGATGCATATCAAAACATCTAGTTTTGAGATGAACATAATTCTGTGGTTTGAAATATCTGATCCCTGTGAACCAAGTATTTGTCAAGTTTCTTATTTTTGGCTGGGGATCCAGGAAGTGGTATGATATTGGCTTCTGTGGATGAACTGGCAGGGACCAACCAAGTTACTGTACATCCTTCCTCCCTGCATACAACAGCAACAGGAATGCAAGAAAGGATCCAAACGAGAGGAGTCCATTTGGGCCGTATAGCTGTTTAAGCGAATCAGTCTATGGAACTTTTAGCATGTTGAAAAAAGTAAAAAGTCAAATAGTGCCATATTACTCAAGCACATACAGTACAATTTAAGAAACCCAGATCAGTTGTGTATGAAAAAATAGTCTGTCATTGCATATGAAAAACAATTTAGCGGCTGATCTAAGAGATCATTGAATAAAATTGTGGAATCCTACCTTTCTTAAAGTTCATGTCCATATGGGGCAATGTACTGTGTCGCTCAAATTCTTACTTTATGAGTTAACTTAAGAAAGCTTTTTATCCTAGGTCTACACATCACGTTATACAAGTTTGAGGGAGGACTATGCTCATGTATGTTGGCTTCTGCATCTTTTGCCTTATAAAGAATAAGTTAAGACAATAATTACCTCTAACCAGCCCTAGATCCTGAGAAAGACTTTATTAAATTGCTTTTCGTGTCAATTTGTTTTTCATATACTCTGTACTCCTTGCATTGAGCAAATGCATTTTGAAATAATTAAATACATACAGTTTTAAATACTTTAAGGAAAAAGTATTCAAATAAGATTCAAGAATATTAATTTATGTTACAAATGCTTCATAGGCCACTGTTTCTTATCTCTGGTACTCAAGGACCTGTTAAAGAGATAATTTAGTTGTGCAAAGGAAACTTCTCAAACACCTAACAGGTACAAGCTTCTTGAAAGAATAGAATGCTAAGCGTCCAGACCCCTGGATATGTGCAAAGTACAGTATCCATATTTTTTATATACTGAAGCTATCTGAAGCTATCTTATATACTGATGCTATATTGATGAAAAAAATGTCTTTGCTTTGCTTTCTGGGCTGGTAAAAAAATACCTCTTGAAAACCTCAGACACGTTGAAAGACACAAGCAGTTCTGCGGCAGCTGAAAAAAAGGAGCTGGAAGCAAGTATTTGTTTTTTTGTCAACAGTTAAACTTTCACAAGCAAAAACCTGAAGTGACTGTGGGCTATGTATGATTGCAGCTGGTGAACTTCATTTTCAAAAACACTTGTCATGTCACACATAAACAAATATTGTAAAGTATTGAACAGAAATGCTGTGCTGACACTCTTCCATCAAATTCATACAAGTTGTGATATTGTGCAAGCAAAATTATATACTCCAGCCAAAAAACGTTTCATGTAAATCATTTTTTATGATAACTGATTGGCAGTGGTATAGAAAATCATAACAGAAAAAATAAAAGAAGAAGCAAAGAAGGAAATATGCCTTCCTAATGTCTTGCTATTTGTATTTGTATCTGCACAAGATACAAATACCAATGGAAGAACAATGTTGCCTTTATTATATGTGCATTCAGCCCAGTTTTAACATGAATAGTTGCTCTGTTAACAACACATGAACTTAGACAGCCAAAGTCATGCGTTCTCAAAGAATTATTATTGTACAGTCTCTAGACTCAGGACAACATATAGGCCTGTGCTAAGGATAGGAGTGTGAGCAGGTGGAACTACATACAATTCTGAACTATTGAAGGCTAGCTTAGAGAAAACAAAGCATGATTTATGTCTGGTTTCAACACTGAATATAGGATATGTAGCAAGAATGTAAAAGTATAAGCTTGTGAAATAGAATTCAATGTACACTAATAAGTGTTCCTGCCAAGATGCCATCTGGCAGATTAAGGACCAGTATTAAGTGTTTTTTCATCTAACACCTTTCTAAATAAGGCATGTATAACAGTTTTGCTGAGGGAAAGCACAAGCTCACCTAGTTTTCTGCTGGAATGCTACAGATATCAAAATTGTTTTCATTTCTTGGTGTTGTGCCAGTGTCTTGGGTTGCAGTTTCTGGGAAATTGTTAGATATTAAGGACTAGTCTGCTTTGCGATAATATACTGATTTATCAATGAAAGCACCCATACCATTTTCACTGAGAGTGGAAATTTACATCCTGTGGTGTTTCAGGAAGAAATTTCCTCCAGCAACATTTTCTGTGAAATCTTAGTCATTCATTTTACCTAGAATAAAGCCGAGACTCATTTACTCCACAGACCTTGAAAAATTAAATGAAGACTGCTTTATTCATTGCTCGATAAGAATGTAAGACGATGACAAAGTAACAACTGTATTTGCAATGAAAGTTATATCCAGTTTATGCTTACTTTATATCTACCAACACACTCATTGACACCTAGCAGCTTGAGGGGATTGCTTCCTGTAACATTTTGTATCTCAAAATGGCAGATTTGATCCATCAAATGTACGGTAGCTAAGTCCCTCATTACCAGGGTGTGTCTGGATTTCTCCAGACCCTCTTTGCATTGGCCTGTCTGTTACACAGACTTTCAGGATTCCTTTTACATATTACAGTATTTCCTTTCTAGTCTATCTAAAGCAATGCAAAAAAGTACCTACACAATAATTGAAATTGAGAAACTGATCAGTAATGGGTTTCAGTGTGGTAGCTACAGGCAGCTTCTTTACCAACAGTGTATTTTCAATGCCGTGGCCTCATTCTGTTACCTGTTGTTGAGCAACAAGAACTTATTCCACTTCCGTTCAATGTTTTTTCTTTATGCATGTAGTCTATGGTATGTCATGCATATGTATTTGATTTCAAACACTTCAATTCTCTGCAGCTTTAAATAAAGTGAATCCTCATTCACATTCATGTGCTTTGCAGAAAGCTGTCAGTTTTGATTTTCTGACCAAACCTAACCTCGATGAAAATTGCCTTCATTATGTTACACATCCTGCTACTTGTTTAGCTTCCATTAAGAGTGAAAGGATTGAATAGGGGTGCATTGATAAAATAACAATGTTCCACTTACCACTGTATATGCACCCTGCTGTGGCCTTCAGATGCAGAGGAGCTGGGAGACAAATGCCTTAGAATTAATTTGCCAGCTCTCAAGTTCACAATGCTATCAATCCAGCACATTCCACACACACTAAATGCATCAAATTTAGATTTTTTTTTGTTTGCTGTTGTTGCTTGTAATGGCTTTTTCAAAAGGCACAGGATACATTGCAAAGGAGATCACTCACATGAAATTTGCAATTTTGGGAGAAATTAATTATGAGAAAAATGAATGGAAATGAGGATTAAACATTGGTGTTAGAAATGTTGTGAATCTCATAGCCTGAAACGTACATGAGATACGTTATGTGTGATGAAAAAGCTTGCCTGCAGAGATGCAGTGGGACTGATTGTCTTTTATTGGAGTATTATGTGTCTTTAAAAGTGGAGTCAATTCCCAGATCACCTTTTCACTTTTTCATGTATACATAGCTTGTATTAAATTAAATAAATTAACTCTTCTCCCTGGAAGAGGATAAATGGTAGATCTTTGCATGGAATAAGGGTGTGCCTTAACTTCTTGAACTACTGTATACTGTATATCACTTAACTTTGCATTAGCTTTGTGGGCAAAAGTTTCACATTTTTATTGTTTTTTTGCATGGGGGAATTTCATATTTAGTGTACTAAAGGGCATTTTTACAAAATAGCTTTCTCACAGATTTGAAGAAGTTTGAAATTAATTGGGGAACATTGTGAAATAATAGTATGCTGACAGAAGCAATCTACTCTGGGATACATACTGAAAGGGTGCTTTCTGTCTGTGCTGTGTATAGAGCTGTCAAATCAACTTCAAAACCTAAATATGCATTTTTTTAAATCATTGTTTCTACTTGTAAACACTTATTGGCAGGATGGTAGCAAAATATGCATATCATATATACATATTATTAATGCTTTATTATGCTTTTGGCTTTCATGAGGTAATACTTTCCTGCAAATGCTTGCTATAACATTGTTTTCTTCATATTGATAGAAGTTATTGATGAGTGCAGGAAATGAGATTTGTCTGTTGGCACTGCAGATACTTTAGGGCATTGTGCTTCATAAATGGGATTCAGAGCACTGCTGACTATATTGTTAATTTGTTTTTCTGGCACACTTTCTTTTTGTATTGCAATGTTTGCTTCACAAACCCAATAAACAGTATAGGCAAACAATAAAATGGAATCATGCAGGCTCATATTAAGGTAACAATTCAGGTATGGTTTAACTGGAGAATGTAGATAAATACACTGCCACTTTAAGAAAAAAAACAACTTTCAAAAAGTGAAAATCTTTCAAGTGTCTGAGAACATCAACATATAGGTTCTTATCTTGCTTTTGTATTATCTAAGTTTAGGAAGAAATTTGCTCTTTAAGTTCAAATATCCTTATATATTGACAGGGCCTAATTATGGAACTAATCATATTATTGACACTGGACAGAGGATATATTAGATTACAAGTCAACACAGTTAATAACACTGAATAAGAAAAAAAAAGATCTCAAAGTTTAATATAGTTGCTGTGTGGGTTGCTGAGTCATTGGCAGAACTGTTAAGGTTAAGGTTTGATGAGGTTAGATGTGTTTTTCTGTATTCTTGATGGAACCCTCTTTAAAAGGGTAACTTCATATCTACTGTATATCAAGCTTGTTTTACAAAGATGCTTATCTCATTTAAGATCCACATTTATTATGTTACACCAGAGAATTGAGCTCTTAAAAAGAAGTACCTTTTCTCATTAACTGTTCTTGTTCTCTGTTCATTTGTGTAAAGTCCCAATGAAGGTTCTTTCCTTGCTAGATTAATGTTAATGAACTGACATAGGGTACTTACGTATTATACATCAAGTCTCCTGGAAAGCCCCTGTATAGTAGGTATTATATGTCACCATTGTTTTTACCAATAAACAGCACAATGTTACTGTGGTCAGTTAAACCTGTGCTATGTTAACAAATTACAAGAACATTTGGCATGAAAAATATCAATCCTTAAAACCAGAGTTGCTTTCATTGCTCTTATATTTGCTCAGCATATTGTTAATTTAACATTAGTCATTAATAATAATAATTACTTACACTTATATATAGTGTTTTTCTGGACACTCCACTCAAAGCACTTTACAGGTAATGGTGACTCTCCTCTACCCCTACCAATGTGCAGAACCCACCTGGATGATGTGACGGCAGCCATAGTGCGCCAGAACGCTCACCGCACATCAGCTATCAGTGGGGAGGAGAGAGAGTAATGAAGCTAATTCATAGATGGGGATAATTAGGAGGCCATGATTGGTAAGGGCAAATGGGAAATTTGGCCAGAACACCAGGGTTACACCTCTACTCTTTTCGAGTAAAACCCTGGGATTTTTAATGACCACAGAGAGTCAGGACCTCAGCTTTACGTCTCATCCAAAGAACGGCACCTGTTTACAGTATAGTGTCCCCGTCACTATACTGGGGCATTAGGACCCACATAGACCGCAGGGTGAGCACCCCCTGCTGGCCCCACTAACACCTCTTCCAGTAGCAACCTTAGTTTTTCCCAGGAGGTCTCCCATCCAGGTACTTAACTCAAATAACAAAACAACAAGTATTTTGTTGTTGTTGTGTGTAGTGTACTGTTTGTATTTTCATTGTTAATAAACGTGTGTCTAAGCAAGTGTGGCTGGATTATTACTCTTTTCACCAATGCTGTGTCAGAGAACAATTATACCTAATTATACCAATGGCTCAGGTATATTCTGGAGAAATCACTTATTAGTTGGGAGTTATGAATAATTTACTTATTGACTGAACCGCTCAGTCAGTTCCAGATATTCACCATTTTCAGAACCTCCAATTGTAACAATATGAAACGTTTGTATTGGTGTTAAAGTAACATGAATGGCACTGAGGCTTTGGACTCAAGACAAATTCCTACTTTGAGTAGAGCAAATGCTAGCTGGCTCGGATGAGATATATTTTGCACAATCAGATAAGGCCACAGTTTAAAACAAAATCTTCACATGAACTTTCAAACAGTATCAGATCATCAATAAAGATGCTTAGATTCCTTTCACAGTTTGAGTGTTGTTACCTTCAAAGGAAAAAATAAAGTGTGAGCAATGCATACAATGTGGGGGATTCTGTGATCTTAAAAGTTTTTCTTAAAAATTTTAACAAATTACATACAGTCGTTTGAAAGTACTACCATTTAGTAGTATTCAGAATTGCGTCTTACTGTAATTGGGCACCTGCCACATGGATCCTCTTTCTGGTTATGATGTATGACATATTTTTTGGAAAAAAAGAGCAGACACCTTGAGAACTGAATTGATCTTTATCTAGGGACTATTTGGGGACTATTCCCTTTACTGAAAGCGTAAGAGAGACAAATACAACTCCGGGGTTGATGCAAACAGCTTACAAACTCCTGTGTCACATGACAGTTACTGATTTGGAACATAGTGTATTCTGATCTGTAATAGAAAGTAGAGAGAAATCTATTCAGACATTTAATGCATTCAGTAAGAATGAGGCAATATAGACTTAATATGATTTTCATTGGTTCAGATGAAAGGTGTATTTGCCTGTAAAATATTCTTTATTGCAGACAAAACAAAATGCACCAATAATTTTCATATGTTGACATTAATGGTCTGAGAAAATATTTCAGAAACATGTTTCATGTTTGATTGCAAAAATATCATTCTTATGTTACACTAAACAACATGATGAATGAATAATGAATAATAATTGGCTATACCAAGAGGGCTACAATGATCCACACAGGACAAATCATACAATGTAAAGGTAAATGTAAAATATTAGCCCACAGGCACACTGTAAATTACATTCCCATCAGTGCATGCCATTAGAGATCTAACAGCTTGCGTAAACATGTGTGAAGAGAGAGCATGTGTGAAGTTTTCAAGAAAACAGGAAGCAGTGAGTGCCTGAGACAGGAAACTGTCACAATGGCCATATGTGAGCCTTTGCAGAAAATGCAGTACCTGAAAATGAAGATGGCTAACGGAGATAAATGATTGATGCAGACTCCTGAGCTGTTGAAGCAGTGCAAGCTTGCACTGAAACGTCAAACAGCATGCTACTCTGTTTTTGCTAAACATAAAAAAATGAAATTGCTAAAAGATAAGAAGAATTTCGATTGTGACTCAAATGACTGAACAAACCAGACTTTTAGCAAATTCATTTTTTGTGAAGCTTGAAATTTAGAAAAGCATTGAGCAGACATCTGTTGCAAGAAAATACTTTGCATTTATCTCCAGAGTCTTGATTCCTGTATTTTTTATTCTGCAATAGTTATTTTGTGTATTGTGAGATTAAAGAACAGCATAACATCTAATATGATTTGCGGACATACCATTAAGTATTAAGAGTGAATATCTTTTATTAACTTTATTGAGATTCCAGTTCTTGGTTAATTATTTAATTGCATGTGTACGTTTCTCAATTAAATTTAAGTAATTCTCAGTTCAAACTAAAACAACAGCTGTAGAGACCAAAAACTAATTTCACAATACAGTGTGTTAAGTGTATATTGCACGAAACAGATCAATTAAAAAGTAGGCTTTCGAGATTCTATACATTCTTGAATTTTGGACCACAAGCAATGTTTATGAATACGAGTCTGCATATTTTTCATGCAGGAGACAAGGATTTTGACATTGAGGTAATTTTTCTTAAAAAGTTGTAAGGGATAACAGCAAGGCCTTTTCCCTTGTAGTTAGTGAAAGTGTTTTTCCATCTGTGATGGAAAGTTTAATCATTTGTTCCTGTTCAGGAATCATCCTATGTGAAACACTGAGCATGAATATGCGTGTGACCAAAAAAAGGTAGTGAAAAAAAAAGAAAGTTTTTTTGCATAAACATGATGCTCAAACCTTTTCCATTTCCCCAAAGAGCCCTTATGATTTTTGAATGACACTTTCCAGTAGATGATGCCTGTTTGTTTATTGTACATAATCTACAAGATACATAAGAGGATATTCAGAGCTCCTGGTGATGTATAGAATCCAAGTTGAAATAAGAAGCTCAAGGGGCTGGTGATTATATCACTTTCTGCAGGATTAATTAAACTGATAGTACAAGACTCTCACTGGGTGTGGTGATGGAATACAGCCATCAGGAATACCACCCAGGTACAGTTTCTTAGAGCTGGGGAAAAAACAAATGCAAGACTTCAGGGCGGACCGGTGGCTCTGTGGCTAAGGATCTGCGCCTGTGGCTAGAAGGTTGCTAGTTCAAATCCCGCAGCCAGATGAGGAATCCTACTTTGTTGGGCTCCTGAGCAAGGCCCTTCACCCCAACTACTCCAGGGGTGCTGTACAATGGCTGACCCTGTGCTCTGACCCCAGGCTCTCTCCCTGTCTGTGTGTCTCATGGAAAGCATGTGAAAAGATAATTCCTAACACAAGAAATTGTAAAGGGTTAATAAAGTGATGTTAAAAAAAACCCAGGCTAAAGACTGACATATAGGCACAATCTTTCAACTAGGTACTATCTTTGTATTTATTGTTTCTGCTTAATTGTATGTTGTTTGAAACATTTTATGTTGTCTTCTCTTGTACAGAGTAATGGGTAAGTCTCTGAACACAGTATTGGTGGATTAATGGTTCAAGTCCCTTCTGCAGCACTCCTGTTGTGCCTTGAGCAAAAGGTACTTAACCCTGATTGCTCCAGCCCACCCAGCTGTATGAATGGGGATCAATATTTCTGGGGGCAGGCTCTGTGATGGGCTGGTGTCCCATCCAGGGAGCAGAGTCACATGCTTTGTGTGTGCTGAATGCCATGGAAACCAGGATGAGCTGTAATGGCTTGAATATGAACTACCTTCAGTATCTACCTATCATTATACAGCACCTTGACAAGCACCTTGACATAGAACTCTCTAAATGCAGTTCAATTGATAATGCAATAACACAATCTGCATTCTTAACTTGAACCTCTGACCCCAGTTATGAGTCCAGGGGCTTTATCACTTCTGCATGTGGCCCCTAGCAGTAAAAACCATAATATATTTTACTTATAAGAAGTTACCACTGCCATGCATGATCATTTCTTCAAAGTGCAACAGTGGCGTCCTTTGTTTCACATGTGAGGATTAATAAAAAAACATTACTGTATATCTTCATGCCATCACTTAGTTGTATTCCTTTTTTGTGTGTTTTCTGTCCTCTTAAAAATCCCCATGACAAAAACTGTATAATCCTGCTCAGAACTGGATCAAAATCATTAGCTCAAAGACAAGCAGCCTACCAAGCTTCAGAAGTGCTTAAACTTAAACCTGATTTTTACCTGGAAGTTCTCCAACACTGATTGAGTACCAACTCCAGTGTTTTCTTACAGAATCAGTTTACATTGGCTTGAAGTAATCTTTGTTTGGTTATTGAATGCACCGTAGGATAACTATAAAAACACATTAATTTGAATGCTTACTGTATGTGCTATTATGACAAAGAAATGCTTGCATATTATGCCTTTAGGTGCCTCAGATGAGGCAAGGTTAGTAAGAAAGGTAAATAAATATGTTTAAATTATTCTCCACTATAGGAAACTGGGAAAATTGTTCATTTTAGTTAAATGAACAATGTGTTGCTTTACATGATCCAGAACCTGTAGGCCTCAAGGTAATGACAACTTTCACTGACCGGAAAAAGGGCTTTAAAGGACTCCACTTGTTGACACTGTATACCACTGAATCACGTTGGAGAAAACGGCTTGTTTGACGTCTTCTAAAACAAATTTGTGATACCCTGCATGTCTCAGCTACACCACTGTATATTTAGGAAAAGGGTTAATCAAGATAACCTCTTTGAATTTTGGCAGTGTCTCTAGCTGAACTGCGAGCAAGCTGAAGAGTAGTGATCTGTTTAAGAATCTTCAAAAAAATATATCGCAGGAAATGTTAGCAAAAGCTCGTTAGCCACATCACCCAACAGGGCATTTACCAAAATAAAGCTCACGCTTTTCTAGTAAAGCTTGTTGAAGAGAGACAGCAGAACAGATAACTTCTATTTACAGACGCTTAGTAGCAATTACTGTAAAACCAGTGAGAAAATTGTATGTTGTATCAAGCTTTATAGAGAAGTACTGAAAGCTGTTCATGAAAATGTATGTAAATATGCTGGGGAGCTGTATGGAAAATCTAAGCAGACATTTTTCATTAAATTTGTGTTGTATAATCAATTTCCCCTGATTATATTGAAAACCACTAGGACCAGTATTGAAAGTACACAGATATTTCTACAATATACTGTAAGAAGGCTGTATGTCTGTATGTGTGAGAAATTATATAGGGTTAGTGACAGACAGCAAGACTGGCAGAGAGAGCATAAGGAAGAATAAACAAACAAACAAAATAACTGATACCAAGTGCTAAACACACACTATTCAAGCACACTACAGTACCAGTAAATTAACAAGAGCTGGTTAATATGAAGCATTTCATTTTGTTTTTCATGTTCCAAGTCTTCCATAAGAAACAATTTTCTCAGTGCTTTGAATAGCTCGAGATAAAAGAGGCAAGCTCTTCACTGGAGCTGGGGGATTTTACAGGGATTAAACTGGAAGGTTGGCTTTTATTGCTTTAGATCCAAAGCAGCAATTGCAAGAATAACAATTAATAATGCCTTGCAATTGTATAATGCATAGAGAATCCTGAAGCATGTTACACATGTACATTAGTCTCTATCCCCCTACTGAGAGAAACTTGACAGTATCTCTTCACCGGCACCCTCAGTGCAGCTAGAGAAGTCAAAAATTGCTTCACAAGTGGAAGGGAGAGCTTTAGGAAGGATAGAATAGAAATTTGCCGGGACATTGAGGTTAACTCCTCTACTTACGAATAGTGCCTTTAATGATCTAGTAGTAAGGTTTAAAGCAAAATACTGGATAGTGCATTTTGGGTTTGATAAGAACGTAAGTCAGGCACTCTGACATATACTGATATTGCGCCTTTACATTCTGGATAGACAAGACTGCAAGACTGCAATTTACAAGAAGAAAACCTGCTGTTCTGCATATTACTTCTAAGGACATACAGCACAGATATACACTGATACATAAACAGTACACCAAAAATAGTAAGACAAAAGAAATTAGGGACAATTAAGAATTCCATACGCTTCAAATTTGTCCTCCCAAGTCTGTTCTTTAAATAACATTTCTCATTCATACTTTCTTTCCAATATGAAATATAATATTTCTCTAGTTAACAAACACATTTGGAATGTATGAAACAAAGCTTGTCTTTAATGAAGCATGGAATTGTTGAATACTGAGAATGACTTAGGACAATTGTAACACATCTGAAGTGACCAAAATAAGCGAAAGTGATAGCCCACATTTCCTTTTATTGTTATGCTTTTAATAGTTTTTTTCTTTTTTGTTTCCTGTAAAGGATTTTAATGCAATTGATGTTGATCTGTTCAAATTACTTCCCTTTTCTCATGAATGAAGCTAAATTTAGTTGTTAAAAGAAATACGTGTTAAACCAGTACGCATGTTTATTTGATCAAATTATATTAATAAATGACTGCAAAAAGTATGTTAATTTCATCTGCACTATTCCTAATGATAGGCATTAAATATGCAATAAATGCAATTGGTTCCAACACTAATTTATTGTTATTTTAATGGTTCTCATGAGATATGTTTTACCATTTTGTATAGTAAAGCAATAATTATATTTTTAAAAATTTGAGTGAATTCTTTTAAACCTACCAAATTCATAACCTGATTGCCATAAAATACTTTGGTGACAGTGGGAAATAGTGTAGTGGTATGGTAGTGTAGAAGGTTTTTATTCAGCAAATATTTTAAAACTGGTGTTACCTATGCCTTTTGAGCACTTTGGTTTGGCACAGACTAATCTCTGAGTGTACCATAGTGCCTATCCCAGACAGGGAGATGCAATCAGGGGCTGGAATCCTAACTTTCATCACATTAGCATTAAATTAAATTTAGACGTAAGGGTTCTTATAACCGTTTGAATAGTACAAAACAGTGTTCGAACAGCTGTTTTGTACTATTCAAACGGTTATAAGAACCCTTACGTCTAAATTTAATTTTAGTTGTTTTTTCGAAAATATGACATGCAATGTGACAGAACCTTCTAACATTTTGTTTTCCAAGCTGAACCATATCTTGATAAAACAGTGTCTAGGTTGTCCTCAGTAGAACCAAACTGCTTATCTCTTATAGAGCAGCAGTAATGTACAGTACAGTGTTTTATGCAGGGCCCCCTCTAATAGAGCTGGTAATTGTTTCCTCAAAGGAATTTGACAAACTACCTAATGGAAATGTAATCTTTCATTTGAAGAAATGAATTTCCATAGCACTAATATTCAAGAATGGAAAAAAACATTGGCTAAAGATCTGAGTACATCTGAATTGTGTAATCTGAGGGAGAAGACAAATTCCTCGCTGCAGTCCAAGCACTTTCAAATAAGTACAAATGATCTACATCAATATGAACTTGAATGACCCTTTCACCGGTGAAACAATGGAGTGGTAAGATAGGTTATGGCATTGAAGATCCTATGAGTACCTACTTTGCTCAAATCACAACAGTTTTCACTTCTACTACATTGGAGCTCTAAAATGAATGAGATATATTTGATATGAAGCAAAAATAATCTTTTCCCCTTTGTGTCTTTCCTCTAAAGAGCAACATCGATTGAAATTCTAAACACAGAAAGCAAGCACACATATTCTGCAATAAATTGGATGAATCTATAGTTTGAGATACTCATCCATCACATCATATATTCAGATGTAATCCCTTAAAATGCTGAAACAGATGTATTCTAGAAACAGGAATACACAATTCATCATCCTCAGAGGTTAGCGTTTGATTTTTTTGTTTCTGGACTAAATCCCTTGGAGTGCAAGGTAAGTTAAACAGTTTTAAATTTTTTGTGGCTTCTCAGTATCTGGGAAGAGAGCAGGACACCTGAGCAAACGTTTTTCTTTCAATCTGGAAAGCAATTTAATTCAATGCAGGTCTTAAATTAAACTGTTAATGACCCCAAGATGAAAGGCTGCGTATTGCATTACTAATCCACTTAGCTAACCAACCAAATAATACACAACTGTGCCCTTCTCTTATATTGGCTGGGCTTAAAAATAGCATCCACAGCATCTTTGCAAGTGTCACATCATATCTACCACACACTTTTCAGCTGACAATGCTATAGCGTGACCAGCTAGCTTGCTGTCAAAATGTAGGCTCAGTGTTCCTCCCACTGTCCTTTGTTAGATTTTGACAGAGATTAAGATGTCCTTGCAAGCAATCATCAAACTAATCATACCTGAAGTGTCAGAGGTGAACTAATGAGACCTTTGGCCCAATACGCGACCTTCTGTATCAGTGGACTGCTGCTTCGTTGTCCTGACTCATGTTCCTCCAGACTTAGTTGTTTTGTTGAGATTATCCGTGTCAAAGAAGAATTCATATGAGCAACTTGTTTTGAGGGAACAATTTAGTCACAGTTTAAGCTCATTTTGTTAAAAACTGCTCTTCAACGAGATACTGTTAAAAGTCTGTATCGACCAGAAACAGTGAACATATCTTCATGTAAAGGTTTTATATTCAAGACATGGCACTTCGCAAGGAGGTGGAAACATTCTCTCTTGTTTGTTTTCCTAGTTATTTCTGGAAAGTGTATAATAAAATATCCTGATAGCAGCAAAGACTTGGAAGTGAATTACATGAGGAGGTTTATGAACATTATACACAAAACAGGATGTTTATATTCTTTACGAGGCAACAGTGGGGAGCAGTGGCTAGGGCTCTAGACTTGCAATTGGAGGATTGTGGGTTCAAATTCCAGGTCAGACGCTGCTGTTGTACCTTTGGGCAAGATATTTCACCAGGAGTGTTCCAGTTAAACACACAGCTGTATTAATGGGTGCAAGTGCAAGTTGCTTTGGACAGAGGTGTCAAATAAATAAACAGAGTGGTTTTACTTGTTCTCTTATGTATCACAAAGGGCCCCCGCTTCAGTTAAAGCCTATCCTTTACGATGTGCTATACACTCAAAGTAAGGTGAGGTTGTCATCATGCTGTAACTGAAATGTGAATAGAAGTGGAGTGCAAAGTCAGTGTAAACTGGGAGGCTTTCACCTGTTTTACTGCAGAGCTCCCGGGCATGGAGCACGACTAACTGAGGCTTTCTAGAGTTCCCAGCAATGGAGCTGGTAGAGGGCATGTGCTCGACTCCTGCAGTACATCTGTGTCATCTGTAATGTAAAAGCCCAGCTCGTCCTCTGGTTGACACGGAAGCCCTGCTCTTCACTCTCAGAGATCTTGGCATGGGGAGTAAGGGGGCTGATCTCGTGATTCACATCTTGAGAAGACTCATTTGCCAGCACAAGCTATAGTATGAAATTGATTTCAGGTGGCTGGTGTCACGAACAGTTCTTTCCGGGGCCTATGCGGACGACACGATCCGAAAGGTGAAGAAACAATAGGGAAAAATATCATGCAGGAGTCGGTCAGGAGACAGGGGGGCGTGTCCATGCAGTGCTAGTGTCCAGGGGGAGTGAATCCAGGGCGAACAATCCAAGGGTAAATCCAAAGGGGGAATCCAAGACGGGAGGTTTAGTCCAAGACCAGGGGATCCATCCGTAGTTAAAACCAGAACCGGGTCGGGACCGGCGGGGCAGGGAAACAGGAACAGGAAACTAAAACCATAACGGAGCCAGACAAGGCAGGACCCCGGGCTCTCACGACACGGAAATCAATGAGAAGCCCCGAGCAATCGCCTGCGTCTGGCTTTAAAGGTGGAACTAAAGAGGGGCTGGAATAAGGAACAGGTGTGGGGAATGGGACAGAACGAGGAAGGGCTGGAGCGCCCTTAAGAGGAGGAGTAACGATCGTGACAGCTGGTCCAAACTAGGGCAGGAGAAGGGGGTTTGGACGAGAGAGGACAATTGTATTCAGGGTTTGGGAAATGGTTATTAGGGTTGCTAAACCAATATTCCTTTTTTCATTTTATCTTTCCATTGTATGGTGCATTAATTTTCATGTTGCTTATCACGAATATTATAACTGGAAACCAGTCTGACCCTGACAGTGCCATAATCCATTGTTTTTCACATTATCTTTTAAAGAGGAGTAATCTGAAATCCAGTCACACAGAAACTCTAAGCTCCTTCCTTTGTTCCTTTTAATATTGAGCAGATCTTCCACTTCAGGCTCTCTGCCAGTTCACAGACTTTGATACACAACCATGACACATTGTTTTATAAACAGAGCTTTTATACAACAAACATTTCAATGTCCTGGAACATTAATCTACCTAACTTTGCCTAAATCCTTAGAATCAGATACTACTTGTTATAACTGTCAAGGCAGGACAGTGACAATTATGTAACACAGCTGTCCCTTGCACCTGGCTTGTTGTGGGGTAGGCTTCTTTGAAATACAAATGGAATATGTTGTCTCCTTACAGGAATATAGCTTTGCTCATTTAATTTTTGAATCACAGTAAAGTTATTTTAATTAGGAATTGTATCAGTCCAATTACTGTTTTTTTGCAACTACTACATATAGTAGAAGGTGTGAGACTACCTGGTATAATTTATGCACATCTGGGACAACAACACAACACAACAAGGATTGAATGCATTGTGAATGCTTGAAATACTTAGTGAGATCAGTATGGCTTAACCCTCTTGGTTCATGGGTAGTCTCCTGTCCACAGCACAATGGGCTTGAACCCTGTTCAGACTGAGTAAATCAAGGGGAAGCTGCAAGACGGAGATGGGACAGTGCAGGGATGCAAAGGGAGTTCATGTCTGTAGCTAATTTGGTGATGATGATGATTAGGTACAGCTGTGTGAGATTGATGTGTTTTTTTTATCCCTCCTGAACTTCAGTTAATAACTTCCATACAGTGAATATGTGTCTTACAGAAACAAGATAATGCCGTAGAGCAGGGTTATCAGACCCAATTCCCGAAAGGCCTGGTGTCTTTTGGTTTTTGCTCCAACCACATTTTCCGTAACAGAACAGGTCTAGTTATTTAATTAACCGCATCATTGTAATATTATTACAATATTAATAATATTATTATTAATTGTAATACAATTGTAATATTTCTAACCAGGCACTGAGGAGATTTACAGGTAACAGTACAATGAACTAAATGTCCTGTGTAATCAAGAGTAAAGAACCTTAAAAATAATCCGATGTACCAAGAAGTATACTGTATGTCAAATTTAGAAAATAATTAGGTTCATTTTTTTAATTGTCTCCTCGGGGTGGAAGAAAAACCAGAAGGCCCAAGGTTAGATTTTCAGATCCCTGCCATAGTGCAAGATCCTTAGTCAAACTACTAACAAGGGACTATCTAGACAGATCAGCAACACATAACATTTCATCTTCTTTAAATAGTATTGAGACAGCCCCTAGTGATTAATTCACTGGTTGATTGGCATTATTTGTCAGTTAGCCACTTAGCTCACCTCAGGCTCTTACCACACACAGCCCTATAGATAAACCTGTGTGTGTATATTTGTATATAAATGTATACACATACACTATATTTGAAATACATAGGGGCCTCAAGCTTCTCTATGTCAATAAATCAATGGCTGGACAAATTTACCCCCCCTGATTTTTCTAATTGCTGGCAATGATGTCCTTGCTAAGCGCTTGAGCATCAGGTTTAAAATCCTCAGGCTTTCCCTTTTGTGCTGGCTCAGAATGTGGCTTACAGGCTGAGAGTAATACTGCGTTAAATCCGGAACAACCCAAATAAGAAGCTAAACCAGAGTCATGGTTCAGGTGAGGACAGGGGCCCACCACTGGTTGAATTCATACAGATGTGCAGCTATTATCTCTAGGCTTCAGGTTTTCAGGAATATCAGTGTGTGTCCAAGATGGCTGCAGTCATTTTAACTGCATTTACTGTAAAGTATTTTTTTCTTTGAATCTTGCACATGTTGTATTGCATTGAACCATGGGGTTCTCAGACTACAGATAGAGTAGGACGATAAATATCTTACGGTAGATCTGAGCATGGGAAAGACGTAGGCATGATCCTGCCCCTTCTTCAGGCAAATGTGCCACCACCAAAGGAAACTCACTAGACAAGTTTAAGGACCCATGCGTTTATATAATAGATTCACAACAACATGTGTAAAATTTAATCAGTAAAAGAGGATACAACAATTATAATTCAGTGGCACTTTCTGCATTATGCATTTTCTGTGATACTACTACCAATTAAACATGAGCTGTGAAATAAACTTGTTTAATAATGCTACCTACAACACATGCATATTTCCTTAACAGTCATATTACATAAAGTACTTGCTCTTCTGACATTGACATACAGTACAACTGTTTTTGTTAACAAGAATATGGTGTTTTAACATTCATTGAATGACCTTAATTGTTCTGAGAATTTAAAAATATTCTTAATTTTCTATCTAGACACATGTAGCAGCTGCCTTCCCTTAAATTCTTTACTCCCAATGTGACACAAGATCCAACAACAGAAATTATGTAAAATCCCCATTTGTCTGTAAATCTACTGTGCTGATGCATCTCTACTTTTGCTGGAGGCAGGAACAGATACTCAAAGAAGAGCATTTTCTGTTTTCCAAAGGTCTCTGTTGTTAAATAAAGTGGCATGTTGCATTGGATTTCTTTTAATGGTTCTGAAAATAGAATTATTTTGTTAATCTATGCTGATCTATGATTTCGAATGATCAACAGGTGAACTTGTTATTTACATTGGAATTAAAGCAATTTTCTCAACCATAAATTTTTGAATCCACTGATCAGAGAGGCCATAAAACTTTCCCACTATCTGTAGTTTAAATTATTGTATTTCACTAGAGAGCATCACAATATAGAACAAAATAAAGCAATACTTTCTAATGTGGCACTGAAGGGTTCTAGCACTGGAGCAGACTACAGAGTAGAATTCAACATTCTTAATTAAACTGCACTGAACTAACAGCTTAGTGTAACAAGATTAAGATCACTTTATTGGCCATATACAATTTCTTGTATTAGGAATTTGTCTTTTCACATACTCCAACTTGCTCTCCATGAGACACACAGACAGGGAGAAGCTTGGGGTCAGAGTGCACAGTCAGCCATTTATACAGCACTGCTGGAGCAGTTGGGCTTAAGGGCCTTGCTCAGGGGCCCAACAGAGTAGGCTTCCTCTGCTAGCCATAGGATACGATCCAGCAACCTTTCCGCCACAGGCGAAGATCCTTAGCCACAGAGCCACCACACTGCCCTCAAAGCAGGTTAAACTTGGACTTAACTTCAGCATCCTTCCTTCAGGTATCAGACACACAAGACACAGGTGAAACACAAACATAAGAAGAGAACACAGGCATGAGGCGATTGCTGTTAAAACAATCACAGTAAATGTGGTTTTCAGTTATTTAAAGTTCTCTTCAGTCCCAGGGGGTAAGTACCCAGAATCCTTGATGAGCCTATCCCTTCACAACGTCCTCAGAACGTTTGATCACCATTTCCATATTCTGAGCCGAGGCTACAGCAGACCCGGCTGTGATGTAATACTGTATTGTGTATTGTGTATCGCTGCATGTTATCTGCCACGCTTACCAATCAAGCCTACAGAAATCAGTTATGTACAATTTCTCAAAGCTAACTGAGAGAAAATTATTTTTTTTAGTATAGGAATGTTTCACCATGCACTTAATCAATGGGCTTTTTATCAGATCTTTTTTTCTATTTTTCTATTTCTTTTCATTCTGGAATTTTAAATGCAATGATAAATACAACTCTGGTGCAAGAGACTAACACAAAACACAAAGAACACCAGAATAACAATAACTAAAGAGTATCAAAAAATGCCCTGATAATGTGATAACATTAATGTTTTTATATTCATAAAGGTGGGTGCTACATTTTAGAAAACGTCAATGAAAACATATTTACACATATGCTGTGAAATATTAAAGAGAATGTATATCCTTTAATATACATCATTTAATGCACACTAGGAGTTCTCAGCTTTGTGCTACAGTTCCTGTTAAAGAAGAGTTCCCATCATTTAGAACAGCATGCGCTCTCCAAAATCACCCTGTTCACCACAGGTACAAGGAAATGAAGTTTCTGGGTTTGTAACACATCAGTGACCAGATGGTTTTGAACTGAAGTGCCTGATGGTTCTCAGTGTAGGGTGCAGGCAAGAGGAAGACAGAGGCAATCTCATAGGTGACAATAAGCTTCTTCTCCTGAAGGAAGGAGAAAGAAATGACATATACAGTACGCTGCAAGTTCAGATCTTTGAAATCCTCATAAAAAGGCCCTTCTCACTTTGAAACCCTGTAATCAGCTGTAATTAATATCAGTGGTATTTTCTTATTTATTTTAAGAAGAGTTATTCTAAGGTCCCGATTAAAACAATCATAGATCATTTGGTATTTAACATAGAACATCTGTTTACCAGAGTTTTCTTACTTCTAAAACACAGGAATGCTGCCATCAAGAATTGGGTTTAAAATTTGGAGTAGAAAGGTATCTGAAAATCTTGATCTACTCAGTGCCTAAGTTTAATTAATACAACAGTGACCAATAGCCAAGTCCTTGTAACTGGTGCATTTTCACTTTGCTTTTAATTGGAAAATCCCATTGTTATTTAAGGCAATGTTTCCGAGTACTAGATTCCAAAAGGATTTTAATATGATTGCAGGAACTTCAAAGGCTTACATCTCAAGTTCTGTCTCCTCTTCTCAATGAATGCACAGGTGAGATCTGTGCCAAGGAATTCTTCCGCCGGGGATGATCAGAAAAAGGCTGATTCAGTGTATGGAAGTATTGATATAATAAATTAATAGGATTAGGTGTCATAATCAGCCAATGTTCCACGGAGCTGTTTCTGTCAAGTCCCTAATGTCTCACATGCGTCATAATGCACAGATGTTGCTATTGAAGTTGCAGAAAAGTGGGCATTGATCAGACAGAAAGCTGCCTAGCAATTCTTTAGACATGTGCTGAGGTATTGTAACATCTTGATTTAAAAGTACAGGAACAAAGATTAGTCAAGGATTTCAGGGAAATCCTTTAATAGATCAACTAGTGAACATGATGAAAGACTGTGTTTTGTTGTCCTTCAATACCTTTCATTTTCTTTTTAAATAATCAGGGTTATGATTCATAATTGTGAAGAGGTTACCTGAAATGCTATTATAATTTAGCAGTAGGACTCCCATTTACTTTAATTGAAGTGTTTGACCATATTGACTGTTTTGCTCTTTGTAACTTACAGTATGCTCACTTCTGTAGTTTTCAGAAAGTGTTCAATAATTGTCTGGAATCTTCAAAATTATATAAATTCCCTAAGCTGTCTACTTGTGTTTTTGTGACAGATCAGTTTTGCTCTACATTATTATTGGGTTTTCAAGCAGATGACATTGCTGTGGAAAATTTATTTGTACTATTTTACTTAAAGAAGTATGAGATGTTCGTTTAATAATGACCTGTTTCAGGATAATTAACCAATCACTGAGAATCAGTTTCTACTTACTGTTTTATTTTACTTGGCATTTATTTATTTTCCCACATTGCAAATAAAACACACAAATTTACCTTTCATATATCGCCGCTTAGATCCAGCTATCGAATCACTGTTACACTGTTCACAGTACTAGGAACACAATGTTTTTTTTCCCTCTGCGTAAAAGGGCCAATAGGCCACTCCATCATAAATACATTAGTTTGGCAATTTGCCCACTGGAAGAATCAGATTTTCTGTATCTTTTGGCTTCTCCAAAAGCTGGACTTTCTGTTATTAGTTAAATTAATTATTTACACAATTTTTTGTGTCTTTCGCAGTTGCATGTTTAATGTAACTGAAATATAATTATTGACAGCTTCAGATTTCAGACATTTAAGAGACAAAAACAATTTCAAGAGGTTCCCTTTTTCAGATGTGTAAATCCATTAAGAGTTTAATTAAGCGATTATGATCTCTGTTGACAAGTTAAAACCAGTATGTCTTTAAAAACAACTGGAGTAATACTGCATCAGTGCTACTGACAGTTTTCCTTGGGGTTTGGACTACATAAAAAAATCAACCCACCAACCACAGATTACAAACCGGGTACTTAATTTGATATGGGTCTTTATTATAAAAAAATATTCTGAATAAGAATATGAAAAGAAAGAAAATTGTTTAACTTTGAAGACATTCCAGTCCTACTTGTAGCCCTGTCTCAACATATTGAATCTAATTCCTCTCTTAATCTTTTGTAAGCAGCCCAGGCACCTGCTGTATATTCCTGGCAGCACACATGATCAGAAGAATGTTCCCATTCTAGAATATCAGACTGCACCACCTCATCCTCTTCTTTGGTCTGAGTTTGGACTCTGTCCAGCAAAGGTGGAGTGGTGGCTCTGTGGCTAAGGATCTGTGCCTGTGGCTAGAAGGTTGGTGGTTCAAATCCCATGGTTGGCAGAGGGATCCTACTCTGTTAGGCCCCTGAGCAAGGCCCTTTACCCCTGCTGATTCAGAGGTGCTGTATAAATGACTGACCCTGTGCTCTGACCCACTGACTCTCAGTGTCTCATAGTGAACAAGCTGGGGTAGGTGAGAACACAAATTCCTAATGCAAGAAATTGTATATGGCTGATAAAGTGATCTTATCTTATAGTTCAGTGTATTTGAATACCAACCTTTTTCTTACTGATAAGATCTTTTAACCTCTTCTGTCTTTTTTTTTTCATTTCTGTCTGCCTGTTTGTACCAGGAGGTAGAATTTATTCAAGGGCAGTTTTCATCAACCACATAAAAAGAAAATAATTTTTTTTTGGCAGAATGCTTAAGTGTTTAACTGAGTTTCAGACTGTGCTGTTGAGTCATGTCTGTCATTTGCATTTTTGTTTGTGGTTTTCTGTAGGCAGTGCATATGCCTGTGCACAGTCCTTTCCAACAACACTTCAAGGCGAGCAGGCTTTCGGACAGACTGTTTCTAATCAAAACGTTTATTTTTAAGGCACAAATAAAGGGGAGTATGGTTTGTGAAGTTTCTTCCAGCCCACTCCATTCCGCAGCTTTGTTATAACCTGTAGCCTAAAACCGTTTAAACTAAATTTCCCCTGCATAAAGGAACTGAACACACTGAAGTCAATACCCAACCCCAGAGATAAAATCTCCAGACTCACCACTGAAGATGTGTTATTCAGACAGGCCTAGGTTCTCCATTACATACTGTAACCCATGATTCACAGTATCAAGAAACAATTCAAGCAATGTGTATGCAAAACACTTCAATGGGATGAAGTGGAGGAAGAGTGTAAGAAGCCCTGGTATAGAGCAATCAGAGTACTTTTGTTTTTGTTTTTTTCCCTCTGAGCTGTCTGAACCCTAAAGAGTATGAATATATGTTCAATCAATTGTGGAACTTTTCATGGCACCTTAAAGCCAGTATGCCCTTAACAAACTGTATGTCTGGCTTGTAGCTGCCAGAGAGAATAGGACATTACTGATGCTGGCTGTGTGCAGACTGGGAGTTTCTGCACGTTTAACCCGAAAGATAAGCTTTTTACAAACCTTTGTCTATTTTCATCCGTCATTTTATAATTATGTGTGTTATGCAGCAACCTGCTGTCATTTCGAGGAGGTGAATTACTGGGCCTTTTCTTCGCTGCCATTGTTCTTCCAGTGAAGGGAGTTCTGATGCCTGAGATGTTGCTGTTTCCATAAAGAAAGGTCAAAAATCCCTATTAGGATATTTATACATCTGACAGTTATTGAAGTCTGAATATAAAACATAACAGGGCAGTGCATAAAATATAATAAGAGGTTGTTCTACATGTAGTAACAATTGGTTCTTCACTTGCATTATTTTACGAAAATGTTCTAGATACATATTAAAAATACTATGAATGCAAAATACTAATTTGGGAATGGTATATTCCAGAGTAGCAGTCTTATCCTATTCAACAGCATTGGAAATGACCACATGATTCCTGTGAAGCATATAGTGGTGTTACACCAGGCCTTTCTGCGGTCTTCACCATTGTCTTTACTTGCTCACAAACAGTAGATTTGGAATCAGTAAGCAACATGTTAATTTAAAAAAGAAAATCTTAATAATAATGTTATTGACAAAGGTAATATTCTTAAAAGAGTGGTATCATCTACTTCAGGTTGGGATGAAATCTGGAGTTTACTAACATACAACACAGTGCAGAGAGAAGCCATGCCCACAACAAAATGAACACCCTTAAATTACAATTTTCCCTCTCATATTCATAAAAGAGTAACTGTTCTCCCTGGTTTCGTTCACCAAGCTAACAATTTGTATGAGCTTGTCTTTGAAATGTCTTCTTGTGCCTTTGTAATCATGCCATCATACAAAAAGTAGGACAGAGTTGAGCTAAAAAACAATTGTAATTACTGGAGGTTGGTAGTGCCTACTACAAAACCAGTTTTTACTCCCAAGCACTTCTGCCACATGTATTTATAAAACAGAAAAGAAGAACTTAATGTCCTCCTTCAGTTTAAATTGTTGCAACATCCTGAGATTTATAAGAAGATTATTTATTTTTATGCATATCTTTACTTCCTTTTCAAACTAATGTTTTATCTTGCAAGAAGAGTAGGAGGATAAAATAAACTAGACAAAGGAAAGCTTCAATGAAATTTAAATCTACACTGCTAAAACTTAGGTGGCAGTAGCATGACATCCTTCTAGCCTGATCTGTTCAGATCTCTGAAGTTAAAGAAGGGTGGACCTGGACAGTACTGGGCAGGGAGATCTCCAAGGTGTTGTTGGAATTTCTGTTTGCCGACCAGTAGGGAGCACTCTTCCCTCTGGAAAATAATTTCCACAATCAATGCCTCAGTAAAGGACCAGGGATACAGTGTTAGAAGATGGTCTAATAAAAGGTTAAAAGGAGATCCTGTAAGAGAAGGTGTTTTAATCCGAGTATCCAAGCTAATTTCCACTCTGGACTACTACAATCTGGCCTAATCAAAGATCCCATTTAATTAAATTGGTGAAGCAGCTCCTCACTCCTCCACCAATCTGCTTTGGGGAGTTGCTGGCACATAATGGCTGCTGGATTTAAGTGTTGGATGAAGTGGGTCCTTTCCTTTATAAAATGCTTTGGGATCCTGTGGAATAAAAATAAATACAATTAATTAGTACTGTATTATTATTAGATTAAAAGAAAAGAGTTCGTGTTCCACCAAATTACTGTATATGTATATTGTAGTTTCAATCTAGTGAAATAAAAAAAGAATTATGAGATTTTTGAATGTGCTGTATAGTCTGTAATATTATTTTTATTACTTTATAAAATTTTCAATACGTTTATATTTACACTATAAGCGTAAGAAAGCTAGAATGTTCTCCCTTTATAGCATTTGTTATGTGGGACCAATACAATTTTAGATATGTACTGTACATGAAAATAAATATTATTCCTTTTCCTAAGGTTGCTGTTGTATCTTCTTCTGTGAGTAGGTGAAGATTATGCGTGTGCTGTGTGAATGTATTTACAGTAGGTTTTCTTATGAGGGGGCTGAAGCTTGCTAACCAAATCATTCTTGTGAAAAAGTCTGTGGAAATTCCTGTGGTACTGTAGGCCAGATTATATAAAAGCAAGTAAAACTGCTATAGAATCGATATTTAGTCACAATGTCTCACTTTATGGAAATTAAATGAACTCATTAGTATAAAGATGGTTTCATTTCTGTTACTTGAAGAAAACCCTTACCCTACTCAGAACACATTGTAAGATTTTGTGTCTTCTACTTAAAGCATAATTTCGAACATTAAATTAGGAAAAATGCATATCTTATGTAGCTATAGGTGTATTCACATCTTTACGGCATGCTGATTAAAGAATTAAATCTGCAAGACATTTAGTCCAATATTGCCTTACAATTTGCAAGGAAAGACTCTCTGTCAGATTGAGTTAGAACTAAAAAGTATTTATTAACTTCTTTCCAAGGGGAAGTTACACGTTTCTGATATCTGAGAACCTTGAATATTCAGGTACAAACATACTGAATCAGTGGACCAATAACATTATCTAATACTGTAAAAGAAAAGGCACAGATAGGTTAGCATTAGGTTATCTTTAAAAAAATTACCTCCAGTAACCTTTGCATTTTGCAAAGTCAGATTTCACTTTTCCATTCATTTTTCTTCTTTATACATCTGCTATGATACTGTATGTCTATTATGAGTGATTGTTTGCTACTTCTGCCCAGAATGATTTTTCCATGTCACCAAGCTGTTCTTACCAAATTATCTCCAGTAATGAATCCTAAAAGCTGAGTCCCGGGAAATGAATGGAGGTATACATATTTACATTACAATATGTGGAAATGATTTTTCCCTGAATTTCCCGGTGTTTTTTGCTTCTGCCGTTTCCTATCATTAAAAGTAAGAAATAATTGAAATAGATAAAATAACAGGGGATATATATATACAATATCAGATTATACAGAACACAGTTTACAAGTTGGAAACACATAATAAGATGCTGATAAGACGAATATTTTTCACTCTCTGGAATGGTAAAGTGTTGGAAGAAAATCCGTTTGTATTTCATATTGTACACTCTATGCCTGACCTGTGTCAAAGCCATATTTTTTACTGGGAAGGCATATGACAAAAGTGAACATCTAGTTTATATAATTTACATCAATCATAATCTAACTAGTAGCAGGACAGTGGACTGTCTCTAGCGATTTATTCACTGATCTCGTCACAGGTGGTTGACATGCACCAACACTTAAGTGGCTGTTCCTCTAATTGTGTAACCAAAACTGCAAGCGATGGCAAGATAGAAAACAGGGGACACGAAAGGAAATCAAATGAAAGGCCTGAAGGCTATAGAAAAATGTCAGCCATATTTTAAGGATCCATCATGTCCTCCTCTCTATATAGACGAAATGAAAAGAAGAATGAGTTTAAAAGTTTTCTTTTATCATAGGCTTCAAATGGTGTAATAGAACTACACAGAAACTGAGGGAATCTAGACTCATCAGTCAAATGTTCCATTTCTGTGTATATTATGATGAAGGCTTGGAGCATTCAAGGAGCCACTTAGATTTAAGAACATCAGATGTGTCACAGATGAGAGAAGGCCATGCAGCAAAGTCAATATATCTGTCAATGCAGGTTACTGTAGGTATGTCAGCTTTATTCAACTTTCAAAACTTTCCTTCAGTTGTTAGCCATAAATACATTTCCTATGGAACCCTATGATGAAAACCTACAAAATAATCCAGAATAATTTCCAGAATGACAATATTTGCTGGATTACATTACTCAAAATGGTTCATAAATAAAATAACATTGGCCTGGGGTTTTCAGCATCTGAAAGCAGAAGCTGCTTGTACACAGTGACAAATGAATTTTATTTTTTGACTTTAGCTGATATATGGATACATAAAAAGAGGAGGAAAAAAACAACTTCAGTGTATCTCCCATTTTCTTGTCCTTAAACTGCCAGATGTCTTTGGGAAGAAAGGCAAGCATGGAAATAAATCCAGAAGGGATAAAATGGTGGGGGCTGATGCCCTCTGAAAGTTGGTGTTTCTTTTGTCATGTAAGCTTGTAAACATAAAAAAAAATGGAGATTTTGTTTTGGTGACTCTAACTGCAAGCGCATCATGTGAGAGACTTAACAGCAAGCCTTGCATTAACTGTTAACCGACCAGGGTGCTCAGTAACTAGACAAAAAGAACATAAGCTACAGGTATATAGCTATTAGTTGGATAAAAAAAGGTCTTGTTACCTTGTGTTATCTAAGAAATATAACCTAGCACAGCGTTCCTTTTCATAAAGCTTTAGTAGATTGCTTCCACTGATATGAGTGATATGAGTAGACATATCCACAGTTATCCATGGCAATATGTTCTTAAACATTAAAAGGTCAAATTTAAAGAATCTAAAATGGAGTGCTCCATTGCAACATTCTTAATTACAGGTGCATGAATAGAGGAAACATTTTTTTATTTTACAGATTTGTCAAATTGATAAAATATTAACTTGGTATTATCTGATAGATTTATTATTGTAATTTGAATTTTATCAAATTTGGATTCGAGGTTTTGAATTTAAATTTGTTTTGAATTAAACTCAATGTATTTTTTCTTTTGGTTTTTTGGGGGGTTGTGAGGGGAGGGAGAAAGTGTTAAATAAGACAAGAAAGTGCAACTCGTGTTCTTCAACGTAAGTCTTCATTTTTTAATCTTGTCCATTCCCAGATCTTGAGACGTGCCTTTCAAACATTCAGCAGAGTTTAAAAAGACACCACACAGATAAAGAAAAGCTCAGAGTACACCTGTCAGTTGATTTTTATCTTATATCCGTATAGCAACCAAAATCAACACAAGTTTGGCCAAACTCACTTCAGCAAGCTTAAGCAGAAGCACAGTTGGAACAGCTGTGTGACTGATTTTGTTTCTAAGAAGCATCATGCACTTGGATGCCCCTAGCATATTCCTGCAGTTCTAAATGTTATTTCCTATCACTTGGCCAACACTCAACACCCTCCTCCAGAATCGCCAGAGAAAAGCCCCTCCAAATTGTATTTAAAATGCAAGTACAATTTAAAAAAAAAATAATGACAAAATACACCTATGCTGAAATGATACAATATTGTTTCAGGTGTATGTTGTTGTGTTGCACTTAAATGAACTCTGCTTACTCCTTCTTTCTCCTATGAATAATTTCCTGTATATAGCCGGAAAAGAAGGTTTGTGTGGTTTTGGTGAAATGACATTTCAAACAAACTGCTAAACAAGATATGCACATACAGTATACAATCTTCTGCACAATGTAACAAAGCAATTGATGTTAATGTTTGTGAAATGTAGATATATTCTTTAACATATTTAAAAATAAAGTTATTTTTTGCCCTTTTTGTCAATAGTTTGTGTTATTATTGTTGAACTGTTTTATTCTTCTATTTTGTAATATTATAGTCCTACCCTATTCAATCTTCTCTTCGATTCACTACAATAGATTGTTCATCACATACTGGTGTCCTCACTTGTTAACAGACCATGGAAACAATAATTTTGCATACTTCTGTAGCAATTTAAATAGTCTAACACCTCCGGGAGATTCTGCTTTCAGTTCAGGTTATCTGTGCAGTTTCATAATAACTCATTTTACAATAACACAGATGACGAGAAAAGTATCTGTAAAAATTTCACTTTCCCCGATTTTGGCTTTGGGTTGACATGTATTCAGGGCGTGTTGTTCAATTGAAAGCAAGCTGTGCTGCACAATGCTTTCCTGCGAAACTCTTCAAATAAATGTACATAAACATTTTTTTAAAAAAAATTGGATCATTTTAAAACCTTCATTCTCCAGGACAGATGTTTGAAACCAGTTGTTTTAACGTGTTTCTCTCAGAAAGAAGCATAGACTATCATCACTGAAGGTCATGGGGGAATGGCCTATAGAGCCTGTATCAAAGTTGACAACAGCCAAACGTGCTGTGCACTGTACAGAAATAACTGCAGTGTGGTGAGTGTGGCTCATTGTATCGTTTTCAACAGCAGATGAGGTGGTTAGTAATGTGTAAGGCACCTAGAGGAAGTGGCAGAAAAAAAAGCGTCATCTATACCGATACAATATATAACAGGATATCCGACACTGGAAATGTTTGCCTTGTTTTGTAAACTAAAAAAGGCTTTTCACAACATCCTAGTTGGTTTATTGTTTTGTACAAAAATAAATGAGTTTATTGCTTTTGGTGGGGGGGTGGGTTGGGGGTGTTGCACTTGCGTTTATATTTCACCTCTGTTATTTTTTTATTTTGGGATAGAATATCACTAAACAAATGACAATTAAAATGCTCCAACGTTACACATTGTGGAGCTCCGAAATCCTTCACAGTTCTCTGACAACTTTGACAGGGAGCTGTG
Organism: Lepisosteus oculatus; assembly: GCF_040954835.1. Classification (NCBI taxonomy): domain Eukaryota; kingdom Metazoa; phylum Chordata; class Actinopteri; order Semionotiformes; family Lepisosteidae; genus Lepisosteus; species Lepisosteus oculatus. The sequence goes on along the minus strand of NC_090708.1, from coordinate 9,947,371 downwards.
TCACAGCCCTGCTGACAGATTTCACTTTCCATGCCTTGTCTACAACACTGTTAACTAAACAAATCAATTTTGTAGTACATCAGAGATCTGCTTTGGGAATGTCAGCTGTTTTAGGATATGTTATGTGGTTGTTTTTTGATAGTAGCTTTAAGAGAAATGTAACAGGAGGCAAAGCAAGAACGATTTGCCAATGAACAAACTTGCAAGCTGGGCCAATGAACAAACTTGCAAGCTGGGCGTTGCGTTGCATATTACAAACAAGATTACTTTCCTTTGTGCCCTCAAACCTACATTTTAGGGGATTTAAAATGAGAAACTATGAAAACCACACTTTTATCTTTATATTTAATCTTTAGTTTTCTACTATGTTTTTCATGCATGAAGCACAAAGTAGTTTACAAAGTGCTTGCAGCAATTGGTAATTAGGTTGATATAGACAATTTCTCCAGTCAAATTGCTTAGTTGTCGCTTCAAATAGAAGTATACTTCTCAAGAGTGCTCTTCATGTAGTATTTTTTTATATGTCCACCTAGAAAAAAACAGTAGCACAAAACAGCATTGTAAATTGTATGAATTTTATGATGTTCTTGAATTTTCAAACATTGCTGCTGTTTGGATCCATTTCTCTGATCATCTTTAACAGGATTTCCAATACAGTGGATTTATGTAACATACCTGTAGGCACTGTTACCAAAGAGTTGTTTGTGAAAGCATGGATTGAAATATGTTCTAAACAATATCAGAGCACTGACAAGATTGGAAGGTTACAAAGGCCTATTCCATTAGTGAATAATGGTTTTGTTTTTTTAGATGAATAAAATAATGTTTGTTGTATTCTCCTGCTTAATGTTCATGCATTTCACAAACACCATCAATGGAATGATGTAAATGTAATTCCCTGTCAAAGACAGCATTTCATTAAACCCCTTTTTGTGAAAAGTCTTTTTATTATGTTTTGGAGGGGGTTATGAACGTTTTAAGAACTGTGTCTATAACACAGTATAACAAAGTGTGATTTGCGGCTCATTTGAAAGGACATAATGAACTTTTCATGAGCTATGGCTATCGGAAAAACAAATACGACATGTATTCCGTTTTGGAGGTGAATTCTTGGGAAAAGCTGATGTTAGATAACAAAATGTTCTATATTCTTATTTCTTTATATTTCTGGATACACATTAGTGTACCGTTCTCCTTTAGAATTGTGCAGTCTTCTTTGTTTTTACTGAATTGAGTATTTTAGAGGTCACAAATCACCATGCAAAAATCCACTTTGCTTTTGGTTGACTTCAAGATGTGAAATACTGCAGCATTGTCTTTGATTGTGATGATTAAATTTCCATTTATGCTTGCAAGAAAGGATGAATATATTCATTTTAATAAAAACAAAAATATTTTTTCTTCATCCTTTATTTTATGAATAGATAAAGTATTTGTGAATACATACATACTGTATGATTGCTATAAATTGGCTGCCAATAAGCTATTCTTTTCAAATAACAAAACTGGGAGTGGTTATACACCCATGAGCAGATAAAACTTAATATGCTTGCCCCTATGCAGCACTGAAGAATGAAGTGTTCAGAAACCGAGTAGGACTGCAAATCTGTCCGCGCTGATGTTTAGAATTCTGAGCAAAGGTCTGAATGTTTTTTAACAGATTGTCAGTGGCAGGAACTGATAATGCCCAGGTTCCTCCTTTAAAACATCTTAAAAACATACACCTCTGTTTTTAATCTGTGCCTCAAAAATATTGAGCACTGGGCGAGCAGGAGTTATCTTCAGCCAATCTTGGCTGATTTTATCCACCTCTCAACTCCAAGCAAAGGAATTCTTCTCATCTCCCCATATCCTTCTGAGCTTTGAAAACCAAGAAAAAAGATCTTGGAGTTACTTTTGATCCTAAGCTATCTAAGACTCACATTCTTACATTTACCAAAATGTTTTAGTCCTCAAGAGCTTAGTTAAAACTCCACTCAGGCTGTCCTCCAGGAACACAGAATATCAGATTCTCATGTTTATTTTTCTCCCAAGGTATTGTGGCTATGATATTTTCATATCTCCTTTTCTTTGTCTTCTGTGTTGCATTATTTGCATAGTGGTACAGTGGAATTTTTTTCAATGTCTACTTTTATGCACTTTTATTCCTCCTTTTTTTCAGTATTCATTTCATAACTGTACTCTAACACCAATGGAAATTTTCTGTATGAGATCTTAGGATTTTACGCTTTTCAACAATTTCTTTGTTTTACCCTTTTGTTGTTGTTCTTTTATAAGAGATAGCAGTGATCTTACAGAATACTGTACAGCCTATATCAAAATAAACTATACATTTTATGATCTGCATCAGGTACATTGCGCCTTGCTATACAGTACTTTTTAATTATTTTATAATACCTGGTAAAGCCAAAAGGTAAATAAAAGCAATGACTACTGTATTTAGGATTTTATTTGATTGATATAAGTGTTCTAGACCAAACAGTAAAACAGTTATGTGTTGTTGTTAAATGTACTTTCCAAATATGTCCATATACTGTAGGAAGCTCTTTCGATATTCTAATTAATATTTAGCTCCTTTCTCTACTAATTTCTTTTTCCACATTTTCACTATTTATATACTATTTATTTCATTGTTCAAGATGTAATTTTTCTTACAAATTCTTACAATCATGTATTTATCAATTTTTTCGTTGCTTGTCGTCATTATACTTTTTTGTATACATTAATTTTGTATTAAAAAACTTGGAATGCCTTTCACATTTTATTGACTAACTTTTTATATCGCTTAACAAATGAAAATGTGCTTCTGCAGCGAGCACTTTTTCAAGTAAGATTATGCTTTTATGGTTCTTATAGCTTGACTGTAAAACGATAAAGAAAAGCCTTACTCCAGGAAGAGAGAGGTTGCAATACTATGTACACTGCCTTACATGGGCAATTTTCAGTGCTAAGGGTGTCTCTGTCGGATGGAATTTAGAGCAGTGACGTCACTGCCTGCTGCTCTCCCAGATTTTGGGAAAAAGAAGTTTCAGTTTTTGTGGGATTTGAAACTCATTGATTCTTAGAAAGCGAGGTAAGAGAAATGGAGAGTTGCTGAAAAATGTCCGCGTCTTATTTAAGAACCAGTAACGCTAAGGTGCCCGACACAATGTCGCGGTGTATCCTAGTAAATACACAGTAGAACAGTAATGCAACGTATTGTTCTTTGCAAAGGTGAATCAGTTATACAGCTCGCCAGTGCAATGGAGGGTGTGGGCTTGTTGTGGTAAGGGGTACTTAGTTTTTATTCCCCCTGCGAGACGAGTGGCATTGACTAAACTTTGAAAGTCTAGGGCTGTGCTACAGGTTTTCTGCTTAGTCATTTTTTAGGTTTGAGAGTCGTTTTGTTAGTGTGTAGTTCCGATTGATTTCTTGTTATTGTTATTAATATTTGGTTCTTCAGGGGAACTGCAACTCATACTCGACGTTTTCCTAAACGAAGCCATGTAGTTCAAGGCGGAAGTGAGTTGCTTGCAGCTTGTGAACTGGGCGACATGGAGATTTTTAAAAAATAATTATTTTATTTGCGAGGAGGCGAGATAGCGTTACCTTCTCCGAGGAAAAAAAAAAGTTTTATGTTGGGCGTATGTACGAATGAGCCCAGTATAAAACGCAACTTTTGTTTCCCGTTTATAAACTGCCTTGTGCTACAAATACAATGATTTAGTAGTTTGCTACAGTGTTACTATTCAAAAGAGAATCACAAATTATTTAACTGAGCCTCCGCCCTCGTAATGATTTTAGAGGACTATACTTGTCATTGTTTTTTGCATACTATTACACTGTGTAGCCTATAGGAACGTTTAGAATGTTGTAGCAGATGGGCTTGTGATTCAGTGACGTGTACTACAGGAACATCTTTTAATGCACTATGCTACAGGATGTGTGGTTCGTACCGAAAAGATTGTTGGCCAAAATAACACCTTTGCTGCGAGTGGAATAGTCCACTGTTTGAAGGAAGTAATCAGGATTCTGAACAAGTCACACAGATAAGTATTGGGTGGTGTGATAATGACATAAAAATTCCAATAACCACCATGGTTAGGCAGTGTAGGAGGTTCAAAGGGACTTGTTTGCTTAATAGGCTTTAGAACGAATATGATAAAAAATATTGTGATGACACATTCAAATACATTTACAAATGAGCTGTATTACAGCACATTTGTCTAATTCTTCTGAAATGCAGTGATCGCAGCTGACTGCACTGTAATGTTCTGAAACAGGCCTGCACACCCAGTTGCAATTTAGTAGTACAGAGCTGGCCTGACCCTTCAATGGAGAAATGACTACTTGTTGCTGTATGCAGTAGGGTAGTGTGACCATGTGCCACGTTTTTGACTATAACATGAAAGCGGTGAGTCTGAATCTTAACACAAGTCATCTGTAATTCCACTGTGAAATAGGCCTACATGAAGACAGTTTCTGCGTTGTGGATTTCTAGCACAAGCAACCCGTCATGTTTGTGAAGCCAGTACAGTGGCTTCTTTTAAGAAACAGCTGGATGAGATCAATTAGTTACTAATTCCCAAATGGGCTAAAAGACCTTCTCTTGTTTGTAACATCTTAGGGTGTTTTTGGGACACTGCCTGAGGGCTAGTAGTTTCAAATCAACTCTACTCGATGAAACTACCAAAGCTCCATCAGATGAGTGCCACTATTTTGCATTAGTTATCGGTGAATAAAATGTAATGGAATAAGAGCTGTCTAAAATATATTCACAGCATTTTATTTGAAAATGGATCTGTAGATGGGACACTAAGGTTCCCATTAATTTTAGGCATGCCGTGTGAACACAGTTTTGAAGCAGTAGCTGAAAGGGAGATTTGAGGAGTGGATAATATGCCTTGCTTTTCTCGTTAAACTGCTTGCTTATTATTACTATAAGTCTTTCTAATGCACATCTTTGCAAATGGTGAGCAAAGGCAGGTGGAAGATTCTCCTCAGTCCGTCTGCTAAGGGTGTTTATAATATGGGACTAAAAAACAACAAAACCTTGAAAATATATAAGGCACCTTGGACCAGATCAAATTAGTTTGTGTTTTTTAAATAAGACTTTTACAGAAAAATCACGGGCCCACAGTTTTTTTTGTATTGAACCAACTCAGCTGTGTAGTTGTTTGTCATCTTGCTGTATGTACTGCCTCTTTGGGATGGTTTCCTTCTGTAACACTGACTGTCTCAGTTTGGATGCCTTGTGTCTTTGGCAGCCTACTAATGTCTTAAAGAATCCAGCATAAACAGGACTTATTCAGTTACGTTTATCATTAAACACAAACAAAGCAAGCAAACATAGGCAAACGAAAGTGTTTGTGTTTGCGTGCCTTGACAGGTACTGTAAATTGCAATGAAGGGGGAGGGTGGGGCACATTTTAAAATAATTTTGTCTGATCAATGAATTCTTACTCGTTTTAAGTTAGTACAGCTTTTTAGAAAAATAAGAACTGAAAATCTTCCACTTTAATGTACTTGTAAAGTTTACTTATGTGTCTCTGTTTTTACACAACTACAGAGCATTAAACATGTTTTCCTAAAGGACTGTTGACGGCACTCGATCCCTCCTTTGTTTCTGAGAAATGTGTAATTCCTATAGGCAACTTTTACAGTTAAATCTATCTTTTGTGAGGCTGTTATTTCACCTTGAATATTTGTCTGTGCTGTTAAATAAATGGCATCTGCAGGAAATGGTCTCTGAAGCCTATGATGAAGCATAATGGACTTAAGTTTAATTGTATGATAACTGGTCCAGACTGCACAAATTATTGTTAGAATTAAATAAGTTGTGCTAGTTTGATTTTTTTAAATTCAAAAATAGTTCAAATTACACTTTGATATCAATTCCTGCATAGCTCTTACCCCAAGCGTTTTATCATCAAACTGAATATGAGGGCTTGTCATTTCTGGAAACTTGAAAAAAAACAAACTGAGATTTTGCATATTGGGAGTTCTAATTAGGCATGCAATTTTACTGAATATGCCTGTGAAACTTGACACTATAGTTGGTGAAGTAGTAAGAGTAGCACGTTCAGTGCTTCCCCTCTCAAACAGCATTAACACTGTAAGTCCTTTAAAGAGAACTTTACAGTTGACATAAATGCAAAGAAACTCTTCTGTAAACCACAGTTTGCAAGGCATGTGATAGTGAGGTATCGTGTTGTAGTGTTCACATTAATTCACGTGTGCACTGTTGGGAATGCAAAAGTAGTACTGGATAGCTTGAAGCAGTCTAATATGTTTTGTTTTTACTTCAAGCACAATGTTTTCTTATATCATGAAAATGGTTTTAAAGCAAGTACACAGAGCAGATGATTTTAAAGAGAATCGTCATATAATTTTTTGGGTGTCAATTAGTCATGTAAGTTTTAAAGGAATATGGGTATTTGTTCGGAAAGAAGCAAGAGGAGCTTGGAAAGCTGAGAATTAGACAACAGATCCCCTCGGAGTCGGTGCTGTGGCAGGAGGAATGAAAATGATTACTCTGCATGTATCTCCAGTGAGCTGTTGCACGGCAGGCAGGAAGAGAAATTAATATGGGCTCATTGAGCATGATAGATTAGGAGCCAAGTAACAGAAAAGGGGCATTCCTGACAGTGTCGTGTGTCCGACGGATAAAGGCATCACTTGGTTCTGTTCAGAAACTTCATCAAAGGAAGCTTCCATTTCTGCTGTTTGCACTTGCTTTTTATGAGATTGTAGGTATAGATTAAAATGTACGGTCTTTCTTGTGGCCAGTTTTGACTTTTGCTGATGTGTGTGTAAACAAGACATCAAAGTGTTTGGAAACGTTGGTGTCATAACTGTCTGAATTTGTGAAGTCAGACAACTAAAAACAAGATTGGCGGATTGTGTCAGAAATGGGCAAATATTTTCTGCCTTGCTATCATGCGTGTTGTAAAGAGCTAAGAGATTTCTAGGCCTTTTCTGGATTAAAAACTCTGTCCAAGTTCCAGATGGCAAATGTATACTATAGAAGAGTCACGATGATTTCAGTGATTTTTCTGTAAGATAGATATCAATTTTCTTCATATTGATATTTTGTGATGGCAACATTAAACAAAAGTCAGTTTAGGAAATGCTGAATGGTTACATTAAAAATGTGGTTGGAATTCAAAAGGCTGCAATATTAAGATTTTTCATTTTCAGTTTGAAAGGGCTTGTCATATATTGCACACTGGTCTAAAATGTCGCACATCTTACAGTGCAACACCCCAGCATTTTATCTGAGAGGGTTTGTTTTTACCTCATGACTATTTAAATCCCAGGATCCATCAAGCTAGTAAAGGGAAACAACCACATAGGAATAAGAGCCCATTAATACTTCTAAGAGGGGGAAAAAAAAACAAAGCACAGCAGAAAAAGAGATACAAAACAAGAGAGAAAGGCCAGCTCGGAAGAAATAGATGAAGTGTTTGAGTCAATAGCAGTTTGCTTTCATTAATAACTGCTTTTCAGTTTTGTGAGGTTCAGTTTCTTTCACGTGTGTCAAATTTAAGAAGTCTGCGTCAACCTACCGTACTGGCATTGGAAGTGACAGGTGCTTTGAATCTTTCTGTTCTTCTGAGTTTGAGTGTTGTGACAAAAAGGTCATGTACTGCACATCAGCGTTTATTTCCTTGTATTTTAGACGTGAACGAGCCTAAGAACACCGCAGAGAGAGGGAAAGCCGAGCGAGTTCCAGAGCTATTTTCGCTGTGTGACGTGTGGAGAAGGAAGAGGTATGTAACCTAGCAGTGACCCTGTGAAGCCACCACTGCCGTGCACTCTGACAAACCTGTACTCAGAAATGAGGACTTGGGCATTCCACATTGTGCAAAGCCTTGTGAATCCAAATGCGTTTCTCTTGCAGGCTGTTAGTGGAGAGGTCAGTAAAGAGTCACATACGGTACAAAGAAAAACAGCCGATTTAAGCCAATGCTTTAGGGTCTCAAAAACCATTTTGGAAACATTTGTTCAGTTCATTTCATTTCAGTAAATTTCACATTTAAAATAATACAGAAAATAGTAAATAATATCTTCTTTCATATTATTTTGTTTTTAGTTGTTACATATCCAGATTTTTAAATTGGACATAATTCCCACTTGGGCTTTTTCCTTCTTTTATGCAGTACGGTGATTGCATGTTTCAGGAGACTGGTTGCTTCTGCAGTCATCACTCATATCTGACTGGGAGTGATGGTCAAGGGAAGCAAACTAATGTTGAGCCAAATGATAAGATCTAGCACTGCAGCTGCGTGGTGTGAAATTGACAACCATCCTATTTTGGTTCTTATGGCTTTTGAGAAATGGTTTGGTAGCTGATGTTTGTTTTGAGCAGTTATTAGAATCCCAAGATCAACAGAAAATAAACTAAAGAATAACATACTCAGAGGCATTAATACAACAAATAAATATTGGGAAAAATATCTAGTATTATTATATAATTGCATATACCCACTGAATGACAAATGCACGTTCAGTTTTGTTAAGGGACATGTTAAAAGGCGATAGTAGTAGGAATCATTCAAACTAATGCTTTAAAGAGTGGAGTGTTCTTTTTAAATCAAGTGTCGAGTGGTTACTCTCAATCATAGTTCAAGAGTAAAAAAAGGGAAACTTTCACAGGCTGCTATTCCTTTTGCAGTTGTAATGGCAATATTGGTGAAGTCCTTCTTGAAATTTATTTCTAAACTGGTATTTCTGTGCTTCCTTTGCATACCGTTCATGAAAGTGCAATTAACATACTGTATCTTCCTACTTCATGTTTTTTGCACAAATGTGACTTTGAAAACCTGATTATATAAGGATTAGTTTGAATTTTATGAAGCTTGTGTCAATATTTAAAGCGGTTACACAAACCTGCACTCACACATGCTTGAATGGCTTGCATAGCTGCAACCTTTTTATAGATATCCCCTTTTTGGCACATTATAATTGCATTAATCTTTGTTTGGAAACACTTCTTAAAATCTGGTAATCTAATCCCAATTTAAAACTGGAGGTCAGGTCAAGCTTTCATTCTAGGTCAGCTCCCGGGGGGTAACCGTTATTTTAATGGTACACTAAGTCATATCGCAGTAGAATGTAGAAATATAGAGCATTCCTAACAAAGATGAAAAAAACAGAGGATAATGTATATTACTAATTGTTTCTCTTGAGATCTTGATGTGTGATCCCTCGGATTGAAAATTCAACTTTTATCTCGGAATCTAAGCCCAAAAGGTGAAGAATATTTTTTTTTACAAATTTTAACTGAAGATATATTAGTTTCTGGTCAGTATGCCAATGGACGCTTGTTTTGTCACTTGAAATACCAGAACTTTAACCTCTAAATTAAAATGACCTCAAGTGAGTGGTTCTTTTTCTAAATCATTGTTGGCATAGGGAAAAAAACGTAGACCTACATGTTAGTCAGGTTCAATCTTTCTGTATTGCTTTGAAGTGCAGGTTATTTTATTATTTATTTTTGTTTGATGTTGTGCTTGAAAAGGGTCCATAGTCGACAATAGTTGAGGATGTTTTTAGAAATGATTATTCTGCCCTTTTTATTGACTTTTGAAAGTTTGTTATTTAGTTTCCCAGATTCAAATTGCCAGATTCAAATTTTGTTTGTAAATCTAGAGGCAAAAAAACAAATGAAGTTTTTCCTCTCAGTGCTTTTTTAACTTTGTATCCACAATATGTGCCGTAAACTATTTGGCATTGGAGTGGTGAAACTTCCTTTAGAAAGAGCATGGAGGACTTATTTGGACTTATTTTTGAGTACATTTCTCCATATTTGGAAATATTTACCTACTAAAGTTAAATGATGTGGGGTGGGTGCTGGGAGGTGAGTCAGTTCCCACTAAAAGCCTTTCCAAAGCTATTCGTAAGGCTTTAGAAGGGATATTCTAAACTCAAACACAGAGAAAGAGCTTGTTTCAGGGAGTTGAAGTGAAGTAAGTAATGCAAAGCTTTGCTACTTTCTTTTTTCTGGTGGGCCTAGGTGGTAAATAACTTTTTTTCTTTTATTTAAAAAAAACTGTAGTCATACACTTTTAATTAAAGTTATATAGGTAGTTTTTCACCTGTCTGTTTCACACTACATCCCTGTTCCATCCTTACTTAGCAGTAAATAACATTTGTCATTAGGTGGTATAAAAACTGACTTATGTGATGTGTTTAAATGTGTATGGTTTCCTATTATCTCATTAAGCAAATCACATTCAGTTCAGTTTATGAATGCCTTGCTTTTTATAAGGGTTTCCCTTTCAGCTTATTTTTGCTTCTTTTTAAAGAAGATATCCTTTCTTCATTCATCTATCCCCCTCCTATTGGCTGTGGGTTGTCCTCTAGTTTTCCACAATATTTCTCACAAAGATGATTAAATCACTGATAAGACATGTTGTAGCTTGTTGGGGAGTGTGCTTCATAACAAACACAAAAGTGAATCCGTTCTTAGTCCAGTGCAAAGTTTGAGTTTAAAATATTTAAGCCATGTATTTATGTTTTTTGCTTAAAGTGGAGCTTTATTTGTGAGTAAGTCAGTAAGTCCCTGATTCTAAGAAGATGGCAAGTATAAAAAGGTTTGCTAGACAGCCCTTTTACAGCCAATTTCAGCCTAATGTCAACATCAGAAGAAATTAATGTGTTAATTAGGTCTGGAATGTTTTCTTTGACTGCCTTGAAACCTGGGGGAACAAGCATTTAGCATTAATTTTCTTCTTTTATGGTTTGTAGAATATTGTTTCACAAAAAAATAATGTGTGTCTTTATTTGCTTTGTACAGTAAATATGCTGTTTCTTACATGCTGTGATCTTGTGAGTTTTGTTGTATATCTGGAGGTTTTAAACATAACTGTGTTCTATAAATATATCAGTTAAAGGCCTAAGTATTTAAATATTCAAGTCTTAAAGGCACATTGGGCAGCTTCAGTGTACAGTTGTACAGTGTCAATATCACTCTTTAGAATCTATTTCATGTACGTGGTGTATTAAGGGTGATATAAATGCTTGCATAACAAGTTCATATTAAAATTATCTTGTTTTTTCATATTGCTTTGTTTAAAGGTGATGTATATTATTGTTTTTTGCTGTCAGCATGGCCCTTGGGCTGCATTATTTTCTTTGTTTCAATCATAGAAATCATGCTACAATCTTGTGAGTAAATGGCCTACACATCCCCATGTTTAATATTGGGTTTTACAATTGTGGTTATTGCCTTATGTAAATAATACATATGTATAATGTATAAATTTTGTACTTTTCTACTGTTCATGCTATCTACAACATAAGGTGACCTCAAGATACTCAAAATAATGTAAGATTTTTCCGTATTTTCTGTGGTGTGGTGCACGTCTAAAAAAGACCGCCATTCATTCCAAAGTGAGTGCCTGTTTGCATACTAGATACAGGAGTTAGTATTCCACATTGGAATGTGTGCTTCTGGAGTTTGTAAGTTTAGGTAAGGTGTAGGCAATTTTGTTTACATTACGAGAACTCAAAGTCCTAGCAGTACATTTGTGTAATATATAGGTGTGTATGAATTTGTAGATGGTTTCCAAAGAATACATGTACAATAGTATTAGATCTTTCTTGGTTTCCCCTTTGGCACTTTCCTGTAGTTCTGTTTTCCTATTTGAAATGTCATAATGCTTTCAAAGCATTCAGAAATAACCGAGGATAATCACGTGCTGCACATAAGACAGAACTGCTGTTATTATGTTTATAGGAAATGCTAACAGATATCATGGAGCTACTGTTTTATTTTGAGTTCCAGACTCACATGTCCAGAGCCGTTCTTATTCCAGGGTAAGGCTCAATCAATTAAGTTATAACAAGAGAGGTCTTCTTTTCCCTTTTAATTTACTTGAATATTGTACATGTATACTTGACTATTTCAGAGCTGGCAATGAGCATTACATATGTTCTTCAAACACTGTGTTCTACAACTGCATCTCTGAATGCAGTCTTTGAAAGTCTAATATATCTCATTATGATTTTATTAAATGGATTTTAATATTTTTACTCTGCTTTAATTGTATTTTTTCTCCACCTCAGAAAAAGATCTGCTTTGCTTAAAGTATGTAGAAGGCCCCCTTTTAATCATCTTAGACAGAATTAATATGTCAGTTTTCACTTCAATACTTCTATCTACTTTTACATCATTTTTTCTTATTAATTCATGAAGACCCTTGTGTGGGTTTGTGGGTTGCAGTAACCCGGCAGGTGACTTTTTGAACTCTGTAGTTCAAATAATAACGTGAAACCCATTAGTGAAAACTCTGTCTCCTCCTCAGAGATCTGAAGAGTGCAGATTTCAACCAAAGTATGTTCAAAAGATGCATAATAAACAAATAAAAATGACTGCATGCACTCAGACAAACTGAACACTTTCCTTTCCAAATAAATCCAATGATTTCTTTTCTTAGGCTTGTGGTATGTGCTTAGAAAACATCTACATTGTTTCTGAAATGTAGTTTTATGTTTTTTTGAAAGAATATATTGGCCATTTATTATACAAAGTTCCACATTCCTGGAAATATATATTTTATTAGCAAAGTTGGACTTAAATTTGCTTAGTTGCTTATTTCTCCACCATGGCAATTGTTATGTTGAGAATCTGTAAAGTATCTGAAGGTTTTTACTAGATTTAATATTTGGTGCTTTTCATTAGTTAAATGACCCCTTCTTTTGCAAGTTAACTTTCTCATTCTCATTTTTGGGGGTAATCTGTATCGTCTTTCAGGCAGTTTTTACTGTAAATGTATTTTTCCAGGGTGACTTGACTTGACAGTTTCAAAGGCTTTTTCTTTTGCCAGCTATCAAGCCGTGCATAATTTAGTCTGTGGTGCGTGACACACTTCACTGCCGAAGTAAGCTAACTTACGACTTCTGCCTGGTGTAAAATGTTTACTGGCAGTTTACATAATAATGTCTATCTGAATCCATGAAGGAAAGTGGCAGGAAAAGGTAGAAGTAATAGGATTTAATGTAGCTGTGAGGAATGATATAGCAGACTTTAATGATAGTGCAGTGTGATAATCTAATTACCTTTTGCTTGATAGTGCACAAGACGTGCACCCAACTGTTTTCCTTGGGGGTAACTTCCTGTTTGCTTCAAAGTCTTCGGTCTTGTTAAGCCCACACTGTTAGATTGGACGCTGTGACAAAACTGCTGTTTTGACGTCAGATGGCAGTGTCAGAAGCAAGTTGTCTGAAACGTCCAAGATCCAAAGAACCTGTCTTAAAAACACTTTCTTCCTGTTAAGAATCAAATTTCTGAATAAAGTGTAACTGATAAAAAAAAATCGAAAATTAAACCTTTTCCAGATCCCAATTTGTTTTCACAAATTACCTTGAACATTTTGTTGAACAGTTGTTTAATCTGTTTGCCCCTTAATATAAAGGTCAGTATAAAGGGGTTGGTATTCATGTAAAAAAATAAAGTGATGAGAACACATCTTATATTGAGTGGCCCCTAAGTTTTTACAGGGACTTGCTGAATTTTATGACATCACATGAATCACATTATAAGCTTGAGATAAAAAGCTTTTCTATCACATGACAAGCAGTGAGATTTATATTTGCTTTTATTATAGAATAACTTCCCATTAGAGGCCCTGTTGAATTAATCGTTGATTCAGTTACATTGCTTTCCATGGCTTGGTGAAAATAAGCACAGAGCACCATTTGGTATCACCTAATGGAATTCTTATTTCTTAAGAAAAACACAAATCTACACTGGTTGTTGTATTGATCTTTGCATCCTTTAAATGTAATGCACTTTTTTATTTACACAAATAGTCCTTAAACAAACATGGAAGATTTTGAAAAATGTACATTTACATAAATTTAAAAACGTTTACCTTCCTACATTGTTTCACTGAACTTTGTGCTAAAACTAAAAGTTATGACTTATTTTTGGTTGTGGTGACTTGTTTTCCCATTAGATATTGCAGCTTTCTGAAAAATCATAATAAGTGTTAATAAGCTTCTTGAAAGTGTGACAAAAAACACTATCCGTCCTTTCTTACTCTTTCTGCCAGTTTTATAAATATGCAGAAAATGTTTATCTAAAAATGTTCTTGGCAACCCAACTTACAAGTTGTGAGGCATTCCCCAGTATCTCATTTACATTATTAAATATGTTTAGTGTCCCATACCACTTGAAGTGACAGGGACCTATTATTTGTGTGTCATGTCTTTTCACATCGTGCTGTAAGTGCCTTTATGCACCATCCAGTTAAACATGATGTTATTTTTAAGCACCTGATATATAACCGACCTTTCATCCTCTTAGTGTCTGTGCTTAAGAACTCTTTAGTGATTCTAAACTTTCATTAAAGGAGAAAGCGTGATTATTTGCATTAATGAAATATGCACAGGAACCCCAGAAGTGACAAGTGCAAAGGCGAAGCACAGATTTGAAGATCATACTTAAAGCATCGCTGTTTGAAAAGGACAAAAACAATTTTTCTCGTCAGCTTTCACTCCTTCTCCAAATGTTCAAAATGCCCTGGAAAGCTACGTGTTTGCCATTTTGCCATTTTTCATTTCCTTCAAGGCTGACGGAAAAGAAGAAATGTATCTCAGTACATACTGAAAATGTAGCTTCATCAGTGGTATTATTATCATATTACAGTATCAACATGAAGAGCAATAATATATTAAATATCTTTATTCTCATACCCAATTCATAAACCACTGTCGATGCGAAATATTTAACAATAAGGTAATTTGCTGGCACGTGAACATCAAGGGGTTTTAATTTGTTCTCACCAATGGATAATTGTGAGATTTACATACTTCTGCAAACATCTTACCTTTAACGATTTAATTAAAACATTTCCTGTGAGATGTTCTGTCAGAAATGAAATGTAATAGCTGTTTAATTAAGTAGCAGAGCAGAATTTGAAAGGTGTGACTGAAAAAAGGTGCTATAAAACATCATAACAGTTTAAACTACTTTTTAGTTCTCAGTTGGTATATATTTTTCATGTTGCAGTGATACACATACCTAAATCTTACTCAGATATATGCATTTTGTATAAATTGTATAAATTATTCTCATCATACTGGTAATCTCCAATGGAACAAAAGCATAAGCATGAAATTAATTAATTTAATCTACCTGTTTCAAGCTGAAAACAGATTTTCCTGCTTTAATCAGGCATGTGCAGTATAATATGTTCAATTATTATTTGTTGAACAGGTTCTAATGACAACTTTGGTATTCTGTTTGCCACATTTGTTGCTATGTGTGTACATCAAAAACAAAAAGTCTGTGCTTGTGGTCATGACGTTGATGAGTTTTATGCATTTGTTAATTATTTTGTTCTGTCCATCCCTGTTTTTTGTTTTTTTACAACTAAATTACTTGTAGCTGCCAATGCAGCCCAGACACAGTCCTCTTTATAAAGGTTACATACCTTAGTGTCTACAAACATTTTTAGTCTGTTGGAAGTGTTCCCAAAGTCAGTATCAAACTTTGGCTACTTCTAAAGTCACGCGCAACAGATATCTAGAAATGGACACCCTCCAGCCACTTGTACTAGACAAACAAAGAAAACTCTCTTTTTGAAATGTGGAATGTGTATTTATTGTGAGCTGAGTTTTTATATACTATAAATAATAATTATTAATATTTCCTTATGGACTTTGAATGTACTACAGTATGTGATGGCTTTTATGGACTTCATGCAGTGGATAGGTAAATAATAAAGGGAGTGGTAAAAAGGTTAGGTGACTAGTGATAATTTCCATTTGCCTGCTTTCAAAATGCCATGTTCAACATCCCTACACTGTCTCTTTGGTGGTTACCTGTACATGTTGTTCCATTAAGGTCTAAAAGTAATCTGCAGGTTAAAACAATGCCTAAAATGTATTCAAGATCATATCTCCCTCGGATTGTCAAAGTCATGGCTCAGCTGTGGACAAACTTGAAAATGTTATATGCATAAAGCTAGGTTTTCTCACCTGTTAGAAGTATGTATGTATCAGAAGAGACGACATCAGTTTTGACTTTAATGTTATGATATCAGTTTTAAATAGCCAAGGCCAAACTTCTTCAAACAAGTGACTGTTTAATTACATTTAATGTAATTAAATGCACCTTCTACATCTTTCCTTTTGAAAGTTGTCAGTATTTTTCCTAAAAAAAAGCTGTTAAACAACATATCAGGAGGGCATCTGTGTTTTGTGCACATTAAAGATAGCATAGACGTGGTCCTTACGCACAAATCAGTGTGTGAGTTCAAAATGTTGAAATGAAATTAATTCCTGATGGAATAATGCAGAACGTGGCTCATACCGAAGACTGTCAGACTTTGGTAAACATGGAAAAGGCCTCTTAATATTCTGTGGTTTTCAACGGATGACCATAAACATAGCCTCCTAAAATCAAAATCCATAAGGAGAATATTCAGTATGAGAACTTCATATCTTGAAGCTGCTGGTTTAAATTTAACCATTGCAATTGACTCTATCCTTAATCTGCCATAATTATTTCTACAATTATAATTAGTTGTTATAACTTGACATTTTGGTAGGTGAGGTGTGATGGTATGTCAGCCTGTAGACATTGAAAGGTGTCATTGAGTATAAGAATGTTTAACAAGATGGTGTGATTGGTATACTGGCAAGGCATAGATTCTTCAAGGAGCATGTGATATTACAGTTGCAGGAAATTATATTGTATTTTGTTCCATATACATTCAAACTAGGTACTAGCGACCAAACAAATTATCTGAGCCAGATGGCCTCTTCTTGTTTGTAATCTTTCTTATAGTCTTATGTACACAAACTTAACATAAAAACTTACAAGCAGTACCGGCTGTCTCAATCAGTTTCAGTAATTTAATGGAATTTACCAGTGTTGGCCAGGAAACTTAAGCTAGCTACTTTATTGAAGTGTCATAAATTTGAAAAGAGGCCTGATCCACTGACCTTAAGTCATAGTTTCATGCTGCTGTGGATTGTGCAAAAAATAATTCACCAGAAAATGATCTCTGTGATTATCTTCACAAGTGAAATTAAAATATTAAAAATTAAAAATGTATAGAGATATGCTTAATGGGATGTTAAAAAGGTAAAAACAATGTGTTTTTAGTTGAAGAGGACCTGTAATACTCTTTTTAGCATATTTGCCCTTTGAAATCATTCCAAGATCATTGTTAACTTTTGTCTTTCTTTTTGGAGGTTAAAGGCTTTTGTGCTACATTATACAGGTAGTGCAATCTGACAGGCATAATAATGCTTTTTTATTTTTCAGGAAAGCTTTGTATTGTTTTTATACAGTGTCTAATAGTTTGTTTTAGCATTTTCACTGCAGTTTTGTTAATATGGGGTTTGCACAAGGCAGCAGTGTAGAGAAAGTGGTTATGGCATTGAACCCATGTCTGGAGGGTTGTGAGTTCAAGTCCTGTTAGTGGATGGTACAGTTGTACTGAATGTTGTGCCTTATCCCCTTTTGCTCTATCCCCCCAGGGGTACAAATGGAAGGGGGTATCCCTGCAATGGACTAGATCTCTAGCCAGATGAGTCCTCTAGGACTTTACTGCTTTTGTGAGTGTTGCAATAGTACTCATTTATTTGGATTAATCAGTCCATTCAAATTCAAATGTATGGGTGCCTGAAGGCTTCCTTCCATTTTATTTTGAAATTTATATTGTCTTCTGATGAAGACAGTGGCGATACTTGGTCTTTGATAATCTCCATTTTTGTGTGAATCTTGTGGTTTATCAAATTCTTTGAATTTAGGATGAAACAGATCACTTTTTGAGAGCTGTGAATGAGGTTTGAATGAATGAGAAAGTGATTCAGAGGTGATGGTGGCTGTATTAATTGAATTGGAGGAGCTTGTGCTAGATGCTTTTGCATGATGTGGCCACAACCCCTCAAGATGTATATAATGCATTCTGGGGTGAAAGCCTACAAGACCTCTTCTCCTACCTTTATTTCAGTATTTCTAGAATTTATAAAAAAATATATAGAGGTATATATACTTAAGGTACATACATACAGAATATTTCGATGTGGTTAAAAAAAGAATTAAAATGTAAGTAGTAATTTCTAACAGAAATAGAAATTACAGACATAGTCGAATTGCACCCTTTTGTGTATTAGTAGGTTTTTTACATGATAGTACACTGACCAAGACTTTTTTTAATCAAAGCTTGTTTATTTATGCTTTTTTTTAAAGCATTTTTCAGAGTGAGAAATCATCTTCTTATTGTGGGACCTGGCTTCTTACTGTCACTGACAGTGCGGTCTTAAGTCAGTTTACATTCTGTCTCGTAATAAAGCAATTGAAGTAATCACAAGTTGCAGTCTGTATCAGTGAGAAGTCGTCCATTCAGAAGACAACAGGCCTGTCTAACGTGCATAAGAATCACGTGCATGCTGGTGGGATTAAAAGCCATTCAATCCTTGGTGATCCCAGAATGAGTTTGAATGCAATTACCTACTGACCTAAATCATTTCCTGGCAGTGAGAGTTGCTGTCCTTAAACAGCTTGTCGGCACCTGCAGTCACTTCCTCCCTTTTTTCTGCAGAGTTTAATCCCATGGGTTTGGTGTTGAGAGAACCTTTTTCTTTATATAGATTCATTTAATGGAATAACTTTGCTCAGCTCTTTTAAAATGTGCACGTTCATTTCCAGAGGGACAGCAGCGTACAGATATATTTGTACATCCCTGTATGCACAGCTGTAAAAGAAAATGGAGACTTGTGGTGTGTGCATTGTATCTGGTACTTTTTTTGCGCACTATAATTTGTACTGCTCTTGCATAGAAAACAATTAATTCCTTAATTTTCTGAAAGATGTGGACATTTTTTCCTCATTAAGATAATTGAGGTGTGGCTGGGTGGCACAGTAGTTTAATTCTCTAGCCTTGGCTGTTATTATCTGATTTCTCTTTCTCGTAAAGTTGAATATTAAACTGTAATACACTGTAATAACTGTAATGGCTCCTCTTACACTAGTATTCAATGGCCATTACTTCCTTGCCTTAAAAAAAATAACTTTTTCGGAACACTTCAGTATAATTTCTTTATTCAGTCAGAAGAAGATCAGAACTAAATGTTCAGATAGTTTTGGAGCTGAAATTAGTGTCCTTGCAAACTTTTTTTGTTGAAATGACTCCAACTCTTTGCTTTGCCATCAACTATTTGAGGGATCAGGAATGTCCAAATGGTGGCTTACAAAGTTTTAACCTTTGCAAACACGATGTGTGGAATTGGTATGCCCTCACATGTTAATGATACTAGAAGGGTAATGTTAATATTTTGTTTACTGTTGGGCTTTAAAATCGGGCTTCAAAATAAAAATAAAAACACTAAAAAGTGTTGGCTCATGCTGCACAACTAACTGCTTGGCTGGGAAAATTCAAGAACACCTTTAACTGCAGGTGACTTCAAACTGGAAAACACATTGGACGGTGACAGTTTTGTGTATTTGTGTACACAAATAGATTTATCTCTAAATGATACTTGATCCTCTATAAGTAGCTTAAAAGCTGCTACTGTTTGATAGTTCTGTGTCATGTATTGGAATGTACTAATCCTTTGGTTATTGGCCTAACTTACAAGTGAAATACAGTACCTACTGTATGCTGGATACCTTAAAGGTTTTTGGTCTTTTTTGCACACTTATTGTTAGCAAACAGAGTGCAAAGAAGGGAATTGTGCTCAAAATATTTAATGGTGACAAAATGTGTCAAGGCCTAAATATAAACAGTATTGTCTCAGCCAGAATTTCCACCAAAAAGCAGAAAAAACATGACAAACTGCATACACAAAGTAGTCAGTGTTCCTCATTCTCAATTAAACAGCTGCCAGAGCAGAGGAAAAATAAGCTTTTTGAGGGTGGTCTTTACTTTTGCTAGCAATGCCTATAAAACACCCTGAACCTGACAGCTGGCAGGGGGAAAAGTGTCTACTTGACATATTTCTTTTTTAGTCAAGTAAAAACTTTTTTTGCTCTGTTCTCTTATTCTCTAATGAAGGCTACATACAAAGGTCTTGTATGTGTATATTGGATATACTGTACATGGTAAATAATCCCCATTGCTATGTTTTTATTTTGGCATCTGTTCCTGGGCTTTTGTCTAAACTGAAACCATTAATCAGCTGGGTTCTTGTCTGAGATAGTGCCTGGTTATATTGACTGATAAGCAGTGCAGAGAATACACTGAGATGCATTAGCTCTGTTTCATATATAAAGGTATGGAGAGAGACACTTGGTGAGTTACGGAGATATACATACATCTTTGTTAGAAAAGCACTGTACTTATTTAAATCCTGAAGTGTACAGTAGTAAACACAGTGTGTCATAAACAAAGCGTGTGTCGTAGGTGGGAGTTGAATACTTGTGTGCTCTTACACGTAAAGAGCAGGGCAGGAATCTTGAAATATAGGGGTTGCAGCGCATTTCTGGCACTGAACCCTGATGCAGAGAGTCCTAGGAAAGTGCCTTTCCCAGAAGACTTTCACAGGGATTAGTCAAGGTTAGCAAACAACATTTCAATGGGGTTCATGTCCAATGGTTGTCAGACCTTCTAAGGGTTGTGATACCCAGAATATTGATGTGGTCGCCATGGCTACTAATGCAGGAAATATTTCATGTGAAGTGTGCATTGTTAGAAACTGCAGTCTGGAGTAGAAGACTACAACTATTCCGTATGCAAGTCCCAAAGCTGATCTAATGTTATCTGTTAGTACATGGGATGAACAACAAATGTATTGATTTTGTTAAGTTCACACTCAAAGAACTTTGTTTTATTAGCAGTTTATTTAGAAAGTGCACTGCACTCACATGAGGCAGGCTAGTTATTCATGCCTATGACTTTCTAGCCAGCTAGTATTCACATGCGTAATCAGCCATATCATTGACCTTATGTTGTAACCACCTGTGAATTGTTTTATCTGCCATACTTAAAAAGTGTGCTGTTGTTTTATTTGCATTGCTTAACACTACAGTGCAGTATCAATCCAGAGTATTAGTAGAACATTATCAGTAGGCAAAGGTATAAAACAGTTCTCTGTAAAATGAAAAAAAATCATGTAAAAACCAGCCTGTAACATCTTACTCTTTCTGTCACGTGCCGTTTTGCACATATTGAAGTATTTACATTCGTTCTTTCTCTTTCTCATAGTTATTGCACTTAACTTAATGAAACATCTAAGAGATCATTAAACCCAATTTACTAAGCAATGACGTTACTATTCTTCTACTAATTTTTAATTTAATTTAATTTGGATTTAAACCAGTGATATTTTCCTTAACATGTCTTTGAACAGTTTTACTAGGATATAATTTCCATAAGTTATTATATGTATGAGACTGTAGGCCTCTTCCTGTGTCCCTGGTTATACTGAAACAGGGGAATAAGTAGTTTTATAACGATTTTATCTGTTTGTTTTTGCTAGTTTGTCCAAACAGACTTCCCACTGGCATAGATTGAATCATCTTTAAATTATTGTACGGTCCTCATGCTTTCATTTCTGTGTCCCATTTGCGAATGGTTGCTGTGGTCTGATTTTGGTAAGTAAATGCTTTTTAATTGTTTTTAATGTAATTTAAGTAAATATTGCTGCAAAATGAGGAACAGCGTGTGCATTAGTATCCTAGTAGCAAATGTTTTATAACCATGCCTGACAAACAGTATTAAAGGTTATTAGGTTTGGTGCATGTGCACTGTGTAAAGTTAATTTGGGTTGATCTTGACCAGTAAATATAGATTTATCCACAGCTAGAAAAAATTCAAAGGGAGTTATGTTTATCTTTTCTTTTTCGGCTAGCAAAGAAGTTATTTTGGCCTAATAAAAAAGGAAATTATTATGTGTACTATGAAGTGTGTTTTCCTAGCATAAATATCTAGCATTTGTCATTATCCAGTAGTATGAGCTGGTTTGAGTTTGAAGTTTTGACAGCTGGTTAAAAATATATATTTATGTTGATATGTTGGTTTGTAATTTTTCAGTTACTTATCTGAATTTATCCTAGGTGTTTCTGAGGTGTTATTGCACTTATTGCATTTATATCCTCTTCAGTTTTAGTTCTAGTTGTATTTTATAGAAAAGGCAACTGGCTGTTCTGTGTTCTAATGTCTGCATTTTTGCTCCATTCATAATGTACAAATTTCATTTCTTCTATAAAGGGGCAGTTCAGAGTGGCTCAGAGAGGGATATATAAACAGGAAAAGGCAGAGTCTCAGCCCTCAGGCTGTGGTTTATTCCATATACGGGAGCAGAGGAGAATTCCAAGCATAGTGGGCATTCCTCTGAGCTGGGAAGGAGAAATTTGAGCCATGCAAAATAGAACTTTTGGTAAAAAGTAGCTAAAAAGTATTATAATATCATTGCAATGACAGGGGTGTTGAAATGTAAATTTGACTTCTATCTTCTTCAGGTCAGTGACAATATTGCCTATAGCCTGCAGTAGGACTGATTGGTTTGTGTTTATAATCAAAGTAGATTTGCTGCAGGTTTGTTTGATGTTTATGATAAACATTACAAACGTA
Organism: Lepisosteus oculatus; assembly: GCF_040954835.1. Taxonomy (NCBI): domain Eukaryota; kingdom Metazoa; phylum Chordata; class Actinopteri; order Semionotiformes; family Lepisosteidae; genus Lepisosteus; species Lepisosteus oculatus. The sequence goes on along the minus strand of NC_090708.1, from coordinate 9,924,857 downwards.
AGCTACTATTGCAAAGCAGACAGGAGCAAAACATCAGTTATGTTCATTCTGACAGATCTGAGGTGTTTCTCTCCATTTCCATTGTATGTTTTCTGATCGAGAAATCACAGCTAAACTGAGATTTATTTTCATTACACAGCCATATTCACTGTTTTTCCAATAAAAAAGATTATTTGACAATGAAAATGTGTGCAAAAATGTAAAAGGAGTTGTCTTTGGTTTAAGGTGAACTCTATAATAAAACACTTATTCAAGAGGTTTATAAAAAGTAGCTTTATGTTCCTGCAGTATTTTCAGAACACCAATGGCTATGAAAAGAAAGGGTATACTAGGTGTTAGTATACACTTTTCCATGAGAAATTAAAAAGTCGGTGATGTAGGTGCCCAGTGAAGAAATAATATTTTCTTGGGGAATATCTAAAAATATAGGGTTCAGGGTTCATAACCTCCCTCAAAGGAGGGTTATGAATGATAAAAAACAGAAGGTTTATAGATACAGAAAACAAGTCTATAAACTTTTGGTATATATAGTGTTCATGAAGTAGTAAGTGAAAAACAACCAACTGTTGCTCAGCTCTGCTTTAGCACTCTGATAGTCCCTCTTGTGCTGCACTGACTAAGACTGCACCAGCATTCATCTGAAATTTGTGTTTGTGAGGCCATCTGCCATTTTTCACACTGTTCCAAAGTGTCTATAGCAGATGAGGAGTGATAAGGGTTTTACAGGTGCACAGCAAGGGGCAGCTGGTGCTCAGCAGGCCTTGCACACCTGGATGACTACAGTCTAGGTGTCTCCAGTCATTCTTATGGAGAAATCCTATGCAGTTCCATAGCTGCCATGAAATCATTGATTTCTGAAGACACTGGGCAATTGTGCTGTGACAATGGCAATGGGTGTTTTTTTTTTAAGACCCTTCAGCCTGAAGGACCAAAATTCCCTTAATTGAACAGATTTTTTTCAGAACCAATCGAATCGGGATGATTCAGGATAGCCTGTAAGAGCAAATGGATTGGAGGACCAGGGCTGGAGACTCTTGTTCTAGTCCAAAGACTCTTGATGGCTCAGTCAACTGGAGCTCATAAGGAATAGATGAGAGAAGGAAAAACCCCATTTCCTGCCAATTACCATTTCCCCAATGTCTAATTCCAGGCCTTTAGACCATTATTTCTGTCTGGTCACGATAACATCTCTCCACATTCCCCTTTGCTGCCTACAATGCATGTTTATCCTGGAAGGAATTCTGACTTCCTTGTTCATGTTGCAAGGCAGTTAATGCAGTTTTGCATTTCACATATTGGGGTTTGTCTGTGTAAATAGTGCCTAGTCGAAGGCCGGAGTGTCTGTATGTTTTCAAGGTCTTTTAAAGCAGCTGCACCTGAAGAACTAAGGATACTGTTGAATTGGTCCAGTTACCCAGTAATCAGCTAGTTAAGCTTCTTAAGAGCTGGAATAAAAACCCATGGAGTCACTGGGCATCCAGGAGTGGGATTGAACACCCCTGGGCTATGTCATGTGAATTGTGCATTGCCATAGTTAAATAATGAGATCTGTTTGAACTGATCCAGCAATGTTTAGGCTGTAGGGCTTAACCTGTGCTCTCAATGAGCATGTGTACTGGGGATGGAGCTCAATTGCTAATATCAACTATCAGTGTAAGTATCAAAGCACAATTGTGTTCCTTTTTCAATCATTGTCTGTATGCTATAATCAACATTTTGTGATTTCTTAATTGTACCTCATTATGTCTTGTGTTTTGTGGCGATTAAGATTTTTTCTGTGTTAATCATTTGTCTTGATAAATACCCCCCCAAAACACACACTTTACAATATTTTAGGTTGGCAAAATTAAAATGATTTGTTCTCTCATTTGGTAATTTTTTCCTTATTGTGCATGAATCTAATTTTGGCTGCTGGATACTGGAACAGTATTAGCTGCAAAAAATAAGTTTTGTACTTCTATTTTTTGCTGCAGACTATCTCTGCAATGCATCTGTCTACACATCTGTGCAGGTCAGAACTCCAGCTGCTCATTAAAACAGATTACTTGCAGTTATTTGTGGTAAAGCCTCCATTGCTTGCTTTTGCATGAAAAGGTATTAATGGTAGAAAAGATAATTTGAATTAATACTAAAATAGTTGGTATGTCCATTTCTCTTTGTTCTGCCTAGGGAGCTTTACTGCCTCAGTAACATTATTCTAAGTCATAATATTTGAAAGAATGAAAAGGGAGCTATTATATGTGGAAAACAAAGTTAAAGGGCTTACAGGGATATGCAAAAGTGTGCACATAATTTAGTTGTTGAGAAGGTTACATTTCATTTCATGTTTTGAACGTAACAGAAGTTTGACTGCCCCTGTTCTGTAGTGAGTGTATAAGCATTCTTCGGCAAGCAAAGAATATGATCCAACATGTCTTACTTTATGAGACTGATTGACCCTTCAACGAGTAAATGAGGAATAGAAGCACAACACAGAACATTACTTTACTGGAGTTGTTTCTAGTGTGCTTGAACATATCACTTTGGAGATCTCATGTCATGTCCATTCTAGAAGGTTAATAGATTAATATATTCTTCCAGAAACAAAAGGCATTAGGTTGCATTCATGAATGTGTACATATGTTCCTAGACTGTTTGACAAGAATACAGTCACGTCACCTTACTTTACCTCACAAGCTACAAACTGGTCTGGTGGTAAATTGAACCTGAAAGCTATGGAAACAAATGAGACATTAACAGAAGTCAACTGATCAGCTATGTGGAGAGAGAAAAATCAATCATAATCGTGTTGAGGGAAACCTGGGGAAATGCTCAGGATTCTCATGCCTATAACTTTGAAACCTGTCACTTGAAACCTACCGTAACTCTATATGACCTATACTGTGCTCTTTTCCTTTTTAAAATGGAAAAGTTTTTTGCCTTGTTTGTCCTGAAATCTCATTATTAATCTCTTATGAAAATGTCTTTCAGAAAGTATCCAGAGGCTCAGAGAATGTTCCTTCATACCAGAAAGCATAAAGACCTTTTCAATGAGCAAATTGCATTTTTTACTGATTAGCAGCCTTTGAAATTAGTTTAATGGCATAATGTACATGAATTGTCTGATCACTTAAGTTTTATTAGCAGTATCCCAAGTTTGAATGGAAAATGGTTGTGATAATGTGAGTGTTGGTCTCTTTGACTTTTTGTTGAAATGGGCTGTTATGCTTAAAACTGTTTAAATTCACTTAATAGAACCAGAATTAAAATGAAATTGCTGCCATTAAAATGTGGAATTTTGGAGTTGATGTGCATATTTTAAGGGATTTTCAAAGAAAAAAGGTTTCACTACTTTTAAAGGCAGAATATTAGGTTTGCTGTTTATATCATTAGATTATATGTGTAATTCTAGGAAGTGAAGGAACAGATTTGCAGTACATACTATTGAATAAAAGTAATTATGGTAATTATGTAGGAGCCTGTCATCAAAGCATTACAATAGTATCTATAACACGCTATGATGGAAACTTAGTCATCAGTATTTCTTTGTAGATTTCACATTTTGTGCTAGCTAAACAGTATAATATAGTTAGAACTATTTTAGAAAAGTTAAAATGTGAGTGAGGAGTAGGTATTGTAACATCTTTAGTTTTAATATATAATTTTCTAGGAATGTTCTAGAAAACTAATTTCTCTTCTCTGCTTATTTTCTGGAGTGCAAAATGCCTGTGTAACATGATGATCCAGGGGTTTGGTTGTTTCATTTACTTCTCCAGTGATTTATTTAAAATTAAACGGTGTCAGTCATATCTAATGTTTGCTTTCACACTCTCGTTTGCTTTGGTTTTTGTGATTCATTGCAACAGGGGAAATTCTGACACTGTTAATTTAGCAGAAGATAAACACATCCCTTGATGGAAAGATTGTGTACTCTGCATCTTTGTTCCCTTGGAGATGCAACGCATCCTCTACTCACCTCTAGCATAGCTTTATATCCAAACAGGAGGTGATGCACGCTAGAAATAGAAGACACATATCAAAATTCATAATAGAATTTCACAACACTATAACAATTCCTCCAAATCCTTGGGTATAAATGCAGGGCTCCACTCATTGCTCTGCCAAAGTCCTCCACCCCATTCACCACCATTATTGTAGCAGCCCTGGGGTGGGGTGAGAGTTCCACTGCTTCCCACTGCCACTGTCTGCCTGGCCAGGCTGTAGCCCTCTTTAACTAAAGCAGGTAAAGCCAAAGATCGGAATTGTTTTCATTTGGTTCTGTCTCAATCACAAACATGTTTTGTTTTAATAAGAACTTTATTTTATATGGGGCCTTTACAGGTGTCTTCTCAAAGCACTTTACAGAATGACAACAACAGTAAAAAATACACACGATATGCACAATGAAAATACACAGTGAGAGGAGACAGTAGATGGGGTTACTGAGTGCAGTAGGAGCAGATGGTTATATAACAGAACTATTTAAGTAAGGGCCCTTCTAAAGAAGAAAGTTTTGAGTCTAGATTTGAAGGAGTTTAGAAAATCTTCCCTAAGGATATCAGAGAGTCACCTTCTCTATATTCCCTTCCCTTTTGATTTTGGAACAGCAACAATATGGGGGTTTATTTGGTTTTTCATGTTCGATAATACGATTTAGATAGTATAGCACTTTTAAAAAGCTATGGTCCCCAAAATCTTGTGTCGCACTTCTTTTCTCTGTTTATGGCGTTTCTTGTACTGAGTCTGTTATATGCTGAAGGCAAAAGCTTTGTTTTCTGCATTGGTGTGTGTGAGGCCCATTCAGTTATTTTCTGTCTCTTCCCTCAGACAAGCATCAACCATGCAGACGTCATTGCCTTCTTATCATCATACTTTGTTTTACGTTCTTGTTGAGAGGTGCTACTTTCAGATTTCACTGGCTTTGACGTGAAAAATCACACCCAACATTTTCTGTTTATGTTGCTTTTAGACTCTCTAAACCAAATGAAAGCCAACCAAATTGAATGCTTGAGAATAACCGAGATTAATCAGTGATATATATGTGAATTTAAAATACAGAATTAATAAAGAAAAAATTAGAGTTACTAATCATCACCCGAACTCTCATTGTCACTGTGGTCAAGTGCTAAAAATATTAGTCTGGAATTCTACTACCACTCTTTTAATGTTCTTTAAATATAAATGAAATGAGGAGGCATAATAAAAGCAGTACGAAAAGAAAAAAAAACTAATATAGAGTAATGCTGTTTCTTAGGTCAACATAAGGCCTCAATCCTATAATTCTCTGTTCTTCAATTTACATTTCCAGACTGGTGTAATTCACAAAATCCTAGCCTTCAGGTTCTAAGTAGCAAAAGGGATACTTGTATCCTTCCAGACCTTTAGTTATGAAGTAAAAAAGATACCTATTTCATTTTTAAATTGTTACCTTTACCCACTTCAACAAATGTTTATTCAGTTTTTTGAAGAAAAGTTTAATAGTTTTCTTTATGTGTGATTACCAGGCAAAATTATCCATTTTGAAATGAATAGTTGTCTCTTCCATCTGTGTTCAGTTTAAGGAATTATCTGTGCATTCGCTCTGACTATTCACAGGCATTTTGGTGAATTTTAAAATACCTAACACTAATAACCATAATGCTTGGGCAAAAATTACGTTATTAGCGATGGAGATATTTTGTAGTGTTTAAACCTCAAAGCATAAGATCTTGTGATTTTCTGTTTCTGGATTACACTATTTTTTCTGTTAAATTTAATTTTTAAGTACTCTCAAAGTTAAATTGATATCAGAAAAGCTTGCGGTTAAAATTTAAAATAAGGTGTTTAAAGCATTACTCCTCTCACCTTATTAATAAAAATGTTGCTACTGACTTTCAATTTCCATTTTTAAATGGTATAATAAAATCAGAAAGCACTTTTCATTATAGTCTCATTCTATGAGAACCACATGTAAGAGGAGAGGAATAAGGGGCAAATCTCAACTACACTCCAAACCGGGCATGTGTAACACTAGTCTCAACCTAAAACACCATCAAATACGCATAATATTTAATATTATTTAGAGACTGTGATGACCTTCCTTTAAATGTAAATGAATGAATGTTACCCACCTGATTGCTATGTTTCATAGCCTACAAATTCCTAGTTTGACTGAGAACTGCATTTTTTAAACATCATTATATTGTAGCACATAAAAGTTTTGATTCATTAAATCTGCAAGAACTGTCTTTAAGAAGGGTTTCTTCCATGGATAAACAATTTAATTGACTGGTTACAGAAATCTTGATGCAGTTATGTGTTCATGGCAGCCAGATTTGCTTGCCTTGAAATTTCTACATGTCTGCAGAGGTGGCAGGCAGATAAGTTGCTTTTTATGTGTCTAGTCCTGTGGTGTGCTGGCATACCCAGCAGAAAGGTAAGTAAGTAATCTCGGCTAAAAACGGGTTTTGTATTTACAAACTATCAAGTGTAAAAAACAAAATCAGTATGAAGGCAACACGTTCAAAACATCTGCAAAGAATCTGTAACTAACCCCTGCTCTGTTTCCCAGATATTTAGAGAGCAGGCCATGCCAAGGGGGTAAATTGCTTGATAATCACAATCCACCATCATGCATTTGAATTGTTCTCTAATACTCACTTTGGATAAAATGTGCAGCAGGGGTGTCTTTACCACCCATCATTGCCGACTTGCTCACTAAATATATGAGTTTGAGTTGAAGTTGAAATACAATCCGTTCCTCTTTCAGACCCCTGAAATGAAACACAATCACTTCCTCTTTCAGGCCCTTAAAATGACACTTTCTTTATAGCCCTAGTAATTCACATTTGCATTCAATTGTCTCAATCACAATAGCAGTCACTTCTGACCTTAAGAGGATGCATTATGTATAACTCATTATCTACAAGGCCTCCAATATCTGACATAGCGGCTAAATTGGAATTGATGTGACAAAAAACATGTGTTAGCTTTGTAATTGATCACTAAGATGCAGTGACAATTTTAATGTATAATAAATAGGACAGGGTAATATTTTATATACGATCTTAATTCGCTTTTATAATCAAATTAAGCTCTGTATATCTATGCAAAGAAAGCCCTGACTAGAACTTAAACGTGAATTTTATGATTTCCTTGTATTTTAATAAAAGTTTTATTGAAGTTCTATTATAGTTCCGCATATAGATACAAAATTCTTATGCAGTCCCAACGCTGAATTTGCCCTATTCGTGATTGTCAGGCTCAAGAGTTATGTATAGAAATTAATTAGTTCATAATTACTGATATCAGTCTTGCCAGATGACAAAGTAATGCCAGCAACTGCCGCTTGACAATTTACACTTGTATCTAATTTTTACTATAGACCTAAAATTATATTTAGACCAGCAGTTTTGTAAGGATGATGCAAAAACGAAAGTTTCAAATTATTTTTATCTTCTGAGTCAGAATTTGGACATATTCTTCTTCTGCAGTGCGGTGGAGCTGGTTTTTGATTCTTCCACAGTAATTTAGGACCATATGTCCCTATGCTGTTTGTATATTTGTGTCATTATGATCTTGTTATTATGAATTGTTATGCTGTTCTTAACAGGATTGTAATACATCTAAAATCATGTTTATCTTTGCATGTATAAATACTTTGAATGCTTCTTACCTATAATTGATTATACAGAAATTAGGGGGTTTAACATTAATGGTTGTTTATGAAACTGGTACATCTTAAATAGCCAATAAAAAACAGTTGTGTTTTGCCATTTGGCATGCCCTAAAACTAAGACTAATTATGAATTTTCCATGCTGTGCTGATTGATCAGGTATTACCATAAAAACATCTGAATAAATCCCTATAATGATGCCCTGTGGAGTGTTTCAGATGAATTTTTTTCTTTTTAAACCCATTTGCGTACGCTAGCCAAAACATTGTGTTCTACGCCATTTGTTATACTGCAGATTTGTTTTTTTTTAAAAAAGCGTCTTGTGTATCCTGCTAGGGTTTTTTCTGAATAAAACTTTCTGTCACTGTTATTATCATTTTAAAGCAACTTCTAATTAAGTTCTTTTAAACTTGTAGACCTAAAGGATGAAATCAGAATAAGTCCAGAATTGTGATTTTCTTGGCCACTTTTTTATTTGTGTAGAAAGGTAAGTATACAAGGAAAAGCATTTGTCTCGCATGGTTTGCTAATATAACATTGACCTATCACACTTCTTCTCACAAGCCATTTGTATTCGAAGTAAAGGAGGTCAGCAAAGTCTGGAAGCCATATGCTGTGAAAAATTGCATCTCTTTGTAGAGGTCAGCAGTTTCACAGAATGTTTTCTCTACGTTTCTGTCTGACTGTCAGGTTACCCGGAATCCCTGTGCTTCTACCTTGATTCATATCACAGTTCTGTACATCTTTTCTTTCTTAGCATTTTATTCAGCTTCACCTGATTATTATCTATTTCAACTTGGAAAAGAAAGAGCCAGCGTGAACAATTTATACAGTATGTATATATATTTTACATGAAGAGAGAAACAATTGTCAGTTTTGCTGAATATACATTTTTGAAGTCTAGATCACATAAACAATGTGAGAATTATGTTATATTTTATATTTGTTGTCTGTTTAAGCAGCTTAATTACAACAAAATGAAGATGTCTGAGATTGTGTATTTCCATGAAAAGGTTAAACCAGATTAGCTGAAAGGGAGTCTGGTAGTAGTATATCTTTCTCTTGTGTAACCTTTCTAAGCAATAATAATTTGAGTGAAATAAGTGCCTTAAATATTAATAAAAGTTATATACAGTAAGGATAATGATAGAAATAAAATAAAAGTGTTTAACAATAAATATATTTTGTGGTTTTATTTTCTGAAATCATTTAACAGAATTAAGAAACAGGCTTCTTGATGATACAGATTACGCTTCAGTACTTACAAAGAAAGGAACTTTTTAGATCAGAATTTATCATTTGCATGAGAAGACACTGATAGCTGGTCTGGTTAAAGTTTATCTGTTGTTTTTGTGTGGGAAAACAGATGGCCAAGAATTAATATTAGATTGCAAGCTGTTAATTTGCTGAATTCTCAGTATTTAACAGGTGGTCCATGGAGTCTGGGCTACAGCTGAACCTTTTTTACTAAGTCAACATATTTTTCAGTGAACCTTAGGACTTTAAGTCATATCGGATTCTTATCAGAAATAGTGCCAGAGGGAGGAAAGGTTATCTGAGTTCAAGTCCACATTTGGGGTTGTGTCCCCATTTGCACACAACAAAAATGTTAAGCATTCGCACAAACCTTTTGTTTATTATCAAACATTAATTTTGAAAAAACAAACCCTAGCATGTTGCAAGAATTCCCAGATGTCTAAAAGTGTTACTTCTTTAAAGCATAGCTTTCTAGTCAAGTGGTTAGAATAGTGCCTGACTGTGAGTTTAAATTTCATCTCAGACTTGCCTTGCCAGTTTAAATGAAGACTTCTGGAGCCTGAAGTCATTGATTTTTATGCAAAAGTATCATTCAGTCATGTTTGTTTTTACTTTTGGGTTCCCTTTTTACATAGTACTGTCCTCTTAAAACTTTTAAACCAGCTAATAAATTGTACAATTTCCTACAATATTTTTCCATTACCAGTTAACTTTTTTTTTCATTTTAAGAGGTTATAATATAATGTGCAGAACTGTTGTGGTAATTCTTTTTTAAAGGTCAGAGACATAAAGTGTTCCATATTTTGAAAAATAGAGCTTTAGGAGACAGTTTGTTTTGGTTGCAACATTGATTCACATTGCATGCTGTTCCCCAATAAGTATGATACTTTTAGCTGTACAGTGTAAAACTGTGTATGCTTAATTGTGAAGTTTTAACTTATACCAAGAAGTTAAGTTAAGTGAAGTTACCATGGTTAAGAGTCTCTAGTTTAACAGACTGAAGCTCTGTAAGTCTTTCTGTAAGAATTTCAAATAAGAGGAGGCCATTCATCCATTGATTTGAGGATCTCATCTAGTCATTTCTTGATATAAGCCAAGGTATCAACAACAACCAAAAACAACAACCTAACCGGGCTTCAACAACATGTGATGAAGCAGTTTGTGAGGCATATCAGCGACCCCGAAAGTGTATTTTATTGTTGCCTTGTAATTGTACCCAACGCAGAACCTTTTAAATGTGCAGAGAACTTTGTGCAAGGAGTACAGGCATTAATATGACTGTAATGCATGATAAACCATCCCATACATTTCTACTAAAATTTCAGTCTCACTTTGTTTATCCTTACAGGTATGTTCTCATTTTGGGCTATTATTATATATTTTCTTATGATTACTTCATAAGTCTAGTGACATTTATTTACTCTTGTATGGCAAATATTCTTACTTGGATTTCATTAATCATGATTTCAAAATAGCCTAATTAAAAAAAATATATATTTAAACCACATGTGTGCTTTCATTTAGTGTTGTTGGTAAATTTAAAGATGTTGCTTTCGATGTGTTTCATAAAACCGTCATGATTTTAAACATAGTATGTTTTCTACGCAGACTTAAAAAACCTGATTTTCAGTTTGTTTTATTTGTAATGGGATATAAGTCTGTAAACAGGGGTCTTAACAGCAAGAGGCAGCAGCTCCACTTATTTTCAATCAGTTTTTTACCCGAAAATTCACAATTTGCAGACAGAACATCATGGAACACATTGAACAAGTAGCTCCTGAAGATACAAAATTACTTTAATTGTGAAGAGCTTTTGTGTTAACATAGGCATTTTAAAGTTAATTTGATGATTCACCAGTAACCATTGTAATGATTTTAGAACTGTTAGAAAGGATTAGTGTGATGTATTGTGCCTTACAGCTGCATTTTGAACAAGCTGGATCCTTCTGATATTAGCAGGGAATCAGAAAATAAAGAACTGAAAAAATCAAACTGAATGAAGGTAAAGAGATTGATTCAAAATTAATCTGAGTTTCAACCCTCTGAACTATGAAACATAGGGAAAGTCTTTAGCCAATTTGGGTAGATGCTGGTGTGATCATTATTTCCAGTAAAAACACAGTATGCCAGAGGGCTTCAGTGTGGCCCTGTCATCACCAGGAATTGTTAAAACATTAATTGGTCAATATCCCTGCGTGTTTAAATAGACATGCAAGATATTGTGTTACCAAGACAGAAGATAATTTCACTGTTTTAGAAATCAGTTACTGTACATGGAATGAACAGTAATGGCAACAAGAAGAGGCATATTTAGTGACATATTTTTAGTGGCATTTTTTTTCTTCTTCATAATCCTGGCTGTAACACATTGAGCTGAACCACTGTTTTCAAGCGTGCATTGAGTGTAGGAGTGAATACATAGGCTACTCGCCAGGGTTTTGGTAAATATGAAAAGCAACTGTACTTGTCAACAGCAATCAGCACTTTTAGGAAATGATGATTCCCTTGGTAAACCTGTTTCTATTCACCATTTCTTTTTATAAATACTATTAAATACTTCGGTAACTATTACTACTACTTTAAGTAAATTAGTCTGTTGAGAATAAATTTAATTTTGTAATGACAAGCTAACTGAGACACACCCTGGAGCAGCCTGTGGGAAACAGGAACATTTGCAGGCAGGTCCAGGTAAAACACACATTACAACCATAAGGTAAACAGAACGCTTGCTTTTATTTACAGCGCAAGGGAAAGACGCCAGCACAAAACAAGTAGGGCTGGGCAGAGAAAATGTTTTCCAGCAACAAAACCAAGTCCCAGTTTCTTCCGTCTCTCTCCCTCTGGTGCAGCTTACGTAACAGAGAATCAGCCCTCTTTCCCCGCTTTTAAATAAAGCAAATGTTCGTTGTTCATATATAATTATTCACTAGCTCGTAATAAAGTTTCATACAATTAAGGAACAACTCTGATGCATGAGTTGTAGATGTTGACTCTGAAAGCCTCAACTTACTAGTTTTTAAACTTTCAACAAGTTTTCTTAAACTGAGGGTGTCTGGTTATTTCCCACAGTTTTCTGGGGAATGTGGTTCATACAAGATTTCTCCATCTTGTCTGAACCTACTACCCTGTCACAAAAATACTTATACCCCAAAATCTTTAAATTAAGTATTGTATCTTACATTGTGAGCTGGAAAAGAAAATGCAATAAATGATGAGGCTGGGGAGGTACTGCAATATTTAATCTTTTCAATTAAATATCTAAAAGTTACCTCCGGCCAGGAATGCTGTTGTCTAGTATGAAAAGGGGGATGGTCAAGGTGTAATGATCACCTTGATGCGGGCAATAGAAGACATCAATGATAAAGCTCATAGCAGAATTGTGGGGGCTTCCGAGTCGCTCAATCAGTAAAAGCAACTGCCGAGCACAGGTAAATCTGTATCATGGATTTGAGGCTGTCACTAGCCGACTATGACCAGGATTTATTTACCCAGTGGTGTCACAGAATTAGCCTCGTGCCGCCGAGGGTAGGGTGCGTTCAGTCAGCCAGGACACACAAAGTGGCGCACCATCTTCTGCTACACCCCATGTTTGCAGACATGCTATGCTGTAAATGGGGGACATACTTCTCCTCCAGTCAGCACTCAACCTCCAGTGTTGTGTCAAAGAATAAGTGGCTCAGTGTTGGGCAGGTCAATGAGTATATCTATACTTATTTCCAACTGTGAGCAGTCGTGGGGATTGTAGTTGAATGCCAACACACAATTTGCTATACCAAAACAAGTGGGTGTAACCAAACTAAATAGCAATTTTAAATAAATGGTGAGGGCTGCCTGCTAAACACAGGGAAGGCCAGACCCCAGCATTCTCAAGGTCTCCCATCCCAGAGGTCATCTTTGGCATCTTTGGAGTGGAGAGGAATGTAGAGAAAAGGGGAAAAAATTGATTGAAGGAAACACTTGGAGATTATTCAGACCAACAAAGCTTCAGATATAGTCGTAAGAAGGAAAAACTTCTGATCTCCGGCTCATGTGTATTGCATGAAACAGGAGAAACAGGACTGTTCCACAGGGAGCAGTTGCTTAAAAAAATAGGTTTTTGCAACTTGTGCGTTGTTCACTTATTTTCCTTGAATACGTAGAAATGCAGAGATCCTCGCTATCGTGTTTGTGTCCACTAAGGTTCCATCTCATTTATATTTACGGCATAGGTCTTGAAGTAGATAAACTAACAACTAATGCATATTTTGCTTTACTGAATTGTTGTTTGCTGACCTGCTGACAGGACATGGTCTAGCTTCCACAGGTGTGTGGAAGAGTGGACCTCGCGAGTGGAATGAGTTGGTAAGGTGTAGTGAAGACAATCCCTCTGAGTAAGGAGAGTGCAAAGCAAACAAGTAGCATTCCCTGCAGCTGTCCTCTGCTGTGAGACAGGCAACACCAGTGCTGGATCCACCAAATACCCTGTAGCGTTTCCAGAAAAGAACTGTTGCCATGAATGTTTCATGAGCAGTGAGATTGAAATGCATGAAAATGTATAAAAAGGGGAAAAAATAAGAATAGTCTTAGTACCAACTCAAATGACTCCTGCATTGTTTTACATGAAGAAACATTGCTCTAACAAGGGGCTCTGATTAATTTAGTGTTACCATGGGGTTACTCACATCATTAGTGTCAAATGTAGCTTAACTAAAGGAAAGAGTTTAAGGCATTATTCATAACGTTTGAAGAAAATTGATCTTTTTTCCCTCCATCTCATATTTGCTAGGTTTTTTGGTTTTGAATCGGCTGTATTAAAGATGCATGCAAAACTTCAGCTGTGACAGAAGATCAACACAAAAAGATTAAGTGTGTTGGAAGGTTCAGAGGTTGATACTGATAAGCAAGAACAGGTTACTGCCACACTTTGTTAATTATATGCTATATGACGTGGTTATAAACATTAATATCATTAACATTTCCACCTGTCGATCATTCTGGTAAACATATATTAATTCTTGTTTTTGTCTTGTGTATTTCAACATGACTTTATCAATTTGTCACATCTATACACCTTTTCCTTTCTATGGATCTTTCCAGATATATTATGATTTCATTTAGAACTTCAATTCCCAATTAAATTAAGAGCACAAGAAATTGAGGATTTAAAATATGCATGGTATATATACCATATATACAATGTATCACCTATAAGGCTCTGCATGGCTTGGCACCTCATTTCCTGTCTGAGCTACTATCTTCCTACTCCCCACCTCGCAACCTTCGCTCTTCTAATTCTGGTCTCCTAACTGTCCCCCAAGCCCGTTAACGCACTATGGGTGACAGGGCCTTCTCCTGTTATCCCCCAAAGCCCTGGAACTCCATCCCTATGGATATCAGAGAGTCACCTTCTCTAAACTCCTTCAAATGCAGACGCAAAACCTTCTTCTTTAGAAAAGCCTTTACTTAACTGGTTCTGTTCTTTACCCCCTCTGCTCCTTCTGTATTCAGTACCACCATCTACTGTCTCCTCTCTTTGTTTTTTCTCATTGTGCATATCTTGTGTATTTTTTATTGTTGTTGTCGTTCTGTAAAGCGCTTTGAGAAGCCACCTTTAAAGGTGTTATATAAAATAAAGTATATTATTATTATTATCTATTATTATACAGTGCCATCCAGAATTATTGGCACTGAGAAAAAAGTTTTTTTTTATTTTTCTTTGAATAATTTTACCTCACTGAAAGGTTAGATTTCTCTCATATTTTCAGTATAAGATCAAGCTGATAAACAACAAAGACATTTTTTCATAGCCTTTTTTGCTCATCTTTACCAAGGGTGCCAATAATTCTGGAGGGCACTGTATGTAGTCTTGTTTTGTATGCAACTTTTAGAAGTGTGTTCCTTATAAATACAAACCAAATTCCAGTTATACTGTAGGTGTAAGCAGAATATGGGTGAAATTTTATTTTCATGTCCACAGAGTGCTTCTATGGCTTCAGCACAAACATTGTCTGCATACAGTGGCCCACACAGATGTGAGATAGGAAAAAGGCACTTGTTACAACTTACAATTTATCAGATTCAAGAATGTAAAAGAACATGTGAGGTCCTAAAGACTGTCTTTTAAATCCATTTTGTTCCACTCAACAAATACTTGGAAAATTGAATTTTCATTTTAAAAGTGCCTAAAATTAGATCTATTGTAGCCGAAATCCACAAGACTTATATTAACTTGCAATGTGGTTTTTTTTTCATTTTTTTTCTTTGCGTGTTGAAGAAAAATTTAGTTTGACGTTCAGAAATCACCAGTCAGACAACAATTCTGTTTGATATATTTTTGCTACATAATTATTCTTCACTGGTGGTTTTCAGTTTGATCTAAATTATCTGATCCTTAATTATTCTTCAGTATTTTATGTGAATCTTGACAAAGTGGGTAATGTTTTCAGTGTATTTTTATTTCTCCATTCTTGACAATGAACTAGCAGGTTCATTTGTATCTATTTCACATTGGTATTAAACATACTGTAAAGAGGATTTAGATTTAAGGGGCTTATGCAAACTATCAATATAATGTGATTATATTTGCACTCTGGAGGGCAGTTCAGAACTATTTCTAAACATGTGCTTGTCATTTTGGAGGTGAAATACACTTACTCTTCCTGAAAGGATCAAATGCGTCACAAGATTTAACTTTAAGACTTTAATTTGCTTCAATTCAAAATTAATGGCTTGAAAAGTGTGATGCCATTTAGTGAATAATTCACTTTAACTGAACATAAATTAGAGATTGGTATCATACTTGATGGTCCACTGAGATGTTCACTGGTGAATAAAAATATATCTGCCAGAATGATATGTGTATTTGTACATTTCCTGGCAGATTCTCTGGAATCTGTTAAGAAACTGCTGAGTGAGGATCAATAACAATGGATCAGTAGCATTGCCATGGATCAATAACAGTGTGCAAGATTCAAAATCTTTAATTTAGAAGGTCCCCATGTTTGGATTCCCCTTCTGGACATACAATGGTGTTTGTGTAGAAAACCTAAATAATACCAATACAGTAAACATTACTTTCACATTTTTAAATAAGTTGTTTAATGTGTTTTAAATAAACATTAATAACAATATACATCTGGATGTTTCAAATTTCAAATAAGCGCATGACATATCTAGAATTTGAGTATATTGTATTTCAAGTAGTGAGAATATTGTTCTTCACTTTTTTTGTAAAGTGAGTTTGTACAGTAGCTTTAATATGTCATCTCAGTGCTTCTGCAGGACATGCCTTGGTTCTTGTTCAATCTCCTCACTGTCATGAAAGCAAGGTACTCTTGGGATCATTAGTCTGGGTTTCCCCTGAAAGCGTGACTACCTGTGCTTTTGTTGATAAAACACCCTCGTCAGCCTTGTTACAAAATAACATTGAAGGGAGTCTTAAAAAATGGCCACACTGTCCACTCTATCACTCAAACTATTGTTGAGCTCTAACAGACATGTAGGAGTATAAATAGCTGTTGATCAGTCCACTCAGTTGTGATAAGTCAGTTTTGATGAGTGCAGGAGGAATCAGCATGAGTTACTAGAAGGCAGATTACTCATTGTCTGCCAGGAAAGTTTTGAAAGCAGTGGGCGGTGTTATGGTGCATTTGTTACTCCTTGCTTCAGGAAGATTAGGAAATAGCTGGCATGCTTTGCCAGGAGAAAGGGAGAACTAAAGGGCATTTTTTGCTTCTTTTTTTTTCTGACGCAACAAAAGGGGAAAGATGCTTACTTTGCAATTGTACGAAACAGTTTTGTTTAGGCCTTAAAACACTTGGATCTGTGAGAACTGTTAATACAGCAGACAGCTTAGTATTTTAAACTATGCTGTTCAGTAATTGTATTTGTGGTGCCATTGCATATTGATATTCTTTGAGAGGGGATACTGTAGTGAGAGTCAATTATTGGGTCAATTATTACTTGTCACCATATTGTGAAATTTAATACTGTGGCTCTAGAGGATTTTGGAAAATGTAATTTTGATTCTTCTTAGAATACATTTTCATGATTAATAATAATTGATTATAAACACTTCAGTATTTTACACAATGCCCCAGATTGCCCAGAACTACAGTAAGTTGAACAGTAGACCTAAAATTGTACTTTTGTGACCTTTGGGAAATTTGATGTGCTAGTATGAAGAGTCAGCTTTTATCTGCTTCGGCATTGTTTGGGGGAAAAGAAGACCATTCAGTTCATCACAATCGGAGCTAGTAGTAATTTGTGTAAATGTTCAGTTTTTCATTGTTAGAATTGGAAATACATATGACCGGAATGAGAGTTTGGAAAGCATAAGTAAGTTAATGGAGTGTAGGAGCTAGTGAAGCTAAAAATGGTTCAAATCCATATTGGAGTGCCGTCAGTGTGGAGTTCGCATCCCAGCTTCCAAAGATGTGCTGACTGGGTTAATCTGAGTGTCTAAATTATCCAGAAGTGCTTGTCTGTATGCGCCCTGTGATCAATGAGTGGGTGTAGCATTCCATATGTACCCTTGCCTTTATGCCCTGTGCTTCTAGGATAGACTCCAAGTTTCTGCAACTTTTACTAGGTCTGGCAGTATTTTCAACAAATATTCCATGAACCCGAACAGAACTGAACTAAATGCTTTAACCCTGGCTCAGTTCAACCTGTCGTGAAACAGCTCATAATTTTAACACCATGCAGTTGATTGTGATCATTGGATCTAAAGCAGTCTTTTAACTGGTGTTGTGTTAAACTACATGATTCACTCACATCAGCAAATATAACAGATATAAATAGGCCATGTTCAAATCTCAAGACGATGTTAATTCTGCAATAAAAAGTAAAAAGACAACGCATTCGATTGGCTGTAGAGCCTTCTAGAGTTATTTTACTTTTCAGTTTTAAAATAATC
Organism: Lepisosteus oculatus; assembly: GCF_040954835.1. Classification (NCBI taxonomy): domain Eukaryota; kingdom Metazoa; phylum Chordata; class Actinopteri; order Semionotiformes; family Lepisosteidae; genus Lepisosteus; species Lepisosteus oculatus. The sequence goes on along the minus strand of NC_090708.1, from coordinate 9,907,070 downwards.
TCCTATAGTTCCATGCGGCTCTCTCCGTGATGCCTTTTCCCACTTACACTGTGTTAAAAATATACTCTTTGAGTTCTGTGAATATTTAACATTTTTTAAGTCAAAATGATAAAGTTCAAACTTATCTTCTTACGTTTAAGTGTCATTTTAGATGGTGGTAGACATGTGGTAAAGCCCCTAGAAGTGTTGTCGATGGTGAATGCAGTCAGTAAAATGTTTTATTTCTTCAGAGCGCGGCAGTAAATGGATTTTGATCATGAATTCTGCACATACCATACTTTTGAGGAGCCTTGCTTTGCAGGCCATCATTTAAAAGACTGGAAAAAATCTATTTTGATGTCCTTCATTTTTCTCAATTTCATTTCTTGCTTTTGGAAGCTTTAATTACCAAGAGGGAAATCAACTATTTCTTGGTTCAGTCTTTAAAAAATAACGCCAAAGTATGCATTTCTGAACTGTTGAATGTGTGTGATGTGTTCTGGGAATATTTATCGTGCTATGGAATATTGTGTGTGTTTTTTTGTTTCCACGATGAGGGGAAATTATTTCCTTTTTTCCTCTTTGTGAACTGGGTTCATAACCTGAGAAGATCTGCATAATGCTTTGAAACATGACTTTGTTGCAGATAACCTCACTTCCACTGCAGTACGTACCCTTAGGCCTGCCTGCATTTCTAATGAATTATGTTTAACTAGCATATAAAATAATAAGAAAAAAACAGGTTTCTTTTACTGTGGGTGCAGTGCAAAATCCACATCTCATGCAGGCTGTTCATCTTCAAATGTACTGTGTGCTGACTCCTGCTGGTAAAGAATTATAAAAAAAATATAAAGATACCATTGAAGTCTTATTATCAGCTACAGGCTTGTAGAATAAGTTTGGAAGCTGCTTGTCTAGTTTAAAGGGCCTGTGGGGACGTGTAGCTCTGCCAAGCATGATAAAATAACTCAGATCCTCATTGTTATGTATCTCTGGTTTTCTAATCCAGGTCTGTTGTCTGCTTGCATGGGGTACGCAGAACATTTAAGTGCAGATGGGATACACTTGAAGTTTTAATGCTGACTGGGTGTCTGCAGCGCTGTGATGGTGATAAAGAAGTTATGCCTTAAGTGTAGACATGATTTCCCTGTTGAGCCCTTCATTTGAAGGACTCAGCTAAATGAAGGACTTAACCCCTGTTAAATCTTTCATTTACAAAAGTGCTTTTTAAATTAAGGAGACTGTAACAATACAAAGTAAAAGTGTTATTTAAGCTAAAGCCCATGCATTGCAGCACATATGTCCTGTTCAACATGTATTGTCATTCTCAGAATCTCTGAAAATTCCACATTGTATAAACAAGGTGTTTCTGGAGGGTATTCCAGTTTAACCATGCCAGTGTGGGGGCTGAGTTATGGTTTGTGAGCCATGCCACTGGATGTAAGTTTAAAAACATTGCAAATATATTTGAAAAGCAGAGTCTTGGGAGAAAATACAGTGTTTTAACAGCCTTTCAGGATAGATGCAGACATTCATGTTGACATGATTCATCATTTCCTGATAAGAATTAAAATTAAATGGTCTGTAATAGCCCCTCTATCAAAGAGTAAATTATGAAAACTATGTGCCGGTGTTGCATGGAATTTAAGACCAGGGTCACCGCTTACTTTAGAGTTTGATTTCCAAATGCAGCTGAACAATTTCTGTTCTTTGTTACTTTGAAATGTTATTCATGTTGTAAATGCCATAAAGATTTAATTGTGCTTGTATGCAATAATCTGTGCTTAAAGTTTGCATGAAATATTATAATGTTGTGGTTTGTATTTTATTTTCTATATAGGCGTTGGACTAGCATGCCTCATCTGGGTTGTTCTGAGATGTTTCCGTGCCTGCTAAGGCTTAGCAGTGCAGTGCTGGCATGTGAAAAATGGAGTGCTCTGTGTATAACATATGGCATGGGCCGTGAGCGCACAGAAATCCTCTTATGCTATCCCTCCAGCAGGGATAATACCTATTGCAACTCCTGGCACAGGACCCTTCTGTAACTTTTTTGCGCTGACTGTAACCACAATCTGGTTTAATCATTCATGTATTGGTGCCAGGACGATTACCGGAGCTATTATGGGTTGGTTCCATCGGCAGACCTGAATCAAAGCTGTTTCGACTCCCTCAGGAAATGCAAAGGGTTGTAGGAGTATGGAACAGACTGTGCAGCCATGTTGTTGAAGCTGAAAACCTGGCTTCTTTCAAGACATGGCTGGATGAGATCCTGGGATCAATTAGCTACTAACTACCGAAGGGGCAGGATTCGCCAAATGGCCTCCTCTCGTTTGTAACTATTCTTATGTCTGCTCTAGTGCAGCACCTGTATGTCTTTACAGTACTTTGCAAGCATATCCTGCCTTCTTATGCCCAAAGTATCACTTTTTATGTACTTTATGAACTAACCTGTAAGGTTATTTAGCAAAGAGGGTGATTTGATATGGTTTTAGAGTAGTGCCTCAATTCTTGCTTTGCACTAATTATTTAGTTGCTCTGTAATGTACAACAAGTAACCATGGCAGAAGTGCAACCATAAACTTAATTTCTTAATTTTGCCATAATCAGCCTCCCTTTTCTAATGCTTGGTATGTGTGTTGTGAATCAGTTCTCGGCGTGTGTCAGTATTGGTAATTGTATCTGTTATCAAAATGGACCCTGGGTTTTCTATGTGTAATAATAATACAAAATTGTCATTGATTTTCCTTTTTGAAATTGTTGGCATTCAAAGTAAAAAAATAAATCGGGTAAAACTGATATACACTTCATTAAGGCAAACCTGTAAAAGCCGAGCATAATTTTTTGGTAATTATTTGTTGCAGTGTATTTATGAACAATGTTAGTAATCAATCCTATACAAACAGTGTACTTTGTTGCTGTGGTCTTTAATATTCAGGTGAGTTGAACAAGTCATTCACATTTGGTTTAAGAAGTTTATTTATTACACTGAGTGAAAGACTGGCCTTTGATTGGAAGTATTTCAGCCTGTTGTTTACCTAGAGTCATTACAAAAGTAACATGCTATAGGTTTCAATACTCAATTGTTGAATTTCTAATTCCTCTTATTATATTTTAAGCATCTACTTTTTAGGACAGATTTCACACTTCAGCTGTAGATACAGTACATAACTGATACTTGCTCCTTGAATGTGCAGCACATTTTTATTTCCGAATTTTGCAATGCTGTTTTTTGGTAGAATAGTCAGTATTACAAATTTGTTAATTTTATGCATTTCTGCTCTGGTTAGTTTTGACCAGATACCAGAAAAACATTTTCCTTTTTTTTGACAATGAATTATTTCCACAATTGTTGTATATATTTAAGGTGGAAAGTGTAAAGGAACCTTAAAATGGGAACAGCATTTTTCTTTCTAAATGTATGTGTGCCAGAAAACTATGATATCTAGCTTTCACATTCTTAAAGAATATTTTCTCCTTTTTTGGAAGCAGGTTATAAAAATTGTTTTTGGCAATGACACTGTCATTTGAAGTTATTTTTATGGTAAGGGGTAAGCTACTTAAAAAAAACCATCTACAGTGGGAAAAAAAAACATTTAATTTTAATGTTGTGTTCTTGGTGATTGTGTTTTTTTATTCAATAATTATTTCATGAATTGTTCATTATTTTATTTAGACATCATATAATCACTATTATTTTACATTTGTCACAGTAAAGTAGACATTCAAATGGTCTTAAAGATGTTAAAAACCAGGAAGCCCTTTGAAATGTCACAAAAGAGCTCCAGGTGACCCACTGCCACCCCACTAACTTGTGCTTGATACGTAAAAGGTTTGCAGGAACATAGTATTTCAGGGGTGAAAAGAAAAGCAGATGTATTTACTTCAGGATTTCAACGTTAGGGGGCTGATAAAAAATCAAGAAGATGGTTCATTCATTTGTTGTTAATCTCTGAGAAGGAATTTGTGATTTGCAATGTATTAATTTCTTGAAAGTTAATGTTTGTAACTCCTCTGGGTGTTTTGTGTAACAAAAGATAGTTTTACTATTGAGGGAATGAAAATATTGAAATGTTGCATGTTGTTTTTCTCCATACATACAGTATTAAAAACAGTTTCATAGAATGATGGAAATTCTCAGCTGTGTACAGTATATACAGTCCACTAGTACAGTCTCTATAGAGTAATCTAGTTCTAGTAATCTCTAGTACTGCTGAGCTCCAGCCCTCAGGATTGTAAAGGTGTCTCTAATCAGGCTAAAGATTGTGTTAATCTTTACTACTTAAGACAATTATTGGCTGAATTTGGTAATTAAGGATCAGGGTTTGAGTTATCCCTGCATAACATGCCATAGGATCACTTTTCTGCAGATTATATGGCTATTAAACACACCTAGCCTATGTGCTGTATGGCAAGCATCTTTAGGTTTTTGTCTTTATTTTTTAGAAAAAAAAAAGCTTTTGTAGCACCACTATGAATACCGTAAGTGTTCATTCTTGGCTTTACATTTTTTATTTTAACACGCTGTTCGAATTTTTATTCCTTCACTATAGTGACTAGAAGATGAAAATAATGTGTCCACATAAACACCTAACTCTTTCTCAGAAATAACTTCAATAATCAGCTCTCCACTTAATTACAGCCTTTAAAGTTTGTGCCTTCTCAGAGAAGCAGTGTAAGGTTTTCATGAATAGCATGAAAGATGATGAAAGGAGAGCCATGCTGCGCTCTGTGCTCTTTCTTGTCCCATTTGCTTTTAACAACAGTGAGAGGCAACTGGGTATTGTGTTCAATGTAACCACACAGTCTTTTCACATCTCCAAACTGAAAAGTTTTACTCAGATCAAAACTTAAACACTTAAACCACAGAAAGTAAAAGGGAGCTACTCTTTCATTATCAATAGTAGACCCTGCTAAAAACTTGTGAAAATCAAATTTTTCAAGCAGTGTTAACCTTTAATGATGTTTATCAATTTCAAAATGAAAACAAGAAATTAGAAAAGGAAGCATCCTGCTCATTATTACTTTCTGTTCTACTTTTTGATCGTCTGAATATTGTATAAAGATATGACCCAAGTAGTATTATGGTAGAAAAACAAGCAGGGAGAAAGTATATTGTTTGTCACAATTAACAGTTATACTAATTTTACAGTACTAATTGGACCCCTGCCTTCATAAGAAAGGTGGGCATTTTTATACCAACGAGAGACAAGACTAACATGCTGCACACAAGATACTGATTCTTTACGTTTTTAACTAAAATCTAGCACTGATCACAGAGTAATTGGGCACCCACTTCCAGGATTGTTTTATAAATTTGCTAGAAGTAAGTCCGTGATGGAAACTTGCTCATAATGCAGAGAAAGTTTAAATGATACTCTTCTAGTGGTATAATAGTCACACCAGTAATCCATCATTTAATAACTACAGAATGTAGAAATGACTCACAACGTGTTAGAGTTGTATCACCTTTTAAAATGATATCTTTTACAGTAAACCAGAGGCACATACTGTACCTATTAAAGTGCTGTGTTTACGGTTTCATCTTTTCTAGTGTATTTAATTTTATTTTTCAAGTAATAATGAAATAATAATAATATTGTCTTACTTTGCATAATGTCTTAATTTCCTTTTTGGATCACAATGAATTCTAATCAGTGCACATAAATGCTGATGACCTAAGTTTAGCACTTGCTGTGGATGTAATAGCCTCTGGTTCAATTTGTCAACTAATGTAGTGACAGCTGAATCACTTGAGATTACATTCTTGCAATTTGAGTTACTAGTTTTGCAAAACCGCTGAAGGTGTTGAAAGGGCTTTGTGAAATAAAGATACTAGAGTTTACCTGGAAAAAGAAACCCAATGAGGCACAATAGTAGATCAATCAGATGCCTTTTTTCTGTGAAAAGGGGAGTTTCCTGAAATCTTCTAATGACAAGAGCAAGCCTTTGTGTTTGTTTGCTTCTCTTATGATTGTCAAAATGGGATCTGGGCTATCTTTTAAGTATCTTCCAGCTTGTATCTTAAAATGTGTGTAAGAATATGTCAAGGCTAGCTTAAAGACAGAGTGAGTTAAATTGCAGGATGTATCAGATGTTAATCACCAGAAGTCCCATAACCTTTTGTTGTGTAAAAACCTCAATGGTTCTTCGTGGGAATGCCCACAGTGTGAAAAAACACTTTATGCAGTTAGGCTACTTCTGTTCCTGTTCCATTTTGAATAACTTTTGAAAGAATGTGATTTAGAAATGTTCACCTGAATGTTTAACTTCTTTTTCTGTTTTCTTAGAGACAGAATTAAATAAGAAAAATCACCTATTACAGGGGAAAAGGGTTGTTCTGGTCTCAATGTATTATTCTATTTTGGGCTGATTAGAAGTTATTACATCTATAATTAGCTAAGAGGATGAGATGAAAACATGCTTTTAAGTCAGTCAATAGGAAAGATTCATGGGGTTCATATGCTTTCAATTTTTGTGTGGTATTGGAGAAAGAATGTCAGAATCATGCTGCATCTTCAAGAGAGGAAATCGGTTTTACAGTCTCATTTATTATTGTATTTATTTTTGTTCTTACACCCACAGGTTTGGCACATGTACCTAGATTATTAGTATTATTTTTTATCTGACACTGTGTCTTACAGCTGAGAAGGATTATACTTAGATACGCTTTTGTTACAAAAGAAGCAAGCAATCACAGAGACTAAAGATGTCCTCCTAATCCAGCATACTGCTTATGCATTTTATGGATTATTTAGCATCAAGTCACCTCAAAGAATACTAAAAAAAAAGAAACAGTGAGGCAATCAAACAAGACTGTGTATAATTATAATGTCAGAATGCAGGATTTCAATGTATTGATATATCTGGAAAACATAGTTACAAAAGATTTTGAAACATCAAAATGCAAACCATGTTAAATGAGCAACATCTATTTTGATTTTGCTATCCTTAGTTGAACGATGAAGTCAATGAGTAAAATGACTGTAGTAAATCTTTGACTCAGAGTTTGAAAAAGGCTGTTCCCTTTTGTTCTTTATAGGTGAAATGTATCAAGTCAAAATGGATATTCACATACAGTAGCTGGATATTTAGTCACTTAGTTTAGTGTCTCATCAACAATCTTAAAATCTACAGTATATAACTAGAACCCAGCATTAAAAGATTCACCTTTAAACCCACTTTTTCTGCAGAGCAGTATAGTCTATGAAACTTTGCGGCGTCACATGTGGTAGAAAATGGTTCCAGGTTGCAGTAAGTGTGAGAAACAGAAAGAGAAGTTGTTCTAATCCTCCATCACCACCTGGCTGCAGAAAATACTGGATACAAACTTTGTTGCTTCTAGTCAGTTAAGGTGCTAAACTGCACAGTAGAATTAACACCTTCACACCTGCTGTTAGGGTTTCAAGGTCTGTGTCCAAAAAAGACACAAAGTTTGGAAGCCAAAAGGATTACGGTCATTTGGAATCATTAAATTCTGAGCTCCAGTACTCCAGGTTCCAACCATATTAGAGCACAGAAGGCCAGATTGTTCTCAAATATGCCTTCACTGGCTGAAGACTGGGCATATAATCACTTTAACAGCCAGGCATTTTTGTGATATCCAACTATTTTAATTCTGTGTCTCATGTCTTCTTTCTCTCTTGAAGTTGTGTGATTACTGGAAAGGCGTTCGTTTGCTTTTCTGTTTTGCTGAGTAGCTTTCTCAATTTATCTTTAGCTTGAAAACATGCCTTCTTAACCATTTATGTAACAATTTATAATTCTAAAACTGTTACACCAGAGGTAATCATATTAGTTTTATAGTATGTACTGTTTTTAGGATTCTGTGTCAAACTCCTTATTAATAAGGGCTTTGGCTGTCTTGGCATTCTATACAAATTAGAGGATCAGTAGAATTTGCAAAAACATGTGATCTCTTTTCTTTTAGTGCACTCATCTTGAACCTTCTGGTCTAGGAATGCTAGGCAGTTTACCAGTGAACCAAGGATGTATCCAAATTCAATATCAAGTCTTTTTCTAACAAAAGAAGAAATATTTACCTTTATAGCATTCAAATTGAATCCCTTCTCTGTGAGATTTTTTAAAATAAGATTATTTCTCTCCTCCATGTTTGGTGACCCGACTCTGTCCCATTAATTCTTATGGGAAAAGCCTCCTGCTTTAAGATGGATGGGCAAGGGTTCACTTTTCCGTCCTGAACCACCATATTTACATTGTTCTTATGGGGAAAGGTTCCTCTTTATATGCTGTTTCGCTGTACATTGGGACTTTCTGGTTCCTAGCCCAGACGTTTATAAGAACTGCCTAAAATAAGATGAGATACCTTTATTGGCCATAAACAATTTCTTGTATTAGGAATTTGTCTTTTCGCATACCCCAGCTTCCTCTCCATGAGACACACAGACAGGGAGTGAATACACCCAGTAGATTCCAGTCATTTTCATGAATTAAACAATGAAGACTGAAGATTGTACAGAACTATACATGTACTGTGTGGACAATGCATTTAAAAAAAATCAACAAACTGTCACACCAGTCAACAGAGCTTTTTTAAAAAAAATGTTATGTAAGAAAATAGAAAAACAAATAGGCCTTTTTGTTATACTGCATTTTTACAGCTGTTAGGAGTGAAAGAAGCCTACTGTTTAGTTGGAATGAAACAGTCATATTGTACTGAACTGGATTCATCCACTTAAATAGTTTCAATCTCTTGCACTTGTGGCATGCAGAAAGGAAAATGACATTGATTGAAATTACGCACTTCCAATAATGAATGTTTTATATAATTGACCGTTAGCAGTAGTAGTGATTTTTAATTAGCACATTCCCCACTCAAATCAATTCTAATTCTTAGCCTCATTTAGATGTATTTTTCCAAATCCAAACCATACACTATGTAGAAGGTTTTTATTAATTTTTGTAATTAAAGGATAATAATGCTGTACCCAGGAGGAGAAACAGTAACACTGTTTTACAGCTCTCTGTTACTTTATGCATCTATTAGAATGCATATAGAGGTAAACACTTTTTCTTTTTGTCCACTTTTTTGACATCTTAACAGTAACCCTTCATTGATTCTGTTGTTTGAAAGTATCCTTACATTTTGGTGTTATCAAGGTTTTTCCTTTTTGGCATGTTTCACACAACTGTATAAATTCTCCAGCGCATACAAAGCTCTCTGCTAATCTTATTGGTAATTTATTTTAAAAGACTTGTATTCTTCTATTGCATTGTGTATTGTAAGAAATATATTTCCCCAGTTTAAGTTTATAGTATAAGGTGTTCCTTTTCAATGTGCTTTGCTGTCCTAGGCTCTTAGGAATCTGGAGGGCTGGAGGGTTCTTAAGCACTGTGTCCTTACTATCTTTTATTTGGACAAGTTTGTCTGACTTAAATGTTTGTCTGGGTTGAATTTTTATAAAGGCAACTAAGTGGAAAAATGGAAAGTGCTAACTTATGCTTCGAGAATGCTTTTGTCTCTTTCAACAAGGCTGTAAATTTAATTTATGTATCATTTTCTTGCTGTAATGCCAAAGCTGTTCTTGAAATCATGAATCTGGAAATCACAGAAGATATTTAGAAAACAAAAACAATGATTTAATAAATGGAGAATTTAAAATGCCCACGACATTCAACTAAAATAAAAAATAACAGTAAAATAATATAAATATAAATAGCATAGACTGACTGTGACCGCTGACTGTGACAGGTAGTTTAACTATGATTTGTTTCATGTGGTAAGCTCAGTACTACAATATAAGGGCTATAATGTGGACACATCGCTAGCAGCCATATCACTGTTCATCGTGCAAACCCACTGAAGCTCAGCAGGTATGAGCCTGGCCAGTCCCTGGATGGGAGACCACCTGGGAAAAACTAAGGTAGCTGCTGGAAGAGGTGTTAGTGGGGCCAGCAGGGGGTGCTCACCCTGCAGTCAGCGTGGGTCCTAATGCCCCAGCATGGTGACGGGGACACTATACTGTAAAAAGCTGCCGTCCTACGGATGAGACGTAAAACCAAGGTCCTGACTCTCTGTGGTCATTAAAAATCCCAGGGCATTTCTCAAAAAGAAAAGAGAAAGGGTGTACACCGACATCTTGGCCAAATTTCCCATTTGACTTTATCAGTCATGGTATCCATATAATCCCCATCTATGATTTGGCTGCCATCGCATTATCATCCAGATGGGGCGGCACAATTGGTGGTGGTGGAGAGGCCCCATTACCTATAAAGCGCTTTGAGTTGGAGTGCCCAGAAAAATTCCTAATAACTGTAACAAAGAGACAGGTAGCACAATCCTTCGGTGTTTGTTATTTAACCCCCATCCTATACTCAGATTCTATTCTTTGGTTTTTCCATTGCGGTAAGCGGAAGATTTAATGCAGGGAACACTGTAAAAAAACAAGGAAAATATTAGAATCTTGATCTTAACTATCTGTTTTATACTGTACATTCATTAATGAGTGGGACATATACCCAGAGTGATCTCAAAGTGCTTTTGAAGCTGTATGAAAAGTTATTTTCCTGCAACTGATGTTGTATTTTAAAACTTAAGTCATAATGCGATATGGATTGTCTTTCTTTGCTATTGATTACAAACCTTTCACTTACAGTACTAGACCAAATTGGCTTAACTGTCCTGTATTCCTTAATTTCTGTGTTTCTTTTCCTACAGCCTAACCTGCCAGATAAACTTTTTGCATATTCCTGCTTTGGACATTCTGTCTTCTTTGTAGAACTAGCACGGCAACTGGCTGTTATTTTGTTGTTTGACTTGAATGACTCACTTCCTGTTGTTGTTTTGTCTGGAAAGACTGAAATGAGCTCAATTTTTCAAGGTGTTCTGAACGTACAAGTGGAACAGCATACTGATTACTGGGAGTGGAGAGAGAAGCACCTATGCAAAGGTAGAAAGTTTATAAGCAAGATCAAAAACAACACTTAGATTGAAGTTCTGATGCTGTGCTTAAGTTTGTACCCAGGAGAGTGGACATGCTTCTCTTCCAAAATTAGGAAGACCTACAAGGCAGACGAGACAGATGAAATGAGTTGAAGCTTCCAAGAGAAAGCATGTCTTTTTCTGTTGATCTAAAAAAAACAGGATGAAACTGAAGCTACTGAGATTCAGTCCCAAAGTACACATCTTTTTCATTTTGTCTTCAATTTCTATTTTAATAAATTCTTTTGTAGTTTTCAAGTGTTCTAAGTTGGCAGGATGCTCTGTCAAGCACAGCAATGATGTTTGCTGTAAAGCAGGTCAATTAACAGCATTTTGTAATGTTGTATGCCTGTGCTTTAATTGCAAATTCTGAAAAAAATGATTTGGCGATTTGGTTGTGTGCAAACTGTATGTTTTGATATTTCAATCTGTAAATTCAAATAAAAATTTGACTTACCGTAGGACAAGTTTTTATTAAAAAGGAAATTATGTTTCTAGTACAGTACAATTACTTTGTAATTATGGGGTTGGGAACAAACTGGCAAAATATATCAATATTCATCCTCTAGATTGATCTAGATAATCATGGATTTTATAGTCTCCTGTTCAACAAGCAAAATTGATAAGATAGGACATTTTGAAACGAATCTTTTTTTTTTTCTTCCCGCTGTCCATGTGCATGCTCTGAATAACACAGTTCACATTTGGGTGTTAATATTAGTGTTAAAATGTTAAGATTACTATTATTAACACCTTAGCCCTGGGCCTAAGATCCAAAAAGTTAGTACCATCTATTAGTTAGATCTTTGCTGCCTAGCTTTAATTTTGTAACTGTCAACAAAAAATCAACATAAAATATTTATATTGTATCTATAATGTATAATTCTTCCCTTTTTATCCTATGCAATTTCCACATGTTCTGCTTCACAGCTAAGTACATGAGCAAGAGTAAGGTACAAGCAGTTCTGGACTATATAATAACTGCATTAGCCCATCCAGCCATTGACACTGTCTAAAATGAAACTGGAATGCACTGTAGTTGCTGGTAGTGGAGAGCACACTGACAGATGGGGTCCTTACATTTTTAAAGCTGTTTTTTTTTTTGCTTCATTGGGCCTCAGCGCATTTGCATCATGTAGCACATGAACATCAAGAAAAGGGAAAAACCATAGGATTCCAAACTTTCATTCCTCTGCTTAATTTTAAGATATATTCACATACAGTGACCAAAAGTAACTGAAAGAGTGCCATATTTCAGGCTAGTGTGGATATAAATCCTGCCACACACAGGTTTAAGACAGTTACCTGTATTATTATATTGTTATTGCTATGACACAATGCTGTTGTAGATATTGTTGACCTTTGCTCTTTTGCTGCTCATTCATTCAGTTCAAACTGAAAGGGCTGTCTGGTGATTCACAGTTATTTCACTTGACTCTAAGCAATGGTAGCATTTTTGCTTTCTTTGTTCTGGCTTCTAGATGTTAAAAAAGCTATGATTGTGTTGTATAAGAGTGATACAGTGACACGGAGATTAGCTTGGAGCTCAGGACAAACTCTCTGTTCTCTTTGAGGAAGTGCTCAATATTAAACCCTTGTGAAATGATAATAATCCTATTATTGAATCTCTGATTAAAGGCTTAATAGCATGTAAAAATAGACAGGAAATCTACTCTAGGAGTGGCATAATCTGTTATAGTATGGGCTGGGCTGACTTTAACCTTCTGAATAGCACGTTTGGTAAAACAATGTAAAACTTTGATTTTTTCCAAGGATTCTTACAAAATAAACGTAAATTATCATCGTGTCAGCATTACCACCTAAATGCATAGACACATAAACACCTGTATTCAGTATACTATATATATATCAGTGTTTTCTAATATTTGACTTGAAGAGGGCTCTCACCTAAATGGGTAAAGTTACAGTAGCTGCCAAAATTGCCTTCCTTGTCATGAGCAAAGTGGAAACTACTAGGATTTCTTTGGGATACTCATGAGTCTCACTCAAACTTTACATTTCCTTAACCTTGAATCAGTTGTTTTAAAACATCTTCATTTTTAATTCTTCCCTTTTCCTTAAGATACGCATTGTATCAGAGACCCTATTGTCAGGCAGCAGTCTCTGGTGGAAAAAAGGGATTTGGCTCATTACTTGAAAGGAAGGGGGGGAAGGGAACTTAATTTACTGACCAATTATCCCTAATAAAGTGTCCATGCTTTAATTAATAATTACTTGAATTACTGTAATTACATTTGCTCATTATAAAGTACTCTGGTGCCTTTGGCTTATGTGATAATTTAGTGTTAAAATGACCAAAATGAAAAAAAGAGAAAATCCCGGTTACTTCACTTGCTTTTAAGATAATGTGTAATGTTACCAATTAAACACATTTACCAAAAATCTTGTGTATTGAGGTTCTGCATTGTTTTAATACATTTCCAGAAAGTAAGTTGCCATTTTGAGAGGAGAAGGAAAATGTTTTAGAAAAGAAGATGCATCACATTGAGCTTAAAACAACTGATGCAACACTAACGTCTGGCTTTTCTGGAGATTAGCATTAATATTCTGAAACTCTGCACAGCAGAACTCTGCTATAGAAAATGTGCTCAAGTTTGCAAAGGTTTTATTTACACCTGCAGTGACTGCAGATAAATGTCAACTATGTCTTTATCCTCCGTACCAATACAATATGTAGGACCTCCTAGGCCTTTTCCAAGTTTAAGTTCACGTTTTATTTGTCATTCCAGCCATATACAAATATCCAGTGGAACGAAATATCGTTCCTCCAAGTCCACGGTGCAAATACAGACAGAACAGACAGGACACTGACATAGACATTGTAGACTAGATACACATAGTGCAAAGTGCAGATAGTGCAAATAACAAGGCAAATACATAGTACAATATACACACCACACTGGGGGGATTTAAACACTGTTTCTGGAATTGGAGTGGGTACAGGTAGATTCCAGGGTTTTGAGGAGTCTGACAGCCTGTGAGAAGAAGCTGTTAGAGTCTGGTGGAGCTGGTCTGTACACTGCGATATCTTTTCCCAGATGGTAGGAGGGCAAAGAGTTTATGGGAGGGGTCATCTACTATACAGGAGCCCCTCTGTAAGCAGCGTTTGTGATAGGTGACAGAAATGGAAGGGAGAGAGGCTCCAAATTTCAGCTGTTTTCACAATTCATTGTAGGGTCTAGTGTCATATCGTTTTCATTTCACCAGTGCAGGTAATTACTGGTGCTGGTTGATGCCTTTAGTCAATCTATAGTGTGAGCTTCTTTAGACATTTGTTTACCTGTTTCTGCTCTCAGTCTTAGTTTAAAAATGCTCAAATTCAAGTGTTTTGCTTCAACAATGTCAACAGGGTTAATACCATTTACAGATCCCATTCAGCTTTTTAAGACTTGAATGTAAATTTATACACAAGCCACAAATTGAACAAAAGCTGGAACAAAAAACAGAAACAGCAGTCCCTCAGGACCATATTAAGGAACCAGTGCAGCTCTTGACCCAGGGCAACGTTAGGAAATCTGTGCCGGAATTCCTGGAAGTGCAGTTGATCAAAATACTGTCTGTTGTATGGGGTAATTTTCCAATGCTGTTTGCCTATTTCATCATCATGCTTTTAAAATATGATAAGAGGCTGCGTATGAATCAGATTCGTGTTTGAAAGCATTACTGCTTCTAATGAATTCACCTACCTATACAGTACATCTGTACCATGCATCTTTTTTCTTTTTTTTTTGCTTTCATGAAAACATGAGATAGACTCTTTGGATAAGCAATTTAGTTACAAATAAATGAAAGAAAATGGGACACATGGTTGCAGAACCAGCATACCCTGTGATCGTTACAAAGCAAAAGCAATTTTTATTTTATTGACATGAGAGCCATCACCATATCTTCTCATTCTTGTAGAATTTTTTAATTATCTCCTTAACTGCCTCAGTATTGTCTTTGAAAGCAAAGTTCTGACTCTGCTTGTGCAATCCTAAGCGTATTTTTTTCTTTACCTGGACTTCTCTGTACAAAGGCTTGCAGTCTTAATATTATTTGCATTCCAAAAGGGTATGTGCACTGTGGCCTTGGATGGCACCCAACACACAAGCAGTACTTTCTGTGTTCTTGGCAAAGGGATGAATCACATTCAAAACATTAATGCTCGGCCTCTTTAATGTTTTTGAGGGCTTTGTAGAGTTAAATAAAAAGTGAAAATAATACTTAACAACACCAGTAATTAGTTGAGATCTTTCTGTTTAATTTTTTAAAATATATTTTGTGCTTTGAAGGTCAAATACAAGTTTTGATGAACAATTTAATGAGAACATTGATTTTCATTATATTTAAAAGTGGTAACTAATTTACCTGAACATCATTTTAAAAATTACATTTTTAGTATTTGATGAAAATTTGATTTCCCACCTTCCACTCCTGCTTACAAGCAAAGTCTGTCACTTTCTGTGCAAGCAAATGGTTAATGTTTTGTGTTGGTTATGAAATTGTTGTCTGCCAC
This sequence comes from Lepisosteus oculatus, assembly GCF_040954835.1. Taxonomy (NCBI): domain Eukaryota; kingdom Metazoa; phylum Chordata; class Actinopteri; order Semionotiformes; family Lepisosteidae; genus Lepisosteus; species Lepisosteus oculatus. Next base: position 9,891,633 of record NC_090708.1, on the reverse strand, counting down.
CCCTCCTGTAAAGTGCTTCATTGTCTGACCATGAGTGGGTAGCAGGTTATCGTGTTGACTGTGTGATAAAATCCAGATGCTTTTTTATTACCTTGGACTAAAGTTGTGCAAGAGAAAGCAAGATGGGGCTATCTGACCTCACTGTAATTATCTGTGATAATTGACATGTCATTAGCCCATAATGACCTGGGTATATAATACCCAATTCCAGAACATGAAATATAGGTTTAAAATGAAGTTAAACAAGAGAAGAAGAAGAGAAGGTATATTCTGTGACACAACTTTGGCTCTGTTATTATCTGCAATCATGCAGACTTTAGCCAACCAGTAATCACCTTTCTGATTGCAGCTCTTTTGATAAATGCCCTAATTCTTTTATCTTTGTTTTATTGGCCTGCATTTCTCTTATGCACATGAGAGTACAGTAGCAGTAATTCAAAGAGTCATAGTGACATAAGAAAAAACAAGGTGCATCCCATTCCTTTTGATCTTTAGAAAAGCTATATAAACATGATATAAACTTGAATTGTTTTGTAGAAATGTTGTATATGCATTTGAGCAGTTTAAATAACCAGATGTGATGATGCCCAACTTCTTCCTCATACACAAATATAGGACCCAAAACATGATGAGCATATCAACCACTGTCACTGATAAATGCAGACATAAAATTGTAACTAAGCTATTTATCAGGCGACCTTGAAAAAACTACTTCCTTGTATCATTGATCATTAATATACTTGATTTATCAGGGGTGCAACCCATTCTTTAGTTTTAATTCATAACATTGCATCACAAATCTTCACTTACAGCAGAGATACTTGGCCAGGACGCCCAACGCTGCACTATTTTTTCCAACAGCCTTTGAACCCCTGGCATTTCACACTGCTACAGTTCACATTGCATTACAGGATGAAACAACAGAGACAGTTATACAGGCATTAACTCTTTAACTTTAATTTAAAATTATTTTTTGTTGAAATCTAAATGAAAATCTAGTTAATGTAAGTCCGTGTGAGACAATACTTGAAATTCCTGACTGACTTACAAAAACGGAAAATGGGCTAAAACACTCTACAGCCTCAAAAGAACAGAACAGAAAAGGCATGATCCTCTAGGGTTTGGGGCTTTTTTTTCTAAACTAAAAAAAGGTTAGAGTGCAAAGTTCAAGGTGTATGTTTAGTGAGTGATCAATTCCCTGATGACATCACAAGCCAAACCATTCAAGCCCTTAAAGGTGAGCAGTGGTAGTCTGAATTGTAATCTGAATTCTACAGGGATCCAGTTAGATTAAACTAAAATAGAAGATATGTGCTCATGCATTTTAGTTTTACTTATGATCTGAGCTGTCTGGACATGCTGCAATTTAAGAACATATATGGATACAATAGGCAGCAAACCAGCACCGTATTATACTATCTTTAGAAACGTAGAAGGTATGTGTGAATTTTTCTGTAGCAGACTAGAAGAGATATGAATGGATGTGAGCAATTTAAGGAAGGATGACAAAAAGACACCTACAGTATACAACATTTTAAACATGGCACTAGATGGATAATTTTGATAATCAGCATAACTTCAGTCTTGTCTGAGTGAGATTTTGTTGGATCCATTATTTAACATTATCGAAAGGATTTTCATGCAATGATAATCATGTGTCACGAGCATAAAAATGAAAACGAATTCCAAAACTATCAAGAACGACCCAATGGTACTATATAGATTTACTTGATACGAAGAAGTAGAGAGGACAAGTACTTTTTCTTCCAAATACATCATATCCTGGAGGTTGAAGAATAGCTATTAATTAATTTCTAATGCAAGACATTTTATATGGCCAATAAAGTGATTTTCTCTCTCTTAATAGATGTGGTGGAATATCAGGATATAAATTGAATTATAGCATGTCACCGATTATGCATGTGAAAAAATCTCACTTACCTCCCTCCATCCTACTTTAATTCTGACTGCCCTATCATGATTTTATGCTTGGGTTTATGCCTTGTATGAGACTGATGTATTACAGTGTCTGTGATAAAGTGATGCTCAGTTCTCTTTGTTTCGATCTCAGTTAGAGTGAGTCTTGTCAAGATGCTTATCCTTCTAAAACTGATGTTGTCATTGTCAGTGACATTTTATCCTTAGTAACCATACTAAGATTTTAACAGCCTAAGATTAAACATACCACTTTTCATCTTATCTGAGATATCAATGACATATCCCTCACAAATATTAAATATACATGTGGGCTGTGCAGGCAAGAGCCTTATTTTAAATTGGTTCACTCTTACTCTTCTAATTGGCTGTGCATTGAATCTGAGAAGAGCAGCCCCATCCCACTGGATATTCTGTTGAACTGTGATGCAGCTAGTATTCGTTTTGGTGATAAACAATTTCTTAATATCAAGCACATTGGCAGTCTGAGCAACACTCAAAGGGAGCACATGGGTGTTAAGAACTTTCTTTCACACTACTGTGTACTCATAGGCCACCTTGTATTAAGCTTTAAGGACTATTGTTTTATACCCTTAAAACCTTTCAATATTTTAAGACAATTTATAAACACAATATACATATGCAAGTTGGGCACCAGCTTGTTATAGTACATAATCTCTAAGAACGGCACCCTTCTTGACTACATTTCCTACTTTGCAGATTTATTCCTTGATAGAGTTCAGTATATTCCCCCAAAAATCGGATTCCTGGTTTATACTCTAATATGGGGGAACCACAACTGATGTTATAAGAACCGTGGGCTAATGACCATAATCATAAGATAAATAAAGCTGGGGAACTTGATAGCTACCCATATTAATAACCCAACGTGTTTTTTTGGGAAAAAATAGATTACTGTGCTTTACCACTTTAATATCATTACTGCTTTTCTGGAATAGAATTCAAATCAGACCTTGATATTAACTCTTGTTTTATAATGTAGTAATATACGGTGTAATGCCTTTTTATATGCTGGTTCCTCTTTGCAGTTTTTTCTCTTCCTATATTGTAAATGTTAGCATTCACGTGTACTGTATTTTGTTTGTCAAAATGAATTAAAAATAAAAATCATTCTAGTGATTTAAGAATAATTAGACTCTTGATGAGTCTCGGCGACTTTGAGTATGTTCTGAAATCAAATGAAATGTAAACTGCATGAAGATATACAGTATAATCTAGTAATACATTTTGTACTAGATGGATGAATTATAATGCATGGTTTCTGTTAACTAAGAGGACATGGCCAGGACTGGATCAAAGCATGCACCCTCCCACAAATTGCAAACCCAGTTTTTGATGTTTCCTCTTGTTTGACAGAGATGTCAAACACTATGAACCTACCCCTGAGTGCGGGTCTTGTATTTTAATCCTAGGAGGTGTGGTGCGATTTAAATTTAATCTGATCCTGAATTCAGTTTTTTTGGAGATTTGTATTTGATTAAATGTTTCTGCAAGGCAACACAAAAAAACACATTTTAACTCTAGCAAACTAGAAGCAGAGTACAGATGTGGATTTCGATCGGAATCAGTTTCAGGAGATTAACGACTCCCTACTGTACTTCATTCTTCTAATTCATGCCCTAAACTTTCCACCTGTAAACTTAAAGCTTGAGGTTTTGAGAAGGTATTGCTTTTATGATTTTAGCTGTTGAGCTCAAGAATTCAAGATATGAAATAGTTGGTCACAGCTTTTCAGACATGTTCTAGATGATATGCTCTTCTTTTGGATGCTCGGACAAGTTGCTTTTCATATTTATTTCTGAAAAATACTATACTCAGGGATAGGACCAGTTGTATTTTAAGTATTTCACTGTAAAAAGGGAATGAGGCATGCTTTTCCTGGTCAGTTGTTTCCGAGACTTGTCACACCAGCTGCGAATCGTTTTCCAGTCTTTAGCAGTTATGACATATGCCCTCAAATGTCATGGAATGACAGAACAAGATGTTCTGACAATTTGTCAAAAGCTATTAAGTGGCTTATGCGAGTATCTGGTCGCATTCCACTGGATAAATGAAAGGTATGGAAGGAGAACAGAGTGCTGCTTTGGCAGCAGTGAGGCACTCATACACGCATGTCAGTTATTTCCACCAGGAGCCCAGTAAAGGTGGCACAGACTCCAGTCTGTTCAGTGAAACTTGTCTTTTTCCCCTGCAGCTCGTAACGTTGTCTTGGCTTCATTGTTTCCCAGCATCACAAATGAATTGTGCCCATTTCTCTTTCATTCTGTATGTGTTCCTTTTCCCCTGCCCTGTATTGCCTTGTATTGCAGTGTCTCTTACTTCTTGTAGCTACTATTAGCAGATTAGTGAAGATAGTGTTAACATAAGCTCTATTGTTTTTTATAAAGTAGTGGAAGCGCAAATACTAGAGTGAAGGGAGTACTTTAGTCAGAGGGATTATATACACCTGCAAAATCTGCACAGCATTAGTTGTTTATACTGTACATGTTGTATACTGGCATTGGCAGTAAGACCTATATTCGTCTGAATGTGTGCAGAGTGCTGATATGTCCTGTATATAAATGAATGTGAGCTTGATGGTCTTGAAATGCACTCCACAAGTGAATTATAAAGGAAGGAACCTGTAGACCCATTTCATTTAATTATATATAATTATATTTCTGTTAATCATTTCAGTGCACTGGGTACATTTATTTTCTTTCATAACAGAAGGCACACATAGCAAGATTTAAATGATTAACAAAGGTTTTGCCTAGACCACAAAACATATTAAAATCTTTGAATTTGTGGAGAACACCAAATGACTCAACTGATAAAAAAGAGAGTTTGTTTACATATGATAATGCATGTCTAGAGTGCATTAAAATTGCTAGCTTTCAAAAATGTTAAGAAGAAAATAGCTTTTAAAAATACAGCACACTGTGTTTTGTTTGTAGAGCCATGCAAGAACAATTACAAAGATAACATTTATTTACTTTATTAGCTTTACTTCAAATGAAAAAAAAAACATGTTTTTCAATATTAGCAACTATTGCTGCATCGTTTTTGCAGCAGGGGGTAAAGCTGAGAACATTGGTTTCATTGACAGACACCTACAGTTCTCTGTACAGACAGTATATTAAAAAAGTGTGCAGTTGCCAGCTGCAGTTTGTAGCTGAAGTGGCTGACAAGTTGTTCTTTTCCTCAGGTCCAAAATGAGAACAGGCTTTTCATTTCATCAGAGCTTTCTGAAGCCCCAAAACTAAAGTGATTCTACACAGTGTCTAAGACTCTTGAAGGATGCCAGAATATATGATTCCAAGGGCTATCGTTCTATTTCGTTTTCCTGCTTTCTTCTGGTCATTTAAGTTTATGAGCTAACAGAGAAATGCCAAGTTTTCACCCTGCCAAGGAGAGAAACAGAATCTTCTGGTAAATCAGTCAAAATCATTTGTTTCAAAAGCCATGAAAGACACCACATTTTCTGGTTTATTCTGTATCTTGATGTAGGGCAACCTTAGGTTTTATTCTACACATGTGGTTTCTGGGCTGCCAGAAAGCTGGTTTGCAAAAGCTCTTGGAAAATTAAAGCCATTACTGAATAAACTGATTTAACCAGATGACAAGAGATATAATTGAAAGGGGTTTAAAGTAATAGACTCACATTATATGCACAGTGAATATGAAAACTATAGGTAATACATTTTCATAAGCACATTTGTTCTCCCACAGCAGTATATGGAGTTTGAAAATTAGTTTAAAGACATTCAGGAATGCGTAAGCAGCTAGGGTTTTTTATCAAAAACAATAACATGATTGTACAAAGTTTTGCCTTCCCCCAGAGGAACTGCAGTTTAAATCATCAAGAAAGAGTGTAAAAATCAAATCACAGAAAAAAAACCCTATTCACTGTTCAGGAATAAAGTCTCAAATCACTCTAAAAACTGGATGGTGTTGAAGTGAAACTCTTGGCGTGTGATAGTGCTAAACCAGATGTTATTTTGTAAAAACTGGATTGTAGTTTCAATATTTAAATGGAGTGAGTAGGCATGATTTTGCAGTTTTAGATTGTTAGACATTTTAGGTTTTGCGTTCTGAGATGTTCCTGAAGTACCAATTTATTTTGTTCCTTTGATTTTACCTGTCAAGTACTTGTGTTGGAACTGAATCCACAGTGATATCCTCTTGTCTGGAGTGTGCAAAGTTTCTATAATGAAAATGGTCATCAGGTTTGGTAAAAAAAAAAGTGGAAATAGTAAAAATATAACACAAAATGCAATCTCCCTCTCTTGCAATATTGACACTATACATTTTTTCTAAAACCTTTTGGATAATTAGGTGTTTAAACTATTATAATATAAATGTAATATTCTGTAATACTGTTATATATAATATTGTATGAAATATAGAAAAGTTAACTTTCTTTGGATTTACTACTGTAAGTATAAAACAGAATACCCATGAGAACTGACAGAAATAGACTACGATACTATATATCAGGGTTAGCTGTGTAAATTTCTTTTTAGATTTTAAGTATGTCATTTTTCATGCGGAAGATCATTTCCAGTTAAAAACAATGATACACAAGGCTTGTAGTCTTTTGAAAATCACAATACTAAAGAAAGGTATCCTCTCTTAGCTTTAAATGGTCCTTGTTAAATAAAGCCTGACAGAAAACTGTAGAAACACATGAATACCCACAGTAAATCTAAAATTTAGCACTCAGTACCCATGTAAGGTATGAGTCCTAGGATAACTATTTGAAGTGAGCCCAAATGTTCCCATTTCAACCTTTAAAAGGCACCAGTTCAGTTATGTTACTAGCTGCATGGCATACTTGCTCTGTCTTTGTCTCTTCTCCGTCTATCTAACTTTCTGAAGCCTGCTGCTCGGCCTCTTGTCAACCTGTTATAAATTGTGGAGATTAAAAGCAGAATGTTTGTGTGCTGGGCTCCATATAAGGAGACGTTTCAAACTTGTTTTCCCAAAGCATTTCCAACAAGTTTGATATGAGCCCAGCAACATTTCTAAGAGCATACATTGTCATAGATCACTCCAGAGTGACAGGAGGGATAATGTGTTCCCTCTAACCAACGAATGATATACTATCTTTATAGCTTCGTTTTGCACAGGTTTCTTGGAAAATTAAAATCATTACTGCTCAACATCCCCAGCTAGCCTGGCAGTTGAAGTTTTCAGATTTTGTAGACATCTACAGCCTAGAGCCTGTTTCAGTTTGTTTTCCGAAACACAGCTGCTTCTGTCCTCTAATTACTGTGGTATGTGACATAACTTATTTTCTGAATGTATGCAGGAGATTGATTTTTTGGTAATCATATAACATCAGAACACAGAATGGAATTAGAATCTTGTCGAAGAGTGAAAATCGAAAATACACAAGAGTACAGTGATAAATATGGTATTAAACTGAAGAGTTCAATGGGTGGAGGCATTTATTCTATGCTGGTCCAGTGGTTTGATTAACTGAGCTCTAGCCTAATATCATGCATTGTTGATTCTTTTTAACTGTCCCTTTTTGTCTGACAAGTATTTATGTGGGATGTTCTATGTTAGTCAAGAGAACTGAAATATGTCCTATTTTATAGAGTCATTTCTAGCAATGTCGCCATGCAGTCTACAGAAGATTATTATCTGATGAAAAGTCAACGCTGTATAACATGACACTTACACTTTCCGTCCAGAAACACTTAAATAAATGGTTTGTCCATTTTGTAGGGCATAGTTTTATTGCTGGGAATGCAAGTTATTAATATCATACTTAATTACCAGTAATAGTAAAATAAATGTCATGTGTAGTTTTGCCTGATGTTTGGACTACGATTGTACATAATGATCTTCACATCTTATTTGATTAAGTATAGCTTGAGGTCTTGTGCCAATAAATCATTCCTCTAAGTATAGGTCATATTGACCTACTTTATGAAGATTTGAAGTCTTATTGGCTGAACAGTCTTTTGCATTGATTTAAAATTACATGTCCCCATTTGACAATGTGTTTGTGTGTGCTTTGTCTGTAGGCTTTTTTTTATACCAAATTCCCTTCCACACTTCCATGCATCCCTGCACACCTATTAGGGGAAAAGAGGCATATACAGTATAATGACATTAAGTGAAGACTTCTAGAAAATATCAATCACCGGTTCCCTTTTGATCTTCACACTGCCACCAGGAATCAGAACATTTCCCTTAGCAGAAGCATGTCTGATTATATTTTTGTTCCCCTTTTCTGCTTTTAACAAAATGTTGTTGTTTGACGAAATGCCAACAATAAAGAGGAGAAAAAATGTTACGTCCATTTACTTTGTTTATTCTAAGTAGATCAGTGATCCAGAAATTTCACCAAATTTTTTAAACTGTCAGCTTCTAAAATGAGGTAGATATGTTTGTTCTGGACATCTAAAACTCCTAATGTAAGGAATAGTGTTCTGCCTATGCTTCTTGTTGATTTATACCGGAGTGTGCCTTGTTTTATTGTTGAGCCTGTAGTAGTCCATTACATTGACTGTCAATATTGCTGAAAGGGTTTTGAATTCTTGTATCAGGTTACCATTTTTTTTATTACAAGGGAGCAACAACAAAGACCAATTGGCCAAATAGGACCAAAGTGCAAAAGGTAAATATAGAAAGAGACCATAAAGTTTCCCTTCTCACAGTATGAGAATCCTTTGCGAACAGAACTAACTGTAAGTAAATGTTTTAACAAAAGAGACATTTTTTTAAATGACCATTTAGAAAGTTGCTTTGAAGCCTAGAAAGCTATTAACTAAGCAGGCAGTGTAGGTCAGCAGCGTCTTTGCTGAAAGGTTTTCCAAAATGTGACCAGCACTCCTAAGGCCAATTTTAGCTCAAATTTTGCTCAAAGGTTCCTTATCCCTCTTTTCGTCTTTAGATGGAATCCCACATAAGATTAAAATTAGGATTTACTTTTATTGAGATGTTCTGAGGGTAGGTACATATATAATGCAAATTGTATAAGAAGTATTTTGGGGGGAATTGTTAAACCACCATCCTGCAATGTAGTTCACTAACATGAAAGTTTAGCTTCAAACTCAAGAAAAGCAGACTACAATAAACGTGAAAGCAAATTGCAAAAAGTACAACTGTAATCTTTCATTATTAAAATTATGAATTAATCGTTAATTTTAAACTTTTCAAATTCATAAATTCCTGCAGATATTTTTGTGGCTTTCTGTTTATACACTGTTGTCTCAAATTCATTTCAAATCTTGGCTTGTCTGAAGTGCTGAAAATAAATGCTTTTGTCTTAAAAAAATAAAATAAATCTGTTAAAACAAGATTCTCTGTTTTTATTGTAATGAGTTATGATTAATTAAAGTGAGGTATAGGTCTCTGCGTCTAATTGCAAATGTCTTTAATTTTCTGGTTCATTACATTTCAGATAAAATGTTTCTGCTGTTTAATCTAGCTTGTGCTGAAGCAACATCGCTTTTATATTTTTAAGTTAATACTACTCTATTAATGGATACAATTTGCAGATGATGCTAAAATAGGAGGATTAGCATACACTGATGGAGCTGCAAAGAAAATTCAAATTGACTTTCAAAATGACAGATTTCAAGACAGGTCAAACACTTAACAAATGACATTTAAAGTAGAGACATGCAGGTGTTGCATGCAGGTAGCAGAAAAATGATAGAAGATGCCCTATAAGATGGGAAGCACTGAGCTTGAAAAATGTTTTTGGGTAAACAACGTATTGAAGCAAAGGAAAAAGACATATCATGCTAGGACCTATACTTAAATGAACAGAATTTAATATAGTCTTTGTTAAAATTGTAGAATACACTAATGCTTCAGTTTACACATTGTGTACACCATGTTGCAAAACCATTACACTTATGATTCAAATATTCAAAGTCAGCCCATTGGGCAGCACAAGGGCATAAAAACTGAGAAAGGAGACACTTTTTTACACAAAAAGTTTTCTTTGGGAATGTATATAAAGCTGTGAATCCAGGACTCTTGAACACATTAACCAGATGTTTCAATTACAAGGAATTTAACTTAAAGACACAGAGGTATTTAATAATGTCCTCATTGAATGGCTTGGAAACAAGTGTTTGAGTGACAAGGTCAGTGGGAACTGCTGGAATCTGTCCGTTTATTTCAAATCATTGCGGGTTTTTTCCTCTTAATAAACTTTGGACATTGGTGTCACACGTGAAGCACATTCCTATGTTTTGTCAATTGCATGCAGTGCATGTGCCAGTCCTGTGGTTTTATTATCAAGAGAATGAAAGGGAAGCTCAAAGGCGAAGGTAGTGAAAATGAACACTGACCACAGGTAGAGTCACTGATGTCTCACTGATGGCACCTAAAGGGCCCTCCTTGTTCTGTCTCACCTTCATGCAGATTGAGCCATGTCTCATCAACCATGGAATCAACCCCAAGCTGACGGTGAGGAATACGGGCATGTGACAGCAAGGATGGAAACCACTCCTTCATTTGGCACCCCCAGCATCTCTGTGTCCCAGCAGCAAGCGCCAAAGAAGTTTGCACCTGTTGTGGCCCCCAAGCCGAAGTTCAATCCCTACAAGCAACTAGGAGAAGCTGCACACAGTGGGGCTGGAGGTAGGATTTGTCATTATTTCAAGTTCAGCAGCTCTTCGTGCAACACTGTCGCATTCGCTGGCATCCCAGTCTTCCCTAAGACAGATCCTCAGTTTTATTATACTTAAATCTCTGTTCAAAATCTGATGCTGGAGCATTGTAAAGTCCCAGGATTATGTATTATGTTCTACTAGTATTTATAACGTGTTCAGTTTAACTTTTTCAGAGACACTAACTTTTACTATTTGAACCTGCAGCATGTTTACAGATTTTGTAATGCTACACATGCTTTATTCCAGATAGTATAGTTGACGAAATGTAAATCTTATCTCAGTGTTCCCATGGATTTTAGTGTCTTTTTATTAAGCTGTAGCAGGACTTCTTTTTTACTGTTTGGAAGAAGTCATTATGTATGTTCTCAGTGAATAGTCTGTCACAGAAAAGAAGGGGGTGGGACTGAAGTGAATAATGAGAGGCCTGGTCATTAAAAAAAGTGTTGTCTGCATAAGTCAAGAACATTTTTTAGGGGGTTGAAATAACAGAGGTAAAAAAAAAAAATCTCGTTATTGTTCATGTACATTATTAACATTTCCTTTTCCTAGACAGTTTCCAAATAACTTTGTATGCACGGGTGTGCGTTTGCCATCGTTGCAGGGTGAGCATAAGGAAATAAGCCTGGTCAGCTGTGAAGTCCTGGGCTTGTTCCATGCTTCACAGTTCACATAATGGTCACATTCATCGGTGGCTTTGGAAAGCACATTCTGCCAGTCCAAACCTGAGTATTCAGTGCACTGGAGGTTTTCAGCCCTGATGGAGCTGCCAGTTGCTTTGAACACGACAGGCCCACAGAGTGAACCTCCTGTTGAATATTCATAAACTGACAATTGTGAAACTGCACGGGCTGGGGATGCTGGCGAGCCGTATTCAAGGACCTACAGTATATAAAAGATGACATGTACACGGTGTACAACAAACATTGCATACTGTAATAACTGTATCGTATGCAAACACTGTAAACACCCTTGTTTGCATTACTGTAATGATGTTCCCTTGGCATCCTTAGACACACACAGACGAGGAACCGTTTGATGTTTTCGTGTTTTTTTCTCAGTTTTTTTTATCTTACAGCATAATGTAAATTATGTTAATGATGAAAATATAAGATATCTTTTGTATCTACTGAGATAGTCATCAGACATCTCCGTGGAATAAAAAGAAACACACGTCATTCTCCTCTAAATTCCGTGTCTGCTGACTGCTAGACAGGTGTGGGAAGATTTCCATCAGTACTGTGCACTGCATGGGAAGTGTTGGAGACCTGCGAAAACTGCCACACCCTTTCCTGGTTTTATCAGGTCCTTGTATGATTCCCTCAAGCTGAAGTTCCAGACAGACTGGTCTTTTTTCAAATATATTAAAGAAAGAGAATGAAGCAAATACAGTATATCGTTTTAGCATATTACAGGCCAAAGTGATGTGTTTGCTTTTTGAATATGCTCAGACTACCATTGCAATTAAATGCAGTGTCTGTTAGAACTTTTATTCATCCTCCCCCTTATAGCTAGTGATGTTAGACATATTCTAAAGGTTAAATACTTCCTTTAGAGGATTTTGTTTATAAATGGTAAAATGTTGTCCTTCATCAAATAAAAATAATCATAAAATGTTAAACACTCATTAACGGTAAATTAAATGTATAGTGTGCTATCAGCAAACTGCAGTGCATAGTGGACTAATTAAAAGCTTACTGTTAAAACAGTGGTCTTACTTGTATTACAAGGGCATTTAAGCTGGCTTTGACTCAGTACGGTAAGGTCATATAGAAGCTACATGAGATAAAAACATTACAAATAGACTTAGATTATTTTCTTTAGCTTTGATATAGTCCTTAATATTAGAGGTTTTCTTGACAAAGTGTATATAGAAGAAGCTTCTCCAAACTAATGCTATTAGTTCTTTAGCGATTTTTTATCAGTAAATTCCTTTTTAAAATTATTCGGAATTTGTTGCAGTAATAAAAGTTTCTCCTCTTTTTTCTCTAATTGGCTGATAGCAGCTCTATTAGATACTGGTTTCCATAGTTACAGTGTGGTTTTTCAAGCCTTAAAAGGCTACTGATTAGAAATGACTTGAACTTTATCTTTATGTTAAAATGTAGTATTAATTAAATAGCACTATTTTGGCACATTGCATAGCGTTAAAAGATAATTTAAACTCTAAAGGGGTTTTGTGCCTGCAGCTTCAGGATCTCTTTGATGGTGAATGGAAAAAAAATCTTCTTCTTGGTTCATCATGTCCAATCAAATAGTGCTGTTAGATTTAAATAAGACCTGACACAAATAAGAGAACCTTCTGATGAGTTTACTTCACTTTTTGGATGATGTGTGAAAATGAATATGTTCTTCAAGTAGGTACAAGAAGTAAAAACAAGCTTTTTAAAGAATTTTGCATATTCCTTAGATGAATAGCCGAGACAAAAACCTGTGTTTTCAGCAGGAGCTGTTGTTTGCAGACCACGGTATCAAAGATTCAGCAGCATTGAATATCTCGTATAGAAAAGAAAAAAAAAACTTTTGAAAGAGCTTGAAAGTAATGTTTATTAGCACAGTTTTCAATTAGAACTGTTTAAATGGATGGCAAGATGAAATATGCTTGTGTTGTCAGGTGATTGTTAAAAGGGCAATGTGAAAATATGCCTCACAGAAAAGCAATTGTCGGTCTAAAGCTCTCAGCTCCTGCCTGCCGCCAGGAGAATCTAAAGAACAAAAAAGAGCTGAGCTATGTGTTTTCTTCTCAAAGTAATGTAGGTCAGGGTCTTTTAAGGAGACATATTAAATGTGTATAACCCGAAAGGGACTTCTGTTTTCTATAAACTGTATGGACAAGGACTACAAGTCTGTTCTACTTCAGTCTTGCTTTAAAGATTTATTCCATAATTTATACAGGGAAATATTTCATTTCCTTTTAGTTTTCTAAGTGTGTAATTTAAAGTTTGTATTTAGTTCTGATATTACAGCAAATAAGGAAATGCTTAAATTGAAAAGTGTATTCCTTTGCATATCTTTTCTTAATTGCATTTATTTAAATGCTGTTGAGTGTGTGTGATACTCTGTAACTTTCAATCTACCTTTTTTTAGTTTATTTTTTACAAGGTAGCAGAAAGGCCTTTTGCCAGAAATGTTGCTGTTACATTCTTAATGTGTAACCTTGCGTTATTCATAGACGGGGCAGCAGTGTATGGTCTTTTGTAATTCTTATTTTTTTAATCCTTCCAAATGTTTATGTGTGAGTAATTTATTTAAAACAGTGTCTTGTCATTTTGATCAGAAAACATAACAGCGGGGGTTGTGGGGGGGGGGGGGGGGGGTTCTCATTTAAAGAGATGGTTTGTCTATACTGCCTGTTTAAAATGACATGACATCTTCTTTTACCTAATTCATAAAACTACTGACTGGATAAATAATGTGATTGTTTAGATGTGCCAGCTTTCTAAGAGTAATGGTAAATTAGCAGCTAGTGTCAAAGCAGACAAGAAACAGTCAAAACACCCCTATGTGCTGTACCTTAGTTATTCCCATGAAAACTGGAATAAGTCCCATGGAGGGTATGCCTTCACAGAAACTGAAATAATGGAAGCTATACAAAATAGGTGTTAGGAGGGTATTGCACTTTATTAAAAAATACTTTTGTGATGTGCTTCCTTAAATAAATCAATATTCATAAATTGCTGAACAGTTTCTATAAAGATATAGGAAGGTATTACAGCAGTGTTTCATTGCTGTTGAACCCATGAGGTTGTCAAGGCAAGCTCCAAATGTATCTCCTGAGAGCCTCCAAAACTAAAACTTTGTCAGCAAGAGCGTCTAATGTTTACATTATCTGAAGTTGCTGTCTGTGCATTATTTGTTAATTATAAATGATTGCCCAGCTCCTGCCTTTAATATATTAAACTGTTTAGAGTATACAAGCTTACATACAGCTTTGTTTGCATTACTGTATGTGACATTCAGTCAAAGACTTGTGTAAAATCTTATGAAATCAACCAGTATAAAGTTTTATACTGTAGGTATAAACCTGAGCGCTCTACAAAACATAACATGAATAACATTAATAATAATAATAATCACTATATATGACTGCTTAACAAGAAAGGTAAAATGCAACAAATTGCCACAGAAATCACATTATTAGTTGTGAATCAGGGGATAGGGATTAATTAATCAACTGTAATATGCAATATTCTATAAAATACACTTACTTTTTCTTTAACGTGATACAAATGGTTTCCCCTCTCCTTAGTTATTACTCTTTATTGCTAGTTTAAATGCTATACCTGGGCTTTGTAAAAAACAATTTGGAAGAATTTTAAATTAGTTTTACTTTATGTCTAAAGAGCCAGGGAAATATATCTCACCTTCTATTTAAAGCATGGTATCCTGTACTGGTTGGTATTCATACCATTCAGTAAGATGATACCAGATTCTTAAATTTGCTTTCCTGGACATTACATGATAAGATGTTCAAAACAACCAGCAGAATGCTTCATGTACTTTTTATCATGTCTCTATAGGATTGTATGGATATAATATAACACCACACCTTGAAGGATAGTAATGAAGGAACATTCACTTTTATTATCAGTCTAATTTTGTTCCATTTCTTTGGAATAATTAGCTCTCATTATTTCTAAGTAGAGATTTTATATTACGTTTAATGGCACACCAAATTAGTTTTCCCTTTTATTGGTGTGTAATGAAAAACTGTCATTTTACTATGGATCATGTTGCGAATCACCTGTGTCAGTCTCCTGGGAAACATGTGATGTTTGTTACTGCTAAAACTGAATCTTGAGGTCCCCCTCCAATTTCTGGGATTTTTCCATTTTCTAGCCATAGCTTTGTTTACACGGGATCTAGCTTTTTCAAGAATTTAATCGCTTTATTTATCAGTGGAAAAGAAACAAATCACTCCAGAGGACAACTGCAGCTTTGATTTAACGAGAATCCTATTCCCTGCCCTGGATTGGCTCCAAGAGCCTAAATGCAATGAATTTTAGTTAATCTCTGCTACTTATTTGCACAGGATAGGATGCCAGATTAATATGATTTGCAGCTGCCTCAAGCACATTTCACATTCCCTCTGCTCGTCCAGTTAAAATGTTGTGGATGTGTCTGTCCCGTATGTCAGTGCATGTTCCTAAAGGGTTCAAATTCATGTCCCACCCCAAAGCTTTGCTTGCCTCAAGCTAAGGTGAGCAAAAACTGTTATTGATCCACAGTTTCCGTTACTACTGTAACACGTTGGATATTGACGCTTGTAGTCAATAATGTTTGTATGCTTCAATGTACAGTATGTCTCAATAATTGAAAGAGAGAATTAACTATAGGCCACTCAAGAGACTATGACAAATTTCAAATATTTTTTAAACAGTTAGTTTGGCTGCCAGATAATTTGCGAAAATAGTGCTGTGTCTGGGATTGTGTATGACCCAAGCCTTCTGAGTAATCCCAGATGGTACGGCAGCAACCACACTGTGAGATTTAAGGGCATCACGTGATGTACTGTACTTGAGGAGAAGATTAATATATGGGTCACCTTTACCTGGTGCATTAATCTAAGGCTGAGGCAATGCATTGATCTATTGATACGTTGAATTTCCCTTCCATCTTCCAAGTTCATTTGTTGTGTTGCTTTTTCTATACGAATGAGTCCAGTGTAATCAGTTTATTTGTTATGATTGCACTAGTAGTTAGGCGTTGCAATCTGTAGTTCTGTTATTACTATGTTGTATTTCTGTGTTTCACCCTCATATGACATTGATAAAATGAAGCATACAAAAAAACTGCATAAAAATAAGAATTACACATTTTCACCAGGCTCTAGTTTGTTTCTGGGAGTAGAGATTATTCTGAGAAATACCCATCCGTGCACTTCTGGAATTAAAAGTTTGTGCGTTTTAGAAGTAGGAGTATCTTCAAATTAATCCCATCACTCATGGAGATGAAACCATTTGTTTGCATTTTCCTCCAGTGCTTGGGATTCCATGTTCACTGAATTTATAAGATTTTTTGTAATTAAGAATGTATGATGGGGAGTAGTTCAGAATATGGTTTGCTCACATATGAAAATTTAATTGTAGTAGAAATCATATTGATAAATAACTGCAGTTCTTTAGACTTTATCAAAAAACTTGTACTTCATGGTAGAGAGAATTGTATTGTTGGTTTGTTTGTGAACATTAAGGTGATCTGATGTTTGCATCTACCATATATTTCCATATTAAGGGAAAGGCTTTTCTTGCTGTTTTGTTTAACAGGCAAGATGCCAGGCTGAGTCACATTAAATAATTAGGTGTCACTTAGAGGAAGCAATAAAGCATTTCTTAGCATCAACAATAAAAGATATTATTTAAGTTTCAACTAAATGGAAGTGTGCCTTTCTGTACATACTATGTTGAAAGAATTGCATCTGAGGCTCATGTTCTTAATGTTTGTGTGTTAAGTTTTAGTTGGTCTGAAAGTATATTGGACATATATTTAATTAAGGCAAGGTGTCCCCAGAATAACACTCCAGTTCAGATAAACATCTAAAAGAAAATGTTTTGATTTACTCCGGTTAATTGCATATTACAATGTCAAACGATTCTTCAGTATGCAATCTAAGAGATGTGTTGTAATGCAGAATACTGCTGGAATTCAATATGGCAGTTATGACTAATCATGCACGGGACATGTCTGAGCACTTCACTGTGCTGTTGCACTAGCAAAATGTAAGCTACCCGTCCTTCTCTCTAAGAATGATTCCTGCGAATGAATGCAACCTAGGGTGGTTTTTAATGGTACCTCAGCCTCGTAAAAAATTTTTAGCTACAGTTAGACTTGCCAGCAAAATTCATCAAGTCTGTAGATTGACAGTAATCCCAGAGTAGTAATTTGAGGAGGTGGTGATAGGGGCTCAGTGCAACATGAGTAGATTTTTTAAAAACGTCCCTTGCAAGCAGAACCTGTCCAGGACAATTAATAATAATTCCTTATACTTATATAGTGGTTTTCTGGACACTCCACTCAAAGCGCTTTACAGGTCATGTGGACTCCCCTGCACCAATGTGTAGTCCCCACCTGGATGACGCAACGGCAGCCATAGTGTGCCAGAACTCTCACCACACATCAGATATCAGTGGGGAGGAGAACAGAATAATTAAGCCAATGCATAGATGGGGATTATTAGGAGGCCATATTACACCCGTATTCTCTGGGATTTGTAATGACCAAAGAGACTCAGGACCTTGGTTTTACGTCTCATCCGAAGGATGGCGCCTTTTTACAGTATAGTGTCCCTGTCACTATACTGGGGCATTAGGACCCACATAGACCACAGGGTGAGCGCCCTCTGCTGGCCCCACCAACACCTCTTCCAGCAGCAACTTTAATGTTTCCCAGGAGGTTTCCCAGGAGGTACCTGGATGGAGTCAGTACTCCATCCAGGTACTGACCAGGCTCACACCTATTGAGCTTCAGTGGGTTCCCAGTTGCGAGTTTCAAGGTGATATGGCTGCTGGCAAGAAAGCCTGTGGCACAAAGCAGGACCAGGGGTACATGAGGAATCGTCCCCTGGATGGGAAGCCAATTCATCACAGGCTCATGGAGAAACAGGCAAGTTGGAAACCTGGCGAGCTTGGCAGGGAGACGAAGTTAGAGCAGCCAGAGAATATCCACCCTAGCATAGAGACACCCAAAGCTGGATGTGAGTCTAGGACCTTGGAGCTATGAGGCAGCAGTGCTTAACCACTTTGCAACCGTGCAAGCCATCCTCCAAAACATGGGTGTGTTATTAAAGCTGGTCCCCATGACCGTATCCATTAAAGCCAAACTGCTAGTCAAATGTTATTTCAATAGTCAGCAAATCTGTACCTTCCCCTATCTTCCCTTTACACATTTAGTCATTTCAATATTTCAACATATTGTACTTGCACCCATTCTTTAAAAAAACATGTGTGTTGCAATGGTAATCTACCAGATCTTGTATTTTCTCTCTATTACTAAAGACCATGGTTAAGAGTATGAAATTTTGCAATAATAATGTTTTTTTATTAAAAAAACTGACATCATTACAAAAATCAAGGTGTCTGAAGGCAGATGAGCTGTCTTCTCATTTCCCCTATTTTTAATTTATGTGATTACAGTAAATGGTGTTTCCTGGAAATTGTCCCCACCTCTATAAATACAGCCGTAGAGGTTACTGTAATGAGTCAGTTCAGGAAACGGTGCACTAGGCTACTTCCTAAATCAGCCAGGCACTCCAGGGCTTTGTAGCCCATACTTCTGCAAAGCCAGCATGTAATATTTCTGAAAAATGTAAACTTGCTTCTCAATTTTTGCGTGCTTATTCAAATGCATGTGTAAGTGTATGCATTTTTATATATATACCAACATTATCTTTTATTAGTTTCTCAGACAAGGCCTAGTGTGCCACTGTAGGTTGCTTAAATTGGGTAC
This sequence comes from Lepisosteus oculatus, assembly GCF_040954835.1. Lineage (NCBI taxonomy): Eukaryota > Metazoa > Chordata > Actinopteri > Semionotiformes > Lepisosteidae > Lepisosteus > Lepisosteus oculatus. Next base: position 9,872,611 of record NC_090708.1, on the reverse strand, counting down.
TGAGCCTTAAAAATGAACCTGATATGTTTTTTGTGGAGTATTCTGATTACATGCTGTATCTTCATCTATCTATAAGGTTGAATGTCTTGGCTCTCTTAAAACTCCAATTCGGGGCTTGTCATTGTGCGACTGATAACCTAATTTTAAGTACTTGAGGGTCCTTATTTGGTTGACCAGGTTATCTGCATGTGTACTGTATGTTTCATTTTAATATTTTAAAATGCTTTTTCTTTATCCAATGAAAACAGGATGTTAAAGGTGCATAAAATACAGAATATTGAAATAAAAGTGATCAGTATTTTTAACATAAAACAGATTTACCCCATGAATTTCAAATCTGCACATTAATATGTTGAAAATGTATTTATTTTTGGCAGATGTTTATCAGCTCTCTGTGTCAGGTCTTAGTTGGGACAGAGGGCACAGTATCTTTTCCCATTAATATGATTCCACTCCAGTCCCAAGCTGGAGATTTCTGTAATTTAGGTGTAATTTAAATTTACCTGTAATTTAGGTGCTGTTCAAGTATCTATTTGTGGCAATAAGATATTTTCTTGCTCTGTGATATTAAATGTACAAATCTAAATCAGAATGAGAGTGTCTTCTCTTGTTTTTATCACAGTGATAAACGTGCACTATGGAACATATTTGTCTGTGCACTTTCCTTGGTTCATGTCCTGACTTTCAGAGATCTGAAGCATAGTTAATTGAAGTTAAATAGACAATTATTTTCTGTAAAGATTTTAGGATTGGTTATTCTGCTGTTTTTATTTTGTTTTTGTGAATATCTCTATTTTTAAAAGTCACAGTAGTCAATAAAAGTAAATTGATATTAGCAACCAAAGAGTATTTTAGTGAAAGAGAAACATACAGTAACATCCAATAAAGCAATAAGGGTAATAATACCTGTATTGGGATATGGTTTTGGTTTTAATACACGAAGGAGAACTATAGTTCTGCATATTGGTGAAACCTAACTGTAGTCAAGGTTTTTCAGCCACTTTTTAGATGGTTCTTTTAAGGGCAAAGCACATATACCACAGGTAATTGAAAACTTTTATGTTCACATTAACTGCTTATGCCACCAGTCACATGACCATAAACCTACCTATTGTAAGCCAGCTGATCATTATGCCCTGGTTGAAAGCTGGTAAAAGCTATAAGCAAAAAACAGTCAACACCCCCAGGCTTGACTTGAGAAAATAAAAACAAAATAGTAAAACTGGTTAAGTACATACATTTCTAGCAAAACAGTGGTGTTGTAGATATTGATAGGTGTAATTCCAGTCCGTATGTGTTTCTATTCCAGGCTGCATTAGAGGCAGAAATATTGTTTAATAAGACTGCTGTTGTTGCATAGATTTATCTATGAGTGGGCAAATGAAGGTTGGGTAGATATAGAAAAGTTTTTAAGCTACCATTTCTGAATCTCTTTCCTTCTGTATAAAAGCACTTCAATCTATCCAACAAAAGTAATTCCATTAGAAACGGCACATTTTCAGGTACACAACAAGACTGCTATTAAATAGACAGGCTGCAGAACTGCATGAGTAATGTTGACAGGTGAGGTCAGAGTTTTTACAAGTGCTGTAGCTGGCACCATTATAATCACTGCAGGTTTTTTAAAAACAAGGAACCTAACCTTGTTTGAAGGGCCCTAAAGGGTCTCTTGTCTTTAAAAGACATACAGGTTAGGCCTCAGTATGTCAAGTTCATTTCTTAAAGGGCTTTCTTCCAAAGACTTTTGATGTATCTTTAACTGTTACTGGAGTTTTTCCCCATTTCTTTTGTTCTGTTGGATTTAAATGCTTAAAATTGTACGCCTACAATCAGACAAAATGACAAAACAAAGGTCTCAACTGACAATCATAACAGGAACCTCTGCTAAGAATTTTATGTGTTACTGTCGCCGTATTGAACTGCAACTAGGTGTCTGAAGTGTGCCTGAAGAGGACAAATTCAGTGTTATGTAATGACAGCATCTTCTCTTGTTTTTTTTATGGTTAATTAGGTGCTGAATACTGTTTTTTTTCTCTCACTCTATTTTTGTCTTTCTCAAACCCCCAGTCTGATGTGTTTTATTTTTTCTTTAGGATATCAGCAGAGATGCAAGCTTTTGCCCAATTTCAGCAGTTGCAATAAATAAAATGCAGTTTTCCTACAGCAAAAAGTGATGTGCTCTGTAACATCTGATTTATTGTGCTCATTGAGGCATTTACAGCAACTGTTCTTTTTAACAGTAAGAGAGGTAAAGTTATTATGGCCTCCTTTAGGGGGCACATGCTGTTTTTTTCTCTTTGAAAAATATAAATATCACCATCCAGTTTCAGATCATTCTGAAACAAAACAGGAGACATGCACAATGTCACAGAATAAATAAACAAGATCACAATTCAGCAACAAAAAACATTTTATGTTTTGTACATAAAATCATCTATGGAGACACTTTTGTATCTTGTTTAAAACAAGGTTTGTATTTCTACAGCTGTACGCTGTGTTTGTTTTTAAAAATACATATACAATTTGTTTTAATTTATACAATTAAGCTGTAATGTACAGACTTGATTGACTTGATTACATACTGGAGAAAGCTTTTGACACTTCAGGTCAACGTGCTGATGTTTCACAGCTAACAGTACAGTATCTGAAGTGTATTATCATGGATCTCCGAGGGAAAGACATCCTGAGCAAAGGGCAAAAGTGGGTTTTGATGCCTGTGTATTAATTCAAAGTGTGAGGGAAAATAGGTGATCTAATGCAGATCAACTGATTGAAGATTTCAGACAGGGATCTTTTCCAGGATGACAATATCTCCATTCTTAGCGCATGTGTGATTGCATAATAGTTTAATGTCCATGACAGTTATGATTTCTACTGTATATGTCAAGGCCTTCTCAGTCACCAGATCGGAGCCCGGTCTAGCATTAATGGGATGCCTGACACGGCTTTTTCCACCTCCATCTACCAGGCATGAGTTATCTCAGATACCTTTATACAGTACTCACCACATTAAAAACAGTGGGCCACGCATTGTGACTCAGCACCCTATTAAGTGACTTTACTATGGTGTTTCCATTTGTATCGTCATCTACTTGTAGCATGAGGAAATATACATCAATACAGGTCGAATTATGTTGTATATTTTGATGGATTGTCATTGGAGTGATGTAGTACTTGTTGTGGTCACTCCTTTATTCTTATTTTATTGTTATGTAAGTCCTGAGGAAGCACAGGAATTTGTTAAATGTGTTTTTATGCACTGTGCAAAAAATGCTGTATTGATTGCTTCCTGGTTTCTGTGTTCCACCACTACTGTATGTCTCAGATATACCTAAACAAACTGTTGAGTGAAAAATTTGTGAGTGAACAACATTGGTTGTAGTCATAAAAACATCAGCACAATCTTGGAAATGAAAACATAATTAACTTTTGTATTGGAACATTCAGCCTAATTGATGCTGACAGAATACAGTATGTTGTGTGAGTCAGGTGTTTCAACTCACGTGGAATCTAATTTTCTTTCCAGTAAATGCATTAGAGCATTCTAAACAATAGATGGATTGCTTTTAATCAAAACATTATTTAACAACTGTACCTCAATTTGTTTTTCCCCCTTTTCCCCCTTAAATATGACCACAAGAATATAGGTCCTATCATGACGGATGAGCAACAGATGCTTACAGTTATGTAACCACAGAGAGCTGAAAAAACAACATCTGTGCTAGCCTGCTTCTAGGGGGGTGACCAAAAGTCAAAGGCTCATTTTTTACGTGTCTTTTTTTAAAACGGATGGCAGCATGAGATACCACAAATACTGGGGTTGTAAAAGTGATGAAGTTCCCTTGAGAACTAAATCGTTCAATAACATCGGAAACAGTTATGAAATTAGGAGCAAATGCAAAGTCTGATTTTTTTTCAGTGCCTGCAGTGTTTCATAAATAAGGCCCCCAGGGACTTGTGGTTTGATTCTCAGGTCTCTTCTTGAAAGAGACAGGAATATTGTTAAGACCTTTCTTCTATCCAGTCGAAACTATCGAAAGCAGCAGATCACACTTTGCTATCTAATGATATGGAGGGAAAAAAAGGTTTAATTCACATCAGAGGGTGTCTGTGTGAGACTGCACTCATGAAATTTCTTATTGAGTATAAAAAAAAAAATCCTGAAAATAATAAGTGCAGCAAAAGAATAAAATGTGAATACCTACTGGACAGTTCTGAAAGAGATACAGTAGTGGGAAATCTTACGGTACATTAACGTAAATAAGTGCGTTCTGTTTGGGAAAGAGAACTATAGGATAATTCTATAGAACTATAGGATAACTATAGTGTAAATAACTTCGTGATTTGATTATTGTAATCAAATGTGGTGAAACAGGAGCGCTTAGTGCAGGGAAATTTATATATATATATTTAAGGCCCTTGAAGTTCTTCATAGTGAGATACTTCTATAGAAAAAGTAGTGAGCTACAACACAAGTTTTAGTGCTTTAAAAATTCTCTCAAGCCATATTAACGATCTGTTAACAGTAGGTTGGTCCACCTTCACTGGAGATTCCAAACACAACATGTGAAGGCATCAATTCCACGTGATCTTTGCAGGTGCCAGAGACCGCTTAGCCAATGGCAGCTGACCCAACTTTGTCCAAGATCTGTGTAGTAATGAGCAACATTAGGTGTGCCTAATTTCAGCTTCCTGTAGGTAGATTTTCATCATTGCCTGCAGTCTTTTGAGACTGTCTGAACTGAAGTGTTAATCAGGTTTGCTGTTGCCATTAATAATATTAATTGTTGCCATTAACAACATTTGCATCGGCTTTCTGTTCCAAAGCACAGCATACAAAGGTGAAAGCCTGATCTGCTACATCTTTATAGTCCACAGGGTCCATGGGACATACTCAGCCATTTCTGCTATCTCACAAGTTTCTGTCTCTACTATTTCTACACTCACTGCCATAGAACATAACATTTTCTCATTTTTTATATGGCAGTATACATATTTTCCACTATTTTACCCTAAGAGTTACTATTATCCTGAATTGTTTATAAGCCTTTCCTTTTAATAAACTTGTTTTTGTGTTTGTAGCCTAAACTACAACCATTTTAGAAGACTCAACAGTATCAGAGTGGCATAGAAAGAAACAACAACAAGAGGTGGATAATGATACATTTTTTAAATGACCTTTAGTAATGCCAACTTGTGGTCTAGGGTTACACATTGTGTCTGCGATAAAAAAAAGATGTAAAAGAAAAGTAAATAAAATTGAGTATTGAGTAACCTATGTGTTTCTGGCAGGTGTAATGATAAGATTGCAACCAAAGGAAAAAACTTTGAATGCAGGGAAGGGTTTTAGACTGTTAGCTACTTAATCATGAGCACCTGCTCCAGAGGCAGGATCACTGGTGAGCAATCTACACCCAGCTGTCGAGTAAAAACCTGGAGAATTTTGATTAATTTACAGTACTTTTTTCTCTGAGACAAATTGCAACCTTGCTCCTGTGAAGTGCTTTTGTCAGCTTTGCATTTAAAGGCTTAATAGAGGATAGATCAGTCATGCAGAATGTAAACCATTTGTTCATGAAAGCATTCTAGGTGGAAAAACACATATTCCTGAAGTGTCACAATTTTGTTTGCCTGAACAGTTCAATACATACTAGAAAAAAGTACGAGAAGTGCCTGCATTCTTCTACTACAGTATTATGTTCAGTTGGTTCTCTTTTTGAATCGAAAGAACCCCTTCACTGCAAATTAACCATGCCTGTTTAGAAAAGCCAAAAATATTGCCCGTTGTGAATTGCATAATTTAAATGTATGTAATCATCTTTCTGATTTTTAAAATAGTAAAGGATAAGTAAGGCCAATGTTATTTTTTTAGAAATGCTTCTCTAGAGGCTTCTTTCACTATTGTGTGACTACCGTAATCCCCAAACTCATTTTCTGTCATTTAATCCTGCATATTGTAGTCATTGTACCTTTCACATGTTGCTTCTTAACTATTGGGCAACATTTCTAAGAGGATTAGAATTGCAATATTGGAGTGGCCACTTGAAGCCTTCACTGACCAAAGCTCTTACAATAAATACTTTTGCTGTAATGAAGCACTATAGCATGTAGAAAATAGATGATTTTGTCAGTATTCAAAAATGTTTTTATAAGGATTTCATTTTATACTTTGGATCTGGTGAGCTCACAATCTGGTAACTGTTGTGGATTTGTGAGTGTGTAATAACTCCAGGGGGCGATGTGAAGAAGCTAAATCACTGCAGTTTTGCTCTTCAGTGACAGTGAGTGTAGGTGGAAAGGCAGCAGCTTTTCTTTAATCTGAGGACCTTCCTCTTTAAAAAAGGAAGTTTCTTGTGTTTACATAGATGTCACAGAACTCATATACTGTACCTTTTGGAATGTCATTTCTTGAAATTCTGAGTATAAATTGATTTTTATTGTTATTTCAGGAACACTCACTGGGGAGCATTCAGTAATGAGACAAGAATACATTTGTATTAAATACTGTATATACTGTACATATTTCAGTGGTAAATGGAGAGGTGTGCATTACTGTGGTGCTTTCATTACAATACTGTGCAGTAGAGGATTGGTGGTTATGTAGGATGTTAAAAGCAACACCTGAATTTTTCTAACCTCATTTAATATCCTGGATTCTTCACAAATGTGTTTTAGTTTCATAATGACATGCTAATTCACTTCTTTGGATGTTGAATGTATACTTAAATCTAGGAATTGAAACAATTACATTCATGAAACTTGTTTTGTTTTTTTAGTGTTTTAAATCCACGCAGCTTTCACTTTTAAGCTTAGAAATTTCCAAAGAGTTGCAGGGAAGCAAAACTTAGTGGTCAAGGTTTCAAGTACACTTCTGCTGTTAAGGTATCACCACGTGAAGTGAATAGTCATTATGCTGCTGAATTGGTATAGGATTTGTACAGCACTTTTAACACAAGTTAAAGACAGTACCCTCAAACTCAGAGCTTTTACTAGACTGACTTAATGTTCTACAGTATTTTAATATAATTTAATGCATTTTGTGTGTTTAACAATGTGTGTATATACTAGTTATCTAGTGAGTGACCATACACTGTATGCTCTTTAAACACATAATTGGAAATATAAAAGAGTGAAACATGACAACATTCACTGGCAACTGTAAGGTAATGATTTGAAAGTGTTGATAACACTGCATCTATACAAACCAGCGTTTTGTACCACTCCGGTCAATGTTTTCAGTATTGAGTTGCTTTTACTCCATTAAGGTAATATAACATTTTATGTGGTTTTCATTGTTTCTCCTTTGAAATCAGAGAAAGTTGATACCACACAATCTCATACACACGATTATAAGTAGTGGTCCATATTTTCATGGTTTATTTCTTATGTGATGCCCCTTTAAATTTAGCTTTGTTTCCCACTTAAAAATGAAACATCTGCTAAGTATGAGACAGGGCAAGCCTCTTTTCGATTCGCGTTTCAGCTGCTGAGAGTTTTACCTCATTGACAGTTTGATCCAAGTACTTCTTTATTTTCAGTCCTGCAGTTTACCCGACCTTTAAAAGAGGCATCCTGCTATACAATGTGCTATATAATAGTCACAACTACTGTTTTTAAAATAAATATGGTCAATAATGATAAAAAACCCTTTGCCCACAGGATAATGAATATGTTTTGCCATACTAGGATCTAGTGGAAGAAGTGATAGCTTTCAATTGCTATTTAAAGGGGGATGTGTTGCTGCAAACCAAACAGTGAAAATGCAAACCTTGATATAATTTGTCAGTAAAAACAATTTAAAAATGTTTGCAGTTATAAGTGCTAATAGTAGTCAGTATGGGGTAAATTGCTCATTCTGCCACATCCAAAGCACTATTCTGCACCTCAAACATGATCAGGAAGGTGGACAATACATAGCTTGTCCAGCTGCTTGGGATTTTCACTCTGGTTTTCTTGCTCATTTATGAAAGGATCAGGCGTCCATATGCAGAGATTATGTTTGCTTTTTTATTTTGTGCGCTTGGTTTGAAAGTTCATGGGTAAGCACTTGAAATATAGAGCTTAACGGAGATGCTAATGAAAGCATTAACCTGGCAGAGTGCCGGCTTCCTCCCTAACAGCCACGCCATCTCCACCCAGCATCTTAAGAGGAATGAGGCCAGCAGGATTTCACAGTGGTTACTCATTACATTTCTGGAGAACATGATCTGGCCTGATTGGAATAAATTGGGACATGTGAGGGGAAACCTACTGTATATCGGCTTTATTCGCAGATTTCAAATTAAAATGCAAACTGTCTTGTAGAACTCTCTGACACGAGGACAGTATTTGGATGTTGTAATCAAAGTTACAGACAGGAACCCACTTGCTCCCAGAAAAATAAATCCATTACCCAGATTTTTGCTTTTGATTATAATCTATTTTGGAAGATGTTCAAACTGAAGAATTAAAGTCAAGGAAGATGAGTTGGACGAGTTGGTGGTTACATGACGAGTGGCCTGAACAAAGAATGAACAAAGAATTCCAAGAGGAAGAAATAGTGCAATGTCTTCCAACTGAGATACCGTATCATCCATTAAAAGTCCTGCAATTACTAACTTTGCATTTATCTTTGTAAATGAGTGTTGCTTACTTAACTTAATTTCATAGCAGCTGGAGAACAGTGATATGCTTCAAGATGCTTCCAAATAAACCTCAGTTTTCATTGCACTGCTTACACGTCATTTTCTTCCAACACAAGTTACAGACTGAGTACCTACACTGTGGTGTTAATCCATCTCCCTCTCTTGCAAAGTGAAATGAAGTTACATACCACTTGTTTTCTGATTAAACGTGGAATTAAATAAAAATAATTCCATACCAGCTGAATTAAATTTAATTACACAAAGTTCACTTTCATTTCCCATGCATTTAAAATATTTCTTTATATAATGTTCACTGTTATGAGTATTACAAATAAAATATGGATCTAAATGTCAATTTGTGAAAACCAAGCAAGGGAGGATTAATTTTGATTAATAAAAGAGAGACATTTAATTTATAAGTACAATGATAGACCTTTATGTACAGAAATGAGAATAAACTTCATATAGATGTTTTTTAATTAAAACATAATTGCAAAAAAGCTTCAATTCCAAAGCTTCCACATCATGAAATACCAGAAATGTGGAGTTAGGGTGCACAGTTCACAGAAGAAGTAACACATAGAATAACTCATTCTTCTATTGCAGTAGTAAAAAAAAGAACTTGGTTTTCGAAGACATTTGCCCTTGGTAGTCACTTCTTGAACAAAATAATAAAATAGTTAAATCTCAAGAGTATGATGAGCATAAGAAAGGTCCCATACTACAAGAAGAGGTTGAAAGAAAGAAAGAAGCCAGGGTGCCAGCTTTTTGACCATGGCTGAGCAGCATGTTCCATGTTCCCAAATTGTCAAACAAACCTAGATTCAAAATGCTGGACCTGTGACAGGCAATTTACTGCATTGCTTCACATGAGAAGGTTCCCATTAAGAAAATTGCTGAGGATTCCTAGCTAGAGGACTCCATGATATGGAATAAAACATGTTGGAGGAATCAGAAAATGTCATTGGTCCAGTTGACTTGGTGCACTTTGTACATACTGTACCAAGACAAAATCAATTAACAAGCTTACTTCAAATGGACAACATGTTGCATGATAGAATTAGGAAACTTTAATGCTGTTTTGACAGGTAGGTCTTATCATTTGGAACAGAATTATGAGAATAAAACTGCCACCTGGAATTGTGACCTGGCTTCTTCAGAATAACACTACTAATGGATTAGAAATATGTACTACAGTATATACTATCCCAGAGAGTCCAGTAGAGACTGTACATTCATAACTTTGGTCAGTATGGTTATTTGTATCCTTTGTCATTATGTTGCTTTGTCTGTTTTTCATGTATGTTCATCTACTAAAAGCTATTTTAGTAGATGTTCTATATAATTTCTTTTTAAATTTTATTTTGGTTTGCATGGTTTCTTCATCAGATAGGAAAAAAAATAAAAAATAAGTTAAGGCATGGTTATGAGAATCAAATGGTTTCTAGTGGGACAAACTATTTAAATATTTAAGTTAAAAATAAGATTTTTTTGTTTTCTTTTTGTAATACAGTATATGTAACTTATTTGAACTGGAAAAACAAAATATATGCTTATATGTAAAAAATATTGTGCGAAAAGATTGATTTTCCATTTATTTGATATTACTTGCTTCTTGTAAGCTATATTCTTAAATTTCAAAACCCTGTCTTAATTTTCTGTTTCTTTTATCAGAAGTCCACATTGACTCCCATGTATGACATATTGCTGTCTGAGCTGTTGACATAGACTTAATGATTAAATATTGTACATATTATTGGGTTATTTACTTAGTATTTCGTTCATGTGTTCACGTAATCAGTGAGCTGTACTTCTTTTATTAATTTCTTAGATTAAGATCAGAAACAAACCTTCAAAAATGAAATACATAAAGATCATGTATAGATTGAAGTACTTACCGTAATTAGAACCTCCAATGACATGGGTTAAAGAAGTGTGTCATGAAGTGAAATTTAAATCTCCAGACAAGACCATGTCAATCTGCAGACAATTATTCTAGCTAAAAAGCCACATCGCCAAGGAGATTACCACTTTAACTCATTATTCACATGTCCTCAATAATACAGTATATAGACTGTCCCCATTTGGCTGTTGTTTCCATCTAACCTTAATTCTCTTTGCCACTAACGTGGGACTAAATTGTTTGATCGAACATTCATATACCCTATACATTCTTGGGGACATGAATATATACACATCAGTATATTATTTAATATTCTATTTCCACAGTAACTTCTTAAAATACTACTGATCTACCAATACCAATGTGAACTTGTATCTGACTTTTTTTTTATTTGCTATCATTCAACATGTTATTTAAAATGTACTGAAAAAGTGGGACTAAATTTTATTTTGGTTCTACAGTGGGAACACTGGGATATTTTAAAGCCCAGTACTTAATCTGTGTTTTAGTAAATTTAAATTATTTTAAAGCCAGCAAGTGGTATTTGGTACTTTTTTATTTATGAAACTTCAAGTTAAATATTAACTTCATTTGTTGTTTTTAGTCACACACAAACAGAATAGAAGAGAAAGGAAATTAGAATCCATAGAGGTCAATTTTCTAAGTTCCTTATGTAAGGAGCTGGAAAATTCACTTTTGGCTCTCACATCTTCCAGTGGAAGGGAAAGAATCATTAGTGTTGCATATAATAAGCAGTGGTTTTGCATAATATGTATGCTTACATCAGTAAACGCTGTTATCAGAGTGAAGTTCTAAGCAAAAGGCAAGTTGTGCGCAGGACAAGATGAGCTTAATAAAGTCCAGAGAAACCTGAAAACAGCATTTTGTATTTAAAGAAACTCAGGCTGAAAATTAAATTCTCAAATTTAGCCTATTTCCTTGCTATTTTACTGATCAACAGTCAGCTGACACATCCAGCTGTCGTGTTGGTTTCTTTCCTTTATGTGCCACAAAGAGACTCCACAGGAAAATGACCAGTTAGGATTTAACGTACTTTCATGAACCACAGACATAAATATGTTACATAAATGTAACTGTTGCTTAAGAAATAGGGCAACAAAGATTCAAAAGCTTTTTTGTTGAGATTTCTGCAAATGTTGGAAAAATTTTACTTGGGAAGAGATCTATATTGTATTCTTTTCCATTGCAATCTCTAGAGATTCACTTAAGTCTTTTTCCTGAAATGACGACTTTCTATTCTTTAATAATATTAAAACTACTTTTTACATATATAATCCCTGCATGGTATGGTCATATATTAAATGAACATATAAACTTATTCAAATAATTTAGTCTTGATTGCCATTTAAAATCTTGTTTCTTTTTCTCGTCTGTTTAATAAATGTTCTCAGGTCTTACTTCAGTGTCAAATATTTGGATTATCTTGCATGAACAGTCTTACTGATCTGAAAATGTCACTTAATGTTACATAACATCCTCCTATTTGTAGTGCTACCCATCTCACCATTACAGAAAAAGCACAAACCATGAATAAATCTATTTAAATACATGTTCCTTTAATATACTGTATATTGTAAGTTAAAGTTGTAACTTTCAGAATGTTGTAAATATATTTAGAACATATGTGTAAATTAAATAAAGTTAACATACAGTTATACGTTTTAGATTTCTTCTACATACAAATATGCTTAATTTCCTATTTTTTACATGGATTGTCTCAACATGGGCCTCAACTCAAACATACACTTCTTCTTTCCAAAAATAAAGCTGTAGGTTTATAAGAAATTTATTTGAAGCTTTTCATTCACTAGAATCACTAAACATTCACTGATCCAAAACCAATGGAGAGTAAAACAAAGTAGTTATAAGTGAAAGTAATAATAATTAATAACAATAATAACAATAATAATAATTGCTTACACTTATATACGGCTTTTCTGGACACTCCACTCAAAGCGCTTTACAGGTAATGGGGACTCCCCTCCACCACCCCTGCACCATGTGCAGCCCCACCTGGATGATGCGACAGCAGCCATAGTGCGCCAAACGCTCACCACACATCAGCTATCAGTAGGGAGGAGAGCAGAGTAATGTAGCCAATTTATAGAAATGGATTTGGGTAACAGATACTCCATTCCCAGTGGTCAACACACAACTCATCCATTATAATTACAAAAGAGTCCCAAAGTTATTGTCAGAATGATAATCTGATTTGGGACACGCACACTGAAATGTGTGAAATTCACAAGTTGGTATTTATCTATGTCCGCCATTCGAAGCAGTATAAGCTGTAAATCTTGTAACTTGTGGCTTACAACAAAGACAGATGCCATCTTGCAGAATTCTGTCCAATTCTTCTTGTAGAATATGGATAAACGAGCTTTTTCACTAGTGTCCGAGTTCTAGACACCACATTTCATCCCATTTTATCCCATTTTATCCTGCAAGTGTTCAATGAGCAGAGTGTGCAGAGTATCCATGGAATACTGTCAAACTCCCATTGTGTAGCAAAGCTGTTATTACATGAGAAGCAAGAGCTTGCATATTTTCATGTCAGGATGAGACTGCAGAAAAGACAGCAGGTGAGACCACGGAGCCATGGTGTCAGGTTACTATCAATCACTAAAAAGGAAATTCTGTAGTTACTAGGCACTCCTGTCCAGACCATCACACTTGGACGTCCATGTGGGTTGTTCAGCTGTAAGCATGAATTAGCCTTTTGTACTGCATGTCTGTCCTGCACTCTCTGACATCTATCAATGTGGTTGCACAAAATCATGATTCGTTGCTTAAGAGGTCTTGGCTCAACTGCTGGTGAGTCCACCTGAGGTGTTGCTCATTAAACCTTATCCTGTTGTGTCAGTGAACATTGGTGAGCCCTGGTCCCTGTGTGCAAAATAAGATTTTGCAAGTCTTAGTCGCCTCATCACAGATGAACTGCTTATGTGTTGTTCATGGTGCTATGGAACTGGCAGTGCATAAATGATCACAAAAATGGAACATAATGATAGTTTGATCTATCCATGATCTTGGCAGGGTGTTGTGACTCAAGGTCTCCCAGATCGTGGTCTGTTATTGACAGACTGAGCTTGGCTGTAACATCTTGCCAAGTTAGAAATGGCTGGCTGTGAACACCCCAGATGGTAAATGACAGTGTGCTGACTTCTCTTGGTGAGAGACGTCCTCGCTCACTAATGAGGAGATTTTGTGCTTATTCAACAAAGTCGCTCAGATCTATCACAATCAGACATAAGCAATCAAGCTAATCAAAATAATAGCAAAATAATTACGTCATTATCCAAATTCCATATGCTTTATTTTTAGAAACATACAAGGAGTTTTAAGTTTCTTTTGATGTTCAGTGCGGTGTGTAAGTACTATATACTGTATATATGTAAAATTGTTTTATAATTGTATAGACCTATTGTTCTTAAATAATGTTATTTTGCATTTATGCAGATGGGCAAATACTTCTGCCTTCTGGATTGAGTTGATTTGTCATCTCAGGTAAAGAGAAGAAAAATGAAACAAGCTAAAGAGCAGATATCAACATTCAAATCAAGTACTGTCCTAGAAATGTATACATGAGTATCTTCACTGGTTTACTATCTTGCTGATTTAACAGCGCCATGTGGGACTGTCCTTGAGTGCACCCAGGCAGTGACACTTAGCACATGGATAGCTAACTTTGAATTTAGGCAGTCTGTTAAAAATTAGTCAATACTATGTATTGTATTTTTTTTTTCTCTTGACTGAACTGGGACTCAGTGCCACATGAGACAGGATTGCTATTGCAAAGAACTCTACCAGTGGGTACATCTTGGCAGCCATGTAGCCTGTGGTACCTGATGGATCCTTTTCTGTTTTCACTTATCTAGAAAAGAAGCTAACCTGCCTCAGGCTGTTGTTCAGTGGGTCTTGAAAGCATATGCTTGTTGCTTTATAGTTGTGACTTTGCATTTAAGTCTGCTGTGCTGACCAGATCAAATGAGCAATGACAATGGCTAAGTTACAATAATGAAACAAGACCCATCTGTCTGCAGTTATTGCTGATTTGAACAGACTTTGATATCCAAGCTAATTCTAAATGCATATTATACTTTTTGTCAATTTTCAGGTTCAGTAAACAGGTCGGTGACATGCAGTTCTGGAATAAAAACCCATAGTTTCAACAATCAAACTTACCCTTGAAATGAGCCACTGCTTTTACATATGTAATGTAAATCTCCAGTTTTGGGAGAAAATGCAAGGTGGAAAAATACAAAAAAGCTGTCAGAGTTCTACTCAATCCATTCTTTTGGATGAATGCAATTATATAATCCCCCTTTTCTTCCTTTTAATCTTAAACTGAGTTCCTCATCCCACAGACATTTTCTTAATCCCATAGAAGTCAATTTAATCTATGCCTGTTCATTTGCAAAATTATTATCTGCAAAGACAATGATTCCAGTTCCTGCATTACAAGCCAAACGAAAGAATAAGACTCTCTTTAATTTCATAGCTAAGAGAAGAGTTCTGTTTTTTTTTACTAGAGGGTAAAAATAAACTATTTATTTTCAATATCTATAGCATGCAGAAATCTGTATTAAAAAAGATTGCAGATTGAGAATAAGATTGAAATTTAGAATGCAACACTTTCTAATGTTTTTTTGTATTTTTAAATACTGACAATCAACTGTAAGTCTTTAATGTATATTGGGCATATATATATAATATAAAAAATAAAAACATAGAATTTTTTTTTCAATTAAAATATTGTATAATTGCACTTATACAATATTTTGATAGAACACATTGTGATAAGGCTGTAGGTCGATGCTCTGTAGCTATCATTACAAATCAATTGTTCTGATTATGTTTTCTTTTTAAATCATTTGTGCAGTGTACTATAGGTCCAAAATTCCATCTCATACTGTACAACAGCAACAAATGTCCCAGAACTGAGAGTGCAGTTCCCAGTCTGGCTGTGGAGCTTTGCACTATGGTTCAGGCTCTGTTGTTTGGGACCCCTGCTGTCACAGTCCGGTAGTTATTTTTGTTTGCTGTGGTTTCTCTAATGGTGGTGTACAGGCAAATGTCAAGTTCCTAGCAATAAGTCATGAGGAAAAAAAATGAAAGCATTTTGTTTTTCCAGTTTCCTAGCTCTAAAAAGCTTGTTGCTTTATTTGATCATCTTACTCCTCATTACGAGCCTTAAAATCATATACGTTTGTGTAATTGCAGTATGCGCAATTTTCAACACAGCATCGCCTTTCTCAGCTAAAAAACAACAATATTTACATGTATACATGCACTGGTGGTTGAATGTTTTGCGTGGATACTTGACCATGAAGTTATAAAACTTTTATAGCTATTACAACTGTTCAAAAACATGTACTGTATTTGGCTTGAAATACTGTATTGCCATTGCTTTACTCTTTTAGTGTGCAGGTATGTAATTCTCATCCACCCCTCATTAGTTCCAATAAGTAACAGTGTGGCGAAATACAGTAGTTCGATTTTACTAACAGGTTTATTTATTATAATGTAATTGGAAAATCTCAACAATGTTCTAGCTTTACTTAAGTATATCGACGCAGGATTTTTGAAAAATCCTTATTTCTTTAAAAACAGAACGACAAGAGCACGGGGAGTCAACTATGTACAACTTGTACAGTTTCCATTCTACAAATAAGCACATTGGTTGAAAGTTCTAGTGAATTCACCAAAAAAGACTTTTGAGACATCTGTAATATAGACGTAGGTTTGCTGGAATTTGGGACAAATGTTTCTGGCTTCTCTCAAGGGGCATGGCTGCAGAATTGTGTGACTGCTCTAGCAGAAGTAAAAAAAAAATACAGAAATGAAAAAATCAAGTGTCTGATTGCTTGGCTGATATCAAGAATGTGTATATAAATGTTCCAATTATCCTGCAAATATATTTAATCTCCATACTAATACGCCACTGGAGTTGTCTCCATCCCTTTGTCAGCTCAGGGGCATTAATTTGCCACTCTCTTATGTAAACACTCTTGTTCCCGTTAACCAATTACACCTCTCATGGTTTCTCAAATAACTTTAATTACTGATTAGAATTCCTGGATCACAAAGCAGCTACTTGAGAATAATTATACTTAATAAAGAGGAGAGAAGTTGTTGCATCAAATCGGTGTTCCTGCTGCTTCGCTTGTTAAAGCTCGCCTGGCGCTCCAGTCACACTTGTGAATGCAAATAGAAGAGGCTTCACACGCAACATGGGTGAAGGGCCTGCTTGCTGAGAGCACGACCTGTTTCAGCACCCAAATCAAAAGAATGTGAAGCCAGATCCCTCTGAAGCCTGAGGCTGAACCACGTGCATCCAAAGCCCTCAAAAACTGTATCGGGTACTAGCATTCAGATTAAGCCTAGTTTGTTCACGTGCTAGGGAGAATTTTAGTATTAACTGGTGCAAAAGAACTGTGTGGGGTGAAGTGTGTCAGAGGTAAAAATGGGAAACTTAGACAAGGGAAGGAGAATGACCGATTTAGAAAATACATATTGTAGTGTGAGGCTGTTTTAGCTAAAAAACAGTGGTGTGTAGAGAACAAACTTTTTAAAGTTGAAGTTTTTTAAACTTGTTACTAGTACAAGGGGGGCTAATCATTAAAAAAAACTCATAAACTGATGGTAAAAAATGCAAGACTGAGCAGGACTGTTTCTCCAAGTAGTCAGGGGTTTCTGGTGTGAACACTGAACTGCTCACTACTCTTTAGCCTGACTGTCTGTGTCCCGTGTTACCAGGGCAACATGCAGTTTCACCTTCAGTCACTCTCGGCTCCCCTCTGGTATTGACAAGCACCTGACTCCCACTGTATCTTCCTACAAAACGTCCACCACAGAAAGGGCAACAGCTGCAATATTTTGCACACAAAAATAGCTGCTTACCAAGGAAGAAATCAGTAGCCTACCAACATGGTGGATGGAAGACTTAAGTTATGTCTTGGTATTGTAAAGAATCCGGTTTGTGGTAGGAAACTTGGAGTTACACAGTGGTGTGTAAATTAGTTTTGGTGACTTAGTGTTACAGGTCTTTTGTCATACAGTAAATGCCTTTGTGGCATATTAGATGGTTAGGCTAATCCAATTCACCCTGCATATGGATTTTAGATGTTTTGTGTGATAGCATCGTTCCTTTTTAGGTCTGTGCATTTTAAAATATTATTACATCCTTGTGACATTAATCATCGTGCTTAGATACTGCGTATTTTCCTTATGGTTATGGGATTTGATCACTGTTCTTAAAGTACACTTGGTCACTAATTCTTCTGGTTTTAGCCAGTCTCTACAAGTGGAAGCCAAATTTTAAGATACAGGATGTCAGTGGTCTGATTTATGTGTGGGCACAGTCCATGTTATTGTGTCCTTGGTTTCTAAACCAAATATTTAGTTGTTTTTGTTTTTATGAATACTGAACTCAGAGCACATGCTTATATATAATTATATAACTTAATTCATGTTTTGAAAGGCGGTGATGTTCTGTGTATTTACAGTTGTGAGAAAAATGTTGTGAACCCTTAGGAATTATCTGGATGTCTGGATGAATGGCTCCTAAAATGTGATCTGATCTTCATCTAAGTCATTATAATAAATAAAGACAGTCTTATTTAACTAACACCACACACAACATTTTACATGGTCATATATTTATGGAGCACATGGTTTAAAAAATCAAGGTCATTGATGGAAAAGTTATGTGAACCTCTAAGATAATGAAATCTTGAAACGAGGGTAATTGGAGTCAGGTATTCCAATCAATGAGTCCGGTGTTCCAATCAAATCAGTTTCGGATTTGACCTGCCCTGCAGTATAAAACAGTCACACAATTTTGGTTACCTGCACTTCACAACAGAATTCTGCTGAAGTGCAATATGGCCCGATCAAAAGAGATTTCAGAGGACTTCAGAAGAAGAGTTGTTGAAGCTCATAAGACTGGAAAGGGTTACAAAAAGATTTCTAAAGACTTGGGCCTCCATGAGTCCACAGTCAGGCAGATAGTTTACAAATGGAAGAAATTCCATTTGTAAACTTGTAGGAGTGGGCGTCCTACAAAGATCAGTGCAAGTTCATGCTGTACAATCTTCAAACATGTTACAAAGAACCCTAGAGTGACAGATAAGGATCTGCAGGCATCATTTGCACTTGATAACATCTGTGTTCATGAGTCTGCCATAAGAAAAACACTGAACAAGAGTGGTGTTCATGGGAGGTTACCACAGAGGAAACCACTGCTCTCCGAAAAAACATTGCTTCTTGTCTCTAGTTTGCCAAAGACCACCTGGATGTTCCACAGCACTACTGGAACAATTTTCTGCAGACAGATGAGACAAAAGGTGAGCTGGAGATGGAGCTCACAAATGGAGAAAACAAAACACTTCATAGCAACACCAAAACTTCATCCCAACTGTGAAGCATAGAGGAGGGAGTATAATGGTTTGCTGACTCGGGGCCTGGATGGCTTGCAATCCTTGAGAGACCAATGAATTTCAAGATGTATCAGGAAATTCTACAGCAGAATGTCAGGGCGTCTGTCTGTGATCTAAAACTCAAGAGAAGTTGGATCATCCAACATGACAATGATCCAAAACACAGGATTAAATCAACAACAGAGTGGCTCAAACAGAAGAAATACTGTATGAATGGCCAAGTCAGAGTCCTGACCTCAATCCCATTGAAATGCTGCGGCATGATATGAAGCAGGCCGTTCAAGCAAGACATCCCAAAAATATACTTAACCTGAGACAGTTTTGTGTAGAGGAATGGGCCAAAGTACCTCCTAAGCACTGCACAGATCTGATTAGCAGCTACAGAACGCATTTGGTTGAGGTTATTGCCAATAAAGGAGCTTCCACTAGTTACTAAATATAAGCATTCACATACTGTTTGTTTAAATTGTTTAAACTATTTGTTCAATAAAGATATGGCAATATCTTTATTTATTATTATGACTTAGATGAAGATCAGATCATGTTTTAGGAGCCATTGATGCAGAAATCCATATAATTCCTAAGGAATCACAAAACTTTTTCTCACAACTGTATATACTAATACATTTGAGTTTCCAAACCCTTTATGAAACCCATTAATCCTGCTTTTAGTCTGTAACTTTTAGAAATGAAATGGCTTTTGATTTCAGTGGCCTTGTCTTCATAGTAATGTGATATATACATTTTCATATAAAAAAATGTTTTAAGCACTAAAAGAAAATAAAAGCTGAATTCCTTGCCATGTTTCACAGTCACAGTACACAGCCACTATCGGGCCACACTACATTCAAAAGCTACATTTTGTGAAACAATGAATGTCTTACCAGGAACTGATAAAAAGAACACATTCTCAAGACTACTATTCATCGACTTCAGCTCAGCTTTTAATGCTATCATTCCAGAGAAACTAGTCAAGAAACTCAGTACACTGGGTCTCGAGACCTCCATCTGCAACTGGATTCGGGACTTTCTGACAGGCAGACCTCAGGCTGTCAGGCTTGGAAACCACAACTCCGGCACACTAACTCTGAACACTGGAGTCCCCCAGGGTTGTGTGCTTAATCCATTACTCTACTCCCTCTACACCCACGACTGTAAGGCCAAACACAACACCAACTTCATCAACAAGTTTGCTGATGACACCACAGTTGTAGGTCTGATCACAGACAATGTCAGCAAAACCAACGAGCTGATCGTTGATTTCAGAAAACTGCAAAACGGACATGCCCCTACCCACATCAATGGGACTGAGGTGGAAAGGTTCAGTAGCTTCAAATACCTTGGCGTCCATATCACCGAGGACCTCACATGGTCTCTCAACGCCACCTGTCTGATCAAGAAAGTGCAACAGCGCCTGTACTTCCTAAGATGGTTGAAGAAGGCTAAGATATGTCCCCAGATCCTCACTAACTTTTACAGATGCACTACAGAAAGCACACTGACAGGCTGCATCACAGTGTGGTATGGCAACTGCAGTATTGCTGACCGCAAAGCCATACAGCGGGTGGTGTAAACTGCCCAGTCCATCACTGGGGTTGCTCTCCCATCCATCCAGGACATTTATGACAAACAGTGCTTGAGGAAAGCTCTAAGCATCATTAAAGACCCCACACACCCCAGTTTGACCCTTTACCATCTGGAAAACAGTACCAGAGCATTCGGGCCCAGACTACCAGACTCAGAGAGAGTTTTTACCCCCGCACTATCAAACTATTAAACTCCCAGCCTCTCTCACCTGTGATCTGAACCTCACAGTGCCTTCTCTCTTACCAAAACTCAAACACACATTGAAATCTACCTCTACCTCACATGTCAAGAAGCTCACTCCCCATAATTTCTCTATCCTTTATTTCATTCTGTTGATGTATGATTTTGCACATCTGATGTTGTTTTGCACATTGCCTATTGTCTCTGTCTTTCTTTTCTTATACAATTGTATTGTTGTTTTTTTCTACTTCTTACCATCTGAGAGTTAGCTAAGTAGCATTTTGTTATACCATATGCCTGTATATGAGTATAATGACAATAAACTTGGAACTTCAAAAGAAAATAGTTGCCGCTTTTCAGTCTTACCTTTCTTTTTGCAGTATGACAGTTACATGATCAAGGTGATACCTTGGTAACAATAATGCTTGTTTGTGCAGATCTTTTTAGCAGGTCTAAACAGAGTGAATAAACAAATATTTACGTAATCAAAAATGAGGATTATTCATTCAAGAATAGGGAGGGTACTTCACAGCCCTACGCAACAGGATTAAGAACAATAGCATGTGCATGGGCCGAAAGCAACACTGGCAAGATTTTGCATGTACTGTATGAAATGTTAGATCTAATATTGCCAAGCTGCCAGGAGATCTTCAGTAACTCATTGTTTAGCAAAAGACAGAGCAGTTCATGGAAAATAAAAATCAAAGTAACAACATTATTACTCCAGTTTGTTGTGATTCAGAATCAAAGGTGTGTTACTTTCAGGGAAACCACCTTTATATTTGGTTCCAAGTCACAGATACAGAAAACCAAAGTGTTATGAATCAGTTGAGGAATTTGTTTTGAAAGAAAACCCCCGGTTACTTACTAGTGAAACAGTGCAACAGGGTGTTTTTGTAATTTTTTCTCTCATTATGTACTTTTAAAATTTAGATGAGTATAATTTGGAATTAGTGCTTGCAAGGTTTTTGTTTTTCTCTGGAACGCATGTGTGTTAGATTGAATCCAGGCACATTTATAGATTTTTGATAGAAATGTGAAAGAGTGCTCCTGAGTTTTCTGTTGCAGATTACAGTAAATAGCATTGCATAAAGCATTGTCTTTATCAACCTGAAAAACAAGTGTAGTGAACTGTTTTTTTCAGCTGTTTCCTCAGAAGTCATTACAAACCCTTCCCATGAATTCTTGTATTGAAAGGTGTTGATGTTAAACTTGACAAGTAAGAATCTCTTAACATTCACACCATCAACAGTATGATGTATAAGTTCAAAGGAAAAATGGAAATAGTGTATTTTTGCTGCAGCACTACTCATTTCAGGTCATTTCCAAGTTAAAGAAAAGTTAGTCAAGAAACAGACACATATACAGATTCCAAACTTAACTTAAGGTTTTGTTTTTGAGGGAAATTAAGTTTAAGATGAGATCTGTTAAAATGAAACTACAAAATCATTATTCATATCGATTTTCAGGAATCCCGACAAGTCTGTGAGTAAAACTCTTGTATATTTCCAATACTCCTGTTAGAATTTCTCTTTCTCTACTTAAGCTAGTTAGGATAACTAACTGAATCAAGGTGACTTTTATGAATTAAGTGGGGAAAAAGAGCTTTTCATTTCCAGCATCTGTTGCCCCTAGTGACCAGTGTGGTCACCGTGGCAACTAAAAAAGCCAGTAAGTATTCAGATAGGCTTCAATTTCCTGTTTCAGGCCAGCTGAGTACCATAGTTACTATTTATGAAAGACAGAGGAGTTTGAAATACAAAGTGGAAAAAAGTGTGGTTATGTATAGAATGTTGGTTCAAAGTAGATTTCCATAGTATAGGGATACATATAGCAATGTTTACCTGGCAACTTTTGATTAAATGAAGCCTTTACTATCTGCGTTCGTCAGATCTGGAATATTTTTAACATTGCATTTTAATTTTGTCTGCTAACTATCCTACCTTTCATTTACTTGTCACCCTTTTATTTGATTATTTTCGTCATGTACCATTCAGCTGACTTTTTTAGTGTATGTTCACTGCAGTTAGGTGTAATTTATTTGCGCCTTAGTTCATTTATTGTAGGAAGGATACGAATGTCCTGCATTATCTGGGGATGTTTTAGAATTAGGCCATCGTTATTGTGTTGATTAATTATTCTTCAGATCAATTACAAAGGAGTGGTGTGATTGTCATTTCGAGGTTTTCAAGAGAATGCCCAAGTGGATTGGTTGTGCAGATTTACGGTACCAATGATTCATGCAGGGGCTTAATCACAGTATGAATCTTGGCAGGAATCAGTTGAGATACATAAACATTGCTCTACATAATACAGGGCTAATACAGCAGTGATTCTGACAAATGAGGTTCGCACCTCTATAGAGAACATTTTAAGATTCTCTTGACTTTCTTGTGGAATAGGCATAACGGGTTACAGCTGATACCTTCTGGGACTTGATTCTTTTTCAGTCATTCATACAGTTATTTTTTTTTAAAGAAGTGAAGAAAATAGTATTAAATACATAAAACAAGATATTCATCATTTTACCTCTTGCAACTGCTTTGAAAATCTTTTTTTAATTGTGTGCTTCAGTTTTATTTCTTTTTATCATTTGTTTGTTTTTTAAAAGAAAAAGCTGTATGACAGACTGTTTTGTCACATTCTTTTTTTCTTAAAGCTAATTTAAGAAGAGTGAGTTGACCTCCCATTTATAATTAACCTTTATAATGTTTTTAAAGGTGATGCCATGTACCCCAAAACACTCTAATAAGACACTAATGATTTAGTTATTTTTTCTCAGGATTTCAGGGTTTGTGAGATGTGAGGTGTGCTCTGTAGTCATTGTAGGCGTTGTACTAAGAAGTGTTATGAAATTTCCTGTCCTTTCTGGCTGAAATATATTGCATGATATTTCCCATAATTGTCATTTACAGATTCCTATTTCGGTTACTTGTGCAGTGAGTTAAAATTTTGAGTCTGTGTTCTGAAATATCAGTCCCACTCAATTTCTGCATTTAAAACAGACACCTTTAAATGGTTTTGACTTTTAATGTTCTAAAATAAATCAAATGCTTTGGAAGGAGCTTTACCAATATTAATAAGTCTGTAGGACAGACAAGTGACTTGCATTAAAAGTAAAATACAGTAAAAAAAAAAGGATTGCTCCTAGACTAGATCCCATTTTGAGTAATCTCTGTGGGGTTCTTAATACAAGTTGAGGTGGGAGTCTTTTTATTTAAAATGATCACATGCGACAGCTCTAACTTCTGAACAGATATTGAATGTCATGCTCACAATCTGAATAATTTTATAATTCATCCAGATTTAATGTTTCTCCTGTTTCATAAACACAGTGCTCTAAAAGTTAAATTACACATGTCTAAAGTTACGTCCGAATAAAGCCGGTCAGCAGACTCAGATGAAATAACAGATGATATCAGTTAGATTCTTAACAACATGAACAAAAATAAAATTTTCTGAACAAGATTGATCAAAGTCTTTAGATTGAAGCAGAATTTTCACTGCACTTCATTAAGGGCCTTGAGTTCTGCAGCTTGCGTCTGGTAAGGTATTAAGAAAGTACATAGTAAATTGAATCTGTATCAACTCATTCTGTATGTAGGGTGAAATAAAATCAAAATCCATTTGGTAAGGCGACTTCTCATTACTAGAAAACCATCTGGTTGATCACGCTGGATTAGTGTGGACTTTAAAACTACAAATTCTCTTGGATTCCTGCCTTCTGATTGGGTAAATGCATTCTCAAAGCCACACATTACAAGCAATGTACATTTTTTAATTTAAAGAAACAAATGCGTAACCTGGTTTATGATTTAATAGTTAATGGAATCCAAAAAACCTACAGCAAATCAACGAAATATATTTAAGTTCAAAATGTTCCCTAACCTCCTCCTTTACCCTGTTTCTGTTACCATCTTGTCAGACATCATGAGATCCATCTGTCTTAATACAGTATCTAATGTCTTAATCTTCTTATCTACTTCAGCAAGTTTCCTTTTAATTCTAAATAGAAATTCAGTCTTGTCCACTCATGAATTTTGATCATTCCCATGTATTGTAAATTAAATGAAGATTATCAAGTCCAGACATGTTAAATGCAGATAACAGCTTTCATTAACTGACATATGCAAGGGTAAAGCCTTCAGATATCCTTGATGTATGGTTGTGAATGAGAAACATCTTGTGAGCTATCTGCTGATAATTAAATATATTATATGCTCTTGGTAAAACCACTTATCATACTTTTGTTTTAATCACACACTATAATATTCTCTTACTGGAAAGATTGAAAGCATTGTATTTACAACTTTGTTGAAAGGAATTTGATTCAATTTGCAAGATCATTGATAAAATGGTTTCACATTTTCTGTTTTTCAGGTGACTTTCCACCACCTCCCCCACCTGTGGATGACCTGAGCAGTCTCCCATCACCAGTGGCACCCTTCCCAGCTCCTCCACCTGCTGATGGGGCATCTTTCAGTGTTCAGGTAAGGAAGCTGTATTCACGTCAGAAAGAACACAGACCAGGAGAACCAGGTTCATTCTCATTCTGTTTGAAATTCTCAGCTGGGAAAGGGATCATTTACACAAGTAACAATATGTAGCTTTTATATCAGACTGTTCTTCCCAAAGGACCCAAACTGCTTTACAAGTAGGAAAGACAAGACTTCACTTACCATTACTACCAGAGTCGAAGCACAGAACCCCCTGCAATGGAGCACAGCAGCTGTTACATGCCAGCAACGTACCAAAGAGGTGATAAGGTTCAGAAGTGAGAAATGTTGTAGCTGGTAAATTGGGCTGGTTAGAATGTGAAATTCCCTAGTGACATTTACCACTAAACCTTTGGCTTCATTAATCATCTGAAACATTATTCCTCCTCTAATGTAATGCCTCTTAGCGTACCGGGGCATTCGTTTGGAAATGTTTGCCCAGAGAGAGGACCTTCTGCCTGGTCCACAGAGCCCCTTCCAACAGTGATCTTAATGCATAAAGTATTGTTTCCTTTTCCAAATATTGATAAGGAGAGATGTTCCAACACCAGGTCAGGATGACCCGTAGAAATATGCTTTTACCATGATAAAGCACAAAGCTTCTATAGTGATTTGTATTACTATTTATTACATGTTCGAGGTTTCATTGATCCTGCAGTAATACTATATTTTGTTTCTAAGTGTTTTTCTAAAATTCATAAATGCTGTAGTACTGGCTGTGCTTAAATCCTGTGAACCACATTGGGTCTGTCTGCATGCTTTACACAAAATGAATTTTTGCCATCTCTTTAAAACACTGTATTTTATTTATATGATATTTAATAAGAACAGTGGTTATTTATTGTATTAATGAAAAAAAAAGGCTAACATTTTGAGCTCAACTGTACAAAATGTGCAGTGGTTTTGGAATGCAAAATACTTTTCACTGTGATTCATAAGATTGTGTTAAAAAATATAAAGGAGTTTGAACACTCTGAATGAAAAAAAGTGCATTAAAGCTGCAGACATGTAAACAGTATTAATATTTTTACGACAACTGTTTAAAAATTACATGGACTCTGACGTCATTGTTAAGCTTTAGAATACATCCGCATATCTGTTTTCTGAGTGTTTTTTTGTAGTCAGGAGTGACATATTTTTATTGTCCTATATTGTGTATACCAAAATGTGCTTCACAGTGGCAGTAACTCTGTACCTTATCAGTCCTGAGGTGTTTAGTTGTTTGTGATTCAGAAGGTGATCCTCAGTGGACTAGTTCCCCAAACTGATTTACCCCTTGATTGGAGTCAAACTGGAGTTTGTGAAAGTACTATATTGGAAATATATATATATAATAAATATATAACGAACACCCTGCTACCACTTTTTAAACCTAAAGACAAATTATAGTACAGCCCTCAGGTTTACTTTTTTGTATATAAGGAGATAGTGTTCTCCAAACATACTGAAACAACTGTCAAACCTTTTATTTGTGCTTGGCACCCAAGCCATTGGTTATTTGTGATCATTTGAGAGTAATATGTATAACAGTATATGCTTATATTTGGGATAATTCCATGCATATGTTTGATCATACTCAATATAACGTTTGTGCAACCTTGTGATTTCAAGTGACATTAACACTCAGTAATGTACTGGGGACAAATTCACGTAAATTGTTAAAGTCAGTAATATTAAGTAGTAAGTATTAAGCATCTCAAATCATTACACAAAGGGTTTGGTGAGCTCAGTGGGCTACATAGTGCATTTATTGTCTCAAAGGGATGTGCAACTAAATACTGACTATATTATACTTTTCAAAGTTACTTAAAGTAAATGTGTTACAGTATTCATGATAATTTGAAGTCTTTGTGTTGAACTCAAAGTATGGTTTCTCTAATATTTTCAAATGTATGCATAGGATTATCTAAAATGTACTGTATTTATATAGCTCTTAATATTATAATCATCAATTGCTTGAGTTTAAAGGAAAAATATGTTTTAACTTGGCTGTCCCAATAGTTTTCGAGGGCACTGTATATGTAGATGAGGTTAGTTTGTAAAATGAGAGTTTTTAAAACTGCACATTTAATTGCCTACAAATTACAGTTAGGCAACACATTCAATCTTTGCAATTAAGCTGTTCCCTGGAGCCTCCCATGTAACTTCATAGAATCAAATGAAAGAGGGGAATTCAATGGGTTCCAAGTTTTTTTAAAAAAAAACAAGGATGTTATGAGGCATCATATGTATTTTTGTAACTTTTCGTGAGTTAGCTTCACATTTTTCATGAGCAGAACTACAGTAAATCTAAAACAAAAAAAGCAAAGGATACTTACGGAAGTATATTACAGCTACAAAAATGTGTAATTATGCCTTTCAGCCCAATATAGTGTACAAGAGTTCCTTCCTGAGACTAAGTGAATTGTGATATAAGACCTAAACATTGTTCATGATTCTAAGCATTAAATGCTTCTAAAAAAATATTTTAAGGTTTTGTTTGAACCCCCACATTCTGCTGCTCAAATTGAGTTTAAAATAACTGCTTGAATCACTCTGAATACTTTAGAAATGTTGATTACTTCATTTATTCTCTTCCCAGTACGATTTTGTATATGTACAGGTTCACAGTATTGCCTTTTGTTTAAATGAAGTCTATACAGTAAATGGATTCATGTTATTTGCAGTACCATACTAAAAATAATTAAACAAAAATGAATATTATAAAAATTACAGTAAGAGCAGCCTTCTTCTTAACCCATTATTTCATGATTTTACATGTTATTTAATGGGTAACCATAGGAACGAAGATTTATGTGCAAAGAAATACTGAGATATTTACCTCAGTTGTGCACTTAGTTTAACTAAATTTAGAATGACAGTGTTAAACACTGTATGATTTCCACATTGTTCAATTCAAAGTCTGAATTAAATCAGCAGAAACATTTATAGAAATCTGTTTATTTAGAAGAGAACCATTGTGCTTTTAAGACTCAGAACCTTTTTTACTAGTACAATGATTTAGTACAATGATTTCAATACCATACTCATATTCTCTAACTCGTATACTGTAAAACCAAAACGTACATTTTATTAAAAAAGAGGAATGCACAGTTATGGTGTTTCTTCTGTTTTCTGTATTATGTTGTTCTGTATTAGTTGAAGTTATTTATGTAAGTACTGTACAATGTCTAATTTAAACAGTGCTTCCACCCTTAAAAGCTTCTGACAGGTAATCAAAACACATACCGTTACAGGGGATGCAATCTAACTAGCTTAAAAAGAAAGAAGTTTTTACACTGCAGTGCCAACATCATTCCTCAGTCCAAAAAAATATTTTCATTAAGATTAATCCTAATTCCCTTGAATGTTCAAATGAATCAGATTCCAAGTCTGGGATTGTCAGTCCTTGACTTTCTGGTATTGTCTTTTGTGTTTTTAGTTGGCTTACGAGATATGTGGCTCCATTTTTGGGAGCTCTACTGTACAGGAAAAGGGACGCGTCTTTCTTCTTCCATGTCTGTGTCCTTTTTAGTTGGTCAGCCCAGAGCTTCAGCTTGGAAAGGGCAATTGAAATTAAAGAAATGCTCAGACCATTGCCGTCGTTGTATTTGCTTTTTTTATTTGGAAATACACTTACAGTATTTTTTTAAATATTTACATACTTTGGAGCAAATAAGGAGTTCATTTCTGTATTTAAAGTAGAAAGAAATCATCAAAGAGCTAAGAGTCAGAGTATTGTGGTAAAAATGCTTCTCAGCTTTAAAAAATACTTTGAATTATTCCATTCTTTGAACAGAAATGACTTTAAATTGTTCTGTTAATTTTTCTTCTTCCTTGAAGATTTGACTTTGGAAATTTGTTAGTCTTCTATTTTCAGTACAAACTGAAGGTTTGAGTACGATTTGAAGGTTATAATAACATTATCCCTTTATTGTTTTTCACTTCATGTACTGAACACTCATCTCTAAATAAATGTATGCATTGAATTCTAAACACAGTATGTTACGAAGGCTTTCAACCCCCATCGCCTTTAGATTTGTCCAAGCCACTGTATCCTTTACATTACATCGCATTGCCACATTTTGTTGCAATGTTTAATATTAATATTTTAAATACACAAAGTTCAGTATTTGAAATAGATGTATTCAGTGCTGAACAGCTTCCTTAGTTATATCATAGATGCTCAGTGTGGCCCTTTCAGGAGGAAAAAAAGTCAGTAGATTTAATAAAGACCCATAGGTGATGATCTATTAAAAGTGCCAGGCAGTGTACTGGTTAAATGCCTATTAGGATGTATTGTGTGAAAGAAGTGGGTCTAATGATCTTTTAAGTGAATTTAAAGAATTGGTTTCTCGGAAGCCCGAAGGTTACATGTTCCAGTAAAACGTAGGACTCGTTGCATTCGTTGCTTTCAGCGGACCTCGCTTCTCATTACCATAATCAAAATGAGCTGGGATGCTCTTTTTCCTGTATGTCCCTTAACCAACAGAGGAGGTCACTGGGGCAGTTAATACCTTTACAAGAATTTAATAGGATTGACTAAAGTATCATCTGTTCTCTACTTGTCCGTGGGGCTTAAACCTGACCGTTTTTAAAAGTATTATCCTCATTAAATGCAATAAGACCAAAACCTCAAACTAAAAAAAAGATCCCCTATATTTATCTGTTCTAAATAATATTCAGGTAAAATTTCAAAACCATGTACTCATCACCAGCGAGTATTTACAGCTTTGTTTGGCCCTTTTCAAAAATACAAGCTCTTTAAATCAGCTATGTTTGCTTAATATGAAATGTTTTGTTGTTGTATTCTGACAAAGGCATGGTGCTATTAGGGATCTCCTTTATCATGCAATTCTCTAATTATTCAGAGAATAGCTGTGCAGCATGTTGTCTGAGGTCGAATGTGCAGTCGATTAGCAAAGAGCCTACTTTGCAACTGAGGAGATCAGCACATACTTAAGTGGTTGCTGTAAGTGTATTTTGAAGAACTTTGCAATCATCTACAGGAAACTCAAGTGCTGTAAACCCTTGAAACAGTGAAGAGGTCTTTACTGAGAAAATGTGTAAAAAAATACTCTGATACAGATTCTACACAAAGGACAAGCATGTCCTTTAGCAGCAACTAGGTTTCAGCTTTAAATAAACATTAGATGTCTGTGTTAAGGGAAAAAAAACATCCTTTTTTTCCATACATGTCCTTTTTTGGTAAGACAATAATGAGCACTCCGTGGAGTTTGTTCACATTTCAGTACATTTCTTAGGGATTTTGACGGTGGAGGTGGCCTGTCTTTTCTAATCTTTTTGATGATGTCTTCTCTTCAGGTCAAAACCCCAGAGAAGACGCTAGAAGAGCGCCGTTCTAGTTTGGATGCGGAGATTGATTCTCTCACTAGCATCCTTGCTGACCTGGAGAGCAGCTCACCTTACAAGCCCAGGCCACAGCAGGTATGTAAATCACAAAGACTCCAGAACTGTATCCCTCTTTGTGAAAAGAATCACTTCTTGTACAGCCAATATGGGACCTATCCCACTTTTAAAAAAGGAACATACATATTATTCAAAGGTCATTTTTAATAATCATCTGAGACATTTGTTTTATGGTACCTTTACCATTATTGCATTGTACATTGTACTCAGTTTGAAACTTGATTTTGAATTTCACACATATGTCCATGAACAGGGATTTGGACATCTCTTACCCTGAAGAGGTAATAATTGTTACAGTATACCCTGAAATTGGTACCAGAAGAACTAGATCCCTGTGGGCTGAATGTATAAGCGCCATTCATAATTTTCCCTGCCATGGGTTTGCTTGTTGTCCAAGGGAAGTGCAGTAGGTACAAATGACATATGAGGTACTTTCCCTTGTGAATGTAGCAGTTTAGCATCTGAAGGTGGTAAAAGAGGTGGAGAGGTCCAATTGCCAGCCGTCCTGGGGCAGTGAATCAAGGACAGGACATTTTGAAGTAGGAAATACGCCTTCATGCAGCAACTTCGACTGCTGGCACAGGAGAACTTAATTTTAAAACCATCCTCCATTTTCTGTCATTAAATTTAGCTTCTACCAACATAGTGTAGTTCCCTTAAGGCATTGCATTATCTCTCAAATTAAAAAGCTACTTTTGCAGTTTCATTACACTACATGAAGTAGACCCACTACTGTCAGTGTCTAAGCAGTGTGCAAAAGGAATTGCAATCTGCCATGCTCCACTGCTTATTCAGATCAACAAACATAGCCTCACAATGAAAGAAGGTTTTGCAAATGTTAGGCAATGTTTTAGGAAAATTTACAGAATATCTTATACTTTTGTTCTTTTTATGCTAGAATACAGTTTGCAACATATTGCAATAAATTACTTTGAAAATGTTTAAACTTTAAAAATTACGAATTCATAATTTCGGCACACTTATAAAAGCCTGACAATGAAGGAATGCTGCATGCAGGCAATAGCATTACAATCAGTGAAATGGGAGCAGATGGATGCAGATGAAATCAACAGAAGAAGGGTGGTCATATTTCAAAAACATCATAAAAAGGCTCAAAATGAAATCATCCCAAAGTCAGTTATGTCCAAGTATGGACATATATGGTCTTCATGGTTAATGTTGAAATTAAGAAAGAAATCAGAATAAAGAGTGTGTTTAACAGACTCCATAAAAGGGCTAAGATTCAAAAATGGGAAAAAAAGAGTTTAGCTTGAAAAATCCAAAATATTATTGCAAAAGAGGCAAGCAATAATGCAAATTATTTTCAGTACTACACCTGTGACTGGACTGTAAAAGATAACATGGGGTTTGTAATAATAGATGTTGAATAGTGAATATGCTAAATTATTTTTTCATACAGGTTTGTACAGTAAACAGTGTCAATGACATGTCCCATATTATAGAAGCAGGGTTGTGAGATTTTACCAGAAATAACCCTGAGATTCTACTGGGGACAAGGACAGTTAAAATTAAAAGATTGCCAGGGCCTGATGGTATTTTCCCTTTCACACTTCTTTGAATGCTGGCAGTACTCACTGATCAGAGAAGGAGACTAGGAGACTGTAGTCCAATCAGCCTCCCTACTGTTGCAGGTAATGTTATGGAAATGATTGGTAGAGCTAACATAGAGGAATACAGTACTTCCAAAAAATTGTATTTTAAAAGACAACTAATATAAATTGAGAAAGGGAAAGCCTTGTTTACATCTTACTAGAAATGTTCATACAAACATCAAGAACAGTAAGATTTCCAGAAAACATTTGATAACACCCTGTATTATATTATTAATTAACCTCTAAGTGCAGGTATGTAGAGGTATGAATACCTCTAAATGGGCAGATATAAGCAGTGGTGTACCATAGGTATCAATTTTATGATCTTTTTGCTTTTCCTGATATATTCAATGATTTTTATTTTGATTTTGACACAGTCGATAGTTTTGCGTTTTCAAAACTAATTCAATTTTGAGATCATGCAAAAATAGGTGAAGTGACAAACAGGAACGATTACCAGGAAAAACTGAAAAGACCTAAATCATGAATTGGGCCAACAACTGGCAAATAGATGTTAACATTTATAATTGCAAAGTGATCAACACAGGTTATAGGGACATAAAGTACACACAATAGCAGAGGGGTTCAGAGGTGCAGAAAGGAGTACATGAAGGTGACAGAAGTGCTTATAGAGATGTTTCTGTATTTCTGTATTAAAAGCAATGCAAGGAAGAGATACAAAAAGCACACAAAAAAGCTTAACTATGTAATTAAAAAGTGTTGCACTTAAATCCAGGGATGTTATACTCAGGCTTAAAAATGCACTAGTAACACCTTATGTAGAATACAGTTTTCAGTTCTGGTGGCTTTACCACATAAAGGACACTAGAAGCATAGAGGGGTTGAACCCTTTAAGGGTTCAAAGAAAAGCAACAACAATGGTTCTTGACTTCAGGGAATTGTCACAGGTTAAGAGAGCTAGACCTTCTCGGCCAAGAACAAAAAGAGATTCAGAGGAGATGAGAACCAAATAAATACTGTAAAATCTTAAGAGGTTTAGATAGACCCCCAGTTTGACCCTATTTCGTGCTCAATATTTGAAAAGGGACATGGGTATTTTAAGATGGAGAAGCGGTTCTGTACACAAAGCTGAGGCAATCCTTGTTTGTAACTGGAACAAGCCTCCTAGCCAGTAAATTGAGGCCCGTACTGCGGAAATCTATTTTCTTACACAGACTCATTTGATGATTCTCAGTAACTAAGTGGGAATTTGTTTTGGTTCTCACGAAGAAGCATCTTTCTTATACCTCTAAATGTTTGTGACATACAAGCTTTAGAATTTTGGTTGATTTGGGGTTTCCTTTGCGAGTTGGACTTGATAATTTTGTGGGGTTTTTTCTTGTCATCGATTTGACTCGTGAACTCTTTTAAAAGTACCGTAATAAAAAGTAGTATAGCAGTTTAGCAAATTAATTTCCAAACATACTGCACTGCAAAAAAAATATGCTTCTAGAAACTACCATTTTAAAGAGTCATTTTAGGTTGCCAGACTAGGAATGTATAGAAATGTAAACTTCAAGGAAACAATCACAGTTTTAAAATGGCACCTTTCATCTTTTCCCCTGCATGCTTCTGTATATTGTATGTTCTTATCATTGGTTTCTCTTAGTTTTTGTACAGACTCAATTACTCTGTAGCTGGGGAGGTCCTAATCACTTTGGAATGAGCACTGGGAATCAGTAGCATAGCCCTGAGGTTGTGCTTTTCTATTTGAGTGAGATGAGAAAGCTTTCCAGATAGCCAGATGGCTCGCCTCTCACTGCTCCTTTTAAACTTATGTTAACCTTGGCTGTAGGTTGAACCTTCAGTGACCTGCTGCAGCATGCCACATTACCAAGTCCTACCACTTAGACAGCAGTGATCAACCTGTGCAAGCCAAGCCTGGTTTAACAAGGTTAAAAGCATATGATCACCTGTGTTTTAAACATCTGACCACTATTTACTTAATCAGGTAACTGCTGTATTTATTTCAGTTTTTGCAGTTATATGTATAATGCAGTTGGTACCACCTACATTTGATTTCCAACTTAATTGCATTAAAAGGTTCCCAAAGTGCTTTGTGTAGAAAAGGAGAGGCAATGGGCTAATTTCAATCACTGCCCAGTTTTGGCCCCACTACACAACACGTGTATGTTGGATTACAGGAGCCCATAGTGGAATTTAGCCGATATGACGGAGTTCTATTCTTACAAACAATGCCATGTGATCGTTATTACCCAGAAGTAGTTAAGATCCAAAGGATAACCCATCCTTCAGAAAAGTGTCCTCTATCACAATACTGGTACAACAGGTTTTATAAATTCAAGCTTCAAAGGAAGAGTGTCACTTACTTGTCCACCAGCATCATGATTTTCCTTATTGGTCACCTATCCCAGTGCTGTCCAGTCCCAGCCTAGCTCAGCTTCTGGGATCTGATGCGATCAGGCTCCAGGGTTGCAATATTTTAATATTTGCTTTATTTATGTGGATAACAATCCAATTTATGCTTATTTTCCTCCTTTAGTATCAGCAAAAGTAATATCTGATTTCACAGTGACGGCATGCCATTTGAGATGAGATCCTTATGTGCGTTCCATGTGTTATGCTAAACCGAATACACGTGCTCAAGATAACATGAGCACTATCATTTTTTGCATGCTTGCAAGGGTGTAGGGTTCACAAGGGAAGCTGGTTTTAAAAATTTGGTTTAGGCTCTGGGTTCGGGGTCACCTGGCCTGGGAGGTCTGGCGTACCTGCAAATTGTCAGGGTTAATGCAAGTAGTAGCTGCATTGAGTGACTAGATTGCTCCAGTTAAGTAAGTAACCAGCTGGTTTAGCTCAGGAAAAGAGGAATCCAAGTGAAAACCTTTACCCTCTAGGACCAGGAGTGAACACCCCTGATTTAGTCAATTTGGGTGATAGACCCAT
This sequence comes from Lepisosteus oculatus, assembly GCF_040954835.1. Classification (NCBI taxonomy): domain Eukaryota; kingdom Metazoa; phylum Chordata; class Actinopteri; order Semionotiformes; family Lepisosteidae; genus Lepisosteus; species Lepisosteus oculatus. The sequence goes on along the minus strand of NC_090708.1, from coordinate 9,837,430 downwards.
GGTGCTAATAATGACACCTGAAAATCAGAAAATATTAAGGTTTGCTGAGTGCTGTTTTTTAGGTGCGAAATGACACTAAGAACACATAATGGTTGCAAGGGCATTATTGAACAGCTAAAACAGCTAAACAGCAAACAGCTAAAAGTGTTGAGGTGGCAAAACAGTTGCATTGTAGTACTGCATAGACTAGATTTCCTATTTTTTACACAGAGGGTTACAATGCACTAATCAGTAGTGGCAGATTATGTAGAAACAGAAACATAAAAAACAGTAAGTAATTTTTATTATTGATCTTCATTTTGAGCTGCACTGTGAAATAATGTAGCTCTCATCATAAGGATTCAAAATGGTGCAGGTTTGAGGTCAGGCCGCAGATGTGTTTGCAGGAAAGCGAAGGAGTAGTTCTGTTTTGATTAAGCCATGATGCTCCTTGACTTGAAGGCAATTTCAGACATGCAGTCGGGTTTTGTTTTATGAAACTCAGTGGTTACTGTGTTCTAATTTATACTCCTGATTAAAAAACAAGCATGATGCACATTCTGTATATTCAAAAAAATAATACAATATTTATTAGTAGGCTCAGATGTCCTGGAGTATTTGAAAGATAAGCTACATTAGTAAAATAAGTGTTTTTGATGTCAAATAGAACTGTACCTTAGTATTTTAGTTCTTTTAATTTACTTAAGAATGTTTGTGTTCACAAAACCCAAAGTATCTGTCATCTTTTCATCAATGTTGTCAAAATTCTCATTTTTAATGTTCTTATTCTCATTTTTTATGTATACTACACAGAAACATAGTTCAGGTATGTTGCATGTCTTAAAAAATATCATAGGTATATAATATTCTCCACATTATTCTAGTACAAAAATTAAATGTGTTTAATAAGCTCAAACTTATTTGCCTATTTAATGCTTATTTAATTCCTATTTAATGGTACTGACACTGTTCGTCACCTATCAAAATGCATGAAGCTTTGCATATACTGTACATGCTCGTATGTGTTCAGTGCTTCAGTTATGCAAGTGCTTGGCGAATAATTCCTAAATAAAATATAGTAAGCGGAGATTTTTGTACATGCATTAGTGAGAGGTACAAGTGGGGGAATGAACTCTGAAAGCTTTTGTCAGTGTTGTTTGAAAAATTCATGGGCACCTTTACAATCTTTAAAGAGCACTGCAGGTCAGGAGCATTCATTCCTTGGCTTGGATTGGTGTCCAGGACTTTGTGATTTTGAACCAGGTCTCTTCTCTGTTTAACAGTACCACATTTCAGGGTATAGGGGATGCTTTCATCAATGTGTAACCATGCAGATAACAAAGCATTACTTCCAAACCTGTCCATTGATAATGCTGTTAAAATGGGTCACTTTCAACATGTTCCTAAAATTTGTTTTCCCATAGGACTTTAAAAGGAGGCAATATATGCTTAGGGGAAGCAAAATGGAAAAAAAAATAATTCCAAATAAGAAGCTGAGGCATAGGGGGTTGCGTTTAATTCTCTCATTGCATTGCTCATTGCTCCCTGTGGAAGGTTTAAATGTATTTCTCTAAACCAACCTACAGATATATTTTAAATTACTTAATTTTCCAATACTGAAATGATCAGCTTAGTTTTAACAGAATTTGTTTCTAAAGATGCTTTGAAACTGAAACTAATGAGAAGAACTTTGATCCAAATTCTTTTTCCTCCATCCACCTTCCCCACTAGAATTACCTTTGGCTGACCTCTTTGAATCCAGCTGCTTGCCTCTGACTTTCATGTGGGTTGCATTATTCCACTACGTGACACAAAATGTCACGCTCTCTTTGCATAACCTTTCAGGATTGATATTCCTGCACTGGCACAGCTGTTCCACTGTATTCTTCCACATGTATAAGCAAAGAGCAGTGAATGTCCTCAATTTGCAGCTTCTGTATTCACTCAATTAAAAACCCAACATACCAAGATCAATTGCTTGCTCTTTATGGCACTCTTCAGAGCTTCTGGGACAGATTCTAGTGGTCTGTTATTTCCTCAACAGGAGTTTTGGGAATATGTACATTTGAAGTGCTGAAGACTTTTAGATCAAGTTGTTATAAAAGACAGTGTGCTTATTATGCTGTCAGAAAAGCATGTTACAAAGGTACTTATTTTATTAATTATTACTATCATTAATTGATTTGCTTGATACTTGTATTTGAAGTGACATGCAAACATGCACAGTATGTACAGTACCTGTTTATACACCTCTTTCCAAGGTACTACAAAAGTGCTCCACCCAGGATTTGAAGCCACAGCCTTCCCATCACGTGACCGGTGTCCAGAACACTATGGCACATTCCTGCATATTTTGTTGGAAAAAGTCGATCAGTATGTCTTTTTTTAGCTTAATGAAATTCCCAGTTAATGGCACAGAGTAAAGTCATGAAATACACTTGTTATATACTGGAAGTCTACTGTATGTCCTTTATTATGAATTAATTTGATGTAGCATTTTGAATTCACTGCAGGCTCACAATTACTATTTCAAATCATATAGTTTGAACGCAAATATAAATTCTATCCAGGCTTTCAGTATTGCAGAAGTGAAAAGGCCCTAGTCCAGTCTTTACACAAAGTAATGTATGGGACATAAGTACAGTTAAGAGCATTGTATAAGATGGGTAATAATTTGTATGATTTTTTTGAATTATTATAATATTACATTTTTCAGCATAGATTGTTATAACCATTTCAAATGTATTAGCTTTGTCTCACTGTCATAAAATTGATATGGGCTGTGGATATTACTATGATGCGATGGAAAAAAAAGACTGTATTATATTTAGATGTTGCACAATGGTGCTGCGCCCCTGGCTTCATATGAGCATTTGTTCCTGCACTCCAGCACAAGATGGACAAAGACAGAGAAGCCCAGTTCATATACAACAGAAAGAACAAATCAGTCTCAGGGAGTGGAGGACGAGACAGAAGCAAATCTAACTACTGGAAAAGCTGCCAGGATGTCATGTTTTTAAATTTTCTTTTTCCACAATTCATGTAGCACATCACCACTGCACCAGTCCTGTAGTCCCAGGATGTGTGTGTTTACCCAGCTGCTTTGGCTAGTGCCAAATACAAGTGATTTGGGAGACAAATTATCAAAATAGCCTCACAATTGCTTGAATGGTACTTTGTATTTAACTGATTACACCAGGAGAAACTTACTGTAACTATATCAGTAGCTGCACTAGAGTGGAGGTTTTTAACAGAGGTACAGTATTCAAAGTTCATGCTGTCAACTAAGATCAATGCAGTGGAATTATATTACAGGTAGAAAGTCCTGTGTTTTTTTTTTTGTGAATCATGAACGGTAGACCACTTTGACCTGAAGCAAAATATATGCGAAAAGAGTTTCCACATCCAGCTCTGAGTGAGAATCCAGAAAAATTGATTTTGTCTGAGCCCTAGCGCAGGTTGAGCCAATTAACTAGAAGTGCGAATCAATATCTTCCGGCTCAGAATTTGAAATCGTCTAAAAGGTAAGCACAGCCCCTCTGTTGGCTGACTGGCCTCAAAGATGGCAGGAACCCAAATTAATTTATGTTAAGATCCTCAGAGTGTGACATAATCAATTTCAGCTTCATTGTCACTAATAAACAGTGGCCCACATCACTGGCCTGTCCAAACATATCAGATCTGTGTTGAATAAAGTTAACAAAAGGGCAGAGATATGTTTGAAAATATCACTCACATCAATGGCTATGGCAGCAGTGCTGTGTAGCCTGAAGAAAGGAGTGCAGTATAACAGCTCATTAAACACAGGCCTTTTATTGCTGTGCATTTAAATCCAGTATGCACAGGGGCTATCATTCCCTCATGGTCAGAAAAGGTTATGCTTTAGCTGTTAAGAAGTATTGTTGCTGAACATTTGGTGCAAATGGCAACAGACTACAAGCCCAGAGTAATTTAATGACAGGCTCTAAATAGATTGTAAATAGGATCCTTTAACATCGTTTTTGTGTTATTTTATGTTTTTGTTTATTTATGGAGTGTGTTCAATAGAAAATTGATAGGATCACAGGTTTCAAGGGGTCTCTACAACATTTTGAATGTAATTTTTTAACCAAATAAATGAATACAATAAGTCCTCTAGGGCTTTGCATGGATGTAACATAGACTTAACATAGTTCTTAACATAGATGGCTTTGTATTTTTTAACTGACTGCCATTTTACTGAATTTGCATGAAAAAATAATACTTATCACTTAATAACTACTCTAATGTATAAGACTTATACTGTACATATGGCTGAATGGAGTATTTTTCATACTTCCAGTCACTTTCCAGTCTAACCTTTTCATTTATCTTTTTAGATCAATGTTTATTTTATATTTATTTTTAATATTTTAAGGTTATTTGGACAATGAAAGTGTCATTCATTTTTGTAGACATTTTCTTATACACTTTTGTTTGCTATAAAAATACTTTATCAGTTTTCATGCTCAAACGTTTCTCATCAAGGCTTTCATTTATTGTTGTTTAGTTTGCCCTTAAAAGTAATGGACATCTGTGTATTCTTATTATTGTTTTATTTCTTATAAATAATGCTAAGATAAGAATTTCAAAGTAGTGTCTGCTAACCTTCAGAGAAAACCAGCAATAGAATGATTTGGTTTGTTACACATTTGAATATTGTTTGAATGTCAGTTGTCATTTAAGGTAGTCAGTGTTCCACAAGGTTGCCACATATTGTGGTTACTTTGTAGTATTTGCATACAGTTGCTTGTTTCCATTCTGTAAATTATTCCTTAGCTTTCTTTTGAATGGCAGTGGTTATTTTATGTACAGTATTAAGCATTCCTACCATGTGTCATACCATAACAGTTCTTGCAAGGAATTGGCCAGCAAAAAGATGAGCATTGTCTCTATTGTACTTTCTGCGTTTGTTCAAGTCAGAGTTTAAGAATTGGCTCAAAAGGGTTTGCAACCTCCTGTCCTAGTGAAACCTGGGGGTTTATGATACACAGTGTAACTCTGAAAACCAGTAGAGTAGTAGTACAGTATTTCATCACTCAGTTAAACGAGAACCTAGACACTGTAACGTTATGTGCTGGTTCTGAGTGGGACATACTGTATCTAGAGATACGATGAGCTGAACACTCATGGTCGGGTCATGTTCTGTCGTCCTAGACAATGGTTTTTTCCTAGCATTGAAACTGAATTCAGTTTGTTTATCTGATGTTGAAAGAGTTTCTCTTACTTTCAGCCACTATATCTGTACTGAAGATAATCCAAGATAGGCTTGCTTAGTCGGAGACCTTGAGTTGGGAGCAGTGAATTATTTAAACAGCATAATACTTTAAATGTGTAGTCAGTGGCTGCTATCTTCGCCAAGATAAATGGACTAAAAATGGATGGATGATGTCAAGACCTTTAAGAAGACATTGTTTTTAACTGCTTGAATGCTGTGGTCAAATAAAATATATGAACAAACCTCCAGTCTCCAATAACCAACTCTTCTAATTCATGCATACAATCGCAATCTTTTTGCACGTTTTAATTGCATCAAAGGAAAACTACAAAATAATTTTAACTTTAAAGTTTAATTGGATGAATTTACATAAAACTTATGGTAAAAACATTAAAAAAACATTTAACTTAATCTTGATGTATAGGTTAACTTCTGAACTTCTGAATTGTTTCTTTATTTTGTAAGTCTTTAAAAGTCCTAAGTTAGAATCACAAGCTAATTTCTCATTTAAATTGTCCTTTGCGTCGAAAAGCTAATACCCTTTTGATGTTTTATTCAGTATAAAGACATTCATTCACTTTTGTATTTTATATTCAAGAAAGTGCACTAAAATAGGGTATTGTGGAATGTTTGAAGCACTCCAGTGTTTGCAGCATGGAGGATTATGAAAACAGTTTGTCATTAGTCTTAATGTCCTATTTGACCACAGTGCTGTGGAAATCTAAAATTACTAAGCACACCCTTAACTGCTCCAGAACAACAACAAAAATATTTTATTAGAGAGGTTACACGAAAGTATAGAAGAGAGTATAGTCCTTATGAAGCCATATTCATCACTGAATATTTACTTTGTAGCATTTTGATAAGATTTATTTTGTTTTGGAGCTGTTAAAAGTATGCATTATGGTTTTTTTTTTCTTTTTAATTGCTAAGGGAAATTAATAAACATGAAAGGAACATACTCATTTCATGGTTGGAACATGATCTGAGAATTGTATTGAATGTGAGGCTTTTGAAATAAACCATTTCTCAGGCAGTTTCTTAAAGATGGCAAAATGGAAAGATCACATTTTAAATAATTTATGACTGTTTTCATATCACATCCAATATTTTTTAGATTAATTACTAAGCCATTTGCTGAGGTCTTTCATGGTCAGATACCAGTGCTAATGTGTCCTCAGCTGACACACACTTAATTCACTGCATTAAGTTGGCGATTTACATAGCTGACAGTAGGGACTACTCTGGTTCTCTTGAAATCCTGAGGTGCAGGGTAGAGCAACACAAATTATATTTAGAAAGTCTGATTACAGATTAAAAACCCAGAATTTGATTTTCTATTGGATATAAGATAGGAGAATCCCTCTTGTCAGTAGATCATTAATTTGGATTTTAGCAGTGAATGTCCTACATACCTTTACTGCTATATGAGACCATAGCTGTAACCACACAGATAACAAGCATGTTCTCTAAGGCCATATCTTTCAGTTCCTGGTCCCATGTGACCTAACATACAGTGCCAGAGAGGTACTGTACAGTTACATTGGGCCAATACTTTTCTCTTCCATTGTTTTGTTTTCAACTCACATGTAAGTGTTCCTCAATGGAGGAGGACCTTACAGAGCTGTCCCCTGATACAGATTCGGTTGAGAAAAATTATTAAGATCAAGATTAAGATCACTTTATTGGCCATATACAATTTCTTACATTAGGAATTTGTCTTTTCGCATACCCCAGCTTGCTCTCCATGAGACACACAGGTACACAGATGGGGAGAGAGAAGCTTGGGGTCAGAGCGCAGGGTCAGCCATTTATACAGCAGCCCTGGAGCAGTTGGGGTTAAGGGCCTTGCACAGGGGCCCAACGGAGTAGGATTCCTCTGCCGGCAACCTTCCAGCCACAGGCACAGATCCTTAGCCACAGTGCCACCACTCCACCCCAATGACTCTAAGGTGTGTGTTCTGCTTTCACTTTCTAAATGTTTGCATCTAAACATGTTTTTCAGATTTGTACGCGTGATTGTGTGTTTTATTTGTACATGGAAATATACAGCACACATAAGCTGTGTGTTTAGTATTTCTGTGCTGTTTTTGCAAAATGAGGACAGTCTGTATTGTGTACGAGAGATACATCCCATACAGTTTTTAACTTGCCTAACCCTGTTGGCAGTGCCTGTTAATTTTAGTCACAGGGCAGAATTTGCAAAATAGCAGTAGCAGTAAATTATACTCTTAACAAAAAAAATACCTTTTCTGGTATTGAACCTAGGCTAATGTATCCATTCAGTTCTCATTTGTCTTTGCAGTGCTCAAATATTTCTTAATGCTTCAGGTCAATTCTGTTGCATGCAGTGTTGGCACTATTTTTATAGCCTATTGATTTGGACGATGAGAATGAGGAGTGTTAAAGAGATCATCCCTAGGCTACGTGCTACAAAAGTTTTATTACATTTATTAAACATTAAGTTCCCCGATCATAGATTAATATAGCCGCAGTGTTAGTGTTTCACAGGCAGGCAATTCAAAAGTATTCCTTCATTTTATTCAAGAAGTATTGATATAAATTGTAGCTTATGAACACCCTTCTTCTCAAGTATTTTGGAGTGTTTCAGAAACAGCAATATCTTTCAAACTAGTTATTTTGAAACATCCTCAGTCAAATACTTGTCATTTCTAAGAGCCGCTGAACAGAAAAAGACAGGAAACTTAGTTCCCTTTCCATTAATGCAGAAATTGTACAGTATGACTTGTGGTACTTGTGGAGTCCAGGAGTAACATAATTCATACCTGATGTAAAATTATATTTCTTTAGAAGATGCTAGATGAAATTATAAAATAAGGAATAATTGGTAAATTTTGATACTGGAGAACTCTACTAAACATGTACATTCCTGTAGTTTACATTCACCAATGTGTTCATGTCCTTTGTACAGGTAAAATCCATGACCAGGCATACAGGTAGTTAGCAAAGGAACAAGTAATAGTTTATTCCATGCTGAAAAGAGAAGAAAGAAAACACAATGTTTCGGCCGTGGAGCCTTCTTCAGGTGTGAGGGTAGTTATACAGATAGTTATTTAATTTATGTGTCTGGTGACTGGTCCTTCATTGGAGAACATAATTGGAGATCTTGAATGCAGGGTTTATAGTGGATTTATTTGGTGATATTAGAACATAACAGTTACAAATGAAGTCATTCGGCCCATGTAGCCCATCGGTTAATTAGTATCCAATTGATCCAAGGATCTCATTCAGTGGTTTCTTGAAAGAAGCTTGTTTTATACTCTCATGAAATAGAATCTGTTTTAAATAGATTCTTTTTAAAAAGAAAACAACATTTATGTGGTCTTAAAATGGGAGCTGTAGTATTCAGTTATACTGTATTAGTGGAAGCACATGGCTTGCTGTCAGTTAAATTATAAACATTATAAGGGAGAAAAGTACAGAAGTTTCTGGGTGGTCCTTTAATATATGAGAAAAAAAGAAGATGGTAGCGATGGAGAGTCTTATGTTCTCTGATTTCACAGGTGCCTTCAGCAGAAGAGCAACTTGCTTTACCAATTTGAGTTCATATGTGAGAGGTGAATATTGATCAACTGTTACATTACAGTTACGGATAGATTAATGTCAAAAGTGGGTGGCATGGTGGAGCAGGGATTAGCATTCTTCCTCTTAGCATTGGGACCCAGGGCTCAATTCCAGACCGGGGGTTCTATCTGCGTGGAGTTTGTTTCTTTTCCCCATGTTTACGTGGGTTGTTGCCAAGGACAACAGTTTCCTCCCACAGTCCAGAAACAGATGAAAGTTAGTTGGGTTCTGGGTCAGCTGACTCTGATGTGTCTGTGTGTTTCTGTGTGTTCCCTGCAATGGACTGGTGTCCTGTCTACAATGTATCCTGTCTTGTACTGGTTGCTCCTGGCTCCTCTACCACCCTCTATTGAATAAAGCAGTTAGAAAGTGAATGGATGGATAATGGCAAGAGGCGGCACAGTAGTTAACATTGCATCCTCTCCGTGCTGGGGCCCAGAGTTCAATTCCAGACCTGGGGTGCTATCTGCATGGAGTTTGTGTGTTCTTCCTGTGTTCGCGTGGGTTTCCTCCCACAGTAGGAAACCATGATGGTGGGTCACTTGGCTTCTGGGAATATTGGCCCTGTTCTGAGTGTGTGCACATCTGCCCTACAATGGACTGGCACCTGCCTTGTGTCTGTTGCGTCCTGCGAAGAAGCTGTTTGGAAATGGATAAATAATGTCAAAAGTATTATGAAAGTGATTTTACTCCAGAAGTTTATGCTGAGAAAGTGTTTCTTTGAGTGTAATGGGGGTAATCTTGTTTTTTGTTAAGTAGGTAAAAACTGCTTTAGAAATCCAGGAGCAGGTTAAAGACACTAGTTTTAAAGTTGCTTTTTTGTTCATGTTAATAGTCAAATAGAAAAGCAATACAACAGTGGCACTAGTGTTTCTATTTTCTATGGTGAATTACACAAATACAGGCTATTGAAGTATTTTTTGCTTTTTACTATATGTCTGTCTTTCAGGCATTGTGCCTGTTGTTAATATATAATTTCCTACATTCTTTCTGTAAGTAAAAAAAATGTGTTTACTTGTGTGTAATGCCGTAGTGATAGTGGTAACATCATAAACATTTGATTTAGCAACTCTGAAAAAAGCACCTTAAATAAGAAAAATAATCTTTGAGGATAAGCAGTAATTTATTGTGAAAAGGTTTCTGCCTTTGCGTTTTTCTTGTAATTCACTTTCATTCTTGCTAATCAGCAGCAGGATTTAAGAATGTTAAGTAAGGATTTAGCATTGCTGGCTGCCCTAGCAAGCAAAGGTCGGGGTAAGTTTTCTGGGACAGCCGAGGAGCAATATAGCTTTGATACTGCCCCTGACCTTTGAAGCAATTAAAATTCTAATTCTTTCCTCTTGCACCTTTGAGAGACTTAAAAAATTAAATACAAATTAAAGGCAAAAAAGCTATTAAAGGGAAGTCTGTTTGATCTGTACTTTGGGAAAGGGTAATGTACAGTATTTTGTAATGAAATATTAAAAGATTTCTCTTCTTTTAACAAAGTGAAGTTGCTTTCTTCTCCCAATGCAGCTGAAAGAGGCTTAAGTCATAAAGAAGTTAGGAGAGTGTAGGCCAGGGATGTATGAATTGTGATCAACAGGGCACATCGTAGTACAGATCCACTGGTTTGGCCTAAATATACCATGAGCTTTGCTACACTTGGAGAAGTGACTGATTTACTAAAGTTTCAAATCGGTGTTTGTTCTCTGCTTGCTCATGTCCTGACTGAATCAAAAATATTGTATTTGTGTGCTTTTGCCCCCTTCTTTGTGGTCATTCATGTACATATGTGTATACTGTATAACCCCTTTTAATGCAATGCAAAGCACACAGTAAAAGCATTTGACCCTTACCACAACTCTACTTGCAGAAGCCTTAGAGTCTCTTGTGAGTGCTGCATGTGATAAGGTTCTATCACCTAATGTATGGAGCCTCGACTTTGGTAATTAGAAGAGTTAGAAGACCTGAATCAGTAGATGGAAGGTTAAGACCTAGACTATACTAATTCCTTAAGACCTTAAGATAACCTGGAGAATTGTGTAATGATGCATATTACTTTTAATTAACACACAAGATGCAGAATTATGGATATGTCTGGAATCCTTAGAATCTTACTTGAAATTTCCTTAGAAGATTTCCCCATAAATAAGGTGTTATTTATAAACCCACATAAATAAGTGTAGGTTAATCCTGATACAGCAGAAGCATGCATGAATTTGTCAACATCAGGTAAGCATTGCTCAATTGATGAAAAGAAACCCCTGTGACGTTCTTAACAAACACTTTAATACAGGGACAGTTTGTAACACAAGGAGTTCTAACTTTCACCAGGGATTTGATTTCAGTTCCCTTAGAAACATCATTGAAGTCCGCATTTTTTCAAAGCTAACGCTGGGTGCCTGTTTGCATTGTCAAATATTGTGCTTAGGAAAGTTCAGTTGAATCCATGTGTTAATATCAGACATGTCTATAGAAATGGGTACTGTAAGTTTTTCCTCAGATATATACTCTTTAATATTGATAGCAGTCATGTATTCATATTACTCCACTACAGAAAAGAGTAATTGAGTGACATGCCTAGAAGCATTATAAGTAAGCTTCTTATACACTTATTCAGAAGATTTTCTGCTGCTCATACAGTACATCACCAAAAAACACAGATAGGCAACTCCAGTCCTTGAGGGCCACAGGTTCTGCTTATTTTCATTCAACATCTAATCTTAATGACTTAATTAAGCTAATTATTTGACTACAAAGTGAGATTACTTGGTTTATGTTTTAGGATTTAGTCAGTGGCTAATTGAAATGTACCTGTAAATCATACAGGACTCCATCCCTCAAGAGCTGGATTTGCCCAATTATTTATTGGGTGTTTTCTAACCTCTATCATTTATCATAAAGTGCATAGTAGAACTAACCATGGAGCAGCAAAGACGCACTGCTGTACAAAGCTGTATGGAAATAACAAAGACCCTAGTTGGTTTATAAGTGTCCAGATAATATCACTCATCTTTGTTCACTTATATCTGCTAATTTGCTAAAATAATGACAAAGATGAATATTTTCATTAAAAGGTGACCATTTTCTTCCCAATAAGGAATAATGAAATGTATACATTTCTATTTGCTTCTTAATAGCAGTGCCATCTGTTAGCAAATAATGCTCTTTCCCATCCCTGAGATTTACAGGAATGCATTATGCCATAAAGTCTGTGCCTGAGCAATAAGACTTTGACAGGTTTGCCAGTGCAGAGGTGCTCTATTCAATTAAGGCTCTATCTCTCCCTGTCAGCCTGATAAATGCACACGTCATGTTCCAGCTGTGACATGTGAAAGTCCCCACAGACACAGCACACAAACAGTCAACCCTGCTGTTTGTCATTCTCATGTGTGAGGCTGGAGTACACTGGCAACCCTGTTCCATTTAATAGGAGTCACCAGTTAGCAATTTGTAGTTTAAGACTTCTTCTTTGATGTGGTAAAAGGAAAGTAAAAGTAAGAATAAATGGCAGATTCATTTATTTAGAGTCTGTTGCTGCAAGGGATATAATGATTACAGTTGTCCGCTTTTTTTTTTCCTTCGCAAAAGCATGTCTATTTTTTAGTTTGACTGTTAGAGGATGTTTCTGCCAACTTTGTAATGTACGACACAGGTGTTTACAGTTTTATTCCTAAAATTTACTCATTTCAACTGCCAGCTGCAGTTGATTTAATTTAACTGACAGTGGGTATTTTTTTCTGTTTCCCCTTCAAAACTACAATAAAGTTAATCCAGCGGTCAGAAACATTGTTCACTGGAAATTGAAAGATCATTGAAAAGTGCATACACTTTCTAATGGACACAGCATGAGCTAAATAATATCAGAAAGGGTGGTCACCACAGACCCCCAATATACAGTTCTGTTTTTTATCAAATTAAGATCTAGATTATTAACTAGAGATTGAAAGTACTGTTTGTTTTTTATAAAATGTCTGCTGTTAAAAAAACAGAAATTGAAAACTGTACAATATACTGAAACACATGCATGTATACATGTATGTATGCGAGGAATATGATTTGCTACTCTTTTCCTAGCATAAAAGTGGAAAAGTGACTGTTTTAGATTTGCTTTGGAGAATTTTGATGTTTCAATGTTTTTTAACTTTTAGTTTTAAGTGAAAAATAAAGTGAAAATATTATTTTTCATCAAAGTAAACCTCAAATAAACATCATATAAACCTTCTTTTCCCCAGATTAATGTACAGATAGTACTGACAATTCAGATCCAGCAGACCAAATATCTATATGGCATTGAAACATAAGATTGTATAAACCTGGAGCTGATTTACCTCTTTAGTTTTGTTTTGTAATTTCAGTTATTTATTATGATGGAAAAACACAGGTTTGAAGCCTGTGCCAGACTGTTATGTGGTAAAAGAACATAATCCGGTTGTCCTATTCTGACTTGAGGTGTAGGATCAATTTTAAATTACCTTTCAGCTGCAGGGAAACACTGACAGAAATTATAAGTTCATGCAGTAAACACAGGGAGCCTGGATAAATATTTATTAAGATGATTTGATTAACACATCACATTCCCCCAAGCTTACCACTGAATTGAGTTTAAACCTAAATGAGATCTGTGATGGATTTACTAGCACCATTTTATATGTGTAAAACATGTTTCAATATACAAGTATGAGCTCTTTTGGTGCATTTAAAAAATATTTTCCCTTTTCGAAATATTAGAGGTAAAATTAGAGGTTTTTTATGTGGTAATCTTTTGTACAGGTATATATCTCAGAAAAATGTAGATATTCTTGTTTTAATTTTTCCCTTTTAAGCCAATAACTGGTTGTTGTGTTCCATAATGCAACCCAAAAAGCAAGACACGAACATATTGACTTGAGTGTTTGATTGATTAATGAACTTGGAGAAACAGGGAAATACAGCTTGAAGAGATACCCAAGAAAACAAAAGTGGTGTTATGGTGTTAAGCGAGCTCTTAGATCTAGATCATATGGGAATACATTAAACAGCAATTAAGACAACATATTTTGTACTTCTAAATTAGAACCAGTGACAACATGCCTAGCAATGTCCTACTAAGATAATGGACTATCAGGGAAGGAATCTATGCTAAAGGGTGGACAGAATTGAGGAATCTATAGGAGCATTTGCATCACATACTCACTTAGACAAAACCTTAAAAATAGTATACATAATATTAATCATAGTATAATCACGTACAAGTGAGCTCATATAACAACTTAACCTGAATGCTATGGGAAATAGGAAACTTAATGTCACAGTTCAAGTGCCAGATGCTAAGATATACAGCACCAGTATCAAAGAGTAGGTCCATCTTGCCAAATGAGCAGTGGAGGTCACTGTCAAGTGTTCCCTGTGTCACAGTGGGGATATATGGACAGTCTGAGAATGTGGTTTCATTAATCTTTCGGAAAAGGTCATGCCCACCGGCAAAATTTGATTTTCTTATTTTGATTACATATGTGTATGTCATGATTTATATGTATGTGTATATATACACACAGGTGATTTACTTTGGATGGTTGAACGGATGTGTCTGACTTTTATTTTAAAATGTATTAGGTGTTGTGTCCTTAATTATTTAACTTCTGAGTTTCCTTCTCTGTGCTCCTGTAAATGATGTCTAGCTTAATAGAAACATTAATGGAGTGATCAGTCTTGAGCTTGAGCTTTTGCTGACCTTGAGGTCAGTTTAGCTGCAGGTTCTAGGTTCTGAGAGTGGAAACCAGCTGTAGGTAGCTGTGTGCCCAAGAGAGCCCTGAAAGTATCCCATCGTGACTCATTAGTCTAATAAACTGCCCAGGTTCGCACGTGCTTAAGTTTTGAACAGGGTGAGCCAGTGACATTTTTTTTCAAGTTGGGACTCAGTGACTGCGATTTGAACTTGCCTGTTTTCATTAAAACGGGTTCTCTCTGAGCTGCAATGCTAAAAGGCTGACTGTTAACTACTGTCACAGCAGATTAGGCCTTTCCCCTGAAAGAACTCTCTCCTTGAGTTGGCAAGTTCAGTGATTGGCTGCATCTGTGAGGCTGATGCAAATAACGTCATTGAGTGACCTGTTAACTGAATTTGACCTTATGAAATAGGAGGTCATGTGTGTGATGACCCTCAGGGTTGTGTCAATCTATAAATTAGGCTACAGTGCCCTTATTGGCTTCTATCCTGAACATTAACAACTGTCATGATGAATTTTTCCATGATGTGGATGGTAAACAGAAACCTGAAAATGAAGGGAGTAACATGGCAAGGTACAGTACTGTATACAATATCTAAATAATATTGTAATAAACGTAGGGCATGCTTAGTGGTTGTCGATAGAGTTCAAAGAGTTTGTCATGGTATGTGTCAAACCTATTCTTCTGTTAAGTCAGTTGTGACACCAGCTTACATACAAACAATTTACACAAATTAAATAATAATAATACCTTACCGACCTCCACTGGTGAGGGAATGCTGAATGAGGTCATATGTCTTCTTTAGATTTCCACAAACAATTTGGTGGTGGAAAAAAAAGGTAATTGGGTGTTCATGTAATGTGCAAGTATTTATTAAAACTACTGATGAAAGACACAAAACACTGATAAATATTTACAGCTACTATTTATAATTCAGGTGAGGTTGAAGAGACTGTCACATTATGTCCACTTTAACATTGATTGAGCCTTGAACATTGACCACTTTAATGCACTTAGAAGTAGATGCAAGTCTATGAGTAAGTAAGGCTGCTTTCATAAAATAACTAACCCTCCATAGATTATACCAGAGTGACTCTACAGATGATTATCATTTAAAATTCAAGTATTGCTCATTTTATTTCATCCTAGTGATGCACAACAATATACAGTACATTTTGATGCTTTTAAGCTTCCAGTCATGGGACTTAGCAGTTACAAGTTTGATATTTGTTATATATGCAAACTACTCCAAATATTCAAAGCTAAAAGCAAAAAGGAGCAAGGAAATAGGTACTTGACATGAAAGAAAATAAAAAAGTTGTGATGGCATAAGTAGTCGAACTTTTTGCTGTGGAAACCCAAGTTCATTTAGTTACGTGGAATTACTTTAACCAGCCACAGAATTAGTTGAGTGGCCTTTGAATACAGTATGTGCAATAATAGTTGCTCACATGATTTCAGAATAAATATGTGTCTCTGTAAGATTGTTCAGTTATGAAGTGAATTTCAAGCACAGATTCAACCATAAAAAAACAATTGAGCTTTCACAATTTATACATAAAGTGGAATAAAGGCACAGATCAGGAGTAGGGAATAAAACATTTCAAACACACTTATTTCACCATGGTAACATCAATCATCATCAAGTGGAAGGCCTCCAGGAGCACACAGAATGCCTGTGCTAATGGAGCAGTTAGACCAGGAGGAAAAAAGGAGGTGAGGGATGCCATTGCCACAGCTTTGAAAGGCCTACAGAAGTCAATGTCTGAGATAGGAGAACAAGTCCAAAGGGGGCAACAATATCACAGTCGCTCCATGAAATGGGCAGTATGGAGCTAAAAAAAAACTTATGTGTCACTACAAACATACTACAAAATACGTTGTGGTTAGAGAAAACAAAACTGGAAACTTTTACGTTTAAATAAGAAACAGGCACAAAACTGTCTGAAGCAAATCCAGTGAACACCATGTTGACTGGGCTTGCATCAGGCTTTACTCAGTCAACATCACCCCTACTGTTAAGCACAGTAGTGGGAGCTTTATTTTATAGCTCTGCTTCTGGTCAGCAGGGACTGGGAAACTTACCAAGACTGATGGGAACATAGATGGAGCAAAGTACTTGGGAATCTTAGAGGAACATGCTTGCTACTGTAAGTGCTGCTACTGTAGATGCTTGCTTCACTTGCTAAAACTGAGACAAAACTTCACTTTTCAGCAAGACATTGATCCAAACTCATGGCTAAAGCTACACTGCAAGGATTGAAGAATAAGGAAGGATGGCCCAGTCAAAGTCTTGACTTAAATCCTTTTGCGATAAATGTTTAATCCATTTTAAATATATAAGTTGAACAATTGTGTGTGCATCACCTTTGAAAAGGTCTAAATACTTTTTGCAAGGTACTGTTTATTTAATAGTGAAAAAAGTTTGTTTTTCTATAAAAGGAACAACATTCCAGTATGACAAAAAATGAACACCTCCTTAAAATGGTATTCAGATATCTGAATATGCCATGACATATTGTAATACACCATATTTTTATTTATGGGAACAATAGTTCCCAGTGTCCTGGCCAAATTCCCCTGACCTTCTAATAATCCCCATTTATGATCTTGCTTCATTATTCTGTTGTCTTCCCTACTGATACTGTAGCTGATGTATGGTAAGCGTACTAGCACACTTTGGCTCATTGACAGTGGCGGAGGGGAGTCCCCATTACCTGTAGAGTTCATGTAGTCGAATATATTATATAAGTGTAAATAATAATAATAGAATCATTATTATTATTATTATTATTATTATTATTATTATTATTAGTATTATTATTAGTATTATTATTATTAAGTTATAATTTCTTTTTTAACCACTACTGTATATAAATGTATATTGCTTATACGAGACACAAGTTTTCAGAATAACCTGAATTTGTGAAAACTACTTTCATCTACACTAACAAATGAACTGCTGTGTATTGGAGTATGTTCACCATCTCTGTGGTAAACAAACCACCATTCTTCTTCTTACTGTAGACTTCCTGAAATCAAATGTAGT
Source organism: Lepisosteus oculatus (assembly GCF_040954835.1). Taxonomy (NCBI): domain Eukaryota; kingdom Metazoa; phylum Chordata; class Actinopteri; order Semionotiformes; family Lepisosteidae; genus Lepisosteus; species Lepisosteus oculatus. Next base: position 9,819,890 of record NC_090708.1, on the reverse strand, counting down.
AGATTATAACTGGAAGACTTCATTTATTAATTATGCTGCAATTGAACCGAATCTCTTCGGGTTTTCACTAACAACAGTGTGGCTTATTGAATCACACTAATGTAGCTGAAGGTGGAGGAGATTATCAGAAAACGTCCCACACCCTGCACCCAGCTGAGCTGTTCTGGGAGAGCCTTCACATTTTAGATGCTGCAGCAATAAAACCACAAGTGTAAATTCCTGTGATGAAAATGGCAAGAGTTCCTAGCAATGTTTTCATTTTATAAGGGATGGAATTCCTTTATTATATATCTAACAGATTATTTTTCATTCTTCTTTTTCACCATTTTGTGGCTTTGCCGATTCTCCTAAACACAAACTTCAAACATTCACCAGTTTTTCTTCATTTTAATCTACAGGGAAAAAAATCTTCTTACATGTGTGTAAAGAATGTATTTTATAGATCTGTCGCAGAGAACTAGTAGGAGATTAAAAGCAATAATGATGGAAGCTTTTTGAACATAATGATTGCGGTCTAAAAAAAATCTCCTACACAACTGAAAGTCCTTCCGAGAATACTGTCTTTGATGGGCAATTTCTTGAATACCACCCCAGATAATTACGATACAATTATAAACACTTACTAATACTCTGGCACCCTTTATCCGATTCAAATGGTTTCTATTATCCTTTAAGTGAAAATGGTAACATATTTTGTCTGATTGCTATTCTCGGAATGTGTGTGCCAAGTGGGTCCCTTAATGCCAGTTCTAAATTTCAGTTTTAGTGTCATACTTTCAGTGATCATTTTTTTCCATTTCTTGAAAGCTTTTATCACTTTCTTCTCCAGTTAAAGGTCCTTTGACTTGTTTTTGCATTATATTAATATAAACTAATATTTTATTCATAGTATTGAAGTTCAGATTCTTTCTTTGTTTTGTTTCTCTTGTACAGTGCGTGCTTCCCAGACATCAATAAAGCACAGCTGTCCAGTCCTGGTCCTGGAAGGCTGGTGTGTCTTCAAGGTTTCAAGTTCTCTTTAAAGCAGTAGCCCCTGAAAAACTGAGAGAAGATGCTTAACTGGTATAGTTAAGACAGTATCCAGCTGGTTTAGCTCCTTAAGAGCAGAGTTGGAGTGAACATCCATAGACCCCCCCCCAGCCCTCCGAGTCCAGGCTTGAACCCCTGTGGTAAAGCATCAGGATTAAAAGTTGTACTGGCTTTATAAAGAGTTCTTCTTCCTTTCATTTTATTTTGCTACATAAGCTGCAGCTCAAACGTGATACTTCTAAGCAAAAGCAACGTGACTTGAGTGGAATATTCATCCTTTCAGCCTATATTCCCTGCAAGATATCTCTCACTGTATGTGCTGGAATACCAGCTGCATTTATCTCATAGCTCTAGTGTATGGACTGTAGGTGGAGGATATGTTTAATGTCTACGATTCAGTGCATTGTGTTTGTATTATATCACATTGATTATTAAAATTCACAAAACATGCATTCCCTATTAAAGTTTATAGGAATATCGTATGTGGTGGTCAGTTCATATTATCGGAATTAATGCCAAGAAAAACGTAAACAAGGGATGAATGGATGCTACTTTCATGAGTACTTTCGTATTAACTGTCTTAAAACCCTATAGTTTGATGGAAACTTGCAAAGACCTCATAAGGTTCAAAATATATTGAGATTAGATTACCATTTTTCTTGGCAGCACTCTCAAATACAGGAACACTTCACCACAGCAAGATACAATGCCTCATTCAAAATATTAACTCGTACTGAGAACATTAAAGACATTTATTTTATGGCAAAGATGAGAACTTGAAGCTGTTTTGAAATTCATTTAGTATCTGAAGTTATTCAATATTAAGAGGAATAATGTATAAAGAACACCCAGTGAATCTTGAATGAACATTTAAATAAAAAACTTGTGTTATAGTAGGATTACGTGATTATTAAAAAGGACAGAACCTAAAAGCATCTTCACCAAGCTTCCTGTGAAACTCCTGATGTTTCAGGACTGACTTTTCATCAAGAACAACACTTGAAATAATTATTACAGGTCAGGAGAATACGTTAAAAGTGTCTTAGATGATTGTGAGCTTGAAGAACCACTTGAAAATGTCTTTTGCCGAGATCCATTTTCATACCAGATTGACATATAGTTTGACATAGCATGCCATTTTTCTACTTAAAGAACAGTTGAACTGATTTTAGATATACAATTTAATGTTCTCCATGAGCCAATTTAATGTGCTTTATCTGCAAACTAAGATAATCCAAAACTGCTAGAGGTCTCTCTAAATTTTCTCAAATGTCTTTAATCATATTTAATATGCATTATCTGGAACTTGTTTTAAATGAAGTGCTGATACCCTCAAATACGTGGCTAAGAGGAACTTAAGATGGATTTTAATGTCTGCATAAGATATTTTACTTCCTACAGTCCATGCATTATTTTCTCCTCACTAAGCTCTGAAGAAATATCGGATAAAGTTTTCAACGGATGCCTCAACTGAGGAACTTCATTATTGACTGCATTCTATCGGTTACTTGGAGGAACAATTAGCAGAGGAAAACATGAGGGAGATGCTTTAAAAAACAGCTTAGCATTTGCTCATGCCTGACCCAAAAGCTCTAGGAAGTTAAAAAAACATTTGAGGTCATATTAAAGCTTAGTGAAAAAAATAAACAGCCTTTGTGAGAACTGAGGGGTTTTCCCAAGGCTTGCTGAGAAAATATCACACCACCCCCACATGGTTTGAAATGCAAAGTTAACAGGTTTGTACAGGCTTCGGTGTTGCATATCTTTTGCTATCCTATCATATGTTCAGAGGCCATTTTAAAAATTACAGAGAATTTTTGGTTATCGTGAGGTCAGTCAAGATATGTGTCTGGGGAAACTTTGAAAACTGAATTGAGCTATGAACACCAAAGGCAGGCTTTTCTGTAAGCAGTGGGCTCACTCAATGACTGAAGATTCACCATGACAAGAATCGTGTCTCAGATGTTTCAGTCTCATACCCTGGAATGAACTAAGAAAATTAAAATCACCATCTGTTATAGCCAAAGGGGAAGGTTTAACACTAGCCAAATTTACATTTGCTAGCCATTTTAAGACAGATTTGTTGTAACTGAGTGCCACATTCATTTGAAGCAATATGGAGAGTATGTGAAACTCCATTGTAAATGTATTGGGTTTGGTCTTGGCATTTAAAAGTACTTGGTATTAGTGTGATGCTTGCCTGATCACTGTCTACTTTATGAATTAAATGCATGGCACTTGTTTTCAGTGTATGTTGCATATGAATATATATTATTTACTGTAGGTAGCATTAAAAATACTTTTGGCATAAGCCAGTGCTCTGGATCATATCTGCAGTGCCATTTCACGATCCAACATTCAATGTTTTTTGTGAATTTAATTGGTGGAAAACTAAGTATGACAATGTAATTATTTTGAGGAGCACGTTTGCATTTTCAGTATAGAATTGAATTCATGCTAGGTTCTAATTTATTTATAGATATACTAATGACCTGAAATATATGAAGACCATGAACAATTATTTAAATTTAACACCAAAGTAATTTAATGCTGCTTGCGTGTAATTATATAAATGTACAGTGCCTTCTGGAACTATTGGGATAGCAAAATAAAAATTTACACTTAAACAGTTTGTACTTGTAGTCAAACTGATACCTGGTACGGGTACAATCAAATATCTGTTCTATTTTGGGTAATTTTATGCATATATTTGATCATATTAGAACAAAAACATTGTGTTCAAGTCAAGTTCAAGTGTAAAAGTAATATTTGAGGTAATCACTCCATGATGTCTGCAACTCAATGAGTATACCAGACTCTATTTTATAATCATTTTGAGATGCTTTGCCAAGCCTTCGCTTGAGTTCTTGCCTCTTCTTGTGGTGTTCTAACTTTTATTTAGTTCATGATTTTTTTATTTTTATATATAAAATGGATCCTCAATTGGACTTAAATTTGAAGATTGACCTGGCAAGTTTAGGACTTCTGTTCTCTCCTTATGAACCCCTTGGGTGCACTGGCTGTATGTTTAGGGACATCATCAAGGTGCATGGTGAAACATGACCAAAATGTTTCTTCAGACATAATTGGCCAGTTCCAGACATGGCCAAGCACGCCCAGACCATGACATTACCACATGTACTGTACATTTCAATGAATGCTGTTCTTTGTAGCATCTGTAGTTCCTTTCTTTCTCTATTCTTTAACCTATCACTTTTGGTATATAATTATTTTAGTTAATTATTTATTTCCATAAAAGTTGTTCCAAAACTGTCTTGGTGCATATTTGTACTTCCAAGTTTATTTCTGTTTTTGGTGCTGAAAAAAGGGGTGGTATAGCCTGTTTTCTGTTTTCTCAGTCTTCTGCGAACAGTAGATTTTGATACCTTCACCCCTGCACTCTGGAGGTTGTTAATTTCCCTGACCGTTGTTTTAGGGTTTTCCTTGAGTGCTCTGATAATTTTTCTGTTATCAACTGAAAATGTTTTTCTTGGCCGACCCAGTCATGGCTGACAACTAATAATACCATTTTCTTTCTACAGTATATTACAAATAGTTGATTTTGGTTCATTCAGATTTTCTGCTCTTGTTATGAATGAGTTTTTCTTCATACTTTTCATCTTTTGGCAAATTCCAATGACTTTCGTCCATTTGTCTATACATTTGTCTCCTTCAAAATAAAGATTTTAAAATTAATTTGTTTAATTGACTCAGAAGTGTTATTTAACTTTAATAAGTAGGATTGCTATTCATGTTTTTTTATTATTGGGAAACAATTATTATTGGAGTTCGTTGTAGCAATACTTGAATTGAATGCATACTGTATGCAATACAATCTGTCTGTTAAGATAGGTATAGGAACCCACTAATGCCTTTTTTACTTTTCATTAAAAGTTTATTTATCTAATTCCTTACAACTTGTTACACATCCTAGTACTGACATTGTTATTACTTTATTCATCTGAACCATTCCCTGCTAAAATCATTCTGGACTGAAAGAAAAGATGGTGTTTCATTTGTATAAATCTGTCATCATCTTCAGACTGCAGAGCATCACACTGTATTTGTGCCCTCTCTGTTCCACCACATGTACAGGAAATTTTAACTCTTTCATTTATTTAGGATGTTGGCAAAGCCTTTGTGAGCAGTTCAGGAAATAGGAGTATCAGTTCATTTCTGACTTTCAGGGTTTCATGATGTTCTAATGCAGATTGTTTTAACATTGATAAGACTTTGAAATACCATTACTTAAAAAAAGTTATTTCTGACTCACCATTCCCCACCTACATGTCTCGCTTTGAACATTTCTTTGCAGTGATAAAACAGGGGCTGTTAACTTGCTTCAATACATTTTAAATTAAACCGAGCCATTTTTAAAGAGTTGGATGGCTTAAGAGTACACTATCAAAACGTGTATTACAGGGGTGTGTGAGCACCAGATGGGAATCTTTAGAGATCTTCTCTTCTCTGGTTATTCTGTGCCATCAATAGCTGCCTACCAGCACATATGCAAAACACAACAGAAAGAACAGCTATGGCAGTGTTTCAGGTAAATGATTATTGACAAAATTATTTAATTGTATTTTTGTCCAGGATTGTTGGAGCTTTATTTCAGACATCATCACATTCTGCACATCTGCCAGCATGACAGCACATGCAGCATCATGCTGCTGGAGTGTGTATGCAGTACCTTCAGGGGTTAAAATATCCCATCCCTTTTCTGGCCAGTCTTGTCACCTAGAATAGATTTAACACCACTGAGATGTACTTGGACTTTGTCTGCAGTATCATTCACTGCCACAGAATCTTTGGCAAGCAAAGACCTTCCTTGGGTGCAAGTGCAATATGATACCTCAGGCTGTCTTTTCAACTCTTATCCATTCAGTATCACAGTGCAGTGTGGCCTGTTTTGCTGCTAATGGACATCACACATGGTCGTTATTTCAGAAAACTGCCTACTGTACTTTTAAGGCAACCTTCATGGAAGACGAGTTACCATTGTACAGATTGTCGTGTCACTGTGATTTTATAAATTGATTTGGAGTGAAGTATTATGCATTAGTAATGCTTTCTGATGTCAAAAACATTTGATCCTGTTTTAAAGCAGGTCATTATGTTAAGAGACTGCATTTTATTAATTGTTTTGTTCCTTCAAGATTGATAAAGTTTCTTGCATAAATTAAATTTATAAAGGATTTCAGAAACTGAATCACTCTTAACACCATATTCACATTCATTCATATGGCATATCCAATGCCTGGGAGCAAGCAACATAAAATATGCTTATGAACATTAGGCATTTTAACAAATCTTTGCGAAGCATATCCTCTAATTGAAAAATGATCATGGCAATACAAGATCAAGTCTTTGTACTTATCCTGCAATAAAACCAGTAATTGAATTTTTGGCTCCAGGCAATAACCTGGAAAGACTGTCCTAGGTTAATGAAATCTATGGAGATAACTACTTTTTTTTATCAAGGAACCTTATAACAATTTCAAACATTTGGGAAAAATGTTAAAATTGTTATCATGGATTATCTTCGGATAGTATACCTTCATCACATTATTTTCTAGCGAAGCCTGTTTTGTTAGAGAATCAGAATGAGTTATTCATTGGTCAGAAGGCTTTGGTCTTGGCTATAATGCTTGTCTTTAATAATAGTAGCCCAAATGGCATTGCACAATATGCAGTGCAGAGTACATTGATCCTCTTCAAGTTCAAGGGTATTAAAGCCCTCTTTCGTAAGCGCGTTTCACCATTTGTGTTTATATGGCTTTTCGTGTGGTTCTCCAGTTTCTGAAGAAAGGCTTGCAAGCTGGATTTGATTGGCTACTCTAAATTGTCCCCTGGGAATTGTTCCCTCACTTGCAGCCTGATCTCATCAGAACTCAGAAGCTGGTGAGTACTAGGAAGGGAGGCCTTTAAGATACTGCCGTAAGTGGTGTTGCTGGATTAGTCGGCGCTCTTTCCCAAGGACTGTGATTTCCCTACCTAAGACTCATGATGATGACTGGGATAATTGTCTTGTATGGGGTGCCGGCCTTCAGATTAGACTTTAAAATGAGGTTCTGACTCCTCAGTTATTAAAAATCCTATTGCCCTCTTAGTGTTGACTATGGCTACTGGTTAAATTCTACCTCAAGCTTGCATATCCTGGACTCTCACCTTTCAACTTGATCAGCTGTATAGTGGGCTTGTCTGACCCAGGTGGACGATTTGGTTCAATGGTGTATGAAGTGTATCCCCTCTTGTATATGCAGCATTTTGGGATTCTATGAAATAATAAACACTCTATATAAATGCAAGGGATTATTATATTTATTAGAGATTTTTTATAATTCCCAGATTGCAATAAATCAAAACAGGTGACCTTATAAGAGTACAGTTCACTGTGATTTTAGATAGATAGACATAGATTATTAGCTTATTAAAGTCCAGCACTATTTTCTTTCAACATGGTTGCCTGTACTAATAGTTAAAACCATAGAAACCATGCACAGTACCAATAGAAAATCATTTGTGCTGCAGAGCATGAAATAAGCAGGCTGCAAGCTTTATTTTAGTTACTAGACTTCATCTGATGTCACAGTATCACAAGATTCCAACTGCCTTAATAAAGTGTTTTAATGCCTTAGAGTATGAAAGTATGTGTTCCTGTCAGGGACTCCTGGAGAATTAATGGGCTCACCATTCTTTTGTGTGCAGTTGTGCATAGGTAAAATAATAAAATAAGTCTTCATGAGAATGTGTAGCACAGGCACTCTGAAAACCAGTAGCTGATTAACTGCTTTTGAGAGTCAGTTAGTTTGGAGTTATCATTTGGAAGCCATATTTGAGTTAGTTAGTAGTCTATAGCTTTTTAACAGATAGAATCACTCTAGGGAGTTTGGGTTTATTCATTGTCGTAATATTTTATATATTTTAGATATTGATCTGCAATATAAGTGGTATGTTTTTTATACTAGAACACATTACTGACATCAGTCATAGATATAACCTTGTTGTAGGCTTTATTTTTGCAAAATTGGCTTAATACAGTATACCCATGTTGAAGTTTGCTGTTGCAGTGGGTATCTCTTTTCATCAGTTTTCAGTCAAATAATATTTTTATTATTTTAGGTTGCCTTGTTGTAGTTGTTGTTGTTTTCAGTTGGTCATAACTTTTTTTTATGAAACTCCTGAGGTGTTAGCCAGCACATTCCTATAAAGGAATAGAGAGCAGCTGTTAGTTGTCTGTAATGTGTCATGATTGAATGTATGAATTACAGGTAAGGTAATATCCGAATTGCCTAATACAAGATACGGAAGAGAATGAAAAACAAAAGTTGCATATACCATTCAGGATGACTGCATACGTTTAGAAGCAGTCAAAAATTAATGCCTATGCTATTCCTGTAATGAGAATGAATTGAGCACCTATTATTTTTTTTCGCATAAGACGGAAGTTGAGGTGGTGTGGTAGTCCTAGTGTTCTGTATTTTTTGACAATCCTTCACCATGATTTTGCCACTGAAATGTATTCTCAGCTCCATAGGTTATGGGCTTGTTACAGCAGTGTTTAATGCTTTCCTGAAACTAAGACATCACGCTAATTAATTTAGCTGTACAGCATCATATAGATAACTTCCAGCAGGCATGCAACAGCTCCTGTTGGTAATTTATGCTTCGACCTGTGCCAGAAGCTCTTAACGATTGTATGATAGTGTACATAAAGATAAATATACAGTATATTCATGTAAGATTTGCAAAAACATTGGTGTATAGTCCTGAAATATCCCTGTTTTATGACAGGTGCAAAATATGCTGTGATGTAATATTTTGTAAATGTCTTAGATTTATTTTCATGTTTATATGGGGTTTTAAGAAGTCAATGTATTTATTTAATCTTGGTGGATTTAGGGTTAGAAATGCTGAGAAGGAAAAAGTCCTGTTTTTAGTCTCCAGAGCTGAAGGGAATGTTCAGGGAAGTTCTGAAATTACATCTACCATCTACATGGAATAAATCACTGTAGAGGAGTGCCCTTGTCCAGATATGCTTCCCATTCGGACTGTTTCTGTAAAGCCCCTCTCCCCTGTTAAACCTACAGTATTTAAATTTCAAATGTTGCTTTCTTTATCTCTTTTTCAGAACTATGGGACTACCCCAGTGACCACATCCAGTTCATCCACACCTGTCACTGGACACAAACGGATGGTCATTCCAACCCAGCCACCCTTGACAGCCACGAAGAAATCGACTGCGAAGCCTCAGCCTCAGGCTGCCACGCAGCCCCCTGCTGCTTCCCCCACAATGCCCAAACCGCAGCCCACACCCCCGCCTCAGCCTGTCCCAGCTTCCTATACGACCGCCTCCACTCCCAGCCGGCCGACTTTCAATGTGCAGGTCAAGACGGCCCAGCCCAGCCCTCACTACATGCCTCAAGGTCCTCAGCCCACCCAGGGCTTGTCCCCTGCTTTCCACCAACAGCAGTATCCCCAGCAGCCAGCTCGTTCCCAAGCTCCAGTTCAGTACATGGCCACCCAACCCCGTGGTCCAGATTTTGCCTATGGGCCACCCCAGCCGGGCCGTCAGCCTGAGCTGACCCATGGGTACGCTCCTCCACCTCCAAGAGCTTACCCTGATCTCCACTACCAAGGAGTGGGGATGCAGAGTCCTGCATATGGAGGTCACAACACCTGGAGACCAGAACCCCATTACCCGACTTCTGCCACTGGCCCAGGGTACCAACCTCCTGCTCCTAAGAAGACCTACATCACTGACCCACCACAGGCCATGGGCCCTTCACCCATGATTCAGTATGGATCAGCTCCTGGACTTCCACAGAAGGTAGGCCTCTACCTCTCCTTGGAAATTCCTTGTAGATTCCTTATGATATATGTAATACATAAGCCCATTCCTAGGAGTCTGTATGGCCTTATTTGAATTCCTTATTTGATATGAAGTTATATCAGTTACTGCAATATCTACTTTTTTTTTACATTTTTGACTTCACTACATAACTTTAGTACTTAACGATCAGTGCACCGATAGAAGTCGTGAGCAGGTGAAAAGCTTTGAACTGTTTTGGATATCCATCTCAAGAATCAGTGCTTGTTTTGTCCTCATTTCATGCTGGGTTTTATCTGTCAGAATACATTTTTCTTGTTTTTGTTTTGTTTCTGAAGAGGTATTTGAAGTGGAACTAGCTCTGAGTTTTTTTAAAGTGGCAGAACATAAGCTGTATGCATATGAATGGATTTTCATTGAGAAGCGTCCTTTCCATGTGGAAGTATGTTTAAAAAGGCTGAAACAAAAGATAAAATATATATTTCATTAACAAAGTAAATGTCAATTTTATGTCTGCTTTATAAATATATAAATGTACAGAACTAAATAGTAGTTCTGTGTAATCTTAACATTGTAAAACAGTTATACACTTCTATAATCAACCTACATTGACTGCATATGAGAAGGAAAGAGATTTTTTATAATGTGTTATCTTTGCAAGCATACTAGGTCTGCAATTGGTTCCTTAATTATATAACCTTTTCATCTACCTTGTTACAGTCTTCTTATTCTGCAGTTAAAGGTGACATTTCAAGTTTTACATTTGTGAACAATATTTAGATGTCAGTGGGTTAATGAAAATAGCATTGTACTTTTAAGATAACAGTGATTTGGCAATAGAAACAGCTACATTTTTACAGATATGTGCAAAATAGGTTGTGATAATTTTTGACACTTTCAGGCTAAACTTACAAGCCTTAATCGTTCACAGTCTTTGGGTGTGGCCCGTAACAAGTTTTGTAAAGGATATTGTTCAGGTGGCACAATAAGCCTGAACTGCTGAAAACCCAAGGTTAGCTATTTGGCTCTCGTAAAACTCATGGTCAGCATTCTCTATTCAGTTATATCTCTGTCTTTCCCTGTAGGAAAATTCTAGGTCACAAAATCTGTTGTATAGAATTTCAACTAAATACTACCACAAGGCATTTTAATTTTTTTTAATGTTTTCAAGAATTTATTTTCTGACAGTGTTCTTTAAATGCTTTTTTTACTTGTTTTTAAATGCTAAGTTTTACTTGTCAAGTTATGAGATCTGAGGCATGAGATTTATAACTCTTCTCATTAGAACCTAGATCATAATATTAAAGTGGCAGGCAGTTGTAAGAAGTGGATGAAATCTTATATCCTTCTGACTGACTGATCTTGAGGAATGATTTTAATGATCTGTAGTGGAGTGATTTAAGATGCTCCCTGTGTCTCATTTACCTAATTAAAAAAGTATGGTAACTTTAGTAATTGAAATCATTAGAATTTAGAAGAGCCTGAAGACTCTAAGAAGAAATAGTGAAATTGTATATTAATTAATTGTACCTCTAATGTTGTTTAGCATCAAAATATTGTGCATCTGACTTCACAGAAAATTCCATTTAATTTTGAACAGCAGTAAATTAATCTGTAGACCTTTAGTTTATTCATTGACAGCTTCTAGCAGTTGGTCTTTTTAAAATACGCTTCAGTCTTCTGCAGTCTCTGGAAAGCATAAGGCCCACGAGTATCAGTTAATTCGAGGATTTTATGCTTGCACAAATACAAACAGTACTATGCAGCCTTTGGGAATAGTTCATCTAGGGCTGTGTTTTACTAATCAGAAATTAAATACCAAATTACATTAAACGTCTTTATGTTTAAAGAAACTAATTAATATAGTGTGAAACAAAAATCGACAATTTGCTAGAGACAGCGGTTTCAGTCCCAGTATATTTACATTAACAAAGTAAACCTAGTCATTTATCATCTTTCTGAATTGGCCTTGGATTTTCAACTAAAAAAGGAGGTGAAGTCTCCAGACCTTACTAACTAATGGAATAGGATAGCAACAACATTTATGTTACATAATGTTTAAGATGGGAAGTGATAAAAATGTAGGTTTATCGTTTAAGTGTGTATGCAATCAGCACCCCAATTACCTGGCAAGAATATTGTTTTATAAAAGTAAAATGCTAGATTTGGAAATAAGGCTGGCATTTTAGAAGATACTGTAGCATTGCATGCAGCTGCCAGAAAAGAGGCATGTTTATTTGATGATGAGAGCACATCTTCACATGTTCTGTTCACTCACTAAATTTTCATTCCAGCTCTTACACTCTGTCTTGGCTGGGCCAGAGAAAAACTAACGTCCAGTATAAATGAAGAAACATTTAGTTCACCATCTCTTTTCTTTTCATCATGGAATAAACCTTTACTTGTTCCCTCACATGAGTGGTGTGCTGGTATAGTAACTGGCACCCGAGCTTCTACTGTCTGCTTTAATTTCATTTGGGTTGGCAAACCATCACCGATGGCAGAGACACAATATGACAGGGTATCTTTGCTGTTCCCGAATTAAAAATACGATTCCTAACCAAAATGCGAAGATGTACTGAAGCAGCCAGTTTAACAGTAGACACTGCTTCTAAAAATTCAGTAATTGAAGTGAACAAAGCAAGTGAACAAAGGGAACAAGAAAATATTACGAATACTTACACAGCAAAACTGATGAGTCCAGGGCACAAGGTTGCAGAATTTGAGAGCTTCTCATGGCATAACAGTATCCACTTTGTGGGTCTGCTAAAATGAAGTGAACATCATTTAGAAAAATCCCCATTTGGCTTCCACATTTGCAGAACTGGGACATGGAGAAGACACAAGTATATGGATGTCTCTCTTCTGGAGGCTGCAACAAACCCTGTTTACAGGAGTGAGGACATTGCTGAGGGAAGGGGGAGAACAGCGTTTGTTTATCTCATTTGTTTAGTTCCGGATCTCATCAAATCTGGAGATTGTGATGGCCAGATGATTCCCTTTAAACCCCTCTACCAGAGAACTAAAGAAAGAGTAACTTATGTTACTGAAAGACAAAATATGGTTACATATCTCTGTAATTGGCTCATATGACCTGTACCTCTGTAAAGAAGTGAAATGCTCAGCCTCATTATGGCATCATATAAGACTGGGTATGAAAGCTAACTAGAAGTTGTGTCTTTCTTTTGTTGTTCCCTTGCTTCAAAGATCAATTTAAAACATTAAAATTAATGTAAAGCTGCAGCAACTTTTAAGGTAGAGCTACAATTTGTAAGGTGAATATCACCAAGGAAAAGTACTTACCATTATTTATATTTCCTTATTTCCTTATCTGCCTGAAAAATTAAGCACACCTGAAAAACATTTTTGTTTATAATGTTTATTTCTGGAGAAAATGATTTTACCTAAATAAAAATACTATTAGTTTTTGTAACTTTCTTTTGCTGAAAAAAAAAATTATTACATTCCAGGATTGTTAACACTAAATAAAAAAAATAGTTTTCTCTGTTTCTCATCTCTGCCAAGTTTGCAGAAATGTCCTCAATTTTGACTGATATTATGGTAGTGTTTCCTAATAGATTGTTATTGCCAAAGATGATGTTTGTCTGGACACACTTTTGTGAGATATTTACTTCTGGTAGTGTTCCATTTAAAGCAAATGTTTTTTCTATTTGATTTTTAATAACAGTTTTTAATTTTTCTGTACTAAGCCTAATAAAGGTTTACCATAGTACTGTATATTGTCATTTGGAATTTGGCAGTATACTGTGTGCATGAACGTGTTGTCATTCTTTCCTCTCTTTATTGTCATGACAAGTGTTATATGCATTGTATTTATGATCCTCAACAAATAATCCTAACCTAATTAATTTCTTAATATCTAAAATTCTTTAAAGAAATCTAGTTTTGTTACAGTTTCTGTGTGCTTTCTTTCTGCAGTGCTAACAAAGAACTCTATTTAAAATTAAATGTAATATAGAGTCTTTATGTACCCACTCAGTTTTGAGTCGCCTGTTGTTTCATGCTTGTTTTGCCATTACGGGCTGCATGCATTCTGGGCTGCATGGAGAGAATGAGGACCTGCACATACAGTACAGTATGGGTGACATATGCATCTGTCAAAGCCGTTCATCTCCTGATGCGCTGCAAGATCCACAGTGTCTTACAGGAGAGTTGATGCCAATTGGAGGAGGGACACATCTGCCACTGACTTCAATGCAAGCTGGCAAGTTCCTGTCAAGTTACAGGAGTTGCAGTGTTCAGAAAACCCAAAAGGTTGCATTTAAAATGAACTCTGTGGAACATTGTTATTAACATTAGCATAAACAGTTTTGATTCCTTGATGTCCTGTATTGTCCTGAATAGCCCTGGGTGGACTACTGTTCACTATAAGACTGCATTCTATAGCATGTCCTGGGGCTTAATGAAGAGTCATAGCCCCTTTAAAAGATCCCTGAATGGGTTGCTTTGGTATGATTTTGCACCAATTAAAAACTGACTATTCCATTGTACTATACATTGAATATTCCATAGAGTAGTACCTCTTACCTGTTGAGCAGGGACATAGCTTTAAGCTGAGTATTAAGCTGAGTATTGCAACACATAGTTGCATAAGGATAGTGTTGTAAAGATGTAATTGACACTTGTCAGTTACTGTTAGCCTACACTAGGCACAGTGTCATTGGGTATCCAGTTCAACCTTCAGTGTCATTGGATCCTGTCCTAGTTTGAAGTGTGGACATGGCATTTAACATTAACTATGGCTTACAGTGGCTTAATTACCCAAATCCACATGCTTTTGATCTTTTTATGAAAATTAAGGATTTCATGGCTGATGGTTAATTTAACAATTTCTTTAAGTCTCTTGACACCCTAAATTGGGGAAAGGCTAAGCTGGATGATGATTTGTATTATTGCCGAGCTTGACTGACATTTGACAGGGGATTATTGCGATATTGCTCAACCCCTTAAAGCATTTTTTTAAACCCCCGGAAGGTCAGTTGCTGCTGTCAAACAGACAGAGCCATGATATTGTGATTTGTCTTGTCTTTCTGAAGTAATAATCAGTTCGCTTTTTGACCCAGTATTTCTTTGCTAGAGCCTGTTGTCTTGAGCAGTGCTTTGCAGACTTTTTCATCTCACAGCAAAAACTTCCCAAAAGGTTTTGAAGCACACAAAATGATTTTAAAATAATCAGCACTAATATTGTGAAAAATACAGTAACATTTATTTAGAACATTTTAAAATGTGAGCATTCAAGTGAATATATATTTTTTAATACTTGGTCTGATGCTGGATAGAGCTACAAAAAGATCCTCATTTTGAAAATCCAACTTTTTAAAGAGTAATTCCACCACACACCTTCACTGTTTTGTTAAGCAATGATCTACCTGGTCTCAAGTTAGTAACTAACCATGAAATTCTTGGTTAATCTTTTCATGCTACGGGAGGGACTTGAACTTTGACTTCAAGCTGGTCAAATGGAGTGAAACAGTCCATAGTTCAGCCTGATAATACTATTTGAAGTTGCTTTTCCCTCATTCACTCTCACATTAATGGCTGTTGCTTTTATCTTCAAGTACTGAACATAAGAGCTTATGCTCCTGATTTTGACTCTTCAGTTCCTTTAACTGTACCTTGCAGTGCTACTTGCAGGTGTTTTAGATAGGTGTTTAACATTTCAAGATTATATACATTTCTCTCAGAATTGTGCAACATTTACATGTAAACTATTGTTGAAGAAAACCTTTTTTTTTACATGACATTCCACAACAGGTGTTACCCACTTCATTATTTCCTGAAGAGGATACCGCTGGGTTGGAACACTGGGTTGGTGCTTTAATAATGATGTGCAATTTTGTGATTTGCAGTTGAAGTTTCTCTATTTGGACAAGTTTGACATGTACTTTTTTGTTTTTTGTTTTTATTTCCCTGAAACTCTATCAATCCCAGAGAAAATTTGGAAATTTGTACTGGGACACTTCTAAATTACTTTTCTGTTTACTTCCCTGTCATGATCAGAGATTGAATTTGATCATCCGTCATATAGGGATTTATAATTATGTGTCCAAAGTTGCACTGATCTCTTGAAACCCACCTGGGAACGTATACTTTCTTATGAGTTTTGTGCTTTTTTCTTACACTGTTTTTGTTTTGCCCCTATGCAACACTGGATTTTATTGTGGTGAACATTTTTGGAATTTTCCCAGTTAAAATACAAGGACCCAAGAAAAACATCCCTAAAACCTCCCATTTAAAAATTGAAAAGTGTATCTTGCCAAGTAGCAGGATTTCGAGAGGTCCTACAAAACAGAGAACTATTTTCTAAAGACTAATTTATTGTAAATAATTATTATCTTTACCTCTTTACTGTGTCTACTGTCTGCCTTGTTTTGTACTAAAAGGACACGTGTGCTGTGGTTAGGAAAGGATTGTTCCTACCATAGTAAATATGTAAGTGTCTGTATCCTGTAAAATGGACAAGATACCCAACCTTACTGTACATATGCACTATGGAGGAAGCAATCCATTTTAACATCATAAGGGTATGTACTTAAAATATAAGATCATAAAAATATTTGCAAGTGTGAAGTGTGAAAATTAGGCTCATCCAATTCATTTGATTAGTTCATCCAAGGATCAAACCCAGCCTTTTTTTTTAAATAAGTGGGAGTATTGGCTTTAACATCATAGCTAGGTGGATCGTTCCCTGCTCCGTTTCTCAGTTTTAAAAGTAGTTCCCCTTGGTTTTCATTTGTGCTCTCTGGTTCTTGTTTCGCTGTTAATTTTGAAGAAGTTGTAAAGTTCACTTTGCCAGTGCCTTTGGGGGCTCTGAATAATTTTATTGGGTCCTATTGTAGTCTTCTCACATCAAAACCAAAATGATTCAGTTCTTTTTGCCTGTCAGAAAGGACATTCCTTTGAGCCCGGGAACAAACCTGCTTGCTTTTCTTTGTAGTGATTTTAAAGCAGCAGTGCCTTAACCAAAACTGTACACAATATTATAAGTGATTTCTTGCTATTGCATTGTACAATGTTATCAGCTCTTGATTTAAATTCTACACTTTTATGCATCTTGACATTGTTAGGCTGTTTTGTTGCTTCACTACAGAAGATTTATTTATTAATCTATTATTTATTTTAATCTTAATTCTCTTAATTAGAAGACTAATACCTGTCAAACAGTGGAAATTGTGGTTAATTTCTGGAAATATTCTCTAAAACCTGTCCCCCTGGGTATCCATGTTATGGCTGTGAGTGTGGTCAAGTCCTTTAAGTTTTGGGGAATTATGATCTCTAATATGGTTAGATGGGACATGGATATCACCAGTTCACAAAGCAAGCACTGCAGAGAATGTACTTTTAGCACCAACTGAAAATAACTTCCTGTCTTCATTTTAATACAGTTTTACAGTGCCGCTGTTGAGAGCATTCTGACTTATTTTGTAACTGATTTCTCCAAAGGCAAACTACAGTACGTTGTTCACTCTGCGGAAAGGGTCATTGGCTGTCAAAGATTGCTGATGACGCCTAACACCCAGGTTTCACCCTGGGTTTCCACCCTGTTTCATAAACTTCCCTCTGGAAGACAATACCTGTCTGTGAAAACCAGAGCCACTTGGTAATTGAACAGATTCATTCTTAGGACTGTCTTTTTGCTTAACCAGAATTCTTAGTTACTGTACTGTATATGTGCACTGTCTTAATGATGTCTATTGTCTTGTTGTGTATGGCACTGTACAGTATATGCAGAATGTTTTTACATAAGCAAGTACACCAGAGTAAATTCTTTGTACATGAAAAGTGCTTGGCAAATAAAATAATTATGATTCTACTGTTTGTGGAATCTACTACATTAATTATGCAACGCCTACCTTTGGTAAATTCGTGTTGGTTATCCCCTAGAATCCTATTGCCATCTATTTTAATTTTATAAATCATTTACTGTACTTGTAGTGTTTTTGTTGTTCTTAAATTCCCAGCTTTGTGATAGTGTTCTTCTTCGGATACAGGCATGCCCATGTCCATGTTGCCTTCTCCTGTTCACATTAAAGCTCCTGCTATGCAGCTGTTTTTTGTTTTGGGCTGCGCATTGACTAACTGTGTCATAACTCAAGTACAGATAAGATGAATAATGTGATCACTTAAATCCTGCTTAATTCAATAAATTAAAAAAAATGATGTGTATAATTAACCCACTAATCTCATGGACGTTACATCGGAGTGTAATAGAAATGAGCAACAATGTACTCTTAACCATCTGAATTGTAAGAATGTTTCTGTCTGATATCCATCTTTGCTTTGTTGGCAGCTCCTTTAAAGCGGGTCAATAATGAAGTTTTTAGATTTGAGTGTGTGTGTCGTTGGCTGCTGCCCATCCTCTTCATCATATTTTCTGAGACTTAACTTGGAAGCATGCCTCAGATGTGTTTTTTACATAATCAGGAGTGACTCTATTAATGAACTTAATAAGCTTGAACACTCAAATAGGGGTGGAAGTGACAATGGTTGTCTGTGAAAAAAAAAAGACGTCTTTTGATGGAGTTAAAACGTGGGCCACACAAGAATCAATGTGATGACATGATTATCATTTATCAAAGAACTGTATAAGACGCGTTGACATCTAATTAAATTTTAATCTCTCAAACACAGGTTTGTGGTGATTACTTTATTAAATAAATGTTGCACGCAATTTGTCAATTGGAGCTTAGCCATTATAACCAAAGAGGTGCAGATTTTCTGACTTGAAATGTTTTTGAAGTAAAGGGTTTTTAAAAAAAATTCATTTGAATTGTGTGATGGGGTTGCTAATTATAGGAAAGTTTAAAGCTTAATCATGAACATGTTTTATGTGATTCCTTAATTAAATGTGATTAATTTAAATTTGCTTGGGTACTGCAAACTTACATTTTTTTTAGCTGTAAGAAAAGAAACTGGTTTGCTAGTACATCCTTATAAATTGCTGTTAAACATTAGTGCTGTCAGTTCTCTTGTAAACAAAGTCAGAACATGCATTACCTAAATTCTGTAGTTGCCTTTCTTGAAACAAAGGAAGTATTACAAGTTTCCATTTATTTATATTTTTTTTTTCTGCTTCATTTCTTTGCATCTTTTAAGGATAAAAACACACTCCTTTTATGGAATAATTATGAAAGCACAGAATATCTCTAAATGTTTTTTTTCTTTTTATTATCGATTCACTTGATTTTTTCAATGTTCATCTTTATTGAAAATTTGTCATTATCAGTGCAAGGTGATGTGTTTCACTCTTTATAAGCTAATCCTTACTGCGAAGGAGAAGAGAGTGTTTCAATGTTGAAAAGAAGCAGTGTTCTACATTTTCTCTCCTTTTTTGATTTCTGTGTGGAATTGGACTCTTAACTTCTTTCATTAGACAAAAGGTGTTTTTAGCCAAAATCACAAATATTGAACCTGAACTGATTCCAAATGAATCACCTGCTTGTTGTTATACAGTGCACCCTGTACTGTGTTTCTTTGCTTATTAAGTGTTGTCTTGCTAAAACTTCAGAAAGCCACTTTTTTCTCAGACATGTTTTAAGTAATGAGGGCCTTTATATTGAGTAAATGTTAATAAATAATGGATTTTAAGTTTTAAATCCAGTGTTGGTACAATGGCTACAAATGGGGTATCCTGTGATCCTTATTTATTAAAATATCTGAAAATATTACCAGTAGTTACAACTTTTTTGTTATCCTCTCAGGTAACGTTAAACTTATTGATACTCTATAAGCGAGATTGTCTCTAGGACCATTTTCTTCTGCTGGCTGATTATTGTGCAATACCAGAAAAGGCATGGTGTAAAAAGCCTAATATGCAAGATGATGGTTTAGGTACAGTCCCTTCCTCCTTATTCAGCGCAATATTTGGGCAAGGGTAGCTCTAAAGCTGGTTCAATTTAGGAGGTTTAGAAATGCTGTACTGCAAGGCCATTGGACTACAGACTGCATTTCAGTGGCCTCTGACATTCTTTAACTCAGCAATGTGTGAGTCTAGCTTCTAAAATATAGTAATACATTTAAGTACCTCCTAAATTTAGCTTGACTGATTTGAGAGCCACGCCCACATCTGCTTCTCCTGAATCTAGGAATGAGTGGATTACCATCTTGCAACACACCTGCAAAAAACTGTTACTAGCCAATCTTGTTTTGTTGGATATTGCTGATATAAACAGGTATTGTGTTATCATGCATTGATATGAGAAGATTGTAATTATCGGTAGGCCACAGTATGATGTCCTTGTTTTGCCAAATGAATGTGAGTTATGCTAATCTGGATCCAATGCAACAACCAGTCATTTTTGGTTTTTATGATTTTGGTAGCTAACTAAGCCTGGGCCTGGCCAGACCTGGGGTGGGAGACCTCCAAAGAAAACTCAGTTGCTGCTGTAAGTGCTATTGGTGACCAGTAGGTGCCATTCTTCCCTTTGTATGAGAATTTTCAAACAAACACCCCAGTATGGTAATGAGGATCACAGTATATTAAGACATGCCATCGGTTCATTGAAAGCAACTGTGGAACTGATGTCCTCAATATCTGGTCATTAGCACTGTTCATAAGAGCAGTATCCTGGCCAAGTTCCATTCTGGGTTCGCGCAATATGGCCTCCGTAAATATTCCCTTTAGTTCTGTTTCTCTACCTGATTTGGTTATAATGTGGCGCTTGAGTGTAAATGAAACACATTAAGCACTTTGGGATCCTTCAGGATGAAAAGAGTCATATAAATGCAAGGAATTGTTATACGAGGACCACTGCCGTGGTAGAATTCTGGCCATCACAAAGGACAGTCACCACCCTGGGCATGAGCACATTTGGCCATGCCCCTCGGACCACACCTACGCCATCTGCCTCATTGTCATTTTATTTTTTGCACATCTGCAGGCATCATTTACATTTCTGCATTAATAATAATAATAATAATTACACTTATATAGCACTTTTCTGGACACTCCACTCAAAGCGCTTTACAGGTAATGGTGACTCCCCTCCACCACCACCAATGTGCAGCCGCCACCTGGATGATGTGAAAGCAGCTATAGTGCGCCAGAACGCTCACCACACATCAGCTATCAGTGGGGAGGAGAGCAGACTAATGTAGCCAATTCATTGAGGGGGATTATTAGGAGGCCATGATTGGTAAAGGCCAATGGGGAAATTTGGCCAGGACACCGGGGTTACACCCCTACATGCATTGTTTACATTGGAACTGTTTACTTGTTTACTTGTACATTATCTACTGTTTGTTTGTATATTGTCTTCATGCACTGTCTGCACTTTGTGTTTTAACAATCGAGAGACTTTCTGTAAGTAAGAATTCCATTGTTCCAGTGCATGTACTGGTTACATATGGCAATAAGTTCAAGTTCAAGTTTTAGCTCAGTTACTTGTTATCTGGATCCCACAAGGAGCTCATCAAAGGCACATTTTATACCTCTAAATGTCACTACAGCATGTGTTTTTTAGTCATTACATGACTTATACAGTACCTTGGATGAGAAACTGCACTTTGGTGAACCACAAAACATTTCATTGCCATATCAATTTTAGAGATTAAATTACCTGTTTAGACGTCTTGTTAGCAGATTTCATTTCCCAGACAAAAATAAATGTATTTTGCAGCCACAGGTAGTTTACAGTCATGGACTCCCTGCCAGTTCACCATTGACTTGTTTAGGTTGTTTATATGTTTAAACAGGGTTTTTATTAGTTAATTTACTCATTGCTTTAGTGGGATGGAAAGCACATGGTTAACATGGCCCTACTTGTTTGTAAAGTGTGAGGAAAGGATTACAAAGGGCTGTAGTTTGAGTTGTTTTGGTTTATTTAAGAAGCATTTGAATGCATACTGCTGCTGTTTGCTAGCAAAGACAGCATTAGCAAATAAAACAACACTAATGAGACCTCAGTAACGTTTTGAGGCAAATTACTTCTTATTGAAATCAGGATGGGGAAACGGCTTTGCATTTTAATGTAACATAAGTACAGATTCAATTTCTCGGTGGAGAGAGGGCTCTAAGGTACAGTCTGTACTCTCTACCCAAGTAACCGTGGTTACGCTGAGGGGGTTTGTACTTTAAAGTGCAATTT
This sequence comes from Lepisosteus oculatus, assembly GCF_040954835.1. Taxonomy (NCBI): domain Eukaryota; kingdom Metazoa; phylum Chordata; class Actinopteri; order Semionotiformes; family Lepisosteidae; genus Lepisosteus; species Lepisosteus oculatus. The sequence goes on along the minus strand of NC_090708.1, from coordinate 9,797,924 downwards.
AATTTGACGTCGCAGAATTTCTCTTGGTCGTCACAGAAAATGGAAAGTTTTGACTGCCGTCCTTGTTGCTGTTTTTCTTTCGCCCGAATGTGGCAGTGACGGTGCATTTACTTATGATCTTTAATGCATTTAAGTCACTCTAATCATGTTTTGGTTGATTTAATTTTTTAACATCTTCTTGGTAGTGTTGCTGTTTGTTAAGCCACTGTTTTCAATTACTTGCTGCTGTCTAACTTAATAGGAGGACTGAGTGCAAATAACTTATCTAAGTTTTGCTTCTTTCATTGTAGAAGATGAGTGTCGGCATTGACTGCAAGCACCCATTTTTAAACAAATAAATACTGACTTAAGCAAGATAGAAGTCAGAAGTAATGAATTGATTTTGACCTGGTCGTGCCAAGAGTGTGATTATCCTGCAATGCTCAGGAACAAGAAGGGAAGCTAAACAAATCTTGTATAGTTAATCGTTTAAGTGCTGTAGGTAGCTGCGTCATCATGCATAGGATGCAAAGAAACAAGTAAAGGTTCATTCCATGCTGTAAAGACAAGAAAATAAAACCCCATGTTTCAGTGTCACACTTGAAGAAGGCTCCACAGCCGAAACATTGCATTTCTTTTCTTCTTTTGTCAGTATGGACCCCTTTACTTGTTCCTTTGTATAATTAATGCTACTATATCTTCACCTTTTCACCAAGTATAACATTTAATCAGTGCTTTGTCTCAGTAGTAAACTGTTCCTCAAAAAACATGTTTTAATTGACAGGCCTTAATATGTGGCTGTCATGCAAAGCATTCTCCAACAAAAATGTTGGAGTCTTGTGGTGCCTCAAAGGGTATGAGGCACTATAAACTGTGCAGGAGTAAGATATGGTGCTACAGTATGTCTACAGAATTATCATCACTTCTCTGCAGATACTGTATAGTGAGACTGGTGTTTGTGCATCTTGAAGTGCCTTGCAAAGAATTCAGACCCTTGCATAGTTTTATTGTTTTAAAGCTTGCAATCATGAAGTAGCAGTTAATATCCATTATATATGCAACCTAATCTACACATTTAAAGCAAAAAAAAAACAAAGAAGAAAACAGATTGTTAATATGAAAGAAAAATGGAAAAGGCATGATTCTCTAATTATTCAAAACCTTTGCAAGCTAAGTTAATTTAGGTGCAGAAAATTACCTTAACAAGCCAAACAATTTGTTCACATGATTTCATGTTTGTGACAGAGCAAATGACCTTGTCTTCTGTGGTCAAGATAACATGTAAACAGCCTTCAATTTAAAATAATTTCAATTTTCAGTGATAAAATCATGTAATTTTCAGTGTCCTGTACTGTAGTTCCAATATCTAGATCACACAGGCTAGTCTCACATAAACAGTTCAATAGTTGTTTAATTTGTTTTGTCTTTTGTATAGGCTGAATTTGCAGATTTAAAACTTTTGGTAAAGATTATATTTGCTTCATATGCACATATTACATATTGTGAACATTGTTTATCCTAATTTGATTTAATGGCAAATTTACACAAATATTGCATTATGTTAAATTAAAATCTAGCATAAAGGAAGCTGGTTTTCTTTCCATTAACTTCCTACATACAGTATAATTACATTCATACAATAAGTATTTGCAGGTTAAGTGAATATAAAAAGAAGTTGTGCCACTGACCCTTTGATAACTGATAAAAAAGTAGTAAGTTCTGTATTGTTAGTGAAGTAAGCAATAACAGATGTGAAGACTGGCTTTGTGTTCTGTGGCTGGATGAGAACTAAACGCACAAGAAAAAAGCTGTTAAAGTCCCTTATGTTCAAAGGCCCTAGATACATTTTTTTAGTAAATACCACAGTGAAATTGATGTGGTGTCATTCTGTTTTTCTTAATATTAGAACCATTCTTTCTCATTTTTCTCAGCAAATCTTAAGAATTTAGGAAATTTACAAACATATGTTCTTATTCCGTTTCCAATTGTATTTGATGAAATGACAACAAAGATGTTTAATATCAGTAGCCTTGTTCCTGCCAAAGTGATACAAGAGGGTTTCATAGGTTTAAGACATGGTTGGCCATAAAGATAGTGCTGTCACACACAGTGTTTTTTTTCTCTCGTGTTGTATGTGCATGCTTACTTCCTCAGGCTGTTTCTCTTGTAAACTGTAGACTTTAAAATCTCTGCTTAACAGCTACACCTTCTGGCAGATTAAGCTTAAAGCATCCTGTCATTTTATGCAGTAGCTTTAGCATTCCTTATAGATGAACTTTCTAAAACTAGCCATGGTCTTTCAGAAGCAACCCTTGCATACTCCATGAGAATTTATATGTATTTTAGTTCATGACTTTTGAATGAAGTAAAAAATCACAAAAGCATTGCATTTTGATTAAAAAGCATGTACTGTATGTTATATAATTTCTCCATGTATTACAGGGATTATTTTGATAGTAAGCTTTTAAGGTTGTCCACTCATAACCATTCTATGACTATAATTGTTTGCTTGGCAAATGCATGGTTTTGTCTAATGAATTCGTTCTCAGGCTTGGTTCTTGGGGTCCTAGATGTGATTTTAAATGTTGCATCCCTGATATAAACCACCAGAATTTTGACCTACAGTAAATGGGCAATCGCTTGATTCCAAACATACCGAGGTAATTTGAGTACTGATGTTATATCACCAAAATATTTTTTTGAATACAGAACAGAGAGTTTTTATGGTGATTTATTGAGTTGTAATTATTTCAACTCTGATTTATATACAGGACATGCATTGCCATGAACGTGTGCATTGTTTTCAGTAGGAACTGCCAAGTTACTTGACCGTTTTCAGTTATTTTTTGGCAGTTTGTTAATTAAGTACACTCTCAGCTGCGTCCCGGTTTTCCAAAATGTTGTAGTGTGAGGTTACTGAAAAGCTGAAACACACCAGTATGTGGAGAACAGAACTTTATTTCCCTTAATTATATACATGAAGGGCTAGCCTCAAATTAAGTGAAGAACTGAAATATAGTTCAATACTACAGCTTTTAGTGACCAGCAGGATTATGGCATGAACATTTCTCTCCTCGTCTCCTTTTCAAATGTTCTGCAAGGAAGAAGGACGTACACTATCAACCATTTGACCAAGCTCATACACATAAATAAGGAGTTGCATACTGTCTACATAAAATTGTCTGGAGACAAGCCATTTAGAATGAAGTTGCCAGTGCATTCTGTACTATGCTAAAAATACCACTACCAAGTCCTTTTATGTCAAAGTGTATAGTGACTGCAAAGAACTGTTGTTTTTAATGCCTTAAAATTCAATGTATTTTGCCCTTTCATTGCAGAGAGTTTTCAATTAATGTATTTAAGGTAGAAACTATACTGTACTTACTAGAGAGAAAGTTAGTATTTTGTGGCCTCACTTTTGGATGATTTCTAGATTATTCTGAGGGCTGACCTTGGCTTGAATTTGAGGATGTGTTTGTTCCAAATAATGCAGTCATTTAGAATGTAATCAAGGCAGCATGGGGTTTGTAGCTTTTCAGTCATTTCTGCTCTAGTACTGTGTGTTGATAAACACTTTAGCCTACAAATCAGAAACACATGTATTGAAAGCAAAACAAACTTGTTTGGGTGACACATGGAAACTTTTTAAGGAAAAGAAGATGTCTTTAATTTTTGGGGGGGACTATATGTGTTTTTTCCAGATGAAGGTGACTGGTGTTTTGCTGATCTTTGTTGCTGTAACACTTGAATGTTGTGCTGTAGTTTAAAATCCTTGCTCATTCTCAATAAGATAATTTTCACAATAGCCAAAGTATTTCATTTTAACCCAGAGTTTTTCCACAGCTTTATTTTTCTGTAGGAGTCATTTTATTTGAAATTAGTTTAAGTGGTGAGAGAGTTCTGAAACTTGGAAACACTGTTTTAAGCCATGGTGTTAGCTTTCTCGTAGTGTTACCAGTTTTTGCCTCACTCTTTCATTGAAAAGACCATATTTAATTGCACAGAACAATTTATTGGGTTACAGGTTTTATTGATTCCTCCATATATTGTTCAACTGGCTTGCCTCCTGCTGTGTGCCACTTAAGGAGCACCTCAGACCAGCTCACTAACAGGTACACTGCACTGCGTACTAAACACTCCAGCTTGCGTTTCTGTAGATTTTCTCTGATGGGGTTTGATGATTGCAAATACAAATTTAGAAGGTTTACCATGTGCAGGACAGACAGGCAAGATAAGAGATATTGTTATGTTGTAGTTAAATGAGCTGGAAGCGCAAGACATAAATCCCAAATAGCGTTCTTCTTTTAATGCGGAAATTGCCTTTGTTTTTACCAAATGCAAACACATCAGTTTTATTTTATGAATCTTAAAATTTTCTTCTAAACCAATTGAAGTTGAATTCAAAGGAGAAAAACTAACCCTTGGCTCAAGAAATGCAAAAACGACATTAGGCCCAAAATGTTTTTGTATCCCTTTTAAACCCAGAAAGACGTCTTTGTGATTTGTGCTGTGAAGGAAAGATTTTGTGGATTTTTAGTGCCTCTCGTGCATCTCATTTGTTAGGTCACTGGTTTATCATTTACTTTCCTAGATTAAAATAATTGGCATTAAGGATTTCCCCCATTTGAAATAAATTCCAAATTTCTGAAGTTCTAATGCCTACATTTTAATCAGCAAAGATAAAACCCTGTTGGTTCTATATAGATTTACAACTGTGAAAAATATTTAAAATCATACCCAGTGTTCTGAAACATATTAAAGTGTTTTAGGCTGGAATAAGAGAGTGGCTTTGCGGTAACCTTGCTGACTACAGTACTCTTTTTTTGGAGAATATTGTTGCATTGTACATAAAGAGCATTTATTTCAAGGTTCATTTAATCTCACGAAATGTGCTTGCAAGTGATTTATTATAATGCTCTGCTTGAGCACTGTGTGTAAGTAACAGCTGTTTTTGAGAAAGTAAAAAGTAGAGCACTTTTTAGTAAGTTTTCCCCCAGTAAACATGCACAGTGCAGGGAAGCATGCACAATTAAAGGGGTATGGATTAGGAGCATTTCTTGTATGGAACACTCATACACATAAGTAAAGCTCTCCTAAGCTCTCTTTGTTTTTCTTCTCACATTTCTCATGTCTCCTGATAACTTAAGGTCCAGTATTTGCAAATCTCTGGAAGCACCTTCGATATGAAAACAGGTCTTCTTTCATTACTTTTCACCCTACAGGGGGAGCAAAGGCATATAAACTCTAAAATGAGAATTGCAGATTTTAGTAATTGAAGAGTTTGGGCTGACAGGGGGTATAATGTTTATACTACTAAACTGTAAATTCAGAAATACAGAAAATATATAATATTTCCCTGTCCTTTGAGAACATTCATGTCTAGCAGATGGTTCCAGAGGGTTTCTCATTTTTTACAGGAACTACAAGAAAATAATATGTCACAAAACAAGAGGAACTCTGGCTTTCAGAACTTACCAGCAGACTATTAAATAAGCTCCGAAAGCTCTGTTGTACATAATACATTTTGTCAAAAGGCACAGTATTGTATATCCATCAGCATCTAAGGCTACAACTGGAAAATGAGAAGTTGTCAAAAGTTTCGAAAGTACAGGCATCGGAAGTAAGCTTTCATGTTGTTAATTCTAATTACTTATTTTTTCTACTTTTTTATCTGCATATTGTTATTTGAAAGTACGTTGTTTGGATTCATTGTTGAAGAGAAATATAACAGTGCAAGCTTTTCCTTGCATGTTGTGTAGCTTTCTCTTTCAGAGTTAGCAGGTGACCGAAATGGGCCTGACAGTCTAGCGATTCCAATTTGCTGTATTTTACAGATGGAAACACTGCAGTTTTGATTCAAACTGATGGGAACAAAAGCTGAAAGCTCTTTGGTAGAGGGTCCTCAACATTTTGTTGCTGTATGAACACCTTGTATTCAAGAGAAGCAGCAACAAACCACAGGGAGCACTGGTAGTGAGAGAGAAAGCAGTACTCTATGGCTGAAGCTCCATCTCATCTAAAGTGTTGGGAAAAATGTAGTGCAAATGTAGTAAACAAGTTGTTCTGTGCTGACAGCCTTTCGTTATTCAAAAAGAAACAGTTTAAGGGTTTCTCTTGTATATTCAAGCAAAGGGCAGTTTACTCAAAACTTTCCTTTTTAATATCTATAATTATTTAAAAAAGTAATTACAAATTAACCTCTACTGTCCTTTGTGCGGACACACAAAAACAGGGTAGTAGAACACGAGCTAAAAAAGCCAGTAGTCTGTTTTACTTACTAGTGTGAAAAATTATTCTGTGCTGTCACAAAAGACATGTGGTGTGCTTTATGGTTTCCAACAGGCATCACAGTTAATGGCAGCTAGTAGGAAATGAACAAATGGAGTTTAAAGGCAGAATTAGTTTGCTGTAATGTAGACATTTCATCAGTTTTCAAAGTTATGATAGTGTGGCCTGGCATGCAGTCTAAAGACTCTCTTTTTGAAGAGCAAAACTTTGATTGTGTGTAGATAAGAATATTTATCTTTAATCTTTTTTTTTGTTAAAAATCCTTTTGTTTGAAATTTTGGGGGAAAAAAGCTTTAACTAGAGCTTTTCAAATAGTTCTGTCATGCATCTTGTAATGCTTCTACCGTTTACTTTTGGAGGAGCACAAACTGAATAACAAATTAAATAACAGGCTTAACAAAAGGATTTAGATAAATATACACTGTAGCATTTTGTTATGGTTTTTGAAAAAAGCCTCTATATCTAAATAAAATAGGACGAGGAAACTGTGCTTTGATGTCCTGTATAATGGTGGAAGTAAAGTGCAGCTTTCCAATGCTTTTATCAGGTTATACTATTTAAAAACTGAACTATTATTAGAAGGACTTTATGTGAACAATGCTGGTACAATAAAAAACAACATTTTTTTTTGTTTTTTGTTTTTAGTATATCTACTGTTGCTGAAGTACTGTTACTGTTGCTGATACTGGATACATATTAGACCAGAAAGGCATGTGACTAAGCTCTTCTAATATACTTTGCATGTCACAGGAATCTGGGTCCCCCATTACTCTAATGATAAAGAAAGAGTTAGTGTGACTCACTTTTTGATAGCGTACTACTCTATCTAAACAGAATGTTTATGTCATGTGCCATTGCTTTTGCTGCAAATTAAACAATTCAACAGGAGATTGAACACACATTATAAAATGTCCCATAATGTCAACACTACAGAACTTTATAAAGCCAATGTGTTGACAGTTTTTCTTCCTTCTGATCTGTATTCAGGGCACATCATTCCATCATTCCTTCAATTACTGTTACATTTACTCGTGACTAGTTTACTGTGTTTACGATCATCTTTACAGTTGCAGGCTAGTCAGATGTTTCGTTTTTACATGTTGTTTACAGAATGTATTGGAGTTTTGGAGATAAGGTTGTGAAAATTGTCTTATCTGAGTCTTGTTCTGAATTCACCCAAATCCATAGATCCTAAATTGTTGTTTTTTTTTTCATTTTGAAGCACTTCAATGATTGTAATAATGAAAATTACAGTATCATTCCCTTTTGAAATCTCTATGCACAGTGAAGTAATTGATGGAAAAGGCACACTTTTGTATTAGAACTTTGATCTCCAAATTATACAAAATATATGCCTGGCAACATTGCTGTTGCTATACTGCTATATAGCTGTTGAAAAACTACAAAAATTGTTGCATTCCCAATATTTTCTCAATATTTTATTTTTCTACATACAGTATATCAAAAAGTCACTGAACCGATGCTAAATTATAGTTAAACATATTTTGCACTGGTAATTCATTAAATTCAAATGCAATTAAAAGTGTAAACCTTTCTCCTTGAAAATTAAATTAATTTGATTTTTACTTATTGGGGAGCATCCCAAGTCATAATTACAAAAAATATCTGAAGCTGTTTCATTTCAAGGTAAAGAAAGCTAAATACCAGAAAAAGTATACAAGGTCCCTGTTATCATACTAGACAGATAAAATATTCACCTTTCTGGTAAAGGATAGTTCCACAAAATGTGCATCAGATGTACACTTATAGTAAGTTACTTTATGCCCTGATAAGAACACATACAACATCATATTGCAACTTACATATACTGTACTGTACATGTTTGAAATTTATATACTAGTTTACAGAATGACATTTTAATTTCACGTCAATAGGTAATTTAAATGTATCTGTCTATCTCCCTTCAAATACAAAATTAAAAGAACCACTGGCCAGCAAATGGTTATAAAATATATCGTCCCCAATGGATTAAAACATTATCTCTGAAAATGGCAAATTCTTCAAATTCAATTTTTCGAAAAATGCCTGTTAACATTCTCACTGTATCTTTTTGACTGGTGACCCAACTGGTCTCTTGTTTCCTGTACAAGCTGCATCTGTGCAGCTGTTTCTAAGAGCCACCTGTGCGACTGGATTGTATTGAAACAGCTCAAGGGTTATTTCCTGCTATATGCTTCACTGACACAGGCGTTAAGCACAACATGTCCGATTCACCACACAGCGAACATTAATAGAATCAGTGGGACAGGCTGATAGGGGTGATGCAGTATTTCAAGGAAGGAAGTAGAAGTATCACTGCGAAGTTTTATGTAATAATCAAAATATTCACAAGAAGTCGTGTGTGACTATCTTTAAAACCATCTGAATATCTGAAATTGTCTTCCGTTATGAGATCTACCATAAAAAAAACTTTATGCATGCACTCTCACACAAATATAACTGAAAGCTGGTTCTTGGAAAATATATATATTTTGGTTTCATTTTTGTTATAAAAATAATGGCATGATAGATTGTTAGTATCATAAAACTATCACTTTTAATGTGTTAATTTACTATTTAATTTGTTGAGCTTTTTCTTCTTATTGGTAAGCATATGATGTGTGCTATTGCACAGGTCGTTGAGTTTCTTGAAAAACTATCATTCTTGTTGTTTTTATCATTATCAATACAAATAATATGATACTATCATGAGATCTGCAGAAAACATTCTCCTTTTTTCAGAATGCAAAATAAATAAAATGTATATTGATAGCACATGGATAACTAACTCCAGTTAATTATTAAAATATTTTATTTTAGGCATTTACTTGGTCCTGTTTTGTAATAGTTGACTTGTAAATATAGAAGCCAAGATACTCTTAAAACAAAGGTATTAGGTTTTATTTTTACCATCTTGTTCTTTGGAAATGAATGACTATCAGAATGATCACTTCTTTCTGAAATAGCATGCACTGCAATTCATAAAGCATGTCGGTGCTGATCTAAGCGAAGGTTTTATATGTAGTAAAAAAAGACGATGAATCACTTAATGTTCACTGAATGATTCATCTGCAGCACTACTGTAAATATTTTCTTAACCAAATGATTTTCATATCCTGGCAAATAATTTCAGTAACACCTGTGTTGTTTCCGAAAAAGACAATTACAAAATGTTTACATGCACTTGATTGTCCTGAGTTGTCAAAAATGCCTTTGCATCTAAAGCCAAGCACCCATATTGCTTTTCCTTACTGATACAATATATTACATTTCCAAATTGCTCTGCATTTCACATATCCTGGAAACATGGAGACTCAATGCAGACTTGCACGGGATAGCAAAGATGAGTAAATCCTAGCATTGAGAGACATCACAAGCAAATACTCAATTAATATACTGATTCGTGGGGATTTCCCAGGTCATTCCCCATCTCAACATGCTGGTTCATCTTTAGAGAATCAAATTGGCATTTGTTCAAGACGTTTCGTCTCTCTTTTTCTGCCCCCTTGGAGAATCTCTATTTACCGGATACCTGCTCTGGACCTAGTTTCTAGTTTCCAGTTTCCCATGTGTGTCACCAGAATGCATTGCTTTGCAGTGAGCTCATTCGGCACTCGTTTTTAAGAGTCTGATACTGCTGTGTTTCAGGGTGGCCCTGTGGTTCCTGCTCCTGGGATGGCACCCCCTCCCGGCAACGCTGTTGGAAGACCTGAGGATGAGCTTGAACGCCTGACCAAGAAGATGCTGTATGACATGGACAACCCTCCATCTGAGGAGTACTTTGGTAAGAAAATAACTTAATGCAGAAAATGTTAAATTGATTGGTTATTTGGATTAGCAAAAAAGAGCCAGAAATTGGCTGGAATTGGAATTGTCATATATGTACAGTATATATTGTACAGAATCACTTTTGTTGCAAACCAATATAGATCACCACCTCAGAATGACAGATTTCTTTTTGTATCTGAGGAATGCTGATTCTAAGTACACCAATGTATTGTTCTTGTAGATTTATAAATACAGCAGTTGGGCAAGCAAAACATTAGTTTAACAAGATTAATCAACTGAAGAAAGTTCACACTTGGTTGCCCATACAGTGTTTAAACAGGCAGCATAAAATCACAGTGCGACACATACTTTAAAATAAAGTCAGACCAACAAGCACAATAACATACATAATGGCTAAGGTTAAACAAAATTTGCAGACTAAGCATCGTTTAACAAAAGGAAGTCATTCTCACATTACATACAGTATGTGACGTTGGAATTTAAGTGTAAAAGTGTTTGACTCCACTCCATCGTGTGTCAGGGTAAGTGGATCAAGATTTCGTTTACTTTAGGTTTTTAGGATAAAATACTGCCATGTTTCTGGCATCATTCCAGTAAGTGATATGTAGTACATGAAAATATTTACATTCCTCTTCCTACAGAAGCAATGGCACATTGAACTAGTGTACTATAAGTTTGAAATGTGCCACTGCATGTCTTAATATTGTAGTCTGCTGTAATCCTTAAAAGTTATTCGAGTTTTCTGAGATACTATCCTCAGAAATTATACCTCTCAGCTCTAGTACTGTACACATTCTGATTAATTTTGCAGCACACTCAAATCATAATGACCTACCATACTCTGCAGTGCAGTCAACTTTCTGGGAAGTGAATTAAAATATTACCAGTCAACATCAATGCAGTCCCTTAGTTAAGTAAAGAAAAAATCAAAGAATAATCAATGTCTTTAGTCCAAGAAAGAAAGATAGATGTAATTTATTAATTGTATATCTGAGACCTACTCTACTGTATATGAATCCACTTGGTGTGTCAAGATTCAAGCCAGTGTTACTGGATATGAACATAAGAAAAAATCAAAGAAGAGGACACAATTTGACCCATCTTGCTCAGTTCAGGATTTAAATGAAAAAATCCATCTACTATAGCTGTCTTTAAAGAGTCCAGAGTGAATTCCTGCCTAGTTTCCAGGTTTGACCCTGTACCCTAATTTAACTGCTGAGTGTGAAATAGTCCCCTAGGTGACCCTGTCTGTCCAGAGCTGTTCTGATCCATAAAGAATTGTTCTTTTGTGAGCTCTGTGACCCCAGTTCTAGTTTAAATACTCCTGTAGGCATAAAATTCCCCAATATGTCAATGTCCTTCTGGTTCGTATGCAACCTGTCCTGCTATACAGATCTGATTTGTTCCAGAAGGCCCTACTCTTTGTTCCTAAACAGACCAAACATGCCTCAGGGGGGACCTCAGACTGGGCACCTGACAGGCAACTATCACTCCTATACACATTACACTCTCTGTGACTCTAATAAATGTGTCTCCCACTATAACTACCTCCCTTTTACTTGGGGAGTGGGATCCTTGGTCCTTCTGTTTCTGTTAGGCTATCAGTACTTAGATCTCTCCTCTCGTGAAAGGCCAGGGGGTGGTTGGACAAAGCAAGATCTGAGGATGATACCCATCTGTGTTGTGCATGACCTTGCAGCTGCAGCGTAAGATAACCCAGTTCTCTCTCCCTCACTGGTCTGAAGCCTCCTGGCCACCTACACGTGGTGTGCACACAGTTTCCTTGTACCACATGCCAACTAATTCCTGCTCTGCTAACTGTGATACAGCAGAGATTCTCTATCAGGACCTCCAGGTCATGGATATTGGACTAGCTGACAGCATACACAGACAAACTCGTCTCAACGTCTTCATTCAGAAAGAGGGTTTTCTTGCAAACCACACACTACATTGTCCTCATATTGCTGTGACTTTTGCCTATTAATTAAATTCCTTTAAATTCTAAAATTATATTGTTATATTACTATTATTAACCTAGCTCAAGGCAAGATGTAGATCGTGGGTGGTTAATTCTGGTCTGGAGGGCTTGTGGGTCAACAGGTTTTTTAGGTCTCTTCTGCAGCACCTGAAGAGCTGGTGACACACTGGCCCTCCAGGACAAGGATAAGACACCCCTGATTGAGTTGTTTGTGGTGATGGATCATGTTGCTAGGAGTGACACCTGAAGATCTCAAAAATAATTTAGGCTTGCTGAGATTAGGCCTTTAAGGCTAGAAAGGACACTGCCAACATTTGATGGTTGCAAGTCTTAGCAGATCTGTGTAAAGGAAAAGATATCTAAAAGTGTTCAGTTGGTTTTGTGGCAAACCAGTCACATTGTAATGCTGCGTACAGCAATATATTTATCCTTTTTTTCTACAGGTAAAGTTAAAATAGTCAGTAGTGGCAGATTATGAAAAAACCTACAAATGCATAAAATGTTCTTTTTTCATGATTGAACTGCATTTGAGCTGTACCATGAAGAAGTTCTCATAAGGATTCAACGTGGTACAGATTTACGTTCAGGCTACAGACACTTTTGTAGAAAAGCAAAGGAGTAGCTCTGTTTTGCCTAAGCCACAAGTCTTGATTTTTTTTTACTTCACAATTTCAGATAGGCAGTCAAGATTTGTTAAATGATACTCAGGTTTACAGTATGTGTTCTAATTTATGTGCTGATAAAAACAAACAAGATTAAACCTAATATTAATTTATACTTTTACACTGATTTGTTAACCCAAACAACCTAACAGGGTGTTTTAAATTATTACAAGCTCCAGGCTCTAATGAGAACTGTATGTGTATTACAGCAACTGTGTGAAGGTACAAAGTGACAGAAAAGGGTTCTTGTGGATGACTGTAATCAAGACCAATTTATAAAAATAACTTTTTAAATATTCTTAAATGACTTTTTACTGGAAAAAATGTCTAACTGAACTATTTGACATAGTATTTCACATAGCATGGTGAAGTTAGATCAGTTTATGTGTATTTACAGCTGCTATTTCCCACTATTGTGCACACAATACTCATTGTTTTTTTCTTTGACCATACTGGGATTTCAGCTTATTGAAATAAGGATGTGAATAAGAGAAGGCTGGAAAGAGACCCAGCTTCTAGTAATTTCAGTGGTATTTTTACAGTACAGTATGCGTTTTTTTTGTTTGACTAGCTTTTTCAGAGAAGAGGTGAAAGCAGGTGTTTATTCCACTTTTGCAGAAGTAAGAAATGATCTTACAAGAACTAGACAGTGGATTTTTTTTGTAAAAGAAGCTTCTTCTCCTAACTTTCAAATAAATAATGGAACTATTCCAACCACAGCAGTCGTAACATCACTTTCCATTATTGTGGCCACACACAATGTAGACAAAAGCAAAGGGGAGCCATATATTGACATATTCCTTTAAAAATGTATTTTATCTGAACACGACTTTTCTGCCTGGTCAAAATGGCATTTGTTTTGGAAACTCTCCCTTATCAGAGTTGTTGTTTGTCAGACATTCCTAAAAGTCCTTATGTACCCACATATTAAACATGATTCAGAAACCAAAGATCCAAACTGTTATACACTGTAAGAACCAGACATAAATCAGAATACCTGAAATTCTTACTTCTCAGCTACTGCATACAGTTTACAACCAAATACTTCAGCATACTCTAAATTTCTCCTCATCCTCCTCTTCATTGCCTTTATTAGTTCCATTAATGGTAACTGTCAGTTTCCTTAATATTTAACATTTCACAATTTTTGTCACTAAGCAAGTTTTTGTGTATTTTGTTAGGAATACTGATACATGTTTAGAGAACTTTTGAAGCTTGCATTTGTGTAAATATATTAAATAACATTTAAAATTCAACAAATGAGCCCTGCAAGTAGTAGTATTTGTTGCCTTTCTCATTGTTCCCAACGTGTCAATTAAAATCAGCTGTTGATAAAAACATTGTGCTTTTTATTCATGTTATATAATTTTCCAAAGTAGGTTTCACGAGTGTGTCATTGTCTTTTCTGACCTAGAATCTTATTAAGCTAAATTATAACCTGGATGCCCCAATCCTCTCCATGGTTAGAGGTTGGATTCCCATTAAAATGTGGATTATATATTCAAAAGAATGACAGGAAATAAGATATACTCTAATTTAGTGTACCTTAAAAAGTAACAAAAGATATAAAACACTTGATCACACAGATTCTGCTAACAAACTTCTACACACATTCTGTTAAGATGTTATTAATGGTGTTATAAACCGTCATAAGCTTATTAATCATTGCAACGGGGTATAGTCATGATCTGGGGTTTTATTACTAAGATCAAATTAATTTACAGTACATCTATGGCTATTTTGATCTTTATGTATCAATATTAATAATTTATAAAGGGTTTACAGCCTGTAAAGTTCAACACTCAAATGATTGGTATTTTTAAAGGCAGTACAAGTTGTGTCTGTAACAAAATGACTCATTCAGTTTTTCACGTAACAGCAAAAGTAACCATAGGCAGTATTCAGTGCTGCAGCTGTGGTATTTTGCTTCTCTAGCTTCTAAAGCTTTCCTGCTCTCCTTTCAGAAGACATTTGTCAGAGACAAAGCCATACTGTGCATGCTTCTGCTTTCACTATGCTGGCACACAAATATTTTTGTGCCTCAGGCAGCAAAAGTAGGCCAGAAAACATGCTAAATCAGTCATATGTAAACGAAGGTGTCAGGGCATTGTCTATAATAACATCATGTCAAGCATTGGAACAGTAAATCCCCAAGCTGGACAGAGGGAGAGGATGTACAGTACAGATCTGTTTTTTGTGAGGACTCACTACTTCACGGGCCCAGCCATGCTCACAGGATGAAGGGATTCTGTAGGAATACATTTTCATGCAGTACAATTAGTTGACTCTGATCTTTTTAATAGAATGATGGTGTTCACTCAAGCATTACAGCAGTACATATATTCCCCAGTGACTAATTTACACATTATCTGTTTTTATCATTTCATGTGTCAGATTAAAAGAATTAAATAAGCTATAGAAAATAAGAACACCAAAAGTTTTTTTTGAAATTATTTTCTTTTTTTTCGGGAACTAGGGGCTATTAATTAATAAGATTAATCAGAGCTATTTCATGATCTCTTTCAACTGGACTTTATCTGTCCTCATAGAAAAGACTTTATTAGCTTTGCTAACATCTTTGATGAGCTTCTAATTAGAAGCCACGATAGTTCTATTCATTTTTATGAGTCTGAACTTTATAATAATACCTGAGGCTATTTCATGCACTAAGGATGATGATAATAATATTTAATAATATTCACAAACATAAGAATTTCTTACATTTATGTAACAACTTTCATCTCAAACAGAAAAAAAGTATTTTTATAGTTAAAAATTTCAGTGACCAGATAAGGTTTAATTACTTTGTTATAAATGCATCTGTACTATGAGCAGGTACAAAAATTGACATATATTTCTATACAAATAAGGAAAATAAAACTTAAAATAAAGCAATACTAGGAAATAGGGTTGGGTAGTGAAGGAATTTATTTTTCATATTTAAAGCCTTTATCGGCTTTTGCGAAATGGAAAAAAAAACCTTTTGAAGCCATATCCATCAGGCATGTTCAGTACATTATCTGAGGGAGGATTTTACAGTACATCTGTGGAAGTGAGGAGTGTTGGAAATACTATGGCTCACAGTTAAAGTGATTCAGGTATTAAAAACACATGGGGTGGCATTCCTTTCAAAAATGTTGGCACATGGCACCATAGTCTGGAGACTAGATTTCCCCTCTCTGGGGTTTCTTGTATGCTGTGATAGGAACAAACAAGTAGCTTGTCACAGTTTTTCCACAGTATTTGTGGGAAGTGCCCACATAATTTATATGACATTTCTCATGAAATCTTTATGAAGAGTCTTGGCACATGTACAGACATACATTTCAACTAGAATGTCCATATGACGTAACAAAGATTAAATAGGTCAGGGCAGCTTGAAAATGTTTAAGCTCACTTTGAGCTGTATTTGCATTCAGGTAACTGTTTCTTTAAAATGAATTAAAGCTTTACAATTTAATATATTAATAGGATTTTCATTAGACAGCTTTGTTCGCTGTCCTAAATACTTTTGGATGAATGTATTTGCATATAATGCCATTGCCTTCAGCAAACTCTTAAGGAGTTTGCTTTTAAATCCATTCCCACTTGCTGTGTGTCATCACAGGCAGAATGCCTGGAGTTTTGTTCAGCAGTAATAACCTCTGTACAGGTCAGCTCTTTTTGCAGCACATGAACACTATACATATATCCCTTTATTCAATTAAAATGGGGTTTCAATCAGAATAAACTGAATGTTTACTGCTGAAGTGTACAATGGTTCAGTCTGAATTACTGTAGATACACTGACACTCAATCCTTATACAGACTAGTCCGTTTCATGTGAACCAGAATTTCGTTCTGTGCTGTTGTGATTTGGTATCAGAACTTCACAGAAGATGTGGATGTAAACTCCCAATGGAGTGTTTTTGACATTGATTTTGGCTAGAGTTTTTATTTTTGTTGTTGTCATTCTGATAACTCTGTGCACTATAGCTCAAACACAAGTAGCTGTTGTATTAAACATGTATTGAAGAGGTACATTTTCCTGGAAGTACAGTAATTCAGAAGTTGTATCATTCTCTTTTTTTCTTTATTTTAAATTGTAAATGCTAATGTAATTAAGTTCCAATAATTGTATTATGAATCAGTAGCCTTTAAAAGAGTGAAGCTGTTTCTTGACTGTAAAGAAAACATAATAGGAATCTGGGAAAGCTGTGTGTAGTTTTCGCTATGGCCATGTGGAACCAAAACAGTATTTGAAAAAAATATATAATTAGTTGCATTTTAGTCCCAGAAGCTCTAGTTGCAGTTCATTCAGTCATAATTGAAACCAAAAGCCAAGAAAATATACCACTTTACTTGAGAAAGGACAGCTATGACCAGACACCAGGAATGAAAATCCGTTTTTAGTCTGAATGGGTGAGATAGTTACCACCACAATGCAAACCTAGCTTTTCTTAGGTGACAATTTTTTTTTGCATTCTCTGTAATAGAAATCAGTATATTCAATGATGTTCTTTTTATACTGTCCAGTGTATGCATTCACTACATTCTGATTAAATTGTAATGTGTTGCAGTTCAGTTTTTAAAAAAATGAAATTTTATTTTCCTAAGCGCTTCCCTCTCTTTTGCATTTTTTTTTGTTCATGAGTTTTTCAAGGTCGCATAATTGCGTGAATCATAAATTGTGCATTGATCGACTGAAATCAAATGCTGAGGTTTTCTGTTGAGCAATACACACAGAGCTCAAGTTCCCAATTATTGCCTACAAGAGGGAGAATTCAGGTCTGGGAAATGCCTTTGTTGTTGTATATACTGTACTGTTAAGAGACAGGCAGCTCTTCCTGACATTGTATTACAGTATGAATGGTATTGAGTCGTAGTGTCTTTTGCATCATCTGCACAAACGCTGTTAAAAATCCTTTGCACCAAACTTTGTAAAGAGTTTGCCAAGGTCTTTTATTGAAATCTTGCATTATCACTTAATTTAAATAAAAAATATATTTGCCAGAAAGGGTGCTGAAAGGCAGATATATGGTTATCCAAGTGTATGCTAATGCTGATGGCCGTATTTTTGTAAGGTTTGATAAATGTGTTGCAGCATGGGGTTTCAATTAAATCAAGTAATTTGCAGAAATTTTACAGCGAGTTACCAAAGAAATGTGTGTAAAATGCATTTTTTTTTTATATTTTTATATTATTTATATTTTTTTTTGTGCTTGAATCTTTAAAAGTATCGTGATGTGGAATGTCTATTGCTTGATCTCTGTGGTCATTTCTTTTAGAGAAGCCGGCACACTTTTGGAACCACAGTAGCTCTGTTTGAGTGTACATTTAGGCAGAAAAGGGATAGTGCAATTTGACGGCAGGAGATGGTGATTGGGTAATGCAGTCATTCACAGTGATTGTATCCAATCTGTGCTCTCCCTTTATCATGTTTTTTAGGCATTGTTGTCAGTGTGCAATTCAACCCAATTATCTCTGTGTGCTGCTTGACCTGTGTCTCTATGCTTTCTAGTCTCTTGCCTCACATCAGCATGCCAGCCCCGTTCTGCCGTGGTTCGCACAAGGTGAGCCCAGAAGCTCCTTGCTAATGTGCCTCACTGAGACATCTCCAGTGAGCCTTGCACACTCAGCTGCCATGGAAGCCCAGCTGCAGCTCTTTTGACGCACATGTTGCTCTGTGTCATCTGTGTGTGCGTGACTGTCCTGGGGAAATATAGTATGTGCTGTGCCCTGCAGTTCTCCGATTCCCCTTCCATTCTTACCCTCACCCCTCTTCCCCCGGCACACATGCCCATGTCGCTTCTGACAACTCATTTCTGAAACATGTAACCCATATCCCCGTGATCCTTTCCTTACTGGAAGTCCTCCTGGTTTAGAACTATTGCTTCGTGGCACACGGCTCCACGCTCCCTTCCACCTTTGGTTTGGCAGTGCTGCTGATCGTTACTCCTTGACATTGGGGATGGCATTAAAGGAGAGTCTTATAGAACAGATACTCAGAAAATAAGATGGCAGCAGCTCCCTTTGTCATCTTTTGCATTGCACAATCCAGAAAATGATACAGTATGTCTGTATAGAAGCGGATTTTTAAAGAAGAAAATACATGGATTGAAATCGGAAAACAAGCTGTGTATTAATAGAGACTTGTAGCGGTTTAGCCTGCAGGGGCATGCTTAATGCACTTTGGTGGGTTCATCCTGTACTATTTAACTTTTTATGACCTATGCTATCATTTATGTCAATAATTCATGTACAAAATTAAATAAGATTTTGAATGTTCTGGAGATGGAGTCGAGGTGGGTCCTGATATTTTACATATCTGTGTTACAAGAAGATACGAAAGAGTGAATTTTATCCCATTTTATATTTTTGTTTGTTTTTAATCCAAGGTGGATTTTCTTACATGAAGACTAGAGATATCTCACATGAATCTTCTATTTGTGCCTTTTTCTTCAAGCGAAGTATTTTTATGTCCTGTTTTTTTTTTCTTTCTGAAAGTATGCAATATGCATTGTCCTCCAGTACCACTTAGTGTATCATTTACGGTATCTTTGTTGTTGCTTGAACTTACATAATTGCCACATGCTGCTTGTTCCAGATAGTGTGTCATATACAGTAACTTTGTTATTGTGTGAACTTACATAATGGGCACATCCTGCTTGTTACTATTTTATTTCACCATATACGGAGCTGTTGTTACAGCTGTTTGCTCAGCAGATGTTTTTGTATTGGATTCATTTGTTAATATACAAGTCATATGTATCTGTTTCTAGCACATGACAAAATTATTGTTTGCAACTGCTCCCACTGTGTTCCTAATTTAACAATTACAGTAGGTTCCAGAGTATGCTGTATAATAGAAGTATTTAACGCATTTTTCCATTTATTAATTTATTTTTTAATCAATTATCAATGGTTTAATCTGACTTCTAAAATAATGTGCTTTGAAAACAGATATCCATTAGTGCTCTATATTTTTTAATTTCTCTCCTGAGCCATTAAGATTGTTCCCTTTTCATTTTTTATTTTTCATTTTGATGGGTCTGTGTTAATGGCTCATCTATGTTGTATGGTTGTTAGTGCTGCCGCCTCACAATTCTTGGGTCATGGTTTCGATTCTGGACTAGGGTATTCATATGGGTTTTCCCTGGGTGCTCCTATTTTTTCCCCACCTTCTGTAAGCATTTTAGCTAGGTTAATTGGTGTATCTGGATTACCCCTGTGTGCAGTGTTTGCACGTGCACATCTCGCCCCGCAGTAGACTGGCGTCTTGCCCAGGGTGCTGTTCTGCCTTGTGCCCTGTGCTTCTGGGATAGGCTCTGGGTTGCTGAAGCCTCTCTTTTATGAGCAGATGTGTCAGAGGGCAGCCTGTCTCATTATTAATTGTTTTTGATTAAGGCAGCAGTTCCTAAGGAAATATGTATGCAGTGAACATCACCACTATAGTGTGGGCTTTTGGGCTGACCAGGGTCATCTTGGTGTCTTCTTAAACCGCCAGGATGGTTTGAGGGTGACTTGCAGAGACCCCAGTGAAAACTACACTGCTCCCCCAGTCACTTTAAGACTCCTTGGCACTTGCCCCTGTCACAGATGAATGGCTCTGACAGGTGGATGTGTCAGAGAAGAATCTGGCGTTTTAAAATCGGGGCATATTTAAATCCAAAATAATAATTAGTCCTTGCAGGAAAACTTCTATTTATAATTGATTTAATTAATGTGTTTGTTTTCAAGTTAACCAGCCAGTAGATAATAAAATGAGTGTGCTTTATAGACCTTAGTGTTCAACTATCCAGTGAAAAATGAAGAAGAAAACACAGGACATCCGTCCTGCTACTCAGCATAGTCGAGCAATAATGCCCTCATTCCTAAACAACTGCTTCATACTGTTCGTCACTGCTGCTACAAATACATAAGAAATCAATTATTTATGGAACCAAGTTAAGACTTCTTTAATCTTGTTCTTTTATCCAATTAAAGTGTCTAACCACACTCAGCCTTCCATATCTTGCCTTGAATGCTTTTTATTTTTGGTTTATGTATAACAGGGAATTAAAGCTGGAGAGGAAAGGAGAATAAAAGAAAGAATGTGTAAAGTGTAAATTAACTTTTTTAGCTAGTTGCAAAGAATCTATTTGAAGTTTTAATATTTAATAGTTATGTACCCCATTCCAAATGCAAAGGGACAAATGGGAACAATGTGTTCTTTCATGCAAGGAATTCCTGATGCCTGGATGAAACAGCAAAAACTATTAAGAATAATTTCCATAGGGCAAATACTCAGTTTAACTTGTTTTTTTTATCCAGAGTAATTTAGAAAATGTTGCATTTGACCTATTTCTTATACTTATGCAGGAATCACTCAAAACTGTTGACAAATATTGACTGTAACAAATAATATATGATTCCATGTAGCACGTAATTTTCATTGCATAAATCGAGTTTAAGAATATTGCTAGAATATTGGACAACAAAATTAATTGTAGTCACAGTTTTCGTCAGTTTTGTTTTTTGTAATGGTAAAAATGCTCGCTCTCTAAAACATACTGTATTAAATTTCTCTTTGTAGAAGATAAAGGTTTGGAAATGTTTATTAAAAACGTTTGAACAGAACTCACCATATGTGATGGAAGTATGTCATATTTGTTTAAGACTCCACTGTTTCATCGTTTAGCTGATCCTCGATACAGGCAGACATATGTTGCGTTTATTAGATCTACTACTAAAGCTGTTACTCGTTTATCTCCATTTATATGTCCCCACTAAGCCCAAAGTAGGGTACATTGTATTTTAGTGTCACAGCACAGCTTTAATTGAAATAAGGTATAGTATTAGACAGCTTACATTCAATGTGAAATGGAACAATGAGGAAATGCCTTAATTAATCTTTTCAGTTTTTTCCACAAAAGATAGCATTTAGTCATAGTCTTAAATAATGTTAAAACCTCTTCAAGGTGAAGTTAAAGACAGACTGTATTTTTACCTTATCACTGATATGAATGTCTAAAGTGAAAAAGGCATGTACTGTACAGTAATTATAATACTTCAACATAGTTGTGCCGATTCTGAAAAGTAGAGGTAATTATAACCAGCACCAGCCATTGGATAGTAAGACATATAGATTGACGATTACTTCATATCTCATGAAATATCTTTACACAGATTTTTGCTTTTTGTTTTAGATGCACTGTTGGGAAATACTCATTTTGTATCTATGGAGAGGTTTTGAAAAAAACTGAACTTATACCTTTAGCAGTATACTTGTGGATTTAAAAGAAATCTGTTCTGTTCGTGTTCATATTGAATTTGAACAACAAGGTCTTGTTATTAAGCACAGACTAATCAATACAGGTCTATCTATTGAAGTGAGATTCAGAGTAATAAATAGCTTCTGTTCATTTTAACAAAAAGGGAATAGCAGTGATATTATCGTAGCATTAGATGAAGCAGGTCTGGTAATACATTTCTAAAGTTCACAGCTATGAATTTTTAAGGTTTTAGCTACGGAGCATTCTTTATGTACAACTTTTTAATGTATCTGTCATTTTATATGTACTTAAATAACTGGATGAAGTAGTGAACTCTGTGACCTCCATCACCTTTTGAACTTCACCAGTTCCTTACAGAAATGTCAACTGCTGCTGCAAGGAATGTCAGGACCTCCCCTGTAACCTCTGTACCATGTTAAGGACATGTTACTCAGCGCAGGCTGAGAGTCTTTACTAAACCCAATGAGACAGTGTTCTGTCATGCGTTCATTCTCCTCTTTAAAGAAGAGCAATCCAGAGAAGTTGCAATTTAACACTAGGGGAAAGAAAATTCAAAGCTCCTGATGTGTGTATCTAACACGGTACTGTTGATAAACCTAATCTTAACTTTGTACTAAAATTATTTCATATAATTTCAATATAAATTCTCTGTTGATCTTTGCAAAGCATTTTTATTTTATTGCACTCTTTGCTAGTTGGGATAGGGTTTTCCTAATTCCATCAAATCAATATTTTCTTGTAGCACTTTTTTGTTTTATACATTGTTTTTGAACTATAGAAAAAGTCATTGGCGGTTTAGTTAAAAGAAATGCAATCACATTCTGGATTGCCTAAGTCAAAAGTGTTGAATTCCTTTCTAAGAAGGTATCAGAACACAGCCTACAGGGCAGCAGCAATGTGTTTTTAAAGAGTGATCTCCCACTAGTTTTGGCAGGACATGCAGGAAGAGCCTATTGCTATTCGAAAGTGCCCCTGTGTGTGCTGAACTTGAGACCTGTATCACTTATAAGGTGCCTGTAGGAAAAGGATTTCCGACAGTTTTCCTTTTCGCTGTCTACAGGCTAGACCACTTAGAAAATGTTTGACTTTCTTTTCCTTCCACTTAAGTGAATTTCTGAATAGAGGCCAATTATTGGTTTAGATTTTTGACAGTTTGAATTAATGACCTCCTTGTTTAATTTACTTGAGAATTTATAAACTTTGCGATATCCATCTAAGATAAGCCATCTCATTATTCAGGAGGTTGCTGAGGCTGTTGCACTTTGTGTCAGTTGATTCATTCTAACGTTTGACTGTAAATCTCTCAGTTGCATGGCAGATTTAATGCACTGGATTCAACATCAGATTCATAGCATTTAAGGTGCAATGTTAGCACATGTAAAAGGTTAAAGATTGGCTTATGCAAATTAATTTACCCACCTGCATTTGTAGGTTACTCAATCTTTAGTTAAAAACCTTGCTTGCCTGGACAGGCTCCAGCTCCCCTGCAACCCTGTATTGTATAAAGCTCTTAGAAAATGGTTGGATGTTACTGACTTGAATTCAAGAAAAAACCCTTAACCAAACCAAATTGGCAGATGAAGTCTTTCTGTTGTACATTATACATCAATACCTGGGTGCAAAGAATATACTGTATGCTTTGTATTGTATTGCTTATTTTTTTGTCTTATGTAAACACGCTAAAGTTCTAGGATGCTCCCATTTTTGTGATATCTCCCTTAGCTGTGCTTGCACTGTACAATACAAAACTAAGCTAAGTTGAATTAAAAGTTAAGGCAGGCAAAAAATAAAGCCAAACTTAAATTAATTCACAATATCTAAAATTTACACTGAGAGGATCTGTCAGAAGATGTGAAAGAAAACATTTAGAGATATCTCCAAACTTTAAGATACCGTTAATTAAATTGGTAGTGTCATTAATTGGGTTGAAGATATCTTGCAATGAGTTCAAGACATCTTAACTCAATTAAAGATATCTTCAACTGAATTAGAGATATCCAAATGCCACGTCTTCATTACATGCAATCCGGCTTTCCCTCTTGTTTAAAAATATCAGTAATGTTGCTCTTCAATACCAATGTAAGCTGCTCTAGACTAATAGTTATCAGTGCTGTTTTCTCTTCGTTTAAAATAGAT
This sequence comes from Lepisosteus oculatus, assembly GCF_040954835.1. Lineage (NCBI taxonomy): Eukaryota > Metazoa > Chordata > Actinopteri > Semionotiformes > Lepisosteidae > Lepisosteus > Lepisosteus oculatus. The sequence continues at coordinate 9,773,838 of NC_090708.1, read as the reverse complement.
CTGTGTATTTTTTTTGTAGAGATGATACTGTATGTAGCACATACTGTATAATGATTTATAAATTATATAGAATGGTTAAGACAAATTATGGCCCTGTTCTTTCTTGTTTGTGTACTGATTTAAAAAAAAGATTATTGTCCTTTCTTTCAATTTTGTATGTCACACTGCCTGGATTTACAGTATGTATTGTTGTATTGTATCTGAAACATTACTTAGGATGTTAATTTATGAAACAGGGCAAAAACTCCATTTCACTTTTTAGGTTTTTTTGTTACTATGTATGACCAGTAACACCACTTACAGTACTTTACTATAATATAATATTCATCTGCTTTGCCACAGTGCATTTGAGTATATTCTGAGATTAAATATTTTCTAAACTAGTAAGGGAAAAATAATAATGGTACTGTAATTCAAGAAGAGAAAAATCATCCATAATGCTATCCTAAGAAAAGTCTTTTTGAGACTTCCCAGCTGTGTGGAAACCTTGCTGGTTGGCTGGTAGCCTGCATTAGCTTTGAGAGCTGGGCAGTTTCTGTGTTACTTACTGTTACACGTAATGCAATAGGCCTTACTTGGGATGTGTAAAGCATCTGGGGCCCCAGCCTCCTTGCCCGGTGTCTGAGCTCCTCTTTCTGTGTCTCCGCCAGGCCGCTGTGCCTGCTGTGGGGAAAATGTGGTGGGAGAAGGCACCGGCTGCACTGCCATGGACCAGGTGTTCCACATCGACTGCTTTATCTGCATGACCTGTGGCCGCAAACTCCGGGGAAAGCCTTTCTACGCAGTGGAAAAGAAGGCGTACTGCGAGCCCTGCTACATCGTGAGTACAAACAGCGGCGAGTTTTCTTTTCTCAGGGAGAATCGTGTCGTCTTCGTCATGCCCCCTCCCAGCTCCCAGTATGGATTACAGCGAACCAAGTCAGCGCGATCGCTACGGACATTACACCCGTACAGGGGGAAATGGGGCTGAGGGCCGTGCTCGCTTTCCTCCACAAGCTTGTCTAAGCATGTAGCCCATACACAGGGGTTTGCCTCGACTGGTGATGCAGCAATACAGCTCTTACTGGTAACAGTGTCAAGCCACAGGGGCTGCCCTTGCGCTGAGACTTGGAGAGTCCATCACATTTTAGAAATGGGTTAGTTAGTGTGGTCAAGAATGCTCACCCTTTGCAGGTGAATGCTCTCAAATACCATTTACCATTGGTAAAAATCTGACTATTTACTTGAAACTGGTAATTCAATTTCTTTCATTCTAAGTACGATAAACTTTACTTTTGTTCCACAGACATTAAAAATCTTAATTATCACAAGTATTCAAGTAATTAAGTACTGTCTTTCAGCCCAACAATATGTATTGGTTACCCTGCATGTTCTACATTTGCTTAAAATGTGCAGCTGATGTGGAAGGACTGCAAGCCATTAACAAAGTTTATTTTATCTTTAGGCAGCTGATGTGAAATGTGCACAATGGCATCTCTACTTTAAATTGGATGATCATAAGACATTTCACACCAGGTGATGGTCTGTGAATATTAAATACAAAGATTAAAAGAAAATAGTGGTAAAGCATGTAAAGGGTTCATCCGTCTGATACACAAATCTTTCAGGAAGTATATCTGATAAGCATTCGTACATTGGCAAATCACACTCAAGATATTAAGCAAATATTAAAATCAAATTAAAATCCAAGATAGCATTACTTCCCTTTGTAGATTTGAAATGAAATAATGGCCTTTCCCACCTCTTCCTTTTTCGTCAGCCAAAAATATCCTTTGAAAATTCTTTTCTTTCTACAAACAATGAAGTTCATCAAAAAAGGGAAATTAAAATCAGTTCCAGTAACATAAGTTGCAAGTAACATTTTCTGGTAGTTGATGAGATGTGACTTTTTCTAGAAACTTGTGAAACTCTCCTTTTTTTCCCTCCGGTAACCTGATGGTTATGCAATGTAGATATCCAGTAATTCTAAAGTAAGGCAAGTCTTGTGGTACCAGAATCTTATTTTTCTAATTTAATATATATTTCTAAAAGCAATTATTCAGTTATATTTACAGTAAGTGAATAGTCACTAACAAGATTTACTAAAGGCAACGTGTGTAAAGATAAATTTGTAAAGGGGCCTACAGTATAAACTATTTTAAAGGATCCAATACTAAAAAACATGAATTTACATGATAATTAGCAAAGCATTTTGTTTATTGCTCTACAAAATTTATCACAACTGACCAGTTTTTTTTTCCTTTTCACTAAAAAGTGTATTTGCATAAAAGGATGATAAAAAACATTTTTCTTCATAGTATTTCTAAACATATCCTACCCCCCAAAATCTTGTGATTTTATAACGTTTTTCCATTTTGTTGTCCAAACACTATAATAAACAAAAGACAAGCGGCATTTGTAACTAGACATGGAGCGAATCTGCCTCGTTGTCATTTGAAAGGATATGTTCTGGCAGACCTTGTGCACTTTGGTTCCAAGTTCTTCTTTGGTAAGAGGAGGGAAATAGTATAGTTGTTATTTCAAGCGTCTCCAAAAATACAGAGTGGGGTTGCAGCTTGAACTGTGAGAAAGCCTTCAGGGCCTCTATGATTCTCTTCTCTAGGAATTTATTCATTTCTCTCAGCTTAGGGTCTTGTTCCCTCTTTTCATCTTCTTATCCGTTGATAATCACTAAAACAGAAACCAATGTGTAACTGCAACTGAAGAAGTCTTCTCTCAACAATCTCTCACCAGCCCTGCCTGTAACATTGAATCCAAAATCAATCTAAATTCAACAGAATATCATGTCTGTGTTAATCAAGGGTCTGTGGACTAAAGAGTACTTTTCTTAGTGTTCACATTTCTCAGTTCTCAGAGTTACATAATTTAACATAATTATGTAGGTCAACAGTTAAATTGATCACAATGGAATTGGTCCATATCTTTTGAACCCGGGATTTAATGTTAACCTTCAAAACATGCTGAGGAATTAATGTTAAATATCTGGATATTAATATTTTTTATATATCTTATACTATGTACAAATAGCAAGTAAGTTTTCTGCATGAAAGAACAGCAAGATCTCATGCATGAAACCCACGTTACTATGGTTGTGTTTACATGGTACTTATTCTGGTAAGTATTTCACAATCTGAAGAACATGACTGTGAACACCAGGAAGAGCCAAGTGGCAAGAGGAATCAGGAGAGCTGACTGCTAAAAAATAGACCAGTGTGTTTCAGAGAAATTAAGTTCCCACTCACAATGTTTCGGTGTGCTTAGGGATTTTCGTAGTCTGTGATTTGGCCAGCTATTATCATCCTGCAGATGTTTGCTCACACTCAGTGATATTCAAATGCATGGGGCTAACATACTGTTGTAGGAAAAAAAAACCATGAAATGGTGTCAAAACGTCACTTACCTTATTTCTTTTGGTTTTCTCCTAGTACTGATACAAGAATTTTTAACATGGACTTTATTATCTCTAATCCCTAACTTGCACATCTTGAGTTAATGAGTTGTTTTGAGTTGCTGTTTTTAGATCTGTAATGTAATATTAGTGCTTCCCAATGGTCATCTCAAACTGAAAGATAAAACTCCTTCTGTAAGTTATTAGAATTGAAGTAAAATTGCACAGAATTTAAATCATTACACGGAAGTATTTAGTGACTGCTTAGTTTTTCTGATGCAACTTTTACAGAAAATTATCATTACAAAATTATAAAAACATTATCTTTTTTATTTCATCCTTCAGGTAAGCTTCAGCTTTGCTGAATGTCACAACAGTAGTCTGTAGTCTGTAAAGAAGATCTGTTATTCTTTTCATTTTTTTAACTTGAAAGATTTAGCTTTCGAGTAGTTTTTGTGTATGCAAGTAAACAACTTATACGTACTGTATAGTTTTTACGTTTTGTTCTTAAATCATTTTGACTCGGCAGCACTCAAAGTGATTGTACCAGTCAGTGCTGGATGTTCTCCAGCTCTGGTACATTCACTAAAGAGTGTAAGATAATTCAAGAACTTTATTTATGCATTTCATCAGCATAAATGTTCTTCTGGCGTAAGATCAAAAGGATGGAAAAAATCAGAAAAAGGATCTTCCTTAATGAAAGTTATTTCTTCTCCTTTTATTCCCTTCCTCAGGGTCATACGCCTCTGTGTGATTAAGGAATGTGCGTAAGACTTTTGTCTCTAAAGAGACATGTGAATCCTAAGTGCAGTACAGGAAACTAGAAAAAACCTTGAAGTAAGTCTAGGAATCTTAAAATGCTCACAGTACACACAGTTTTTTTTTCCACGAAGAAACAGAATTCAAATAAAAAGCACAAAAATAAAATTGGTCCTGAAAAATGACACCTGTCTTGTGACCTAACTCCTGTTTAGCAAATGGAGATTCTTTGCAAATGCATTTGACACAATGTTTTTTAGTCAAGGATTCCTCTGTTTGATTCTTCAAACAGGAGGTTTGATGGTTTGATGTTTTTTTTAAGTTCGTGATGTGAATTTAATGCCTAGTCTGATGGAATTGAATTGTTATACTCTCCACATTTCCGTTTTCCAGGTGGTGTTTCCTTGGTGATACAAATAACAAAAGTTGCAAGATGTTGACAGAAGATAAGTTGCAGGATTTATTTCATATACTGTAGTGTAGGGTATTTCACACCACTACTCATAATTTTGTGGATGATGGGGAACGAGGAGTAAAATTGCAATATATAGAACTATCAATGAAGATGATGCAATATTACTTGGAAAATGAAATGGCATTTTAATCAAATTAGATTTCACAATTCTTAACCTGTCTTCACAGCCTTTCTTTAGTAAGCAGAATAATGGCAAAATATTTCATGCTGCTGCCAAGATTCGGTAATGAATAGAAAGCACATCCTAAGTTATGTTAGGTGCAAACCAATGAACTGACATTAAGATTTGTTAAAAACAGCTAAGTCGCTCTCTCTTTGTTCTATATACTTACAGCTTAATAAATTGAAGTGTCAGCCAAAACATTGATTTAATAAATTATAGAATATGAAGAGAGGGTTACTTACTATTTTTTAAAATAATGGTATAGTACTGCCTAGTACCATACATTATTTAAAATTTGTTGAAAGGTGAGCCTCAATATTTATGATTTTTTTAGATTTATATTTTTAGTATTAACAAAAAGTGCTGGATGGACAAGACAAGGCCCCCTGTCTATTCCTAAAGTAATTGCTCTACAGGAAGCAGCAGTTATTTCCCCCTGCTGTGCTTGACTACAATGAGCCTGCACTTGCCTTAATTCATTGGTAATGCTGTTACATGTATCGAACTCTTCCACACACACTGCCAGCTGTCATGTCTTTCTATAATAACTTTAACATATTTTATTCCATATGCAGTTCAGTTGTTTTAATCATGATGGTGTAGTTCCCTGATGACTCTTCATCTTTTCCTGCTTTGGACTAGTTATGTGACATTCCTTGTCCTGGACAGATTTGGCATGAGCACTAATTTACAGAATCTCTAGTTATTGAAGGAGCCACACAAAATCTGCCTGACTAGGGCTCTTTAGAACCAGGCCTAATGATCACAGGCAAAAAGCTAAAGATATTTAGTAAACTTACTGTACTTTACAATGACATTGAGCATTAGTATAGTAATAGAGTACTAAAGCATTGTAGTAAAGCTATCAAGTTGTGTTCCATTTATATCATATATCATTTATATAATATAGTTTATGTAGTTTACAGTATGTCTATACAGTACATGCCCGTTTGTTCCAGAAGAGATTGTTTTTTATTGTTGTTTGTTTTGCTGAACTCAGATAGGTTCCAACATTTCCAGATGATACTTGTAGGTATCCTGTAAATGAGTGACATGGCTCTGAAATAATTTCTCATTTTAATGATTTAATGCTTTTTAAATTATCAGAAAAATATTTTTCCATGTATATCCCTTCCATCTTCTGGATGAGCTTTCTTTAAAATGGTAGCTGGGTTCAGCTATTTTTATTCCTTTTAGAGATAATACTTTACATTGTACTTTAAACTGTTGTCAAGTATCAAATCACACATGCATCTTCATCCTTGATATTCTATCGTATCTACCAGTAGTTATACCCCATTCACTGACTAGATAAAGATTACCTGAAATAACAAGTCTTTGTAATTTTAGTTTCCTGTTTTTCTCTTTAAATAAGCCCCAAGGTAGACTTATCACTGATCCTGCGAGTAAATGCAAGGGCTGAGTGAGTTATCTAAATTATCAACGGTAAAGCTTTTGCATAACATGATTTTGTTCTTGCAAATATGACAACTTGTTAGATTATTGTTCCTCCTTCTTTTTTTAATTTTAAGTAATCACTTGAAAAAGGTTTTTAACTCTTTCTTTCCTTCGGCTAAATCTGCTTACCTTAGCCTGTGTGGATTTTTGCTCTTTTACACAATTCTTTGAAATAACTGTCCACATTCCCAAAAAGCTAGCCAAGCATTTTTGATCTGTGAAACAATCTGCTTCTTGACTTTAAAACTTGGCTGTGGTGATTTGTTTCTTCTGGCTTTTCACGAGAACTGGAACAAAGTTCAGTTTAGCTACGGCATTCTGTTAATCCATATTGTACATTTCGATGTCAGTGCACTTACATTCTGTAAGCAAAATTAGAATTGAATTTCAGTTTGCTACTGCATTTGATTGTGCCTGCTCATTTTATATGCTTGTGGCCATTGATGTTTATTCTACTTCTGAGGACTGAGTTTCAAGAATGACATATTTTCAAGGATACTAAAAGGTCATGGCCCTTCGGTTTTGAAATTTCACAAGAACAGTGAAACAATGGGGAAACAAATTGTAGTGAGTAAAGGTGTCAGGAATGTGTAGCAGAAAAAATAAGCTTCTTCAAGTTTAAAATTGAGCGTTGCAATCTTAAGTGATGTACAGTATCTGTAATTAGGACATTTTTAGCAGCACTTTCAATAATGCACGGCAATTAAAATCACAATGACAACAAAAACTGTGGTACTCTTAAAGCAATCCTGAAAATAGGTGTGGATTTTTTTTTTTATAAGATTGTACTGTAGATCACTCTGTTAAAAAGGATTGCTTCCAGTCCTGGCTAAGACTTCAGTTTTAATTCTTAGAAACTATTACACTTTAGGGGCATGGAATTATATATTTTCTGTTTTGTATCATTAACACTGGATTCAAATTAGAGGATACTTTTTTGTGCTATTTGCAAACCTAACTCAAAAACATACTAGGGATTTCAACTCTTAATCTTTTTTATGGGGCTTTACAAAGATTATGAGGCTAAGATGTTACCTGCATTAGTGATTTTTTGTCCAAATGTCCAAACTACAGCAGTGAAAGGGTATATTTTGAATTTACTTGATGTGAAAAATTACTTGTTTGTAAATAGGTTGGCACTCTCATTGTCATTTAGAGCAGGAAATGCAATATAAACATCAAGCTGATATTCCTGAACGCTGATATTCAAAGACATCAGTATTTGTTTCAAGCGTGTCTGGGTTAAGTAGCCCTAGTTCTTGCTCTGAGCTAATTATTATAGTGCAGATGTGTTCAAGGTGGAATAATAGTGGACTTGTAATCTTGTAACAAATTTGTCAAAGTTCATTGCTACATCGCATCAAATTATTGTTTCCACTAAATTAAAAAATACACTGTAAATGCCATATCAGAATGTTCACTGTAACCCTTTGAGTAATTACTGACTTTAATGTAGCTCTAATTACATTCTAATATACAAGAATATGGACCAATCTAGGGGGTTCGCAAACATTTTCTTGCCCCTGTATATCTCACAGCCCCAAACGGTCTCTGTTCATGGATGTTCCCTTTCTTAGCACTTAGCACAAAACTGATTTTACAATTGAACGTACACTTTGGCTTGTGGCTATAGGCCCTACTGAATGATCAGATTTGGCATTTTTTGCTCCTGTACATAAATGTTTAACAACACAGTATTCTTTCAGGCGGCTAGTAATGTTAGAAGCCGTTTTATTCTGCTATGTGGTCAAGTACCTTGCGGCAGGCTCTGGTGTCACAAACTGTTATCTGTATTTAAATACTCACAAAAACACTATTTTGTAACCTTGTGCGATTTTGTGTTCAAGGCCATGATTGGTATCTCAAGATCCACAAACATGGCTGACTAGTGAAACTAGTCACTTTCTTCAAGTGACTGATAAAGTGATCGCTTCAGTTCATTTCACTTTACATACTGTACATTAAGGGTGTTGTGCTTCACTGCTTTACCCTTTTCTCTTAAAAAAACAAACAAAACAGGTGTGTATCTACCTATTCACACAATTTTGTGCTTTCAAGTGTTGACCCCTGTCATCTTTGTATTTTCTGATGGGTCAGTATTGTGTTGAGAACACTTTTTATTCATATTAATTACTTTAAACACACGCAGACAAACAAATTCTTTGTCAGAGGATTAATTATTTACATTTTCCTGACCAGTTCATGTGAACAATAATTAACCCATCTGAATCTGCTTCTGTTTAATTCTGGGATTATTTGTGCTTCTTTCTGTGCTTACTGTATAGCTACTTCTTTGTCATAGCCATTTTTCTCATGAGGAATTTCAAAAACAAGATCAAGAAAGAACAGAATGGATTTCACGCAACCCTGCGGGAGGCTACCGAAGGCAGTGATTCTCTTGATATAAAGGGTGACCTCGCATTAAATGCTGACTGAGATTTCAAAGGAACGCAGTCAGTGGAATAGATCTGTTGTAGGATATGAAGAATAGTATTTGCCTTGAAAGGATTTTCCCCAAAGTTTAACAGGACACTTAAGATCTTTGTTACTAATATCCCCTTAATTAAAAAAAATACTGTATGTTTTGATCATTTGTAGTTACCTTGGATTAATGGCACATCGATCGTGGCACACTTTTGTTGCTCAAAGCAGCATTTGACACACATCACTTTGCTCTGCCAGAGGTACTCCTTGCTGACCCTATAATGCTGAAGGGTGTTGTGGTTTTTGTTCTGACCTTTTAACTGCCTAATTAAAACAACTGTTTGCCCGTTGTTAAGACATGGTTACTCCGCTCCAGTCCTTGAGTGCTATAACGTAAACCAGGCTTTCATTCCACCTTAGAAATGTCATCTAATTACTGTTTAACTGGACTAATTTAACACCTTTCCCCAACACTTCAGGTGCTAGTGGTATAAAGACCACTGGGATTGTATTTGTGTCCAACTGTGTTGTGTTGTTGATGATTTAAATAAACTTAACAGGCTTCTTGGGCCGTGGTTGTGCTACAAGAAAAGCTGCGCCCACCCTTATCACTACCCTGCCATGTGACAAAGTCTATTTCATTCATAGAATTTGCTTTGACTTTGCCAACGACTTCACACTTAGTCATGTGGCAGATTGCTGATTTTCTGTTCAAGCATTTAGAGCCAAAATCAGTGTGAACTCTTGGTAACCGTCCATATGACATACATACGATCTTGAATTCCACATTAGAAAAATGTGTCAGTTTATTGACAGCATAACATAGAAACACAGATGTTCAATAACTACTGACAAAACTGGAAAAAATCTTTAATCAAATGTGTCCATTTTTGCCTGGCCTTAGTGGAGATGTTAAATTGTGAAGGGTAGTGATCTGGTATAGATTTTTTAAATAATGTTTTACACCCAATAAGTAGCATTTATAGCACTGATAGCAATTTCTGTGCTCTTGTTTAATATCGAGCAGGGACCACATTTTTAATATATCCTTACTCATTTGAACTGTAATGCAATCATTAATCTGAAAAATTCTTTCAACATGAAATTAAAAAAAACAGCTTAAAATTAAAAGCTGTCAGTAGCATTGATGAATATTACAGTTGTTTAATGGTTTAAGTGAATACAGTGAAATGTGTTGATAAAATTGGTAAAAGGCCAAAGTTTTTTAACAATAGATTTCTTTATCAAAGTGTTAGATCTACAGTAGATTTTAGCTTAAAAGGAAGAAGTATAAAATCCACCTAAATATGAGACACATTTCTTGATTCCCATAATCATGAAGAAGATTAAGCTTTGATAGGTTTTGAGTGGTGAAGGGACTGTGCTTAAGATACCTGTACAAATCACAAACTTGTAGAAGGAGACCTGAAGAGCATACCAGCTTTTTTCACAGTGGGTGGGTATGCCATTATTACACTGGGCGTATAGTGTGAAATGCCTTGTACTCCATTCTGTAAATACAAGTTGTGATTGTAATTGTTTCTTTGTCTACGAAACCACATCACATAAACAGTGTGTGATTAATTGGAAACTTTGCTGAGACTTTCTCAGATATTTTTCCATTGTCAGCTAAACAGCAACACCTTTGAAACCATACTGTCCTATTTAGGAATTTAGCTATTGATGATGTACTTTAATAATTGTTAGCAACTTGGTCAACTTTTTTTATAATCATATAATTTTTAAGACTTTTATAGTCTTCAATGTTAAGTCCAAATATATATTTTGTTTTCTGTGTGAAATGTCTAAATCAAGCATTTTTAAAAAGTGTTTAAATCATATTTAGGGAAATATCACTGTAGTTTCCATAGTAACTTGAAACAAAGTATAAATTAATCAACCTTGAAACTCCCGTTTCTGTTAAGAGGCTTGTTGAGACTGCTGTCATATTAGTGGGGGATTCTCTCTCACAAATGAACACAAGGAAATCAGAAGTGCAGACTAACCTATTTCTTTGTGTTCAGGAGTGAAGGTTAAAAAAAGACAGCCTGGTCATATCTGGGGTCTCCGTTCATTCTACAGAGTTGCTGTCGTTATTCGTGTTAAGTAGCAAGTGCGATCTCAAATTTGCAAGGAGATTGTTGATTGCTAATTTATAATAAATTTTTGTCTACTAAGATCTGATTATATAATGGTGTGAATGTATATAAACCCTAAATGAATATTGTAGCTCTTACTTTGCACATTAGTAAAAAAAAATGTAATCTTTTTTTTTTTACTTCAGTTAATGCCAGCTTTCTGATTTCTGATTTTTGACTTTCAACTACTGTAGTTACAATTGGGAATCTAAATCATCCCTGAGCATATTCGTGTATCACCTTCTCTCTATACTGTTTTCTAAACAGAATTACATTTTACAATGGAACTACTAGTATTTTTCTTGTTGACGTTAATAATAATACAGACAGTAGTCAGTAACATGTATTGTTATCACCCTATAATTTGCATTTATCTTTGAAGTTGTTCCATTTTTTTAAAGATTTTCTAAATGTTTCCTCTTGTTTTTATGGTGTCAGTTAGAGAGCGACATTATTTCAGTGATTCACGTACAAAACAATTTTAATTGTACTATGTATGTTCATTTGTATCCATACATTTTATTATGCTCTTATATACTGTATACAGTATATAAAGCCCGTGTCACAATCAGCTTGCTTCCTTCCTGTTTTCAGGAAATCTATAATGTATGAAACTAAGAGCTCTGTGAAAGCAACATTCCTGTCAAGGCAGTAAAGCAACACATTTCTGCTTAATGCTTAATAACCATTTCACAATAATTTAGTTCCTAGTATGTTTTTCTGTATAATCTGCATAGTGTTCCATTATGAAAACATCATAATTAATAATTACATACAACTGTAAAGAGGCATTAATAGAAGCAATGCCCTTCCTTTCAAACAATTCTAATGGGAGGTTAGGGCAGTTAAACTGTGCTCTGTTGTCTTTCACGTCAACGGGCACAGATTGCTCATATTTCAGAGAACAGCAAACTGCGAAATCCTTTGAACTGCAAGTATTAAAAGCCACAGCCATGGATGTTACTGAAAAGTCATTCTGAATCTAAATCCGCAAAGGCTCAAGACCTGGAAAAGCAGCATACGGTGTATGAGACAAACAGAAAGTTATATCAAATAGAATAAAGTCATTTGCCGTTTTTAAACAGTGTAGTGTAGAATATTTTTTAACTCCTAACATTATATTTTCAGTATGATGTACTGTACATATTGCATCCTTGAAAGTAAGTTTTCTCCTTCAATTTGGAGCAGGGGACAAACTACAAAATTGTGATAGAGAAGATTTGATTTGGTGACACAGCAGTAGCTCATGTACTGTATATGCAGGGCCCTGAAAACTATTGCAACTGTTCTTATGGTATCCCAGTTTGTGAAATTACAAAATTAGGTTTATGCATTTTTAAACTTAAGTATTTAGACCAAGGAGCTGAATATATGTTGGAACAAATTTGGCAACAATTATGCCACAATTGTTTTTGTTTAAATGTCTAGCAGCTTTGCACACCAGCATGGAGCTGGTTTTGCCCATTCTGCTTGACAGAGTTGCTCAGGTTCTCTCAAGTTTCTTTCAAATCCCTTCTGAACAGCAGTTTTCAGGTCATTCCACAGATTCGCAATAGAATTGAAGTCAAGGTTTTGACTTGGCTACTCAACTGTTCTCACTTTACTAATACGTAAACCACTCCAGTGTAGCTTTGATTATTAGTTTTTGATCACTGTCCATCTGAAAGGTGAATTTTCTCTCCAGTTTTAAGTCTTACCAGTTTAGTCTTACCTCTAGTATTTTCAGTTATTTAAACAGTGATATGATTGAATTATTTTAGTTTTTTTTAAGTATCCTGGAGATTATGGTGATTTCCTTTTCCTTACATTTGCACCCAGGTGTTATGAAAATGTCCTAAAAACTGAGATTAAGATTGTTAATTAGGATACGAGCCTCTTTAAACGCCAAAGCAAGTATACAGCTGTCCCACTTGCTTGCTCTCACCCTGTTTTTTCTGAAAGTAATGCCTAAGAAAGACACCAACTGTTATGCAATCTTATCTCTCTACTCTTTAAAAAATATCAATTGATTGGCTAATGTTGTAACAATTAGACCTTGGTTCTTGATTTATAATAGCACGTTTTTTTATTTTTATATTTTTGAATCAAATTATGCCTTTGTATGCCTTAAGGCTCAAGAAAAATAAAGAGCAGCTTCTGGGACCACATTGTCTTTTGCATTGCAAATTAATTTAATTTGGATTGTGGTTTAACTGAAGGGAAAACTGTTAAGTGTGTTTTTGTCTGATGTTTTTAATTTTCACCTTAAAATAACCCGTTTTATAGAGACTTAGTTGCAAACACCAATATTGTTATTTTTCATCTAATGCCAAAACAACAGTCAGGTTAAATACATCAGCAAAAAGGCTTGAAACACAAATGCAGTACTTCGTTTCTCTACCATGACTATTGAGTTTAATGTAGCTATTGCTATGCTGCTTCTTTTGGACACAATATCAGCAACCACAAAGTCTTGGCTTTCCTACTAATAATTTTTGGTAAATAATTGAAAGTCCAGAGTCAATGCTATCTTTCATGTCACCACTGCATGCAGTTTTTGAAATATACTGTACTGCAATACATATTTTTGTCTGTTTGCATAGAGAGCTCCGTGAAACATTGCAACTTTAAGAGCTGAACAGTACAAATGTGAATCACAGCTCAAAAACGGTTTTGGTGTCCATTCAATTAAGATCCTGCAATTTAATACAAGCAACAAGAAAATTAGCAAAGATCATTAGGGGTCAGAGCTGACTTAAACACACTGTGCTTGCCCTCAGTCCAATGAAAAACCATGTGACCTAAATTTATTTCACCTCAGGTGGCCAGTTGTTTGTTTAGTGTTCTGAGTAAACATTTAGTGAAACATAGGAAGCTAAAAGAAAATGCATTGTGCTGGAACAGAATCCCTAGGCATCTACAGCCCTCTAGTGGGCAAATTAATTGCATTTCTTCTCCTTTTCTCCTTTTTTGTTATACTCTACATTGAACACAGCAGTAGTTTGTTATTGTGTTGTTGTTTTTTTCCGTGCATCAGACATTTATAAAAATCATAGTTAAAAAAGTAATATTCACTGTGATGGTGAAGTCAGCACTGTGTTACTTAACATATTATTCATAATGATTGGATAACACATTTGTTATGTTTCTTGTTATAATTCTTGTTACCACTGTTACTCTCTCTGGTATGCTAGAATGATTATCTAATTCAGCAGTTTCTTTACCTCTGAGGGCATATTTTTGTCACCTGGTGCTAGATATAAAGCTAATTACACTTGTCCGAATAAAGGTTCTTCTCTCACGCTCCTGCAATGACAGGCATACAAAACAATTGACCTTAGAAAAAAGCTTGCATCGGGCTGCAAGTTCTTGAACATCAAATAATAAGAGTGTTTTAAACATGATTAATGTATTCTTCTTCAAATAGAACCCACCCACAAGGAATGGTAAGGTAGCAGCATGGAGCAGTGGTTAGGATTCTGGATTCTATCACATTGCTGTGGTACTCCTGACACAGGTTCTTCTCTCAGAAGGGCACTATTATAAATGAGAATGTGTTCTCCATTACTTGGTAAATCAAAAGCATGAAAAAAAATGCCCTTGTAGATTTTTGGTACGTCATTTATTTTTTTTGTGATAGGCGAGAATTCTTCTCCCTCTATGACGACAGTTGAGACAAGTTAAATCTCCAGCTGGAGTGCTACAATAGTGATACAAATCCAAGGTTTTGGTTAGCCAGTGTATAACAGAACCTCACATCTTATTAGTTTGGTGCTCAATAAGCATTTAAGAGGTTCCTGAGAAAATGACTTGAAGGACAGATCACATCAAACTGACTACTCCAGTGCTGGTTTGAAAGCTTTCATTGTATTTTCACACACCAGCTGAGAAAAGCTTTACTTGTTCCACCTGAACTATCATATCTGCAGAGTCTTTAAGTATATATATATGTATGTTTTCTAAAGTAAGATAAATCATGTGTGTGATATGTAAACTTTTAGTAATGAACTTAAAGAATAGATTTTACAATGTCAGTGTGGGAACCCTTTTCCTTAATAAAATGTCTAGCTACTCTGCCTGCATTTTAGACAGCTTTATGTATCATTGTCCTGTTACCAGGGTTGTTTTTCCTAATTGTGATGCCTGTTATTCTCATTAATACAGAGAAATTGGAAGCGTGTACAGATTGCTTCTCAGAAGAGAACTGGGAATGGATTTATGTTGGTGGATAACTGTATTGCTGCCTCAGCGAACTTTGACCGATAAATGCTTTATGCCTGTGAAGACTATAAATTTCAGTGCAAATATACCCTGCAATACCTTTGGCATTGAACAACCACAAGGTTCAGTAATTGATGTGGTTCGGTAATCATACAAGTGTCATTTAATCATCTAACCCTGTAACGCAGCACAAAGGTCATGAATAAAATCAAGTACTGCTGTTGCTGTTTACATGCTGTGGTAGTGTATGGAAATACAGTCGTTTTGCTCAAAGCTTTGCCAATAAACTATATCCCTTGGCAGCCAATTATAACAAAATGCCACTCCATGACTGTAGCTGTAGTTATCTTCCTGTGGAACTTGTATGTACTATATAATATATGTAGGAGTAACCAATGCAAAACCGCTTTGAAACTATGTTATGTTTAATTTTGAAACTGTGAATAACACTGAATGAATTAGATGATACCTTAGAAATCTGAAGTAAAAGAGTGAGCAAAATAAGTGAACTTTTGTTTTTGCTATCAGCATACAGATGTTGTTTAATTTATCTCCAAAGTGCAACATTGGCAATAGCAGCAGAATTTGTTGCTGGAGATAGAAATGTAATCTTTTTTTAATATGGCACACTTCATGCCATGTCACATAGTTCACAGAACTCTGCACAATGGTAAAATATAAATTGTTGCAAAAATAAATGTTAAAAATAACTAAATAGATAAAATGATTAATAAGACTGTAACATGCAAATACAAAATCAGAAAGCCCGATTATAAAAATAGGTCTTAAGCCTAGATTTTAAAATAGCCTTTTTGGGTGAACCTCTGACATGATCTGGCAGGGAATACCACAACCACAAAGCCCTCACACGAAAATTTACTTCTCCTTTCCTTCTAAACATCACCCTTGGAGCACCATGGTCAGTCAACCTCGAAGCATGCCAAGGTTGCTACCCAGACATAACTCAGACTACAACTTTGGTGCCATCACATTTAGTTTTTTCAGTGTAAGTAATAGGATTTTAAAATCAGTTCTATTTGTCACTGGAGCCAGTGTAGAGATGTCAAAACAGGAGTTGCATTGGCACTTTTTTTAATAAGTTTTTTTTGTTGTTTTTTCAAACAGGATCTAGTCATCATAATGCTAGCTTGTAAATCTAGCAAAAAGTCCATTATGGATTAAATTAAAGCACGGTCTGCTTTTTCAATAAGACAAAGAAAATATTTAACTTTGGCAACATTTCAATATATAATATATATTTTTACAGTTTTTAATGTGTGATTCAAAACTTAATGTACAGCCAAAATAACACAGCTTTATCACATCAGTTTCTTAAAGTGACTATTAACTATTAACAGGTATGTTTGGAAAAGTCAAATTGTTTGTGAGAATCTGCAAACAAGACTCTAGAATATTTTGGGATATCCAAGTTTTGATGTCAGTATACACTCAAGTAAGAACAATGTTGAGGTGCAGTCATTGGATTTTAAAGACGTATTATTATGTCATTATCAGCACACAAGTGAACATCAACACAGATTATAAATAATATGATCTAGAAGTAACATATAAAGAGAATAAAACTGAACAAAGAACAGAATCCCAAGGGACAACACAGGTAATATTTGCTAGACTTGGACTCAATGAAACAAAAATCTCTGATTGAAAGATAGTTTAGGACCAACTATATTGTCGTGAGCTAATGTATCAGAGCACCACTAAGGTTCAGAAAAACCAGAATGGAAATGGAAAGAGCATCTTAATCTATATGATTCAGAAGATCATGTGTTACTCTATCCAGGGCTGTTTCTGTGCTGTAATTGGAATGAAACCCAGATTGAAATTTTTGAAACAATTGTAAGGATTCTAGAGTTTATTCAGCTGTATTAACATCTCAATTTACAAAGACATTTGATAGAAAAGTGAAGATCCTAAATGGATTTAAATCTGTTCAGAGTTGAACTGTGAAAAGTTAGGTTTTTCAATAAAAGAACCAATTTTATGAGACCAGAACTAATTGTTTTCAGTGATGACTGCAAGAAAATCATCACAATAGTGACCAAGAACATCCTTCAGAAACTTTGCTGGAATATGATCTAAAAGGTCTAAACTAAAAGGTTGGGGTTTAATTTTCATTATTGTCATAAAACTATGGAGTGATTTAAAAAATATCTCTCATAACTCTTTCTGCTAATCTGTCTAGCAGATTGCATTCTGGGCCATTAAATGGAATTTGTGCACTAACAGCCTTAGGTTTACTTGGAAAGTAATTAAGAAATTCTTTACACCTAGACAGGTGAAGGCACTTCTGAATTACTAACAGGAGACAATGGTTTTGACAGCTTATCTATTGTTGACAAGAGCACCATGGCCAATTACCACACCTCAGTGTCATGATCAGTACAGTATTTAACTTTGTGATCTTTTGCTTTGGTTCCAATTCTTTTCAATTGACAGATGATGTTCCCCCAAAAATGCCATATAGGAGAAACTAATTACAATTATGAGGCAGCAGTGTTAACAGTAAATCAGGCAAATGTAGTTTATTTTGACCTGGGAAGAAATACCACAATAAAAATATGCTCTTAATACTAATAAGTTATATTCCTGCATGTCAGGTTTGAAGGCCTTCAGTCAGGATGTAAGCCATCCTCCCTCTTAAGAATGGTCTGTGACTTTTGTGTTGTGAGGATGGCTGTAGAAATGTTTTAATCAGATACCCATTTCCTCCCTCACTCCTCTGAAGGCACATGTAGTCCTTTGCTCAGCAGAGTCATTTGAGGTCAATTACTGACTGTAGGTTCAAGATGTTTACTGAACAACAAAAAACATTTGTTCTTTGAAACAGGAAAAAATGTCTTTACCCCTTATGACCTATCTAAGCCCTAAACTGTCGTGAATATTTATTTCTAACTCAAGTCCATCCAGCAAGATTTTTTTTTTCTCAATATTCCATTCACAAGCAGATTGCATTCAGAATTCAATTTGAAAGATGTATCAGTCCTGAAAAAATGTATGTAAGAAAAAAAATTAAGTGGTTCTGTTTTCTCCCTCATTTTCTGCCACTCAAGTGTGATAACAACACACTGATGGGGAAAAAACACTTTTTCCACAATCTGCTTTCAGTTTTTCTCTTCCCTTGGTATTTATAGGCAAACACTATTTCCATAGTAATAAGAAAACACTTAAGTGCCCACTTATGTTGCTTTCATTTCAAAATGACAGGCATTGCAGAGCCTTTTGCTCCCACTCCTATGCTTTTCAATTTTTAACAATATTTTCCTTTCTGTTGGTTTGACGAAGCACTGTAATATTTTAATGATGATTTCATATGGAGTAGCTTTTCTCTGATACCAGCTTTAGAGAACTTCAATCAAACATCATGGCAATATGTATTGGCCAAATGAGATTACTGTAATGCCCTCTGCACTAAATTCAATATATATATATATGAAAAAAGAACAAAACGTCAGAAATGAATACTATCTACACAGTTGTTAAAGATGCTGTTTGATTTCTCATTCTCAGCCCTGTCTAACAGAATACTTGCTTGTTAACCCACAGAATACCCTGGAGACATGTAACATCTGTATGAAGCCAATCATGGAACGCATCCTGCGAGCCACAGGCAAGGCCTACCACCCACACTGCTTCACCTGTGTGGTGTGCCACCGCAGCCTGGACGGAATCCCCTTCACTGTTGACGCAGGGAACCACATCCACTGCATTGAGGACTTCCACAAGTGAGACTTTCCCCCCTTAATTCTTGGCCTTTGGTCTCCAACTCTTTCTGGAAATGTGTCTGCGCACTTGTTTTTGTTTGTACAGTACGATTGCTTTTTACGTTGAGCGTCCAGCGCGCTGAATTTGTGGAGTTTATTCCTTGACTTGTCAGTGAATAAGCAGAAATGCGTAGAATGCAGGTGTTAGAGAAGTCAGTGGTCTCATACTGGCTGTAGAAATCGTTTTGGATGGCTTGGCTACAACCAGTCACTCCACTTCCCTGCGCTTTTTATTATTTTGCTTCTCCATTCACGAGGTCTGAGCCTCCTCCTCAACTCACCTCGTTTCCCATGAAGCCACAGGTGCAGAACACATCCTCACAATGATACAGACACCACAGTAATAAAGATAGGAAAGTATCACCTGCTTACAGCTATTACTTCAGCACACATTTCTACAACTCTTGTTTCTCACCTATTTCATGCAAAAGTAGTTCCCCAGGAAGTAACTGTCTAGATTGGGTGACATGCATACAGGCTGGCATAGGTCATCTTATTTCGTACTTTAACACTGCAGAATCAATTTAGTTTTCTTAAGGAATAAGCATAGAATGAGATCCCCATCATAACTAATCCATTTAGGTACTTACAAATCCAGGAAACTTACTCCATAGAAGCTATAACTCTGTAGAGTACTCTCTTTCAGCTGCACACGTTCCATGACCCATGCAGCAATACAGGTGACATGAGCATTGTCCAGACTGACTAAGATTCTTTTAGCTACCCTGCTGTTGCCATCAGTAGCATTGTAAGGAATGTTATAATTTGTTGTTTCGCAGACTAAACTTCAGAAATACATGTAATGAGTGTGCTTCCTTTTGTTGTTTATTCTGTAAGGTTTATTTCAAACAACTGAAAACACTTGTCAGTCTTACTTAGTAAAACCTAGGTTTATTTGAAACCTTTGAAGATTTTATTTTAATTTATTAAACATATGTCATTTCCATATTATCAGAAAAAAGAAAGATTTGCTTAGAATAAGCAGAACATGCTCTACACTAGTGAGTACTCTCTCAGGTAAGATCTAAATTATTTTTCGGTTGTAGCTTTATATGCTGAACATGAAACTATCCCACAATGGCCTACATATTTTTAAGGTTCATTTTTGGAAATCGAATTCTGTTTCAGAAATCTTCAGGAATCTTCCAGTGATGTCCACCTTAGTTTAAAAAAAACTGTATTCGGCTACTTAGCCTTCTGGCGGTGGCCTTCAATCTATCAAAAGTTGTATTTTGTCTTCAGCCAAGTACATGTTGTGCATTTCTGAATTGCTCAGGAGAGTTTATGTTCTCTTTATTTAGCTAGAAGGATCGTCTACATACAATTCCCATCTTGGAATTATCTTGCACATGTTTTATTTGGGGATTATTGCAGAAATATGTGTCTTTCATTTTGACAGTTTATGAATTCCCAATTGATTAATTGAAACGCTAATATAAATTGTATTCATAAATGAAGCTGTTGGAATAATTTCTAGGTATAATACATATGATTTGACTTTTTTCTGCTTGGAATCACATTTAACTCTTGCAATGAACACTTGTTAAACAATTGTGCTGTGAACATACTTGTAGGTTGGATCTCCTGTGGTCATGAGCAGCAGAAGTCCCTATTGCAACACCCCACCTTTTTTACCATTTAACATAGATACAGCTGATAAAGTGAGATTTCTGTGTTGCTTTTTAGGAAAAGCAGTTAATTGAATTGAAGAGCTGGTATAACTTTAGAACAAGTGAAAATGTTGTTTATTTGCTCTTTTTTCATATTAAAGGAAATTTAATATGTGAAAATTAGAACAATTCTTATTTTATGTGACTGTTTTAGTGTTTGTGGTTCAGTCTACATGTTAATTGACACTCTGACCAAGTCTGTTTTTTTAATGTGAAATTTGTAATGGTTTCTTATTGTGAAAACATTGCTTACAGTGAAGCACTTCACAGACTGTTTTTTATGTTCTTAATATGCATGTATCTCTTACAATTAACTACAGGGATCACACATATTTTGAGTTTTTAAATGTACAAATAATAAAATGTGTACCAGATTTTGTTTTGTGCAGGCTTTAGAGACTTTAACAAAGAGCAATGTTATGGGATTGGTGGTGCTACAGGATACTAATGTTAGATGGCCTTTTTGAACAAATGTGTCATTAAATTTGGGACCCATATAAAATGGACCATGAAAAACTTGTGCATATGGAAAGTATTCATTGGAGGATAATAAGATAACCTGTGCACACCAGATGGTGCTCAGAGTGCTCTTGGGGTGTAAATCACCAGGAAACCAGCCAAAACAACCTATAGAGTGCACTGCAATTGTCTATGGAAACGTTACTCATAGTGCCATTCGACAGTATGTGTACAAAACTGCATTCCTCCGCAGTCCAGTTTTCATGATGAAGTTAATTGGCCCACTTCTATAAGCACAGTGTATATTTCCCAAATAACGTAATCGTAGGCAGTTTGTTGTTTGTACCTAAGATTCTGTAACACTTCTCCACTTCAGGCACTGATAGTTCCCTGTAATAATAGGACTGATCCATTTTTCCCTTTGCTCATAGGAAATTCGCCCCTCGGTGCTCTGTGTGTAAGGAGCCCATCATGCCAGCCCCTGGCCAGGAGGAAACAGTTCGCATTGTGGCCTTAGACCGAGACTTCCACGTGCAGTGTTACCGCTGTGAGGTGCGTTCAAATTGCAAGGTTACCACTCTTCATCATGAGTGCACTGTATGTAGATAGCGTGGCACGTTGCTCTTTACCAATCCACAGAGTGATTTTTCCCATGTTTTTTTAAAGCCACTCTGATAGAAGAACGATATCACTTTGAAACCTACATCCTAATTTATTAGCAGGTGTAGGAAGTGACCTTAGATTCTAAGATTAAGGATAAAAACAGAGTTTGTTTTTTTTCCTTAAAAACAACTTTGTCCCCCATGGAGCTAACATACTGAACTTCTTTTTCTGTACTGTATCTGCTAATTCCATCTCAACCCACCATCTCATGATCAATGCCAACAACAGAACCAATTTCCAACTCATTTACACCTTGTACCCAGAGCTTATAACTCCTATCCATAGTCCTCTAGTCTGATAAACTATACTTACTTCAAGATGCTTATATTGCTTAAGCTGTTTGTCAGTAACTGACTCCAGAACTGCTTTCTTTCTGTGTAGAGCACTACAGTATGTCACCTTCTATGAAGTTTGCTGTTTCCACTGTTAAAGCTCTATGCATCTTACAAAGTTTTTAGATCTTGGAGCCTTTTGGATGGTTCTTATGGAATGTATATATTGTACTCACAGAAAATGATCACTCATACTGAGCTACCTAGTGCACTAAGCACTATAAGTACCCCCTTGAAAAATGTATTTTCTGTTCTTTCTGCAGGATTGTGGCTCTCTGCTCTCAGAGGGTGATAACCAGGGATGCTACCCTCTGGATGGGCACATCCTCTGCAAGAACTGTAACACTGCTCGCATTCAGGCACTGACGGCCAAGGCGACAACTGATCTCTGAAGGAGCCATACGTACTGTATAGCTCCACATCACACTTCACACCTAAAGCGGACACAAATATAGCATTTACACATTCTCACATTTTAAAATAAAATGTCACATTTACACTAACTATGAACCTTTCCCATTTAGAGGTTGAATAGTTCTTAATTTACAAACCTGTGTCACTACCCACAAGGACAAAGGTGTGCTTCTGACAGTGCTTATATAGCTACACTGATTAAAGCTTCAAGTCAAGCACCTGCTTTACAGTATGTTTAACTCAGCGAACAATGGTGCAGCTCTAAAATAGCAGTGCTAGGCAAGAGGCTCCCACGTTTTTAGCTTTTCACATTTCATACCACGGTCTCAGCTCCCAACAGAAATTTAGCAGAATATTTTGCATTGTTGACTTGCTTAGGTGAGGTTTAAGACTAAAATAGGATCTGCCATGCCTTGTCTTCTTATTTACACCTGAGACACTTTTGAAACAAGATTTTGCTCATTGCAAAATAACCCAAAGAGTTCTCAGAAGACTGTTTCTTGTATTTGTATGCATACTGTATTCTGAAACAGTCAGGTTTCCTTATACATAATTCCACAAGGTTCAAATGTGCCCAAAGTATAAAATGCTTTTTAGTGCCACCTTTAAAATCAATGATACAGCTACTCTGTGATCTTACACTTCCATATAGCCAAAAACTAAAAAAAACCTCTTTACTTCATTGTAAGAAGCACACCAAATGCTGGGAGTGACACCTTAGTGCCTTTAGTTTGGTATTAAAGGGACATTTTCACAGTGCTTAACTTGCAGTGCATAAACTGTGCCTATATTTTTAATTGCTTTGTGTGGAAAAGGTATATACATTTGTAAAAGAAAAACACTCTCACATTTATATTTATATATGTTTATGAATTTCTTCACAATAAGGGCTTGGAATCAAGCATTGAGAGTTTACAATGCAAAATGCGTAATGCCAGTGGAGATTGAATGGTACTTTATTACATCCAAGGAAACTCTCTTGCTTGGCAGTGTTTCAGATACTGGCTTGTTCTTTTTTCTAGATAATGAACACTACTATTAAGGTTGTATTTTTTGCAAAAAGAGGGCCTGGTCATACTAAAGCTGTTGCTAGCCTCTGTGTTTTGCTTTTTAATAGTATATAATTATATTTTGGGCTCATTCCAAATTTTTCATTTTTATATTTTCAATCATTTAGTAATGCTTAAAACAATCAACACAGAATAACAATAAAGAGGTATCTGTTTTTCCAAAGATAGACCATTTCACCAAAGATTTTACTTGAAAACTCTATTGAATATGTGCAGTATACAGTATTTGCAATTTATATCTGCATTATACACACACATGCAGTATACTGTGTGTATATTGTTATCTTGCAGCAGTGATATTTATAAAATGTGCTGCTCACTTAGCCGGGAACATAAATCAGACTTTCATGGGAGAGCAGTTTCAGCTGTTTTAAGGTTCATGATCAGTAGAACTATTGCATTTAAGGCAAACCTTTCAATAATATTCTCCACTGTAAGCATTACAGTTTGAAATAGCTCAGGCTACCACACTGTGCATGAAGCCTTGTTTGTTTCCCCATTTCTTATTTTTATGTGTACTATCCTTGAAAAAGATGTAGGGGAAGCCATTTTCAAAATAATTTGAGGAAGAAAGTGTGTTACACCAAAAGGTACACTTACTGTATAAATGTAATGAAAAAATATAATGGTCTATCTGGCTAGGGTATCAGACCCACATTTTTGTAAACTTTGATAGTGGAGTTAAGAAGACATCTCTTAACACGAAAACTCCCAATTCTAGAAAGGCTTTATACCAAGTAGACTCAGGATAAAATCATTTGAAGCTTAGATAGACTGGTCTTCCTTTTAGTAATGTTCCCGAATTAAGAAGTGAATCAGGTTCATGTTGTTTATCCAAGTTGTTCTCACAGTGGTGGTGTACCAATAAAGTTGTTTGCTGTGATAATGATAGGATACAACTGTGGTCTAAGACATTTACTGTTTCCCAAGTCACTGAAGCCATATGCTGACTACACACCAAGGTATCTCTGATTAAAACAGTCAGTTTCCAACGGACAAATGTTCACACAGATTGAGACAATCCCTTTTCTCTAATAGTGCAATATCTGTCCAGTTTTCTGGGACATGTTTTTCCCCCAAATCGTCAAACATTCAGACAATTTGTTTCATTAATAAAACATGTTCTTCGCTGGCCCATAGTTGTACTGTGATTCCACTCTGAGGATCTGTAGTACATTTAATTCTATTAATGAACAGCATGTATATTACATCTGAAATAGGATTCTTTTGGAATACTACCAAATGAGCTTCAGTAGGACTAAACCAATACGTCTTTTGAAAAAGGCTTTCTGCAAAACATGTTCAAGGATGCTAGAAATTAATGTTTTTACAATTGATTGCATTGACACTTTATTAAAAAAAAGCTATGCAGGCTGTCTTTTTTATAAACAAAATGTTTATACCACACAGATAAAAGTATAATTATGTTTCATTAATTTTGTATGTTAATTGATGTTCTACCTTATAGCATTAACAGATAAAATGAAGTTTAATGCTGTAACTTTCATTTTTAAGTCAAAGGCTACATTTTTCATGATTAAAGTTTTCTTTATCTTATTTTCTAATCAGTCCTAAAAGTGGTGAATTATGTGTTTTAAATCATTTTGAATTAATACAAATTTTTCTTCTGGCCATCATAAAAGTTAATTTGTAAGAGCCACGTATACTGCGATATACAGATACCCAAAGCTAAGTACTAAACACCACTAAAACTACATGTACAGTATTGTATGTCATTCATAATGCAAGTGTTAAATTATTAGGAGCTTAGATTAAAGGGGAAGCTTAACCCTAACCCTAGATTCGGTTTTTAGTTACCAAATATGCTGAACTTTGCAAGATACCGAAATACATTGTAGGCATAATTTTGTTTGAGCATTTCATTGAAAAAACATGCATAGAAAATGTTAAACCTGTTGTTAAAAACAAGTACCGAGCTTAAGGACGGTGTTTCAGTACATCCAAGTGTCTATTATTTTTTTCCAAACATCTAATATTGAAGTGAAAAATATCAGTTTTTCAATGTTATCTCAATTTACAAAATATTCAGAGACCATTATAAAATGACACTGAATTAAATGTTTTATATTCTTAGTTTCCCCATAGAAAGCTTCCTTAAAAAGCCAAGCACTGAACCTAATTCAGTCTTTTAAATAAAGTCAGTTGGCAATAAAAGGTTTTCATCTATAAATGTTCCCGGTCATGTCTGGAACAACAAAAAGAAAGATGTGACAAGATGTACTCTCTGTGTGGTAATTAGTGGTAGTTTGCTATGGTTGTGACAAAAATCAGCTCAGTGTATTTCAATAAGTTCAGCTCCCCCCAGAGTCTGGTCCTAGATGGTCATGCAGACCAAATGTAGCTGCTGTCTCTTCAGTCCCCTTTGAGGGTTTAAGAAATTTGCTCTGTCCCACTGGTTTTGTAAGTCACCTTAAATCATCAGCAGTACATTAGGAAATGACAGTTGCTCCCATTTTAACATTTAAACCTTCTGTTAGGACCTAAAGCATCTGATGATTTAAGGAGACTTGAGACCTGGGGAACCCTGCTCTAGAAACTATCAATGCATTGATAAAACATATAACAATAAACATTGGTAGTTAAATATTAAATCCTCCAGTTCATTCCTGTGCAGTCTTTGATCCAGTCATCTGTTTAATTGTGTTTACAAAAAAAATACATCCTGCCCTGTGAAATGGATTGGAAAGTCCAGTGCTTGACTGTCCTTGGTATATAACTGTTTTAAACCACCTAGTAGGTCTTGTGCTTTCAGAGTTATGGAACATATAATTTAAGACCAAAAGAAGTTCAAATATCTTGAGTATAAATAATTCTCATTTAAATTGCAAAGCTTGATTCTTGTTATACACATCTTGCTAATTTTTAATGTACTTTTATTTTGTCTATCTTTACATCCTATTTCATTTTGGTTGGACAGTAAGTTATACATACTTGTGATGTGTATTGAAACTCTGGTAGATGCAAGTATCGCCTTTTTGTGCAAGGGAATCCCCTCCAAAAACAGAAACAGAACCATAAAGAGAAATGAGAATGGGCACACAGATCTGAGTGCCTGTTCCAGCACTTTAAAACATGAGAGATCAGCACAAAAAGAATACGGAAATTAATGCAACAGACTATCTGTAGACTTGCAAACTTTATGTTCATCAACTGAGAAGCCTATCATTTGTCGTCAAGATACACAGAAATTTGGTTTACTGTTTTAATCTTATGAACAGATTGTTTAATTATGACAAACACCTTATGCAATAGTAGGTAGTTCTAAATGATTTTCCTTCTTTACTTTCACTTTTTGCAATTTTTAAACATTTATATCGATATTGTAGTTTTTTTGTCAAATAATGAATAATCACTACTATCCACCCACTGTGAGGAATGAGTGTTGACAATCAGAGAGGCAATAATTTGCTGCTTAATACACTGTGATAAGCCTGGCCCTGACAATGAATGATAGTGCTGGGTTGAAGTTGTAAATTTACTCTTACAATCTTCAGTGTACAACTAGACACATTCTTAGAGATGCTGATTCATCAGTTTATAATGATTGTTCTACAGGAGTTCTCAGAGTTTTTGTTCTTTAGGGGGCCTAGATATGTTTTTTTCTTAGAGTGACATATTTACATGTAATTTAATAAGGATATCATTCCATTACCATGGGGGGCAGCCTCTCAGTCACATTTGCTTTTATGTTTTTTTGTTTGAAAGTTATATTTTCAATATTTTAAAAATTACCTTGAAAGGCATCTAAGAATAGCCTAGAATTCTTTTTTTTGTTCTTTTCACATTTCTGTAGTTCACTGTATGTTAGAAGATTGAACTCTGCTTTATTCAGTGATCCCTCTGCAAATGATAGTTGTAATGGCTGTACTCCTTTTAGATAGTAAAGGTCAGTTTATTTTATTTTGATTAATATTTTTTTTCAAGTGAAATAACTTTTTAAGATGTTTTAAAGGCATTCATTTGACATTTATGTAGTATAAATTTGAAATCTTATTGTGGAACAAAATGCAACATTGATGTTCTAAAAGTATTTGTAAACATTTTAAAGTGCAAATTTAGTAAGAGAGCATACAGTAGATATTGATAGATCAGTTAAATTAATATATTTTGCACTTTAAAATAGAACATTCAGAGCTTAAGAAAGGAAAGAACTTTGGAAGATGTCCTGTTCATGCTTAAAACCAGAGACACAATATTAAAAATCACTTTACTAGAAGATTTACACTGTAATTGCCATATAAAAGAAGGGAGAGGTCTGTCTTTGTGCTCACGTTTTTTTCCCAATGATCTGCTTCTCCTGTGTAACCTGCGCACATTGCTGGATATACTGGTTTGTGAAAATGTTTCAAATTCAATAAAAATCTTTATTTGCCATTTAATTTCTGAAACAGAAAGCCTTTAAGTCTTTCCCTAGTTATGTCGTTTTATACCCTGTTTCTGGGACAAATAGAAAATGTTCATATTTCCAGAAATATGGGGTATACAGTATATTTATGAGTTAAAATGTAATCATGCTCTCTGTTCAGTTGTGAGCAGTGCAGAGAGTATGCCCAGACCTTTTCCTGTGTATCTGTTTTTAACACCACCTCTACAGGCAGTTCACCCTTTTCTATTATGTGACCATGGGCTAGAAGTCATTTGTGATGGAATTTCTTTTGTCAATTGCTTCTCTGGTTTTCCTTTCCCCTTTAATAAATACAAGCATAAAAAGTGTGTGTTTGTGTTGTGTGAATTTAATAAAAAGGATAAATTACTTTAAAAATCATATCCACATTGTTGGAGTTGGCTAGATTATAGACAAAGTCCTTTATTAATTACACCTTTAGGGCAAAATGTGTATATACATATACATGTATTGTATTGTGTTAGTGTGTAGTAATTCTGGAAATTGTTTTGAATGTTATTTAGGTTTCTAAAATCATATTTAAGTAATGATCTGTCTCATAAACCCCTTCAGAAATAAGTCAAGAACTGTGAACCTGAAGAAGGCTTCACAGCCAAAACATTGTGTTTTCTCTCTCCTCTTTTCAGCATGGAATAAACCTACTTCTTGTTCCTTTGCAACATACTGTACTGTATTAGAACACATGATGAAAAGTACAGAATTAAAGTCATGAGTGAAAAATAGCTTAAACAAGGTCCTTGGATATTCTTCTAGTAACCAAATTGGCAAGATCCAAAATAGAAAGGTCCAAATGTCCTCCTCTCACTGGAACCTTATATTCTGGTATTATTCATATTCTCTCAATCTTGCAGTTAACTAATTGCTCTGATTTAACTCTATACATACATTAGAACAGATAACGCTGGCAAACAGTGAAATTATCAAATTGCATTAGAATGTTTCATTTGTTTTATTTACTGGCTTTAACATAGGGAACATTACTTGCACAAGTACAGTATATACTGTACTATACAAATGTGAATTATGCAGTAACAAACTATATTTTTCTACATTTCAACATTGCTAAGGTGTGTCATTTTCAAATCCATTATAATTAAGGTTCTGCTTGACTATGCATGTGCTCTTGGAGTATCTAGAAAAGATAGTACCGGCTGGTTTATGCTTTAAAGCATCTAAGTCCTTAATGAAGTCTCCTCTCATTTGTCACCTGGCGGGGCTAAATAGAGTTCTTTCAGGCCTCTGATGTATGTCATGGTCTTCCGCCCAGGAATCTGTCTAGATTTCTCAAAATGTAAAAGAAAAGAAAGGATCAAGGACTGCTGTGATAATAATTCTGAACAGCTGTCAGAAGGAAATCCCAGAAGAATATGCCATTTTAACATTTCATGGAAAGAAACGTATGTACAACAGAAATGTTGCATTTAGCCTCACTTGTTAGAAATGTATTGTACCTTTAACTACATTTCACCTTTTCTTTCTAAATTTGTGACATTACTTGAAGAACAGGGAAGAGGAGCATCTGTACTTCCTGTTACAGACCTTAAGAGCTCTTCACTTGAAACTGGTAATTAAAATTATGATCACTACTGTTTAACTTATACGGCTTGGGTAAACCTAATTAAACACCCAGTGAAATGGTATACTAGTAAAGCTGCACAATGGAAATCCCATTTAGATTATGACAGAATAATTAGACACTGGGAATTTAAAGTATGTGCTAGAAATGCTATACTTATTTTTTTAAAGTGGCACATTGAAGTGGAAAGGTTTATTAATTAGAGGAACCTCTCTTTAAATTCTTTCGTTATGCCACTGCACATACTGTAGATAGAATTGTGATGCATTCCTTTCTTTATATATCAATACCTCTTGCTTTTACCATGAACAGAATAGCAACATGTCCATTTCTTTGTTCATGTATTTTTCATGCCAATAATGCTCTATCAAAACAATAGCTTTAATCATCTTGTACTACAGACAATCTCTATGGGCGCTGTTGCAAATAATATTTATAACATTGCACTTGTATTACAGTATAACAAAATTACTCAGAACTCAAGTTAATTATGAAGAAAGACAGATCTAAAAGATCCATCTGCATTTTAAGATCAGAATATTAATTCTAATTAATATTAATTATAATATAATAATTCTATTAATATAGCAGTGGTTTATTTCAGATTGTAGATAAGATCATTGATATGCATGGTACACAAAATGTTAGAACTTAAGAAAAGTCTCTTCGAAGGTTTAGTTGCTCTTTTTTTCACTATTGAATATTTTACACATAGGACAGAAATAATAACAGTAACATTTTTTTATTGTATAATGAAATATGTGATATAAAGATTTTCAGTAGGACAACTTATTTTCTTAATAGAAATAATTGAGATTCTGGTATATTTAGTAAACTAATCAAGTTCACAGATGATACCAAAATAAATTAGAAAATACTAAATGTTAATAAATTAGAAAAGACTTGAGTTTTAATACTGGGTAATCAACTGGCAGACGACATTTGTGACAAGTATTACATGTACAGTAGGTAGCAAAAACAAGCATTATAAATATAAGATATGAAATACTGGAGTTGAAAATTTACATACAGTAATAGGGCTTTATTTTTTAGGTGTTTATATTGACATTATATTACTTTCAAATATTACTTTCAAATAATATAATCAATAAAAGCAATAGAAGAACAGGAATGATACTGTATATAGTTAGAAAAGTGGAATTTTTATGTTAGAAATCTATAAAGCCCTTGCAAGATCTGATTTAGAATATTGGGTAAAGCTCCAAGTGCCAGGATATAGATTATTGCTGGAATAGGGACTGACCTGGAAGAAAGGAAGTACACTGATGGTCTAAAAGAACTGAATCTTTTTAGTCTTGAACAGAGACTATGAGGGAAACTGATCCAAGTATTCAGAAAACTCAAAGCCATTGACTTCAGACTAAGATGTGCAACAAGATGACACGAGTGGGGATTATGGAGACGAGCAATTAAAACTGAGAACAGGAAGATTTTTTTTTATCTTGTGTGTGTTTTTGTCATTAAAAGTTAATGACCGGCTGTTTTATGAAATGTTTGGATGAGATGAATAGGCCAAAATGGCTTCTTCTCTGCTGTGACCTTTTGTAATATTCTTAAGTACTGTAAGGAAGCATAAGGAACTCAACCACAAAGACCAGTTACGAGCAGGGAATTAAGTAGACCTGCTTTTTTATTTATACTGGCTGAATATTCAGATATTGTATACACACAGTCATCTTCAGGAGACAACAGTGTACTAATGATGTGTTTGCAGGCACTAAAGATTGCAATTGAAGTGACTATTGTAATATTTTGTATTTTTAGTCCTGCACACTCAGGTGTTTTGCCTTTGTCTATCCATGGTTGTGTTGCACATTTCATTTTTTAACACCTTCTGCTGAAGTTGTTAATTGGCAGAATTATTTCGAAGTTCCAGCTTCTGACTCCTATATTGTTATGAGCGTGTGTTTATTTCCAAGTAACCCTGATTTTATAAACTGCTGTTTATTTTATTCCATTGTCCTTGTACTCCTAACATGTCTTTTTTAACTGAAATAATGAGATGTTCATTCACAAGGATTCATTGTGGTCGCTGTTGTACTGTATTACACATCTGACTTTTTGCAATTACCGTGTTTTACTCCCTCAATAAATTTCAAAATTACACAAACATGTATAAACATGTATCAACATTGTGGCACTTGTGCTGGCAATGTTGTTAATGTCTTTAATTGTTGTCACACTTTGGGGGGAGTTGTCGCCATTGCTGGGCTCCTCCAGTTTGCCATCTAGCTGTGGAAATACAGGTCTTTGAGTTCTGCCAAAGTTCCAAGGAGATTTTCAAAAAACTTATTTTTATTAAAACTATTTTTTTTATTAAAAACGTTAAAATTACTGGGTGGCTAATCTACTAACCAGCAATGATTAAATTAAGAAAACAAAAGAAGAAATACAGAAAATTTGCTGAATCTACCCCAGAACTCCTTGGACTCCAAACAAAACACTCACATTCTTCCAAGTCAAGCCTTATGTACTCTAAGCGGACCCTTAATTTAACTGACCTCTGCCCAGCAAGCAGTACCTGTGTTCAGTAAGCACCCTGGCTACCTCCTCCTTTAACGTCAGTCATCCATTACAAAGCAGAAGAGAAAATCAAATGCAGAACTGGACTGGAAACCCAGACAGTTACACAAGGTAAAAAAGTGTAGAATTATCAGCCCATCGACAGTTTTGCCCCATATTATGTCATACTGTCTTCTAGAAGTGGATGAGAATAACTAGGAGGGCAAAATGGACTCTGGATGTTCTACTTTTTCAATGAAGCTGGTGTTCTGCTATAGGTAGAGTATCTGATGTTTCTTTGCTTTGGACTTAATCTTACCTTAAAGCCTCCTTTTGAACATCTGTTTTAAATGCAGGGATATGTAAAAAATATTTGAATTGTTGAGCACCATGATTTAGATTGAAAAAAGCAGGAATAATCTGTGCCTAGGGTGTTAAATAGGGTAAGCTGTATAACTTTCAACAGGTGATTTTTACCCTCAGCAAAGGTATCAGAATTGTACCCCTTTGTGTCAAGATTGATAACAGGTAGCAGAAAAATAGCAAATAAATTCCTGACAAAAAACGTGCCCAGGAGCAATTTCATACAGATAAAGTGACAGGAAGAAAGAAATACTCCATGAGTTTCTAAAGCCGGGCCCAGAGCAAGGGATATTTTCCTGAGCTCTTGTCTTAGATTTAAAAATATTTTCCCCTGGAGAAAACGGGCAAAATACAAATAAACTTCAAGACCTGAGGTAAATATGTTTTCCTCCCAGGCCTGTTATACATTATTTCTGAGACAAACATTTGATTGATTGGCCATTCAGGAATCAGATTCTTCCAGTTCTATGTCAGACAGATTTGGACTTTTTCTGTTGTTTGATGTGCTGAATGTCCTTGATTAACCCCAAGAGAAGACTGTTCTAAATTAGTGCTTCTCAACTAAGACACAAGTATTGAGTCCAAAGCTGAGAAATTGCACATGTAAAGAAATTACCTAAAATGAGCAAATAATCAAATAACCTGGCCTCTCTAAAGGTCATCCTTTACCAAACTGGTGGAGAGGCAGGTATTCAGTTCTCTGATCTGCTGTGAAGAACACAATGGCTGCCGTGGATCACCCACATTGCTGTACTTCAGTGTTGGATAAAGTACTGTAAATCACCTCTTCGATGTAAGACACTTTTGGAACCTTTGAGATAAAAAAGCACTTTTAAGTAAATTAAAATCACTTAAATGAACTGCTTAAAAATAGAACAAAGTTAACATAGTTGTTCAAAAGTGCTTAGTCATAGCAATTGCATTACTTATGTACAGTATAGATTGTGTACTGTATACCTGGGGTCTGCAAGCTATGACATGCAATCTGCCAAAACTGGAAGTTAACAATAAAAAATGGAATTTTATTTTTTTTACGAGGAGTGGTCTGCAACATACAGTACATACTTGATACTGAACCGGATTATGTACAGTAAATCCCAGAATAACAGACATGTTGATGCGCCTATGGCCTCCAGTCTTGTTTAACTGTGGCTAAACAAAACTTGTGTGTACAGTATGTGTAATATGCACGGTTTAATAAATGCTTTCAGGTGAACGGTTGGTATTATCTCAAGTTAATCCTTTAAAAAAACGCACCGCCAAAGAAACAGCTTAATTGTTTCAAAACGATTGGAAAGAAAAACATGGTTTTGTGCTACGAGGAAAAAGGACATTACCTAAACATTATGTTGCAAAACTATTGTAGAATGCACATCTAGTGCTTTGAGATGTTTTAACATAACACATGAATCACATTATCACATATGGATACTGCTGACAGAGCTGAACATATAAAGAATTATGGTGAGTCATATCACAAAAAAGACAGCCGATAAAATTTACGAAAAGACACGAACGCTGCATTATGCACGCAAAAGAAAACCATTCACAGACGGCGATTTTTACTTTTTAGAATGTGCCGAAGATCTGTTTTAGGGTTTTTCCGACAAAGGTGATAATCTGGACAAAATCAGAGACGTACTGTACTTTGCTCAAAAGCGTTCAGCGGCATACAGTACAGTATAGGCAGTTAAAAGATTAAAACTGGTTAAGTAAAGGCGTGTTTGTGATCTACTTGGCGATTAAATACATTTTTATAACACATATATAATAGATTTTTGTTAAATGATTGTAAGCATCTAATAGTAAATGGCACGCATTGTTTTTCAAATTTAGCCCCTAAAGAAGTGTCGTGATACAGAATAGGCTTATACTGTATGTACTGTACAGTATACAGTATATACTGTACCTTGGACTTTTTCAAATATATTTTTAAATCAGTATTTTTGCATCGTAATTACTCGGACATGCAAACTACGTTTCCAAGAGCAAAAATGAAAAATTGTAGTTTTTGTCTGTCAAATCTGAAACTTGAGCTGGTGAGTCGGATCTACAGGAATGTTCACTTGCAACTACTTAGCAGTCAAAATTTCCCTTAAAATGATAATTGCGGACTATCTTGTTAATTAGGTAGAAAGGTCTCCAGAATATTAACTTCATGCTTCAATTTAAATAGAAAAAGTCCAAACCAAACAGAGCTTAATAAACTCTTTGTCTTTCAGGATACATAGCTGGGATCATAAAGGTTGTTTTAAAGGCACCCAACTTAAAGATCTTACTCTGCATTTGAAACTGGGCCATGCAGCTGCAGATCTGTTTTACTGTCAAGACTGTAGCAGGGACCTACTGTATACAGAACAGACCTGGATATTTAATTACTGCAGCATACCCTTTAGGCCATAGAAACACAAAACTTGGGAAAAATCTATTTAATTTTGTTGCATTCATGCTTGATTGAATATACCATTGTGGTTTTGTTCAAGATTAGAGATTCACATTAAGAGACCACTCCTGAGGCAATTATTTCATCTGAGGTATTTTTGAACCATCCTCTCAATTTGTCTTATCATAGTTTATGTATGTTTCTGAAAGTAATTACTGCTGAGTCTGCAGAGGTAGAAAAAGAGCTTCAGTGTTTTTGACTGTATGCGGCTGTCTTTGTGTAACACTGTGGATCCCAACATAAACAAAAACAGTAGTTTTAGGCATTGTGTTCTTAGTGAGTCCCAAATAGAAACAACAGATTTCTTTAATATTAGTTTAAAAATCTAACTGCTGTATTTAGTTATATACTGTAATTTATTTTTGTATAGTTTCTGTTGTCAATTGTGATATTGTTTTTCTATAACTATAGGAATAATTTGATGCAATTGTGCTTGCAATAAATAACAAAACTAGCATTGACCCCATTGAGCTCGAAGGCTTTTTAACCAGTTATTTCTACAGGCTTATATTCTAGAAATTTCTAGAAAACAAACAAAATACCAAGATTATGTTGAACTATGAGCTAAATCAGATAAATTATCACACAAAGGCATATTGCTATAATTAATTGTATTTGTTGTCTGTTTAAACTTGTACAACATTGTTTTTCCGACAAACTTCTGCGCCGAATCCTACTTGTCTATGGACAAGAAAATCACTTTTTGTGGATTGACAGTAGGATTTACTAAAGACTGCAGAAAAATCCAGCGTCATTCCAGAGAGAAATGTGAATATTAAAACTACTATAAATTAATTATACAATTACAATTAATCAGATTAACAAGTTAAAATAAATTGGATCATGTTTTTTTTAATTTGTCCATCACCGGACAATATTATTTGACATACCACAACTTGTGGTCTATCCAGAATAATTAAAGATTATTAAATGAGCAAGTGTCAAGCTTTATCTTATGGCTCATGTATTGAAAAATGTTGATTTTTGAGTAATTCACAAATGACATGGGCTTGGAGCAGTACATCTGTTCTGCTCTAGATGAATAAACAGAAACCCTTCTTGGGAAAATATGACACTTTATTAAACAGCGAGCCCCCTTAGAACAGATTGTCAAATCAAAGTGTGACATCTGACAAAAATATCCTCGCTGCCGGTGGAGAACATAAGGCTTGTGCAGCATGTTGTCAGTGTGAATACTGAAACAATACTTGGTTTTTGCTTAGTAGATGCCATTATCCAGAGTGGCATCCTCTTGCGCATGTGCATACGATCAATGCAATAAGTGGATAAACCTTTTTTATAAATAGAAAGTAGATTCGTTGACATGATCACAAGCCTGCCTGCACCCAGGAAGAGCTCTGGCTGACTGATCCGCACAATAGCCCACAACAGAACTGTTCGTGTGCTGTTTGAAGAATCCCTCTCGCAGCTGGGTGGTGACATGACCCAGCCTTGAACTTCCAAAACCTAGATCATAGAGCCCAAAAGTACAGACTGCTCAGAGCAGCCAATTGAGCCACCTGGGAGCCTCATTGTTCATTATACTGTATATTTTGGAAATTTTATCTCAACATCTGGTGCGATATGTCTCTATAGACGTACTTCTTAAAGAATACAGGAAGGTAGTATTTTTAATAATGATGTGCCATCTGTTTAATTAACAGCAAAATAAAGCGTGTCATGTTTGATTTGCAAGGCACTTGTTATAATTTGAAAGTGATGCACAATTAAAAAAGGTTAAATACATCCCTGTTACAGATGCAAGTAAAGTTCCACACATTTTTCCAGCTGTGCATTTTACCTTCCATCTTAGCAGTTAGCATTTCCAAATGTAACCTTAATATTTATTGATTTGTGTATATTGTAAGCTCATGGCTAAAGCAACAAATATCAACCCTGCCCAAGCTGCCTTTTTCTAAGAAAGGGAAACATTTTAAGCCTTACTGGGTTTCCTAGACAAGTTAACAGATTCATTCTTTTGAAAACTTTTAATAAAGCTTTGGACCGCATGACTTTCTTAACTCTTTCACAGCAATTGCTTTCTCTAACCATTGGTCAAGTGGCTGTACTGCTTTATCTGTTCCTTTAAACCTGCACAAATCCCTGCTCTGCATACCCTAGGGCATGAGCACTTCTTAACCTTTTAAATCAAATCTTGATATGTAAACCTGTAAGCCATTCAGATTTGTATATACTGTACTTTACATTCAGCAAAGGATTAGCCCACAGATATGGCTAAAGCCTCAGATGTTACTGAATAAAAATGCAGGAAATCAGAACTTGATCTTCAAATGCAGATTTCAAATCTGAAGGTCTTCTGCTCAAAATCATTAGTAATGTAGTTCTAATAATTATGAATATCCCGCCTCACACTATTTAATCTTTTAAAAACCAAGCATTGTGAAAAACAAATGTTTGTCTATAAAGGAGGAAATACTCAAAAGGCTAGTGATTTAGTAGTCAAAGTATCGAATTACAGCACATGTGCTTAAATAAACCATTCATTACAACAGTGAGGAATTACTCAATAATGAGAGATAATCACACCATATTACACTTTAAATAAAATGCAGTTTATCAAGGTTACACTCTATTATTTGTTAAACATGAGCTTTTCAATTTTTTGGATTCTTAGTGAACTTTGATGCCACAATCTGTCTGACTCTGGAATATGTGTCATATGTGTGTGGATATTAACATAGATATTTGTTTAATCAATGGTATTGCGTGTGGGAAATGTTTTAGGTTTTTATTGTTGTTCATCAAAACACATTTAAATCTATAAATATTTGAGAACCTTTCTGAGAGACAGAAGGGGTTTTATCAGTTAAGAAAAGGAAGAAGGAAACATATCCATGTCGGCCAAATAACTTTTTGGCAGAAACATGTAAAATCTCTCTTTGAAAATCCAGGGCTGATCATTTGATCACACACTAAAAATTCCAACCATAAGAGCTATTAAAGCTGAAAATGCATATCCTCTGGTTCAAGTTCAAAAGAAACAGAAACACTAATGTTATAAATAATTCAGAGAAAACGTGCTTAACTTTTGCACATTTTAAATAACCAGTGTTTTTCAAAGATTCTCCTCCAGTTTTTTCAGTGTGTACCGTATATGAAAAGGACTCTCTGTTTATGGCATCATAAAGGGATTTTTTGTATAATTTGCATTTTCCTGATAGTTCAGTTCTTATTTGTTATGTCTTTATCAGTTCTTTGAATGATTCTCTGTTGTTCTCTTTATTTGCATTTCAATTTGGCAAGCTAACATGCTGCTTAACCAAAACAAAACAGTTTTAAATTCCCTCAAACTTTCCTGTTAGGATACTATCAGAGGAGGCAAATTAGCCTTATTTAACCACTTCCCCTGTTACATGATTAGGGTTTTGACAGGAGTGAACCAAAGTATAATGAAAAACTGTTTTTGTTCCAGTAACAGTCCTTTGTTTCATTTATTGAAAAAAACATATTAAGGTGTATGGCATCCAGGAAGTTAATGGCTATAAAATAAGGTTATCATTTTCTGACTTTTTTAGTTCTATACTTAAAAAGATCATAAAATTAGGATTTCACATTGTGATAAAGGTAGTCTAATATATAGGCACACAAAGGTAACTAAGTGCTTTCATTGGGTACTTTGTAGTGGTTAGGTTTAATACCAATTGTTATTTTTTAATTAAACTGAATCTTTTAAGTCATTTTCATGAATGCTGCATGGATTTGAAAATGTGAAGTAAAAATCATTTAGAAAATTATTAGAATAGTTTCAAAGAGCACACCACAGTAATACTATTAAAAGTTTTCCTCCCTGTGTTACTCTCTGCTGTCATCTGATTCCGTCTCTCTCACACATTAATTGTATGAATCATTGTGTGTTAATCCAAACCACCAACAAAGAAGTTGACAAAGTTGTGATATTTCTGTACTCATACTGGAAGGTTGCAAGGAGCAGACCTAAAAGTTGCAGGTTGAAGGGCCTGAAAAAATTGAAACATTTTGCATTTAAAAGGTTTCTTTGATTGGAATTGGACTGAAGACCTACAGATAAATTAAAAGTGAGTCATCTGCTCCCCATTCATTCAGCCTCCAGAAACTATTGTGAGTTACTTACTGGTAGGTTTTTGCATTATTATTCTGTACCATAGAATGACACTTAAAGCTTTTGTTTCGGGGGTCTCTATTTGCTAGTTGGCAAATTTGCTGTCTTTGCTAATTAGTGGAGACACTTTTTTACTGTCTTTTCTCCTTTTCCCCAGTTAAATATCCTGTACAGTATGTTTTCAGGAGAGCCATAGAAACACTAAGCACTGTTGCAGACAGTTTTGTAATAGATGTTCTACTCATATATTTCATATATGTAGGATTACATTCCTCTGCAAATCTGCTGTGCTCAACCAATGTTTCATAGATTTGCAGACTTAAAAATAGTTTAATAACAAAATGAAATAACTGCATACTCAAGATAGTCCTAAATAGTATCATGGCACTTGTTTTTAGGACAACCAACATTTTCACTGCTACACAGTAACGCCTCTGCTTCAATATGATTCTATGATTTCGTATGACACAATGTTTTGTCTCTTCAGTCACATTTCTGGCCATTTTAATTGAGGCTTTCTAATTATGCCATCATTTTTGAAAATGTGCATCCTTGCTTTCAGAGAGGTTTATTTTGTCTCTTCAAGCACCGGCACGATTGTCTAACAGGACTTGACTTTGCTGCTAGAGCAAAAATCACTGGTGAGTTTGATGCAGAAAATCAGATTACCTGGATAAAGGCCAAATAAAGTGCTGAAAAGGTTGTGCTCTGTAGTCGTCAGATAAGTAGTGTAAGCATTAATGAAAAACAAGCACAATTATTTAACTATTTAATTTTTTCCCCCTTACTTAAGCTTCAATCAACCTTCATACACAACATTGTTCAACAGAAAGAGTCTCTTGAAATATATTAAGGCAGACATCTGCTAAATATACAGTAAGTTTTGACATTAAAAAGATAAAGTTGTTTGACCATGTTTTTCCACACTGAAAGTATCTCAAAGTAATCCCCTAAGCACCTAGTTTAATGCTTCTCCTAATTTTTTTCAAAGAGACTCCAGACATCTGGCAAGTTGAGGAGGCCAGATGCAAATTAGTCCACCAGAATTTTAGAACAGACACATGTTTTCCAGTTTTCAACAAGTTTTCTTAAGACTGTTTCTCCCCAACCGATGGCTGTTCAAATATCTCAGAATCCAAAGATTTTCATTCATGTTGACTGTTT
The DNA here is from genome assembly GCF_040954835.1 of Lepisosteus oculatus. NCBI lineage: Eukaryota > Metazoa > Chordata > Actinopteri > Semionotiformes > Lepisosteidae > Lepisosteus > Lepisosteus oculatus. Next base: position 9,733,849 of record NC_090708.1, on the reverse strand, counting down.
GTTGTGCAACTGTGTCCTCAGGTAGTTCGAATTACAAAAACAGATTTTGTGAACTATAAATTATCTGCATTTTCAAGTGCACTTTGTTCTTCAAAACTTGGAATGTTTTTTTATTCCAGTTTTAATAAACATGGGAGGCATATGAAAGGAACTCCTGATTTTTTTTTCTGCTGCAAATATTTATTTCCCAAGCTGTTCCATCCTCAGATGACCCTGTTTTTTGTACATTTTGGTTTATTCCACAGATCAGAACCACCCTACTTAAACTCAGTTCCGTTGAGGGTGTATTACATGGATTTAAACTCTTGTGGCTTTAGTGGGATTTCGGAGGAAGGGTCTAACTAAGCAAAATTGGAATGTAACAGTAATACACCCACTGAAGTTTCTTGCCCTATGTCTTTATTGTTACATTAAAGTTTTCTCTTCCTTTTCTGTTCCACTGACAACCAACAATTTCTAAGCAATCATATTTATTAAGAAAAGCAGGTAGCTTGTATCTGGTCATTCCCAGAAGCCATTTCAAATCAATTGAATTCTTTCTTGGCACATGTACTAGTGTTATTTGTATTTTCCAATAAGCTTTCGCAGTTCTTGGCTAGTTCACAGTATTGCAGCTAAATCCCATTTGTGATGACAGAGCAATCTTACTGTAGGTCTGGGATGATATAAGCTTCCCAGTCATTTTTAAAGCCCTTTCTAAAGGGTCATTTCTGCATTCCTCTGTCATTCAACTTCTTCTTTAATTGTCTTTTTGGTTTTCTACCTAATTTTCTCCTAGGGTTTCTGATTATTGTATTGGCTATATTAGCAGTTTTTGTCAGCATATGTAGAAAAGTATACAGCTGTGCTTGTTTCAATCCAAAGATGAGCAACAAGTTTAGTTCTTGTCTTAGTGGAATATTTTACAAAGACAGATTGAATTACCGGGATGCCTTTAGTATTGAACAAAGCGGACCATAAGGAGTCTTGGATTAATTTATCCAAAAATCCTCAAAGGTATTGACAAAGTCTGCCCATTGAACTCGTGCACAATAAACGGTCATACACAAACTAGAGGACCCAAGAAATACATTTGAGACTGAGAACAGGGATCACATTATTAGTCAAGGGGTTGTGGATGTCTGGAACAAGCTGCCAAGTCACACTGACGAGCTGATACCCTGGATGCTTCAATAAATGGCCTGACAGGATCCTTGATTCACTCATACTAGTCACCAAACAAGCCAAATGGGATAAATAGTCTCTCCTTTTTTTAAATTTTATTATGATCATAATGAAGCATTTTAACAGTCTCTGAAAAGTCTAGAAATGCCAACTGCCAGCTGGTTATGAGAGGAAACAAACATCAGTAGCACCCCGTGCCCTGCAACATACAGTGGATCACACAGAAGCTAATGAAGTGAGAAAAGTGATAGGGAGTGACAGGTTGTTGCAGGAGCTGTCTATTCTTGCATTAAATAAGTTATATATATATAAATATTAAGTATGTTTTCACAAATCCTTCTCTGCATTATAGGACCCATTCCCTTTTTTTACCCTCTGTATAATAGAAACAGCTACCTTATAAGTAAATATAGTTAAAATATCTCTTTTTCATTACAGGTTGCCTTAAAATCTTTGCTTTCCTTTGTTTAAATCTGTGTTGTTATACTACACAGAAAATATTTATTTTACTTTGTAAGACTTCAAACTTTAACATGACAGTCTAACAAAGGGATATTTATACCAGTTCTCCGGCTCCCTTCACAGAATCTCCAGAGAAGCATCTTATGACTTGAACCCGTGGAGGGGCATGGCTTGCCAGCTATATTTCAAACAGCCTTGTGGAAAGATAAAGAAAGCATTGTATACACATGACACATGTAGCAGGATCCATTAGTGTTTGAAAAGGATTTACAATGTCAGGAGTGGCACCAGTGCTTAAATCCAACATTGAAATTGCCAGATGATTTCATGAGCTTGCAACTGTAATGCTGTAAATGTTAAAGTAGGAAGAACAAATGTTGGAAGAAATATAAGATTTATTTAATGTTTCCTAAAAAATCAGAAAGAAAGGTTTTACCGAACCATAGTTGTTTTCAGAGTTGTTACCCGTTAAAAAATGAATCCTGGGATTATCCAGAGAATTTTGCTCTATGAATAGTCATTTAATTGATACTGTATGTGTGTATCCTAGCCTGAATGTACCAGCTGTATTAATGGATAGTGCATTGACAATAACCTAGTAACCAATATTAACCTATAACAAGTTACCTAATAACTAATTACTCTACTCCTAATTTACACTGAAAGCACAACTGTGTTTCAGGTTAATTCTTTTATACATCTGCACCATTCTGAAAAATAAGTATGAGCTATCCTTGTAGTCCTTGTAATAGTGTGTTTGTTAGCTGGTACACATTTTAGTTGCTGAACATTTGATTGATATTTTACACCACGTGGATTGGTCCCTAAGGGTTTAAAAATAACAAATTGTGGATCCCAGATAAAGATCTTCTCAGTGGAAAGTCTGATTTGGGACGGTTTAGGCATCTGTTTTGGAAAAGTTCCAAGTAACAAAAGCTGACAGTTTCTGTGCAACAACCCATGACAAAAGAACTTAAAATAATAATGTTCATTGTTCCAAACTACAATGAAGTTCTGTCTGTTGTCTGGGTTTTTCAGGTGCTTCTGTGTTATCTGGGCGATAACAGCTGTCACTCTTTGATTTCTCCACCTCTGGGAAAAAAAAAATGTGGCTTTGCCTAGTGAGTCAGCCCAGCTAATGTGTATCTTGGCAAGCTGCTGTCTTTGATTAGATAGTATTTGGAAGGATTTTGATTCCTTCTATATAACATGATACAGTAGCAACAACTCACTGTTAGCATGCAAATCTAAATGCCAGGTCTTGAATGGCAAAAAAGCCTTATCATCAGATTAAATCAGGAGCATCACACACTAATATCTGCAAAGAACCCCTGGCATAATCTGTCAACACAGAAGTGTTTCAAACCAGTTTTGCCTCTTTTGAATATTACCGTTATTAATTAGGAAATCACTACCCATTATCATTTATTATCCCATTATCTTGCACAGATACCTGATAATGCTTTTATGTTAGTAGTTAGCGTGACAGTTATTATGCTTCTGTAACCTGAGGACATGAAAACTGCCGTTTAGCGGCCCTATTGTCTTGTTCCGATCTGCACTGCCATATCTGGAGACGTGCGTAAACTGCTGGTCCCTATGGGTTGGAGACAAACTGCTGAAAACAACTCTAGCTCTATTCTATACATAGCTAACAACAAAAGATCAAGCTCCCTTATACAGAGGCTTCATGGAACCAACTAGCTCTGCTGTTGTTTGATTATCTTTGAGTACCAAATGGGAAATACGTGTAAATCTTCAACTTAAATAGAATAGGAGGGTAGAAGCTGAGCCTATATTACAACCGGTATACTCATGTTCGAGAGGGCAAGACATGCTAGTAGATACTCTATTGATTCCTTCTTAAAGCCCAATGTCTCAGACCGGTTACGGTTAAATCTCGGTAACTAAATAAATTCATTAACATTATAGGAACATTTGACAAATTTCAAAATAATCACATAATTGTGAACTTTGTAAAAGTACTGGAAGCCACCATGTTCTTGCCAACCCCTGGTCTTGCCACGAGCGAGATTTAGAATTCCCATGAATTGAGAAGTGATACAGCCCTTCCTGCTCACTAGTCAACGTAATAACTAACGTAATACAATGTAGGTTGTGCATCAGACATTTCACTGCAGAAGTGTTCCAATGTGATCTGCATGGAAAGCAGTATTTGTCGGCAAAACCGTCTCAAAATCAAGAGCAATATTTCTATTGGATTAAAAGAGATGTATTTACAAGCCTGCTTCTTTGCAATGTAGGAAGACTGCGTCACGTCACCAGAACTTTTGTTACGCCGTTCTGAACCACGGAACATGGTGCTGCACACACCTGGAAATTGTATTTATTTTGTGATGGAAATTGGAGGTTTTACAAATTACTGTGTACGTTTTACTTTTATTGTGGTATGAAATGCTCTCATCGATTCTTTATAACCCGAAAAAGTGCTGCAGTTCCCCTTTAATATACAAGGGCTAACAAAGTTAGGCTCAAAAACACTGGGATTGAGAACTATGGAAAATGAATCCTTTAGGAATGGTCTCAGATATTCAAGAATTTTGAGCCATCTTTTTGTTGGCTAGGCCTCAACTGTATCAAATCTTTCCAAGGGTCAGTAGTACAAATGTTCCTATTTTTTTAATACGTAGGCTGTACTAATGGAATATTTTCAATTCATCATCATATGTTAAGCATATTCCATCAAAATGTTCTTCATATTCTTCTTTAGCACAATCATATCTTAAATCTGTGTCTTGGTTTGCCTTTCTAAAAACATTTTAAACAATGTCGCACTTCATTGAAAATTTGAGTGTTAGGGATGCTTAATTTTCTACTGTTTAAAAATAGATAACACACATTTTTTAATTAACTAAACCTCAACAACTGGATAGGTCAAGTAAAAGAAAATCAAATTTTTGACATCACAAAATCAAAATTAAAATTAAATAGGCTTACAGTATAAATAAACAAAACATTAAAAACAGATTTGAGACGGCCAGTCAACATTTATTCTGTGTGCAATTCACGATCAATTTGGATGTTTGATTTGAATCAATGTCATTCTGGAGTGTCCATTTTCAGTGGAATATACTAGGTACAGGTAGTTGGCCAGAATGTCCTAGTACATGTTCATGACATGTTCAGAGTTCATTACTCTCCTTAATATATCTTATTAATATCTTAATAAGGGTTGTGGAACCAACCCCTGGAAACAACTCCAAAATCTAATACATTTTGGAGTTTTCTAATGTGGACATGTGTTTTCTAAACATGAGTTCACATTTTTACATTATATGATGGAGTTGTCCCAAAAATTAAGTTTCACCATGGCCATAAGATTGTGGCTTCAGTTATCATTCAGATGTAGTTGGACATATTCACTCTCTTTTTGTTTTTCAACCTGGCCATGAAATTCTGAATGGCAGTTTTCAACACTTTATATCCTGAAGATGTCACTTTCCTTTGGAGACCTCCAAGTTCTGCCTTTGGATTTCCTCCTGAACCACTTCTCTCCTAGCTCACAGATTTACTTGCATCCTCTTCCTGGCAGGCTCTCCACTACACCATTACCTCTAAACTCTTTAACAATATATCCTACCATAGAAAAGGTTCCCCAGCTTGTGACAACTTGTGGACCATTCAAATGCAATCCCCAGAGAGCCCTTGACATTAGCCATAGTGATGCATGCTACTCCTGAATGCTTTCTAAGTGTTATTCTGCTTTTATACCCAGGGGAAACAAAAATTCTTTGATGGCCTTTATATAGTTCTGGAGACTTCCATTTCACTTTCATCAGCAGTATGAATAAATCTGAAAGGCTCCATATATATTTAAACAATGATACAAGATTAGGGCAGCATGATGACTCACGGGTTTGTAAGTACTTGCCTGTGTGACTTTACATAAGAAATACTCCCAGTATTTCTAATAGGTTTTCCAGAAAACCACAACTTTTACAGGGAGTCTAATCATTGGCCCTGACATGTTAATGTTTTATACTGTATATAACCCAGATAAAATCCTATTCTGCCCATTTATTTGATATTTTTCGTGCAGATTGAGGAAAAGTTTAACTGAAGACATAGATGTAGATCCTGACTTTTAAACAGTGTCTTTGTCTTTCAGGGGAAGGATTTAGAACAGAATGCTAGTAAATAAAAGTGCCGCACTACAGAAAATTATCTTGACCTTTGTAATTTCGATGTGCATCATTTTCTCCTTAGAATTTTATTTCTTGACTATCAGTTACCATGACAACAGCTTGCCACAGTGAACACATCTATGGTTTCAGTCACACTGATCAGACATACATTAGTTAATTAAAATTCTGGGAAATTTACCTTTTCGGGGTCATCATTAATTTGTCAGTGAAACTTAGCCAATTTGGGAAAAATGAATGTTATGAGAATAGACTTCAAGTTCCTTTGATTTTCATGTTAGGAAGTGTCCTTTATCAAAAAGCGTTAATGAGGTTAGGCTTAACGATTCAGTCCATGGCTAGAAGGATCTGGATAACATCTCTAAGTATGTTTTTGTAACAGAGGAATATTTCTTTCTGGGTGCTTTATATCTTATATTGATTAGATTTGCATATGAAATTCATAACCTCTAATAAGTTTCAGTAATAAAATGATTAGCTTAAGAGGTACAATGCTCAGCATTACCCAAGGGTAAAACGCTTGTATTAAAGAGCTGTCCTACTTTTAAAAATGATAAAACTCTTATTGTGTAACATTATTTCATCATTTGCACATTCTTATTAAACGTAATCTTACTTTTCTTTGTAATTAACTGAATGGGGACTTAGAACATATACTAGCATTTTGTAAAATATTCTAAAACCTATTATGGAGACACCTTAATTCACTGTAGATTATTTAATTTTCAAAATAAAGATGTGTTCTTTCTAAAAAATGAAGAAAAATAATTTTAAGGAAGGCTATACTGTACCTGCAAAGTAAATTTAAGGTTAAATATTCACTGTTGGCAAATTTACTCTTTTAACAGTTTTTTTTTTGCATGCTTTCACTGTGAGGTCAATGTTCATTTTTGGCTTCATGTACTTCAGTAATCCCAGCAACAGTTTCCTAGCAACCATTGTGCATTTATTTGTTCATATTATAGAACATTAAGTTCCTTAAAAGCAAACTAGTTAAGATGGCACAGTGGATTGATCAGCAATAGTTATCATTTAAATTGCCAGACTCCCCATCCCTGATCACTTAGCATTCAGTTTCACAGCTCCTAGTAAATTGCCGGGCCTATCACACTCTGATTAAAATACTTTTTTTTTTAGATATAAAATAACATTTTATTGAGTAATATCACTTTTCTCAAAATATTTTTTCACTTCAGTTCACCCTTTATTTCTTTTCCAAATGAAAGGAAACAAATCCAACTTAAATAATAATATAAGAATGACATCAAACACAGCACAGTCCAAATCATTTCACAAAAATCTCTTTCATTATAAATAAAACGGATTTTAAGTTTGGATATCTATAATGCGTAACTGGTAGCATTTCAGGTGTTGAAAATGATATCTTACAAATGCGTCACTTCTCATAGCAGGGAAAATTTGTGGGTCTTGTAGCCAACTTTACGACTTGAAAATTTTAAAAGAGCAAGGAACCTTTTTCTGCACAGGCCGTTGGGTCCCCAAAGCACCCAGTGCACCCACAGACCAGCACAGGACACGTAGTTTACAAATTAGTTTAATTTTCCGTGCCATTTGGAACTACAGTAAGTGTCTAGGTCTCTCAACGGAAAAGAGCAAAACACACAAAAGAAGACATCCAGAAGGGTCATGCAAAAAAAATCAAACACGATCTCTGCAGTCCCCGTTTAATGAGAAGAGGAAATAGAAATCCCCCATGTCTTTCGGGCTGCAGTCTTGTCTCTCTCCGTCGCCTGCACGTTGCAATCCACACAATAAAACAGTCCTCCGCCACTACCACTTCCAAATCAGAGCAGTCTGGCCATCCAGAAGTGGCTCCTCCTGCCACACCAAGGATTGAAAGAAAACACCGTGCTGTGCAGTTCTTCAGTTTTCTCTGCACTCCCAAACAATATGTTCTATTTGACCTCCCCCACCCCGTCATGTTCAACAAAACAGTGCAGAGGAGGACAGAGTGCTCAGGGCCTCTAGACTCCGTTGGCCAAGGCTTATATTTCTTTGACCAGCTCACATGAGCTGAATCCCAAGGACATGGGCACCTGGGGGCTACTTGCAGAATCTGCATGTGTAGTGGAGCTAGTTTGGGCACCCCCACACTACTGGGTCATCTCTGACTGTGTGATCATGGACGGGGGCCTAGTGAAGGAGTGTGTCGTGCAGGTTGCTGTCTGCTCTAATGTTCGCACTAAGGCAGCAGGAAGGCCTCATGGTAAAAGGAGAGAACAATGGACCCAAAACAGGAAAAAAAAAACACTATACTCAACAAAAACACTTGCCATTATGCAGACCTGATGCCACTTGCATAACTGAAGTAAACATAGCCTCCATGTCCCACTTACCCCACTTGTGTCTCTCTTTGACACAACAACCACATTATGAAGACTCAGATTTGCATTAATAAAACATTTGTATATGGTGACAATCTGACATTCATTCAGTCCTACACAGCCTTCTATGAGCTTACTGACAGTTTATTAATAGATTTTAGTTAGTTCTAAATTGAAATTGCAATCTCCTGATCTAAAATGTTACCTTGATATCTGCAAAGCAAATGGATATTGTATCAGTTGCCATTTTTGGTTTTAATTGTTTATATATGGTTTTTCTGACACAGCCTTGCCTTGGTCCTGCTGTCACTGTATGTTTTCAACACTGTAAGTAAGAGAACGTAAATATATACAGTAAATCTTATTTCCCCAGAGCTTTTTCAGCTCCAATTCATAGAAATGCGAAAAAGAAATACACACATTCTGGTTCTGGAAATTGAAATAAGATTTCCTGTTAAGAGTTTGTAATGTTGCATACTATACACTGCCTATAAAATGTTACTGTATATATAAATTTTCATACATAATGATATAGGAGAATGTATTTTTCGCAGAAAGATTTCCAAAGATTTTATGGGGTATTTGCTTCTTTCTGAGTAGTTCAACTTAGGCAGCAGTAATGGATCATAAACACACACAGTGAGTCATGCTTAAAACCACAACTTAGAAAATGTTTCAGAGACTTAAAATAACCCCTTGTGTCTCTTGATGTGCTTGAAGTTTTTTCATTCCTCACGAGTTTTTTTTTTAAACTTTTTCAACAAGAGTGCTTTTTTATTTATGATTCATATGCTCTGTAAGCAAGCTCATATCCAAGCCTTTTGTTAGTGAATCTTTTAAGCAAGTACTTTTCAAGTTTGACTACCATTCACACACTGTAATCCAGGAGTGTTGAGTTCTGGGCATGGAATGCTGGTGTACAGGATTTGCAGGTTTTCTAGGGCTCAGAAAGAAGCTGTTAGATTGATCCACTTTAGCCAGTAACCAGCTGGTTTAGCTTGTTAAAAGCTGCTAGATTGATCCACTTTAGGCAAACATTCACAGACAAACCGGCCCGCCAGAGCTAAGTGTTTACTATAGAAACATTAGTCAAATGTTTATGTTAATGGTGGCATGTACAACTTCACCCCTGGTTTGGAGTTCTGTTCCAACTTGGGGTTCTGGTTTGTGTGGAATCTGTATGGTCTCCCCATGTTGGTGTAGGTTCTTGTGTGGTACTCCGTTTCCTCCTGAGGATATGTTTTACAAGACACATGAAAATATATTGCGAAGTCACACAAAATGGAGGCACTCTGTCCATCAGTGCTCAAACATTAAAGAACTTGGTCATACACAAAGCTATTATATATATTCTTGAAACTGAATTGTCTATTGCCGCCAGAGTCTTCGAAGAATCAAACTTTTTCCTATTAATTTGTGCTTTTTACAGCTAGTGTGGCTGTTGCTTCTGTACGACAGTGCAACTTTTGGTGTTATTTCAGTAGAAAGCACACATTGTTTTCTTTTTCCCTTGCCACACTCATCATTTTCATTTTTCTTTATCAGTACTAGTAAAGACATTTTCTAATTAATTTTAAAACTGAAAAAGACAATCGTAATACCTAAATATTTGTTTACACATGTTGGATTGGAGTACAGTTATGCACATTCCAATCACTGTAGCGTTTTATTGAGTAGGAGTCATGCACATAGCTGCAGTTATGTAAAATCTGAATTATATTTTTTTTTTCATTGGAAATTATATTTAAGATGTTTGTTAGCTTTGTGTTGAAAACAGGTGCTGAAGAGCTGATTTAATTGTTCTCATAAGAAGAGAGACAAAAGACTTGTCAATTGGCAATGGCAGTCTTGATGGAAATACAGTATGCGCTTTCTCCTTCTCCAAGACTTGTGCTGACATCCTTGAACTGATGGATTTTAGAGGAAAATCCAGTTTATGCTGTAAATAGTGTAGTTTTGATCTCATGTCCATTCATGTTGACCTGTGTCACTATAGGAGATGCTGTCCTTTAGATCAAAACCACTTAGCAGTTAAAGATCCTGTTGCACTGTTTTAATGAGCAGTGTGGTTAATCTGAACTCCTTGCTAAATTTGCCTTGCTCTATCTGATCTAGCTAAATTTCCTCCTTAATTTCACATTTCTTCCTGATCTGCTGTATAACACAACAAGTGACGTGCAATAACTATCATGTGTCACGCAGGTTGATATTGTACGTATTGTACACTATAAAAAAAGAACTATTATCATTTTCAGTTCACCATACCCTTACTTGTGGTGTGGTGCTGTATGGATAGTTGAAAAAAAGCACAATACACTTAATATGTTAGAACTTGCAATCGATATTTGAAATAAATAAGAAATGTATGTAGGCTGTTTTTAGTGTTTTTCTAAAATAGAATTCCATAGTTATTGAGCAAGATGAATAGAATATAAAGATGATAAACAATGCTACTGTGTGCTTACATGAAACTTTTCAGTGATGTTTCTTCTTTCGGCAACTTGTTGTAGCCAAATTGTTCAAGCCAAAGTAATTCAGAAAAGTTAAGCCAAGGTTAAGGCTGTGGGAAGCATGGAAGATTTGACTCAAAAACGTTCAGAACAGCCAGTATAAATAGTTTACCAAGGGAAAAAAAAGAAAGTGGAATCTGGCAAACTTCGATGTACCATGGCCCACATCCTCTCCTAATTTAGCTGTTTCAGCCTCTTCTGTAAACAATCCTTCAAAACATTTTAAAACAACATTGACGTGTCAAAAAAAGCAACCAAAAAAAAAAGCATTCATATTTTATGTAATACTTTTTAATATATTGCTACTCTGAAATTTCACAGAAAAAACACACTCTTCTGTGAAAGAAGTAGGAAATATATACTTGAATTGAATTGTTCGTATAAAATAAGAAGAAAATAAGGATGTTTGTCATGCTCTAAATATTTTCTAATAATAATAAAGATCTAATTAAAATTACTTTCTGAACAAATGTTATAGACATAAAAAAAGATTAATGAAATAATGGACTGTAAGCAGGCATTTTCAAAAAATAAATTTGAATGAATAAATGGATAAGGACCAGACAATTACTTAGACTGTGGAAGCAGATGTAATTTCTCTAATATGCTTTTTTATACAATGAACATCATAAATGCTACTATGGATTAATGAGCTATGGTACATTGTAGTGACAGACTTTTTAAAATGTGATATTATTCGTACTGTGGTTAATCCAGAGAACAAGTGTCAAAATTCTCATTCATAAAAATAGGGTTCAGGTAAAACATAACTCAATTAATGTTAATGATTATAGAAACGGAAATTAAGAGTTATAATTACAGGTAGAGTAAATACAAGCAAATACATGCAATGTGATACTAGTACAAGTGACCTTTTACAGGAGGTTTGATGCCAATTCTGTGTTGAAAATTACTGACAATCTAAAAATATTAAATATTTTTTTTTGCAATTTGCAATACAACAATGCAAAGTACAATATAATTGTGTATTGTGTATCTACTGTACTTATTCAGTTATTAGCTTTTAATCACAGTAGTCAGTTTATGCCTCCGAATAAAAAGTTATTACTAAACTTTCTAAGCATATGTTAAACATTTTTATTGCATGGTTTTCCTTTTCTTGTGCTTAACCTGTCTTCCATTTGAATCAGTAAAAACATAATCAGTGCAATGAAAAGTTTAGTTATTCATAACAAATTAATTTTTGTTTATATATTAATATTAATATATTAATATTATTAATAACAAAACTTTGCAAATTTGCAAAAAATATTTTTAGATACCAACAGAATATGTTGGTATCTATGTAAAAGAACAGTAGAGTTGAAATACACGCAAAGGAATGCAGTTTTGTGAGCCCCAGACTGGCACCATCACAGTGAATTAGAAGGCTCTCCAAGTAGAACATGTGTAGAATTTGTTCTTATTAGTGCCAAACTTGCATTTTGCATTTTGTTTGGCAAATGAATCATTCATGCAATACCCAGTAGTGTATAGAAAAAGTAGAAAAAAAACCTTACCACATGAACTATGTAAAATAAGATATAAAGCATGTACTGAAATAAATTTCAAATTCCAATTCATATTTTAAGATATTTGTTATAATGTTATGCCCCATAGTTAATTTTAAGAAAAATATTCTAATGCAATGCATTGTATTATTATATACTATATAATGAAACTGATGTTTTGCGGACCAAACACAAAAAAGGCCATTCACACTTACTGTATTTAGGTAATAAGTCTACTTTTCTGTAGTTTTGCAAATTTGAACAGAGTTGGAATTGACAGAGTCCATGTCAGCCTTTTAAAAACATACTTTTTTGGGCTGTATAATATGATACTCTTTGGTGGTCTCCGTTATGATGAAAATTGGCTTCTCATTTTCAGCATCAGAAATATACTTTGACAGTTCTTCGCTGTTAACATGAAAGTTAATTGAATAATTTGGGGGTTGTGTCAACAGTTACTTTCCCATTCTACACTATAAAACCTAATTCTTTATATAGAGGGGCCATAATATTGTTTTGATTAGTCTGCCATGGTTATATTAAGATTTGCACTGTTGTTTTGAATAATGTAGTTTCTTATTGTATGGCTACTTTTTGTACATTTAAGCTAATTAAAAATTCTGCATTTTGTTTAATTACACAGCCTTCAGACAGGGAGGCACAGACGTTCTGACACTCAGACTTCAAGCAGTGGAGTTTAAGACTCACGTGGCTTGAAAAGAAATAGAATAGATCGATACGCAGCTGGCCATACAAAGAGGGCCATGAGCAACATCTGCAAATCTGAAGACTAGGCTCGCTGAGATGGGAGGCGTGACATTCCTCAGCAGACAAGATGGAGCGAGGTTACATTGCATAAAAGCTCAGCAGCTGCTAGACTCCCGGGAGACTTGCCATGGCTGGAGTTGATCTTCCAGCCTCAGCTATGCCAGAGAAGTGTTGGTGCTGCAGTGGCTTACATAGTAATACTTGGGAGGGATCCAGAGTACAGTGTGTTCTTGGCAGCAGCCTGGTTCTTGCTGTGACATTCGTAAAATGCTGGGAGGCTCTGCCAAGTCAACTGAGTTGAGGAACTTGGTCCTTAACTCGCAACTGCAATTATTAACACCATTCCCTCTCCCTCCCCATAATTCCCCTTCTTCATCTCGGAACTGAAAGAGGTGGCCCAGATTGTCTCCGTTTTTTCCTGCAAAATCAGACTGACAGAAATCAGACTAAAATAATTCTAGACTGCCAAAATGATTTCCCTGAATTCACCACCCTTATTAAAAAGTAAAGGGCATTTGTTTTTCTTGGCACAGATTTAACATTTTGATCCCACAAACTATTTGGCAAAGTTAGTCCACAAAGCTGTAAACAAGTTGCAAAGACAGTATGCTACTTTAAAAACTAGACTAAAAAAATCTTCCCTGAGGCTGAATTCCTAATTCCTGTAGCCATCGTGGTGTTTATCACTATCTGACCAGCTTCCAAGATATTATAGGATGGTCTTACTAACAAATTGAACTCCCACTGTTTCTTTCTGTTTAACAAAAATATATCGAATGTGAAAAACCATTATTAAAAACCAACACCATATAGTATATTTTTAATATATTGCCTGGGGTCCTTCAATTCAATGGACACACTGTGGACATTATTACTTAACATGATTTACAAAGGATTGCTACAACAAATTATTAAGAATACCATAATCACATGTCTTACTTCAGTATCTGCAAAATGTGGCCATTATCCTCATTGTTGTACTGTATACTCTGCTTATAGCATTAATCTTTCCCTGGTGCAATTATTACATTTTCCATCAAGCACCCTGAAAACAGTTTATACTGTTTATAATGTCATAGATTCTGTGTAATACTATAAATTGTTTATAACCAACAGAATTTGAGTCATTAAGAAGACAAACAGTAATAACTATATAGTAACTATATATAGTAGTAACTATATTTGTGTTACTGTAGTGTATTAGCACACAGGTCATTTGAGAAAACTATTTTTTTTAAGTAATATAGCAGTCCTTCATACGTCTGTGCTACATGGAAAAAAATATTGAAAAAGATACTGAAACAATTAGACAGGGCAAAGCGATTTAATGCACTTAAAAAAAAGCACAATATCTTCTTATTTCAATTTCAAGTTCTTAGAAGTTTCCAGAAAAGAAAATGCCAATAGATACAGCAATTACAAACAGGCAAAATGGCACATCACCAAACATCTGGAGGAACGCTTATCTAACTGTGTACAGGCATTCTGTATTGTGATCACATGATGGCTGAATAGCTGAATTGAAGTTTAACAAGCTCCCTAAAAGGTAGGCCCAACACAAGGACTTATAAAAGTTTTAAAAAAACTTATAAAAGCTTTTTATAACATATAAAAGTTATGCAGCTGTACCTAAATTAGCTTGCACTGTTTGCTTTGCTGTTTCCAGTGACAATCTGATAAATTATCCAGTTATTGCTCGTGCACAATTTCTTGTGATTTCTGACATAAGATTATCAATTAAAATACATTGCATAGCTTTTCTGTGCTCTTGTAAAGCTTTCACGGTACGGAAACACAGTACTTCTTGTAATATTTAGAAAAACCAGAAATATCTATGTAAACTTTTAAGATTACAACATTGCTGGCTGCAAGTACAGTGTACAAAAGGTTTCCATTAGGTTTGAAGAGACAACCATTCCCAGAACCCTATAATTGAAATTGTTTTCTTTCAGGATAAGTATTATTAGCTCCCAATGCTTTTGAAAGGCCAATAAAATGTCTTTTTACACCTTCATAAGCACAGGAACTGCTCATCACATCGGTTCTGTTGTTTTTAACCCTGAATATCACAGCACTATTGCTAATGATGCTGTCCCTTTACATTTACAGTCATTACAGAAATTCCATTTAATTAATACAGCAAAATCCAGACATCTCACTTTATCCTTTGTTGAACTGCAACAAAATGATTCTTTTTGTTATTGAATTGCAGCTATGTTAGTGTGGAGCATTTTAATGAGATTCTGTAACAATTGCAGCTGTTTCTAACAGGAACCTTGTTAAAATATTAGTTACATTTTAGGACCTGGATACCTATTGACAGGACCAGAAGTTCATTTTAAATAATATTTCTTAATAAACAGATATAGAAGATTAAAAAAAAAACATCTGTGTAATAAATGATTACATCTATGTAATCATCTATGTAATATGATTACATCTGTGTAATAGATGGCTGGCTGTGGGGGACCCTGTTTGTATAAACCTCAATTCAGGCAATCACTTAATACCACAGGTGAAGAAATATGTACTGTATGTGCACTCCAGACACCTTGACATATTCCATATTTTTTATTTTTAAACTGTCACACAAATTTCTAAGATTCCCTTAAAATAACCCGAGTTCAAGTCTGATTCAGTGCTATTCAAATGATGGGACAAAAGGATATTTGTTACACAAGAGCTGCCTGAAGGCAAATGTTGATTTAATTTATTTTTTATATATCTGCTTTTCACTTCTAAATACTAGGTCATCAATAGATCTCATTCTGTAAGAACAGAAACTGCTCATCAAATCAGTCTGTTGTTCTTTGATCCTTGCTTTGTCGTTTGCCACTGCGTAGCCTGATCTTGTCAGATCTCAGAAGCTAATCAAGCTTAGACTTAGTCAATACTGAGACGGAGACCTTCTTGCAGCTTTGAGTCATGTGGGTAGTATTCAGTAGTTGGTGCTCTGCCCCTCTGGACAAGAACGCACAAACCAATACTAGGGTAGGATGACATGAAACACTGTACTGAAGGGGGTGCCATTCTTGGTATAAGTCATTATACTGAGGCATAGTTTACTTGGTTTTAAAGCTCCAATTACAATATTGCAAGAGCAGGGATGTTAAGTCTCTCACTGTTTCGAATAGGATGCTAGTCCTGTGTAAGCAATTCATTGTAATTAATTTTAATGGGCAAGATGTTTGTCCACATCACAAACAAATCAATGTTGCCAAGTTTGATAAGAAATCCGGGGCTAAATAGTGTAAAGATGTAAAGAGACCATTATGAGAGAGTCCAGTAGTTAGCACTCCTTAAAGCGTTCATTCAACTTAAAAAAATAAATTATGCCTTTTCATGCTTTTCATGACTAGAACATGTCTGAAATCATCAAATTGTTCATACTGCAGTAAAGGATAAGTCTAAGGTTGTGTTTTTACACATTGCTGTGGGTGGAGGTTTGGAGATCTCCTTGATTGGCTTCATTTTTTATAATACTAGTTGCTATGGGAACTAGATTACTTTTTTAAATGATGGTGTAGACCCATTATTTGAAAGACAGTGCTGCATGCCCTTCTTGAAGAATGCCAAATGTGAGTTCTGAGAGTTATTACTTACAGACTGTAGTTGTTTCTGGGAATGTTGGGATTTCTAGAACATTATCTATGACTCATTGCTTTATCATTCTAGAGACCAGATGCCAGGGTAGAAAGTTGGTTGAGATTTAACCAAAATGTCTTGAGGCTGAAATTGCTGCCAAAGGTACTTCCACCAATTATTGAGTTTACGGGTCTGAATATTTATGCAATGTACAGTATGTATTTCATTTTTTCACATAATGGATTTAATTTTTTTTTCATTTTAGTTTTGGCTGCCATTTACTGTGACTTATTTTACTTCACTTTGAATAAAATATAAATGGTGAGAAATCAAGTGTAAGACATTTTGTAATTTCACAAAATGGTACACAATAGGAATGTTTGGAAAACTTTTGCGAGGCATTATATGAACCTTATACTTTTTTATATGCACTCTTCATGGCATATCTTCTTGAACCTTCTTGCACATAAAACTCCGGAAAAGAGGCTTACCTATGTGTTATTTCTACAGTTGTGTAATATGAATGCTAAATGCATTAATCTGAAGTATCTTTTCAGGGGCAACATAAGTACTTTTCTGTTCCATATGCAACATAAGGTGCACTGAAAAAAGAGAACTAAATTTATAAAGGTTGAATAATTAACTTTGGGTTTGTCAGGCTTCCACATTTATGTTCTCTCATTCAACCCAGTATTTCTTGGCAGTATACTGTGGCTAGTGAAAGTTATTAAGCGATATTGCTGACAACAATTCCCTGTTGACGTCACTGAGTGCTGCTCTATTCTATTTCAGCTTCAGGCTTCATTCAGCAGAATTTTTCCAGCCTTTTCTTAATAAGTGCTGCGATGCCTTTAATTAAAAAAAAAAAGGTGAATGAATCAGAGCTATGATCCATCCTTCACTATTTCAGAGAAAGCTACCCATGTGGGCAGTGCATGTTTCATGAGGCAGTAATGTGATTCTGACAAAGATAACCCACTGTGGTGGGATTCTGGGGCTAAAGTCATTCATCTTGCAGGACACAGGTCTGTAGCAAAGTATGCTGTCTGTTTGAGAAATAAGAATCACTAGTATTCTCAGGGTCCCGGTTTAATAGATTCAGTAGATATCCTAGAATGAGCGCCCTTTCAGGTGACGGCGAAAGCAAAATCATACAAATACTGCAAAATTGTAGAAGGAGTAGCCATATCACAGTTCTGTCTCCTTTAGCATTGGATCAGATGAAGAACTAATTAGTACTCAAACCCATAAATCTTTCATAGCTGTCACATATACAGTACCAAGTGCACAAAACGGCACTGTAGAGTGGTGAAGTTTAGTGCACATACAAATAGAAAGGCAGTAAACACTGTTACATGGTTTGTTGAGGGTACCACTGTTACTTTAAAGATGAGAAAACCATTATATTGTGAAGCTGTTCTTTACACATGAGTAATATGTTGTGAAAGTCAGATCCTATGCCCAGTGAGACTTTACCACATATTAAAAGAGCTTTGTACTTTTATACCATCGGCAGTTTTGCAGTAAATAAGACTTACATTTCAGGGACGTTCAGCTTTCTCTACAGAGCTACTCCCAGAGGATACAAATAAGTTACAGTACCAGATGACTTCAAATACCATCATAATTTCAAGACATTCTCAGAAAGAAGAAGCAGTTCTGTTCTTCATACACAATACAACATCTATATTTCAAATGCTGTATTGTACATGCTTATTCATGGTCAAAATATAATATAGCAATTTAAAATAATAGACAAAATATTGTGATAAAAGGCTCTTTTGTTCAGTAACTCTGTTCCAATGATGTTCTGAAAGTCTTGTGCAATCAGAGCATTTTCAAAAGTATTCCCAATGCTTTTTATGTGCAGAATGAGACTAGAAGCACACATCTTAAGCGTCATTCTCAATTCCTTTGTATCATCTTAAAAGTAGAATGTAGCTCTTTTCTTGCATTTCTGTGTGTGTGAAGAGGCATGTTGTATAGTACTTTACCAACACTAAAGCTTATTCAGTTTAATAAATTCAGTATCAAAAGTTGGAAGAAATTAGAGCTCCACATAGCAATTAAATTACCAGATGAGAAAGCTGAGCTGAATGTCCTCTTGCTTCCATCTTTCCTTGTGTTCTTCAGATATTATCAACATTTCCAGGCACAAGGATGATGTAGTCTACTGAGTCAATAAATCTGCAGTGATGACAAACTTATATCCACTGAACCTGGGTGAATAGCTGTAAACCTGCATGTCCATTTACAAACTGACTCATCAGTTTGAAAGCAGTTCACTTGCAAGTTTTGACATATCAACCTTTTGGTGTAATCTTGGCAGCCTATCTTCTAGAGAGTTCACTCTTCCCCCGTTACAATGACTCTACTTGTTATACAGTGTATTTAAGCATGTCACAGTAGCAGCGCTGCTTGTTACTTGTTAAATATTAGCTTCAAATTAGCACGTCTAGTTGCCTAGATTTCCATCTGTCATTGTCACAGATAATGTAAATGTGAATTAAACAGAACATCTGTGCATGACATGGTGCATAAACCTTTATGGTCTAATTTCTTGAACCTTCTACACTAGATGCATCATAGTTACATGGTTTGTTACTGAAGCCACTGCACCTCACAATTACCGTAGCTAACAGAATCTGATAAACCAATCTGATCCATATCTTGTGCTGTAGTTGAATTCAGGTCTCAATACTTAGCAATGCATATAAAGTTCCACCCCTGTATACATTTAAATTAGCAAATACGTTGTTAAGAAAATATAAAATATACAAGCCCCTCTGAGTATCAGACTTCCTTGCATTTTTCTGCTTCCACCGAAACTCTACGGGAGGTTTGTGTGTGCAGTGGCTGTGGTAGTGGTGGGGGTCAATTTTCAAATCAGATTTTCCAAACGGTAACTAAATAACTTCAAGGTCTCATTTATGATGTGATTTTAAACAGTGCCTTAGAGCCCTCTTAGAAAGTAGGTCATGGGGCTATTTTGAGAGCTCATCGCACTCCGTTTACACAGGCAACCAGCCAAATTCCAAATGAAATATTACAAACTGCACTGGGTAAACAGACGTGGAATAATAAAAAAAAAAAATTCACTGCATAATCTGGTAAACTATTAATTGTTGTTTTAAACTTTAAAGCTCGGCTTTAGGGACAAGATCAGGTAATGAAAAATGACCCAAAAAAAACCCATTGCTTTTTTGTTTGTGTTCTGGGAGCCTGAGTTTCTGATGAATGCTGTTCTTAGTAGATTTCCTTTTGTTTAGCCACTCCATTGCCCGGTGGATTACCTTACGCCTTTAAGGAAACTGAGGTGTTCTCATTTTCTGTTTGAAGCAAATCCTTGTGGAGATTTTGATAGAAGGAGGATACGGAATGAAAAGGAATGGCATTTATGCTGATTACAGACTGGGATCACGTCAAGAATTACTGAACTGAATGCCTGAAGTTTAAAACCTTTAAATGAAACCCAAAAGAAGGAGACATCCTCCTCATTTTGTTTTTGTTTTTGTCACGTTTGTCATTGCAGAAGACAGAATGACTGTTATACGTTTCCAAGAAACATTTTTCCACCATAATAAAGTGCTTTAGGAATATTCGTTTTGCATTTTCATGGAAACCGCAGTAGAGTAGTCAAAGAAATGGATAAAGCTAAAGGGTTTTTTTATAGGTAGGGAAATAAACAACTTCTTTAATTCACCCAGTAATCCCATGTTGTAAATCACAAGAGAAGAACATTCTCCAAACTCAGTGCAGAGCAGAGCAGCAAAGAAATTTTGGCAGGCTCTATGCTGTAATGTAATCCTATAGTCATGAACAGCACAAACTGATTTAATTTAATTTGGTTGTCCTCAGATAGCACTATTTAGTTTTCCACATTTTTAAATGAACTGAGAAAAGCACACAAGGATAAATGTCCTAATACTGTGCCACTAAAATGTTTCAGCCATATTTCTTTTATAATAAAATGACTACAGACATTTACAACAGGAACCGAAGCTGTGCAATGCCAGGATACATTAAATTTAAAATTGTTCCCTCTGGTTACTTAAGTAATGTTCAAGAAAATAAGCACTGCAGTTTCTTTTGCAATTTTGTTTCCTCTACCACTGGGGCAACATAAACGTCAGATTCCTGAAATTAAATCGGTTGAGTCACTGGTAGTGTGAATCCGCGCATGAACCTGTTCAACCAATACTAATAAGTTGAATAGGATCTTTGAGCTCTTTATCTTAGAACGGGAATAAGAATGGTAGTAAGCGATTTTGTTCACTGTCAATATTTTTACACGGTACAAGATTCACATGAGATGGGGTTATTCTGTATAACAAATATCAAAACACTTAGGCCACAATGTGATATATGTTACGGCCTGAGTATGCTGAAACTGCAAAAAGCATGCAAGATGCCATCTTTAATGTTTATCCTAGTGTATCTACATTATCAAACTAGTTACCTCTACTAGAGGTAGACATTTATAGAATGAAGCCATCTATAAATTGGCTTCATTACTCTGCTCTCCTCCCCACTGAGAGCTGATGTGTGGTGAGTGTTCTGGCGCACTATGGCTGCCGTCGCATCATCCAGGTGGGGCTGCACACTGGTGGTGGTGGAGGGGAGTCCCCATTACCTGTAAAGCGCTTTGAGTGGAGTGTCCAGAAAAGCGCTATATACTGTAAGTGTAAGCAATTATTATTATTACCTCTCTTCAGAATTGATGACTCATTGCATGAACTGTGATGCTTTGTTTCCATCTGTCCAGTTTCAGAACAATTAGTAATGCTTCATAAACAGGCCTCCTGAATGCTTACTTTTTACATTTTAAAGAAAATGCAAAAGACTATAAGAGCATTTTAGTGACGTAAAATGTGTAAATTCACCTGTGACCCATTTTTGGGCTCAAAAAGCTTATTGAATCTTCAGAAATAACTCAGAGATGAGCTTTATAATGAGTGCGTAAGGATGTGGCCTATAAGGAAAGGCTGAACAGAACAAAATGGATTAAGGGAGAACTAATAAAGTTTTTAAAATCTTTAAAGAGATACGAAAGGACATTACCATTTAACAATGATATCAGAGAATAAGACTTCATTTTCAGGATAGCATTGAAAAAAATCTTAAATTGGTATGTGGAACAAAAGTACTGTAAATCTTTTCAGGTTTGATGGATGGAATGTGTTCAGTAATACAGTATCATTAGAATAGAACTAATGGCTAGTTATAATTTACTTCAACTGACTAGCCCATGAAAAGCTCTTGATTATCAGATGTAATTCATAACCATTTCAACCGTGATAAGGTAATAGTTCATGTGAAAGCAAATTACAACAAGGCTGAATTTGAAATTGAGTAATGTACAATAGCAGCATAGAGTAAAGGAGTACTCAGGATATCCAGGTGTTATTCCTGTGTTTTTACTTTGACATGCATCATTACGTGAGTGCATGTAAATTAATTTGATTAAGTATAGTGCAAAATGATGTTTGACTAACATTTGTTTTTCAGATGTTGTCAGAAATCTTGCGCTGCACACGTAATTCTTGGTATTCTCTTCAGATTATCATTGCAGTTCCCTGCCAATTTTCTTGTGTATTTTGAAATGTTAACATACAGACAGATTTAAAGATTAACCTGAAATGTTTAGCCCTTGTGAAGGATGTTTGTGATGAGTGTAACAGACTAAAAAAACAAGCTTATAAAAGTGGATAATGATATGTATAATTTTGGAAAGCCTTCTGTACTGTATTTATCCCTAAAAGGAGAAAAACTCATGAGAAAGAAAAATTGTATTTCTGGTATAGTGTAAATGAGATCCTTCACTGTATCACTGGAAAATTTAGGGGTGATTTCCTTTAGTACAATGAAATAGTAACCCAGACATTTTCCTTGTTTAAATTTAATCTGTGGCTATTTTCATGCACAAACTATGGGTAAACACTGCCATCTGGTGATAAAAAATATAATCCTACTGACACCATGACTTTCTTCTTGTTTTAAATTGTTCTTAAATGTCAACTTCAGGCTGTCACACTACACAATTTGCTACGGCCTCTTACTTTTGTTTCACACTTTAGTGAGTAGCAAATATTAAGATGAAGGTTCCCTACTAAACATTAAATTAGGATTTGACCATTGAACTTTCTTTCCTTACGTGCGCTTAACAAATATGGGATCTAACATGTAGTAGTCAGAACTATTAGCGGTTTTTCAAACAGCAAGTCTTTGTTGTACTCTAAGTATCGTAGAAAGAGTGACCTGAACAAGCAGTGACTGATGTTGTTGTTGTTGTTGTTGTTGTTAACTCTAGCTCTCTCTGCCAATCTGTCTATTTAATTAGATCTTTGGCTCTATATAATATAGTTGTTTTATTATAGTGGCACCTTTTCAATATACATGATACATTTTAAGGGCTACATGGTGGTACAGTGGTTAGCAATGCTTAAAAGTTAACTTAAAACTTAAAATCACCCTATATGACTGAGTCCATATTTTCTTTTTGAATAGTCTTCCATAGTTTTAGGGTTTAGCAACAAAAGGCTGTGTCCCCCAAAGAGTGTAAGATCACATAATAAACCATAAAAAGCTAAGCATAGTTTGCAAAGATGAAAGTGCATTAACAAGACATAAGCTAGTTATTTGGGGGACCAAGCCATGTGCAGCCTTGAATGTAATCATGAATTTAAAATCAACTCTATACCTGAGAAGAAACCAGTGCATAGACTATAAGACAGGAGTGATGTGATGAATATATAGATATAAGATCACTTTATATACAATTTTGTGCATTAGAATTTGTCTTTTCCCATATCCCAGCTTGCTCTCCATGAGACACACAGGCACACAGACGGGGAGAGAAAAGCTTGGGTTTTAGAGCACAGGGTCAGCCATTAATACGGCTCCCCTGGAGCAGATATGAATTCAAAGTCTATAGCATCAGCATGCCACAGTGGCAATCACTGTAAAATCCTGTCTCAGAAGAATGAGTGCTAGAAAACATATACTGTACTCAGAGTTCTCAGAACTGTCTTTTTAAATAGACCTTCAAGCCAGCAGGCTGTCTGCATTGAAGGTTCAACAATAAATGCAGCACATCAGCCAAGAGATCTACAGTATGGCAAAGATTTGACCTATGTATATCCAAGAGCAAAATAGGGAAAATCTTTTAAGGTGAATTTACCTCAGTCAGCTAGAAAAAATACTCAAATAGAGATCAAACCCGAGCAAAACAACATCTGCTGGTCAGGTGCTTCATGTTAAGCAGAGGATTGGAATAAGCCCAAAATAATTCTCTGGGTTAGCTGCTAAAATACAATATGGAATTTTCTTTACAATTTTTTTAATATCAGGAGGTAACCGAATCCTTGATGATCAAATGAATTCCTTTATTTTTCCTAAGGAATATTTTAATGTCTTATTGTGCTGCATGTCAAAATACTAATATGAAGCAAATATAAACAAAGGTTTACTGATGACTTAAG
Source organism: Lepisosteus oculatus (assembly GCF_040954835.1). Lineage (NCBI taxonomy): Eukaryota > Metazoa > Chordata > Actinopteri > Semionotiformes > Lepisosteidae > Lepisosteus > Lepisosteus oculatus. Next base: position 9,709,860 of record NC_090708.1, on the reverse strand, counting down.
CTGTATTCTGTGTTTAGTTATTCTGATGGATTCCTAGAATGATAATTTGTGCTTCCAATGCTTTCATTAGGCATGTAATAAACTGCCGTAATTGCAGTTATCTGAATACACCATGATTTAAATACAGTTCTATGGTATTACATAAGCAGTCATTGTTGCTTTAACTGTCAAGTGTATATGTTTTTTTACAAACACTGCTTTATTACCGTTACCTGAAGTTTAAAAATATTATAAATAAAATTAAATTGTAAAATAATATTTGTAAATAAATCTCCAATAAACAGTATATATTCAATGTCTCATTTAGTAAAATTATCCTCTCAGTGTATGACAAAGGTATTTATAACCTGGATGTTACCAGCTTAAAATCATGCTATGTTACTTGATCACAACGTCTACAGTATGTGGGCTCCCAGTACACACACATGTGGCAGGGGCTGACAGGCTGGGTAAAACACATACTGTATCGGAGTATCAATGAGAGTGCAGGCATCAGGCACAGGATTTGCTGCAGTGAAATCACAATTTTCATTTTTCCGAGTTGGTGTCTATCCATGGTGTTAGAAAGCTTGAGATCTCCAAGCAGACCACACTTTTGTGGAAAGTAGCAACAGGAGCGTTACCAGAGCATAAAGGCACAAACCTCCAGATTCAGAGACAGTTTGTTCCCACAAGCTGTCAGATTACTGAACTCTGCATCTACTGTACCACTGGCTCACACTGGTGTTTTTTTTCTAAGATGTATGTTATTTAACTTGTTGTTGTTGCTGCCACTGTTCTGTGTTTATGTTTTTGGTGTTTCCTTAATGTCTTTGTATTGGAGCATACATGCAAATAAGGCATTTTATTGCACTTGTGCATATCACAATAAACTGAACTAAACTATATATCAATTACACAGAAAGGAACATTATGTGTCTAATTTGCTGTTGCTGTTCTAACATAAGGCTTTGTGCTTGTGCTAAGTTCAGAAATAGCATTCTGCAACATGCTTAATGTAAATACTGTATGTGCTAAGCCTAAGGTGACCAGCCATAGCTATTTGATTTAATGTACTTAGCTTTAAGTTCATATGTACAGTATCTGAACTGAAAAAAATAAAGTGGTGACACGTTGTAATGCAATAGACACATGATCTACAGTAAGTTTATTGTACAAGAATGATAGAGCTTTCTAGTACTTTGTTTGATGTTTCATTAAATAAACTATACAGTGCATGAACGCTCATACATTTGTGTTTACTATAATAATTGTTACATTTGAGAACACAGTCAGCCTATTTTCGACACCAAATACTGTGGTAGGTTCATTTTTGTTTTGGTTTCTGAGAGACTGTATTTACATGGTAGCCAAATTATTTGCAGCTTCCTTATGCTATAAACATGACACATTGTAATGAGAGGAGACATTACTGGAAATTTCCACTGTGGCAGCACCACAGTTACAAACTTACATTAGGCACAACATGCGGATGTTGGAAACGGTGAAATCTAGACAGGGGTGATGCAATGGTGTAATTATGGAGCTTTTGTGTATTTTGAGTATTTGTGTATTTGAGAAAAGACCTTCTCAAATGCTTTTTTTTCTGCCTTTAGGTTAAAAACCCTTAGTAGATTAACTGTATGTACTCTTTCTCGTTTGGTCACCAAGGTTTCCTGTAGTTACGGAAAGGCATATTGTTATGAATGTTTGAGACTGTATTTGCTAAAGGCTAAAGCCAAGCTATAAAAAACTCCTAACTTCTTTAATGTGAACTTGCCGTTTGGCAGAACGATAGGGGCCAGTGCAATGAGGGTGTATCAAAAAAAGACATTCTTAGGAAAGCCATCAGCAAACATATTCTGCTGACATTAAGTGTGTTGCTGTTTGAAGACGTCCCTGTCACAATTAAGCATAATTAATGTAGCTTCACACCTGACATCGTCATAATGATAGGCTGCTAGAAGTGATTCAAACGTTCAGCATTCGTTGGTGTATCTACTGATTAATGCATTTGTTAAACCAAGACTTTTCTTTTGAAATTGTGAAATGGTTTTACAATGTGTAGGAGAAATATGAAGGGCCTGGTTGTGGTTTGAAGCTTGGTTTTATAGCACAATTAAACTTTCTTTGAGGGAATAGGATTATATGTGGATTTACCTTTTACATCCTTGTGCTTTGTCAACACCATCCCTTCTTATAAAATCAGACACAGGCCTGTGCATCACATTCAAAGAGATTAGTTCAAATGGGCAGTTGTTTTCTATGGTTTCAACAGCTTTTTGGAAATACCTCAAATCTACTTTGACTTCCTGTTCAAGAATAACTCTCTTAAAGGATATTTTTTCTAAGACGGCTAAGGCATGCAATGATACTTCAATGAAAACAGTGTGGCATTAAACATCTTTTTTAAAGTATTAACACAATAAAACACTGACAGAGAAAGATTTTATGTTGCACTGTGCTGAAGTCATTCACAGAAGTATAATATGTAATATGCAAGTACTGTATGTGTCATACACAGAGATTCTGTATATAATGAGGCAAGTTGGCATATCTGAAATACAATCACTGTGAGAGGAAAGATACTTTTTTAGTGGGAACATGTAGTCTATAAAAGCCTGAAGGAATAAACCAGACCTATTCAGGGAGTGCAACATTCTGCAATACAGGCAGTTTAGTACAGCTGAATTGTTCCCCACCCTGGTCTTGAAGTACCCCAGTGTATTATGATTTTAATTTTAATTGAGCTTTTTGGACTTTTTAACAGTTTTTAACTGTGTTTCAGAGCCACCCAATTATTTAAACTTACCCATTTATTTAAACTTCATGTTTAGTATTGAAAGCAATTTGGCTTTCATAAATTTTGGGTGTGTATTATAGGAACATTAATTACAATGTGTTGCCCATAATTAACAATGAGGAGCAATTCAGGTTTACTGGACAGGGCAAACTGAGGATTATTCTTTTTACTAATTTTCCTGGCAATAATATATCAAAATATATCCTGGCACAATATTTGTAAGACCAAAGACTAAGGGTAGACCAGATTCGAAGGTCTAATCAAACTTATAATTCAATTAATGAATTTAAGAAACCCAAATATTTTAAATTTCAGTTGGAATGAAAAACTGAAAAGTCCATACCAGAGTTGGGAAACAGCGACATACTGTAAAAACTGATGTCTACTGGTTTCAGGGTTTTTTTTAGGAAGTAAGGAATCAACAGCTCTCAGTCTCAGTGGACATTGTCTGAAGAAAAGAGGCATTCAAGTACAATTTACCCAGCAAAACACTATAAGTGTTGTCCTGTCAATTTGATTAAAGAAAGCCAAAATCTTCTCTCACCGTGGTTTGAATAAAGCTATTCACACCATAATCAAACACAAACTAAATAATTTTTAAGGTACAATTGTGGTCAGCTTACTGGTACTTATTTGGCAAGATGAGGGTGTTACCATGACAACACTCTCTATTATCGAATTCTCTGGCTATTGGCTATGTGTCTGGGAGTAGGGGGATACCTGAGAGACAGCAATCAAATCCTGGATAAGGAGTATAGCCTGGGCCTGCTTAGTTGGCAAAGCTGTAGAGTCTACTGTCCAACTTTTAATACCTGATCTAAACTGTCCACCCTTTCAGCATTATATCATACAAGAGTCAATGACTGTGCTGGGTTAAGACAGAATCACAGCTGTATTACAATGTAATTTTTTGTGTGCAGATTTTTTTTTCTGATTGAAATGCATATTTACCAAGTGGCTTCTAGCAGAACAAAAAACAGTTCAAAATCTGCAAGGTCAACAAACTGCTCAAATCCAATTATACCATTTTAAATCTTTTATACTACTTCCTATACAATGTAAAATAATTTTAAAGAATACACCACTACAAGACATGGGTTAAAATATAAGGAATGATTTTGAGGAAATAGGTTTTGAAAGCTGAACTGTGACATTATCTTGTTTACAGTAAATAACTGACTTGCACTTTCATGTCAAATCATCTTGCTCAAAATAGATTACAATACTGTATGTCTTAATTATAAGATTATTTTATAAATTAATATAAGTGTGGTTTCCCATTTCAGGAAAAATAAGAAACACACATTTCAAGAAAAATAAGATCTGAGATAAATTAAATAAGACAAGTATTGTACAGACAAAATATCCAGTTTGGTAGTCATCCACCTAAATGTACAGTATAATTAATACATTCTATAGAAAAGCAATGCCAATATTTAAGTAGTCATAGACAGTTTTACCCTAAGACATGTAATGATTCTTTTCCCCAGACAAATATTATTGATCTAATTCATGCTATGCATCTTCATTGAAATTTAATCCCAATAAAATGAACTCATGTCTGATTTTTTTATGTATTCGACAGAAGTATCACCTGGGTCACATTGACTCATCATCCTTTCTGACCATCCCCTCAGACAGAATTTCACCTAGAACATGATGGTTCAGCACATCATCCCTAAATGACCATACTGTATAACAATAAGGTTCCCTTATTGCTCTTGCAACTGTCTAGGATGAACCTAAGGCAAAAAAAATGTGTTGCTTACATTTCACACTGAAATCAAATTATTTGATCAACAGAGACAAGAAGAGGAAGTTCGGGTCACATGCAGTATCTAGAGCTGGATCATAAACAAGATGCAAATTATTCTAACTGTAAGCTTTTAGCAGGCGTTAAGGCAAAGCTTGCACTAGAAATATAAAAATGACAAGTAGAGGCTAAGTGCGTGCTGAACAGCAGAAAGAATGAAAATACATTCAGCAGTTTTTCAGCATGAACTTAACCTCGACCTTTGCAGCTCCCAATTCAAACCTCAAAGAAAAATTACTCTTTCTTAATAAATACTGTATAAGCCATATGAGTATGATACTACACAATTTTCAAATGTCATTATATAATGAAATACTGTATATTGGTAATGGAAATGTTTTCCCAGTGTAATAAAAACATTATAATTTAAAAGACAGCCTTAAGAAACTATTGCAATATCAGTTCCTGTTTGTATTTTGCTAGGAAGAGAATGATTCATTACACCTTTTGTAGTCGTGACCACACCAGCCCTCAAGAATGTTCCGAAGGCCTAATTTATTGGTGGTCTTGTTTGTGTGTGCAGAGATGTCAGCACTGCACGCTGTGTTACTTTATTATTAGATCCTCTTCCTATCTGTCATGGGGCTCAAATCCATTTTAATGTCAGCTCTCTGGAGCTCCTGTATCTTTTAAATCTGTTTGTATTATTTATTAATTTCTGCAGACGTTTGATAAAAATACGTAGTCTATCAATAAATGGGTGGGGAAATGAAGAGAACAGTATCTGAAAAACGAATCCATCAATATCTCAACAGCTGCGAAGCACAGGCTGCTTTTGTATCCAAAAGCTTTGCTTCCGTGGTTTATGTAACACACCTCTCACTAAAACACTTCTATTGTCATTGCGAAGTATAGTACAGTATCCAGGCAAGGTACCTGCTACATAAAAAACAAGGAAATCACGTGATAAAGCACACTTGTCAGTTAAGGATTTTATGTAGTGCATTTCTTTGCTTTACTTGCTAATTAAAATTATTTTTAATTATTTATTGTAGTGGTAAGTATGATGTTTCATTTAAAAGTGTAAATATAATTCGCAAGAGGTGGTTTTTACTGTCTGTTTGCAATTTTACTGTTTGTTCTCCTTCCGCGTTTGAGAAAGTGACTGTACAATTGATTGTTTTTAACGGTTGAGCTTCTTTTTACAAAACCGTAGTTTAAGAGCAGTGTTATTTAAAGCAATATTGCAACGAACGCGTTCATGTAGTTTCGATTTACACTGTCGTATAATTAAGGGGCAGGTTTCCTCAAAGTTGCTTACTGATACGTGGAAGCGAGTGGATGCTATTCCTCTTTTCGTTTTCTCACAGTTAAAAGTATTATTAACATTATACTTCTCGTTGTTGCTATTATTTATTAAACGACTTTTAACTGAGATCATATGATTACAATGTGATATAATTCACGGATTTTAATGATATTTTGATATGCGTATGTTTATTTGACTATCCACAACTGAAATCTACTGTAATTGTTTTAATGTATTTGGAATAAGTATCAGTATATTCCGAATTGCCAAGGGCTGTCATGGTGTGCTGTCAGTGTTTCCTGATTAAATGTACATTTAATTGAGACAGTAGCAGCTATACAGTATGTCTCACACAAGCTTTTTTTTCATTCTGTGTTGGCCCTTTCTGTCTGAATTAATTTACTTAAAAAGTCTTTCGTAAATGAAATCATATTTTCTCACAGCTCTGAAGCCTCTGTTTTCGGTAGTTCATTTTGTTAACATAGTGTTCGATGAAGTTGTTAGGTGCCATAAATTCAGGCCCTTGTCATTAAGTAGCAACATTAGAATTGCAATTTTAATATATATGTTGAACAGGTATTCTTTTGTGCATGTTTTATTGCACCACATCAGTAGTTTTCTTTTTTGTTCTATGTACTTTATCTCTGATGGCAGAAGTCTGCTTCCCTATTTGTTACACTTCCTTCTATGTTTTACTAGACAAACAGATTTAAGGGTGACTAAAAAATGTAACAATATTGACAGGCAAATGTAAAGTATATGAATCCATCTCCACTTAGTATTGTTTTTCTACTTTAGGGCATAATGTCTGTTGAGGCGGAGGCTGGATTCAAAGCAGTTGAGCTCGGAGCCACCCAAGACCCAGAGCAGGACAAACCTGACGCCCAACTGCCAGTGACCACAGAGAAGAGTGAAGACCCACACCTCAGCAGTGGGGTGAAGCCGGGGGACAAGATAAACATGCTGGAGCAGTACAAGCTGAGAAGATTTTTTGTCCTGAGGGTAATGTGATTTAACAAAAAACAACAACTCATGTGATTGCAATTATTCCTTCATTTTGTTGTCCTACGAGTAATTAGTAACAAAGAGATCCAGCTCTGAGTGAGATCCTGGAGGCTCATAGAAGCTATGAGTAAAAACAGATTGTTACAAATTGAGCACACTGTGGAGGTTTTCGGATGTGAAGCTCTTAAACCGTTATTACATATTTAGGTTTCATAGCAGGATTTCACCCCCTTCCCTGGCGAGTATTTGGCAAGTCCTGTTACATCCTGCATGAACTTAAACATTGCCTTTGTTGAATTAATCTGAAGTTTTCACACGTGTGAGGGTGGTGTTAAAATTAAATGATAAACTGGGCTAAGACTCTTTATCAAAAGTACCAAACATTAGCTTGTTTGATAAAACCTACAGCTAACTAACAATGCCTTGAGTGTTTCCTTGAACTCAATTGCATATGAAACATATACATATAAGTGGCAAACCTTACTGTAGTTTAACCTTTGCCTAATTGTTGTATTTTTATTTTTAGAATATTTGAAACTTATCTCCGATGATTTTGCCTTTCTTCGGTCCGTCCTTACTGTAAGGCTGGAAAAACTAGCTTTCCCTTCCTTAATAGTAGGAATCCACAGGTATACTAAAAAGTATGTGAACCATACTACCAGTTTAAGATCTGAATATGTACGATAGGCTTAGATGCATCTCTTAGATGCATAGATCACCTTAAATTACATTATTCCTGATTTAAAACATGTGCTAGTTGCTACTCTCTATTTCATTATAAATGCTGCCTCCTGTATGTTCTTTCCCAGTTTATTTATGAAGGAAGACAAGCAAAATATTAAAACTGTTTTAGTATCTCAATTTATAGTTACTCAGGGGTGTCGTTATTTATGTGCAAGTTCAAGACTGCTTTTTTCCATTAAAGCTGTAATAAGACAGCCAAGGATTGAACACCCCATCTTTTAGACTTCCTGTCTGTAATAAATATGATTGGGTTTAATCAGATACAAAGCAAGTGGATTTCCTGCAAGGCTGTGCAATACTAACTTAATTAGTCTGGGATCCAATTTATTGACATGTCAACACCTTGTCAGCCGGAGCAGTGCAAATTTATAACAGTGTACAGATACCAAGAAAAAAAGGATACTAAATGACACAAGTGGTCCTTCAGTGAATATTAGAGTAACATCAGTTCCATTGCATGCAATATTTTAAAAACAGCTATATTAATTTGTAAAGCGCACACTGAGGGCTGTAGGCATTTTGTATCTAATTTTAAATCAAGATTTGTGTCCATTTTGGATGGTAATCACCATGTAAACTGTCACAGTGATGGAAAAATGAAATGTGGTTGCGCAAGAAGTATAATTTTATTGAAAAACTAATACTCCTTAGAGAAATGCACATTTCATGTATGAAAACAGGCATGGAAGGCCTTGATCGAGAGAGAACAGGAAAAATAATAATGAATCATTCACTTAAAGATTCCTGAACAATATTTAAATTGTCTTTGTTAACAGTATAGCCCTTGCATCATACTGTACATACATGACAATCCAAACATGGTTTTATTCAGGCATTCAGGTCTCAGTGGCAGCATTTGACTTCATACATGATAACACTGTTCCTGGGACCAGTTAAGGCTGAAATACATTATTGAATCTGTTTAAAGCTATTTTGCCTGTTTCTTCTGAATAAGGATTGTATCTAGAATTGTATACATGTTGGTCCCTGAACAAAGAAAGAATCTGAATAAAAAGTGAAAAATTCTCCTGACAGACCTAAAAAGAAAAACAAATATGAAAAAATACATCTCTTTTCCACAAATCTAATAATAAAGTGCCTTTAGTGCCAAATACCTGATACATCTTAGAATAGGAATACAGAGGAAAAGATGGAGTGTAGGCTGTAAATCATCCTCTCCTGTCTTGTCTGTCCTGGTATATTCTTTCTCTCTCTAACTTTCCATTGCTTTTTTAAAAAATAGCATTGATGACTTGGACAGCGTGGGAAATTTCTGAGGAGATTCCAGTCAATAGTAAATATATAACATTCTGTAGTTCACACTTTATTCGAAAAAATATTTTTGAAGTTGTAAGACAGTTTGTTTGTGGAACTGCATGATAAAATTAATTATACTGTATTTCTTTGAAGGCTCTGACCCCTGCATTTATATAAGCCTCACTATTACAGGAGAATTTTGTGAGAAAACTGTACAAGATTCAGAAGAGACTAAAACAGTTTTTGGCCTGATATTTAATTTGTGTTGCTTTTTTTTACTTAAAACAAAACAGCCCACACTATTTCAAATACCCAGTCCAGGTACATCAGGATTGTCTCTTTTAATGAATTTAATGAATGAAGTTTTTTTTCCTTCCCAGCCTGGTGCCCTTGATCAAGCAATTGAGGATATAAAGTCACTGGTTGACAAGCACCAGGATGGCAGTATTCAGAGTGTCTGGCTCATGGCAGAGTGAGTTTTTCTTCTTAGTAATTCAAAAAGTTTAAAATATATATTTTTAATTATGTCAAACTCTAAGCTCTTACACAATGGACCTAGAGTTCACATATTTTTGTTCTCCCTTGAAAATTTTGAACTGTCATCCATAATTTGCAATATTGCCTTTAGTCAAGATTTTCTTTCAGTAAGAGGTTTTTATATGGTTGAAAGACAGTGTGCTCTACCGGAAAGGTATTACGGTAATGCATTAAAAAAATACTAAACAAAACGTTGTGGGATAGAAAACACTATGTATTGAACCAAAATGTAGGATGTGCTAACGTAATGCACACATTGGCAATATTCAGAATTGTTTTCTCTGCTTATTTTAATGATTGATTTCTACTGCTCATTATTTGCTTCATAACACATTATGCTTCAAAGTGCTAGGTGAAAGGAGATATATCTTATACACAGGCTAAGTCACATAACTAGAGAAATTATGTTCTAATAACAAGTTCATCAGTACAGAAATCAAATGGAAATCACATGCTTATTGGAGGTATGAACAATCTGCAGTAGTATAAAAGAAAAAAATTACAGGACACCTTTAAGATATTGTACATGCACAGTGTTGTTAGGTAGAAGACAGGCAACATGATTTTTGTTTCCTGTGAAAACACTGAGGAGAGTTGCTTCCTTTCAAAAGTCTTAAAGCTTTAAAGAAACATCTGGAAGCTTTAAGTACATAAGAACATAAGATGTGTTAATAATGGGAGGAGACCCATCTATCTTGCATGGTTTACATTAGTTAATTGATCCAATTGTAATCCTTCTAGAAGGAACAATGTGGCTGGGTACCCTGTTCCAGACTTCCACAATTCTTTGCTAACAGAATCCAATCTTAAATCTAAACAGTTTCAGTTCATTTCAATATTCATCTGAATGTTGTATGGAAGAAACATTATAGCTGGTAATATTGCTTCTTCATCCTGAAGATGTTAATTGTGTTATTTTATATGGATCATAAACTGCGGACTCATGAATCATCTTGTCATTTTCATGTAAATATGAACTTGGCAGACTTATTATTTTTAATATGTCCTGTGTTTTATATGGAGTGTTTTTTTTAACCTGAAAGAAACAGACATACTCTAAGTGAAGTTCCTCTTGTTGGTTGTACAGTGTGGTTTGTATGTCAGTAACTTTGAGCTGTGAACCTGTGACATTTATTGTCATGGCTGTCCTTGCCAAAACATTGTGGTTGCAGTTTAGAGTTTGCTGTTTGTCACATCTAAACTAAAAACTTTGGAAATAACAAATAGAAGTGTTGAGCTTTGAATTCCACAATGGCAACAAATACAATTTTAGTCGCCACCACTTTAGCTGAAAGCTATTTTTATGAGCACACTGCACGTTAGCACCATAATAACTTTGAGAAAGTGTTGGCACTTTGGAGAATGTGACAGACCCTACCCTCAACATAGGCAATCCAAAGGGTTTTTATGCACAAAAAATGCACAATGGTCATAAGAGGTGAACTCCAGCAGACTTTATTATAGACCTTTATGAGTTCTTGTAACAAAAGAATGGCATTCATATAGTGTATTGATATACAGTATATGAATGGCATTCATATAGTGTATTGATATACAGTATATGCACATTGTAAAGCGGCCTCTACTGGCAAACTGTCTGTAACTGCAGCCCTTTCTTATACAAAGAACATGTCAGTTGTTCATACTGTAGGATTATTATTTTTACAACTCATCAGTATATTTTGTTTCATGAAGCTTAAAAATGACATTGAAATGAATCCTGAAACACAGATAGAGGATACAAGTGGAATCTGCATGGAAATTCTTTTAAACAGGAATATGGAACAAGCTAACCAGTTATGTTGTTGAAGCTGATGTCCTAACGTCTTTCAAGAAACAGCTGAATGAGACCACTGGATCCATTAATTACTAACTTACAAACAGGCCAGGTGGGCTGAATAGCCTCCTCTCCTTTTGTAACTTTTCTTGTATTATTAACAAATCGATATTTTGAGTCAGCATTGTAGCATTGACAACTGACCTCTTTGTATTCTCAGTGTAAAAAATACCTGTTGCAGCTGCTCTTGAATTGTTGGGTAATTCTGTAATCTAGGAGTAACCTATAAGCCTTGTGTTGGCTTGTTATGAGTTACGTAGTAGTGCTAAACAAATAATTGACCAGTTTCTTAAAAGCCTAGGTTGATAGGCATTTTATCATTTTAAATTAACTTATACAAACCTATATGTTTCATTAATAAGTTCTGTATTAGGCATGCTTTAGTCAACGACTAGCACTCTTTAGCTGTGTTTTATTAAAAAAATATTACATGCAAGCATTTCCAAATACATTTTAGATTTATGTTATGAGTCTGTTCTTTATGTGTAATGTACTAACTTATTGTACATACAGTACACAATATATGAACATTTTTTCAGTTACAAATGCCTAATATATGCTTTACAAGTATCACAAAAAGGACCTACTGTATATTAGATCTTAAAATCAGTTTTACGTTCAAGTAATTAACTTTTTTTATTTAATAATCAACATATATATATATCATAATAATCACTAAACATTCAAATAAAAAAAACATGACCAAATTATATAATTATGCAGTCAGACAAGTCATTTTACTGTTGTCTTGTTTTAGAATTAATCTAATATCAACTCATATAAACCACAGAAAGTATTGCCATTGTTGCCTCTTGGAACCTTGATCCAGTTTTTGCCAGGTGACCTTTGGGTAAATTAAGAGAGACTATTCTTTGCAAAAAAACTACAGTAAGGCCTATAACCAGACATCTGATTTGTCACATGCAGACTGGTTGACCACTAAGCAGTCCTCCCTGGTCAAGGTCAGGTCATTCTGTTTGTGAGATCAAAGTCAGTGAAGCATTGCCTCTGGAGCCATTGTGCCTGTTTGGTATCCACACTGCCTTAAGGCTTCAGAGCAGTCAAAGCAGTTCATTTTCTGGAGCAAATGTGTTGAAACATACCCTAGCATGAAATGGATCCCCCCCACCAACTTAAAAGAATCCATAAAAACATTCATTAGCTGTAAAATAGAGAGGTGGTGTGTAAAAACAAATAAAACAAGCTATGACTCAAGGTCTCATGGGATCAATTAAAAAGACAAATTGCACACAGAAACTAACAGAGAAGCTGTTGAAAAAAGGAATTCACTTTTACTTAAGAGAGTATCTCTTTTGTGCGTCTTTGTCCCTAAACAGCCTGTAAATGCTATTAGTATACCTGTCGGCCTAAGTTAATGTGTGTTCATCCTGGTAACAGTTTTTCTGGAAGCAAAAATAGACATTGAGACATTTCTGGGCTTTGGTCATGTTACTAGCCAACTGTGACTTGGATTCCCCAGGTAGGGTTAGGGTTAGCCAGGCCGAGTTCTCTCAGCTACCAGTAAACCAGGGACCTCTGAAACATCCTGGGTGTCTGCAGACTCACGGTTATATCAGTGAGGGACGCGCCTCTTTTCTAAATCAGCGCTGAATCTCCTGTTCATCATATCAATAAACATTGATGGCTGTGTGAACCATTAGCTTGTGTGTAGCTTGGAAGTGCACAGCCTCCAATTCATGTAGGTCTTATACTATAAGTTATAGTCACTTAAAAAAGCAAAAACTTTACATCTCATTTTTATTACAATATATTCACATTATATCCTGTGATGCTTGTATAGAAGAATTTAGAATAATCTATTTATTTGCAAATTAAGGTGTTATTTAGAAAACCTTTTAATCTCTATTAAGTAGAACTATCAGTTGTTCATAGACTTGTCTTCACTCATATACAGTACTGTAACTCTATCAGTAGAGGGATGTGAACTGTATGTTCCTTCCTCTAACCTGGCTAGAGCCATCCATTGCACATTTCTGACAGACTGCAAGGTTACAAGCACCTGTTTGGCCACAGTGGTCACCCAGGCCATTACCAGCTGTGCCAGTGCAATTGTATTCAGCTTTAGTACCTTGGCAATTCCAGTTACAGATGGCTGTTGAAATTGCTGAGGAACAGGTGAGGTCTGGACCACAGGGCTCACTCCACATTCCAAACAGGATAATTGAACAATCTCAAAATATTTTCTTTTTGCCTTGTGGATTATGGATTTGTACGGCTAAGCTTTCCTGCTGCCCACCTGTGTACAACATGGCACAGGGAACCTTTGTCTGCCATTAATAAAGAGAGAGAAGTCGGGCATAAGATCTTAAGATTGCTGTTCCCCAAGGCAAGTAGTAAACTTGTACTGATCCATCTGCATATTCATAGATCAATCACAAATGTTGAAAAGTACATCGATGGTGTATTTTAGGAAAACAAATGAAGAAGAAGAGACATAAGCATCGGTTGCCTTTTTTAACTTTTTTGCAATTGTAATCTTTTACAGCTTATTGACCTCTTGTTTTCTTTTGAATTTCACCATGTTTTGTCATTGTTCATTATTTTAAGAATGGAAGAGACAAGAGCAATCTAACCCTAGTTATTGTTCAAGCACTTAATTTGTGTATTTTATCATTTATTTCCTTTTACAATAATGTAGAATTCACATTTCCAGGTAGGGTTGTCAAGTTAGACAGTCAAAAGTGGTAACTCAAAGGCTATCAGGTCCCATATAGGACCCACATATTCATGTGGTTTGGCACCAAAGCAAATGAATAGAAGAAATTGCTTAAAAAATGTATAAGGGCTAAAGCAGCAATTGGGTAAGCACACCCTTCACCTAACTTGTGGCCTAAATACTGACTCCACCTTGGTGTGCTTTTGTTATACGAATTTTTACTTGGCTGTATGAGAAAAGGTTTTCTGTAATGCTGTTAAAGGAAGGTGGAGTCGTAAATTGTTGTGTTTGGCTAAACACTGCTAAACCCAGAGGGCCTTCAATTCCAGAACACCCCTCCACTAAGATATGCTACAGGGAGTGTTACTTGGCTTCTGTGTTGTTACATTGGAAAACAAATCATTTGAAAGGAAGAAATTAAACAAAACAATAATCTTCTATTGAACTTCTTTTTGCTGTCATTAAAAACTCAGAATCTACAGTCAATGATTGTCAAAGTGTTGGTCTGTTTATCTGTTCTGGTAAGATTCATACTCTGTTCAGGTAAAACAAAATACTGTATGTGAAAAGGTGCTCTTAATATTTTGTTATAAAACCCTTTAGTTATACTGTACTAACACAGTTTGTGCTGAGTAAAGCTATGATAGTTAGGTACACCTTGGATTTAAAAATGTTTGCCACAAAATGGTATTGCTGTATAATTGTAACAATTGTTAAACATAAGTGTTTCTTTATATTGAATTAGAAGTGTATAAACCAGCCTGTATCAATTTAATGTGTAGCAGAAAAGAGGTGGATGGTGCATTTGTTATAAATGTTTAAGTGGAATAAGTGTGGAGTAATCACTGTAAATATGGTCACATTTACTGTATATTAAGGTGCTGCTCAATAATATTTTAATACCATGATACAGTATTTAGTATATGGTTAATAAAGTTTAAATATGTTTCAGTGACTACTCAATACCATATAGTCTTCATAAATGGTTATCTTACTACTATATTTTAATATTCTCTCCATACTTTTTTATGAACACTTCTCTTTTTTCTTAACAATCTATATTAATAAAGTAAAACATAAAGTGTCTAAAAAATTCTAAGCAGCACTTTAATTATGTAAAGTTTTACTACAATCTGGGCCACACAGGTAACACAAGTTCTTGTGTTTGAGATGAATTGAAGTTAATTTTCATTTCACATACTGTAATTCTTTAAAATATAGGGTCGATCATTGGAACAATGAGAAGGAGCGTATCGTGCTGATCACGGATAATTCTCTGCTCATCTGCAAGTACGATTTCATGATGTTGAACTGTGAGCAGATGCAGAGGGTCCCACTGAACTTCATTGATCGCGTCTGCCACGGGGAATTCACCTTTCCCCAAAGGTCACTCATGTCGTAAGTATTCTTCCCATACTGAAGGCGTGTGGTGTGGTGATGTATTAAAAAAGAAAGACATGAACAGTACGGTAGGACACATAATGTTTCTGTGTTGATGCCGCCTTAAATCGCAAATGCCTAAAGGAATTTAAATGAAGAGGTTTGTGACGAAACTCACAGGCGGTTTACAGAGATAATATGTCAGCAGAGGGCAATAAATAATTTGAAAAGAATGGGACTTCTGTTCCAGGGTAAATAAAATGTGGTCTCTCATTCAGTTTAATTGCTATGATTATGAAAAGTAACCCACAAAAGAAGCAAGGGAGGAGTCCTGTGTCATTTTAGAAAAATTCACCGGTAACTGATTACATTTAGTACAGAGGGTAAAATAGAAAATATTCTGCAACCACAGAAGGTATTTTATTTTTTAGAAAAATGTAAAGCAGTATTTTCTTAACCACTTCATCCAGTAGAGGGTTGGCATGGATGGATGAGCCCAGTAAGCATCAGGCACAAGGTAGGATATACACTGGAAAGGGTGCCAGTTCATCACAGGACACAAACAGTCACACTCATCTGAGGGCCAATTTTTGCACAAGCCAGTTAACCTACCAGCATGTCTCTGGGCTGTGGGAGGAAACCAGAATATCCAGAGGAAACCCACGCAAAAATAGGAAGAACATACAAGCCTGAGATGTGAGGCAATTGAAATTGAAGCCAGGGCCCCAGGGTTGTGAGGCAGCAGTGCTATCCATTGTGCCACTGTGCCGCTCAGTGGAGCAGGTACCATATGATACAAACTTAAGGTTATAAACATGAGAAGGCCACTCAGCCCATCTAGCTTTTTTGCAGTTTGAACCTTATTGATCTAAGAATCTCATCAAGCTGTATCTCGAAGGAAGACAAGTTATCAGCTTCAGTCACATGCCTGGGTAGCCTGTTACATAATCCCACAACCATTTTGGTAAAGAAGTACCTGCACTTCCTCTTCTCAGTTTTAAGTGCACTTCAGAGTAGTTTCCTCTTGCATACTGTGGTTCGTGTTTCAGTTTTCATTCTTTATAAGTCGGTTGGGTTGACTTTTTCAGTGCCTCTAAGGATTCCTCATAGTGTTCTTCATTCAAGACTAAAAAAGTTTAAGTAACTTTTAGCCTGTCAGTGTAGCAAATACAGTTTTTTTGTCATTTCCCAACAGTTGTGAAGTGTGTCGTCTTTCTAATAAGCACACCTGAAGCCAAAACTTGTGAGAAAATCAGCGGTGAAACTAAGATTACTATTATCATTTACCTGAAGATTAATCCTTTAACACAACTGAGATTTAGGATGAATATCCATGAAGTCTAGATATGAAGATAGAAATGACTTTGTTTACTCTATCTTGAATGTTTGATGGAAAAGGTAGCATCACACATTATATTGAAAAAATGGCTGAGAATAATACTTTCATAAAATAATTTATATAATCAGGAATGCCAAATGCATTTAATTGCATTTATTTTCCTTAAACCAACCTTCATTTCCAATGCAGCAAGGGTATGAATATATTCAGCTATAACTGTAGGGAGATTTTTCATTTATGTACTTTTATTGTTTTAATCCACTGTGTGGCTCTCACCATCAAATGTGAGCCAGTTAGCAGCTCTATTTAAATGCATTGTGACTCAAGTTTGCTACCAAAAACATGCAGTTCAGAAACAGAAGACCTTTAAAATCTTGATCTTCTCCATTTTGAAACATTGAAAATAAGCTCACCTTTATTATTTTTAAGCATTTTGTCTTGAAATCAAATACAAGAAATCATGTTCATTTGCAGGGGGTTTGCATAATAGAATATTGAGTGACTTTTACCCCTCATGTTTTATTACTAAAGTGCTTTATTAAACAAAAAGCAAGTAGACTTGACTTTTGAATACAGTACATCTCCCTGTGTTCTCTTTAAAAAATCTGTTGGCTGCATGAAAGGAGCCTGTGACCAAACGCCTGTTTTTGGAATATAAGTGTTTCTTGCCAAGTGTCTCACAGACTCCAGGTGTGTACAAGTTAAGATAATGTGCTGCTGGCTGTTTCAGTGCTGTCAAGATACACAAAAAACAACGGTTTGTTTCTTTTTTCTGAACGAACGTCAGTAGTTTCCTCATGCTTTATCAGGGAAGCGTGTGATAGTGGTGACAGATCACTGTTCTTTTTCTGGGGCTGGCAAAGCAAGAACCTGCAGCAAGTATGTTTTTGACTTTATAAATAAGCATCTTTCTACACAAAGAAACTGAGATTGAAAAGTTTATCCAAGTTCTTCATTGTTGACAGTGTAGTGGAGTTTTGTATTTTACTTCCATATGTGTTTACATACTAAATGTTCCTCATTGACAATTTAAGTTTTGCACCAAGTAGTTTTAGGTTCTTCTGCAGCCTCATGGTCTTTCTTCCGGCTCACATCTGTCAGTGAGGTCTCAGAAAATTATCCCTGTGGTGTGTCTGAAGAGAAAGTAACAGTTTCAAAATGTTTTTTTTCCTGTTTCAATCTGTCTAGACAATGTAATTACTGTGCTACCCAGTGAATTATTAAAATAAATATTTTTCAGTTTGAAGCGCCTGTTGCCCACATTTTAGGATTCCTTTCCCCCTAAAAGGACCTACATCTTTCTTCTTTAGTGATGTGTAAAAAATATGTTTATCAGGCTGAGACAGAATCATAATGATATGTAGATTGAAAGGGAATGTGCTGTGCCTTTGTATATAAAGGTAGTAAAACAGTAAACAGGAGTGGCGCCATGACACAGATCTTGAAAACACTTCTGCTCCTGCAGCAAGTTACTGTATTCGATTTTTAAATAACATCATCCTAGTGGTAATTAGTATCCATGCATCTGAGAATTAAGGAATCATCACTGAGCCTTTAAAATGCTCAAGGTCATCATATCTTGCTTGATTTTAATATAAGGTTTTGTCAGATTAATTAGGTCATTAATCAGCAGTAGGTGGCCTGTGAACTTAATCAGCAAGTTAGTTTTAACAGCAGGAGGTGCTGTTGACCATTTTAACAGCAGATTCAGTTTGCAACTAAGAACACTGTGATGCTATTTAGGGAGTAATGAGTGTCCACACCTTATATACATGTAAATAAAGTATTTAAAATATATCTTTAAGTTTAATTCAGATATATTTAATTAGTAAAAATATCTTAAAGCATTGTTAATGCACTGTTCATACTGTATATCTAGTGAATAGCGTTCACCAAAAAACAACAAACAATACTGGTTCCTATTTTGGTGCATTTTCAATGGCTTTCAGTGTGTGATATATATAATCTAACCTTATCTAACCCAATCTAACCAAATGCTTGTTTGACTTTTTTGTTTTGTTATATAAAACTATTTTCTGAGCTATGCACACAACAGGCATTCACTTATGAATGATGTAATTTAAAAAATATTGTAAAAGGCTAGTAAAACAAAGAATGAGAAAAAACAGATCTTACATATTGTTAAACACTGTGAATCACCTCACACACCTGTTTGGGAGCACTGAAGTGCGGTTGTCAGCCACCGGCAGAATTCTCTCTCTGTCTAAATGTTTGTCTGAATATACTCACAGGGTTCTACAACACAAGTTAACCCTTTGTGTTGAAAAACTCTGTTGTTAAGTATAGTTTTGAGAATGATATACTGTATGGATTGAGAAGCGATTGTGTAACAGACATTATGACTGCAGTCGGCCGTCTTAAGTGATGTGGGGTTGGTGAAAAACTTTTCACATTTAGTTTTGAATGGTTTTGTTTGAATGTCCATTCTTATTGCCCTGTATAGTAAGGAAATAGCTTTCACACACACATATATACAATATACTATATACATCTCTTCAGATTAAAACGATTTCTGCACTAAACTGTTTTTTGAAAAAATAAACTGTAATGAATTGAAAGGAAAACTTACATGCAAATGCTTTCTGTTTTAATCCCCAAAAGGCATTGGAAATACAGTAGCTCAACAATGTTGTCAACAATGATGTTACAAAAAGTTTCTACATTTAACATAATAATTCACACTATCTACATTATCTAATCATTTAATTGTATTTGTTGTTTATCCTTTTTATATACTGTATTATATACCATCCTCTGTTATTTATAGTGTGAAAAGTATTCATAATTTATTGTGAACTAAAGAACATGGGAGAAGTATTTAACTGTTAAAATGTAAAATTAGAATTTGCTTCACCTGCAGTTTTGGAAAATTAACTCTGAACTGTGTGTCTTTTTTTCCACAAAAAAACATGCAGAAACATAAGGAAAAATGTCTTACACATACAGTAAAATGTATTAAGAAGTCTTAATAAGCGAAAATCCTGGGATATGCTTTTAAAGGAGCAATACATCAAAACAGCCGAAAGATTTTATTTCAATTCCTGCTTAGTAGATGTTGTTTCTTATGGATGCCAGTTCATTAATCAGTGGCTGATGGACTGAAGATGAAAATCTTTGCTTTATAAGCCTGTGTCTTTTGCTAGATCCATCAGAGGCATAACTGATGAGCGCAACTTCACTGAACCAAGACCACATTTGTTTGATGTTTTTTTGTTCTGTTAGAGTCCATTAGTATGGTATGAAGCAACAAAAATGACAAATGGAACATTGGCTGTTTAGACAGCTTCCTTATATTTTTTTAAATACAGATGTGCACTTTTACATGTGCAGCAGCTCCCCTAATCAGCCATGACACATATTCAGAAAAACAATAGTTTTTTTTTCTTTTTTAATTGTGCAACCCATAATGGTTCATTCATCCCCTAAGGTGTGGGAGAGAGAACTAAGAAATACAACCTGGTCACACCTGCTTCCATCCTTTTTTTTAAAGAAGCCATTACTCCATAACTCTCAAGGTCATTACCTCAAGGGCTGGAGCTAGAAAATGCTGAGGAGAAGAGAGGGGTGTTAGCAGGCTCTTGTTATAGCATAGTATTGAGCAATCAGGAGTTTTGTTTATTGGCTTGCAGACAATGTGGGACATGCGCCATGACAGCTGAAGCCTGCTCAGATATTTATCTTGTTTGTTGACTTACGAGTGCACAGCTTTCACAGTGGCATAAGAATTTCTGTCTGTCCTTACTGAAGAAGTGTGTGCATTTTCCTTTTTTTAAGGTTGGGGAAGGAGGCAGGGTGGTGGTGGGGCATGTGTTTGTGTTTGGAGGTGGGCTTTCAACTGTTTTACATTTTTTGCTTTAGAATCCCACAGCTGGCTAAACTTTTTTTTTATTACAAAGTTTACAGAGTGATTCTTTGCCTTGTTAGTGACAGATTTGATTGATTATTTTTTATATTGTTGCAGTTGTGCTCTTTCCCTCTTTCTCCATCGATCCTTCCCTGTCCTTCTCCTTCATTCTGTATCTCTCTTTCTCTCCTGTCTTTTTCCACTTTCTCTCACTGTGTAAATAGTGAAAGTCCAAGCACCAGCCCTATGTACATGATTAGTGCTTTCAGGATGTTTGGGTGTATGAACTAGGCCTGCCTTGCCTGTCCAGGCTGGTTTGCCCATAGCGATAGCTTACTTGTGGAATTTTGTGGTTTTGATACAATGGAAATCACTGGGCGTTCAGACAGAAAGGATGTGTACTGTATATAAACACCTTCCCCTAGCATGCTTTCCTGAGGTGAAATAAGACCTTTCGATATCTGAAGCCTACATTTTTGTGTGTATGTATTATATATATAATTATGTATGTTTGTCAGTGAGGTCCCCTTTTGTCTTGTCGTTTCTCAGTACAAAAGGTTTGTAATGAAGGAGTGCTCACTCTCCCATTGTCGTCTTGAAAACGGTTGTGCAAAGAGAGTTGGAAATTGCGACATTATAAATAACACTCCTCCCTACGTTTGAGATATATGGTTAGGAATTATTTATAACACAAGCTCGGCAGGATGTGCTCTTGTCTGGTCACAACAGGGTCTTGAGTTTTTGATAGTTCAGATCGCCTTCTCCTATAATTTAAATGATCTAAACATTAAATGGTGGTCTTTGGCTTATTTACTAAGTTCAGGGAAACTGAGAACTGGGAGCGAGTCCTGCTTCTGCTTTTTATGTGATATTAATGACAAATAAAAGCAGAATACAGTGTATATCATATATACAGTATTGACAAAACTGCCTAAACAGCAAGCGCTGAAAAGCTCTTTTCCCAAGTGTTTATTTTGAAAATTATTGCATTTCAGGTTTTTAAATGTTTATTAAGATGCAGACATAACCAAGGCAACCAGGTAACATAATTACCTGCTGTACCATAAATTGCCCATATGAAAATGATGTCTTGTCACTAATTTAAAAACCTAGTGTACATATCATTATCATACCAGAAAACATTCTGCACAGATCATTATGATTTCAGCTCACAGACAAGTGAAAAATGACCATTTTACTGTTACCTTTTTAAGGCCCTTGTTTAATGTGATGTTTTCAGTAGTAAAAGACTATGCCGGAGGAGGAGGGTGGGGATGGGACTGCTGTGCTCAACATTCTTTAAACCTCTTAATCCTTCTCTTTAAACAAGCAGTCACAGACAAAAGCATGTGATCAGTTAAAATCCCACGAAAAAAACTAAACTAAGAAAAAAACCCACAAAAAAGTGACTTCTAACATTTTATGAATACATATCTGTAAATAAGTTGTATTGATAATAAATTGTTTTAAATTTGTTTTGGTTTATGTCATTTGTAGATCTACATTTGGCGATGCATTCCCATATTTATACATTTTAAATCGAATGCCTTTACGCTGCTCTAACCAGGTCATGATGCTCAATTGTCATGCGATTATTTCTAACCTCTCTGCCTCTTGCTCTTGGTGATGGGGTCCACAGCACAACCTCTCATCCTTGTCATGATCCCTTGGCAATGAGTAACGTAGGGCCAACACTGACAGAGTGAAATATCTTCTATCCACTAAGAATAGAAGATATTTCACTAAGGAAATATCCACTAAGGAAAGTCTGGTCTCGTCATATACTGTAGACTTCAGTAACTCACATTAGGGTATGTTTTAGATATTTTTGCCCAGCAAGTACAACACAAAGACTTGGCTTTTAGTAGAAAAAAACGTATGAAATAAAAAACAAAGCTTGCCCAATCTGTTATTTTTCAGCGTGCACCGTACAAAATAAAACTATGAAGAAAGCCCTCGTTTGTTCCAGGGCTTACAATTGCAATTGCAAAATGAGTTTAGGGGCTCTTCTTCCTTTATTGATATTTTGTATTGAACTTCTTTTCAACAAACATAAGTAACAGACAAGGATTTGATTCATTGCTAAAAACACACACAAGAAATGAAATGCAAACTCTAAAATGCTTCCTCAGAAATAATGGTTAGTTATTTATGAAAAGTCTGACTTTTTGCACTTTTACTGCATGAATATTTCTGTGAACTAATTGCTGACCAGTTACATTATGAAATGCTGAAGTTCTCATTTCCTACTTGTATTTGATATATGAAATCATGCTGGTTTTAGCTATTTTAACTCAATTTTTCATACTGTGTGTATTGACGTTGCTTACTAGCTTAATCACACTGGGCCCTATATACACATAAGCATCTAAGTGCTGAGGCAATAGTGAAGAGTACCTACAGGTAAGAGAGTACCTACAGTAAGTGTTTTGAATATAGGGTGTACTGTCTTAAAAGGGTATTAAAAACCAAGGAAAGGGTTTGGCTTTATTTGTTGGTTTTTCCATTATTATTTTCTTATAATACAAAATTGCCTGAAGCAACTTTTAATTGTTGTTTACTTTGATTTTAAAAGAGGTGCTTGTTTTCAGCTTTTTTATTGAAAACCTTTAATGAAATTGGCAATGAATGTTGTTTTTATGATTATAAACTACTTCACTCCATATTGTAAATAAGGGATTTTTCTGTTTTTTCATGTAATACACTAGTATAAAATTATAGTAGTATATTCTTATTTAGGACTAATTTAATTAGTGCACTACACAGTGTACTCGACACTGCTGTGAAACACTTTATCATGTATATCTGCGGATCAGGGTATAGAGTTTAAGAACCCTGTCCAAGCAGAGTTTATGCTTATCCAAGCAGAGTTTATTTAATCTGTAAATTCAGTTTTAGAAGACTTGCATAGTTATCAAATTTAGTAGTTCTGTTTGTGCAAAAAGTGAGCCATTCCTAAATGCTAATAGGAACTTAGTACACTAGAGTTTAGTATGAATTAAGAAAATCAAAATCAGAAGAGCAATTGCAAACATTCAGATTTACAGTAGAAGTGTATAAACCTGTTATTTCTCATTAATCATTGTATTGACTTATTCATTTTTGTATGCAATTGTAAATAGTAAATTTACTATTTCTACTAAAACATTGTTTTTTGATTTAGTATTATGCTGATTTATTTAACTTTTATTACAATTAACATTTATTTGAAGAAGAAAAAACACACACACACAAACTAAAACAATGTTATTTAGTAAACTTAATCCAGTACCCAGAGACTAGGTATAATGAAACACCTCAAGTATTTGAATGTTGAAATGCAAATTTACTTTTTTCTGTTTATGGGCAAGTTTAAACTTAGTAAAAATGAGTACACTTCCAGTTTTCTGGAAATTGGATCTGTAAGGGGGGGTGGGGGTTGCAGTAGGGTTTGTGTGATGGAGAGGGATCTGATTCAACTAATCCAAATAAGATTTGAACCTTTGACTTTGTAGCCCTGAGGGGACTACAGAGGCAATGCATCCACACCCTGAAAGTGAAAAGAAGAATCCCCATTTCTCAGTAGCCTTTAAGTTTAACAGACCACTGTCAACGGGCAAGGGGTGCAGCAAATTATCAGCAAATCTGGCACAACCCATCCAGCCTGCTGCTTTTCTGGAAAAGCTACCAGGTATAGGATACAGTTTTGGAGAACACTGGCAAACATTCATGCCTTGTGGATAAAGTATAGTCAAATTTACAAACTTAGTGCTAAGCAGCGATGGACAAACTGTAAATAGTGCATTGTATAAGAGCTCTTTGTAATGGAATGATGCCAGTGGAATTTCAGTTACTGAATATGTTGTGTTTAAAAGCTTGCTCTTGGTGCCAAGCTATGAATTTTCCTCTGAGGCTTACTTAAACTTAAATTGTAAAAAGAAAATGTGCCCAAAGGTGTTTTTTTTCTCTTAATCTTATTTATTAAAAAAGGCGGGGGGGGGGGGGGGGGGGTTGGAGTTGCATATTTGTACAATTGACAAACTTGAAATTGCCTTCAAGGGTAGTAATTAAACATGGAATCATCTTTTAAAATTGAGGCAAAGGTAAGTATTAATCCATCCATAAGCAGTCTTTAACTAACTTCTAAACTACTCAAGTTAACAGACCAAACACTTTTGCAGATTTTGTTGATAAAGGAGTATTTTACTTTTTTATTTTTAATGACATTTGTATGGAATTATAAGATGGGTGTGTCAACTATTAAGTTCTGTCTCATGGAAACCTCTTTTAATCTGGAGAGCTGTAAAAATGTGTCCATCTTTTGTCTGAATTTGAGTTCATTGGCAAATAGCTGTGACACTACTATAGTTTTGTTAAGTAATCAAAGAGTACTCTTTTTACAGCTCATGGTAATTACTTATGATCAGTGACCCTTATTAATACTGCTAATAAATTCAAGAAGACTTATTTGGTAGCACATTCAATGTGAAAGATCTAATACAAAAGGGAATAACTAGTGAAATCTCATTTCATTCATTCATTTCTTCTCTTACTTTTTCTGAATGACTTCACACTCTTTCTTCCCACCTGTGCAGGAGAGAGGGGGAGGGACTGCGGGTTTACTGGGACAGACTGAGGGAGCCTACATTCACCTCTCGCTGGAACCCCTTCACTACTGACTACCCCTTCTGCACCTTCACTTCCCATCCAGTGAAGGACGCGAGTGAGAAATTTGCAGCCATATGTGAAGTAAGTGTATTGGATGCATCAGACGTACCAGATGAATCAGACGTACTTTTAGCTTTTTCAAAGAATGCTCTTTTAAGTGATTTGCAATGGAATATATTGCACACTATACAGTATATCTGCAAAAAAAGTTAAGGAATCAGATACTGTACAGGTAGAAGGTGACAGACTGAACCCTATGTGATTCTGGGGAAGAGCAGAGGGTGGAAAGCATCCTGTTATTTTTTTCTAAAACAACAAAGTGAACAGGTGTTAGTAAAAAAATGTCCAAAGCTATTCACACTTAATCCTTTAACGCAGTCCATCTATCCATTGGTGTCCATCCTGGTGCTGGAGGGCTGATGTGTCTGTAGGTTTTCTAGGTCTCTTTGTAGCGCCAGTATTTGAAGAGCTGGGAGAAGTAGTTAATATGGTCCTACTAAGCCAATAATAAGCTGCTTTAGGTGAAGAATAGAGTTGAAATGAAAACCAATAAATACAGTGGTTCACCATGACCAGGATTGGACACCTCTACTTTAATGAGTAAAGCTTGTTCTCAGTTAGTCTTTTTCAACTCTACTTATTTCTCCTGAGGCTGAATTGAGCACCGTAGTGACTGATTGCCTAACTAAAGAAAATGAGGCGTGTGTCTACATTTTCGTGGTTGTTAATTAGCCAATTAAGTAGCTCAAGGAAACCAGCGCTCCAGCCACAAGGGATAAGGATGTGGCAGCCTTGGACTGTTTCAGGCGTTTACTGTACATATCATCAAGGCCTTCTTGATTCTTCCAGAAATACATTTCCACCTCTAATTATTAATTATGTAATGTTAATAGATTAACTGATTTTAGCATATCACGGGAGGTTGTGATTTATCTGTCAAATGCCGGAGCTCACTTGCCATATTTGTACAGCTAGTTACTGTAAGTCCTGAGTACAAATGTCTAAAGCTGTGACAGGATTAATGTGGTGTGAAAAGTGTCTTTCTGAGCTTGCCCATACAAAAGTGGTGTATGTATCCAGTGCATAACATACTACAACAATTTACAGCACAGATCACAATCCAGTCGATGTTTTTACAGCAGGGTGGACTGTGAGAATGCAGTCATTCATATAAAGAAATCACAGCCCAAAACTACAGAATTAACATCATTTCACCCCACCTAATATTAATTATGAATCTGGAGCTGCAGTTTCATTTGTGAAGTACAGTATATCAGTATTTTTAATCAGTATGTTTACGATTGAAAATGATGTAGGTGTTTATTCTTGATTGCATAATGATTCTTTAATTTTAAAACAGCTCAAATAAATACAGATATAAACTATTCTTTTATTCTAGTAACTTGTATAATGCTAGCTGTACCAGCATCCATGCATTTCATAATACAGATATTTCAGCTACAAATATATAAAAGTTCAGAATAAACCCTGCAATCCTATTAAAACCCCTTTTAATACCTTGGTAATGTTTTACTCTTTGGTACTGTTTGTAGATGAGAACAAATTAAAATGTGTATTATTCTATATGTATTTTAATAATTGGATTTTAAAAGTAAATTATCATTTATTTGTTTTATATTTTAATCTAGAATTATTAAAGTACCAGAATGCCATACCTTAGTGGGTGATCTGTGTGGTAGGAGTATTGGTGTCAGTTATTACTGTCAAGTGAACTGTTTAATTTGGTAGTGGCCAAAGGTAGTGATGACTGATACTTCTTGGAATTCGTTTCTTAAGGATTGAAATTAAATCATGTAAGAATCATCAATATAACCAGGAAGTGAGTTATGCTGCCTCACCCTTTTCTCTTTGAAGAACAAATACAAGTGATTAAACAAACCTATATTTTACATGAACAAAGCTAACATATTTTCATAGAATTTTGGCTCAAAATGTAGGTTTAAATTTTGGGTAGGGCCACTCAAATGTTGTGTAGAAATGTTCCATTCATACAGTTCTGCATAGATGGGCAAGATAATACAGTAAGTATATGTGAAATTTCTAATTAAGAAAAATCACAGAGTGGTTAATACAGAATGGGGTGACAAATTTCAAATATACATTTTATATTTATTTAATTATAATATTCATTTGTTGAATTCTATGATTTAATATGTTACAGTATATAAAACTAGTATTGATTAAAGTTGGAGTGTATTTTAATAAAAAATAACAAGATTTATTACAATGCAGGATTCATTATTTACTTTTTCATTTCCTTATTAAATCAGATTATGGTTCTAGTTAAGAAAATCCACTGAGTGCTTCATCTTTCCATTTAATGCTTTTGTTTTACTTCTTTCAAAATGGTCATTTTTTATCATATTTTAAAACAACCTGCAGAGAACTGAAGGAAAAATTGGTCTGGCAGCAGGGCATTTGCCTTTGCCACAGAAGGAGTCAAATATCATAATGTCTTGCACCTAAACCAACCTTCTGATGGTGCCCCTGCATCTTTCCAATGTGCTAATCCCACAGCTACAGCATTTCAGAGAGCAGCTGGTCCAGGCAGCTCAGAAGGCTCATGAATGGAAGCCAGTCCCAGGAAAAGCCAACGGAGTTCTAGTGCTAAATCAGTCCATCCTCATCGAGACCTATGTGGGGCTCATGTCCTTCATTGGGAACCAGAATAAGCTGGGCTACTGCTTGGCTCGGGGCAACATCGGCTTCTAGGTATCCTGTTTTGATGCTTTTCCTCTCTTTTGTAAACAGCGTGTCCTGGGGTGACTATGATTCCTGTTTCTATCAGTGGGTTACTGTAAAAAAAAGTCACTAAAATACACTATAGTTTAATGCATTAACACAGTTGGTAGATGATGTTTTAAATTACAGTTTAAATATTGTAATGACTTATCAGTTCCAAACAAGCACCTGCTTGCAGTCATGACTAAAAAAAGCCACCAGAGATTCAACCAGCAACAGAAAGAATGGTGTTCACCTCTACACTGAGTCTGATGCAATGGAAGATGAAAAGCACCCAGGACTTGTACTGTGAGGCAATGCTATACACCATTGAACACTTACACGTATATACATACAGTATGCATTGGATACTAATGCAATACACTGGATCTCATACCTGGATTTATGAGATATAAACTAATTTTGTACTGTACCAAACCCACACCACATGAAGAACTTAAACAATGTTAGCAATTTTGTTCTGTGGTTTCCCAAAATAATATGTACAGTTATTGTGGCTCAAGGTCATAATTTTTACAGTGTAAGATCTTGAGTCAAGCAGGACAGGTTGCATCTCATTTAAGTAAAATAGCTTTACATCAGAATACTGTACTTCAGGTAGATTTGCCAATGCTTATAAAATTCAACTAAATAATAAAAAACTACCATGAAGGGGCACTTTATAAATTACATCATTAATCATTACTGATTGTACGTATCTCTGAGAAGATAGCATAGACTTATTAATGAGTTTAATTTACAAATAACATTTTTCCATACTTCTGTTTTTTAAAGGAATGTGGATACAGTACATTTGTTGCCGTATTTATCATTTTTAATATTTAATAATGACTTTCAAGCTTTAAACACGTAACATATAAGATGTTTGTATGTTTGTATGATCTTGATGGACTTACAATGTGAAAAAAACATTCAGTATGCCAATAAAGACAGCATTGAATAAGTAATGTATTTTGCATGAACTTTTCATTAGTCACATTTCTTCCATGTGCAGTCTTCTCACAGCTACTTCACATGTCAATCTGCGCTTTGAAAGCCAGAATACCATGGAAGTATATTGTCATTTCTGTGGAACAGTTTGTAGAGTGTGATTACTGTAATGTGGAGCACTGGAAATTCCCAGAATTATCACCTTTCTGATTTAGTTCAGTTTGTAATTTGTTGTAGAATTGCTGCACTGGTGCTGAGGTGTTTTTTATCCATGCAGTTTCAAATAGTGAATGTTTCTGTATTTGTCTTTACTTCAAAGAAGATCTGAGGAATATTATTTCAATAGTATAATATAAAACAAATATGTCTGCCCACTCAAATAACTCATTTTCCTTTTATTGTATTTTATATACTAGAGAAATATACTGTTTTATATACTATACATTTTGTGTTTGTTTTGTTAACCATTTTTTGCCTTGATTTATTATTTATCCCCACAATCAAGAATAGCACATTATAAGCAGAGGAAAGAGGGATGTCTTCAGTAAATACAGAAGGAGTACGTTTGTAATATACAGTAGGTCCTGTCCAGCAGTGATTATACAGTAGCTGGCATTATGTGTACGGGGTAGTGATCTCAGGCTTACAACAGCATACAGTACTTCTGATTAGATATTAGAATGCATCTCGCTATACCAGTGTGATCATTGACAATACTATATGCTGTTCCAGTTTTGATAAAGATCTGTCTGTACAGCAAAATATGCAAACATTCCCACCTCTAAGGAACTAGAAGTATAGTTTCTAATTTAGTTTCATGGTAGAGCAACCCACAGAACTCTTTTCATATTCATTTTGTTTTCTCTGTCTGTTCTATTGAAGCCAAAGATTGATTGTTAAAACTGAGTGAGTGATTCTCATTAATGTAAGTAGATATCCTTACATTCGTTTTAATCCATACAATTCTATTTTCCCAGCTTAGTAACAATTTATGTGCCATCTATAATAAAACACATCATTGCAGCACAAGTATGGCAGCAGTGTAAAGTAATGGTTAAGACTTTCAACCAAAGGTTTGTGGGTTCAGCTGCTGGGTGGGACTCTGTTGTTTGACCTCTGAGTAGGGTACTTAAATCAGATTGCTCCAGTAAAGCTAAAATGTTTAAAATGTTTTTTTTCTTCAGAGTGCGAGGTATTGTTTTATTATACTTAACCAATTCATTTTTATTTTAAAATTAATGTGGGTATCACAGCTATGTCACATGTTAATAAGTACTTTAAAGGCCAGAATAGCATGGAATTTTAACTTTATATTTAAATCATAAATAATCTTATGACTCTCTCTGGCTCTTATTAAGCGTTTACAGGTTAAAAATGGTACATGAATTGTACATGAGGTTGTATGCCAATTGGAATATTCAGAAAGGAAAATATCACCATCTGAACAGTACTTTTCTGTTATTAATTGTGTTGTGTTTTGGCTAAAGAAGTTATTTAAGTTGCCAACTCACAAGTTTACAGTGGAAAGGTACAATTATTAGCACTGAACCATAATTGAATCAGGGGTCCAGACCCTAGGATTAGCAGAAATGCTTCAGCAATATAGATTGCACAGATAGCACAAAGTGCATTGCCAAATCAGGTTACCAATAGTGCAGCTGACATGTTCAATATCTATTTAAAAGACAAGCTATTTTTTAAAGGAGGGTTTAAAATTGTTAATGACTGAAAAGAGTACCTTGGCTTTTTTGGTTTAATTTTCCATTGTGTTGTTGAATACTTGCAGGCTCGTACTTGTGTCAACAGCTCATTCAATGAAAATTCAGAAGACATTTGTGTGTATCGTGTTCTGACATAGTGTAGCACAAAATGTGATATCTTACTGTTAATGCCAAGTCTTATTTGTTCATGTCGACGTTTATTCCCAAAAGATCCCATAAACAAGACCACGTGACAACTGTTTATTGTGAAGCCCGCAGAACATAATGTGATTTTAATAGTTAAAAACATTTTCTTTATTACACTAGGTATTGTAAATATAGTGGTAGGTTATCAAAGAAGATTAATTTAATTCTTTAAGTCAAATCATTCAATGCTATACCTGGCTCCTGTTAGTCTTCAGAGTTTGAGTGTTTGGGACTTGGAGTTTACTGTGAGGTTAATGCAATTCAGTGAGTCAGTGTCATCCAATACCTGTTGTAGAACCACATTTTTATATTTAAAAGCAGCTTTAAAAGTAGTTTTTTTAAAAGCTATTTACAGGAAAAATAAAAAAGATGACTAAATTATTGAGCCCAGTGGAACTCCAGACTTAATGAACCCTACTTCAGAACTGAAACCCCGAAGAGAGACAACGTGTCAATGATCATAAAGGTAAGAGTTGAAGCATGTAAGAGCAATGTCTGAAACTCCAAACAGTCTCAAGATAAGAAAGTAAGATGTCATGATTAGCAGTCTCAAAAGCAGGGACTAGATGAAGAATAAGAATAAATAAAGAACCGAAGGAGATCAAGTGTAGTTACTTTGCTGTGAAATCAGATGAGAAGGGTATAAAGAGGTTATTTGCAATGAGATGGTTGTTTAGTTGAATTGTAACAGCACATTCTAAAGTTTTTATTAGAAAATTAAGTAAAAACTAGTTTGGATACATGTCAGGGATTTAGGTTGTCCAGACCCATATTTGTTTTTTAGGCACAGGATTAGCTACAGCCATTTTAAAGGCCATTGGTATTCCAGTGCTCAAGGAGCATGTTGAGGATGAAAGGAGAAAAGGGCAGAAATGCAGGATTAAAAATAAAACAGTAGGGAAGGGATTAAATAGGTTAATTAATTAGGCAATTAAATAGGTTCCTGAAAATCCCTTTCTATTAAATAGTTAACTTTAAACTGGACTATATTGCTCCTGGTCTTCTGACAAACCAGGGTACTTTCAGGTTAAGTCCTAATAATTGCCCACTGCTGCTGGATTTGTGCTTTTATACAACATGCTTTTTCTGTCTCCTTGAAGGTTAAGTAGATACCATGTGCAAAATTTTGAAATTACATTTCAAAATGTATGTCTTCATGTGGGTTTAAATATCTCATAGTAGAATAAGTACAACTGTTTCTCTGTTCTGCATTTTCTGACCATTCCACTCAATGACTTGTTCTAAAGGATAGCTGTTGGATCTCAAAGGAGAGGATTTGCATAGCAGGAGAAACCACACAGTTGGCAGCTTTCTTTAACAATCTGCACTAATATTTTGTCTTGACTACAGGACCTTTCTGATGGATCTGATTTTGAAACAATTATCGAGGGCTGTCATTGAATGTAATGAATATTATTACATGCCTTTTTTCACACCAGAATTAACTGAATGATTTAGATTGTTTTTTGTTCACCAGCACCTACTGTGAGGGTTCTTCCTAATATTCAATCTATAACACAGTTATTCAGTCCTACTGGTTTGTTGGAAACAGTTAAAATAAGGGTTATATTTGTATATGACATTGTTTATTTGCTGATTGAAATAAATGTGAGCTCAAAATTTAAAATAAAATGAAAATCGATAACTAACTTGCTCTACCATTGGGTTTTCCAGGGGTAGTTAGAAATGATTGCTTGGGAGAGCTTAAGCATTTTTTTCTTGCAAATTAGAAAATTTATTTTAATTACAATTATTTGACAATTACAGTTTAAAAAACTAGTTTTCAGTTGCTTAATCCCAACAACTAACAAAAACAGCACTGAAGAGTAGCTTTAAGAACATATTTCTTCTCCTATTTAGTAATTTTTTTGTGTTCTCACAAAGTGGTGATTTATCAATGAAACATTTTATAGTTGTTTTTAATGCATGTGTAAACTTATGTGTTCATTTTGTGTCAGTCTAACACAGGGCTTCCCAGTTCAGGTCCACCTTACCTCTGTGTTTCCCAGGTTTTGTTTCATCTTGGTTCTTGATTATTTAAATTCGAGCTTTAACTAGTTATTGATTCATTAGAAGTTTTTAAATCATTCTCAGCTCTGTAACTGTAAGAGATTTAAATTTACGTATCAATGTTTAAGTAGCTTGAAAACTGCAAACCTTTTGAAACTGAGCACAGTTATACAGATATACTCACATTATAAGCGCAATCAAAAGGTTCAATCACGCAACTTGAATCAAAACCAGCTGATACCAGAATAACATACCAGGTTTGAAAGACCGGCTTTAATACATTGCAGGACACACAGCCACCCAAAATCATGCAGCTCTACCCAAGAGTAGTATTCAGCAGCATTTACATGTGGGTGTGTTCTTCCTCCAACATTACAGACAAACACACGTGACTAGAAGACAAATATTGTTCTTTTATGGTGGTTAAGAATTAAAATAAGAACATCTTCGAGAAATAAAGAGAAATTGCTTCCCTTAGGCTTGTGTATCATCTTCTCAGTCAAGTTTATTTTTTTTCTGTTGATGGATTCTTCTTATTCTTTTGCCACCCTCATTAATTGTATTGTGTAGTGCCTCAGTGTTTCATTCCCATGGAGGGCCTAATTGCATGTTTTCAGTAATTACATGAAGGTATCTGTTAATAACTCTGAACATTTCCCATGATGAAGAGTGGTGCACATTTGCTACTCGCACGGGAAGCGCAAAGAAAGTGGATTAAAATGCGCTGTAAAGTGTTTAGACCCCATAAAAATAAAACACTCTGGTTTCTTGATGCTTCCCGTTTGAAAAAAAAGTACATTACGGGACAATTAAGAAACACAGCTCTAGGTGCTCAGGGTGAAATGGGATCTATGACACCTCCATCTACTTTGCCCCAGACACACCTTTCCTGTCCAGTATAAGGATTGGATATCTCTGGATTGAATACTAATGTGCTCCAACACTACCTCACAATGGGTTGCAAACAACATGATATGTTCCAGAATTCATTTAACCTAAAAATATCAATGAAGGTAAAGTGGAATTAACCAATACTGATAGTGTATAATGTGATGCTTTGTAAATGATTAAAGACACTTGGCTTCCCATCCTGATTCATCATATTCAAGGTGTGGTGTATTTTTTAGTCACTGATTGGCCCGTCATGGTTTATACCTTATATAGTGATCTTTGTGAAAATGAACCGCCTTTAATGTTTGAAGAACGAGACACACTATTTTTTCAGAAGATATAAAAAAGCCGTATTTTATTTTACTCCTTTCTTTCTCTCTCATTTCTCAATTTTACCTGTATACCTTAATAAAGTCTTGGGGCAATACTTCCCTCATTGCATTTAAATAAGTACATACAAAATGAATTACACCTTTGTAATTTAAATAAGGCACTTGCTGTTTTTGTCCAAACATGTTGTAAAACGTTTTTCAAAGTATTATTTTGCTTCAAGGCAAAGCAATGAAAACTTCATGCTGTGTTAAGACTTACATCAGTTCCACTGAAGGAGAGGTTCCTAAATTCATTATTTGTATTGTACAGAATCCTCAAAGGCTATCAAATGTTAATGATGGTTATACAGTCTTCATCTGAAAAGTACTGTATTTTTAAAGTTTTTAGAATGCATCTCCACCTGTTTAAATTCAGATGACCTGAAGTTGCGATAAGAAAGATAAGAAAATATGTTATATTGATATGATATATGATATATTTCATATGTTATATGAAAATATAGCTTTGTAGCTATGAAGCTATCAGAATATGATAGCATGCTATCTGCCCTTCACTTCAAATGTGTCAAAATCATATCTTGCTTTTTTTCTGATCATTTGTTAAAGTTGTGCAATCCGTTGTCCTGAACAATATTTTGTGTGATTGAAGATATTAATATATCTTCTTAAAGTGAAGATAAAGAATGTTGTAAAGGCTGTCGAAAGTGTTCGGAATATATTTTCCTGAAACGTGATTCATCTCACATAGATAAACTTTCTTGGGACTGTATAAAATCAATCAACAGGGCAGTGTCAGTGGCATAGGGAAAGTTGCTGCCGGAGTTAAATTACAACATTTATTGTCCTAAACACTGAGAGTGAGGGGCATGTAGTTTTCACTAACATCAACTCCTGGCCCAAGCACACTGGAGCTGCAAAACATCCAACTATACAGTTCCAGGGGCCAGAACTATTAAGTTTAACATGGGCATTATGCAAAACTGTAACAATTCTGGTTCTGGCAACATGAACCTAGGACTTAAATTGAAAACAACTATTAAAGAGAGTATTTCCTCTATATCTTGCATGCTTGACATCTGTAAATAGGAGAATTCAAACTTAAAATCAAAATAATGTTCCCACTCATTTAATGATTTTGTAAACTGAAGTGTGATGAGATGATACTCGTTAGCAGCAAGCTGGCATGACTGGTGATATTGACAAGACCGTGGACAACTGATGAGGTTCTATTAACTGAAAAGCACAATGCGAAGCTGTTCAGGAAATTGAATAGGAGTTATTTTAGTAAAACTGATGATATTGTGTGAAGCCATAAGCTCTCCCTGCCCTTTTCCCATTTTCCTATGCAGTCAAGTGAACTTAATTGCACTGAAGATATGCGGCACAAACATTTTGATGTATAATTATGTCCGTTACTGAAAACAAAGCACTTGTGTGCCAGTCTAAAAATTTAAAGCATTGCCTCAAGGTGAAAAATAAGGCACATCTTATAAACACATAGTAATTATTGCTGACATGCTATATAGACACCTGCCAACATACAGCAATATTCATTAAAAAATACAGCTGTGCAACCCTTGTTTTCCTGATAGTCAGAAGTGTTTTTGAATAGAAAGCAGAAAGTTAGATAATGTTCTTTTAGTGCTGATAAAATAATGTCCAGTACCTATATTTACTGCAAAATTAAATTGTATATACTGTATATTTGTCATTTAGCTAAATTCAAACAACATTATATGAGTGGGGTTCATGACACTCTAATTACAAGAAAGGGTACTTGTGCAAAATTGTTTACTTTGAAAAAAAGGGTTAATTTGAAATACTTTTTAGTGGCTTGGAAAACCATATGTCAAGTGTACAAATATTCTAAATACGTATGTGGATTCCTGTTTTTTTACATTACTTGGTTTAACACACCATTTGGACAGCCTGTGTTCTTCAGGACTTCTTCTTATTAGATGCCATTTTTGTTGTTTTACAATATTTTATTGTTTTTTTTATCATCTAAGCTACATACGGTACCATACCTTCACAGGTACTGTCCATCCAGAATAACCAATAAGGGAAAGAGCAACCATGGGTATTTGCTGTAGAAAATAAATTGGAGGCTCTTACATACTGGAAGTAAAATTTTTCTCTTGGTTCTTGACCAGTAGCACATTATGGGTCCTGTTTGTCAGTTGTTCTTGTGGTTGTCCAGTTCCTGTAATTTATCACTGTCTATATTCCAACCACTATGTCTTCTGTCTCACAGAATGGGTAAGCTTACTTGCTGACCAGTATGGCAACCATAGTATTAAGTACATTTTTAAAACAAACATCTTTCATTAAAAATATATACTGTATTTATAGTTAGGATATGAAAAGAATCAGTTTAGAATACTATAAAGATTATGTATCATACAGTGAATTCAATTTTTTGTTGTTGTTTTTATTTTCCAGAAAAAGAGCTGCCTTCAAGAAACGAGCAACTCTGTGTAATATGATTCCAGAAAACGTAATCTCTGAAAAAAGTCAAATGTAATCTTTGAATATAGTTTGTAACATACCCTGGTTACACAATTGCCAAAAGGTGCTGAAAGATATAAATCATGGTAGCTTATCTCCCTAATCAGTCACAGAGGCAATTAAATGAATCCCTGGTGATGTCTGTCATTATGAATTGCATTTTGGCTTATGTTTTTATGCAAACCTCTCAGAAAAGAGGCAGTCCTAGCCAAATGTAATGTTTGTTGAATTGTGAATGTATCCAAGTTACAGAGCATTTTTTTCTGTTTTTGCTACTTGTAATACTGTATGTAGTGTTTATTATAGACTTGAATTATCAAATATTTTTAAAACATATATTAGAATATATAAAACATTTTCTGTTTTAAACTGAAAACTACTGCTAAAATGTATGTTACAGCACATTTGTTTTTTTCATATTCTCTATTTTTGAAAA
Source organism: Lepisosteus oculatus (assembly GCF_040954835.1). Lineage (NCBI taxonomy): Eukaryota > Metazoa > Chordata > Actinopteri > Semionotiformes > Lepisosteidae > Lepisosteus > Lepisosteus oculatus. The sequence continues at coordinate 9,672,951 of NC_090708.1, read as the reverse complement.
TATTTTGCAAATTGCACCCACCCATTTTGCATGCTCCAAACACACCTCATTTCACACAGACGCTAATGGAAAATTAATGTTTACAACCGTAGCTAAAGCAGTACAGGGTAGCTAAAAATGAGTTCATTTTGTAATACAGTGTTCTCTGCAATACTGAGCTCTGAAGAAAATTCCAGTGCCTGAAACTAGCATTTAGTCAACAGACTGCTTCTTTAAGCTTTAAAATGCTTCTGACCCTGTATGACACTAAATCAGCTGGGGATGCTTTAGGCAAGTAACATAAGACAAATTCTCTAAGAGGACATCTCTATGTGGCATTGAATCAATGTATCTCTGAGCTTAGTGTTCAGGGAAACCATCGTCCATCCAGATAACTAGTCTAAGCCAAAATGGTCACAAGGTGGTGGATTGTGGTTACTGTCAGGTCATCAGTCACGTGACTTGCGTTTTTTCCAGTGTCTTTCCTGCTTGTTTGTATAGTAAACACACCACACCTGTTGAAGGAATGTGGGTTGCCTCTCTGAGACTTTTCCAGCGGCATTGCTCGCATTTTCAGAACTTCTTTCTCACTTCTCTAACTCCCTCTCGTGCTCTCTCTCTCCCCCTCTCTCCTCTCCATCTGTTCCTTGCACAGCTGTATCTGTCTGGAGTGCCGGCCTGCTCTCTGACATGAGATGGTGATAGGGATACTCTTGTTTTTATTTATTCCACCCCTCCTTCCCCCTTGTCTTTGCCTTCTTCAGCTGTCACTGTTGTGTCTGGAGCGTTGCGTTGAACTTGGAAGGGTAAGGGATACTTGGAAAATCCTCAAAATTGTTAGCACTCTCAGCAATGAAGTGTGGAACACACCCTGGATTCTTTTCATGGAAAACAATAGCTATGGAGAAAACGTCTACAGCATGGTCTTATTTATTTTGTTAAGTTATTCTTAAATAAGTGTGCTAAAATTGCCTCTTTTTTTTTGCAGTGATGTGCGATACCGAAAGAACTTTAAATTCCTCCCCAAAAGCTGCAACAGGACATCTGGAGGACTTTAAAAAGAGGATAAAGTATGTAGATAATGTAAAACGTGAAGCATTACCAAACAGAACAAAATGGACAGAATTGCCTCCTCTCATTTGTACCAGTGATGATTTTTATGACATCAATGGTTTTATGTACAGACCTTAAGAACATAAATAGTTAATAGCTAATAAAAATGTTGCAGTCTGTTTGCTTTCAGTAGTGTATCACTATACTGTATCTATACTGTGATCTTAATTGTTCTTATACCACTAATACTACTCCAATGACAATCTTAGAAAGCTAGAGAAAAATAAGTTATCACTTGAATCTGTATCTCTGGGTAACCTATGAAAGCATACTAACAGGTAAACACATGTCAAGTATTTGCATATTAGAAAGGCTAAAATATAAATCATCTTGTTTACAGCTTTCTACATGGTTCCATTTCTTGCCTTTTGTGTGCCTTCAACTTCAGGTCAGATTGTACAGCTTTTTCATTAGCGTCATTTAATGTTGATCAACTGTCCATTTATATTTAGCATGATGTCTTAAGTTTTACAAATTCACAGGTCCCAGAAAAGCATACAGAAGTATCAAATGAAAAAGAGTTAATAACCCTATTCTCTGAAGTTAATATTTAAGTTAATTTTACAAAAGATAATTTTTTCGTTTTCAATTTACCAAAATATAAAGGTGTACAGTACATCATCCATGATACAGCCCCTTTATTATTCATCAATACACGGAAATGAGCAAATTAGGATGACCGCACTGATTGTATTTCAGGATTTGGCTATATTTAAAGAGTTAAGGGAAGATTGTGTATGGAGTTATTAGGGCTCTGGATGTGTACCTGTAAGTTTTATGGTTCCAAATCCCTGCTGTTGTATCATTAAGTAAGATGCATGACTTACAATAGGTCCTTGTAATAAGGAGTCCAGCTCTATAAATAGGTACAAATGTAAGTTACTTTGGATAAATGTGTCAACCAATTTAAAATAGGATGTATTTTCTAATTTAGATATCTTGTATAGAGAAAAATAAGACATTGTAGTGAGAGACCACAGGGCACAATATAAAAGTAGTGGAACTGGATGAATATCAATTTGATCAGATATCAGATGACCACGGAGGTTGTTATGCACTGAGATTATATAGATGGCTCTGGATAAAAGACAAGCCTTCTGTGCTTTTTTAGTACATCCGGAAGTTCACCAAAGCTCCTCAAAAAATAAATTAAGCCTCTTGAATATAAACAGTTGTCTCTAAGCACTAACACAAATCCATTGAAAACCTAACAGGAAGCATCACAGTTTGGTGTGAGAAGTGCATTTCCCAACTACTGCACCCTTAAAAGCTTCCATTTTCAGACTGTTTTAGAGTTTTTCTCTCTTTTCTCTAAGAATGTTATGTGATATTTTGATGACTAAAGTGCACAGCAATGCATTTCTGATTAAAAAAACAAATACTGAGAAGGCAAGGTTTTTCTTATCTACTTTTTCTTAATATTGTACATTAGAATTGTGCACTGACAAGTTTTGTGCTTTGTTTTTGGGTGGCAGTGTAGCGTTTGCCATTCAAATTAAAGAAAAAACTTGGCCAAGCTGACTGGAAGGATATACTGCGTAGAATGAAAGCAATTTAGAAGTGCAGGCTGAAGCACAAAAACAAAGAATTGTTTCCTGCTCTTATTTATTTTCTTTCTCATTCCCTTATTTTCCAATAGGGCAACAGTTTTGGTTAAAATTCTCACTGGACACATGTGATAGTATTGTGTCACTGCAAAATAACCATTCATTTGCACATTTAATGTGGAAGTTTGTAATAAGTGAACTGTGAAGAAAAGGCACAATGTACAATAAATGTTACATGAGACCATTTGTTTCTATACCAAATAGTTATGAAGAAAACTCTGTGTGCTTTTCCTGAGAAATAATTTACTAAGTAACTTCACTGTATCTTAAAGACCTTAATTGAAGTGACAATGTACTGTAAGTGTGGTGTTATTTACAACAGTCCCTAAAAAGTTTAACTCTTTTTTATAATGTGTCTTTGGTATAAAATTAGCCAACAATATGAAAGTATGAGTTGCTCTGCTTTTCCAGTATTACAGGACATTAGCCTTTAGCCTTTATAAGACATTAGTCTTTTGTTCTCTCCTTCCTTAGCAAAGGCTAGGTCTTTCATTTTTTTACCAGGAGCAAAAATTGCTAGGAGGCAAAGCTTTGAAACTGGATCTTTGAAGTGGGAATTTGCGAAACATTTGAAATGGCATGTTAGTAAGAGATTTTATTTGGCACAGACCGTTTATCCCTATGAGTCATTAGTAAACGGTGATTTAAAGCTTGACAAAAACTACTGACTTCAGCATTATAAAAGGGTGACGCAAACACTTCTGTGGAAAACCATCTTTCCTAGAGAATGTACTAGTTTGGTGTCTGCATGGTTTTCTCTTCAAATTAATCTTTAGGATCAACAAATAAAATTATATTGCATACCTTTTTACATGTGTATGAGATTTAGTGTTCCAGATCTTGGTTCAGATCTTTGTTGACAGTTGCCATCCTTATAAAGACACCATTGTAATTTCACACCTATTGGAACACATACCATACTGCTCTTAGAGTGTAGGTTACTTCCATCCTGAAGCAACTCTCTCCCAGAAACATGGAACAAAGACTGTATCAAGAAGATAGCTTTATTGTGCTCTTCAGACCTATATTTGGGTGTGGGCACTCTTTAAAAAACTGATGTAAGAACCACGAAATTCAGAAGCACCTCATTTAAAAGATCATTATCAGGTTAGGGAATGCTGCTAATATTGCTCAGCCATTCTCCAGTTATAACTGGAGAATAGCAGTCCAGTCCTGTTGTTTAGTTGTCTCTCTTGAAGGTCAACCTGTTGCGGATCTGACATACACATTCTATATTAAAGTTCCTTGTTAGTTTAGATAATCTATTATTCTCCTGCAATTATTAGAATATAGCTTCAGAATACAGGGAGTTTGACAGCTATGCTGTTCATGATTCTGTGTTCTCTCTCATGAACAGTTTAATCATTTTCATATACATTCTACAAAACTCCAACAGAGTCACTGAAGAGGTTTTTAAAACTTTAAAGTTGACTTCAAAAAGCATTATAGGTCACATGTTCTGTAAAGTTTTTATCTGTTTGCACTGATCACATACTGTATAGAGGGTGACGTTTCTACAGCATAAAAGTTAAATTAGTTACTTCATTATGGAGTCACAAATGTGTTGTCATACTTGTGCAACAACACATCATCTGGGACATTTTGTCCTCAGTAGAGTGAGGGAGAAGTTGTCAGAAGTTATCTTCTGAAGCTTTTGAAATTGCAAACTCATGTACATATTGGTAAACGTATTATCTCAGGATGGAACCAATTATAAGAGTACACTGAATTATGTGAATAAACAAGATCACTTAAGCTGAGATTTAGAGTTGTTTTCATAAACCTAGACTTGAGCTGTAAGATGCATTTTTTTCATATTCAAGATTCTATAGTTCACTTGTCTGAAATAGGTTTGTAGGACAATTATAAAATTTGTATCTCAGGATACCTTGGCCACAAAAACAACATTTTTATTTTTTTTTTATTAGTGTTGAGTTTGTTGCATCAATTGTTAAGCACAGCAGAAACAAAACTGTAATACTTGCAACACATGTCAAAAAACATTTTTTTTAGTCGGGGTAGCTTGATGAGATCAACTTCTGTTTTGAATTAGAAAATGTCTCTAATTCAGTCATCAAGTCTTTTACATATTCTCAGGGCTTCCATTTTAAAATAAAATATCCTTTTCAAACCTAGAGACCCTTGTAGCTATTCCTGGGTTCAATCAATCTTTATTTTGGATCTTTAATATTTGAAGCCTTATCATATAATTTCGCTTTATGACAAATTATTTCAACGGTAGGAAACTTGCAACATGTACAGTATCTGAGGCCCTGAATGTTCTTGTCAGATAGGGCTACAGGAGAGGCCCTAGGATTTAAATAATATAGTACCAGGCAGACAGGTTGACACCAGACTTGTAAGTGGAAATCTGTAACTAGATACCTACCCAGACAATCTCATTTTAACCCCTCATCAACAAATGTGTGGTAAAAACAATTAAAAGATTCATTCTGCAGGGCTGTGCCACAGTCACTGATGTCCAAACGTGTAGTCTATGCAAAACCAGAATTCACCACTAAAGATGTATTTGCTATCGAGTCCACCTGAGGTATTGCTCTAAAACATTCATAGCACAAAGACATTGGTCCTTGAATAAGTGGGATGTAAAGTATGAGTTCATTTGTTTTTCTGTTCTTGATTTTTCATCAACTTTGACCTTCAAGCAGTTAAATCTAATCCTTCTTCCAATGAATTCTCTCACTAAAGCGGTCATTTACAATAAAGCTTATGCAATAAAGTTACTGTGAGTGTATCATGGTCAGTCTTGAATATTCAATTAATCAAAACTACTCTAAAAACATTTCCTCCATTAGACACAGTCTGTATACTTTATTTTTTAAAATATATGTTTAAAAACACGGACAGCACCCCGTGTCCGATTTGAACCCAGGGACAAGCACTGCGAGGCAGCCATGCTACCCTGATCAGTACACATAACAACAATAATTGTTTAAGCAGATAAAGTCAAAAAACAAAAGTTGCTATTGCAGTATGTGACAACAGGGGGCGATACCTACCAACATCTTAAAGCCGATGCTCATAGAGGCAGCGGAAAACGCCACTACAGAGTAAAGAAGTGAGGATGTTTTCTTAGTGCTTTTTCCCCCACCAATCCCAATTTATTTATCCTAAAATTATTTGTATATCTAAAAAAGACTTTGATCTTTGTTAATAACCCTCCTTTTCCAAGAAAGAGTAACAGGATATTCTCCTTAAAGGAGTATATAAAGGAAAATATTTTTTTTTCTAAGAGAGATTTCCAGTGTTGTTATGATGAAACGGCAGTAATTATAGTTCTGATAAGAATTTTAAACAAACGAACTGTTACTTTAGGGTCAATATCAGTATATTTGATATTCTGTTAGACCTGTTTATATCTACTGTACTTTAAATCAAATTCTCACGTTGTTTCCCTGTATACCATAAGCATTAATTATATTTACTTTTCCTGTAGCAGGGGGATTTTGATTAGAGAAAAACAGTAAATTAACTGAGGCATCCCACTGATATACTATAATATTCCTATCTATATTACTGTAGACCACTGAACAATGTATTTTTCACTCAAGTAAGACCATTTAAACCCTAGATGAGCATAGTGACAATGTGGTTATAGCTAATTCTGAATTTTCTTTTGCTATGGGATTGTAGAGCATGTTTCCATCTACATAACAACAGAAGAGTGTAGACATATCACAGCCAATCACATTGCGTATCACATTGGGAAACCACAGTATTACAGATCAATCATTATTATTTGGACCCATGGGTGTTCTTTTCTATTCTTGAAAGTACCATGTTATATATTTACACTCTGGATGTAGAAATAGTTACTTTAGTCTCACCTTAAGTACAAGCCATACTTTGTGGTTGTCATAGCAGCAAAACAGTGTATCCAATATTTGTAACTTAAAACCACATTTCAACTGACAGTTCATTACACATGGATGAAATCTTTAAAGGCATATTTGTGCACTCTTACAGTACTTAGAGTATGGACTTTACAACGAAGTCTGGAATAATGGCCACAGGGATGTGTTGTGTGTTTTAGTACTAATCAAGAGCTGAGAGAGATCTTGGCCAAACCCTGTTTGTCCCCTGGTTTGATATCTGAAAAGAATGTGATGGCCTGGCTCTCTGGAACATTCTAGCCCTGATCTGATTAAACCCCACAATACTGTCGCTTGGCCACTGTGTACCCAGCAGCCCTTTGCAACTTGCAAATACTTTCTTGAGATGGATGGCACGCCACGAGCAGATGTATGGGAGAAGGAGATAAATCCGAGCGCAAGGAGATGTCAGTTCAGTGACAGCTGGGGGTACAGTTTCACCAGATGTCCAGGATTTTAACCTTCGAGAGACGTGAGCAGGCAGAGCACAAAACAGGGACGACGAAGGCTTTATAGTATAAGTGCACAACAAATATTTTCACAGAGAGGAGCTTATAGGAGGCGTAAACTAGAATTTCACATGCCGGTCTTGTTCATCTGAAACAATTTGCCCGAGATGATTTATAACAAAAAATAATCTCACTAATTTGGGAATAATGTTGAAAGACACTCCTATACTACTGGGCTCATTTAAAAAAAAAATACCTTCATGTTTGAGAACTTTTTTTTTAATTTGATTGATTTGTATCATAGCCTTGCATGAGGCCATACCATGTACTTCACGAGAATTTGTTTGAAATGCATTATTTATAATAAGGATTTTATTTTATTTTTGCAGGATTTTATTAAATGTCTTCATTATTTTTAATCCTATTTTTAAAGATTGTGTTTAAAATCTGGATTTTACATTAATTAAATAAATGGTTAAAATAAAAAAAATCATGTTCAACACTTATTCACTACTATGCACGCTGGAGGTCAAAACTGCATTCTGTTGGCTGAAAAAAGGGAGATAACATGAGAAATTGTATAAAATGAAATTGTATCCTGTAGCAATAGGCTGACACTGAGGGCTGAGCGAGGTGAATTCTGCCCTGGGAACCTTAACTGTTGTCAGCTGGCTTGTTGCCTCCGGAACTGAACGTTATCAGCAAAAGCTGTTTGCATTCCAGGTTCAATGTGTGAAAAACAGTAGATGGCTTGGCATTGCTTATACCTTGGAAGGTGCATGTACTGCCTTCATCTCACTCATGCTGGTCTGAGATTAAAGGCTAAAAAACAATTTGCACTTCTACTATTTTACAGGGGGATTAAAGATGGAAATCATTACAATTTATCCATGCTGGCAATATTTCAGGGGTGATAACAGGTTTGAGATTAAGTGAACCTAATTACAAGACTTCTAACTGATTGCTCCTAATCACATGGACACAATCAAACCCCAATTGCCTTCAAGATTTTCACATAGGATTGTTTTAACTCTGCCTTGGACGTTGACTGAAAACCTATGAGAACAGACTGGAATTTTGCCTCTGTCTGACAAGCTCTATGGCAATATTAGCCCAGTTCTTAAGAGTTCCCTGCAGTTCACGATAACATAACAGAGAGCACAGTGATACAAGCTTCAGCTGGACTGGCAGAAAGTGACTGACATTGGTGACCTTCTCATGCTGCCTAATCTACTCTGTAGTTTCACAATAACTGCCTTGAAACCCTCCAGCAAAATAAAATCTATTCTAATCCCTTCAGCGAAGATAAGCCTACAAGTGTATAATTCTGGAATACAGCTCCTTTTAGAAAGCTGCTTTTTCTACAACAGTCATTATCAAGAAGAGCAAATATATCCTAGAGGCTGTGGATGCTGATACGTCCTAAGAAATTATTTAAAAAACTAAAGACTGATACGAGAAAACTGATGTGTTACAGAAACAAAATGGCATCCTTGTATTTATATTATTTTTTATGTTTAAAGTGACCAAATTAAAAGACATTAACCTCTTGATCCTCTTAAAATCAACGACTTTTTCAGATACATTTATTTTGAGTACTTTCGATTCTTTGAGGTGAGCAATGAATTTAATTCATGGTTAGAGGTCATAAACAGAAGAAGAATGCAAGCATATGAAATAGAAGAGAAGGTTCTTGTTTTCAAATATGGGATTAAGAAGGGTCTTATATGAAACCATTTTCTTCCACCTGTGATCCTCTTTTGCCTGTAATAGTTGAGCATTATAGTACTTTTGATCTCTTTTAATTAATAGAAATCTTAAATCAAGACATTATCATACACAAGATGAGTGAATCCTATTAAGCATCATTTTCAAATGATCTAAGCACACTCTCCAAAATGTACTGTAACCTAAGTATGTAAAAATATTTGCTTCAATAATTTAAAGTTTTTGAAGCTGCCAGACTGTGGGTACTGCTGAATATTGCTTTATTTTTCAATATTTTGTAATGAAACATAGTGAAGTTTAAGTGTTGGGTTCTATAAAAGGTAAAATGCTTATCCGTGCAGCCATCTAAGGAGAATGATTTTGTGCATTTCTTAAGAATTAGAAAGGCGGTCAGAGGTTAATGTCCCAAGGCAGTCTAATGAAGGGTGTGTGGTTTTAGCTGTGAAGTAAACTGTCTTTCTCACAGAGGCTCATCTCAAGTCACTAAACGATAGTCTGCTGTAAACCCAGCTTGGGAAGATTCATGATGCCTTAGGGTTAAAAAACTGGTTGAGCAACTAGGTTATTTTTCTGTTTCTGCTTTGTTTTTTCAAAATTGGTCTGTTTTTTTGATCCAATCTGTTTTTTTCCTGTAGCAATAAAAGGAACAAAGTTTGGGTCAAAGTAAAGGAAGTATGGAAGAGAATATGTAAGAATTATAGTCTTTGAATGGTGATAGATTTTAGAAACAAAAACCTCATGATTACATATTCCTTTGAAATCTGAACAGTCTGGAATGCAGGTCCACATTTTGCAAGGCGAGCTGAAAGTTGAGCTGTTTCTTTTTTCAATCTGCACATCAAATCAAAAACAAGAATTGCTAAGGGATAGCAGATCTTTAAATATTTCTATTGCAGCATTTTTATTGAGATCACTAGAGGAATGTATTGATAATTGTATTAATAAATAATTTATTAATACATTAAAATGCTGCATACAGCTCTGTTTCCAAAAGAACTGATGACCTAATTTCATTGTTTTGCTTCACGTGCTTCAGTCAGATGCCTACTGCTTAGTAAAGAGGTCAGTTTATCCTTCAAGCATGTTTCTCATATGCTTTTACAGTAGCTTTAAGTATATTACAACTGTTACTCCTTAGAGTATGATTAAGCTACACTGAAATCAATACACAGTAAAAAGTGTAAGCAAAATTATATTAAAAACATTTCAGATCCGTTCTCTACTAATTCAAATACATTTTGAAATGGCTTCCAGTGTTTATTATATTAAGCGATTTCAAGTTACTATAGTTTCTTTCAGTTTACACACGCTATTAAGATTTGTTTATTTGTCCAAATGGCTTATTGTTATAATATTATCAACTGTATTTTCAACTATATCATCACAGTGTCTATGTATGTGTTATTTTTAGTTGTAACTAAATTGTTAAGTTGCGTACATATAAGTACTGCTAATCAATTATGAATTAGTATCGAACTACGCTATTTTGATTTTGATTATTTTTCTGGTGTGTAACAAGCACTATACAATTCAAATGAAAAGAAAACTGATATCTTTAAGTTATCTTCTGATATTCAAAGACATTTTCCCTGCAAATTATAATCCAGGTAACAGTTTTCCCAAAGAAAGACAAATTTGTGAAAACCTGAAAATAACTGAAATACGCACGAGACCTTTTTGTTTGGCATCAGTCTTCATTACAGGAAGAAAGGGTAATGGAAGAGATTATAGGGAGTATATGGCTTTCTTTCAGCAAGTGTAGGTATCTCCTCCACTTATGGACTAGTGTCAAAGCACAATACACAGACACTCAGTCGTCTTTTTTGGGCCCCTCCTAGCTAGCAAGCCTATCCTGCCCATTGCTGCAATAAAGGCCAGCTCAGCAGTTGTTCCATGATGTCTGCTTGGCTCCAGGATGACCTCAGGTCATCTGAGAAGGAACTACAATACATGGAGCATGATGCTCGGCGTCAGGAATGTGTCGAAAGCAAAACAAAATGGATTACTTGTGCTAACTTCATTTTACACGGCCAGTCCTGGCAGCTGCTTAATTGATTGACAAGTGATGTTATCGGCCTGGAACCTGGGTCCACCGAACACCACCGCCCCCACTCACCCTGGCTCAGCTTTCATCTGTAGCTATCGCTGTGTGAATTCTTTAAGACAGCCCAATTAGAAAAACAGATTACAGGGCCTGTGGAGCTAATTGAGCACAGCCTTCCACTTAGAGATTAAAAAGGTCAATTATATGATTTGAACATGCTGGTGTTCTGTAAATATTAAATTATCATTAAAAGCTAAGCATTGCCCCTCTGTGTTGACGATGACTCATACGGGAAGATTAACAGAAAGAAATCCGTGCCATTTAAGCAAGTCTCTTTAGCCCGTCTACTGCTAATACCATACTTGCACATTTGGAAAATGGGTCTTAATAGACACCTAAGGGTCCAATGAGTCATATACCTTTTGGTATGTGCCTACCATGCTAAAATAACTTTCAAAGAATCAAACTCATTTCCTGCACCAGGTTTGACTTGGGGAGAAACCTTCACAACATATATATGGTTAGATGACCCCAAAAATGAAAATTGAGCTGTTTTATGCAGTAAAGTGAATAGTATGGAATCATATCTGAAACCTTTTATATGTGAAAGAAGGTTTTGAGTAAAATATAAGATCAGGCAATCGAAAATAAACTTGAATAGTGCAGCGTTTTTGCTTTTCTTTTTGTTTAAGATCCATTTTGGCCATTCCTGACCTTTTAAGCTCTGTGCAGGTATTGATGTCAGGTACTGTACACCAATGTTTAGTCTTCTCCACAGATATTCTCAGAAACCTTCAGCTCTACTGGAGAGGATTTTAACCCTGAGTCCTGACGCTATTTACGTTATTCTTTGGCAGCAGTGGTGATGAATCACAAGGATTTTTCCCCTCTTTTGTAATGTACAGTAGATGTTATGATGGTATTGTCCTGAAACTTGAATCTGTCTAAGCCTGAAAGACCTTTAAAAAAAGCTTGTAAAATGTCTGCTTGCATTTAAGCATCCCTCAATATTTACTACACGCTTTATTTTTAAAAGTGTATCCAATGACAAAAGATACTTTAGAATCTTTCTTAGATTACGAGGGGAGGGGGGTTAGCTCATGGATACAGGATAAAATGTCTGTGGACAGCTTCTAAACATCATTATGTGTCATGCATGCGTGTATTTTAATAGGTCGACTGGCAGACCAATCAGGCTTGTCTTTCTGTTTCCCAGATACCAGTCTCCTAGTAGCTAAACACAAGTCCGTGAGTTTTACATCATGGACTATTTTTCAAAAAGTTACAGAAAGATATCATTACCTAAGAGCACTGCTGAGACAGCCCTTTCTAATCCACTGGCACCTGTTGTTTTAAAAGGTTTGCATCCAATACACAGTTAAACTCTGGGCTCATAGAACACTTTCATCCTTTTTATTGTACATTATAATTAAAGTCCTGGCTAGGAAGGAAGATGTTTCCTCAGAATGCTTAACAGATGATGGCCACTTCTGTGAAAAAAGTCCATAGGGACAGAATCTGAAAAAAATTACACGGATATAATAGAAAACCTTTTATTCATTTTTTCCACGTAGGAAAAAAAAGTGAGGCAGGACTCTATTTCCAAAACTTCCAGAAAATGTCTGTTGGAACAATACCATATTCTAATTGAACAACATACTATTGAGGACATATTACTCAATTGAAATGTTTTTTAGAAATGTAATAAAAAGTCAGTCTTTGATGACAAAATTAAATCTCGTTGTATTGTGATACCTCTGTATTTTGATGAGCAATGGTTTCTGACTCAGTCCATGTATAATATGCTGTAGTATGTCAACTCAGTACTTTCAATGTGTATAATATCTTAACCCACTTGAAATGAAATATTTTTTTCATAAAGGTCAGCTTTGATGATGAACACATGGGCCATTATTCAGTGAATATCCAGTGACAACCGTTTCAAAAGTTTGTAAAGGGGACTCGTTGTAAATGCACATTGCAGACATCCAATGGAAAATTGAAAAAACTACATAAAACAAAGTAAAAGTTGCATAAGAGAGATTAAAACTGCATTAGAGAGATAATACACACAGACAGTTTTAAAAACAATTACAACACAGCATTCAAAATTGTTATTAAATCAAATTCATTTGATTTTATAACAAGCTGTTTGAAAACTAGTTTGTCTCTAACATATCTATTGTGAGGACCCGTGATTTCTCCTGAAATTGAAATCTGTAAATTAAGGTTTTGTATTTTCTGATAATGATTAATGTTTTTTTTCTCTCTCTCATTTGTTCTTGGAAACCGGTTTGTGGAAGAAAAGAATAAATCAAGGTTTTTGTTCTCCTTATTTGCCAAAAGAGATGATTGCCTCACACTTGTAATTCTTATTTACCAACGATTCAACTATTCTTGTATATTTAAGGATTTTTGTACCCTGAAGAAAGAGGAAAAACACTCTAGAGTAACATGTTGAAACCAGAATAGTACTTCTGCCTATTGTTTTTCATTTCTTCTGTGATTTCATTATCCCTGGCACTTCTGGGAATCCTGCCTGTATAATGCCGAGCAATTTGAAAGCTAGAAGCACTTACGTTTTTTTTGCAATTGCCATTTTATTTTGAAATAAAGATTTTTTAAAGATTGAATTTTGTATGCTGCACAGATTTTATATGGAGCCTCAAAATCTCATTTATTGCTGAATGCATTTAATTCAACAAAGCCCGTGTCTGGCTTGAGAGCTAGAGGTTAGCTTTTTTTCTTCAGTGTTTAGTTCATTTTGTGTTCTGGAGCAATTTTGAAAAAGACCAAAATGGTGGTTATACTATGTTCTTATCTCTCCTTGCCATTACCTGGGTGTGAGAAATTACAGCAAGCACTCACTTTTGTGCTGAATAGACATCTTTTCCACAGACAACATTCTGTGCTGTAATATGCAGTATGATCTGCTTGACATTCATGTCACCATCAAAAGATTAACTTTCAAACCTAAACTTTTGGAGGTTTGGCTGTTAACCGAAAATGGACACAAGGCAACAAAATGAAACATTTTGGGGCTCCATCTGGAATGAAATGGTTTGCACAAAGGTAGCATCACGTGGTAGATGCATGACGCAAAAATGCTGGTTCTCACCAAAAGTTGTTAAACTGGACTCCTGCTTTTTTTTTTGGCACACAGCCCTTGTGTCATTAGAGCCACACTGCTGCCAACGTCAGTACTCTAGAAATTAGTTTTCCCATGGGTCCGAAAGACTACAAAGGATGTAAAAAAGTCAGTGTGGCTGAGGTTTTATTTATTTTTTAAATATAGGTTTAAAATGCCTGTGGGGAGGTTTGGTGCAGTAAACAAAGGACATTGCTATAGCAAGCAAGTGTAAATCAAGAAGACATTCGGATTATGGAGTATTTGTGGAAAATCTGTTCCTAACAAATTATTATCCATAAATGGCCCTGTGAAACAGAATAAGAAAATACTCTTAATTAGAAACAAATGACATGTCACTCACAAAGGAGGGAAAGGTGAAACCCTACTAATAGAGGAGTGGATCCATTCCTAGTTGGATAAAAGACCAAACAAAAACTGTAGTATAAAAACCAGTGTTTTTATCTGGGGGATTTTATATTTACTGCAGATTAATAAAAAAACTGATTGAAACAAAACGGAGTGAAATATGTCCCTCTTAACATGTATTTTAAAATATGCCTTCTAACATTTTCCAAAGAACAAGACACATGCTAACAAAGAATGCAGGAAGTCTGTGGTGAAATGTGATGTATACAGTAGATGTAATAGAATACTGTAGTAGCAGCAGTATAATGCAATGAGGTATCTACAATTCGAAGTCAAACTTTTGTAGTATAGGAAAACATTGTTAATCTGTTGAAATTATTATTAAGAAGAATAAGAATACCATGTATGTTTATGTTAAACTGCCTCTGCACTGCTGTTTTGATAGCAAACCTTTTCCAGAACTCAGCTATCCGTTATTTGCATTTTTACATAATCTTTTAAGATTGTTTTTCACTGCCTGAAGCATGCTGTTTTAACTGACAGAAAACTGAATGAACTGGAACTTTAACTGTTACCAAGCATTTTGACATTGTCTTTTTGATAAGATGTTACTTCACCTTCAAAATGGTGTATTTTAAATTATTTGCAACTATACTAATTATGTTATCGGAAATTGTGCCAATTGAAAATTGACTGATTATTTTAATATATCAACTTATGCAGCTTGATAAATTATTTGCACCAATATGTCATAATCAATTATTTCAAAATAAGTGCAAAATAATAATTAATTTAATTTATTTTGGATCTATTACAAGACTTTTACTTATCTCCTGTGATTATTACATGCACCAGCACAGCACAATTTTGTGCAGAAATATTTGACTAATATAATATAAATCTAAAAGAATACATACCATAAGACTGACTATTCGCACTTGTTACAAAAACAGGCTTAGTTATCAAACTGTTATCAAAGTCAAAAGATATCATCAAGTAAATGAATACTAGGCATTTAAAAAAAAGTACTCTTTTTATAATGTTCTGTGTATCATCATTTGACCAGTTAAAGACTCTAAATTAAAGGTTTATTGTAATATTCTGTGATCATATAGCTGTGCTGGGCTATAATTAATTAATGGTGTTAAGGAAACAACTACAATAGAAACTGAAGAACACCTTATGAAAATTGTTAGACACTTGTTTTTCAGAAACCAAAGTGAAGATAAATGAATTTCCCTTTCAGAAAAACTCCACCTACTTTGTTAAAAAGCAAGAATAATAATAAGAATAACAAATACTTCCTGTTTTTTGGGGGATGGTACGGTAGTACTTCCTCAAACAATCCATGTCCATTCTACATTACAGTACATATAAATTATTTAATTGGGCTTCATTAATTAGTATTAGGTTATGAAATTTAATGAATCATTAGCAAAATCTTAAAGCTTAATTCTGAATGAAGGAGACAAGAATGAAGGAAATTCTAATGTTTGCATCCTGTCTGTTAAGAATGAATTAACTGACTCAATTTTTATTCATCTTCACTTACGTGTTATCTGCACCCAGAATGTTGTAGGTGATTTCAAGAACAGTATTATCTCAAATTTAAAATACCTTCTGAGTTGAAATGGTTTGATGTTTTCAGATCTCATTTACAGTGTCCTGGAACTCGAGATCCAGTGTTGCCTCACTGCGATGGCGCAGCCCAACCAACCATGATGGGTTTTTCATCTTGTTACCTTGACAGCAAGTCTCAGCCTGGCAATGGAAAAAAAAAGCAGGCACAAAATCGGCAAAGGTGAGACAGGTCAAACTGAGCATTTACTTTCATGACCCATAACCTCTGAAGCTATGATGGTGAGTGAATTAACCCATTGGGCTACCTAACCCTGTAAGCCATAAAGAAATGAATCTGTAAACACAGCACTTCCCTACTGGGATGTTGATTCATCTGCATTTCTTTTGCATTAGTCACCTTCCATAGTGTATATAATGGCATCACCTCACAACACAACAAGAGCATACAGAAAGACCAAATGTATGCTTGTTAATTGAACTTTGTCATTAATATCACTAGCTGTAGATGGGCATACGTCAGCGACTGCTTTATCAGCTGCCTTACCACCTGCTGAATGGCATTTTATAAGTCAACTTGGGCCATTAATACCCCCCCAGAAAAAAGTCCCTTTAATGCACATAGAAAGATCAAGGAATAAAACTGAATTAGAGGGGATAAGGGGTACAGTTACAAGAATTGGGGTCACTGCTTCTAATTTGTAAAACATACCAGCTGCTGATACAAATGTACAGTAGATTTAATTTGCTTAACGCAGTTCAAAGGAGGCAACAAAATTCAATGATTGAAGCTGTGTTCGTATATTCAACACATTAGAGACAAGTGTTTTTAAAAAAAGAAAACTGATCAGTAACTGATGGTAGAGCAAGTTTTATCTGCAGAAATAATCACCTTTTCTTGTTGTGTACCCAGGGTATTATGCAAAGTAGCGATGTTTGGCATTAATTTATGTAATATAGTACTGTTTACAGGTTTTTTTATTAAGTCCTGAAAGCAACCTTGAATAGTCTGATTGCAATCTGCCCTTTTCCAGCATTTTGCTGAAGAGGGCCTAAAAAGGTGAAAGCATGGTTTTCTGGGTTATTGCTAATCCAGTACAAACCACTCAATGAGGGCATATAGTAGAACCACATGTATTGTAATGCAGATGCAGTGGCAGAATCACGGTTCCTTGGGAGGCTTGTTTATTTGTGTATTTTATTTGGTTTATAAAGTCAAAAGTGACATTTACTAGTGAATGCAGCCAAGAACCCACACTAATTAAAATGTGTCATTCACATTTTAAAGCAATTTTCATCAAATGCAGGACCTTTTTAATTGAGACTATGGCAAAGTGAACCAGGTCATACTCAATGAAAATATGCTACCACCCTTTTTATTTTCCATATGTGCAAGTGGAAAGCAAGTTTTACTCATTATCCTCTTAAATAATGTATAAATGTACTCTTTATCTTACATTCTTACATTCACCTGGTATTTTAATTAGTAAAGTACTACAGGAATGAGTAGTAGGAGGACTGTTCTTCACTTACATCAGTGATCTAGATTCTGTCATTTTCATTTATCAATGAGTATCTTGCAACTACTGTATATACCAATTTCATCTTGAAGGATCCGAAAGCACCTTATGTAGGAGGGGTCCAGTTAACCTCTTCTCAAGTGTACCATCCACCTGGAAGACAGGCAGCAGCCATTCAGCAGCACCACTACGCAGGTGATAAGGTGGACATGTAAGACTCCGCAACCAAGCAAACAAGCTAGATTAGCCAAATAATCTCCTGTATCAATATGTACAAAGAAAGGTTCATGTCTATCTTTTGACTTTCTAGGAACACTGAAAGTTCTGAGTCAAAATCATACAGTAGCTCTAAAACAGAATGCTTATATTCAAAATATGTTTTAAAATGCTATGGGTGCTTACCCTACAGTAGCTGTATTTTGAGGAAATAAACTGATTCAGGAGATGTGATGTAATGAACTGCTACTGGGTGTATGAGACAGAACGGTACCTTGTAAACTGTGCTGTTTTAGTTGGACTTGTTTCAGGGCTGTAGTTTTGAACAAGGTTTTACAATTTGCAGATGTTAGAAACTGTCTGGGTGTGGGCAGAGTGTGTCAGTTTAAAATAACTTTCCATTGCTTTGGCATGGAGAGTGGGGGTGGGGGGTGAATTTTCCATATGCCACCTTTCTTCTAAATTCCCTCTTTAAAAAAATCCTCTGCTGGGGTTGGTGTGAGCTCATTAATTTGGCATCTTTTGCTGACATCATCAGCTCCCACGTGCATTGTGGGTAGGTGAGTAGAGGGTCATCAACCTTTCTCATTTTTTTTTGTTAAAGATACAACTCTTCAGCACTTGAACTGCATTGCCTGGATACACTGCTTCTATTTTTTATCACCCTCTTTCCTGACCCCAGTTTATTTTAAGACTCTGATTCATGAGCCATTCATTCTTTCAAAACCACAAAACCACTCTAACTTTACAAGCTGTACTATTTGGGTCGGGGAGAAAGAGTGATAGTTGTGTGTGCTGATGGAGTTTTGTGTGTGTGTGTGGGGGGGTCAGTACCTGCTTGGGATGAGAATCTTGTTTATTTAGACTACAGCAGGGTTTGAACATGGGGAATAGAAAACAGCTAATTGTTTCCCAGGCTCTATTAAAAAAACTGAAACCATGGAGGAAAACAACATGGTCCTTTTCTAAATGAATAACAAGCATGATGGGGGAAAATAATGTGTATGATCTCTATTGATCTGCTGATCTATTCATTAGCAGCCCAGTTACCAATGATAAAAATGAAGAAAATTACCACGATAATCAACTACATAAAGATCACACCTCACCACAGCTGAATCTCAAAGATGGATCTTGAAATGTGACAAATGGAATCTCCCCCTTAATTCAATTCGGTGTACAGTTGAAGGTGCAAGTCAGAATTAAACTGTGGTCTTGAAAAAGATACAGCAAAGGTCTCCTTAGGGACAGGATGAGAGTGTGGCTGGCTGTGTTTATTGCCAGGGTGGTAAATGACAACACAGATGCTTGTGTTGCTGCAGTTACAGCGTGATGCAATCTCCAGGCCAACCAAGAAAGAAGCTGGTGTGTGTGTGTGTGTGTGTGTGAGAGAGAGTGGGGCGTGGGGGTGCCTGGGACAGTGGGGGAGCTGGGTGGAAATTTCAGAACGAGGCAACAGAACAAATGGCATGGATGAGTTTCCATGACTGTCCAGAAAGGCAGGGAATGTTCAATGTGCATAACCCAGCAACTCCGCGTTTCTGTGATACCCAAGCAACGTGCTGCTGGGATTGGTTAAACTCATGACATGAGCCCCACCCATTTACTCATGTGGGGGGAAAAAAAGCCAAAATCAAAACAACTTCCACACTTTACCCTCTCCTTTGCACTTGACCTTCCAGCACTTTAGCCTGCTACTTTATTGTGTTTGTTTTTCTATTTATTACTTTATTTATTTTGTCTATTATTTTTGTTTTTTTTCTCAGTTTGGAAGATCACGGCAGGCAGCCTTGAAGCACAGAATGAATTTCGAACATTCGCCCTATGCAACCTTACAGTACTGTCCTGAACATGCTTTTCAGCGGTAAGTAAGTCATTTAATTTATGCAAATGCTGCGGACACAAAAATAGCCCTTTGGCATCTGCCAACATTTTATATCTTTCAGCTCATGCCTGAGAAAAAAGGAACTCAAGATCACTGTTCAGTAGGGTCTCATGCTTTTAAACAATTGACAAATTTGAGGAACTTGCCTGTACTTTACTGTGTTACAATAAGTGCTACCAGGATGATAACATAAGAGCATTTGCAGAGTCAAAATGGAATCAAGTATGGTATTCAGGCATTCAACAAGAATATTTTGTTGAAAATAAATAACTCATGTTGATAGACATACATACACATGTTGCACCTACATAATGTATATGCATAGTTATTTAGATTTCATGTTCATTTTTATTCCAGAAATGAGACCGTGGTTGGTTTGAAAGTGTGAACACTTAAGCAGCTGTGTCTGAATGTACAGCTGTTGCTTATGTCTGATATTTATAGGTGTGGCGTACCCGTGGCAACAATGTGAGAGTATCATAGAATCAGGTTTAATGGAGCTTGATGACATTTTAACCTTTGCAGAACTGTTTTCTTTTAGGGGGCTGAAGCATTACATTAGTGTAGGCTTTAAAGATGTCTGGATCTTTTGAAAGTTATTAGGGAAACAATTCTGTAATAAAAATAATAACTTAAAATGTCAACACATTAGCCCAGAGTGGTACTTCCTTTTTATTTGTCTGTTTTTCTATTCCTAGAAAATATAAGATGTATTTTTAATTTATTACCAACCAAACAAACAGTCCCTTTTATTTTATGATCTTTCAATAATGTTTGCAGGTACAGAGCAGTCCTATTTTTTACTTTAAATATTGAAAGAAAAAGGATGTTTATTAATAATTCATATTTAATAACAAGAACAGATACATTCAATTTTAGAATAGTTTTATGGTGCTTGTTTCTGAGATTACAAATGACAAAATTGCATACAGTTTAGGGAAGAACTATTCAGATTAATTTTAGTACAAAATACATCTACAAATTGTATTAATTGCAGTAATACAACATGCCTAATTTGAAACTAATGAGTACATTAAAGACTCAGTTAAATGCAAAATGATTAAATTAACAAAAGAAAAAAAACTGTTATTCAAACACTAATTTGTTCAATCTTAATACCACACCCTGCAATGCTGATAGTTTTTATTTTGTATTACTTCTGTAAATGTAGTACAGCATTTTAATTAAAATTAATTTAGTTTGTTTTTTTTCCACTTGATTAAAATTATAGTGATTCATGTTCAGACCTGAAAAAATCATTCGTCAAAGAATTTAAAAATCCACACAGCTGTGAAGACATACTGTATATGTATGGATATTATCACATTAGTGATACTTTAGATATACTTTAGATAATTAGATTTACTTTAGATAAATCTGGTTAAAGACCATCAATCATCTCTAATGTTTTTTCTTGCATTTTCGAAATGTCTCCACCTTGTAATAAATGTCTAAATAACATAATGGTCATTTGGGAAAAAACATAACATTTGGTGTAGCAGAGCATAATAATACAGTATATACTGTATACTGTAGTATGTAGCCACTACAGTTTCTGTTTATACTATAGCTCCTTCAATAATGTTATGCAGAGGCAAATACTTACTCAGTCTACTATAGACTTAGCACAACCTGTATTCAAGAATTAAGTCTGACTTTCATCCCCTAATACAATAGAGGATAGTAGAATCTAAAATGAACCTGCTTTCTTAATAAAGAATGAGGAGTCCTTTCGGAGTCATTTGCTGTACAAAATGAAGTGAGATTGGCCCATTGCTTAAACAAACTCTGAAACAGTGAACTGGAAATAGCATTTAATTCACACTTCATGGTTGTTGAAAAAGCAGATGTAGTAAGCCTTCGGGATTATCTACTTCAGCTGCTATGGATAGTGTCCCTCCCAAAAATGTTGTAAATCTCATTTAAGTTGACCTTAAGTGTTACAGAGATTGCCTGCCTTGTGCAGTAACCTGATACCTGAACCCTACCTTACTGCAAAGGTGAATTGTTAAAAGAGGCTTAGTCTTTTTCCCTGTCTTTCAAGTGGACTATCACCAAAGAGCATCTTCTTTGTTCCATGTGAACTGCACAAAATAAACCAGGTAGAAATTGCATTGTATGTATTTTTAAATATTGTCTTAATCCAAGTGATGAAGGGAAGTAGAGCAAGGTACCGCCCACTCCAAGAAAGGAATTCCTTTATAATGCTGAACAACTTTAAATCTTCCGTCTACTACAGCCTGTTTCTTTTCAACTTAAACTCTCCTTTGCTGCTCATCAAACTTTAAATAAGACTGATTTTTGTCCCTCTTTTAACTCTTTTTCAAAATTACCATGATGTATGACTAAACAACCGTGAAGGGTTTAAAACCAGAGGAAGACCACACACAAAACAGTTATTGACACTTCATAAATGTTTGATTTAGCTACCCTTTGCACTCCCTGTGACGGCTGAAGAGGTGGTCTTCGATTCTGCCTGGGTGTTTGCATTAGTGCAAGGTGCCTGTCTCAGGGAAGGAATCCTTTTCCTCCTGTCTGTGTTGTTTTAGTATGGAATCCACCTGCTTTCATGTGGTCTTTTGTTCCATCTCTGAAAGAAAAATATCAGGGTTGTGGCAGCCTAGGTAATTCTGAAAATATAAAGAAACAGCATTCAGATTCCTATTCTTTGGTCAGTAAGAACAAAGCTGCCCTAATAAATATGTAGAGAAATCTTATTTTAAAAAAGATCGTAAAAGTATGACTTTTAAAATTGTATTTGTGAATGCTGTAGAGAGAATGGACGGGAACGTCTTGTTACAAGATCTTCATATTTTTGGGCGGCAAAACAAGATTGCTGTTATTGCCAGCATGAATTGACTTTGTCCTTTGACCTCTGTCGTGCAAGCAGTGTAAACACCTGCACATCTTAAATATCAAAAACCTAAAACTGTAATAAGTGCAGTTAATACACTGTTATTAAAGGCTTAAAATTGTGTAGGAACAACATCTTTGGATACAGTGACATAAAAAGGAATAGAAAAAAGTGCATTTATTTTGGTCTTGATTTAGTTTAAAAAGGTATCTAATCTTTTGTCTGCTAACGTAAAGTCCCTTGAGAAAATTTCAGTATTGATATACTGAAACACCAGGAAACTGACTTCATGTTGATCTCATAACTAACTGAAGTGGTTAACCATTTGAAAATTGTGGGGCTATTTGGAAAAATCCCCCTGTACTATACCTAATAGTTTTTAGATCCTTTATCTTATACATGATTTAGCAGACTGTGAATAGCACAGTAAGAAAAGAGGTAGTTGATTGTCTATATAAAAAAAATCCAAATTAGTTATTTAAAAATATTTTAAGACTACTATTGTCCCGCCTTTATTTTTTTTCAGAATGGGTAGATAAAAAAGAAATATTTAACCAGGCCCTGGTTCAAAGGAAAATGACCTCAAGTGCAAACGATAATGATTTATTAATACTATTTATAAAGAATGTAGCAGATATCTAATTGTAGGGCTGGCTGCTATCTTTGCATTCTCATCTGTGAATCTGAAAAACTAATCAGAGACACCAGAAATCCTGCTCATCTTAAACCTCTGGCCCTTTCAGGATAGTCTCTGGTGTCTGCTCAGTTAAGTGGTTGCTAACTCCCCTAGGCAGTCTAAGAAACTTGCATGGTGATCAGACTCTTGGTAACATGAAAGAACGTCTCCTCAGCACACTGAATTCTAAGCTTCCATTGGTTTTGTGAGTGTCCCAAACATTTCTAAACACAGTTTTGCTCACGATACCCACTGATATAATTTTCTGTTCTATTGCTTTCTGCTTCAATGATCGCCAACATTTTGGTTTTATTTCTACCATTTATGGAAAGTCTAGTAAGGTAAAAACTGACTAAAGGTGAATTGTTCAGTGAGACAAGAAACAGTAGACTCACAACAGCAATCTCACAAAAATTCCAACAAAATCTGTTTTTTGGAACTATAGTGTTTCGCATTTTTTTTCACTTTTCTATGTAACTGCATTTACAAAGCACTAAATATTTAGGTTAAGGTATACATCACTGAAACCTGCATGTGCACCTGGATAGTGACTCACACTGTGATCGTCTTACTGGTTGACTCATAGCATCCTACACATACCGTACATTATCATTATATCGAACAGTAAAAGTTCATAGCTTCCTGGTATCCAGGAAATAAAGTAAAACGTTTTTTTTTCCAAGGCTGCAAATGTGTTCCTTCTTATTTAAGAGAACTGGAACATCACAATGAGGTGGTCATAGCAGAATTTGGAATTTTAATGAGCTCACTAGTAACATTTATAGGATTTAATGTGTTGTTCTTACTGTTGTGGTGCTGTATGCTGGGCATTAAAGGACCATCATTTCCATGTAACACGCTTGTAGTAAATCAAGTGTGATGTGAATCTTATAAAAAGCACAGATGCTTCTTGTTCTGGGTCCCAAAGCTTTTTGTAGCACCATGATGTAGGGCCATTGGCCAGACTCCCTGAATGCATAATTGTTTTTGGCTTTAGACCAGATCTGTGGATTTTGGTTGACGTCTTCCTCTGTCAGATTTCCTCATTAGACAGAACTCTTCCCATCCTGGGGTGCTGATGTCATTATATTGGGCTGTCAATCCTCCTATCCAGTCTACACTAATGTATTTAGAGTATGCATGTACTGCATGACCTGGGATAACAGCCACTCAGCACCTGCTAGGAAACCATATAATCCAAATGTTCTCAGCAGGATGTAATGTTTTCAATATTAAAATATAAAACATATAAACAAGCCAAGCACTCAATACCCTTGAAAGTTTAATTTTCTCTAAGTGAGAGCCTGAACCTTGCAAATCTCCCCACTCCATGAGAACAACCACCCCACAAGTGAAAATTAACATTTAAGTTCATATTAATGGTAATAAACATTCCCTGAATCCAAACCTTGTATGGTTTTGTTTCAATCTCTCTTATAGGAATGTACATAGATCTAGTCAGTCAGTTTCACAATAATGAAAGTGTGCGTTAAGAAGGGATTCCAGAGAATATGGATAGGATTGCTTGCATCAGCTTATTTAATAAAACAGAGCTAATTAACACTATATAAGCATTCAATTTCTATATTTAAATGAAGAAAAAAACCCTTTATAAGTTAATTAATAAAAGAACAGTCACTAGCAAGATAAAGGTACAAAAAGAATGTGAAGCAGACTGTTTAGCTGTCTTGAGAAATACTGCACTGTTGTAAACATACTTATAGCAATGACTGAGCAGAGAACAGAATACAACAGAAACAATCCCCACTCCCAGACAGGGCCCTGTTATTTCTTCATCTGTGTTCATTTAAAGGCAGTCTTTTTGAGAGGGGCTTTCCTCCCCTGAAGGTACGACGTCTCTAAACAGAAATCTGAAGCAACAGAAAACAGATCTAAAGAGAGAAACAAAAGAGGGTCTTTATGTACAAAGAAGGTTGAAAGCTTGGAAATGGAAAATAACTAATACTTTGAGTGCTGTGTCAATGACAATTTCATTTTCCAATATTCTCACGTACACCCAGATGTTGCCACATTTTCTGCATTTACACAAATCATTGTAAGTCTGACATCTTTGCTTCCTAAAAAAATATTTATACATACGGTGTATAGAAGTATTTGCCCTCCTGTCTTTTCTGGGCAATGTGTTTTAACACCTACATTATTT
Organism: Lepisosteus oculatus; assembly: GCF_040954835.1. NCBI lineage: Eukaryota > Metazoa > Chordata > Actinopteri > Semionotiformes > Lepisosteidae > Lepisosteus > Lepisosteus oculatus. The sequence goes on along the minus strand of NC_090708.1, from coordinate 9,647,749 downwards.
CCTATTAAATATTCCTTGACTTTTAAAAGTTCCTTGACGTCTAAGTCCTAGATATGACTTGCTCATTAACAGCACTATATTGAAAGTAAAGTTGTGGTCATAAAAATGGGGCATTTAAAGAAAGAAATCTGAAGAAACCACTGAAGCAATGCTTATGAAAATCAAAACAAAGTAGTACAGCAGAATCGTTTTGAATTCCCATACTGAAGGGAAAAAAATTTGTAAACGATGGAAAACTATCTTGAACATCGACATGAGAACAGTTTGGATGAGAGGTACTGTTTGATCTCATGTACTGTATGCGACACATGTAATAATGGAGTATCCTAATGAAGGTACTGCACTTCTTAGAAATCTATTGCACTAATTTCTGACTTTTTTTAGGTTGTGAAATCTAAAGATTAAGCTGGTTTTCTGGCTCCTAACCACTTATGGCAAGGGCAATACTGGTAACAATCACATGTAGAATTAGACAAAAGAAATGTTAGGGTCCTTAAAACTGAACTGCTGATTATACCCATACTCGAGTCCTCTTTTCCATAATATATCTGGATAGCGTTAGCGTTTTACTGAATGTTAAATCTGTGTATTCCCACAACCAATATAATCTAATATATATTTTAACATTCTCACTTGTATGCAATGCTGAGTTTAGATTTCAGCACAATTTGCAATTGCTGTTCCCTTCTGTTGAAATCAGAGATGCTTGGAGTATGCTGCCAGAAAACCTACAGCATATTTTCTAAAGCAGAAAATGAATTTTAAAAAAAGCACAAGATTCTATAATTAACTTCATACACCAGTTAGGCTTTGCTTTTTTGCAGTTTGAATTTATTTTGGGGGGATTCGGAGAATGGATAAAGAAAAGTGAGTCAGAGTTGCTATCCAAGAGTCATTCCTAATTTTTGGAAGAATTTGTACCTCAAGATACAGGCACCGTTCCCTGGGAATAGGGTTTTTCTTTGAAGAAAACTGGATCATTTCTACAGCTGTCTGGGGTAATCTTTGATTAAAGCACCAGCAGCAGTTTACAAAACATGGGGTTAACCATGTGCCTAGAAGCATTGCAAACAGGCCTTTAATTTTCAATAGGAGCTCTGAACATGCTGGGTGCAGCCTTAACATAATTATCAACACAGGGATTAATCCTTAAAGTCTGTTGCAGGTGCTCCTATGCACAGTGTTTTCAAAATAGAAAAGAAGCATTTTGTTTTCTCTCTTGTAGTCCATTCTTGGGTACGAATGAAGGCTAATGGGGAAAGGGAACACGCATTTCTTTGTTCCTTCGCCTGTGACTAGGAGCACAAGCTTTGTGATTTTTTTTCCCAGTTTCTTTTGGGAATAAATCTTCTACTGTACTAACAATGGCAGGCAGACTTTTGTTTACAAAATGCTGGCATGGAGTTGTTTTTTTGGTTAAAGGGAAGAGGTGGGTTATTGCAGTCTTTCAAAGTCCAGTCTTTTCAAACCTACTCAAGCAGCACTAAACAAAGCAAACAGAAAGTGCTGATGAGTGAGGGAATGGGCAGGTTGCTGTGGAGTTAGATTGGTAAACAGTATATGAGAACGTGGTGTGTGTTTTATTGTTGATAATCATAATAATTACATATCTATGGCACTTTTAATCCCAAAGGATCCCAAAGCATTTTACATATAGGAGAGGACTTACTTCGTACATTATTAAAGTGCAGCACCTATTATGTGTCAGTAGTCCTACTAAACAGTACACCATATCCAATGGAGGACGTAGATCTTAATTCACTGAGAAAACTGAAGGGAATTCAGCCAGGATACAGTGCCATGAGACCAATAGGTCATTTAGGCACTACAATGATTAGTTAATATTTGTAATTAATAACATTAATAAATAATAATTAACAATTAACTACAAAATTGAATTACAATAAGTCACTAGGACTTTTAATTGTTTTACTTTTTATATCACACTTTCTCGAATGCTGCTTTTTATGTCATGCAGGTCACTACCGGATGACTTTCACCAGTAATAGTGACTCATATTGAAAGATGCCTCTTTAAGATAAAACATGAGGTTAACCATGTGCCTAGAAATACCCGTTTTAGGTCCTTTTTGTGTCTTCCATATTGAGGTAACCACAAGTTCTTGTATTTATTTGCTGGATTTTTTTGTATTTATTTTATCGCCAGAAACTGAAACAGTGGTCTTAAATTGGAGTAACATTCGGTATATTGACGTAGTAATTGTCAACTGTCAAATGATTTTCAAAGCTGAAAACCTTTTTAACTAGTTTACGGTGAATTTACATATTATGTGTAAAACTTTATAGATGTGATTTTATAAATAGGCCACCCCTGTGTGAATTCTCATCTTGCTCCTGCTTGGCATCTACAGAATTACCTTCACTTACCTCATTTTGGAAGATTATAATATAAGCTTCCACTACAGCATTCCTAAACCTATCTACACAACCCTACCTGCACTGCTAAACCTCAGACAAAAGGTTAAGCATGGTGGATATCTAATATCATATAAATTCCACCCAGAAGGTACTGCTGTATGCTAAACAACAGAACCTTCATGCTTTTGCCATTCATTAATCTAGGTACAGCCCAGTGGATGCCTGTGTAAAGGCACAATGCAGTTGCAGGTGTACAGCTGTAAGATCTTGTGTGTGTCCTGGATGTCCAGTGAACAAACCTCAGCTTAAACTGGTTGTGAATTGTTGATGAGTGACACTGCCTGTAATGCAAATGCGTTTGGCATCAGAATACAACACTCTGTGCCAAATGACTATCCATATATCTGTGTAAAGTACACACAGAGGTAAAAGACTTTTAAGTCTTTTTGACAGTCGTGGCAGCACAGTGTGTTTCTCCTAGCAATGCAATTCGAGCGTTCACTCTTTGCCACACCCTTCTGGCTTATGAAAAGGATCTTCTGTGCCTTCCGTGAAATGTTTAATTTTTTTACAGACTTTTTTGGGGAAAAGGGGGGGTTCATGAAACCTTTCTTTGAATTGCACCATTGTAGCACTCACAGATGATGAATATTATTTCTGCTTTTTTATTTACGATTACAAAAATCTACAGATCCTAAAGTTCCCTATCACATTTAAGTAACACTGTTTTTTCTTATTTAAAAAGTTATCAACAATGAATAATTTCATTCATTCTGCAAAGCTGAGAACAATGGATTCAATAAGGCAAAAAATCAATATATGGAGTTTTAGTATAGTATTTTTCTGCCGTCAGAAATCCAATTAAAATATATGTTTTTGTTTCTCCAAAATGCAGTTCACTCTGGACTGGTGGGGGTTATTTCTATTAATCGGGTGCGTAAGTGAAAATTGATTGAATTGATTTTTGGCCAAGTTACTGTCCTGTTGTTGGAATTAAAAAAAAATAGTGCAGTACAGCACTGGGGATAGGAAGGGTGACATATGAATACTGTAATACTGTATTGGCAGCTGATTTGAGTTAGATTTCTGAAGAAGAAATTAGATGAAATTATGTAGAATAAAACGGTAAGATTAAGTCACACATTTTGGAAATGCCCAAACATGACTGTTTTCCTGCTATGATTATAAACAATAAAAAATGTATTTTGATTACTTTTAAATTATATATATTTTAAATTTGGGATATGTTTAATCAAAGTGAATTTTGATTTTTTTAAGGCATGTGGAGATGAACCAGTGGGTGGTTATAATAAGATAGAATACCTACATTTACATTTACAAACATGGGTCATATACAATTATTTTGTATGCTCAGATTATGATTACCATAAACAAACTACTGTACCATCACAAATTAATCAACAAAGTGATTTTGGGATGATCAGCACTAGGACAGATGACTAGACATTTTGGACTACAGTAAGAACTGTAGCAATTTGTGTATTTACTTTATCATGGTGATAGGGGGCACTACCACACAGGAACGTATTGTTTTTAAAACAATAATTCCTGTTTACCTGCTTATAGGGGGAATTATTTATCTTTTTTCAAATTAAATTCCTGACGGCTGTTTGCCTGTTTAGAGGGAAATTATCAAAATTCTAGCCTGATTGTTTTGTGAAATCCCCTAATTCAGCCACTATCACATATCTGCATAGGAAACATGAAAGACATCTGCCTCATATAAGTTACAGTCAATGTCACAAGAGATTTGTAAATCTATCCTTGTTTCTGGATTGTGCAATGATTTTAAACAAAGGCTCATTTCTTTAACCTGGACAGTCTGTAATTATTTGTTACATGTACTTCCAGCAGGAAACCAACAGGAATTGTTGAACCAATATACTGTAATACTCTTCCATCTGCTAGGTGAGAATCTGCTCATTTCTCTATGATGTAAATTAAAGAAAAATACAAAAGTTAAAAAAATGGGCCTTGGAGATAAAGCAGATTATTAAAAGGAAATCTTTCCATTCCACATTTTATTTTGTTTAGTTTTTTTCCTAACAAACCGAAGAGGGAGAGGGTTGAAATCCAGCTTATGGTTGTGCTAAGATTTGCTGCGCTTCATTAAAAGTGTTTGCGTTGGGGGATCAGGTATTAATATCCTACTGTGCAGAATGTAGGGGAATTCCGGCTCTGTGCTCTGTGCCAGCGTCTGTTTCTGGGCCTCTTCCAGCCCCCACCCTCTTAGTTCTGTACAGCTGTACACATACCAATAACTGCAAATCACTGCAGAGCTATCATATAGCGTAGGGGAATTCCACACCACGCAGATGGCAGCATGTGCAGCAGTAAATGATGAACAATGGCTCCTGCCATAGACTTGCATCTGACAGATTTCCATACAAAAGTGTGCGTTTTCCTTGTGTGATAATGTGCATCAGTGGGCACCAGCGGTTAATTTAAATCACAGTTAAACTTTGAATTCTCAACAAAAATTAAAATTAGATATAGGTTGAAACACATCAGTTAGGTACAGTTTGTACGGTAGCTTCTGCTTGCATGTCATCATTTGAGACACAGTGCACATTTATTGTTCTGGAAACATCCCATTAAATCCAAATACAGTACATATCAATTCCACTCTTATACCTTCTTTTAAAAGTGCTATATCCATCCATAAGAATACAGTGAAATAGGAAGTAAGAATATGTTATAGTTTATACTAAACAAGTTTTTTTCAGGCCTTTTCTACTAAATATTGCCAAAGTATAAACATGCTTTTGTGAAATATTTTTTAGGTTCTTCTAAGCTGAGGTTGCAGGTGTTCAAATATTTATTGAACCTGCTATATGAATACTGTGCACACTTTGTTTACTTTAGTAGTCTCTAAATTTTCTCTTGGAGATTTTATATGTACAGTCTTGTTCAGAATTAATAAGCACCTTTGTGAATTATTATTGTGAATTGTGAATGCTGGGTAATAACGTAATAATGTTTTTGTTAAAAGACAAGTAATATTTTCTTGGTTTATATACCAAGTTGGCTTATATGCTTCTAAGAATATTAGAGATATTAGAATGAGTCTACTGCTCATGATAGGGTAATGCATAACTGTATTAAAGGAACAGGTAAAGGTTTATTCCATGCTCAGAGAAAAATAAAAGAGCCACAATGTTTCGGCTGTGAAGTCTTCTTAAGGTGTCAGACCACCTTCTTCAAGTGACACCTGAAGAAAGCTCCACAGCCTTTTATCACATTGCTAAGTGATAAATGACAAGAAGGGAATTACTGTAACTGAAGAGGGTTAAGATACAACTTCTCTTCTTCCAAGGCAAACCTTTTAATCTATAGACTATCAGTCTCCAAATTGCCTAACTTAAGATTTCAAAGTGATAATAGTTCTACAAATCTAGAAAATACTTTCATGTCTTTAATTACAGCCTAGTTACCCTTAGATGCTTGAAGGTGTTAAATCATTATGCTTAATACAGTACATTCAAATTTGGAGGGAAAGTAAATAAAATTTATTGTATATAATATAATTCTAACGAAAGAAGCCTGGGGTCATACTTTTGAATGTACATTTGTACTAATAATTGATCCACTGGGGATTTTTAATGGGAACATTATTTTTATTTTGTGTATTTCTAGATTGAGAGATCCATCAACTTGCTTTTCGTGGACAGAGAGTTCATTCCTTACCTCCATGTCTCAGTCCTCATCTTCTCAGGCCACTGATATACTCAGCCAGGATGTCTTCAACCAGCTACTGGAAATGCTGGACCAGTGAGTATATACATGAGCTATGAACCAAGGAACTGTTCTTAGGCATTCAAAGGGTGACGATTTAAGTGAGTTATGCTTTCAACGCTGTTATACACTAGGATGGTTTCTGAAAAAATACCCACACAAGCCCAAAATTCACCTTTATGTTTCTATGTTTCTTTACATTGTTAAGGAGAAATATTTTTGGCTTCTTTCAACATTTAAAGGGACTCAGAAAAATTCTCCTGTGTCAGATGAAATCAGCTTTAATAATAGCTTGTATTATTATTATTTTCATCCCAAAGGATCCCAAAGAGCTTCATAAATACAGTAGGAAAGAATCTACTTCATCCACCCCTGCAATGTAGTATTCACCTGAATAGTGTATGGCAGCCATTACAAGCCAGCCACCACACTACAGAAGTGAGAAATTACTTTTCAAGTTGAAAAAAGGTAGGAAATTACAGAGACCAGATTATGAAAGCCCACAGAGGAATTCAGCAAGAGGAATTCTGGGTTAAGCCTCCTAACTCATACAGACAGTGCTACAGTATGGTGTCTTTAATGTCCAAGTAGTCATGACCTTGGTTTAATGTGTCATCCAAAGAACGGCACCTCCTATAACATAGCATTTCCATGTCACCAAACGGGGTCATTGGAAAAGTTGCCACCTTGTGGTCCAAGTGGTGTTGTCTGAGGCTGCCCGGTGTTCCTCCCATCTAAATTCTGACCAGGCCCAACATTACTTAGCTTCTGAGATCTACAACGTGGTAAGGCTGCTGACAGTATTGACTGGAGTCCTAAACTCATTACTTTTGGCAATGGTTTCTAAGCATTCTACAGAAAAGCTTCAGTTATAGGAAGTGAATTAGAAAGGTATGACAGTAATAGATTCCCCCTCCCAACCCCACAGGCCTTTTCAATCACACCTAATACTTTCTCTGTATACTTCCTGCCAACTACTTTGCATGGATTTGTTAGAATTAGTGTTGGAAAAACATTCTTTTTTACATTTTTATAAATGTATCTGAAAACAAAGTAATAGCCTTTCAGAAATTACAGATGAGAGAAATGAGAAGGACTTATTCCAGTGAGGACGGTGTAGATACACATGAACTTACCTTGTCTGAGTGATTTCCTTATAGGAGTTAGTGGAACACAGTGCAGACTGTGTATGGATGCCTTTCCAAACTACAACCCTCCTCTACGTACAGTATGGTTGACAGTTTGGGTCAGGACTGCCTCTTAATATCTGAACAAATATCTTATTTTCTTGAGTAAACACAAAAGCACAAAGTGTTGTATCAGATGTCATGATGAAATGTACTCTAAACAGAACACTAAACTGAACACTCTCTGAGGTGTGTGACCAGAATATGAGATAGTAGGAACATCATATCCCAGATATTCTTGTTTATCAATTGTGTGCATTTGTGATTTATTGTTTTGTTTTATTTGTCATAAATCTTTTTTTTTCCAGATCTGCATTTCATACAGTTCAGCCAATTGAGCTAGACTTCTCTGAGAGCCCAGTGCATGGTGCTGCTGGCAATACCATCCAGATCAGCATGGACTGCATCACCATGCGTGACCGCAATACACAGGACCCCTGTGGGGTGAGTAGCAGGAACATTGCTTGGGAGTTGTCTTATACCTCCTACACACAGAAAACATCAGTAGTGAGAGGGAGGTGGCCAAAGGTTTCTTGGTCTTTTTCCTGAATCCTATTTACAGTTAAACATGGAATAATACTGTATTACTGCAGTTTTGATGATCTAAACACAGCCAAAGATAATAAGCATACTTCAAAACTACATTATAAAACCACTTGTGTGCCTAAATTGAACTTGTACAACATATACAAAAATTCCACCAGCTGAGCATGGTGAAATTATAGAGGAGCTTCTTCATTTCACTGTTACAAACCATATATAGTATAATCTAACAGAAAGTCAAGGAACAATCTATATGATAATCATAATGCAGCAGTAGCTTTAATGAAATTGTCATGGCTATTCCACTGTTAGTTGGCATTTTAATCCATTTTTCTTTCCTTCCGTTCTAAGCCAAGCTATTCAGCTATGTTCAATTCTTATACTGTTGTTAAAACTTAGAAATTCTTTCTTATGACACAAATTAGAGAGAAACTGCAAGTAGTCACTTGAGGAGAAACATTTGTTGGACAACGTTTTTGTAATTGGAACTATTATATTGTTTTGCATGCAGAACCAGACAGCTGCTAATGAGTTCACTTCTGACCTGATATTGTATGTATATCAGGTGAACAGACCTGTAGGTTTATCAGAAAATACTAGTAGTAATAACCCCAGAACATAAAATCTCATCATATGCTGTAGATTCAGTTTTTGCATAAAACAATGTAAACAAAAGAAAGACAAAGATCGTATTATTTGAGAATTTGATCCATAAATCGCTGCAACATATATCATACCATCTCACCATTCATTCACTCACCCCCACTGAAGTATTCCTCAACTGTTTTCAGTCTCCTGTCTCCTCTCTATTTTTGGATTACATGTACATCAGTTAAAGGAATTGAATGTGATCTTGAATTTGTGAAAGTACTCTGACAACTAGAAACTGAAATCAGTGTCCAATTATTCAGACAAGGACTAGTGCGTCTTGACAGAGTTGACTTGGATCAAGTGTTCTGTATATACACTTGCAGAAAAAAACTGTACACAACCCACTGCATATACAGTACCATGTCCCAGTTTGTAGTTAAAAAGACATTGAAATACATCCAGTATGGTTTCTGGTACTTCAAGTTATTTTAAAAAAAGTTTACAGTATCCATCCATTCAACAACATTTTTACTGAACTGTATATCATATTTCACTAGTGTTATATAGGAGCAAAAATTATCCTCTAGGCATTTCACTGTAAAGGTAAAAACAAAAAAGCAATATCATGAGATACTGATGTAATTGCACAACCAAACATGCATACTTGATGTTGCTGAAATCAGTTTTTTTCTACCATCATTGATACAGTTTCAGATATGCAGTGCCTTGCAGAAGTATTCAGACTCTTGTACAGTTTTCACACTTTTTTGTTGCTTTAGAGCCTGTAGTCTGTGCTCTTTAAGTATCAATTAATAGGTGTTACATACACAACCTTCTGCTCTATTTACCCACATTCAAAGCAAAAAATTAAAGAGAAGTAAATATATAATTTATATAATATATATAAAAGAATAATAGAAAAGTCATGATTGGGTAAGTATTTAAACCTTTTGCTGTGGCAAACTTAAATTAATTAAATGTAGATGCACAAAATGACTACATCTTAGAGAGATGATCTAGTTCAGTAAGCCACTGAACTGCATCTAGTTCAGTGGCTTACTGTATGTCGTCAGTGTGCAACAATAGTGCTGTGCATTATTTCAGTACAAGAAATACACCTATATCTGCATGGTCAGCCAGTTGCGTAAATTCAAGCAAAAATTCAACCATGAAGACCAAGTAGCTTTCAACATAACTCAGAGATAAAGTTGCTAAAAGCACAGGACAGGATAAGGGTATAAAAACATTTCAAAGTCTCTGAAAATCTCTTTCAGCACAGAGAAGTCAATCATGAAGACGTAGAAGGCATCTCATCCACTGCCTAAATCGGGCTCTCCTTCCAATCTGAACTGCCAGGCTAAGGGAACTCAGTTAGGGATGTCTCTCTGAAGCCATCAGACTCTTTGAAAGGGTCAAAGAGTTCTGTGGCTCAGAGAAAATGGGAGGAAAGGTCCATGAGTCAACATAATCCCTTTGACTCCATAAAGTAGGTTTGCATTGACCTGAAAAAAAAAACCTTCTCAAATCCCACATGAGGTTTGCAACAAAGCACATGCTTCTTACTGCAAAAGTGTGGCAAAAGGGTTTGTGGTCAGACAAAAGAAAAATTGGAACCATTTGATATAAATGCAAAGCATAACATCAGACAAAAACCCAACATAATGCATCACTCAGTCTGCACAATCCTTGCTGTCAAACATGGTGGTGGGAACCTTATATTAGTTCTGCTTCTCATCACCAGTGACTAGAAAGCTCAAGACTCAAGACTTACAGTATGGGAACAGAGAAGAGGCAAAGTACTGACATATCTTAGAGTAAAACCTGCTTCAGACTTAAAACTATGCAGACAATTCACCATTCACAGGACAGTGACCCAAAGCACAATACCAAGATTGTACTGTACTGTAGTAGCTCAAGAATAAGAAATTGAATATCCTTGTTTGGTAAAATCAAAGTTCTGACTTGAATGCTATTGGAAATTTGTGGAAATGATTAAAAATAGCTGTTCATAACAGATCCTCATGAGAGAGCTGATGCAAATCTGCTAAGAAGAATGGGCAAAAATTGCATTAAGCAGGTAGAGACTTACCCAAAAATACTTTTGGCTATAATTACTGCAAAAGATGCTTCCACCAAATATTGAGCTCATGGGTCTGTATACTTATGCACTTAACATATTTCATTTTTTCATCTTCAGTTTATTGCTGTCATTTACGGCAACCTATTCTACCCTTAATGTCTCTAGGTTGAGCTTTCAGATTTTTAATAAATTATTAGAATTGAAATAAATATGTATGCTTCATTTTGTAATTTCACAGAATGGGAGACCATAGGAGGTCCCATTGCTTCAGACTGCTCATAATGGTTAATAAATGGACAATATTTGAATCAGGCTTCTTCAATGGTATCATTGCCAGATACATACAGTAGATGTATTTAATACTTCACACAAAATAGTGAAAACCACACTCAGGTAGTGAGTTAAAAGATGAATGTGTAAGATATGCACTCTTGAGCATACAAAATTTCCCATTTCCTGTGGGAAAATAATCTTGTTCTTTTAAATCTTTTACAAGTTCATTTGAGCAAAAAATTCCAAAAAAGACGTGAGAATTAACCATTTCTTCGAGTTGGAACTTTCTTTGTTTACAACAGCCTATTATACAAACTTAACACCATGCAGCACTGACATATAGTACTCTATACAACATCTTTGAACGCATAGAGATCAAGGAATTATTTCAAATGATCACTAGCAGAATTTCAGGCAACAAATATGACTGATAGCAACATTTTTAAGGGTTAGGGTTGAAATCATTTCACAAGTGGGGATTTCCTTTAGCAGCAAGTTTTAGACCAATGGTAAGTCCCTATAGGTAAGATGCCAGTGGGAACATCCGTACTGCTCTGTAACATTGATGGGGTTTCCCTCGTTGTGCACTTTAGTGGGGTAGACAGGTGCTGCAAAAGATCACCCTTGTTAGCTGGGTTTTACACCGGTAAGATCTCAAATGTAGTAACTCAGAAACATTTTCATAAACCGGAAGAAATATTGCTTATGGAGAGAAATTTTGTACACAATACAGCCTCATTTCTAAGAGGACGAAGGATGTTAAGGGAATTACTACTGCCTGTCAAAGACTGGAATAGGCAGTTGGTAGAAAAAGAGGCCAGTGTTAACATTTTTTGTTAATTAGTTGAACTGAGGAACCAACTGTAACCTGCACAATTTCTTCTGTCGACAATCTGTGAGACTGACATTGCACTTTATCCTGGTGTTTGTGTTTTGCCAATGGGAAGGAGAAACCAACTTACATCAAATGAGATGGGATTTTTTTAATGTAAGTTTACATTTTTAAAAAGGTGTTTTCAATAGAAATCCTATTACAGCACCCGATGTTTACAAATGTTTTAGAATTTGTGTTTTTAATATAGATAGTTCCTCTAAAAGTTTTTTTATGCATGCAGTATAAATTCCTTCATTTTCAGAGATTACACAGTCATGACATTTATTGTTCCACTGACCTGATTGTGAAGAATTTTGCATGTGTTGCAGAAAAAGAAAACCTTTTTTTATTTCATTGCGTCTTTAGTTATCGGTTTGATGCAGTGAGAGCATAAATATCACTTGTACCTTACATGTTTCTGGCTCTAGGGCAGTAGATAACACAGGATTGACGTTACCTTGTTGTATCGGCAGTAGTTTGCCTCTTATGAAAAAATTGTACAGTTGTTTCATAGAAATGTCCCAATTCTACATTTCTACAATGTAGTAGTCAGCTAGGGGTGATTTTAAAAAAGGACAAAAAGCATTAAGAACTATCACATGGTGGCCTTGGTCAAAGAAAAAAAATATTTAATGCATCATTGTTCAGACAATGGTGTTCAGACCTCCTCTGGAAACGGTAACAACTACCGGCATTTTCTCTTGTGTTGCTGGGGTTTGGCTAATGTTTATTCAGTGTTTTAAGAGTTTAGTTACATTTAACAAACAAACAAAACAGTTTGATTTAACTAATAAAACTTACTATATGTTTTTTTTCATTGAAAAGGTGCACAATTATGCTGAAGAAAGGCTTTTATGCAGGACCTTTGTCCTTAATGTTTGGAACTTTTAAGGCCGATTTCTATAGAGACTATGAAATGCCAATATTCATAAACCTAGAGACAACTGAGATGTACTTTAGGCAAGATTCGTTTAGGTTTCATGTAATTAATAATGGCTTAATCTTTATTAATTTTTATTATTTTTTCTCATTTTAATATATATTTTTTACTACTATAGATACTTGTATATATATATATGTTTATATATATGTTTGTAAGGCTATGGATTTTGTTGCAACAACAATGAAATCAGCTATTAAAATCTGAAATAAGGGGCATTATCATTTTAAGACCTTATACTGTAATTCCCCCTCAAGTTTATCTCATAGAAGATGGATGGATGTCTGTTCTTGTTTTTTAGATGAAGATAACGCTAATCAAGTTTAAGTGCCGATGACTTAGTGAATTTGCTCTTACGTGAGCATATTGAAATTTTCACGTAAAAAATTAGTAATGTCCGAACGACGCTAAAATACAGCTTAAAAGGCAAGGACCATTGACGTTAGCGAGATGTGAAACGCTCTCGCCCTCCGGGTCCCTGTGTCAGTACACCATCCACCCTCACCCATCCACAGCATTAGTAATACGCTTTGGAGTACGGTGGCAATCGGCAGTGAATACCATTATTTGAGAGCTCTGTGTTGGCAGCCAGGGCAGTCTGCCTATCATCATACTGTGATTATAAATGAAAGCCATCCTTTGAATAAAGTCCTCAGTGGGCATTGCCTCATTTTTTTTTATTTCAAATGTAGGTGTGTCTCTTTTATGGCTCATTAGAATACAGCTTGCAGTTTAGCGCCAGGGGGGACATGTTTGTATTGTGTAGGGTTTATGTTTAATCTGAAATATCTATTCTTGTTTTTTTATAGCTGCAGGGCAGCAATTTAGTGCAGCACCTGCCGCCCTGTTGAGATTTCAGCACTCGTCTGTCAGTAGGTGTCTCCTTGCAGAGAGGGCGGAGAGTGGCTCGGGGTAGAATAACACGCTGGAATGTGGCAGAAACAGTGGTAGAAGAAACATAATATCCTCGCGAAACAGCTGATTTTTTTTTCAGAGAGGATAGAGAACGAATCAGCTGAGCATTGAGGCCAAAGAACTGAGCACTTAGCACAGTTTGCTTTAATTCAGAAGTTTTATCTATATTCGTTGCTAAAACGCCGTTTGGTAATTGATTTAATTACTTACGTCTCTGTGCCTGAAATCGTTCTGTCCGCCAATTGCTGCACTTAGTGAATGTAAGTTTAAAGAACCCGCTACCCTTTTACACTGTTGTGTTTATGACGCGCCTTTGGTGTACATTTTCATTCATATTTTAATTCATCACGCATTTTAGTCTTTAAAAATATGTACCCGTCAATATAAACCTTGTTCAAAAGTACGCAACATTTCCTTCAAACAACACAGTATGGATAAAAACAATAAATATACATATTTTTGCCAAGCTAAACTGGAGAGCGAGAGGGCTGCTGCCTATTGGCTCATTATAATTGAAGCTCAGCCTTTCTGATGTGTATGAGCAGCAGCCTTGTCGTCGGCCATCCTGTTGTGGGATGCTTGGTCCGAGATTAAGGACATTTTCACCTTTTTTTATTCTCAGATGTATTCTTAGGAGGCCCGTATGCAAATTGAAATAAAAGTGCACAGACTATGATTCTAAAATTCAAATAGTCTGAGAAGTGCGCTGTTTATAACAGACGACGGCAAGAAAGTTAGTTGCCTACATGATTCCCATGCGGTACTGGAAAAGATATTAAAAGTACAGTACTGTACGACGTGTTTTGCATAGTGCTTTAAAACCACGTATCGATTCCATTCCCGGTTCCATGGCTCATATGAGCCAAAGTAATTACTAAAATATCTAAATGAATAACAGTAGTAAAGTCCTCTTCTATGTATTCATTGATCTACTGCGATGTAACAGGCACTGCACCTTTGATTCAAATAATATATACAGGAATAATATAACATGAAAGGAAAAATATATTTTGCTCAAGGTGTTGTGCATACAGCTGTAATATATTTTACGAGAACGACAAACACACATAAATCATCATTCTGCAGAGTCACTGTGTTCTGTAGTTTGCTTCACATTGCAAGACATATTTGATGATTTACAAATGAAAACTGGATGATGTAATTCTGTCCATATATGCAAAAAGTAATCTGTTTGATTGATGTGTTCTTGATTTTTTTGTCACATCCCATTGCATAGGAGAATTAGCGGAGCAGAACATAAGATTACTGTGAGTAAGAGGGTTAGAGGGATTTTGTGATATTTCCACCTGGTCTTATTCATTAAATATACATATTTCACACATACAAGCAAAGAGGCTGCCACAGACTGATCAATGACAAAAGCTGTGCTGGAAAAACAGTCTTCACTAACGCACTGTAAGTAGCCACAAATATCTCCCATCTTTGGAAATAACCATGAAGTATTTACAGTAGATGCTTTTGCTCTTCTTAATAACCTGTTATACATTGATTCAGTATATAAGGAGAGGAGTCTTTGCTGTAATTGACAGCATTATGTTGATCAGCATGTCAAATCTTCAAGGCACATACTGTATAAAGTATTATTTTTATTGTAAAAACTAGTTAATCCACACCATACTTAATCATCCCACAAGGTTCTTAGTCGTTAATATGACATGCTAACCACTTATGTGTGATTAAGCATTGAAATATATATCTTGAAGTAGGGGGTACCTTCAAGAAATCTTAGACATACAGTACAAAGGCAAGGGAAATTTATTTTCTTTTTGGAATAAAAAAAAACGGAATTGAGCTGGTATTGCCTATATACATTGGTTGCTTCACCTTTCACAGCTTTGTTAGTTCAGTGAGCTGGAAAAAGTGATTTTTGTGTCGGAGAGAAAGGCGGAGCTGCCTTCCATTAAAATGGGCGATGACAGCCCTGCTCTGGAAATGTGATGAAGGTCACACTTCCACACTTTTCAGAGGGGAGCACTGCATTCCTGAAGATGAATTGTTATAGAGCTACCTTTCTTTTAAATTCTGAATTCTCATCTTGGCTACAGTAATCTGTTCTCCTCCTTTCTGTCATTACTATGGGCTATAATTTCAGGATGAAAACTGCTATATAAATGCAAGGAAGTGTAATAACATGTATAGCACTTTTACACCCACACAGGATCCTGTTCATGTTGCTTTGTGCCTGAATTTAGATTAGTGTTCTCTGTAAATCAGTTCCTGACCTAAAATGCTTTAAAATACGATTAATATTAAATTTGATTTAAATTGTATTTATGACAGTGAGTGCTTTGGTACTTACTTAACTTTTAAAAAACCAGTTTGTGCGGAAGCACATGAAAAAAAAACACTGAATGGAGTTAATCATACTCCACCCATATGTCCTAAGACTTTCAGTACTGCTGAGATGAAGCATGGAGCTTGGTGTTGATCCCCACCAGTTAGCCTGCAGCAAGTTTAGAGTAGCACTTTCAGACTATAGTTCGGCAGCAAAATATTATTAGGCCTGAATCTTTGTTTTACTTGCTCTGAAGTGAAAACATTCATAAATCACTGAGAGTGCTGATCAAGTGAACAGAAGAATAACAGAAATGGATCATTCCTAATCTGCATGCATTTGAATGTGCCTTGACTATTATAAATGGCATAATGGTGGGAGACAAGCCCCTATCTCTTGCTAACCATTTTTTCCTTTAAGATTTCACAGGTAAAGAACTTGTGTCCGGAAAAATGTTTGTTCTGCTTGCACTGATCTTGCAGCCTGGTTCATTTGAAAAGTCGTCACAGACCTACTTCTCAATAGAAGCCAGGGGGCCTCCTTTTTGTTTGGCCCGTATCTCCGTGTTTCAGTGTTGTGAGAAGTGTCATCCTGCGTTGTAAGACAATATCTGTCCTTGTTTTTACAGTTGAAAACGTTGTTCACAGGGACAAAAAAGATTTATTTCCTCCTGAGCAAGTGTGTGGCAGGGACGAGTGTGAACGCTCTGTAGAGGGGAAAAGAAAACCTTCAATAAGAAGAAAAGAGATACTGCCTCTAAAGTGCTCAGTATTTAAAAACGGAACATTTGTGGCAGAAAAATAAATGCAAATCTTTTTCAATCACATTTGAAAATCACTTTTTTCAAAGCCATTGTTGATTGCAGTGTGAGAAGCTATTAATGACTTAGTAATTGTTTGGACTGGGAAGAGTAATGGGTACTTGATTGGTGTGGAAGCATCTTCAATGGGGGATTATTGCTGTTGAAATATACAAGGAAACGAAACAGACTTACTTCATTTAACTGCAGAGTTTATTGAGGTGAGATGGCTGGTCTATAAAGGATGCACTTCTAGGTTTTAATGTCAATTATCCAATAAAACAGCTGCCCTGGCTTCAGTTTTTGTTAGGGATTGTCTACCTCCCTTTCCTGTACAGGTGTTTGTTTAACAAAACGTGTTTATTAGTTCAGGCAACAGAAACACATTGTGAAACTTCAAAAATGGACTTTTTCTTTAAAAAATGTCATCCTCATTTGTGCTTTTCATTGTAAAAAAGATGAACAAACAGGGCTTTTTTAAGCACCTCCAGATTAATTTTGAAAGAATGGCGGTATTACAATGTAATTAGAGAATGTTAAACTTGGTAACTAGTTTTTGTTCTGACTTCTGCGAATGCTGTTGTTGCCAAACAGGTATCAGTATTCTCTTGTGCTGCTTCTTGTGTGTGTGTGTGTTTTTGGAAGGTATGAACAATTCCTATTGTCTGCTGTATGTATTTAGTGATCATTTTTTTTATTTTCCCATATTCGAATGAATAATTTATGAGTCATTTTATTACCTCAGCTCACACTCAAATAAGAAGAATGTGATGAATAATGAGTGTTTTCTGATGTTGCCACAAAGTTTGGATGGTATTGTGGTCATGCCAAGCCCTGAGGAGAGAGAACCTGTTCTCACTGAGTGTCTGTTGAAAGAGGTTTGCTTGGTCATTAGGTTAGGTTAGACAGGTCATACTGATGCGAGAGCCTCTCCACAGGTTATATCTCTTTAAACAGATGACCCACTGAATATGTATTTTTCTTTTCTTAGAACTTGTGTTTTTTTGTGTCAACATTGCTAAAAATGTGTCCTCTGTTCCTCTATTTCAGTTATTCAGTTCCTCAGAGCTATCTCAGTGCTGGCATCACAGACATTGACAGCAGTTAGAAGATTTTGTCTTGAATGTAAAAGACAAAATCAACAATGCAAAAATCTAACAGATATGTGCTTTAATTCAATGAAATCTTGCAAGATCTCTAAGGCTCCAGAGCTACGATCTCTGAGGCTACCAATCTTCTGCAAAGATTTTAAAGGTTGCTTATTAAACAGCCATTAAAATCTGAGTTACTATAGTTTGTTAAAAAGAATCAGATTCAAATATGTATTTAACAATATATAAACTTTACAGTACACAGTATGTACATTTTAGTTGTGCTTTCTATTCTGTGGATTAAACCTTTGTTCAGAACATATGAAACGTGCTAAGGTATGCTATCAAAATCCTGATTTGATTTAAACATTTTTCCCAAATGTTTAAAAATAATAATTAGCAATCCACTAAATTTTAATGTCTATTTTTCTTTATTGTCTGGTAAATGTCTCATTTATGCTGTCAGCCATTATTGCTTCATTCCTACCCCACAATTTTGCTCAGAGGAAATGAGTTCCAGTGATGACTACTGTACATGTATAGCTGAGGAAACCACAACAGTCTCAGTTTTAAAACTAGTACGATACTTCTTAGTAGCCTTTTTTAGATGGTTTGCAGTGTTATTAGAAAATGTAGCCTTATTTATGGAAGTCCAAATTTTTAATTGGTACATAAATACAGTGAATGACTTCCCTTTGCTCCTTATTTATGTGTTTCTTGTGTTATTTCTTTAAAATTATCTTCCTTTCATAGAATCATTCTTAAATATATGTGTGTTTGCTGTGTAGTAACATTCAAAATAAGTACTTTAAGTTATTTTAATGTGTTGAATGTGTTCAAACCAGCCCAACGTGCCTTGCTAGTGCTACATATTTAGACTACTTCAACCTCCGTTGAATACTGTCCAACTCGTGATTTTCAAAATTAACAGCATGGCATATCTCAAAATTGTTTTAACAGTCCACTTTTGTAAACACCATTGAATCTCAGGCACAAGGTTAGAATCTGATTAAATTTAAATGTTCCAAAAACTGCCATTGGAAAATGAGTCTTGAAAGTGAATGGACAGGGAAACAAAAAAGATTTGCACTATACATCTTCTCCCCTGAGGATAAACATTTTTTTTGCAATGATTACAAAGTTTGTAAAACAGTGTGCTTTAATATTTTAGATATGAGGTTGATCTAATGTTTTGAAAATGCCTTCAAAACCCAGGATTTGCTCATGTAATCATAGTTCTATTAAGCAACGTACAACTTTTTTTTCAGAATTCCATCAAATAAGGTTCATTGTGCTACTGTTGGGAAGGGTGGGAGTTCTTTAAATACACAAAAGAAAATCAAAAGAATGGAAACCTTTTTTTTGCACATGCAAAGTACCAGCCTCTCAAGTGCAGCCTTCATTTGTAGAGAAGTTGCTAAATTGCCGCGTTGTCCAATCGATGTGTCACCTGTGGCATTTGGGGCCTGATTTTCTCACAGTGCTGTCAGATGCCCTGCAGCAACTTCAGATCTGTAGTTTGCTCTGGGAAAACAGTCGACATAAATTAATCATGGCAGTTTACAGTATGTGATTTTTCTTCTCTTGACTTACAGTTTCATTAGTAGTATACAAGATCGTGTAAACCTACTGCATGGACTTTCTCACTTTGTATTTATTATTAAATCAGTCAATCACTCATTAACTCGGTCAGTCAATGTTTTCATTGTTAATACAGACCATGACAAGCTTTTCTCACAAGTCCTTTTAAAGTATTCAGTAGCAGGTGTCGTTAAAGGTTGGTAGGCAGCATCACATCACACCATACTAGTTGTCAATAAACACCAGTTTGCTTCTGAAAAAGTACTTCTAGTTCCTGCTCATGTCTGTCAATACACATGGAAGCTCTTATGGCAGATGACAAGTGACTCCTAAGCATGAGTAGCTTGTTATGTGATACTATACTAATCTAGTCTTTTTATCAAAGGTATTGGGAGCCTAAAGGACAAACAAATTCTTTTGTGTGAGATGGAGGCCAAGAAGCCTCAGAGTTAGTCCTGCCGACCAGACAGCAGACTGAAAACATAAGCCCACCACCAGCAAATGAAGAAGCAACACAATCTGAAGATACTTGAATTAAACTTGAATGACGACAATGTGTAAAAGGTTTTATACAATTGCAACGATAAATAAAATTGCTAGGGTTAAATGCTTTGCACAGATAGTGTGCTGTTCCATCAGGAAAATGCTGTAGTGCTTTTGAGACTTATATTCCTAGATTCTTGAATCCATTTGTTGTCTAGTGTAAAATATATGACATCGGGAAATCTCTCATACAGTAAGTCATAATGTGTGTTGATTTGACAGTGCAATCAAATCTACACAGTCTAAAAATATTAGCAGTGGGTTTCCTTATGATCAGTACATTTGTAAACTTCCCTTGGGCTTTAAATGAGTTGATTGTTAGGATTTGCAGTTATTGAGATTTTTGGTCAGTCTGCTCAGGGTGATGTTGCATACTTCCAGCTTTCAGAATTGTTTTTTATGTTATTACAGAGATTTAGAAAACCAAGTTGTTTTTCTTATGAAACAAACAAGTAACTGGTATGTCTTGATTTACATGCTCATCCTGAATTGCAACAGATCTAGAGCATATGGTGTTACAAATTCAGTGAATTTGGATGTATGCCCAGAAATATTTAAATAAACTTATTTAAATAAGTCTTAGTTAAGTGTGTTGCACAGACCAAATTTCAGGTTCTGCCTAGCACACAATGTGAGCAAAAGTCCCATCTTCCATATATCTACTTCTGCCTGATTCAGGTTTATCACCAGTGGCTCTCTACAGTATGCAGATTAAGACATTTATGGAAAACTGTGAGCCAGGTGACACTTGACTTGTGCAGCGCAAAGATGTAAGAATCAGGCATCACATATTCCATGGTCACTCACTAGACATGTTTTGAGAAATACCATGTGTACCATGTGTACATTCTGGGACTCTGGTACAGTTCTGTAGCCAGTAGGCTGAATTTCTTCACACCAGGATGCTTTTAATATCAGCCCATGAGGTATCACTGGCAGAAATATAAGGTGTGCTTTTAATTTTTCAATTTTTTCAATGTGACTGTGTAGTGATCAGGATAAAGGGAAAGAAAACCCTTTCGGCTTTAGCTGTATTTCCTGAAAATAAGAGCATGGCTGATGTTTTTTCTTTAATCTAGATTACATGTATCTTCAAACAGTAATGGTTTAGTTATGGAGTACAAATATATTTTAGATGATATGTAGTTAATATTTAACCAGGTTTTCTTTTCAACAAAATAGAGTGTGACTGCTATTATCCCATTTACATTTAAGAAAGTGAATTTTTTTTTTGCATTACATGAAGAGATCAGAAAGGTGTTGTATTCATATTAGTCTCTACAGCTTTTTTTTACAGTGAACTCTGTTAAGTTTGGACTGATGTTTGAACGGAAGCAAAATAGCATACAATGTCCAGTGGCTCAACTTGTAGCTGATGATTATTCACAATTAACGCCTAGTGCAGTAGTGCCCTTCTACAGAGTGGGATTACAGTATATGCATTAAAGTGGTCTATGTGTTCATAACATTACTGGCTAGTCTGTATGTCTAAGCAGATTCAGTTTGAAAAGGGGATTCTGGTATTGCAAAGAAGAAGACAGACAGACGGTAAAGATCCAGCATTTGAAGGACTATAGCCTCTGGGGCTGGGATGGGTGTGGTAAGTGTTTGAAGCCCGTGACTGCTGACCCCAGGATATCCCGGCTTAATGGCAGTATTTCAATGGGTGAAGCCTGAGGGCATGAGCAGTAGGTCTGCTAATGCATTATGGCTGCCGTGTCTCAGCCAGGTGACAGTGGTGGATGGTGGGTTCCCTCCTCTATGCGAATTACATTGGGGTCCTTCAGGTTGATAAGCGCTGTGCAAATGCAAACAGATAAGATTCCCATAGGGAGATACTGTATCCTCTGGACGTATTCTGCAACTACCGGTCTTCTTCATCTACATAAGTGGCCCTTGACAGAGTTCCACAGCTGTATAAAGATATTTATTACATATTACACTGAAAGTTAATTTGTAGGACTTTACAGCTTAATTCAAAATTGTATGCTGGCAATGAGTCACTGAACAACTGAACAACTATGTTTTATTTTTAGCTACAAATATTACTCTTCTGTATACAAACTTCAGTTTGCTTCTCTACATGATTGCTCATGTGTTCAGATGGAGGATCTGTTATCTTATACTGTAGCAAAGCCTTCTGTATTGCCAGATGAAATGTATTGTAAGACAAGTGTTTTTGATTCTGACAACCTGTTTTGCACTTTATGAAGCATCAGATATGGTATCAGTGGTCAGAAGTGCTCAACAGAATTCTTTTTAGTGCCAATCCCATCACACATGCAGATCAGGGTAACCAGCCATAAAAACAAACGGAAGCATGACATAATATAAAGTTTCCAGATTATATATTAACAGGATGTTTATTCCCAGTCTGAAAGAAATGATACAATCACAAATCAGATCAAAAGCTATTCTTATGTAGAATGTATGTGCCTTGCTTAGTTACAAAATAGCACTATAGACTTAGTTTTAATCTTTTATTTGTATACAGTATACTTTAGGTATTTGTGCAGTTATGTACAATAGCCAAAAAATGTGTTCTTAAACTTGTTAAATTGCAGCAAAATATTTATCATGACAATTAAAGGGTAACTTAATAGCATTTTTCAATACAAATCTACTTTTCAGAATAGTAAATTCAATTTCTATCATATTCAGTTAAATTTATTTCTAGTTAGGGGGGTAACATTAGATATTATAGATTTTGTCTCACAGCTTTTGTGTACTTGGTTTGATTCAAGGCAGGAGCTTCTCTTGCAGTATTAGTTTTCTCCAGGTTCTGTCTAGATGTTAATTGGCTATACTAGATTGTCCCTTACTCCACAGCCCAGTGATGGGCTGGCATCCCTTCTCTGGGTAAGAGCTGTCTGGTGCCCTCAGTATGGATTTGTATCCTATGTTTGGTGTAGGCTCTAAGCTGTCTTGACCCTTATCAGGAAAAGTGGTTTTGGGATAACGGGTGCATAGGTTAGTTCAATCTCTAAAGGCATCAATGCATCATTTTCAAATTGATTCACACCTTTATTTATTGTGATCCTCCTCCTGGATTTGATAACCTTGAGGGGTCACTTTCTTGAGCCTTTTAAGTACGTTCTTAAACTACTCGGGAGGGATATTTGACCTTTACTCCATGGAGAACCTCTTCATACACAATCTTCCAAAGATGGCCTGTGCTTGTGATCTGCAATCTTAAGTTCACATAAACTTACTGCATTCAATTAATATAATTGCTGCAATAATGCTAGAGACTGTGATGTACACTCATGAACACATATTTTTATGTTTTCTTAGCCATCTGGGTTTGGGGTTCTTTGCAGATTTCAAATTATTATCTTATAGTCTGTTTAGACCAAGTTTGAGTTTCTTTGAAGAAGGTAGCATTTTAAAGCCAAAAAAAACATGGTAAACATTGGAATCCCAAGGTTCTAACCTTTGGGACTAACTAGGAAACCAGGACAGAAACAACCCTAAAGCATAACAGATCCATTCTGAATGACATTCCAGACATTCCTTGATGACATTGTTTTCAACATGAGCGCCATCGTTCTTGGCTAATCATACCACTGTTCATTCTGTCTTGTGTTTCATCCAACCACATCTTTTGGTCTCATTTGATTTTGCCGGTTAGCTGGTATTTGGTAAAATCATGTCTCTTCCTTTTATGTCGCCATTGACCTTTGTCGCAGACTTTCACCACTTTTGCCACTGATTTTCAAAATCAACCTCAAATGGTAGTCCTGGAGCCGTTGAATCTTTTGAAGACTCACAGCTGTTGCCCTTGGGTGAGCAGTCTCTCAAACCACTTCTCTGATTGCACATTTCAGTACCGCGTTCTCCTTTTTCTGGTCGGTTACCAGTCATCCAATTAGCTGCGAGATCTTGATGATGGACCACAGTTGAACATTTACAATTAATATCATGAATATCTTCAATGGTGCTCTTCGTGTTTATAATATAAGCCTGATGTGTTGCATTTTCTTTGCAAAATCAACTTTTTAATTACAGTTCACCAAGGGTATGAGACAGTCTGGAGGTTTGTGTACATGTGTGAGTGCCTACTTGTATTTATTTGCTTGTGTTTATATTTGTATAGTAATGTTTCCATGCCCTTTAATCACTTTACCATAAGAAATGGCCCAGGAATATTATCCTTCGGTTTATTGAATCTACAGCAGATCTGTACCTCTATAAGATCTATATTAATATCAGGTATCATAACATGCTTCCTTTCACCTGTGCCAAACTGTAGTGATAGTAAACATCAGGAAACTGAAAAGAAGGTTTCCTGTGCAGTAGCTGTGCTTGGGTGCATTGCAGCCTCTCAGTGCAGTCTTCCCTTGGTGTCTCTCTCCTGGGGAGAAGGGAGCCTATGAGACAGTCTGAGATTTGATAAGAGGGGTGGATTGATTGCTGTTTGCACTCTTTCTTTCTTGTGTCTTAGCTTTCATTAGAAAGCCCCAGGGGGGCTGGCAGGGAGTGGGACTTTTCAGCCTGAAAGAGCCCCTCTGCCTGGGGAGCTGGCGTGTGGTTGCATTCTTCCAGGGTCGCAGGTCAGGTGGGGAGAGAGTGTTTCCCTGTTAAAGGAACACTCGTTTGAAGGGCGGGAACAGGTTAGTGTCTCAAAGCTGCCTTCCACAGGGCTCATTCCAATTTATTATTGCTTTATAACAGGTCTTCAGTCGCTTCATAACACCTGGTAGTTTCTCAACACTCCAGGCTCATACACACTAACTTAAATGCCTTCAAGCATACAAGTTCTTTTATACTGAGCCACTGTTTTAGGCAAGTGGTGTAACTCCTCTGTCTTAGTTGAGTAAAAATATAGAATTTGGCTAATATGAACCTACATAACCTCAAGCCCTCACATCAGCGTTATCTTTACAAACTAATCTCAGCCTTCAAGCTTCAATACCCCTTTTTATGTACGCGCACAGTACTGTTTGAGTTTTCCGTTTCTACAGATTCCTACAGAAGTCAATGTCATCAAATTGTAATGCATGTTATTTTTATTAGATAGTTTGGAAGTAGCGGCAGTAGTTTTTTTGGACCTGTGGGACATTTTTATTAAGCTTTTAACAGTTACCAGCAAGGTCTTCATGTTTTTATAGCACTGTTAATAGATGTGCAGACATATTTCAGTAAGTCCCCAAATTAGTAAATGAAGTTAATTCGTTGGAATCCTATTTTTCTGCATTATCTTTCTGAATCTGAACTAGTCTCTTCTGTGTGTTCTGTTACTTGTTAAAGATGCATTTGTGATGAATTTGATCATTATGTGGTGCTGTATAATTAAGCCATAACATTTAAATACAGATGGTTGTACAGTATGTCAACTGTACTTAAAGTAAAAAATCTAAAGTGAGTTTAGTATTGAGGAAAATAGCAGTAATTTATTAATTATCTGGTGCAGTTTCATTCTTTAGCAATGTAGTACTTTATACTTTATTTCCAAGGACTGTAATAATGCAGTTTATTTGTAAATGAAGTCTTCATTTTTTTCTTTTTAAATTTTCTTTTACCCCATCAAATGTAATTGGATGTGTAGCTGCAGTACAGCATCTATCAGAGGCTGTTTTGTTTAGGATTTTGTTGTAAGTCCTCTAAAAGGTTTGTGGTCGACATTACACCCTCAGGAGAGTTGATGTTTTTGCTAGGAGCAATATATAAGAGATTGAAGTCATTTTTGCAAAGTTTCCCATACCTTTCTTCCATTATCTGGAGCTTTGTGTCAATAATACACTTTGTTACTAGTGTTCTACAGTATTTAAAATAATGTGGTTGATGTTGTCATAGTTGTTACATCAGATAAAATAACATAAGTATGAAACAGGCCTTAATCACTAAGCAGCTGTAAATGTGTAGTTTAAGTTTATATTTAACTGTTGCAGTTGAATGTATTGAACATGCTGCTAACTGTTTTCACAGGTCAGGGAGTTTAAATCTTATTAATGAGAGAGATGACACTGCAGATACAATTAATCTTTAGAACTAAGCTAAAAAGGGTGACAGTAGTGGTGCCAAATCAAGTGAGGTGGCTTTGTCTGCAGCTTTAAGCTGCTGCCTGATTTACAGTGCCATTACTATTTAGAATGAGAGAAAAGTTTGCAATGAACAAAATATTATCGAAGCTCAAGCATGAAATTAATAAATGAGGCAGTGCGCAGGTAGCTATTGATGTTTTAAAATATGCTCAATATTTTTAATCCTTAATAGATTATGTTTGGAATATTAAATAAGAGGTTTCTTTTTATAATCTAAAGCTTCATAGAAAAACTAAGGAATGCCAGTGCTTGTGGTTGTCCTTATTACTTAAATTAAATTCATTCGCTTATAATGTGTTCAGATTTTTACAGAAATCATTTAATTGGAATAATAAAGTATGTCATTCACCTGCATTCGAATGAATAACCTATAACATTGCAGTTGTGCAAAGCTTTTATTTTCATTTCCACTTTTAAGCATCAGTGCTTTTCTCTCTGTTAGATAACGAGAAAAGAAAACCTGAATTACAGAAAACAAAGTGGGGGAATCAGGAATAAGCACGGATGGTAAGGTTACAAATACAGAACATCTACAGCTTTCCGCTCCTGAAGGAGCCACTGCTTAATTCATATGCATCGCAGAGAATGAGGAGATAAGGGCTCAACTGCAGGAGACGTTTTTTGGGAAGACATTTCAGGCTCCCTTGAGAAAGGGTGAGGTCAGACTGAGAAGAGGCTCAGGTGAGGAGATTGGACAGGTAGAGTGGAACTAGACCCTCCCCTTTTCACTCCTCGAGTATATATGTCAAACCCCTGGAATTCTATAGAGACTTTGCTAGTTCCTTTGCACCTCCATAGATAACATAACTTCAAGCGTAGGGAAAAAGAGGTACAGAATCCTGGAGCCAGAGGAGCAAACAGCAGCTGCACTGCTCAACCTCAGCGCAAACATGTTGTACCTGGAAACCAATGCCCCATCACAGTACAATGAGGTAAGAGCGCAGGTTTAAGAGAGATGCCAGTGGGAGAAGCTTGATTATGTCCCGTGGGAATGGTCTGGTCCTAGAGATGGAGTTTGTCCCTCTCCTGCAGCCGGAAGAAACGTGAGGACAAGAGGCCTCGAGGGGATGTTAACGTGGACAGGCGACCTCTTGCAGCTTCTTGGTGGCCAAGTAGTTTATAAATGTATAACCTTTTTTTTTTTAGGATACAGGGACATTTCTGTAAAGAAGCGTATCTGCAGCCAAGCTGTGTGTAAACAGTCTCTCTGTGCTATAGTAGTATATACTGTGTGTGTATAATGTATATGTACAGTTATTCACCCTACATCATACTGCTACAAAAAGCATACATTCTGTTACTTTGATAATATGATAACATAAAAATTGTAAGTTATATATTTCTATATAGTGTTTTATATATAATTAAATATATACTATACTGTTACTTATGGCTTATTAGTGCCTTGTATCGCACTTTGAACAGACGTCTTGTGTGATTTTATCCTCACTTTTGTTATTGTTGAAACAGTGGCGTGTTTTTAGGACAGTGCATAAGGAATGGGAAAATGTAAACACCTGGGATGTTTTGGAGGAGAATTGTTGTTTACGATACTGCTGTCTCCTCCGGCCTCTGTCATTAGCTCAGATAGAGACAATCTTGGATAGTATCAGACCTATTGACAACAAACAGCCGAGATAAGACCATTCTGAAACAATCCATCACTCCAGGGCAAATTCATTTGGCTTAGATCAGTTGAAGTCCCATTACATTGAAAAGGTTTAGAATGGTGGAAAAGAACATTAACAAAACCATGCGTTATTTAGCGTCTCATTTATGATCAATCTTTCATTTGCAAATAGTTTCGCCTTATATGGTTTTATATATATGATACTGTTAGCAAATCAGATCTGTATGGATGTGTAGTTTATTTTGCACTTAAATTTAGAGTTATTCACTCCTGGATGTTTTGGAGTACAATCTAAAACGAGAGCAAGAACAAACAGTTCAATTAAAATCTTAAGAATGTAAAAAAACATAAAAAGCAGAGTCATGGATTATTTTATTCATATTGCATACCTCATAATGCAGCCTGGAAACTTTAAACTAGTGTATTAGGCAATGGAAACACCAGAGAAAAGCCACTCACACAACATATTACAGAACATCATACACTTAGACGAGGATTAAGATTCTGGAGCACTAATCAGGAGATACCATCAATTTAGTGACAGGAAAGTAAATCAGTAAGTGAATCAGTGGCTTTGTTTTTATGTTTAATATATACATATCCTTAGACAAGTGTGAGGGCTTCAGCAGCAATTGAAAAACTAACCTTAATATCAGAAATGAGCTTTGATCTTGTTTGCGTAGAAAAAAATCTTTAACACTATTGTCTGATTAGATTTTAATTTTTTGTCTGCTGTCTCTGCCTGGGCTGAGTTTTCTTTCTTTTTGTCTGGATTTTTCCAGTTCCTTCGAAATTCTGCCAGTTTGCAAAATCACTTTTTTACGAGATGATGTTATATAATCAGGTGATGATAATTGTGACACTTGATATGGCATTTGCTTTGAAATAGTCTTCACAGTATTGCAAAACTGAATTGGAGTTGCACAATATAGTGCTTTAGATAATAACATGTGTATTATTTTGATGTAATGCTGGGAGTAGCTCTGCTACCTCTCTCTTGACCGAATAGCATGCGGTATTATTACTGGCTACAAAAATATGCGCTATGCAAAATACATGCAAAGAAATACATACAGTAGCACTCTCACCTGCTAACTTTTCATTTCATAGTGTGAAATAACTATACATACCGTATACGCTTGTATTTATAAGAATGCATATATACAGTACTTTATGGATAATAATTTTTTTCCTTAACTTTGCGATTTCATTTTTATTTTATTTTTTATCCATTTCTCTGTAACTTCATGACACCTGTATATATGTATATAAAGCAGGTATTTCCAAGTTAAAAAAAGTATAAGGCAGAACTTGGGTCCATAACAGACTATGGGTTTCTAGGAACCCTGATTGCCCTAATTTCTCTTCAAACCTTATATTATTTATGTTTTTTGTAAGCTTAAATACCGATTTCAAATGCTGTCAATGGCCTCACCTAGGGAGGGAACTGCAGAACGTTTCTACCAGTTCAAGTTTTGCTCGTTTTGTTTTACTCAAAAGAAAACAAGCTGGTTTTATCGGCAAGATTCCCGTAAATGCCTCAGGTTAAATGGGTTTATTAAAATGTGTTGTCTTTCTGGTCTGTAAAAAATACCGTCTTGTTTTTAACTTTCGTTCAAATGAAAAACATATGAATAAAAATGGTGTAAAACAGGTCCTGTGATCAAAACATCTTCCCCCTTGTAAGCTGCAGTCTAATGTTGTTGATAATGCTCTATCACAGAAAATGAAGTTAAGAATGTAAAGGACCACACAACTGGAATGGCATTTTCATTGATTTCGTACAAATGCAAAACAGTACTGTAAATCTCAGCCCAAATTTTGTTGAATTTAATTATAAATGCAGTAGTACTTAATAACCCAAGGTGATAAAAGTTCCATCTTAATCAAGTACAAGACTTAATTTCTAGAGTCATTTAAGCTGTATCCAAGAATTTATAAGAATGTATATTTCAGTGGTCAAAAATTGAATTTAATAAGAAACTGAAATTTGCAATGGTAGAGCAGACAATAAAGACATATATTAACATAACTAAAATGTTATCATGCTCTGCCTTTTCATAATTTTATCTCATTATACATAATTAATCTTTGGCAAGAATCCAAGTACAGTTCCTTTACCCTGGGAAAATTATTTTTAAGTTTCTAATTACTGCCCTCAGTGATTTCCAGGACAATAGCTGTTGTGCCTTAAAAATTAACACCAGAGGATCTGGGTTCTGGAAGGGTGTGTGAAGATTGTTAGACACATATAGGTCTTTTCTTTTTAAAGTCTGTGAAAATGAGTATGAAGAGTAGGCTGCCTTTCATGAACTACCAAAAATTGTTGACTACAGTAATTGATATCCACTTACTGGTCCGAGGTACAATGTACATGACAGCTTTAAGAATTGTAGAATCTGTTTCTAATATTTAAAAACTAGCTAGAAAGCCTGTTATTTTCCATCTAGTTATCTACAAGCTTAATTAATTTCTTTTCACTATACGTTTGTTTAGTAGGAGGAATATGGATGTGCCCAACTAAAAAAACTAATGTTCTCTGTCTTTCTTTCATCAGGCAAAAAAAATCGTATGTGCCTAAGCTAAGAATTACATTTCATATTTTAACATGAATTTAAAACACTTTAATTCATGTAATTCCAAAGTGAATAATTTTATAGAAAAATTACAAATTACTCTCCTCAATGGAAGTTCATTATGAATTTGTGGCTGTGGTTTCAAAACACATTTACCTCATAGCAGATTTCTGTCAAAAGGCTCAGTTTGTCGAATCACACACAGGCAGAACTAAACTTGAAATGCTTCCTACATTTTTAAACTGATCTTTAACTCCAATAACTCCAATATCCAATAACTCTGCTCTAATTTCCTCATTTTTTCATCTTGGGGTTTATTTTTTTTCCCATTCAGCATAAAGCAGTTGATAAAATGCAAATAAGATACATGAAATAGAAATTGAATTTTAAAATGTGCTCTTGAACAGTGATGCAATTTCTCATAATTTATATTGACTTACATTTGTTTCCAATTTATAATCTGCTTTTAATTTAGAGATGAAATAACATTATAATTATTGAAGATTTAGGCTAATTAATGGAGCTGTCTTCATTTTAACACACCATGACTAAATAGCTTAACTTTTAAGTTTACAGGACCGCATAGTTTACTGGATATTGCATAAATGTGTCTTTGCTTTGAGGGCAGATTCATTTCATAGCCCTGCCTGACGCAAATAAAGAAATTAAGGAGCTTCTCTTTTCCTGCATTTGTTTATAAAGGGTCAAATTTTATCTCTCTCATGGGGAGCATTTCATCCATTAGAACATAACCCTCTAACCCATTATGTTTAGTATTTTTCCTTAATTGGTTTAAATGGGTGCTGGTGCTCACCTGAAATAACCTGATATGCCTTTCTCACAAGGCGAATGGAACCTCGTTTTGTAGTTTGCTTCTCATCCTGTTGACAATTCCGACTGCTACACAAGCACTTACAGCTCAGCCCAGGTGATACAAGAGCAAGGAATGACAGCTCCTTTATCCCTTAGGGTACTCATTTACTTATGGTGACTTCTTCGGAGAAGACCCAGCTTTCAAATTTTGTGTAGCAAGGAAAAACCAATGCTTGCAGCTTTGTATTGCTTGACAAATGTAACAGATAAATGGAAAAAGTGAATGGTCTTGCTTTACTTGAAAGGCCTTAAACGTGATTTCAGTGTAGTCAGTAAATCCCTTACATTGATTTCCATGAGTAGTTTAAAGGAGGTGTATGTTTTCTGAGATGTAGGAAACAGACTCCAGCAGACTCATTCTTCCCCGTTTAGAGGGAAGCTGCAGGAAAAGAGTGGAATATTCCAGTAGCTCTCCCTGATCATCTCGATAAAACAACACATAATTGTGTAAGGGTCTGTACGTCTTTCTACAACAAGGTGATGCAATTTATCCACTGACAAAAAGTTAGCTATGAAAGAATCAGTTGCACATTTCTAATCTTTCTGGATTGTAAGATACACATACAGTTTATAGGATACAGTGCTAGGCAGCATGTATTTTTCTGGTGTCTGCTATACAGTATGTGCACTTGAAGTGTCTGTGTCAGTGCTGGGTGTAGCCAGCACTTTTTCAGTGCTGGACAGTAGGTTTTCACCACACTGTCCCTGAGAACCAGCTGAATTGGGTTTTGTCATTTGTTACCACCCCGATTTAGATTGATTGGATTGTCATGCCAAAGTCAGAAAGACCTCTGTGTCTTTCAGTTTTAAAACTTAAACTTTCTCTGTTAATTATCAAGGAGAAAGATGTTGCTTTTTAAAGATATGTTAGGATGATTACTTAAATGTTTTTTTCTATGGCATATTTCATTTAATGTATATGCTACATGTGGGGAGATTCGATTAAGTAAGGAGGAATTACTCATGCCTTTTGTCAATAAACCAACAAATATCAGAAGCTTGCAGTAGGTATTGATTGAAAGAAGAGAGACAGAGCCAACTGGCCTCTTGTTTATAATCTTTATTTAGCAGTAATTACAAGACCTAAGACAGCATCAAGACAAAACGTTAAAATGAAAACGTTTAATTTTCTGCTTTTACTTTAAACTATTGTTTATTAATATAATGTAATTATAAGAATTAAGTGTGATGTAAGTCTTACAACTTCTCAAGGGGTAAGATGTTACTGGCACATTGATCAGACGAGGACATTTATGTGTCTTGAATAACCTTCATAACCTTTGCTTGGTTAATTAAAGGTTGCTTGGTCCATCAAGGGCTGTGATTTACAACTCTTCAACTAAGCAGCCTACTGAGGGGTCTTTGCTTAAAGGCAGCTATAAACAGAAGTATTTTTAAGAGGAGTTAAAGTAGTTATTAAATTACTACTGTATTGCAGTGTAATAAGATATGTGTTAAAGGAATGGAAATAAATTCCTATTATGCAAAAAAATCAGTAATTTAAACTTCTAGTTACTGTCCTTTGATAAAGACATTGTAAAAGTCACATTAGACTTATTTTTTAAATTGAACTCTTCCCCTGTGGCTCAAATGTACCTGTTGTGTTTTGAAAAATCTTGGATCAGAGGATGTTTAAAAGTTCGATCAGTTTTCAGGCATTAAAATAACGTGGAATTTATATTTTTAAGGTTGGGGGAAGTAATTGGAAGAAATGTATTTAACTCCAATGAGGTTCTTATTAACAAATCCATGATAATGTCATTTATCTTCTGATAAAAATGTGGATTTTGCTTATCAACAATATGCTTATTCTTTGTGACCTGTCATAAGCACTTCAGTACTTTTTAAGAATTTAAGTAGAGGATAAAAAATGAAAGGGCACTGTTCTTCTCAACACATCATGTTTGGAATCAGCTGTTTGAAAACATACATTGCTTTATTTAGTTTACATGTGTAGCTGGGGGATCAGTGACTAACTGGAGGAAGTTATTCTGATTACAGGACCTGTAGTGCTGGAATTGCCAGTAGTTATGGATAGTTATTCTTTGTTGTTGTTTTTGTATTATGTAAAAATATTTTGGAGTTCTTTACCTATTACAGATAAACATTTCTAAATAATTACAGAGCTGTCCACCACAACATCATGTCAGATTACACAGATCATGTTGTTTTATATGAGCCTGATATTGTCACTGTACCTCAGTGAGCATCCAATGTTCTACACTATTATCCAAATGCAGTGTTTTCAATGGCTTGGAGCTACAGTTTGGATAGCATTGCCTTGCACATGATCCTTGGTTCAGGACTTTGTAGGCTGTATTGAAAAGCAAGAGGAATCTTGCAATCTTTCTTCATGAAGCAGCTCTGCACAGTATGTCTCAAACTGCTATAAAATTGCCATGTTTCATGTTATCTTGTTTTTCTTACAATTTGTATTGATGGGATACAATAGATTTCAATTTGTTTACCCCCCTAATAATAGCTTTTCTTTTGGCATAAATTATCGATAATTATATCAGTAAATTAATGATAATTATTTATTATTTTGACTGCATTACATGCTTTGACTCAACTGGTTTACGGAAGAGTTCTACTGTAGGTGTTGGGCATAGAGAAATGCATTTTGCAGTCTTCTAAAAATCTAGAATGTTCTAGAATGTTCATTGAGCCTGTGAGATCCTATATCGTCTGAATACAGTTGTGCTTTAGAGTCCAGCATTGTGTGTGCAGCTCTCTGGGTTAGCCTCACAGCAACAGCGTGGCAGGTGAAAGACATAAAAAAAGCAATTTCATCCCACAGAACAATGAGGTGACCCCAGAACAAAATCTTGAAAAAGCCCCTCTAAATCCCCACCCACCTTGCACCAAAATAGATGGTGTACTTTTGCATGCATGCACAACTGAAACAACAGTTCTATTTTCATGTATGATTAATCTACTAGCCCGCTTTGAGAATCCTTTTAGCTCTTGCTTAAGTAAGATATTACCTTCCATCTTCTCCACATCCGACTCAGAAAATAAAGGAGTTCTACTGCCTTTCCACTGCAAAGTGTTCTATTGTCCCTTAATTGCTCCATTGTATAAGAGCGCGTGCCCTGAAAAACCTTCCCCTTCTGTAAGAGCAGACTGGAGGGTTTAGTAATGTAGGGATTTTTTTTTTAAATCCTCCCTCATGGTGCACACACATATCGCCCTACACCTGCCTCCACTTTGCATTGTTCAAAGCCAGGCCTTTCAGAGTCTTGGTGTCATTGTTCAGAGGCCGTGCTGGCTCGTGGCTCACACACACAGTGACCCTTATCTGCAAACAACACAAAGCTATCCCCTCCGGCGCTGGAGGAGAGGTGTAGTGAGACACTGGACTGCCGCTCTCAGGTGTATGTTTGTGTGTGTTGGTGTCACCTGGCACAGACAGCACCTGCTGATGGGCGGGGACTGGACAGCTGCTGGCCGTCATGCCTGAAATAAAAAAGTCTAAAGAGATTAATAGCCGTCTAAAGAGCCACAGAGACATGGCACCTAGTCCAGGAATGTTTGGTTATAAATGGAATGGAATGAAATGAATGGCCACCAGAGCAGTCAGGGTGCTGCTGGCGGATACCCAAATGCTTCCCTGCTCTCCCTAAGTGACTGCCATTTTAGTTTGCAGCTCCCCTTCCATTGCGCAGGACCGAGCGATTGAACAGTAGTCGGCACACAGATTGGACAAAAAAGTCCTTGTCTCTCAGCACCGAAGCTTTCTCAAATGCTTGTGTAATTGGGCTCTTTGAGTTCACGTAAAGATATTACTGAGACAAATCAGTTAATTTATCCATCAGATTCTTCAGATATGTTGGAGCAAGGTGTACCTGTGTGTGCTTATTAAAGATGATTTAAATGCACATAAAAGTACGGACAAGACATTTATTTTTAGGTTGTTACTGCTCTGTTCTGACCTTCGCTTTTGACATTGTGTTAGCAAAATATGTCTCGTGATCCAGGGTTATAGGTTAAAAAGTGAGTTTAAAATGTTGTGCAAGCTGAAAAACACCAGATGTTGGTTACTTTTGAGTTTTCATTAGGAAGTTTGTTGAAGACTGAAAAGCAGCTTTTC
This sequence comes from Lepisosteus oculatus, assembly GCF_040954835.1. Classification (NCBI taxonomy): domain Eukaryota; kingdom Metazoa; phylum Chordata; class Actinopteri; order Semionotiformes; family Lepisosteidae; genus Lepisosteus; species Lepisosteus oculatus. Next base: position 9,612,686 of record NC_090708.1, on the reverse strand, counting down.
AACTTGTATGTACTTACATACAGTATACAATATATATCTCTCTCATTACATCATAAGTCTAAAAACTACATGTTGTATAAAATATATAATATTATATAAATTGTAAAAATCTAAAGAATAAAATATATATAATATTTGAATATAATACTCAAAGCCAGTAGACAAAGCATAGCTAGGGATTATTAGAGGAAATAAAAACTAATTAAATGAGATTTTAGAATTGGACAGCATATAGCGGTCTTACCAAATTTAGGGGGAAAGTTATATAACTATTCACTTGTTTATGCTCCATCAACTTACCTCGGAAATGAAATCAAGTCTCTAAAGTACAGTTTTGAATCTTAGAAATGGTTGTATAAATGTTGGCAGAATGTCTTTCCCATAAGAAAGAAAGAAATTAATCTAAAGTTTCAGACATGAAGCCTCTTAGAAAAAAAAACAGGTTTCACCAGAGCAATGAGATCATTGGATTTGCTTGTTTAATAAACCTCTTTAAAGCCATTGAAAACGGTTGACTGTGTTTGACAGGTCCAGTTGTCATTTTCAGAAATGTGAGCAGACCTTAACAGGACGTCTTACGTTTTTCACTACGTCTGCTATCTTCCTTCTCATTCTGTGGGCGTTTCCAAACAGTTTGCTAGTCCATCCGCCAGGATAGTCCTCTGAAACATGAGTGATATAAAAACATTTTGCATTCCTTTCAAATGGTGTATCGTATTCTTCATCTTATTCATACGCATCAGAATTAGTGTGAAAACCACCCCCAGTTTCATTAACTACATACGGCTAGTAGAACTTAAAGAAAATAGTGAATTCAGGTTATTGTTCTATACAATAGATGTTGTGCAGTTGTTTACTGTAAAAATCACCTTTTTGATTACACACAGAATCACTTATGGCTGGCAGGTGTATCTGGTTCATATTTGGGGTTCAGTCTGTTGTATCTGTTAATTACCCGTTTTATTAAAATGACATAATGGTTGTAATTAATTTTGATCTACAGAACTGAACTCCCTGGGGCTCTTTTTTTCCCCCTTAAAGTTTTATTTCTAAGTGAAAGCACAAAGCAAAAACAAGCAGAGCTTCTTCAGTGACGCAGTAAAAAGAGATGTATTTTCCACTGAACTAAGCAGGCAAGTTGATCAACCAGTTTTTTAACTAAAATATAAACAATCTGTGTACTCCAATATGAAAACGTTTAAGTAATCTGTATTACATTGAAGCAAAAGTGATGCATTTCATTAAATGGAGGCCAAATGGGAAGACTCTTTTCTCCATTGTGCCATTGTTTCACTCAACTAAACTCTCAGTTTTTTAACACATACATTAGACTTTTTTATCACAGACCAGGAAAGGATAATATACCTGATTTTGACGCATGTTCTCTTAATGCAGGGATCCTTAACCCTCGTCTTGGAGAATTCCCATTTTTATCTTTTAGAGATGACAATTAAATAGTCCATTTCTAAAGACGTGGACGTGGATCCATTAAACATGCAGTTTGTTAAATTAAGCAATTTAGAGATCATTTGAACAATCATTGCCAAGGAGGACTGTCTCCTTAACTGAACAAAATGCTTGCTTAAATGATCACGTATTTACAAATGTGTTACCGATAACAAGAAGCATACAAAATTGAGTGGCATAAAACTTGCTTGATTGGGGCACTCTAGGAGTGGAGATCCCTGTCTTAGTAAATGACTGAATCAATCCTCATACCAATCCCATTTACTTACCACAAAGGACAAAAACTGTGTGCATTACCATGTCAAATAAATGGCATGCTCACGTACAGTACTAGAAACTTAGTGGTTCTCAAATGTAGTTTTATGGCAGATAAATACTGCACATATATGAAGCTTTTACTATGCTTGCTGTTTTTATATTGTCATTCTTTCCTTTTCAGAACACCCCCGCTGTCAGTAACATCTACTAAACAAGCACTGGCTTCTACTTTAATAACACTCTGCCACACATTGTTCTGAGGGTTGCCCGTTTGTAATATGTTTTCCGTCTGCATCAGAAGATAAGGAAATGTCTAACACAATGCTGACTGCTCATGATTCTGCTGATTACAAACAAGTCTCGTCTCTCTTACATGTGTAAAGCAGACTGCAGAGTATGATTGTGTGATTTTTCTATGAATAAACTGAATAATACACCATTATTTCAATGTACTGTAAAAATGTTCCCTAAGGATATGATATTGGTTATAGCAGAGAGTTGTTTGTGGATTTTGGTTAAAGTAAAGTGAGGAATTACTTTAACCAAATATTTAAGGATGGACACCAACTTCAATGGATTGGAAGTGTGTCTACTCCTAAACCTGTTGATACCAAGTGTTTGGTCATCACATATTATCCCCTTATGGTGTGCGGTGTATCACTGACGACTGTTCTAGCACACGCATTTTTTTTTGTCATTTCTGCAGATTGTAACTACTTAATATAATTAGATTTGACAGCCCTTCTGTACCACCATTTGTGCTTGAGTCAATTTAAATAACATAGACAGGGAGAATTCAAAGAGAATTTTGAGAAATAGAGTTACAGTACCTTGCAATTAAAGATGCTTGAGTGTGGAATTTCCTAAGCCCCTGTTTCATCAAATGTGTCAAATTCACATGTCCAGAGAATGAATTAAACCTCAAATCAAGCAGTCAAGGAACCAGTAGATACATATTAGAATACATTGGCAACATTCTCGCCATTGTTTGAGTCCTTGATATTTTTTTTTTCTCTTGTGTAACTCTACACACTGTTTCCTTGTCTCCAGTCACAGTACACCAACCTGGGGCTCCTGAACAGCATGGACCAGCAGATGCAGAGCGGTGGATCGTCCTCCACCAGCCCCTATAACAACGAGCATGCTCAGAACAACGTCACCGCCCCGTCGCCGTACGCCCAGCCCAGCTCCACATTTGATGCCCTCTCCCCATCGCCTGCCATCCCCTCGAACACAGACTACCCAGGGCCACACACCTTCGATGTGTCCTTCCAGCAGTCCAGCACCGCGAAGTCAGCCACCTGGACAGTGAGTGCCTCTCCTTTTTCCGTACGCAGTATGTTAGTCGGGAGGGTGCTCACATCCTCCATGCTCATGCACTCTTCATTCATCTGTGAGATCAAATTGCTTAGCAATTACTTGTGAAGAGGTTTACAGAAAGTTCTAGACAGCATTCATGAAACATGTCGGATTATATACAGTGCGTGCATGAGCATCTGACTGTCTTTAGCAACAATCGTCTTGGTCTCAAGTGCTGGTGGACACATTGTAACACCGTTGCCGTGACATTTTTGCTTTTTGCTTGGCTTCCAGCAGAGTTTGCAGCTGTGAACCAAGTTTTAAACAAAAGCTGGAGAGGTGGTCAAACCCGAATTTTGCCCACTTCTTCCTACCTATGTATAAATGTCATGCTTCTTCCTCCTTACTTACACATGTCCCCCCCCCCCCACTCTATTTTCATCCCTGCAGCCGATCCTTTAATTAAAAAGGTGAGGGGATTCCAAATCATGCCTCGTTTCCACCTTAATTGAAGATTGACTGAGCCAATAGTTTGGAATTTAAGATTAACCCTTTACAGGTAGTCTTACTGAAGATGTATGGTAGTAAATGTTTTTTGGTCGGGATCGACACTTTAAAAAACCTGGACCAAGTAATAGGTAATAAGGTTTGTAGGACTCTTCCTCTCCAGTGACCTCTGTGCACCGGAGTGTCCACTCTGAAAGTGTAAGTAGTAGTTGGCATATGTTTGCATTAGCTTTCTTCAAGTTGACATGGAGGCCTTATGCTCAATTCCGAAGATGGAACATGATATTAAAATGCAATTAGAAAAAGAATATACCCTATTGGCTTTCACTACTTTGGCCCAGTGTTAGCCTAAAGGTGGAGATATTTTAATTGCTTGAAAAAAAAAGTTTTCCATATTATAAAGCAGTATTCTATATATTAATGTATCCTTTAACAGGGTATAATTAGATCAGCATATTATACTACATCTAAATGGTGAGTCATGAAGTTTACACTTTTTACATTAAGAAACATTTTTGTTGTTGTTTTTCTACATTACTGACATTCATAGCCAATTTCCTCCACCAGTAGTATTGAAAATGTAACACAAATAATGGTCACCAAAAGATATGTATAGTAAAAATATTTCTGCAATGTAGATATACTACAAAATCCCTAAGGAAACAAAGGGAAAATTTGGCACACTTTTCTTTTTAATGTTTTTCCTTTTTTTTTAGAAATTAATATTTAAACATTACAATGTGCTACTTATCTTACTTCTAGGAAAAGCGTGTGTGGCAAGAGCAATAGGCTTATTGCATAAATCACAGCACTGAAATAATGCGCCTTTAAGTAAACAGGTGGATTACAGAAGGAAGTTTTGGGGCAGTATTGCAGTCATTGGTTGCACTCAGTGTGGGATAGTGACAGTTGCCCAATTCCCACACTGACTTTCTCATCCTTTCATTTTCACATCCAAAAAAAAAAGTGTCTGTCAAATGCGCAATTGTTTTGTGAGAACTTTACTAGGGTGTGAGCACCACACCTACTGTAAGTACTGTCAGAGCTGTACTGTCCCATGCTCCGTCTATTAAGACCCTGTCTGTGTGATTTAAAAATGATAGATTATTGCTGAATAATCCATGAGACTGTATTATTAAGGTGGGTGTGCTTATTGCATAGAGTGATAGCTTTTCTATTTAACATACCGAGTTATTGCAATTAAGAATTTGATAATATTCAGCAGTTTTTAGCTCTGTGCAGGGAGTCCATTCATTCAAGAAAGCTTGTAGTTCTTGGCAAATATAAAGGAAAATCTGTGTGCAGCAGTCCCATTGTGACTTGGGATTTAGCGGCATATTGATTTGAATGACAGAGGTGAGGCATGTAGGTGGTGCCTACTAGCCAGTAGGTGGTGCAACACATAGGTATTGGGTAACCATATCATGACCCACATTACAGAACTGGGTCAAAGAATCAGTGACGCAAATAGTTCCACTGTTCAAGCCAGCCTTGTTAGTGTTAACAGCAAGCTTCATGGTAGACACTTTTTTACATGTGTAGGACTGCAGTAACTTTGTCCATATCATGCCATTCACTGCATATCTCTAGAAATGAACAAAACTGACATTAATTTGATAATATGCTGTGTTTATCCTAATCTGTATCTTGCAATATTAATTCAACTTATTTCTTAAGCAGATAATTTTACCAAGGTCTTTTTATTTAGAAGCCATGATTACAAAAAAAAACTATTAATTCTAAGTGGCTAAAATAGGACTTGCAGCCAAAAAACTAATGTTGCAGGTGAGCTATCTGGATGTGATGTTGGTTTAGCAAGAACAATTTTTTAATTAATTACCATACAGGTATATATATATATTAGATTGTAAAGTATTTTTAACAAGAAGTGTTTTAAAATATTCCCTGGACAAAAGGGTATACTAAGCGAATAAATAATAACAATAACAAAATCTATATAAAGGGACTCCTAAGTGGATTCAGAAATAACCTTTATGCTCTTAATCAAAGCAGGACTGAAGTCAGCCCTATAATCCTTTTTAGAGTCTCTGTATCTCCTGCTGGATGGCTGAGGCCCACTTGTGATGTCATCATCATGGCTTTGATGATGAAAGACCCATAGAGCTCTTAGTGTTCTTCTGAGAGGACCGTGGGATTGGTAGCTGGAATTAATGTTATGCCTGCCGTTCTGTCTGATGATTGTTTTCTGGAGATGAACCTAATCCTCTACCTACACCTTAACATTTTCCTTTCTCAAACTGTGGGCTGACAAGTCTCAAGAACCTTTTGTCAAATTTCCTAGGAATTTTGGTTTAGTTTCCAATTAGCACAAGTTTTATTTCCCTAAAAAAGACATTCAGGTTCTCAATCTCCTGTCTCAAATTCATGGAGCACCAACATTTCTTCTTTCCTTTGGTTTGAAGACTTCTGTTAAAAATAAGACTTCATAGTTTTGCCAACGCAAAATATATTTTGTTCTAAGCCCTTTCATAAGTGCATGCATAATCCAGCTAAATCTTAAATTTGGATTTAAGAAAAATCTGTTGACTTGATTATCTTCAGTCATTGCTTGCTTTGATTATTAATGCATCGGATTTTTTAGTAATCATCAAAAGGTCCCAGGGAATGCTCAGGGAATTTTCAGCAAAATGTTTTCTTTTGTACAGTAGGTTAGGCTTACTAGTATTTAAAGTCCAACATTTGTAATGTCTGAATGTTGTTTTTTTGTGAAACTACCTTTCCTCCCAGCCAAGCAGTTAAATTGAAAAGAAATAGAAAAGCCAATGTTTTCTGTGTCTCGGGGGGCTTGGGAGGAAGACAGCGAAGGATTAGCTTTTTTAAAGCAGCAGACTTCACGAACACTAAGGCAGAGGCTGACAAAAATAATACCTCTCTGAAAATTGTACTGGTTTACCTGCATCCTGCATTTCTCTGCCAAGCCTTGGAGTTCTGAATGGGTTAAGCTCAGGAACAAGTCTTGGATTCTGCTGCGGGCAAAGAGGGTGGAACGGTGAGTTTGGAGATGAGTGTTCTTGCTAAAAGCAAGATGCAGCTTGCCAAAGAACACCTGCAACCATCCCATTCCGCACGAGATGGGGCTGAGACTTGTTTGTGTGAAGAAGCCTGTTCCAACTTGTCTGTCACAGCAAATTGAGCCTTAAATCCAGGCTGTGAGAGAAGGAGGGTGGGGGGGAGCCAGAACCGAAGATTTACTGATAGGAAAATGTTTTCTGGGTAATGCTTTTGTAAAGCAAGATTTCAAACAGGTTTATTATGAGGCTGAAATGTTCAAACAATCTTAGATTACCTGTACCATGCCTCTCGATTGGCAGCACTTTGAATAGCAGAAGTGAAAGATTTGACTAATTCAAAAGGAAGTGATTTCTTTTTTCTTTTAAAAGCATTAAACTGTCACTGTGGAAATCTGGAGTTGTGAAAACTGTGTTTTTCAACATTATTGGTGTATTTGGAGATCTTTTAATTGGTGTTAAAATAAATTATTTTGTTCGTGAAAAAATAATGTTGCCTTTAAAGCTCTTTGGTGCTATCTGGACCCTAATATTGCTTTTTTTAATGCATTTTTTCCAGCAAAGGTGTGCTGGGTGAATTGATTTGGTTTTGTTGCTATTATGTGGGAAAGAGGACCAATGTGTATTTTATGTGAAGGAAACACCTGAACAACTGTAAGACAAAGATTAGAATCTGGCATAGTTCACAGTAGCTCTTTCAAGAACTAAGGGTTAGAATCCATCATAATGAAGCAGAAACCTGCCACTTCTAATTACAAAGTTTTAAGTTGTGACCTGAGCAAAGAAAAGAGTACTTCTTCCAGCAAGAGGTAATTTTAAACTCAAGTATCAAGTATCAAGTTTTATTAGAAAATATTCTGTTGACTCAAAAAGTGACAATGTAAATGTCATTTACATGTGAACATTTCCGTTCAAATTCTAGCAATTTAGGTTGTAATTTAAAGTACTTTGTAAACAGGTCCATGTTCACTTTGGTGGACGCTGTGCACAGTATAATTTACAGTTTTAATTTATTAACTCTACGAACTACATGCAGGTCCTGCAACAGAAACACTGTCAACAATGAAGGGAAATTGCCTTTGGATTGGCAATTGGATTGCCCTAGTTCATTGTCACAATTGTCATGCTCTCTCAATTGTAAACAAACTGGAATGCATCCATAATTTAATGGCGGACTTCAGGTGTAGTACAGTAGATGTGGAAATGCCCAGTTTAGAAAAATAGTGTATTTTGCACTCAGACTCTGAAGTGCAGTCCTTTATTTGAACATGCATGAAATCATAGTTTTCATTTCTGCTGTATATTGGTCATTGTCATTTTTTGATACGGCTTTGATTAATGCTTCCTTATCTCCCTTGAAAATTCCTTGTCTGACTGTTCTTGTTCTATATCTTGGGTCCGTCTTTTCAGGATTTAATTGTGGGATCATTCCATTGTGAAAAGGGAGCCACTCCTCAAACTATCAGCAAGAAACTAACTACGGTACAAAGCGAAACCTTGATATTTATCAATGGTAGAGAGGAAATAGTGGTGAATCTGTTGCACCTTTCCTGTAAGTGCCATAGGTTCAGGAAGCAGTTTCTGTTTTTTGTTTTTCCTTTAAGTGAAATGTTGTTAACCCAAGAACACGAGTATTTGACTCATAAATGCTTCAACTTTTTCCATGGTAAGAGGCAGGTGTGCTTTGTTACTAGGGGGAAAAAACACATTTTTGTTAGATTAAACAGGTTTAGGAGAAGCTACAGACATGACAATACTTGTCAGGTATGAACAAGACAAGACCAGAGGCGCCAAATGAGCTTGGTTAAAGCCATGGATGCTGTCAGGACTTGCCTGGGCCCTGCAGCCCGCAGCATTTGTCTGGAGAGAAGGAGCTCGGCAACTCGTTCCAGATTTCCACAAGAACAGACCTGCTACAGCTTGTGCTGAGGGGGGGGGGGCTAGTGTTTGAGGTAAACAGGAAAATTACTCATCTTAATGATGTGTTTTACTGCCTTAGATTTTAGTTATCTGCGCATTTGGAGCATAGTGTCCTCAAATGGGTGGTTTCGCAAAACATTTTGGAAATATAGTCGAAGGGAAAGGTTCTATTCAGGCTGATATTTAATTGGATTTCGGCATTAATGATAAAGCTGGCCAAATGGGATTTAGAATTATAGAATCTTCACTCCACGTGAAACTTTTTTTTGTCCTTTTTTGCAGTAACAGAACAATAATACCATGGGAAAAGTTTTTCGTATTGCTTATATTGCCAAGTCACATGTAAAATCTTACATCTGTCCTAAACAATGTGCTGCAGTTTGTTGGGGGTGATTACAGATGAGGTTTATTTGCACACAGTATTGAAAAAACACATAAAAAGTATTTGTTTAATTAATTTACTAATTAATTAGCAAAGAATTATTAATCCCGAAGTTTGTTTTGTAATTAAATAGTCAAATGCCTCAGCAAATCAAATCTTTTCTGTTATATATAGGCTTACTCCTTTTATATAATTAAACTACATACTTTTTCTAGTACTGACATCTCAGGAGTAGATTCAAACAATTAGGCTCCAGGCAGTTAAGACAGTCACACAGACATGGGTAAGAGAACCGTTAGGGAACAGGAAATGAATCCTAAAGGAAGAAGTTTAAATGAATCTGTAACAACAGTGGAAAACATCTAGGCAAGAAAAGACAAAATGGCTGAACTACAGAGCAATAAGTCTTACTTCTACTACATATAATGATCTGAAAACAATTATTAGAACTAAATGAGAGGATCGCCTTTATGGAAATAGGATACTAAGGGATAGTCGAGATTTGGATCAGCACTTGGGTGTATTTGGACTGAGAACTGGTAATACTCAATGAGGAGTGGAGACAGAAGTAAATGCACAAACTGGGTGATGTACTATAAGACATATAGTAGGACAACCACTCTTCATAATTTATATTAGTAATGTCAATTCTGGTAAAGTCAATAAACTAGTTAGTTTTTAATTATACCAAAATAGGAGGAAGAGAAAAATATATCAGCAGCCAATTAAACTAAAAAAAGATTTAGTCATACAGTAAGCCAACACTTGGCAAGCACCTGGCAGAGAATTAATTACAGATTTCAAACACATAAAACAAATTCAAAATGGAGCTTGAAGAGACTATTTATGAAAAAAAAATCTCAACAAAAACAAGTAAGCAACAAATGGCCTCACCTCATCTGTAACCTTGTGTTATGTTCTTACGATCACAGCCACCCATGGATTTAGAATATTAATCACTTGAATAAAATGGTAGAACCCTAATGTCTGTGTCTTCTCTCCTGTCATGGATGGAGTGAGCCCTGCATGCATAACAGGGCTTATTTGGTTCTTTACCCAGTTGAGGTGATGGAATACGGTAGGAAACTTGATAACCATGAATTCTCTAGGGACTTGAAATCAACCTTTTGATGCAGCAGAAATTCAGCAGGCTTTGGAAGATGCTCCATGTGGCTCAGGGCTGGGGTTTGTCTGACAGGCATGTTGTATTCAATGAAAATCCTTATGGCCCACAACAATCAATCCCAACATCAATCCAAACAATGCCAAGGATTTAAATAAGGTGTTAGTCATTAATGCCTTTTGCTGCCAGGAAGTGCTGTCTTCTGCAGGCTCTCTGTAACAGTGCTTGAAAAGTGTACTGTGGGATAGTGTAAGGAAGCCCTGTTTGGTTCTGTGTGGAGAGGTCCCTGACAGAGAGTATTAGAATCCCAGAGCAGCTGGCTGATTTACCTCCTCAACAATATAATGTACAACAGAACACCACAAAATCTCTAAATGCTTGGTATTTTATAAACTCTTCCAGCTTTAATATTGAATCTGTAAAATGGAAACAAATCCACATTAGCCTAAAGCAACGGAGGAAGAAAATCAATTGTTTTTTGTGGAAAATAATTAATTATTTGGCCAATAATACATTGTCATCCACCTGACCCAAGAAAGATGTTAACTGCATCGACTACCAATAGTATTAAGAAATATTGGCTCATTAAGTGTTGTACAGGTACTCCCACATGAGGTGCTTGTTTTTTTTTAAATACTGTATGCCAATTCTTTTATTTTCTGTTTTCATTTAATTTTGATTTTATTGACTGAAAATTGTATTTATTGCACCAAACAGTTATTCACAACATCCAAGGTCTTAAGAAAGAAATTAGTCATAATTATATTTCCTGCAAATAAGTGCTGTCTTCTGTGGGTTTTGTGTTATAGTATTGTGAGATATTAATGATCCAAGTTTCACTATCCATTGTGCTATTAGGAAGTATACAGAAAAGATCCAACTAAAGTGGAGTAATTAGAACATTAGTTAAGCAGTGAAATTGGGATTTTTGTTTTAAATAGTGTAGTTTCTGCAAATGTTTTGGTGAAACAATATAATTTTCAGTAACACTGTATTTTACTCTTTTTCTGGTACTGCATGTAATTAGTATTTTGCAAGAAAATGTGTCTCTTGATTTAATACTTTGTATAATATTTTTTACAAAGCTTGCAATTCTCTAGGTTGTATTTTTGGCTTATATTTCCACATGTACCCACAGTATCTGGGTGGTGATTCAAATATGAAGTCTAAAGTGCTTGTTTGACAGAAAAAGGTACAGTGAAGATTTATTTTAAGTGAAGAAATCTGCTTTATGTGTTTCTATCATTTTAATGGAACTTCAGTTTGTTGCAACATCATGTTTCATTCCTAAAATAATAAAAACACCTTAAAACTGTCATATAATTTATGAACTTACATAAAACATAAAACATAAAAGTGTTGCAGATGTAAGCTGATTAAGTTAAACAAAGGAGAGAAGTTAAAAAACGTTTCCCTCGTCCACTGATAAAAGCAAACAATAGATTTTTATTAAAAAATATTAATGTGAGATGAGCAGGAAAGGAAGGAACAAAATAGCTCATGCTGTCTTGTGTTCTTTGAGAATATTGTCTGCGTTTTGACAGATAATGAAGTTAAAGCACAGGGAAGATAATTATATGTTAGGGCTTCAGGCCCACCCATTGTGGTCACCAAATCCACATTTTTTTTGCTTCTTCCAACTTTGCTTCTTTCCCTTAAAAGAAAACAGAGTGAGGGAATACTTGTGCTTTCACAATTTGTGGCTTCGGGGCTAGGATGCCTTAAATACTGAGAGAGCATTGTGTGCGTGTGTGTCTCTGTGTGTGCGCGCAAGCTTGCATTAGAATTTTCTCTAGATCTGTGTAAATTGAACTGTTTGTCTAGAGGTGAAGGTGGAGGAGGCAATGTCAGCATTCTTGATGAGCTCAGGCAGTGTGGCTGGAACGTGGCCCGAAACCTCAAGGCGGGACACTAGTCTCAGTCACCATTAGCTCTTGCGTGTGTGCTGCATCTGCAGGTCCACACACAGGAATTGCCTAGGTAGTCCATCATCTAGCTCTTCTGAAGCATGGCCCTGATTTTTATTTTCTCCTGCCTTCGCTTCTGTCCCTTTCCATTCTTGTTTACCCTTAGTTGTGTTGATGTTTTGGGTTCCTACATACTGTTGGTTGGGCATATTTTTGATTCATGTGCAGTGTTCCCATTACTTTTAATGATATCATTTTGTGAATGCTACCAGTTTTATCATCTACTGTAGCTGTGTCCATTTCCTACTCATAAGATGCTGTGACTTTAGATTAGGGTCTGCATTTAATGGTAGGCTGCAGCCTGTTCGATTCATTCCTAACACAGCATTAGAGATATAACGATAAACAATGACAGCAGTACAATGGTTTTTAATTACTGTAACTCATTCTGACTGTTTAGCTGTCTCAGAAGAACCTCTTGAATGGTTCAATACCTCTCGTTGTTTTTTTTAACAAAACAATCATTTCAATGTTAAACCTCCTTAATCGTCTTCTGAATTAAACTTTTTCCAGAGTGTTCTCGGCAGTACAAAACCAGTGCGCTGTTTCTTTAAAGTGAAAAATTACACCTCCGAGGCAGAAATATTTTGCTGCTATGAGTCTCACTGGGTGCAGCTGCTTGTGCCGTAGAGTATTAGGAGTGTTTAAGGATGTTTGAGCCCTGGGGGTACTGAAAATTACTGTGACACATTCTTTGTGTTTTCTTTCTTTTTCTCCTTTTATTTTTTTTAATTTTTGTGGTTTAGCTTGTGTAAATGTTCCCATCCTGTCGCGTGGTGTCTGATACGGAACACAGCGTCTCTCAGCCCACCTGCTTTGCCTCAGGTCTTGTATTACTGTGCACAAGATTGGTTTTCTCTCTGGGTTAATTTACCTCTTTGTCATAAGGGTTCAGGGTGTAAGTGTGAGTGTTTAAGTCTTGGAACGAGAGGGCAATTCTTAGGACCTGCAGATTTCAACACATGTATAGTAAAAGACAAGGAAGCTTTAGTTTTCTTGGTTTTAGTGAATTTGTGAATTTAATGCAACACTGAAAGAACTTATTTACAGCTGCTTAGGGTCACAGTAAAGCTTGACCAAATGTGAAAATAAGATAATATCTTAGATAACATTATTGTACTACAGTATGTGACTTTACGTGCTTTGTCCACCAGATTTTACAGCCAATTAAAAGTAAAGCGTTACTCAATGACAAGGATAGACAATTCTTGTATTTTTTGGAAACATGTACTCTTTTGTACTGTTTTATATTGGGGTTTTCTTTGTAAAATGATGTATTGTATCATGCAGTGCACAAGGCGAAGCTCATTATTGGGAGGGGCTGCAATTCAAATAGGTGTTGCCTGGCGTTTCTGAACAGGCTGGTGAGAGCAAATTAGCCATACAGCATGATGTTCTGTGCCACACCTTGCCACTCCAGGGTAATCCCCAGTGAAACAGCACACAGTGAGGTTGGGCAGAGACCAGTCTGGCTGAACAGACTTCTATGGCATTCCTATTGATCATCTAGGGAGGGGCCACAGGACAGCTACTGAACCCTAGCCAACAATAATTAAAGGCTACTGCAGTAGCCTCCTTACAGTAGGTGGTACTGAGAGATCTGCAACTTTACAATTTCACATGCATTCACTATTGATGTGACATGTTCCGAGATGATTAAAATTTAAAGCAGAAGATGTAAATCAGGTCAGAAAAGATAGACTACTTTTGCACCACAACATACTTAGAATGAAAAAAAGACCAGGCAAATCTTTATCTGTGGTTTTCATTTCCATTCCATTTAAGTTTAGGAAAAAGTCCCAAAATAGTTTTTTTTTTCTTTTTCATGGAATGATTTATCTTTCTAGCTCATTTACTCTTGCAATACACACTCATTTTCTTCTCTTTTTGTGTACAGGCTTACTGTAAATACATGTGAACTGTGTGTGTTAAAATATCAGCACCGACAAATTCACACTTTGGTGAACTCCTTCAGTTGTTTTAGGCTTCAATCACTGAAAATGCTTTGAAAATCCCGAGGAAAAGGGCAGGTGTTCCAGTTACAAGTTTTTGGCACAAATGTGTGTTGGTTTTAGAAGGGAAGAGGGAGGTAAAGATTGGCATTGTGAAAATATTATTGCCAAGTTTGTGTAACTTTATAACTCAACTGAGGCAGGTGGTGGGAAGGGCTCCATTCATTGGAACATTTCATAAGAAAGTTAATAGAAATGGAATTTAATGTGCCATTGTTCTAGGAAATAGCCTCTAGCAATGTTCACAATCTCTTTTTTTTGATGAATCTCAAAAGAATGTTTTCTCCACTTTTTTCCCACCTGTATTGTAAGTACAAGCTTAAACGCTTAAAGATACGATGAAGTACATTCCCAAAAAAGGTAGCAAAACCCTCTTTCACTTAACATCATTTGAAAACATTTAAGACTTAAGGAGCATTTACACAACAAGATAAAAGATCTTTATAAAAAAACTGACATTTTTAAGTGGATTCAGTTGATACTTTCCTTTGCTTTTGAAAATATGTTCTATATCATAAGGTACTGTAGGAATGAAGATAGGAAACTTAATCATACAAATGATATTATTTTTGTCCGTAAAACTACATATTAAATGCAGTTTCAGTTTGTTTCATAAACTTTTTTTTTCACGTTCAGGTGTTTAGCACCAATGAAGCAAGATGAGCCAAATGTCTAATCGTTAAGGACCCTTCTTGTACTCTTTGAGAGTTGCACAAATCTTTATTTACTATTAATTTACTATTTTTTTCCTGGAATTCATCAAGTGAGTAGTAATCACAGATAAGAATTGAAGGCTACTATATTTTCCATACATTGCATATTATGAGTTAATGTTATGTAGGCTCCTTCTACAGATATTCTTGTGTGGGTACGTCAACTTGTGGCCTATGTGGCTCTCTGGTTCACAGACAGTGACATCCAGTACTACTCAATCATGTCCTCTGATGAAAGCGGTGATTCCTGTGGTTGATGACATAGTTTCAAGAATGAGCTTAGTCAGTCAGAGACAATAAAATGGTTGGTGGAGTACACGTCACATCTCTGACCTTCTCCTCTTACGATAACACCTAGATTAATAAGCATTTAAATTGCAACACTGTCTGCCATTGTACCACTTTTCGTCATTATAGTTTAGGACTCCTGCTGTGAAAAAAAATAAATTGTAACTTGAAGTAACAGTGAGCAATCGGATACCTTTATTTACTCTTCCTAAAAACATTTTGCAATCTCTGGTTTGCAATCATGAAAACATAAAAGGTTGAGAGACACCCTGCTCCTAGATGGGATGCTATAGAATCTGTTTTCTTTGACTCTTAATACCTTACCAGGATAATGACCATAAATAGTTAGGTCATTAACTGTTTTATTCTCACAATCAATTGCCAAATCAATTACCAAATCCTTGTTTTTTTGCTTGAAGGAATTGACTGTAACAGTGTGCAAAGTTGCCAACTGCTCATTGAAATCTCCCCTCAGCGTTTGCAGTTTCTATGATAGCTGTATTATGTAGTCAGCACTATTTGCTTTTATCCTAATGTCTATTAAGTCAAAAACTAGAGCCATTTTTTTACAAGGAAGCATATAAGCACACTAGTGGGGTTTTAAAAAAACTGAGCTAGATGGATCACACCATCAAAAAAATCATTTGTGTGTTTTTTGTAAACAAATATTCCAAGATGAAGTTTGTTTCTCATAATTTAGTTTTAACAATCTGGGCTGATCTGTGTTTTTTTTGTAAATAGTAGGTTTGGTGGTAATATATAATTCACTGGAATGCACAGGGAATTAAGTCCTGTAGGTTTTATAGGAGCTGGTTTGCGTTTTTCCTTGGAAGTGCCTGCAGATTTGGCATGCAGACGTCAGTGATTCAGGGTGCGTCTCCCCCTCCTCCAGCTGTTCTGACACAGTCTTTAATGATGACATTCTCCTGTGGAAACATTAATTACAGGACAGACGTTAAATGGCACCAGAAGGAAAATTCTCTAGGGAAAAAATACCTGCCTTCTTTTAAGTTCTGAGGTTTCCCATGTGTTAAATTTCTTCTAATGGAAAAAGCCTCACGCATTGTGTATCTCGCAGAACTTTCTCTCTTGAACACTTATGCTCTTCTTGCACCTGAAGAAGAAGATGGGGTGGAATAGGTAATTTTTAAATGAGAAAAGTAAGAGGAGTCGAATATAAAAACAAACTGAAATTCAGTGTTGCTCTGGTCAGGTGTTTTTATTGGATTTATTTCTTGGAGGCCTTAAGGAAGAAAAGCTCCTTTCCTCCAGCTAGCACTAGCTGTCCTTTAAGGAGCAGTGGGCCTTGTAGTACTGTATGTCAAAAGCTAAACAGTCCATGCCTTTCCTACGTGGCTTGTTGGAAATCTGAGATCGTGAATGAGTTTGGAGAGGATCTCCGAATCTATTTGTTCACGGTTTTCACCTTCCAAACCTTGCGTGGAATTCTGCTCTCAGATTTTTGGAGTCCATTTCCCACTTGCCCCTTCTCATTATCACCCTTGCTTGTGTTCTCACAACACAAGGAATATTCTTATATTCCCACTTTTTCTTCCAGCTAAAACATTTGTTACCCTCTTTTATAGTTTTCAGGGGGGAGTTAACCTCTAGAGTTAAACTTCTTTTTTGGGCAGCTTCCTCGTTCTCTCAGTTTTTGTTACTGTATCTTTAGTCTGTACAGTATGTTATTTTATGTTCTTTTATTCTGTTTTAGAGACTTAGGTCTTTTCTTTTTCCATCCACAGTACTCCACAGAACTGAAGAAGCTTTACTGCCAGATTGCCAAGACGTGCCCCATCCAGATCAAAGTGATGACGCCTCCTCCACAAGGGGCAGTCATACGGGCCATGCCAGTCTACAAGAAGGCCGAGCACGTCACTGAGGTGGTCAAGCGGTGCCCCAATCACGAGCTCAGCCGAGAGTTCAATGACGGTAAAAAGGCATTCTCACAGCAGCCGAGAAAAACTGGAAGAGCATTCAGTTCTAACTTCCATTCTCTGTGTAGAGCCCTTCCTTTCCTTAACCCTGACATTCTGTTTTTAGATTTCTACTCTTGCTACTGGTTTTCAGACACTTTCAAATGCGTCTTACAGATTAATTTTAACACTTGAATATATAACGTCTTCTTTTCATGCACAACTCAAGTCATTTGGCCTGAATGTAAAAACATATAACTCATCTGAAATACGCAAAAGTTATAGGTCAGTCTAAAATTCAATTTGTGTTTTTTTCTATGTTAACTTATACTGTACAACAATCATTGTGTGTTTCTGGCAAATGAACTCTCCTTCTGAGGTCACAGCCACAATGTTTGTAATGCTTTATCTGTCTCATCAAGTGCTATTTGGAATAGTAAGCTTGCTTACTTCAGTTAAAGCTCTGCATCTTTTAACTTTGCTTTGCCTTTGTTAATTCTGCAGGTCAGATAGCTCCACCTAGCCACCTTATTCGTGTGGAGGGGAACAGCCATGCCCAGTATGTTGAGGACTCAATGACAGGTCGCCAAAGTGTTCTGGTGCCTTATGAACCGCCCCAGGTAAATATTCTGTACTATCTGCTATCTAACGCTGTCACCTGTAAGTCATCTTCAGTCTACATAGCTTCCTGTCTTCCAGGCCACAGTACAACTCATTGTTATAACTATTGTGGCATATTTAAGCCTAGTCACTCCACAAAGTCTGGCTGAACTCTATGACCCTTACAACCCTTCCAGTCCTAAAAAAAATCCTGATATTGTCTTACCTGTGAGGCACTTGAATGAAGGATCTTTTCCTTGGGGTGCAGGTTTTTCCAACACATTTGAAATTTGGTGTGTACAGTAGACCATGTCTAAATAAAATCTTAAAACTATTCTGATCTTCCGTTTATAATAATAATAATAATAATAATAATAATAATAATAATTGCTTACACTTATATAGCGCTTTTCTGGACACTCCACTCAAAGCGCTTTACAGGTAATGGGGACTCCCCTCCACCACCACCAATGTGCAGCATCCACCTGGATGATGCGATGGCAGCCATAGTGCGCCAGAACGCTCACCACACATCAGCTATCAGTGGGGAGGAGAGCAGAGTAATGTAGCCAATTCATAGAGGGGGATTATTAGGAGGCTATGATTAGTAAGGGCCAATTGGAAATTTGGCCAGGACACCGGGGTTACACCCCTACTCTTTTCGAGAAGAGCCCTGGGATTTTTAATGACCACAGAGAGTCAGGACCTCGGTTTTACGTCTCATCCGAAGGACGGCGCCTGTTTACAGTATAGTGTCCCCATCACTATACTGGGGCATTAGGACCCACATGGACCACAGGGTGAGCGCCCCCTGCTGGCCCCACTAACACCTCTTCCAGCAGCAATGCATTACGTTTATGGGACGTAATGCATAAAAAACAGCCTTCAGAAAGCTCACCTCATTCTCAAAAGAAAGAAACCTGTTGTTTTATAACAGAATCTCCAGATTCTCAAATTCAAATATAATGCTAATACAGTATAATATAAAAAGTGAAAATAAAAGACCGTGCAGCTCATTTACATCAGCGTAATCATGTGTTGTTAAGTTTCATCTGTTGTGTAACTTCACCTTTGTCTTTCTCACACAGGTGGGCACTGAGTTCACCACCATCCTGTACAACTTCATGTGCAACAGCAGCTGTGTCGGAGGGATGAATCGCCGCCCCATTCTCATCATCGTCACACTGGAAACCAGAGAGTAAGCCTGAACGTCTCTTGACAGTGGGGTTCAAGAAGCCAGTTCAGACGGAGCACCAATCTCCCGATCAGTTCTGATGACGGAGGATCTACTGTATTTCTGATTAACTGCGCTTGATCGCATGTGTTGCTCAAGGTAATAGTGGGAAAGCAGGTTCCTTACTGACGTTTTTTGCTTTTCACACTGACTCCAGTGGTCAGGTTCTCGGTCGGCGCTGCTTTGAGGCCCGGATCTGCGCCTGCCCTGGGAGAGACCGCAAGGCAGATGAAGACAGCATCCGCAAACAGCAGGTCACAGATGGCACAAAGAGCAGTGATGGTACGAAACGCCGTAAGTAGCTGGCGGGGCTTGTGCAGGGTAGCCTGTTCTGCATGCTGCACATTAATATCTCCAAGCTTTAGGTTTAGCTTTCTGTCAGTGCCTCTGCTTGTTCAAGCCTTGTTGTTTTATAACCTACTTAATTTGGTTCCCTTTTTTGTAGCTTTCCGCCAAGCATCACATGGGATTCAGATGACATCCATCAAGAAGCGAAGACCTACAGACGACGAGTTATTTTGTCTGCCTGTAAGTGCACCAGGATGTTCAGCATTGTTGCGGTGATGTTGAGGGCATGATATTACTGTACTGTACTGTCTGAGACTGGTTAATGTAAATAGATGGTTGATTTCTTTTTTCTTTTCTTTTTTTGTAGATAAAAGGGCGTGAAATCTATGAGATTTTGTTGAAAATTAAGGAGTCTTTGGAGCTCATGCAGTTTCTACCACAGCATACAATTGAGACATACAGACAACAGCAGCAGAATCTGATCCAGAAACAGTGAGTACAACACTGGTGCAAAAAAAAATGACTCCATCAATAGTTGTTTGCTGAAATGCTTTGCTTCTATACTGTTAGCTTTGAGTCTTGATTTATCATTTTTTTAAGCTCTTTGTCTAGAAGAGCATAAGATTAAAATGAGCTTTAAGAGTTGCAAAGTAAATCTTGGGAAAGAGAAGCAGAAATTGCCCAATTCCAGCCTCAGCTTGTTTAAATTTCTGTGTCTGATACCTGTTGAAATTGCTAAGCTGTTTCATTGCTGAGATGAATTTATCTGTGATATGGCTAAGCTAAAATTCATTGAAGGGAAAAAATAATCCATTAGTTCATAGGGCTTTTTTTCAACCAATGCATGCAGGACCCATTAACCTTACAGCCACTTAGAAAAGGGTTTAGCTTGAGATTTCTGTTTCACCTTTTCTCCTTTACTTGTGTGCTGTGCTTGCTGAATGGGGGAAGATATTATCTTTGCATTATGACTTTAAAAGCTTGTAAGTTACATTTAGCAACTGCAGTAAAGTTGGAGCTGTATGTTGCCTTGTTTTGAGTACTTAAAAAACTGAGTTTGAACAGCAAAGAACAGCAAGAGAGTAAGAACAACAGTAACAAAAGTTCCACACATACTGTACCAGCCCATTTAAAAGTAGTGTGGTTTATGAGAAAAAGGTTTTGCAATGCTGATGCATGAGCCTTTTAAAAAAATTCTGTTGCATATGCCAGTTGTAGTTGGTCATGCTGCTGATCTTGTTATGCAATACTGACTCATTTTAATCCATCAGTCGTGTCTTTTTTGTGGTGTTAATTTTACTGACACAAAAGGAAAAAAACATACTGTACCATGCATGGAATTGAAAACACATTTCCTTTGCTACTGGAAATTGGCAAATTCTGCTCAAGGCCAACAATGGTGTATCTAAGTGGTATTTACCATCAGAAAACAGACGGTACAGCACATAGCCATGCAAACCAGACAATTTTAACAACCAGCGTCTGCTCTGTGTCCACTTACAGGTTTACACAACAGTTTAAGTTACACAATCATTGCTTTAACCCTAGTCATTCATATGCGTTACTTATCACTTTCATAGACACACACAATCTTTGCTATGGCATAAGATCCTGGAAGCAAAATGAGAATAAAAGAGAGATATGAAAATTATAGCTTTGATTTGCTGGCAGAGACGCCCTTTAGTAATTATTGCTTTCATTATCGTTTCTCATTAAGAAACTGACAGCTGCCTGACACTGATGTAATATGCTTACATTGTAGTCAAATCACAAGATAAAGAGGTATTCACATTTTCATCGTAGCATAAGAGGTCTCCCTGAGGTGCGACTGTTAGTGGAAGCTTCATGCAATACCACGTTTCTTTCACAATCTCCTGATGAACTTGGGTCTTGCTTTGAAAGGAACAGAAAACATCTCGATATGCAGTGCAGCACAGTCAGTTCTTTTGGGTGTCTTATTCTCCAGGTAATGCAAGAGTGTTGATTACATCACTGTCTAGGCTTTTGCAAATGACTAGTTAAAATGGGTTGGGTAACTATTATTTTAAATGCTTTGTCACGATTTGTTTTGTTTTGTTTTTTTTGACAACCACATCCTTTTCACATCGTGATTTACAGTGGAAAATACAGTATCTTATAACAGGACAAGGTCAGAACAGAGGTGAATTTCAGAACTTACTGACACTGTTATCCTTCTGGTTTAAAGAAAATATCAAGCCTTCTTTTTGATAAAAGCTGATAGGACATTTAAAATTGGCTGTGCATGAAATGGTTTATTTTGCAGTGTGTTTTTGTAAGTTGTTGCTAATACTGTATAGGTGATAGACATACAGTACAGTACTTGGGGTCAGCAAACAGCCCCACACAGGCTTCCTGTGGACACGTTTTCTAAATCATCTCCTGATTGCAGTCTTTAATCGCATGTTCTATGATTTCTCTTTTTTCTGCGTTGCTTTCTCTCCCACCTTGCCAGTTCTTTTCAGTAGCATATCTTTACGATCATGGATCCCTTACTTCAGTCAGGTGTTGCTTACTGTGTAACAAAATAAAAGGCATTTTGTCGTTCAAAAATAAATTGAGTTTTGTCTCTTTTTTTTTCAATCTTTCATTGTCCCTGGGACCCAGCAGAATTTTGAAGCCTGTTGCTTGCTAGAAGCTTAGATGTTTAGTTGGAACTACATTTGTCTTTCCTACAAAAATGGAAAAGTGCAGGATTGTTAAGGCCACAGCTCTCCCCGGGAAATCCGTCTAAATTTTGATGGATCGACTTATGGCACACTGTTAAGCAGTGACACCCTGTGGTGACTTGCCTAATTGCAGGACCCCTCCATAAAAAGTGTTTTCCTTTAGCCTCAGAAAAGGGACATTGAAAAAATTGGAATTACACTCATTAATATTTTGCCGTGATTAGACTATGCTCGGGAATTATGTGGAGTGAAAATACTAAGCAACACGTTTGTACCTCTGTTGTGACTTTTGATGGTTCAAGGTAATGCTAAATAATTGGAAATCTGTGGACTGTTCCCAGAATCCTTATAAGCTTTTGTTGTCGCTTAGACAACTTTAACTTCCGCTTGGCATCTTACCTAAATGCCCTTTCTTTGGCTCTGTCTGTGATGCAGCACAATGCGATAATTCTGCAGTTGCAGTGCAAAGTCTTAGTTCTGGCTAAAACGAACGGAACAAACGCCACGCATTGCTACATTCATGGAGCCTGTAAATCATTGCAATAAATAATACGTTGCCTCATTAATTTACAATTGTGCAGAATTTCCATAATGAAATCGGAAGAATAGTAGACAGTTTATTTCGCTCTAGAGACAATGCAAGACATGATAATGTCCGTCACAGCTCTCGGGATTCTGTTCTTATTTCTTTTTTCTCTCTGGTTCCTTTCTACAGTCTGCTTAAAGCCCGCCTTCGAACTGAGCTTTTGGAGCCAATAAGTGACCAGAAGAAACAATCCAGCACAGACTGAGAACCGCTCAAACATTCCTCACCTACTGTAGTCACAGACAGGACAGGCGCACCTAAGAAAGCCTTTTAAAACAGATAGACGGTTTGCCGTTAAAGAGGCTGAATCACGTGTGCCCTTTGTCACGTTATGGATAATGTACAAAAGCAGCTTTCTTGTAAAGAAAAAATATATCTCGCAACACCACTCTACGTGAATTCAAAGGACTTTTAGGTGTATGTTGCTTGTGATACAACGTATTGTACCTACAGTTCGGCTTGGATCCAGTTAGGGCGTTTTATGGGAAAGCAGACATCATTAGGGATCCGTTTCATTCTCGTCAGTCTCTCCCTTTTTATTTTGGATACGAACGTTTTAAAACACACATCTTGCCTGTGTAAATGTTGCTATGTTGTTTCTTTGACAAAGCCCCTCGATATCTTTAGTATTTATAGGATCTGATTAGATTTCTGCATGCGATCAATTTTAGAAACTAAAGCAATCTGATTCAAGGTGTTCAAATTAAGGTCTCATCTGCAGAACAAAATAAAATATGTAGACAGTATTTCGTCCACATTTTTTTTAGTTTCCATACAAAGTTAAGAAATACGTTAATCAAAATACCCTTTCCACCTGCATGATTTAGTTTTTCAGCTTTTGTTTTTGCATTTGAAAGTTAAACTTGATGACTTGATGGTATGACCCGCTTGTATTGCACAAAACACGTTGCACATGTACAGTAGCAGCCTCTGAGAAAGATTTCCTAAAAATCTGGGAATCATTTATTGAAATTAATTAGCTAAAAGCTGGTCGGGAACCAAGCAGTTAGTATTTTTCTACTGGATTTGTTAAACTTGTCATGTTTATGGACATCTTTTTCCAATGCTTGCTTTGAAAGTGGGGGCTTTCGTTTTTATTGCGGTGTTTTTGATTAATTAGAGCTGGACTCGTATTGCCTCAGTCTTTTCTTGGAGCTGTATAAAATCAATGTAAAATAATGTCAGTGCTGGTCATGTTGTAAAGGTGTCAGCTGATTTTTTACTGCTGGACAGTTTTCGTTGGTTTTGTGCATTTTCTTTTCCAAAGAAAAACAGTATTTTCGGTTTTTAAGAGGACAAAGAATACAGTAATGTGCAATAATGTACAGAGCAAAGTGTTTTAAGAATTTGTTCTGTTTGAAACAGATCATTTTGTCATTTGTGGCTCTTGCACTGTTGTCTGTCATTTCTCAATAAAATGTTTCCTTTTTTCTGCTTTTGGCTCCTTTTCTCTCACTTGCTTTCTTTTTGCATCTATAAACTTCATCAGTTCATTCTGGGAAGCACTTCGCATATCTCTCTGTCAAACTGTGCTGCTTCACTTACTCACTTCACTACAGAGCATACACATAATTAGCATAGGATCAATGTCTGGTATCCTTTACAGATTCTTTAATATTAATACCGCCTATTACAGAACCAAAACTATTGTAACTACTTTTGTATATTTTTGGATTGTGGCCACAAATATGTTTATTTATAAAACAGGTTATACAGTATAGTAAAAATGTACAGTTATGCCAGTAAAATAAATGAAAATGGCTGGGAAGACAGTTGTGCGTGACCCATTACTACATACATTTTGTATGCGTATCACAATGAATTGGGCATTCCTATTCTTCTTCATAAGATATACTTCTGTTTACCAAAGCATAGCTCAAAATATATCATTATATATTCCACTATCATTTGGGGGAAATGTCAACCCCGAAGAGCTACAGTAAGTGGCTATCTGTATTGATTTAGGTTTATGTTCTATAGCCATCTTCTTAAAATCCCTGTTAGTCTGCCCTGTGTCTCAGATGGGCTTGCAGTAGACCCTAGCCAGTTGTATTTGTAAATGAGAACTTTTCTCACAAACTGAATACAGCTGATGACGATTCATTGAGAAAGCTGTTTTCTGAAGAATTAATACAGTATAACTCAGCAACAGAGTTACACTGGACTGAACTAGAACAAAGATGCTCTGAAACAATGTACTGAATACAGTATGTTTAAACCAAGTGTTCTTCCCCCTGATTTTGTTATGCTCAGATAACCAGATGTCTGTTAGAAAGTATTCAAAACAATTTTGACATTGCAATTACGCTTTATTGTGAACTTTGCATTATAAATCAATAAGCATAATTAAAAATGCCCTTCTTAATTATGATTGAAGCAAATAATGTCCTGTAGGCAGATTAATAGAAGTTCATGTAGGTAGCTGCATCAGCATGCGTAGGCTGCAAATGAACAAGAGAAGGTTTATTCCCTGCTGAAAAAAGAAGAGAAACAATGTTTCTGCTGTGGAGCCTTCACACCTTAGCCTTGACACCTGAAGAAGGCTCCACAGGCGAAAATGTTGTATCTCTTTTCTTTTCAGTATGGAATAAACCTTTATTTGTTCCTTTGCCGATTAATAGAAAAATCAAAACAAAAAATGTTAACGTGCGTCTTAGGTGAAATGTAGAGAAATGTTTTATGTAGATATTCAGTATGCAACAAACCTGTCCATTGACTTGATTGATTGATCATTTTTTCCTTAGAGAATTACTTCTGCTCTTGTGAAGTGCAAAGCCCTTCTCTGATATTTATTCTCTGAACAAAAGATGTGTGTTGTTGGCACTGTGACACTGTGGGATGTGACTAACGAAAGGGCTTTGTGTTGTTGAAGATTCGGTGTCTTGGACGATGAGAGTAACGGCATGTATCCTTTTCCGTGCCCCAGGAGCTCCATGCAATCCCAGCCTTCCTTCGGCTCCAGCTCTCCCCCTCTCAGCAAGGGGCCTAGCATGAACAAACTGCCCTCTGTCAGTCAGCTCATGAACCCCCAGCAGCGCAACTCCCTTACCCCCTCCAGCATGTCTGGAGGCCTCACTGACAGTAAGTGTGTCCTCCTGTTCAATGTTAACCTGCAGGCTATCACATGGCGGCAAGACAGTCGCAACACTAGGCTTCAATACATGTCGCAGCATGCCAGTGTGTATCACGAGAACTGCAAGACTGTCTCCTGTAATGTGTAGTACAGATTCAGTTATTCTTGTAAATGCCTTCAAATCCCCCTACAATATTTAATCTAAACAAAGGCTGGGACATGCAGGAGTGATGAACGTCATGCTACCACCGGAATCATCCTATTCCTCGCCTTAAAAAAGCAACAAAAGAAAGAAGTTTGTGGGTTGTTTTTTTTTTGTTGTTGAACACGATGGCCGTTTTGTGATGGATGGGTGCTGACAAGAGCTTTTGATCTTTACAGTGACGCCAATAATGGGCACGCACATGCCCATGGGCAGTGACATGAGCACGCTGAGCCCAACACACACACTGCAGCCACAGCTGCCTATGGTGCCCTCCTCCCACTGCACACCTCCACCACCCTACCCCACGGACAGCAGCATTTCCAGGTGAGCCAGCTGCTGTGCTGGTGGGCTTGTACTGCCCCTTAGCTGTGCTGTCTGTGGTGCTCCGTGTGGAGCAGCATCGCATCGGACGCACTGGTTTTAATAGAGTGCAAGCCCTTGTGACACTTAATTATGAACTAGAAAAGTAACAAATCTGTAGTGTGGTTAACTACAGTCCACATCGTTTGAGGTGTGAACTTGAAAAAAAAAAACGTTGTCCGTTATCTCAAATTCGAAGACTGGAGGGTCTTCACCCGCTGTTCAAAATTCATTGGGTGTTTTTATTAATGTGTTTTCAGTTTCCTTGTGAGACTTGGGTGCTCTGCTTGCCTCGAATATTTCACCGCTCAAGGACTGACCAACATTTACCAGATTGAGAATTACAACATGGAGGTAATGCCCTTGGACTCCCCGACTCCAAATCGCTTCTAAAAAGAAACCCGTTTTGTAGGAGGGTTTGGAAGGGAAGCTAATTGGCTTTTTTTAATCATTATTTTCAGGACCTGTCCCGGCTCAAGATCCCCACCGAGTTTCAGCACATCATCTGGAAGGGGATCCTGGACCACCGGCAGTCGATGGAGTTTTCCCCGCCTCCCCACATCCTGCGCACCACGAGCGGGTCCTCCACCGTCAGCGTGGGCTCGTCGGAGGCCCGGGGAGAGCGGGTCATCGACGCCGTGCGCTTCACTCTGCGCCAGACCATCTCCTTCCCTCCCCGCGACGACTGGCCCGACTTCTCCTTCGACATGGATGCCCGCCGGAACAAGCAGCAGCGCATTAAGGAGGAGGGCGAGTAGGAACACCTGTACTCTAGTCCCCCTTCACCCTTCCAACGCAAAACTGTGACAGGACGTTCCGCTTTCGTAGTGCTTTGGCTCTTCTTTAATACCCTTTCTTTTAAAGAAAAAAAAGACAAAAAAAGATGCACTTATTTTTTTTGTTTATATTTTGTTACAGTGTCATATCCAGACCTTGATTTATGGTTAGCTGGGTGAAAGGTGGGTGGTGCTTGTAAGTGCATTACTTTTTTATCTCTTTGACAGAGCACTTAACAATACCGTTCATACCGGGTACATATATTTTTTTTTAATTTCTTGCTTCTAAACTATCCAGTGTTCAGCTTGTCCCGTAGTTCAGTTAACAAAGTTTAGCATTGAGTGAGGCTTTTTTTCTTCTTTTATTAGGGCCATAGCAAAATGCGTGTTTCATATTTAGGTTTAAGGTTAACTTTACTGCGCGGTATCCCAGATACTGACTGATTTGTTTAAACATACAGTAGTTCGTGCTTTACAGTGGTCTGGTAAACTCTTCTCTTATTGTAAAGCAAAATGTTACTAAACACAGGCGTTAGCCAAACATGATTGTATAATTTTGAAGTTTTTTTAACGTTGTTCTTCCAAAATACTGCCAAAAGTGTTATCTTTAGAATTATCCTTTTTGACTATGGCAAAGAGTGTCATTATACAAAGTATTCTTTAATATACAGTAGGTATTGTATTACCCATTTCACTTCTATAATGACTGTAAATGAGAGATTTTTTTTTTGAAGTATTGAATTATGGTCACTAACAGTATATTGGACCAGGTGTAGATTTAACTTTCAGGTGGGACTTTTTGTCCAGAAAAGATTAGCAAAAGATTACGGTTCACATCAGATACGTGAAGCGACAAAACACCATATGGGATTCATTTAGTGTATCAAACGTTTAGTGTGCACCGATGTACAATAGTTCATATAAAACTGCTGGAATGTTCGAACATCACAATTAAGGCATAGTAAACTTTCTAAATGTGGACCGAGAGACTGTCTATCAGATATTTTGCTGCCTCTGAGGCACAATAAGGTTGTCGGTGACCAGATAGCACTAGGATGTATTTGTTCAAAGCTGTTATAGGCAACTGCATTTTTTGTGAGTGGTGCTGAATGTGAAAAGTTGTGGTGTTTGAATAATTCTCTGTTTTATATAAGCTGCGAAAGTAGACAGTTGTCTTAATGTAAATAATGCCCAAACAATCTTAGAATTGTATATACATATTTTGTATAAAAAGAGTTTGTTTAAAGTGGAAAAAGGGGTTGTCCCAAATACAGTAGTTTTTTTTTTTAGAGTGAGTCTTTACTTTTCTACTGTATTCTGATGGGACAATTGAAGCCATGTAGTGTTCTTCTTAGTCCCTATGGGTTCTGTTTATGTGACCTAAACAGCTATAAATCTCTCCAGTCCTGCAGCTTAAGACATCTTTATGAAACAGTCCAGCTGTATTTTCTGAATGACTGATCAACAGAAAACAGTTGAGATGTCAGACAACATTTATCTCAGAATACTACCATTATAAGCCTTATTATTGCTGCTTAGAGTATTAAGACAGAACCTTTAGGTTATAGTAACCTAATCCTAAACTTATTACACACTGTGCAGTATAGGCAAAATCTTATGAAATGTAGTGTTCTCTCTACAGCGTGTACTGAAGACACTACATGACATTAGATTTTGCTTCTATTTGAAAGGTAACAGCTTCATTCATTGTTGAGGTCTTGTTTGTTATTCTGTCATTTCAATGTATATTACGAAATTCAGAGTCCTATATTTCAATCAAAACATTCCAAGATATTTTAACAGAATTTAAATAATTATTCTAATCTGAAAAGTCATTTTTTTTGACAAACTGAATGCTTTTACATAAGAAGAGGTTGTATATAATTACTTAACACTCCTTTATGGGTATGGGCTGGTTACATCAAAGATTTTCATTGACAAGCTGCAGGTTTTGTTCATACATGTGGAGGCTATCCTAAAAAAATTGGCAAGTGATGGACTTTTCTGAGGCTGGATCATTATCAAATGGTCTATAAGGGGTTATACATTTCAAGTTACTGTATGGTTACATTATGTTAACATTGTTGTAAAAGTTCATCTGATATTCTGAGTTAAAAAAGAATAGTTCTGTCTTTAAAACAATGCTCAGAACCACAATGTTCTGTTAGAAAATTACTATATCCAAATTATTGAAAGTAAAAGATAAACTTTTCTAGAACGTTTTTTACACATTGGGAAACATTCCTCTTGTAAAGTTTTTTGTATATATGTCACAAGTTATAGATTTATAAACGCATTCTTAATTTTGATATAAACAAAAAATAAAATAAACCAACTTGACTTGTGTATCTTTATTTGTTCTGTATTCTAGCTAGGGTGTCTTGTCCTTAAGGTGGCAGCCTGTTAATTCTTATGGGGCAAAAGAAAAATGTAGAATTTCATGTAGAAATTAGATTTTCCACAGCACATGTTCCAGACCAGGGAGGGACAGATCTAGTGCGTTAGCACTGGATTCCTGCAGGTATTACAGGTCGTTTTCAAGCATAAACTTGTAAAGATCTAAAGCTTGACTTTGTAGGCAGGTCATTTGTTCAGTTCAGTACAATCAAAAGTGAAGTAAACAACTTGAACATCGAGAGGATTCCTCTGCGTATCCCCAGAATGATTTAATACTTACAGGGATCTTTAAGGGCGCTGTAGCGCACTAACCCATCAATTTGGAAAAACAAAATTGGAAAAGAAATGCATGAAAAAGAAAAGTTTATTTTTTTAAAATCCATCTACAGTTTAACAATAATTTAATTAAATAATGTAGAAGGAACACCATCACTGATATGCAGCAGAATTCTTATTTACATAGGCATTACAAGGAAAGTGAAAACAACTGGGTTGCTCAGCACGCTCTCCAAATTCCACTTTGTAATAGCAATACAACTCAACAAATACTCAAAAGGTGCAGTGGATGTTTAAATAATAAAACAGTACAGTTGGCATTAGCACACTTCAAAGTGTCCACTGGACCCAATACAATGGTGCCAGTCAACATGGCTTCTTGGAAAATAAACAATTTCTGTCTGCCACCTCAAATTTAAAATTTCTTGAAACAGAAATAAATAAAAGATCTTTTAAATGTTAACAATCATAGTGGCAGCTTATGATTACTAACGCGCAGCCAGGCATCTTTAGAATGTTTATGATGGTGTTTTGGCTTAAAACAAAGTTCAAACATACTGTTTTACAAAGGGGGGCATTTTTATCATCTAGCATGGCACGAAGGCTTTGTTAGGAGAACAGTCCAAAATAGAAGCCACCCTTTTAAGTCTTCTGAATACAAAACTCAAAATCATATTTTGTGGAAAAGTGATTAGAATGTCTTCTGCCTATCTTTTTACGTAATACTTAATTCAGTCTGAGAATCTGTGAATTTAACAGATTCTCAGATTTTTTTCCTTCACTCAGAAGATAGCAGAGGTAATGTTTTGGTTAAACTTCACTAGCAGTGTTTGTTGGCCTTAATGGGACAGAGAGAATTCTCCTCCTGAATTGTATAGATCATTTAGATTAAATATGGCACATTAAAGAATTTAGTTTTGAGGTTGATCCAAAATAAGAGAGTCAATAGAAACAATTCTACTTTATTTGCATACACTGCTGAATTAATGGCTGGTGTATGCAAATGAAGTAGAATTCTGAAACAAAATTTCATGATCTAATACCAACTGAATTTTTAAATACACAAACAGACCCAAACTCACCTGGAAAAACATTGGATACACAAACTCAAACTTCTTTGGAGCACCACTGCACAATAAATTGGCACATAAATGATTACATCCAAACAGGCTTAAATAATGGCATTTCCAAAATAACTAAGAATTCCACTATACAAAATCTATAAATAAATAGAAAAACTGAGAAAAAATAAACCTCTAAACAAATTTCAGTGAGCATGAAAAATGCGCTTGAGATCTGAATGGGACATAAGATTAATAATTTAAATTGCAGACCAGTCTTTGCTTTCAAATAAGACAAATCATGAACAGCAAACCTTTAATCTTCTACAGCTTTTCAGAAAATGAAAGCTGAAAGGCTTTTTTTCACATCAGCTAGTTTGACCTCCAATAGTGTTTGGCGAATTTGTGCCTGGATGACTACTTAGGGTAAAAATATGCACAGATCTGGGAGACTCTAATCACAGAAAGCAGACTCGAGTACTGGTATGAGGAGCACACAGATTGTCTCCGCGATTTCACACACGTCCACACAAACTGGAAAACTGGCACTTCAGACACAGTACAAAAATAAAAACATTCTGTAAAGATCAATGCAATTAAATAAATAGATAACATTATGCTCCGTGACCTCCACGTTCTCCTCACAGTTCGTCCCGGGGGTTTATTTGAAGTTCTTTATTCAACTTGTCGCTGTCTAAGGAGTGGATCACCTCGTCAGCCTGCAGCCTTTCCTGTACACGGACGAGAACCCTTTGTTAGAGGAATGCAATGCTCCAATGATAAAGAACACTTTATTACTGTGCATCAAACACTTCCATGGAATGGGATCAGCCACAAATTGGGAGCAGTTTACATTGCTGCTTCAAGAGGACAAAGCCAAATATACTGCTCCATTAACAGGATTGTTTTCACAAGAAAATTCAACATCTAAACCTGGCGGAAAGTACTCCTTTAGTCTTAGATTAGTGGGCTATTAGTACACAGCAACTAGCTACACCCAAGGGTCTCATAAAGGCACTCAAATAAAACAACAATAATAGTCATTTAATTCTTTCAGGTGGGTAGCTGTGTCAGCATGCGTAGGCTGTAAAGGAACAAGTAATAGGTTTATTCCATACTGAAAAGAGAAGAATGAGAACACAACGTTTCGGCTGTGGAGCCTTCTTCGGGTGTCAAGAAGAAGGCTCCACACCCGAAGAAGGCTCCATAGCCGAAACGTTGTGTTCTCATTCTTCTCTTTTCAGCATGGAATAAACCTATGACTTGTTCCATAGTAGTTGCATGTTACATTTAAGGGTTTCTACAAGGAGATAAAAGGACAAGGTGGGAGTCACCAGCTCACCATCTCTCTGTATAGAGGATCCAGAGTAAACCACAGTGCCACTGCACACCTCTGTCCACTGGTTACTGCTTTCACACCGTGAGGATTCTCCCCTCCAGACGAGAAGCCCACCATTCGCCCACACCTGGGCTTCACGGAGGCCTAAGCATGAAAATGAAATGGAAAGATCTGTAAACTGGATGAACGTCACAAACGCCAAGATAACAATAAAACCCACTGGTATAATACGTCAGTTAAAATACACGAATAAAATGGAGAAATTACATCATCTAAAGGGCTTTAGGAAACCACTAGAATATAGTGTGTCAGTTCAAGATGCCATCTTGTAGTACTTCGCTTCCAGTCTACTAATCAGCAGTTTCAGATCCGGTGCTAGTGCACCCTTCTGTTAAATCCTGTACTATACAAAATTGTAATGATTATTGTGATTATATATATATTTTAACACCAAGCATCAGTAAGAACAGAAAAAATTCACTTACTGTCACTGTTTTTGCATCCATTTCAGTGAAAATAAACTCCCCTCCATCAAAATCTCCATTTAGGTATAAAAGGGCACTAAGGGAACAAAATTAAACAAGACACTCTCAGTTCAATTTTATGTAAGCCACCTTAACAAACGTCTGTAGGCGACAGGTTGAGTAAAAGCTGAGTTTAGAGAAAGTGCAAAAAGCTACAAATACATTGTGTTTATGTTGTGATGTATCTGTAGTTTTCCTCATAACAACAGAAGGAAAATATAGCCTTATAACTAAAACCTGGTATGAGGTGCAGCAAAGATCAAGCGACGTCTGGGACACACAGAGAACACACGACACGGAGCTGTTCAGACCAGATGGACCACCCAGGGAGCTGGGATGGACACCAAATGATGTAAGGGATCCAAAAGAAAGGGCGTTGTAGTCCAGGGGGAGTGACCCGGGACGCAAGACAAGCTGACACATAGCGAGCCTGAAGCAGGACTGCCCAGGGATATGGATACTGTCCCGCAGAGGTACAGCGAGGGGCGGGTTTAGCGACAGGTGCAACAAAAGTCATGCGACCTCCGCGACGCAGTGCATCAAAGGTCACATAACCTCTGGAATGCGGCACAGCAGAGGTCATGAGATTCCTGGGATGCAGGAGAGTTCATACAACCTCTGGGACATGGTCATACAAGGGCAGCAAGGGTCACGTGACATCTAGTACAAGGCAAAACAACGGTCATGCAGCGCTTCAAAGGTCATGCGATCTCTAGGATGCAGCAGATGTACTGTAGAGCAACCACTGGGATGTGGCACTGCATGGGTCACACAGCCTTTGGAAAGCAGCACAGCTAAGGTCGTGTGACCTCTGAGTTGCAGAAGAGGTAACGCAACATCTAGGATGCAGCAGACATCACACAACCGCTGGGTGTTAGTGCAGCAAAGGTCGTGTGACCTTGGGGAGGTAAACGAGGTCACGCAACCACTAGCTTGAGGAGCAAAGGTTACATGACCTCCAGGACGCGGCAGAGGGTTAGTGTTATGGTCAGGGTTAGAGGGACAGCCTCTTTTTCCAGTTTGTTAGCATCAACATAACAACAAATATCTTCAGTTTGAAATTATCTGTTAATAAAAATATATTTTGGAGCTTGACTTGCATGAACAAAAAAAGTCTCAAATATCTGTAGACTTCTGTGGGCTTCTGTGATTTTTTTGTACTTCAGAAAACAATATGAAATGAATAAGTCAAATACCATATTATTAAAAATCATAAAAACCAGTAGTAGTGAAAGGACTAGACCAGAGGGTCAGGAGTTACAGTCCCAGGCTACATGTCAAAGCCATGCTGTATAAATGAGTACTTTTCAGGACATCGTTACAAAAGAGCATTTGTTCTCAATTGACTAACCACTGTTAAACGAAAGGTTAAAAAAACAGATTCAAAAAGACCGCCAAGGCAATTTATTTAAAAAAAATCCTGTTCTGCAACTCTTATCTGCCTAAAGCAGATTTACTACTTTAAAGTAATGCCAATTGTAACATTTCTTTTACAGTTTTTTTGTTTGTTAGCTGATACAGCCATAACAGTGCAAGCAATATATTTGCTGTACTTTGGAAAAATGTGCTCACCTGTAATCCCTGTAGGTATACGCAGGTGGCTCTTTCCAGCACTCATGTGCCTCAGGGTCCAGAAGGCAGTTATCTGCGTGGATGGGATGGCTCAGATCGTTCCGGTGGTCTTGTTGGCCTTAAAAATAAAAACAACAAGTTCTGAATTCAGCAATCTAAATGGAAAAATGAACAGATCTTCACATGATGTCCCCTTATATTTAAATCTTCCAAACGTTTCACCCCAAAATGATCCTGAAGAACCAATGTAAATTGTGCAGGACTCCTTGGAGTTTGCTTACAAGATGCACTGATTGCAGGGAGCTGAACCTTAATATTAGGAATGCACTGTGAAAAAAATAAACCAACTAAACCTGTATCTTCCTTTCCAGTACACATTTGATCAATCTTTGCTTTGCTTCAGAGATCTGATGGGATCAGGCTAAAACATGCAACTACACTGTGCCCTGTAATAGCAGATGTTTCAAAATTGCAAAGCACTACTGCAACAACAATCCAACATGCACCATACCTTTAACAGCAGTCCTGCAGACAAGGTGAGTATAAGAGAAGTACAGTGTTGTGTTCAGCATGAAATAGGACTCGATGATTTTCCTAGCCTTTTCGCTAGTTTCGTAAAACAAACGGGCACTTTTCAGTGGGACTCGTCCCTCGTAGCCATACTGCAAACAAAGCATAAAAATCATCAAAGACCCCGAGCATAATAAATATATAAAATACAGATGTTTTGTTAAGGCAACATGGTGGTTAGCATATCTTCCCTGGGTTCAAATCCTGGAGTGCTATCTGCGTGGAGTGTGTGTGTTCTCTCCATGTTCACGTGGGTTTCCTCTGGGTGTTCCAGTTTCCACCTACAGTATGCTCCAAAGACATACTGTACTGGGAGGCTAATTGGTTTCAGGAGAATATTAAACCTGGTGTGGGTGTGTGTGTGTGTCTTTGTCACGTCCCTGTGCCCATTTTTGCCAGGATAGGCTCCAGCTTTACCCTGCATTGGATAAAGCAGTCCGAAAATGGATGGACAGATATATTAGTTCCTGAATACAAGTGGAGACACAATACTGGCTTATTACAGGGCATCTATAGTGGATAACACTGACTGTGCTGAGCATTCACTGTTTACCTTTTTTGTCTCGATATGTAAAAAATGCAAAAGTAAAGTCTGTACAAGAGCCACTCATCAAAACATCCTGGTTTCAGCAGGATTAAGCAGACTAGAAAGCGTGCGACTACGAATGGGGTTAAGTACAGTACCTCAGTCACGATATAACAGCAGTGCCTGCAGCAGAGAATTGAACCCACAACTTAACAATGGCTTACTTACTATGCTACACTATGCCCTCACTATATAGGTATACCTTCATGTGTATATATATACACTACACATGAGGGACTTTGTCACAGTCTCATCCTTCAAATGTTTAGGGGCATAGATGGAATGCAGCAATAATGAAATGGTGAAATGGTGTTTATTATGAGGAACAATGTGAAAAACAAAGTGAAAGATACAAACTAGCCAAGGGAAAAAACACAAAATTATAGTACATTATAGTACAAAATTAAAGTATATTGATTGATTGATTGATTGAAAAAAAAAGATTGTTGTAAGCAGTTCCTATTCTACACCGCTACCAACCTGCTCCTATCTCTCTTCTCCTATCTTGAGGAGCTCCTTTTCTAGGTAAAACTCCTCCCCCTAGAATATTCCATTACACAGCAAAAAAAGAATTCTCCAAAATAATAATTAGAATTCTGATATACACATTTATCCAGTGAGTACCCAATTAAACAATGAACATCCTATTAACAAACATAAAATGTCATTACTCCTTTTATGTACATTGATATTTTAAAGAAAATACTACCCCCTGGTATCTAATGGTATCCTCTTATAAATCGCATGCGCAACCTTGAAATAGGCACACCCACAGAGCAAGCAAAGCTATCTCCGGAATTCCAGACTAAAGTTTTTTTTTTAATGTTTGAAACCAGACGTATTGCCTTTGTTTAGATAGTGAAATGTTTGCGTACTGTATGTGTATGTGTGTGTACATGTGGATACCTACTGAGTGCCAGGTGATCTGGAAACGGAGTCTCCAGTCACAGACCTGCATAACTCCTTGTGTCAATTATATTCTGTTCCATCACCCGGTTTACCTACAGTATCTGCTTATTAAATTAGTTGCTGAGAGAAAATGAGAAAACTTGCCTGCAAAGCTTTGAGGACTGTGGCTCCCTCAAATTTCTCATTTGGAGTGTGAGGTGACATCTTCCCTCTGTACCCATCTCCTGCTATGACAATTGTCTGTGAAATATATATTAAAAATGAAAACAATGGAACTAGTACAGGATTAATGGTACTGTATGCAAATATATAAAGATTAAGCAACATTGAACCAAAATCCCAAATGCTGTAGTTAATGATGCCTTTTTGCTTCTCAGAGGATTGTTTCCTCTATGAAAAGGAAACCTAACAATTGCAATTTGAATTGAAGAATAGATTTAATTCACATCATAAGTGGACAAATGGATGAAACACAAATACAAGTCTCAGATTAAACATGATACATATTGAGAAGCATTAACAATGCAAGAAATGCTATTGGTTACAATACTCATTTGTTGCAGTTTGAAATGCTTCTCACTATAGCACAATACTGGACAATGTAAGGTCAGTTGCATTCTTTCCTATATTTATATACTGTATGTACATGTACAGTATAACAGACAAATCACACAAAATAAACAAAGAATATAGACAATACACAATGCACAGAGAGTATCATTGTTATTGCATCTCTATGTATTGACATAGATACCATGTTTTGTGGAGTCCCTCCAGAGGGACAACATGCAAAGTTCCTACATACAGTAGGGCAAGAGCACAACAATACACTTACATGCACATATTATGAAAAACAAAGTTGTGGAGCAGTGTAGCATTACAAATGGCAACTAGGGATTCCTATCATCTGGAATATATACAGTATGTCAAACAACAATGCTTACGTTGGCCACATTTCTGAGTTCCAAACACTCCTCCTCCGTAATGACACTGTCAAACAGGACTCGCTGGCTGCCATTGAGCATCTCTGAGTTCAGGACTAACTTCACTTCATCGTACAGTAAAGGTCCACCTGAAGAGAGTGAGAGGGTGAAATAGAAAATAAGAACCCAAGTAAACATAAGTCATATTCCCTGTAGTTCTTCTTCTGCTTACATTATATTGAAGATAAACAAGATTCAATAGAATTCAAGAGTTTAAGAGTAGACAGCGGTACCTTCTCTCAGCTCACGTGCAATTCCTGAGGTAGTGTTCTTCTTCTCTGTTATGGGGACATAGTCTAGCCACCCATCCGTGCCTGAAGGAACCCTTGAAAGTCGGAAGAAAACTATTTGAGATTAATAATTGCTTCAATAAAGTTTACTAAGGTTAATAACATAGAGTCAAAGCCCATCAACAAATCTACATACTGTATAAAAGGCAGTGTGACTCATTCCTAACACTTACTATGTTTCCAACCATACACCTAAACCTAAGTGCAGCTCCACTTTTAACCCTTACTCTAGTTTCAATTTACACATTCATCCCATTTTGCTTCTTGCAAAACCCATTAGAAAAATGCAGGCTGAGTCAGCGAGGGGAAATCAGTGGACCACTACTTTTAAATGGGAGGATCCTGTGAGCCAGCTCTTATTGCGCAGTCATATTGTAATTTCACAAAAAGGAACTAATCATTTAATTGCTTTCATATAGGAAAAGATTAACATCACATTGCTGCCACAAAACCCGCCTTACAGAGTGAAGATTGTGCACAACGTTACTTGGGCAACAGTAAAGCGAGGAGTGCAACAGAGCTCCTTTTCTCTTTTTGTAAACATAGTGAAACTTCGAATCTGATGTCACATTCACATCAAATAAGATTAACTTGCTGAGAACTACTCCCCTTTAACCTTGCAGCTGTTGGCCTTGAAGGCATCATCAAAATAGTTCAGCACCTCCTCGTATGTGCCTCTCTGACTTTTAGAATTGCTTATACTGTATGTGTACGCATTTAAACTAATATGGCCTACAGTGTAAGCAATATAACACACATACTGAATAATTTGTTAAATGTACAGTACTGTTAACATAACTTAAAGTACCAGTCTTCACTTTAATTTAAATGTCAATAATGTTGATTAGGTTGTAAGGTATTTTAAGTGGAGGGATGAAGGAAGCAGAACAAATTAAGCTCCGTTGCTGCAACTCGCAACTAATCCCGACATAATTGCCTCAGTTCCCATGTATACCACACCCCACCCTCTCCTCCTCGCTTGTTTTTGCATCCCCCCTCCACATTTGCAGCTACTCCTTGGTCTCCTTTTTACCAAGCATGGGAGTCCTGGCCTCCCTGTCCTACAGCCAGGAGGTTGGCCCTCAGCCAGGCAGATTAAACCAAAGGTTTCACTAAATCCAAAAAACAATTCATCTGTCACACAATCCTCGGCTGCTGTCATTCCTAGCGAAGAGCTAGCTTTAAAAAAACTTGGGAGAATATGCTGTAACAAATTTCTACCAGCAGGTGTCAGCGAAGTCTAAGCCATATTATACAAGCCTCTCAAATGATATGTGAAATTACCCTGCGTGAAAACTGTTTTGTAAAAGCAAATGACAGACATTCACAACTTATCGTGTTAAGTTTAAACTCCTTCATCTGTTGGTATCGAAACAACTTCCATGATTTTAAGTGAACCTAGAGGTGTGGTGTCTGCTAAGGCTATAGAAGTGACCTTGTCCACAGATATGTTATATCAATGCACAGTACATTCTTAAATCTTCTAAAATACTAAGCACATGTTCAACAGGAATGAGGAGGAAAAAAGGCTTTTCTATTACCTGTTCACATCCTCTCTTCCCCCTGTGCTGCTCCAGTAATTCTGTGCAGAAATAACAAATGTAGAAAACAGACTTTGAAGACTCTAATCTCTTCCTTTAGTTTTTCTTTCTGCTATTACATTATATCATGTAACTACATAACATTAATTATTACATCAATCATATACATTTTATATGGTATAACCTAAACACTAAATATAACCAAATCAATGAACAGAAACTTGGTCATCACATTAAAACAAAAAATAATAACATTGCACATAAAGACGCATTCTCATTTTTTAAAGACAAATGCCTAAATATGGCACCTTTAAATTGAAGGAGGGAATGTTTGTAAATACCTGGGATAATTTCAACAACATAGATAATTGGCCCTTACTAATCATGGCCTCCTAATAATCCCCCTCTATGAATTGGCTACATTACTCTGCTCTCCTCCCCACTGATTGATGGTGTGTGGTGAGCGTTCTGGCGCACTATGGCTGCCGTCGCATCATCCAGGTGGGGACTACACATTGGTGGTGGTGGAGGGGAGTCCCTATTACCTGTAAAGCGCTTTGAGTGGAGTGTCCAGAAAAGCGCTATATAAGTGTAAGCAATTATTATTATTATTATTATAAGAAAAAAAGACTAAGACCTATCTCAAAGACTGCAGAAATTGGCAAGGTTTTCCCAGACTTGGCTGAAGCTATACCTGTTATTTCCACAAGGAGGTGCTACTTGCCAAAGATGAATTTCTCCATACTTGGCCTGACATTCTGCCACCTGTTTCATTCATTTTGCTCCTTTTCAGTTCATGCCAACTGTTCTTTCAGAGCTGCCTAATTTGGGCTAAGTCAAGGCTATTCTGGATACTCACGTTATACTGCCACACAGTTGGAGTTATCAGAGATGAGGTCATTGAGAGTGTTGAGGCCCTGTGGTGCATTTTCTGTAGCATATCTCTAAAATTACTTGAAATGTCAGACGACTGCAATTAAATATTTCACATAACTCTGCAACTCCTGCTGCTGTTTGATTCTAATGAGATATGTTAATCTCTATGTTTCTGGCACCGTGCAATCTTCAAACACAACTCTTAAATTCCTCATTTTAATGAGTCTGTGTTCCCACTGGGCTTAAATCTTTCTATTGCAATCCTGGGCAACGCAGGTGAAGACATCCTGAACTTCAGCGAATGACATTTACCACAGTATTGTATGATAATCGCGACGTACCGGCTCTGTATATTCAACACCGAGATTTGCAGTGCCCACAGTGAGAAGTTCTGCTTCCTTCTGGTGACGGCTGATGTACCTTTCAGCCTCCTGTGGAAACACAAGACACTGGTATCTGCTCTGGTATCTTGGTGACAACAATGTCGGAGTAACCACAGCCTGTAGAAGTGCAATTTACTTTTTCTTGCCATTGCTTCACAAAATCCATTTTTTTTCATCCTGCAAAATTAATAATATGCAGGCACATACTAATTAATTCCTGTTCCTGCTCCCACACCACCACTCACTGTAAGTCGAAAGTCAAACCAACGAGCTAATGAAGGGTACAGTGTCCAAGTATGTGTATTGCAAAAGTATTTTATTAAATGGAGCTGGCATTCATTACACTGTAGCTGTAACTGGAGCTACTGTGTACACAGTGCAACGAGTATGGAACAGAAGGAATGGCTTATTGGATGCAATCTGCAGTAAAGGGAACGAGAAATTATTAAGAATGTTATGACATCTGAGTACTCAGTAGCATTTGCAACCACCAAAATTCTCATTCTAACCATAATGCAAACAGCTTCAAATTGTTTCCGTAAGTTCTACAGAATTTCAATGTGCATTTCAGATTTTTAAAAATATTTTTTTAAAAATGAGCATTCCACATCTAAGTCTCCAAAAACTAGCCAAGAACATTGAGACATTGAGACATTGAGAAGGCAGTGGCCTTGCTTGGGCAGGATAACGGCATAAAACTGGACAAAAGAAGCATGACCAATCATGTAATTAAGACATACAAGTCTATTTCCAAATTTCTTTCAGCACTGTTAATTACCAATGCCTCCTTGCAAATCTGTCTCCATGCAAACCTGAAGGAAATGCATGCCTTCCACGAGTTTCTAAACAGACCCTTATAAAATTAAGAGTTCTGTCATTAGGTACAGTATATGAATTTGTTGCTATTCTTTCTCATTTTTTGTGTGTGCAAAACTGATAATGTCTTACTTTTATTATAATTTTATTTACCCCTTTAACAGACGCTTTAATCTAAAACGAGTCATGGTAATGAGGAAGGAAACGTCTATATATAAAAATGCTGCTGTGGAATGATTTACAATTGGACCTTGGTCTTATGTCTTTCCTAAAGAAAGATGCATGAGGTTAAGCATCATGCTCAGAGTAACACATAGAGAATCATTGGCATAGCTAGGGCTTGAACTTGGAACCTCCTGATAACAAGCCTTGTTCCTCTGCCACTGGATAACCAAGCTTCTTTCATAGTTTCTGAAATCCTGCTGACTGCACGATCACTGGAGTTTAACTTGACCGACATATGCTGTGCAATAACATCAGATTGGATTTTGAGAAAAAACCTCACCAAACTCACTAAAAGAAGATTAAGATGCATTAATAAGACAAAAAATGCAGTTGATATCACAAGGGAAAACAGTAGAATACTCATGTTTACATTCAGTAGGCCATGCTATTTAGTCCAGTGTGCAGAATCATGGCTTTTGGTTGTAATCAGTAATGTAGGATTAGTGCACTTCTATAACAATGGGTTTAGCCAGTAAGGTACAAGGAAGAAGGTCATAAAACACCCATTCACACCAGGGTGTACTTTCTCTTTCCATACCCGTCTGGGCTTTCGTTCTTCACCCAGAACCTCCTTGTAAAACTCCATGTTTTCAGTCATGAACTCATCCCCCTTGTGAAATAGAAGGTAGGTCTCGGCACATTCCAAAGCTTCAGAGATTTTGTCCACTAGAAAAAGACAGGAATACCACCCCAGTCAGCTCTTTTGCACAATGATGCTGTTTTGGTTTTTTTTTAGCAGCAGAAGAACTGTAAAATCACTTGCTTACTTCCTTTTCAAACACACCCCCGTGTCTGATTTGATTTCATCCCTGCTCTTTCTTCATCCCAGCTTCCCAGACTTCAGGGAATCTGAAGCTGGGAATCCCATGAAAGCCATGTGCCATATTCTTTAATTAAAATTAATAGCACAGGCATTGAACGAGGAATAGAATCCATTTTCATAATTAAAGGTTTACGATGAATATAAAACAACCTTTGAAATAAAACACTGTACCTTTATATTCAGAATAACATTCCAAACTTATGACCAATATACAGAGAACAGAGTAAATTTGCTGAGATAGTGGAAACATCTAAATACGAAAAGCAATTTTTTTAATAGTGATCCTATTTCCAAGCGGCGCTTATTTTTCTAGATTTTTGAACAGGAGCTGGCAGGGGCTTGAAAGGATTTGGCTACGTGAGTGTCCCTGCACACATGTAACCCCCATACCTCTTTATGGCCTTGTAAAATAACTCAACTCCCCATATTATTTCCTGACTATAGTGCTCTGGAAATACTTACGCAATTATAATATCTCCATACTTTCCTAGGTCGTAAACAATGAAAGCTGTATGCCCATAAAAATGTCATTAATAGTTTGTTTTAAAAATACTTTTTCACAGAAGATTTAGCTCATGTTAAATCATTAATTATCTTATAAATAATTATCTTATTAAAAAAAAGGGCGGTGCAGTGGCTCTGTGGCTAAAGATCTGCGCCTGTGGCTGAAAAGTTGCCAGTTCGTATCCCCCGGCCGGCAGAGGAATCCTACTCTGTTGGGCCCCTGAGCAAGGCCCTTAACCCCAACAGGGGCGCCATATAAATGGCTGACCCTGCGCTCTGACCCCAAGCTTCTCTCCCTGTCTGTGTGTCTCATGGAGAGAAAGCTGGGGTATGTGAAAAGACAAATTCCTAATCCAGGAAATTGTATATGGCCAATAAAGTGATCTTATTTTATGAGAAGGGGCTTGTCATGGTATTTATGAAAACTTCAAGGAAACCCTGCAATAAATTCTTTGAACCTGGGGTTGTAGATGGAAAGGTAAAGGCTGCAGGCCAGCCAAGTGGTTCAACCAGTAAAGATATTCGTTCTGAGGACAGGTTGAGCCTTACAGTGTATACATCACAGGTTCGAGGCAGGGCCAGGATTCAAAAGACACACCACTCCTCTGGTCAGTGGTGAATCACATGTAAGACACTGCGGAGTTCATAGCATGTCAAATGGCGATGATGGCATTTCAGAGAAGCACTTCCACAGATCCTTATTCTTACCCTTCAGCACAGAAGGGGAAGCCATAATG
This sequence comes from Lepisosteus oculatus, assembly GCF_040954835.1. NCBI lineage: Eukaryota > Metazoa > Chordata > Actinopteri > Semionotiformes > Lepisosteidae > Lepisosteus > Lepisosteus oculatus. The sequence continues at coordinate 9,569,584 of NC_090708.1, read as the reverse complement.
CCAAGGTATAAAATAATTGGAGATTTCAAAATTAAAGCAATTATAAAATGCAATGGTGAGTTTTCTTTTTTTTTAAATGTACAAGTTAAGAAATGCTGCAGGTAGTTCAATCTATGGATGTGGTGGCCTGTTACATCAATGAAATCATCAGAGCTTTCAGTAGAAATAAACTGACAACATCTGAGAAGGTGTAAATTCTCCCAGAACAAAATAGTAGTAAACTGCTCCTGACACAAAGCTGGGTAAATACTGACCTGCACTTCCTATGGACACAAAGGACAAATCAGCTGACAATGTCTTATGTACTGTATTTGGGGAGTACAGCTCTTTGTGTTCAAATAAAAATAAAGGCAATGTCTAATGCAAGGAACAGAGTGACACCTACAGTATTAAGAGAGCTTTAGAGTGACAGTAGAGGGGAACTGAGTGAGTAAAGAACTGTGTTTTTCTGCTTGTTTGAATTATGTCTGTCTTTCTCCAACAGAAAAGAAGTAAAAGCATTTATTCGGGAGCAGAGCTGCTCCAGATTCAAACCAATAATTTTATTACTACAAGAATGGTGGAACTGGCAACAGAAGTTGATTCTTTATCACCAGCTGACAGTTATACACGTCAAGGTGTGTCCCAAGTACTGAAAGTGTTTTGGTCTTCTAACATTTTTTAAAAGTATGTTTTATTAACAAATGAGTGAAGCAGCAGAACCAGAGACGCTCAGTTACCTTTGAAGTAGGCGAACTGGAGATAGTCATAGTGCAGAGGCAGGTAGTTTTCCATGGGTGACAGCCGGCCTGGTCGTGTGGCCAGCTCTCTCACACACTCGTGCTCACAAGCCAAGACCTGCGTATAGTGATCTGAAACAGGAGAGAGAGATCCTTCTCAGTCTGTGAAAGCCTCGCGAAGTCTTTCAAATTCCGCTCTTATTAATGGATAGCAATCTGCCATCACAGACAGCAAATTATACTCGGGAAAGCCGATTGGTTATCTCCTAGACCTTTTACTCAGACAGCAGTTACTCTGAAATCTATATAGGCAATGGCTATTTTTACCATTTGAAAAAACGAATAAAAGTCAGTTTCTGTCCTGTTACTTTTAACAAATTGTTTTGGGCTTTGGACTACTGTTTATGTACTTATCCGCATATAATGCTACTGTAAATACAGAAGGGAATGGAAAACACATATATCAAAATAAGCATTTTAACCATCACCCTAAAGAAATAAACAAAGGTATTTTTCCTAATATTGTAAGTAGGTTACATACAGTGCAGTACATATCCCCTGAAAAACGTCTTAGCTGACATAATGTTTCTGTGACTTTGGAAATGACAGATAAAGAAAATTTGGACATTTACTTATAGCAAGTTAATAGTACTACCAGGCTGCATACTGTACATTAAAGAATCCTGCAACAAAATGCAAGATCCAAAGATGTCAGAAATTTAACTTATATCTTTAAATACAAAACTGTACTTCTCATATGACTCTTAAATGATGTATGTCACTGGTCTGTCCAGTGTCCTCTTACAACCTACAAAGTGTCAGGTAAAGTATAATAACTATCTATAGTAATGACTATAGTATGTCATTACAGCCTTTCTGTAATCATACTATTAACTGCCTGTGTTTTTAAAAAGAGAAACTACATACTCTCTCCCTCAGATGAGATTAGAAAAATAAAAAGATTAATAAATTTTATGGCAGAGTGGTAATTTGATTAGCTCCAGTTTAGTTCCATATTACTACCAAAACTACTTAACTACCAAAGTACACACACACACGCACACACGCACACACGCACGCAAAATTACTCAACGTGTTCTACTCCATATACTTAATCTATAGCAGCCTTAATTGGGAAACTGTCAGGAATACTGTGAAATACAGATAGGTCTGTTTCAATACTGTAGACACAAAATAGTTTATTCTTTAATTCAGATCAGGGTTAAAATTACATTCCTTCAGTGTCTGGGAGTGGAGCCACTTCAGAATATTTTTCACTCTATAAGGCATTGAGGTTGTGACATAACCAAATTTTAATGTCCTTGCCGCAGAACAACTAACAACTGCCTGCTTTCTAAGAAAAAGCAAAGCCAATAAATCATTTGCAAATCTTTGTTTCACACAGGTTCATAAATCAAGGCTTTACAGAAACATAATACTTTGGTCAAAAACAAAAACAGAAGAAGGAAAAAATGTAAAAGTGGAGCTTACTTTTGTCTAATTAAACATCCCTTAAAAAGTTCTGTACAGTACCCCTTCCTCCTAACAAAATTTTAGCTATATTTCCAACCCTCCACAGCTGGTACATTCCTATGAAGTGAAGTCTTGCTCCCAATTCAGTATATATGGGGGAAATTAAAAGGCTTTGCTTTCTATAATCCCTCTGTTAAATGGTCCCTAAGCTCAATATTGGCAAAAACCTCATGTGAATGTGATCATCTGATTTTCTATGAATAAAGATCCCAGAAGTGAATAAAGAAATGACAAAACACATTGAAGGCAACCTTTCTTCAAAAATGCCTTTCTCTAAAATGAAAAAAAAAAACTTTATATGCCACAATCAGTAAATTAGTGAACCAAATGAAGTCACTAGAAAGACTACACAGAATCTCAATAGCATACTAAAAGACTGGACTAGCTAATGAGTTATTTGTAGTCACTATCCGTATAAAAATAATATTAAGTTATATATTTAAAGAACAATGATGATGGAGCTGCTTTTATAGAAATGATGTCTTCATAGAAATGTAATTGCTGTGCCGTGTTATTTCCAGGGTTTTGAGCAACCTTTGATTTTATAAAGTATTGAATAGCCCATAAACTCTAGACATTCCCTCTGAGAGATAATACTTCAGAAAAGACAAATGGCCTAAATCTAGTGATTTAGTGATGTAGTCACCAAGTATGAAACATAAAACCTGAGAGGAGCAAGGACGGATGTGCCAACCAACACTAAATAAACTCGACGAATTTATGAACACAGGTCTGCATTTTATGAATACCAAATTTTACAGATGAAAAGAACTACAAGGTGTAAGCCCTGATTGTCATTCATCATTTTCTTGTAGCCTTGACTGAGTTTCAGCACCGGCTCCAATTCACACTGCTCACACGAGACTCTGGACAGTCTGGAAACTCGAAGCAACCTTCATGTTGCAGGCTGCCAAACACTGACCTTGCCTGCTGTCTGGTTCACACACTTCACACAAGTGTACTATCCATTTACTGCAGGGGTCAGCGATCTTCACACAGATGACTAAACATATAAATCATACAGGGTTTTTAAGATCTCTCTTTCACAGTGTACAACATTTCAGGAACAATGAGCACATCCAGGAGCCAGGAGCCAGGAACAAGCAGAGGAACATTCAAATCTTAATCCTAACAATGCCTGGAAAGAGTTAAAGGCATTGCACCACTCTAATCAGGTTCAATCACAGATGCTGTCAGGATTTACAGTACCCTGTTTCTATCCAGAAATGTTCGGAGAGTGTAATGTGACAGAGAACTTTTGGGTGGACATGCGGTTAAACAGCATGGTCAGGGGCTTCCTCTTGGCATAATGTTTTCTTCACTTCTCCTTCCACTTTTATCCACTTTTATTTTTAGTGATCTCTTGTTTTTTTTAATTTGTTGTACTCTCTTGTTTCTTCGAAATTAATAAAAAATTATAAAAAGGATAAACAAGAAATAGCACTCTGGGGCTTCTAATTAGCAAAGCAACTTTAATTCGTGGACGTGCATGAAGATGACCTGATTTCACAGTTTTTGCATGTCTTTCTTTCTCAGTTGATGGGGTATATAGAGGATACAGAGGAAAGTTAATTTTGCAGAAAGTTAAAAAATTCCCCTAAAACGAATGAACACTTATGATGGGTAAGAAAAATCAGCATCTGGAATTTAAAAAGCATCAATGCCTTTGGTTGCAAAGCTAATTTGCATATTAATATCCACTTTTAGCTTTTTTCTAAAAAAGAGTATTTCATTTGTTTTTGTTTTTTCATTTTTAAGCAAAAGTGTTTTTCATCTTCCTTGTTTTGAAAGGGACAGTCATGCAAGGTGAAGTAACACCAGAATATGTGTAATGGAAAAACAATATGTGAAGGAATAGCTGGATGCTCAATACAGTGAGAAGCGAGAAGAGAAACAGAATCTGCTTCTGAATGGAAGTCTTTGATTTGAGATTCTGGACCTGTTGTTGCTCAGCTTCCTAAAATGGAAAGAAATCATGGAGGCAATTTGTCCAAGAGGACTGTGAAGATACTTATCTAGCTCAATTTCCTCAGGCACGTCAGTAATTAGACTGGGCTGACTGAACAACAGTGCTTCTATTCTGACAGGTTTATGTTGAGTGCAGCACAGAGGTGCTTTCTGCGACATAAAAAATCTAACAATTTAAGACAGCTGTTATAATAGCACTCACTGAGATCTTAACACCAGTTCTAATCAGATTTTGCATCAGACAGTGGAGAACCTTTTCTTTTCTTGGGGGAAAAAAGCAAGAAAGTGAAAACTGTATAGATTATCATACACTACTAAGGGTTCCGCACAAAAAAGGTAGGAGAATTTAACACATTTTAGCCTCACTCCAGATCATACTGCGACTCCTCCATCTCTACGTCCGCTGTTTTTTGACAAGCTCTTGGAGGTGGTTTAGGATGTGGATTCATTTTAAAAAGTTCTGGATAAGATGGAAACTGAGATGCAGTTCCTGACAGCAACAATTCCACTTTCCTCTGCCAAAATAAGCAGCACAGCTATTTTTCAATGACTGCATTAACAGCCATGACTGCATGAGCAGCTGTCACAGCCTCTATACTTTTATGACATATTTGGATCATCCTCTATTCATTCAGACTACAAAAGAGCCACAAACGCTTCTCTCATTATATCCAACGTATACCCCAAAACATGCATTTAAAGCTGTCATTTTCTACTTTCCTGGCATATGCCTTCACTGTTATCCCTCTCTCACACCAATGCCTCTTGGTCTTTCTGTGACTTCATGCAATGTCTTACAATGTGTCATGTATGAAATAAAACTGTTAGATTTATTGAAATATCAACCATTGGAATTGTAGTCAGGAAAAATAAATTCAACTTCATGATTTTCCCAAGGCAATACAAAGCACTAAAGATATCCTGGGGGAGAATATTTACAGTATTTTTAGATAAACAGCACATTTCAGTTGCCTTTTCCTCTGCTCTTAATTTAATAAGGGTTCGCTAACCATAATATTTTTTTATTTTGATTTCTTCCATCATCTGATTTTTCATGCTCTCCTAGGAAGTGGCAACATTCTTCATAAAAAGCCTTGACCAAACTCAAAAGAGAAATCAACTTTAAATTTGATACAAAATCTTCAGACTAAGTAGCTCCCAAATCCTTGTGAAGGATTAAAAAGTGTAAAGGTGCTTAAGCAATTTGTAATGAAACAGAGCTAGAATTCATTCATGCCAAAAGATACAATTCTCTGCTGCATCTTTTCCATCTAAAGTGATTCTGAAAGTGTTTTAATGTGGGAAGAAGATAACTAGGTATGCGTCACAGTGTTTTTAGAACTAGCACAGACAGGGTTCTACAAGGTGCTGTCTCAGCCCCACAAAAGAAAATAATAAGAAGCTCACATCCCTAACCAAACAATCAGATTAGTCTCTCACAACCCAAAGGCTTCCAGCGTATTGGTTTTCCAGAAGGGAGCATGCTGTATGTTTTCGTTGGGCTGCACAGCATATTAGATCCATATGGCAAGCCTTAGTAAATGACGGGAACTCTCAGCTTTAGTCAAAATAGGCACTGTAGGAGGTACCAGTGAAGAGGCATTATGCTAAAGGACTGTGGACCCGATGAAGTGATACACTTACCCAGTGCGGTGAAAAAGCTTAGATTTCACATAATATGACTGTTTAACACTCAAGACAGAACAGATTCTCAAATGAGTTTCCAAATATGTTTCCAAGAGCAGTGCAATTAGAGGCCTTCTTGCTGAACTGCCGGGTGAGGAACAGATCGTAAGGTGCTGCCTCACTAATAACCACTCCTGCAGAGGAACAGGCTGGTCAAGTTTGACCAGCTCAAGTGTCAAACAGCTTTGTTATATGAAAGGTACAGTAGCAGGTGGAACTGCGGAACAAAAGTCCAGATTCCTCTATGATGCAGGTGTGTCTCCCAGAAAAAAAGAGTGAGACAGCCTGTTCTTAGAAATCAAAAGCATTCATTTATGTGAAGTAAAGGAGTGATATGGATGAGCTGTTTAATTGATGTGATGCACCTGGCAGAGAGACCGGCCACCTGCCCACAAGCACAAGGTGAGCCTCTCATTTTGCACGGAAAAAGCCAGGGAGCTCCTACAAAGGCGTTGACTGAGCAGGGGGGGGGGCAAGAGAACCTACACAAGGCGGTAGCTTGTGCTCTGAACATGAGCACACAGGAGTGCAGCAGTGGATGAGATGACTAAGAGAACACAAGTGGAAACTATATGGAACCTGTCAACCTGTTGATTGTGAGGTTATGAATTTGACTCTGATGAAGGTGATACTCTGGCTTCTTTCAAGAAATGTCTGGGTGTAATCCTCCAATCAGTTAGCTACTAACTACTAAATAGGGGGGATGGGCCAAGTGGCTTTGTCTCATTCGTAACTCTTCTAATGTTCTTCTGTTCTTGGTCTTCTCCTAAACCTCTGTTTGAAACTGAACGCTATAGATTTCTATCAGAAACAATGTCTTCTTGCACCACACCCAAAGAAAAGCAAGTATTTAAAACAGCGACAATGTGCTTTTGTCATCTTCCTTTTAAAACAGGAATAAAGGAGCAGAGCAGTGGGAACCTTACCTGAAATTGCTCTGTAAAGGCTTGGGCGGTACTCCAAGTACTCATATTCCTCGAATTTTTGAGGTCCCTCACACAGTGCCCTGCACTCCACGTCAGCCTTGTAGTATTCCACCAGTGCCTCTTCGAAGAACTCAATTGCCTTCTCATAGTTCCCATCATCATAGTGTTTCACTCCCGTTGTGAAGGCTTGCTGCAATCGAAGGGGGAAAACACATGCTCTTTGAAGACAAAAGCACAGAGTTCAATGGGTCATAGTGATTTAGTCAGAATCAAACTTAAGTGGCACATTCCTGAAAGCCCTGAGACCAGGATTTATTTGTTAATGTCCAACATTCTGGTTAACAGTCCTTGGCCAGATCCTCATTAGCTCCGGTTTTCACCATAGAATATACTGTAGCGAATCATTTGGGGCTGATTGGACTCCAAAGAATGTAGCAACACTCTAAAGCAGTTGTCCAGTGATGCAACAAAATGCATCCTATTTCTGTGGATAGCTATATTTCACGAGGAATGACAGCAGCCGAAAGCTTGGGAGAAATTAGAATCGTTCATTGTGATGTGGAGATTTGGCGTAACCCGCTTGGCTGAGGGCCGACCTCCCGGCCGTTGGACGGGGAGGATAGGACCCCCATGCGACCAATGGGGCAGCTGCAAAGGTGGAGAGGGGGTGGAGGAGGGATGCAGAAAACGAACGAGGAAGAGGAGAGGGTGACGTTTGATATTTATGGAGACCGGTTGCTTACGTCGGGATTAGTGAGAATTGCAGCAGCTGTGTCGAATGAGCGCGGCTGCCTTCATTCCTCCCGAACTTTCATTAAAAACTCCATTAAAATAAACCACGATATTACATTAGAGGGCATGCTAATATTGGGATTGATCGGGACTGTATGATTGAGTGCCTTTTCTTTTCTTTGTTCATAGACAGTATATCTTTGACATGGGACAGTTATGACAAATCAGACATAGGCAAGAAAAAAATTCTGCTTGCTTCTGGAAACCTTTCAGTTTGAACTTAGAGATATCACTAATAATTCTTACTTATGCACAACATTGACAGCACAAAGCCACAGAAAGATGTGGATAACGGGAAAACACGTGTGCATGTGTGCTGAATTTCAACAGCACAAGAGTTGAAACCCAAAGAGCGTGTTATCAGTTGTGCCATAATGCTGACAGATGCTCGGTTTGCATCTTTCTTTCATTGGAATGTTATCCAAAATCTCTTCCCAAGATGATATCAATAACACAAATTTACTTTGTTGTCTAAAAAAAATCTCAAGTCGTCTCAGGAAAGAAAAAAATGTATTACTGGTTGGATTTCAAAAACTTGGTGCTTTAGGAATAGGGACTGTTCTGGGGCTTGTGATAAACCCAAAATGTACGCACTCTCAGAGCCAGAGAGCCTGCTGTTCTTAATCACCAGTGTTTCAAGCTTATGGATACAAGCACATTGTGGATTCCCTCCAGAATTTCTACCACATTTCAATATCAAAATACAATGGCTAAACCTGTCAAAAGAACAATTTAAAGTACTGTACAGTACCATTGCAGTTTAAAACACCTTTGTGTATGATGACTTCTATCATAAGATTTAAATTTAGTATGCTATATAAACAGCACATTAAAACAGTTGTTTCTACAGTACATACAGTACCCCAAGCTTTGTTGTATCTCCACAGAAAAAGTATACAAAAAGTCCACTAACCTGATGTGGCCGTGCTTCCCTGTCTTGGAAATAGCTCTCTTCAACTCCCTCCAGCAGCTTATAGTTTTCCAGGTTCTGCCACATCTCCACATGCTCCAGATTTGCTTGAAAGTAAGTGTGGGCTGCTTCTGCTGCCTTGTCTAACTGGTTCAGCTGAGGGACACAGAGGGAGAGACAGAGAAAACAGACACAGGTTATACCGACTGGCAGAAGAAAACACTTCTGTCCGCAGTTTGAAAATGACCATTAAAAACGAGTCACCTGATGCCACAGGAGCCTATCACTTGCAGTAAACATGGTTTCTTAACAAAAATGAGAGCTTTGGACTTTGGAGATCCTACTGAAATAAATATGTTTCTGTGATCACCACACGGGACACTGAGTTCTGCCTGACAATGTCTTTTGTGTTATTTTTTAGCTTGATTGTGAAGCAATCCCAGACAGAAACAAGGATGAGTCCACAGCAGAAGCTGTCAATTTCACAGGGTCACATCAGTCACTCTAATGAGAAAAAATGGAGACCAGATGTCATTTTATCCTTCCTTTCGATAATAACGGCAGCACGATGCATAAATAACAATGTTCTGAGGCATTAGAACAGCCAGGGAGGCTGCAAAAGAAGGCCAAGTGAGCATAAAGAACTATTTAGTTGATTTAAAAATATCAGCAATATTTCAATTCAGTGCAAACTTTATTGTCCCCTAGGGGAAATTTGTTTTTTTATACACAGGCTTTTGAAATTTATATTACAAGTTGTACATTCTTAACACTGGAACACCACCCAAGAAGCCTCATGTAATCACAATGCTCCTTTCTTCTGGAAACATCTTAGAAACCTGAGAAAATATCAGATTTAAAAACAGAAATTTATGTTGTTTTATAATTATATATCAATTGTGGCAGTATCAGTATTAACATTGTGTTGTTACTTTGACACTGATTGGATTCAGGAATAACAAAGATATTTTAAAAACTACGTAGTAGAATGGTGCCCATTGCACAGCATTCGTTTCTAATCATCAGAGGATAAAAGTTGTAACCATGTAACCTGGCATGTGGTGCATTTCCCAGTAGAGTAGTGAATGCACGTCCATCAATATCTTGAAAGGTTGACAGATTTTGAATTAATGTCATGACTTTAAGAAGTACAGAATACTTAGCAAATGTTTGTTAGGCTTGATTAACTGTTTCACAGGCATGCTAGAATTTTATCACATTAGTGTGGAGTCAGAATCATACCAGGATGTGCTTCAGTTCATTTGAACACCAGACATACTGTATGCAGACCCACACAGAAAAAACACTACTGTATGCAAGAATTAAATTGTCAATTGAAAAACAAACTCAATTAAGAACAAATGCGTCAAGCTTTTTACAGACGTTGTACTATAAAAACAGTACACCTTAATTTTGACAAAATGAGGAAACAATGGAAAAGATTTTAACGCTGGCTTTAGCTTACACTTAGCTGTCAACCTTAGAAAAACATATTGATTTAAACTATGAAGAACATTCTGAATATCAAAAGACTGGAAAACAATGTATTTTACCACAGAAATATACTTGTATTGTATCTAATGCATTGTGATCTGTTCACATATTTTGATGTTTTTTTTAAACCAACCAACAGTGAATGTCTGTCTCACCAAGATCTCTTGGACTCAGTGGGTAATCTCCTAGTTAAAGCAAGCAGATTAAAGAATGAATGGATGTAGTTTTGATATGGATATTCTGTAGCAATTTGGTTTTAATACCATTTTCTGGATTACTGCTGAGAAGAACTTATTGCTTACCATTATATAGATTATTTGTTCTAATATATTTATTATTTATTATAAATAATACATTTGACACTAGTTTATTACAATAGTTAATCAATTAATAGTGATTTATCCAGTAGTATTTTGCAATATTACATTATCAGAGATGCAAAGTTACATTTTTACCATGATTTCCATCAGAGCTAGAATACATTGTAGAACATAGAAACAAGTCACAGAATGCACTGCAAACTTTGCAAGACTCATTTGAACAATGAAAACAGAAAACTCCTTTACCTAGAGAATAAAGCAACCTTAATGCAAAATATTTAAATGCACAAGATATGCGTTAATTGGTAAGAATGTGGAAAAACATTGAGCACAAAGTCTGAAAAAAACAAAAAAAAAGTGCAAACATTCAAATGCAAACTCAACCTGGTAAGTGATTTGGTCTCTGTTTTAAACATTTGAAATAAAATGAATTCTTTCAGTGCTTTATAGATCATATCTCAGCATTTCAGGATAATGGATAAAATTCACAAAGTGCATTCTGCCAGCAATTCCTTCTTCAAAATGGCATTAAGTTATGCAAGGACAGAGTCTGAATAAGATACTTGTCAGTGCCAAGATAACCTTTGCTTACTGACAGCTTGACGATATATATGAAAAACATGTGGCACTGGAGACGCATACATTCTTAATCTTTTTTATAAACGTTGCCTTCATTTCAGAAATTGTTGCATGATGCAAGAACCAGGATATGCCTTGGCTTACTCTGACCAGATTAGTATTTCTTTTTTGCTTCCATTTTTTTTTTTTTTTTTTTGTGGGTGCAGGACTGCTAGGACCTGGCTTCATTCCTCGGCTTCATTTTTGCAGTGGAGCCAAGTTTTTCCATCCTTTCATCTCTGCCAGAGGACCAGAAAATGAAATGTGCGGGGACATGCTTGGTTACCTCCTGGTAAAAGGTGCCGGCTGACATCTGGTTCATCCCCCCCCCTCCTCGTCCTCCTCCCTGGCTCAGGAAAGCTGTGGCATTGCAGCATACTTGTGTCCTGTCCAAGTGCTGACTTCTTCACTTTCCTGATGCAACAAATTCCTTTTTTCATACCCAAACCCATACGGTTAAGGAAACAAGACTGCTTAGTTACGTGAGGAGCCCAGCCAGGTAGAAAGCAGGCTCTGTAGCTTTTTTTCCTGTGGCAATGCTGCATCATTTTCATGACTCCTATCTTTTCTAGGTTTTGGAGTTGTGTTAAAGTTCCAGGAGATGCTCTAGATACAGTATATAGGCTCTATAGGCTGCAGGTCATGTAGAGTCCTTAGTTGAGTAAATCCTTCAGAACCTCCTCCCCCCCTTAGTCTCCCTCTCTGTCTTGTCAACAAGACCTCTGCCCCCACATGGTAAACAGGAAAGCCATTTCCTTTCTGCTACAGGAACACGACCCCATATATACAATACATACATTTTCCCCAAATTAGCTCTCCCATTTCATTGGGAATTTCCACCGGGGAATTTCATAAACTATTGGACCAGTGCTGCACTGTCCAATAAAAACGGAGCTCAGCTGGTAAGCATTTAAAATCCCCACATGTACTTTCAGTATCTGCAAGTCTCAACTTCACCTACACATGACGTGACTGTGGATTACCAGTATGTGAGAAGTGCGAATCACATTTTATAAATTCAGCTTCCCTAGGCTGAAAACTAAAATGCTGCTGACAGAGAAGACTACCCATTCCTAATATCATTATATTTATTACAGACATCTTAATAGTTTTTGGTAATGACAGCTCTACTCGCTGTCCCTGTAAAACTAGATGGATCATCAGGTTTGTGCCACACACAGAGCTTCAGAAGTTCTTTTAAGACAAATGACTAGCAAAGAACTACATGAATGGAAAACCTATAAACAACTCACATTTTAACAAAAAGGCCCAAATCTCTGATACTATCTCTTTTTCACAGTATGTATAAAACAAGGTATTACATTTGATCTTTTTTTATATTTGGACATGTCAGATAAGGCATACACATTGTTTCCTGTAAAGAAGTTACTTTTTTACTTGCCACATCTGTTCCTCCTACACTGTAAGCAGTCTCGCTTTGCTTGACTTCATCTCCTTGAGTCACAATGCCTAGACTATTTACTACTTTCTTAAATTAAGAACTCAGAAGAAAAAATACCTTTCTTTTGAACAGCCAGCAAAGCACAAGTCTGCAAGTCTGTGACGGAGCTCATTAACTCCAGGGGTTTGATGATTCCTTATTTTAATGCTGGGAGACACAACCAGGAAAACTGCCTATGGTTAACTTTAATTCCCATGAACAAACCCACATAATTAAGTGTCTGTTAATTTGCCAGCATAACAGAGAAAACCTGCTAAATTTTTTTCTTGAATTCTCTTCTTTTCACTCCTACTCTGATCCTTCAAATAATTAAACAACATTGTCATTTCAAATTACAAGTAATTAATTTAAGAAATCTAAAAGCAGACACAGCTGTTATTTACTGTTGCCAAAAGTTCAGTGGAACTGACAAAAGCATCAAGTTAAATAAAACAAGAGCAGACTTGGATGCAGCCCTGAACTAATGTAAATGGCATTGTTAACCTCTGAGAAGTAGACTCCATGCAGAGTCCCTCTTGAGACAGATACTAATGAGTAAGAAGATTCAGCCCATCATCAACTTAACTAATTTCCCACAACCTAAAATCGACTGCAACCGGAGTTGCCTTTCAGAAAGAGGACAGAAATAATGAATAAACCACTGCAAAGAATATACAAAGTTCATATTATCACAGTATGTACAGTTTTTAGCCATGCCATTAATCCCCATGATCACATGAGTGTTCCCTTTGGGCTCAGTGAATTTCCACAGCTGTTTTCCAGAAGCCATAGCAACAACCCTTCAATAAACACCAGAGGAAGTTTGACCCAGTGACCTGTTTCTTTAAGAAACTGAAGATGCACCCTTATAAGGACAAAAGGAAGATCTGTCATAGTTTCTTCACGACTTCGTGATCAGAGCAGATATAAAAAAGGAATTCAAGAAGAACCCTAATTTATTAGTAGTTTAATCACTGATACTGATACCGAGCTGCTCAAATTTCAGCAGAGTATGCATTTCCTCCTAAGGATTCCGTCTTGAGAATTTAAAAAACAAAGAAAAAAAATTCAATCAGAATAAATGGAAGAATCTTCCAAAACATTTAGCAAAATGTAATGTTTAGATGTTTAAAATCTTATCTGGGGAGAAAACTAAACATAAAAATGGTGGTAAAATGTATTGTAAGGTATTTAAAAGCCTGTAGGTCCACTTTAAGAAAGTTAAAAGCCTGTAAATGTCACTTAAATAAAGGCATACAGCATTTATTCATCAAATCACAAACTGTTGAAATATAGTAGTATAATAATAATATTACACTAACAAATCTGTAAGCCTCACTCTAATTACTGCTAAGTTCAACACATTCTTTTAACATTCAGAAAATGTTAAATAATTCCATCTGCAGTTTACTGAAATATTTACATTTAGCATGAATTAGTTTAACACGGTTTTTCACATGATGAGAGAGAAAATGTCTAGAGTCTAGAGTTAGTCTTTATAAAAGCATTACATTTAAAAGATCTATTCATTCCAATTTTTGTAAATAGTAACAGGCTAGTTAATGTGTTCTTCTGCACTGTTAATCTTCCAACATGTTGCATAAATATTTTCTAAGGGAGAAAATATAGGCTTTACTGAGTAAAAATGAACCTACTGTACACTGCATGACCTGTAAGATCAAGGAGGATTGATTCCACTCTGGTCAATCTTGAAAGTGGATTCATCTGAACCTGAAAAGCACAGTCTGCATACTAGAGCAGTGTAAATACTTTGACCTTTTGCCAGGGATGCAAAGCAGTATGTAGGTCAGCACATACAGTACTGCACCTAGTCATGATGAAAGGACAAATATTTCAATGTTAAATCAATACCAGAACCTGACCACTTGGAGAGACTGTGGCTCTCTTTTCTTCTGTAGACTCTGGACAGCATTCAAAGCAGTTAAGAAGCCCAAAGCTCTTAGCTAGGTTGAAAGGACCGTAGAAACTGCCAAGTCAGTGGAAATTCCTATCCGAAATTCCTTGAACTTCAAGTAAAAAAACCCCATCAAAGTTAAAAGTCAAAGAGAAGAGTACAGAGATCTCTGGTGGCTCATCTGGAGAACAAGTGCTTTGAAGTGCAATCTGAGGCCTACAATCCAGAAGTGGGCATTCTGAATCTACACTGTGTCATTTGTCAGCTGTGGCTGGCCTAGACTGCCAATGCTGAGCCTTGACTGATATAGCGTTGCTGGGATTGGCCTATGACTGAGATAGTAGGCATAATCCTGTCTGACCACACAAATCCAACACTGCAAATGACCAGGAACCTAAGGGTGTAGTCTGTGTGAGCATCACTGCTGCCAATACACTGACTGAGACTTTGGTTTTTATTTAATATGCTTAGTTTATTTCCAGTATTAGCTTTTCCTTCGGGTTTGGCTTTATAGCATCAAAACAGGTTGAGTTAATAATCAATATATTAACGTACTGTATACAAAATGATGCTTTTACAGTCAGTGCAAGTGTGATGCTTAAAATAGCCAACATGACCACACAGCAAAACTAGAATATTGCCCAAATCTAAACAACCTGTACATGGGTGTATGGAATAGTAAAAGACTGGAACTGTAAGTTCAGACCCGTTTAGTTTTCTTATTTAAAAGGACCTCTTTTGCTTCTACGCTGTCGTTATCCCTGAAAAACCTCAGTACATATACTGTAGATAACTGTCACGAAGACAGCGCAGTGCAGTCATTCTGCTGATGTGCAGGTTCTTTCTGGATTTTCATGCTACTGTACAGAATGCCTTCTGAAAGTGATTACATACTGTAGAGCAGTCATATTGTCATGGCAGACCTGGGATGGTTTGGTGACACTCTACCTTCCAACATTTCTGGACCTTCACTGACCCAGCTGCCTGGATTCTTCCTTCACAGACATTTTGCGTATAACAATAGTATAACAGTATAACAATATACTGTTTAGCAATCAGGCGATGTTCATTTCTCAAGAAGGGCATGGTTGTGTCTTCACTCACACAGCCTTCACTCAGCAGCCAGAATCCTGACCAGGTCTAGTACAAGTGTTCACATTACTCCTATCCTGGAGTCCTTGCACTGGCTTCCGGTCAAATTCCGCGTAGACTTTAAAATCCTCATGCTCACCTACAAGGCTTTACATGGCTTGGCACCTCAATACCTGTCTGAACTTTTATCGCCCTACTCCCCACCTCGCAACCTCCGCTCTTCAAATTCTGCCCTCCTTACTGTCCCCCAAGCCCGTCTACATTGTATGGGCGACAGGGCCTTCTCCTGCTATGCCCCCAAGCTCTGGAACTCTTTACCCAAGGATATTAGAGAGTCACCTTCTCTAAACTCCTTCAAATCCAGACTCAAAACTTTCTTCTTCAGTAAAGCCTTTACTTAACTGGTTCCATTCTTCACCCCTCTGCTCTTCTTAATACCATCTTCCACGGTCTCCTCTATTGTTATTGTTGTATTGTTGTAATTATAATTGTGTCCTGTCTTGTGAAATTTTCTTATTTATTGTTGTAGTCTTCTTATTTATTGTTATTGTCATCCTGTAAAGCGCTTTGAGAAGCCACCTTTAAAGGCGCTATATAAAATAAAGTTTATTATTATTATTATTATTCACTCACAATTAAATACTCACATTGATCAAAATAATATTTTGTTATGACTATTTGTACGGAAGACTACTGGGCATATGAATATAATATGAAATATAAAAAGGTAGCCACACTTTGTATAAATTTAAATTCAAAGTTAATAAAATGAAGTACATTTTCATAACCGATTTCTCAATATAATTTAAATGCAATTATTCTCTGGAGAACATGATCCCCTAGGCTAACCATTCTAAGTGCTATGTTGTAGACACAGTGTACATCATTGCTTCTATAATGTATCACCTATTTTGATTAATGTTGCCTGACGCCTCAAGCAAGAATAATTCAGTTTGAAAAATCGTACAGTTCACCACTAGAGCCCCTTCAAAATTGTTTTGACAAGTCCAGAATGTCTGGCAAAATTAAAGACTACAACATAAAACTAAAAATGTATTAACATGGTTTGGAGAATATACACAATATGTGACCAAAATGTTTATTTATGATTGTGACAAATTAGGTGTTTATTGCAGCGATTCAAGTAGTAAACAAAAGTACATTTTGTGAATTGTTTATAAAATGTTAGACTTGTCCAAACAGTCTGGTTCTCTCTGCTTGTTGACTCCCATGCTCTGCATATATTATGAAAACATATCTCATGAATTGTTTTCAATTTAAAAAAATCCAAACTAAAGCAGATATATTTTAGTGTCTGGAGTAATTTTGTGCAATGCATGCTGTATGATGGGAATTTCTTTTTTAAGATGGGAACTTATATCAAGCAAAGATGTGGAACACAGGGTCTCCATTCTTGAAACTGTAGAGATCCCATCTGGTTATTCTTAACAGCCCACATCTTTCTGAAGATTGGGAACACTTGTAAGTAATTGATTAATTGTATAAACTGGTGCGGCTCATGCAAACTCAGGTGCTTGAGGGCTGGAGAGCACTCAGATCTTGGTTCTAAATGATCTCTCTCAAACATAACTGAACACATCACCCGTTTAATTGATCACAGTGCTTTTTTCCCCAAGTCTTCAAAAATTGGTGATTTAATGATCACCTATACAACCCAGAATCAAAACCTGAGAATAGGGCTTTAACCTATTAACCTTAGTCAGCAGTCTAGTAAAAGAAAAAGAGCTGAAAAGTCCAAAATGACAATTAAAATACAAATCCATGATGGTGTTAAGGTTTTTTTTTTTTATTGGTTTGCTTAACTTTTCTAGGGTTCATCTTTTGTTCTTTTGTGATTTGAGATCATTTGTGATTCTAGCATCATGGCAGTTTTCTACTTACTGTATCAGTGAACCAAAATGATTGTGATGGTTCTGTGCTAGAACTCTCTGGATCTTTCCTTGGAGTAGAATCAAGCTAAAGCTCACACAACTTCATCAGAAGCTGGAGTAAAAGACTTGGCTGGTCTGTCGGTTCAGGAAAGCTCAGTCTGTGGCAGAATGGGAGAACAGCCAGGAACGTGACCAGCCTCTAGCAGTGTGAGCATTGCAGTAAAGAGGAGAAGTCAGATGCTTGAAGTCTGCAACATGACAGTGTTCCATTCATCAAAGCAGTTCCAGATGAAAGCAGAATGATTTTAGAGCATAACTGCTTCAGTGGAATTAGACCGATATAGACTGACACTAAGACGGTGGTTTGGTTAATGAGCATTAAGCTTAGGAAATGTAAGGGTTTTATTTTGTGACGTGATCATTTTTACATCGATATGATGAGGCTAAACCAGATACTAGCACATGCAAAATTACCGTGTGGGCACAAGACGTGGATGGTACAGGAGGAGGCTCATTTCAGAAAGTTACAGTAATACTTTTACAGTATTGTAGTCATAGCAGTGTTTTAAACTTAACATTGAACAAAAATAAGGAATGTAAGATGGCAGAAAAGGTTCCACTTCTTGTTATAAAGTGCAGGGGATTGGAACAGTTTGAAATTTATTCTGAAACTTTTATTTATTCTACGTGTCACGCAGCCAGGGGTGAAAATTTTGACCTTCCATAATACTGCTTTACACCAGTGTGTTTAATAAAACAGTACTCCAAATATTAATCTTTGGCTTATCTCCAGGAAACAATATGTTAAGTCCAGAAGTTGAATCAATGAAAGATGTGATTAAGAAATAGATTGTTGCACGGCTATATTTTACAAGCAATGGTCATTAATTATAATAAATATGCTTTTCCTGATGACTGTAAATTTCCCCTCCTTGCTCTATTTCAAGGGACTGGGGAGCTACAGTTATAAGCAGAGTTTAGACCTGTTGATGTTTCCCTGCTACTTCTTTCAGATGTGTAGAAACACTGTGTTTTCTCTACTGCATTTTCTCACATGGACTGTCAGAGTGATTGTCACACACATGCTTTCTCAGGGGGATGTGGAGTTTTCGAGTCATGTTTCTTCATGATGTCATTCAGAATGGAATGCCATCCTCCCACAGTGGAAACCCTACTCTGCCACTGATAGCTCAACACACTGGCCTGTTCTGTCTATCCCTCAGCTCAAGATTGTTAGCACTCATTGAAACCACACGTATTGATTTAATAAGGTAATGTCTGAGTTTTGCGTTTCCTGAAAGCCATACAAAGTCCTTTTTATTTACTTAACCCACATCAGGACCTGTTTGGGCTGGATGGGGGTGGGGGAAACACCATCTAAATTAGACATCACTGGTTGCCTACAAAGCATTGTACAAAGTAGAATAAAAATACAGCATGATTCAACTAATGCTAAGCAGTGCTACAGTCCACTTCTGATAGATACACTACTGTGATCATGGCTAGTGTCTATGTAGGTCGCATATACATACTGTATACCGTTAGTTCCTGTCTTCTGTGTTCAACTAGAAATCCTTGAGCTTCCATTTCCAGTGTTTTCACATGGAGTTCTGCAGCTCTACCAGTACATGTGAGTAATCTAAAAGCTCTGTGAACGTCTACATCATGAAAATCCTAGCAATTCAGTGAACGTGAACTCTGTTCAAACTCTGTGAACGTCTACATGGTGAAAATCTTAGCAATTCAGTTTATAGTAAACCTCTGATCGTCCTTGGGGGGTTCCAATAAGATTTATTAAATGACTAAGGAAACACTATAGAAGGAGAATCACCAGTTACTGATCTGGTACAGCAATACACCCAAAGCTCATTAAGCTTCCATCTTGTGTATTTATATAAATACTGTATGTTGTCATAACAGAAGCACCTTCATACTGTATTCTCTGGTGCAGAGAAGGACACACTTCTCATCAAAAACAAAAGACGTGCAATGTCTCACAGTAGCCGTAGTGGAAAAATGTGGAACATTCCTTAAACCTTAAACCTTCCGAAAGCGTGCATTTCGCCACAATTTTATTTTAAGATGCTGAATTCAAATGCCAACTGCTTCCACTTGCATAAAGAATCCCTTATATGTGGCTGAAACCCTCCAATTAGTTATTCAGTTCATAAATGTTCACAATGTTTCTCCTGCCTTCTTCTACGCCATGTGATTTTTGGCTGGATGCACTGAGCTATACATAGCTTAGCTTTAAGTCTCATATTCCAGTTGTTCTTCCATCAACCAACACGTACAGTATTAACTTTGCTCTGAATTATACCCTTAAGCTGTGACTTTAAAGACATGCTGTCACTAGAATGTCAAGAAAAAGTTATTTTATAACTCAATATAAGTTTGCTGCGAGCGTGTTTAATTGGTGCTGAGTGAGGAGATTTGGTACTTTATAATACAGAAAAGCAGTATAATTTTGCATCATTGTAAATAATGATGGAGAGAACATAAGAAAGGTTACAAATTATATAACATACATACATACAGTACATATACAATACTGTAGCATGACTTAATGGAACCTAAATTGATTTAATAATAAATTGCTATTTCACATTAAAATACTGATCAACCTATACATGGATGAATGAGGCCAATGTTTAACAATAAACCTGTAAACACATGCATGTGGGCAAATGTGGTCTTTAAAAATAAGTGTCAAATATAAAGCAGGAAAATCACTGGACTTGACTGTAGTGGCACAATAACATTTTGTTCTCACACAACACGCCCTTAAAAATGTTACAAAGGAGGTATTACACTTACTGTGGCCACACAACACGACCATTCATAAGCTAGACCATGTTCTACCCTCCAGCTCTTCCCTGGAGAAATGTAAAATGTGTTTGTTAAACTCAACGTTGAAATGGATCCGCAGCTTTTCTTTGAGGACCTCTGTGCGGTTTGTTCGAAAATAAGCACTGCATATCTTTCACCTTGATCTTTTACCTGTTTTTTCCTGTTCACTAAAAATAGTGGTTATTATCTTTTGTACTACGAATCTTTGGCAAACTGACCCTCCTAGAGATAGCAGCATCTGTCTAGAGGAATTCTTCGAAATGCCCTTCAGAAATCAAAACAGAGGCTGGAGCCTTCGCACAAAGGCTGAAAAATAAACCAACAGCTTTTTAATATTTTTATTAGTATTCAGATTACCAGCATTTTGCCCATAAATTCAACATTACACCTTGTAATGCATGCTTGGATGAAAGATGCAATATTTACAAAGTTTTCCCCTATTTATTTTTAAGTCACAGACCTCCCTCTAGACAGTAACTGCTGCCTTTTAAGCAACTTCTATGAGCTACTTAAGAGGAAAGCATGCAACACCGCCTGCTTTGTACTATAGATACTTTTTTCATCCGTCCATCTTCTAACCATTTTATCCAATAATGGGTCACGGGAGAGCCAGAGCCTATCCCAGCAAGCTACAGACACCAGTCATGATGCACCCTGGACAGCACGCCAGCCCCCTTCAGGGCTGATACTTTTTTCAAATATAACATTTAAGTGTCACAATTTGATGATTTAGACAAAGATTTGGATTTTCAGGCTGAAATTATGTTTGCCACAAGATGAAAATAACAAAAGATAAACAGTTCAAAGTCACACGAAGGCCAATTAGTTTATTGGAAAAATAAAAGAAGAGACATACCAGTTCAGGAATGAAGAATCAGTGCCGCCTGCCACTTTGTTCCCATTACAAGAGAAAAGAGAAACAAATTCATGTCTTGTTTATACTGCTGATTATTACAGAATTTATGGCTTTTTCACTGTCAAAAGGAACTGGCCAGGCTGTGAGCATAAAACTGTCCCACCAATGAGACACCAATCCATTCCCGAGCCATAGTAATTACTTTTTTGTATTTACTCTGCAGATCCTTTCAAAAAAAGGTGGTGTTAACTGTTTCCCCTGCTCTCCTCCTCCCTGATAGCTGGTGTGTGGGGAGCATACTAGTGCATTATGGTGCTACTGAACCATCCAAGTGGGAGCTGCACCCACCCAGGTGGTGGTGGTGGAGGGGAGTCCCCATTACCTGTAAAGCATTTTGAGTGGAGTGTCCAGAAAAGCGCTATGTAATTATAAGGCATTATTTTTATAGTATAGTACACAGTGTCTAAAATATTTTTAAACATGAGAGTGTTATTTGAAATGACATGGAATTCAGAAATAAATGGGAAAGTATTTATGCCCACCCTTAAGAGAGGACAAAGCTGAATTAGCAGAATTTGAGTAATCCAAATTCCAGCTTGCAGGCTTATCAGGCTGAAGCTAGTCCCAGTTTTGTAGCATAACTGAAGACTGAGAGAACTGTATGTCGCTCTGCCCTGGAACACAGGGTCAAAATCAGCAACACTGGAACTCATGTGCACAGCTGGATGGACTCAAGTAACTGGTAAAAAAACACATTGTTCATAGATAAAACATTAGAGAACTGTATACTGCAAGGACTTGAGCCCACAGCCTTCAAGGTACAACTCCAGAGCCCCAAACACTTACTCCATTATCCCCATTTTTCATAGAGTACTTGGTGGATATAAGTAAAAGGCACGTATAAAGTAAGTGCATGAGAAAAAATAACAGATCAAAGCATTCCGATGTGAGACAATTAGATTTGCTCTACAAAGCAATTAAGCTGATTCCACTGCAAACAGGCCGGACAGAGTTCGGAATGGATTATTAGCACTCTTGTTTTGTTTCGGATAGTTGTACTTTTCCACTGGAAATGCTTTCTATCAAAGAAAGGGCTCAGGTCAGGAAATGAAAACAACATACTGTACCCCACTGTTAGGCCACACGGATCGGTCGGTAGATATTATTTACCTTCAACCCAATGATCTAAAACTCCTTCACATCCGTGGGAGAATCTCAAGGTCAGGATGTGTTTCAGAAACAAACAAATTACAGATTTTAGTTTTCTGCTTCTAGGCAAATATTCACTGGTTCAGAGCCTTCTAAATCAAAAACAAGGACCCTACAAAGCTTTATTGTGCCAAAAATGTATTCAGTTCTTGTACACATCCAACCGACTTCTGAGTTATCATAACCCTTTAAAGTCTGTGTTTTTGAAGGTGCTGCTGGTGAGAAGAGCTCAGGAGTCTAAAGGAGTCTTCTTAGAAGAAGAGTGTAAGAGCAAAAAAAACTTTGTTATTTTTGGATGAGCGGCGTGCCTAGTTTTGACAGTAGCCTGGCAGGCAGTATTTGGCAGTCACCCGACTCTTATAAAAGGAGCTTAGAGCAGGCCACAGTTGACTTTAAAAACACAGGAAGTTTTTTTTCTCAGTAAAAGGTGCCCTGAAAAGGGAGATCTCCCACAAAGCACAACAAAAACATGAAAATGGTATAAAATTAGACAACATCCCCAAGGTATCCCATAAGGAGGCAATCAATTGAGAGGACAGCTGAAGGATTTTGCTTTTTTGTTTGGCTTTGGTTATCAAGAAGAGATACTGATTGGTTTACAGGATCTGATTATTTTTAAACACCTCTTTGTGCGAGATGGGGAATTTATACACTGGAGTTTATTATTATTATTAAAAGATTAAAGTATTATCAAAGAAAGAGTTCAAATATAGGCCCATAAACCTCTGAGAAAAAATGAATACTTTAAATAAAATATTTTAAAGTGAACATTTTAAAACACATTCAACAACAATTGTGTTAGTTGACCAAACTGAGCCACTGGACTGCTTCGGTGCTTGGGTGAGGTCTTTGAAGACCTAAAACATCTTTGTTAACTCATAGATAACTTTACTTTCATATTTGAGCAAGAATACACTCAAAATATAAATAAAAATGAGTTTAGGGGCTATATACTGTAGCTGAAGGAACATTGGCTAGTTCTGTACTTACACCTTCATAAATTACTCTCTTCGGATAAATACAGTATAAATATTACCTTGTTATTTAAAGGTCTTACATTTTCTGTGCCTTGCATAGCTTCCCGTCTCCAGCCCACATATTAAATCACAGCCTGACAAACATAACAGTGACAAAAGTCTCCTAGGAGTAACTGAGAGCAATATGAGAGAAGATACCATGGAGAATTATATTCTTGTTAATTGGGATCAATCAGCATGATGCAACAAGTACAAGCCCTCCAACAGGCTTTGAGAAAACTTCAATTTGGAAGCAGATTTTCTTTCACTGAGTAGAACAGTAAATCATGTACGAACAAATAACAAGAGAGGATTAAGCAGAATAATAAGATATACTGTACAAAATATGAGAAGACTGAAAACAGGAAAAAATGTATTAAAGAAACATGCCTCATTTACATTGAGTGGGAAGTATAAATAAAAACAACCTTTCTTAAATAGCAAAATATTTTAAAGCTTCAAGAAAGGCTAAAAGGCTAAAAGAGGGATTTTCTAATGTCTTACTAAGCCAAGACTCTTTCCCTTAAATCCTCATTTGGCCTCTGGAAAAAACATTTAATTTACCATTTTGCTGTAACCATTTAATAGACTCTCGTCATTGAGGGAGAGAAAAAAGGTCCTTTGAATTGATTCCAAAAAAGAAGAAAATTCTAAAACATACATATGCAATCCAGAGGTTACCAGAAAAACTAATGAGATGCGTAATATTCTCGGAGGGCTTTGGGTGGTGACAGCATGATTCCTCTAGGAGAACTGCTGTCCAAGGACTTTCCAAACATCAAGAATTTGAAAGCGTGCTGTGGCAAGACTAGCCAACAGAGGAGTGCCCTGCTAATAGCACTTAAAACAGCAGTCATGTCTAGTCTCTGGGCATAAAAACTTCCCACGCTATCTTCTGAACAGCAGGAGATGTCATCCCTTATGTATGTCTGCCAAGAACTAGCCCCAAAGTCAGGACGTTGTGTGTGCAGTGAGGAGTTAAGATCACACAGGCCACATTCACCTATATCAGGAATACGTAAGTAAGCAAAGAGAATAAAAGAGATAATAGTTTACGCATTCCATGCAAGACGATTCAATGCTATAAATTCTTCCTGACCTCCAGGTTGCATCTCCTGTCATATCATGTATTCAAGTCTGATTCAATATGAGTGGACTGCTAGCTAAATTATCTAACAAAACTCGCGAGTGCTTCTATATCATTGTCCTATCTGAGCACATACTGTACAGTAACTGAAGCCAGTGCAAATGTCCGTCTGATCTTCTCCATGTAACTCTTGAAGTTGTGAGCATTCAGACCTAATGAGTTGAAGTGATGTTTCTGCGAATGAGGTGACAAAGTTGAAACAATGAGCAAAAGGATGGAAGCAATTGTGAAACAAAGTTTCACATCATATAAAAATAGCATTCTGAAGAATACATTTTACTCTATCACAATGTTAAGTAAATGTTTTAAAAACTCAAAATGGGAGTCCAAATGTGAAGGTGGAAAGAAAAAAAAATTATATATTTTTTTTTATTAAGATGTGTGCTCTCTCTCTCTGTGTTAATAAATGCAAAGCTTTTAGACAGTGGGTGTCACAGACAATGAAGTGCTTCCCTGACAGATTATCAGCAGGCGGCACACAACTTTACAGTGAGTAGTAGCCGGGATTCCTGGGATGCCTGAGCAGTGAAAACATCAGAATTGAGATCAAGAGCCCTAAGGGGCTTTGCTTATTTTCCTTTACATTGGAAATACAAAGGTTTTGACTTAAAATGTGGGGTCAGGAAATGGGGGAGGGTTAGTAGGAACACCTCCCCCTCTCTCTCCCCATCACACACAGCGGCTCATGCTTTCAACGGACTTACTTGTACTCAGAAACCACGAATAAGGGTAGGCCGTTTGGCCCATTGTGTTTTCTTGGGTCTATTTCTTTATAATCCCCTAGCGAGCACTGGTTGCTATGGGGACAAACCCCTGGAGTATGAAATCCTTCTGAATCTCGTCTTGGAAAGGTACTATTTAGAGTGGCAAATCAGACCCAACCTGCATGTCCTTAAGAAGTGGGAAGAAAACCCAGTGAAAATGCACACAGGCCCACGAACCTAGAACCTTGGAGTTGTGAGACAGCAGCACGTACTATCAAGCCACTATTTTGTGTCCTAAAGGCCATTTGATATGACTCCTTGTTTTTCAATACTTTAGAGATAAACAGTACATGCTGTTTTGACAAATCCCACATAGTAGTGCACCAATCCATTTTCTATACCGTAGGTCTTAGTTTTAATAAAATTTAGAATTGCTAATTCTTTCATTCAGTCTGAAATGACTGATATGTTTGGGGGGAGCGGATCACAGCAAAAAGGTGCATTAAAAACAAATTGTCATTGTATAAATAAAGTAAAGAACCTCTTAAATTCTAATTTAAATGAGAATCCATTTACCATTTTCTAACAGCTTCTTCCAATTAAGGGTTGTGGGGCAGTCAGAGCACAAGGGATACACCCTGGACAAGATGCTAGTCCATCGCAGGGAAGACAGACACACACACTCGCACCAGGAACTATTTTTACAGAAACCAATCAACCTAGCCATATGTCTGTGGACTGTGGGACAACACCGGAGAGCCCAGGAGGAACCCGTGCAAACACAGGACAACATACAAACTCACAGAGAGCACCACAGGTCCCGAATTGAACCCAAGCCCCCAGCATGTGAGACAGCAATGCTACAGTACCTACAGCGCCACTGTGCCACCCTTAAAGGAGAACATACTGTACAGCTAAAACTAAACAGAAATAGAGGAGGAAAACTGTGTAATGGGTGAGATCACTACTTTATATTCAGGGGAACCCCTTGCAAGAATGCAAGCTTCCTTTCTTTGACAGGTAAAAATTTCTTTATTGCTGTAGCAGACAGTAAAAAGACAAAGTGTAGGGTAATCCTAAAACATAACCGCTGCTCCACCTTGGAAGTTAAACATATGTGTGACTTTGGAATAAGTTAAGACATCTATGTTTCTGACATCATTCTCCCAGCCTCTGCCCCAGGGGCCTCCTGATAACACTTTAAGTTGTGCAATTACATCACCACAAAAAAGGCACATGTCTTGTCCAGACAGCACACCAGTCAATCTGGAGTTTATTTTCGTCTCCCTGAAGCACATCTGATTGCCTGATGCAGGTTTAAGAGGCACCATAATCAACATGTCCCGCATAATTAATGAGTCCAAAAAGTGATCGCCCAGTTCAGACATAGAAAGCAGTACATAAAAAAAGAGATTATTTCTTCTTTTTATATCTTCAAAGAAAGCACTTAATTGTCAGGCAGGCCCATAAAACGCCTCTCAACATAAACTGGAGGGTTGCACAGTACGGTATTTATGGACCTAGACCACTTTAACTCAGCACAGCCTTGTAATTAACACTATCCTAAACCAAGCCACTACTAGAAGTGCTCTATTTTTTTCAGATTCACAAAGCCCTAAAAATGTTTTCCGATTACATACTTCGACTGTCCTTATAACTTTATTAGCAAGAACAAATATTCTGATTTATACAGAGGAGTAAATGCTAGAGTTGGATTTTTTTTGCAGGAATGTGGTGCCCATTAAAAAGCAGCATTTCATTGAAGGCTACAATTGCAGTTTGTATAGCGCCCAGGAGGTCTGAAAAGATTTATAACTGTACGTTCTTGGCATGAAATTTGAAATTGTTGTCCAAAAATCAGTCCTTCCAAAATGAGGCTTCCAGCTGAAACGTTATAGAATAGAATCAATGTTCCATTGTTCAATTTGTAAAACAGAAGGACAGAAGGATTAACTGAAATTATGATGAATTACTTTCAGGGTGAGATAAAAATCTCACATCAAAAAGCATGCCCTTGTGCTTTACTTACTTTGGTTGTAATTTCACCACAACCATGTCTTTTTTGTTCTACTATGGAAATGTGCCCTGTGAATTTTGTCTTTTTTTACTGCTTTGTGTGCTACGTGTCATGCACACAATATGGACTTGGAACACAAGCTTTTGAACATGAATTCTCAAGACTGAGAAAAGTAGCATGAAAAAGTATAGGTGTGTTGCTGACATTTTTTAACATAAGTGAATTTGGCTCTAGTTTGTGCTTTTCCATTTGGTTTGCATTGCCCATTCTACAGAGATGATAACTCCCCTGCTGTGATTGCTCAGAAAAACAAATTGAGTTGCAAAGCTGCTAAAGCATGGATTTCTATACCTACTGTACACAAAACAGTTTTATCTGGTTTTCAGTCTCATTCGAATCTCATTTGAAAGCTTCATGGGACACGCCCTGAAGTTGAAATCAACATCTAAGTACCATAGTCTAGGCAATGGCCTACACTGTGTCTGGAGTAAGTCTGAAGTGATGAATAACTTTTATCATCTAGCAGACTGAGATACTGTGAAACAGCAATACATCTTTCTTCTCCAGACAGCATCCCACATCCCCCTAATACGATAACTTGGCACGGACTGATCTTGTGTTGTCACCTTTTTAAAAAGTTTGAAAAATATTCACATGAAACCAATGGAATTAGGTACATCATTTAGAATGAAAAAAAAAACATATATGCATGGGATATCCAAGTTCCTTATAGAAATGCATATGAAAATATACTTATGTTTGGTAAAACATGAAAAAACTAAGCTACAATATGATTTGATTTCTATATTTTTTTATCGGCTTAATTTTTACTGTTGTACTCAAGTGCCATACCTAGCACTTGAAAGTTATATACCCAACACCAACTTTCTTTCACAGACACTTTTCAGAGTTTCTTTTCTGAGACAGAGGGTCAAAACATGTTCCAGTAGCTTGGACAAACACTAATTAAGGCACTTAAGAGGCGTGATGTGAAAAACAAGCTCCACTGGGGGGACTCACCAGGCTGGTAACTCACCTGACAGCCTGTCTGTAAGGACAGGGCTCCATCTCATTTTGATAAGAGATCAGCCAGTGAACTGCTGCAGAGGCAAAGATGGGTTGGAGGAATGGATATAAAAACTTATCATAACATCACTTTATTAGCCCTATGCAATTTCTTGCATTAGGAATTCGTCTTTTTGCTTACCCAGCTTGCTCTCCATGAGACACAGACACAGACAGGGAGAGAAGCTTGGGCTCAGAGCGCAGGGTCAGCCATTGTACAGCAACCCTGGAGCAGTTGGGGTTAAGGGCCTTGCTCGGGGGCCCAACGGAGTAGGATTCCTCTGTCAGCTGCGGGATTTGAACCAGCAACCTTCCAGATCCTTAGCCACAGAGCCACCGGTCCACCTCCAATCATGCAAACTGATAAGCAAGAAGAGTGATATTTCCACTCAGGTAGGAAAAAGCACACAAGATTAGAGTTGCACTTCCTCCCCAAGTTTGGTTTTAACTCCATTTACACCTCTTCCAGTGCATTTGTTAAACACTAAAAACTCTAAGCCAATAAACTCATTTTCTAAAGAAAATGTCTGTAGGAACTGAGTTGTGTAAATGCAGCCTTTTCATGAACAGGTTGTATTGAATAATACTGAAAAACAACTACAGACTATACCATGAAAGTTGAATGTGATGTTAAAATTTATTAGAGCTGGCAATGATATTTGAATTTCCATTCTAACAAATCAATAGTGTACTGGATGAGAAAAAACAAAAGAACACTTGAAATCCCTTCATGGGCCTGTGTGTGAGCACTCACTCAATCTTGCACAATGGATGGTAGGGACAGGAAGTCCAGGCGATTTTTCAAATTTCTGGAAAGAAACCTACTTTCAACTTCTCCTACTCAAATAGAGGGATCACATACTGTACATTCAAGCAGATGAGGTATTAACCTGGCTAAGACCCTCTCCCCAGGATAAAGGAATGAGACACTTAATCAGGCCAAGTAGGTATGGAAAACAGCTCAATCATTCCGAAAGAAGCCAGATCCCTGAACCCAGATCCCAGGCCTGAAATGATGAAAGTCAATGAGATTTTTTCCCCCCATTATGTTCCAATTCTTCTTAAAGTAATTATATAAACTATCTAAAAACAGCTGCTAGTGCCATTTTCATCCCTTTTTCACAACTATTTTGTTCAGCAAATGGAATTGTTTTATTTTTAATAAAACAACAAGTGTCCCATAACCACTGCTTTATAGGATAAAGAAAAGGAGCACTAATATTTTCAAAGAGTGCTCTGACAAAATCACTGAAAATTGACTTGACTTTTGTAGTTCCTCAATATATACAGTACATATAGTTGCCAAAGACAGGCCATTAAATCTCCAATTTTTAACAATTCAGTTGTGATCACAAACAGGCAATGTGTTCATATACCGTATGAGACAATATTTGATGATAAAGATCTAACATAACTTAACAAATTTAACTAATAAAATTTTAGAGGACTAAATTCAGTCCCCTCAAGGACTAAAGTTTTCTTAATTGAACGGAATACTTGATTGATTCTTTAATTGCTTGGCAGACTGACTGCACGGTGGCTCTGCAAGACAGGAGCGTAAGACCCCTTCTTTAGACTGTTTCAATCAGAAGTAAAATGTACAGTACACCACACAAAACCACAAGTTTGTTGGAAGAGTGCAGGGAAAGGCATATTCTTTTAGTAAATGATGGAATGTTTGGTGGAAAAGTGTTTGACTTTTTTGTAGGCTGCAATTTTGAACAATTACAACAATATCGATCTAGCAGGAAACTGTGCATTACAGCACTAAAGAAAAGCACGACTGATGTAATACATTTGCAAAGAAGATCGTGCATTGTTTCCTGTATGCTTTATGTACTGTATACTACTGAATTGTGATTTGCTGACAAGAGATTAAACAGATTAGCAACAATAAACATTCAGCGATATATTGACCAGTATTAATCATTCGTCTGACAGTGAATATCACATTCTAATCTAATGCAAGTGGCAGAACATATAGCAAAGTTACTGCAATATTCTGAATCTTTCTAAAATGTCATATTTACTGTATCTGAAAAAGCAACCACATATACTGTACAAACTGACAAATTACTCTTTTAAAACTATTTAAAATTCCAAAATTCTATATGAATTAATACTATGATCCCCTATGAGTTCCATTATGTGTTATCAAGACACCTACAGTATATGGCAAAAATGCTGTACATGCACTGAGAGCCGCCCCATTCATTTTAAATACACCAAGCTGTTCTGTCTTATCACTTTGACACATTTCAAAGGACACTTAACCATCATTTCTTTCCAGCTGAGCAAGCAGAAACTTAAGAAAACTAAATACTGCCCCAATCCTCTATAATATGATAGCTTTTAAAATGATCTTAAATGATTTGTTTTTGTTTTATTTGGCCATTTATTCAGGGGTACACAGCATTCAAGATAACTTCTGAAGGCAGGTTTTTTTCAGAACAATAAATATACTTTTCTGTTTTATTTCATCTCAATGCACATTTCTGATATCATCCTTTTCTGAAGGTGTTGTTCCATCCTCCCGTTTTACATTTTGATGCTTATCAAAAAGTTTCAAAATGGGGAAATGGAAAATAAAAAGGTATTTGCTGTCCTTTAAAGCAAAAATGGCACGATACTGTACGGAATTAGATCATCAATCTAAATTAGCTGAATGTCCACCAGAAGAACTGCATCAAGTGATCTTTTTTCACATTAAGTAAATGTGAAATAAAGTACTGGCCTTTTGAAAGTACCCATCCAAGGAGGTTTAAAAAAAAGTGAAAAATTAGTGGCATTCCATGATTTAAGAAGAAAAACATCAACCTGAATCCCAAGAGAGCAGCAAATCATTGGGATTAACTGGTATAACAGAGATAGTGGGAGATGACTGAAGCAGATCTAAAATGTAATGATAATATATTGAACAGACAGAAGTAAACCGAAATTTGCTGAGACTGCGACAGAGAAATATGCCAGATCGCAGGTGAGCAGTGATAATGGATTGCAGTTTATTTTCAAGATGAAGGCAATTGTTTCCTTCTAGCAGTTTCTCTTGCATACTTCAAAGTCTGGGACTGAAAGAGACAGCCTGATGCCTAATGACTTCTCCGTCTGCATTCAGACGTAACCATTCAGTGCTAGCCAGAAGCAGGAAGACAGGAACAGTCACCCCCATGCTGCCTTCCCCAAGCTGAAACAAACAAATTCCTTGTCAAATCAATTTTCCAGATGCTACAAGGCAAACCACCACTTGACTGGGGCTTGACCTGCAACTGTGGATATTGTTCACATTCAGTTTGTCTTCAAGTAGATGTTCTGAGTCTCCCATCCCCAACATAGAAAGATGTGATGTCTGGAAAAACACTGCACACTGGCATCACAAGGTAACTAAGAAGATAACGGCTTTCTGAATGTTTTTTTAGGCTGGTAACTCTGACTGGTTAATGCAAGCAGCCACATGCCTACTATGCACAGTACTCCTCAGAGGGTATTTGTTTTCAAACACAAATTCTAGGAAAGCCTTCTATGGCAAATCCAAATGCCAGGGGCATTATGCAGAGTTTTACAGTGATAAATTGATGGAAAAAATGATCATTTGCAGGTAAATACACAAAGGAATGCATTTAAGATCTAGTTTTCGTCCCCTGCGCAGAGGATAATACAATTGAAAACAATCACTGATGACATTATTCAAAATTCAAAGGATTCATAAGGATTACAATCATCTGAGATGTACAATCTGAGATTACAATCATCAGCCTATGAAGTGATATACAGCTCTTTAGATGGACGGAATTTTGAAAATACAGTAAATGTCCGATATAAAACTACTTTGGTCAAGTATATACTAGCTTTAAACCCACATCCCTCTGATCGAGAATCTTAACATCTGCTCTGTGCTATACTCCAAATCACTACTGTAATCAAAACATTAAGTTGTACCCAACACACCAGGTAATTGTAGGTGTTGTCTCCTTGCGAAATTCAGTGACAGTACTGAAGCATTTTTTAAAAAGTCAGATCACAGGGATGCTTTTAATTGGAGAGTCATGCAGTACTTAAACATCATCTTCCCTGGGATTATATGAACTCCAGGTAGAAGTGTAACAAGCAGAAGGTCAGGCAGCTGAATTACAAAATTTACTAAATTACTGTAAATATCTGTGACCCTCATCAAGAGATCTCTTTCGTAATGTATTCATGTTGCACTACCCCAGGGTCTGCTTAAGGTAACAATGTACAGTAACTCATACTGTAGGCTTTGAAACCTTTACTTCATAAACTGATGCCGATCAGAAACTGAGAAACTGTCCCATATTAAACTTATAAGTTTATCTTCAAAACTGCTTCGTGAAGGTGTCTGATAGGAATTAACTTAGCTAGCTGCCAGAAAATTTTGCCTGAAGGATACTCAAATCATAGTTAATTTTCAGGACATGCTTTATGGGTGAAAACAACGGAGAAATCCCTTTGGAAAAAATATTTCAATCATAACATTTTTATTGCTCTTCCTACATTTTGTGTGGGAGTGCCAAATTTCTTTACTTTTTAATGATTTTTAACACTATTTCAATCCATTTTCAATCTTTTTTTATAGTTTCCATTGTATTTTCTGATTTTTTTTCAATTGCAACATTAAGGCATTCCTCAACACCTATTTTCATGAAGTTATTAAATATTGAAATAATTATTAAGTTGACTAATTATAAAGTAAGATCCATATACAGTATTGTTATTATAACATATAATACTTAAAAGTTTTTTTTGTTCTTTATCTACAGTATTGTATACTACATGATTAGGTCAATGTTGGACAAATAGAAATGTTTTTCTATACATGGTAAAACATTATACAACAGTAGCATTTTTATTGTAAGTTATAGATACTGTAGATCCATGTATATGTAAATCTATGTATATCTCACATGTTTTAAGTCCACTGACAGTCCAAAATGAATGAATGAATCACTACACTTTCTGAGTTTAAATAACTGACTGGACAAAAAAAGGAGCAGCCACTCCTCTTGATAAAGAAAATCAAATATATTCCAACACAATATACCTCAAATGCATCTCCTTATTACCATATTTATTAATAAAACATTTTATCCCATTCAATAAGCACTGCCAAGCCAATTATCTGATCGTGCTTTTGGAGGTTTGTAGACACCAACTCATTTTCGCTTCTTCTGTTTAAAAGCCTTTGAAAGTATCCTTCCTCTGCTACAGCTGCCTTCAATCCTACATTTTTTTTATCGCCCAGGCACCCTTGTTGCACAACTGTATATTATCTGAAAAAACACACATTCTCTTTTGGATGAGAAGTGTTCCATTCCTAATGCATGCCTTAATTTCCTAATCACCCTGGTCTACGAGCTCTGAAACAGTTCACTTCAGTAATTGTGTAAAACAAGTGTTAAAATAAATCACTCTACTTTTTATCAAGACATATTAGGTAAGTACACATTTAGTGCAAATTGATTTCTAATTTTCTCCTGGTAAATGTTTTCTTTTCCATGGAAAAAAACTTTTCAAATCATATGGTAGCGGTTGGCTGACGTTGAGCTGAAAGTAAAATTACTCGTGATTTATGATTTAAGATGAATACTAACAGATTTCTGTGCCTACAATCCAACAGACTAGAAACACTTCATGAATTGCAGTGGTTCGAGTTGGGAGCCATGTCAGGGTGTTTTGGCTGCTAATAGAAAAGTACAGGTTAATTCCATGCTAAAAAGTGGAAAGAAAACACATGATTGATTGTGCAACTGTTTTGTCATTTTGGCTCCTAAGTATGAGAGCCACAACTATAGCAGTCTCGTCTAAAATTTAAACAATCAGCATTTATTTATGTACTGTATATTCCACTGTTTTTTATGCACAGCTCCTTGGGAGAAAACGCCTTACATGTATCCTGCAAACAACTGTACATTACATTTACTGTAAATCTATGGCTGCTACATCCAAAATCATACACTTTACTCCGACAACGGTTAAGAGTAAGTGTAAGCTTTCAGAAGCAAGCCCTGCATTGTGCTGGCCTTAAAGAAGACTGCTACAGTTGTGGCTCTCATACTTAGCAGCCAAAATTACAAAGCAATAAAATGTGGTAAACTGTTAAGCCAAATGTGGAACTCTTCACTACTCTGTTCTTGTCCTTTCTTGATGGAGGTTAGCGTGTGGTTTAGAATGGAAATGGACAACATTATACCCACAGTGTACAGCTCTTGTAGCTCTGGAAAGACTTTTTTTTAATACAGTACATTTCACTTATTTTTATTCACTTTCTTGAAACTGCGAAACTGAAATACATTTCTTGCAGCCAACGAGGTCTTCGTGAAACTTAGTTTATAACCAAAGAGTTCTGAGAAATGTTTTTATCCATTCAACTCCCAACTTTTATTTTTTGTAATGGAAGAAAAAATGGGTGATTTTCCCAAATGTTGCCAACCATCTTCCACAAGCTGTTCCATTGGCCTTAGGCACTCCAATCTGTCTTAGAAACATCCTAATTTGTAAATGCAAGAGTATGCATTGCAATAGTGAGTTAGAACAGTCAGATAAAAGAGGTTAGAATGAGGAACATCAGTCAGATAAAAGGGATTAACTCCTGAAGGAGGCCAAACAGCTGAAACATCGTTTTTTCTTTCTATAGTATGTACATGTCAGTGTGGAATAACCTTGACTTGCTATGATCAGATAAAAGACCAGTTTCTTTAAATACTTTCCAGGGCATTTTATATAATTGTTTTTTTTTAATTGAAAGAAGGATGTGATCGACTTCATTTTCATTAAAAAAGCAGTTTGCTAGCACGCCACATAAAAGCACCAACAGAGAATCAACATGATTCACCTAATGTACTGTAATTTAAAACAACCAAGAATGAAATTATACTGCTAATGGATTGAGTAAAAATATAAAGTGGACTGTATTGTACCCTTAATCTGACCAATTTTGTTTGTGTTATGAGAGAAGATAAAGCAGCAAAATGAGAGAGGTTATAACAAACATTTTTTTTTAATAAACTACAAAATATCTTTTTAGGTCCCTTCTTATAATGGCAGTCTTGAATCAGGCAAATCTGGACACTCTACCTCTACTGACTATTTGACCTCAGAATCGACCCGCACCTGCCTCCCTGGCAGTGAAAACAAATTAGGCCCAGAGAGCCGACTGAACAGGCAAGGCTTGGTGTTGTCCCTTTGCCTGGCTCAAGTATTTCCTCAGTCTGTGGAATTGGCTGAGAGTGCAGTTCTCAGCATACAGAACCCATGCTGGAAATCTCATCATTTTAATGGCAGTGAACTAACATCTCAGCGATGTGCCGATAAAAAAGACCCTATGGTAAAACTCAGGCTCTGAAATGACAAAGAAGGCATTAGGTTTCCTGAGGCCACAAGGAGAAAAGATTAGGGTGGGCCTATAACCCTAATATCATTGCATTTTAGTTTCCGTCTCCTACTTTCTGCAGCTTTTTAACCTCCAGGAATTACATACTATATAATGTTCAACAGGAGGGATAATTCCGAGTACAACTTATTAGAGAGGAGCTGACAAGTAACAATCCTATAAATGTCTGTAGCTATCACTTTAACCTTAGATTTAGCACCCAGGAAATAAGCTTGTCAAAGCAAGCTATAGTAATAACATAATACATACCTTTCAGTATGTGGCCTAAGGACAAGAAAAGATGTTTGTTTTTGTTAATTGGGATTTCAAAATACATGACAGCCTTAAGTACTTAAGCTTACAATAAAATATATAATATATTATATATATTTTTAAATAATATATTTTTAAAGTATTTTCTTTTATTAGTACTGTTACTAATCATCTTTATATTGTACTATAGGGCCACAAATGACGTATTGTTTATCTGCGTTTTAAAGCAAAGAAAGGAAAAAATGTTAGAAACACAAGCATACACGTTTTAATACAAGAGATGAAACAGAATGAAAACATACTGTAGAGCAGAAACAAAATTAAGACAGGATTTAAAAGTGCTGTCTGCTTAGCAAGATCTACTGTGTCCTGGGAGATCCTTACTGAGTTTGAAATAAGAAAGAACGCACAGTGTCTCAGGGCTGACAGACTTTGACCACAGTGGAAAAGACATGTAGGTGTACAGGGAATTAACAGTTAGTCAGGAGTCAAAAGTATCAAACCCTCAGAGATGAGCAGCAGTATTTATTTCTGAAATCTACGGGGAGCCAGACAAGGAGAGAGATTGTCGTGCTTTTAGTTAAGATCCAAGTAGCTGAGCAGTCTTAAATATACTGCAGGTTAAGAACAGCTGCTGATTTATAATAATGAGCCTTTAAAAAAATATGCTTGCGTTACCTTCTCTGCATCAGCTTGATAGAGACATGAACAGATATTAGCATTATTTAAAAAGATGAAAAAAGACACCTTTACAACACTGCGAACATTAGCTTCAAATGCTACATTTCGTTCATGACACCAGGATTTCTGATTTGACAAGGAGAGATTCTAGCACCATCAATAGTTAAAATAAAGCTGATACATTTGAGGAGTTGATAGAGAGCAAATCAGAATAAATTTGGTTTTGTCTGACTTCATCCCAACATAAATCTGAGTGTCGTCAGCAGAGAAATGAAAACCGAGACCATACCTACTGTATCAATCTATCTCAATGGTAAATATACATATTAAATAAATGGGTTTAAGATAGGTTTTAGTTGTATGTTTCAATACTATACATTAATCTGAACCCAGATTGTATTTTTTATATAGTTTATTTGCTGACAAGTGTTCTTGCAACTCAACAACTCCCCTCTCAAGAATCATTGCCAAATATAATTAGATATTTGAGTAGATTGAAGTATTAAATTAGATTTTTTTAGCAGAGGAAGTATAACCATAAGTTCAATGGCCAACAATTCCAAATTTTAAGGATTCATTGATTATATGCATTACAATGGGACAGAGAAATGCATAATTTAAACAAGAGCAAAATCCTGACTGGAACAACCGCGATCCAGGACCCTTGCAGGGATCTCCACCAGCGCGGGTCACTCTCTGCAGGGCAGCAGATTGTGATACAAACTGAAAAACCAAACCCAGCCTAGGAAGCTTGCATTAAAATAAGGACATCAGACTTAAAACTGAGCTGCTGAAAAAGGTGAACAAAAACAATTGGTAAACTGAAATAATGCAAAGCTAAAATGCAAAACTTAAGACCACTACAAGAGCAACTACAAGACCAAAGATGTTGAAGTCAAACTTTGTTTTGTACAGACATTAAGAACTAAGCTGGTCATTCTTCCTGTAATACTAAGTAACGATTGAACAGTGAAAACCTAGGGAGATCATTAAAACCAGGATTCCAGATTTTTTTAGCAGTACTTGCTAAGGAAACGTTTTCATTTGTACTGGTTTCAAACTTCCAATGGCTTCCAATTGTCCTTTTCTCAGCTGAATATGCTGACACCAACTACAAAAACAAAAATCAATTGAAAAGGAAGATAGAAAAAATTCCCTCTTCTGCTAAGTGTTTCTTCTGTCTTCATACAGTAGTTGTAGGTTGCTACTTTACATTTAAACAGGCAGAGTTTTTGAATTTACTGCCTGCTCATAATCATCCTATCTGGCTATAGTTGCAGTTTATAGGTCCAAAATGCTCCACCCCAATCACCGACACTACAAAATAGTGGTGGATGATGGTTATTCCATCTGCAACCAAGCAAAGCGTTTCTTATAGTCATGTGAATAGAGAGACTTTTGGACACACAAACTGAGAGATGTGGAGAAGGCTCATTCAGATATGGAAAATAACAAAAAGTTCAAATGAATAACAGTAATAAGATCCCCTACCTCCAAAGACACTAGAAGATAAAAAGTCCCTTTTCACAGCTGGTTAGTGTACAGTATGTTAGTGCTATACACACAGCACACTGGCTCTATTGTCTATAGTTTTTATTCTCCAGCAGCTTGCTTCACTGAGGTTCACTGTGATCCATTCTGTGGTGACTAATACTTTCTACTTTGGGCCAGGCCATTCCATTACGAGGTACAGTATCTCTGTCATGGTTCACATCACTGACACAGTACCTTGAATGGACAAAAGAGTATTAGCAGCTTTAACAAGAAGTCACGAAACCACTGTTTTCTTATGGAACACATCAGATTAATTAACTGATGCACGCATTTAAATCAAGGTTAAACAATACAAAGACCTGACTAATCAGTAGAGGATGAAGCAGGTGTTTGGCTAACCTTTTGATTCCTCTGTATATTGAAATACTGTCAGGAACTATCATGAAGCAGTGATATTCTTTGCATACTAGAGTGTGTTGGATGCATGAGTACTGAAAGCCGTTTCGTAACATTTGTATCCCCATATTCTAGTTTTTATTGTTTACAGATACAGATTTTTTTTACCTGGTGAGAAGGAACGTTCATACACATGTTGTCTTGATTAAACATATAGTATGACACACATGTTGCATGTTTTTTTCAGAATTTGTATACTGTACCTTGTATGGAAATACCCTTTCACATGTGCCCAATGATGTACAGCAAGTAGCAGTTCTACTACTGTCACGTTATACAGTCTGGATTAATGGGTTGATTTAAATACTCGCTACTGGTAAAACAATCAAGTTAAAACCATTGTGTAAGATGAAATTGTACACCAAAACTGCTCAGATGTTTTGATGGATATTTCAATAGCAGCCAATTAAACATGTGATATGTGCAAGCTTTTTATTTCTATAGCCCATTTAGAAAAAAGGGCTAAAGAACGTACTGTATTCTTCAGAGGTGGCTTGCATATTTGCAGCTGTGTTTGTTTGCTGCTGACCTTCTGCCTGGTCCACCATTGTGGGAGAGTTACATCCTTTCTCCTTTTATGTCAAAGTATCCATCTAGTCTGAGATTACTCAATTTTGCCATCTTGGCCCATAAAAACTCTTTTACACTGGAAATATGCATGGAGTTGCCACATATTCACTGGACTTCACTCCAGTCGGACCACAGCCTCCACTCCTATTTGTTTATGTTTCCCTATTGCTTAGCAACTGTGCGGCCCATAGGTGAAGAAACCACATAATAAAACCTAGCTGTAATTAACAGAGATTCTGCTGAGCCACTAAACTTGACTTAATTTGAAAAATTACACATGCAGCACAAGAATGCATTGTATGATTAACCTGAAACTGAGAAGTATTTTGTTAAATGTACAGTATGCAAGCTTTCTCTCATTGTAATACAATCAACAGTATTTAGACTGCATCTGATCTGACAATGTCAACGCATACATTATGCATAATGCATTAATACATACAGAGAAATATAGCAGGTCATCAAAAAAGAAAATGCTTTAAGAAAGAACGAAAGTTTTTTGTGGTATTTTGTGATTTTAAAGAGCATGCTGTCATACACTTCATTATCCAATATCATTTAGTATGAACTCAGCTCCTGTTTAGTTTGGCCAGAACATACAGTAGCTCACTTGAGATTTTATTCTCATAATCATGTGAGACATCCGAGTTACATCTGAGTTATTGAACACAGGGTCATTAGAAGCAATTGGTGAAGAGCTGTCAGAAAACACAGCAGAATAATATTATCTTGAATGTTCATAAATAAAAGCCTTTAAATAACTAAACCCCACAAAACTAAATCACTGCACATGCAGAATAATTTCAGTGGTGTCTTTATACTGTATAAATTAAGAATGCAGATCTTAGACCTGAATGTAGAATGTTGTTATGTTTGAGAATCACATCTGTTCTAGGATGGAATGTATCTGCCTTGAAATGTTTATACAACACTGGAACCTTTACACTCCAGTTAAGAAAATGTACAGGACTTTAATAGGAATTTTTTTAATCTCTTTGTTATTTTTGGCAATGTTTGTGTAATAAATACCAATGTTGAAATCAGTAAAGCCATCATATGAATAATTTACAATTTACTAATTTACTCAGTGTCTTAAATATTCAGCCATATTTTTCAGCACTCTTTATAAGAAACTGCCAAAAGCTAGGGACCTCATGCACACTACACAATAAATAATTACTCACAGACTACAGACTGTCAACACTGTATATTACAGTCCTCCAGTCTTTTATACAAAAGGAGAAGTCAAAAGTGAATCTGCATTGCAAAAGCGAAATCAAAACGTAACCAACAAACATGAAAACTTTTAAAGTAAACTTTATCAGACGTCTTTGCTGCACAGACTGTTTTTGGAGCTTAAGTGTTAGTCCCAACAAATTGTGGTGTGTACTCACACGTGGTGGTGTTTAACAAAAATGTAATTACTGTACATCTAGGAAAGTTACAAGCTATAGTAAAATGAAGAGACATGCAAAACTTACAAGCAATTTAAAACACAAGACCTGTGATAAATATTTTAAATTTGGCACTATCCCATGGAAGGTAGATAATTTAACATAATTTTATTTGACACCGATGACTACTGAAAAATGACTGTGTTTAATACACTCTCGCGTACATACCTTTGAATTTACAGTTCATACGCTACAAATCCTTCTGGAATATCTCACCCAACTGCTCATAACACCGGCTTTAGGAAGTGGCTAGCATTTATTAACATTATTGCATTATTGAAATCGTAATCATTGACATGCACATACAGGGAAAATGGAGTTTTAAATAAGAAATGTGATGATCAGATGATGATTCAATTTTAAGGAACCTCTTATGCGAACAGACAGCCAAGACACTGAGCAACCAGAGACTGGTTTTACCCACACTGGTGCAGTATAGCCATGTCTAGAGCAATCTTGTGTGTTGTTGTCTGATATACAGTACTGTATATGCAATATGTATACATATACTGTACATGGTATCCAGGCCCTTGCAAGCTGAAACAGCAGTGCAGGAATACCCACTTCGGAGTTCCAGCAATAAATTAGTTTGTTTTACTTGGGAACCCCTTCAGTTTGTGGCCAAGTATAAACTTCCATTAATCAGAGCGATCTCCTGGAGCCACACCAATGCGTAAAACTCAGCCAGGCACTTAAAGAAAAAATGTGAAGCAGCAAAAAAAAAAAACCTTGGCTTATTGAGGGAAACATAAAAGATAAAACACCCCAGTGA
Organism: Lepisosteus oculatus; assembly: GCF_040954835.1. Lineage (NCBI taxonomy): Eukaryota > Metazoa > Chordata > Actinopteri > Semionotiformes > Lepisosteidae > Lepisosteus > Lepisosteus oculatus. Next base: position 9,528,330 of record NC_090708.1, on the reverse strand, counting down.
GTGATGACCTTTGAATTTCGTATTCATTTAAAAACATGCTCCACTCTACTCAGTATTTCTATTGAACATCTGTGGTTGGATGGGCAGAAGGGGACCAGGGGTCCTGTCTTTGTGGACTTTGTAGGTTCTCCCATGTTTGTGGGGGTTTCCTCTGGTTTCCTCCCACAGACTAAAGGCATGCTGGTAGGTTAATTGGCTTCAGGGAAAATAGGCCCTGGTGTGAGTGTGTGAGTGTCTGTGTGTGTCTGCCCTGCAATGGACTGGTGCCCCATCCAGCGTGTACCCTCTTTTCACCCAGTGCTTTCCGGGTAAGGATCTTGCTTTCCCACAATCCTGTTCCAGATACAGCGGTTAGAAAACGGATCAATGGATCAATGCTCGGTCCAATCTGAGCAGGCCGAATGCTGAACTGCCTCAGTCTGAGCATATTTTGTGTTGTTAAACAAAAGCCTCTTGTCTCTCATTTGATCCCCTTGTGATTCTGGTCCTGTTGTGGCAAGGTCCACGTGGGACAGAAAAGAAAATAGAAAACGAACAGATTGAATTATTGCGCTAACAGAAGCAAGCTATCGCACGCCTGTGCCCTCTTTTTACTCGGTTTTAAGGGAGTCTGCTACTTTCACTAAACCATCTGTCAGCTATTCCCTTCCCACCACCTTTCCTATCTAGCCGATAATAGATGATAAAAGCTGCACCAGGACCAGCAATTCAAAGCAATTAAGACACCCAACTTGACCACACAAAAGCTATCTGCACGGGTTGGCTAACTTATATTTGTTGACCGTGTAACCCATTAAAAAAAAACCACTAATCATCTCCCACTAACAACTATAAAATAAACAAAAACAGTAAGTACAGTAGCTGCAACAACCTGAAAGCTAAATGAAGATTTGTCTTGCAGCAGTCTCCCTCTTTAGTGAGGAGTGAGGTCTTATCAGATTCTCAGTTTTGTTTGTGTTTTCTTCAACAGAGTAACACCTTTTTGTACTAGACCTAGTGTTGCTAAAAGCACTCAGTAAACGTTTAAAGGATATAGTGAGGCTCTAAGTGTACAGTATATTACAAGAGATTATACAATTGGTATTTACAATACAATTCCTATCCTTGTGTCACTTTCTGTAATTGTATTGTAATTAGCAAATGTATAATTTACTGTATTGTAATCTTAACCTAATCCCTATAAATTTCTGTCCTTCTACTCCTCTATCCCTCTTAACGAGCTCGCGGATAAAGCATTTCATTCCGTGTCAAGGGCAATGGCCATACCCCATCTTGAGAGACACTCCATCTTTGATTCAAGGGCTTCGACTACAGCATAGTCTGCACATTGCTGGTCCCCGAACTTTTTCCTAACTGGAAAGTGTAAGAATCCTGATCATGACTTGGTCTGGATTTAGTTTTTGGGACTTGTCTTGTTTCCACATACAGTAGCAAAGGACAACAAAAGAGTGAGAATGCAGCTTTCTGACTTCCAGGTTCACGAGTATCTATCACCATAGTGATTTGATAACCACATATTTATATGCCAATATCTCATTTAAAAATATCCGAACACGACTTGGTTATCTGATAAATGTAATTAGGACACAACTCCAGGTAACTTTTCACTCAGCGAAACGATCTTCAGCGCCATCAAAGAATTAACAGAAATGTATGTTTTTAAATAAGACCAGGAAATCATATGAAAGCGATTATCCCAGCTAGACAGGAGGGATTGTACCTGATTAAAAAAAAAACAATTGTTGTAATTTCCAAAGAAGAGAACAAATTTTAGAGACATCCTGGTAGATTAAGTGGGTTCGTTGCACAGCAAGACAAGGTAAAATTACTACCATGCATGACAGAGACGCACGTCAAAGGGTTGTGGCAACAGCACAGAGGATTATAGGATGTGATTTGCCATCAATTGGCGAGATTCACAGATTCACAACATCCGCTGTCGCAAGAAAGCCCCATCGATCATTCAGGATCCCGCTCACAAACTGTTCTCCCCCTGTGCTCTGGCCAAGCGGTCCGGCATTATTAGAGCACGGATCGCTAGACTCAAGAACAGCTTCTACCCCACTGCAGTGCGCATCCACAACAACTAACTGCAGGGCCTCAGACTCAATACACATCTACACCTACACTTTGCACTTTTAGCATGGTCTACCATGTTTTTTTTCCTCACTACTACATATTTATTGTATCACAAAAAAAAGTATTATTCCTGTTGTTATCATTTATTATGTTATGTAATGCACGGCCTACATTGTGGGGTGTCTGTTGTACTGTTTATGTCCCAGGGGATCAGTGCAAATAAGAAATCTAATGTACACGTACATATGGCAATAAACTCCTCTACTCTACTCTAAACATTTGTAGCCATGCTGGGGGCCTTGAGGAACAGACCTTCAACAGCACAGCAAGTGGAAAATGAAGCAGAGATGAATGAAGCTCTCGGAGGGATAGTACTGGGAAGGATTGGAAAGCAAGGCAAAGCGCTTTGAGGGGGAAATGGAGGTCAGCAGATGCACAGCCAAGAACATGCTCTGCCAGAGAAAGAGAGGAGGCCTGTCTATCATCACATGCTCATATCATCCATCGTGCGAGAGCTATCTGTTGAGCCAATTTATAACTCTTTTCCTGCAGAAGGTCTGCCAAACTCTCCCAATTGAAGACAGAACCTTCACTGCAGAGAATCAAACTGAAAATGAAGTATAAACCTCTGTAAACACAAATGCTGGTGAAGTCATCATCAACTCCCATTTTTGCCTGTGTTATCATTATCCATAATTAATTTGAATATAAACTTCTAACTGCATGCCAAAGCAGTTGCAGAATAATGAATTTATTTACGAAGAGATAATGAACCCTAATGATTAAAATAAATGCTTGAGACATGTTGGAGACAGCCAAATCATCACAAAGTCACAAAGGTCACAAAGAAACAGAGACAATAACTGCAAACTGACTTCAAAAACATACTGTATAGTTCAGTACAAGAGAGAGTAGTGTTCCTTCCATGCAGTTAGTACTACTTTGTGTAAGAATCTGATGACTGCATGAAACCTAGTGTTTTAAAAAGCAGTTTTTGTTTGAATGATCTAAATCTGAAGCCAAATGAATGCTTTAAAATAAATTTATAACAGAAAATTGTTTTTTTCTTTTTAAAAAAATTAATTAAGAGAACAGAATTAAGTATTTTAAGGCCCTGTTAATGAAAAGCCAATGTGTTGAAATGTGACTATGATTACAGTGTAATAAATAATTCATGGAGGCCTGTTGTTTTTTTAAATGCTAATTGTGTCTGACTAACTGGACAACTGGAACGCATTCTCTCCATTCCTCTGAATGAATCTCCATGTCATGAATGTCACTTTTTAGAAATATCACAGATATAAACTTTTTTTTATACCTCCAGCTAAGCCACCAGCCTTCATTAACAACTGACGCTAATTGTAATGCACAGAAATTGAGTGCAGTATGCAGGAATTTCAAACAGATTTGCAGATATTGAAGATCTTTTTTAACTATTCCAAGGTCAGTGGTAGATCCTCAAGACTTCCCTGGCACCTCTACCTCAGAGTAATCAAAAATACTGAAAGGTCCTTCACCTGGTGCAACAGGCTTCAAGGAAAAGAATTGACAGGGCAGATTAATGGGACACTATTTGCAGGCACACTTGTGCAAATATTCATTTCAAGGATATGGCAAAGAGTTGACTGCATTTTATGTAAGGATAAATCAGAATAGTGGTAGCTCAGAGAGTTTTGCATGCCAGCCATCAATCAGATTTTATGACTTTGGCTCCAGCATTTTATGACCATGGTAATACTGTTCGCTTTACAAACTCCAGAAGAGATCATTCTCATGCATCACAGAAAAACACCAAAGTATAACAAACATAACAATAATGAAAAACAAATCAGGGAGCACTACATTTAAAGAACAATGTGTCTTACTATGGAATTTAAATTAAAGGACAATAAAAGCACCAAAATATCATAATGTTTGGAACAATTTGAAACTTGCATGTGAGTGAGTTGTGCAATAAATCAACAGCTCTGCATTCCAGAGAAAATGCCCTATTGAGTGAAAACATACTAATCTAATGTGGAGGCACATTGTGATTTTATAGGCCTGGTTGGTAACATTTGACAGTTAACTTTAATATATTTTAAAATGACAATGGAGGACCTTATCATAAATTCCCTCTCCCGTCTTTCCAAGCTTTATTTCCTAAAGCATATACAGTACAGGCACATAATGTTTCTATGTACAGTAATCTCATTTTAGGCAGACGAATATTCTGTTTTTGGGTGAGCTGGATTAGCAGACAAGAGGACACCCTTTAATTTAATCAAAGAAGGATGTCCAGCAGGTACATTATAAACTGTCTTAGCCATTAAGGGCTTGATCTCAACTTTGTGGCTGTATAGAAGCAACACAGGTAATCAAAGGCACAGTGTTTATTTGCACGGAGATCTAAAGTGCAGACTGCTGCTATCACGATGATGTCTGATGTCAGACTTGCCAAATAGGACTTCCCATTATGACATTTCCTTTTTTAGTCCACTTGATATAAACTATTCTATTGAAATGTAATAAAAGATTTGAGACAGAATGGACATTTTTAAATGCACATCTTCTATCATAGAAAGCACACTAAAACATCCCAGACAAAATAACTCCAGTTAAAGCTTTTAATACTTTTTGAACTACATAAGAACATTTACAAACAACATTCAATCCATATGGAATAATTATGAATTCTACCATACTTGGAAATAAGCTCAGAAAGGTAGAAACTCAGATCAAGAAGAATAAAACTAATTCAACCAGAGGTCCACATGGGATGACGTGTATAATCAGATTTACAGTGCAATTACAAACTCTGATTGTTTTAGATCCAGAGAAGTAAGTCATTTTTGATCCCAGATTAAACAAAAACTGTTCTGCCGCTTCTGTGAAAAACATGTACTGTATATATGACATACAGGTGACCAGATGTTAAACACAAAAATTGTCTCCAACATATTCTTACCCAAGGAAATGCTCAGCCCTAAACAATTTCAACAATATAGCAGGAACGGATACATTGTTAAAGATTTTTTTGGGGAAGTCCACAGACGGAAACTGGACACCTCTTCCTGCCTCCCACCAAGCACAATAATACAGTATTCCTGCGTTCCAGTTCCCAACATGCTTTGTCCTTGAGAATCAAAGCCAAAGAGCTATGAACAAGCTTAGAGAGAGAACACAGGGATCAAACAGCTTCTGAAATTGCTGCTGTAATCTGTAAAATGCAAGGCTTCCAGACAGAGTGTAGTTCAGTCCAAATAAATAAAAAAGAGATACAGAAAGGAGCATGCCGGAGATCTAGTTGCATAAACTGTGGTTTATGACACAGCTACCTAAAAGAGTGTGTGCTGTGCTGCTGCAGGGGTCTGTTTAGAGTACAGCTTCTGTGAGAGACCCAGCTTCTCTCGTCTTCCCCCAGCAGTGCTCTGGTTTGTGGTCAAGAACAGGAAACCATCATAATCTGGCCCAGCTCTAGCCAGCTCTCACCCTCCTGTGACAGGCCTGGGAGCTTCAAACTCCTCAATGTGAGACCATATGCAGCAGAAAAGTAAAACAAGAACTGCAAGCAGTTTTGATGGCTTCCAGGAATGTTCCATTGTTCTTGATATGGAGGACAACACCTTCTCCTGCGTGGGTTATTAAACTTGGGTGTGCTTCTTAAGCAAAAGGAAGAGTCTAAAATCAATTTTTAGACTTGGACATAATACAGTATATCCAGATTTGCAAACACATATTTGTCTACATTCTAATAGGCAGTTATGGACTGAATTTCTTAATGCATATTACAAAGTACAGTAAAATTCAAATGGCTGCGTTTCCAGAAACATTTCAAAAATGATCTTGTTTAAAATCTTTCATCTTCCAGCATCGAAAGTGCAACGACACTTGATTTTCCATATGATTGCACAATGGCTGCAAATAATTATGGGGGGGGGAGATACAATTCATTCAAAAAAAACACAATTTATAAAAGAGATCTGGGATATCGAAATGGTGTTCCAACTCTCAGCAGACGGTCGTTTGTCAAACAAAACAGATGCTCACTTGGCAGCTGCCTTTACTTTTTCCACTAAAGCTATATAGCTTTTCCTTAGCCTGCCAGATATACCCAGGAGTTTATAACTTACTAGCTCATATAATACCAGAGCTGATTAGGATACTGAATACCTACTGGAACAACAAAATAGCTTACTTGGAATTTTTGTTTTCTGATTTATAACACAATGCATCCATTTAACTGCTCACCACTTACTGTTTCCTCTGGTTCCAACAATTTTAGGTATGCAGATTTCAAGAGCACAACACAAAACAGAACCTTTTCAGATTATCATGTCAAAAATGAGAAATGAGAAAAAAAATAGGTTGTTATAATGCAAAATATTTCCTACATTAACACGTCTTCACATCCTTAATTTGTAATTTTGAGCCTTATACAAGTCATGCAAGAAAAACAGTTTAAAAGAGGCAGTGCTGCATTGCCTGTATGAATATACACATTTTCACAGTTAAAATTGAATTCACAAGATTTTTAATGTTGTTTGACAGTTGACAACACACAAACCTCTCCCTAAAATTAACTGTGTTTAATGTGAAAAGCTGTGTGAAATACAAAAGGCCACAGTTATAGCATAGAAGAGTTTCATTTTTCTACTGCAGTTTAGAACTGCGAAGACAAAAATAAAAACAACACACATCTCAAAATCCAGAGTCTCCGAGATGTGATTAGTTTCTCGAGCATTTAAACCAGAACACTATTCAAAGCTCTTTTCTTAAAATGGTACAAAATAAGAGTTTTCACAGGGTAATGATGAAAAAAGTCTCTTCTTGCTGCCACCTACTGCCAATCTTAACCAAGAAACATTCAGTATATTCCAGACACAATTCTCCGCTCCTCATCTGAGTCTACCTCTCATTTGCCTGTAACTATACCCTTAAATTTCAATACAGTCCCCTTCTTGTGAGCAAAATTCAGTTTGCAAAAGCCCAGAAATTCAAAAACAACCTGTGGCTGCATCGGAATTTCATTATATAAATACAACCATACAACTTTCTGGTCCACACTACTGTTGTAATGACAATACCTACCCCACTTTATTGCATCTTTTAAAAATTGCTTCAAGAAAAGACAATTCCGAAAGCCTGGTAAGAGTGAGCACAAACTTCCTGAAGCCTGGATGCAAACTGTTTTGTTCCGTATTTTAATGATGCTGATGTGACATGCAAATAATTGATCAGAAACTACAGTTTTCCTTTTCTCACAATGTAATTGTTGCAAAATGTCAACAACATAGAACTCCAACTTCATACAGATCTGGAATTAAATAACTCATAACACTCTTGTGCTCACTACTTAAGGTCATTGACCTGAGCTCGAAAACTAAACAAATGCTATTAGACTTCACCTTTTGGAAGAAACATCTCATCCACGATTAAGCAGCAAAGAAAATATATAACATATCATTACTAGGTTGAACAGAGAAATCCATACAAAACTCTGATGAAAAAAATTCAGATAAATGGAAAAGTCTTCCATTTCCACCCATCCTTGAACATTCCTGATCATTATCCCATACAGTGTAGGATACAAAACTGGAAACAGATACCACTGCTGACTGGAGTCCATTATAGTAGACTGATTGAATTTGTACAATCCCTAAAAAAAGACAGATGGTAGAATTCAGTTAGTACTGAAAACTGAGCACCTCCAAACTATGCAATCTGCTTTACCCAAAACAATACATTTGAAGTGATTAGATACTGGCATTTGAATGAACATCATTCTGCAGGTCTTATTATTAACTCTAGCAAATGCCGGGGAGTCCTTGGTACAAATTCACATCGCATAAAAGCTGCTTCTTTTAATTGCTGTATTTCAGAAGGAGGGCAGCGCATCAACAAATCGATTAGGAAGATCAATGAGAGTATCAACTTCCAAGCACTGCCTATGACTCTTTACTATCTGAAGAGCATTCTTAAGTTTAAAGCATGACAGTTTGTGTCCAGTATGACACAAACTAATGTTTAATCATGACATTAGAAAGCATGTAACAAAAAAAAATATATTTTTTATAATTTCATAGTAAAAACTGCACTCATGGTTACATTAATGTACATGTAAGAGGATAAGGATGGGATTGGGCTAGTTAACTTTAAAATCAAACACCATGTGAATTTTTAAAAAATACTTTCACCTCTTTTTATTTAGGTTTTTATTGTGTCTTGTACAAAAACGTGGTTTATTTTAAGTGGGGTCACATAGTTTTCAGTGACTAATGCAGTGCTTGTGATCAGTCATTCCTTGCTATTTGTCTGGGATGGACTGTCTCTCTGTCAGCTCTTTTGATCATGCTGCTGTTTGACCAGGGAGTTAGGATGCCCCAGTAATGGAGGCTATCTGGATTCTGTCCAGTTGTCACATAATATGGCCCTTTCACAACCTCATAAGGTGCTTTTCTTAAGGAAAGCAAGCAAGCCACAACAGGAAAACAAAATATTTGCCCAAATAAATGACTTGCAAGTCTGAGTCAGAAGGCATCAGCCAGCCTCCCTGGACAGTTTGTGTCTGTGGGTTTTTCTGTCAAGTCCCAGTTGTATGGTGGTGGTGGAGGGGTGGGGATTGGCATGATTAAAGTTGGGCGTTCATTGGAATGTAAACTAGTAGAAGATATGTTCACAAATAGTTCCCACTTGATTGCTTTTTTCCATTTTATGAAACGTACAGAATGTTTTTGATCTCCTGCTTAATAATGATTAAAACCGCAATGAAGACATATTTAATTTTTGGCCAAGCCTGCTAATCTTTGATTGAATACCAATCTCATTCAGGTTAAAGAGATCAACAGCAGGTCTTCCTAATGGTTTTCAATGATAGGAAGCTCTGACAACATGCCAAGTTACCCATAAACACATTTAAATTAGCAGTAACAAGCTACGTCTAGCTGCTGACAGGTTAAGGCTTATATGATCTTTTGTTTTAAAAAGAAACCTTTTGCATTGATGAGCAATCTCTGAATAATTTGACCAACGCCTTGTTTAAGGAGACATCCCTCAGTTTCAGTGTCTTGGTATGTGTGTCCTTACTTTGCAAAGGTGTGTCAGGATAAGAAGAGGCCCACAAGGTTGATTCCACTGCCTCCTACTTAGGATTGATCAGAAACTTAAACTTCCATAGCACACAGGGATATTTGTTTTAATTATATACCTTTTGAGGAGTCAAAAGTAAAGTACAGTGAAAAGGTTTTAGCTTATCGGTACTGTACATATAAATATGGAAAAACAAGAAATGTGTGTTGAAAGTATAACATTGAACATAAAAAATGCCATAAAATTATAAAACACAAAGCAGATGATAAGTACAGTATGAGCTAAAACCTTTTTACACTGATATTTAATAAAACAACTTTAAACTGTCTGTGGTCAACTGATTATCCTTAAATTTTGAAAGTTCATTAATTACAATGTGGAAAACTGAAAATAAATTCAGTCCAACATGGATTAGTTTGAGAAAAACAAATAGAAGCAAGTGAATTCAAAGTACAGAACTGATGGAAAAGAAAAGGGCAACTGACAATACCCTAATTCTGCTCACTCGTGTGTCTACCAGACAACGGCTCAAATACACTGACAAAGGGTGTTCAAACAGTTTTGTGTATTCAACATTTAGATGTATTATTCATCAAAGTAAGACATAATAATCATACCTCACCCAGTTGCAACCCATTCAACACCGTCAAACTCACCTGTTCATAATTTTCTAAAACACTTCAAAGCAGCCACCCTCAATTGCAGTCAAGATAAAAAAACAAGTAGGTTTGAATGAGTTGAATGATTGGCAACCAACCTGTAGAGGACATGATTAGCAGGTCCCACCTTTATGATGAGATTGAATATGATCTTAAAATTATATGAACAGCATTCGCAAATGCATTTGTACCCATGTTTGGTAAACAGTAAAGGTACCGGTACAGATATCAGCAGAGCTGGTCTCATTACATGAGTTCTGATGTAACTTCACCTTGCACCACTGTCCCTTATAAAACAAGAATGACACCCATTCATTTTCTAACTGCTTTTTCTAATTCATGGTCACAGAGGAGCTGGAGCCTATCCCAGCAAGCAACAGGCACAAGACGGTACAAACTGGACAGGACCAGTGCATCGCTGGGCAGATTCCTCACAGACACTCACACCTATGGCCAATGTTCCCAGAAGCAAATCAACCTACCACTATGTTTCTGGAGTGTTAGGGGAAACCAGAGCACCTGGAAGAAACCCACATGAACTTGGGATTAACATACAAATCCACACAGATAGCAGCCAAGGTCTGTGAGGCAGCGGTGATAACCACTGTGCCACTGTGTCACCCAGTCCAATACCCACCAAAGAAAATACCTTGTATATCAAGACTGGACAAATTTGTGGCCTCAGGGCACAGAAGGTGATCTGGTTTACAATCTACCTCTCATCTTAATTTCTTCACTGAAATAATTGGCTAAGATGGGACATTGCCTGCATTTTAAGTCTTAATCAGGTGCGGACCGCATCACCATCATCATCATCATAAGCTTCCCTCACCAGCTTCCCAGCAGTAACATTACTGGGTGTTGAGCAAGCATAGTGTACAACATCCGGTCTGGCCCCATCATTCCATCTTGCACCACAAATCCATAAAAACCATCAAATTATAAAATGTGATCAGCATCATAACATTAGTTATGCTTTATAGTATCACTGTCTGTTAGTACTTCCAAACAAACAAATTTGAAAAAAGAAAAAATGCTATAAACATTTTTTTCCATCGTCCTGGAGTCTGTCATAAAGTGTAGCTGCAAAGAGCATTTTTGAAGTATCTACAGTACAATGTCCACAGAGTCCACTAAAGGATTGTAGACCACAGGAAGGCAAGCCTGATCTTTGAGAGCGTCTGCCAACAGGGAAGAAAAATACAAAAAAAAATGTTTCAATGAGGGAAAAGTGGGCAGTCAAAACATTTGAAAGTACCTGCCAAGAGTGTGGCACCAGGAAATTCTAAATAGTGCTGCCATGTCAAGCAAACATCAGATTCCCTAGTGGTGAAAACAAGAAGGACCATCCCTCTCTTTTTTTTCGAGCATACGGCAGGATCTCTCCCCAAAACATTCATTCAGAGTTTAGATGAACAAAGGTGAATGCCTAAAGTCATGCTGTTCACAAACGCCTCACATTATACATGAAACCCTACTTATTTGCTGCTTTAAAAATATCTCAGGTTGTTAGTGCACTTCATGACTGCGGTTGAAATTTCCTCCCTTGCTTTAGCACCACTGTCAACATAAATTCTGTTTATTTTAGCCATGTAATGTCTATTTGCCATAGTTTCCATAACTGGTTTACTCGCCAGACAGTAGATATGTTTGAGCTGGACTGCTTGCTCGAATTGCCCAAGGTGTTTTTTCACATATAGTGAAATAGGTGTTAAAAACACTGTACCTGGTGATGCTGTCGAACACTTTTTAAGGTTTCAAAGTATTTACCTTTTCAACTTACAAGTGTTATTATTTTTTTTTATTCTAAAAGAGCTTTTGGTGGGTTTTTTTAATGAATAAGGATGATTGTTTTGATGGAAAGCCTTTTTAAAACAAACACAAGAAAAGCAAATTTATGCACATGTATTTTCTTGTTATTTTTCAGAAGAGCTGAGTGACTAATTTAAGTCTAATTTATTTTGCTGTGTTTTTTTCTCTCTGGCATTCATTGAAGCACCCCTCTCCCACTGCCACCACCAATGCAGTAACCACTGGTTTAGCAGTGATGGGCTCTAACACTTCATCCACATGGCAGGGTGATTTGTCCTCAAACCCAAGCAGATTAAAGCCAAAATGTCAGTAAAGCCCTTTCCCACATCACAGGGACTGGTCTGTATCTTCTGAACAGTTGGTGGCTCACAAAATCCTCCACTTGAAGAACAGAAACGACTTTCATGATAAACGTCTTTGGCTACATTGGCTACTGGACAAAGTCAGGAAACACAAGGGCATGAGGCTTATCAATGAAATATTACAACAGTGACTACGTGGCCTGTTAGAAAAAGAAAAATCATACTGTTTGAAATATTAAATGAGGAACAACCGAGTTACAGTATATCCATAACCTATTTTGTAAACCACAGCTGTATTATATCAATGTGTTAATTGCACAGGGAACCTCTTTGGGGTGCTTCCTATCAGTATACAGTACTGCATAGACAATGAAATACTGACTGGGCCTGGGAACACACATCATGTGTGGTTAACTGGTACAGTATATCTGTTATATTTAGACCAATGATATTCACTCCTAGTTCTAGAGTACCACAATTTTTCTGGTTCGTTCCACACTGGACTTTCAATTACTTTATTTAAACAAACTGTTCTTATCAATATTACTATTTTTTTCCTGTTTTTTCTTTTCCTGTGGGAGATTAGAAATTACGTCTAAAACCCGTTGGATTACAGTTCTCCAGCACCAGGAGTACTGGTCTGATTTAGACCACGTTTCAGTCCAATTGCTACATCCAACAATGTTATAGCCATTTCTATAATGCTAGAACAATTTGAAGACTTACTGTAGGTCCAGTATATGTGTGCCAAAATTCATAATTCAGAACAGGTTTGGTGCAATACCTATGAAAGCACTGAAGAAAAATTACGTCAAGGACTTTATGCTAAATGGCAGTATAACTAGCCAGTATAAACAGGGTTATTAGATTTAAGTATTTAAGCTATGTTATTGCTGTATCCTTGCATATTCACAGTGTTATGTTATGTACAGTATTTACTCAGATTTTATGTCAGATCCTACAAAACTCTAAATGTTAGAGCTGCTGTTGGATTCATAGAGAAATATAAACAGCCAACACACTTTATTCATAGAAGACAATAAAAGGAAGGACAGACATCTAAGAAACATTTCTAAGGGGCCATAGGTGACAAAGACAAAAACGAATTTTGCAATCTGAAGACAATAAAGGAATAAAGCGAGATTTTTATTAATCCACCATTCTTTAAACACTAGCGACATATATACTGATACTCATGCTCTGAATTCAAAACAATGCGTAAAATAAATATACAATTTCCTTAAGCCATAAATTCTGACTGTGTAACTAATAACTGATATGTTGTTATTAACTCCGTAAGCCCAATATCATGTAGGCTCTTAAGGGCATTTCAAATGATGATATATAGTACTGAAAAAATAAAGCATACGTTTGGTTATCACCTCAATACATACATATAACACACCAGTATTAGGAATAACACACATTACCATTTACATAATTTTTTACTCACTCTCTCTCTCTCTGCGGTTTACAGTGAGCAAGAAAAAAAAAGTTTGAAGAACACGCAACTATGTTTTACTGTCTAGACTGCAGCATTCTCCGTAGAGTACGACTGAACAATTCTAATACTTCACTTAACGTTAGGATCTGTGAAATATACAGTACATCTGCTTTAGTTTAGTAAACCGGTAAAAGAGAAGTTAAATGTGGTATTCTATTACTAAAACTTTTCAAACCGAAATACCATGTACAAAATCTTCATATGCTTTACAAATCTTTAGATAAAATACTTTTTTTTACACTCAATGAACAAAACTAAATCTCACTCTATTGAGACGTTTTTAATATTCTCACAAGCGCATTTGTGAGAATATTCCGCGGCTACTGGATGTGTTTCAGGTTGTCAATAAACAAAACTAAATCTAACTACAGTATATTGAGACGTTTTTAGTGGTCTCACAAGTGCATTTAAATCCAGCGGTTACTGGACGTGTTTCAGGTTGTCAAAGTCCAGTGTACGATGACGCTATTCTGCTAAGACAAAAGTGCACCTGACCAGGTGTTTAGACAAGGCATAGTGGGGAGCGTTGCTCGAGGGTGCTAACTATTCGGATTTTCTTACCTTATAGTAAGCTAGCTGAAGAAAGTTATACGGTGTCCTCCTGTTGAAATCTTGAATGACATCTTCGCTTGCCATGTGCATGGACTGGGACCCGGTTTTCCTCTCGATGCAGTCATTCAGGCAAGCAGCCCTTCTAAGCACCGAATCGAAGAACTGCAGGTCCGAGTCGGATCCATCTAAAGGGTGCTGATCCTTGCATTTCAGCCTGCATCGGACTTTGGTGTGGCGAAGTTCAGAGTAACTACGGAGCGCTTTCTCCATGTAGTACACCACACTTTCATAGTCACTGCTATAGAAGGCTTCAACACCACTGTCATACAGGCGATCGAAAGGTTCCAGTAAGGCTGTAGCTGAGATTGGTGAAACAGCCTGGAGCAAAACTGATACCCCAGCGAAAATGCTGTACTGGAATAACGTTAAATCCATCTTCTGCTAAGACTACCGTTGTCGCTGCGCTCGCACTTGCAGCACGAAATCCCTATAAACCCTGTGTGTCAAAGCACGCCAGGATGATTAGCGGAGTCCAGAGAGAAGGATGCGAGTCAATTGAGGGAAAAAAGCGTGAAACACTATACTAAACCATTCAGCTACTGCGGTGTCTTAAAGGGGTAGCTGAGGCAACTTCAGTTCACCCACGGCTCCCAACGTTTCTTGTAGTAATGAGCAAGAACTGTCACTGTTTTCTGATAATGGGTACCCCGGTCTATTTAAGATAATCAAATGGGCTGTACATTTTTAAACAAGACGTAATCACCTGTGATGTGAGAAGCAACCTAGTCTACACGTGATTTGTTAGGGCACAAGACTGCAGTGTCAGAAGTCACGTCATACTACAGTATATAAACTGACAATGATACATTTTACATTTTGAAGGATTATTGCATTATAATATGCCTATGGAGCAATTAGCTATCTACATTATCTCTAACATGAGCCATCCCCGCAGTCAAACATTTTTCTAGCTGGAAGGTACTTTATATAATTTAATTACAATTACACTATGCTCAATTCTTATCACTGACTGAGCGGAAAATTCCGAAGAACTATCGCCACCCCCACAGATGCCCCCCTCCTCTTACTCCCAACCAGCTGACAGCTGAGATTCCAGGTCAAACTGGGAACTGCTGTCTGCTGGACAGCATTGCCAGTCACTGAGAAGTCTAGAAAATTGTATCCTTAGAAAAAAGAATCAGGAACCCCTACAGTGTTGGGAATGTGCAACAGATTAAGCTTTGGAACACGTGACAATACTCTTGGGCCAAAGACCTTACTTAATCAGAGATGATCATTTTAACAGCTATGGTAACAATCTGCGGAAACTATTGACGATCGAAGTATTAATTTCCAAGAGATGTGAAGGGATTTGGGGGAGATTTTTTTTGGATTTGGAACCATACAGCCACGTCAACACTTTTTTACAGAAAATGAGACATGGCGGTTTAACACGTTCTACCATTGTTTACACTAATTTATGGTATTTTAAACTCGATCGGTATTTTTGTTTGTAAATGTACTTCCTTCTCTAATGTACAAGAGCCGTTTTATCTAACTCTTTCGACATTTAATTTTTATTAAATAATGTGTTTAATTAATGTTTAATTAAATGATTGGAGACAAGTAAAAATTAATGATGTGCATACTCAGTCCATGTTACAAAGGTTATAAACACTGCTTTTAGCATTTTGAGTCCAGTTATTAACCAAGTTAAAAGTACAGTTAAAACGTTTGCTACTTTTAAAGAAAAAGCCTTTTTCTTACTTAATAAACTAATAATAATCTTAGTAACCAGTCAAAATCTTCTAACCTGTCAAAGATTCATGTTGTAACATAATTCCCCTTTATTTACTTGAAGATCCTTGATCCAAAACCATCTTTGGAAACGGACCACCAAAATGATTCTCCACCACCTTTTCCCAGACGTTTAGTTTCAAACATCAGACAAAGTTTACCTTGCTGAAGTTTTTTTTCTTTAGTTTTTGTTCCTTTACTTGTTGTTATGAAACCGATTTGAACTGCTGGGCTTCTGGTGTACCTGTCTACAGTATATGTCCTGTGAAGTTGTTTCCAGTCCAGGCCTGTCTGGTACTATACAGTATGTCAATGTTTTTTGTCTGTTGCTGCTTTGCGTTTTTCTGTTTATCTGAAGAAATGCTCCTAGGAATGAACATACAATGTTCTTTGCTGGTATATAAAAGTGAAAAATGTACAGTACCCATTATACATATTGTTATTGCAAGTGGACTCGAACTATTTGGGTGATATGACAGAGGAAACCAGTGTCCCCCTGGCCTTTTACAATCATGGCCTCCTAATTATCCCCATCTATAAATTGGCTTCATTATTCTGTTCTCTTCCCCATTTATAACTGATATATGGTGAGCACACTGGCACACTCTGGCAACCTTCACATTATCCACACTGGTGGTGTTGGAGGGGAGTCCCCATTACCTGTAAAGCCCTTTGAGCGGAGTGTCCAGAAACGTGCTACATAAGTGTAAGGAATTCTTGCTCTTGCTCTAATGCATGGCATAATGGTACAACTGTGAATAAATATGAGGTAAGGGACTACTGTAGTTGTGAAAATTGCTTGTACTTATATTGCACTTTTCATGCCAAAGGATCGTTTGGCTGGGCCCTCCTTCCTCTATCACAGAAGTGCAGCCCGCACTTGTGTGATGCATGACAGCCACTATACACCAGGCCAATTGCTTTCACCTGTTGAACAAGCAGAGTCTTGGTGTTTTAATAACCAAGCAACCAGGACCCCAGTTTATCATCTCATCCAGAGGATGCCACAGTGAGCCTAGTTATCATATTGCAGCACTTGGCTAGAAATTCTGGTCCCAAGGGTAAAGTGTCACCTGTCACCAAGATCACTTATAGCCACAACCTGCTGTTCCAGAAACAGAACTGACCAGGCCTTCCTTGCTTAGCTACAGACATCCAGCAACATCAGGCTACAAGGTATTAACACAACTGGTGCTATTGGATACCAATTACTGTATATTCTAAGATTGTTTACTGGGGATGGTTTCTGGCCTCCAACAATATCTCATATTGAGTACAAAGCCATGATATACTGTAAATCACATTGGGCAGAACAAATTGTGAGGTGTGGTTTTGATATAGACAGGGTCCTAGGCGAGGAGCTTGCCATGGAATGAGGATTTATTTCGATATAATTTCTGTAGGTTGACTCTGCTGCAGTAGAACCAATAAAAATAGTTATTGGTCTAATAGGACCAAACAACACAAAAAAGCGTGTTTGCAAAGTAAAAATATTTTTTTATTTAGATTATTTTGGGCTTGATGTGTAAAGGTAAAACAAGAAATGTAGGAAAAAAAAGTATGATGTACAATTATATGTCTTCTTTGGTTTTCTGTGATGGATTATAGTGTTGAATTATACTAGACACAAAATGCACACAGGTAATAAACCATATAGTCCAGTGAGAGAACTGAGAACATTGTAAAAGTCCAATGTCTACACAGTGAAGCTCAGCTATGTCAGAAAAGAGAAGAGATGGCACATACTGAGACTGAAACAGGTGAAACCAAGAGGATCAAGTTTTATTAGGAAGCTACAAAAATCAAGAGTTCCAAGCTGTGGAGTGAAAATAGACACTTAAAAAAGTTCTATTATACTGGGTCTCTGCAAGCGCTTATCTGGCTGCATTAAAATTAAATTGACATATTTCTGTATATTTAAGTTCAGGATTAAATATCTTTTTGTTTCCATATCTGTGTGGGCCTCCTATCTTATTTTCGGCAATCAGATTTATGTCTCTGATTTTTTATAGGTTCACGCACTGGTCCTGAACTCTGTAGTGCACTAACATCTGCACTTCTAAATCTTTAATAGTGTGTACTGCAGTTAAAAAAAATACAGCCAAATGTAATGAAACCATAGTAAATTGTAGTTTTCACAACCTGTCGAGGGCAGCACAGTCACATTTCTGTTTCACTTAATAAAACAAAGAGATATACAACAGGTTCTAAGTGAACAGTACTGAACTTCTGCTATATTATTGGAAAGAAAATCCTCTTTTATGTAACTGCAGAAACCTGGTGACTCAGGCATAACCTAAAGTGACTGAAGAGGCTTTCTCTTACAGTTGCAGCCAGATGTGATGATTTTGACTTGAGAAGATACACAAGGCGGCAATGGGAGGGCACACACCAGAATACCTAGTGTAGACCTGAGATGGAACAAATGATGTGAGTGGAATTACTGGGGTTAGGGTAGGTACTGTAACTGACATTGCTCAGACAAAGGTAAATACTCACTATCAATATGCTAGCATTCAATCTTAATTTGCTATTTTCAATTAAGCAGCCAAAAGCCTGAGAGCCCCTCTCTAGAGTTAGGTTGTGTGACCCACAGAGAGTGAACAGTACATAGCCCCAGTATCCTACATAATCTGCTGCAAATACTTTGCTTGGGCTGACTTCCTGCAAAGACCTTCTATCAGTTGTTGCTGTAGAGTTCCCTTTTACTGGTATCACTTGGAGTCCAGATTGGCAGGAAGCATACTTTTGTGACACATAAATAAGTAAATTCAAAAGAAAGAAAAGTTGTTTAAAACCAGATAATTGTTTTCCATATTGTCTCCAGAAACATCTACAGCGAAATGTACCTCATCACTCTTACAGTTGGTCTCCATCTAGTGTCTGGAAACAGGCATCATGACAAGAACCTTCAGAATCTGTTCAATATACTGTAATTAGTATACTTAAAACTGACATCCTTAAAAATATCTTAATTGCATGCATCACAATAAACCATGGTGTAAAAGTCCATTAGTGTTAGACAGTAACTGATTACATACACTAATGGACCACAGAACACTTTGCTGTACTGTATTCTATATTGTTTTTCCAGAGAAAATAGAATCAGCATTCAAAAGCAGTATGAAAAATTATATTTTGTTGGAATAGTTGTAATAATTTCCAGTCTTGCAAAAGAAGAAACTAGGAGTCTTGCAGAACATCCATACTAGCTTATATAGCGTGGAAACACAACGCAATAGTAAAATCCATCTGTGCATTTGTTGTGGAGATGTTGAGTTTCACTGCCCTCTAGTGGATATTATTATTAATAATAATTCCGTACACTTTTATTGCGCTTTTCTGGACATTCCACTCAAAGCGCTTTACAGGTAAAGGCTCATCCACCATCAGCAATGTGCAGCCCCCACCTGGATGATGCGACGGCAGCCATAGTGCACCTGATGGCTCACCACACACCTGCTCTCTGTAGGGAGGAGAACAGCGTGATGAAGCCAGTTCGTAGATGGGGATTATTAGGAGGCCATGATTGATAAAGGCCAATCGGAAATTTTGGCAGGACGCTGGGGTAACACCCCTACTCTTTTCGAGAAAGTCACTGGGAGTTTTAATGACCACAGTGATTCGGGACCTGTTATAACGTCTAATCAGATAGATGGCACCTTTTTACAGTATAGTGTCCCCATCACTATACTGGGGCATTAGGACCCACACAGACCGGAGGGTGAGCACCCCCTGCTGGCCTCACTAGCACCTCATGCATCACCTGCAGGGTGATATGGCTGCTGGCTAGTAATTAGTGTATGTAATCCGTGCTGATTTAGCTGTGTTTTATACTATTATGTGTTCCCATCACCAGGTAAATCATGTAAATTACATATACTACGTAATATTACAATATGTTGTTGTAACAATATATTTTTTCAGATTTCGCAAAAAAATACATTCATGTATGGCATGGATTATACACGTGTAGCTAAAACATGTATAATTAAGGTCGGGCTGTCTATAGACATAAAATTGATTTTTACGACTAAACTGATTTATTTAAGGTTTGGGAGAGCACAGAATTGTACCTTATGTTTTGGAAATTGTTACCTGCTTCATCATTGGAGCTCTGTGTTATTAGCCCTGCTGTCTTACATTACATTACAACAGAAACCTAAAAGAACTGTTTTGTTGTGCTAAGAGTGTTTTAATAACAACGGGTCTGATGGATTTTTTTTTTTTTTTTTGTAGGGGTTTTACAAAACTTGATCCTACAGTAAATCTGAATTTGTGTACCATTATGTACTTACTTGATTTCACCATAAGAGAGCGCTCTTTAACAAAGAAAATAATATTTTTTAATTGACATAATTTTCCAGCAATCTAAAATAGCAGCACTCTTCTGCTAAACAAAAAACAATGCGGATGACTGTAGAAGAATTATCATACAAACATTTGCAAAAAGAATTGCCGGCACTAATCTTCAAAATACTTTCTTAAATCAATTTGAAATAATAATAATTCCTTGCAATAATAATTCCTTTATGTAGCACTATTCCATCACTTGAAGTGCAACATCTGTTTGGATCATGTATAGCAACAGCAGTCCCACAACACAGCAGAAAAGACAGAGAGGTGATATATTACGCCACCAATAGAACTAGGGATAGAACAGATTGAGCATGCCCAGAGTGCAATTCAACTAGGATACCAGGGTTAACACCCCTACTCCTCTGGGCACTGTCATGGGATCCTTAATAACCAAGCAGGGCCTTGGTTTGACCTCCTACATTACAATGTGAGGCTATTACACTGTATGAGTATGCTGTACTTATGTGAGTAGTGTGCACTTTAAAGGAACAGAACGGCAGCTGATTATTAAGGAACAGGTCAATGTTTATTCCATGCCGAAAGGAAAAGAAACAAGACACAACGTTTCGTCTGTTGAGCCTTCTTCAGGTGTCAGGCTTCTCTTTTCTTTTCCTTTCATCACAGAATAAACCTTTTCCTATTCCTTTGCAGCCTATGCATGCTGATGCAGCTACTGTACCTACTTGAACGTCTTCAGCTGATTATTGGACTTTCCTGGATTCACTAGGAATGACAACAGCCAGGAATGAGCCCTGTAAAAGTATGGAGTATTTAAAGAGACAGTTATTTGGAAACTACTTGGCTGAGGGTTAACCTTCTGGCCATAGGACGAAGAGATAAGAACCCCCAGGAAGAGCGAGGAGTGACCAAGGGGCAGCTGCAGAGGTGGAGATGGGTGGGGGAGGGATGCAAAAGTGTGAGGGAGAGGAGGAGATGATGTACAGTATTTATGATGTCTGAGTGAGGAAATGACATCATAATCAATGATGAATTATAGACAGCCGAGGATTGTTGAACTTTGCCATTGTCAACCCTCCCGAACTTTCATTATAAACTCCATTAATGAAAATGCCTGCTTAGATTACAGAAGAAGTCTAAGAAATTGTGAAATAACTCTATGCTGTGGTTTGATTGCTGGCGGCAGCTTTCAAACCCTGTTAGAACCAAAGCTATACAGTATATACAATGCAATGCTTGAGCAATTAAATATTAACAAGGAAAATGACAAGTATTAACAATGTAGTTCAGGTGGGTACTGTAGCTACATCAGCATGCGTAGGCTGAAAAGGAACAAGTAAAGATCCATTCCATGCTGAAAAGGGAAGAAAGAAAACAACGTTTCGGCTATGGAGCATTCTTGGGGTGTCTTCTTAAACAAGAACAGCCGAAACGTTGTGTTTTCTTGCTTCTCTTTTCAGCATGGAATACACCTATTACTTGTTCCTTTGCAAGTATTGACAATGTTGCTTATTGCTTAGTATTATTCAGCTCAAACAGGACTTTTTCTTTCTTCTCCTTTATAACCATGATGAACGATTTATCACCTGTTTAATCAAGAAAATGTAGTTATAACAACCAATAAACATTTAGACTATTTCAAATTGAGCTTCATTTTAGATATTTTATTTCATAATTTATATATTTGTGTGATCTACCCATGCTTATGTGGGTTTCCTCCCACAGCCCAAAGACATGATGAATGAACAATTGGCCCTGGTGTGTGTGTGTGTGTGTGTGTGTTATTTGTCTGTCTGTGTGCAATTAGAAAATGGATGGATGTTGCCAATGATTCTCTTTTTCTGTAACATTTTCCAATAGGGTAAGAACTGTAAAAGCATTTTACTTTAAAACACTTAAGACAATTACACATACTGAATAACTGGCTTTCTGCTCTAAATTAGAAGACACTCTTAGCTAGACACTCATCTCAGACATGTAGCTGCAGGTAAGAAGGGGTTCAAGGAATCTCCTTCTTCATGGCCACACCTGTAGTTTTAAACATGCCTTGCAGCCCTGTTAGGACTTGTCTCCAAAGCAACCCATTCTTTCTAGTCTTATTCCTACAAAGGTCTTAACATGGATACAACATTACACAATGAATAAAGTAAGGTAAGCCTATACATGAGACCTCAAGTCCATAAATAGCTTCCATATGGGTACATCTTTATTACTGAGAAAAAAAGAACAGCATTCATGCCATTGATAGAATGCAAAAACATTTACATGATAAGGGGTTGGAAATCAGAGCAGCCTGACAGTTTTTTTGTCACATTTTGAAGCATGTTTCAACTGGAATACTGTAATCTGCATCAACAGGCCAATCTCAAGCTACCTGTACCCTGCAGCACAAAAATTCATGAAACTTAAAAATGATCATTCATTCACCAAGGCTTGGAGAATCCCACTACCTTTGAAATGGAAACTTTTTCCTTGTGTAGTAAAGACCATTCTCCGTATCAGTTCACCTTGAACATATTAGGCTGGATGATTAACCTAAGCAGTGCCAAAATGACCTTTTATCTTCTAAAGATGATGAGCATAGTTCCTGCAAATACTTACTGAAGTACAGTTCTGAATGCAAAAAAATAAAACAGATGCATCACAACTTTTTCATACAGCTTTTTAGACAATTAACCATAGTTATCTTAATGGTTTTCTAGTATGTACAGTACTGTAGGTCTGGAGTCACTTAGTTTGTGTTGTCTTAAGAAACTGATGGCCATATTCCCAAAAAAGGTTTATTTTATTTTTGAGTCCCAGAGTCCCAGCTATGATGTGTTTACTACTAAAAAAACATCAGATACGATAAATAAAACTAAACGATTCTGCAAAATATATGCTACATGATTTACACCTCTCACGTTTCATTTTTCTCTCTTATTCACTTTATTCTTGGTTTTGCTCTCTGGTATGCTCAAACAGATACCCTAACCCAAGAAAAGAAAATGGACACTGCTGAACTGAACTACGTATTTAGACTCTCAGAAAAATTAAAAGAAGTTTTATGCGGTACCCTTTCTGTGTGTAACAGCACATTCTCTTCAGCCTTTTACAATAATAATCCTTTTGTTTTGTTGCTTTCTGCAATTGTTTCTTGCCTTCTAAAGTGAGTTAAATGAAGCTACTGTGTGCTTTAAATTACAGGGGGGAATCCAGATAGCAATGTTCAAGCCCCACTCTGGTTAATGCAAGTACCAGGCTTGTCATTCACATGTTGTTTACAGTACAAACTGTAAGATCCTACTGCTACACCATTTTTCTCCCATTGACTTGGAATTTAAAAGAAACACTAAAAATGTGTGCATCGTATCTGATATACTGTATATACTGTACAGTAGCAGACTCTTGGTTTTATACTTGTTGAAAATTAGCTTAGGCTAAAGCTACAGTAGATACATTTTAGTTCAGGTGGGTAGCTGCATCAGCATGTGTAGGCTGCAAAGGAACAAGTAATAGGTTTATTCCATGCTGAAAAGAGAAGAAGGAAAACACAACGTTTCGGCTGTGGAGACGTTTTCAGACACCCCAAGAAGGCTCCACAGCCAAAATGTGTTTTCTTTCTTCTCTTTGCAGCGTGGAATAAACCTTTACTTGTTCCTTTGCAGCCTACGCATGTTGACACATCTACATTACCCCCCTGAACTACTTTGTCAATTACTTGTACATTTTAGTTAAGCCTGGCAAATCACTTAGGAAGCTGCCCCTATATGCTGGACAACAACACTTTCAATGAAGATAGTGACATTCACATTTACCGAGTGCTGATCTGCAAAAAGGGATTCATCAGGCAATATGAGTTCATGGCCTTTCATTACAACATCCTGTAAAGTTGGTGGTGGTGGAGGGGAGTCCCCATTACCTGTAAAGTGTTTTGAGTGGAGTGTCCAGAAAAGCGCTATATAAGTGTAAGCAATTATTATTAATTAATTATTATTAAAGCACCAAAATTCTACTGTATGTACACAAAATAGGTTTTAAAAAAAAAGTGTTGCAGGAAATAGGGTAGGACTTTGAGTTTTGAAGATATGCAATCTCATCTCTTACCAATGTGTTTAGTGTGCTAATTAGTGCAGGAAATAGGAACGGAATTTAATTCAGGCTGATAAAAGATAAGCAATAGATATGGCCCGTAAGTATTGCATTTATTGAGTGCTCCAGGCAGCAAATAATTTTCTCTTTTTGTTTGTTTAAATATAACTTGAGTAAATTAGCATAAACTTAAAAGCCACAGTATTTGCCATAGAAGCAAAAGTACAGTAGTAACTTGTGACTGAGATGTTGCAGAATGTCTCAACTCACCATGTTTTCAACTACCTCTTTATTGTATTTTATGAGTTCAAAAGAAACAATTCACCTAATTTGATTAATAAATTAAAAATTAAATAATTTTGTTTCCTTTGCTTCTCTCTCTTTGCATTTATTGTAATGTTCCTTTATGTTGGCTTTACCACACAATCTAAAAATTTCACTTGTACTGTGTTACCAGAGGCACTTCTCTCAGACCTCTTTGCCAACACACAGAAAACCGATTCATTAGCTTTCATTTTTCACAGCCCATACAAGCTTGGTGTTTAGTCTTAAACAATCTTCAGGTTTATTTATTAGAAATGACAGCTTTTGAGCATCTGAAACAGTTTAATAATACCATGTTGTCAGCCAACTCCAAAATATTGAAAAATAGAACAATTTGAATGATAATATGCTATTAGATCCTTAAAAACACATGACTCTGTATGGCTAAAATGTTTGTGTGGGTCATTACCTCATTCAAGCTTCTCGTCTAAACAATTACACAGCCCAAACTGGCAAACTGTAAGACCTGTAATTCAGGCAAGTTGCATAAACAGAGGGAGGAAGAGCATAATGAACTGTGTTTTTCTGCAAGTGATTTTTCAAATTTTTCATGACATATTCATTAATTTGATTTGATATACTGGTAACATAATTGACTGCATATATTTTGTTATTTGATTTCAAAATATTAACCTTTCGTGTCTAATCAATATGATTTCTTTCACAAAAGCTTCAAAAGGATGAGTGTAGTATTGATTGCACATTCAGTTTTAGCAAAAAAAGTTTATTTTTAATTCTTATCTTTGCAGGGAAACATCTGATCAGTAAAAAACAAATAGGTTTTAAAAGAAACCTAGACTAGAGATAATTATAATCATACAATTTTAAGAAACTGAAATAAAATCCTTCTTTTTTGTGAATGAAATATTTTTTCTTCTTTATACAAAAGAAACAAACAAAAAACACCAAACAGGTTCTCTGCTCAGCTTATGAAAAATTATATAAAAAAATAACCATGAAGAAGAGAATGACTCCTGAATGATCACATCTTGATAGTCTGGAGACAAAGTTATAAAGACAGAACAAAATCTTCTTAAAATAAGTATAAGCCTTCGGGAGAGTGGTGCACTTCATGTTTCAAGAATAGTTTGGGGTGTAATCACCTTTGCTTTGTTTTAATGTGTAACAACTAATTTCATTTTCTTTAAGAGTATGTAAGACTTCTGGAAACGATGGCCTGAATTGTGACTGTGTGTGTGCCCAATACAAGGGACTGACATCATCCAGGGTGCACCCATTGCTTGCTGGGATAGGCTCTGGCTCCCCCGCAACTTAGATCTGGAAGACGTAGTTAGGAAATGGACGGATGGTTAGAGTATGCTAAGGAAAACAGCTCACACACTCCCATGAAATCGCATTAGAGGTCTTCGATATCATTTACATGTAACTCATCCTGACACCAATGCTGTTAACACAAAACCTGAAATTACAAAATCCGGAACAAAACACTGTTGTCACAATGCATTTCCAATATAACCAATGACATAAAGAGCTATTTTTACTTCTGCTTGGAATGTGTATTCTGAAACTCTCGAGCCTGAGCAACCGAAGGTGGTGTATACTGCTGATATGAGAAACACACTGTAGAGACTGGGGACTTGAGGAAAGATATAACAAAGGTATGACCTGTGAATGCTTTTGGGAGCTCCTTGTTTTTCTCATCTGAAACAGGCAATGTCTATTGCCATTTCTAATGGCAATTTTTATAGTAGGTAATCTGTTTCGGAAAGAGACAGACCCAAAACTAGGCATGTTAGATCAAGACAATGCTTTTCATTTCCGAAATGCAGGCATATTATGAAAGATCTGATTAGTGGTGCAGAACTACCCTCTGTGGGATTGACTAAACACCTCTAAGTCAGAAAACTCCCCCCTATCAAGCCTCTTTACTTGCCCCACCCCCCAATATGACATGCCCTAAGGCCTCTAACTTGAAGCACCCAAGAATGTGCACAGCAAGAATGCCAAAGCTTATGTACACAGGGAGAAATGTGCTTTCTGTCACTTTTATTTCACAGTGACATTTGTACCTGGCATACAATGAAACCAAATGGTTTTAAGAAAAAGATACAAAGAAATCATGCAAATGCAGTGTTTTGTGTTTATTTAAAAAGTCAAATAAAAAAATCGGCATTTTTTTTTCGTTTCCAGTTTTCTCAAACTTCAGAGTAAAAACCAAAGATGCTGTACAAGACCGACATACACGAGAACAGTTTTAAGTGCTGCCTCAGCTTAGCAAGTCTAAAGTACAAAACCAGAACTACGCAGCTTTTGTCATTCACACAGGGAAGCATATGGATTCATTCTCATACAGTACAGTACATGCACACCAATGGCTTAACAATGCATGACATTTTTATAATATAGCCTGCAAGTTTACATGGAATGTCATTATTTACATACATTAAATATGAAATGTTTTTGAGTGAATAAAATGGGTGATTTCTTTCATCCCTATGCAATCACTTACATACAAGAACAACAACACAGGAAAACAGAGCTGAGATTTATAGCAAAAATCAGATGACTCATGACCGAGATTAAAAACAGCCCATTGTCTGTAATTTATGTGCTTTAAATTACAGTTTCACACTAGCAAGGCTGTTAATTTAACCCAAGTCTGTGCTTGAAGGGAAAAATCTGAATCACGTCTGTAGTTTCAACAGACAGTAAAAAAAAAACATTCTAATGTTAAGGTATGACATTTGACAAAATTTTATAAATTATTTAAACCCAGGATGTGATTAAGAAATGTTATAGATTATTAGTTTGGGTTTTTTTATTGTACTTTAAAACATTTACTTTTCATGAACCAATTAACTGACCATAAGAAACACAATAAATAATGGACATTTTTACAGTGTATTCAACCTGTTTTTAATACATTCAGTCCATTACCTATGTCTTGAACATCTACATAACCAAGTCATAAAGGAATCTGTTCCCTAACATTTAATCTTTGTTCATCAACATTTGATTTCTAATACTGAATTTATCAGAACTCTATAAATTTGCGCTACATGGAATATAATTCTTTTTGATTGGCTAATCATGTTCTTGTGCATCTCTGAAATATTTGTGAGGGGTTAGTTATTTATGGAGAAAGAAAGTTGTTGCATCATTAGTTATCCATTTACAGTATATTGTACCTTGCACGTGTCAAAGCAAAACAGAAAGAGCTTCTATTCTAAAATAAGTGAAACAGTCCAGTTTAAAATATTTTGTCTTGTAAAGTCATCTCTTTGGTTTCAAGAGGAGATTTTGAGTGAAGCAATTGAAATGTCAGGACCTTTAGTTCCAGATAAGAATTAAAGTTACAATGTATTGCAGGGGTGCCCCACCCTGATCCTGGATAGCCACAAACCACTAAATTTAAGCGTCACCCTTAAATCATAAATTTTCCAACACGTGGAACAATTTTGTTTAATTGTTTTAAGCAGGTGATTTGTTTGGACTACAGCTCTCTAGGACCAGGGCTGGTCATTCCTGTTCCAAGGAAAGATAATGTAAAGCAATACTCACCACATGTTACATTTTACATGTATGTTTCATATATTATATATGTATATATATAATATATATTTCTACATAAATTATATATATATAACACCAGTGTAGTTTTTTTACTAAGTCAGCTTTGGTAAAAGGGATAATTTGCTGACTACCCCATTTAAAGTTAATATAAAAAATCTATCCTATATTGACATTGTACATGAATTCATGTGTACAGTTATGAAAGACTTAAAAAAAAGGTTCCCTTTAGATGTGTACAGTGCTCCTGGATTTGCAGTAGGGATCATGTCCCAGGGGCTGAAGGCTGAGCTGCTCAGATGTGCCTGTGTCCTGAGGCAGACCCACACTGAGTTGGTCTGGCCTCTACACATAATCCCTGCCTCCTGAGGCCGCGGTCCGAGATTTGGGGTAATTTGGGGTCTGTCCTGCGCCCCTCCCTGAGCACGAGCAGCAGAGGAAAGCCCCTCCCAAGATGCAGAGGGCGGCAGCACCCCAGCCTATAAACACGGCTTTGCCAAATTCGTACCTGAAATCAGAATACACTGCATTGTAGCTTTTTTCTCCAACGTAATCCAACAGCATTCTTCACAGTGAAGCTGAAAACATTTTGATGACTTACAGTCTTACTAACTATTTATACCCTTTTCTAAGTCAGACAACATATACTGTTAAATAGATTGTATTTAGACTACTAACTGCTTTGTATGAACACTCAAATATATATAATAACAATATATAATACAAGCAATTATTTTTTTAACTTAAAGATCCAAAGCAATAGTAATGATCAATCAACAAGGCTGAATGTTCTGTCAGTTACTGTATAACATAACGTTCTATGATCAAAAACGGACTGGTATGGAAAATAGCATTAGCTAAGTAATGAATTAAAAAAAACATTATATAGTATATTTGTAGATTTAAATTTAAGTATAGTAGATATTCTGTTGGTAAATTGTTATTAGAAAAATATTGTTTATTTTTTTTTATTAAAACTGTTTTAAACTAGGGAGGAATGACTGGTAAAGTACATTTTGTAGCTGTCACATATCAATTATTTTTAGACCCTGAGGCTACCAATTTGTTGGTTTAAAGGAAACCGGTTTGGTAACCGGGACAAACTCAATGCCTTTGGTTAATAAGAAAATGATAAGACTCGGATCTAGGTCTAAAGGAATCCCCTGTTGCAGAACCACACACTTATCCCTCATTTTATACCGTACCTGCTGTTGGTAGGAGTGAAAGGGTTGTAGAAGTCCTGTGCAATTCTATTAGCATACCAAGATGTTGCCACAAGAGCACAAAGACCTGCAGAAAGAATGGAAAAAGACCATATATATTAATCCTGCTGTATTGTGATGTATACTACATCATTAGAGCAGTAGAAAGAAAATATAATTATTTTCAATGAATAAGGTATTACACCGATACACATAAGAGCTGATGACATGTAAATGCAAATCCTTTTCAGTCACTACTATGTAAAGCTGTTCTGGGTTTATTTTTGTTTCATTAGTTGTCTCAATCATGTTGCTACCTGCCTCTCTTAAAATTCACCTCCGATGAGACACTGTTGCCCAGGTCAGCAACATTTCATTTGTGAAACAGCATGCCACTTTGATTTTTGTAAATTGCATATACCTACTATTTACAGATACAGTAACTATTACATAAATGTAATCATTTCATAGTCTAAGATATCACATTCTTGTTGCCATAATTCCGTGACCATGGTATTTTTTCCATTTATTATAATCACACTATCAGACAGGATAACACACGCCTCACACACTCTGTACAGATGACATTACAAACAGGATCCCACTTAATTCCTTGTCTTACTCACTGTAATTGTGGCTGGTGAGTTTTCCCCGTGAAACAGCAATTTTCTGAAGCCCATCATTACATGTAATCGTTAACGCGCGTGTGTCAGATAAGTAAAATTAGACCTGTAGGTCCGGGTGAACGGCAAGTGTCGATACTCTTAAGTGCGACTCGGTTTTTAAAGTACTTGCAACTGCCATCATCATAGCTTCAGCATGGATTAGATCTTCATGAGGAGAACGGCCACGACTGTCAACTCAAACTGAAATCTGAAGAAAGCAAGCGGTCTCCCACCTGCGAGAATGAAGATGGATCCTCCTATGACAGCAATACGGCTCTTCTTCTGCTTGTCGTCGGCAAAGCAGGTGGTGCACTTCATCCCCAGCGAGGCTATCAACATGGCGACCGCAGACAAGAGTATACCAGCAATCATCAACGCCCGCGTGGCCTGGACAGAGGCTGCAAAACCCGTTACAATCATGCTATTACATCACGGCTGCTGGGAGGCAGGGATAGAAAGGGAGATTGTCTGAACTCTGAAGTGCCCAAAACTACCAGATACTCCCTGACGTCCATGTTTTCTAGCCTTCTTATTCAAAACTGATGCAGCTCTACTCCGTACTGTGGGGGCACCTCTACTTCATTCTTTTAATCTGTGTCAGAAGGGGGCGTCTCTAGAACCAAGGGGCAATTGGAACTAGATTCATTATGATGTCTTATGCTGCTTCAAAAATTAAGGAAAATAAAAAAAACATCCATCCCTCTGTTTATTGGTTTTCTTGATTTCTTGTTTCCTATAAGTGCAATGTATCGGTGCTTTAGATTCCTGTCTTAGCAATGGTTTTAAAAACAGGAGGTATTGGTGAGTTACGAAAGTTTCCCTGTCAGATGTTGCATTATTTATGTGGGCTTCTTTGTGTGAGCGTCAAGCAAGAAAAAAAGACGGCACACAGCCCTCCCCCAGAAACCCCGTCAATCTTGAGACTCCTGTTCTGACTTGAATGGAAGAAAAGCGAGACAGAGATCAGTGGTGTAGAGGAGGATGTTACCTGTACAGCTCGGTTTTAAGGTGGACACATGCACTGGGGTGGGGTAACCCTCAATGAACACCCACAAAAGACCACAAAAAGCAGTGAAATAAATGATCTGCTGTATCATTCAACGAATACATAAAGACAGAATTAATAGAATATTTTGTATTTCACAGGTATTCCAAGTATTGTAAAGGATATTAACCACTAACCACTCTTTTATGGCAGTAACTTGAAGGTATAGCACCTTATGGAACAGACAAAACTGACTAACAAAGTATAATGAAGACATTCTTTAAATTTGCTTAACATAATTACTAGGGAGACTAGCCTTATTTATTGCTTTCAAACACAACTAACATTTTTCGTGTGCATGCAAGGACATATGTGCTTAGTTGATGTTTTTCCTGACAGTTCATTTCGTGCTGTCAGTCAACGGAAAGTGGCTTTCTATTGTCGTTTTTCTCGAGTGAATGAACTGATAAATTAATGCACAGGGCAGAAGAATAGCTGTATATGCATTACAGAAATGTTTTTATTCTTGCATGTTAATGTAGATCCCTGTACACGATATAATTCCTGTTCTTTTTTTTCGGTTACAAACATAAACCAGGTTTTAATTTAAAAATGAGATTTTGATAATCTAAATAGATTAGACTAGAGCTCATTCACAGCTCTTGGATCATGGATTGTTTTACGGATTGGAGCGTTTTCTGCGTTGAAATTTGTGCGATCTCTCCATGGTGGTGTGAGGGTTCTCCGGGTGCTCCGTTTCCTCCCACTATCTAAATATACTCTATGCAAGTTAATTGCTGTCTCTGTCCTTAAGTGTGCGTTTTGCATTGAATTGGCGTACCGTTGCGCATTGTGCTTACAGGATATGGGCCATATGCCCCTAACACTTAAGAGAATAAGCGCCTTTGTGATAATGAATGTATATAATTTATTATTACAAGGGCTCGTTTAAAATCATTACACTCATATGTTAGTATGTCTTAAATTGAATTGTCTAAATCAATTCAGCAGTTCAAATATTTTTCACAACATCGCACGACAGGCTTAAACGTTTGCATTACATACAAATAAAGTTTTTTTTAGGTTGAAGTGCTTTCCTTTATGTTTATCATATAAGATCAGACAGCTGTTGGTTTTGCATAAAACTTTTGCATGCTTGCATTTAGCAAAGAGCTGCTTAATATTTAAAATACTGAAAACCTGATAAAATATGTATTTAAAGGTAATTTAGGGGCATTTGATACGAGGATGGAAAATTACAAATCAAGGAAAGCCATAATTAACCGTTTCTCTCATTGTTAAATTATTAACTACAGAAACCTAGAATACGATCCCTAGCATCATCTTAATTTATGAAACGAGTTATTCGTATTTCTAACTCTTCTCTGATTTTTTCCAGAAATTCTGACCCTAACCCTCCTTATCTGGTCCCGATATATTTCGCTCATTCTTTCAGGTACTGCTAAAGTGCTCGGCTGATCCCGCTCGCTTTGTCGTTGCTCTTTTCAATACTTACACGGCAGCTGCAGAAGCGAGTCGAATACTTTGCACTGAACTTGCCCGGTGCTCTGAGACACGCACGACATCCACAGCCCCTCGTAGATGGCTTGCGCCGTCACAATGTTATCTCCGGCGTACGACGATGCCTTCCACTCAGGCATGGCAGTGGATGCTATCAGAGCAATAAAGCCTATAAAAGCCAGGGCATACCCAAGTAGCTGTATCCCTGCGTTTGCCATTTCTAAATAACTGTGCTGTCCAAATAATAATGATAATATTTTTTTTAAAGGATTTTCTTCTTTAGGAAAAAAAAAGTTACTATAAGACAGTAAGTCCGCTAATGAAGCTCTTGCTACGAAAATTCAGACCGCTTCTTGAAGCTCAAGTTGCTGTGGAGATAAATCAAACTCTTGATCAAGAAGACATCCCGCAGAAGCCTGGAACTTGTTGCTATCTCTGTCGAATTCACCCGAATGAGCTCGCTCCACCTCGAACCCGAACTTTAAATTCGGAGAGAGCGCTCGGTAGCCCCCTCTGCTGGTCTCCGCGCCGCAACACAGGAACTTGATAAAGTCAACTACAAACTGGTACAGTACTTTGCACCTACTGTAGCCCTGAACGTCCACTTTACTCACCTTTTAATTCAAGATACATCTGTTAAAAAGTGGTTAAAGAATAAAAAAAGAAAATTCAGAAGTGTTTCTCGTTTGCTAAATTGCTAATTGAAACGTATTTTTATTTTACACCCATAGAGGATAACAGCAAGGTATTATTTTCGAACACACCCATTTACAGTAACATGTCATGTGTTTTCCTGACTGTGTGGTTAGTCGATGTGTTTTTTATGAGTAACCGTTATTTCGTAAATATTATCACTCGACGGAGTGTTGTTTTTATTAGCTTTCTGCAAAACAGACTTTTGTTTACAAAGCGCTACAAAAACGCACCAGCCCGTTAGGGATGCTGCTTCGTAGCTCTTGGGACCTGGGTACAGCTCTGGCTTGGAACACCAATCTGTGTGGAGTTTGCACGTTTCCACTGTTTCTGCCACGTGAGGATTATATTGTCTGTTCGGAATTGACACTTTCGGGAAGTAGTTCAAGACAATTTCATAGCTGGGGGCAGGTTATGTTCCCAATAATGGCCATAGGACTTTTCTCGTTACAGAAACAGGTGGTGCTAGCCTCTTTGTCATTACTCATATAATGTGTACCTTATTTAATCTGCATGATTGTAACAATAATAATAATAATAATAATAATAATAATAATAATAATAATAATAATAATAATAATAATAATTATTATTATTATTATTATTATTATTATTATTATTATTATTATTATTATTATTATAGTGGGGTCATTTTTATCTGCATTTACTTTTTTTTTGTTCTCATATGTACAGATTTTGTGATTCTTATTTGATTCATATTTTATAGATTTTTAATTGTAAAAAAAGCAAACCAAGATAAGAACAGACTAGTACATATCCACAGCCCCCACCTCCCACTCCTGCATGGCACCCACTCCAAGTTGCAATCTAAGGGACCCAGGGGCAAGAGTCAGACAGCTGTGAGAAACAAGGATTATTCCTTTGCTGTGCTGGTTGCAGAAGTCCAAGCATCTGTCTTCCCCTCCACCACTGTAGCGCCATGAAACTGAGCACTACAGAGCTCCATATAGATGATATCAAGACAGGACAAGATCCAGAGTTGTCAGGGAAGGTTTAAGCAAGCTTCCAAAACACTGTCCCAACATTTTTTTAGCTGCAGTAAGGCCAGTCAATAAAACCTGTACCAGCTTCTGAGCGAGTTCAAGATCAGAATTATTATTTTGCACAAGTGCACAGGAAGAGACAAGAATAGATTGATTTACAATAATACTCCCAAAACCCCAGTAACTAGGACTGGAAGGTATAAGTGGACAGTAAAAGAGATTAGGTTTGTCTGAAAACTGAAGTCAAATCTCTTCATAAAGAATTACAGGACTTGAAATAAAATTAAAAAGCTACGTTGATGACAAAATTTCCTTGGAGAAGCATTCAAGAAGAAACAGTTTGAGATTCCCAGACAAATACACTGCCGATAAGCAGGATGTTTTATATGGGCATTAATTTCAATTTTGCTCTTTTACTGTTGATAAAATTGTGAATTATTTCATGTTAACTTGATTATAATACAGTGCATGGCCTAACACTTAATCGGATGAGCTCAAAATCAAATACAAAGAATGAAAAGTGAGCAAATGGATTTAATAGATTTGGCAATGATTAGGAAGCTTATTGGATACACTGAGAGCTGGGCTGAACTGGTGTTTACTGACATAAGGAAGGCAGAAGGAGTCAAAGAAAAAACAATTCCTGATTCATAAGCAGGCAAAGGCACATACAGTAGGGATGACATCAGCAGCAGAATCAAGATTCTTATTGTTGTTGCAGCCACAGCAAAATGTCCAAATCGGTCAATTAGAGCTTTAAACATAATTGTGATGTTTCCTGTGGCTCTCCTTGCACTATAATCCTTTCTGCAGGATGAGTTAATGGGATTGTTTACTGTTAAGAATCAAGCCCCACATGTACCTGAAACAAGACTTAACCACTGTATCCACTGAACAATGAGGTTCACGTGGAGCAATAAGATAAGAACAAGAAATGGGAATCTGACCAAAGACCACTGCAGGATTTCAAAACAGAACCTCTCCACAATTTCTTCTTCCAATTATAAATGTATTAGAAATTCACTTTTCAATCAAGGTCAGGGCAAGCTGCCCTGCGCGCCAAGAGTACCAGGGTACTGTTAGTTCCTCTGGTACTAGAAGAATACTACCAGTACTACTGATAAGATAAAGAATCTTCCCAAGGAAAGTCCAGTACAATTTGAACCGACAGGACTATTACTGTAATTGATGATGAAAACACATCTCTTACTGAACTAAACTCGGTGTCTCTGTACTAACAGCAGGAATGTGTAGGAAAGTTGTTTCCCACCTAGTAACATGAAAAACTGGCTTCCGTCTTTGTATGCTCACCAGAGGGAGTTAATTATTGTTCTGAATAGAACTGTCTTGAAAGACCCCAGAAAAAAAGTACATATTAATTTCATTAAAGCAAAGCAAAGTATATTAATTTCATTAAAGCAAAACCTAAAAAAGAAATCTAAAAAAAACCCAAGAATATGTAAAAAATAATAATAACTTTGCGAGAAAATTATCCAAGTTCATTTTTGTAATTTGTAACAGAATGTTTGTACATTGCAAAGTTTGTAAACCTACAACGGTTCTATGATTTAACAGTCTCCTATTCTCACTTTTCCACACCAGCGGCTGTTTTCAGTAATGTTGATTCTGATACTACTGATTATTTTCAATAGTTTGTTGATTCTGTGTCTGGGCCTGTGTCACATTAACTCTCTGCAGGTAGTTACTCCTTTGGCTGATTAATATGTTCTGAAGTTTTTTTCCTGGCCTGCTCTCCCTCCCTCTTGCTGAAATAAAAAAGACAAGAACATTGCCTACACCTTTTATTTGCGATGCTGATAACATTTTTTGGCACCACTTGCCCTTTTTATGTACAGTAGCTGTTAAAGTGGAATCTGTTAATGTAAGGCATCTAAAACAACCAAGAAATGTTAAATCCCCCATTTGGGAGGAGGATGTGTTATACATAATACATTTTTCATTCCACAGAAAAAATCACCCTGTTGTTTCCCTCTAGAAAAGTAAACACTGTGGCACTATTTAAACACACCGCAGTGCTGACTAGTGTGCTCCTGTAATGTTGTTATTATCAGGTACAAAACAACAGCAAAATTCATTGCCTTGATCATTATTTGTACTGTGAGTCTGGTATAGAAGTGTATGTTTTGTACTTTTCACTTTTCTTCTGAAAGGTGAAGGAACTGCTTTCTAAGAACTGATCACTTTTCTAGGTGGGAAAATCAACGCATATATACACTACCTTAAGCAAGATCTTGTCAAAGAAACTCATTTTTTCCAGTCCTGAGACATGTTTGGACTTGATCAAATAGGCGCTCTGTTCCATTTTGATCTCAGTTAAGGTTTCAGTGTTTCATAACAGCAGAAAGGAGTAACTCAAGAATGCAGTATATAGCAGTAACCGACTGGGGCTGTGTTTATATTAATTTCATTAAAGCAAAACCTAAAAAAGAAATCTAAAAAAACCCCAAGTTGTACACAATACAAATCCAAAGACATAACAAATACAAAACATTACATTTGAACCAAAAAGGTGCACAGAGAATGTATGTAATCTGATCCAAAAGCAAACTTCATAGCTGGAGGCTCTAAAATAACTGAAAGACATTCCAAATTCTGTTCATGTCTTTTAAAATATTCCTTAGTTGATACACGTTTCTTTTTTCATTCGCCTTGAGAATCTAGAAAAAGAAATCTAGATTCACACATACAGAAGAGAGTAGTAATGAATGAGATTACCTAGTTACCTAGTAGTCTGCACGGAAGGTCTTTGATTGAAAATCTACAGTCTCTTGAGGTACTGAACTAAACAAGGGCAGCATTACTGGAGACATATTCAACTGTTTCAAGCAAAAATTCTTAAAATGGCCCATCCATCTATTATCAAAAAGGCAATATCTGTACAAGGAGGGATTGTGTCATGAATCCATGAATCATCACCAGTCTATCTCAAGGCTTCCTTTAACTAATATTTCTGATTGGTCCAATCCTGGTTGTATACTGTAATGCAGAATACTGCTATAATGCAGTATAGTAATTATATTAAGATGAGTTAAGAGCTATTGCTGTCGACTCTGGGTCCTGAAGTTTAAGTGTCCTTAAGGTGTTCACCTCTAAACAGCTGGGTGTTTTTTCAGAAGAAAGCAACTGTGTGTCTTTGTGAATAAAGCTTCTCTTTAATTAGGAAAAATAGATAATCAGATCCATCATCCACCAGAAATTATTTTGAATATATGAACCTTAGAGAGCATAGTAGCACCTAATAATTTCCATATGATTCCCCACTTTTCATTCTTTTACCAAATAAAAAAAAATGAAGATACTGGGTGTTGATAGTGCGTATCTGTGATAAAAATTATGCAATCTTTTCTTTAATACAATTCAGCCCAAGCAGAGTGTGTCTTTGAAAAGCTAGTTTTTCACACATTAAAACCACTAGAACAGAGAGTTCTTCAGCCACTCACACACTCACTCGTAATCCAGGTTGACTAACTGGGGAGGAATTTAAAGATGAGAGATACAGTAAACAAACCCCTGTTTTGCATAACATGATATCCTAAAAGAGTAAAGACCCGGAAGCGACATTTTAGTCCCATTCAGGAAATTTTGATTCAATTAAGAC
This sequence comes from Lepisosteus oculatus, assembly GCF_040954835.1. Lineage (NCBI taxonomy): Eukaryota > Metazoa > Chordata > Actinopteri > Semionotiformes > Lepisosteidae > Lepisosteus > Lepisosteus oculatus. The sequence continues at coordinate 9,490,625 of NC_090708.1, read as the reverse complement.
ACTGAGAGATCAGGGTGCAGTGACAGTCAGAAATACCTGTATTTCTTCAGAACCAGGAGGGATTATCACTCACATAGAGTACATCATAATGAAAACTCTTTTCAGAATAAGACTAGAATATTAGCCTTAAAAAAACAAAGGTAACAAATTAAGAAAAATTTAATAAGGTAATAAGAGGACCTTTGTCAATGGTGTTGTGACCTCTGTACCACTAAAGAAACACTGTCTCTAACACATACTCGACAGAACATACAGCAGGGTATTGTATGTTTCAAAGGGTTACCAACACTTTAAGCTCACATGTGACAAACAAGCCACAAAAAGTCATTTTTGGACAACAGCATGACCAACTGAACCCCAATAGTCAACAGTGCTCCACCTCTCCCCACTGCCATTCAATCCCTTGAGAAATGCCCTTGTTCTGGCAACCCACTGAAGCTAAGCAGGTGTGTGCCTGGCCAGTGCCTGGACGGGAGACCTCCTGAGAAAGCTAAGGCTACCACTGGAAGAGGAGTTAGTGGGACCGGTAGGGGACACTCACTCTGCAGTCTATGTTGGTCAGTGCAAGTATAGTAAAGGGAAGCCTAAACTGTAAAAAGGTACTGTCTTTCGGATGAGATGTAAGACAGAGATCCTGTCTCTCTGTGGTCATTTAAAATCCCAGAGAGTTTTTCAAAAAGAGTAGGAGTGTCCTGGCCAATTTTCTCCCTAGCCTTTATCAATCTTGGCCTACTAATAATCCTCATCTACTGTATAAATTTGCTTCTTTACTGTGTTCTCCTCCCCACTGGTGGTGAGCCTACGTCGCACTATTCAGATGGGTCCTACACATTGGAAGGGAGTCCCCATTACCTGTACAGTGGAGGGTTCAGAGAAGCGCAAGTTTAATAATTATTATTAGAAATATTGCCCAGACTTGAATAATGGATGTCTGGACAATAAGACCTGCTGAAACTTGTGTTCTAGTCATTGATTTTGCTGGTTAAGCTACCAAAAAATAGAAATATTTGATGAACTACCCTTTGGTGAAAAGAACTGAAACAACTGTGTAAAAGCACTTAACTCATTACAATGTCCTGTTCTGTCTGCCCAAGCAATGGTGTTAATTTGAAAATGCTGTTTCCAAGAAACTACTACCCAGACTGTTAAGTCATCACACTTTCACACTCATTTAACTGAACTAGCATTAATTAGCATGACATATTGATGCAGCCGCCTAGCCAACAGTACTGTAGGTGCCTGAGAACCAGCTGAATGGGGTTGAGCCCAGGTGACCTTGAGCTACCTGTGCTCTCTGGATTGAACTGTGGCAGCACACTTTCCCAGTAGCATGGCAAGAAGTACTACCTCCTTGCAGAGCGAGAGGGATCCACAGAATCTGGTCTAGGTTCGTGTGTCAGTGCCAGTGCTGTTCAGTTCTACATCCCTCAGATGAAGAATCCTCCTACAGCATGAGGGCCTTTCTGGAACTCCTGGCCTTTTTCTTGGCCTTGGTCTCGACAGCTTTCCTGATTGTGGCGACTTGGTCCGATTGCTGGATGGTGGATGCCGACCTCAGTCTGGAGGTAGGAGGGTGTAGAAGGGGAACAGAGTTAGTATGTTGTTAACAGCACAGAAGTACATGGGGTTAGAGCAGGGGGCAGTGTTTCTTAATCTATTCATTGCTGCAGACCTCTTTGCTAAAGGTCACTCAAGATAAAAAACCCTAACCGTAATTTCAAAACAAACCATATTTACATATCAATTTTTTCATAAACTAACCTAGTTTATGATCTAAACTAACCGTAATTAATCTATTACTTGTTCCTTTGCAGCCTACGCATGCTGACACAGCTACCCACCTGAACTAGTGTTATTTGTAAGAGATCAAATTCAGAGCCAATCCAAATCTAAGAGAATTGATTGTATAACCTACTAGTTTGGGTGTGAAATGTTTCCCTTTGGTTTTCGGGATCCCTGGGATAGTCTTTGTAGATGCCCAGGTGACTCTAGAGTGCTGTTTGAGAATAACTGAGTTATCTATGAGTATGGACTATCTACCTCTGAAAGCAAACATTTTAATAGGAAAAATGTTTCAAACATATGAAATCATTCTCTCTAGAGAAGAAGTAAATATACAGATTGACTGCTGCTAAATCTTTATACAAATAGGTTATTTTGTGTAAAACAGTTTTACTTTTCCCATCTGGAATTTGTGATAAAAAGTTACAGGATTGGAAGTATGCTCCTGTGGTGAATTGGCATCCCATTCATGGTCAATTCTGGGCTGGATTAATGTGATTGAAAACTGATGGATTAGAATTAGAATGTTTCTCAATAATGTCCAGATTTCTTAATGTTTGTGTTTTTTGCCCATATGGTTTTCTTATTTAATCAAAAATCACAGCTTCACCTATGGATGTTAATACAAATCTCACTGCTACCAGATGTTATAAACATAATGATGTACCCCAAATTATGAAAGCCACAATGGTATTTGTAAAGCACACAGCCAAAGCTTTAGAAGGTTGCATACACCAACCAAAAATCTAACAAAGATTTATTCAAGAGGTGCTCACTGCCACTGACAGTAATTTCAACTACAACTCAAATATTGTCCAAAGATGACCCTAAAAATCACATAGGTGTCTTTGTAAAAGTTGGCTGGGTTTGATTTAACTGTAATAATAGAGCTGGAATGGCCCATTCATAGTTTTAATACTCCGCTCTTTGCATGCTTTTGAAAGTTTCAGTTAGGGACAAGTTGAAATCATTGAAACAAGGAACTAAGTGGAGTATAAGAGTGAGCGTACCTTGTGACTTCTTAATAAAGTGTTTCAGATAATAAGTCTCACTCCATTGCTACATGAGCAGCCTTTATGCAAATGCAAGTAGCCTTTCTCACCAACAAATCGTGAGTGTGAATTTTAAATGCAGAGAACCAATGCTCTGGGCTATATAGACTTGTCTAGCATGTTCGTCTCTGTTACCTGGTGAATGATTAAAAGAAAGAATATTATTAACAAAACAGGGTAGAAGGTACTGTAGATAACAGTTTAATACAAAAGCTGGATTTGCAGTATTTAACTGTAATCAGGATGTTAAGAAGTAAAAATGTCTGGGAATTAAACCAATAATTAACCTCATTTGGAAGTCAATTACAATCAAATACTGAGTTTAGCCATTCTAAATGAAACAAAAGCACTAAAAATCCAAAGTGCTTTCTATAATAAACTGTTCTGTTTCTGCTAAACATGGATGAAGTGACTACAGTCCATTGTCAGATGAAGAAATAGGAAGATCTACAGTATATTTTTACAACAAATCTTCAGTAAATTGACAGTTACACTTCAAGACATCATATCTGTTGTTTTTATTTTGGACTTTTTCGTTTACTACTCTTATTTTAATCCTACCTGGAGTTTTCAAAAGAAACAGTAGCGCATATGCTTGTGTAATAAACCAAGTCTTAACGATATGTTTTTATCTACAGTATATGATAGAATATATATCCAATGCTTAAAATAATTTTCTTTGAGAAGGTAGGTGTGTTTAAAATTGCTTTTCTCTTTTTCACAGCTAAAGGGCTAATATACAGTATAAACTCTATACAGTAGTCCAGAGTTTCTTTAAAAGGCAAATTTGTTCCCTGCAAAAGTACAGTGGATACAGTAATCAGTTTCTGTTGCAGCTCTATCCAGAATCGTGTCGAGAATATGAAACAGTTCTGCGGTTAAAATTGCCTTTTTCTATCCTGTTCTCTATGTACAGTTCAGTGACTCCTGCAGGGGACTGTGGTGGGAGTGTGTGACTCATAACTTTGAAGGTGTTACTACCTGCGAGGATTATGACTCCATATATGCTGAACATTCTTGTGAGTTTCCCATACAAATGCAGCCATCCAAAACATTGCTAAATAAAGATTCATGAAACCTGATTCATATTCTATAATGGTATGCTTAGCTATCGATACTCAAACTAATTTCTAATGTACAAACCCATCTAACACAATCCTTCAATGGTGAATTAAAGTGAGAAAGGCTTTTTTCTGTTACACAGACGTGTGTATACTGTACTTTGCACATCCCTCTAATCAAGCTCCATACTTATTCAATCCCAGTTCTCCAGTTCATCTTTCAGCTCACTTGCAAAAGAAGTGCATTAGCTCAATAAGCCATGATTGCCATGTGGCACATTTCAGTACTGACACAGCTATGATACAGTTGTATGTGTAGTATATGTGTATAGTCCAGCTACTACACAGCCGTTTGAATGAGCTACTCAAAACATACGAGCACAAAAGTTCCACAAACCCCCAAAATACACAAAGAAGAGCCATTTCACAGTTTCTAAAATGGAGAGCGCTTCTCCAGATTACAGGAAGAACTGAGGTTTGAGTGACACAGCTGTAGATAGGGAGTGTTGAAGAATAATGACAAACTGAGAAGACAAAGGAAATTCATAATGTAACAAAAAATGGTAAAAGTACTATTAAATGCTCATAAGAATCCACAGGACTATGTAGCGAGCCTACTGTTGTTGTTTTCCAGTGAGGCTGGTGGCAACTCGGACCCTGATAATAATAGCAGACATCCTGGCTGGATTTGGCTTCATTTTCCTCCTTCTTGGGCTGGACTGCATAAAGTTCCTGAAGAATGAGCCGGACATCAAACTGCGCATCTGCTATGTAGCAGGATTTACACTGCTGCTTGGGGGTACAGTACTGTACATGGAGCCCATGGCAGGTCTTGTGGCTCACACTTTTATTATCAGTGAGGGCTGCTTGCAGATTTCAGTAACCCAAGAAGTCTGACCACATCTACTAGTTCCAGAATAATAGAGTTTAAAAAAAAGGTGCTGTCGATCATGTGGATGTGCCGTAGACTCAATAAGCAGCACTTACTTCATTGTCAATGCCTTGCACTCATGTGTTACTCTTCTCAGCTGTTCCAGGTATGACTGCCTCAGTGTGGTATGCTGTCAGTATATACGTGGAGCGCTCAACCTTGTTTTTCCAAAATGTGTTCCTGGGGATTCAGTACCAGCTGGGATGGTCCTGTTGGCTGGGCATGGCGGGTGCAATGGGCTGTGCTCTTGCTGGGACAATGCTCACATGCTGCATGTACTTCTTCAAAGGTAACTCCGCCATTCTGGAGCTTATCGATGGATCACAATGTTTCTCCATTTGGTATCTTACAGTGCTTAATAAGCATTCACTTTCACAGATGAATGTTCCTTATCTGGGCAATGAAAAATGTCCTGGTCAGAAAGAAACTGTAATTAAATTACAATACCAATAAATGCATATTCTGTAAGGACTGTAATGGATAATACTTAAATAATGCTGAAAACCTAAATTGTACAGTGCGTAACCTGCATTTTTACTACCTTTTAACTGGTTTCTGTTTTAATCATCCAGGAATAACGGAGATCTGTGAAGGTGCAGTTTAATAGAGTTGTATCTTTATTCTTTTCTCTTACTGTATTTAGGAGTAAAAAAAGAACAATTAGAAAGAAGAGAGATTAATATATAAGGGCCATTCATTCATTTTAATATTTCTCTTTGATGGTCAATTCAATTAATCAACTGAAACGTGCTTTCAATGTGAGTACTGTGGAATGAGAATGAATGAAAACTAATCTATGCATCTTGCATAATCAACCTAATCAATCTTAAGCAATCAGTACAATAAACCGTTTTCCCCTAGGATCTATTAGCTCATTTTTGGACCTTTTCCACTCTGTTGAAAATGTGAAAAGCTAAAGACAAAGAACAATAATATTCACAGAACGGGGGCTTTTCAAAACACCATTTAGCCGTGAAGAATAAGTTGAGCACTTTATGACTTAAGAACTTTTCATTGGAAAATGATTTACTCCACTTGAATACTCTGAAAGTCAATCTGCTTTTAAAAGTGGGATTAGCGACTTGATCAAACTTCCAACTGTAATGTTAGCCTATAGCTGCATTCTTTCTTTGAAGCTATAGAAGATGAGCTATGAACAGGAATGTAGCAGGAATGTAATGTTTTCAGACTTGGCTGGTCTGACTAAGATTGTCAGAATTTTAAATTGAACCAATAACAGTTATTTTAAGTTCTGTGAGCAGATTTGGGGATATAACTATAAAATTGTGACATTTTAAATTCAGCATTGCAAAATGAGTTATCTTTTGCTCTATACGCAGACCTTTGACTCAGAGCTTCTAATACATGGGAAGCATTAACAGGGGATGAAGTGGAGGTGGAGAAACATTCAAGTCTGGGCTTGATGCTTGTATTGTTATGACTCAGTGTGCAGGAAAATGATCACTGATGGACTGAATGTCCTGCCCCAGTCACCAGCTTTTCTTATGTTGTTAAAATATTCTAAATATTACCTTGCTTTTTAAAATGCAATATAAATGTGATTATTGAGTTCCTCATAATTCCCTAAGAATGAATCCAAGTCAATGTTTTCACATTACAATTCAAGTGCAGTGTGGAAAAAACTCACCTCTGATTCAGTCATAACATGAACCCTAAAATAGTTTTTCTTTTGCTCCTACATATTCTTCAGATGTTGGATCAAGACAAAATGTATCTGCGTACAACTACCACTCAAGAACAAGGAGCAGAGACAGGACCAAGTCTAGAAAGTCGTCAACTACAACGTACTCCTACACTAAAACTGAAACCGCCAAGATGTATGCAATAGACACCAGAGTATAAAGCTGGAAGAATCATGCCCAGGCCTGCGTGCCCTGATACTCTGAGAGCGCTTCCAAAAATATTGCGCTCAGTGTGCATCTTCGTCAACACGCTTGATGCTTCAAACGAGAGACGAGCGAGTTCATCTGCTTGGACAACGGCGCCACCGTGTGGAATTTCTAGGTTGTGTTTTATTCTCCAATGTCAACGTAAAATCGTGATGGCTTTTATTTCATTGCGATTCCAATTTGAATGTTTGAATTGTGTTAATTTGTTTCTTAATGTTTCGAAATACTGATGCATAAATGTAGCTTCAGGAATGCAAAAAAAAACATTTTAAGATGCAGTTCTTAAAATAACAGTTGTTTACAGTATGTTGAACATCACAGAGACAATAGTGCTAAGAGGTGTGCTGCTGTCTCGATAATATTTCAATATTTTAAATTACCTATTTGGTGTGTTGTTGAGGATCTTTTTTTTGGAGAATTTGGAAATGCAGAATGACAACAGACATGTCTAACCTATCATCAAATTCCTAAACATTTTCTCAAAGCTCCCATACTAGTGCCTTTAAGACAAGCTGCTTAAAAAGAAAAGGTTAGTATGTCAAAGTCAATTTGTGTTCAGACTACCAGAAAAATCCAGATTAATCTCTGATGCAGGACAAGGGAGCATGAAAGAGAGACAAAACCTCAACATGAAGAACAGGTGAAAAACAAGACATTCCCTGACATAAAATCACATTAATATTATACACAGATATTGAAGTAAAAGAATATTTTATTAAATAACATTTTAGAATAGATTAATCAATGACACAATAAATACAAATATTTAGTCTGTAGAGATTAACATGCTTAAACTTCACTCAATGTGTTCAGAGAAGCTGAAAACCGTATTAAACAGTAACATTTTCCACAAAAACTTTGTATTTTTTCCTTTTTGTTGCCAAAAGTGCTTTGTTCTGAATATATGATGTACATTATCCTGATTTGGTGAAGAAATATATTACTAAAAACAAGTTTTCTGTTGAAAGGGTGAACATTAACCCCAAATTTGAAAACATAAGGTGTTTGTGAAACCAGAGCTCACAGCTCTTGGGTTATGGGTTTGATTCTGGGAATGTTTCTGTGTGGATTCTGTATATTCTCCCTTCATTCCTGTGGGTTTTCTCCAGGTGCTCCAGCTTCAATTCCCAAAACACATTAGAAGAGCTAATTGGCATCTCTAAATTGCTCCTGTGTGTGACAAGCCTTAAACTAATCCTTACCAAGAATAAAGGGCTGATAATTTATTGTTGGGTGTATTTTGTAAGCATCAAAAGAGTTACAGCCTGATATGTGCCAGAACAACCATTGCATGATAACTGTAATGAGATATGATACAAATCTCCAACCTAGCTTCTGTAAAGCCCCATCCCAGCAGGTATTATAATAATCATTAATTCACACATTTTTAAAGAACAAAAATTTGCATCTCTGGGTGATACAATTTCCCTTAACTGAACCAATTTATTTGATTAATTGGTCAATAATTTACAAGTGTTTCTGGAAAGCTAATTCAGGGTGATGTTTCAAACTTCTGGAATTTGACCTTTTCAGGACCTCAGTCGGAGACCCCTGATATAAAGAATTACATTATACAAAACAGTCATGACGTAAAACATTATGGTGCTTCTTCTATTTCAGAAAACAAAATGTTGCCAAACAAATAAATATATTATAACTATATGATTTTATTTATGAGCACTTTTCAAGAAACTTAAGGTGATGTATTGTACAACAGCACACACTCTCAGTAAAGTATTAACAGAAGTAAAAATATAGAAAACTGAAAAGCACAAAGATGTTTCTAAATTATCCCATAAAACTAAGGGAAAACAGAATTTTACATTAAAACCTTCAGCAGCATGAAGGCTTAATTAACTTATTATCAAAACATCTTTAAGATAACCTGGAGATACTGTAGGGCATTCGATGTCTTGTACTGTATGCATGAGCAAAATTACCTTAAAGTCCACTCTAACCTGGTTCACAGGAATGCAGTGCTCTGCTCAGAGAACATGAGTAATGTTATGACAAACAGTTCTTTTGGCCCATGAACAGCTGAATTCTGGAATTAGTGGAGCTTACTTAATATCTTAGAAGATATCTCAGTAAACAAGGTATTACAGGAGTATAATCTTCATGTAATACATGTTTCAGAATGAGGTAGGCAACCAAGAGTCTTAACTCCAGTTGACATAGAATGTGTCATCCAATTTTATTATGTTTTTCAAACCAAGGCTCCTTTTATTTTATACATAAAGGGATATACTTTTTTGGGGAGTGTGTACAAACACTAAAATGGGAAAAAAAGGAAAAACAGACCTCAAGAATGGGAAGGTCCTCAGTGCAGTTGGTCTGCCTTGTGTAGCCATGTGTGAATTGATTACCCTGATTAAAATTGCTAAAGGTTAATGTCTTACAAGAGCATGGCTTCTAGTGCTGCACACCTGTCACCATGACAGGGGGGACCCTGTTTCTCCTTCAGTCTGTGGGGTTTAAATTACAAACTAATGTGTACAGAAAATAGCACAACTGTGTGTTTCATGCTGGTGCAGTTTATAAAATACAAGCAAACAATATGCTTGTATTATGTGAATGTGTATGTGTTTTGGTAAAACAGAATGGCAGTTCTGTTAATATGCAGCAACTGTTAAAATCCCTCCAATTTTATTATAAAAAGTAGTATTAATATTGCCTTTTTTCTTTATTATATTTGTTGAGTGCTTTTCTTTTTATTTTGTAAAACCATTGTCAAGCAAGGTAACGTTCAGTGGTGACAGGGCAAAACCAGAACAGTAACTTTAGCAGTTAAAGGCTAATTTTAAAACTGCCTTAACACCCAAACAGTAATAATGACTCGGGAGAATGACTCATCAAAAAAAAAATGTCATTTTATCTGGGAACAGAGAAAACCGTATCAGTAACAGCAAAGCAGCACATAGGAGAATCAGGTCAGGTCTAAAAAAAATAAAAAGGCACTTGTGATGCTTTTGATGACAAAATTCTGAAAATCACCAGTGTATTTACTTCTACACACTGTCCATAGGGGTAGCTATGCAGATTTGCATAGCAATATTCTGTAGGAGCAGGACGTACAGTATGCTCATCATTGCATGTACTGTAAACACATTATAATACTAAAAGCATAAAGGACAGACAGCGAAATTCCTTCTTTCTATATTTTCACAAACACGGTTGTGTAAACAGCTGTTGGAATTCAAACAGATTGACAACACTTACCCTGCAGATCCCACAAAATTGGATGTACAGTATCAGAGGAAACATCCAGGACAGGTCCTCTGATGTGGAATATGATCTTCGCCACCTAGTGTCCAACCCTCCAACTGCAGCTTGTCTTTCTCTAAAGGGAAAATCTCTAACATAAGACACAGTTAAGAAATATGTTTTACAGTATACAGTACTTCTTTCGTTTTGAAGAATGATAGCAACTATAATTTTTATCAAGTACCATCACTCATTACCTAACTGTAGGATACATTTGTATTTACAGTATATGTGCAAATGCAAAGTATTTAAAGATAAAACAATACTGTTGAAGTAGCTGTGAAATAAATGCATACTTTGGACAAAACTGATTTGGGTTACCAATCAATGTATCATTTTCATCCAATATCTTTCCTATGCTTTACCCATCTACAGAATAAGGAATTCATAAGAATGTTAGAATTGAGCAACTTGGTTAACTAAAAATATGGAGCCTTCAAGTTACTCTGGTTAGTAGAGTTAATTTTTCTAATAAACGCTGCACTTGTGCATTAAGTGCAGAGGCAGGTACACAGGTGCAAAAAACAATTGAAAAAGGGAAATAGGAAAATGACTTTGTGACCAAAGACATCCTCTTAAAGGTATCACTTCTGTGAGCCAAATGTGCTTTCTGTTTGAAATAAATCAGATCCAGAATAAGCTTTTTGAATGTTCTGCTCATTTTTCATGGGTAAAGACGGCCAACAGCTTCCAAAAGCCACCTCTTGATGGTCTTCCTGCTCTAAACAGCTTACAACTGGTTTAAAAAGGAAAGACGAAACCAGTTTGATGTCATTCCTGCGTGAAGGAAAGTGCCTTGAGCAAAACTGTCTATTTTTGAACCTGGAAGTGAGAATGCGTGTTTGTTCACCCTCAGAAGGAAGCTAGGAGCACAGCCCACACACCAAAACCAAACTTGTGTAGACCCCCCTATATGCAAGTGGAGAGTAATCCATATTAAAACATTAAGTACTACAAGATTGATAGCAACTAGTGTCAATCCTTCCTACCAGTAGTAACAGAGAATGACTCATGTAATCACCTTTCTCTGGGAGGATCTTGGCTTTCTTTTGTTTTCTGTATAAGAGTTGATAGCTCATAAATCATGAAGCCCAGATAATGCAAAACTGACTCACAAACAAGGAATGCAGCTCGATCCTGGCAGTAAGTGTCAAGTAAAATATACAAGTCTAAAACTCACACAACATACTATACTTCATCATTGTTTTGTTATATGTAAACATTGTCTAACATTTGATTTTATGAGATAAGAGAGCTATGCTAATGTGGACTGCGTTAATACTGTACAGCAGGATTTATTCCTCTAAATTGTCTACTTTTGTTCAGGCCAATTCCATGTTTTAGAGATTTAGATTACATTTGTAATAGAATTCCAGAGGTCATTCAAGTGTGTGAGTAAAAGTTTAAAAGTGTTCTAGAATTGTAAACCTACATCATTATTCAATATCTGCCAAAATCTAAATTGTATATCTACATATATTTCTAATGTGTAAGTCATATACTGCTAATAAATCTAATATGGAAAATAATACTTATGAAACATTACTGTGCATTAACAAAGTATGACTTGTAAAGATGAAATTCTGAGCAAGGCATACAGTATATATAAAACAAAAATAATATTATGTTTCAGTGTTTACATAGTGTATATTCAAATTAATACCTTTAAATGCAAACAGTATTTGTAATTTTACATATTACACAATGTGCATTTAAATGCATTTAGTCTATGCTAAACATACTATATGTTTGTTTAGTCAAATACTTTTAAATGTATAAAGAAGTGGCCTCTCAGATCCCAGTCTTGTTGTGAGAACCTTTAAGGTTTGCATCTCATAGTTTGTTTCTAAGATGCAGGGCAAGATAATTTGCCCCTTGATTGTTATGGATTTGGTAGCATTATCAAAAATGTAATATATTGGTGAATTATAAAATGAATATAATTACTCATAATATTTTTTAGAATTGCCGGGACACCGTACGGTATAAAGCAGTTAATTATTGATACAATTCACACATATCAGTTCTTGAAACCCGGCCAACACAATCGTGCCATTTAAAGTTTTAAGATATATGCTTTTCCAAAGATCTGTCCTTGCATTTATTTTTTATCCTCCTTATAAGAAAGCCCATAATTTATATAATTACGTCTGCTTTGAAGGCAAAGATCTTCATTGTAGTTTCACTGTAAAATTGAAAAATGTACTTTCTAATTGCCCATTCACCAACAATGTCTTAAAACCTAAAGCCTATGTGGTCTGTACAGTATACAGTATATATTTAGTTCTCTCATTCGGTTTAGTCTGCTTGAACTACCTAAAAAACACACAAGTTCTTCCTGTTTTTCTTTTTTTTTGCAGAAGGAAATTGCCTCTTTCTTATCACTTCACAAAATCAGATCATTCCATTCAGTTCCTTCAGCCAGAGGAGGCTGGATTCTGAGTGCCTCTACTGCAGTGGAGAATGCAGGCTGAGTCACCTGCAGGTCATTTTGAAGCAGAAAGATGATTAAGTGATTGTGTGTGAAGCTGATAAATTGCAGGTGTAGAAGACCAGATACCTGCTTGGGTCTGGAACTCAGGATACAGTCCCCAGTGAGAATTATCTCTTAAGAAAGAACCACTGCAGAACTAGTGATAACCTTGATCTCTTAGATAAAACCTAAACATAAATGAGAACAGAAAGGAAAACAACAGAGAATGAATTCCTTGAAGCAGGGTTTTTCTAATTGGGACTGTTCATTTTAATGTCTGTGATTATCTTCAGCTGTAAAGACTCTGGAGAAATTACTTTACTAGCAATATTTCATACTTAACCTGAAAAATTCACTGAGGCTTTTAAATAACTAAACCAGAGATGATTAAATTAAATCATTATTTGTGTATTATTTATTACTTTCTGATGAAACAGATATACAGTAGGACAGCATGTCTAATTCTGGCCCTGATGTGCTGGGATATCTGCAGGTTTCTATTGTAGATGAGGTCTTAACGATTTGTCTCAGCTTGTTATTAGTTAATTGGACCAATTTATTATTACCTCTCAGTTCTTTGCATAGCAGCTGCCCAAGGCCAGGAATTCACATTCCAGATTTGAGCAAATGGGAGAAAGCACATTTGATCTTCACCCCTGAGCTTTAGTGTGAGAAAAATAAATCACAAACTGGAAGGAAGCATATAAAAGTGAGAATTACAGGTGGACATTCAGAAACAGTCTTGTGATGTCATCTTTTATCTTCAATTCATTCAATATACAGTAGTTCTGCCATCAAGCTGAGGATATGGAAGATTGATCTGAAGCCTGTTGCAATTAACCTGTTTTTGTTTCAAACCACAAAGTGTGAAGTTTAAGACATTTTCAGAGTTATGTAAAATAACACAAACGTTACTTGGCCCACTCACTGCTAGAGCAATCCCTGGTCTTGGGCAGCTTTATGCCCAACAACTCTTCCTCTAGAGCTGAGGTTCCCCTACAGTACATCTCCCAGCTGCTGGAGTTCTGCAGATATTCCCCCACTTGGTAATAGAGTTCACTGTGATCTACGCATGCATTTACATCTTGACTTGGATAAGATGCAGTTGCCTGCTTGAGCCTGTACAGTCAGCCATCAGCCAGGAGGACACCCAGCTGCTCTGAGTGCTGCTCTGGCTCAACTCCATCTGAACATGATGTTCAAACATCTCTTGGAGTCTGACGTCCCTGCTGCTCTCCAATCCAGCTCTCTCACACAGTCTTATTTGTCTTACAAGCTGCTCTCCTGCTTCCTACTAGCCGATGGAGTGTAATCTCAGTTTAGCTGTCACACTGCCACTGGGACAATGAGAAAGCATTTAAACTCAAAACTATCTCTAGGTTAGGACCCTGCTGCGAGTGACTCCCATCTGCCCTTGAGCAGATCCCTCCAGAGAGGCACTACCTGTAGTGCTTTCTACCTGTAGGGGTGCTTAGCAAGTTCAGGACTAGTTCACTTGCTGCTACTAGGCTTCCCTGATATGTTCTCCACTCCAGTATCCTGCAGGCTGACTACACACGTAGATGGGATGACTACAGCTCACTTAACATTTGCCTCTGGATGCATAAATTAAGACTTGCTCATTATCAGACTTCTGCTAATTAAGTCTTAAATAATCAATACCTTAATTATATCAAGTTATTAATTAAGTCAATTAAGCTATGTAAGTCTATTATAAATGAATTATTTCTTATTATCAGACTCCTGCTATGGTTAGCTAAGCACACTGAAATTTCCTCTGTTGTAAAAGCATCAGGACGACACCTGACATCTATAGTGTAAGTCCACAGTGATAATTTGGCGGGACTTGTTCTGACAAGTCGTTTTCTACACCCTGAAGATCTGTGGCCTGAGTCTCGCCAGCTCCTTGAATCTTCCACTCCTGGTAGTTGCTCTTTTGAATCCCTCTTGTACTTTCTGTCCTTCTGATCAAGCTGAAGGACTCATCTCACAGACATCCAGCTCACCCAGTGAGAACATTAGAGTACTGAAGAACATTTTTTCTCTCTCTTCAGTCAATTGGGGTATTTTTTGAGTGCAACGCAACTACAAAAAAGGGATTTTAGTTAAAGCATTTGATAAAAATTAAAATTATTTCTTTCCTACCCACTTTTCAGTGTGTGGTGGTGCAGTACCAGCAGGTAAAACTCTGTACCCTGGACAAGAATGTTCAAAAGCCAATATCTCTTTATGGTGACCAGGGACACCAAGCTGTGCCATCCCTTGTATGAGACACTAAACCAAGGTCATGACTACTTGTTCATAAGAGTGTAATTAGGGGTGTTAGTGTCCTGACTCAATTCCACTCTGGGCTTGAACAATCTGGGCTTCCTATAGCTCCCAATTAATTCATCTGGTGAAATTAATTCTCACTTCTCTGCCTGATCTGCTGTGCACTGAGGCTGCCTGTGCAGAACGGCGGCTACACTTCATTGATGGAAACAAATGGTACCTTCATATAACAAACACTGAAAGGTTGTTTGGTATGAAAAGCACTAAATAAATTCAATTGTTATTATTCGTTATAATTAATCATTCTCAATCTAGAAATGAGTTAACATAATATTACATGCAACTCAATTATCATTTTAAATATAAAAATGTATTATTACATTTTTCCCCATTAATGTTGAATGCAAAGTCAAAGCATTTTTCGATGGTTGCCTCTCATTAATACTAATCTATTTTCTAAGGAGTTTAAGTGTTCAGAGCTTGAAACTGTATTGCACATGCCTGTTCTAACTCCTTATACCGGTTTTTCCTGAAGATTCGCCCCAGGCTTATCAGTAAAAGGGTAAAAAAAAAGAAAATGAAATTAATTTGAGGCAAGCAGCTGGCACGGAGAACGGGGCTAAAGACTTATTTTCTCACTTCGCGACAATGTGGAAATGCTGAAAGTTTGTCCGGGACGACATTTCAACAATTCAAAAGTAATTTTCATCTTTAAAATATCCAACGAAATATCCGAAAGACGTACGGACTATATCGTTGGGTGTGTATGTTGTTTTTCCCGACGTTGTGAGCCTTTTCAGGTTAAGAGGCAGTGAGTACGTATCTCACAACCTGTCTCGTGCCCAGGTAAGAGAAGTAATGCCTGCTTCTGGGATATACAGTATACTGTACTTCGAAATACGTTTTTTTCCCGTTGTTTTGTATTAGAAATGAACAAAACAAAGAAATAATTGCATTTTTTATTTACATTTACGGGGTGAAGAGCTCTTATACACGGCTAGGTACCTATTATTTGGATCGAATACACGGCAAAGGTATTCCTTGCCCTTTTCCAGCAGTATTACAAGAATCATCACAATTCATAAAAGTACTATGATGTTAAATATACAGAAAGTCATTGAAATCACAACATATTATATTGGTGCCATTATTCAATTTTGGTGTTCATAATGTCTATCAGGAGGAAAATATATAAATAAAACTAGCAAAGTGGCTATTTAGGAATGCTACAAAGATTGGTAGATCTTCCTTTACTTGGCGCTGTTATGTAATATTGTAATTATAAAAACGACGAAAGATAATCTATTATGTGAATCAATTCCAAACACACAGAATTAGCATTTGGACCCTGGGTTCTAATTAGCTGATGCTAAATTCACTTTTCCTATTAAGGAAAATACGGTGAGAATAAATGATAGCTGCAAAACAAACGCGATTTCAGACTTGAATTTTTTTTTCTGATTGACCGGTGCAGTAAATCGCATTCGCTCTCCACAATACAGCCGTGCACTGAAAGTAGATACCAGAATAAGGTACTTTGACATGATGTAAAAACAGAATGACCGCGCTTTTCAGACGATTTCTCACCAAAATAAAACTTTTGACCCACGTTTCTTCGCATTAAAATTACGAAATAACTCTTCACCAGACCGCTGCGCGTTACCTTGTTTAAAATGGCTAGTGGTTGAGGAATAACCACTGTTGACGAATTTGGTGATATATTAATTTATTTTGTGGAATAGAAGCAAGAAGTATTAACAACAATTTGAAAAAATTGTAACCGAATACCTTATTTACATATGGTGGGGCTTTGCATGTATTGCTTAACCTTAAATGTGTTATGGATGACTGATGCTCTTCATTCTAGATTTTTATTCTGACGATTTTATCCAATGGCACTACGGGCGCTGCTTTTATACGGCTGGATATTTTACTGGAACAATCTGAGTCAAGTACAGTACAGTACCTTGGTCAGAATACAACACCACAAACCAACCTGGGATCTGAACCAAACACATTCCAGTTTCATGTCCATAGTGCTTTACAAAAATAACTCCCAAATGAAGAAAAAAATATATTTTAAAGGGTAGTATATTCATACGGTATATATTTATTGTAAACTTATAGTACAAACTATTATACAGTATATACTTCCTGAATGATGTTATGTTTTTTTAAAGCAAACTATATTTGAAATGGAGTCAATGCAGTGCAGCAGAGGTGGCCAAACTGGTTTGCAGAGACACAACCCAGCATCTCCTACTTGTCGTGCTTTAATAATCAATTTGGAAAAAAAATGGAAAAATAAATTTGATCAGTTGTGGCCAACTTTGAGAACTACCGTGTGTTCATATCTTAATGATCTATGCAATTCCAGCAACTACCTGCTTAAGTGGTGAAAATGAAATTGTTCCAGTTGTTTAAGAGTGAGTGACCTGTAGTGCCAGCAGGATTGTAACTCTCAGGACTGGGGTGGGTGACCCCCAGAAGTTAACATTTAGATGTTTTTGTTTCAGTAAAGAATCTTAATAGTGATGTCCAATCAGAATTACAGTAACTGCACAGCACTGCTTCATCAGTCAAGCTAAAAGATAGGCACAATAAGATCTGACCTTTACTTGATTTTACAGGGGATATAGAAAAGAATACAGATGCATGAACAGATTCAGAGTTTGATTTTTTTTAAGTCGCCCACAGCCGAGCAGTAGAAAAGGTCAATTTCTGCAGGTTTGCTTATACTGTATGATCATTCACAAAAAAAACTATGACTCACATCAGTCTACTGTAATCTTCTTCTGTTCAACAGAGGACATAAGATTGTGTCGAGTAAATGGCATCTCTAGTTTTCTTGCCATTATTTCAAATTTGAAAGCTTCTTCCCAGTCTCTAGCAATGGTACACTGTACACTACTTCAGATTAATTGTGAACAGTAGCAAACTCTAATGGACACAGTCTGAAGAACACATACAGTATTTTATCTTCAAGGGAGTTGTGGTGGAACAGATTGAATACATTCTGTGTTTTCTAGACTTGCCTTCAATGGAGGCCTTCAAGAACACCTTAAATGTCAATGACCTTGTGGTAAAGATCTATGTTTTCCTGCATCACTCCTTCTCCTGGAATTCAGCTTCCCAGACAAGGTTTGTTGTTGTTCTCTCTACTGTATCTACTGTAACTACTGTATCTCCCAAGATGATAAACTATTCCAGCAACAATAGGCTTGAAAAAGATTTCTCTACAATTATGCCAGGAACTTTGAGGTAGATGACAGTTATTATGCCTTTTTCACACAATAATGATCTGTGGAAGAACGCTGGTGTAAGCTCCTTCAGATTTTAACAACTCTCTCCGATGTTATTTTTACAGGAGTAAGTCAATATACCAATAATCTGAACAGCAAGCGCCACAGGTTACACCGAGAAACATATACAGTACCATATACAGTAGATGGTATATGGCAAGTATAAATTTAAATTTGATTAATACACAGATGCTGTGTCAGATTTCCAAATAATATGTAATAATAGCAATAATAATCCAAATTCAGTGTACAGTATGTTATCCTTAAAGGTATCTCACAGCCTAGACTAACTGTACTTGGTATGATAGCAATTTAATTTAGAAAAAAAATAGCAATGAGGCACTTTTTGGAAAAGTGAGTTAGAGATTAAGTCATTTGTCAAAATCATTTTAGAAACCTGGTTTTGAGTAAGGCTCAGCCTTACCAGTAAAAGAAAAAAGCCTGGGGACTTCTTCCTGTCTGGAGGTTGACTCTGATGCAAAGATTACCTTTCACAATAATGACCATTCATTCTTCAATTTCCTGGGTAGTCTGTAAACGTTCCTAGTCTTAAATTTATTTATGTAGCTATATGAAAGGCTGTGTTTATACTAAGAGCTCTTAATGACACCTTGTGTTTGCAAAATAAATATCTTATGCCTTTTAAATTGTATATTGCAGCGAAAGCATACGCAGAAGTACCATCTTGCCCCATTAAACCAAAGACCAAGCTTTCCGCCCTGCTGGAAACATTGCCTGAGATGAGAAAGAGACAATTTCAGTCATTGTTTCTGGTAGTGCGAGCAGCTACTACCTACGGGCATACGTTCTCCTTATCTAAAGAGCCATCAAGATGTATAGTCAGAATTCTAGATATCTGATTTAAATGGGAATTAATTTCAGTAAAAATAAACAACCCCAGCAAATAGATAATGGTAGTCCAAATTAATTGCACTTTTCGTCCCAAAGTTCCCAAAGCACTTCTTTACTGGAAAGGAACAACTTTAACCATCACTGAAGTGCAGCACCCACCTTCATAACATGGCAGCCATTATATTCCAGCTACCCTGCGATACATGCAACAGATCAGATGATGTGGGTATTTAATTTTCCAGTTGAATCAAGGGAGAAATTTAGAAAGGCCAGATTGGGGAAGCCAAACTTAGTAGAGTAGTGGCCCCATAATGGGGCTCTGGTTTGGTCCAGAGAGAACAGTGCCACCTAGAGATCAACACCACTTACAGCAACAACCATTTTCTATGGTGGTCTCTTGACCCAGTAGTTGGCCAGGCCCAGTTTTAATTAGATGTGATGAGATCATGTTGCCAGTACCTCCTTGTAGCCTGAACACAGAACATGGGTTTACATGTGAATGGCTGTAACTTTCAGTACCATCTGGGGACCCTTTGGATGTTTGGTATTGTACCACAAAACAAAGTGAATCCCGACTTCATCTGAAAAACCTCTGTAAATGTTCTGAAGACATAAGGCTCATTCAGAAGACAGAGTGGTGTTTCCACATGTAAGGATTAGAAAAACATTTCCGGCATCTAGTTGAACCGGCTCTGAACAGGCTCTCAACTTCCTCCTCCGCAGAAAAACAAAAGCATCTGCAATTCACAAATGTCTGTTCTAAGCAGCATGACTTTATTGCTCTATGCAGCCAATACATTACAGTACAGGTTTCTTCAACAAGCAATTTTGTTTACACTGGTGCAAAAATAAGATTTAAAAAATCTGAAAGAAAAATGTATCAAAAATAAAGACACAACCTCCCAGAAAATTCCTCTGCCTCCCAGATAGAGCAATACGTTCAATTTGGAACCATACCACAGTATTTAAAAATGATATAATTTTAGTCAACTAGCAGAGAGTAGGCAAAAGCAACCACATGAACAACAAAGAATGAAACAACTGATACTGAGGAGAACGCACACAAAGAAACAGACAAAGTGCCAAAGTAATTGGCCCACCTCATAATTAAAATGACAGCTCATCTGAGGTTAGATTCAGAGCAATTAATTCTAAATGCTTTTTTAAGGATGTTAGACTGAAACAATGTATGGAAATAATATCTGCTGCCTTTATGTTCTACTTTTTATAAAGAGGATTCTAAATAACGAAGTGGAAATGATAAATATGAATGAGATCTCTGTAAACAATGGGAAACCTGTCAGATTATTTATTTATTTATTATTTTATGCAAGACGCTGCCAGCATCTTGCTCATCTGCATAAAAACAGTTGAAACCAGTTTTACTTGAACCTGGGTTACAAAGGAGGGGTTTAGATCATGGTGGAATTACATTACTTAAGAGTTTGTACAACTTTTAAATGTAAAGCTTTTCTGTTGTTCGTAAAAATAACTAATTTGAAGCAGCATGAAAGTTTGAGGGAACATATTCCTAGAAAAGGAGCCTTTTGGAGCCAATTCTTAATTTTTTAATCCATGTTCAAAAGGAAAGCGGCTTGCTTGGGGGTGTTATTTCACATCCAGTTCGTTTGTGTACAGTATGAAACAGAATAGGTGTTCATTGTATCATATTGTGTTTTAAATCATTATTAATGAGTTGATAGAAATCAAAAATAAAGTTTTTAGCCAAAACTAAAAGAAATTAGATCGATCTTATTTAATACCGCTTGTAATGTAATTTGTTTTGAGTACTGCATGAATGAAAAATCCTTAAAGAGCTGGCAATGGACATGAATCTTAATTCTGTCATGAACACTGATTCTACAGTCTTATAGTATGGTTTAGGATAAATGTGATGTTTTAAAAAAGCTCTTGTTGAATGTTCAAAGCAAATCCAGTAATTAGATTGGAGCCTTTTAATCCAGTAATTAGATTGGAGCCATCTGAGAATGAGCACTAAGGCCAGGTTTTTAACCCACATGCTGTGAAAAACTCTTACACACCTGAGACAGCAGTGCCATCGTTCCACAATTGGACAGATCTTTTAACTTTGATCAACAGAAATGAGGAAAAAACTTCAGTTTTATGAGAACCACATACAGAGAATGTGAATCCAATTAAAATAAACCAAATGGAGATGGGCTGCTTTTTTTTTTTTGCTGTTGTCTATCTGATCTACCTTTGTCCTCCAGTCACTTAACACATTAAAACACAGTATAACCTTAAAACTCACATTTTGCCATTGTGGCTGTTCTCTTCAGTAACTTAACTCAGGTCCCTTTCACAATTATTGAGAATGACAAAGGTTTGTCTCCTTTTACATATGTGCAGTTCAAGTGACATAACAGCAATAGGAAGTCATGAAACTGGAAAAAAGACAGGAAGCAAAAACTATTTCCTTTAGAGGTTAGATAATTCCAAAACACTTTTCACCCTACAGGCCTGCCTCTAACATGTGTCTACCCAGCACAGAAAAATCAGTAGCTGCATTGCTGTCTGACTAAACTTATATGAAGTGTAAAACAAATTTGATTAATAATTGTTTAACAATAATAACTTAATAGTAGGTCGAACATGAGGTTCATAATGCACTTATGAAATGCATACCCCTTTACCAAAACAACACAGTGATAAATCTCTTTTGCCTGGAAAACACTGCAAGCTAACTATACAACAGTACAGATGTGTTTTGCAACATTAAATCAAACGTCTCTAATATTCACATCACCTCCAGGAACACAATTTCAACTACGAAGCACATTTGATTATACTGTATCTTTTAATGATTCAATATAGTTAACAGCATTGGATCGTTCATCACAAATGTAATAAACGCAAATTAAAATTTTGTAAGGCTTTTTGTGATATTAATCTTTGAATTCATGCTATTTTACAGTATGTTGATTCCTAAGTCTGCTACACTGCATATGCACCTGATTTAGAGCCACCTACACTTTTTAACAGCAATTTCAAAGGCTGATGGAGACCTTGCAGTCTGAGAGAGATTCCTGCAAGGGATTTAACAAAACATTAAACCATGGACAACGCAGGTGTTCTCAGAAATGTCCTCAGAGTCTATACAAATGGCAACATCACTGAAGCAGTTTTAATATTTTAACAGTGAGAAATTGCAAGCATGACCCCCATTCCATCATCCTTGTTTAGGAAGGACTGCTTTTGTATGGTCACTTCTCAATCTTGACTGAATTACGTCTGTTACCAAATAAGTAACATTATTCATGAAGGAGAGGGTTGACAATATTCACATTCTGAGAAATCAAAAAGAAACCATGAAATCAAGAAAAGAAAATAGTTCTTAACAAAAACAGTGAAGAGTCACTGATATAACCTTAAATTACTCTAGCCCTAGAGGGCAGTAGTGCAAATCTGTAGGTTTTCCTTTCACCTCTGCTCTTAAGCTGCTCTCATTTAGCTGATCATTAGCTTCAATGGACCAGTTTAATATTTCCAAGGTCTTGGAATGGACCAGTTTAACACTTGGCTGGGTTCTGTTCCTCAAGGACTGGAGCTGTGGCCCTATGCCTTAAATCATGCACTGTCACAGCAAGACTAATTTACCCGTCTAAACATCACACTAGAGGGTGCTACATATTAAAGAAATTCTATTGCGAAATAAATTCCTTCATGTTAATAATGTTGCTTATTATACTGAAGATCAAATTTGAAGAAAAAAAAAGCCAGAGAAAACTTAAAACACTACTGATAGATGTCTAATATCCAGTTTGGAGGGAGAAGGAACAGTTGGCACAGACCCCACAGAGTGTGCTGTTACTTTTCCATAGTAAACCAATGTCAAACAGTACATTAAAAAAATGTGATGTACAGCATGTTTGATAGCTCTGTTAAACACACCATCCTTGATCTTCACACAGTACATATTGATAAGCATCTTGGAGCTCATTTAATTATATTTTCAGAGTGAAAATTACATCTTTAATCTAATGAAAGGATGAAGTACTTCTGGAAGATCAAGAACTTGAGAACACAGCTGATTCAACACAGTCAGGAAACACATGACACTAAACCAAAATAAGAAAAAATAAAACAAGAACAACTTTTAATTAAAACAAATTAAACATTAAAATGTAAAAAAAAAATACAATTGTGCAAAATGTTAGTGAAAGTAACAGTTTATTTTCTAGCACACTGCAATATTGACAAGTGATGAAAGAAGCTTATGGAAAGCCTTTACTGTACTTGGTTTTAGTTTTGTGATTAACAAAAAAAGTAAAAAGATCCAATGGGAAACTATCACTCTTTCCTCAAGCGAAACACGAAAGGGGGTTGTAGATCTCAGGATAATCGGAATGAACATTACTACTACACAGGAAGGCCACTATGTACAAATATTTCCCAAACCGTTGTTATTCCAAAACCAATAATCTCCTGTAGACTATATCAAATGTACAGTAACAACCATCAGTAATGATTTCTTTTAATTTCAGCAAGGTTTTTGAACATTTCTTTCTTTTATTTAAGAGATTAATACTTCACATGCATTCAACGTTCAATGCTTTACTTTTTTGCAAATGTTATGCAATCACATGTCCATAGCTGCATCTGATGCAGTAGAAAAGTACTGTCTTGGAAGTGCATTAACTGAGGAATTGATACACACATATCTGCACACATGGACATACAATGGCAAAGTCACCTAGAAAATATTAGCTGGCATAATTGCACAATATAGTTTGACATTTTGGTAAATAAAAGAACTGTTTTTGACACCAACAACTGTTTTTCTTTCTTTAAAGGCAATATCAAAGCAATTATTCACAAGTCAAGATCCCAGTAACAATGTTTTTCATGAAAAACACAAAACATATTTGGTCCTGGGGTACAGAATTCTAGACTGAGCCAACTTGCGTAAATGTTCACACTGGTTGGGCTTAAAGCCAAAGGACAGTAGCTTCCACTGCAGTCACATTGCTTATCAAGCCAACTTACATCCCTCTGTCATTGCTAAATGTTTTAAAGAAAATATTACTCTCAAGATAAAATTGACACTAATCCTGCACACCAAATATTTAAACGTGTGCTTAAATGTCAGATAACAAACAGGTCTATATGACGTGTGGCATAAATATATTGAATTCCCACATTTTCTACATTGCAATTTCCCAAGAAGTTTTATTTAATAACTTTACATTAATAGATCCAAACAATTTAATAATCTTACATCTTACTGCCGAACGCATGACATGGCTGATCAGGAGATGCAGCTGTAACAAGTTTCCTTTCAGAGTATTTTTTAAATGGTATTTATGAAACAAGGTAGGAGTGGGTTCTATTCAGAAGGGTGCTTTTGTCTTTCGGAGTTACAATGACATTCATATTGGATAAGCACGTCTTGTTCTTGGAACAAAACCAGCTGACAGCGGGTGACATTTTGAAAATGTTAATGGTTTCAAACATGCATGGTCATGTTTTTATTTGTCTTTTTTCATAAGCAAACGTCAGTCCAAACAAAAGAGATGTGCTGATCTGGGAATGACTGAATATGCTCTTGAGAAGTTCCAAAATACAAAAGCACCCCCTGTACAAAAGATACTGATAATTTAATGCTTTAAGTTGTTCAATCAAAACTGGATTTCATAATACTAGCTGGATTGAAGATTGGGACATAAAACTGATATCGACTCCTGGTACTGAAGAACCACCATGAGATCTTAATAATTATTTGAATCAACTATTTACTTAACATGTTTATAATACCACTGTTGCCATTTCTTTACTCACTGATTATTTAAATTAGATGCAAAACCTTCAAAACCTTGTGGCTCTCCAGGTGCAAGAGTGAATATCACTGAATAAAAACACTTCAGACAGATAGCCCCTTTTGATGGAAGACAATTACAGTTACACAAAAAGTCCAGAACAAAATGAAGTGCTAGAATCTGTTTCACTTATTTTAAGACCGAAGCTGGCTGGATTCTAAAATTAAGTAGCTAAAGCGCCTTAAGCTTCAGGACAGATGTTTTCCCTACTATATTTTAAAAACCATTTAAAAAAAAAATGTAAAGAGTGAATGTACTGTAAGAAACCCAAAACTCTGTATCAGAACTGGGCTTCCTGTGTATTCTTTGTAACCCAGCAGTTAGTTACCGCTATCATCACATTTAACATACTGTAGAAACAATACAGGGAGTTTATATACCATAAGGTCTGCATGGAAGTTGCTGTTGTTGATATTGCTGTGATGACCACCCATGCTGACTCTTCCTCAGCCCATAACCATCCTGCTGCTGGTGCGCGTCATCAGATGAGAAATGGAAATTAATACCAAGGATTTGATCTTCATGAAAGACTCCATCGGAGAACATCACATCTTAAAAAGTTGCTTCCCTCTTCCATGGTGATTTTGGATGACATTTTCCAACACGGCTTCCGCCACATATTAATACAGTCCACCTTTTGGTGGATTGCCAACTTTAAACAAAAGGTGTGTCCTTGAGCAGTTTTTACTGTATGTCTACTGAGATTTTTCCCTTTCTGTTCTCCAGATAATATGTAAACAGGCTTGGAAAGTCACTTACAATCTCTGAAAGACATGTGGTGTTTAGGCTTCTGGTTCCTTCTTCAGCACTGCATTATGAAGGAAAAAAAATGGAAGAAACTCAGCAGAAGGCTGGGGTCACTGTCTATAATAGGAACCTGCGGGAGAAAGCAGTTCTCATGTCAGCTTCTCTTTAACTCAGTAAAAGGAAGCAAAACTATTTTCTCCCTACACACAAGTGTTTGTACCGATACGAACATCTAGAAGGGCTATTAATAGCTGGGCTATTAAAAATCACAAACAGCTGCACTTTTTCAACCTGATCTTGTCAGATCTCACTGGCTAAGCAAGGCTGGACCTGGACAGTGTTAGGATGCAAGACGTATGGAAAAGAAGGCTGTAAGTGGTGTTGGTGAGCAGTAGATGGCGCTTTTCGTTCTGGACCAGAATTTCCATATTGCTGCCTCGATAAGCTTAATGGGGACTACGCTGTGATGAAAAATACTTTTGGGATGCTTTGGAATGGAACACTATCAAAACACAAATCATTATATTAGAAGCTTAGTATCTTTTTTAATATTGAGTGATGTGCTGTTAAAATTCTTGAAGGACCTATTGAGAAATTGACAGGGGGCATGGTGCTCCTTTGAGGTTTCAAATAAAATCTGAGCTTTAGGCAACAGCAGAATGAACAGCTAGCTAATGGTTCTAAGAAGCTAGCTCAGTTTTTTATGCATCCTGTCTTACTGCCCTTCCATTCTGCTCCCTTTTGATAAAAACTGACAATCCAGAACAAACACATGGTGTCAGTCTTAAGAGCTGGACTTCTCCTCAGTTAAAATCAGTACTAAATCCAGAGATTTGGTTATTTTAGCGGCAGTACAGCTGTCAAAACCTGCCACAGGCACACATACACAGACCTTTCAACAACAGCATGAGCTCCCCTGCCTCAAAAATTGATTTCAGAGCAAATCCTTTGCCAGTCACGGTGCTATTTATTTTTACAAATCCCCCACAAAATCTTTTAGCCAGTAAAAATAAGGAGCTGTCTGCAGGAGCCTGATGAGACAGAAGTCGATAAACTGGATTAAAAGGAATGTGTGTGTTTGTTACTGCTCTGAAAAGATCAGATTGGGATCAGATTGTGTAACCACAATCGCAAGCACACACAACAGGACAACTGGAAACTCCACAAATGTGGTCTCACTGAATCGAACACACCAAGAACCCTTCAAGCTCAACTCTGATTCTGCTTCACGGTTGCTGGGGTCTGCGCGTTTCCATTTGCTAACCTGTTCACACTGGGAGTGCGATAAATACCTTTGTACGCAGCTTCAGGCCTGGGAGAGCAGGAGGAGCGTGGATACGCATAGGTGGAATCCACATTCTCATAGTCATTCACAGGAGGAGGAGGACTAAGAGGAAAGGAGAAAAAATTCACATATGGGATTGCAGAAAATATTGTTTTATGCGCCGTTCTATCAGAACATACAACTAGTGGGTACCTTGTTTCCACAGGAATGCAAATTAGACTGGAAAAAAATATCAAATAACAGGAAATGCTTGTAAATTAAATGCCAGTATCTTATATGGCTAATTTCGTATCTCAAGCCCACTGGGCAAACAAAAAATGTTGCTGAACTTGGCGGCCTGTCTGGCATCTTGCTAGAGGTCTGTTCAACAGTCAGAGGTCTGAACTCAGTGTGAAGAGACTTGGAATTGATCTACATTGTTCAGACAGGCAAGACCACACGACGCCTTTCAAATAAGATAAGTAAAATTATAGCACTGTAAGAAAGCATAATATACTGCACAGCAAACTGTACAAAATTAGATTTTGCATCACTGTAGAAACTAAATTATTTTTACTCTTATGTTTGGTCAGTAACACAGTTTAACCCTTTTCTGTCTTAGAGAAACATTGAAACTAGTTATAGTAAAAGCATTGTCTTTGTTACCATGATGTTGTAAATATTAGGCTCTGATGGAACTTCTGAAAGTTTATGAGTAAGATAGCTGTTTCTCTCTTAAATGTCTTCCTCTAGCTGTCTTTCCCAAGATTTATCTACCTTACGGGGTTGGAGAGGAAATTAATCTAGCACCAGCATGCCAGTTAACTTAAATCTTCTTTCTGGCATTGCCAGAAATGATATAACGACAATACATTTATGAATATGGTAGGTGTGTTTCTCTTTAATTCCTTCCTCTAACTGGCTGCCATTCTCAATGTTTATCTGTCTTTTGGGGTAGGTGAAGAAACCAATCTACACAAGCATGCAGGTTAGCTTAAATCTTGTGCACTTCAGACATTTGTACACACCCTCCTAAGTGGTAATACTCTAATCTTTCTGATTCTTCGAGTAAACAACCAGTTCAGGGTAAAACTAGCCCTACCCAAATGTCATCGCACTTGAACTCAATATTTTGTGTTACATTACCAACAAGACGAACACAGATCAATGTAAACCTGACCCTCCATTCACAACATTCTATTAGATATGACAGATGGAAGGGAATATTGTGCAGGCGGGAAGGAGGCTGTCATACCGGGCTGGCTTGTGCTGTCGCGGTCGCTGGTATTCGCACTCCTCGCGTGATCGAGGCCGAACGACTTCCTCAGGCTCCAGCTGGAACACAACAGCAGAGGCTCATTCTCCTGATCCCCGACGCCCCCCAGTTTCAAACACCGATTAAAGCCGGAGGACCAATGGGTGATGATGCATCAATAAACGTGATTGTTCTGTTAATTTGTGGACCCTAAAAAAGTATGATCATATCCCGTCCAAATACACACAAATTATAAATCTATTCCCTTCCTTTGACACACACATGGGAGGTCAATACTGAAGTCATACTGAAGCTCTTTTAAAGCCTCTTTTAAAATACAACTCTAGCATCATTTAGGACATCTGAATGAGTTCTGATCTTATTACTGAACCTACTTCATCAATTCTTCTGAGTCAACTAGTTTGCCTATGTCAAAGATGATGCAGACTAAACTGCACTCCTGTATTTACATGATGAGTTAAAGTTTTAATCCAGTATAAATGGCTCATCAGGTCTTTATTTGTTTCCCTGATGTTGCTTTTTTTAAAAATATATAATTTAGCACAATTTGTTATTCTTAAAGCAAATGCATTTTTTTAATTGTATTACATTGCTTGTGGTTTGAAGGAGATGTAAGATGGTTCAATGCACTGAGCACGTTACAAAATCGATGGCATCCGCTTTTGACATGTAGTGCATGTAGTTTGACATGTAGAATTCTTTTGGTGTAGTGGAGTTCACTGCTGTATAAGGGATGGAGCTGTGTTTGTTGTGATCAAGTCCCCGAGGAGCAAAGCTGCACCCATCACAGTAATTAATTCAAGAAGAGTATGTCAGTGCATTGATCATTTGTGAATTGTACATTAATGTATTCATTCACAAAAGAAACTCAACCTTTCTGCACCTGTACATTATCGACAAGAATTCAAAATACCACTCAAGGAAAGGAGCTTCTAATTAACTTCTGTCAAGTTAATTAGTAAATACGCTCTGGCTAAAAAAAGGAGGTAAGGGCAAAACAGACCAACAAATGCAAAGTCCCAAAAATTTTCATAAAATTTGTTTTAGTCACTGGATGCTACCACTGAAAAATCCTTCTGATATTCTAATTTACCCCCAAAGTAAACATCTAATTTGGGAAATTTACAGTCTGGTAAATTTACCCACAGAAACCTTAAAATAACGAGAACGCTCACCTTCCATTCTGCTTCATGTCGTCTCCTTTCTGTGTATCCTTTTTCTCTTTCTTTTGACCTCTTGTACACCTTCTTCTCCTCCTCCATTATTAACCGGGCAATTTCCTTCAAACACACCATGGAAACTAATAAAACAACACCACCGATGTCCAACTAATGTAGTTTTGTTTGGGCATTGCTACTGGAATGCTTGCCATTTTTTTTGTTTTTTTATTCAATGCTGCAGACCTACAGTATTAACCTTTATTACATTTCTAATAAAAATATCCTTTCATCCAGCCATTTTCTAACCGTTTCAAAAACAAAGACGCACACACTCCAATTTTCCCAGAAGCCAATTAACCTACCAGTATGTTTTGGGACTGGTAGAAGAAACCGGAGCACCCAGAGGGAACACATGTGAACACAGGGAGAATATACAAACTCCAGGCGGACAGTACCCCAGGTCCTGAATTACACCCAGGGTCCTAGAGGTGTGAGGCACCAGTGCTAACCACTGTGCCGACTAATGAAAATATTTAGGACATAATTTCAGTTTGGACAACAGAGGCTCATTTGTCTGACAGCAACAGATAATGAAGCAAATAGTCTAGCAGTAGAGAAGAAAGTACTGTGCAAGCACATTGCAGGACACGGTGACAGGAAAAAGAACAAGCTGGAAAGGGCAGATGACAAACACTCTCTGTTGAATTATCATCCATTGGTCCCCATTTGAAAGTCATTTAGTCCCAGTTGTAGATGCTCAAAGCCTTTCTCGGAAGCATAGGGTGTAAGGCGGGATCACACTTTAGAGTGGACAACAGTCCATCGCAAGGCACACACTAATACACACATAATTGATAAGGACTAATTAACCCAACCAGCATGTCAGATGAGAACCTGAACACCTAAAGAAAACGCATGTATGGGGAGAAGACGCAAACTCCACACAGGAAATGCTTGGGAACAATGACATTGTTAGCCTACCTCATCCTGCGCCACTTGAGCTGCCCTCTTTTCCAGCTGGCTTGCCTGAAAAACACTCAGAATGAAGCCTTCCTTTCAATTGTACATACTGTAGTGACACACTCTAAAACAACACTGATTGACTTGCATTACACACCCACCCAATAAGGATTTGAAAACTGTTTTTTAAGACTCTCCGACTGAGTCTCCCACACAAGTACTTAGGAAACAATTACAGGGTCCTCTGACCGATTCAGGTACTTGTTATTCAGCACCCTGGAAACTGCAGTGCCTATAGGACAATCAGTGCCAAAACAGAGGAGCTATGCATCTCTCACCGATGTAACTACAAGCCTGCAGGCCCCCAGCAAGTCACAGGATAGTGACTGCAGCTGTTGGCTGGAAAGCCAAGAAAGTCCTGAATAACTAGTCCCAACACTATCCATTAATGAATTCTGGTCCCAAGTTGTCTAGTGACTTAACCTACAGTAGGCTTTAACTCACCAGCAATGATATACTGTAACTACAATAAATTTATGAGCATGGTACTTGTGGTTCTCTTTCATTCTTTCCTCGAACTGACTGTCATTCTCTAAGATTATCTGTCTTTTGGGGTTGGTAGAGAAATCAATCTAACACAAGCATGCAGGTTAACTTAAATCCTTCTGGCTTCATCAGCTACAGGGACAGCAGTATAAGCCCAAACCCAACCTCCACTCTGAGCAATTTCCTTCACTGTCAAACCTGATCAGGACATACTGTAGGCCTGGTTTTCAGTGCTATAGTGTTTATTATGCCCAAGTCATAATAACTTTGTTCTATTTATCACAATGATATTTTAAAAGACATTTTTAACATTGAAATTGTGGTAGGAAAAAAAAGAGTATTACTGTTAACACATCAGATCAGAGCATATTTAGGCAGCAAAACCTTCGTTCACATGTCTATCACAATACTCAGCCTACATTGGATATAAGAAGTCTACACACCCTTATTGAATTTGCAGGTTTTTGTGATGTAAAGCCAGAAATCAAGAAAAATAATGCTAGTCATTTTTCCATCTTTAATGTGACCTCGCAACCAACAAAATTCAATAAAAAAACGAATAGATAATTATTACTGAAATTAATAAACCTACAACACCATGGTTGCATGAGTGTGACCACTCTTTTAAAATGGGGGCTGTAGCTGTGTTCAGAGTTAACCAATCACATTCAAAATCAGGTCCAAAGGTAAGTAGCATACACCTGCCATCAATGAAAGTGATTCTGATTAACCCCAAATAAAAATCAGCTGTTCCTGTAGGATTTCCTTGAAACGTTGGTTGCGTCCTACTGGGATAGCCGTGGTCCGCAAGGAGCTGACAAAACATCTACGGGATCTTATTGTTGAAAGGTACCAATCAGGAGAGGGGTATAAAAAATATCAAAAGCATTGGATGTACTGTACCATGGAGCACTGTGAAGACTATCATCAATAAGTGGAGAAAATGTGGCACCACAGGGACATTGCCAAGATCAGGATGACCCTCCAAAGTTGATGACAGGACAAGGAGAAAACTTATCAGGGAGGCTACCAAGAGGCCTACAGCAACATTAAAGGAGCTGCAGGAATTTCTGGCAGGTACTGGTCACTCTTTGCATGTGACAACAATCTCCAGTATTCTGCACATGTCTGGGCTATGAGGTAGGGTGGCAAGATGGAAGCCATTTCTCACAAAAAAAGAACATCCAAGCCCATCTAAATATTGCACAAAAAAAAAATACATTCAATCACCCCAAACTATGTGGGAAAATGTATTATGGTCTCATGAGACCAAGGTTGAACTTTCTAGCCTTAATTCTAAAAGATATGTTTGGCACAAATATCCACTGTATATGCTTTTTTTGCAACAGTACAGAATTTGGAGATCAATAAAGAGGGGATCCCATTCAAATTCATTTTGCCTTTACACTACATCTCTGTATGTTGGTTGGTCCCAGAGTCAGGTTTTCATACTGCATTTCTGCCAGTGAATTACAGGACTGTTGGCATTTCCATGGCTTCTACAGAAATAACCAAATCTTGCAGGGCTTGTGCTTCCAAGTCCAATAAATGTAAATGTAGAACACCAGAAGCCAATGGATAAGTCAAAGATCATCTCTTTTGATCATTTAATAAGGACAGTTTTTTGTGGGGGGTGCAGATTCTGAGAAGATAATGCGCATTCTCACCTTCAGCTCCTCCTCTTGTAGTCTCCTGGCCACTTCCAGATCCCTGAGCTCCTGCTCCCGGAGGTCCATGCGAGCAACACTCTGAGTCACCTCTCTCATGCCGTAGTCCCCTCGTGCTTTCCTACCTGAAGGGCGAGTATGCATACATTGAAAGGGCGCACTTTCGACAGTCAAACTAGATCACCCGAGGGTGGAGATAGTCACACCAGTGGGACAGGATTAATAGGTTAAAGAAACAAAGCGACAAAGATATCTGAGAGGAACTTCCTGTATGATTTGGGTCAAATGCTAAGACAAACTGTTTGGAGTATTTAGAGACTGGAGTGACCTGAATCTGTTTTGTAGTCAGTTGACAGTATTGATTAATCAGCCTTGGAGCAAGCACCCTGAAGAAAAAGGAAAAACAGAGGCAGTAAAGGAAATTCCTAAAATCACCCACCACCACCATTGCCAGGCCACACAGTTGCCATTACTGTACCTGGGTCTTTGGGGTGGTGGCGGTGATGTCTGTCTTCGCGTGAATGAGAGTGCGTTCTATGCGCCTCTTCAGTCTGGTCCACGTGCTCTCGTCTCTCCTCCCTCCTGTGAGACAGGGGCTTGTGCTCTTCAAACACCTCATCGAGTTGCGGTTGCTGCCCCTGCCTGTCCACCCAGTCATCGTCATCAACACTCTCCTCTGCGGACCTGGTCCTGTTAGGCCCCAGATAATGGTCTTCCTGGCTGTTTCTGCCTCTTCCGTGTTCTCTGCTGTGTTCCCTGTGGCGCACCCTGTTGAACTGGGGAGAGGGGGGTCTTGGAGGCCTCTCTTTCCTGCGCACGACCCTCTCGGAGTCGGGAGACTCCTGCCTGGGCTCCTGAGCCCTGCGAGGAGGCGAACGCTGCAGCTCGTCCCTCCTGTGTGCCACATCACCGTCCGCATAGAAGGTGGACTGTGAGCCGCGAGACTCAGGCCTGTGCCTGCGGTCCCTGTCGTGACTGTAATGTCCTCGCTCTTTCCTGCTGTCGGGAAGCAGACGCTCTGGATGTCTGCCACGGCTCTGCTCTGGGTGGAGTGTCGCGGGAATAGGGTGAGGGGGTAGTTGGGGGATGTTGCATGGAAACGCACATGTGGAGAAAAGCAGGTGAGCAGAGCTGGGTTAGTAAAAACAATGATTAGTCACCTCTGGGGCAACAGGATCTACTATCTGTACAGACAGGGTTAAATGGTACACAAATCCAAAAGAAGTGTAGAAGCTTTACAAACAGGACAAAACAATAAAAATAAATATGATGAACTGGACAGACAGACACCAAAGAGGGATTTAAATTCATTTAAAAGAATTGGGCCCCTGAGGACAGTTTTGTCTCCTTTTATTCACAATAATTCATTATTTAATGTACATGTAATGACAATTTCAGTCATTGGTGATGGAATATTCTCTCCGCTTTTACTGGGGAAGGATTTATTTTCTTTCTAAGACAACACAACTTTGAATTTTAATTGTAGGAGAAGTTTAAAGTTTTAAGTTCAGGTTGTTTTACCCTAAGTAATTTGGAACTACATTGCAATTTTTATATTTCGGGGTTAGAAAAAATCAACACTGATGAGAGCATTTCAAACTACAATGAAAGTAAAATGTACATAGTAATGTGTAAAACCTCCAATTTACATTTTAAATTTTCAGGTATGTGCAGCACCATATTGCCGTCTGCAAATCAGAATGAGGCAACAAAACCGCTGGTAACGTGTAAAAGGCCCTATTAGACTGTAAACTATTTGCTTGTGAATACATCTTCTGATTCAATAGAAATATTGCTTTTGACTTTTAAATATTTGCTCGCACTAATGCATTACATTAGTTATCTTAGTGACTAGTGAGCAGGATGGGCCATTTCACATCACAATTCTCACAAACTCTTGCTCACGCCCCTTGGTGACACCAGAGGGTTATGAGAACATGGTGAATATATACTGTAGTACTTTCTCCTGCCTGGGCTCAGTTCAGTTCAATTATTTAAATACTGAGATTTAGTAACCAGTCTGAGAAGTTGGGACTGCAGTTCACCTTTAAGTGACAGGCCACACTCAGTGGTGACCTGTGATAACATCTAGATAAACAGGTCTGTGTTGGAAATACCAGTTTCGAGGCTGTTTTTTGCAGAAATTAAAGCACTTGTTTTATGGACAGTAATTGATATACAAGAGTAGCTGCTTTGTCTCCTTTGTCAGCAGCTACTACCCTTTTCCTCAATTGTGGGTGAGCCGCACAGTCTGGAAATATGGCAAAAGTGCAACTTCAGAGTCTACACAAATGTACAAGCAAAGCAAAGATGGACAATTTCTCAATAATCTTGATCCTGTTGACAGGATCTGTTGCAGCATGTACAGTACAATCCCCTACAGACTCTAACCCTGCCTGAAAGCTACTCTTGTATATCATTTACTGTCCATAATTCAAGCGTTTTAATTTCTGCCAAAACGCAGCCTGGAAACAGGTATTTCTAACATTGCCCGTACCTAAAAGCATTCCTACTCATCTCGGTAGCAAATGCTTACATGCCCTTCAGACCTGTTACACCTGAGAAAAAGCAGTAGGGAAAGTAAAAAAAAAAACTAAACTAAAACTTAAAACTAAAGGGACATTTGTCAAAGAATGTTTTGCCCGATGAAGGTAAAAGTCAAATATGAACAAGTATGGAATCCCTTTGATTCTATAAATCATAATAACTCAGGTTTATAAGCATCGCTGAAGCTGTAACACTGGATCTGCTTGTTGGAGGCTTAATTCCACAATGTTATTTTAATGGGAGCACAAAGAAAACAAAAGCCCTGTCCCTCTTTATTTAACTCTGTAATTTTCTACGCATAAAAAGAAAAACCTTTACCACACATGACTATAGGGCACTGCTTTCAGGCTCATTTTAAAGGACTTAAATGCATGATTTGACTTGATTTTATTTGATTTACTATTGTGACTAAGACTCAAACTAAGGCTTACGTACACACGGGGTTTTCCAGGTTTTAATCAGCTCTCGTTGTGTGGCACAAGCATCTCCCCGATACTAACTCTACCTCTAATAAAGGATGCTACTCCGATCAAGACACAGGACAAAGCATTCTTCTCTTTGCTTAAAAAAGTGGTAATTGAAGAATTTCCCTTTTAACTTATCTGACCAGAGGAGTTTATTTAGAATGCATGCACCCTCCCCTCATTTCCTGAAAGATGTAGGGACTTCACCAAACAAAGGAAATGTTTCCTATGAGATAAGGCCAGCAATAAGATTAAAGAACTCCTTTGTACCGAGTATGATTATATCAGAAACAAATGGAAGCTTCTGTTCATGTGCTTTGAGAACTAAAAATATTAACAGAATTTGTTATAGGTACAGTAATATAAACAGAGGTAACATGACAACAGATGGGTATTGCAACTGGTGGTGAGGTTTTCCTATTCCCATTGCTCTCTGCACATAACTACGAAGTTATTTTCTGAACATCAACAAGCCACATTAATTAGTACTGACATCTGTATTATTTGCAACAAAGGAGTGCTTTCAGTGTAAGGTTTACATACTGTACACAGTAACATGCCTACTGCCAAAAAATCCCAATCTGGTCTTTAATACCTTATAACACTGTTTTATTTCAATGCAGACGTTGACTCCCTAAAGGTTGAATCATGCATTCACTTAAGATGACTAAAACATCTGTAACTGATAAATCAGGAAGTGTGGCACAGTTCTAGCTCAACAAGTTTATTTATTATTAGTACATATTGCATCATGACATACGCCTTCTCTATTTCCTGGGTATAGCTAACAGCTGTCCTCTTAATTTCTCATGTTTTAGACGAGTGCTGTGAGTACAAGGCAGATGGGGGATAATGGAACTGATTTTACAAGATGAAGTAAAAAATACTGTATGCAGGAAAAAAGCACAAAGGGTTTGTAACAGAGACACACACACACACAACAGGGAGTTGCGGATACAGCCCGGAATGGACAGATTAGGTTGCCGTCCCTGGAGGGATCTTCCCTTCTGAATCATACAGGAAAGACTGAACTTGAAGTTCCACTGATAGCAAAGTCATGGCAAAATCCCGATACGCAGGAAGAAGAGCCCCTCCCTGAGAGAAATCACTCCAGAGTGCTGCTCTCCCTCGGTCTGTCCGTCTGTCTGGGGGAGAGCCCACTGGCGGAGGAGTAAAGAGCAGGACTTGCCAAGCTGGCTTCGCCCGTCTGTTCAGAGAGAGGAGACTCGCCTCCATAGACCGGCACCAAACGCACGTGTTCAGCTCTTTTCTTCTGACCGCCTTAGCAGACTGACTTCAGTAAAAAGATAGCAGCAAGCTGTTTGCGTCAGGCCCTGCATTCGTTTTCAAAGCAAACGGTCCTCAAATCTTTTGGGGATTTGCTTCGAATTTCTAAACTGGATCTTAAATCCACCAGGACCTGCAGAATATCTCTTCCGCAGAATTCCGAACACTTTGGGAATGACCACATTGCAGGAAGTCCGCTGCCGCATCCTTATTTCCATGTGGATAGAAGAGTGGCTTCAAACCTGCGTTTCCAGCACTGAGTGGGTTAACTGAAGCAGCTAAATCATCTCCAGATTGAGAGAGGCTGATCAGATGGCCTCAGCCCACAGGATCCTTATGCTCAGATATGCAAAAAAAAGGCAGAACTGGCACCTCCAGCTGGTTGAGAGGGAGAATTTTATGGCAGAAAGGCAAAAAAAACACGCCGCATCTCAAATTGTAACTTGAAGTCACACTCAAAGGACCTGCAGGGCCTTGCTTTCCTGGCTCCTAAACAATTTAAGACGAACAGCTGCAAGCAGTTGGTACCCAAGCCAACGTTTTGCTCATACCAGACAAGTATGTTGCGCAATATACAGTATAATGGGTATACTGTATGTGATTTCCTATTTTTGTTCCAGAGTGACCATGACACTGTCTACAGACTCTATCAGATATAAAACAGTTCTGCATTTTACATTAACAAGAGATCAAAGGACAGCAGCAAGGTTATTTTGCAGGTGGCACATACATCCACAATAACTGTACTTTATATGCACCTGAAAGAACAGAGCCAAATTTGCATTTGCACTTATTCCAAGAGTATGTGACATATGCATTTCAGAATTACCATCACCCCATCTGCATTCTGTTGAACTTCTAACAAGACTTTGCATATGACCTTTAGGTCTACCAAAGATAATGAACCTGAAAGAACAGCTATTTTTTCCAAACCAAAATTGTCCTAGCAATAGATTCACTTTAGCCTTTATCACAATTCTATTGCGACTCAATTCAAACAATGATTATCTTTAAACGTCAGAAATTTCAAGAAAAAAAAGTCTCTATTATATCTGGCACTGCCTCACTCACAGTCATTTTAACTTGTAAGAAGTACGGAATGCCCAGTTTTGCAGGGGCTGCAGTTAAAAATGGAAAAATGTGAAATCGCTTCTCAGCAAAAACTGAAAGCCGTAACACTCTCACAAGGTCAATACTTTGCTTAAATCAGCAAAATGAATGTGCTACTTTGCCTCCTTGACTCTATCTAAACTTGAGCGCAGACTGAGAGATGGCTGACTTTAACAGATTTCTGCATAGCCTAAAAGAGGAAGTGATCCATTTTTGAATGGAATTCTCCCACGACCACCACAAACCATGACAAAATCCGTCTGAAAGAGAGGCAAATCCATACCTCCTTTCTCATCATAGTAGCTCTCTTCGTAGGGTGCCTCCTGAAGCTGTTTCATCCTCCTCCTCTCTTCCTTCATCTCTTTCTCCTGCAATTTGCGAGCAATGGCCTAAAAGAACAGTGGGTGCAAAAAAAAACTGAGATCTCCACAAGACACCACCAGCCAGAGTTGGCATCAGTATAACAGAGGTGTGTGTATGTTATCTGGAGGTAGAATACTGAAACTTAGTAGGCACTGTGGTATGAGGATAAAAGTCTTGGCCAACAAATACAAATAGGTTCTAACACAGATCTCATTAACAAGGGGTGCTATTGACTATTAGACTGTTTCGGTACCTGCATAATCACAAAAAAGGTGACTCCTGCTGTTGTGCAATACCAAAATACAGGTATTTGCAACATGCTTGTGCACTGCAACTTAACTATATACCACTGGCATTACCTCAATCAATCAAGGTTTATTTATCAATGCACGAACAGCACAGCATACAGCGGTGTTGTTGGCAATGAAATGCTTTGTCTGCGAGCTCGTTAGGAGGGATAGAAGAGTAGAAGGACAGGAATTTATAGGGATTAGATTAACATAAGGATACAATAAATTACACGATTGCAATTTACAATACAATTTATAGATTGTGCGAAAGTAACACAAGGATAGGAGGTATTTAGCGCTTTTCGCATGTGTCCTGAGACTCCAAGTGACAGGAGGGTGCCAGTGCACCCCATCAGTTCAAGTTGGGTTGCCTATTCGCCAGCGGCCGTTTGGGTAACTGCAGGCGTCTGCTGTGGTTAGCTGTTTAGCAGTCTTACTGCCTGGGGGAAGAAGCTGTTTCGAAACCTGGTGGTCTTGGTCTGTATACTTCGGTACCTGCAGATTCACCCATCAATTAGAAGAGAATCCCTCAAAAAGCAACTGGGATCTACAGTATAGGAACTGTGAGGGTTCTCACCTCATCTTTCTCTTCTTGTTGTCTCTGCTGCTCTGCCTGCTTCACGAGCTGCTCCTGGATCTCTTGAGCGATCTCATTATCACTTCGCTCGCTGCAGAAGATACACAAACAATGATAAATCATCACCTATGAATGAAACTTCAGTCACAAAACCACACAGCAGCTGGCCAGATACAGAAATGTTTTCGAGAGTTTGCTTTGACAATTTGTTTATCTCCTTGCAATGTGAATAAGTACAAACGTGATATTAGAACATACCAAAAGAGAAATCTAGCCAGCTGGTCAAGCAAGATGACTTTAAGCATTTTGCGTATAATACTGATGTACAACCATTAACCATTTCTCCCAGCTCTTCAGGTTCAGGTGCTGCTGTTTAAAGTGATCCAGGAGAATAAAAACTGGACAGTGCATAGCACGGGGAACTCTTTCAAGACAGAAACACCTAAGAAAAACCTAATTCAGCAGCCAATTTCTGAATGTTTCGGGAAAATGTGTGAAAGCAAGACAAAGATGCTTAAATACAGGCATTTCATCTAGAAAATACAAGCACTGTATCACAGTACAATTCTGGATCACCTTTTTAAAATTAAGATCTTTTCTCACTTTATACAAGGCAAGTAAGGCAGTCAAGAATCTCAGTTTCCAACACAAGCTGTGGTCACACTCATACAAGGCTGGATAGCAGAGAGGTCAAAATTTCTCCAGGACATCAGAGCTGTTGCTACTGCTCAAATCAAAGGCCTGTCCTCTGGACTGGCTATTAAACTTGGCCTTTACTGCAAAGAATACACCATTCTCACTGGATTTGTGTCTGGTTAAATAAGCTATGAAAACACATACATAATTCAACCAAATGAAGAGTGTTATTGGTAGCACACAAGTCCTTTGGAAGACTGATGCTATCTCATAAGAGATCTGTCTGAATGAAGCCATTACCTAACCCTGATTCACAGCCACCATCTCCTTCCATTTTACTGCTTCTTAATTTCCCCTGGGTATAACCAGGGTGTTGCTACACATGCAAGAACACCAGCGGCACGAACCTTTAAAGAAACAAGTCACTCAGAAAATGAGGAGGAAAAGGCTTTATATTGTCTCCTAGCACTGGGGGCATCTTTAGATTAAAAAGACAGGTTTGATATTCAAACTGTTATTTCCAGATTTTCTCTGGGGGCAATTTCCCGTGTCCTTGTAAGTCTACTGGTGGAAGCACAACACAGGAAGATGTGGGAGGCTCATTCACTTGGGATAATATTAGTGAATCATGAGATTTCTTAGCCTAACTCAAAATTCCTGTTCCTGTAATGCTACTTTAACACTGTACAAGTGCAAAGTCATTCTTTAAGATTAAAGGTTTTTCTAAATATGTGCTTCCCTACACTACCAAAGAGAAAATGATCAGGTTTAATACTGGAATCAGAACACGAGACTCTGTTCATGTACTGTAGTACAGGCACAGCAGAAAATTTAAGTAATTGTCTGTCACCTAGCATTTTTCTTTCCTGCATCCTAAAATTACTTCTAGATGCTAAACAACAGAACAATATTTAAGAAAGAAAAGAATAGCTTTTTGTTTGAATAGTCTTTTCACCTGGCCTAGCAGTAGAATTCTGTCAGTGAACAGGGTGCTGGTTACTTACATGTCCCTGTGTTTTCTCTGGATGCGAACTTTGGCCCTCAGGTCCTCCTCCTCCTGCAGCTTCTTAGCCACTTGCAAGTCCTGCTGCACCAGACGGCTCTTGTGAATGTTGGAGGCCAGATGGCTCTCAACTGGAAGAAAAAAAAATGGATGAGGAATGTAATGTGGACCAGCAAAATACACACCGCCATTCTTCTGGAATTGAGTTTACTGATAGAAAAAAATCTTGTCACAGGGCAAGACAGAGAAGTATTAGACAAGGCTCTGGATTTATAAAAGGAAAATTGTGGGCTCGAATTCTGGGTGGAGTACTGCTGAAGTACCCCTGAGCAACGCTTTTCACTCACCTTGCTTTACTGAAATTCCCTGCTAAGTAAATGAATTCAAAATTAAGTCACTTTGGATAAAAGCATCTAGTGTTTTTGGTTATGGTTCTACCAACTTTGCATACCAGCTTGGTGCATTTTTCAGAGTGAATTTGCTCAAGCTTTCCGAAGTTCCTTGGGGATCACTTATAGACAGCAGTTTTCAAGTCTTTCTACAGGTTCACAGAAGGACATTACTTTTATATTCCTAAGCACTCCGGTGTAGCTTTAGCCTTGAGGTTTGGATCACTGTCCTGCTGAAAGGTGAATTTTTAGGTCTGAAGTAGTTTATCTCGAAGATTTGCCAGTGCTTTGCTCCATCTATATAATAATCAGTCTTGAAAAGCTTTCTAATTCCTGATGATGAGAAGCAGAACTATCAGTAACATAATGCTGCCACTACTACAGTATGCTTTAAAAAACAGGGATGGCAATACTGCATGTTGAGTTTGTGTCAGATGTAACACTTTGCATTTAAACCATCAAGTTCCAATTCTGTCTGGTCTGACCACAAAAAAAAAAAACTTTTCTTTTGCCAAATGTTTTTATTTTCAATTATGTGTTTTGTTGTGGGATTTGAGTTGTTTTTTTTTGTTGTTAAATACAAGTGCCCTTAGTGAAGTGACTTAAGACCCGTTGATTTGGAACTCTTTCAAAGTCACTGCCAGATTCATGGTGGCATCCCTAACCAGTTTCTTCTTATAGTTTCTGTTCTTATCTTATAGAGTTAGGTGTATTTATTCTGAAATCACATGAAGAACTCCTAATGCAGTGGCCAAACAACTAATTGTGTCATTTAGGTCATTTTCTGTACCTACATTAATTTTTGTTTGCCACAGCAAAGCGTTTCAATATGTATGCAATCATGACTTTTCCATTTTTCTTACGTATTACAGACTTACGTCGTTGCTTTGGCTTTGAATGTCTGGAGGGGTTGTGTAGCAAACAGTACTTTGCTACTTCAAAATGTCCTGACTGTAACTTTTAAAGCAACAAAATATGAAAACTGTGCAAGGGTCTCAATATTTTTGCAGGGCAGTGTAAATCCCCACTAAGCTGATTTTGTCCTGCATACTTTCCACCTCATTAGAGACTGCTTACATAGGCTTGGTACTGGGCCAACATGAAAACTTAAAACCCTCTAGTCTAGAAAACATCAATAGGGTACCTTCAGCCAAACACCTGAAACAGCTCAGGAGTTCCAATTTTACTGCAGCACCACACAGACACACCAGCTGGGATCTCACTAAGTCTGGAAAGCTGGGTTAGTTCTGTCTGGGCAGAACATTGTTGGAACTCATCCAAAGACTACCAGCTTGGTACCACAGGAGGAAGTGTTTCCAGTAAGATCAGCACATTGTCTGTTTTGCAAAGTGCAAAAATAAAAAACATCTGCCGAGATACAATATCTTTTTTCATAGTTTTTTTTCCCAAATAGAAATCCAGATGCTAGTACTTGATAGACTGTCACCTTGTATCACAGATGTCTCTTTATACTAAACTGCGTTCATTATCTAGGTGGCAAGGTAGAAACAGCTGATTAAAATTCACCCATAACTCCATGAACATTGCTACTATTAGCGCTCTTTGTCCAGGCCATTATTTTAATTACTCCAAATACACAAGTACAGTGTTAGAGCAGAATGTCTGTTCATCTGTGATGCACATACAGGCCAGACAAAAGCACAGCACTTCACACAGCACTTCACCACTTTACCATCATGCCATAGCTAATAATCTTGGGGATTATGAGGAGGCCATGATTGGTAAAGGCCAGGAGAAATTAGGCCAGGGCACTGGGGTAACATCCCTACTTTTTTGGAGAAATGGCCTGGGATTTTTAAGGACCAACGGAGACTAAAGACCTTGGTGTAATTAAAGGATGGCTCCTTTATTTTAAGGGATTTCGGGTTCTTGGGGGATTCTGC
Organism: Lepisosteus oculatus; assembly: GCF_040954835.1. Taxonomy (NCBI): domain Eukaryota; kingdom Metazoa; phylum Chordata; class Actinopteri; order Semionotiformes; family Lepisosteidae; genus Lepisosteus; species Lepisosteus oculatus. The sequence continues at coordinate 9,447,700 of NC_090708.1, read as the reverse complement.
CCTTGCCGCTCCTGCCCCAGTTCGTCCCCCACCTCGGGGTCGAACCCGGGTCTCCGGCGTCGCTCAACAGGGGTCTTGCCGGCTGAGCTAAAGAAGGCCTTTGTCAGCCCCGGTGGCAAACATCCCTGTTATGCGCAGGGCAGTAGAGGGTGGTGCCATCACCGCACAGCAACCGGCTCATCCAACCTGTATGTCGGCCGTTCGTTACAGTAGTCCCCATCGCTATACAGGGGGATTAGGACTACAGGGTGAGTGCCCCCTACTGGACGTACTAACACCACTTCCAGCAGAAACCTTAGTATTTTTTCCCAGGAGGTGTCCTATCAAAGTACTGATCAGGCTCACACCTGCTGAGCTTCAGTAAGTTGCCATTTGCAGGGTGATATAACTGCTGGTAACAGGTTACAGATCCCCTGTTTTGTGCTCTCTCCACTCAATAAAATAAAGAAAAAAATAAATGTTGGTGTACACATTTGAGATAAACTATAAACATACTCCAAGGCTTAGAAAGCAGAGTAATTACTGAATAGTGCCTGGGCAAAGAGCAAGACTGATAATCACACAGGAAGTCTGACAATCAAAGTAGAGGAACGTAGTGTTTTTCTAACGTGTCACAGAAAGTAACTGTGGCAGAAACATTCAAATGTGTAGTCTCACTTCCACTGCACATCTCCACACATTGTCTTTATGAGAAAATATAGAACAACATTTTAAGACTGGTCATTATTTAAACATGCAGGCGCTCTGAATGCCCTTTACTTTTAAATCACCTTAATGGGAAAAAGACATTGATTTAAAGACATTGAATAAACCAAATTCAACAAAGCTTAATAAAACATGGTATTTTTCAAATGAAAATGTTTTCATTGAAGAAAACTCATACAAATACATAGACTTTAAATTTGATTACTACATGATCATCTCTGCAGTTCTAACACAATGCATAACTGCACGGATCACTTTGTAGGATCAATGCTTCAAAATGCAGTCCTCAATATGTGAAACTGATTAGAGAAACAACTCCCTTTTTCATTTAGCTATTTTCATCACTAAATAACTTGCTTTCATTTATATTAACATTAAAAATTAAAGTCGAATAAATGATTAAATGAATCAGTCCTGTTCTAAAGTGCTATCTTCTAACAGCAAATACTTATGAATACTAAGAACGAAACAAGGGCTAATTTTTGGTCTCAGTTTCTCCTGGGAAGGAAGAATGCAGGTTTTTATGAGAAACCTGCTGGACTTCGTATTCCCCAGCTTCAGTTTAGAGCCCAACACTCCACGACAAAGTGACAGAGAGGGACATACTTTCCTGTTCCTGTAGATTGTGAGCGAGGGCATGATCCTCCAGCACTGCAAAGTCCCGGCACACTGCCAACAAGATAGAAACAGGGTTAGTCGCAGACCACACTTCACCACAGAGGTACGTTAACCCGAAAGCAACTTCGGAGTCCGGCGTTCCAAGACAAGACCGAGCCAGGCAATCTCCTCGCAGACTAGGCTGGAATTACTCAGAAGGTTGGAGTGGTAGGTGAGAGCTAGGCATCTCAGTTACAGTGTAGGAAAACTACACCCCCTTAAGATTTTATGCTTTAACACATTTTGACATACAGTATTTGACCTTCAACTGGTCCTCACTAAATCCTAATAGAAGATAATACTAAACTCATTTGACATAACAAATAAAATCCTACTTTGTCACTATTTATTCCACATTGCAAACTGTTCACATTTGTTTATCAAAATGAAAAAAAAAATCCTCTAGTCCTGTCATTCTAATAGGAGGATGTTATTTGACAGCCCAGTGTGTGCAAGTCTTTTAACTAAGCCTTCTTTGGTAAGATCACAGCGAAGGTTTTTGCCTGTTGTCGGATTCAGCTTGAAGTTTTGCCAGTTTATCGTTATCAGTTGAGGGCGATCACTCCCGGTGGTCACCCTCTGTGTCGAAGGCAAAGAGGAACTGTTATTATTAACTATTCATCTAGCTCTAATGTTTAAAAATAAAAATGACCAAATTAAAACAAAGTGAAACTGTGGTTGAGCAGATGCAATGTGTGAGGGCTTGTCTAAGGTCCAGTCTAAATTCAGCAGCCATGGCTTGCAGCTCTGCTGCACACATTAGCACTGTTTCGGTGAAATAGCACCGTATCGAGGGAACTTCAGGAAAGCAAACAGGTTCTGTTTACAGTCAGTGATTGCTTTGAATGCGTGCTACTGTAGGGTTTTGATAAATGCACTTTTCTCAGTATACAGCAAAGGACACAGGAACTGCAGCGACTGCTTATTATATTCTATACATTAACATATGGAGAATCATACCACACCAGGTTTTCGGAATTCTAAAACAAAGTTGACCCAAAACTTTCCTGTCAAAAGATGGCAAAATTCCCATTTCTTTTCTTTACACACAGCATGTTTTCCAACATAAAGCTGCACCTTTTGTAATGTCAGACTTGGGTGTAAAGTAATCTGTCCACAGTTAATACTTAACTACAACTATGTCATTTAATACCCATACGATTGCTGCAAAAGCACTCTAGTGGTTTGTTATTCTAGTTAAACCGAAATGCATTTATTGCTTTTGTACATGTGTGACACCCTGAACATCCATCCAATTTCTAAACACTTCATCGAGTTCAATGTCATGGGGGAGACAAAGCCTATCCTGGCAAGCAACAGGCGCAAGGTGGGGTTCACCATGGACAGGATCCATGAGACAAACAATCACACACACACACACACACACACACACACACTAGGTCCAGAACTGAACCCAGGGCCCCAGTGCTGCAAGGCAGCAATGCCAAACACTGTGTCATCATACCTCCCAAGAGTATTTGTGTAGTCACAAAAAATGTAAAAAAATAATGATAGATGTTATGCTCCGATGCAGTTTCTTTTTTTGTGATTTATGCTGAACAAACCCACCTATTCCTATGAAAAAATACAGAAGTTTTGAACAGCCCCCCAAAAAAATGTATAGCACTCGATTGAAGAGTGAAGACTTATATAGACATTACCTTACAGTATATACTGTAGGATTCAAAGCTTTAGCTCAGTGATGCAAAACAAATCTTATCTGCTTCATTGTTAACTATGAAAGTAAAACTTGTCAAGCAAGTTAGCCAGGGAAAAACACCACAAAGGAATTTTTGACATTGGACAGTGGTCATATTTGCACTGAGGTAGTTTTCAAAATATTTGGGAGGAAGTGAGACGTTTGCTAGGGGAGAGCAGAGCTCTTAATTCATGTATGTGCTCTTTATTGGCCCACGGCAGAAGAGCAGAAAGCCTACATTAAGAAGACAGGAAAATAGATTAACTCCTCAGAAGACTGCCTAAGCAGCTTAGAAAAAGCAGCACAGCAGTCATGTGGCTCTATTGCTTCTATGGCTAATATCACATCTCTGTCCTCATCTTGAACTTTGCGAGAAACATCGTCACGCGCTTAAATGTAAGTTTGAAAATGCAAAAGTGTTTAAGGTCACATCCGTGGGCTAATTTAAATTATGCTCGGTCTTTTTTTCCCTGCTTGGCTTTACATCTTCTCAAGTGTAAAGTCAGTAAAGAAAGCCATTCTTACTGCTACACCGCGCCACATCCTGTATATTAAAACAAGTGAGCACTACTCAATCTCCACCTCGATACCTCGCTGGGAATGGCAGGCTAATGAGCACGCCTTTCACAACAGCTCCAGGATACTGCGCCTGATGTCCGCTTCTGGGTCTCTCTGCTTAATTACAGCTTCTAATTATAAATTCACAGTCGCGCATACCTCAGCCACTGACACCATCACCCTTTCAGCTTCTCAGGGGAGTCCCCATCAGCACAGGCCACTGCGGGTACAGCTCATGAAGAAGCTCCTGCGGGCGGACACAGCCCCGCTGTGTCAGCCGGCTCAAAGCGTTCCTCACTCGTGCAGCCATTCGTGAAGAGCTCAACAATTAAGCAACTCATGAAGCAATCTGCTCCTCGTGATAAAGCTAAAGTAATTAATTCAGGAGATGGCCTTCTCTTCCCTGTCTGTAATTTAATTAAGTTGTGGTATGAAAAGGATACGCGCCGCAGGCAAACCAAAGCATTGTGCCATTTTTAATTTGAAAGCATGCCGTCAACTCAGTGATTGGTATATGAGTATGTTATTTAATTTAAAATCTGTACAGTGCAACAATTAAAAAAAAAAACTTTTTAGGTGTGGGTGATACTGACAGCTAGAGAACTTTGAAGTATTTAGCATTATCAGTACTTGCAAGTGCTAAATGAAGCTAAATGACTGTTACCTGCGTGAAGCTATCAGATTATGTGTAATGGTAGTGTGAGATGGGCAGAGCGAGATGTGTATATGTATTGATGCATGTCTAGGATTATTGTTGGTATGTGTAATTATTTTATGCTGAGTGGTGTTTTATTTTTGTAGTATTGTGTTGCGATGCTAAAGACAAATTTCCATCCTTTGCTCAAATGTTTTTTTTTTCTTGCAGCCATGGTTCCTTAAAGATATGACGATTAGGTTTAATGTCAAGCGACTATAAAAAAACCACAAAGTGTTCAACACCCAGACTGAACGACATCAGAGGCGTTTTTACAAACAAATAGTTGTACACGATAAGGAGCCTGGGACTGCATATCTCACATCCTTTTACTACAGTTATCACAGACCGTTTTCCTGATGTTACGATCCAGACAGAAATGATGTGGTCATGGGTTTCAAGAAAAAAGACTTTACACCCAATTAGAAAAAACAACCCCCTGGAACAAGAGAATCTATGTCCTCCACAGCACTTGCTGCCAAAGAATGTACAAACAGCAGCAAACAGATAAACTCAATGAATGGTGCCAAAGACCTCTTACTTTGTAACCACTGGTTGCACAAACATGCAATGCCATTACACTCTGTGCTACCCAGGCATTTGGAGCTCATCAAGAACAGTGGAGGAGAATAAAACGAAACAGGGTATTAAAAGAGTATTAAATGCTTGCTATAAAACTATAACAAGGCAGTTCCAGCAGACCAAGCAGAAACAGCTGCCACAGCCCCTCTGCACACTGGTTCACACAGCTGGTGCTGCAATGACTTGGAAAGCTTTGGAAAAGATAGAGAGAACACTCCACACCGCCTTTCCTCACACAGCCCACTCACGCGCAACTCATTCGGCACTGATGGGATTATGTGATCACAAAGTCTGCGAGCACACAAGCTGGGGTCCTTTCAAATACAGCGCATTTAAGGACAATTAGCTGAAATCCGCAAATCATGGTTTACATCCAAGATCACTTAACTGCACTGTTAATCCGGCTTTTTTCCTTTTGTTTACCACGTCCGGAGATGGCCAAATCAGAGCTAAACGGACAAGTAATCACTAATTGACAAAAACAGGAACAAGTGGCCTGCCCATTTCTCATTAGGCTTGTGGCACTTATTTGATTTAATTGTAACACTGGGTTAAGCCTTCCAAAAAACTTCTCAATTTAACCTTTTAATGAACTTGTTAGATTACTTGTGTACTTGTACACTGGTAATGGTTATGCTGTATCAGTACACTTACTGTATATACTGAGAAACATTAAAAATTAAATTAAATCTCTCTCGTAATCTCTCAGGAATAATACACAATAAATTACTCTTATGTATATATATTCTATATACTGTATTGGACAGGTTATGTTACAATCCCGCCTGACCGCTCAGTTTCTGTCAGCCATGACTGTACTGTAGTTTAGGCCTGATTAGGGGATTCTGAGCGACGTCAATGCAAACACATGACTGTAGGATTTTGATTGACTTCAATATTTTGCATTTGGAGCTTTTACCTCGAATAAGGTAAATTTAGGTTGAATAACCCCCACTCACCTTGATATCATTTCTAATGAAACGAATGGCATGTTAGAAAATGGATGGGCAGATAATCTTTACTATATTTAAGGGTTGTTAAACATCATTTCTGACAAGCGTGAATAGAAATTTAAGATTCCAACATACTTTGATGGGTCATTACATAGCTTTAGCTCCTATATTCAAACAATCAGAACTGATTAATACAGCACACTGATACCATGCAGTCTGCATATGAGGCCTTCGTATGCAGTTTTAGACAGGTTAAATACTGTACATATACTGTAAGTTAACAGTGAGCTAAATAACCTGTTAGCCACAGAGTATGATAGTTAATATTCATAATTTAGCCAATCAAAATAAAGGAAGAATGGGAAAGAATAGAAATCATAACCATCCTGCATAATTGAAACGCTATTATAGGCTACATTAATAATTCAAAACCACTCTCCACTTTAATCCTCGGTCTGCAATTAAAATAACACACAAGCAGAACAGGTGCCTGAATTTCCTGGCCTTGGTATTGAAACTACCACAGGAAGCTTCCTAGGCCCTCCGAGATTTTTCTGTGGATCTTCTGGACGATTGGGGACAACAACATTTCCCTGAACTATACAATGTGCTACTGTCTCGCAACAGCTGGGAAAATAACTTCACAATTCACTGCACAGTTGATCAGGAGCAGTACCAGAAGCGCTTAATTACTTATAATGAAGTATTTAATCATAGTCAAGTCAACATACAGTATGCATTTTAAAAAGCTATATTGATTTTCTTAAGCCTAAATCCCAATACAACCACAGATTCCTATACATGAGCGCATTAGAATTTTAATGTTTGTCTGTTTCTGTGACTCATCAATTTCACCATCCATGCAATTAAAGTAATTATTGTTCAGCGTGAATACTTTCCACCAATCACAACTGTAACAAGTGAACACAACACTACATTCCAACAGAGAGGAGCATATCTGTGATCTGCAAGCGTTACACGCCAGTTTATTTATTTATCACCATGATGGAGAAGAGCCTTCTGACAATCAGACCTTCACCGAGATTTGCTGGAGCAGCCTCCAAATTCATTTTGTCTGGCACGGTGAATCACATCACTCAGAAGCCGTCCAAAACGGAATTCAACAAGATAGAATGAGGTCATGCATCACACATTCGAACTACGAAGTAATTATACACGCAGTATGCAGACCACTGAAATTAAAAAAAATATATATCTGTGGACAATGTTGGTATGATGGCAGAGAGATGAAATCTCAAAAATAAGGCTGTTGACTCTGTCTACTTGGTAACACCCATGACATTTAACAGAGAAGAGCTACTTTCCATCTATAACTACAGGAACTGCTATTCCTAGGAAAATATGTCCTTCATGTAGCTGCTATTAGAACATGGAAATCCAATGAATAGTAATGCTAACAGGCTATGAAAAGAGATACTTAGCATCGCTACTGACCCATGTAATTGAGAAACAGCAGCCTAACAGGTAATTGTGTAAATTTCACAAGCCACTGGCTTCTCTGTTTCAGCAGGTATCATACCTGCCAGGGCCACAGAAGCACTGGCAGCCCAGAACTGATGACATCCAGTATTTCATTTCACAGAAAACTACTGAACAGTAATAAAAAAAATATAAAATAGGTCTACATCATAATCTCTGGGTCTCACTGGTGGAGGGGTGGGTGTTGATCTATAACACATTTGGCTCCGTGCTGGATATGTTTAGACATGATTTAAGGAAGCTTTTTTTTTTTTGCAATAATGTCACATTACAGTGGAGAGCAAACTCACATAATGTTATATAAATACTCTCCAGCTCCGTCTTTTGCAGTTCAATATTCACCTGGTGGTTTAGTAACAGCTTAATCATAACCTGCTTTGATCACAGAATATCGACAAATAAATGTTGCCAACTACAGAGGAGACTTGCTCACTTCAAAAAGTTAAAAGTTATTGCATACAACCACCACAGTACAATGAAAAGCTCAAAAAGAGCAAACTAAACCCGATATTGAAAACCAGTGACACAACACCAATGCAATGGGTAACACAAAGAAGATGGTTTGTAAGCAATATACAGCGGGATTCCCCCTTTTTTTTAAATCTTACACTTCATACGCCCAGAATGTGGAAAAACAAAACGTAACTTTGTGGTGAGAAAACATCCTTTTGTAGACACCTCTGTTATTCCACTCGTTAATCCTCTCTGAATATGGCAATGGGGCAGACAAGGAGAAATCCAAGCATGTGGGTTTCAGTAATATTATTCAGGAGCTTCTGGTGTGCTGAATGGAGTCAAGATTGCATCAGACAAATGACATTGGCAGGTCTTGTCCTGGGAGCCGTGGTACCTCAGACAGCAAGGGCATCTACTGTAGCTCCTGACTGGAAGGTCCCGGTTCAATCCCAGGTAGGGGCAAGCGGTGTAGCTTACTCTAATTCCTTCTAGATGGCTCACAGGTCAACTCAGCCTGCTTTCCAAATGAGTACCGTGGGTTAATCCTTCCGGAGGTAATAGGCCAGTTGGAGTGTGATGCTGACCACATCACCTCCACTTCCAGTGTTGGAGGGTTGAGAAAATTGTGGCCCTTGCCTCCCATTCCCCCATAGGCCTTTATGCCCACCAGTTCTTGTATTGGTTAAGCAGCATATCTGATCTGAGTAGCTGTGCTATACAGTCTGATAGGAACTAAACAACCATACATGCAACCAAAACATGAAATCACAGATTTGCTATTGTATTTAAATATCTTCAATTGTAGGTGAGACGGCATCTTCAGAAAAACAGAAGAGTGGGTAAAATTCCAGTGAGACTGATGAACTTCTGCATTTTATGTAATTCTGATAGCCATGTGTTGACAAGTTCTGAATCCCCATACTTGTATGACAGCTAGGATGCTCTGATGTGACTGATGTGAAAGGCTTCAGTATCATTGCACAGGCTGTCACTGTTCTCATACCGACCAAAAAACCATACAGATGCCTTTAACCCTGCCTCCCCACCACAGAAGAAAGCCTAAAGACGTGGCTGGCTTACATGTGAAGCATTGAAGGAGTGACATATCTGACCCAATAATGGAGTCATACAAGGTCAGGCATGCAAACCACTAGTTTCCCAAAGCTACCCATTCATTTAAGAATAGGAAAAGTATTGGTTTACAATCAAGTATCACTTCAAAATGCATTAAATGGATATGTGGTAATTGGGAAGTAGATATCACAGATGCCAGAAAGTCTAGTGAACACTGTTGTCTGTGTGCTTTTTATCTAATGTGTTTATTTTTGGAGGTATTGAAACGAACTACAAAGCCATATAAAATGTTGGCAGGGGTAAACAAAAGATGTCTTCAGTTCAGATTTTAAAAGGAGAGGGCAAACGATACTGTTAACAGTAATTGTCGTGGTTTATTCTCAAAGATAATTTCCAGACACCGGAGCTTGTGAGTTCAGGATAGACTTTATTACAAAAGTAACAGGCCTAGTTGGTCCATGGAGCAACTGCCTGTCTCAACTCAGAGGCTCTCTTTTATACAGTCTCACTCTAACATAACACATGCAATCACTCCCTCTTGGGTGATTTCCAACTCCTCTTGGTTTTGAGTCACTATTATTTCCAAACCTTGGTCATTCCTTCTAGGTGAAGTTTCCCCTTCCCTCTTACTCCTTTTAGGTAATTAAATTGGTAGCAAGACCTCAATGGCTTTCTTAAAAAGTATAAATATATGTTGTGAGGAGTATCTTATATACTGTACAGCGGAGAGGTGGCTCTGTGGCTAAGGATCTGCGCCTGTGACTGGAAGGTTGCCGGTTCAAATCCCGCGGCCAGCAGAGCAATCCTACTCCGTTGGGCCCCTGAACAAGGCCCTTCACCCCAACTGCTCCAGGGGCGCTGTACAATGGCAGACCCTGCGCTCTGACCCCAAGCTTCTCTCCCTGTCTGTGTCTCCTTGGAGAAAAAAAAGCTGGGGTATGCGAAAAGACGAATTCCTAATGCAAGAAATTGTATAGGGCTAATAAAGAAACATTACATTATTATTATTTAGCCTATTTATGCGTTTCCAAAAGATAATTATATAGTCCCTTTTAGGTTCCCAATAATGTTATATGTTACTTTTCATAGCCCATAATATGTGCGTCATAAATCACCCATATAATGTGTAACAATGGTATTTGTGCAACACATTCATACAGAAAAAGAACAGACAGGTTACTCTTCCATTAAAATAAACTCTGATGCCACTGCCATTATCTCACTACCACCTCGAGTAGTATGAAAATTAGTATGAAAGGCTGTATTAGCAAACAGGCGTCTAGTTATCCATTCAATCTGTTATGTATTTGTGGTAAAGACACGTACTAGAATTGCCGAACAGTGCTGCTCTGATCAGTCGTACAAATTTTGTTGAGACAGGAAGTCAAGAGATTCAGTTGGCTCCTTATTAAAAAGTGCCTTTGGAAACTAGACACTTTCTACTTTTCGGTTTTGCTGCTTTCTCAGCCATGTTTTTTCCAGACAGCTGAATATCATCGCAAAATGAACAGCAATAGACATTTCAGAGACTGACCAAGTCAGGCAAATATATTTGTCTGTTCGGTTATGCATTCATTCTCTGTAACAGAGAGGCTAGAATGAAAAAAAAATACTGCCTTAATGTTAACGATAAAATATGTTGTACAAATTTATTTTAAGAAACAAAAATTAATGCATGTCTTGTCTCATAATACACTCATAGACCTGCCGATATTTTATCCAGCTGAGTTCTCCTTTACATAATTTAACATGAAATTGAACAATCCAATACATTTGAATTGAGTGAGCAACAGAGGTTGTGAATCCCTCACAAATATGGTGTTTGGAAATAAAAATGTTCTAAAGGCATTCCAGAGTTTATGAGCCAAAGGTATATTTGAGTTTCACAAACACTCATCACAATTCTGACTATCAGTTAAACAACATTATCGACCCTATCAAAGCTACTGAACCCATTACTCTGTTCAGTCATGTAACCATCAATAAAAAGGGTGAGAGATCTAAACCAAGTAATTATAGACCAATAAGTTGACTTCTATTACAAGTAAGGTTATGGAAGCAATTATTCGAACTGAATTAGAGGAGCACATACTGTACATGGAAGTCAGATACTAGGGAATAATCAACATGCATTTAGAAAAGTCACCTCTGTCTTACCACAAGGCCATCATTAAGTGATAATAATTAACAGAGTATGCTGTGATCCTGATTAATAAAGTCTGCTTTAAAATACCACTGAACTGCTGGATTTCACAGGTACATTAGAATTTAAAGCAGATCGACTGTTTATCGACGACTGCAGTTACGACATTAATCTCAATAACAAGTGTAGTTTATTTGGTCAATAGCCAGCCATACAATTGGCGGTGCCCCAAATCGCGACCGCATATTATAACAAACAGGTGACTCAAACGCAGCTGGGCAATGCGGGAGAAAAATCCCGCATCAAGTAATGGGACTCTATCACCGATGCATCACATATATAAATGCAGTTAAGTTTCGCGTTTTTCACGGCTTGCTCCAGATTTTAAAAGGGCAGTTCACAATCTACAAATAAATTGTTCACTTAAGTGAACATTATGTACAGTATCTACTGTACATCTTACAACTTCCTTCAATCCATCGCCTTCAAAGGAAGAGAACAAAGCAGAAAGTACCTTTTACACATACAGTATACTAATCAAAGAGAGAGGGCCTTGGGGTTTATTAAACGTGCGTGTTTTTTATGACCATCTTAGCTCATTTAAAGACAGGCAGGCAGGCAACAGTAAATCTGAGCTTGTTGGCTTCTGGGGCTATCCAAGACGAGACAAACGAGACGATCAACCGAGCCACTGGCAGATGGGCGACCAGAGCCCATTGTTTTCACACACGACCAGATGTTGTAGTTACTACAACCATATTAGGAAAAGACAATTCATAAATTAATGCATGTGAATCAAATTAACACGCGGCTGCTCAGAAATTGTCCCCAGATGTTAATAACTCAATGCGAAAAAAAGAAATACAAAATAGCAGCACCCCTCTCCACCAACCCATATACATACTCAGCAGCTCATCATACACTGTACATACACAAAATGGACAAGGCAGTACAACGGGAAACTCGCATATATCAGAGGATTTCGTGAAATAAAAACGGCACCACTGTACTATCGGATTCTTATTAAATATATGCGGCACCACCTAAACAAGGAAACTGCATATCTTAAAAATGAAAGGGCGATACTGACGATACACTTAAGTGTCCTTTAGCACACGCACTGGAAATGAGGGAACACCTGTTTCCAGAATTCAAAATGCTATAAAATGAATCTCTGTTAGCTATGGTCTTAACGGCAGACAGCAAAAATATAAAGCATAAACATAAAACCTACCTTCCTTCACTCCGGGTAGTTTATTCTGATCAATACTAGTAAAATCTGCCATGTTGCTGATAATATTGTAGTAGCTGTTTATCTTGCGTCGTGAAATTCGATCTCCCAGCGTCACAAGACAGATTGATAGTTTTTTCTGGCAGGTGTCCGATTTACGCTGTGAACACAGGCGCTTCTTTGATTTGCTCTGTCGCCCAACTCAATGGTTGGCAAGCTAATTTCTCGGTTTCTCTCCCTCTATGCAGACGTGCATTTGATGCAATGTTAACACAATGAGGAAAACGCTGAAATTTAGCTACGGAGAGCCGGGGGGGACAAGCACGGTACTCGAACGGAACTGGGAAGGTCTCAAAGCTAACTCATCTGGCTGATGTTTTGGCTTTGATCACAAATCACCACCTCTACTTCTCTCTTTCATGTGATGAATTTTGTTGTTCTCTAAAACTGTGTGCTTTCTAGGAAAATGTTTTTTAAATATGTAGTTTAATCAAACTAACATTAGTTTAATTTGGACATTTTTGTACATTTTTTACTTTGCGCTTTAGATCATGTATAGAAATGCCGTAACAGGTACGATAAATACTGTGCAGTCCCACTCATCAAGAGGATGTGCTTTCATTGTGAACTGCAGGGCCTTCTTCGGAAATACAAATTCTGATTCAAACTGTTATGTAGAATCTATTTAAAAAAATAATATTCATATCTTCAGCAGGTTGCTTTTTTAGTTTACACAAAACTATTTTGCACGAGTAATTCCTTGATTTTCCACCTTTTCAGTGCGAGATAAACCATTACGTGTTCCTTCACCTCATGCAGATCCACACTCACACCTCTTAATCTTTCTACCTCTTTGATCTAATTTTCAAGTGCTTGAATATTAGATATGTGTTGCTGACTTTCCTTCAGTTAAACCTGGTGTTGCACACAAAAGAGAAGAGAAGTGTGTTTGTGGTTGTGTATGTCTGCATGTTTGCTATCTAAACCCATTTCTGCGTTTTCTAGCACAAAACAGAGGAATACCCCAATCAGTAACTCCGCTGGCAACATCTGATAACAGATGGAGAGCTCCTTAGGCCTTGAGATTGCCAGTTCATCCCAGGCTCTTATTGGATCTCTGGCTGGGCAGAGTCAAAAACCTCTAACATGTGGGTGCAGTGGTGGAATCCAATGCGAGGAATTTTACACATGACATGATGTAAAAAAAAGTCAGGATGCATGGTGCTCGTGGACCATGGTGTCTATCCCAACCAGAGGCTCCTGAAAATGGCCCTTTATAGTGCATGGTGCAATCTTTGGAATGAATGAATTCAATGAGGTTCTGTCCATACTGGGTATATTCATGATCCCATGCCCATTTTCACCCAACAGGGATGTAATCCAAGGTGGCAAAGTGATAAAATAGGATATAAAATCTAGCGCCTTGCTGTACCTGAATGAAGATTAAAGTAATCAGAACTGCAATTCAAACCTGTGAATCTCTTAAGAAGTATTAGTCGGGCAGACTTTCAGGTCAAATAAATACTCTTAACGAATTAACCAAAGCAAGAACTGACTGACTCCAAACAGCAATGGAAAACTAGCAATAGTTTCAGTATTTGACTTCTGTTACTGATTTCAGCCTTAATGTAGGCTCTGAGCCAAACTTTATTATCCATTTCCTGTCTTCAGTTCGTTTTCCCCCTTTTAAGAAAGGACACCAACCAGGGGTTAACATACCCCAGTTCGTGAAATTCTTTTTCATCTCAAAACATTATTATAGTCCCCTGCTGCTGTTCCAGCAAAAAAAAGCAAACCAAAACATCAATATCTGTCATTTATATGTCATGTGGTTTTTGTTTCCCGCAGTCATACAAAATGGTTTACCAAATATTTGTAACTACTAGCTTAAGGGCTGTTCCATGAACCACTAGGCAAGAGGCCGAGTAGAGTGTTATACACATTGTGCATGAAGGCAGAATTGAATACTGCTTTAGCTCTTCCACTTACTATTTTCACAAAAGCTTTATACGCTTAATGTATTCTAGACTTTTTAACAGAAAAGACTTTCCCAAAACAAATTCAATGAAAGGTTTGTTCTTTGGTTTCCTGGAATTGACTCCGCAACAAGATGGTGGTTGTCTTGTGAATAGGCAGCAAGGTTTTATGCCAACATGATCTACTCTGTTGTCATTTCCCTAATAAATGAACATTAAGTTTCCCCATGAAGTAATTAGGGAAATAAACAAAATGCTCAGTACTTGAAGCTGTGAGGGTGACGCCCAGGAAAGCCTCAGTCCAGTAAGTCTTAAATAGCAGGTTGTCGAAACCCTCCTGTTTTTTAAAGTGTAATAGCACTTGTAAGTATTGATCAAATGAGCAAATTAGTTATTTAAGTGAAAGGAACTCTAGCCTTTGAGGCCATTTCATTTCCATTTCCATGAAGGAGAGTCAGATTTGTATTTGAATTTATCTCTAAATTACTTCATTCAACAAATCTCTTGCTTAATTGATTACAATGAAATTCTTCCAAGTTTTCTTTAGAAATTGGTGAGTTAATGGTTTCCTATGACACCACTGGAGAGGGCTCACCAGCAGCAAGATTGGAGCCCCCCATGATTGTTTTACAATAACAGGATCAGCAATTTTCTGTACTCTTTTAAGAACCTGATTGAGGGGTTTCATTTGGGAAGATAGTGATGGCTCCCATAATTACTATTCTGACTCCGTTCATATGAACAGTTCTAAAACTGTCTCCCTGTGTCTATTTTACTTTTACAATACCACATATATTATGTTGTTCAAAGGGGTGATAAAAACAAAGTGAGAACCATAGAATAGAACAGTGCTGGCAATGACAGTAAAGAAATACAAAAAAATACCACATTATTCAGAAAAGCTTAAAACCAATAAAAAGGAACTGTGATAGATTGTATCTGAAACATGTTGTCTTGGGGTTGGCTGATGAGCAGTTGTAGATATGTATTGATTAGCAGTTTCCATGTCTGTGGATCCAGAAAGCTTTTTGCTGTATGCTGAGATGCGTGCATGTATGCCAATTTTTTGTTTATTTTTTTGTATTGACATATAACAGCAGAATTGAAACGACATCTGATCGAATCCCATTAAAGCAAGAAGAGATAGGACGTTCTGGCACAGGTGCAATGATTTTACAGGTTACTAATGGACAGATTCCTTTGTTTTGATTTGACACCTGATTATAGAATGGCCTGTCAGATACAGGTTTCTGCAAGGCTTCATAAATCTCATAGATATCCATTTTGTCAGGCTGTGTATCATCAAGCTGCTGCACATGACATACTGTCTTAACATTTCCAGACACTGCATTGTGGGATTTCATAGGTAGAAAATAATTTTGTGAACTATATAAATATACATACTGTACATAACATCAATAATCAGTGCTATAATAAGTTTTATACGAATACAGATTCGAATACAGATAATCAGTGATTAAGGAAGACTTTTCTAAAACGTTTATAACTCACTAATCCTTTAAATAATATTTTTAATTAGTAAAATTACCACAATTTTTGTTTTAATTGAGGAGTCTAAACACTGTTGTGAATGAACAGCTTAAATATAGAAGAGCTCTTATGTGGCAGTTAACAGAGTCAGCATCTCCCCCTGGTGGTTGAAGGAAGAAATAGCCATACGCTGGGACGTGCTCTGTGAGTAGACTTAATTTTCGGATCAAAATCTTGAAGGAAACCGGTTTACACTGATTATTGAATTTGTTAAAAGAAGGTAGAATGGGTATAATCACAAAAGGGTTCAGAAAAGAATTTCTGCTCTCTGGAAAGCATGACATTTTTCTTCAATAATGTATTTGAAACATCTGTAGGATCAGGATCTGGGCATTGGCATTGTGGGTGTAATTTTGGAAGACATCTTGGTGCAGATACACCCATCTTAAGCATTTCTTCACCACTTCCATTGTTCTGAAGGGGAATTAACCAGAATGAATCCAGATGTGGACCTGGCCTGTGAAAGGTGTAGGCAGATGGATCAATCTTGCGCCAAGATTGATCCATTTCTCAGGCATTTTCCTGATTAAGATCTTATGACACCGATGGATCCATTCCCATCATAAGTGGTGCTGAGAGGGGACCAGAGGGTGACACTCCTTCAGCCTGGTCCAGGAGAAGTCCGGCCTGATTGGATCCAGGCACTTTTCCAGGAGCCCACTCTTGGTGTCCTCCCTAATGTGGAGTATCTTGCCCGGACTTGGAGGTCGAATCCCTCTTCCACGTGCTGCCCTCTGGAAGAAGCACAGCTCCGATCCCTGATGGCTCTTCCACGTCCTGTTCTAAACTTCCCTGCACTTCCCTTCCCTGTGTTCCAGTCCTCCAGTCTGCCAGCCTGATCACGGGCGAGTCCAGCATGCAGCCTGGGCCCGGAGTGCAGTGAGCCGGCCTCTCCCCCTGGACTTGATGCCCGAGCTCCTGGGTCTGTCACACATACAGCGCCCGCCCCCAGCCTCACCTATAGTCCATGACTATCTGTACTGTATTTTCTCACCAAGCGCAGCTTGTAGTTACAGTACTGTATATTCTCCCTCCTCTTTCCTTCTTAAGTTTCCAATTGATTTGCTAATGTTGTTTTGCTTAATATCTCTTTCTTTCTTCATTTTCTTTCTTCATATGCTGTCTGCCTTTTTGTGTTTCTCTAAATTAAAGATTTAGACAGACTCTTGTTATTATAACTGTTATAGTCCAGTAAGTACTTCTGGATTTTTTGAGGGTGGACAGGGAAGACTAGAGGGATGCATTTACAGTTATTGTTGCTTCAAAATTAATATATTAAAAATGAGAAAACTAGGATCCCTCATACCCAAAACTAGCTAACTAGAAGGATACATATTAATGGACAGAGACAAATATTGCTAGCAATACTTATTGAGGTTAGAAAAGAAGATCTTAACAGATTTTAACTAACAAATGGTGTTTCCTGTCGCTGGGGCATGACAAGACAGTTTAAAGTTAGAAAAATGAACAGTCTGCTGGCCTCTCAACCTATTGACCCATCAGGCCTCGTGCTCTCAAACGGTAAATCAAAATATTGGAAACCAAAAGCTTAAAATACCACAATGTAATGGTCACATAATTATAAAATGATTGAGTTGAAATCAATCAACATCAAAACCTAATTTTAACAATATTACTTATTACTTACTGTTCTTGATTAATTGTATCATTACCAAAATGATAGGAAATACATGGGCCATATTCGGCCTAGAAATTGAATGTTGATTTTGTAAGTAGATAATATGCTTTGCAATACTGGTAGATTATTACACTAAATTTCACTTTATCACAATAAGAGCAGCCCCAAACTTGCAATCATGATATCACAGTCTTCATAGTCTAAGTCCTTATTATGTGGATTAGACAGGCATGTGTAAAATATTTATCTGTGTGGGTCATTAAGTGTATATGAACAACACAAGCTGAAAATAACACAGAATAAATTATAGTATTTTAAACCAAAGTGTTGTTACAAGTTTACAAGGATATTTCAGTGTGTATCTTTGCCAACAGTGTTTGGAGCACTTTACATAGTAAAAACAAAAACACAAAAAAGATCTAAATAAAATCAAAAAGACAAAAATATTAAACGGAGAGGTTTCACACATCATCATGCCAGTGTTATAAAATAATTATACCATTTCACCAAAATCAAATAATATCTAAATTTCTGAGAATGCACTATGGTATACTGTCTATTGAGTTTGAGTTTTAATCTTTTGAACTAATCTTTATTTTTTTCCTTTAAAAAAGAGAACACCAAAGTTTTAATTATTAATTTCAGAAGAACTTTGTCTATTTTGTCAAATATATTTGATTTTTTGTAGCATATAATATTTCATTGGTTATGACAACATCATCATTACACCTAGACAAAATAAGAGTAATAATAGATTAAGTGCTCATGATTTTGAAGATGAAGATGGTAAGAAATCTACTCAAAAGTCCACGTAATCAAAAAGAAAATATAAACCAGAATTGATCTTTTCTTTTGTATGGACTCGTTCGACATCATTCCAGTTTCAAATATGTGGTTTTGTCATCAGGAAAGAAAAATTGTTACCAGTGACCTTTATGAGTGGCATAAAAGTCACAGCAACTTCTCAGGAGTTAAATCTGCTAAAACATTAAAAATAAATACTGCAGCCGTCACTTTACCACAGTAGTGACGCACTGGACTTGCGTTTAACCTGGTGATAAATGTTCAATATCTTCCAATACAGTCCAAACTCATATTTTACCTATGATTGAGAGGCACATCTCTGAGCAAACTGCACTTAGGATATAATCAATTTATAGCTATCTCCATCTGAGCCCGTTGTCTTTGTTTTTGGATTACCAATTAATAACAAATTGGAGAGATGGTGACGGAATATTGTGGGCAAAACCATAAATAATACCCCTCCACATGAGTGATATTTTCTTCTCTCGTCATGAGAAAATTCTGAATTTATTTACCTGTCTGGTGGAAGATACATTGACTCCGGGTTTGACATAAGAGCCTTGTCATATGTCTGTCACGCTTTGCACGCTCCTTAAGAAGATCGATAGACTAAATCTGAAATATCCAGCGATTGATTTACAGCACATACCCCTTTCTGCACACCCCACCCCCACTGAAGCCTCCTGATAAATAACTACGGCTTGTGTTGGAAGAGAAACAAGACGAGTCAAGTGAGGCTGCAGTGCTTGGTTGTGTCTCCTTGCATCATGGAAAGAATATTTTCAGTGAATTTTTGCTTCTGGCTTCTAGCTGTGCCACTGCTTACTGGAACGGAGACAGTTTATGGAAGGAACATCTGGAATCAAGGTGGGTCATGCAAGCCCTTTCACTTATTCTCTGCAAACTTTCTACAAAGTTACAGATCTTCAAAACATGTTCTCATGCATGATCATGTTACTTTACATGATTAGTGGAAGGACCTACTTACAGTACATGTCATATCATTATTGCAGTTTCTGAAACCCTTTGAAAACACTTCCGTGCCTTCACACCTCTGTGATTTCCACAGACAATGATTACAAAAGGATTACCTGACCTGCAGTATCCTAACAGAAAAAATCGTTTTGTCTGCAAATGTAAAAAACTACAGCTCTTGTATTAAGTTTTGAAACAAAACCTTTATGGGTTTTATTGGTCAAAGACCAGTATCTTTGTGTTTGATGTATCCACATTTGGACATTATAAAGGCAGGTAAAAACTCATTTCACTGATATGGAATATACATAAACAGGTTTAATTGTCATGCTCAGATGGAGTTCTTCTTTGCCATTAATATAACCTTGGTAATGAGAATCTGGTGAACTCCCCCAAAAAACTAATAAGATACTAAAGACTATTTTCAGTCCATTCTAAACAAAATGACATTGCCATGATAGTTTAACATCAGCTGTGTACTCAGATCATGATATATCATGGATTGACTGTCAAAAACCATATGGAAGTGAAAAATAAGACTAAGTACCAACAAAGTTTTGTATGATATTACACCTCTTCTGATGTTGTTAAGATGTTATAGTTAAGATGTTTTCTGTTACACTGAGTAAGACTGTTCTGTGTTTGTACATAGTATGATATGAAGTTTTTTGAAGCGTTTACCTTTTTTCCTATTTCGAAGTGAAGTCAATTGTACTTCTAACATGCTAACTTGTAATGTATTTATAGAAAGGAATGGCATCCTTTTCAGCTTAAAACATAGATACACTTGAATTTTTGCACATCCTTTACAGGAAGTGGCTGTTATATTATATTATTCTGTTATTTCCTTTATCAACAACTGCTTTGTCCTAAGTGGAGTTGAGAAAGGCAGAAGAGCTGTTTACCATCTCTTTCATGTGCACCTGGGGGGGTCAATATTTGGAAATATTACTCCTACATTTCTATAACAGTGTTGTTTTAGTGTTTAGTATTTTTTTCTTTGTAGATTCAACCAAAAACAAAAAAATGCACAGTTTAAGATAAAGTGCATACGGTAGTTCATGTATGCTGATACACATATCTTTTAAATATGTAGGAAATCACCTTTTTCGCTCAAATGAAGAGTCAGATACCAAAAACAAGATGATAGCCCTGCTGTTGCACAAAAATGTGATGCCCATTGAAAACAGTGAGGTTAATGGTAAGTCATTTAATTATTTATACCCTGTGTGGATATTATATGCAGTGATATAATAACCTTGTAGGTGTGAATTCTGTGTTCATACTCATTTCATTACCAGTCTGATAATTAAAAATTTGCAGCACTCAGAAGTTACATTAATTCTGGGTCGAACTGGTACTCAGAATATTCCCCCATGTCCCAAATTTGGTATCTTTGGTTATTCAAAAGCAAAGTTCACATTAACAAAGGCACAACAATCACCACTGATGTTTGGATTGGTTGTGACTAAAAAATATACAGTACAGTATATTTACTGAATGAAAATCTGTCATTGTACCCTGTTTGAAGTGCTGCCTCAATGTGATTGTCTCCGCAACAACAATGGAGAGGATACTTTTCTTTTCTATATTCTTGAACATTTTCAAAAAGACTGAGCTTTGTATTTAGTTAATTCTATTCTTTAATACATCAAATCACTTTATGATTCTGTCAGAGTTTGACTTTATACTTATCTCAACAAGAAAACTGTAAAATCCCACAAGTCCCACTGTAAAATCCCACTTCTTGTTCATTATCGGGTCGTTTGTGTTTTGTTTGTATGTTTGTTTTAAATGGTTACAATTTTCTAAACTTCCTAAATAAAACACTTAAAAAATGTAATTCAATACAGTCTATGAGTTACTGAAGGCTGTAGTTGAGAGCTGAGAGATCGCTGGTGCTGTCTGGCACAGAAAGGGGGTGAGGAACTGAGAAGTGCCGATTTTTGCAGGTACTTCATTCCAAGAAGAAAATTAACAGGCTCTGAAGTGGGAAAATACAGAACGTCTAGTGGAATAGGTGGAATGGATACAATTACAGGCTATATAATTACACGTCTATATAATTACAATATAATCACTATATAATATTGTACATACAATATGTACAATAAACATAAACACAATCTTTTTCACTATTGTGATGGTATAATTACCTTTTGCATGTTTGATTGCATAATTACGTTTTGCAAATAATAGGCAAAGTTTGCATTTATTATTTGTTTATTTTGCATTATTCTTGGTTCTTCAGCAGATCTGGAGATGGTTCAGAAAGTAGCAGAACTGGAAGAGGTACTGTCATTTGATTTGGCAGAACAGCATTACTGTGCTTTAAAAGGGCATGTGCACTTGAATTGTAATGTTTCAGTTTATTTAATTTGCATGCACTGTACAGTATAGACTGTAGCTCAGCCTCGTGTATAATGTACTGTAATTCCAAAACCCATTAGATGTACCACTTTGAATTTTTATTTACCCAGATTTTTATCTTAACACAGAGATGGCAACAATTTCAGCATTCAAAATCCAATATAACTGCAGTAGGATTAAATTAATGTTGCTTGTGGTATTTGATTCTATATTAATAAGATATATTAATGTTGCTTTCAAACTATACCCTGTATTTTGATCTAGATTAGATTGAGACTAGAATCCTAGAATCCTATCCTAATATGCACATAATTTTAAGTAGTTTTCAGTTAAGGCTAACAAATAATTAAATTAATATATATTTTTCAGCTGGAATCTCTAAAAGAAGACCTTGAACTACAGAAGAACATTGACACTAATGCAATAGGAATGGAGGTATCCTTCCCCAGCAAAAGAGGTCAGTAAAATCCCACAATAATTATTTGTACCAGTGAACAAAAAATGTGTGTTTCCTGTATTAAGTAAAACCTAAGAAGATAAATTAAAACATATTTAAACCATGATATTTATTTTCAAAATTACTTTTTTCCATTGTACTCATTGATTTGGTAGATGTTTTTAACGTATTTGCTCAGTAAATGTGTATTCCTTATGTGTGAGTGTCCTCTGGTTATACCATGTTCGAATTTGTTGAATAAATTGGAATATTCAGAGTGGTTCTGTTTTACTAATTTAGCCTAAAGTCCCACCAAATATAAAAATACTGGTCTTCACAGAAGCAGCATATTTTTTTTTTATCAATTGTGAGTTAGCATAGCAACCAGAACTATAAACAGAACCAATAAAGAGAATGTCCCTCAGAGCATCCACAGCAGGAGACACGACATCTGGAATCCTGATAACACAACCAGCATTTTCATGAAGGGCTGTAAAACATTTGATTTTAGATTTGAAAAATCTCCTGTTGGATGATGGTGGTGAGGGGAAAGTTGGAATAATATTTCAGAAATGTGCTTTTGGAAGCTAATGAAATTCCTCTTCTGTTTTTGTCCACAGCCTGTTTTTGGAAATACTGTGTGTAAGGCATGGTAAGAGAGACCAGTGAAACCAGCCCAGCCAGAAGAGTCAACTTAATGATGCCATTTAACAATAATGTGCAGATAAACATAGATGTGTATTATTATCTTTAAAGAGCAACAACAGAACCTGGAACAATAATCTTTAGTGCTGGACATGTATTGAAACAGAATTTTGTAGCTTTCACTCAGGTCTTTAACATATTGATTGCTCTGACTCTTATTTCTGTATTTGTTTGTTTCTGTTGTGTATACTTTTGTGGCTTTCCCGTTGACAAAGAAAATGAAAACAAAACCAAACAGATGAGTGAATTCTTTAAGAACAAGGTAACCAGAAATAGTACAGCCGAACCCAGGTACTGAAAAGCTTAATTAAAAGCTTCAAGACCTTTAAAGCTTTTCAGTAGACTTTAATGAAATTTAAATGTGTTGAACTTCAGCCACTTTAGGTTTATTTATAAAATTAACATGATAGAATTTGTTAAATATAAGCATTCTAGAGAAAAAAACATATTTAACTCTTCAAAATGTTTTAGCAAAATTACGGAATTGCAATAATTTAAAAAGATTACCCTAATTTGTAGTAAAATGACATGATTCACATTCTTGTAGAGTTTCAAGAGTGGTTCCGTGACTGAGACTCATGATTTTTATACAACAATTTATTCTAATTATTATAAATTGATTTAAGCTTCTGTTTGCTTTTTTTTAATCTTGAACAGCGTTTTGTTTCAAGCAGATTACATCAATAGCTCTTCAATGGTTTGGTCAATACAGTTATTTTTCTACATTGTTTAACTGTGCAATTATAATTAAGAAAAAAAACATCATTCTACTTCTGAATGGAAGCTCATTTCATCCAAAATCTTTCTGCTACCTCCTGTGTACAACACATCTGTGGTCATTTTGGTGAAAAGAAGATTAACAGAGATCTGTATTTTTATCTGCATTATAAAAAGCACAGTTCATTGCCATTACCATTAAACTGTAAACATAGTTTGGTGATAAATGTGAATTAACCCAAGACGAAAAACTGGATAATGTATATATAAGAGGCAGAACATTTCCAACAATAATTATTTGTACTAATAAAAACAAAATTGTCATTTTTCTGTATTTATTTATAGTGTAGATAACAAGATACATGAAATGCATATTTTAAGTATATTCTCACCAGTTCTTATTGCATTGTACTCATTAATCTTGGGAGATGTTATTATTGTATTTATTTAATAAGAGAGTATTTTTATGTGCGATACATGTAGAATAAAAAGTTGAAAAAATAAACTTAGATCGATATTATTGAAAACAAAAGCCCTTTTTGTTTTCTTACACACAAATATGTGTAAGAGACCTCCTTCACATTTTCTATCTGTAGTTGAATTAACCCAAATAACCACTAATCCTGGACTATTCAGAATCAATCTACTGTAGGTAAACACAGCTATTATCGCTGCTGACCTAAGAGTCTTCCTCTTGAATTCACGTGCATTGCACTGATTTTGACCTTATGGAGCCTCAAATACTGTATACTGTTAGACCACGGGACAGTTCTGCTAATGAGGGTGTCATAAATTAAAGACAATTCACAACCAATAGTCTGTCAGTTTCATCACAAATATGGTATGGTAGTTCACACTTTTGATATATGTGCTTCATTTTAAAGAGCTGAAAAGCTGAAAGAGCTTCTTTTGGGAGGTAAGACCATAAATCTGTAGGTTGTGAATGTCTCCCCCATGTGGCAGATTTGAGCTTTCCATTTTCTTCAAGTTGAACCTACCCAGAAAATAAATAGTGGTAAAAACAAAAATGATCTTCCTTTTCATCTAAACCAAACTTTGTGTATTTTTATTTTTGAGGCCTTTCTAAAAGTAGGCATTACTGATCTGAATGAAGAGAGTCTCCTACTTAACTAGGAATAGACCCATCTGAACACATGGGTACTTACTGTAGAAGGGCAGACAGTTTGGCACAAACCCACCTCCAGATTGATGCAAAAATCATTAAAATACATGGAAATTGTTATGAATAATTATTCTCTTCAATCCAAATGTGTAACTGAAACAAGGTTTATCAGAATAATACATGTATATTACATACAGTGCCTTGAAAAAGTTTTCAGAACCTTTCTGTCCCATTATGTGAAATTACAAAATAATGTTTACACTGTACATGCTGTGATCGACTGGCATGTCATGCAGGGTGTATCCCTCCTTGCACCCATTGCTTGCTGGGACAGGTTCCAGCTCCCCTACAACGGATAAGATCACTTTGTTAGCCATATACAATTATTTGCATTAGGAATTCATCTTTTTTTGCATACCCCAGCTTGCTCTCCATGAGACACAGACACAGACACAGACACAGACAGGGAGAGAAGCTTGGGGTCAGAGCGCAGGGTCAGCTATTGTACAGCACCCCTGGAGCAGTTGGGGTTAAGGGACTTGCTCAGGGGCCCAACGGAGTAGGATTCCTCTGCCAGCCGCAGGATTTGAACCAGCAACCTTCCGGCCACATTGCCACTGCTCCGCCCTGATTAGGATTAAGTGGTTAGAAAATGGATACTGTAGATAAAGGGATGGATGCATTTCTTAAACTTAATATTTTATTCAAAAACTGAACGCTCAAACTGATCACTTCTAAGGTTAGAAGTCACAGTAAATGTCAGTAAAACCTAAAGAAAAAAAAAACTGAAATAAGTTGAATGCCTCAGTATCCAGACCTGTGAATTCAAGCAGCAGTTGCAGTTGCAAGATGTTTTGGGTAAATCCACCAACTTTGCACTTTGGCAGGGTGCTGTGTGTGCCAGTTCTTCCAGGCAGATTTGCTCAGGCTATCATATAGGGCTATCTTACAGTTGCCTGGGGATTGCAGATGTACTACAGTTTATTCAGTCAAGTTTTTCCACAGATTTGCAATAATAATAATAATAATTAATAATAATTGCTTACACTTATACAGCCCTTTTCTAGACACTCTACTCAAAGAGCTTTACAGGTAATGGGGATCCCCTCCACCACCACCAATGTGTAGTCCCCACCTGGATGATGCGACGGCAGCCATAGTGCGCCAGAACGCTCACCACACATCAGCTATCAGTGGGGAGGAGAGCAGAGTAATGAAGCTAATTCATAGATTCTATAGGATTTGACAGGCCAATTGAGGATTGTTTTTTTATTCTTTAGACTTTCTAGTGTAGTGTTGGACTTGTGCTTTGGTGCTTTGGTTCACTGTCTTGCTTGAAAGGAGAGTTTTGTCAATGTTTTTCTATCTTCTAAATATCTTCCCATGAATTTAGACAATCTTTCCAGTCCCTGCTGATGAGAAGAAGAACTATAGTCCCTACCATACTGTCCCTACCATGCTTGACAGTAGTGATGGAGTTGACTGAGTGATGCACTACACTGATGCTGGGTTTGCATCAACAAACATTTCTCCCATCGTAACCACCGAACTCGTGTGAAGTCACAGATGCATTGGCCTTTGGCTATTTTAAGACACTATAAATAGAAACTATTTTGATTTGATACTTATGATGTATACAATTACTTACATCTACATATTATTGTAATTACATGGAATTTAGGATAATACTCTCATATTCTTATCCTGTTTTATGTATTTTATAACTAATTACACCATAAATGAAATATATTCTGTTTTACAGAAACAAAGTCTGAGGTAGGTTAAAAACATTAAATGGTAAAATATTTATGTGCAGAATTTTATTACATCATATAAAAGCTATATATGCAAAAGTGTGTTTAAAACAATTATGGTTAGTGTTTCATCACAAATAGACAAGAGAAGAAATGTTGCAATTTCCATTTGTACGTTATTATTATTATTATTATTATTATTATTATTATTATTATTATTATTATTATTATTATTATTATTATTATTATTATTATTATTATTAAATTCGTGTTCCAGGTAGTTTGTGGTCCTTTTCTCCGAGTCCTATGTTGCCGTTCGGAACACAATCTTTGGTCGGACCAGTTTCCAGGAAGTGCTGCTGTCATTTGGTTTCTTGCAGTGTCCTTGTTAGTGTGCACCAAATGTTAAAAAATGAACTGAATTTTCTCGAAAATTTATATATTTCAAACAACTGCTATTTCTGAAACCATTTTAGAGCATAATGTTAAGGGCCGGAACGGCACTAACATGGTAAGTCTTCAAGTGCATCAATAATGAATGTTTTACTATGAAATAGGGCGTAAGGTGCACTTTTGGAAATAGTGACTAACAAATGAAATAAAGGTGTCTCTGGAGTTTTTAGTAAGTGGCACGTTGTGTCTGTGTTCATTGAGATACTTACGGTCGGTGGCGAGGTGATGACAAATAATTATACACTGTATTGATAAACCTCACTGAGGGAGAGAAGCGATTAATCGCACACCATGATAAAGACCTTGTTCTCAGACTGGAAACCGTGGAGCTTATTGGTGATTGTGTATATTATCATTGCTTTAATGACGCGTCGCTTGAATTTTAGACGAGAATGATCTCTCGATTTTGAATGTGAACTGATGCAGCCATAGGCCGTGGATTGTTAATTGAGTTCATTAGTCTTTACGGGAAACTTCAGACCCTGTAGACGAGTGTGGCACAGTGCCTATATAGTGCCTATATGTGATTCCGAAGAATTAGTTTTAAGTCTTTACTAGAAAACATGGGGCTTTGCTTATTGATTAAGTCCTTGCTTTGTCATTGTCGTCACGGCGTTTAAATGTACGTTAACAAAGGTTAAAACGAAGACATTTTCATGTTTTCCCATACGACTGAATAACACGGGGAGGAGTATTTACATCGCATATTGTAACGCGGCTACCGAATTTATAAGATGTGGCGGACAATTTCTACTCGAAGACCTATCAGCACTGTTGTACAACAACTGCGAAAGGTTACTGAAGTAACGCAATCTGGATTTACAAACAGTACTTTGGAGTGGTGCTTATGTGGCTTGGTTATTTAAAACTACGATACAGTACTGTATGAGACCAAGGTGAAGATATTAGCACTGCTGGGCGCAAAAATGTACTCTAAAATATTATTTACTATGTAATAAATAACTGTTGGAAATGTGATCAGAATTCGTGTATTCTTTATGGTCTGTAAAGCAACTTTGTCCTGCTGTATTACGACTTTGAATTGTTTCTTTGATAATTTACTTGTGATTATTGAACTGTTTCTTGGCAAGTGATCAGACATTTGGGCTTTGAACCCGTATAAGGTTATGAGGGTTATTTTATATAATAAATCCAGAAGCTTCAATGCCAATATAGCCAGCAGCCATATCACCCTGCAACTCGCAACTGGCAACCCACTGAAGCTCAGCAGGTGTGAGCCTGGTCAGTACCTGGATGGGAGACCTCCTGGGAAAAACTAAGGTTCCTGCTGGAAGAGGTGTTAGTGGGGCCAGCCTGGGGCGCTCACCCTGCGGTCCATGTGGGTCCTAATGCCCCAGTATAGTGACGGGGACACTATACTGTAAACATGTGCCGTCCTTCGGATGAGACGTAAAACCGAGGTTTTGCCGTAAAACCGAGGTTGTGGTCATTAAAAATCCCAGGGCGTTTCTCGAAAAGAGTAGGGGTGTAACCAATCATGGCCTCCTAATAATCCCCCTCTATGAATTGGCTACATTACTCTGCTCTCCTCCCCACTGATAGCTGATGTGTGGTGAGCGTTCTGGCGCACTATGGCTGCCGTCGCATCATCCAGGTGGGGCTGCACATTGGTGGAGGGGAGTCCCCATTACCTGTAAAGTGCTTTGAGTGGAGTGTCCAGAAAAGCGCTATATAAGTGTAAGCAATTATTATTATTAATATACAATTCAAATTCAGTAACATGGACTACAGATCAATACTTGGCTTTATCCAGTCCATGTTACTGAATTCTGCAGCTCACTACTTGGCTGCATTAATGTAACATAGGCAGAATTATTGATAGTGTCTTATAAAGGTTGTATGTACTCTGTTGTTTTGCAAAAGGGTAACAATTTTGGTCAAAAGAGTGTGACTAATTGCTTAAATAATGTCCAGATGTATTTAATTACATCTCATGCCCATTGAATGAATGAAATTGCATTTATTGAAATATACATGCATGGCCTTTCTCTACGACATTCTCTCTGTTTTTTTCATTAATCCCACCACTATTCATGTTCACTGTGTTTGATTAGCTTATGCAAACATGCATCCTGAGTGCTTTACCAGATTGCTGCAATTGGCTCTTGACAAAAGGAGATTGCTGGAGAAGTTATAAAGATTGGAGATAAATGAGCTAATTTAGCCTGTCAGAAAATTCAGAAATGGATATGATGAAACGATCCGTGCAGGAGCATGTAGCCCATGTATTTATACGTTTTTGTTTTGCAGCTTGGCCTGCAGGAAACTGGTCACCACCAGCCCGGGCGTGAGGGTCCCCTTGCAGACACTGAACCCGCTGTCCCGAGCCATCCACCACAGGGGTTCCCCTGGCACCAGCCTTCACAGAGCCCCCCCGCGTTCTGCAGTCCGGCACTTCAACTCCCTGTCCCGCCCGCCCCTGCGGCCCGCACGGCCCCTGCCCCGAGGCCCTGGGTTCCAGCCCCGCCGCAGCTTCTGGGTAGCCAGGCTCGCCACCAGGCTGCTGCGGCTCCGCTACCTTTTGCTGGGGTCAGCGGTTGGAGGAGGCTACACTGCCAAAAAGGTGCGGCCCCGAAACCACGTATACCATCCGATTCTCTCCCGAACAAGAAAACCACACGGGTTACTTGCTCGCGTTTGTGTGTTGGTCTCCTGTTCTTTTGCTCATGTTCCAGTGGCAGCCCACAAATTGCTCATCCTTGATCGTTTCCTCTCTTGGTATTGTCGTACAAACCCTAAGTATAAACCGTGATCGTTTCTCCTACTGGCATTGAGGAACAAAGCCTAATTTATTGAGGATCTTTCATCATAGAAAACAAAATATTTAACAAATTTGTTTTTGTTAATTGGAACTCTTTGTGACAAATAATATAACTAACAACACGTTGAGTGTCTGAACTAGTATTACTTACCGGAACAGAGAGAGACGTCTGGAATATCAAAATACAGAAAAGGTCCGCTTTTCTCTTTCCATAAGATAATGCACATCCAAGAAAGGTGCTCACTCCTAGACATTGCACGTCAGGGATTCTCCATATGGCCACCAACTGACAGAGTTCCTGTAAGCGCACTGTAGCACCAGCAGCATGCCTAATGATGAACAGCTCCTGTGAGTGGTCATGTCTGCATGTTCAAATTCTGTGTGCAGTTCAGGAGATGTTGTTGTGGGCAATAAGAAAAAGTACCAAATTAAAAACTGGGTCGTTTTAAAATGAAAGTTACACAAAAGTCCACCATCTAACCGGACGTCATAAATATTGTCCAGTTTCAATTTCAATGTCCTGGGCAGGGTCATTTTGGATGTTCTTCTCCGGTCTCATTTCTGGGTGAGCGTGGCTGAAGAACGGTGTCAGTGAGGGACCGCTGCAGCCATGCTCACAGTTGTAGTGCCTTATTCCTGTGAGGAATTGAACTGCTGCTGGTGCAGCTTATTTGTGTAAAAATGACAAGCATGCAGTCAGACTGGATGACTTATAATACAACGTTTAGGCCTTGGAACCTTTTTCAGGTGAAGAAGGCTCCACGGCCGAGAAGTTGTGTTTTCTTTCTTCTTTTTTTCAGCACGGAATAAACCTATTACTTGTTCCTTTGCAGCCTACGCATGTTGACGCAGCTCCCCACCTGACTTATAATACTCTACAAATGTTTCAAATGCTGAAAATTAAAGCAAATTAAACACAGCTTAGTTTTCAAAATAAAGTAGTGATACCTTTATGAACATAATAAAATGCAATAATGGGTTACAGAAAAGTGTGGGTACCTGTTACGCAATTTACAATGTAAATTAAATTGTGTGCCTTATTTAATTTTATTATATTGATACAGCCCATACTTCTCATTATCTGCTGTTTTGTAGAAATATTCTTTATACCTTTTTGGATGTTTCCCTCTTTCAATATGAATGTACATTTCAGCATTCAAACTGAACTGTGTAGTGTAAATGTGAACATTTTATTTTAGATAGATAGATAATACTTTATTAATCCCGTAGGGAAATTTTAGTTCCATATAAAACTTCATCTAAAACCTTGAAAGAAATGATCATGCAATTTTGCCTTGTCTTCTGCAGACAGTGCCTCATTCATCCAACATGATGGCGCTGTTGCTCTTTCGTGCACTTAGTTATTGTTTGCTATCACTTGATGTCTTAAAGCTATGAAAACCTTTCTCTGAAATATTGTAGTTCACAAAAATCTGTTCAAAATGGTCTGGAGCCATAACATCTTTTAAGTTGTGAACAGATGCAACTTTGCATGACTCACCGGCCCCGATAGATAGTTGCAGTTATTCGTCCATTCCTCTTTAAACTCGCTGTGCATTTTTGTTTTTTTTGTAATGAACTACCAAAGCACATCTTGCTTTGTGGGATGGTGTTTCAGTCACAGATTAGATTTTTCATAGCAGAGGAGGTGTCAGAATGTGGTAGGAGAAAGGCTCTGATCTACTAGTTTCTTTCACTTTCACTTATCTCATCGCTCACTGCAAACACTCGATCAGAAAATCTGTGGCATGCGAGCAGATATTGATATTGCTACCAAAAAGTTTTGACAGCCACCTTCAATACGGTGTGGAAGACAAATGTGAAGTATTTGTGCATATCTGTATAAAGACATGCTCTACTGTATGTCTTTTTAAATGAGTTTAAATTGTTATTGTTGTCTTTCAGACTTTTGATCAGTGGAAGGATATGGTGCCTGATCTTAGTGAATATAAATGG
Organism: Lepisosteus oculatus; assembly: GCF_040954835.1. Classification (NCBI taxonomy): domain Eukaryota; kingdom Metazoa; phylum Chordata; class Actinopteri; order Semionotiformes; family Lepisosteidae; genus Lepisosteus; species Lepisosteus oculatus. The sequence continues at coordinate 9,416,207 of NC_090708.1, read as the reverse complement.
ATAATACCAGATTTCATTTGGGAACTTGATGAGCATATCGATTTTGGTAGGTATATTGTTTAATATTTTTAGGTTTGTATTCCTTCTTGTTTTGCCATAAGGTTTAGGAACATAAACCTATGGCAACATAAAGCTATACTTTAGAATTAATAAAAATCATGTAATTATTGTTGCCAGACATTCTCTTTCATACTACTGCTTATTCCATTCCTACACATAACAGGAGCATTACCACCATGTAGCCTGATCTGGTCATATCTATAAAGCTAACCAAGGCTGGGCCTAGGAAATACTGGGATAGGAAACCTCTAAGGAAATCCAGGTTGCTGCAGTTTGTGGTGTTAGTGGACTTCCTTCTGGTGCACAATTTTCAAACCAAAGCCACAGTTTGGTTGCAGGGTATACTGTGCCGTTAGAGATGCTGAGGTTTTAAATCAGTGTGCCGACAGCTCATGCTTAAAAAATCCCTTGGCGGTGTTATATGAGTAAATGTGTTAGCTCTGGTATCTTGGCTAAATTTTACTCTAATACTTTAAGTTAAAAATATGGTATCACAAAAATATATATATATATATTTGAAATATATTAAAAGCTCTTTTAAATTCTCTAATATTTACCAGGAGAGCAGAATTCAGAATCAGAATGAAAGAATGAAATTAAATAGGTGTGCTAGTGTTCCTTTAAAAGAATTTGTAAAAGAACACAGTTACATTTATTTATATATATATACCTGAATAAAAACAACTTGAAGCTATTTTCAATGCTCTATGCTACTTTGCCATTCTTCGAAATTCCTAATGGCATCATAAACACATCTACTCTCAGCATCATACAATGGAAACTTAAGATAAATCCTGTAAAAATAAGTTTTCTTTTGTCAATTTACTTCTTTACATAATATTTTTAATTATAGAAAAAATCATCAGTGCCCTACCTGATGCAGAGGAACTCGCCAAACTGCTACCTGATTTTGAGAAGATTGGGGAGAACTTCAGTTTTCTGAAAGGTCTAGTTTCCAAAGGTTGGTGTCTCTAGCTTAATGTTTCTTGGTATGGTTCAGATTGTATAAGACAATGTCCATGCTTTGCTTTCAAATGTTTAAACTGGTGTAGGATATGCCAGCCGGTTGTAAGAGATAGGTGGTGTATTCATTTAATTACTTCATTGCTTGATTAACAAAGGTACAAGTATTACAAACTTTCAATATAATGCTCTGCAGTTATTTAGTTTGAAGCTCTAAAAATATGATTTGGTTACTTTTGTACAATAATGCATGTTTGCTATCTTATCACTAGGTAATGTTATTGAAATAAACAGACACCAAATAAATATCGGCTTCATAAGTCTTTTCTTAAGATTCCCAGTTCCTTGAGCAGCGACAGATGTAACTGCTCTGCAATTGTGAAATAAAGTTCATCCACTAAAAAACATTCCTCTAAATTGAAGTAGGTTTTCGTTATGGGTTATTCTTTCACAATCCCTTCATACTGTAAATGTTTAGTTTTAATCTTGAAAAGGGTTTACGTTGTTAGCAGAGATTTGTTTATTTTCTTTAAATGCGCAGGAATTAGTGTAAGATAGAAAGATGCACAAGGTAAAATGGGGTTCATTTGAAACCCACCAAAAATTTAGATTTTAAATACTCTAGGCTAGAGCAGTAGTTTTGTTTAAAGCTGACTTCAAGCTTTAAGCAAGGTTTTACCAGTTTGCAGAATTTTACCCCATTGACATAGTAGGTATTTCAAATATGAAAAAATCCCATGATGGTAATGTAACGTTTATTAGGACTGAATAGGTCTACTGTATTCCATACACATCTGAACACACTTCTGATGACATACTGGAAGGCTTTTATCTAGTTAAAATAGTGTAAATGTTGTTATAAAGATTTGGCAACTGGGGGACTTGAATGGAGTCTATATTATTTTTTGCTTGTATCTTTTGATTTTTTTCCTCCTTTTTGCTAATTTTTCACAGGTATGAGTGTGGTTAGTGAAGTCAAAGGAGCTTCTGATCTGCATCTGTTGTTAGGTGTGTAAACTCCACTGTCTGCTCCCATTCCCTGATTCAGTCTGGAAGGTCACGTGGTCTGACTGACGTTTTGCTCGTTCTTGTATTTCACGAGCTTAGACTTGCAAATACTACTGTTGTTTTCCCACACGTGGCTGTGGAATCAGAGTAGTGGTTTGGTGGACATCTCAAAACATGTACGTCATCAGTAGCCTGTCATTTTCTTTTCGCTTGGTCAGTTGCTTGTTGATCTTCAAATTTAGCTTCTCAGCAGTAGAAAGTTGACCAAGAAATGTTTCTCATTTACTGCAGTCCTGAACAGTTGTGTCTTTGTTGCCTTTTTAGTTCTGAAGTTAATTTACACGCCTGCAATTGCTTGTCAGTTTGTAAAGTATAAAATGTTATTGTCCTAGAGATATGTATCATAACTACTTTGAGAATACAGTCCTGTGTGCCAGTTTTGGCTATATGTTCTTAACCCACTAATGAGTAATGTAAGCCAATAAATATATCCATTTGTATTAAATTGGATGGAAAAACAGTTTATTTAAATTAATTTTCTCTTAAAGTGGATTTATAATTTCAGGATTTAAACAGCAACATGACCCTAAGCAGGTTTATAGCTGTAAATGTAAAACATATACAGTTTATCTTCATGAACAAGATTTTGAGTCTGAGTCTGGTTATGTCAGTGGCCAGTAAGGACCTTTGCAAGATGAAAAGTAATTGAAAAACATTATATGTTTCAATTTGAAGCTGAGAATGCTGCACTCTTCTAATCGGAGTATACATGAAACAGACCAGTTATACTTTTGCTTTGAAGTGCACTTAACAACAGATAAAAGTATTGTTTACAGATATTTTTACAAGAATCGTTTTGCTGTGTTCATTTTTGTTTCACCTTTGTGCAGTGTTGCCAAGGTGACACAAAGCCTCTATTTTCAACTGAGATGCTGTTTGCCTCCTTTGACTTCCTTTCTTTCTTTTAATACCTTTGCTCTGTACCTTTTCTGATCTAATGAGAGGACTGGGCTCTTCACTTTCACTGTGTAATATAACAATACTGCTCAAAAGTTTGGAAAAACTTACCAAATTTGGAAAAGTCCCACCAAAACTGCTTTAGTTGGTGTCTCAATATGAATCAGTAGCAGGAGTATATGCAGTTACAGTATGTATCTCTTTAACAAAGATGACCCTTAATTGGCTTGCAATAATAAAGTCAGTGGATTTATGAGTTTTTTGATATGTCAAAGGCTATCTGTGCAGAGTATGAAACGTGTGGAAAGCGTTTTTTTCCCCTAAATAATAAGAAGCAAAAAATCTTAAGAATGACTTCTAGCAAATATCTTTTAAATATTGGTATTTATAGTGAATTAAGGATATAATTTCTGATAGTGAGGTCTGTTATGTAAGCCTATAATTTTCCTATTCTTTTGAGGATTACTCAGCCACTGCCTCTTCTAAGTAACATGAATGACATTTTGTTTTGCTTGAAATTAGCAAGCAAGGTGAAGGCACTCAGAGTGCATATTATGTAAGTTTGCCCTTTGGTATCAGTGAATCCTAAATGACCTCCACTGACATCTTGTATGTATGACTTACAGAATTATGACATAGTACCGTACTATATCTGTACTATATCGTAGTGCAGAAATCTCAACAAAGAACACCATTAATATTTCCCTGTAGGGGAAAACATAATACATTATAAAATGTAAAAACATACCTGCCAAAACTATGGTTCCTGGTTGAATTAGATAAGCCTGGAGAAAGAAATGTATTATGTGCTGTAGATTAAATGTACAATTTCTTGCAGTGACATCTTACAGCTGACATATTTTAGATTGAATTATGTAGTAGTGAATATGCCTTGAATCTGTACCCAGAAAGATTATCAGTATTAGGAATAGACTATTTTTCTACCTCGCTAATAACCACAAAGACAAAAATGTTTCTTCCAATTAATTAAAAACATCAACAAAAACAATATTCTGTCTTGAATTTTCCAAACTTTTAAGTATGATTGGGTTGTGGCTGCTTTATAATGTGTACTAATACGTATGGATTATTGTATATGGAAATTGGATATTGATACATATGGATGCCACATATGCTTTTAATATATTTTGCAGTGTAATAGCACTAATTTTTATTACTGATTCTACAATTAATCTAGAAAAATACATATACATACAGGAAAAATTAGAAAGAATTTTTCAATAAATTGTGTATTTTACTTTGTAAAGTGATGTAACTATGTGCAATACTTTAAATATACTGTACGTGTTTAAAAGAAAACATGCTGCTGTCCTTAACTGCATTTATTATCTTTTTGTTTATGATTCACATAGAATCATCAGGGGAATCTACATTCAGAACCACAGGAAACCAAGGATTTGACAGCAATGATAAGCAGTATAAGAAGGCAAGTTCATAAGAAATTAAATTTATAATGAGAGGCATTAAAAACACAACAAATAATTGTTGGCGTCAGCAGCATTTGTTGTGTCTTTATTGTCTTTCACCATACAGGATACTATATGTTTACAAAGAACAACATATACATACATACATACATACAGTACTGTATATAGTCCTCGTTCTTACGAGATACCTGATGAGTCTTTCCATTGGTATATGTCAGTTTATATGTCAAGGAACTGAGGTTTTAAAATTGAAATTATCCTTTAAAAGATTGGTACTGAAGCTTTTTTTCATATTTCTTGTGCAAATGGTACATACTTTTACAGAGGTGCTATAGGTTGGTGTAGAGTAGTTTGTCTTCATATCATATTATGTGTTTCATATCCATGATGATTCATTACATTTTCTGATGTTTCTGTGGTCACCCCTTTTCCAACAGACAAAGCCTAGAAAGAAAACATGCCGTTCGGCCCAAATTAGAAGTCATTTGAATCCTATTTCATGCTCAATCTAAAACTTCTGAAAGCAGAGGAATTGGACTGCTCTGAAATGTCTTGGGCAGTGTTTTTTTTAACCTCTATCTTAAGCTCAGCAATTCATCTTCCCATAGTAGAAAGCTGTAGCAATTACCCTGTTAGATAATTTATTATTTTCACAGTAAGTGCAGTGCACATGAAATATTTATTTGGTCCAGGGTAATTACAAATTTACTTTGCTTGGTTTTTGTTTAAAAATATGTTTCATAAATCGTCCCTTTAAAGAGAGGCTTAAAAGGACTTTTTTTCATAGAATTAGTTTTTTTCTATTTTTTCTGTAGCCCCCAAGCTCCTCAGGGTCAGTGTGAGGTTTCATTAAAAGCTTGGTTGATGATTCCTACTTCGTATATTGAGATTCACAGTTCTGAATTGAAAACGTAATTTAGTTTTGCATACCCTTTTATAGACCTCTACTTTTCCTTCTCTTCACTGGTTTTTGTTTTGTTCCAGCCTTGACGTGTTTCCCCCCTCACATTTTTTTTTATTTTATTTTGATTTTACTGTCTTCTTCCTCACCCCTTCCCTCCCTTCTCTCCTTTTGTAAACTCACGGCAGGGTCTGCTTGGGGAGCTCATTCTCATACAGCAGCAAATCCAGGAGCACGAGGAGGAGGCCCGCAGAGCCACAGGCTATAACACGAGCTCCTCGCAGCAGAAGCGAAAGGTGAAGGTTCCATACATTAAAAAAAACAGCTCAGAAAACAATCGATTAATTCACACTAACAGAAATTTTCTGGGCCACTCCTTGTGCTATGCGAGAAGCAGCAGAGCATTTTAGCCCTGGAAAATACATTTGACATGAAGGTGCCACTTCCTAAACAGCAAATTTAACAGTTTTTTGTCATGGATGCCCTCCACTTTTCACAGTGTGTGAAGTCTCTGTGAAGCAAGTGGGCATGAGGACCAGTATCCTTTGTTAGCGCCGATTGTTCTGAATGCAGCATTGAGTTCTAATAGAATATTCTGCTGGGCTGTCTTGAAGTTACATCATAGTAATGCTCATCCCTGTCATCGCCTTTTCACTCTGTTCACTACGAAAAGCTGACTTCCTAAATTGGACAGTGGTACTGCAGAGTCATTGATTAGCCTGATCAATTCTAGCTTGATTATTGATTGAATATTAGTCCATCCATATGAGTCCTAGTACATGAGCTTTGCCGTATGTATCTGGAGGTCTGTTGTGAAAACGGAGATTGTACAATACAGGTGGTGGACTAAATATATATTTAACATTGAAATTAATACTTTTATTTGTTCCTTCAATGGGTATCTCAAGTTTGTTATATTGTTTTTGAAGAATTCAGTGATATTAAATGGAATGAAAAAAGGTAATTATCTTAGATTGTTGAAAATTCTGAAAGTCATACTGCCAGCTTTTATTTTTTTCAGTAAATTATTGCAGTTTTCTGTATCAATACACAGCAACTTAACATTTCCCTCTAGGCAATAATTTCTTGAAGTTTTTATCTCTATGATGTACTGTACTAATAATAAAATTATTGTATTATTAAAAGAGGTTTTGCACATTATAAGGCTCCCTTTCCCCAAAATACTGTTAGTGTGAATGAGTCAATAGGTGGAACCAAAATCTTGGTGATGGTTTGCTTGAGGTGTAAGTTTGAAATAATCAAGTAGCATGACTTTCCATCAATTGACTGACATGCTTGGAAATCAGCTTAATAATTCCTTTACTATTGTATTCTAAATAGAAAATTAAAACTAACAATGCTTTCATACCAGTTAACTGATATATGGATATTTGAATTTCATTAAGAGGAATTCCTTCTCTCTACATTGAAAAACATCTTTCAAGCCTACTTAAAACTATTGGGATGTCTGGTTTTGATTTCAGAATTGCAAAGAACTACCTACCAAAACATTTCAATAATGACACTCCTTTAATTCTGGACCACGCTTAAGTTTAAAACCAAAAATATAAAATGATGACCATATAGAGGAAAATTTGAGATGTGGCTGAATGAACTACTCTTTCCTTTCACTTTGTAAAAATATTGTGAGTTTTCAATATGTTTTTTAGAAATCTTTTTTCAAATTAAATGTTGAGAAGGGCGTTGTGTACAGTAGTATCTCCAGATGTCCATATACAGTACAGTATTTGCTTTTCCCATGTTGTTGGCCATTCTCATTTGTTTGTCAAGTCATTATTTCCTCTTTACACTAGGCCCTGTGTCTCTCTTGACGTCTGCGACCTTTATCCAACCAATACTGGTTTGGAGTGCAAATAAAGATTTTCTACAATCTTTGTCCTTTTGTTTGTAATATGATAATGCCTCTCTCTTTTACAGGTATCTCTGTTTCTGGAAAGAAAGCATTATGTCATTGCCACTCACTGCAAGTGATTTGCTCTTACTTGTAAATTTCCTGAGACTGCTTAATATGCTTCTTGCATGTAATAAAAACATTTTTTTCCAAAGTGGTTTATAGGTCAAAGGGTAGGTAACAAAAACAGGGTTGGCAGCTGTGGGGATTTCTTTTAAAGTCATTTATCTGAGAGGAAACATTTTTGTCTGTTATATTTTAGGTATCTGACAAAGAGAAAGCAGATCAACTACAAGAGGAGCTTCTCAGAACTCAGGTATAGACTAATAAAAAAACAACTGAAGTCTTAGTAGTACATGAGAGAGTGGAATATAATTTAAGCATAACACTGCATATGGAATATAATTTCCTAAGGCACCCCAAGAGTGATACTGTGGGAGTATGAAACAAGCTACCTAGCCATATTATTCAACCTTTCCCTGGCTTCCTTCAAGAAACAGCTGGATGAGATCCTTGGATCAATTTGCCAGTACTTGCCAAATGAGCTTAAATGGGCCAATTGGCCTTCTCTTGTTTGTAGCTTTTCTTATACATTTATTGAAGGTTACTATACAGACACCACAGTAGGAATGTACCTCATCCTTGTACTGTGTTGCTTACATAACTGAGTTCCTTTTAAGGAGCCTCACTGTGGTTTTAATTCTTTGTAGGCATTAGAACTGATTAATTTGTGAAGCAGAATAAAACTAAAATATTGGCTTCTTCCAACTCCGAATATGACAATGAGGCAGTTCCTGCTGTTGAAAGTCTATTTCCATGGTGGTTTTCAGATGAAGTACCAGAGGATGCTCGAGCGCCTGGAGAAGGAAAACAAGGAGCTGAGAAAAGTGGTGCTACAGAAAGACGACAAGGGCATTCACCAGAGGAAGGTCAAGGTAACGCTGTTCATGGGCGGGTGGCTATTACCAAAGCTTTAAAATAGCAGGTGACAGAAACAGCATTAACCCAGAAAGAAGGCAACAGAATTTTGTCTGGCTAGTACCGTTTCAGAGTTTTTCTTTTCTTAAAAGAGAAAGTGTTTTTCTTTTCTTTAATGGACATCCCCTCACATTTATTTTTCTTGGTCTTGCACAGTGCTTCCTGCAAGAGTATGATCCATTAATGAGGTGCAGGAAATTTGAAGTACCCTTCCCGAAAGCAAAAGATAACATCCATGACCAAAGATATTCCCTGTGCCAAAAGTCCACAGTTACAGGTTTAAATTCTGCACCAGTAATTTCTGTATCCAGAAATCTGTTTCTCTGCTTGTTGTAGAAATCCTTGATTGACATGTACTCTGAGGTCTTGGACGTCCTTTCAGACTACGACTCCAACTATAACACCCAGGATCACCTGCCAAGGGTAAGGCTTGCCATGGCGAGGTGCGAAGACGTGAGTGAGTGCTCTTCTTCGCAGATCATGGGGGAGCTGTGAGAACAGCAGGCGCTGGTGTTCGCAAGATCAAGTGACTCATCACGCCAGGCTCTTCTGTCAGGGCCTGGAAGAGTACCAGCATAAGCCTTTACGAAAAGCCACTTTGCAGCTTTTTTTATGTCTGGGGCCTATATCGAGAACACCCAAGCACTTAAATCACCATTCCTTCTGATGAGAATTTAAGCTTGGAAATGCTTTGTGTGTAGGGTCCTAGTTTTTGAATGAGTTTTCCAACGACGGGGCTGGCATTTTCTGTTTTTCTGGCTGCTTCGACACGTAAAATAAGAGCCACAGTAGTTCCGGTGATGTCTGAGCTCTTTATGTTTTGCATGCCGAAGGTTGTGGTAGTTGGCGATCAGAGTGCTGGGAAGACCAGTGTCCTAGAGATGATTGCCCAGGCCAGGATTTTCCCCCGAGGGTCTGGGGAGATGATGACTCGAGCCCCTGTCAAGGTAGGCAAAATGTTCTGTGCCCCAGCTAAAAGGGTGGATGTTGCCTATTACTGGGGTAGTTTTTCAATGCCTGTGACTGTCCACTCTGTTATATTTCGACCATGTCTGATGGAGACTTGTAAAGACATTCTTAGGTACTAACGTCGGATACCGGGCAATAGGTTTTTAATGTACCTTAATAGAAAAACATACTCTGATTTATTCATTGTATACTTTGCTTCTTTTTTCTTACATTTAAGGGAATTAACATGTCAAAAAAATTTTAGTCTCACTTTTTTAGGAGCGGCTTTGCCATTTTTCTTACCTTTCCCATTTTTCTTACCTGTATCGTGGTTGACTGTTTTCCCAGGTGACGCTGAGTGAGGGCCCTCACCACGTTGCCATGTTTAAAGACAGCACCCGCGAGTTTGACCTCAGCAAAGAAGAGGATGTAAGTTAAAGAAGAAACCTACAGTATGTGATACATTGTACTTGCACTGTACTGGAATCAGAGAGCATCAAAGGAGACCTTTCAGAAATGTAAATGTATAAAGAAAATGACAAAGTTTTTGTTTCAGAATATAAAGAGCTGTGAGAGTGGCTTCAGTTTACCTTATTAGATGTAATTCAGTTAAGAACATCTTTCTTCCAGTGGCCTCAAAGTTTTAAGTTTGATTTATGCCCTTCCTTTTAAAAGGTACGTTTTACTTCCTGTTTCTTCCACCCTCAGCTTGCGGCCTTAAGACATGAAATTGAAATCAGAATGCGGAAGAGTGTCAAAGAAGGACAAACAGTCAGTCCAGAGGTAAGACCAGGGAGTGCATGAGATTTCTACATTTACTCTAGAGGACCAGATAAAGTACCCTGGCTCATTCACTTTTAAAATCTTCTCTTTTATAATATATAATACTGGAAACCAATGAATGGGCAATAGATGGAATTAAATGGACTGTAAAACCATGCATGCTTTCTCAAAGATTAAAAACAGTTTCTACTAATAAAAATTATTAGTAAATTATTATTTTATATATTTGTGATTATGATTTTTAGTCTGGATATCTGAAACGATTACTTGAGATTTTACTAAAATGCACTTTTCTATAAGTTATTGCTGCACTTTCTTCTAAGCTCATTAAAGAAACAGAGAAATTGACATTTATCATAAATATTTATAGTCAAATTTGAAAACACCTGCTTTGCATTGTTCTATTGTCAACTATCTAAAGTATATGGAAAAACACATATTGTACTGTATATCTTAGTTCCTTTATAAAATGTAAGAAATAAAAGAGAATGTCTTACCATTTCTATTTTGTAGACCATATCTTTGAGTGTGAAGGGGCCTGGCATACAGAGAATGGTACTGGTGGACCTGCCTGGTGTCATTAGTGTAAGTGCTTTTTTGTAACATTGGGTCCAGTCTGCCTCATTAAGCATTTCAATCCCTTAATGCATTTGTGTACTGCATTTCTTAAATGCACTCCATTTCTTAAATTTATTAAATTTAAGCATTGGTTTAAATTCAGCTGTTTAAAAGGAAATTATTTTTGTTGTGGTTACATGAATATGATTACATTTTGTTTCCAAGAACTAATTCTCTAAACGATAAGTATGAAAATAGTAAATTAACTTATTTAGCTTTTAAAGCAAAGAAACTGAAGAGAAGTGAAAGATATTGCAACAGGTTAGTTAACTTTGCCCCTGTTTTAAACCTGAGAACTTCTTATTTTATTTTAGACCGTGACCTCTGGCATGGCAGCTGACACAAAAGAAACCATTTTTAGCATAAGCAAGGCTTACATGCAGAATCCAAATGCCATCATTCTCTGTATTCAAGGTAAGATGTACTTGTGTTTCGCTTAAATTGCACTACCCATGTGTAAAACATACACTGAAAAAGATTACTTTGAAATTTAGCACCTTTTTCAAAACAAATGTGAGCAGGGTGAGATTTTCTTTGCCAGGAACATTATCTAGTACAATATTATCTAATTAATATACATTTATTTTTAAAAAATGAAATAATACATAGGTAGGCTTTCATATTTCTTCAGATGGGTTTAGAAGAAGCACTGTACTTTTGGTTTTGGGTGTAGGTGTTATTAATTGACTTATCTGACACATTAATCATAAATGACTTGCATTTGTACCCATTTACAGTATACCACTGAGCATTATACTGAAGTAATCAGTAGATGTCTTGTTTGTCTTGGGGAGACCCAATAAATAATGGAACAAACAACTTTCATGATACTAGTGTACAATGTTCTACTCCTCATTGCTGCCAAGAAGTTCCTTTGTTTCCAGTAAGAACACGGAAAAAGTACTTTTTTGACATATGAACATGGGATTATTCTTGCAAGTGTTCTTGTTACTCTGACCTTTAAGATGGTTCTGTGGATGCGGAGCGCAGCATTGTGACGGACCTGGTCAGTCAAATGGACCCTCAGGGGAAGAGAACTATATTTGTGCTGACTAAAGTGGACCTGGCGGAGAAAAACCTGGCCAGTCCCAGCAGGGTGAGACACTAAGGTTCTTTCAGGTAGTTTTAGGTGGCCATGCAAATCTGAGTCGTGTGGTTAAATTCAGTATTTGTTCCGAACCCTGTCTTACCTGTAGAGGGTACTGTTTCATTAAATATCTACAATTGTATAGTGTTGGTCAAATGCCTGCAGTTACTGTGCCTGTACTTATACCTTTTTAGGTATTTTGCAAGGATTGTATCAGAATAAATTATAAAAGATTCTGTGGGAAAAAAAACATTTTCAACTAATATTACTGTGTTTTTCCTTTATTTTCTACACCATCATTTATATCTTAAGTAGGAGGAACCTATAGATGCATGTATATAATGTAGAAACCAACAGCTGTATTCGTGAATCATCTAACACCACATAAAGGTTGTCCCTGTTTGTGTTTTCTAATTAAAAAGCACAATCGTGTTGTAAACTGTCAAGAAAATTTTGGCATTTAGTTTATTATGAAAAAAAAACGTGAATTTAGCTTAGTGAAGGAAAGTGAAGGCCTTAACAAGAGTGAGGTCTAAAATGAGGTTATATCTCCGACTGTAGGAAGCAGAGGGTAATGTAGATTGACTGATTGCCAAGAACCAGAATCATTTGCTTTGAAATTTTCGTGCATTACTTTTGTAGATGTGTGTGCAATGATGAATCAATCTCAGGATGATGAATCGAATCGTTTTCAGGGAAGGGATAAAAAGTTGCTATGTGGGTGTGATGCATCTCTTTAAATGGAAGATCAGTTAATTGACGTAATTAAATACAATATTATGAAAATTCATTTTCAGATTCAACAAATCGTTGAAGGAAAACTATTTCCTATGAAAGCTTTGGGCTATTTTGCTGTTGTGACTGGAAAAGGTAGGCCTTCACTCTTCTAATTCTGCTCTCCTTACTGTCCCCCAAGCCCGTCTACATTGTATGGGTGACAGGGCCTTTTCCTGTTATGCCCCCAAGCTCCAGAACTCTCTGCCCAAGGATATCAGAGAGTCACCTTCTCTAAACTTCTTCAAATCCAGACTCAAAACCTTCTTCTTTAGAGTAGCCTTTACTTAACTGGTTCCGTTCTTTACCCCTCTGCTTTTCCCAGTACCACCATCCATGGTCTCCTCAGTATATTGAAATTGTGTTTTTATTTATTATTGTTCTCATTTATTATTATTGTAAAGCGCTTTGAGAAGCCACCTTTAAAGGTGCTATATAAAACGATCACACCTGAAGAAGGCTCCACGGCCGAAACGTTGTGTTCTCTTTCTTCTTGTTTTCAGCATGGAATAAACCTATGACTTGTTCCTTTGCAGCCTGAACCTATATAAAATAAAGTTTATTATTATTATTATTATTATTATTATTATTATTATTATAATAACTGCCACAGCCCTTAAGATTATAACCTTGATGTGTCCATGATATATTGTTTTCTGGTTGCAAAATCGCAAGGGTACTTAATTGTTACCTCTTTTGAACAGGTAGTAGCAGTGAAAGTATTGACTCCATTAAAGATTATGAAGAAGACTTTTTCCAGAATTCCAGATTATTGAAGTAGGTTTTATATATTTAAATATTATTTCCAATTCATACCAGACTAGTACCTGCAGTACCTGTAGCAGTGTCTAAATGTTGTTTTTTCCTAAAAGGACAGGCATGCTGAAAGCTCATCAAGTGACTACAAAGAACTTGAGCCTGGCTGTGTCTGACTGCTTTTGGAAGATGGTCCGTGAGTCAGTCGAGCAACAGGCAGATGCATTTAAAGGTACTGAGAAGTAATCTCACTAGCGTCAGGATACAGGGAACAAGGCACAGGAAAGTTTATGAAAGGCAAAGCTGGCAAGCTGGCTGTTAAATCAAGGTCATAAGTCAATCTTTCTTGTAAGTCATACTATCATGTCACGAAGTGAAGGCTTATTGATCACATCTCGGGGAAAAAAAAAAGTTTTTATTTGCAGCTTCAGAAAGTAGTTGTTTCCCCCCATTTTTCTTCACTTCAGAGAACTGGCCATCTTTAGTGGTGAAGATGTGTCATGGCTGATTAGAAATAAGGAATACAGCTGGCCTGCAGCTTGAAAGTGGAACTTTTGTGTTTTCTGCTCCTGGTTTCCTGTTTCTCTTTAACAATTAAAGGGCTGCTAAACTATAGACAGCAGACAGGGGGTAGATTTATGATTCGCCACTGCTGCCTCCGTTTTCCATTGTGTTCCCTATTGATTGTTTTGCACATCAAAAGTTGAATGAAAACCTGCAGGGGACACAAATAACGAAGCAATTAATATAATATCCATTGTGGATGAAAAATGAGAGAACCGTAGCGCAAGACTGGTAATGGATCCCACTGTGTCGAGCCGTGTGGGAGAAATCAACAGTTTATACTTATTAGCGGAGCTCGCTGGCAAAGGCAGAGCGCTGTTTGAGGGAGCTTTTCAGCTTGTATTGATTAAGGCTTTGGCATGCTGCCATAGCTTCTCACCTCACGTCTTCTCGTATAAAGCTGTGTGAAACCTCGGTGCTACAGTAATTCTCATGAGAAAGAGTCTCAGCAGGGTCAGTCACAGGACTGGGTCACACTTTCACAGGCGGCATGAAATAAAGTAAGTCACCAGCACCCCTGAAGAGGCTGCAATTGCATACATGGTTCTAATAGAGTGTGAGATCTCCAGTAGAAGTAAGGGGGATATTGTTTTGACATTTAGCAAGGAGGCTGTCCTGTAATAAAGAGTGAAAGTGATTGTCCTTCATTTCCTGTCAGAGAAATAGTGTTCCTAGAATTTGTCTTCAGTTTGTACATTCTTTTCTGTGATGCGAACGAGGCTTTTATGTCTTGCGTTCGGGGGCAGACAACAATCACACAATGGTAATAATAGCATATTGTCCTTAGCAGGTGTCCATGGTGCTGCATTATAGTTTTAGCTAATCTGAAGCATGGTATGTGAAGCCTTAGTCCATTTCTTTTGAAAGCCCGCTGCTGAATCTTCAGACGCTTTACAGCACTTTATTTCAGAATAAATTGAAGAAATCTCACTGAAATCTGTACAGAAATTCCTCTAATATGCAAAGCTTTTTATAATCCCAGTACATTTTAACTACAGTACTAGCCTCTGTGAAAACCTAAGTATATGAAGGTAATATTTGACATTGGAATGCTTTTATGTTTTGTTTTATTGAAATATCTAGTCACAGATATGAAATTTGAATTGTTAAAAAGTGCAGTGCTTCCTTTGGGAGATTATTTTCACCTTTTCAGTTTGGTAATGAGGAAGACACAAAGTCTGCTCTTTATAGTGCCGGAGCATCTGATGTCATTGAGTCTTATCTATTTATGATTTTGCCGGGAGACGAAGTATTGATCCATGCGCTCACAATGTGTTTTTTCTTAGCATCACGCTTCAACCTGGAGACAGAGTGGAAGAACAATTACCCTCGACTGCGGGAACTTGACAGGGTAAACCCCAGAATGTCTAACAGAGTCGGTGTTCACAGTTAGTAAGACATGGGTGATTTTAGTAACCGAAGTTCATGAATTATTAAATGTCTGTATCCGAGTGTCTCATAAACACAAAAGAATCTCTTGAATTTGCCAGCTCTTGCCTTTGAGAGACGTGATGGGTGTTACTCATTTATGTCGGTCAGTGTCGGAGCCTGGCAATGAGAATTGGGTTATAATATGGAAGGCCTAATTGGTTCTTTCAAAAGAGAAGAGAATATAGATCAAGATTTGATGATGTCATAAAAGGTCTACGATTTGTTTTATGTATTTCATACCGTGTGAGACTATGAAAAGTACATGTATTTCAGTTTTTTTTATAGGTGTTTTTGTAATCTATACTAAACACGTTTTGTCTCAAGGAGTTGAAAAGGCTACTATAAGCTCTTGCAGCTGTGTAAGTCATGTTGTATTGTAGACCTGTTCACTTTTCTATTTTTTTCACCCTAGAATGAACTCTTTGAAAAGGCCAAAAATGAAATCTTGGATGAAGTGATCAGCCTGAGTCAAGTTACACCAAAACATTGGCAAGTAATTTCGTTTTCTGAATAGTGTGTTAAAATGTTGGCACAAAATCTACTTTAAGAGAAAATAAAAACTTGTTTACAATGAACAACAAATATTTAAAAATTGCTAGGATTGGCTGTTAATCCAGTTTGTGATCTTCAGCATGTTCTCTTCTTACAAGCGTGTTGTTTTGATTGATTGTGTAACGCAAACAGTGTAGTCCAAGTGTGTTTTTTACTTGATCAGCCAGTTTTATATGCATCATTTCAGAGTACTTTAACTGAGATAAATTTTTTATGTATGATGTTGAATATGTATTTATTTTAGAATGTGAAGTAAAATAAGTAGAACAGTTGAGTTTAGTATTTGAAAGAATTGTATAATAAAAAAATAATTATCATAACCAAACAAAGCTGCCTGGTGGTTAAGTGAGCTTGCATGAGATTTATCAATGTAACCTGATCAATAAGATGATAAATTGCTTGTTGTGAGCTATTGTGTGCCAGCTCTGAGTGCTGTTTTTAGTTGGCTGTATTGGAGATGTGTATATTGATAAGAAGGAGCAGAACAAGGCCCTTTGAAACAATGAAATATGAGCATCATCCCATGATAAATGAGCAACCCTGTTGTATTTTTAACTCTAGGGAAGCGATTCTTCAGAAGAAGTTGTGGGAAAGGGTGTCCACTCACGTCATTGAGAACATCTACCTACCAGCTGCCCAGACCGTGAACTCTGGCACCTTCAACACCACTGTTGACATCAAACTCAAGCAGTGGACTGACAAGCAGCTGCCACATAAGGCATTGGAGGTAACTGCACTTTCATAGAAGACAGTCCCAGACTCTTAGAGATGGGTAGAAAATGGAGAATGAGACATAGTGATTAGTTAAAATAAGATGTGGCAATTTAAAAAACAAAGGTTGTGCTGTATACTATGTTAAGATTACGGTTTACAGTGGCATTCTTTCTCAACATTCGACGGGTGACTAAGCTTTGCACTCCCAGAATTACTCTTGGCTTGGTCAGATTTTGTGGCACTTGTTTTTTGTGGACAAGGGTCATTCTAGGTTAATTGCTGAGCAAAAGCTAAATATGATACCTCCCTGGAATTCAGATGCTGGAAAAGAGCCAATTGAAAGTAAATATTTTGAAAAACATTGCTCCTCCCAAACTACTGACTGGCTAGCTGACTTCTTTTTTTTTTCTTAGCAGTAGAAAGCGATAACCTCGTACCTTTCACATTTCTTCATGCAAGCATGGCCTTGTTTAAAAAACTGTTAGGATTGACACACATAAAAAGGATCCTAGTTTCCAAAGTATCAGTGTATGATAAACTAACCAAACTAAAACTAAATTCAAGTACAAGTTACTGCATTATACAGTTTCCAATTAGTTTGTTTGCTCTGTCTTGTACAGTTATTTCAGAATACATATTTTGTTTAATTTAGAATCTCAGAATCTTATTTTAAAGGAAAGGCAGCTCTTGTATCTATCTGTGGCTTCAGGTTTGGCAGAGTAAGCACTGTGTCAATATCTAGTTCCGTGACTTTCTCTGTTGTTTCTGCAGGTGGCCTGGGAGACCCTTCAGGAAGAGTTTGCCCGCTTCATGAGCGAGTACAAAGGCAAAGATCAGGATGACATTTTCGACAAGCTCAAGGAGGCTGTCAAAGACGAGAGCATTAAGCGGCACAAGTGGAATGAGCGAGCCGAGGATAGTCTGGTAAAATAACGCCTGTCTTCCGACACGTGTTGTGTCATGTGTGTAAGACTAGTGAGCTGCTGGACTGGAATTAATACTAGTTTTATGTTTTCAGCCTGCTGAGGTGAACCTTGTAGTTCTCTTTGTTGTGATTTCCTATTCATTAAAAATAAATGTGACTGTGCTTTGTGCCTTGCAGAGAGTTATCCAACACAACGCTTTGGAAGACCGGTCCATAACTGACAAACCACAGTGGGATGCAGCAATACAGTTCATGGAAGAGACTCTTCAGTCTCGTCTTAATGACAGTATGTTCTAATAAAGACAGCAGCACTTTAGTTCAGGGTTTCCTATCAGACTTTATAAGGGATTAAAAAAACAAGTTAACACTAAAACACATGTAAATACAACATTTACGTATGGAAGTAATGACTTGCTAATACACTTGCAATTTACTGCTAACTATTAAAGAGAGACGTTATCAGTAAAGATGCTTACCTGAGCTTAGGCTGAGAGCTATGATCAAGATGCCAGGGGTTTGAACCTGTGAAAAGCCACCATCTGACAGTGACTGGGATTCCCCAAGCACGAATGGGTTGGGATCCATCGGTCAGAGCTTGGCAAGCTTGCAGTGCAGTCAGTGAGGGCCCTGCATGTCTTACACTGGGCTACGTAGGCTATGGTGAGTTAAAAGATGAGTGGCTTGAAGGAGGGCGGTTTGGAGGAGTCTGCTACACTGCCTCATCCTCCTTTGTGTGAGGTCACGGAGTTCATAGCTGGGCCGCAAGACATAAAAAACACACAGTCGGCTATTCCAGATCTCATTGTCAGCAGATTTAATGGGGGATCCTTCAGCTTTTATTGTGAATTAAAATGTGTTTTATTTGTTATCTTCTTTTTGTCTTGTAGCTGAATCTGTAATCAAAGATATGGTGGGTCCAGACTGGAAGCAGAGATGGCTGTACTGGCAGAATCGCACACCAGAACAGGTCAGTACCTATTTTGGAACAAGTAAAGGTTTATTCCATGCTGAAAAGAGAAGAAAAACACAACATTTCGGCTGGGAGCCTTCTTCAGGTGTGTGAGCCTTCTTCAGTTTCAGCATTTAATAAACCTTTACTTGTTCCTTTGCAGCCTGCATATGCTAATGCAGCTTCTTACCTGAACATCTTATATCCTTTTTTGCCAGGTCCCATGAGTTTTGATCAGTATTAAATTGCGTGTTCTTTCTGAAATTGAAATGCTAAGATGCCTTGTTAGTTAAGTCAAGTTCTAGTTTTCCGTCGATGTGAACCACCTGAGTTATCAGAGCCACAGTAAGATCATCCATGTGGAATTCTGGACAGAAGAATATAAAATCTATCTTATCCATCTAGCTTGGTTGGTGTTCAGTAGCTAATTGATTCAAGGATCTTATCCAGCTGTTACATGAAAAAAGCCAGGGTTTTTGCTTCAGCAAAATTGCAAACTACAGGACATCAATTTGAATGTTTGCCTTGTTGTAATACATTCAACAGAACATCTCTTTTCCATTTTTGACGGTAAACATTTTTTGCACTTTCTGATGGGTGCAGACTTCCATTTTTTTTTATTTCATCTGTAAAATGTTAACTGCTATATACAGTTAACATGTAGGAGCATTGCCTTTTATCTGTTGGATCTTGTAAAACTCTTCCCAAATCATGGCAATAGAAACTTAACTTGCCTGCAATTCAGTTCTGTATGTTTTGCATCCCTCTTTACTTTTAACTTCTTGAAAATATGTGACAGTATGGTGATAAAAATGGTGATACAAATCTTGGTAAAGGCATTTACTTTTTGGCAGTAAATTATTCAGAATTCAAAGTACAAGTGAGTCAGCTTGTACTCTGAATACTATTTCAGCTCCTCATTAGCTGAAAGTACATGTTGAGATGAATAGTCTATATATCTGTGCTTCATTTCTGGGCTATGTCTTTTGCCAGCTATGACCAGGATTTCCCCTGTGGTCACAAATAGCTGGGTACTCCCAGCATTCACTGGGCTTGAATTGGCTTGACCACCTGTGACCTGGCCATATTATTAGCAAGAGGCCGATTGCTCTCTTGTTGTTGGTGTCACAATGAAGGTTTCACAATAAGGTGTTCAGACTTCTTACCTGTGCCATCGTGGCTCAGGGTTCATAGGACGAGGTCAAATCCATTGCCAGACTACAACTTTAAAATGTTTTTGTTGGATCCACTTGCAGCACGTTCGCAGTGAAACCAGAAATGAGCTGGAGAGGCTACTGAAAGTGAATGAGGACCATACAGCGTATCTGGCCAACGATGAGGTCACTACAGTGCGGAAAAACCTGGAAGCCAGAGGGGTGGAGGTGGACCCCATTTTGGTGAGTATCAATACTTAGACCAGTCAGACACTGACATACTGTATAAGTGTTGTTGGGCTAATTCAAATGTTACTGAGTTCAAGAATGTGCTGGTTGTATGTAGTATCATTCTTGTCATCTTATTTCTTGTATGTTTTAGATCTTGTTGTTTGTCTCCAAAACACTTCCTATAGCGTTTTGCAATTTATACTAATTCTTCAAATGAGTATTGTTTATTGGATTTATAATGCCTCTAGATACGTACTTATGGTTTCTGATTTACCAGAAGCTTGAAGACATTATTTGCCAAGTTAAACAAATTAATTGTTTTAAAATTGTTTTGCAGATGTATGTGTTAGTATTGTCTGTTTGTAATTTGGAATTATGAAGAGATATAAATATATATTTACTGTTCAGATAGTTGCAGATTGTCATTGCAAGTGAGATAATAATAGATCAAAATCCACTGACCACGCTAATTAAGTAAAATCAAGCACTAATGAGCTTGTTAGAATTATGGCTTGTTTCCAAAAGACTTTCAGTTAATTAATCTGTTAGAAAATCCATTAATACCTTTTCAAAGTTGTATGTACATGAAATACATCTTTGCTATTTTGTCATTTTCCTCTCCTAGAGTTTTATGTCTCTTTGTCTTGTTTTCTCCAGATAAAGGACACATGGCACCAGCTGTATCGACGCCACTTCCTGCACAAAGCACTGTCTCACTGCAACCTCTGTCGAAGAGGATTCTACTACTATCAGCGCCACTTTGAGGACTCTGAGGTTTGGAAGTCAATAATTGATCCATTTTTTCTGTCCAGTTATATTTTATGTTTTTGAGTCTCTTGGTCATTTCAGTGCTTTAATTGCTGTGTTCATGTTAGCCTTATGGGACTTCAGTTGGATGGACTTTTAGAACAACTACTGTAGATAATTAAACCAGATGCAGCTGGTGGTTTTGATCTTTAAATTTAATCTATTCTACTCAACCATTCTATGAAATTATTAAAATTCAACTCAAAGACAAGTGCATATTACTGTATATTTCTGCATTAAAAAAATGTAAATGTTATTATTTTTTAAAAAAACAGTCCAAAGCCATATTCATGAAGTGGAATAAAAGATAAGACTAAACAAAAGATGTAAAAGATAGAAGAACCAAGCACGCTGTATTTAGTATGCACTTTATGCTTACCTATGTGCTGTATGTGCTAGATTTGAATGGTCAAGGAAAGCTTTATAATCTGGTCTCAGTGTCTCATGCTTTGTTTTATTACTATTTTATAAAATACAAGGATATGCTCTTAGGACAGTGTGGACAGTTTCAGAGTTGCTTATCAGCTTTCACACGTGTGAGGAATTTCACACTCAGTTTTGCCAATATAATGCTATTTTAAATCCTGAAATTAATTAAAAGAGAACTGGTAAACCTGTGAAATGTTCTTAAAGATATTATACAGTTTGGATAAATATTCAGATTACTTTTAAGTGAATCTGCAAAATGTCTATTTTAAATTGGATGTGTACACCTTTGTTTCCATACATAGCACAAAATAATTCCAGTTATAAAAGGTGAAAATATAAAATGAAAAATAGGAGAAGAAAAAAATAAAAGCCCTACCAGCAGCAACATTCCACCAACAGGGCCAGATAGACACAACTAATTCTCTTTGCAGGAAGAGAGAAAAGCACTTTTGCCCCAACAAGACGATGGGGGGAAAAACAGCTGAAACCCCTGCCAACCCAAAACAATAAATCTTTCCTGTGTTTGTTGCAGCTGGAGTGCAATGATGTGGTCCTGTTCTGGCGGATCCAGAGAATGCTTGGAATTACAGCAAACACACTCAGACAGCAGCTTACAAACACTGAAGGTACACTGAGACGACTTCATCCTTGCTTAATGAAAGCTGGGTTAAACTGAGGTAGCTCTCTGTCAGAAATGAGATGTGCTCAGGTTTGCACATGCATAGCCTACACACATCTAGACTCTTTGTAAAGTATTTTTCAAGTGTTATTATGAAGCACTGAAAGGTGGAGTGCGCAGTGTTTTAGTTAGGGTAAAAAAAACGTAACCATGTCTCTGAAAGATTTGTTCATCTGAATTGTTCCTGTGCCTTTTTTCCAGGAGCTGGAGGTTTTATGCCAAGGCCAGCTGTGCCAAAAGGCCAATTATAAACTCTTGGACATATCCACTTTATTTTAATCCAGTCAGTGGGCTGAAGATTATTTGGAAAATGGATATTAAATGAAAAAGTTATGTTGCGTTCTGTGGAAGTTAAGGAGGAAGACATTTTAAATTTTTCTTTTTTCATGCTCAATGTCTGGATATGTTCTTAAAACACTATTCAAGTTAAGCGAGCTTTTTATTTATAGTTCATTTAATTCTCCCACAGGTTTTATCATGAGTAGAAACCTCAGAAAGCCCGACACCTGGTGATTTAGTACATATTACACTCAAGACCGTTTAACACGGATGCACTGATTCATATTTATGCTGTTTTTGTTCTTTATGAAGCCGAAGAGACTTCTGTTCTTAACAATGTATCACAGTGATTGGCTTCTTCCTTCTTGTTCTGATGCTTGTGGTGTCTTACCCTTTCACACCAAAATGTGACCCTAAGACCAAAGCAGCCCTCTCTTGAGTTCTCAGCACCCCTGGGTGATGAACATGTCTCTGCTCAGCTGCCACTATTCTGTTTCCTCAGTCCGCCGTCTGGAGAAGAACGTGAAGGAGGTGCTGGAGGACTTGGGGGAGAACAACGAGAAGAAGGTTCAGCTGATAACAGGCAGGAGGGTGCAGCTAGCAGAGGACCTCAGTGAGTACACATTGCTTTCCTCTGTTACCTTGGGGTGGCCTTCTGGAGGAGCTGGTGTCAGGTCAGGAAGCGCTTGGCTGGTAAACAGGTAAACAAGCCTTCTGCTTTATGACCTGAGGCTGCAGCTGCCTGTGACCTGGCAACTGACTGTGTTGAGACAAACTGATTTTGGCAGCCAAGCAACGTGTTGAAAGCTGTAACGTGCACAGGAAAAATGAGGTTCTGTTATTAGGTGTACCACTGCTTGTTGCGTCATCGCGTCATAAAGTCTAACTGAGGATCCATTGGCTGGTATGTTTTGAATGTGCTTCACAGAAGGTTTTTTGGTTTCACACGCTTGGACCTCTGCACATATACAGCCTACACTCTAGAAACATGTCCTTTTTAGGTTATGGGTGGCACTCCTTTTCACTGGTGTTGAACCAGACAATCTAAAAAAATAATCTAAACCTCTTCCTGCTCACAAGGTGCTCCTCTCTGGCATAAGGTGCTGCGTTGTTTTTTGTCCAGAAGGGAGCGCTGTTAGTCACTATAAACAAAATCTGTAACCATTGTGGTATTTTTGTTTAGAGAAGCCAAAGCTGTATTATTTTTATGGTATTAGCGTACTCTAAACTAATATATCCAAAGATGAATAGAGTTTGCAGTTGCAGTTGTTCATTTTTTAATACAGTTAATACAGAAAAATACTTTAGAAATAATTATGTAAGACTGACTTTCATATATTTGTGTTTGAAAAATGTCTTACAATCTACTGCAGATTTTAATATTGTTTTCTTTCTGTCAAATTTAACTTTATAGCTAAAATTAAAGGCTTTTGACTTAACATTACTTTGAATACTAGAATCAGGTTAAACCCCAGATTTTAGAGACTTAATCCTACTATGAAAAAGAGGAGGTAACAAGGAGAAGTTCAGAAATCTGAAATATTACAATGACAGTAAAAAAGTAAATTTCAGGGGGAATCTTTAAAAAACATGGGATCAGTTTGGTACAGTGAGTCAGTCATATTGTGGCAGTGAATTATTGCCTTTTTATTGTATGTTGTATCAAGGAACAGAACAAATGAATTTTCCTCTCTGCAAAGTTTCTTCTCTCCTGTCTGGATTTAATTTTAATTTACAATTAATGTGAAAGAAGAGTGGTCTTTAGAATTGTTCTGCATGTCACATCAGTATCCCTGTATATTGTGTTAAACGGGCCATAAATTAATAGGACAATCTGTGCAATCTGTGAGTGTGGTAGACAAGTCTAGACTTGTGCCTCTGCTGTTCTTCAGTAAACTGATAACAGCAGTTCACTGTGCACGACTGCCACCTAAATTGGAGTATTCTTTCAGATGAAGACTCCCTATTTGCCTTCCTTTCCTTAGACATGACGTTCTGTGAACTTGGTCTAAGTTGAAATGTGTCTATTGAGAGCTAAAAATTCTTTGTAATTAAAAAAATCTTGCTAGCAACACAGTAGGTCATGTAAAAAAATCACAACTGGCCTTCCTTTGCATCAAGTATTGTCTGAGGCCATCAAGTATTGTCTGACCATTGTTAACTTCTAACAAAGTTTTGCAACTGTCGAAACTGTTAACTGTTGCATAAGGAATTGCCTGTGAAACATGAAACGTACACACTGGCACTGCTGTTGTTAAAAAAATAAACACACGCCAAAGGCAAATATCATGATCTAGGTTTTCATGAATGTTGTGTTGCAGCACTTTGAGACGCTAAATTGCTGTCAGGGTTTTGCTCATGGCAAGAAAGTAAGATATTAACTCATTATTTTAATTGAGGAAGCAGGGTGTTTCATGTTGAACATCTCTTTGGTGTCAGAGGCCATATAACCAGTAAGAAAAGCAATGCTACAGTTTGCAAAATTGTTTTAAATGAGAATAGCCCTCCCTAGATAGGGTGCTTTTTGTTGCTTGCACACACCTTTTGCTTTAATTAATAAATCACGTGCAAAGTACAAAAAAAGGGGACACAACACTTGGAATGATTTATTTCGGGAAAGTGCGTAGGATATAGTCTTGTTGAAAGACGGAATTTCCTCTGATGAAGGAGGAGGACAGTTGGGTGACTCACAGATATTAAATCAGCTCGCTGTTGTGTACACTTGCTGTCCAGACGGAATGAGTGGTAATGAAGATCCTTTCACAAGGATTCCTTTGTTAGTAGTGTTACTAATTTGAAGTTTAAAAATGTCCTCCAGAACCAAAAAACATCCAGAAGGTTTTTCCCTTCTTCGCGTTGATTTGGTTTTAACGGGATATACAGGCCTTTAACAAGACCCATACAAATACTGTGCAGCTGATAATTGGTGTTAGAAAAACAAGTGACACTGGGAACGTGGCTTGAAGGAACAAATGAAGCATTTTGAGAGGAGCCATGATATTGAATCTGAGCACTGCTAAGTGCTTAGCTGTAAATAATAATCAGTAGCTTGGGGAGCTCTGCTGCCCTGGTGTGATTTGTTGTTGTAAAATAAGAAATCCCAGTTGTCCAGTGGCTGCCCTCCATGTTGTTGAGAAACCGTGTTTCCTCCACATGTTCTCCGAGAGGCGATGTGCTGCTAGAAAAGACGCTGCACTTGCATGGCTTATTCTCCCTTTACGGAGGCTTTGCAAACAGCAGCATCAGAGTTGAGAAAGTAGAGAAAAAAATAAAGAAGGGGGATGCATGAGTAACTGTGGCATTAGAAAGCGTTGTTTGGCCCGTTCTCAACTATAAGCTGTTCATCTTCCTGTCAGTTTCAGAAAGGGAGCTTTTTTTTTTTTGCTGTTACAGATACGGCTTTTTAAAATCAGGGTATTTAGAATAACACATTTTCCTAAAGTCGAAAACTTTGTCTTTGAACTGTGAAAAACTTTATAACGGGAAGAGCGGGTCACATTTAACTCTTGGAAGGAGTTTTATTTTTGATTCTTTCTTGTGTTGACCTGTTAAAGCAACCTTAATAAAACACTGATGAGGATGCACCAGATGTAATTAGATTAGATGTTAGACGTAAGTGTGTAATTTGTGAGAAGTGGTGATTGGCTCTTTTTTTGTGAGTACAAGCCATGACCATGACATTTCTAAAGCTTGGCTTTTCAGATGTTTTTGTTCGAAGGAGGTGATTGTTTTAAAAAAGTTTTAAAAAACTGAAGAATAAGCCTTGTTGAAGCTCTTTTCTGCTTGTGTATTGCTGAAATATACTTGTGTATGCATATCAAGGTCTGTTGCTAACAATGTACCTGTACTTTAACACAGTCTACAACAGAAACAAAATCAGTATCGTATATGAACAAATGAAAGGCATGCTGTTCCAGATAGTTTTTTAAGTATTAAGTTCCATATTTCTAAGTTCATTTGAGGTAATTTAATTTGACAGCGGTGGTATTTCTATGTTGAACACAGGTGCTGCACCCTGGTTTAACCATTTACCTGCATCAGTAATATTTTTTCGGTACAATGCCATATATGGGAAGGGAACACACTGCTCAGTCTCCTCAGTCATTCTGTGTGTGCAGTGCGGCAATCCTGTCTGTATATTACCTGACATAAAAGCAGACTGTGTCCTTCCTGCAGTCAAAAGGTCTTCTTGGTACCTCAGACACTGCCAAAGCAAACAAAGGCATATCAGCTGTCAACTGATGTTTGAAAAGCTTATTTAACTTCCTCCATTTTTTTAGGTTTTCATAGTATTCTAATTAAAAAAAAGCAACAAAGCTTAAAGAAAAACCAACAAGCGCGAATGTTTCCTTGGGTCTTCTTCAAAGCAGAGGAATTCCTGGGCTTGCCTGGCCTTGCAGCCTTCCTGCACAAGGTGGCAATGTGTTCCGGGCTCACTGGGGCTTTGATGTTGGATTAGAGAGCGTCTGCAGCAGCACGCCTGTCCTCCTGCCTCTGTTTGCTGTTTGCCTCTGCGTGATGCCTTCACATCACCCAGGCAGCAGGTGGCTGCTTTCTCAGAGTTTCCCAGGTTGCCAGACGCAATACTGTACATGCCCTAGCTTGCATCCCCCTTCACTGTGCATGTAAGTGGAGAGATAAATATTGGTGTGTTCTAGGTGTATTATTAAGTCTGATATTAAGACCAATTAAATTATTCAGAACAATTTTAATTGTGTTTAATAGTCAACAGATTTACTTTGAAAGAGCAATCTTTTGAAATGGTAACTGTATGGTGAGATTGTATATTTCACTAAGCAATTTAATAATAAGCAATTTTAAAATAACCCCAGTACCCTAATTATAAACCTGATTAACAGAATACACAGCAGGGCTCATCTCTGTGAGAAGTTTTGGTGTAAGTACCGTGCTTTGGAGCTAAACAGCAGCTGGAGCAGATATTGAGATTTTCTCCTAGGCAAAAAGATAATCTGTGGTTTGAGAATATAATAAGGAATTCCTCTGCTTTTGGAGGCTGCTCACAGAATAGAAAAAAAAATGGGGTTTAGATATTTTTGTGTTTCTGTGTTCATTCTGAAGGCAATCAAATTTACAGAATCTAGGCAAAATATAATCTTGCAGTTAAAATAAAAGCTAGGATGAGCAAAATGATAATCTATACCATAAACGTATAATGGTGATTTTTTAGAATTTGTCAGATTCTTAATATTGTGTTTGTTGGAGATTATAAAGGAGTGAATGCTGCGTAGAGAAAATTCTTAGTGCTCTGCCCACACTGCAAGACTGAACAGGGAAGATACCGTTGCTTTGGAGGCAGGGGGGTCTTAACTCAGGGGCTATTAAATTCTCCTCACTGGGTTGTCATCGGTACGTTTTCCGTTTTTGTGTTTGGAGTAAGAAGAGAAGGAGAAAAGATAAAAGAAAAAAACAGTCCTGTGAGCCCTTTGGCATGTCGGGGTAACAGAGGGTTGGAAAGCAAAGACCTTAATAAGACCGCTGGTATGTGTCTACCGAGGGAGAAGAGGTGTGACCTGGGGTCATTCTGTCAGCACAACAGGCTGAGAGAGCTCCCACCTGCGCAGGTGTCAGTAACTGAACCAGGGCTCACCGCTGCACAGCTCTCCTGAGAGCCCGAGACCTGGGAAAACCAGGCACTTCTTAGGACAAAGAGAAAAATGTGCCTCCTCTGGCTATGTCCTTTAGAAACCTCGAGTGTTCCCTTACACTCATGAGAGTATGTCCCAGTATTGTTTTGCAGGGGTGGGAAATACATTACAGCAGTTGTGCTAGGCTCGGTTGTGTTAAGCTCCATGTTAGAATTTAGTTAAGTGAATCGTCTGTCTTTTTGCAGGATTTCTGTAGAAGTTACATATACTTGGCTGTCACTTTTATCCAAAGTGACTTACTTAGCTTAAAAATAGTCGTTTTTATAGACGTTTGCAGCTTGTTTTGCTGAAGCAATTGTGAGCAAGGTGCCTGGCTTTAAATTAAAGGTAAAAGTCAGGAGTCCAGAGCCCTAACTCCTCTTCTCCACACTGCCTTTAGCCAGATGTTTCCAAGATTTTTCACACTGATTTTGCTTGAAAGATGTTGGCCAGAGGGCTTACTGAAGTTAATCTCCCTGTAATGATTGCCAGGACTCTGATCAGCAATAGAAAATTGTTATTTTGTTAACAAGCTTAATGTACAGATTGACTGGGATGATCACCCTTTTCACCTTTTGTTGTTAGTATGTTGTGCTGAATATTTTTCTTTTAAGTGTTGAAATACAAGTTTTCAGTCCCTTAACACTGGTCCAAAATGCAAAAAAAAAACAATATGTTGTCATTTATGCTACATACATCTGCTGAAACTGTGCCTGGCTGTGATCAGTATGAGCTGACCCTAGTTCAGTCATCAAGTGTCATATATTTTTTGTCTTTTTATTGCTTAAATCACACTGTGTCTATATTGCTGTTAGTAGTTAATGATAAGAGAAACCAACTAATCGGCTGTCGTTCTTAATAGGGGTGATTTTCCAAATTTTCTGCCTGGTGCCAAATAATTGCTTGCACAGCCAAGAATTCCCCTCTCAGTACTGCCTGAATGTCAGTTTAAAAAAATAAACTGGCCTTTGATTCACATGGATTATGTCAGTAAATTCTGACATTGGTGAGACACAGCTTTGAAAGCTGTCTTACTGATAGTTAAATGGACAAACAAAAAATCCCTTTAATGTGAACATTAACGTCTTTCTATGCATTTGAACAAACACGTTTTGCAATCTGTGTAACCTTCCTTGTGCTGTGTAAACTGTTTACAAGGAAGGTTTCTTCAGCCTGACACCTTAACAGCCTGTAGCGGCTCATCACTGATAAAATAGGATAAAGCGGTGTGCTGGTTTGTGTCAAGGTATCCTGAAATTTTAAAGCCTTCCCCCCAACCCAAGAGATGAAATTCCCTGAGACAGTCAACAGTTTCCGTCTGTGAGAATTCCCCACAGATGGAGGCAGGCTGCTTGGAAGCACCGTTATTGATTATCAGCTGTTAAGCACCAGAGACAGGAATAAAATGGATCCTCTGTAAGCTCATGCATTCCTCAAGGCCTGGCTGCATCTTCAGAAGTCAACACAGCAGCTGAGTGATAAATTGTTGTGAGACTCGAAGCTTTTTTTGCTTGTTAATATCTGGCCGACCTCCTGGCTCTGTTTCTAAGCTCTTGAATTTAGGTTTGTCGGTGTGTCGCTGTGGGAGGCACCTGAACTTTTCAATTTATAAACTTTCAGTTAGGATTGCTGCACTTCCCTGTTAATAAGTCTAGTCATTTCTGTAAGAATGAAAGAACCACTGTAAAAAGTTTTGTGTCACTTTCATCATTAGGCATTAGGGATCATCGTGGTACTGGGTATTTGTAGAATATTAAGAGCCTTAGTATGATAACCAAAGCTTTGGCATCTGTCTTAATAAGAAGTGTATTGAAATTGGAAACAATAGTGTTCTGGAGAATTTAAAATTGAGTATTGGAAGGTTTTGAGCTGGTATTTTTGCACACAGTTTTTGTATTTTTTAACTTTTTTAACTAATCAGAGACACTCACTCAATGCATTCATGCAGCTTAATGGATCCTTTACCGTTCCGACACCAGCTGTCTTTATGGTATACTGAAGTCATCCTCCTAACCCACAAACTGGCAGTGGGGTGTACTGTCATCTGAATGTTCTCAGATTGGGTTTCCTGCACTGGTTCACCTCCACCACCTCAGCCCTCTGGAAAACTCTCTCCCTTACTCTGTGAGCAGAAAGATCAGTCTTCTCCCTTCGTCCAGAGGCTGTGGTTAATGACTGACCTCTTGCTTAAGCTATGCCTTTTACTTTTTTGCAAATAGGAAAGTGCATCAAAAGCCTTTCACTTTTTATTTCTGGATTTAAAAAACAGCGATATTTCCTGCCATGCTGTCTACCTAGGATGGAAATGAGCATCTCATTACTATATAGGGCTTTTGTATTGGTTATAGATTGCATTGTTCAGTTTGCATGTTCTGACTACACTAGCTGATATGGGGTGTCAGTGTACACTGAATTGATAAAAGGCAGGCTGCTTCTTCTTTTACATCTTCTCTTTCACAAACCCAGTCCAAAGATGAGTGAATTATTATCAGTCTGTGTCTGTGTGGCAGTCCGAAGGGTCTATGTAGTGTTTTCATTGTCTGGGCCTGCACTTTGGAATGCTTTCACCTTCTGTCTCATGTCTTCTGTGTCCTTTTATGAGTTTTTAAGGAATTTTCCAAAATGATTCATCATAGTGATGCAGTACATGCTTCTTTTACCCTAATTTTAGAGTTTTTAGTTCTATAAGCAACTGTAGCCATCCAGTTATCTGGGGAGGAGCAGTCAGGTTAATAACTTACTGTACTTATGTGCAACTCAGTTACTATGTATACTGTATTATTACATTACTATGTATACTATATTATTCTTATCTTATACTGATGCTCCCTCTATTCCACAAATGCTTTGTTTGTACTGTTGAAAGGAAATATTTTAATTAATGTGTGTATTTTATTTATATTTTATTATAACTGGTATGTTATTGTGTAGCTATATCTACAGTATAATGCTACCCTTATCCTTCTCTCCTTTGAGTCAAGTTTGATTGCAACACTTATTAAAAAAAGAAGTGCATTAGACATCTTAACAGGGGAAAAACTGCACTCAGGTTCCTGCCTGCTGTGACACTGAGGAATTTCAGAGAAATTTAAGAATTTCATTAAAAATGTATGTGAACACAAATGCAGTCTTTAGTATAAGCAATGTTACGTGAGGAAAGAGAAGACTGCACTGGCCAGAATGCTAGGAATGTCTACACTGAAACAATGAATCACTCCACTTGAATTTCGTGACTTGGTAATGTTCTTGAATTTATAAATAAAAATACGACTTTCTAGCTTTTTAATTTTTAAAATAAGCTAAAGTCTTTTGCTTCGCGTCAATGAAATTATGAATGTGTTGGATTTTTAAGTCTCTATCCATTGCATTAATTAAGAATGTGTTGGGGAAAGTTACTTTCAAAAAGTAATCCATTACAATTCCTTGCGTTAGGAATTACTTTATTTGAATTAATAAGACATTTTGGACTACAGACATCTTTTAAGAGGCATGTAGTGGATGCAAACGCTACATAGATCATTGTGTATAGAACTACATTTATGGTGCTTTCCTTATCCTACATGATGGCACTTGCAATAGTGCTTTACAGACAGACATTCTTTCCAGTATGTCAGATGAATGCTCTCCAATGCAGAATTAAGACAGAAATCCAATAAAATGAGAAAAAGAACTGCTGTCAGACCTGTCATCCCAACTTGAGACGGCCAGAACACTAAGGCCTTATAATATGCTCTCCATAAAGTTTTGGAAACTAGCAGGCTTCCTGCAAAGATTAATGAGCTGTAACTCTGCGTTTTGCCTTCTCCCAATTAATCATCTTCCTTCTGAATTTCATAAAGCCTCGTCGCCTGTTTCTGATTCTTTTAAGGTTACTTTTAATTCCTAAAAAAAACGAATGTAGCATCTTGGATGTCAGTTATTAATGAATATTTCTTTGTTCTGTCCTTGAAGTTTTTCCCTTTGTTCAGCATTTCTAAGCTGTGTCATCAACAATGAACCTTTAACAAATTTCTTTCCAGTTAAGAATGAACCCCTTAAATGTTACTCACCAAAAATACATTTGTTTTCCCTTGAAGGGACATTTGCTGTTTTTAATAAACTAACATGATGAATTTTCCTCATGCCTCACGCTGGATTTGGGCAAAGAACAGCACATTATGTAGTGTCAAAACATGGATTTCATTTGACACGGAAGTACTGTGCACTTTTATTCGTGTCGGTGTGCTTTTTTCACACACCCCTGTACACTCCCTGAACACGCACAGCCCCAGACACGGAAGGTGACAGCAGTTGTAGAACAGGACCCTAGTGAACAGCAACCTTGATGTTAAAAGCACATTTTAGAGCTGCCTTTGACAAATAGATGTTTATAGCACGCTGACAGCGGAATGGGAAACGGCTTCCGTCTTTGTAACAGCTGGAAGAAAGGCTCTTTCCAGCTCCAAGCCATGTGGTTACAGTCATGACCCCCTTTCACAGGCTGGGAAACACACTGGCGGCCCTCAAACAGACACGTCCCTGGTGTTTTCTTGACCCATCGACTGTCCATTCACTCCCCATCTGTTTCTGGTCCTTAAAGGAACAGGGGGAGGTCCCACTCATATAAATCTGTCATCGCTGGCCATGAATGATGCACTACCTCTTGAAGGGCAGCACATTGGGTGGTTTTCCTTTCTCTTAAAGAAGTTTTAAAAAAGGCCAGCGCAAACCTCTCTGTCTTCCTGTGAGCAGCATCCAGCAGGAGAAAAAGACACATAGCTGAGGAAAAAGACAACGGACACCTATTTCTGCCTTCTTTCGCTGTCAAGGCTTGACCACCTTATATTTTGTTCCTTAAATCTTAAAAGGTGCTCTGTGAAGTTTATTCATCATTATTGTGAAGGTGGATTTAACTGTGTTCTCACAGTTACAATTTGACAACAGGAAATCATTTTACAAAAAAAAATGTTAATGTTAGTGGTGAGCATGTAAATTAAGCCCCTTCAGGAAACACCTTGAGGTGACCTGACCTTCCAAACCACTGGTACAGTGTGGTCCACAGTTTAAAATACCCAGAATAAAAAGTTAACCTGCTCCACAATTTGTGCAGCTTCAGTTCACATCTTTACCTTTAAACAGTTTGGGGTTAAAATATAGAATATTATGTTCATCATTGAGAATTTCTTGTTTAAAAATATTACCTGTTATTTTACCACTAGCTTTCACCAAGACCATTTAAAATTTCAAAGTTATGATTTTTAAGCTGAAGAAGAAAAGAAACAGAATCATTATTATATCTAAATTAAACACAATGTAATTTCTTGAGAAAAAATACTACACAAAAGAAAAACTTCATCTCTATTTGCTGAATCAATCTTGGTCTTTTTGTTCAGTAGCCCTTATTTGCAGACACTGTGCAGGGTCACTACCGATAATCAACAAGAATGACATTCGGTAGTTTGCATGCCAGAGCATGTACTGTAGGCATACCCAGTGTCAGGGACTCAGATCCCTCAGTCATGTAGGGCTCTATTGTCCTCTCGCTACACTGTAAATTAAGTAACATTGCCAGGCTCTGACTTGCCCTCACAGAATAAGATGGGTTTGACCCATCTTTACTCTGTAATTAAATACTTACTGGAAGGAGTTCAGATTTGCACATGATGTTTAAGCAGAGGAGACCTAATCCCTGAGCATCAGCAAGCGGGTGGTCTACTTACTGTACACCTGGACCTGAGCAAAACGTGAATATACCATGAAGAAACTTTTACTCATTCGCTTCTAGCTTATCTCTGAGAAAATATGTCCTGCAAGGACTTTGTGTGCTTTTTACATTAAGGATTGGGAGTCAATATATAGTGGCTTG
This sequence comes from Lepisosteus oculatus, assembly GCF_040954835.1. Lineage (NCBI taxonomy): Eukaryota > Metazoa > Chordata > Actinopteri > Semionotiformes > Lepisosteidae > Lepisosteus > Lepisosteus oculatus. Next base: position 9,382,810 of record NC_090708.1, on the reverse strand, counting down.
TACATACAGTACCAATCAAGAAGCTTGAAAAGTGTCTGAGGCCATTTTACTCAACAGAAAGTGATTTTTCTGTTACTCTTATTTTGTTATACACGAAGATGTAATTTGTGTTAAAATTCTTAAATGTTTAGTACCAGGTGTAACGTTACAGTAACTTGGCAAATAAATATCAGTATCTGTTATGTTCTGTGTATAGGTGCATACCTTCTGTTTTAGTCTTTGCTTTGCTCCAAGGCCTGATCATTTAGATTTTATGCATAGTAGTGTTTTTAGCTATAGTAGGATAAATATTTTGGTGGTAATACAAAGTATAGAAGCGTTGCTAAATGTCACAAAATATGTAAGCCTTTAAAAGAGATTATTCTAAAGTTACTTTGTTGTTTGCTTTCCTGGCTTGATCTCTCTAAAAAGTTAGTAATTTTTTTTTTTTATTTATATATATACAGTATACAGTATGCTTCTCTAGTGGAACTCTAGTGAAAGCCATTAGCAGGTCTGCTTTAATAAGAAGCAACACTACTGATCCCAGAATCCTGAAGGCTTTGACAAGCACAGTGGTCAGCAAAGCTCCAAACATAGACAGTAATTGATGACTGTGACTTTTTGCTACCCTTTCTTGGAAATGAAACTATCAGGACATGCCTCCTCCATCGCGCCATGCTTTAAACAGCATCTGTTTAAAAGATAAGCCCACATGGTGATTTGTGGGCTTTCACTGTCTGGGTGTTGTGTTGTTGACATCCTGTTTTATGTGGCACTTTTGTATTCACCTCTCACGTCTAGTTAAATGTGCATTAGACACATACTGTATGGGTTTAAGACACATTCAGGAGCACCGCAGGTCTTGAGAATCGTTTCATTAGAACAGTATGTCATCACTTCTCCTCAGTCTTAGCTGCAGGAAACAGACAATGGTGTACCTTTGGCTTGGCAGCCACTTATACAGAAAAATCCAGCTGTGGCATGAAAGTTCAGAAATGTTTTCTAATCCTCCTTCCACCCTTATAGACAACTTTTGTTAGTCGTGGATCACGTGAAAATACAACCAGTCATTTCCCAAATGTGTACTGTTGAAATCTTGTAGCTTAGCCTGTTACCACTTTTTAATATAGCTTTTATTCTAACGTCTGCTTTCTTTTCATAAGATATATTGCGGGGTATTCTATATTAAACGGATTAGAGTGCTTTTTTCTTTTTTTTTTTGGTTCACGAGAACTCAAGCCCTGAACCCTCCCTTAATACCACAGTCCTCCCTTTTGTCGGCTGGGTGTTCTCTTCAGCCACAGTGTTTCAGACTCTAATTACAGGTCAATTATAGTCTTTACCAGCTTCTGCAGCAATGGGCATATGGGAGCTTAAAGCTGAAAAAGTGGGAGTGAAAGAGATATCATTTCATGTGGAGATCAGGGCAGAGGGACCTGAATGGGGGGATTCGGAGGTGTCCTGAATGGGAAAAGGTCCTGCGCAGTGCCTATGAAAAGGGCTTCTGGGATAGAGGCCAGAGGATTATGGGAATATTCATGACCAGATAAAGCAGCTCATGAATTGATGTGTCTAACGGCTCATCTTTTAGGTAAACAGGGACTAAATGGAGTTCAGATCCTGCTTTCTGGAGATGCACAGGGACAGGGAATCTATGCATTTGTGTACCATCCCTCCCCGCTTTTAAAGAATGGTTTGTTTCAATCTTTTCTTTCCCATTTTGTTGCATTCCTCCCTTAAAAAAACAGATGGTAGAGGACAATAATTATCCTTGTTTCACAGTGTTCTTAAATAATAAAAAGTATAGACCCTCTGAAATTTACTTCCCTTATTCTTTGTGTTTTAAAATCACAAATCTTTCTTAAAATTTGTTGATGTTTTTTTATAAGGAGATATTTTCTTACAGTGATTCGTTGTTTGATACTAATACTGGTTCTTTTGGATTTTTTTTAAGTAAACAATTTAATACTAGGAATTCAACTGCAATTGAATAAAAAAAACGATGTGACGGAATGGCAAATACATGTTACGCTTTTTGTAAACAGGGGTAGCTGAACTTGAAAATAAAGCATTAGCATTTTAAAGTCATCTTAACATTTTGTGCAAGTTGTTCAAGTAGCCAGTTAAAATATATACTGCATATAGTATCTAAAGACTAAGGTTTTAAATCCCGGTTCCTTGTTCATTTCTATACGTTGTGTAGCCTCCATTTTATTCTGTTGCAGTGTACCAAATGGAGAAAGACATGCTTCTACAGATTTGTTGGGAATAAATTCTTGTTAGCAGACAAAACTTAGATCCTGATCTGGAGCGGTGATTAGTCTTCCCCTTTGAGAACTCTATCAAAACTCCTCTATTAGAGCTCTTATCTTGGCCATGATTTTTTACTCATTGGGATAATAAGACACAAGTTGACATCAAAATGAATGATGTTCAGGGGGAAGCAGTCATGTGTTATATTTTTTATATTTTGTTATATTTTATTGATACAGTATGTTACATTCAATATAGAACTCAGTGTCTAAAAATTCCTGTTCATTTAATTTAGTGTCCAGAGATTATTAAAAGCTTTCAAGCTGTTTAAATGTGACTAAACGACTTTTGGTCTTTCTTTTTCCATGCGGTTTGTTAAAAAAGCAGAAGACAGGACTTTTTAGCATCAATACTGGTTCATAGACTAATGTTTTCTGGTGCCTTTGCTGATAGTTGCCTACTGTATGTGATAAACTGTGTAATTTCATTGCATTTTAATAATATAGTATCAACAGTGGCAATTAGTCTTAGTAAAATATTTTCTTTCTACAGCATTTACAAATGACCACAAAACTAAACTACTTTACACACTTCTTAATATGTTTACATTTATGTTTGGAATTGTTTTTATATTTGGCAATTGTGTAATCCTACCTCACCCATTATAAATTAACATTACCTCATACTTGTAGTGGAAAAAATGCAAATTATTCCTTCTGTACATACTTTTCTTGTGTGCAAGTTTTGTCCAAAACTGGTCAGTGATAACGTAGTGGTTTTTATTTAGGGGATTTATTTAGTAAGGGACCAGTACTTTTATTCCTTACGGTGAAAAAGGCTTCTGTGTGGAGATTTATGGCTTAGCAGGACTCCATAGGTATCTTCCTCCCTTGGGACATTCGTGCAGTTTATGGCCCAGGGAGCTTCCCTTGTTAACTCCTTCCCTCTCTGAAACTGACAGAGATGATTTACCGCCTCCTGTGTAAATAATTTTTCCTTAAAAGCGCAGAGCACTTGTGCCAGACACTTTGGTTGAACAGTTGCTTCTTTGCTAGTAAAGCAAATAAGGAAATTTACAGATCTGTATGTGGTGCTTTTCACTCGTAAGCTTACAAATGTGTCCTTGATCAGCATAAACTATTTGATCACTGTTAGCTTTATATATGAAATAACGGAATTGCAGTACAATTTCGGTGTTTACCTTCTAATTTCCTTCTGTTTGATTGACCGGTTTGTTTCATTGGGAGGACTTCCTAGTCAGCAGATTTACCCATTGGCTTTTTACCTTTTATCTTCCATGAGCTCCTACTTCATGGAAAGCCCTGGAGCTCTGTTCGTTTCAGAGCTCAACTGCCTTTACTCTATCTACAAGACTTAGCCATATTATAGGGTTGCATCGCTTTCAAATAGACTTGTTATGGAAGCACAATTAAAATTAAATAAAAACAAAAAAACATTGCATTCTGGAAAGCGAGTGACTTACTGACATGTCTCTTCCCTTTAATAAACAAGAAAAAACTAAACTTTTTCTCTCAACAGCATCTCTCATTCTGCTTTCCTTGCAAGGCTATATTGGGTTTCACCTCTGCACCTGCGATGTCAAAGAGTCATGTCCCTCACTAATACCTTTATTAGGTGCTGTAATCGTTCCCGAGCTCCTTTTGTTTCCTGATATGTTAAGAATATCAAAGGAGAAGGAATTTCTTTTAGCATCCGCCAAGGGAAGGAACATGTTTTCACAGCTCCCAGTGCTTTCCGTTAAGGTTTTTTTTTTAACGATTCCACTGCATGTAGTGCAAATAGAAGGGAGTGAAGCCTTAGACTGAGTCAATTGCATATGCCATCAGGATCCATAAAAATATTCTACGAGCTCTGTGGGCACCAGGGATCCAAACCCTATGCATTCTCCACAGCCAAACTAAAGAAGTTTTAAAGCTCTCTCTGTTTGGACTTGAAGTCATCATAATTTGTGTTAAATGTATAACAATGCGAGTGTAATGGAGAAATGTTGATATGCATCCTGGCTTTTTTTTTGCATGGAAGTGTCCTCTTCTTTTAAGTTTTCAATCAGGCAAGTTCTAGCTTTCACAGTATTTTCCATACAAATGAATCCATACGTTAATAATCTGAAAGCATCTCCTCTGGAAGGCGGTGGGGACAATGGGATCACTTTTTTAAAAAGGTTTTCTTACCTGAGGTTCTTTTAAAAATAACAAGCGTGGGATGTCATCTTTAGGTTTTGAATATCAATAATGATAATAAAACATGCATTAAGTGATACTGAAGTAATTTATTTGTATCTTTGGCCAAAAAGGCCTTGTTCAGTCTTACTGCTTATACGTTCGATATACGTTCCATATCCAAAACAAAAGACCTGTCAGAACAGTCTTTGATGTGGCAATGAGGTTATGTTTTACTGCTCTTGTCAGGCTAAGTGGAAATTTACACCCTCTATTCATTATTAGATCTACTTACAGCATCAAAGCGCACCTTTATAGTTTTTTAAACTGTCAATAGGAGAGTACCATCTGCTCTTGCACTGTACTTGATACAAGATAGAAAAAAGTATAATAGAAAGAAGACAGGGAGTTATTTTAGCAAGAAAGATTGGGGAACATGATATTTGTTTGCTGCATTTGCTATAAGAGCCAAGCCTATTTCATAAGTGTTAACACCTTCAGAAGCTATGTTTTTTATGACCAACTTGATTGATGCTTAAGAACAGGAAGAATCACATTAGAAAGAGATTGTGGTACCTGTTCTAATCCCTAAGAAATATTTTAAATAACTCCTTAGAACGTGAGACGTTTTACCAAATAATCTCTAGAAATTGAGTTTTTCTTGTAATTATTTTAAGGCCTACAACATGATTTTGAAAAACACGGTTATAATCAAGTATATCTGTTTTCTTTTTCATTTTTGTAGAAAAGGTCAGAGAAATTCAGGAGAAACTTGAAGCCTTTATTGAAGCCCTTCACCAGGAGAAGTAGAGAAACAGGTACAGTACTGTAGTCTTACGTATACCCTGTAGCTATGTATTGGACTGTCGTGATGTACTGTAGGTATATTAATGATAACCATAAAGGAGCAATGATATTGTAGTAACTAGCATACAGGAGGAAAAATAAAAAAACAAGCACTCCTTTTAGACATCTTTCTAGAAGTACAATGACCATCAAGTAAAAATAATCGCTTAAGGTCATGGAAATCAGCACTCAGTTAACTTGTAAGTCTTTATTAAATCAAATGTCTTTTTTTATCTGTTTCAGAGACATTGGATGCAGACCTTGGATCACATAGAATATGCACTGATCAGAGATGACAAATATGTCCTCATACTCTGTTGTAAATTCCTGCTAATTATTTGCGTCCCACCTTTAATTTTTATGGCCTTAATACTTTGGCACACAAAATTTCCAAAAGAATGATTTACCCCTTTTAAAATCTTCTTACTGAAATACAAGGTGGATTTAAGCCTGTTGAACAAGCAAGATGAATGTGAAGTAGAACTTTGTGTATAGTTTCTCTCACCTAAAAGCTGTTTGTCACCGATAAAGGAAGCACACCAGTTTATTTGTGGGTTTTTTTTATCACAGCTATATGTATATTTCTGAAAATAGCTCACAGCATCCAGTACAAACCAAGTATGTTCCAGATGCTAACAATTTTGGAACTGTTAAAATGTAAAAAAAAAGGAAGTTTCCTTGGTTTTGGCCTGTTTCAAATAAATAGGGGTTTTGTAGAGAGGGAAAAGCTTTTTCCCCTTATGGAAGACCTGCTGCTGTTTATTAAACGCTTACACCATTCTACATCTGTTACTGATTCAGCACATTGGTCTCTGAACTAATGTGGTGTGGATCTCAGGATGCAGGAAGTGAGTGTTAACAGACAGACTCTCGGAGCTGAAACTGCCTTCAGTCTAGTGGTATCCTAGACGTTCAGGAACTTGTGACTCGATCATCGCCTGCAGTCAGATCTGCTTGTAATTTGAATGCTCTGAGAGACTGGGGCTGAAGCCTTCTTTACTCTGAATTCCACCAGATGAATGGAGGCTGATAGACATTACCGAATTACATTCTTGTTCTGCTAAAGACCGAAGGCAATTATTTTAGGTAGCAAAGCGAATGTGGCAAGGTTGCTTTCCCTAAAGCATACATACATGTAGATACCACCTTTGTGTGTTTTAATGTTTCTGGAACAGTCTCTAGAATAGAATTTCCATTGGTTCACTAGTTTAAAACTCATGTCTTCTCTATAAGTAAGAAGGGACAGCTTTGTTGTCGATACAGCACTAAGGTTTAGTATTTTATTTTAATACCCATTGTAGATTAAAAAAATGATCATTAAAACACATTCTAAGAGAAATGTGTTTTTTTCATCAAGGATATCTTTATGTATAACACAGTTGTATTGATACAGACTCCGGAATTTTCTGCTTTTGTTTGCTCAGTGAATTGAGCATAATGCCATTATCAAATTGTTGTACTTTTTCTTCCTGTCACGTTGTCATGTCTCTTGTCTTTTCCTGATGTGCTTGCCTACGTGTGTTGTCCCTTTGGCAGAGAAAGCTTTGACAAGATCAAAAAAGCAACAGAATCCTTCCTGCCACAGCCAGCTAGGATACAGCTTTGATTTCCATTAGATGCCTAGTTTTAAAAGCCTCCTAAACACTGGCAGTCAATAAAAGCAGCTGGGACAGGAAGCATTTTATCTTCTAGAGCAAGTAAATTCCTCTTGAGCAAAAAAGATTCTAAAACAGAGCATTTTGGAACAATGCAAAATGTTTGGTTGGCATTCATAGTACTTAGGATCAGCACCGTCCCCAAGGTAAATGAATGTGAAAGAAAACCTTTCATTTATTTTTGCAGTTCCAAAAAGTCTGATTCTAAATCCAAATGCTCAACACACACACATTTGCCCAGCACTATAGGCTATTCATATAATTATATTCCATGGAAACGTATTAGAATATTAAAACATTTTAACCTAGTTTAATCCAAACTCTCAGATGGCACTTGAGGAAGTCTGTTCTTTGCATATTGCATATTGTTTAGGCTGAGTTGTTTCTTCCCTATTTTCTTCCGAAAACTTATTGTTCAGGAAACTTCCTGTTGGTCAATAAGGGTATGCCACTGCAATATATAAAATCATGAGTCCTGTTGTCATTGCTAAGGTGATAAAAAAGTAAATATTGTCTATAAACAGATATAGTACAGTAATTGAGAGTGACAGAACATACTTTTCTTTCCAGTATTTAATGCTTTGATCAACATGAAAGATTTCTGGGTTGTAGAATTCCTTTGTTTTACCAGTTAAGGTCTTGCATGTTGTATCCCATCAAAGGTGTTGTATTTATTAAACGTGATTGTGTTGAAAAAAGGACATTAATAAAAACGTCATTTTCCATGAAAAAGTGAAGGCAATTCAAAATGTACAGTCTTTCATGACAATGAATCGTGCAGTGTACAGTATAGTACAGTGAGATCTGCTCAGTTCGCCTCAATCCTGTGTGCCCAAGGTTTGCTTATTAAAGCATGGTCTGTACAGTGTCTTCTGGATCTCTGCTTCTGTTTCTTCCTTCAGCATGATGCTTAGGCAGATCCCTGTCAGCATCCTGATTTCATAAACCAGGGATTGCTAACCTCTGGGATCACTATTCCTAGATTTTAAGATGATTTAAGGATAATCTAGGAACCCTGTGATTGCACCATTAGAGGACATAGATTGGGACCCAAGCTTAAATTTAAGTTTTGTTCTCCATTAGTACAGTATGTAAAGAGGATCAGGCTTGCACTTACTTTATTTTGCTTTTAACTGGACGTCGAGAAAGAGTCTGGTTAGGATAAATCTGTAAATAAAAACTCAAGAGATACTCCTTATTTCAGATTATTTTCTGTATATAAAATCATAAACCTTTTTTAGCTACAAGGTAGACTCCATGACTGGTAAGCCACTATAGTCTGAGATTAGGTAAGTGCCCACCCTTCTCCCTCAACGCAGTTTTGAGAATCCTTCTGCTGGTCAGCTGATTGATAACGCTGGGGGTATAGGTCTTGTTTTTCAAATAAAGCTTTAGCTGGTGGGTTTCACAAGGGTGCAATTGTTGTTGGCATGCCAAAACCCAGTCAGGGAGGGGGCATGCCTACAAGCTGCCGAGCCCTGTGGGTCTTCTATGCCCTTGCTAACTTTCAGTTTTCCCATTTCAAAGAGTATGATTATATCCCCCCCCCCCCTTTAAAAAGCTAGACCTTCAATTTGTGACTTCATTCAGCTTCTTCAAGAAATGAAAAAGTCAGCCCCCCTCCCCACCACCACCACCACACCAAATCCTTTTGTGCTATCGGATAACGATGTTCTCAGGCCAGGGAGGACACACTATACCAACCATTAGCATTTCCAAAGGCCGTCACGTTGACTAATAGTCAAGGCACAACGTGGCAGTTGCTCAGTTTGTGCTTCCCCTATTATCTGGGTGACACAAAGAAGCCGAGGACTGGTAAAGGCCTGTCAAATCTTGTAATGTAGCAGACAGCCCCAAAGCTTTATTTTTCCCCTTCTTTAAAAAAAAAAAGCCGCCTTGTTCTTTGTTGATTTTTTTTTTTGAAAGTTCATGAATGGGCTCTGGGGTAGGTAAATAAATTCAGTGATTCAGGGGGTGGACAGTTGTGTCCGTGTTACTGTTTGTTTGCAGCCTTGTCGGAGGGATGGGACATCTCGGCCTGCTCTTTGTTCCCTATGGTCTCTGTACAGGTTAGGAGTTAATGGAGGGCCTTGTGCACAGCCGACAGAGCACAAATGTGCCAGCATGCAGGATACCGCACGTCCAGCCACCTCGACAGGGGGTGGGGGGTATTGAGGAGAGGAGCAGTGTTCTCTAACTTCTGTCTGTTGTTTGCTGGTCACCAATGCTTAACTGTCCTACAGCTCCGCTGTTCTGCTTGTGTAAACCTGGGCTGAAGAGCAACCTCATCTTCAACAATTTTTACTGGCGGTGAGTGTGTGTGGGGAGAAGATGGCAAGATGAATAGTGCTTGCTGTCGTTTCATTCTTGATGGCAAGCGAGCGCACCGAAACCTGCCCATATCGTTAATTTGAAATCCACCACTCTTAATTTCACCACTCCCCTTACCACACTGCAGAAGAGAACGCACTGGTGCCTGCCGGTTTCCAGAAGGAATGCTGTGATTTTTCAAATACACACGGAGAAAAAAAAACCCACATTGCTTGGTCCCAATGCGTTTCCTGCAGTCAAGTCTGTGCTTTCCTAAAAACACAAATAAACCTTGTGCAAGTGCTCAGATCAGTGTGACAAATCTGATATTCTGATATATTCTTTTCACCAATTAAAAACGTATGTGGAAGTGTTCAGCTGTAACTGCTTTAGGCAGCAATGAAATGTAATTGTGGAAGAAACAGATCTCATTCCGTGGTGTCTACCAACAACTAGATTATTGTTCCCTTGGGCCTCATACTTTAGGACCTACATTGTGTTTGTTTTGCATTTATGTGTGCTGGGTACATCCTCAGTACAGCCTTCTAGCTATGTAATGGGGTGGGTTTCGGTGTCCGATCAGAGCAGGTCACAGAGGTTAGAATCCCCAGAGTTCTGTCTGACACAGAGGATGATTAAAGAACTCCAGCCACCTCAGCCATCATTAGCTGATAATGTTGATTTTTAGTTACTAAGTAATACTTAGTAACTAAAACAACACAGGTTGTTTATTTACTGATTTTGTCAACTTATGAAACCAGTGATTTATTAACCTGTAGTTAATTTAAGAGATCTTAAATAAAAATAATTCAAAGGTGGGAATGAATTAGAATTGAATTTGCTTCTTGAAAATGAAAATCGGGGGTTCAATTAATTACTAATGCCAAACCTATATCTCTGGCCTAATCTGTGTGGAATCCGCAGTAGTGGCCACATCCCCCCACACACATACGTAACAGATGAGAGAACAAGACTTGCTGTAAGATTGGTGTTAGGCACCCGTCGCCCAGTAAACATCAATTGATACACCAAAATAAAAGAAGCAGAAACACAGGAGTAAAGACTCCACTGTGGCTTATGCCAGAGGCCTACTTTCATGTGGAGATGAGAGTTGTCATGGATAATAGAGAGCCAAACAACCAAGTGAAAGGCAGGGGCTCATGGCAGTGTTGTGGCTGGTGGGATGGTTTTAGGAGGATTATGTGCATATTCATGACCACTATGAGGCCAGCAGGTGAGGCCCAGGGCCCAGTAGCTCATCCTTTAGGTAAACAGCTCCATACACATTCTTGGTTGCCAGGATGAAAGTGTATCCACAGTGTGACTGATCTCTTAGAAAAGGGATCCTGATACTGCTCCACTTGTCCTGAGATGGAGACACTGAAGGTTTCTTTCATTACTAAAGTGGCACTGTGTGGCCAAACCAAAAAGGGTCTGGTGACATTACTTGACTGGCATGAATGGTATCTTAGCAGTCTTAAAACCCTGTGCAAACAAACGCAAAGCCCTGGCATTTATACAGAGAGCAGACTAGCTTTCTGTCTTTTTGCGTGGTTTGAAAAATAAAATATGGATAAAACTGGTTGGTTAGAAAAGGGGTTTGAATATATAGATTGGTTGATTAGTATGTGAGTAAGATCTTTGTCGTTGATTTGTCCGTGCTCACGTGCTCAGCCACTGGTGCTCTTTAAGAGTGGGGAACTGATTTAGCTGTGCACATGCCGTGGAATTCAGGTTTTTGTCATTTTCACTTTCTTTTTGCTTCTGCTGTGTGTTACATAGATGCTATTGAGTTTATATAACACCTTTTGTATTTAATAATGGTAATGTAATAAATCTATTATGAGTTTTTTTTACTACCTTTCATAAGTTAGAAAGTCATGGATTATTCATATCGATGTTACATAGTGATCCAGGCTGTGCTCAAAGAGAACTGGGCATGAATTGATAAATAGGGTAGGTTAGTTACCACACAGCTCTTTACTGAAGGTTTTCTGTCATTCATATTGTACTCTGTTCTCCTTTAGATCATTCTTGTATCTTTATTCAGTTTCCAAATTTTAAAATGATTTCGGCAAAATCTTACTTACCAAGCTGAGTTATATAAAAAACATACAATAGTCTTCCAATCACAAACCATAAATGCCATATATTAACCATGTTGGGCAATAGATGTCTTTGATTATTTTCTTTTTCATTAAAATTCTGGTTTGTCAATCGTGTCAATTTTGAAAAACAATTTTAAATAATTTTGTAAATGCTGACTGAATTTAAAACAACAAAGTCTTTACAGGACCCTACCAAAATACTTAAAAAAAGGAAGATACAGTATTTAAGGGCATATGCTCCTGTATACTCCTTTCCTAATTATTGTTTAATCATTATCCCAGTTAAAGTTCTGGCTGTTTTAGTCTGCAGCTGCAGAGAAGAAAACTATTTATTTCTTCATCACTTCAATGTGTCAGTCTCTGCTTGGTCACTTGACTCTTTGTGTCACTGTGTTAAGAAACGTACATATTGATAAGCAGGGCTTTATTTAAAGGCTGTTATGATACGCCTAAAGCAAAGCAAATTCAAGTTTGGTTAAATGACCTCCTATAATTTATAAAGCCATTTGCCTTAAGTAAATGTAAACAACATTAATTAAGTTTAATAGCATAATTCAAATATAAATTCAATCTGTACATCCAAAGGTGCTAAAAAATATGGATGAGGAAAACTAGAGCCAGGTTACTAACGGTATATGGAGAACGTGAATTATTTAAAAGAAAAAAGTAGTTAGGATGAAACAAGTCGGTCAGCACTCAACTGCTTCCCTTGCGGAAAGTTCTGTTTTACAATTTGCTTGTTTATTCACCTGCCTGTCGCCCCGTGCCAAAGCCCTCAGCAGATTAAAGAGCTGTACACAGAGTGCACACGCCAAGGAAGACTGGGTGTCACACAGCTGTTACTGCAAAGAGTTTCTCCAAATATTGGACTAAAGTCTTGGACAACTGTAACTCTCCCGAAGGCTGTTGACAATCACCAGCTAATGGCATTGTTTCCATTGTCCAGCCTGAGTGCAAGCCCTAGCTAGGCCACTGGCTGTTTCCTGAGGGAGAAAGGGTGTGTGTGCAGTTGAAAACACACACATAGTTTGTTGTGATCTGTAGTGGAGAATGTTTGCTCTGCCAATACAGAGAACTGTTGCCCTCTCCAATCCCATCTCAAATAGCACTCCCAGGAAAAAGACTCCTTTTTGTCTCAATATATAGCCCCTCTTTTACCACGGGAAGGCAAATAATTATGGCATTTAATGCATAGACAATGCAATTGCAGCATCCCAATGTTTTCAAGCAATAGTTCAGTCTAAAGGTGTTCACTTATTCAGCACTAGTCTGCTGTTTTGAGGCAGAATGAGAGACAGGACATTTTCTGGAGCTACTGTAGCCCTTCACCTTTGGAAAGGTAGCTGACTCAACACCTTTGCAAACCCCAGTGGATAATGAGGTCTTCTGCCATTCATGTGCTGTTTGACATAGGTAAATCATTATCACTAATGCTATTTCAAATTTGTTATACATCTTGTTGGTTTCGAATACACATCTATCTAAAGTCATTCATTTTCACTTTGATTTGTATACAGTACATAGAAATTTAAGAGCAACTTCATTGGCTAGCCAACAGAAAAGGATTACTGTAGGTAGGGTTCCTTAGCTGTGGTTAAAGGCACTAACTCACTGAAGATGAAGTTAAAGCTACTGTACTGCAAATGATAATGAAAGCCATCTTTCTGATCACCTTCCAAAGTAAAAGGTATCATTAAACCGATATTTTTCTGGATTATATGTTTGTGTGTTATCAGGAAAACTGAAAGCATTAATGTCATTAACGCAATAATATGTCATTTGAATTCAGTCATTCTTTACATTTGTTCTGTGGAAATAAAATATTGCACTAACAACAAAACATGAAATAAACCTAAGCATTTAACCTGAAATGCATTTATATGACTTATTCTCGGTTTGTATTTTTAAAGAAACAATGATGCTAACAAATACTGTTATCAATGGTCACTTTCTGCGTAAGCACAGAGGATGCTAAGTTTTAAATATAGTTTTATACCCTCCTGTTGCAGTATGAATCAAGAACTTGAAGTCTAGCCAGGCCAGGTAAAATATACAAAGATATCCGCTGAAGAAAACATATGGTAAGAGTAATTTTCAGCGGATTTGTGCCACATGCAAATATAGCACAAAGAGGAAGAAAAGCGATATTGTTATAAACCCATATTGTTCAGCTTAACTAAACAACGAGACAACAAGGCAGGCTCACCACTGGAAATACTTTGAAAGGACTTTGGAAGAGAGGTAACTTGCCTTACAGTGCACCAGTATGCTACTGGTGTACTAGACACAGGCTATAGTTCCACTGAGGCCTGATTAAACCCCTAGGCTATGTGAAAGATTGGGTTGAAAAAAAGCTCCAAAAAAGGTTGCCAAGGGAGTTACCCCACACACCTCGCTGCCTAGCTGATAGATGGAATATGTCCATATTGCCCCCAGGGCAGAGTCTGACCTTATGCCTCTCAGCCTAGAGCTAGGGATTGGAGTTTGCTAATGACCTGTAAGAACACAACCAGAAGTCCTTCTCAGAGGCTCACCACAGACAGACAGAATGATTGCATTATTTCTTTTTCCAAGAAAAGTTCTTAGCGCTGATTTTTCATCTTTATATAAATTGCCGACCTATATTGATTGTCACGGTTTTCTGATTTAGTGAGAAAGAGAGAAGGCTCTCCCACTCTTTAAAATCTGCAGCTCTTTCGCTCTGCATTTTAATTAGCCTGACTACAGACCACTCCCTACACTGTTAAAGTAATTGGAAAATTATGCAAACAAACTGCCACTGATATATATACATCCTATCAGTGTTTTAAAAGTAATGGGGAGGAAGAGGAGGGGTGTTGCTGAGGCTTTGGGAGTGAGTGGGAGACCAGGGGTGTGAGGAAATATCTATTGTTAGAGAGAAACAATGTCAGAGTTTATGTATTGTTGTGATTCCCACACTGTGTGCAGTTTATTGAGCAGTCTGGCTGATTACAATGGCTCTCATTCTTTCAGATAAAGAATCTCTACTGACTGGGGTAAAGAGAAGAGTGACAAAGTAAGTCGCAGAAAAATGAAAATAATTCCAAAACCTTTGACAATAGTGGTACATACTGTATAAGGAAAGCTAAACTGAGCAATTTGTTTATATTAAAATGACATACTGTCTCTATATACAGTAAAGGAACAAGTAATAAATTAATTCCATGCTGAAAAGAGAAGAAAGAAAACACAACATTTAGGCCATGGAGCCTTCTTCAGGTGTGTTTTCTTTCTTCTCTTTTCAGCATGGAATAAACCTATTACTTGTTCCTTTGCAGCCTATGCATGCTGACGCAGCTGCCCACCTGAACTACTTATATATACAGTATACTGTTACAGTAATCAGATTAGCTGTAGTTATATTTTATATTTTTTTTAATAAAAAGTAAAATATTTGTATTATTAGTTATATATTTTATCTATACTGTATATCACTGGTTATAACACTTGTAGAGTGGTATATGCTTAACAGTAACTACTGCCTCTGGGAGCTATACAGTACAAGCTTAATGTGGCCTGTTGGCAATATTTCTTCCTTAAATGTTAAAGCTTCGTTTTGACCTGCACAGCTTTCCAGCTGCTCTCCTTGCCCTGAGACATGACTGCTTCGTGTCAGTCATGACAAAATCCTCCTTCATTTACCTCTGGGCACAAGGGAGCAATTAAAACTGTCTACCTGCCCGGGGCTTCTCTTCAACCTCTGACCACTGACGTGAGGCGAGGCCCCCCATGCTGACAGACAGTACTCAGGAGTGTCCAAGCAAGACCACCGCCTCCCTCCTCCACAGGGTCAGTGCCTGACCACCCAGAGCCCCACGCTCTCCGGTGCTGACAGCGGTGCCCGTGGGGTTATGTGGGAGAAAGCTTGTACGTGCTTAATTGGGCAAATCGATGCAGTGACACAACTGTGGTCAAGTACAGTGCTTCATTCTTGAGCTACACAAATAAAGGAGAGCCAGAAAGGCGTCTTGTGGGTTACAAATGGCCGAATCCCTAACGGCTGATATGCTACAATGAGTTAGACACTCTGCAGTTGAGGATAGACGTCTGTCCTACCTGTGCAAATAACGGTTACATTTCTTTTAATTCTTACAGTATACAACAGTAGGTAAACTGATTGCTAGCTCGATAGTATTGATAAATAGTTCAGTGGCTTAAAAAAGGGCAAAAGGTTTGGACACTGCATGTTTTACAATAGATTTTTTTTTCTCATAAACCTAGACACATTCTGTATATGAGGTGTGTTTAGTCTTTTGTGGACGAGTAGACTGCATTTTGCTGGATGACTGCTTATGGGATTACAGATGTAGCAAAGGAAACTATGATTTCTGATTTTTTGTTTTTCTGTAAGGCACCTGACACATGTGGATAAAAAGGTTTAATAAGCTTAGGCAGGTAGAACAATTCAAGCATTAAAGTGTATCATGCTGTCAGTGCACAGCATTGGGCAGGCCAATAGTGGGTTTGTGAAGCTGAAGACCACCTGACCCAATAAGCTCTGTGTGTGTGCTACAAGGTGACCAATAACGAACATGCTCAAATGAAAGGAGAGTCATATGACGTACTTTCCATGTCTGCTAGAAATGATTTGAATTGTATAATTACTAATCAATTAAATAAATGAGGCTCTTTTGAGATCTACTTTCTTTGTTTTCTGTTAAATGATATCTCCTATTTCAGCAGTTGCTGTTTCAGTTACCTCAAAGGTATGTGAGATACATAGCAACCTTGCATGGCATGTGTTTTAATAAACAGAAAATGTCATATATCCATGATTCATTGATCCAAACATACTGGGCTCCGTAAGTTTATTTATCAATCGATTTCCATATCACTATATTTCCTGGTGTGTGCGCACAAGTCTTCAGGACAAGCCATGTCTGAGGTAGACATCTGGACTAAAAAGAGAAAAGGAAGCACAAAGAGACAAAAAAAAAGAAAGAAAAGAAAAGGTTCCCTTGTTAGATCAAAAATCCAAGACGGGATGATCCCTCGTGTAATGCTGAACAATGAGTCCATAAAGGAAAGGAAACAGCAGTATCTCCCATTCTTCATGTGGATCTCCATGTCAACCTTTCTTCTCCCCGTGGTGGTGGGTGAGGCAGCTCTGAACTACTGGGTTAGCAGAGCAAAGCAGGCTTTCATCCTTCCATATTCTAATCAGGCTGATTAAAAGCCTTCGTCGAAAGTTATTCGGTGTCCAGACTTATCCAAACAAACAGCAGTGCTGGGCAGCTGAGGCAGGGCTAAGGTCCTGGTGGTCTGTGACCTTGGCTTTATCATCCCGCTGTCGCCATCGCCCTTCAAACACCGAACTCCCCATCAGTAGCTTCTGTGGGGCCCTAATACCCAGCTCACCTACTGAGGTCAGCCCTTCAACATAGACCCAGCTAGTTTTTAATCAGCTCCGGCAGCACTTTTGTTAGCATAGCCCTTAAGGTCCAAGCAACCCACTCTTTGTTCAGCTGGCTTACAAAGGGGAGTCACTGAATTCTAGACACATAGAGGTTACGATGACCACAGCATGGTGTTAGTTTGAAATGCTACTGTGACTGCCACATCCACGTCTGCTGACACACCTGATGCTGGTAATAATTCGCTCCTGCAGGTGAGTAGAAATATGATCAACTGCATTTACAGAGCACCCACAACGGGTGTAATAAACATCTGTGCATGATTGTAAAACGTTGTTTGAAAGATATTAAGTTCCAAAGGGCCATATTAAGACATTAAAGATAATCTGCTGCACATAAATGTTACATGTTCATGGACAAAGTGTTCATGGACAAAATGTCAACTTCATCCAAATCCTTGGCTTTAAAAGTATGTTAGTAAACCAATAACAGAAACCAAACACAGACGTTTAGTAAAAAAGTCTAATTGATTCAAGATTTAGGGGGAAATCATAGGCTATGAGGGTGATGAAGTAGTGTTCAATTAAAAAAAAAGTAAATTAACTGTCAGCATTAATATCATCAAGAAATCTCTAATTTTATTAGAATTCTCTGCCTAGCAATTTGTTCAATTAATGTCCACTATAAAGCTACAATATTTTATCTCGTTTTAAAATAACCACATAGGTGAATATACAGTAGGTGAGTGGAATTTCTAGCATCTGACAACCTTATCCAAAGTGTCAAAATTACATTCCTTTAGAGAAAGTGAAAGGAACAAAAGTGTAGTTACAACAATGTAAAACAAAATGAGGCTAGCACAAAGTGGGAGAGCTACAGTACATCCCATAAGTGCCATTTTACTGAAAAAGAAAAAGTGGAAGAACTAAAGCTACAGACATATGGTGGAGATACTGTATAAAGCAGTGAATCAAACACCGTGTTTGTAAGCATTTACAGGTATTAACTGAAAAAAGTGCAATTAGCATGGTTTAACTAGAATTAAAATCAGTAGTGGGATACAGTGTCAGAGTTATTGAAACTTGTAGTTGGGAGGTAGGAGATCACAGGTGGCTGACTCTACAGATGGGACTTCAGCAGACACAGAAAAGGTGATCAGAGACTGAGCAGTCCTCATTTTGGTGTTCATTCCACCCCTTAGGAGCAGGAGTGGAGCATGAGCAACCTCAGGAAATGGCAGAACAGAGAACAGAAACAGTCTGATGAAAGAGGAAGAACAGAGAGGGTGAGAGCTGATGCAGGGAGAGATAAGAGATTGAAGATGAAGATGCTGAAGTGCATAAATGACTTTCTCAAAACTGCAAAACATTCTTTTGATCTTCATAGGTCTTTTTTTGTTGATTATAATTCACACAAGAGATTTGTACCATAGCAACAGAAATACAAATTCACCCTGACACCTACTAAGCATCGGTACAATTATAAAGTATTATATTATTAATAATAATAAAATAATAATTGTGTACACTTATATATCACTTTTCTGGACACTCCACTCAAAATACTTTATAGGTGATGTAACCACCACCACCAATGTACAGAATCTACCTGGATGATGCGACGGCAGCCATAGTGCGCCAGAACGCTCACCACACATCAGCTATCAGTGGGAAGGAGAACAGAGTGATGAAGTCAGTTCATAGATGGGGATTATTAGGAGGCCATGATTGGTCAAGGCCAATGGGAAATTTGACCAGGATGCTGGGGTAACACAACTACTCTTTTCGAGAAACACTACGGGATTTTGAATGACCACAGAGATTTTACATCTTATCAGAAGGACAGCACCTCTTTACAGTATAGTGTCCCCGTCACTATACTGAGGCATTAGGACCTTTTTTTTTACCACCTTTAATAAATGAATTGTAGATTATGCACACAGTCGATGGTCAAAAAATTCAAAAGAAGAAAATGAAAATTCAGGTTTATATGATTATTTGAATATAATGAAAGTGTGCAATCTCAGATGGTGAGAACACACTAATTTGTATTGTGACTTTTGTAATATTGGTGTAATTGTGTAGCTTAGTGTATTTAAGCTGAGGGTTCTGAATCAGTCTATGTGAACTTAAGATGCCAAATGCAATGAGGGTGGCTCTGGCATCAAGTGCTTTAACAGAGTGACATGCCCATAAATCAGTGAATCTCAGTGGACCCAGGAGCTGTAAATGAGAAAGATGGGAAAGAGTACAGAGAGGGGTATGCGATTCTAATCAGACTTTTCTGTCACCTTCAAACTACTGTTTCTGACAACCCTACCCTGATGAAACACAGGTGTGTGGCTGAGCCATTTTGCTCCCATTTAAGGCTATATATATTACATTGAAGCTTCCCTAATTCTAGCACATGGGGCCCAAGGTAAACAGGTGTTAGTGGAAGGATGGGTGGAACACAGTGTGGGGCTTTTACCATTGTATTCCACTCTCATTACCAGGAATAGCTCATCCATTTACAACCAAGCACTTGCACTTTGACAGGCACACGTTTGACTGGAGCTGTCACATGGGGTTTCATTAAATCATCCTAGGCAGGCTAACGAAGGGTCCCAGAACAAATTAAAAAAAATAGGAAGTGCTGAATCGATAAACACCAGTTACTTTTCTCAGAAGAAAAGCACGTTTTTGCTTCAGAACCGATTACACAAAAATGGAGTGTAACTTTTGTCAGGGATTAGTAAATTAGGAAATGATATTGTAGCCGATTTGATGAGAGAGAATAGTTTCTACAATCATCCTAAAGTTAAGATAAATAAGAAACAAGCTTAAGGAGCCTTAACTCATTCCTACAGTGAACTGGTGCAAAGAATTGTATTTTTATTTTTAATGGACATTTTAGGACTGTTTGTATCTGTGCGTCTCTAGTGAGAAGACAACAGGAGGATCAATACAAAACAGTCCCAGGTACGTCAGGAGCTGCAGGCAGCTTTCTTGTCTGCCAGTGAAGTCAATTAAAAGACAGTAACTTGAGCCCTCCCTGTTGCACGACTGGCTCTCCGAGGACTGCATTGGAATTTGAGCTGTGGAGGCTGTGGGGGAGCGTGCCAGCTCTCCTGGAGATCTGAGAGCTGGTGGCTGTGGAGGCAGTGCAGGAGCTCACCTCTCCTCAGGTCATGTGGGGGTCGGAAAGTGAGTCACTCCCCAGAGACACCACCTGCATTCAGCTGAGAAGCCTGCAGTCCTGCTAAAGGGACAGGAGTCCACTCATTAGATCTTCATTCATATCTGGACAAATGACCCCAACCCTAACTGTAACTTCATACAGTCCCCCAAGCCTAAAACTAACCCCCACCCCCCCACCTTATCTATAATACAGCTGCTGTGTACAGGCATCAGGAGGCAATCTGAGATAATCCATTTTAGGTGGATGGAATGACAGACTACATTGCAAAGAAAAGTGGTCTTGTGAAACATTTTTTGCAGCCTAATAATTCTATACTAGTTTTTTATGTGGTGTATTTTAACTACAGTAGAATGCCAGACATAGATGGTTTCCTAGTTGTGTTGCCACCACAGAAGCCACATAACTCCAAGTTTTTTAAATAGAATGTTTGTTCTCTGGCATATTTATCTTTCTCAAGTGAATCATTTAAAAGCTATTTGTAAGACTAACCTGAATGTGGGATAAGGTGCCACAGTAGACTTCTGTTGTAGGATATCTTTGTTAACTCAAGGTGCTCATTTGCAAACCATTGCTATATTTCACCGTTGTCAAGAATCCAATGGACTTAGGGGATTGATCAGGCACAGGTTAGACCAGAATGCCTTTATTTTGCATGAAAACAGCCACAGGAGGCAAGAGTTTTTGCATCTCATTTTCCATTTATTTTTGCTAAAGTGAATGTACCCTGGTTTACCACTTAACAAATCTGTAAATACATTATGTCTAACAGGAGGCTCACCAGTTAAATCAGCAAAGGCTTTTATGCAGTGTTGGTAACCAGGAGACAATAGCATCTGGGACCAATGGCTGGACTAGGGAGGCACTGGTAAACAAAGCAAAGCAAACCAGGTTTATTGGCCGATAAAATGCTTTATATCTGCGTGCCAGAGCAGCACTTGACCTCTATATATCTCCCCTAATGAAGTTAGCAAAGCAGAGCTCCCCTGGCACACCACAGAGGTGCAAGATGGCTCCAAGCCGGGCCTGCTAATAAGAGCTGCCACTTGGGTTTTCCAGGTCACAAACCAAGAAGAGCAATTAAATCAAATCGGAGGCTTCACTGAAGACCAGGACACACAGGGCCCACGGGGCGGCTTAATCATTAAATGACCTACTTTTTGTGATGAATGGTAGAAGAGAGTGAAATCTGTTGCAAGTCATTAATCTGTGGCTAATCAGGACAAAAGCAACGATATTTTATTTGTTAATTGGCTGGTTGTTTAAAACTAGCGCGAGTGAAAGAGAGAAGAACAAGAGAGAAAAAGATGCATGCTCCACTGCGGATCTATAATAGTGTTGCCAAGGTGCAGATGATCACAAAAAGCAAACAGGACACCTCCTGAGAGCCAGTTCTCTCTCTCTGACTCTCTTCCGCTATTTCTCGTTCTCTCCCTCTCCTTCACTTATGGCCTGAGGTGCTTCTATTAGCTGGGAGTGAATAAAATAGAAAAGAAAAACATCACTAACTTTCCAAACGGAAACACACAAGTGGCGTGTTTGTCATCCATTTTGTCCTGAACAGGACATTTGAGGGTGACAAAGTTTCAGTAATATTTCTATTTATATTATACTTATCTTGAGAATAGCAGCTGCATATCATCAAAGAGTTTCATGCTGGAGCAGTAAGATTTTCCTTGACAGCTATGGTAGGTGGCTCTTTGTCATTTCACCAAATTCAAGAACAGATGAGCAAATACTGAACTCTTTTTTAAGCCGCATTCTTCAGTACTTCCTGTTAAAAATGTAAAAGAAAAGTGAGAATTTTGAAATAGCTTTTTTAGAAAGTGAAAGTAAAGCTGGGGAGTAAAACGACACTTAAAAATATGTTAACCTGTTGAAAACTTTCAGCATTGTTTTTGACATCCATTTACAAGTTATTTTATTATTATTATTAATATTATATTTTATTTTGCTTGCTGCAGTTACCCAGCTAGTTGTAATAGATGATTTGAACTAGAGTTAAAGAAATTGTCTTTGGGGTTAGTCATCAAAACGCATGTTTCTTGAATGTGACTGATGTATGAAGGTTAACTGTAATTTTCATCAGGCTTTATTTAGTAATTCCGTTGTATACATAGCTGCTCAGTGTGCACATATGGCTAGGCTAACGATTACTGCAAACTTTATCGCTATGTATAGCAGTGCTTTTAAAAAACTGGAACTATATTTTCAGAACACAAAGCAGAACTTCCTTTTCCTCAGCCAGACTACAAAGAAGGCTGTTCTACCACACTATCGGGGGTCAAACAGTAACAGACAAGAGGTCAGGTGGCAGGTAGCCCATTGCCAGATAATGGTCTTTCGACAACAATTTCCTCAGATGATTAAACCAGCCACACATTGTGTCAGTGAGGATGGATGACATCTTTGCAGAGGCTTTAGTGGTCATGAAAACGGCAGTCTTCACAGAGGTAACATTTGCCAGCACTCATCACTTCTTATCAGACTTGAAGCTTTTCATGACCCCAGGCCAGGAAAAGGATAAGGAGACACATCTTTGCTCATATACCTTATCTTGCAAGTACAGTATTCTTGAGATAAGTGTCTTTCTTGGTTTTTGGTTGGTTGCAAACAAAAGGCCAATAAATGAATCCACAACATCGGTTTCTATGCAGGTTTTGGCCACTTTGTGAACAGAGCTGCTGACATCTTCAATCATCCAGTCATTTTGGGAGGGAATATCCCAGCTGGCCTGGACCTACTGTAGATCATAGTGTCCCCTGCTGTGTTAAAACCAAGACAACAAGTCAGTGGCCACCTGATGTGTGTTCCCACTCCTCATGTTTCATTGCACAAGACAGTGGTAACTACTAAACTATCTTATTAGAAACATTCTTAGATTTTTCATCCTCACAGGAGCTTGGTCAAATGTTAACTGCACTTCTCAGTGCATGGAGCAAGCACATGAAAGTGTTTTTTTTAATAAATAAGCAGGGCATTTGATGAGTATGCAATGAGGGAGTACCTTACTCCTGTGTGTTAGGAAGGAGTGGCTGCTTTTTACACCCATTTCCAGTGAACCAATTAACATTGTGACACCATTTCACAGCCTAGTACAGAAACACAAAGCTGCTGCAACCTAATTTTCAGCTGAGGATTTTGTATTTGAATTTGAAGTATATGCTTAAACACTGGGAGCAGTTTGTGATGGAAAGAATTCCATAGTAGAGTTAACGAAACTAGTAATGCTTTTATTTTAGTGTCACTAGATATTTGCTCTTCATGTTTCTTCAAGTGTTATGTCACAATGTCTGACATAAACAGACAGCACTTATCTTGTAAAAACATTGCTGATCATTTTGTTAAACATAAAAATGTTTGGCGAACCACAGCGGTATTTTTGGTTTGGTGTTGGGTGGTTTATCCCAAGAGATCCTAGAGAAAATAAGAAAATATCTCATACAGGCCAAAAAAAAAATCTTTGCATGCCCACATGTCGTTTCCATGCAGTAGGTATTGAAGAGCAGTAACAAAAAAACATTAAAATGGGATGAAATCTCTTCAGCTTTACTGTACTGATTTAAACTATCGGTAGTTTACAGTTGGATCTGAAAAATCTCCTTTATTAAACTTCAAGGAACACCTAGGTGAAGCCTATCCCAACAGCTTAACTTCAGCCCAGACCCTTGTCTTCTCAGGGGTGGTCAGCAGTCACACATACTGTATGCATGTGTAAAAGCGGGGTGTTCAGGGTGTTCAGAAGTGTTCAGGGTAAAGCTCTTTCAACTCCATCTGACTGAGATGCATAGGTTTCCAGTGGGGTAGGAGGTCAGCCTGCGTGTCAACTACTTGAGGAGATGGCTGATTGTCAAGACAGAACCATCTTCCTCCACCAGCAGGTTGACTCCTGTTGAAAGGGAGTCTGTGCTCTGGGGAGGTTATTGTGAATGCGTCTGATCGCTGACAAAGCCTCCTGGGGCCAGTGGTCAAGATGACTGGTTAGGAAATGAAAGGTGGAAATACACACCCTGCTGCTTCTGCCTAATTTGGCAGGAAGCTGGTGTCTATCTTTAGAGCTCTACAATAACACGCCTTGTGGCACAATAATGTTTGCAAAAGTCTTTTTTTTCCTTCTAGCATGTTCCTGCACTCCAGCAAATTCAAATCACTTAACATGCCAGGCCAGTTAATTTCCAGACATATAGATTGAATTATCTAAATTCAATAAATTGCAATACAAGCCAAAGTGTTTATCACTGCCCAGATTTGTTCTAGTTCTGATAAGTGAGTGTATAGTACATGCAGCAATATGTGAAATACTGTTCAGTAAAAACAAAAACTTTAGTCAACAAAACAAAACTGTATGGGTGTATATACAGTATGAGGCAGGCGTGAAGGTAGTCATTCAGTTAAAACGTCTGTATCATAACAACTGTGAGCCTGTGAGCCGTGAAACTTGAGACACTCTTTGTATAAATGGGACAATGGGGAACATGCTGAAGTGGATGATGAGGCTGGAAAAAGAACAGCATCATACAATTGCAGTGTGCCATGAATGTTCACACGCAGAAGGACACAAATGGTGCTCATTCAAAGTGCATCTCCCTTCTGCACACCGTTAAAGATACTTTTCATGGATATCAGTTATTTCACAGGACAATTGTTTGAATCCGCCAGCTAAATTCATAAGGATATACAGTATATGCATGCTGTCTATATGTATGCATAGCACAATGCTTTACAGCGTCTTGGGAGAAGGAAATCTCTTCACATAGGCTATGACCTCTGGATAATGAGGGAGCCATAAATGGCATTCTATCTCACTTCCAGCACACTGCCTGAGAGTCTGTTTGGGAGTAACAGGTCAACGTCTCTGGGGTCTCCCCCTGGGGGTCTAGGTAGTTGACCTGCAGGAACCTGAACCTAGCAAAACAGCCACAGCGATAATTGTTTCTGCATTCCAGGAGGATGTTTAAACAAACGGGGAAGTATCGGGCCTTGCGAACGTGTTACAGCAGAGGCCAGAGGAAGAAATGCCCTCTCAATTTATTCTGTGAACGCTAGCGGGGTCACACGCCGGAACGGCAAGTAGCAGGAAAGGACAGCATTTGTGCTCTTTAGTGGCGTGGTAAGCTCTCTTTGAGGATGTCCGTGATCTAAGTACCTGTAAAAAATCACCTGGTGTTCATTTGTAAAAGGCCAAAATCTGTATGAGAATACCAATTAACTTCCTGCCCTGATTCCGGTCAGTAAACTCTGAACACCGCAGTCACTTTTTGAGAGAGGGTGCTTCTGGCGCTCTCAGGCATGTTAGACACAGTCACTGCTGGGCAGCCACAAAATGAAGATGAAGAGGTCAATTCTTTTTGCACCAATTACTTTCTTCCCATGTCTCCCTACTGGCTTCTGCAGGAGCTTTTCTTGTTAAGGGCTCTCATTGTTGGTGGGTGTTGTACTGACAAGGCTTTGCTGGCCTAGATGACAGGCTGCAGACTAATAAGGGCTAATTCATGGCCTGTCTTTAAGGGCTCACAGGGCAATGAGCCAGGTTCCCAGGATACCTACAGTTGGATGTAAAAAGGAAAAGAAAAAAGAAAGAAAAACAGCCCAAACAAAAAAAAAACTGCAGTCAGGTTCCAGCGCTTTCAGATCCCACGCAGGTAGCTTTTCAAAGGGACATAGTCTACTTCATTTGACACAAGGGCATTTCAGGGCCCAATGAGGAGGTTAGGATGTCTTTTAAGTATCCCATCAACTGCTTTCAAAAGATACTGATTCATTACCAAAGAAAGGCATTCATTTGTATCGGTACAAACATCTGAAATATGACAATGTTGTTAATTTTGTTAAGATTTTGTAAATTAAACACATTCACTGTAATTTGAGTCACAGAACTTGAGCAATAAGTAGAATCAGCATAATGCACTCGAAATAGCATTCATCATAAAGTAATTGATTCAGTGATGATTAATTAGTACAAGAACAGAACAGGTGGATGCAAGTGCATGTCACCTTCAGGAAAACTGCTTTTTCGTTCAAAATAAAGGGAAAATAAATTAATTGGCAGAAATAGAGAAATACCCCCAGTCACGACATCAATAAAGAAGCAATGGAAGATAAAAGGCCAATATGTTTGTGTTGCTGCAAGTCTGACAGATACCAGTGTTTAGTGATGAAAAATATACAGCATTCTTAGGCATTTCATAGTTACTTACTGTAGCTATCCGTAAACAGCCTATTCTGAGTAGAAAATCATAAAATACCTTATTTTTTACTTTTTAAAAAGACCACAGCCCATCACCAACTGTACCATAATGAATGGCAGTATTTTCCCTGAAATTTGCCCTACACAAAACAGTTTTTTGTGAATAAATTGCCTAAACACTTGACCGCATAGCTTCAGCCAACAGCTGAAGTGTTTTTTAAGTCCTATTTTCCTGCTGTAAACATTACATTTGTAAAAGAAAAAAGAGAAAATGCTATTAATTCTTATAATATATTCTTCAGAGCCACCATGTTACCCAATAATACTTTATTAGAGGGGGAAACAGAGGATCTATAATTGGGGTTCGGCAGTAGCACAGGCTTCTTTACAAAGTAATCTGAATACAGAAGAGTAGGCCCTTTCCCTGAATTGGAAATCTGTGAAAATCTTTGCCAGTTAATCTTGACAATGCAGCATATCTTCCTATACAACACTTGCTCTGTATGCTATGTTCTATTACCGCTAAGCTTCAAATATTGAAGAATTACAAGGCATATACTATAGCATGTTGAGATAATCTGTAAATATTTTTTTATTTTTTTAACACCTTACAACATCATGCTCAGGCGTGCATTAGGAATGCAAGTAAATACCCCCATTTTCTTTTGCTGTAGCATTATACATTCAAAGACATTAAAAAAGAAGCATTTTATTTATAATGTGCATCAAAAGAAATGTATCACTCTATATACGCACTGTGAGCTAGTGAGAGGTGTCTTTGAGGGGGAGCAACCTGTTACTGGAAAACACCTGCAGAAAGACACCTGGTCTGATTGACTGATTAGCTCACAGAAGGAGTAAAATAAAATTCCAGGCCTGGCAGAGGCAGTATCACGATAGGCTGTGTATTAGCCACTCTGGACTAATTAAGTAATTTATCAGAACAGCCAGGAGGAAAAAAGGGTTCGACTATGACTAAGGGTGACTGCTAAGGGTGCTTAAGAAAATATTCTGTACTGAGGGGCATTACAGGTGCAGGGCAGACAGACTGCATGGTAGCTAGAAAAAGGATTAACACCCCAAAAGACTGATGAACATAGGGAGACAGTGTACAGCCACCCCAAAAGAACTGAATGTGAGGGAGAAGAGCTGCTTATCCAAACCTCCCTAAGATGAATTGGGAATAATGATTTGTGTTCCGAAGGGTTCATATTTTTTCTTGCCAGGTTCAGTGGGGTTGAAGCGCACGGCAAAGGAACAGGGTCAGCAGAACTAGGTCTGACTGGAGGTGTTAGTGCCTTGAAGTGGGGCATCACCTGGCAAGACAGTAAGGTGTCTTACTATACTGTAGATACTGTTCTGTTCTAAATCACTGTTGGTAAGATGATAGTAAGCTATTGAGCACAGGTGATTAGGTGGTTTAACCTATTGAATGCTACACATGGTGAAAATCAAGAAAAACACAGAAAGGGGCTGACGTGTCTCATTTATTGATCACAAGAGAACAATAGCTTTGTGCCCTCAGTATGTAAGTTAGTGAATTGGTGCTTGCTTTCTGGGGCAAAGTGTAACAGCTAAAAAGTGTGTCACTGATGGACCACAGGTCGTGATACCTTGGCAAGAGTGACATAACATCATGTTCAATCTTAGTGATTGTCTGCAAGTTCCACAGCTTTAGAAACACCAGGTCAGAACAATCTATCAATCAGCAGTTCCTATGCAAGTAGGTGACAGAGCAGTCATTCTTTGTAGGCCAGATAATGATACTGTAACGAACAGTTCTTTCCGGACCCTATGCGGACGACACAGTCCGACAGAGTGGGGGAACACTGGGAAACGTCATGCAGGAATACGGGGCAGAAGACGGGGGCGTGTCCAAGGTGCGCTGGTTCACGGGGGAGGTGTGGCCGAGGCGAACAATCCGAGAGAGTAGTCCTTAGGGAATATCCAAAACAAACGAGAAAGTCCAAAACCAGGAGATCCATCAGAACAAGAAATTAAAACCACGAAGGCCGGGTCGGAACCGGCGGAGAGGGAACAGGAACGGGAACAGAAATTCAAACCTTAACGGGACCAGGCGCTTCCAGGTCCCAGACACGCACGATATGGAAATCAGATGCAGAGCCCGGATGAGCGTCAGCGCCTGGCTTTTAAGGTGGGCTGGAAATGGGAAACAGGTGCACAGAATACAGTCTTGAGTGAAAGGGCTGGAGCACCCTTAAGGAGGGGGGACTATAATCGTGACAGATACAGGGCCCCACGCCCAACTGTGTTTAAATCAACGTAACAAGTTGAGGTGGTGTGAGCAGCACCTCAGTTGAAATTGCCAGAAATGGAGTCACCCATAAACCAGGATTTTATGTAGTCTACTTTGGTGTATGTCAGCAAGTATGTTGCAGATGTGCAAGAGTGAGTACAATGGACCAATCTATAGGGAGGTACAAATGTGATTGTCTGGGCAGGAGTTTCTAGTCCTTGAAGAACTACATTTGTAATGATTGATGGCAGCCTTACAGTGTGGCGCTGGTCCTGGGACCTCATGTCCTTCCTTTCCTTGTGGGCTCTTCCTGATGTGACACCATTCCAGCCAACAACACATGTCCTCATGCTGATTGTGTAACAACAGCTTTCTTGCGAGATGAACATGTGGTGGTTCTGGATGTATCGCTTGCCAGACTTCAACCCCATTGAACATTTGTAGGAGGAGGTGAATTGATGTGTGGTATCTGGGTCTTGGAGACCAATGGACAGGCACATCCTTGTTTAGGGTCTTACAGAAGAACGGGACAGAATTTCACAAAATGTGCATCGCAGATGTCCATTTTGTATTGCATCCAGTGGTGGCTACACATTAGTTACTAACCTGTGAGTTTCAAAGCATATCCCCTGTTGATGGCAAATGGTAATCAGAATAATAAATCTAGCATTTTTGTTTAGTGCAACATTGGCATTCCTGCTACAGAAAGGATTTTGCTGTTTTCCTGACAATATATTTGTGAATGTATTGGTTATAAGTGTTATTTCTTTTGATGCTCGGTAGATGTGCAGAGTTAACATCTTTTAGGCACAGTACATACAAGGTACTTGTTTTCCAAATTTGCTGTTAACTGTATGATTTTTTCAGTATTCATTCTGGTTGTCACCAGGTGATTATGAATGTACTTGAACTTTGAAAGAGAAGGTGTTTATAGACTGCAAAGAATAACATAATTACAAAATAATGATCCTTTAAATTAGAATTTAGGGTATTCCAATTGAATTTCTTCCTAATTTATGGAATTTTCTTCAAAATGGCATAATGCTAAGGGCCATGTTTCCTCATTAAAATAATTAAGACTGTGATATCATTTTGACTGATTATGCTTAAGATGGTTGAAATCCAAAATTCGTCTCTACATATATTTTGACAGTTTTACTTGGTGACCAGGCTGTTATTGGTGACCATTTTTAATTTATCAGGAATAAATCATCTTGTAATAACTAGGTAAATAACTAAAATTATTTAAATAGTTTATTTCTGGAGGTTTTTATTGGCTCATCAGTTTGCGATCTATGCAAATAATTTGCCAAACGTGTTTAGGATATACAATATGAATCTTATGGCGTGATAAGGAGAAAAAAGCAGTTGTTTGTTGTACACTTCACCAAATGGTCATTAGCAACCAACAAATGTAAATAACATAAACACTCTTATGTGTTCCTGGACAACCCATGACCAATTTGAATTCTAACGATTTGATGGTCATATTCATCTGTTTGTTGACGTGTCTGAAACTCTAGAAATACTATATTTATGGAAGTTGTTTAGTTTCCTCTTAATGTCTCCATTGGTTTATTTGGAACAACCTGCCTGGCAACTGCTTGGTGATTTTCAACTCCCACACAGACAGGATTTCAGGATTCATGTCATTCAGCAGGCAGCTGCCCTGGCAGGCCAGAGCACACCCACAGCATGTCAGCGCCTTGTAAGTAAGGGCAGGGAAGGGCATCCTAGCACAGGGGGAAACTAATGAATTCAGGACACACTGATCAGTACATGCTGGGACTCTTTCAGAGCAGGTTAATAATGATCACGTATCATGTATAATTCATAAGATTGGAATTAGACCCATTTAATATCAATTGATTCAGTAAACTCCATTACCTTGCTGTTTTGTACATCGCAATAGACAGGATAGTGTCCCTATCCATCAGCCTGTTCTGCAGTGTCACTGTCTCCTCAGATCTAATATTTGACCCTCACTGGCAGATTTGATAAAGTTGCTGAAGCATAAAGTTGCTTTCATTTGTCTGCTCATATGATCTCGCAGTGATGGTATCAGATGCCTTGAATTTTTTTTCTCCATTAATGTAGCTTATCAACAGCAGTTTAATAATATGCAAAGACAATCTATGGTTTGAATATCTCATATTTTGCTCTCTATGCCAGTATGTCTGATACTAAAGAATAATATCTAGTGTCCTCAGGTACTGTTCTAACTCTGTACCTGAGAAGTGTAAGAAAGTGTTCTCTAAACACTCCATAGTCTTCCAGTGTGATGAGTGCAGAAACCAGAGAAACTCCAACAGATTTTATTCTGTATTTAAATGAACAGATTACATTTTCATTCATCCTTTCTGTACAGTTGTCTTTAGATCCACACTGTTATATTCAAGGAAAAGGGGACCACATTTACTTCAGAAATCACCCTGTTTTCTGCACTGCTGTGGATTCCTGCTTTAAATGTTGAAGAAGACAAATGTTAGAAGACAAATTTATCATATTCTGTACATGTGTGTCTGTACCTTGATTCAATTGCTTGTCAGCTGTTGTTTGTAACCTGTAAACAGTTGTGACTGTCTTTAATGAGATCTATGAGGAATGAAACCCTGGACTGTTGTCCACATAAGGATTTATAGATTCCAAGAATGTGCTGAAATCCACATTAAAATATTACATGAACATGAGAATTAATTCAACAGAATTTCTACAACCATTACAACTGTCAAAAAACTCTCTCAATGGAACAATTAGAATCATCATTCTGTTTACTTTTAAAAACATTTATTGGACAATACATTTGTTTCTTTACCATGTTAATGTTATCTTACAAATACCTGAGACACAAGAAATACGTTTAATGTATATACCCATTAAATGTTTGGGATAACAATGAGAGAGTAATGATTAACCATGTTTAAAAGTATTCTGTAAACCGTACATGTGTTATGAAAACCTAGCTTAAAACATTTAAAAGGAACAGTGAATGATTCTGTTTGCAAGCTCCTCAAATGTGTATAAAGAAGAGGAAATAGGGAAATATAATCACCGTGACAACACTGAAGAAACAAATGCATTTCCCCTGAGTAAAAGGAATGAATGGGGAGTATTCAAGTATGAAACATTTAACAATACCTTTTATGTCATACCTCAGCAAGACTGCAGTTTGCTTAAGATCTTGGACTGTGATTTACACAAAAAAACAAAGATGAAATGGATTAGAATATAATTCAACAGATGACTGAATCAAGCTTTACTGGATTGAATCAGATTTATAAGAGAAAGAACAGGAAAGAGGGACATGCCAAATTAATTTAATTTTATGGGAGTAGTGATTTTAAAATCTAACTTTTTCTTCAATGCACAGCTACAGCTTTATTCTAAAGAGGTTTATACTCCCCAAGAAAAGGAGAGAAGCTTACATCATGATTCTGAAGATTTTTGATTTGTATTCACCAGGAAGGATGAAAGCAAAGAAGTACCATATACTCCAAATCCTTGCATTATAATGACATTATGGCATGCAAGAACTAATTTTATTTGTCTTCATGAGGATACTATCAAAATACTTTAACGCAAATGAGCTACACAGGATTCAGCAAGAAGTCAGGTAGATTACGCACCTACAGTATATTACAGTACTTATATATATTGATTTAATCAAGATTTCCTATGTATTTTTCCACAAGTTTTAATTGTTTAAAAAGGCTAATGTTCATTATATCAGTACAAAAACAGTAAAGATGTTGTTTGGAAATAAAGTACAATGGAGTTTGCTAAAAATTTGTAGCAAAATAATTTTAAAATGCAATTATTACTTGTGTTATTATTTTTGTAAATTGCATCTTGTAATTAAAAAAATAGTAAAGGTATTAAAATTATTAGGCACATTACAATACATGTATTATTTATACCATGATTTACTATGGATGTTGTCCTGTTTTTGTAATTATTTTCTGCAATATATTTCTTGTACAACCTCAATCACTGATTCCATTGACAGTGACTCTTTAGGCAACTACGTTGTAGAACTTTAAGCACCTGTATGTTTTTGCTATAGACAAAAGTCTTAAACAACGGCAGGCGAAAGCTCTTCACATGAAGGATCTCTGTTTTTAACTGGAGAATGTTAATTTTGTTGACAAACTTCATCCTAGGCCAACATTTGCAAACACACTTCTTAATTCTTTGTACAAACTCTTTAAAACCAAGGACATCTTCTAGTTTGCACTGCTCTCCAAATCCCTAATTAGAAATAAGTAAAAGAAGAAAAAAACAAAAAACACACAGAAAAACAAAACACTACCTTTGTTTTAAAACCCCCTTATCTCTTAAGAGCAGGCCCTGTGCCCTTACATTTTCCTTCACACTCACTGAGGAGGCTGCCATATTTTCTGTTGAAATGGTCGCTGTGGAGACCAGTAATTTCTCCTGCCATGTCTTTCCCTATTGATACCTCCCTTTTTTCCAGCATAAAACAAAAAAAGATCTGAATGGGCACTGAGGTAGGTAAATGTATTCAGTGACATCGGCCGGATGATTCTATTCTGAAAAATTCCTGTAACATTTGTTTCCAGGCTTGTCTGAGGGCTGGGACACTGTGTTGGGCCCTTTGTCCCACGTGCTCTCCACACAGGCCCGCAGTTAATGGAGGCCTTGTCTAGGGCCATTGGAGCAGAAATTTTAGCTGAGGGGCACAAAAGGCTGGCAGGCCACCTCAGAGGTTGCTATGGGAAGCCCTTCTCCTAGAAACTCTCAAAGGAAGTGCTGGATAACAAGGGGAACCATCGCAGAAACATTCAAGTACCCTCACTCTCACACATCTGGCCTATCTGTGTTGGACTCTTCATAATGGGAGAGTGGGGTTTTCTCACTGTCTGTATTAATTCAGATTGCCTTTTTGCTGCCTCTTCGGGGTGATATAATGCATAGAGGACATTGTGAACACAATACAGTGTCTTTTGACTGCCTGAGAACTGGGTAGTCCTGAAACAGGTGCATGTTGAGAGGTGGAACGTGAACTGTCTGTGGTGTGTGCTTCAACAGGAGCAGACTCTCCCCTTGGTTATTTATTATTAAGTATTTAGCCCCGATTAGACAAGCTTAATGTCTCTTGATCTTGTAGATAGTGTCTTTTGTGCCTACTTATTTTCATTTTTGATACACATGTATAGGAATCTTTATGTGCTGTCGATAGTAATTTTAATATGAGTACACAAATATGTGTATGTGTATGTTTGAAATAAAAAGAAATGCAGTGACATTCAATATTGTTTAACAGCTTTCAAAGTATTGCAGTCCTCTACTGAGTAAAAGGTTCAGACATCATAAGCATGAAACTGCTTAAGAGATAAACCTTGAAATCACTTCACAACACAGATATTTAAGAGTGCTGAGGCTATACCTTCTTTACCACTTTTGTGCAGTATATGCCAGGGACCTGTGCAATACATTTACATCTATATTTATATCTATATCTATATTACATCTATATTTATATTCATATGTGTGATACGATTTTCTGTGTACTGTTCTGTTCTAGTTTGCTCTTGTGTGTCCGGACTGTGAGTAACTCTTGTATTGTATTGTATGTATTGTACTATTATTATATAATTCGTTACACTGTGGCTGTGTTGTGTGTGTTAAGCTGCTGTTGCACTGCAATTTCACTCACGGGATCAATAAAGTATCTATATATCTTTACATGTCAAGTATATTAAATATGTGCTGTTCATTTGATTAATGCTCTTTAAAATTGAAGGTTTTTAACAATAATGTTCATTTTTTGGGCTTTTCTTTATGAAGGACACTCTGAAAGGAATAACTAAATATGCCATTGAATAAAATGGTTGTTGAGATCAGTATTTACTTAAGTACATATTCCCTCACAAACAGGGGACACACCAGCAACTTCATTAACTGCTGATAGACAGTTTCAAAATTCAAAAGATGAAGTGAGGAATGCATATATAAATCAACCATTTTAAAACATTTCCAGCCCGATGAAAACACACCGAAACACGCTATCTACCCTTTCATATGCTGCCCCAACCTAACAAACTAAGACCTAACTAAACTGGAATTAAATTCTAGTTTTTGAAAATAAAAGGAAGAGATGAAAGGGACTCATACTTACAAGGTCCAGGAACTGGGGAGAGCCATCTGAATTGAAACACTAATTCCAGCTGATTGAAGCAGCTTCAGCAATGAGTAGCCTGATGGGATATGAATTAGGGGATTAAGGATCTAGCTAGTTACTGAAATTGTGGCCACAACACGCTCGACCCAGATTATGACACTTAGATACTTAACAGATGAGGAAGAGGAGAAAAAGAGAGGAACGCGGGAGGTCCCAGTGAAAATGGACCACACGTGCAAAAAAAAATTAATAATTCACTGGAAAAAAGAAAAATCACAAGGCAGGGCAAAACCAAGCATGTGGAGGTAGGCATGTTGCCAGAACTGTTTTAGTTTAAACAGCTTGAGGTTTATAACAAAAGAAAAAGGTATAGGAAAAGGAAGAAAGAGCCCCAAGCACTTCAAAAGAGGAATTATAGAGAACTAATCTTTTCTGTATTCGGGAAAAGGGGAAAAATTGAAAAAAAAAGGTTTTAATATGAGAATTCCTGAACACTACAGAGACAAAATGATTATAGACTTTTATTTAGTTGCTCTCTTTTATTCTCTCCCTTTAGGAAAATTCATTCTGTGAGTGAATTGAGGGTTCATCTAGGATCAGATTGCAGAAATAAAGAACAGTTAGCTCACAGCTGTCTCTCATCAGAAAGGAACTATTTCCCAATTTGGGCTCTCTTTTGTGATATATCTTTGATTGTAGACCATGTATGTCTGATTTCTTACTGTGTAGATTTATGTGGGAACATATGTACTGCAAATAACTTAATGGATGAATATGAGTTTGAGATTAAAACATCCATATTTTGAGACCCTATATTCCAGTAATGGATTGGTATCTGGATATTAAAAACAGTTTAAATGTATTGATTTGAAACAGGCAAAGAGGAAATTATACCATTTTTTTTTAGAATCAAAAAGCAAATTTGAAGACAGGACCTACACTCCCATCACTTAAGACAGGCTTTCATTCTCCCAGAAATCCCAATAACACTGACAATAGCAGGCCGTGTGTCAGAAAGACCAGATAATACTGTACATACTAGCATATCAAATCCCAAGTCAGTGCCACAAAAGACTTTCTCTGCTTACAAAACAGTCTTTTTTAGTTGAATTGTAAGGTGATCAAGCTTCATTCCGCTGAGATCATGCTTTTGATTCATCTAGGGAATTAAACGTTTTGTTTTACCGAGGTACACACTACTCTACACCTAACTGTAAAAAAAATTCATTACCTAAGAGGGTAGTCTCTCCTGGGAGAATCAGAGTTCAAAGCAGCATGCTTACCTTGACTACAACCACAATACAGTAAACAGAATATTATCTATCACTACTTAAGAATTTAACGCTTTAAGGTAAAATGACGGAAAGTTTTATCCAAGCTGGAAAGTATTTTAGCTGTGTATTTACAATATTTTAACCTGAAATCAGTGTTGTAGTTTATAAGGCAATACCAAACACTCTAGCACATTAAAAAGAACTTCAGCACATGGAAGTCCATTCTTCCTTGGGGAAGGACTGCATGCCACCTGTTTTTGGTTGAGTCCAATATACATTTCTGTTCTATCAAGTGTTTTGCAGTTCAATTCAGAATGCACAGCAGAAAGAATCACAAAGAAACCCAACCAACAAGCAAAAGGTCAATTTATTAAAAAGCTGTGATTGTCATTATAATCTTTGTCTAAAGTTTAGTAAGTATTGCATTAAATGGGCATCTCTGGCTCTCTACATTCACAAAATGACAACTTTCAAGGATTTTACATGTCTCTAAATCCCTTAATATGTAATAAGAAAACTCCCTTAAATTAAATTTAGTCTATTTTTTAAAAACATATTCTGAAGTTGATCACAAACATAATCTGCTCTGTCAGAAGCAGTGTGCATATAGTTGCGATTTAGAAAATAGTCGATATGTTAAGAGCTAGCCATCTTATCAGACATAGATGTGAGGTCAAATCTAATCCAGAGATTTTGGGAAACTTTCTGTGATGTGTTGTGGCGAAGAGTTGTCTCATGGGAGCTGTGTGTTTGTGGAATGTGTATTTTATGACATATTGCACATACAGTATGATTCATATGAAAGCAATGCAAACAACATGTATTAGATTACTTACTCTTTATTTTTTGCAGCCACAATACGGTAGCTTAGTGCACAATTCAAATGAGATTTGCAGTTTTCACCAAGTATTTCATACTGAAGTGACACTTTTTCAAAACATTTTGCAGATGTCATGTTCATTAGAAAAAAGGGAGTCACCTGAATGGCCAGCAGTATTGTATTGTATTGTATTTCCAACATGATGAATGTCTGGGAACCTCTGGGACAACATGTTGATATCCACAGCTGGTCACTGTCATGGCAGGCATTGTATTGATTTGAAAAGGCATGCCAATAGAGAGTTGTGAAAGCAGACTGACACACAACCTTTTATGCTCCCCAAGTATTCCAGAGGAATTGCTGACTTGAACCGATATTGAACAGTTCATCTGAAAGTGTACACTTTCTGGTAAAGATGATAAGCGGCGTGATATGAATGCTATGAATGGCGGCAGCAGCATTACTTCCTTGCAGCCTGCTTGCTTCAGATTTCAGAAGCTAAGCACGACTGGGCCTGGTCAGCATTGGGACAGGAGACTTTCAGGAGAATCAGTTTGCTGCTGTTGCACCAAGAGCTGTTGAGGAACAAGGTAACACTGTGCTGTAGGGAGTGTAGGAGGTGCTGATCTTCAGATGAGATTATAAATTAAGGTCCTGATAACCTACACATCAAAGGTCCCATGGAA
The DNA here is from genome assembly GCF_040954835.1 of Lepisosteus oculatus. Taxonomy (NCBI): domain Eukaryota; kingdom Metazoa; phylum Chordata; class Actinopteri; order Semionotiformes; family Lepisosteidae; genus Lepisosteus; species Lepisosteus oculatus. The sequence goes on along the minus strand of NC_090708.1, from coordinate 9,345,558 downwards.
CAGTTCAGTATTGGAACTGCTGTGCTTGGCGGCACCTCAGTACCTGTCTGAGCTATTATCGCCCTACTCCCCACCTCGCAACCTTCACTCTTCTAATTCTGGTCTCCTGTCTGTCCCAGAAGCCCGTCTACATTTTATGGGTGAGAAGGACTTCTCCTGTTATGCCCCAAAGCTCTGGAACTCTCTCCCCAAGGATATCAGAAAGTCACCTTCTGTAAACTCCTTCAAATCTAGACTCAAAACCTTCTTCTTTAGAAGAGCCTTTCATTTCTGTTATACGCCCCTTGTTCATTACCCCAACTTCATTAGAGTAAAGACCGTTTCTCTGCTGTTCCGGTTAAAATCTAGTTTGGGTTTAGATAATCCTGCCTTTCTAAAATCTCCCTCTTAACTCAATAGGCGAAGCGATTTCTGACCTCCCCACCTAATCGACGGTGCAGTGGTACTGCTGGCAGTTGATTGGCTGCCCTGCATCACCCAGGTTTGTATGAAACTAATGAGCCCTGTTAATTGGACTGAATCCACCTGGCAGTAGGGCCGAGGGTTTACTAAAGGTGCACCTGAGCAAGAAAAACATTTCCAAAGGAAAAAGACAAACATTCAACAAAATAGGAAGCTGCAGTTTGGAGTCATTTCCTGCTAGCAGTTTTGAATAACAGAGCTACCATTACCTAGGCTGTACAATGACCCAGCCAAGGATACTCCACAAAGATTAACTTACTACACCATGAGTGTCAGGTTAATCACCCTAAGCTCCACCCCTTCAGTCCTCTTGATGGACAGGTGAGCCTCCATTTAAACCAGGGGTGAGGCAGAGTTTGTAACTCTGACCCAAAATGGTGGAATAAACAGATAAACAGTGTGGATTCACTACAGGTAAGCCTGAAATACAAACAAGCACTACGTAGATTCAATTCACCATCTGTAATAACAGTTATAAACACAAAGATGTTAATATTGCCATGGATATTTCTTTGTTCTTTGTAATGCCAGAGATAAAATGGAAAGTTTAAGGGACCATGAATGATCTTTCAGTATGTAAAAATGCAAAGAATTAGTAGATGTATTCATTATTATTTGCTTTAATGTGAGTATTGCTATGAATACCATGGTTTAAGTTAAGGCATTGGATAACTTAAGCTATACATCGAGTTGCCATTATAAGGCAAAACTGCCCTGATATGCATCAGGTCATAGCTTTTATGTTTTTAGATATTAGCAAACTTATTGTCACATAAGCAGTAAACAGTTTTAGAAGTAATTAAATCAACAAGTAATAAATAGCGCAGGAACTGTGTAGCTGTTGTACATAATCAGCTTTTTTAAATAAAATAAAACTAATTTATTTGTAATTAATCCAACTTACAAATTGTTTTAATTTTTTGTTTTTATTGTGATGTTATATTGAGTCGTACCAGTGGCTGAGCACGTCTGAGTATTTGCTTTCACAACAGTTTAAAGTTTGTGGTTTTATAAAGACTGCAAGGTTACAATTACTCTATATTGAGAGATTACATACAGTATCTCAATGTGTTTTTCAAAGCCTGGATCAGTGGTGTTCATCTCCAGTCCTCTGAGACCAGATTCCTATTAATTTTAGTGGGGCTTTTAAATAGCTACTGAGTGAGGCTTAAAAAACAGAACTGTATCTCTCACTCCTTATTTGAACAGTTGAATTAAGTACTGTAATTAGGATAAGGAAAATCATTGGATCCTCAGACCCTTAATTGTTGGAATTATCTACCCCTTGCCATGCTTTAGAATTTTTAAGTGAGATAAAACACAGAAAATAAATATTTTTGCAGTGCAGTACAGGAGAGTATCTACAGAAGAACTGTCTGGAGGCATTCATGGTTATTTTATGCTCATAAACCAGGTGTTGCTAAAAGGTCACTAAAGGGTTTACATACACCCCTCGGTATTATATTAAGTACATTTAATTGCTTATCAGGATCCTCAAATGATTTGATGTTCACTTGCTTTGTAAATATTTATATTCTGGGGTAGCAAGATGGCACACTGGGGTATTTTTGCTCCCTTGCACCACCGAGGTCCTTGGCTCATTACCTTGGGGCACTATTTGTGTGAGGTTTGTGTGTTCTCTCCGTTTCCATGTGGGTTAACCATACAGGTAGATTAGCTGGCCCTGGTGTGAGTGTGTTTATGTGTGCCCTGTGATGGATCCATCCCTAGGCATCCATCTGTGGACAGGACACTCATGCCTAGGGCCAGTTTTTCTACTTTTGTAAATTACAGTAAATTGTTCTATAACTTTTTGCCAGTTGCAGAATGTTTTTTTTTTCTTTTGTATCCTTCAAAGTAACTTTTACTACTAGTGGATACAGAGTTTATATTTAAAAAGTGTAATTGTTATCAGGCATATACTGATTCCATTTGCTAGTCATCTATTTCAGATTTAATTTGAAACTAGCAGCAAACGTAAGTTGAAAACGTGAGAATTCACGCTAAAATCTCAACACAATTTGTCCTCCTGGGTTTGCAACTTTATTTGCGCCTTAAGCCCCATTGACAATAGCATGGACTGTCCACAAGAGGGGGCTGCAATGCTTCTTGAGATGCTCTGCGAACATTCCCGAAATCAGTGAAATCTAAGAGCCGTTCAATTAAAACCACCGAAGGTGAGATCTCTTTTGATACTCTAAGACAATCAAAAACAACACTATGTACTAACCATTGACAGTGATTAATGTAAATATCTTCTGCAACTTTTAAAAATAATTCTTACCTTTTAGCAGAATCAGTAGCGTGAATCACAAATATTGGGTGCTATGCTTTCGTGTAACAAGTACAGATAAAAAAGAAAATCGTGACTTAGTTCACAAACAGCATAAGTAACTTTTGCAGATTTATAGCAATTGATTTCACTAATTATTTTAACAGCAAAACAGTAATTTTCTCACCACAGTGTTTGCACTCTACAAAACCCTGCCCATCATATTTCTGCTTCATCTCTCCTTGTTTTGCCTTGCCTTTTTGTTTACCGCCTAATGATCTGCAGTTATTAATGTTAGTCGCATAAACATGAATGACAAACACTTACATTGTTAAATATTTCCATTATGTGGACATTATATGGAGTTTGCCTGGTTTCAGTGAAGACCATAGTGACATTTACCAAGGAGCAGTATAAAACAATGCAGATGTTATAAAAAATATCGGTTTGTAAATATTAAGGGTTCTATGTACTGTTCACATACAATTTAGCTTATGTGAATTGTCATTGTTGTGTGGTCGTATGTGAAGAAGTAGATTATCACAAAAAATACTGAGTACGATTGTTTTCAGTTTTGGGAAAAGCAGTCATCTGCTTTTAGATGGGAAATGTTGGCAGTGACATCATTTTAACCAAGTGTGTCCTGTTTCTGACAATAAAATAAAATCAACATCTGTTGACATGAACAGGGAAATGGGAGATGAGATCCAGGTTCCTCAGAGATGAAGAACAACGACAAGTGCTGTGTACATATCTGGGCATCCAGTTGATGTATTGTGAGTGAAACACATAAAAGCAGCAACAATTCAAGCTCTTGTAGTCATTTTTGCGGTTGCCTGCTTTGATAGTCTGCGCATCATGGAGTGGCGTCTCTTGCAAATCCTAGTGGGTATTTCTCAGAGCAGATTGAGTTACAAATAACAAATAGCTGAAGCAAAGAGATAAATTAAATGCAGAGGGGTAAATCTGGGACAAGAAGAAGTATTACATGTTTCTGTGCTTTCCAAATGCTCTATTCTAATGGAGTGCATATGTCTTATAATAAAGTCCTTTACTTGCTTCATAATCCAAAGCTTTGCCATTGCAAATACATACAGAAATTATGCATTTGAATATTTTTGACTGCAGTATTTATAATATTCTATACATACTGTAGCAGGTGGCAACATAGCATTAAAGGTCTTGTTCTAATCTCTTTGTCATTCACTAGTCTCAGTGAACAACAAATGTCTTTGAAGAATATACTCATTGTTTCATCCCTTTTTGACACCTGATTTAACCACCCTTTTTCCTTTAACTTCCCTAACCGGGCCTGAATGACTTGGCACTCTGTTTTAGGATAATTAAAAACAGTCTGTCCACAGAGTGTCTTTCTCCGTTTCTGTGTTGCCTCCAAGTCAGGAATACCATCCTCTCAAAGGTCAGTTCTTGAGGAGGTGTTGAGATCTTGAACATGGCCTCTGGGTGGTTTTGTTAGCAGAAGAATTTGCTACACAGAGGACAGACGCAGATTTGATATTGGGGATTGAATATCTCCACGAAGATGTACACAGGAAGGTTTGGGTTAAAAGGCGACAAAAGACAGTCTTTCCTTAAACTAAGAATCCATCCTGCCGGCTCCTAGCTGTACAAAAATGTCGATATTTTGCAGGAATATAACTCTGGCAATCCTCCATGGGGGAGTCAGAAGTCGTGAAGGGCCCAAAACTGCAAAACCCCTACCTGACGAGGAGTTCTAAACCTTTCTAACTTATTTCAATAATTTTATTCCGTAATACTGGTTCCATGGGGCATGTAAAATTATTTATTCAGTATTTATAATTCTGAATCATTCTAAGCAAATTATCTTGGACAGGTTCTGGGACAAAAACCTGTATTTAAAATGTGCCACAATATAAGATGATTGTTGCATAGTGTGCGTTCAGAGGCATGATACTACACTTTATTTACTCTATGGAAATAAAATAGTTTTTTTATCTGATGAGAAATTTTGGGTCAACAAAAAACAAGAGCTTTGTATTTTTCAGAACTCAGTAATTTGATAATGGTAATATATGTACTAATCACATTTTTTCATTATTTTTAGAATTGGAAGCCTGAGTCCTGTAATTTCTCAATCCTGAGGTACATACTGTAGTCACATAATATGTCAGGTGGCAGTTGGACTATGTGTTATATTGTCCTTAAGGGAAGTAGGAAGCAAAGATCAAGATTGCATCAGCAACATGAGGACATTTGTTTGAGATCTGCAGGGTAATAAAATACAAGGTGGTAACTCTTCTGTGCCAATTTCAATATTCAAGACATTTATTAGCAACTGAGAGGCAGTAAACTGCACACAACCCTGTATGTCTGTGAGAGGGATTCTTGCAGTTTTATGCCAAAAGACCCAACAATTTGTTGTTAGTTCTTTGAATTGCCTTTCAGAGACTTTAAAGTGGTCGGTCTCTACCACTTGTTAAACTCCTTTGCTTAGTTGACAGCACAAATTGTTAATATTAACTAAACTGTACACTGTCTAGAAACATTCTTGCATGAAACTATATGTACTCTTTTTTATAATAAAGAGGTACTGTATGTTAGGTACATTGTAAGATGAGTACATCTGAGGCAAATAAAAGGTTTTAAACTTTCAAGATTGTACAACATTTTAAAAACTTGTCTGCACTTTCTGCATTTATTAATATTGCAGTGATCCAATGGTAACCAAAATAAATCAGGGATTTAAAGGACGCTTTTCCAGGATACTGTCTCTTTTCTAAGGATTTGGAAATTAACTGTTTAATTCTATTCAATGATAACTCAGAAGAATATTGCTTTAAACTGTATTCTTAGCAATCTCTCTTGCATGGATTAAACTTTGTTCATGAAGTTGTGGAAGGATGACTAGGTTAAGGTTAATAGTTCTAAATTCTTTTTGGATGAATAATTCTTATATCTTTCTATAACATTGAGTGGAAGAGGTAGATAGAGATTATATTGCACTGAGAAGTGAAGAGCCAAATGCTAACTTTACTTAAGCATATTGCTTTTCTAACATCCAATGTCCTACCTGCTCCCAGTTAAAAAACAATACTATTAAAAATAAAAGATCTAATCTGATTTAATATGGGTCTCTGCCGAACATAGTTCAGCATCACTAAAAATATTAATGTAATTATGTAGCTATTTCAATTATTATTGTAAATGTTTCTTAAAAGGAAGTGTAACAGCTCTGTGGTTTTGGAGCCAAATGAAGGTCTTTAAGAACTGGAAAAAAAAACTGTTGCAAGAGTAGAAAGAAACAGAAGTCATTTTATTGACTCTGATGAGGCCTACATACAGACTTGGGTGAGGAACATCAGGTCTTTTCTTATGGAACTGGACCTAGTGGATTAGGCAAATGGAGGCCCATAAGGGGGTGGAGATTAGTATAATGTCTTGACAGGACATGATGGATTAGACCTTTGTGAAAGGATTGTAAAGTTGCAGGACTGGGGCTATGACATCGCACAGTGCTTGCCAGTCCAGGGATCAGCACCTTGTCGACAAGGGATAATCCTGTTTGTGGTGTCTCTTGGAAAATCTAGTTGGAAAAGGCCAATAATCAACTACAATGTGTTGCTTTCTGGGTAAATCACCAACATTCAAAGTAAACAGTGCTGGGTTAGGTCTAAACTATGCTGTGAACTTTGGTTATGCTGAGGTATTGATGGGTTAAACAACACTTACAAAACTACACAAAATGTATAGTTTTGCATAGCTTTCTAACAATTGATTATAAAAAAAATGTTTTACCATCTAATGCCAATTTGTGCTACTTGTGTGACCTTTTGGAATGGTGTTACTTCATGTCTTAGAACAACATATTAACTTGGAACAAAATTTAGGAATATCATTTTTTGCAAACATTTGACTGCCTTTTGAACAAAATACTCAAAAGTTCCATTTTCCATGATAATGCTATAATTTGTCTTAAAGACCTTTTCCATAATCTGCAATGTTCCTGTTTATTGCAATTCCTGTATGTGTAATGCTCTTTTTTGCAATTCCAGTCATCATTGTTGAACTGCTACATTTTTCAGTGATTGATATTGAGGAAGCAATACTGACAAATTATGGATAAAACGTTACTGTGTTTTCTCCTGAGATTGTTTTTTGACACTGTTGCCCAGGCCTTTCCAACAGCAGTTTCTGTATTAATGATACAGAGAATATTTTTTACAACTTTCTGAATTATAAACGAAAGGCCATGGTCTTGCTCCAAATTCATCTTATGTGCCTATGTATGATTTTGATCTCAGTAACACTTCTGGCACCTCATAACCTCAGCCTCCTGCTGCGTGTACATGGAACTGCACAGTTGGTGATAAATGTGGGCATTTTCTTGACGCACCTCTCTTATCAAGCTGGCACACTTTGGCTGCTGATGTCCACACTTAACTTCCCATCTTCACCTCCTTCGGAATAACACACTGGCTGTTCTACCATAAGGCCTGCCTGAATGCCAAATGAGTCTCTGCAATAAAGATAGCTTGTATTCTATTAGTGTAATCATTATGTATTCTGTAAGTGCAACTTAATGGATTAAATGTCTTGAACTGGCAATTTTGTTTTAAATTGTAGTTGCAATGTTTAATTCAGTAACGTAGAGGGGTTCTTGGAGAGCTTGTGTTCTGAGGCTGTTCTTTAGCAAAGTCTGGAAATGATAATGTGCCCTTTGGAAAGCAACAGCAGACTGAGCCATCATTCAGGCATCCTTACACTATACTCTCACCCCTGTTATTGTCTTGAGTAGATCTGATGTACAGTATAATTAGAACTATGAGTGCTTGTTTGTGATAACCAGCTACTTTGTTGAGATTTGGTTATCCTTTTCTATGTCCCCTGCATGCTGTGATTTCTCTCTCCCTCTGTATTACATTACAGCATCTTCAGGACTCTCTTCTCCATTTTCACATCTGATAACCTACACCGTGTTGAATTATTTTATATGCTACAAATTATATCCTTGAAGCACAGCTGCAGTTTAGCCTAGTTAGACCTGTAATTGTCTATGGATGTTTTGATGCTTTCTTTACTCACACATACCAGTGAAATGATCTTTACCAGAAATACACTTTTGAAGTATGTAACATTTCTCCTCAGTGTAATTTCGGCTGAACTGTGGTTAACTCACAAACCTTTCTTGATGCTGACCTTAGCCCGAAAGGGAGGAGTTTTCAAGTTAGAACTGAGATCCACTGTACCAGGGGAAAGATTTTTCATTAACATTTTAAAAAGTAAATCCCATTGAATAGATACAATCTAAACGTGTGCAAAATGTGTTTTTTAAGAACATAAGTCAGTTTACAAATAAGGGGAGACACTTTGACCTCTAGCACATTTGCTTGCTATAAGCTAATAGATCTGAGGCCTCATCTAGATTTTTCTTGAAAGAAGCCAAGGTATCAGCTTCACCAACATGACTGACATGACTGGGACGTTTTCTGTAGACTCCCTCAATCTTTTATGTAAAAAGATGTTCATATCAGAACAGTTTTAAATACATTTCTGCATAGTTTCTACTTGTGTCCTCCACTCCATGTTTCACTGCTGATTCTAAAGAAGTTTGCCGAGTTGACTTTGTTAATGCCTTTGAGGACTGGGAATACTTGAATCAGGTTCGGTCTCTGAACAAGATTAACAGGGTCCAGTTCTCTTATCCTGTCAGTGGTTTTCGGTTTTAGGCTATAGAAACAGCGAGGAAGGGTTGTTCTCATCGTCACCGGGGTTATCTTGCTGGTTTCGTAGTGTAGCGCATGCCTGTGGAAATGTGGGCAGGCAGGGAGGGGCGCGGAGACCCAGGGAACGCCATCACCCTGCGGAGAGGAGGAGGAAGCAACACACTAACGACATTACCCAGCCTCCTCTCTCCCTGCTTGCCTGTCAAAATGTCACTCAACCCTCAGCAGTCCTCTGATGGCTACCTGCCCTCATGCACACTTGTGCCAGGAGGGGCTGGGAGGGGGCGGCTTCTATTCTGTTGGGCTTCGTCCCCCTGTTGTCCTCTTTTGTCGGAGGCCAGCTGTGGCTTGCTCTTCAGCTTTTCCCCTTTGTCAGGCTCTGCGGGACGCAGCACAGCCCAGTCCCAGCACTGCCTCATAGTCTGTGACGGAAGGCCAGCCACCTCCTAAGCCAGTATTACTTGCGCAAACCGTAGGTGGAGTCTCTTTTGGTAATTTTGGACGTGGCCCAACTTTTCTCCCGCATGAGAATACAGGCGGGTGCTGAAGGTGGTTGTTACAGGATTGCATGAACTATCTGGAATGTGCATAATAACATTTTTGGTTTAAGGGAAGTGTCTAGGTTGCCCCGGGTCTAGCACCAAACCTGCTACTTATTTTCCACAGCACCGCCTGTCTGACATACATCTGCGGCTTTCCTTTTTCTGGTCTCTCCAGAAGTCAATAGTTCAGTTTGTACCCATCGAGTTTTTGACTGTTCTTTTGATGCAGCTAAAATATTGTAAATGAATATTGGTATTTTATTCTCATGAGCAAGAGAGGGGGAAAAAAACATTAAAATGTGGTCAACCTTGATCTGAGAGCTCAACAGAAACAAACAAAAAAAAGGTTTCTTCTCCAATCGCCTGGCTCATCTTTCCTGACTTTAAGAATGACTGAGATCATTCACAAAATGAATGCTGGTGATCTGGGCTGCAGGTTTGGTGTCGGTATCTGTCAGAGAAGTGGCAGTCAAACATGCCGGTGACGGTCAGGTGATGTTCTTGGAGCACAGTGAAGATCTCCCACTAGCTATTAATCACTCAGTGCCCTGGCTGCGTAGACCCAGTTGCCGTCGTGTCCCAGTGTCACTCAACTGCCTTGACCCTAAATCACACGGATGAAGCTGCCTCCTTCCGTCTCCAATCCACCTCAGCCCAGCCAGTGGTGTCAGTCTGTCAAAGTGTCAAGGAGGCCAAGACCCATCTTTCTTCCAGTGTGACAGGCAGTGGGAGTCTGGGCATTAGGCCACTTCATGAAACCGGGGGAGGGCTGGGTGTGGAAACAAAGAAGGACACATGTCACCTGGCTGCAGTAATGATTCAGGTTATACAGGAGGGGTCCCTGGAGAGAGCCTTTACAACAGCATACTGAGTCATCTGTCTGCAGAGCTCGGTGTGTCACAAGGAGCTGCTGGGATGTGCTGTAAATCGTTTGGTGAAACTGAAACCTTGTTTAACAACATTTAAACAAAATTATATATTTAGAGTTTATTTCAGCAAAGAATGATAGCCATATAATTTAAAGATGTAAAGACAAAAATAAAAAATGACACTCAACTAATTTATAGGAGAGTTTTATGTCCGGATCACAGCACAAATTTGAAGACCCCAAGCTTGAATCTAATTTTTTATAGAAGTATCTTTCCTTCAAAGTGAATATTTTTTTTTCAGATTACTGTTGATTTAGTCTTGAACTATATAGTTTATGATGTTTGACAGTATGCAGTGCAACATCACAAAAAAAGTCATTTTGTTATGGGGGAAATGAATGTGTCTGCACTGATAAACAGACAGCTCCCCTCCTTCTGGTTTATCTTCTAGACTTGTTTTTAAATGTGAAATTCCGCAGATTGGGGGATTAAATCTTAAAAAAAAAACACGGTGCTCCCTATAGCTTCTGCAGTAGGACTTATTTTTTCACAGAGCTGCATTCAATTACATTTAAATATAAGGAACAAAAAGTGAATCTTTTTGAAAAAGGGCAAGTTAATGATTTTGTATTTATTGTGGGGGGGGGCATGCACAAAACAAAAGTATAAAAAAGGGATCATAATGACAAGTTATACCTACTAGAAAATGGCTTATTTTACAAAACCAAACAAAAAGATCCTTTTCTTTCCTGTTTTGTGCTTTTACCCTCTGGCATTTGACAGGAGCTTGACAAGAGCTTTGGAAAGGCAATAGTTCCTTCTGTCTCTGTCAGACGCCCACACTTCCTGTCTGCCATTCTTCCCACCTCTTGTCAGTTCTTCCTATTTGAATTTCTTTGTCTCTTGCTAATGGCTGCTTGCAGGATGCCCCCACACCTCAGCTGAGCTGCTCATATTGTGCTCCCCTCTCCCCTGTAGTGTCTAGCCTGCTGCCTGCATTGTCCCCCTACAAATTTCCCTGCCATTGAGCTGCACCTCTGTTCCATCACTTTTGGATCTTGACAGGCAGTTGGTGCCTCCTTATTGATGTTAATTATATCATCTGTTGTGTGATACTCAGGCTGTCAGTGTAGGACAAGTCCTAACATGCCTTACCTTACATAGATAAGGCAAAATTGATCGGCTTAATTCAATATCAATTCCTTTAACATTCGATTTTCCAGAAAAGGACGAATATTAATTCATTTTTTGCTGGTATAAAAGTATTTTACTATTCTACAGCTTTTGCAAAACATGTTCTTTTGTTTTGTTTGTTGTACAGAGGCAGTGATCCTGAAGTTTCTAGTGAAGTGGGCACAGTACTGCCTTGTTATATCAAGACCTGTTTATGTATGAAGTGTATAAGTGTATAAACAAAACAAAACATTGTAGGGATATTCTGAGACTGCGTGTTGGATGCCTCATTTGTTCCAGTTTGGGCGCAATGAGCTGCATTTTCTTAAATGAGAATAGCCTTCTCACTGGAGGCTTTTGCGAGCTGCCTTGTCAAACCTATTGCAACACTCTGTGTTTGAGATTGACACCGACTCTGGGGAGCAGTTAACCGGTGACAATGCCCGTATGCACCTGTCAAGACCACTCAGGTGGAAGTTCACTAGGAATAACAACACCCAAGTATTAAGTGTATTTAAAATGTTTTTTTTGGTGTCTTAGTCATTGCAACATTGGCTTATCCTGCTTGGCTGAGGGCCAACCTCCTGGCTATCGGATGAGGAGTGAACCCAGGGGCTGATGCACAGCTGGAGATGGGGTGGTGGAGAAATGCAAAAATGCAAAAGATGAGTGTGAGGAAGAAAAAAAAAAAGCTTACTGTATGTACAGTATTGATATTTTTTTTAATGTGAGGAAGTTACATTAGCAATAATTACAAATTACTGGCAGTTGATGCCGATTGAACTTGACTATTGTCATCCATTAGTAAGCTCGCAGACAGTAAGATTGACTCTTTAAGTAAAGAATGTCCTGTGTCTGCTTGTGGCCTAAGTAGATACAGAAATCACATGACTACCATGTACCTTCCTGTTTAAATGATGACTGTGTATTTACAGAAGGCCACTTTTTGTTTGATTAGCTGCTCATTTCAGGGCAGGGGGCACCCTCACTTCATCATTACTTCTCCAGGCAGAAAGGGGCAGATTCTTACTCCCACATGAGTTAAATGTTGCAAACTGAGTGACAGAGGTATGTTAATGTGTAAAACTTGATTGTCGACAGCGTTGCCACCCTGTAGCCAGAACTCAAGCGAAGCAAGGCTGGACCCTGGGATGGGAGACCTCCAGGGAAAAACAGCTGGGCCCTGTAAGTGATGTTGTTGGACCAGTAGGTGTCACTCTTCCCTCCAGACTCAAGTTAACAATCCAATGTACCAGTACGGCAAGTGGGGACACTGTGCTGGAGGAGCTGCTAAGGAAACATTGAACTGAGCCCCTGGCTGCTAAGTCTCTGAAAATCCCATGACACAGTTCATAAGAGTGGAGGTGTTAATGCCAACTTCCCCCTTAATTTTGGAATATATTTCTCCAGATCTGCCATGGGTCACCTGGGTGTTGCGTAGTGGTGGATGAATTGAATCTTCTACTATATGCAAAACTCTTAGGGATACCTTTCTCTTTTAATAATAATAAGACTGGAAAAGGCCAAAGGACTGAATTTTACACCTCTGTGTAAATGTCTTATATCTAGTGGGTTTAGGAAAGAAGTCTTTTTGGCTTTCAAATTTTTCAGGGCTGGCGGTGTGCAAGAAAAGCTAAGGGTAGTGAATAGAAACTATTGAAATTTGAATTGCAACTGCATATCTTTTTTCCAGGCACCAAAAAAGCTTCTTTTCTGTTTTTCAGATGACAACATGGTATGTTTGCATGATCCTGTTCTGGAAAAACAAGCTCAGCTAAAAAAACGTAAAGCTTCTCTTTGAAGTGGTAACTGTAAAAAAAGCCTCTGTGCTTTCATTTTTGTTTCGTTTTGTCAGACAATGATTTCTACTTTTTCAGTCCTAATGTAAAAATAAGTAGAACCTAAATATTGTTGAAATTAGCTTAAGGTTTAAAAAGGCTTCAATTTAACTGTCTCCAGTTAAACATTTTTTTCCAGAAATACACAAAATAATTTTTTACCTGCAAGCATATATTTAATTAGGCATGCAAAATTCCTTATATTTGCCTGTTCATCACTGTTTGAAGCCTTTTAGTCCTAAAATTTGCATGAGAACTTTGTAAAATTATCAAGAAGTCTGAGCAGAAAACATTGATCTGTCGTGAACAATTAACATTAAAGCGAAAGGTCTCATTATTGTTTCGCCACTTAAGACATGCATTCAATTTAGACCAAAATTGTTATAAAACTAAACATTCTCTGTAACTCTGTAGTTAATTAAATCACAATGATTCTCACCTTAAGTATAAGAAAATGGGAAGATAAATAATGGTATGTGTTGTATCACTTAGATTGAGAATATTGCATAAAGCGTGGTCGTTATGCTCCGAGTTGATTAAAGACAAGTTCCCTTTAGACCTCTGAAATAATTTTGAGGACTGAAAAGCAGTTAATTTGTTGGCCCCAAGTGAACATTTCCACGGGGGTTTTGTTTCTTCAAGGGGTCAGGATGTTAAACATTGCAGACTTCAAAACAGGACACCACCGGGCGGCTTAACTCCAAATCCCATTAAACTGTGAATTTAGACTCCTTTGTTTAAGCCTCCCTCATACTTGCGTTTAATATACAACCTGCTGAAGCATTTGTCCCTTGGCCATAGCTGTCCACTGCCTAAAATTCCTCTTGTCCTCGCCAGCTTTGTGGAACCCATGTCTACTATTAAAGTGTCATGTTTCTGCCTGCCATTTCCGAAACCCAGCCAGCTGAGAAGCTTAAGCAGGTGATTTCATTTGTCAGTGATCTACTGTACTGTACCTTTCCTTTCCAGAAACACCATGACTCTTTAGTCACAAATCATCTGAACATGAAGCTTTATCTTAAAATGTTTCAGCAAGATATTTCAATGATCAACTACAGAGAGACCTCAAAACATTTAGTCTGTGTACATGCAGCATGGGTTCAGTGCCTCTGTAAACATATCCCTTTCCTTGAAGTGCAGATCTGTACACTTCTGCTGACGGGTCAGTGTTCTTATTTGTTTGTTCTGGGATCCCTCTTCCACCACCAAAATGAGGACTTTATTTCCAGAGATCCCAACTCAAAATCATCAGGAAGTTGGAACACTAGGATGTTCATGTCCTCACTATGTCTCCTCAGGAACTCCTTTGGAATAACCAGAACACCACTGGTTTACTCGTACTCTGTATATGAATTGGTCAATCAGATAGAGGTTTCCAAGTTCAATTCCTGGAGAGCCTAGCGTCTCTTAGTGTTCCAATCTGGCGAGTCAATTAGACATTTGACCAAATTATTTTTAGACATACATAGTCTTACAGTTGGTTACTTAAAACATTCACTTCATTCGTTAAAGGTGCATTTATTTGTACACCTCTGTGCACAGTTAAAAATATAAGTATTATGCAATTAAACAATTAGTTAAACTATGTAACTGCGTTTGGGTAAAACAAAACCCAGAAGACAGTAGGCCTCTCAAAATTTGAATATGATCTAACTCATGATTTAACCCCTCAGTGTTTTCACACTGTGATATGTACCAAATTGTTAGGTGTGGTATCACACATATTTCTACTAATATCCATATTTAAAATATTTAACTACTTCTGCTGCGACCCACTATGCCTTCCTCTAAATCTTTTTCTAGATCTCTTCCTCATTTGTTCTCCTCCTCCCTGGGTCTCCTGTGCTATATCAGCTGCTGACTTCCCTGTCTTTCTCACACCCGAAGAAGGCTCCACAGCCTAAATTTAGTTTCCTTTCCTCTCTTTTCAGCGTGGAATAAACCTTTCCTTGTTCCTTTAAAATATCAATGAGTAATTCACTAGCTAAAGAGCAAAGGAAAGGAAACCAAAGAGCATTCTGATGCATATTCTGAAGTCCTCTCTGCTTCGAGCGCTTACAATGCTAAGCAGATTTAATACCACAACAGATGATGTTGGGGCTGTAGAGGTTGCACATTAGTAACTGGTGATGTAGGAAATGCCAGGCTGCTTATAATTAACTTGAACCCACTTAATGAGACTGTAAATGATGGTACAAAGTGACTCCAGTTCTCTGGAGATTGTCTAAAAATATACAGGGTAGTCTTCAGAAATCATTACCATGTGTGATGCCTGTTAGCAGCAGAGCAGGCTGTGCAGAACCACCTCTTTGATTGCAAAAGCCTCTGGCTGAGTGTTTTAGGCAGTGGTTCCAAGCCTAATCTTGGAGGACTACTGTGCCTGTTGGTATTCGTTTAAAATCTCCAATGCTAATTGTTGCCTTTAATTGATCTGGTTTTCTTCTTCTGACTGTTTTTTGTTTATACTCAGTCTTGCTTTTTCCAGAGGCTTCAGCAAAGAGAACTTTAAGCAATTTCAAATGTGCTTACTCTTATTTTTGACTAAACGGTCTTTAATGGGTAAAGAATGTTTGATGAGCACACATGTGAGAATGACAGTGTTCTGTACCACACTTTTCACAATGAGAATTTGATGGGGTTTTTTTACTTCTGCAGGGCTCCCGTTAGAAATATTTCAACCACAACACCTGAAGGGAGTTCTGAAAGTAAAAAATTGCCGTGGTGTCGATCATTACAAATTCTGTCAAAAAATTGTAAAAGTGCAAATATATGATGGTACCACAAATAGAATATTGTTATCAGTTAGCCTGTGATTAAGGCTGGAATCTCCAGGCTGGAAGGAGAAAATCCTTTGTAAACACTGGTCTTGGATATCCTATCATTCCTGTTCGGACTTTACATGTTGAACGTTCTGTGACAGCAAAATGATCTTGCACCTATATACAGATGTGCATTTAGTCCCATACAGGGTGTTATTTTTAAAACTATATAATACTTCAGAAAACATTTGACTGATGCACAATGGAAATTGGAACGTTTTCAAGTATGTTAGAATTCTTCTAACTTCAATATCCATTTTAATTTTTTGATATAGTCTTATAAAATGTCCTAACTCTGGTGCCTGTCCCTGCCTATAAGGACTTGTCGACCATTGCTCGTCTCTGCACAGCGGCTCTTTCTGGTCAGCCAAGAGACATGCCTGTGAATGCAGAAATAAGTCTGCCAAAAATGTCTATTCACAGGCTGTAGCTATCAACTGCACAGCCTGAGGGTTCGGTATGCGTCAGAATTCCATTTATTTATAGTTAATGCTGCCTTTGATAGTTTTTAAAAATAATTTTGGTACATTTTATACTTTCCATAGAATCTTTCAGTGCAGACCAACACACTACAGTATCGCCTTCAATATAATGGAGGATGGAATCTGAGACGTTACTGTCCTAATGCATAGCAGTGGTACATATGTAGATATGGTGCTGAATAGATGTGTTTGCATGAAATATGGATATTTATCCTGAAGATAAATTCTCTACAATTAAGAAGCAGTAATTTGAGAGTACTACATTACTTCATTTTAAAAGTATTATACATAGTTTGCACTCATTTTCTAAGAATGTCACATTGTTTAGTGTTGAGTTATCCACTCACAAGTAAGCCAAGTAAGTCAATCTATGTCATTCTTATGAATTAGTCATTTGGATGCCTTCATCACATTTTAGAAATCTATTGGAATATAACACTGTAAGTTCTGATGTCAAAAACATTCTTGATAAATGTGGACTGAATTGTTGCTTTGATTAAAAAGAGAAAAAGCACCAGCTAACCAATGCAGGCTTTTTTATTGTGGGTTGGCTAAAACGTACAGTATGTTTCAAATCACTGGCTCGTCTAATAAACAAAATCCATCAAATGTGTGCATGCAACATGCATACACACACATGAATAAGCAGAGGAGGGTATTCCCACCTGATTATTACTTTTTGATTAGTTAACGCATGGCAACTTCAAACCAAGCTTCAAACCTGATTTTAGCCTGGAGAGAGAAATGTTAATTTTAAGGTTTGTTAGTGATCCTGCTGTGAATCTAAAGAGATTTACTGCACAGGAATTCCGTCTCCAAAGCTGCTCTCTCCTGGAGAGTGCTTGGAGTACAGGGGGAGAGTGGAGTAACGGGAACCCATGAGGATGCAGGCAGCCCTGGGGTGCAGCTCCTATTGTTCCCCTCTGTCCTGTGGCTCCAGGATAATATCCCCCTGCCTCCTGGACATGCCCACTGCCCCGAGACACGGACACGGGGCTTCTGTCAATATTGGTTTTTGTTCAAAGGTATTAGTTAGTCTGAGAGTGCTAACAAAAGGGTTCCTCAGAAGCCGGAATAAGAGGGAAATTACATTGGTTCTCCATGCATAAGTCTGTTTGCACGATTATGCCTTTCAACAGGTTTGCAACTGATGGACTACGCCCAGATCCGTCCTCTGAGTCTTTTTTTTAATTATTTACACCGGCTCCGATGCCTTCTCCAATTTTACGTGAAGTTTTCACAACACATTCCCTTAACTTCAGCGTTGCCATGCTATTGTTACATTGGAAAGTTTATTTTACTACTCTCAGGACCAAATCACATGTGATGTTATGTGTAATTACATAGGGTAACATATTTGATGTTACTGACAGTTACATATACAGTATATCCATATTGAAGCAGTAACTTTACACAATATGACAGGGCAGCCAATCTGGCTGTTATTATGATGCAGTTTTTTTTTTCTCCAAGTATTTTCCTGTTCTCCTCATGTGTGTACAGTGTATGTGATACACAGGAAGAATGAATTGGAACTTGCGTATTCCCCTTCTTCCCCAACCCCTTAAGGTTTCATTGTGTTTTATTCTGAAAAGTGTTCAAGACCTGTTCTGGACTCCAGGTTAAAGTCCTGTGTCTGAGGGCCATGTGTATGTAAGATAACCACCTGTATCCTAACAGAGTCCTTAGATGGCTGATACTGCTACAACAGCAGAAACAAGATGGTTACTGACTCTGGGGGTAAAGGTTACTGAGAGGTCATAAATTAAAAGACATACAACCTGATAAACCTCGAATTATGTCTTCTTTGTGATAATATGTTCCATGTATGTTCCCAATTATTCAAATGAAGGTTGCATAAAGCATAATTATCAACTGTATTGGCAATACAGTTTGGCAATGTTTCTTTTGATTTATTCACTTATTTTGTCAAGAAGATATTGACTTTATAGAACATGGTTTCAGTATATAAAGATGAAACGGGGGTTAAGCTTTCGTATTAAAGACTGGTTGCTGATGGAGCTCTTTTTGTATTATTTTTGTGTTCATTTAGATTTTTTGTGCAAAAAGTCTGGATAACTTGGAAAACTATCTAGGTTGGCTCCCCTTGGTAGTGTGTGTCCTATTTGGCTAACAGGAGTCAGTAAACCTTGATTATTTTAAATCAGATGTCCTGCTTACTCAACGTTTTCTATGGGAGTCTGTGTTTTGGTCAGATTATTTGCCAACATGGACTTGGGCTTCATTGCAATGCTGATAACACTCAGGTTTACTTTAACACCAGCTCAGATATTATTGATGCAGCCTCTGCATGTTACATAATCTTGTCTGCTAGTAAGTTATACAGTAGATGCCAAAGAACTTTCTTAAGCTAAAACGTGACAAGACTGAGTGTATGCTCTTAAGATGCCCAATTCAGCTTCACAAAGTCAATGACTTTATTGTAAACGGTTTTGTGCGAATCAAACCTTTGATAAAAGACAGAAACTTTGGTATTTCTTGAGACCCATTTGACAGTCAGTTTAGGTATGTCACAGGGCAATTTGAAATCAGTCTGCAATGCCATCAACATTGTACTGCTAAAGGCCTTGTTCTGTCTACCTGGTAGTGAAATACTGATAAATTCGTTCATTTAATCAAGATTTGAAACCTATACTGTGCTTATTAGGCTGTTTTCTAAGGTAATAAATGAGCTGCAGTATGTCCATTATTCTGCAGCTTGTGTGCTAACTTTAAGGTGGTCCTGCTCTTGTAGAAGGAACTAAACAGTGTTGCTCCAGGCTAATGCAAGAACTTATTCCATCAGTATAGTTCAGCTTAATCTGAAGTCTTCTGGTTTTGACTTTCTTACTCTGCCAAAGACCAGACTCCACACAACCAGCTGTAGAGCCTTCCTCTGTGCGTCACCACATCTGTGGAACTCATTGTTCTAATCCATTACAAACTCTGCTGTTGATGACATTTTAAATTTTTGCCTAAAGATGCATCTTTTCACTACAGCTTTTTCTTATAAATTAGTTACACTCTTGCTCTTACTCAGTCCTAGCTGTGTTTTTCTGTCTTTTCTTTTTATTTCTGTTAAACACGGTGCTATACACAATCCTTTGAGCTTTTTGAAAGTGTTCATAAATAAAATTGTATCATTATTAAAAGCTTTGTTTTCTCCACTTTTGTGTAGAAAGTGCAGATTCTGTGTAAAGTGCATCAGTCAACAGAGTCAATAATATTACAAATTTACTGAAAGGTTGTATTTTAGGCTGATTCTGGGAAATTACACATAAAAGAAAAGAAAATGTAAATGGTAGATCATATATGTTATAATGTTGTGCTGTTTTGTGTCATGTGGATTTGATTTAATTATTTTCTTATCCTTGTGCCAATTACTTATTTGCTCAGTTTGTTCAACTCCTGTTTGATTTAAAAAATAGTGAAGTTAATACCTACAGTACATCCATATTGAGACTCAGTATTACTGCTTTTCATTGATTTTTCATCAAAGTAAGTAAATGATTTCAGATAGTATTAAAATGTATTATGTAAATAATATTCTTCAAGTGTTTTAACTGAACCACTACAGAAATTTTGAATGTCAGTCATTTTCGAATTTCGCATTTAGCTGCCTGGTATATAAAAACTAGTTTTGGAAGAACAGTTCTGAAGCTGGAAAACTAAATGGAAGTCAGGAAATGAGTGTCTCCTTCTCTGTGCTGAGCGTCTTTTAAAGTAAGAGATGGTGAATAAGAAGGTGCTGATGATCTCTCCTCTGTTCAGGCTGTTGCAGGTGCCTACATTCACTCATTAAGAAACAAAGGGCAGTAGCAATGAACCTTTCACATCCCTGTGGCTGTTGATAAAAGAATGTTTAGGGTAATAAAACAGTAGAGATATTTCTGTATACCAATCTAAACATGCTATGCCAAACCAGATGGACTGTATGGCGCCTTTTAATTAGGCTGTGAGCTGCTTCACCTCACCTCCCTGTATCTCTGACATCCTCAAGTCCCTGCTTTGCCCTCCTTAATGCATTTCCTGTCCTAAATGCAAGACTTCACCTGATGCAATTGTCTTCTTATTATTAAGTTTGAAGATGTAGCAGGAGAAATAGACATTCTGAATGAGCTCCATTGCATTACGACCTTTTGTTTTTCAATACGCTATTGATCATGGTTACACCTTTACTGGCATTTCTGCTTGTGCTTCCTGACATTTTAAACAATTTTGGTGTGAAAGAGAGGCTCCAGCAGCATCCGCACAATGCAGTTTGTGTCCCAGGGCTTTTTCTACCGCTTTGGGTTTTAGTCTACAGTCTCTTTAAGGTGTTTTAGGGTTTCAGTCTACAGACTGGTCTTTTACAGCAGGTTCCTTAGTATTTCATGTGATGCTTCCTTTTCTTGACTGTAAGGGAATAATGTTGTTGCAGCCAGGAAAAGGCACTGTGTTTTCATTCTTCCTCTGTTCTTTTGCAAGACATGGGGAAATGAGAGAATATAATAGCTCCCCTGTTGGCTCCCACCCCCATCCCTACTGTAGTGGGCAGATAAGGAGTTTGTAGAGATGCACTGTCTCTGGGGAGTCTGAGCTGTGCAGGCGCCACGCACCCAGGCTGCTTTCTCACTGGAGAAAAAATCCTTTTGTGCATCTGGGTGTAAATGTGTATTTCAGATTCCTGGAATGTCAGATGCTATCAGGCATGTGTCTTGGCTGTTTAATCCCACACACAGGGTGCTGCCTAGCTCCTAGGATCCTGAGTAAAAGGAAAAACTGCGAAAGCTTGTGTGTGGGATGTCTTGGAATCTGCAAAATAAAGGTTATAAGGTCATATTTTCTTTGGAAATTTGTGGACACCTTCTTTAACACTAACAAATGATGTTTCAATTGGGTGCCAGAGTAGAGCCCTGGAAGTTACTAAAGATAGTTTTGTAAATGAAACAGTTATAAAATGACTATTTTCCTGGAATGTATTTTATGGAGGTTTGTAGAGGTTTGGGAAGATGAAGTTGCTGAAAGACGTATAGGTTTCAGAAGGACTCAATTGTCCTAGATCCACACTCACCACAAAGGCTCAGAACTCTTGTTGCTGATTTTGTTGCATTTGGTCTTCCCACTCACTAGAAAGTGACTGACACTTATTTGAAGAAGCAGTCTCCCATTCACGAGGAGAAAAACAGTTCTTTAGGCAACGTCCTCTGAACGTAATCCCTTGCTAAGTTTACCATACTATGTTGGTTCACCTCCACTGAATCTGTTCTGAATAGCTTCTCTGAATAGCCTCCAGTCTTCTCATAAGAAAATCAACTAAGTGGAATCCCACCTGTTCTTGTGTAGTGTGGATGTGAAAAATATTAATCTGATTGATTTGAGGGGGAGTCTGACAGATCACACAGGCTGTTCATTTAATACCACCTCTGTGGTTTAGAAAAACCAACATAATGTGCTACATTCTGTCTAAAGCAGGTTCTTTTTATAATTTCTCTTCTTACTGAAGATCAACATTAGGCACTGACTGGTAGCCAATTGCTGGGAGGGATCCCTGTGTCCCTTTTCCTAAGCTGTCTTTTAGTTGTTTAAATGTTTGCTGGCAGATGATTCTGCAGATTACGGGCTGCAAACTTTATAGTTTCAGTCAACAGAGTATTTACAGTATATATGAGAACTATCTGACTCTTGTTAATAACTGTACAATTAATCATTAATAAAAGTTAGGTCATCCCAAGTTATCAGCATTCTGTTATTGCTCAGTTTATGTATGTCTTTCGCAACCCCTGATTTGAAGTGTTACCTAGGATCCTGTAGACCTGAATGCCAAAACCTATAAAAATGGAAGTCAATAAGATATAATATGAAAGAGCAGAGCATTCCAAGCAGGTTTGAGATATCTGATGGAAGTTCCATGATAAACACAGAGGCAATGTCAAAGTTTAAGTTTCCTTTCTTCCTTTCCTGATTCAAAATAAACTTAGATTTCATTAACTATAGCAAGCATACTGTTTACGTTGCAATGAAATGAAAGCATACCCTTATAAAACAGTTAAACACTCCAACATTTGTCTTTTAAACTACTGTTGTATATGTACTCATACATAAACAGTATACAGTATATAACAGAATCTTAGTTGAAGAATTTCCATGAGTGTCGTTAGTCTTTTGGAAAGTCAACTGTATGTTGAGTGTGGGCATAACATTGAAACACAAATTTGTCACGTGTAAATCAACATAGACCCCTCTGAATGTATTCTTAAATGTCCGCATTGTAATGGTACTAAGGCTGACTTGACATTTGCAATGTAGTGGAATATTCATATCAAAACGTTTTCCTCTAATGTGTAAGTTATTATGGTGAGCATCATCTTAACGCATCCACCTTGCGTCTGGGCAGAGGCAACATTGACAGTGACCTGTTTCTGGACTGAACGCATCTACACATCTACTGCTACATCTGTTCTCTTACTTTTCTTTTCCCATTTACAACTGTTTTTTGTGCAATATATGCCAGGGACCTGTGCAATACATTTATATCTATATCTATATTTACATCTATATGTATATTTATATGTGTGATGTGATTTTTCTGTGTACTGTTCTGATCTAGTTTGTTCTTTGTGTGTCCGGACTGTGAGTTACTCTTTTAGTGCACCCTCACTGTACTGATTGTATTGTATGTATTGTACTATTATTATATCATTCGTTACACTGTGGCTGTGTTGTCTGTGTTAAGCTGCTGTTGCACTGCAATTTCCCTCACAAGATCAATAAAGTATCTATCTTAAGCCTGTTTTGTCACAAAACTCACAAGAACTTATGTGGTGAGAAGTATTTTTCCTTGCATCCTTGTCTCTGAGAAGTATTTCCTGTTCCTTGTTTCCTGTTTGTTGAATCACATGATATAAAATGAGGACAGCGAAAGGGTACTACATTTAGTGGAAACTGTTCTTCTGAGGCCAGAAGTCCCCCCAGTGGACTTATTCCTAACTACCAGTGTTTACCCCCATTTTATTGATTATGTTGCACAGGGAAGTCAAAACATCTTAAAACAAAACATCTTAGGTCCTTCCATTTAAAGCAAAGCTCTAGTCACACAATACATGAGATTCACCCCTACTCAACTCCTTACGTCAGTATATACAATACCAGCTCCATTGGTATCTGTGGATGCTTGTTTGAACTTTCACTACAACTGGGAATATTTTGCATAAAAGCAATGATCTGTTTTCATTTGTAATACCAGTACGATGCTGAGAATTTAGTTTTTTCTGATGAAGAGGCCAACCTCCCTGATATGCCTGGGTTTCCAACCATGTGAGACCTCAGCAGTCTATAACGCATGCCAGCTATTTGTCCTCTGCCAGGGGGTAATATATTTAACCAGTTATAATTTGTTCTCTCCCGAAGAGAGGTTAAGGAGCAGGATCACAGGCTCCCTGGGTGCCACTGGCTGACTGCCACCATGTCATCCATCCTCGGACCTAATCGAGTTATCATATCTACAAATCTCTCATCAGGGGCCCACGCTGACACTCTCCAAGAAAGAGGGG
The DNA here is from genome assembly GCF_040954835.1 of Lepisosteus oculatus. Classification (NCBI taxonomy): domain Eukaryota; kingdom Metazoa; phylum Chordata; class Actinopteri; order Semionotiformes; family Lepisosteidae; genus Lepisosteus; species Lepisosteus oculatus. The sequence continues at coordinate 9,321,864 of NC_090708.1, read as the reverse complement.
AATTGGAGGACAAATTTCTAGCAGCAGGAAGTTGGAGCTTTCCTGCGAGGCGGGTTAAAAAGTACCTGTAACCTCGAGTGAACCTCTCCTCACCCTCACGCTGAGAGTTCAGGCACTCTGGGCACCATGCTGCTCTCTGGCACAATTCAGCCTGGGGAGAGGAGCTGGGCCACAATGAAAGAGAGGGGCTCATTATTTACAATGCCCCAGACAATAGGCAGAGCACAATGCTTTTGCTCTGTACAGCCTGCATTTTGGACACAAGCTACATATGCAAAGCTGTGGGTTAAAGTAATCTTAGTGGCAATGCATTAGAAGGACAAAATGGTTTTCAGCAAAGATATGAGACAAGTGGCGCTAGAAAGAGCAGCTGGTTGATCCACAAGTATAGATGTTAGAAACACTCGATTCATAAACCAACCCTGCTGCAAAGAGTGTTTTTCTATTAGAAATTTTTCCTCATTGTATTGAACATCAAATATGGCTAAATATCTGTTAAAGAGGCACCAAACTGAAGATAACTGTAAATAATTCATTTTATCGATACCTTTAATCTGTCTGGCAAAACTGCTTGCAACTTTTATAACTGACAGAACAACACTGGAATACTGGAAAGAGTATTTTATATTATTGACCTTCCTGGGGCTATTATAGGGTGAGATTTACTGTATTGCTTAAGTATATACACAAATTGTGTACCTAGATAAGACACATAAAAAAGAGGGTTCATATTTGGTCTCAATTCATTTAATTTTGATTTTCAAAATAAAATTGCTTCAGGAGGCTAAAAATATTTTGGAAAAAGAAGGGATAATTTTTCATGTTCAAGATAGAATAAACCAGAAGATTCCCTAAACAGACACAAAGAGAGAGCTCCACAGCATTAAAGTCCTCAGATGTTGAAGCAGTGCTGACCTCATGAAGTTACCCCTCTATAAATCATCTTTCTGGATGCTGTAAGCCTCATTTACAAAGTGTTCAGTCTGTGTCCGAGCTGGCCACTGACCCCTGACCTGTCCGGCAGCAGGCTGACCAATGGGCAAGAGCTGGTCATAACAGTGACCCCGCCAGGCAGAGCTACCTGCTGCTCTAGACAATGCAATTGGACACACCTCTCAGAATGATGGAGGGCACAGGATTCTCCACGCTGACCACTCCAGCAAGAAGACTGGCCCAAAAAAAACAGCTTTTGGTTTTTATCTTATCATTGTTTGCATCCCATTAAGCAATTCTCTGTGTGACCATATTTCTTACATCTTCTTTTTTCCACATCATCATATGTAATTGTCCCTTTCAACAAGAGAAGGAACAGGGCACACTTGCAGTTTAAGTCTTTGTTCTGTCAATTTATCTTTTAGCCTTGCTTTTGACAGAATCGAAGTGTGCACAACCCATTGTTTATTTAAAAAAATGTGATCATTAAATACGAAAATGCAAAAACATTACTGTTGTTATTTAACATTTCTTGGAAAAACTGCCTCATTGTTTTGCTCTTCCATGTACATCCTGCTCTGTTTCTGTGTATCTTTGTCTGTTTTCATATCCATTGCTGGAGGATTAGAAGGTGCCCTGTACACATAATGTGATGCATAAATGTTGCGCTTTATTCAACATACAATAACTGTAGAACTTGTAGTTCTGTATTAAAGTGTTTATTTTTCTAGTAAATTGACAATTGGACCCATGATGTTTTTTAAAAGAATAAAATGGGACACAAACCAACAGATCCTATGGCCTATGATTGTCATTTTGACACCCTTGCAATGCAGAATATTTTGTACCATCAGATGACAAAGCATAAGAATGTAAAAGATCTAAGATTGAAGCTCAAGTTCCCAATTTTTTAAGGTTGATCAGTATGTGAAACCTAGTATGTTCGTGTTTTGAGAATTATTAACTATTAATGTAAACAATTAATTAATTATTCATATGAATTGTCATATAAATTGATTGGTCCTCACTGTTCATCAGTAGGACTGACACAGAAAAAGGGTCCACGCATTGACGACAATGAAGTTTAAGTGTGTTTGTGCCCACAGTAATAGTAAGATAGATATTTGCCGGCCACAGGTGTTAAAATGATAATGGTTGCTGAAGATTTTTCAGTTTCATTTTGTTTTCTGCTTAAAGACAAAACAAAATGTTTCAGACATTTCGTTCATTCTTAAATAAGGACTATAAGAGTGTTTCAAGAATTAACTGAGGATGATTTGGAATTTTAAAAATTACTTCAGAGATCCATCTCAATACAAAGTAACTACAATAAAATATACAATAATGGTAGTTCTAACAAGTATGTCTGAAAACAAAGTTTCAACGTGTCTGATTTCAAAAAGGGGAGAGTACTCCATAGCCTACTTACATAAAGACATGGAATTTACCAAATCCATAATCTTGTTGAGGGAACAAATGAGATGAGAGAATGTGTCTAAAGGTGTAATTTATCAGGAGCTCAGAAATACAAAGGAAGGCATTCGCTTCAGGCCTTTGAAAGCATAAAGTGACTTTGTGCCTTTCTTGCAATTTGTATGAAATTCACCAGGAGGCTAGTCCAAGGATTTGAAAACATGGGTTATACATTTGTCAGAACAAGTCATATTTGAGAAATTTAGCCTCTAAGTTTTAAACACACCACGGTTTTTGTGTATATGTATAATGGCAGAGAACATAATTCAATCCTATAAATGTGGATTTCTTCAGTTTTCCTCAATTAATCACACTCACCAATCTTTTACACATGGTCTACACCCTCCTTTCATCTCCAAATCTACTGCTATTGAAAAATCTACCCCATTAAGAAATCTGGTATTTTTTTGTGAAAAGGGAATTATTTCAAGAAAAAAAATAAATTTACATTTTCAATGTGAGTTCGATATGCACCAGTAACTACCATCAGTCATCTCTGGAAAGGTTAGATTAGGGTCTTGACACATTCTTGTGGTTTTATGAAAGGTACAATGCCATCTATATGGAGGAACCCTATTTACCTCACAAGAAAGGAAAGGGGTGAGCTATTTCTGTCTTCAGATAAACCACTCTAAAGGGGTTGTGATTGCAGCATCTGTTGTCCTTGTTCTAAAAGGAGACTTTAATTGAGGAATCTGGTACCAAATCTTTGAAGGGAATGAAGGGACAGAGATGGATGAAGGGGTCATCACTTGCTTCTTGGACAAAAAGCCTCAACACCTTATCTTTAATCCTCAGTAGCCAATTGATTTGCTCTGGACCATTACTCACCCCAAACACTGCCCTAAAGCTTTCATCCTTGGTTAAAAGCTTGGCTCACTATATTGTTGAGCTACATGTATGTGTTTATTTTCAGTGATAGATAGAGACATAGGGGTTTAGAGTAAGAGATAGATATGTTTCTGAAACAAATTCTTTTGAACAAATTAAACAGATTGTTTTTCTTTTTAAATAGATGCTGTGCAGTCCTTTGCAACCAACGTTTTCCAGAAATGCCAGAACATTCAAATGCATATGCAAATTATTTATTACTGTAATCCGCAGTAATATATATATATACATTTAATTCAAGTAAATGTTGAAAAAAACAATTGAGGGCTAAGACAAAGGAATTTAGTATTAACTATAGATTGGCCATAATTATTGATGTTTAGTGTTGCTCTTTGCGAAATATACCCTTAATGTTAATAATCAAATTTCTGTGTTAACTCTTCAGTAAGAAGTGTTTAATCATTGCTGCATTGTAGAGATTAAGCATGAATTAATCCTTGCTTCAAGGATGTTGTGCCATATACTGTAGATTGCTTATAAAACAGATATGTACCATATAATGTTGAAGAAGAGTGATACAAAATGCCACAGAAATGCTTGGGGAAGTACAGTCTGTAGCTGCTAATTGTGTACAATGGAACAACAGAGAGCAAGGGGCACAACATTTGTTTGTTGGATTTCTTCCCTGATCTCTAGTTCTACTCACTTTTGTGCTTGGGGATGCCTGACTGTGCACAGTGGCCGCAGTAACTTTAGGAAGGCTAGCGACTGGACAGCCAGAGATTGAGTGACTGGATGGTTCTGAAGTCTGAGGCATTATCAAAAGTGAGCTAGCTGTGGGGAAGCTCAAATTCCAAATTAGGGGACAGACAAGGGGTCAAAAAGGTGTTTTGTCCTCTGTTGGTACAAAACAGTGTATGGTGCTCCAGAGGGGCTTGGAGAGGTGAGGGGGAGGTGGTTGCTTGGAGTAATCCCATCATTAAGGAAAGGTCCGGGAAGACCTGCTCTGTGGGGTTCTAATCAATGTCCTTGGTGAGCTGGTTTCAAGAATTCCTGGGTAATTGGGATCAGGCAGGTGCACTGACTTGTGCTAATAGACAGAGAACAAAGTTTGCTTCTCTCTAGGGTTAAGGAAGTTTTGTTGCTACCTAAGTCTATTAGGACATTAGCTGTTGGAACATTAACTCTTATGTAAAAAAACAGCAGGATCCAAGCTGTAGTTTTGGTGAGCATCTTATAAAATGTTTCAAATTTTGAAAAACTATTGTATTCTTCCCAATGACCTTTTGACTGCAGCTTGTATATATCTGTAAATGTATATTGTTAGAGATATTCATATTAGTCTGTTTTTGTGATTCGTGTTTCTTTCTCTTATTCTTTTCAGATGAAGTCACTTTTTCAAATGTAAAACTTATTAACTATAGATTGGCCATAATTATTGATGTTTAGTGTTGCTCTTTGCGAAATATACCCTTAATGTTAATAATCAAATTTCTGTGTTAACTCTTTAGTACGAAGTGTTTAATCATTGCTGCATTGTAGAGATATAGAAAAACAGTACCGTACTCTTCTTTAGAAACTTCATTTGCTTTAATTTGTCCTTTATTATCAGCTTGTGAAGAAAGTAATTAAACTACTCTTTAAACTGCTTTCTTAGAAGGAACTAGCTTGATTAACACAGAAGGTAATTAAATCAATTTTAAAATAAATAACTGAACACTTATATGCTTAATGTATTTGCACACACATTGTGGAAATGCCCAAATCTGAACTGGGAGCCCTTCTATTACAACTGTTCTTTCTCATGAGCCTTTGATCTCTCATTGATTGATGGGAGATTTGTGTTGTTCAAGGAGCACAGCAACTGAAACAGTCTCTTGTACTTCATTGTCCTTAACTGTGTTGTACAGTAGTGTTATTTGAGGGCTAATAAATGTGTGTTGTGTGAAAACCATTCAGTTGCATGTGTGTTGCATATGAGGGAAGACTGAAAGACCCTTTCATTATAAATACCACTTATCCACAATGAGCTCAAACTGGAAACCAGCATGGTGGATGGGAGCTGCCAACCCAAACCTAATTTCTCAAAACACAACCCACAAAGTTCATGTTACCATTTAAATCTCAATGCATATATATTTTTGAGATTGAAACTGTAGCATTAAGTGCATTGATATGAACAATTAATAAATCTTTGCTTTGCTGGGGAAACCCAGGAATCTTTGTAGAAATTGATTTTGCTCAGGAATGCTATTTTGTAGCGAAATATGGGAAATGAAAACATGATATGACAGTTTTAAATCACTTACATGCTGCATTTGTTTGTATATGCAGTATATGTGCAATTTGGCTTGACTTAGTTCATACAATCAGCTTATCCGGAACACAGAATGGATGCAAATAATTTAATTCAGATAACATGTGCTCAGTTAAGCATACATTTCTTGAGAAGTCAAAGAGACGTATCCCACTAATGTGCATCTGTGTGACAGTACAGCCTAAATAAAACAGTCTCTAATCTTCGCTATATAACCTTCCTCTTGTCTGCATCTGGTAAATCCAGCCAGATACTGTTCTCAGTTCATCCACCTTGTCTTGCTAATCAGGGATTGAAGATTTTATCTCCCCACATTCAGCTCCTGATTCGTTACTTACACACAGGAATTAAATTAATTGGATGTTAAGCACTGATTGCAGTTAATTCTCCGGGCAGACACGTTCATCTGTGGGCCATCCTCCTTATCCTCCTTCTCCTGGAACTGTGTCATTATGATGGTGTGACGATTGCATGGAGGGGTTTAGTTTGTACTTGTGCTTAGACTTTCTTTATCGTCTTTGTCTTTGTGTATCAGGGATTCCCTCCGTCTTGTCTGTTGACAGATGAGCTCTTGCCCTATTGTCCTTCTCACACATTAACACAGCTGCACTCTTAATTGGTACAATTTGCAGTTCAGCTCCCCTGTGACTACTGTACACAAAGAGAACAACTCAACAAAGCACTAGACGAAGCTGTAGCTGTCTACAGTTACCAGTCATGACACATACTTACTATTGTGCTTCAACAAGTAAAATAAAACATAACCTATCATATGTACATGCATTTTTTTGAAAACGCATAGATGCAGAATGTATTCGAAAAATGCGAATGAAAATGTATGAACTCTTAAGACAAAATCGTGTTCTTGTTGTCACTAGTACATGTCTTGTATTTTCCATAATTGGCATAAAATAAAATTTCTTCATTAAGGACAGGAAGAGTTCTGAATTCATTTTTCTATACCATTTTTTACTTTAATATACCTGCCACTTATGAGATTCTGAACTGAAGCATTTGCTTAGAAAATGGTAAGAAATAGTTACTTTAAGAAGCTTTTTATATGAAGGCCTAGAAAGTACACATCTGTGTCTGGAAATAAGATAAATATGACAATTTCATGTCAGATTAGTGGGGTGATCTTTAGCATGAGAAAAGTTACAAATGAGAGGAAATGAGAGCCATTTAGCCCATTTGGCAGTTAGTAGCTGAGCTGAGTAGCTGATTGATCCAAGGATCTGATCAGGCCATCAGATCCAGATCAGAAGCCAGGATATCAGCCTCAGCAACATTGGTGAGTACGTGTTCCTTCCTCCACAACGCTTTGAGTACCACCAAGAAGTGTCTTCTATTCTCTTTTTAAATATGCTGGCCCATGGATTCCACTTGTGTTTCAGTGTTCATTCTGAAGATGTCAGCTGCCTTAACTTCGTCAATGCTTTTGAGGACTTTGAATACTTGTATCCAGTCCCCTTGTAGTCTTCTCTCTTGAAGACTGAACAGGTTCCGTTCTTTCAACCTGTCATTCCTTTAAGTCCTGAAATGAATCAGGTTGCTCTTCTCTGTAGTGCTTCCAAAACATCGATCTTTTCTGTAAGACACAGATCCAAATTGCACACGACATTCTAAATGAAGCCATAGTGGTGTATTACCATAAGTTTTATGTAACATCAACATGACTGATAAAAAAAGAATTGATGTATACTACATACCATTTTGATTGTGAACTTAATTGCTTCCCCACATTAAGATGTAAATGACTTTTTAATTGGTGACTGGGTATGAATTAGATATAGGCTCAGATATGGCCTTATATTGAGTGAATAATCAAAGAACTTTAATACAAAGAAGTTTAATAATGGGCAGAGTGATGGCTGTGCCTGTGGCTTGCAGGTTGCCAGTTCAAATCCTGCTACCGGCAGAGGAATCCTACTCTGTGCAGTTCCTGAGCAAGGCCCTTCACCCCAACTGCTCCAGGGGTGCTGTATAAATGGCTGACCCTGTGCTCTGACCCCCAGCTTCTCTTTCCCCATCTGTGTACCTGTGTGTCTCATGGAGAGCAAGCTGGGGTATGCGAAAAGACTAATTCCTAATGCAAGAAATTATATATGGCTAATAAAGTGATCTTATCTTATACACCTACTGATTGAAACTTCTGCTTTTCTGCAAGAGCTTTGTAAAATAATGAAGTGATACTCAGTTACCCATTGGAATGAGGCTGGAGCAGTATGTATCTCTATACAGATGAAAGAGGTATCTTTTTGAGATGTAGTCTTGTTTAAAGATCTTATCAGTTATATAGCTCACAGGATGCTAGGCCTGCTCTTCATGCCTGCCTCTTGATTTCTGTACATATTTGTTTAACCTTACGAAACCTTATAATGACCCTTAAATCAAGTTATTAATTAAAAAATACTTTGGAAGGCTGATCTGAAATGAGGCTAAAGGAAGGCCTAATTGTGCTAACACATTACTGACTTGTGAAAATACTTGTAAAACTTGCATTTTATGTAAACCTAAAAAAATTGCTTTGAAAATAAGTATCTGTGATGTTAATTGTCCATTTAAAGTAGAACTGCAAAGCTGATTTTATATTTGAGGTTAGAAAGAATTGGCACTGATGAGTGCATTTCAAACCACAATAAAAGTAAAATGTGCGTAGTAATGTGTACATTTACATCACAAAATAGACTACATTTCCAGTTATGAGTAACGCCAGATTCTGTGATTCAGAACAAGACAACAAAACTTCCAGTGAGGTGAAGCAGTCCTATTACATTGTAAACAAGCAGGCTTGTGAATACATCTCTTTTAATTTAATAGAAATATTGCTCTCAATTTCGAGATGGTTTATCTGACAAATACGACTTACTTGGTAACTGCAGATCATGTCGAAAAATCTCTGCGGTGAAATATCTGCTGCACAACCTGTACTTATTTGTTTGTACATTGCATTACATTAGTCACTACAATAACTAGTGAGCAGGAAGGGTCACTTCATGTTGTGATTCACGCAAACTCTCACTCTCAAACGTGGAGAGACCAGGAGCTAGTGACAGCAATGGGCACTGTATAGTACTTTCACAATGTTGACAATTTGTGATTAATTTGGAATCTGTAAAATTTTGCGATGTTGTCATTTAATTAATTTTGTTACTGAGACTTACTAACCAGTTTGAGAAATTGGGACTGCAGTTCCTCTTTAGTTAGTCCTGGGAATCCTCTGCCTGAGACATCCCACCATCTGTCTCCTCTGAAACACAGCATTGCTGAGGCCACAAAATAAAAACTTGGAGGAACAATTGCGCTAAACAGCTTGTTAATGATTTTATGGTGTTGCAGATGAAACCCTGCAAATAAAACTACAGGATCCCTTCTATAACCTTACATGGTTGTAAATATGTATTAACTAGATAACTGGCCACAATAACAGCTTAGCTTGGAAGCATTTAAGAAAGACAAAGACTCCCTCCATGACAATTGGATGTGGTTCCCTGAGAAAAGTGCTGATTCTACTTAGCTAATGAGCTGACTCATAGATATGTAAAGGAGCCCCTCTTTAGGGTGAGCGATTGCCCTGCTGCTTTAAGGTGCTGGACTGTAAAGTGCATGTGCCAGGGAAGACTGCAGGTTTGTCTCAACCTTCCATTGTTGCTATGCAGATTTCACTCAGGCAGTGGGGTTCAGGGATGGGTTTATTGGAAGACTCATTTAAAGGAGTAACTTTTCAATTAAGGTGAAAAGAATAGACTGTTGTTAAATGGGCTTTAATTACAGAAGCTCCTGTTTCGAAATGAGGTCCCAGCTAGCGCAACAACAAGGCAAGCAATAAAGGAACCGGAAAGGAAAAAAGGTCTTACTCCTGGAAATGGTTAACTGTCCCCTTATATACCACTTCTCTGTGCTTCAGAGTTTTGCAGAACATGCTGGTATTTTTTCTTTCTTTAAAAAGTGAGCAGCAAAATTCACTTGTCATACAATAGGAGCAAGGTTCCAAAACTGTTCACTTACAAAAAAGTGAAGTTTAATCTACCTGGTTTTGTCTTTGGCTCTGTTCTCAAGTACAAACCAAACTCGTTTTCATTTTTTATCACCACAAGGGCTGATCATGGCAAACCAATGCAGTATGTACAGTAAAACTGTCTTTTTATCTTTATTCTATCTACACTAGATGAACTCTCTTTTGTAAGGACACAAAGCCAAAACCACAGACATCAAGATCAGCATGATTTGTAATTTGGATATCATCCTCCATATTGAATCCACTCCTTACAGTGCTGCAACAATGCATCATGATTTGAGTGGTCGCCATATTCTGGAGTAATTAATATTCCAAATTTCTGGATGCACCCCTTTAGGGGAATCTGCACCCTACAGAACTGGGATAAAAATAATTTTGATGATTCATATCAACTGGTGCTTATCGTTTTTTCCAAAGATAATTTAGAATGAGGTCATATAGTTAAAACTCAGCCTACATTAATGGCTTCTAAACTGAAAATGACAATTTCAGAGTACTCACAAAAGTACATGTAGAGTGAATAGCTATACTTACATGTAATCCTATATGAAATTATGAATACATGTTATAACAAAATACTGCCATGTAAATTAGGCTATTGTTTTATGCCTCTTCTAAAAGTGTGGAAAATTGTTGGAATTCCTTTCCAGGGAAAGTGGGGAGTCACTTTTTTCATTGAATAACCATATGTTGTTTTTTAGAGACAGAGAAAAAAGACAGCCGGTCTAGATGGTATTGTTGAAACTTTGAAACGTTGAAAGCTCCTTCTCATTTCCTCCGAGTTTAACCTGTAAGGGATAATATTAGCATTTTAATGGGTTTTCTCCAAATGAGAATAAGGGATTGGGTCAGAGCTCAGCCTTATTACTAGTGCCTGCCCTGCTCTCCGAATCTTTGCATTTGGGATTAGCATTGTGAGGTACACAGTTTAAAATAGGTGGTATTGGGCTGTACACATGGATTGTACATTTGATCTTATCTGCCTCAACCCCATTAAGAAGAGCTTGTCCGGTGTTGTATTGACTTCAGCGACAAGTATTGTATTATCTTTTTAGCATTTTGGAACAACTTTGCTAAAGTATGGAATGCACCTCTTGAAAATGTTGAATCAATCAAAATGTTCATTATTATTGCATATCTTGAAACAGTTCTGAAAATGAGATAAGTATGGATAACTGGAATCTGGAATATACTGTATAACCTGATACTGTAGGTTCTAAATGCTTTCTGTTGTTCATGCTACCACAGTGCAACTTCATTATTTCACATTTTTTATTTAGTGTTGGGAACAAATTACCAATCAACTGAGAAACCTTGCACTTTTATCCAAGTGGGACAACAGCTCTTTACTGTTGCCAGTTAGCAGTGCAATAATTAGAATGTGAGAGTTGGTCTCAGAAGGTTTGAGTCGTTGAAACTTTTCACATTTGAAATGAGGAAACTCATTTTTACCAACAGGGTATCAGAATACTTGTAATACCACGACCTCAATGTCTCATTGACTTACAGTATTTATGGTATCTGTCATTTGGACTCCAGGTCTTTTACCCAAAGTCTGGTTTCCCTCACAGTTAAACAGTAATAATCCTTTATCATCAATTTAGTTGAAACTGTATTGCTTGCAGAATGGAAGGCCAGAAAGATTCTATTTTTATTTAATATAGCGACTATATTGTGCCCATCTTATTATAAGCCAATTAAGAATTTTTTGGCATTCGTTAACATTAGTATTAGTTGACTTCTAATCTATAGGTGATGCCTTGTAAATGTAATACCCTTTAATGGGTAAATTCCCAACATGACCCTGCTGGTGTTTATAAATAATAATAATAATAATTGCTTATACTTATATAGCGCTTTTCTGAACACTCCACTCAAAGCGCTTTACAGGTAATGGGGACTCCCCTCCACCACCACCAATGTGCAGCCCCACCTGGATGATGCGACGGCAGCCATAGTGCGCCAGAACCCTCACCACACACCAGCTATCAGTGGGGAGGAGAGCAGAGTAATGAAGCCAATTCATAGAGGGGGACTATAAGAAGCCCATGATCGGTAAGGGCCAATGTGAAATTTGTCAGGGCGCCAGGGTTACACCCCTACTCTTTTCGAGTATAAACCTAAAAAAACATTTGATTGCTTTTTTTTATCAAGTTGTCATCACCTGCAGCACAAATGAAAGCACTAAAAACTGCAGTCTTCTTTTTCTCCCCCCACGTATCATCAGTGTGAATTGACTTACAGTTCCCTGCCACCGGAGAAGTGATCTTCAGCTTTACTCCAACTGATGTGCTCTAAGGTGAAACGGGAACATGTCAGGTCAGTGATGAAAGGGGCTTTTGGTCTCTGTTGGAATCAGGACAGAGGAACCGGGCTATAAAGATTGCAGTGAGCAGGAGCTGTGTTGTGACAGAGATCTTCATTTTCCATTATGTCTTAATGGGTGTTTCAGTGAAGATGGAACACAAGTGCAGCTGCTGCTTTGTATCCGGGGGAGTGCCTTGCAAACATGCATGAGAATAGCACAGGGGGCTATGGGAGGAACTGGCAGGTGGTTCTCAGTGAGCAGGAGGGCAGGGCTGCTCTGAACACCCTGAGGTGTGAAGTGCATTATCACCTTCCTGGAGGTTTTTCACCATTTAATGGATTTATGATGTGTTGATAGGGACTCCCTCTTCATTACAGTTAACGTTAATTTACTAGGCCCGCTTGGTGACAGCTCTAATTTGACACCCACCTTGGGCTATCAAGTGTGGTTTATTTTTGTGTGATTAATGTTAATTTGAAAGGTCTGCGGCCTGTGCTACATTTTTGGTCCTTAAATGGAAGATAAGGGCATTGGAAAAGTGTGTTTTGGTCTCATAGCCAACAATTTGCTGATTATGCATTTAAAACCAAAGTGATATAGTTTAGAAAGTATGCCAAAATGGATATCAAATTGAACAGACAGATTTCTAAAAATTACACCTGTATATATTAAGAGATGGCTGTCATGTTTGACAAAACACTGGAGAATTTGCAAAAGATTGAAACTACTCCATATTGTGCAAGAAAAAAAAAAACTTTGATAAAAATGGAATATTTCTCTATTTAAGACCTGATCTTTCTGTAGGACAAATGTTTAAACTAGGTAATTTAATAAAATTAATAGGGAGTACTCACCCTGCAGTCTGTGTGGGTGCTAATGCCCCAGTATAGTGATGGGGACACTGTACTGTAAAAAAGGTGTCTTCCTTTGGATGAGATGTAAAACCGAGGTCCTCGCTCTCTGTGGTCATTAAAAACCCATGGTGTTTCTGGAAAAGAGTAGAGGAGTAAACCAGGTGTTCTGGCCAGATTTCCTCGTGGCCTTTACCAGCCATAGCCTTCTAATTATCCCTATCTATCAACTGGCCCAATCACTCTGTTCCCCTCGCTGATAGCTGGTGTGTGGTGAGTTTTCTGGAGAAATCTGCTGTCACATCATCCAGGTGGCGCTACACATTGGCAGTGGGAAGTTCCCAATACCTGCAAAGCGCTTTGAGTTGAGGGTCCAGAAAAGCACTATGTCATGCCCAGTACACCTAGAGGGCACTCTACTTCTCTTCTGTTCCTAGTTCCCTGTGATTATTCATGTCTTTCTGGTGTGTCTTGTTGTGTAGCCTATTTACTTCCTGCTTCTGCTCTGCTCCTCGCTCAGTATTGAGGTACGAATGTCCTGAAACCCGCCTAGCACCAGGTCGCCCCACGTCCACTACCTGAGGGCATAGGTTTCTATATGGCATTTCCTGAACAGCTGAGCCCGGGCTAACCCCTGTCTCACCGCTACGCATAGGGTCTTTTTGCTCTCCTGCCATTCCACGGTTCGTCCCTTCAGACATCTGTAACACACTATATAAGTGTAAGGATTATTTATTTAATTCTACCTAGCTAACCTAAAGCTGAACCTTAAAATCTAAATTAAAAACTGAGGGACATGGAGAACTGTGACCCACCCCCCCTCCCCCCAACTGTGTCTTCAATAGCTGTTAAATGTTTGTCTCGAACAAACAGAAAAAGGAGCATCTCACAGATGTTACTCTTGTTGCCTGCAGCCAATAGATGTTTATTCAGATGGGCTCTTCAAATAGGCGTGGCCAACGGCAGGCTTGGTTTCATCTCCTACAGATATTCTAATGTGGATTTAGGCTAGAGGGCCGGATTTCTGACAGAAGATGATTGATCCGAGTTCCATTGTGATGCAGGTTGTAAACTGGCTGGACTGAAGGGTCCTGACATGGAGGCAGTATTCTCTTCTCTTCTCTTCTCAGCCTTAAACCCTTGTTGTCAAGGTAATCCTGTAAAGTTGAGCCCCATGGTAGCTGCAAACTCACACAAAATGCTTCAGACAGATAAGACAGCAACTCCATTTCAAAGACATGAAAGAAATCAGAAATTCAACATATAATTCCGTTCTTATGGGAGGCTTTGCATTGGCTTTCTTAACAAACTGTATCAGAGGCCTGATAACCCTGACGTGATTCCATAGTACAATCTTTTATAATGTATTTGTAATACAACATGGATTATTAACTGTGTCCGATTTACTGATGTGATTCTTTGGAAAACCTCGAACTATAGAAGTTTGGGCTGAATATATAATAAAATAATAAAATAAAAAGGATAAAAGTATTGATTTACACTGTTGCATGAAGGACTAAGAGAATAAATTGTATTGCAATGGGCATTATTTCACCCAGTGCTGCTACCAAGCCATTTCTCTGTCATTTTATAAAGAAGTGCTCTTCTGACACTGGACTGACACTACAAACTTGCTTGTGAGCAGTTATGAGAGTCCCGGCATTAAGAACAGGGTGGTGGGTGCAAATATTATTTTAATAGAAAAGGGTTAAGTGGAATCTATGTAATTGAATGTGCAAACAACAGTTAATTCCCTCTCAATTTGGAACACAGAGCTGTCATTTAACTCATTTATGCGTACAACACCTAGGACAGAAACACTTGTCCCCTTGTACACACCAGTATTTTTTTCACACATCAATCCTTTGCCTCAAACAGCAGAACTAAGGTGTAAACCAGAAGACTGATACTAAGAAGTTCCTCTGGCCAAATACAATACTTGGATTAATGGACAGCTTGCAACCAAGCAAGCTCCTCTCATTTTAACCTTAAGTTAAGGTTCCTGTATAGCCAATATCTGCAGTCAGCAAAGGTTTCTGCAACACCCCATACTCTGTGGACCACGACTGGGAGCTGCTATCAGAATCACCAAATTGGAGAATATTTGAATAAGCAATGCCCAGGCTGTAGAATCAATCCTGCTCTCAGTGGTTCACAATTTCAGACCATTTCTTCTTTATGCAAATGAGAAATTCAGAATAGAATACCCCATCTTGGCATTTTACTTTGTCTTTTATTTAAAAAGAAGTAAAACTGCATAAAGATCCTGTGGAAAGTGCAACTGAGGAGAGAAAATGAATCCCAGACAGACTCTTTTTTTCACGAGAATGTTGATTTTTATTTTTATTTGGTGGAACTGGGCAGGGGGTTGAGTAAATATGTGTAGGGACAAGAAAAAGATTGTGAACCCCAATATTCTAATGGGAATAACAATCTCTTGCCATGACACCCTTGTTGGATTTAAACTGGTCTATCTTAAATAACAAAAAGGGTTTATATATACCGATTCGATGTATGTGAGATATAATGGTAACTGAAGGAGGACGGCGCTTTAATGCAGTGGTTAGCCTATCTGCAGTCCAGGGGCCCTGGGTTCAAATTCCGGACCTGAGGTGCTATCTGTGTGGAGCTTGTATGTTCTCCCCATGTTTGTGTGGTTTTCCTTCGGGTGAATATGATTCCTCCCACAGTCCAAAGACAAACTAGTAGATTAATTGGCTTCTGGGAAAATTTCCCCAGGTGGTGAGTACAGTCTGTGTGTGTCTGTGTCGGTCTGCCCTGCGATGGACTGGTATACTGTCCAGGGTGTACCCTGCCTTGTGCCTATTTCTTGCTGGGATAGTCTGCAGCTCCTCCGTGACTCTGAACTGGATGCAAATAGATGGCTTGATGGTATATGAAGTAAAAAAATAAGAAGAATCAGTCTAATTAAAATAATATGTGAATGTGTTTACTTACAATAATTAAGGGTGGAGGGGGGACTTATGGTCAGATAATGGGGTAACAATGGGTAGGTTTGGGCAGCCCTGTCCAGGGTCAGAGGTCACACACTTTGTGAGTTTGATATTAACCATTCTGGTAAGTAGAAATGCTTCATGCCATAATCAAAAATGAAGACTTCAGAAAACAAGTGTTTGATACCAATAAGTCTTGAGAAGATTTCAATTATTTTCTAAACAGGACTCTGTGTCAGACAGATGGAAAATATTCAAGAGCACAGTGACTCTCCTCAGGGCTGGTCATCTTGCCTAGATCTATCAGCATCATTGAGGATGCAGAAGAGCTAGAGGACAAGCAGCTGTTTTTCTTGGCAGGGATTCCTAAGGAAGCTCTTACTTCCGAGATCTTTTAAAAGGTGTCCTGCTCTGGAAGTGTTAAAGCAAATGTAAATGACATCACTGAGATGAGAAGGATATACAGGATTCCACAGACCTTTGAAAATAATTTCTTTTCCTTTTATTACTGCCCTTAACTGGGACTATCAGTGACTCATTAAGGGGGCCTGATTAAGTGCCTTATCGCAGCACTCTTGTTCCTGACCACTGGAGCACTCAGTGAAGTCTCCTGGTAATTTACACTGCCTCCTGCTGAGCTGAACAACATGAAATCACCAGTGATTCAGCTAATAGATGAACCCGCCACTGATTAGCTGATGACATCATTTCAATTGTTTTATGGAACTTTACACTGCGGAGCATTAAAGCTGAAGTAGTAAAAAAATGGCACTAGGGCTCCCCTTGTACCCCTTTAAAGTACTTTCACAAAGAGAAATCATAGACTGACCAGCCTATCTGCGATTTTTGCAAGATGCCGGTATTGGAGACAAAGGGGCATGCTAGCTAGCAATGGTATACCAATAGAATCAGACTTCTTGTGTTAGACACAAGAAGATGTGGTATTTCTCCCAAGGGCCAGATCTCTGGGCTTCTGATGATTACCTGATAAAGTTAATCTGATGATCAGTTAAACAGTTTAATAAGCAATGCCCATGGTGCTATAAACTGTCCAGAAGCGGTTTCCCTTCAGAAAGTCCAAGGCCATTCTCTTAACCCAACCACTGTGAATGATAATGGTGTTGAAATAATTGTTGCTTTTTCACACTGCGGAGTTCACCGAAAAAAAAAATTCAAATCAATGAAGACGAGATGGGAAAAAAAGCATTAGCTCTCCACAGGCATTCAGATTGACATGAGTACAATGCACTTTTACAATAAATCTGATTATTTCTAGCAAGACCCACATGTTAAGAGATTTAAGGTGTATTGCCAGGCACTACTCAGTGCCGGCTCTAAGCTGATATGAATTTATTACTTTGATGTTAATGTACTTTGAATGTACTCCACTTGATCAAAGTTGTGAGTACATCTGTGCAGAAAGATTTTACCACTTCAAGAGTATTCTTCCCATAGAAAAACCACAGTGCTCTTGTTCCACATTCTTGTTTCATAAGTAAAGCTTCTTTGGAATTTTGTTAGAGTTTTTTTTTTGTCAGTGCATATCAGTGCTAGAGGATTAATGAAGCCACACCTGAAAAGGTTCTGACTTTGCTCGTTATTCAGTACCATTTGAGTCACTTGAGAAAAGGTCTGGTTTAATAACTGTGCACCTCCTTATCTTAGCATCAAGTCAATTATTAATAATTACAAGCAGCTGTATTTTTCCATTTTTTCTTTGCTGAACGTTCAGACATGAACAGCACGTTTTTTTTGCTTACCACAAGTATGAAACTTTTTTTTTTCAGAAAAAAATAAAGTTGCCAAATAATGTTTCTTGTTTCACAATGGCACAGGCAGATCTGTTGGCATAAAGTGACTTTTAAATATAGGTAGAGTTGAATCTATGTTGATAGTATGGTAGTATGTCAATAATTAAGAGAAAGAATGTGACATTGTGATTAATATGTAAACTTAGAATGTGTAGGTAGTTGGTGACATTTTAACATCACAGGGGTGTTCCACAGACACACTCATATTCTGAGATCTTCTGATGTTTCTCTACTTACTACTTCTGGGTAACTAAGAGACCACCCTGTAGAGGTCACGACCCATTCATCCCTGAACCAGTAATTAGAAATCAAAAGCAAACAGCAGGGCCTTAGGGGAAGTTATTAGGTATTTTGTCATATTTGTGACTCACCAACCCATCGATACTAGTTTGTAGATTAATTAAGTTAACCATGTCAGACTCTATGATTGTTAACCATCATCTGTAATTTTTTTAGTAATTACTTACACTTATATAATTGCTTACACTTATATAGCACTTTTCTGGACCCTCCACTCAAAGCTTTAGAGCTTATAGGGACTCCTCTCCACCTCCACCAATGTGCAGCATCCACCTAGATGATGTGACGGCAGCCATAGTGCACCAGACCCCTCACCACACACCAGCTATAAGCGGGGAAGGGAACAGAGTAATCAAGCCAATTCATAGATAGGGATTATTAGGAAGCCATAATTGGTAAGGGCCAATGGGAAATTTGGACACTGGGGTTACACCCCTACTCTTTTCAAGAAATGCTCTGGGATTTTTAATGACCACAGAAAGTCAGGACCTCGGTTTTACGTCTTATCTGAAAAACAGCACCTTTTTACAGTATAATATCTCCATCACTATACTGGGACATTAGGACCCACAAAGACCGCAGGGTGAGCGCTCCCTACTGGCTCCACTAACACCTCCTCTAGCAGCAACCTTAGTTTTTCCCAGGAGGTCTCCCATCCAGGTACTGACCAGGCTCACACCTGCGTAGCTTCATTGGGTTGCCAGGTATGAGTTGCAGGGTGATATGGCTGCTGGCTAATTTTTTTGTGATTATTTAGGCCTGGAAACATGCAACACACAGCTAATAACCACTAAGTCTTAGCATCATATTTTTTTCTACTGCATTTCTGTCAGCATCTGCAGTAGCTAGCAGTAGCAGTAAGACATCAATGTGTTTAGTCTTGTTTTAAAAATCTAAAACACCTGGAAATACCTCTTGCAAATGAGCACAAGTTCTAGTTATTACTAGAGACATCACCTACTGTAATTGGGTGACATACCTCTTATGAGTTCCATACGGAAAACACATCACAGTAAGAGTAATCTCAGTCTAACAGCTGTCCTGTCTGAATTTTATGCTGATTTGAAGGCATTGTTTAAACAGCTCAAACCTGGTTTTTGCGGTGTAGCCAGTGGTGCAGTTTCCACCTTAATCCTCTTCTGTGGGTTAGTGAGGCAGAGAAGTCAAAGTGCAGTCTTATCAGCGATCACTGAACCTGATTCTGCACCATTACCCTCACCTTGTTTATGGTTGTTATCTCAAGCTGCAAGACCTCGATAACTTTCCGAAAGTCAAAGGCATCCTGCTCTCTTTCCCTGGGAGGCCTCTTTTCTCCCCCTTTGTCGTTCCCACACTGATTAAGATCTGAAGTGTGCTGTAAAGCACAGTTATAGATCACAGTGCACAATGAGGGAGCCCTTCTCCTGGACCATTTGGCTCATTCAATGCTGTCCTGATAAGGCTGGCTGTGAGTGGCTGAGGAGTCACCATACAGTATATCCTTTCTCCACTCTTTCAACCTAAATCTCAAGGGCCTACGTCTGTGACCCAGACAGAGGGTTCCATTCTCCCTGGTCTTGGGTTTGAGGGAACACCTCCATGCCATCACCATTTCCAATCACAGATACGAGAAAGCCTGTCACCTCTTCAGAAAGGCTTTTCCATTCAAGTGGGTTTATCCATGAATTTAGTATCAATAAATCTATATACTGTATATGTAGTACATATTTCTATTTAAAAATGATAAATGGGGAATTGTGTCTTTAAATATCATATTCACATAAATGTTTAATTGTAAAATGAGCGGGGCATTTCTGGATATTAGGTATAAAACAAATAAATATTTATAATTATATTTAGAAAATAATTGCATAATGTCAGGTTTTCATCTTAAGCAATGTGCTAAGAACCTTTCTGCGGAAGAAAAGGTTATGGATGCCCAAGTCATTTCTGTCTTCCCTAATGACTGCTGTGCATCACCATTAACGTGCCTAGTATTGCTCTTAACCGAACAGAGCTGTGACTTGCCACTGGTATTTCTCTCTGTTCTCTCTCACCCTCTTTTTGTGGGTTATCTGCTGTCAAACCCTGTAACTATTTTGACGTTTTCTGGTTACTGCCATCCCAAACCTCATTTTAACAAGTACAAACGTATCTCTTCGGGATCTTGACAGAGGGATCAAAAAATAGTATTCTCCAAACTTTCGGTTTATCGATGGAAGAAATGTTCACACTATTTGCATTTCAGTTTTGTCTGGTTTCTACATTAAAATGTGTGTGTCTCTTGCTTCCTTTTGAGCAGTTTCTTCAAAAGAAATGAATGTCAAGTATGCACACCATGTTTTTTGTCTTTTTCAGGATAGGGTATCTTCCAGTCTATCTTAAAATATTTAATTTTTAAGCCTTAATTGATGCTTATTGGAAATGCAGCTGTGAATTTGAACATGCAAGTTTAAGGAACTTGTCTTTTTTCTTTCATTTTCTGTGCTTTGCTGCTTACTCGGTTTATTTGCCTCAAAATATATTGAAGATTGTCTGATTCACTATAACAAGTTAAAGGAATTTCCATTATTGATAAGAAAAATAAACAATGGCTTCCATTGAAATAGTTTAGTTTTAACTTTGCTATCCACATATCTGTTGATCATCTGCTTTAACTTAATTGTCTAATTTAACCTTGTGATGTGATGTGATGATTCGTACAGACATCCTTTTGTCCTTTAATCTGGTTCAGAGTAGAACTGATTTTTCTGTGAATGTCATTCAGATATACAGTACTCTCTGAGCATCACTCCAGATCATGTGAAGGGTGACCAATGAGGGGAATCTGGAATAAGCTAAAGTAAACACAATGCAGTTCACAGTGTTGTACAGGAAATGGGACAGCATGTTTGGGTTTTGGCTTTTAGGTTCAAAATCTTCCCAACATGGAAAGAACAGCACTGGTGACTATGTTGAAGAATCAGACTTGCCCTCCTTTGTTACAGAACCACACAATACCATGAAACTGCGTGAACATCACAGCTTCAGTTACTTAGAGAGTTAACTTAACGTTTAACTTGTTTACTCAGTGGTGGAGGTTGGTGTGTCTAGATTTATGCACCACTGCACTTGCCAGGTCAACCTAACTCGAACATTCAAACGTTCTGGCATTGTTTTGTTTGCTCTCAAATCTTTTACTTTGACTTCTGGAAATGCTGTACATTGTAGGTTGTTAAACATTCTTTACTTCCTCAAATTGAATTTGTGTGTTACAAGTTCAGAGGAGAAGAATATTGATGTGCTATATACATTTTATTGAATTACTGCTGTTAAGTCTTCTGGTCAATGACACCATGTGGTTGGGTGCATTGTCGCTATTAAAAACAAATAGCTATGATCTCAACTTGTCATGCTATCAGGAATACAGCTGCCTTTGCAAGCTATATTTTATAAGCAATAAAGATATCCCACCCTTTTTTATTTCTATTTCAAAATTTCAAGTATTTATGATGTACTGATTTAATGGCCAATTAAAGTATCATTTAATCAAGGTGAAGAGTGGCTGAACATGGTTACCCTTTGAGCTAATGCAGAGAAAATGTGCTAATGCTCATTGGGGGCACAGATTTGTGCACTCCTGCCAGAGCGTTGGAGCACTAAAAGTGAAAGCTCTCTTCTGACTGTAAAATACTCATTTTTGTTCCTACACAAGATTAAGGGACACTTTGAAACTCCTTTTATTTTGCTGGAAAAAAAATAAATGTACAGATGCTTGATCAGTAGTTGTTGGTAGGTAATTTCAATTAGTAACTGTGAAGATATTCTAGATGTAGTCAAAATAGTTACGAAATACAGCTGTGCAAAAAGAAGACTTGACAGCCACTTAATGAAATACTGGAGATAAACGGGGTGGGGAAAAAATGGTGAATTTGGAATTTTTGAACAAAATGGAACTGCTGGCCTTTCCTGTATAAGATACCTTCATTGAGACTGAAGCACGACTGAACCACTTTCAATTGACTCTGGTAAACGTAAGAAAGTGCCTTTTTGGTAGCTAGGATCTACGTTTAGCCTTATCAGGGAAGGTTTTATTATGGTTTCAGTAAGGATCCTTTTTACATAAATTTCTTACTAAACATATCACCAGGAATGTGAAAAACAAAAGCGATGCCTTATAAAACACCTGCAATAAAATGTAATTTGCCTATAAACATGTCAGGGAAGCATGCAGTTTGATCAGGTCATTTCATGTGATAAGGCAGCAAAGACTCTTGCAAGCCTGCTTGTGTTTTTAAGGGCTCGACTCATAAGTAGAATCTGTACGAGTCGGAGTTACTGGAGGGACTGACATCCCCAACAAAGGTCACTTGAGCGGAGCTGGTTGACGGAAGGGGATTGGCATTTTATTTATTTATTTGGGTTTTTTTCCCTTTCATGCAGAAGTTTCGTGCTGCGCCACGGCAAGTTCAAGGAGACAGCCTTCCCCATCCCAGAGCAGGGCCTTCTGTCGAATGTAAATGCTCTTTGTTCAGCAGTCACAACACTAAAAGCTAGAATCGGTTAGATGTGCTAATGAAAGCAAATGGGGTGCCAGGAAGATCAAGGCTAGAGCATTTAAAAGCATAGCGGGAGACCCTGCAGAAGGGAATGTGAATCACACTGTAATTCCTTTGGGAGAGGAAGATTTGAAGTGTGGGAAATGAACACCAGAAGAGTGGAATGCTAACAAGAGAGCTTATATTTAAAAGGGGTCACCAGCAGAGTACAAAATTGCTGGGAATATATAACAGAATGTGGCTACATAATAAATAGTTTTGAAAAATATGAAGTATGATACACAATAAACATTTGTTCATGGAAATCCATTATCTAACCTGAGCTGAAAACAGCAGTAGTTAATCGAAGGGGCTTGTTTAAGCAGCGCTGTTTCCCTTTAGCTGGAAGATGTCAAAGGTCCCACTTGACAGGACGCGGTTTGTAGGACTTGTGAGTTTCTGAACCTCATTATGGGCGTGCAAGAGGAAAGATGAAAGGCAGCATTACAGATCAAGCGGAAATCTGAAACAGGAATCACTTCAGGGGCAACTGTCTGCCACTGGTACCTTTCCACATCGTCTAAAAGGACAGTTTTTATTGTTTCAGATGGTGAAATGATAACCTGTGTCACGTCTGGCTGAGGCGCTATATGAACTGATCAGATACAGGAGGCTCTTGGCTTCGGAGTTGCTTGGTTTATGGAGTCTCCTACACTGAGTGGTTCAGGGGGTAGAAAAGAGTACTGCACTTAAAACGCTGATTTAAGAAGTAATACCAATTCAAGAAAATACCAATGCCATCTGTCTTTTGAAACAAATCACACCAACGTCCAAGCATTAAATTACTATTCCCAGTAGAACTGTAATAGCCTTCTTAGGATTTCTTTAAAATCAAACAATACCAGACCTCATCTTACTTCTGCTGCGTTGCAGTTCAAATGTTTGTCCAGCAGCCAGGCTGGTCCGCTGGAGGGGGTTGTGCCCCTGTTTTAGTGGCTGGCAAAACTACGGGGGTGGGCTTCTCCACCCTGGGGGTCCTGCTGAGAGATTGGCAAGGATCCGAATCCAAGCAGCCTGTGGGGCAGATTAGGGGCAGAGGATACAGGCACACTACTGTACAAGGGCAATGA
The DNA here is from genome assembly GCF_040954835.1 of Lepisosteus oculatus. Classification (NCBI taxonomy): domain Eukaryota; kingdom Metazoa; phylum Chordata; class Actinopteri; order Semionotiformes; family Lepisosteidae; genus Lepisosteus; species Lepisosteus oculatus. The sequence continues at coordinate 9,298,442 of NC_090708.1, read as the reverse complement.
ATGGAAGTCCTCCTGGGTTTTCAAAGGTTTCTATTGGAAACAAAACCCTGCCACTAACAGGGTTGAATAGCTACACAATTACAGATGGGTGGTCACACTTTAAAAGTGTATACTGTACACATACACATTATGTTTCATATATTATATTATATATAATGATTCTTTTTGTACTTTAATACTGTACTTACACTCATTATTAAATTGCAGCAATTTTCTGGAACTCAACATGTCCACTCATTTACTTACACTTTTCTTCATTATTCTAAGGACCTCCCATAGACTGCTATCGTATTCTTATTTACTATTCTCTAAGAATTCTTTCTCCTTACACAGGGTGAAAGTGAATCCTTGAAAAACAGTTTAATCCATATGCTCCTTAAAAGTTAATGTTGTCATGGGGATGTCCCTATATTGTCCATTTCCAGAACATAACTGTCTTTTTAGGGGAATTTCCCCAGTGCTTTTTTCTTCATTGAGAGGCAAATGTTCAAACACACGTTCACAAAGACATTAGCTTCTAGCTCATTCTGTTTCAGTGCTGAACACTAACGCCGAAGATGACTGACCTACTTTCAGTGTCTTAATTAAAATCATAATTCAGTCATTTTAGGATATTTTATCATGGCCTCTAATACACATGTGCTGTGATTGTTTTCCACTAAAGCATATTTTTCTCATGTGTGTATTTATTGTCAATCTATGTAACAGGGCACCATATTTCATGGGGAGTGTATTGAATGCTGTACATGAACAAAACACAAATCGTGAACAAGAAACATCATATCATCCCTGTTACCTCGATGAATTTCAGTTCTTGGCTGAAGCCTAATAATAAACAGCCTAAATCTTGACACCCTCAGTTGACGCATAAAGAAATAAAAAAATTGCCTGTGTACATGTATTTGTATTTGTTATAGCACAAAGACAAAGGTTGTGAACAAATGAGTTGTATTCTGTTTTCTTTATCTAAGAGCAGCCAGTAACCATGAGTGGAAGGACTTAACATCTGTTATATCAATATAATTTCTTTCCTCCTGGGTCAGGAGACAAATTACCCAACCTCTTGAAAAAATAAAGAAGGCACACTTATGTTTGCAGTTTGCTTTTCCTACAGACCCTGGCAAAGCCTTGGTTGTAATCCACCATGAAGCAGGAATCTCTGAGGGATGGCATGGGCTCTTTGAAGTCTTCTCTGGCACATCAAACATGATTCCTTCATGGTTACAGAGATTCCCAAATTCTCCGTTCTTGGTCCCACTTTCAGCTAATGTCTTTCCAGGCCTTATTGGAGATACACAACAGGCATGAAGTGGGAAAGTATGACTCTTATTGGATAGACTGAGGATAGATCTTCTTAAAGAGGTAGCGCAAGGTCAACATAACCCATAGCCAATAAATGTGTGCAATAGACATCTCAGAATCTCAGAATGTTATTTGTGATGTCACACTGACTCTCTTCTGCATAGAATAACGCTGAACCCTCCATCTGTTTTAGATAAAGGAATGATCAAACATTTCTACCCTGATTTTTCTTTTTTTGTGCATTCTTTTCAAGAAATGTTTGTGGAGTCAATTTTATCCCTAATTTATAGGGATTGACAACAATTAATAGCATATGTGGAGATCTGTGATTTTAAAAGTACATTTTCCCAAGCCTGATAAGGAAGAAGACATGGATTTCTAACAGCAGGCTTACTGGCTTATTTGGCTTTATTGTAGTCCCTGGCACTTTAATTTCCCGCACGTCATGATCCGTGCCTGCAGTCCTCGTATCTCTATTTCCCTACCCCCAGGCAGTATCACCCTCATGAATGCATTCCAGATATGATATTTCTGTTCAAGCTAGGCAGGAGAGCCGAACACAGCCACAAAAAACACAAGAGGCCATGGAGAGATTCTTGATGCAGCCAGCTGGTTTCCAACCTGTAACCTGTGAGAAACCATTCCCCTCTGTTCTTGTGGGTCTGGTCTTCCACCTGTGATTCGCTGCAATTTAAACCATTACAATGTCAGAAATCATTTGCAGATTTAAAAAAATGAAAAATGGTCTTCCTATTTTACATTTAGTAAAATCTGCTGTTACTTAAATATTTCCAAATATAATAATAATAATAATAATAATAATAATAATAATAATATTAATAATAATTGCTTACACTTATATAGCTCTTTTCTGGACACTCCACTCAAAGCGCTTTACAAGTAATGGTGACTCCCTTCCACCACCACCAATGTGCAGCATCCACCTAGCTTCAGAAACTAAAAGGAAGTGGGCTTAAATCATTAGCGTGAGGAATGATCAATCACTAGATCAATGCTGCTTTTGTTTTAAAGATATTGTATATTAGTTCCATTTTCTGTGGTTAGGAAAAACAAGGAATGTTTAAAGCATTCGCTTTGTGTACTTCTGAGGTTAAAACATCTGTTTTTGTGTTTGTTACTAATTTTTCTGTTATACTGAGCATTGCTCTGTTACAAAAAACCCAGTCAGGCAATATTGTATACAGACAACAGCAAAAGCATAACCGAAGTTGTATATCCTGTTTAGAAGTATATGTATAGGATGATTTACATATGAATTTAAAAAAACACAATTTTTTAATATAAAATAGAAACTTTCAAATCAAGGAGTTTCTATTCTATACCGGAGATAATAGCGAAAATGATAAAGGCTGCACTTAATTTGGGGAAAATTTTGTTTCCCAGACATGTGTGATATATTGATTCAAGCTGTTGTAACAGATTCGGGTTCTCAGGCTTGTGCCCTCACCGCTCCCACCCCTGTTTGTCCCACCAGCCCATGGGTGGCAACCCAGGTCCTCCGCGTCACTCAACAGGGGTCTTGCCGGCTGAGTCAGAGAAGACCTTCCTCAGCCCGGGCGGCCAAGATCCCTGTTATGTACAGGGGCGTTTTCGTGACACTATTTTTCCAGACTGGTGAGTGTAGACAATGGGTCCGCAGGCCTCTGTCTGCGCGGAGAGAGGTGAGCAGTCAGCAGCATGTGAGTCCTGTGACATACAGCAGCTGCTGCAGCTGAAGCAGGCAGTGTGACTGATGGCAACATCACCAGGCCGCCCCATACCTCTCCCCGCCTCTTATCTCTCATCATTTCTCTTCTGCAGGAGAACCCCCAGCTTATCTTCCTCCTGGAGAAGAAAATAAACAAAGCGCTCAATCAGTTAATCAGCCCTCCTGTCTCCCAGATCCTGTATGTGCTGTCAGTGGAGGCCGATCATTTAACATGAAGAGAGATGGAGAACAGGAAACAGATCCATTCCTCCTCAGCCTGATTGCCAGCAGAGAACAGAAAAGATTCTGTGTCTGCTGAGGGTGGGACATACAGATAGGATGAGGGTTGATGAAGTGGAAACAGCCCGCTTACAGTAAACTTCAAACTGATCGTTTTTTTTTAAGACAGAAAAATCCAATGAGCAATAGCTCCCAGACCCAGCCTGCCTGTGTTTCTATTTACATGCCCTCTACAGAACTGAATATTAGCACGCCATTGCTCATCTGTGAAAGGGAACATAGCTAGAAGGAAAATGAGATTCAAATGTGCAGGGATATTCAGGCCTTTGTAGACTTGAGCACTTTGTGACCATTGTTCTCTCAAATCACCACAACTATTTCAATTTCACAAAACGTTTTTTTTTTCAGAATTCTTTTTTTATTTTAATGCCTTGGCGTTTTTGTATCAGAGTGAGTTGTATATAGAGTGAAGTTTGCTTGCACACAAATCAGTGCTTAATTTGAAGATTATATTTTCCAAATAGCTAACCCTAATCACCTGGAAAAAATGCCTTTAGACTTCCATAGCATTTTCATAGTTATGTGTTACACAACTTTGTTAATGTGGGCTTGCAGAATGGCTTCAGACAGTGTTTCACGAAACTGTTTTCATCTGTACATGCCATTAATAAGTCTCCATTCATGCCGTTTTACTGAAAGTTAACAAGGGTGCTTCAATGGCGTAGGTGCCCTGGTATACAAAAGGTGAAGCTGGAAAAGGTTAGACAAGAGGAAGAAGAAGAGGAAGACTTCTGTCATCCAAACAATTTGCACTGCAGAGCAATAAATGGCCAGGGTCTGAAGGGGGAGTTGTTGGGTGGAAATAATCCTGCTGAAAAGCTTGAAATCCATTGTAGGTTGTCCGGAATTTGGGTGGGCTGCACAAATGTCTTGCAGGTAGGCAACATAATTCATCAGGTTTTCTAATTCAATTGGATCAGAACCCGTGTCATTCTGGCCTTCAGCATAACTTGGAAAAATCCTGTTTTTGTTTTTGGGTTTTTCAGCTGGGACTAGTTCTCCACAATTGTGGGCCTCAGTTTAATTCAGTCTCTGTTTCCGGATTCTGAGCCTCGCTGAATTTTGCTTCATCTCTTTGCACTTTTTTGCAGGGTTTCTCTGTCCTGGTGTTTTTAGAAGAAGAAAAACCTGCATTGAATTTCTGTTGGCACTGTTGCATGTTTCATCAGCCTTACTTATATTCTAGTTCAGGTGGGTAGCTGCGTCAGCCTGCGTAGGCTACAAAGGAACAAGTAAAGGTTTATTCCCTGCTGAAAAGAGAAGAAAGGAAACACAATTTTTCGGCTGCGGGGCCTTCTTCGGGTGTCAGAGCTTCAGCTGAAACGTTGTGCTTCCTTTCTTCTCTTTTCAGCATGGAATAAACCTATTACTTGTTCCTTTACTTATGTTCTAGCTAATTCTTTTGTTCCACTTTTTTGTACTTCTGAAGAGTAAATTCAGAAATAATGCCTGCTAAAGTTGTAGGTTATAACTGGGCATGATGGGAAGCTTTCTGCGCTTGAACAGGTTCAGCAAAGCGCCCAGAAGCACAGCAAACACAAGAAAAGAAATACAGAGGCAAAGAGGAGAACTGCTGCCTTCTCCTCTTCGATGTAATTGTTCCCAGAGCCAGAACACACAGGCGGAAACGGGCTGAGGAAGTTGTAGTTCCAAGTGGCGCGGAGCTCGCAGCTCGTTGATTTCCTCTGCGCCGCACACACGAGGCTGCAGCAGGGCAGGGCGGCCGCCAGGAGAGCACCAGCGAGGGGAGGGAGAGCAAGTTCAGCCGAGAGCAGCACTTTCCCACAGTCTGGGGATTTGACACATGGCTCTCACACATTCCGGAGCCTGCAGCCGGCGGCCCAGGCAGACAGTCAGGGCACACAGCCTGCGGTGGGGGGGCTGATTAGCAGGTTCCACCCTTGGCACTGCTAGCAGTGTGGAGAAGGGGGAGAGCATCCTCTCCGCTGTGCTGTTAACTCTTCACAGTCTCTGCACAACTCGCCTGTGCCAGGAAACGCGTGTTGTTGGTGCTGATAGTGTATGATGTTTCATTCTCATATCATAGATTTGCCTTCAGACAGCTTGCGCCTGCTAATACTTCATAAAACGTTTGTTCAGTAACTACAGGTATTAATTAAATGGAATTTTTAAATTATGTCAAGTCCGAATTAATTGCAATTTTATTTGTAGAATCTGTTTTGCTTGGTACATTGCCTCATTGAGTGTGGTTTATCAGGGTGCTGAATATTATTGATCTTTGGTGTTTATTTACGTAACAGAAACTAATGTTTGATGAAGCAGCTGAGCGGGTAAGTCTAAAAGGAAAGATGTGATTTGCAAAGGTCGGCAGTGGTATTTGAAATGGGCTGCCTGGTGACTGACTGAAAGTGACGGAGAGATGAATGCCGAACAGGGGCAGGTTGAAACAGCAAGATCAAAGCACCAGAGAACATGGAAAGCAGTTCTGAAGCATCCATCCATTATCAGAAAGCCGCTTGTTTCTGGTGAGGGTCACAGCAACCCAGAACTTGTCCCTAAAGCAGATGAATCAAGGCAGAACATTACTCTGGATGAGACATACTATACGCACATGCAGAGAATTTAAAGACATCTACTCAGCCTGTGTAGGTTTATGCCACGGAACACTGGGCAGAAACCTTCACAAACATTGGAGAACATACAAACTCCGTACAGAAGGGTTAAAAATGAAATGGTATATTAGGTCAGAATAAAGGAACCTCTAAAATACATCTATGCTATTGCATTAAAACAATCTACAAGAGCACAGGAAGAAATGTCATGTTGTTACAAGTAAAGTTGTTTTGTCTCTTTTCTAACTGAATGTTTTTCGGTTGTGGGTGGTTGTACACAATGTAGAGAGTGAACTAGGTGAAAGCCGGCAGAGGTCTGTGCCGAAATTCTGCTGAACTGTAAGCCCAGGACTTGGCCTCACCCAGGAAGGACTCAGCCTCAGAGGTGCAAGTTGGCACCACAGCTGAGAACTGTCATTCCCTAACAGCCCAGTGTGATTAGGGGGGTTCTGCTTTGAGACATCTGGAAACAGAGGAACCCGAAATCAACCTTCAAAACTTAAAAAAACAGAGCAAAACTAGGGGAACATGGGAGGATCAGTCAATAGGCTTCCGAGCTCCAGCTAAGATCAGTGGCATAACCTTTAACTCTCGTGTCTCATGAGCTCTGTATGTTCTTAAATACATGTTATGTGAGGTATGACATTAGTGGAAGCGACTATCACACTCAGTGATTTACCCAGCTGGGAGGAAGCTCGAGGGAAAACACAGGCGCATAGGCTCCTAAACCAACCAAAAGCCCTATTTGGGAACTGAGGTTTGGAAGAAAAAAAAACAAAAAGAGACACCGAAAATAAAGACGAGACTCTGTAATGAAAGACTGGAGGGTAAATTATTTTTACTCGAGTACCATAAGAGCCTGGCCGCTATTGAATTTACAGAATCGCAAATTGGCAATTAAGCTGCCCCCGGGTCAAGCTGAACACATCTAAGTTTCCAAATTGCTGAGCCCCTGCTTTAAGCGGCGTTACAAAAGAAATCAAAACATGGAGGGAAAATCTGTTGTAGCTCTAATCTTGATCCTGAAACGGCAACAAAGCCAGGAAATCAATAGGGAGATCAGGCAGGGAGCTCTCAAACACCCCTTGACATTGTCACTTCCTGGATAATTAAGAGCTACTCCGGTCTCCTGTCACTGGGAAGGGACCTCCTTTTCTTTCCAGGAGCTATTTGGTGGAGTTCTCCTCTGCAGCACTGTGGAATAAAAGGCAGTTTGTTCAGACGAGCTGGAGCAGGGATGTGTTGGGGAGGGGAGGGGTTGAAAGATGAAAGGGAGTCTCGACATTTTTTCCTTGGTACAGTCTGCTCTTGACATGGGAAAATAGCACAGAGAAGAATAGCCAGCTTGTTCACTCATCTCTCACTTGACAGATTATCTGTGTGAGGAAAAGGCCCATATTGCAGAGGATAAGAGATGCTTTTCTTTTTTCCTCCCTCCCCTTTCTGTTTCTCAGTGTGATAGGAGCTGTTGTTGTTGTAGCTGAGCAAAAAGGCCTTAAGAAAGAAGATGTGCTCTGGGGTTCCCGCCTTAGTTCGGCACGGCTTGCGATTTTCATTGTGTCATGCAATTAGGAAAAAAACCAACACCTGTAAATACAACAAAACTAAAGCCAATCAGGCCAGGCCAGATCATACATCTGAACCCCAATTCTATACAACCAAATGCATTCCAAGCTTTGGTTTGCTTCAACACAATGTTTAGTAGAGGTATGTTTCTCAGTTTGGAGACCAAGTCAGCTTTCAAAAATGAGATTTCTTTTCAAAGTTCAGGAATTTCCACCTTTTAAAAGGTTGATTTGAATGCATCTCAAGACTTGTGAATGCCACAGTTAGAACAAGACAGCTCTTCTTTATGATAGCACCCTAGTTTCCCAGTGTTGCCTCTTGAACAGTTTTGTACTAATGTACAGCATGCGTCCATAACTCATTATAATGACAACCAACTTTACTGATTTAGAGGAATTGACTAAAACTGCCTCTAATTTCAAAAGACTGAAAATGTTCATTAAAGATGTGTTTACAGTAAAATTGTATTCTAAATTTCTTCAAAATCCAAATGATAATTAATTATCTTAAAAGTGCTGTAAAAGTATTTTTGACAACTCCTGTCAGTCCAGCCTGTGGAAAACACTGCTTTTCCTCTGTAAATCCTGTGATAGGTGGCAACCAATACCTTACATTTTTTATTATTCTGAATGTCCAATTACTCTTGCCTGGATCCTGATTTAGATTAAAGGCAATAGTGTACTGAGGCTCTAGAATTGACTGGAGAGATCATATCTTTATTAATGAATGTATTGGGTTATTTCTTTTTGGTTTTAAGGTGATGAAATGCTGTACTGTTATTTCTCTTTATACCACTTTCTCTTTATTATCAGTTTCAATACCTCCAGACCTCCTGATGCAACAGAGAGCCTTGTACAATAATATACTGGCAGCCCCAATCACTATGAATGCTGGAATTCCGTGCCAATAATTTCAAAGTCTGTATGGAATTATTGGTACAGAAAGTCTGAATGGAATTAGTCTGTAAACCACTGACAGTCATCCCTAGCATGTGATGTTCCACCACAATACCAAACCTGAAATATGAGTCTCCCAGACAACTTAAAAGAAAACAGAAAAAAAGGTTAAAACAAGTCACAAGAGGACATCAAAATCTGTTCTGCCCACTATACAAACACATGCAAATGTTGTGTTTGGTTAATGGGTAGAGGACTCTACTATGTTTAAATATCCGGATCTCAGCAGCAGAACATCCTTTTTTTTATTTGTGTGTTTGCTGTGAGGTGCTGGTAAGAGCTGAACCAGTGAATTATCTTTGTTGACCTTCTTTTGTTGGAGAGGGCTGGCGTTTAGTGTGGGAAAAGGAAAAATAAAACATTCTGCAGGATACAAGTGTGCTGCTTGACCCTACTCTCCTCACAGTTTCATAAAAATTAAAATAAGGCAGCACTAGGGGTGACCGCACTATATTTCCATGATCTGGATTCAGAGGGTTCTCTAGGGAAGGGAAAAGCCATCAGTTTCTTTTTTAAACACTGTCTATAAACCTATTTTACCTATAGGTAAACAGGGCTAATGCAAAACACCATTCAGTTACAAAGCACTTTGCATTAACAATGTCCAACACCGTTGAAAAGAGCACAATATAAATCTAGTGAGGCTGTGTTCACCGGTAGTCAGATGTCACTTACAATACTGTCTTTGCCGTAGATTAAGCACTCTCAGCTTGCCTTTTTAAGTTTAATAAAGGGGTATTTTCTTACTTTCAAGTTTTATTTCCTTGGCTTGGGAGCTTATGCAAACTGGTTTCGGAACTCTGTATTAGTAAAAATGTCATCCCAAACATTTAACCTGAAAAGCAAAAGCAGACAGACAGCCGAGCTATCCTACAGTGCGCCTCCTGGAAACATTCCTGCCGCTGGTGGTTTCCTGTGTGTGCTGATACCTGCAGTAGGAGTTGCATGTCGAGTGTCTTTCCTATGGGTGGCCTGCACATGCAATCCTGGTTTCTGACACCCGGAGGGATGTGGGGTGTGAGCAGACGTGCGGCCGTGAGTCACCTCCGCTGAGTGAGTCACCTGTCTGCGCGAGGGGCCGGGGCCGGAGCCGGAGCCGGAGGGGGAGCGGCAGTCCCCCCAGCGCTGCAGTGCGCGAGCCGAGCTGCTGGAGCACTGCGGGTCATGCGTCCGGGTGGGAGGAACACTGCGTGCCAGGGGAGGCCTGTTTGCATTTGAAAGCGTCTGGCTGCCCCAGAGGGCCCTATCGTTTATTGTGTGATCTTATCTGGCGCGTGCCTGAGCCGCCCTTTCCCACACTCTCCATGCATCGCTGCCAGGAAGGGGAACAGGGGCTCAGCCTGTCAGCGTTACGCCGCCTTGACGGGCATGACATAATGCTCCTTCAATACAGCAAAACCTTTTTAAAAGACTCCGCAACAAGGGCTTCGCGCTGCATGCTCGCTCCTTATTCCCCCTCCCTGCGCTTTTCAGCTTAAATAGCCGTCTTACCGGATTAGCTCTCCTTCCCTCCCCAGATGAATGGAAGTATGGAAACATTTTTGACATATTTGCAAGATCAGGGTGAAAATAAATGTTCCAAGTAAGTGATTGGCCCTTCTTTGATGTTCCAAAGCGAACACTTTTAGTCTATTCCGCCCTGGGAGCTCTCCCTTTGAGACACTGTGCATACCGAGTCCTACCACATCAGCAAAGGGAATTGCAGTGACAGAAGTTTATTTCATTGAAGCTATATTTCATTGTCAAAACAAAGCAGGCTGGGCTCAGTCTGAAAGAGCTTGGTTGATTCAGCCCACCCCTGTTTCTCATTTCCTGTGGGTATCCACAGCTTTTCCCCCTATCATGTTTTCCCTCTATATTATTACGGTTTAATGTTTGTACATCTTCCTCCTCGTTAGGTGCCGTAATGTTAAGACCCAATAATGATGCACAGTTTCTAATAACAATCCTTTTTAGATAAACGGACAGTCACTTCCTGCACGTTGGTCTCAGAGAAATCTGAGCAAGGAGCAGTTTGTACTGTTAATCAATGACAGTTTATTATTCATTTAGACACACTTGGTCCCAGTATTGATAAGAACTGTTAGCATTTACAAGGAACATTCTAGTTTACCCACAGAAGCCATACAGACCAATAAAGACGGATTGATTGATCACGGTTTCTGTTCTTTTTCATCTCTCTTTTTGATAAATAGCTGTCTAGGAATACTTGTGAATGTAGTTCTGCATTGGCAATAGATATATGAATTAAAATCCTGAGGATATGGAAGACTCTTATAAATACTTCACAGAGTATACCTTGTAGCCTTTGATGAAGTTCTTGTGATGTAGGAAAGTACAGTAAGTTACACAGTAGTTCATGATGTCAGGTTCTTACAAGGATACCTTCTGAACTGTACATTGATTTACAGGGTGAGATCTTTTCCATAGCTATAAGCTGTACGATTGGCTTCTGCAACCTTCTCATGGCATTGCTGAGTAAATCAATTTAGTCACATTTTGAAATGTCTTTTCAGTTTGAGAGTTGATCTGAGGAATGAATGAAGAACAGAGGAAATTATAGTGCAGTTTTAATCTTTTTTAGCATTATTCATTTTCTTGATATAATACGTATTCGGTCATAAGCATGTGGTTACCGTATATTGTGTCCTTTTTAATTTTGTGCTCAGTTTCTAGAAGAATTAACAGCTCACAGTCTCAAGTGAAGGAAAAGCTTCCTGAGCAGAACTAGTTGGAAAGCCCCATGTGTGAAGCACTTGCTTCCACCAAGCAGATTCAGCCCTGTGGTCTTGTACAGAGCATTGAATCCGCCCTGATGGTTCAGAGGATCGATAACTGCGCTTTAATGCCTACAGCCTAAGCAGCTGTAGCTGTGCCTCTTCGGAAGGGGAAGGAAAGAGTCAGTCTGACTCACCATCAGGTGCTGCCCTAGCTTGTCTGAGCGAAGTCCTCTGGGCTGTCTGGATCCCAGCCCTACACCCCCCCGGTCACAGCGGGAGATGTCCCACGCAAGTAGCAAGGCAGCCAGCAGCCCTCAATTCCACACTGAGCGGAACTGGTGGGCTGATGAAAGACAGGCAACCCTTGTCTGGGGACTACATGGAGCACTGCAGAGTTTAATTCTGTGTGTGTGTCGGCTGTAGCTGACTTAAAGCTAATTAATGATGCATTCATATAGCCAAGGTAAATTGTTCCCCCCTGCCCCCTTTATGCTACCCACACATTCCTTGCTTGGTAGAGGGCATCCCCTCAGCTCTAATACCAGCTGGAGATAGCATGGCTTGTTCAGCTACAAAGACCTGTATTGTTAGCTGACATCCCTGTCAGCCATATTGCACAGCACCCACATAGATGGAGTTCCAATCAAAGCACCGTCATCGACCCCCTCTGGCCAGTGCTATCTGTACCACAACGTCAGGTCGTCCACCTCTGACAGGACATAACTTTCTTCCAGTAAACCAGCACCCAGTCAAGCAATAAAACAGGAAATAAAAGATCGACTTTCCTTGTTCATTTAAAGGAAATTACCCATTCCACACTGCACGAGCAAAGGGAAATTAATATAAGTTTTAATTCTGGAGGTGATCTGCCATTGTTAGAAACCATTAATTGTTCTTTTAGGACTTTTACAAAAAAATTATGTAGCTGTTATTGTTCATTGCTTTGCTTGTTCTGCATGTAAGTAAATTGAAGTTATGATACACATAGAACAAATTATGATAATTTTTATGTTAATTAAATTTGCTGTTCTTCAGCCAGTGTTCAAAAACATTTATTACACAGTAAGAGTGACACATTTCAGGAATAGTTCAGGACTAATTTGATAAAGCAGTCAAGCAGAGCAGTAGAAGCATTTTCTATGAAAACATGACATGCTTCTAACTTTTTAGTAAGATTGTTCTTTTTATTTTTCTAAGTAAAAGAAGAATATTTATTTGTTTTATTTTAGCCTACAGCTGAGGGGTAAGTATACATCTCTATATTTGCAAGCACTATCTCCTGTTTCCCCCCTCAGTTACCCATGTCTCAACATTCAGAATCACTAGATCACTAGTAACTTTTTAATATTTCCACTGGTGAGCAATGTCTTTCATCAGCACAGAAAACGAGTTGTGCATAATGCTAGCAGAATACATCCCAGCTGTGTTCTGTAAAGCGAACAACGGAGAGGTCCCAGTACAAGCCCACTGAGAATCCCCTGGGGTAGTAGAGACATTTTCCACCAAAAAATGAAGAACAAACCCCAGATATCATATGTTGAGGAGGGACATTTAGGCTGTATGTACAGACTTCTAAACAAGGATTCACAGCAATTTGTTGATATCTTTTTTAAACTTTTTATTCCCACCTGGCCAAATGATAGTCATTTTAAACAAATTATTGATCCACCACAGTATTTTAGAATGCCATTTGGGGTAAGCTTTTAACCTCCTAGCTTTAACCAATTAAATACCTCTAGGAACTGCCAAATGCATGTCAGCTTCAGTCCTAGTTACTACAGTTGCATTATAACAAAATAGAAATAGCTTGGCACAGCAGATCTGACTTTTTTCTATTCACTGTTTCTGCTTTGTGTTTCTGAAATCCAATTAGTACTTTGCATGCAGACATCCAGTACCCCCCCCGTAAAGTACTTTAATCAGTTAATTGCAGATGATTGCAGATGCAGTTTTATTTCTGGAAACCTCTGACCACCAACTGTACCAGAAGAAAATATAGTATAAATCTGATTTGTGGAATTAAAATGAACCAAATAGTGACAAGACCAGAAAATATTTGGGATTAAACTGCATCTGAAAATTGGCAAATGAGCTGCTTGCTTTATTTTAATTTTTTTATCAGTGGTAGTACTATTAAATAATATGATAATATATGTAATGCTGTATTATTACAACACTATCACTTAGACAAAACGTAGTGTAGGTAAAATATTGTAAAGGGCATAATTTACAGAATAAACCTGACCTTATCCCGTTGATCTGGAATCAGTGGTTGCATTTCTAAAGTGTATTTATATATTGTAGTTATGTGATATTAAATTAATTGCCAAAATCCATGCAATATATTTCACGAAAAACATAAGAATACAATAGTGCAGGCCAATAATGAGGAATGTAACCATGTAGTCTACTGGAATGTTCTGGAATACTTTAGGAGACAAGACTTCTTATAATTAATGTTGAGTACAAATATAGAGCTGCTTATTTGGTCAGCACCGAGGACTGAGCCTCCCATAGTTCAGCTTTGTTATAGAGCTCTTTTCTAACGTTTGCCTCTCCAATGCTTCTGACCCACGTTTTGGGGGTAAAAAGTTCCCCAAATCTCCATTGTTGGAGTGCCTTGACATCGGCATGGATGACTTCAAAGCTCCAAAAGCAGAAAACACATCAGGACTCCCCAGACAGAAGAAGATCACAACCTGTCTGTCACAACAGTTTCCATCAGCCCAGCCTGTTTCTGCTGTTAATCCCTTTTTGTGAAATTAATTACCAACCGACGCTATGTGCCCTTGGGGCCAACCATGACTTTCCCAGGACAATTAATGTTACTTAGTTGAGGAAAAAAAAGTTTTAAAATGGAGTGTCCTTTTTGTATTCCTACATAGTAGCTGAGAGGCAAGCAGACGTGGATTACACTGTTCTCAGAGGAGTAATTGGCTGATGTGTGGGAAAATCAGCCCTGTGGTACTTCGTTCAAAATAATCTGCCCAAATCTCTCCCAGAGGCCGCATGATTTAATAGGCCACTGAGTTGCTAAATCCTGTCTGACTGGCCTTTACTTCCTGCCAGGCATGACTTGAACTCGATGTGTTTGTGTGTTTGTAGTGTAAGGGGGATCAAGGGACTCGTATTCTTTGGCCTTCCTTCTCGTTGTTAGTGGCACTGCACAATGGGCCTGTTTAGCGGTATCATAAAACAGAGATTCGGCTTTTAGGCCAATGGCTGTTTGCCCTTTTCTCGGTTTGTGCTTTTCTGGCCCTTTTGTAATGGAGGGTCTGCAGCTCCTCGGCACATAACAGTAAAAATGGACCATTTCAATTGTAAATTGTGTCTCTGTGCTCGTGTCGGACCTTAGGGTTCAGTTTCAGACAGAGAGAAGATCACTCATGGAAATGGGACATTAAGGCCAAAAACCACAAAGGACTGATTGCAACCAGTAAAGCAGAAGTCTTGCACTTAGACATGCACTATGAATAAGCATTTCAGGCATAGTTTCAAGCAACATGATTGAGTGACAGAATAGTGGAGACAGAGGCAACATCTGTGCTGATGGGTGGAAAAAAAAACTTATAAGTGAAATGAAACTCTAAGATGAAGAGAGGAAAGCTGGTCAACCCATTGTTACCTAAGCTTTTTACATTCCACATCACAATGCTTGGTTTAATATTACACATTCTCTGCTGGGGAGTTCCTTTTCAAATGTATAGGCTATTCCTCAGAGACTTTATTACATTACCTTATGTTTAAGCCAGTGTTACTACATCTTTCAAAGAGTCATGTTAAATCTACTTGTATTACTGTTTAAAATAAGGATATGTTAGTAGGGAGGAGTGGTGTCATCTTTATATTAGCCATTACTTATGTTTGTACAAGTGTCTTGTCATCTGAGATTTCAATGTGCTCTTTTCTACGAGGCCATGAAGTAAACTGTCTGAATATAACCCACTTTAATTACGCAGGACCAGGAAAATTACTTAGTGTGCTTAATCTTTCTGTAGAAAATTAAATGGTCTTAGCTGCAAAAAGGTAAGCCTCACATGCCATTTAGTTCTCACATGGTAGTCCAGATTGACATTTTTTACTTTTTTAATGTAAGTGCATACATTTTGCAACATTAAAATCAGTTTTGACATTTTGGCTTTTGACAGAAGGACAAACAAGGATTAGTTATTGAAATATTAAACACTGGACTATAATTATGTGAGGATGAAGAGACTATAGTCCCACCATACAACACACAAGAAAGTAGTAGATTACCTGGACAGTTCTGAGTGATAACAATCCTCCATTGACACTGTTTTTTGCAAATCATCAAGACTGAACCGTTATATCAAAAACTTCCAACTGTCCGTTTTCTAACCACTTCATCCATTTCAGGGTCACAAGGGAGCCAGAACCTGGCCAGCAACGAGCACAAGGTGGGATACCCCCTGGACGACACATCAGTCCATCACAGAGCACATACAGACACAAGCATATAGACAAAAATATTCTGTTTTTTTTTAACCTAAATCTCAAGGGTCTCTCAATGAACGAGCTACGGTAGGCAACACTCCACTCCTCTCTGTGCACAGCATGTAGACGTGGGCCTCCTGGGCCCAGTCGGTCCAGTCGGTCCAGTCCCTCCCTCCGGTGTTGCGCTGGTGAGTGGGTGAAGTTTACCCATAAGCCAATTAATATACCAAAAACTGGAGCAGCTGGAGCAACATACAAACTCCACACAAATAGTACCCCAAGATCTCAATCCAGGGCCTCAGAGGCAACCATGCTAACCCTAAAATTTCTATTTGTTATTTCCTGTGCATTCTTTAGAAAAAAAAATGTGATGATGTGATGACCATGAGCTATTGTGTCTCAGAAGTGACACACGAGTGCAAGTTGGTGTGTTTAGTGTTTGACAAACAGTTTAGTGGGTGGGAGAACAGGATAATGTTAATGGGTTTTTCCTGAAAGACCAGTTGACAGATCATGCAAGATGAAACCATATGAAAATGTGGGGATATTTAGTCATGTCGGAACAAGTTAAGGGTCAAGGTACAGAATATCATGTACCGATGACATGGAAGCTTTCAGCAATAGAGAAAAAAGTTTTTAAGTTTTTACACCATCTGTTTGATGTGAGTGCATGATCACGTGATTTTTGAATAACAAAAACTGTACTTTTCTTTCCTGAAGTAAGAGATTACTGATCTATCAAAATTGCTATTGTACACTACCTGTCAAAAATCAGTGGCGTGTCAAAGTGCCACAACTGGCAGCAGAAGATCAATTGTAGTTAAGTGTGCACGGCTTTTGATATTGCTATTAAGTATTGTAAGAGAGTACTTAAAAATGTACTGTAGAAAATCATAACGACTTTGCTACAGTCTGTTTCATGAAGTTGCATTAATAAAAATTATATGCTAAAATCTACCCCTTATGAAAAATGCATTTTGGGCCTGATGAATTTGAAAGCACTTGACTGATTATTTTTTGTTTTACTCTTTTAATCTTATCTTCTATAACATCCTAGTGTATTCAATACCATTTTGTTCTCTGACCCTCTAATTTTGCTTCAAACAAGAAGGTACGCACTGAACATGATATATTTCTTGTTATGTGCTTGTGATTGTGGACCAAGGTAGCTTGGTGTAGTAGTGGTTTGCTTACATCTAATGAAACTTCTAGGAATTTGAATGAATTTGCCTCACAGGCTGAGTGACATTAAAAAAGATGTTGAATTCCCCATTACAATAATTTCATCACAGAGGTCTGATACTTCTAATCTATTTTGCTTTCAATATATTCTTGGTGCTGGGAGTTTCTGGAAACTGTTAATAAAATTCTGAATTTCTGTACTGCCCCCTTCATATCCCTGTTGTAGATTGTAGACAATAAAATAAAGAACATATAACAGTCTCTGCCATGCATCTTAAGTTGAATGACCCCACTCACAGTGAAGTTGATCATTATGTTGCTACAAAATTAGATTGACAGGTAGCAGCTGTACTCTGTTTTTCACATTGCAATGTACTGCACAGATAAGTGTTTGTTCTTCGTCCAAAGGACCTTTTTTTTTAGCAAAATGCAAAACCAAATCTTTCGCAACTGATAATGTCATCAAGTAAATTTAAGCAATTAAACCAATTTTTCTCTATATTTTCTGTTTCCCCTCAGCCACCTGCAGAGGATTTCTAAATTGGGCTCCGTGCAGGGCGATTGCTGAGAAATCAGTCATTTTCAGCTGCAAAACAAGTTTATTTTACTCAATGTGTTCTTGTTGAGCCGGCTTTGCCTCTCCACAAAATGCAGTCTACAGAAATTGAAAGAGGAAAAACCCTCAAGTAATTATAAACTGCCAGATTTCTACTCGACATCAAAAAAGCAGGAGAAATACAAAAAGAACAAGTAAATAAATAAATTCTTTTGGGACAAAAAAAAAAGCTCCATGCTGTGTAATTCTTGTTTTGGGGGCTGAATCATTTCAAATGCTAAAATCTATTAGGCAACAGCACTTGACCTTTCTAAAGCTAAAGGAATATGACAGCCATAGAGCTTCAAAGGAAGAAAAGCAGAGACAAAGGCAGAACAAAGTGCAGCTCTACACCAATAGTTAGTTTGCCATCAATGTCAGTC
The DNA here is from genome assembly GCF_040954835.1 of Lepisosteus oculatus. Lineage (NCBI taxonomy): Eukaryota > Metazoa > Chordata > Actinopteri > Semionotiformes > Lepisosteidae > Lepisosteus > Lepisosteus oculatus. The sequence goes on along the minus strand of NC_090708.1, from coordinate 9,280,702 downwards.
AGCATTCTTGCAGGGACAATTTGATTTCCACTTTTCAAATTAAGCTTTTTGTGCTGATAATAGGCCAGTTAAACTGAAATTGGCAGCTCTACAATCTACAGATAATAGTGGCAGTGCAGGGGATCATGTGAACAGTTCTTTTTTTCCAAAAAAAAAGGGGGAAAAAATCTAATCTTCGTCACAATCCCCAAAAAAAAGACGAGGGAAAAGAAACGAATAATGTGGCTGCAATCAGTGGGGAGAGAGCTCTTTAATGTTGCTGGCAGAGAACCAGCCAAGGTCTCAAGGTTATCCTGACTTTACATGCTCCCACGGGAAAGGTAGGAAAGACTGCACTTCTTCCAAGAAAGAGGTTAAAGTTTGCAAAGTCTTATAAAGAGCCTGTCTTAAGGTACGGAGAAAAGATCAGAAATCGATGAGGTTTCCTTTTTCACCTGGCAACACCATCATTTCCAGTATGGGGGAAGTTTTAGCAGGAAATTCCCAGTTACCAGCTTTTACTTTCATCCCTCTCGGTTGTAGGTGCATTATAAGGGGATCAAATAAGTGTAGATGCTGTAGGTTTGCCTCCCTTGTCGATTTTTTGCAAGAGAAACAGCACTTTAGTCCACAACTTGAAAGACATGGCTGGACAAAAAGGCACTACTTTGCAACAGGCAGTCGATTCATTCACTGAGCCATTCACAGACTACGTAGGACAAGTGCCCTCAGTGTCTGTTTCATATTCACTTAGTATCCGTTCATCTGGCTGATGTAACCATAGCTGGGCATTTTATTGATTCAATCCAAATGAACTGATTTCCTCGAGTGTAGAACAGCAATACTTCAGCCAGGTTTTGAATCTACAACCTTCCAGCTAGTCCTAAAGACATAAGGAGTTATAGAGAGCTAACCACTCCTCCACTGCAAAACACACTTCTTTTAAAGCACTTGTGTTATGCACATTGACAGCTATACTACAGAGTTCAGTGTAAGGAATGAAAAAGATAGAAATGTATTTTACCCAGTAAAAGTGCAGTAGCACAAACCCATTTCATAAACACATGCCCTAGCATACACTTCTAAAATCTCTCCAGCCAGAGCACATGCTATTTTGAGGGCCCACATTTTAATGTGAAAAAGACATACATGCTTTGCCACCTTTTCCTTTAAGCTATTCAATTGCTGAACCCACTCCCCTATCCTGTGGTATTCAAGATAAGCAGAGACACATTTGAAAGACTCTTCAGTCTCTTCTCTAGTTCATAACATGAAATCCAAATGGTAGTTGGACTGTTCTCTTTTGCAGCATGGTTAGCTAGCATGGTTCATTTAATTCAGGTTTTGATTCAAAACCTGCCTTTCTCTTCCGATGCATTTTAAACGTGGTACCAGCCTGTAAGCAAAACGTGCTGTTCGCTCATTCTTTCTGACGAAAGATCACCCTGGTCTACTACGCTATGTTCAAAGCTAAGAAGCTCCTTATTCCATGATGAAAGTCAGTGGTTTGACTTTGTATTCCAAGTGAAAAGCTCACAAAGCAGCAAACAGTATTGTTATCATCCTGAATTCAGGATGCTTCACTTAAACGCATGGGAAAACAGGTTTTTGTAAGCTGAATACCTTGAGAGATCTTCCTGAGGTGCAGTATGTTGTAGTACTACATTTCAAAGATAAAACTGCATTCTAAAGGGCACTGCTTAGTGCATCATGAATTAGTCAGACATTCTTTATGTACAGTATTTTGTTTAGGAGGTATTCTCCTAAAAACTGATTGAAAGCATTACCTTAGATGTTGTATCCGGATAAAGTGAATCATTTATGGGGGAAAAAAAGCAAGGACTTGTGACCTCATAATCAGGTACTGACTTTTTTCTTGTTTAAGTGTTTAGGATTTAAATAAATATGAGTAGTTAAAATAAGCATTGTATCAACACTTTGCATTTTCCTTTTGCCCATTGAATCACTGCCAACCAGGGAATGACCTGTCAGTATTCAGCTGTAGTGGACCATCTTGTTTGCAAATGGCCTTTTTGAGTTCAGAGCCGCAGTTTGCTTTCTAGTCAATAATCAACTACTTCTGAAGGGCTTGAGGGTATGAATGAGTAGTGGTATGTGTGCTATCTACAGTCTCAGGCCAGAGTGTCTGCTTAATGAGTCTAAATTGAGTGGTGAAGGAACATGTAGAGGTTAATTCCACATTTAATTTTAAAAAACACATTTTCTGCTTCTTTGGGAGTGTCACTCCTTCTTCTTTACTTTTCACAGTGGACTTAATCTCTAGTTGTTCATCTGCACACTCCCATTTTAAACTAATGTGTGACATGTCAGGTGTGTTCAAATCAGGCACGTTTAAATTTAAAGAGATTAAACCTGAATTACATTTCAGATAATATGTATTGATTTGGGTGATGGTTTTTATCCCAAAATCTATAGTTGCACCCATTTACTGTATACTGCTAGGTAATTTACTGGAAGAACTCAGGTGTTGGTAACATCCTCAAAGGATACAACAGCCATGTATCACGTGGGAATTGAAATGTCAGTCTTCTAGTTACAATTCCTGCATTCTAGCCACTTCTTCACATTATATATCAGCAGAAATAGAAGGATAGTCTGAAAAGACCCAGAAACATTGATGGCAGGTTTAAAGTTTACATACTTTCAGATGTATAATTTAGAAAAAAATGTAACCTTTGTGCTATGTGGTATTCTTATTTGCTCAATTTAATAAAGAGTACATTCTATATATAAGAGAAAATAAATACTGCTGCTCTGTAATCACTCTAGAGAAGGGTACATCCATGCTAAGCCTTAGGGGAATGTACCACAATGACAGGCTCAAGGAACTGCACCTTTTTTGGTCTTGAACAAAGAAGATTGAAGGGGCTCGATTCAGGTTTTCAAAATCCTCAAAGGAACTGACAAAATCAGCCAGGTGGATATCTTCAAAATAAACCGTGAACACATAGACCATGGGGACAAGTAAAAACTTTGTGGAAGTGCATTTACAACTGAAAGTGATGGACACCAATTTACCCAAAGGGTTGTAGGAGTCTTGACTAGCTAGCCAGCCATGTTGTTGAAGTCCACACCAATCATGGCTGCTTTCTAGAAACAACTAGATGAGATCCTTGGATCAGTTGGCTAATATCTACCAGACAAGCTAGATGAACCCAATGGCCACCTCCCATTTCTCCCATTTCTTCTCATGTGAGATTAACCTGTTCATCTAAATAAAAATCATTTTAGATTACATTAGTTTCAGAGAAAGAGAAAGATTGTCGCGGAGTAAATAACAGGCATATTTTAGGAGGAAATTTGAAACCCTGAGGTTCTGAAAAGGGTGTAAAATATTTGTCTGTAGGCTGTACACTGCCCACAGAATGTTGACTCACTGATACAGTATGCTTGAGTGGAACTTTTATGGATATTGATTCATAGTACAGCCACTGCAGCAGGATCTGAGAGGGGATTTGACATAAGTACTATCACCCAAACTACCCACCCTGCTACAGTGATGGGTTTCCCCAGTGAAATGTTATGAGTACAATGAAGTTTCCATCCTAAGGGCATGCGAGTTCTAGTTGTAACTGAATATGAGCCGCTGCTTCGAAAGCGACTTTGCCCCTGTGTGGAGTATTCAGGCTCAGGAGCAAAAGGATGGTGTCTGGTTTTCAGGGAGGGACAATCACCTTCTCAGCTCTGTCAACAGAGCAACAGGATCAGTACATAGACAGAAAGAAGACTTTGACACCTTGTTCCCCTTAAAGCAGGTCCCTTCTTAACTCTGAGCTTGTCTGCATTGCGCATTATTCTCTGGATGCATTTCTTGCGATATTGGCAGGCAGTGCTGAACATGAGCATATGTCTCTGCTTTTTCCACCTGTCTCAGGAATGGTTCATCGGGCAGCAACTGATCACATTCCTCGGCCATGCCCCAATCTGGTGGTGCCTGTCTCTGCCTCTCTCTGACTCAGCCCCTCTTACTCAACACCCAGAAATCAATATTTAACATAATCAGCACCAGATGTGGAAAGTTAGTGGAAATATTTAAGAGACATCTTGAGACCAGTCTTTCCCCTACAAAACAAGATGTGGAGAGTAGAGGCCATGCTGTTGGTTATTCCTTCTTACCTGATTTTTTTTAGCAATCTGATTTGTCTGTTCGGACTCCACTTTATCAATATTATGCATATTCTAACAATCTCCTGAGTCCTTTCTTGTTCTTCCTGTCTGTCAGGGTATGTATTTGAAGTGGGGGCCAAGGAAATGTTTGGAAATGTTTTGGAAAAGCTACTCAGTTCACTATATAAAGATTAGTCCTGTTTTACTCTCCATGAACACCTTCTATGAACAGCTAAAATTCCAAAATTCATGTCCAACATTAGCTTTTAAAGACCAAGTAACATCATGCATATAAAGGTAATGAAAAACAGTTTTTACCAGCCATATAAAAAATTACAACAACTGTTAAACACATTTTGACTACAGGCTTGCTCTTGGAATTCGTATTTAACATCTGTAATGGGCCTCAGTGTTCATTTCTAGTAGTTAGAGCCATAATTTGTAATGGTGTTAAAGTGAAAGAACAAAAGAAGATACGCTTTAAATGACCCTTTCGTGCTCTATCCTGCTGTTTGTGTACACACAACTGGTATCAATTAAAGATAATGTTTCCAGGTATTGTCCTGTTAAATAAATAGAAGGAGCCATCAAAGTGTTTTCCTTATCAGCTGCAGAACCTGCTGTGAGAAAGCAATTGATAAGTTTAATCACCTGTAATTTCAGATGGCTTTGTTTGCTCTTGTCAATAGCAAGCTGCATCTCCATGGACTCATTGTTATTCAATTTTATTGGACCTACCAATTTACAGATTGCATTAACCATTCATTTTTAAGTCATTCTCTTTACAAAAGGGAAAAAAAAACACTGCAATTTTGCCAAGTTCCCTTTTCATTATGTTGTCCTTGTGGCCCTAATAGCATTATAATTTCACCTGGAGGACATGTAAACGAAGACGAAGTTCCTGGAGGTATACAGTACATCTATTGCAAAATAGATGGACATGCTGTATATTCATAGAAAAACCAAAGCGTTAATTCAAATGGTATCAAAACTGAATTATGGAAATTATTTAAGAAGGCAGCAGACAAACAGGAATCAAATCAGCTCATTTAGCTTGTCTGTTTGCCTGTAAGGATATTGGTCTAAGAACCCCTACAAATCTTTTCTTTAAGGATACTGTCTTATCAGTAAAGCTTTGCACGTTCTGTTAAGCATTTTCAGTCACAACAGCTGAAGTACATAAAAGATAGAAAACATTGTGTGCATGTTATTGAACACAAAATGAACACACAAAAGACACAGGACACACTTCAAGGTTTTTTGTGAAGGTATATCAAGCAAAATGTTTGTCTGGTCCTCATTTGCTCACTCAACGATAGAGGTGTATATGGAGGCTGATGACTGCTGATCTTATAATTCAAGAGCCTACAGAGTCTCTGATAAATTACTCTCAATTTTGTAAGGACCAGCACTTCAATAGGATTTATCTCTGCCCTCCTGCACTACTGCTCTGTTTGTTTATGCTTTAGGAGTCACAATCTGGATTTTGGTCTAGTGAACAGCAAAGATCCAATTTTCAGCTGTTTGGAAAGCACTTAACTGTCTATTAGCAGAAATATTACTATTTCTATTTCTCTGTCATCATCCTCATGCTTTGTAAAATATTTTTGCAGTTATACATGAAGCAAACTGCACTTTCCTGGTATTAGTCTGTGTTTAAACAACAACAGAAGCTGGATACTGATTTCAGTTCAGTACAAAAGTTGTTCACCTCTTGTTATATTAACAAAACCTAAATGTCCTTTGTTATATCAATTATACTGTTTTAATATGTTTATATGATTATTCTAGGCTTATGTACCCATAGCAGAAAACGACATAGCAATAATCGACTTAAATGATAAAGGAATGGGGATATAAAATTTGCTTGTTACAGTTGAATGTTCTCTATTTTGCTTTAATGTTTCTTTCATTAAATCTGCACATCTTTGTCCATGCAGAAGTGCCAGGTCCTTGCCTACCCTTTCCCATCTTGATTCATGCCTAAGTTCTAAAGTAAGGGATGAGAAAATGTACTGATCCTGAAAACTTAGTGCTGAGTCGTGGAACGCACTGCAAAAATCCCTATATAGAACTGAGCTTCAGATATGATTTCCTCCAACACAACAGACTATGCGCATATCTTGGAGGCTGTAAGCCTTGCTAACCCATTGTGATCTCTCAGTACATGAGTCAACTCTCAACCCATTTTTCTTACCTCCTGGCCCTCCAGCCCCGAGATTCTTACAAAGCGCCTCACTATCTGGTGGCTATGCTCTGTTATTCATATGGAGGCAAGTGTATCTGCACTGTAGGAAGACTTCTGGAAACGTTCCAAACATTTTTACCATAGACTCATGTGTACTAAAAAGCAAGAAAATCTTTGATCGTCACTTGTTTTTACACTCAAGCTCTCCTGCAGCACTTCTGTATGGGGTGTATTTCTTTCACACTCCCTGCGGTTCAAGAGCCAACACACATACACACGCTTCATCAGATCCTCACACAGGCACACCAACCCACATTCCCAACACACACACACTCACACATGCACACACATCCCCACACACACTCACACAGGCCATCCCCCATTCCCAAAACACACATTCTCTATCCTGTCGCTAAAAATTAACCTCTTGAGGTATGAGCATTGCATCTCATTAAGACCCCTTCTTATCTAACATGTGCAGTTCTTAAAGATGGAGATTGCTTTGCAATAAAGAAATTGATACCTTTCTGTTAGTAATGTTGGCTTTTCCTTTAAAACAAAGGTTAGGTGATTCAAATAAAACATAAATCTTCCCTTAAAAGCAGAGCTGCCCATCTTTTCCCTTTGTCTTTAAAAAGACCATTTCTTCAAAGTATATTCTTCAAGAGTTTAAATAATAATAATGTATCGAATTTGTGTAAAATAAAACGAAAACAGGTTTCCCTGACAGACAGAACACAGTTTTTAACCAAAGATACCGTAGTGATGCACGTTTTTACTTTCTATAAGCAGTAGTAATCGATACTTTCCTTTTGTACACCCAAAGAATGATTTCATGTTCTTGATATCAGGAAGCTGTTGTCGATTTTACTTTACAATAAGAGATCACATCATCCATATTTTCATGTATCGTAAATCCTACTTTCTGTTATTTACCGTTACAGTTTGTCTTCCAGTGAAATGGGTTACACATTAAAAATGGCCTCACTGTTTTATATTTGGTAAGGTCTGTCTCTGGCTGTGAATCAGATTGTTTGGAACCTTGCTATCTCTTGTTTTCTCACGTACTTTATCCCTGCAATCGGCTGTGTAATTGCATTATTGCAGCATGCAGGTCCTTGTTCCACAGACCTCAATAAAGATATGACCATGGGAAAGAGGTCTTAGTGGGGCTGTAAGGCAAGATTCATGTGATAGCTGCAATTAAGCAGCAGCTGCCAAACATGGGATTCCTGCAGACTGATGGAATGTGAGGGCTTGTGCCGATGGCTGCCCAGGAATTAAAGACGCTCCTGTCCCTCCGAGTTTAATTCCCTTCCCTTTCCTCCAGTGCCAAGAACAAGAAACAGTCAGTATAAATAGAGCAAGCAACTGTTTTCAATTCAGCCATTTTTTATTCTTTTCGTGTCGTATGGTTGAATAAGATCAAGTACAAAAATCCCAAGGAAGCTTAAGTTCTTTTTCTTATATTTGTTACCACTCATTCCTTCGTTTACTTCTATGTTGCACTTCTGAACTGGCCTAACATCTGTCCAAAACTCATTTTTGGTTTCAGGCTGCCCAGAACTGTTGTAAGCAGGGGACTGGATTTAAGATATGGATAACAGTGTGCTTGGATGCCTCCTTCCACCTCCTTTCTGTTTGTATGAATTTAGCTCTCTTTGTAGTTAATGGAGACCTTTTGCATCATGCACATTTTTCAAATCGTAGCTTACTTTTAAACCTTTTGATTATCCTCTGAAGGTTTTCGGAAAGTGTGACTTGTACTGAATGGTACTTCTAAAACGTTCTAAGCAACAACAACAAAAAAGCATCGGGTAGCGCTTATGGTATTGGTCTGAACCCAGGGCAGACGGGGTACCAAGCTGTGTGCAGAGAGGCAGCGGAAAGGCAGAAAGAGGGCTTCGGTGACTCAATCTCCACTCCACTCTGGGAAAGTGAGCGTGAGAAAGTTAGTCAAGTGGAGAAGAAAACAAGCTTTGAATACCCGAGGCAAAATATATGTTCATTTTTATATATTTATTTTCAGTGAAATAGTGTTTCAGCCCAGAAAAAAAGCATCCAAGCTACATCCACTACCCAGGACAGTAGATATCTAGTTTTTTCTCCATTCTGCCCGTTTATCGTTTTTCACACAGAGCTATCTTCCAATATGCACCAGAGAACAACGATACATGTTGATGGGCATAGACACACAGCCTTAAATTATAAACCTCCCGGGATTTGTGCTGCAGTGCTGAATTTGTTCAATATGCTTCTAAGTTCAATATGCTTCTCAGCAATATCTGAGAAGTTACAATGACTTAAAAGAATAATTGCTTGAAATCAAAACATTTTCTACTGTAATAACAGTGATGACGTATACCGTTTTGCGATTTTATAAAGAAATGTTTATTGAAATCAACATCAGTGTTAATGGGGTTTAATAGTTATTTAGCCTAAATCCTCGACGATTAAAAAAAACGATTTACTATTACATGTACTGCTAATACCACTTCCACTATAGCCATAACCAGTAGGTGGATTACTCGGTAAACATGACAGGGCTGAGACTGTGCGTCATGTGCTTTTCCTCGAATTGTCAGAACCTCTGCAGCGTGTTGTCCATTATGTGGTCAGTATTAAACCCGTGATGCAGGGTACAACGTTTATTACACGAAAACAGTTGGGGGGAAAAATGATCTTGGTAAAAGGATTAAATGAGGAAAATAAACTTGCTCCGCATAACTTTTAAGCCCTTTAGCCTCTCCCCCTCGTGCAAATTATCCTGGGATCTGTATTCTAGATACGGACCATGAAACAACTCCAGCGGCCGAAGGGATCGTTCATATATCTTGGGATTTTTAAAAGTCTGGCGATTCAACTCTAAACTTCGGTGACTCCCGGCCAATGAATGTGGCTAGTTCATTATGTTTATACAGTACGCTGCACGAAACTGGAAACTAATGTAATGTTGTTTATGCTTCACCTCCTATCCTTTTCAACACACGAATGACCCCTGAAAAACTTTAATTAAGCCGCTCTGTGTTGCTAACCATAACGTATAAACTCGTTCGGTTATATTAAAATGCTTTCGCTTTCATAAATTGTTACGGCAAAGTACGCCGGGGGGGGGAGTGACGACACGATAGAAGCGACACAGAAAGAAAAGTAAAAGCACGACCCAAAACTTTGGGTCGCTCGTCTTTTTGTTGTTGTTGTTGTTGTTGTTTTTTGGAGGGAAAAGTCTGTGGAGAATGATCCGAAGCCACTCAAAGGGCTGGAGGAGATCGCTGAAGGGGGGGGGACAGCGCGCGCGCTCCAGGCTCCAATCAAATCCGCCATCTCCGCGCAGCAGCCAGTACAGCCTCCCGCAGCTGCGGGCTGCAAGCCGGCAGAGCAGGCGCCTTCCCCCGGTCGCTCGCCCGCCACGCGTCGCGGGGTCCACAGCAGCTGGAGAGCGCGCAGCAACTGTGTGTGTCGGAGCGCTGTTAAGGTAGCACGGGGCGGAGGGGCAAACACCACCCCACCCCCCCCACACACACACCATACGTACACAAGCAGGTAAACGGTGCCGCTCAGTCCACAAAGCACACAGAACACACCTTCCACAGAGGAAATGACAGTTGATATCACAGTTTGCAGGGAGGTAATAACTAAATGAGCCGCATTTGCCCCGAAAGCACACACAGCGTGCGATATCTGCAGACTGTACAACACATCAACTTCATTAATTGCAGCCCAGAGAAAAGAATCCACTACTTGGATTTCTTCACGTCATCAGAATAGAATTTAAGGGTATCAGGACTCTATTGAAATGCACATATATAATTAAAAATAAGAGCAGCCTATAGCTTTGTTTATTAAAGGATAAGCATATATATTACATATATTACTCTATATACTACATGTAAACTTTATTCTTAGTTTATCCCCAAAATGCATGCGGTACTTTGAAGAAAGACATGCTCTCCCTTGCAGGTTTAAATATATGACTTTATGCAGCCTTTAGATTAAGTAAAATCAAACCCATAATAAAATAATTAAGGTCTCTTACCATTTGGAAATCGACCACAATCGAAAGCAAAATAATTTACCCTTTTCCTAAAAAAACAGACGTTTCAGTTCCTTATTTTTTTTTACTTATTTTGGTAACATTTCAGTGAGGTCGCACTTCTGGGCTTTCTGGAATTAAAAACGGGGAATTGTTAAAAATCACTTCCAGAAATGTCCGTGAACAACATTAAAATATGAAAGGCTGCGAAGTTTAATTTACAGTTCTAAGCCCTAACCATGCCCTTTATTGGTGCCACTGTCGGCGTTGTATTAACCACGTATAAAAGCTTTATTTGATGCACCACAGATGTCAAAATTAGACCGCTACAGAAGACCAAAATGACTACCGAGCGCCCCCGCTCCCCCGCAGGAGGTACTGCGGGCCTCACCCCTCGGCGCTCCGGCGCGCGGAGAAATAACTCCGGACTGGCTCGCATTCCAATGAGCCCGATCCAGATCGCAGTGGGCGTGGTTTTCCCAGGCTTTAACACAGCAGCTGCTATTTACCTTCCCTCTAATATAAACCTCCACCGCCACCCCCAGCCCGGCAGCCAAACCTCAACCACAGCGCGCAGTAAAACATCCTGGCACGTGCTCCACATTCACAATAGCGCTCGCATGCCGACAGATGTCAAACTGCCAGGCTTGCGCTGCGCTGCGCTTTAAAGACACAGCGCCGGCGCGGATCAACACTACTGGAGAGAGAGAGAGATGCATACCGTAGGCACCGGGGCCGTCGAAATCAAGCAGTTGTTTGATTTTCGTTTTTTCTTCCGTTTTAAAAGTTGAATTTGTTTGGTCCCGAAATTCATTCAAATGAATCTCCCCCCGACCCCTTTATCCCGCTTCCCGAATTTTTATTTAGTCTCTTTTTTATACATATTTTAGGCAAAGATCGTGAGAAAAATAAAAATAAGAAGTTTTTTTTTCTCTTGAAAAGAAGAACCATTGCACTTCAAAAAAAAAACTTTATAACTTTTTAAAATGTTACCAACTGCCCTAAAGCAGAAAGATAAAAAGCAGCATTTTTATAGCAAATATTGTTTTTATGTTACAAACCACACATTTATCTAAATGTTAATATTTTCATTTGGGAAGTATCACCATTCGCCTTACAAGCGAAGTCGAATGCAAAAGTCGTTTTTTAAATATTCAATTGGCATAAAACTGCTACTTTTAGCAGTCCAAAACCTAATATCGTCTGCAAGCACCGTATCTAAAATTGAAGCAATTCGGAACAATTCTTTATTCAAAAAATATAAGCGCCGATGCAAATACATTACAGGACAACTATGCGATAATTAAAACAAAGAGCACTAGAGTTTATTACTCATTCTGCAACGATTACTACTATTATTAAATGCGCGGCGTGTTCATTTTATTGAACTGCGATCTGTGCATAAATACAATTTAAGTACAGAAGGCTTATACTCTTTAAAACAAAGTAGTGCTCTAAGAACCATCTATAAACGAAAACCAACAATGCCAACGCATAAGACAGGCCTCTTTAATTAAAGCGGATATTCCGTTCCCTTTAGGGCATTTTATTGCCGTTTTGCGATAATTAGCGTCAGGTTTTTTTTTTTCAGGGGACATTACGCCATGCCAAGTTTAAGCCATAAAAAAATCACCCTTCGACAGTGTGCAGCATGCGACCGCCTCGCAGGGCCCTAGAGCCGAAAGCGTTAATTTGTGAACCGGGGTGATTGACTGCGCAGGGCCCGTGTTGGCCTGAGCCCAGCCGCGCGCCATTGGCCGCCCGTCCCCGCGCCGCGCAGCCAATGGCGGGGCGCTGTCCACGAGCCGTCCTCCCCTCGGGCCGCGTGTCCCTCACGCTGATTGGTAGAAAGTTACTGTGGGAAAGAAAGTTTGGGAAGTTTCACACGAGCCGTTCGCGTGCAGTCTCAGATATAAATAAGACCTGCACGACGTTGGGCTGGACGCTCACAACGTTGACAGTCTGACAGTAAGCTCAGAGCCAGCTATAGCGCCTCACTGCCGCTCTGATAAACGGTACCGCGCATTGATAAAGGTGTATGACAAGCATTTTTTTTGTGTACTTTCCAACCCAAGACGAGGATTCTGTCTGGAAAAAAAAACAAACAAAACTGGGGGATTTTGTATTTAAAAGAAGACGTATAAAACTTAACTCGAAGAAGCAACGTTTTTTTTAATAACAAAAAAAAAAGCCCAGCACATCTGGCAACTACAGGAGGGGGAATTCACCAGGTTCTGACAGCGGCCCAAAGGTTTGTGGGATATTTGCCAAGCGAAGATGCCAGCCGACATGATGGAGAAAACATCCTCATCGCCAGTGGCGGCCACCCCGGCGAGCATGAACACGACGCCAGATAAACCCAAGACTGCTTCCGAGCACAGGAAGGTAACTATCACGCATACCGCCCCGATACCCGAGTATCTAGCGAGCACAGCAATCTTGTCACTTCTGACGGTGCGGGTCCTCCGGGTTCAACGTGTCGTTTTTCTCCCTTTTTTTTTTTAGTCCTCGAAACCGATTATGGAGAAAAGGAGGAGAGCGAGGATCAACGAAAGCCTGGGCCAGCTGAAAACTCTCATCTTGGACGCACTCAAGAAAGATGTAAGGATTCCGTCCTCCTCACCCTTTCGTAACCGCTACAAGCCAGCAGCCCTCTCCTGCATGGACATACTGTAGTGCTGTCGGCGCAGTCAACCCGTGTGCCGGGTTCCGTCCGAGAACAGGCGGCGGAGATGTGTTATTAAGCTGTTCGGCCGGAGGTCAGCAGCAATGAATGATTCTGATCTTTTTTGATTTGCAGAGCTCCAGACACTCGAAACTGGAAAAGGCTGACATTCTTGAAATGACGGTGAAACACCTTCGAAACCTGCAGCGAGCGCAGATGACGGGTGAGTTGCCTTATGTCGGCGTTTAATCCTTGGAATTATTTCATAGCTGATGTCTTCCAGACTTCCGTCTGCGGTTTAGCTGGTATTCGGCAGCAGTTTTACCGACTTGGCTCATAGCTCTGTTCCCACGGTCTGGAATTATTTATAGACACATCTTGTGGTAGTTCCGGGAGGCAGAGAGAGAGGGTGGATAAGAATTAAAATGTGTTTTTTTGTGGGGGGGGGTTCAAACTCCGCCAACATCTCCGATGCTCCGGCTGAGGCGGTGTTCTGACACTTGTGACACTTCACCGGCTACTCGTTTCGCGGTTTGGCGACGCGCCTCTTGACTTGGTGGACGAGCCCGACTAATGCTGGCTGTGCCTTCTTCCTGTAGCTGCTTTGAACACTGACCCCACCGTCCTCGGAAAGTACCGCGCAGGGTTCAGCGAGTGCATGAACGAGGTGACGCGGTTCCTGTCCACCTGCGAAGGGGTTAACACCGAGGTCAGGACACGGCTCCTGGGCCACCTCGCCAGCTGCATGTCGCAGATCAACGCCATGAACTACCCCACGCAGCCGCAGATCCCCGCCGGCCCACCGCACCCGGCGTTCGGCCAGCCCCTGGTCCCGCTCCCCGGCGCCTCGCCCCTGAACGGCCCGCCTTGCAAGGGTGGCCATGCGGGCAGCTTACCGGCGGAGGCGACGAAGGTGTACGGCGGCTTCCAGCTTGTACCGGCTACGGATGGACAGTTCGCCTTTTTGATCCCTAACGCAGCCTTTGCCCCTAACGGACCAGTTATCCCCGTGTATGCCAATAACGTCGGCACGCCGGTACCGGCTGTGTCCCCGGGCGCGCCTTCGGTCACGGCTGACTCGGTGTGGAGACCATGGTAGAAAGCGCTGTGCGAAAAAAAGAAAAGACTTTTTTTGTTCTTTACACGTAATAGCAAAAGAACTGGTTTCTTCTTGTTTAGATGCCTATTTTTTGTATGAAAGTGTATTCAAGTGAAGAGTATGCACTATATTTGTATATATTATATATGAGGGAAAGTTCATATTGAAATGTTTTGTAAAGTCAGTTTATTGAACTGCATTTTATATTCGAGGTGTCTTTTTATTATGTGATGCCAAAGATATGTTGAATGCTCTTAAGAACGTGTCTTCCTTTTGGAAGATCTAAATAAATTTTTAAAACCGATCTAAAACGCAGTTGTTGTGTCTCTTTGCACACTTTGCTGCCCTGAGCTTGAGAATCCTTATTTAATGATAAATACCTCCCCACTTCCTAACGCTGCTCCGCTAACTAGTTGGAATGGCCGAAGCCTTTTTTACTTGTAGGTCACCGCATAATGTCGATGAAGCCTTTAAAGGTCTGTGAGGCATGCTTGAGGGTACAGGGAGTTCAAATCATTCTGCTTCTGGAGATCCTCGGTTAGAAGTTGGGGAAAACCCAAACTGCGCAGCAACAGGTCGTTTGGAATTAGTATCGCCCTGAAAGTGGTAGGGTGATTTATTGCTGCTTCTCAAATTTTACTGCACAGTCGCCTTCCCCGCAGAAACTCGCTAAACCCGAAGGCGAGTGAAGTGAGCTCCGGTCAGTGCCTGTAACTACACGGCGACGTGACCCCTGAACACACGAGTCGAGCCACAACTGCACATTTTTTAGGGACTAATAACGTCTCCTGAACGTTTCCATTAGTGTGAAAAATATCAGACCTACCAACATATTTAGATATGTGCAATAGCAAAAGTCCAAAAAGCTTATCATTATCTCATCATGAGCCTTTTGCTCTTTATACCTGTATAGGCCAGATGCAGAGTGTATTTTGATTCAGGTGGGTAGCTGCGTCAGCATGCGTAGGCTGCAAAGGAACAAGTAATAGGTTTATTCCATGCTGAAAAAAAAGAAGAGAACACAACGTTTCGGCCGTGGAGCCTTCTTCAGGTGTCCAAACCTATTACTTGTTCCTGTGTATTTTGATTGACCGTTTGAACCTTTTTAAAACGCTTAAATGAGCTAACACGTGGAGGAGCAGTAATTACTTTTTGGCAGCTCTTTAATAAGCATAGGGCGAATGGTGGTGTCCCTTCCATCCTGCCCGATTCCAAATCTGGGGGCATTTTCACTTCGGATCTGCGTTCTGTCCAGACTTGACACCGCTCTTCAGCTTGTTTCGGAGAAGTCGCCAGTGCTATCCGGCCCAACTGTGCGCGCTGATAAACTGCCGCCCGCCTGCCAGTATCGAGTTACAGCCGCACACAAGCCCCAGAACATGTCCTAACTCAAAACGGCACGGATTTAAACACTTCCAGATTTCAAGTGTTGAATTCTCCGCTAAATCCCTTCAACAAGGCTTGTTGGATTTTGTCCTGGATCGGCCAGGTGTTTGACCAAATCCAGGTGTTTCCAGAAATACAAAACACACAGGAGCAGAGGGAGGGGGGAAGCGAGACCAGACAGGACAAGGAAAGGAAAAAAAAAAGTGCCGAAGACTGAAAGACATCCGGATTAAAAAGAGAAAATATTTGGTCTTTTCTTATTTGCGGTTTAAGGCTTAGTGAAGGCACTGCTGTCTTGTTGAAGAGTACGTACAAATACGATTCAATGCACTTAATTCCCCGAGGCGCTGGGGTCGATGGTCCCGATGGGAAAGCGATTCATTCTTATCAATGAAAGATATTTTAAAGAAAAAAAACATACTGTATTTTATTAAACGTTTGACTTTATAGCTCTTAAATGTTATCGATATAACTATTAGTAAGAGCAGAAGAAGACGTTATTTGTAGTAATAGCCTCATTGCAATTAAAACGAATATTTTCCTAACTCCTTCTTTATAAACGAAAATAATTTGGTACAGTGCGGTATAAATAACTCCCACACAATGTGTACAATGAAAAACGTGACACTAACCATACATGTGGCAGAAGTTCTTGAATCTTAGCGTCCTATTTTGTGTATTTATGGATGTTTTGTGACAACTATGTAATTGTTGGACCACTGGCGCCCTCTAGTAAGATTGCCCCTCATTGCAACAAGGATCTTGGGATACGGACCATGGTGACGAATCCCTTCCAGAAAGCCGACCGAGACTGTTAGGGCCGCAGCGGGAAAAAACAAAAAAAAACATTGACGTTATGAAGGCGCAAATGGTTCGGTCATGGTTTTAACATTGTCTGGTCTTTGGAAAAAATTGAGACAAATATACAAAAACACTCAAGTGTTTAAAAAACAAACAAACCCGGTATGTATTCGGCTATAATACAGTAAGTATATTTCTTTAATGCATTTTATCATATGCACGTTTTTGGCCAGCCGTTTGCAAGCAATGAAGCAGCTCTTTTGCCAAGAGTACATCTTCGTCTTTTCGTTTCGTAACGAAAGAGGTTTTGAAATTAAAATCACGGGGTACCTGGAAATCTATTAAAGCAGAATATCCATTTAGCCATTGTACGTCCACGACCTGTCTGAAATACGAATTCATGTTCGTGGTGGCATTGGTGACCTTTAAGAGGCGTTCAGAAATAGAAATACCACTTTCTCCTCTCCGCAGACCCGTCCAGGAGAGTGGCGTGGTAAACCGAGATTGCTGTAGCTCTTCTGAATGTCAGACGACTCACGCCAGGCAAGCTTTAAGGTAATAAACGTCCTTTGGGAGTAAGATGAAAGGCATTCGTCTCTGGCCAATACATTAACGCCACCGGTAGGGGGCCATACCGTTCGATTGAAGATCTTTGACAACCACAGTCTCTCACCAGTCAGGCCCTTGCCTGTTTAAATTGATGGGAATTGTCATGGATGTGTAATTGCTGTTTTAAAGAAGAAGGTAAAGCATAAACATGGCAGTGTTCCAATTGATAACAAATCGGGTTTTTTTTCCAGATCAAGGTTTGTTCCTTTTATCCCTGACAGACAGGAACATTAGTCTTGTGATTGTGTTAATTTTTTCTGGTTTATATTATATAATGCACTAAGAAAATAGTTTTTTACTGCAATGGTGTACAACAAGAGAGTTTGAACTCAGTCAATTAATGAGCAATTAAAGAATCGTAGAGCACCACAATAAAGGTTCTTTTCTTGTAAGGAACAGACAATAGAAATGCAGACTGTGACGAGTTAATCATCTTTTCTAAAATATATTAAAAAAGATCATTCGTTTATTTAGTGTGATTTTCACTTGGATCAATGGACCAGTAAGAAGGACAGAATGATCATGATTTGAATCCTGAAGCTAGAGTACAGCAATAAGTGGGTAGCTAGTCATGCTGAACGACTGAAAGAATGTTCTGATTTGTCTGTGCTGAGACAGAGGTAGCCTTCTTGTAAGAGTTTCAAAATGTTGGTACGTCTGAGGTTTCTAAATAACAGGACCAGTCTGAGTAGTAACAGAATTCTTTGCAGTGCAAGATTTTCCTTTTTGCACTTCTCTTCAAATCCACAATGGCCCTAAACAATGTTGATTTTCTTCTTTTCTGCTCCTCTGTAAACTGTGAATAATATTTAATAAGATGCAGAAAATAAAATGCTTAGAAAGATGATTTTCCAGATTCAGGTTAAGTAAAGTATCTGTTTGATGTCCTGTATGTAATATTCTCTGTGAACTAAAGAGTTAGATGAAGCATAAAGAACAGGAGGACTCACAATATATGAAAGCTCTTTCCTATCAGTTTTACAGTATTGCAGTTACTGTAATTGAAATAATGAATGAACTGTGCATATAAGACAAAGTTTCTTAGAAGTACACACTACGTTTGTCAAGATGTACTTTTAATACAAGTGGGACCTTATGTGTGTCTAAATGCAGAAGTGAATAAAGGCTGGGCTCCAAGAGTTTTGACAAAATATATACATTAAAAGAGACTTCTGGCAGAAATCTGCAGGTCTTATTGCATGAACAAATGAAAACAGCAGTACCTTCCAAGCTACATTTCAAGACTGCGAACTTGTCCAAGCAGTGCAAAGTATGACCATCCAGTGAAGGGGGCTCTCCAGATGTTTGTAATTATGGAAAGAAGAAAACAAATCTACTAACAGGCATAAAGTGTGGATAACTGCAATCTGTTTGAATTTCCATTTCACCTTTTATGACTCTGAAAGCCGGTTGATTGAAGACACATGGAGTGGAAGCCTGCAAGGACAGATATGTTTACAAGCCAGGGACTAGGAGGCGGCTTGAAGGAATCTGCATCTCAGGAAATTACTTCAGAAGCCGAAAAAAAAAAAAAACCCGACAGAAAATGCAAGTTTCCTAGCATGAGGGTCTCAGCTTCTGGTGATGCTGAGAGCGCAAGAGCCCCTGTGCCCCGGCACTGGAGACAAGTGTCTTGACATGGAGAGGCCAGCGTTTCTGGGTTCCTGCATCCTTCATCCTGCTTCTTGCTTGGTGCTACAGCTGTTGCCAACGCTGTACTTCCACTTTAACCAGCGGCCTATAAACCACTTTATGCTGCTCTCATATTTCCAGTGGTATTGTACCGACATGGTTATCGCGCACACATATAATAACCCTACTAGGGGTTAGCTGTCACTCATGTCAATTAACTTTTCCCACACTCCTAGCACACATGCAACAAACCTCTCCTTGCTTCCTCCTTGCTTCTTAAGTGCTACCATATGGTGCGATCTCTCCCTTGTCTCCCCCCGGCTCCCTCGTTGCTGTCTTTGATTGCAGCCCAGACAAGCGAAAGCTTTATGATTTAAGCCGGGAGCTCGCTGTACAGAGCCCAGGGCTCGCTCTGCGGCCAAGGTGGCGTTTTTTTTTCCTCCCCTTCCTCTCTCTCGGCTCGGCTCTCCTCCTCGCCTCTCCAAGGGTGGGTGTGTGTGTGTGTGGGTGGGTGGGGGGAGGCTGTTTTCTGGCAGGAAATGAATAGCTCCCAGATGAGCTCAGGAACCTGAGAGGTCGTGAGAAAGATGCGAACCCCTCCACAGCCGGCATGCTGCCAGCCACCCGGGGAATGTGGGATAGCGCCTTTCTGACACACGAATCAACTCCCGCTGCCTGCCTGGAAACGCTGACAGACGAGGCAGAGCAGGAGGGGGGAGCCCCTGTCCCTGCGCCCCGCCCTCTGCTCCGTCCTGCAGGCGCCACGGTCCGGAGGGGTCTGCACAGGTGGGCCACGTCAGAGTTGCCCTGCCCCGCCGGCGCGCGCCCCCGAGCCACGGGCCGCCCGCTCGTGTAGCGCACCCTGACGGCCGACATTTTGGTTACGCGGCCGTTTTGGCGTAATGGGAAGTTTGTTTGTTTTTTTTGCACATTGTGAAATTGTGTCAGCGTTCACACTTTTCGGTGGTCAGATTTCGGGGAGTGAGGGGGGGGCGGGAGTCCTCAGCCAGGCACAGCTAGCTGCGCTGGAGGGTGTTGAAAACAGAAAGCTGGGTCTAAATGAGCGCAAGCTGTAAACAGGCCTCAAATACATGATTTGTGTACAAGGATGATGATTTATTTCTGGCAAGTTCTAAAAGTAACTTTTTGTCGTCTATCTTGTTCTCTGCGGGGGGGGGTTGGCACATTTAGGAGGACAGATGTTGAGAAGTTTGCTCTTTTTATAGTATCATAAGAAACACCCAGTGTACACTGTTATTGTAAGGTTAAAAGACCTTAGTGTTACCATGTCTTTAACTTCCTTTTAATTCAAATGTTCATTTCAATCAGCACCTTAAATCATTTGTGCTTTAGAGAGGTGCGTTCAATTTGTTTGAAGATTACTGTTTTTTAATGATGACATAGTACAGGAATTGTTATGATGAACTGCATGTCACAGGTAAACATTTGGTCATGCCAGTGTCACAAATGTACAAACCACACTATCATGTATATCTTAAAATCTAGAGAATTTGTGCATAACGTTCCTTGTCTGAACTCTTGCCTACTGATCTTTCTTAGCCAGTACTGTGCTGTAAGTATTCTGAGAATTAAAACTATGGTACTTGTTCCACCTGCATGTGGAAAAATGCTGAATTTCCCTGTCTAATGGAATGAGGGTTTGTACAGGCCAGACACGGCAACCATGGTGTCCAGGTGGAAGTGGTAGCAAATCATGGACCAGCATTTAAATTTGTATTTGGAAAACACTTAATGCCCATAGGTATACACTTTGATAAACGGTGAAAGATGCCTTCAGGTTCTCTTTGGACTTGAGCTCAATGCAGCTTAATGCATTGTTTTTACTGATGTCCATCCTGGTAATATAACCCTCAATTGAGCCTTGGGTAAGTTTTCAAATCTAACAGCACTTCAACAGCCACCTGTTGACACAACAAGCAGAAACACCAAGAAGGAAACTATTTTCCTTGTTCCATCCCTATAGAACAGTTCACAGGGCTTTGCTGGTGAGAAAACGGGACTGCAGATCTGTTTAACCATAGGTAGAAGGAAATATAGGAGAAGGTTTTTAACTGCTTTAAGATTTAGAAACAGCAGAATTACGATGGAAATTGTAAGGTTTCCTGAAACAATATTGTACTCATTATTGCAGCGTTGACCCCTTTTCTGCTCTTAACAAAACATTATTACATTTTTCCAGCACATATTTGCAGTAGGATTTATTTGGGATATTTCATTTGCACGTAGACACTGTAAAGAACACATACTGAAACAAAGAATTCTATCTGTTTAGTAGCATAAGAAGTAAGGGCCATTATTGCACAGGCTCAGAAACATCCCCTGCATCTGTCCAAAGAGGCCTCAGTTTGCACTTGTGTCTTGGTCTCGGTATGATTTCCTCAAGGTCAAGGCAATGGAAACCACAGACTTAACAGATATTTGAACTTTGTGCAGATGAAAATTGAAGCAGGTGTGAGGACTGGCCTTTTCCCTCAGTTTAAATACAATCAGTGCAGTCCAAAGAGACACCAACGTTTTTATCTGGAGTGATCTAGTAACTGCTTTCACCTGGCTGTGAAAGTTTTCCTTCCTATAACTGCTGCTCTGTGCTGCATTGTCAACTCCCAAGAGGGGGAATCACCACCAGCAGCCCTTCAGATATACATGCCTTCAGGCATATTTAATATTGCCTATTAGTTCATAGGAAAGTTAATTTGGAGAATTACTGTTTGAAATGTTATCACATTGGTAGTGGTTAACACTGCTATTGTTTACACATACAGAAGTTTGAATTAAGGGTTGTATGATTGACAGTGGCACAATTTATCTCGGAGAGATAAGCTACCAATAATTTTATAAAGGGGTTTAAAAATGTGGTATTTACCTAAGCTAAAACTGAACTATTCATAATACTGGATTCAACATTTACATGTACTGTACAAAGCCTGACCTGATCTTTTTTCATATTAACTATTCGATACATGATAATGCAAGTTATCTCTTGTTAAACACTTGTTAAGCTCTTTTACATCATTAAGTATCTAAGGCAAACTGAGAATAAATAAATCTCTAAAATGAATTAGCTTTAGATGGTATTGTGTGCACTTTGATTAAAACGTTGAATCATTTTATACAGGATAATATAAGCCTAAGAAAATTGTTTACCACCATAATCTGTACTTGACAATCAGTCCTGTTTTCTGTCAGTTGTAAGTTCAACACAAGCCTTATTTCAATGGACTTTTAATAACTCCTAGATCAATACATTTGATAGATCCTAAAAAGATTGATGTTTTTGGACACAAAACAGAAGAAAATGGTTGCTCTTTGCAGGTACTCAAAACTCACTTCAAATGTTCTTAAATTCGAAAACAAAAAGCCATAAAGTGCATTATCCCACTGTTTCTCACGGTGTCTATGCAATGCTTAAGCTGCGCTTCAGTTCGTATGGCCAAGACTTAATCTCATTTCCCAGAGAACGGAATGGTGTGACTGTGACTCGGCTGGCCACTAAGATAATGTCATGCAGTGACAACAAGTGAAAACTACAATTCACACAATCTGTGTAGCACTCCCATTCTCACTGCCTACGAGAAGAGGACACTATTCCTATCTACAGTATACTAAGTTACGTGTGACTTCTTATACTGTCATGTCCTACTGGTTGCTATTCTGTCTGTCTTGCAATGCTGCAGTGGTAGTAAATGTGTTTGCCACTGCTTTTGCCAATCATCTTATCTGCATTTTCCAGCACTCTTAGTCAGTTGCTCACAGAAGGAATGATATTGGAAACCGGCACTATGGTAATGATGAAAAATATGTGGTATTCAGTTTTAATATTTTAGAAAAAGAAAAGGTATGAATGTGAAGTTAGAAAATGCTGCACGAGCACTCCAGGGTTAAATGGTCCAGCATTCTTTCGTGATGTTAGTCTTTCAGCTCCTGGCCTCTGTTGAAGAGGCAAGGTCACAGGAAAGAGTCAGAAATAAGAGCAGGGGTGTTCTAGTGAGACACTGCTGGTGGCTGAGCTGACATCTGAGGTGCACACAGCAACACACACACAGCAGGTGTAACTGCTTCGTAACGGTTTCTCAGACAACCACAGATCCTGATTGGGATAACTGAAACAAGCACACCATGTGTGATGTTTTAAAAACTGAAAGGGAGAGAAAGATCTACAAATCTTGCTTTTCGTTTCAGCTGGAGGCCCTGGGTAAAATCCTTAATTGCTCTGCTCATGTTATTGACATGAAAGGCCTAACCGACTTACCTAACATCCGTCTTTAAGGGGCTGTGGGTGACCATAAACCATTGCTTTGCTCAGCATTAAATTTGCTCTCTTAGCAATAAGGCATATCTGATCATTTCTTATAAACGCATTTCCTCTTGTTAAGGAATACCAGACCATGCTTTGCCCACTTTGTCTGCAGGCTGACATACTGCAGTAGTCTTTTTTTTTTCTAAAAAGAGAACAATCAAACCAGCACAAGTTTGTTTCTTCCCCTGAAATGTGTCCACATCAGTTTTACGTATTTAGCTCTGTTCCATTGAACAGAAGTCAAGAGCTACACACCTCTGACACTCTTGTAGGTCCTTTGGTCTTTACCTACTGTACTGTATATCTGTTAAGTTGAATTCTATAATAGTGTGGGTGAGATTCTTCACTTCCTAGCTCCTGACAGTACAATGTGCTGTTTAAGATGCCTCCAAAAGGTATGTTCTGTATCTTCAATTGGAGATAAAATCATCAGGGTTCTTGAAAGCTGATTTGGGGTGAATGTGGGATTGGGGCAGCATTGCAGGGATGCTCAGAATGAACGTTTTGAGCTAATGCCTACTCATGCTTACTTATCTGTCACCCAAGCCCGTCTACAAGCTGTGGGTGACAGGGCCTTCTCCTGCTATGCCCCAGAGCTCAGGAACTCTGTCCCAAAGGCTAGCAGAGAGTCACCTTGCTTGAGCTGTTTCAAATCAAGACCCAAAACCTGTTTTTTTAGAAGAGAGTTTACTGAACTGGTTCTGTGTGTCCCTTTCCTCCTACTGTATTCTCTACCCCCTTGTACTATTTCGTCCCATTTGTGTACTCATTGTACGTATTACTTGTATTTTTCTTTTGTTTTGTTGTTTTATTGTAAAGCACTTTGAGAAGCCACTGTTAAAGGTGCTATATAAAATCAAAGTTTTTTATTATTATTATGCTGTCTCACAATTCCTTGCAGGCTTTTATCACTGCTCTGTTGACAGCTTGGACCTCAACAACCCAGTCAGTGGTTTTCTTTTCCACAGGAAAGTGCTTTTATTTCAGTTTATCAAAACAAACAAAAAAAAACATCATTTAAAAATGTCTGAAGTGAGCACTCCTGCCCGACCTTCTCTTATACACAGTTCCAGTACTTATGGAGGAGTCAAAAACATTGTGCAGTAATGGTGAGGTGTGCAAAGATCGAAGGCTGATGGCTGTTAGACTAATTAAAGTCTCTGATATGTATGGCCTTATTTTCAGAAAGCTTTGAAGTGACAATGAAGGAGAGAAAACTGGAATATCACAAAGAAGAAAATATGAGGTGTTAGAAGATAGGTGTAGCTATTCGATTCTGAATGACTCACATTCTTGATATTTGTCTCTACAGAATATTTCCTTTCACAATTAGATAGATATATGGAGTTGTCTTTGTGCGTTGTTGCTAGCGTTTTGTTGCTGTGAACTTGCCATTAATAAATTAGTAACTTTTGTAGCCACAGGCAAGGTGGGTTGAATGAACCTTGTCCCGTATATACAGTATATTTTTTGTTTATGTTACAAAGGATCTAATAGTTTTAATCTGTGTCTTCCTTGTGTTGTTGTACTGTTTGAAATTTGTTGCCATGCTTGTCTGTTGCAGGATCTGCCATATAGACACCTTGCTCTGATGTGCAGTGTGGTTGAAACTACTGTATGCTGCAGTGAAAAAGAAAAGACACTCGTGAATTTTTCAAATTGGTTCATACGTGTGCATAATTACCATTCTATCAAAGCACATTGCATTCCAAAGCACTGGCTGGTACAAGCTTGCTCTAGAAATAAAGCCCAGGAAATTGTTCCACATACAGACATACAGGCTTTGTGTAGCTGTTTCTGTGCAGCAGGTCTGTACTAGCAAGGTTCTTGAACAAAGATTTAACGTTCATTGAGAAAAAACAGAGCAGCACCACACAGGGGCTCTGTGTGAATCCTGGGCAAATACCTTCAAATTGCTCTCTCAGTGTGATGGTGTACCACTGTACTGTTGTCGTTTTACTGTAGACCTTTATGCTGCACAAAGAGAATTGTTTGCAATTACCCAAGAGTGAGAAAGAAAGGTGTCGACTTCGTTCCTGCTTGATTAGCAGCCTGTTCAGTAAAACTGATGCCATACTGTTTTATAAAATACCCCCCCTTTTTCTACAAAGTCTGTCAAAAACGAGACCAAACATTAAGGGGGTGCTTTTTTGAGGTGCCTTGTAAATGCAAAGTCTTCTTCAATAAACATGTTAATGCTATAGTTATTTAGATGGTTCACAGAAGGGACAGACAGTAAATTTTTTTCCGTAAGCTTTGATTCTTTGAAAGCAGTTGGGATTTCTTTTGGCTGCCTTGAGTTTCAGGATGCGTTTCTTCAAACCGGATAGATTTACATTGTAAAAAAATCCAAACAAAGCAACACAAAAAAGAAACTCCGTCTTGGAAACCATCTTTGGATTCGAGCTATGGAATTTGTACAAAATACAAAGAATGCAACTGCAGCTTTTAATTACATACAGAAATAACAAAATACTATATGAATGTACAATAATGATAAACATATACTCAGATAAAATAAAAAAATCCCATATCCCAAAAGAATACTGACATTTGAATGATGAGTTTCTAAAGCCATTCACTTTCTGAATTATTTATTGATATTCTCCAGTAAAACAAAAATGTCAGATACATCTATATTAGAGTGATTGCACAGGGTTTTCTGTAAATATCAAAATATGAGGTTTTTTAACTGTAAGGGATAAATGACAAAAGCAACTTTCCTGCACACTGGAGGATCCAGAAGGAGAGAGAGCAGGTGGTGACAGGGCATACTGTACAAGAGGAGGTGAAACTTTCTCTGAGTACAGATTTAATTGATCAAGGATCAATGTTTTGTTTTCAGTGAGTGTGAAGAGATCCCATGTTTCATGATCAAGGCCAGCAATGACACTGACCTTGACAGCATGGAATGCCATCTACAGGAAACCCCATGTAACGAACAGTTCTTTCCGGACACTATGCGGACGACACAGTCCGTCGGAGTGGGGAAACACTAGGGAAAAGTAATGCAGGAATACGGGGCAGAAGACAGGGGGGCGTGTCCAAGGTGCGCTGGTGCACGGGGGAGGTGTGGCCGAGGCGAACAATCCGAGAGTAGTCCTTAGGGAAAATCCAAAACGCAAGGGTAAGTCCAAAACCAGGAGATCCATCAGAACAGAGAATTAAAAACCACGAAGGCCGGGTCGGAACCGGCGGACGGGGAACAGGAACGGGAACAGAGGTTAAAACCTTAACGGGACCAGGCGCTTCCAGGTCCCGGACTCGCACGATATGGAAATCAGATGCAGAGCCTGGATGAGCGTCAGCGCCTGGCTTTTAAGGTGGGCTGGGAATAGGGAGCAGGTGCACAGAATAAAGTAACAAGTGAAAGGGCTGGAGCACCCTTAAGGAGGGGGGACTATTATCGTGACACCCCAGTTCCAGTGGATAAAAACCTCTGTGGCACTTGGAGACCTCGTTTAGCTGAGTCACCCTTATACCATACCATTAAAACTCCGGTAACTGGCAAAGTCTATATCACCCTTGCCACTGATAATTTCAGCTGACATTATTTGAGTGTTTTCTTGTCGGATTCTCATCTTTCAAGTCGTCGCGTGAGAGGGGGTGAGAAGGAATTGTGCAGTTTAAAATGTTTTTAAGGGAAACCTGTCCTCAAAGTCAGCTCTGTTTTGCCAATTTGTGTTGACCCACCTTTCCACCTCTCATGATGTCTTCCCATAAGAGGTTCTGCATTGCTCGTGGAAAATACTAATATCCGACAAGCTTATTGAATGTAAAGTTTGTCCCCAGTGAAGTGCAGAGTACCGTTTGAAAGGGAAGGGCTTTGGTCTGACTGAAGGTATGTTAAGTGAGGAGAGAAGTGCTCTGTTAAGCTCCGGCCAGTCTTCACCAGAGCAGCCAAGTGTGGTGCAGATGAAGGGCCCTTATCTGGACAGGAGCTGGCAGGGAGAGGCAGGGGCAGTAAAAGCTCGCACTGGAAGAGAGGGATGATGGATGGGGGGTTGCCTGAGCTTCAGGTGTGCAGTCAAGTCCGGGGTTGTCAGGCATTTTTATTGTGATGGTGGTTGTGCTTGAGTTAGCCCAAAAAATGCAGTAGAAGAAGAAAAAAAGAGTCTCTTTCATCAAAAGAAGCCTGGGGTTTTCTTGGTTCTTTGAAACAGGAAACATTAAAAGAAAGTGAATGCAGGCTGTTTTTCTTATGCTAACATTCCCCCTATGTGATACGGTCCTACTCTGAATAATATATACGGCATTGTTCATCCCTAGTAAACTTCACATGAGGAAAGCAATCTTCTGGGGCCTATAATTAAGTATAATGATTTCCATCTTCTTTTATATTACATATCTAGTCTGAAACAGCAATCTGGACTTAGTACCGAGGGGAATTTAGGTAAATTGAAATGAGTGTTTGTGGGAAGCAAACAATGATAATATCAGCCTGTTCTGGCAGATTCAGTTGTTTTTGAACCAAGTGTGCCAGGAAGCCGGAAGTGTCTGTTAAAAACTACAGATGATCCCCTCCCTCCTAACTGTGCAGTGCCGCTGCAGGTTTCTTGAACTTACAACACATTTATTGCAAAGCAAACCTTGAGTAACCCTGGCCTTCTGTACTGTTTTTCAAATTAAAAAAGCCGGTCTGCAACACAAAAAAATTCCTTGCACTAGAA
This sequence comes from Lepisosteus oculatus, assembly GCF_040954835.1. NCBI lineage: Eukaryota > Metazoa > Chordata > Actinopteri > Semionotiformes > Lepisosteidae > Lepisosteus > Lepisosteus oculatus. The sequence continues at coordinate 9,253,194 of NC_090708.1, read as the reverse complement.
ATGACACAGTATTGTCTGATATACTGCATGTGGGCGCTGGACTTTCTCTTGAAACGTACCAGAAACCTCTTTTGGTATGCTCTGCTGCTTCTGTGCCGTCTCCAAATTGACGTTTTCGGGATGGCCAGACAAGAAACATTTCTGGAGTGCCCTCATCCACTTTTAAACAAACCAGAGGAAAATCTGTGGAGGGGGCTCAAGCTGCCTTTATAAGTGCATGATATGCTCCGCCAGGCTGTACTATTGTGACAGTTCATTGAAACAGAACACGAACAGGAAAACATGGAGCACTTAGGTGTCCACGATGCCTGAAGCCCAGCGTGAACACGGAGAGTCGGCTTTACGTCTCATCGGTGTTCTGAAATGTATTTTGTTTGCTATCATCAGGCTCTTGTTTTGCCAACTTCCTTCTGCTGCGTGCCCAGGACCGCTGTCTGCTTGTTTCTGCTGCTGAGTTTGAAAAGTCTAGTGAAGGCTTATGGCCTGGAATGGGTCCTCAAGGAGGCTTCCTTTTTTTAGCAGGACCACCTGCGTAGCCTCTTCCTGAAGGATTAAGGCTGAAGGGAGCCCACGCTATACACTGGAGAGTGAGTGGTATGGAAAGCTGAACTGACATGAGTGTCTGAGTCTCAGGGAATCACTTGTGCCTCTGTGCTGCACAGCATCCAATAGCCTTTTCACAGAGCTGCTGCCCGTACTGTTTAATAGAGGTTGGTGCCCTTTCAGATTTAAAACAGCCATCTAAAGTTTGCCAGGCTTAGAACAATAGCCTGTAATGCCCACTTAAAAAAAAAAAACTTCTCACAAGGGATGATGGTTTTCCTGCTCTGAAACACTTCCCCGTCTTTGTGTGCTGATATGCGTCTGAGAAATTGCTATGAAAAGTGTCAAGCAGGGCAGCAGCTCCTTGCCTCGAGTTCTCAAGTCTAATAAAAGTACATTTCACAAGACATCACAGGAATGGCTTAACGACGGAGCTCATTGATTTGGATGTAAAGCAATCAATATATTTTATTTCCCTGATTTTTCTAAAGTTTCATTAAAAGCATTATATCCCTTACCTGTTGTCTTCCTCAGATGTTTAGAATTGTATATGTTATATTTAACATTTAACTCTATGAATTTGAAATTTATAGTGAAGTTTGTTACTGTATTTCCCCCCATTTGAAGGACTCAGACTTTTTGCTGAAATATTTGAGATTAAAGAAATTATTTTACTGGAATGTATATTAAGTTACGTTAATTAAACAACAAAACTAAAAATAAAACACCATTTTATTAAAATAATTTGATAGAATAATGTCAGGAAGCCCTTCCTTGGGCACCTTAACTGAGCAGAACAATGCAATTTTATTGTCAATACCTGAACTTAACTTAATTATTACTTTTTCTGAATCATTTCAGTCAAACCTAAACATTTTTTTTGGCAAAACTGGACACATTGGATTCATTGCATTGTGATTCCTATTCTTCTCTTCTTGTGGGCTTTGAGAGCTTGGTTTTATTTTTGTGGAGCCCTGAACTATTCAAGAGAAATGAATATAGAAATGAGGTGAAATGACAGGTTAAAGCAGTGAGAGCCTTTCTTTCCAAGTGCAATTAAAGACACTACCTTGCTATCAGGTTTCGGTTCTGTTTCCACTTGCTTCGACTGAACACAAAGGCCTTTAGGACACAAAACACAGGCACAAGTGATAAATGTATTGGGAACGTGTGGCCTGTCAGTTTTGGATTTACACCCCCAGTAAGCTGAAAGTACAAAAGGTGCTTTCAGGTGGCTCCCAGCTATTTTCTCCACTATATTCCCTATACCTAAGTATCAGATTTGTCTGGCTGCAGGCTGACCCAACACAGAATAGCTCATGAGATGGAGGTTATTACATTGGAGGTCAGTTGGCATGCAGGTTAGAAGGCCATGTGATTAACCACGATCCTCCGCAATGTTTCTCTATTTTGAAAAAAAAAAAACAACTCTCCATTGCCAGTTCAAGTAAATCACCCAAAAAACCTAAAACAATTTTTGACCTTGTTTTGATCGTTCTTCTCTGACCCCTAAGATGTACTGCATGTATATTTCAAATGCATTGTCAAAAGTACAGTACTTGTGCTATGTGTTTCAGATGTGTGTAAATTGTTCTAATAGTAATACTTATAGTATTACTAATTAATTAATAATAACTAATAGTTATAATACTAATAGTAATAGTCAGTACTGACTGTTGTTTCTACTAGTGTTCTTCAGATGCAGAAAATCATTTTTAAAATTATTGTCATGTGACAGTCTTTGGGTGGTTACTGTAAATGGTCTTCTTCATGATCTTTTGTTATGATTGTTTTGTAAGAGATGACGATAACAGTGTGTATGTTACAATAGTATCATGGATGTGCAAATATAGTCTTTGTGTCTATTACAACAGGAAGAGATTTATCTATTTTATAAATTCTATAACTATGGGTAAAAAGGCCCATTATTACTGTAATGACAGTAATCTTGTAGCATAAATATTCACAAGCCCCTGCCTGAGGACACTTGGACTGAAAATGGATGGATGGGTGATTGGCGATGTTTATTTCTATATATACATTATTAAAATTAGCAAAGTAATTTAAGATTTTACCCCATTTCTAAGTTCTACAGATCAAAAGATGTCTAAACATTGAACACTTTGTGGTGGTCATGATCCAAAACAGATTGTACACTGTTCTTCTTTTCATTATCATTTTGTTTCCTCTTCTCACACTGTCTGACTTGCATTTTAAAGTTTTGTGTTAAGTTGTTGTTGCTGCCTCTGTTCTGTGTTTATGTTTCGGTGATTCCTTAATGTGTTTGTATCGGAGCATACACACGAATAAGCGTTTCATTGACTATCATTGATAATTAAACTGAACTGAAAAACAGTTTACACTTTGCACCCTTAAGCTACTGGAATATACTGCGCAAGACTTGTTAGGACTCCTTCGTTCCTGAAAGCTTGGTCCTTTCTCTGATGGAAATTGATAACCCTTTCTTTTGCTTCTGATTTGCTCATTAATTATATGCACATTTAGTCTGTTTTAGGCTTTGTTTCACCTGAAGATTAATTGATTTTTCTTGGTTAATTATTTGAGCAAACACTATTGCCAAGAAATGAACCGAAAATGACCTCTCGCATCTGTGCAAATGTATAATCACCTCTATTTGACTGTTCTCTTTTCAGAGGACAAAGGTTTTAAAACTAATAGTTGTCTGAGTGGGGCTCACTTTTGCTGATCTAAGTCATTAGGGGCTGAGACTAGTTACTTTTCCTGGGTCTTGGTTATAACATCTTTGATTAAACTCTAAAGATGCAGGCATGCTACTTGGGATCACTGCTATAATTAGAGGTATTTGAACCTTTTCAGATATTTTGAAAGGGAATTGCAGTCTCAGCACCTCTGACACACACTCACAAAAAGATAACTTTGTGCTTGTAAGCTTAGGATGAATACTTAAGGAATTAATTCTTGTTTTTCTGCTTGACCTTATGTGAGCTATCCATCTTAATGGCAATGTATTTGTAGCTACTCTAGGTATGAAAGAATCAGTCCAGCACAACTACGACTGACAATCTAATCATAACTAAATGGCTGACAGTGTATTATGTGGCACACAGAATGACTAGAGATGTACGGTGTGGTCTCTTATCTCACAGAGGAATGTTGTGCAAATAGGATTAAACTACAAAATAATGGCAGGAGACAAAAAAAAATCTGGAGAATGGCTCTTGTGCTTTTGATCGTTCATGGGACACAGTAGTAGCAGGGGGAAAACTTCATTTGGCAAGATATTGACACTAAGTGACAGCATCATTGACACAAGATTTCATCTGCTTGCATTTATTTACATTATCATTTGTTTTCTTGCCATGACAATTTTAGATCTTAGAGAATATTAGGTAATTGTATATTTGTCCTTATAATTAAACAAATTACGTCACTAAACAGATCAAAACAATGCCTTAATTAATTAACACAGTTTTCACAAACTATAATAGCCTAAACTAGAATTAGGATACACTGCTGCACTGGAATAGCTGCACTAGAATAGCGCTGTGTAGAAATAGTTTTCTAAATTTACCAGATATTTGCTACTCCAAGTAAATTGTATTTTTAAATAATTCTTGCTCTTTAATGAAAAGACATTTCTTAGATATTTTTATTGCAAAGACACAAAGATTCAAATATAACATTCTTAAATAATTTAAAAGTTAGTTGTTGTTGTTAAGTGACAAAAAAGAAACATATTTAAAAACATAATTAACAATCCTCATTTTATTTTAAGAAACAATGTTGTGTTGAAAAGTAAGCTGTACTTCAAAACGCGATAATGATAATGAAGTGTGATTCAGAAGAAAAAAATCAGGTTTTTAGTAGGGAAATTATATTCTACTGTTATTTTTTACTGTCATTTCTAAGAGAAACTACCTTCTTCACATTTTCTAAGCACTTGACTGTTCTCGGACTCTAAGTGCTGAGCTCAGCGTAATCTAATAAAGGTTGAACTAGTTCAATAGACGGGCTTATAATCAGTTAGTGATGCTTAGAAAGAATCTCAGATTCAGTAGCAAAAGAGAGTCTAAAAACCTCATGGAAGACCTGAAACAGAACAGAAAAAAAGAAGTTCAGAAAATAATGGTTTCTTGAGCATAAATCTTATTCATAGCGGACAAAGTGGTCACCAAAACTCTTTCTGAAGATGGAGCTGCGTCATTATCTCGGGGCCTTTCTTCCAGGCGAGCCCTGGGACTTGATTTCTTTGTGTGTAACAGCAAGTAGCATTGGCAGGCAGGGTCAGCTCTCCACCCAGCCCCCCCATTGTCTGCGCTGCCTGCTCCTGTGTGCTCTCCCGCAGATGTGAAAGGTCAGGAGCATGCTGAGAGGCTCCATACCTGAGCTTTTGTCCCTGAGTGGCAGATAATTTAGAAAATCAAATTTATTTTCTGAACACAGGCGTTTTACGCTCTTTTTTTCCCCTTCGCTCTTTTTTTCTCTTTATCCATGTTTGTGTATTTGTATGCATGGGGTGTGGGGGGTGGAGAAGCTGTGTGTTAACTGTTAGAATTCCCACATTTCCTGAACGTGGAGCTTATAGAGGCATCTGTTCTTGACTCCTCTTGGTGTGTTTTAATGCTCGCAGCTCTGTGGCTGACTTCTGAGTTTCCAGATTTGGAGCCAAATTTCTCTGTGCAGAAAACAGAATCCTCGAAATGATTCAATTGATGAAGCCATTCCTGAAGAATGTGGGGCATTGAGTGGCCTGCCAGCTGTGCCAGCCAGGGGCATTTCTATGTTGAAATATGCCAGTAAAAATGAAAGCTATGTTTTTAAATATATGTCAGCTGAGGAATTCAGTTATGGTAAAGCGATCTGATGTCCATAATATAAAGAAATCAGTGGAAAAAATGAAATCAGATATTTAAATGAAATTGAAAACATCCTACCATACTTAAATGACTGGTGTAAAACCCAAAAGGCTTAATTTCTTCAGGAATACAATCTCATTTTATTTCTAATGTTACATTTTATATCATGTTTCTGCAAAGCGTTCATGTGATTACTATTTACAGTATGTGATCCTGCATTGCTGTCAGTGCAACTGTGTGTCCTGCTGATGGTTACTAAAAATATATATACTGTACCTAAAATAACAACAACTGATGATAAGAAGAAAAAACAGTTTAAACACTTATATGTTTTGTTCTTGAAAAGTTAAGATACATAAGAAATATAAGAGACATATAAAAAACATCACAGTAGCACACACATAGTTAGTGCACATTGATATAAATGTGAACAAGCAACTGCTTTAGCAGGATACAGAGTCACTTGTTTTTACATGTAGATTGTAATCACAGAGGTGTGTGCTATGATTTCAGCAGTGCAGAAATTCTGACACAGTCCAGGCTTTGGAATCGTTTAACAGTAACATCTTGATGGAAATGATGACTGAAATGCTTCTCCCCATCTCAAAAGACAGGCTTATTATTTATATTGTAGGAGCAAGGCAATTTTTTTCCCCTTAGTAACTGTTTGCCTAGTGGGAGTCTAGCTGCTTTCTCGGCTCAGAGAATAGAGCTACCCACTTAGCAGCTGGCTAATCGAATAAGTGAACCAGCATGGTGCCCAGAGTGCCTGAACTCTCAGCGTGAGGGTGAGGAGAGGTTCACTCGAGGTTACAGGTACTTTTTAACCCGCCTCGCAGGAAAGCTCCAACTTCCTGCTGCTAGAAATTTGTCCTCCAATTCCCTCTTTCTTGGAGAGTGTCAGCGTGGGCCCCTGATGAGAGATTTGTAGATATGATAACTCGATTAGGTCCGAGGATGGATGACATGGTGGCAGTCAGCCAGTGGCACCCAGGGAGCCTGTGATCCTGCTCCTTAACCTCTCTTCGGGAGAGAACAAATTATAACTGGTTAAATATATTACCCCCTGGCAGGGAACAAATAGCTGGCATGGGTCACAACGTGGCGTAGCTAGATATGACTGTAGGATGTAGGACTGTAGGACAAAAAACAAAAAGGAAGTCACAAGTGGCAACATGACTATCACGAATACTCATGACTATCAAGAAAGGGATGTAGTGGATGGTCTCACGCTGATTGACTTAAAACTGTGCCAGTCAGAGACTCACACAAGCACGTACGTACCTCAGCAAACACCTGGAAGTCAGGACGTTTAATCAAGTGACAAATTTAAAACTGAAATTGTATCGATGACAGTGCAAAACTAACAGTAAAACATCCTGATGGAACACAGCCCCTCCTCTTTCCCCAATAACCCGTTTCTTCCATCTCTATGAAGTCTTCATCTTTACTCTTTCCGTTTCTTTGTCAAACCATAGTGTCCATTAGCCAACAGCAGACTACCTATGGTTTCATGCCAAGAACCAGGATTCTTTTTCTCATGCAAAGATCCTCAGTAATAAAAAACTGTGACGGTAAGTGTCACAGAGACACTAAAAGGAGGTTGTTTTCCCAGTTGTCTAAAACATATGAAAGGTGTTCAAGACTCCTGTATTGTGTATGATCATGTTTATAAACAGTATGTTCTGATCACTCAAACATAACTGTTTATTTGTAAACCTCCTTCAGCGGCTCATATTAAAATCAAGTGAGGTGCAGCACAAATTAGTCTTTGTCCTTTCCCTTCTCAAAAAACAAGAGTTATTGCCTTCTTGTAAATGCAGTTGGAAATGTAGGACTTCAGTGCAGCTGTTACCATTTTCTCCTGTGTCTTTCATTGTCTCTTTCAGTTTCTGGGGATAATAAATACTTTAAGTCTGGATTATTCTCTCTATATAATTGTACAATCAAAAAATGTGTTGAAAATACAAAAGAGTTCTGAGTGCAAAGGTTCATAACATGATCAGTGATACTGATTTCCATCAGTAAAATGAATCTGTAGTCTGGATTAGACCTGACAGTTACAAGGTTTGAAAGTGTACACTCATTTACGAAATCTTAACTTGGTAGTAGTGGTGGATACATTTTCTCATAGACATTAAAGATCTGTCAACCTCACTTCAACTCAAAATTAAATTTACATTTCACACTGTAGTGTATTTTGGATTGGAGGCAAAGAAATTAAGACACCCTTGGTGACTATTTTATCTACTGTGGTTCTAACTGTTATATGCAAGTGTGTATGATATGCTGTATATTGTAGCTGAGTTAACTGTAAAAGGACTTCGGCCTCTATATTTGCTTTGTATTCTTTGGTTAACATTAAAGTATATATTTAAATAGCTGCACTCTTCTGTAGAACAGATTTTGTGAAGGAATAACCAATTGTGAAGGTTACCAATATAAAGCATGGAGAATTCAGGAGCCTTGGCAGAAATAAAAAAAAACTGATCAGAGAATTGTGTCGTAGAGAAACTTTGGGACATATAAGTCAATTAAGTTCACATTTCGGCTTTGCGAAACAACTGAAGCTGGTGATATGGAGCCACTAAAAGCCAAACAGGAGCCACCCCTCTTAGACTGGGCCTTTGAGAAGGTTCAAAAAGACACTAAACAAAGGCAGGCCCCTCTGTGTTTCAGTGACTCTCTCTATTGTGCCCCATTCGCCACTCATAGCCCCTATATAAAGGAAGGGGGCTGCTCCTGTTTGCTAAGGAGGAGGTTTAATGGCCCCCAGTGGAACAATACCAGCATATTCACCCAGCAAAAGTTTCATTACTGGATCTTCAGAAGTTGCCTGGCTCGGCCGTTCCCACTGATTATCGTGAATGGCAGGGGGAGAAAGGGGCCATTCAGGGAGGGAGCAGGTTCCATCTGCCCCCAGCGCCTCCTCACCTTGCCTTCTAACAGCCCCGGCCCTCCCCCAGCACAATGGAGAAATTTAGTGTGTCGGGGCTCCCAAACTGCGAACTTTAGAAAAGCATTGAGGGAAATATCAACACCGTAGCCTGCATGGTTTATTCATCGCCCTGCCCTCTTCCATTGACCAAGTTCCTTTTCTTTTGAGCCCCCAAATCCTTTCTTCCTATTCACCCCCTTTCTCTCTGCTCCAAACCTTAGTTTGATGCTATTTTTCCCATACCTTGCAAAGGGGCGGACGACAAGAATTAAGTTAGTTCTGCCCTGGCCCTGTAATTCATTTTTGTCCTCTGCCATGGCAGGTATCTGGAGCTCTGATTAAAGAGTCATTAATCATAGGGACTTCAGAACTGACAGGAGCCCAGGATTCAGGTTTATAAACCAGTATCACATGGAAATGGTTGGACATTGATATAGATCGAGGGCATGGTCTATAAAGACATTAAACGTTTTGTGCAGTTGCTGATACAATTATTTCATATATAAAAACCAAGCAACATTTGTCTTCTTTAACTCATTTGACACATTTTATTAACCAGTGGTTTAACATTCAAACTATACTAGTACCCGATTTGACTTTAAACATTGCTTTTTCATTGCTATCTATAATTATTTTGCACTGTATATGCTTCTATATAAGCTTGTACAGTTATACCCCAAAAGTAATACAAGTTTTCCAGCACAGATGTTAATTTCTCAGACATTAAAACCCTGTGACAACTTGTGGCTTGTTCCTTCTAAACACCGAAGACTTATCCATCCAAGGGCACTATCTCACTACAAGAAAACCTCTGCTTTTTTCTTTCTTAGATTAGATTTAATATGGAAGACTTATTGAGTATTAGAAAATATCTTACAAAAATGTGGAACAAGTCAGCATTCTACCAGAAATGTCCCATCTGAATCACTGACAAGAATTTGTGTCTACTCTTTTTACAGTCTTGACATTCACAATGTCTAGCAGTGAGGGTGGCTGTACAGTTGTACTGTCAGTTACTATGGTGATTTTTTACATGCCTTCTTTGCATACCCAGAGACATTTGGATGGTAAAAATCCACACACATCCTGATACCACTTTATCTGAAATATCATTTTTATATTGCCAAAAATATTCTGTTCTTCTAGACGCATCCAGACCTCAGAACAAATAAGAACGGAAAGAGTGGGTGTAGATTTTTTGTACTTGTTTACTCAAATCCTCACTTTCCCAAAAATAATGGTATCCCTGGAAAGAATATAATCTGAGGGGTATTATTATTATCATTGAATGCAACTGATTATAAAATATCTTTCAGTGTAGAGCCAACTGCTGCAGTGGTACTGAATTCTGTTATGTACTGTACATTAAGGCATATTGTACAGTTCTGCTTTCTTTCTGTGCACTTTCTGTAAAATTAAAAGCCTAATCATTGTTTTAGCTAGTTATTTCACTCATGTGCTTCACTAGAATTAGTAAGAATGGCTTATTTAGTGCTATGAAGTAAACGTAAAATTAGTAACAGATCAATATGCTCTACACAGTTCCTGTGAACTGTCTATGTGCTCATGTGACTTTTTGTACTATTTTTGTACTATGTGGCTTTTTGAGTTGTTAACTAAGTTCTAGAATGGTATTTTAGTTCACAAAATTCCAGATGCAAATGAAAATACTAATACTTTAATTTCTGAGTAGTTACACTTTAATTACCTTGTAACTTTGAGATATGCATTTACATATAAATCGTATGAGCAACATTGTACCTGCATTATGTAATTATAGCTTAAGTTATACAAGATAAATCAGTTGCAAATATAGAATGGCATGCTGTGAAAAAATACATTTGCAATGTAATTACTGGTTATCTCATAGGATTATTGAAAAATGTAATTATACCACATTACCAACAAAACGTCAAAAAGTAGATATATGTGTAAACTTAAAAGTATTACACATTGCTAAAGTAGTAATTACATAATGCAATAACATTATTGCTCATGACATCTACAGTTTTTGTAAATACATGTTTCAAAGTGTGAATTCCATACAATTACAAGGTAATTACGGTGTTAATATAGTATAATTAATGTACCTACGTTTTCAAGAGTGTATGGATTTTCAAATAAGAAGAAAAAAAGGATTATCTGTTATTAAAAGTGAGCACTATGATTTTTTATAAGACTTCTTGTAAAGGACAGGAAGAAATCAATGAGCCTGTTGTATCTATATGATGATTTCTCACAAATGTCTCCTGCAAATATTTTTAAAGATGAAATATATGTTTAGGGGTAAAAGACCTGAAAAAAAATCACTTCCCATTTTGACATCAGCTGTGAATTATCAAAGAAAAGGAGAGAGAGAGAACATCTGGTGAAGCACAGTTAAGAAGGCTGAGCACAGACTGAAGTTATTTACTAGGACTGTGTGAGTGAGGTTAGTGCGTGCGTTCCAGTGCCCTGGAGAAAAAGGATCATAGCTTAATAAATTTCATAATGGAGGGCTGAGGACACGAAGCGGAGTATCCGTTGCTGGATTCCCAGAATGGCACAGGTGCAGTGTGTTCCTCAGCAGGGGTGCAATGAGAGTCCCGGCGTGGGGATTGGACCGCTGGTAAGCCACCATATTGGAAGAGCACAGCTCATCTCTCCCTGTGATGGATATGGCTGTTGGCACCCCCTGCGGAGGTGGAACAAGGAGATCCCAGGCTTTCTCACAAGGAAGCAAGGCATGTGCCGGTCAGAGTCTGACCGTCGCAGGCCCAGTGCAGACCAGCAGGTGCTCCGGTCCCATCGATCCCAGTGGGGGACTTCTGGATCCCTGCCGTGACAGCACAGGAGAATATATGTCTCCATTAACGGTGTCACAATCTCTTAATTACCACACTAGACTAATTTCTCAAGCCAGACTTGCATATTTTCCGGAATGGCCCATTCCTACACCGTGTATAAGTTTGAAAGGTCCCTAATGCCTAGTTAGCTAATCTACACACCACAAGATATCCCCCTTTAATAACCTAGAAAACAAAACAAGAAGAAAGGACTGATTTTCATTCCATTCAGTGCTGCTTCCAGTAACTTGTTTCTTTTCTATTTGCAGCACAATGTGTTTGCTAAATAATTTAAGATACTTTTGGTTTGGAAAAGAAGTGCAAAGCATCAGTATTGGAGTTTCTGAAGATTTGTATTCCTCCTGAGCTATTAGCTACCTAATTGATTTTATTATGGGTCTAAAAGGACAAATTTAACCCTTTACACCACTTTCTTACATGCTGTAGTTGTATAGAGACCTGTAAGAGCTGCAGGTTTGTGGCACTCCACCCTGTAACGCTGAAGTTACGTGCCCTGGTGTAAGATAAGCCTGACAAAAACAAACATAAATTTAACAAAACTTTGATGCATGCAGAAATTGCACCCCTAAGAACTATGCACCCAATATGTCATAAGACATTACTGAAAGTACAGTAAAACATTGTAAAATGGACAATTACAGTGGAAGAGACTAAAGAGATGGGAGTAGAAGGGGTATTATTACAAGTGGGATTTCCTATGATCATGAAATGTTAAATAGAACTTTCTTGAAGAAACAAAATGACAGCTCGCTTGTGATAAAGAATGAGGCTTAGCACACTCGGTTTGCTCTATGAATTCAACTTTTGTAAAAATGTTAAAAGTTTGAATTTCATTTCCTTCAGTCCCCTCGAACACTTGCTCGAGAATTGTTGCAGATTATATAATAATGTTTTTTTTAAAGGTGGTTAAAACACAAGAAAAAATATGACCTTGAACATGGACTCCCCCTGAGACTGGTTAGCATTAAAGCAGGTCTTTCTGAAGTGAGAAAAAAGGAGTTATTCAGCTCCTAACAGCCAGGAGGTATAAGAACCAGACTGCCAAAATGATGAAAGGATTGGACACAGGGGATGCTTAAGCCACAGTGCTTCGAGCAATAGCTGCTTACTTTTCAAGTTAACACATTATTTTATTTTTTTTTATAAATTCACAACCACACCACCTTAGAGCTAAAGACCTCATGAGATATCAGAAGGAAAGGAAGGTTGGATAGAGTTTTTATTTCATTGTGCAATCTCTACCCCGGAGCTATACCACCTTGGAGCCTGTTTTCTCCCGATCTCAGAGGCTGGGCCCTGATGGATCTGGTTCAAATTTGGAATGGATGACCTGCGGTCAGTAGCTCCACCTCCCCCTAGCAGATTCTTGACAAGCTTATGGTTCGAAGGACATGGAGGACATCTTAGTGCAGTCAGGTGCAGCAGGTGTTAAAGATATTGTCATTGAGTGCCCCTAATACTGTTCTATTAAAATGTTTAATACAATCTGTGTTTTTCTAACAGTTAATTCCCCAAATCATTCATTAAATGTTTTATGTCATCTTCCTAGTAGTCTTATTTTATGCAGTGTGAGTTGCTATCCTTTTTCTACCTTTTATGTTATTTGGGGTACTTAATAATTATTCCAGCAAATAAAACTAAAAAAGATTTCTAAAACATGAAAGGCAGGGGCAAGCAAATTAGTGTAACACACCAAAGGGGGGAATACAGCAGCAGACCATTAAGAATCCAGTGTAATATTAAACTGGTTTCCCAATAGACAGGTGAAAAAAAAGATACAACACACTTCTATGGAAAAAAACAGTTATTTTCACACCAAGTTGTTCTTCTTTCCTCTCTTAATGTACCTTAATATACAGTAGATGGGAAACAAATGAGATGCTGAACTTGAAGTGGAACATTTCTAACTGTTTTTCACAGTAAAGAGGGAGGATTTTAAAAAAGAAGCCGAAGCAGAAAATACCCTTTTAAACATTAGGATTCTGCTACCAGATCTCCGATGAAGGCACAATCCAAAACCGAATTGGTCTCACATGGAGAATTTGGCACCTGGCCTCTTAGCCGGTCCAAGTTGGAAAGACCCAGGGAAGGCTTGGTGTAACCCCGGCCTTGTTTATATTACACATCCTGATGGTTGGGAGGTTTAAATTGAAGCCATGCTGCGGGGGATTAGGCCTGTGAACCTTCGACAGGGAACATGTGTCCACAAGACTGGGAAGGCCGCCTGCTCCTCGCCAGCCCTCCATGTGTGGCGGATGTTTTCCACGAGGACAGCAGCCAGCTTGGCTGCAGCTGTCCAAACCGCAGCCCAGGGACTTGAGGGGGAGTAGCGCAGTGAGAGGCAGTTCTTGGCAGAGGTCAGACAGCCCGAGACAGCCTACGGTGTGGGAACTCAGCAAAGGCATGTGTGGAGCACTCCGAGATGTGGTATCACTTTTCCTCGGGGTGCTGGAGGGGCTGGGGGCCGCGGAGGCGGGGGTGGGGGAGGCCGAAGGGGTGTGCAGGATGAAAATTGGAAGCGGGTGTGAGCAATGATTTTCCTCACCGGTGTTTGTAATGACGGAAAGTGCCGAAAGCAAAGTGCAAAGTGAAGCAAAACCCCTTCTCTCAAAGACTACCTCAAGGAGCAAGTAAATCCTCCCATAAGGAAAGAATCAGTTTCCGTACTGAAATTTGCCTAACACTGCACAAAAAATAGCCTGTGGTTACTTGCTACTGTGCTTTGTTGTGTGCCCTCATTTATACCTGAAGAGTGTTGTACCTTGTGTTACACCCTTTTGTAGAAGATTTTTGCCCATAAAATGTAGTTTCAAGTATTTAACACAAATGCATGTAAGGGTGGACACTCGTATAATTAATGTTATGTACATAACAGTTTTATATAATATGTGAAGTTGGTTTCTTGTAGAAGACCTGAGTTTTGGTGGGATCATAGTGTGGATTATTTTCCTTTGAAATTCCAAAAGAATGTGAATTTCAAAATAGAATCACGATTGTGTATGAAGACATACACTGATGGAAGAATTTTAAAATTCATTGGAAACTTCTTTACCTGGATACAACTTAGCGTAAAAAGAGGATTTTGAAGGAACGACGTGGAGCTGGTTTGTGGTGGAGGCCACGGAAATAAATGATCCAGTCATGTTACCAAAGCAGATACCCTGTCTTCTTTCAAGAACTGACTGGATGGGATCAATTAGTGACTAAGTGCTAAATGGGTTTGATGGTCTGAAAGGCCTCCTCTGAGTTATAACCTTTGATATATTATGTTCTTATATAGTGAAAAATGGTCATTGTAGACCAGGGGGTTCCAAGGAAACGGAAAGCTACCCCTGAGTGACGTGTTTCAAATTTGAGAACGATAGCTGGACTGAAATTGTGATTTAAACTAGGCTTCAGCATGTCTCCAATCTTATACTACGTGTGCCATACAATATTATTATCTTATTAATTTGCAGCATTACCCCAGCCAGTTTCATGGTGTCCTTGGGATCAGAAATGGTCCGCACATAGAGCTCTTGCAGGCAGACAAAGGATTCTTCCGAAATGGCCTACTCACCATTTACGACTGGTGGAAGATGTGAATTTTTTTTTGCTTCAGTTTTTCTCTCCTTTGTGTATGAATAACTTACTACTGGGTGGTTTAAGAAGAATTGTGCATCTGCTGTTTTAAAGAGCACCCATCTCTTTTGAAGCTTCACCAGTTCCTGTGGGGGAGAGGGTTAAAATAAATGAGCGTTTTGTTCGTCTTCATGCAGCAAGGTTGGTTTAGATGAGCCGTGGAGAAACCCAGGGACCTCAGCCCCTATCTTACAGTCTTGCACTTCCCCAAGTTCAGCTGAGCTTGAAAATGGTTTTCAGAGGAATGTCATTCAGGTAAAGCTGATATAACAGAGTTGTTGGAACATGCTGGAGTTTCTTGGTTGAGTGTAGTCCACCCTAACCTGTCTTATTCAGTGTGGAAACTATATAAAAACATCCCCAATTTCAGACGGATTATATTTCAGAGTTACAAACCCCCTCCGTCTTCTCCCTGTATCTCTTTACTGTCATAACACAGAGCTAGGATTTTCCTAATACCTTTGTCCACACGTTTTGCCTTTTCTTTCACTTGTACATTTTGTTAGGGGACTTTTGTCTTGATTATTTGCCTTTCCATCATTCTGTCAGGCTTTTACTGAGTTCAGAACATCTCAAAACACAAAATACCATAACAGTGGCAAAGTACTTTTTTTGTTAAAGAAATTACAAAAGCTTCTCCATACTTATCACAATAAACTGTAGGGATTGTAGGGATTAGGTATTCCAAAACATGGATTAAAAGCACAGATAAAACACTGGATTTTAGCATAGTGCTGCTGTAAAGAGTAATGAAAATGGACACAATTTACAGAAGAACACATTCAAAGCTCAACAAAGAAACGGTTAGTCTCTCATCGCTTTCCTTCCGCATCAAGCTTCATTCTCATCAGCAAAGCAGATGTTTTTAAAACCAATCAACTTTGTGGTTAACTTAATGGTATTTTTTAGCACAACTCATATTAAGCAAGATGTCTAAAAAATCATAAAATGATGGATGAAAAAGCAAACAAACCAGGGAAGCAAAACGGCTGTCTTTCCAAAGACTGCCAGGGAACTGGTTATTTAAAGTTCTTTAAACTGACATTTTGAAACAGTAATTCAAGGTCCTGTGTTAGTCCTTTGTGTTTCCTGTTTTGAAACCTAACAGACACTGCGGTGCTGTGTGAATATAGTCTAGAGTTGCTTCTGCCCCACTGACTGTGGACACTGCACAAGGTGCTGAGTAAAGGGGTTTTAACCCATTACAGGCAGAGACTTCAGGGATATTTGAGTTTATTTTGTGTTATAAAGGTCATGACATTCTTGTTGTTTTTAATATCTATTAATTTTGTTAAGTTTTTTTTTGCATAACTCCTAATGGGGATAGTCACAGGCACTGAACCTTTGAGTGATAATCTGTTGGGGAAATAAAGATGATCATGGCTCAAGCTTCGTTTCTGCTTGTGTTTTCCTGCAGTGGATGTCTTCACACTGTCTTGCCCAGTTTCATAATTGAATTACCCTGTGGCAGTGGAGATTGGTGTGTTTTATGTCTGTACTACAGCCTTTCACTGGCTTTGACCCTGTATTAATGGAACAGGCTGCATGCAATTTTCTGTTTTTCAACAGTACATCAATACATTCGGTTATGGTGGCCCTGCTTGGGAGACAAAACACTGTTTAGTGATGTAAATAATAAACACCTCTAGTATATAAGTCTCATTAAATCTGAAATACAGATTTCCACCCCTTTGAATGTTAAACTGCTGACCAGAGAACCTATTTTACTTAAACGTACTTATTGTTTGCATCAGGCAACCATAGAATTTGCCGAGATTTGAAATGCCAGCAAGGAGCTTGGGTAAGCTCCCAGCAAGGTAGTGGTGTGGGGAGGAGGGTTTTGTGCTTGTTAATTCTGTGACCCTGGGGATTTTCAATAATTCCTTGCTGAATACAGACAGCCAACCTAAAAACCAATATTGGCAGAAGCCCGGCGTCTCTGTCCCGGGGCAGTGGGGCTTGTCATGGAGGCAGTATTATATTGCCCTGAAGCTACAGGAAAGGGGGGGACAATGGGGCATCTTTCCTCACTGCCGACTGGCCTCTCCCAGTGCAGCCCCACTCTCCCCTGCAGTCTTCTCACTCCCTGGGAGAGGGTGGCTTTGGAGCTGGAATTCCTCCACGATTAATCTCTTTAGATTCACCGCAGGATAGCGGCCGCACACAACATCCTAGCAAACAAAAAGGTGCACCTCCACCAGCAGTGGAATGTTGCGGACTTGTTCCGGGAAAGATTACCTAGAAGATAAAAGGGCAGTCGGTCAAGGGTTTCGCTGCAGTCCGCTCTCGCAAACAGGTTAATAATCCAATGAAGTGGACAAAAAGGGTGGTGAGAGCACACAGACCGAGCACAGAGCGAGATGTGTGTTTTCCTGAACGCAAACACAGTCCTTTTGAAAAGTGACAGTGCCACTAAGAGAGAGGAGAACGCTGGGACACTCTGTTAAGGAGGGTTTCAGCCTATATCCTTTTGTGAGGTTCAAGTGGGGATCGGCAACAGAGTGTGAGCTGCAAAGGAACAAGTGGAGGTTAATTCCGCGCTGAAAAGTAGAAAGACGGGAGAACCGCACAGCGTTTTGGTTGCGGAGTATTCTTCAGGTGTACAAAGAAGGCCTCGCAGCCAAATTGTTGTGTTTTGAATTCTTTCTTTCTACTTATCAGTGTGGAACTAATCCCCGCTTGTTCCACATCCTTTGGTGTACAGTCGTTTCTGATCGGGCACAGAGTGCCGGTCTGGAGTGTTGTGAGAAAATTGGGGAGGAAGGGATTTGGATTCAGGGATTTAGGATTATTTCATTAGTGCCAAATTGTTGGGATAATTTGGTGGTCAGTGTCCTGTATTCAATAAATGTAGTTGATTAAGGTATCACGTGTTCTATGAAGATGTAAGCACCTAAGTGTTTTTGAATATAAAGTACTTGTCAGTTCTGTTCAGTCCTGTTCAGTTCCAGAGCAGGGGAAACAGAAGCCAGATCAAATTTAATGTAAGCAAATGCAATGTACTACTTGCAAAAAAGAGGGATTGACATTCTGAATATCAAGTGGGTGATTTTTACGTATGAAAAAGCCTATGAAAAGACCCTGGAACTTATTGTGACTCATCAGTGTCTTCATTCAGACAATATGTGGAAGTGATCAAATGCCAATAAGAATGCTTTTATATGCAGCAAAATCTGTTGAATTCAAATGCAGGGAGGTAATATTGAAGCTCTGTAATGTACTAGTTAAAGTACAATGCAAGTCTGGACATTGCATTCTACAATTGCACAGGAGCCACCAGTCTAACTCCTGAAATAAACAATGTATTCTTTGCAGACAGGTTAAAACATTAAAATGAAAACTTCAGGGAGATTTGAACTAGCCTTTAAGAATCCTGAGAGACTGACTTTTTCAAACTTTTCACCAGAACCAGGATCAGGAGACGCAAACACTAGCAGGCACAAGGAGATTCAGAGCTGTGGATGAACAGATAAAATAAACAACTGAACAAAAATAGACTTTATGAGGTTCTCGGGTATGTAAGCTACAGGGTAATGAAAAAGATCAGCTCATTTATGATCTTTCTTGCATTCTTGCATACCACATTGTTACATTTTTCTGCCATTCTGGGGTATTAACTACTATTGATAGAAATGTTCCGAATAAGATCCAGTCCTCAAAATAGAGCACATTGAGACACGTAAAGTGTTTTGAAGCGATGTTCTGGGAGAGAGAGAGCTGCTGACTGAGATGATAGGGTTACCAAGAGAACTTAATTTGGAAGCTGGAGCAGCCCTCCAGTATCACGGATGCCATCCGATGACGTACGTATCGGATGTGTTCACCACTTTCGCTTGGAGGTGACTAACACCACCTATAAAATCTTCAAAGGTGTTGACTGACTTGTCTGGCTGTCTTGAGCTTTCGCCCCCGCCAACATAACGCCTTGCTCCCACATCAGATTGGGTTACGCTTTAACCATGGGGATACTGTTACACTGCAGGTGTCCCTTCAAAGTGTGGCCACAGCAGTTTTGACTCCGGCTGCGGACAGTCTTGCCTGTAAATGACTAAGTTATTGCCTCATTTATCAGCCTCGCCGGGCTCGACTCAAGGGCCACGTGTGAGTTGTCTGAAGGGAGAGCTGACCGTGTCTGCCTTGTGTAACCCGAGCACACGCTGACTTCTCCTCTTGCCCGTAATTGAAAATGTATTTTTCATACAGCCTGAGGCAAGATCTCCCCCGAATGAGGGGAGGGGGGCTGGGATGGGGGTCTCAGGGGCTCACAGCTGTACTGCACAGCTGAGACACATCCTTTTCTTTCTCTGACAGTCTGTGTTCATAGTTTAAAAAGTTACCGTTGAAACTAATAGCTAATACTGTAAGAATTTTGTCAGGATCCATATTTACTCTGAGCTAATCGCAATGCCAACATAAACATGAGAAATTATTCGACATATTAACTTTTTTTTAAGTGTAAAAGGTGACACACCAAAGTTGAAATAGCTGAAAATGGTTTCTGCCAGTGTCGGTAGTTAATGGCACCCTTTTTTCACTTTGTACTGTGGGAATGTGTTTAATGGAAGTGTACTTTTATGGGCTTTGAAATGTTTTTTTTTCCTCGTGAAGTCCTCACCTGATTGAGGCCAGAATTGTAAAATCAGGCACCTCGGGTTCACGCTTGTATTAAGTGAGCTACATTTAAAAAAAAAAAACATACGAGCAGCATTCAAGGAAGTCTTGAGCCCACAGACCAAAACTGATTGAAGTGTGAACCCCGCTTCATAAGCTCAGCAGTGTGTGTTCCCTCAAGAGTGCAGCCAAGGAAACTCTTTTCCTCTTCCTAGTCAGTGTCCAGAGTTGAATACCCAGCACACTGCAAGGACACTTTGTCATACACTGACTATTCTTTTTTTAAAAAAATAGGGAGTACAAAAATAGCCAAGCCCAGCTACAACATGCATCTGAATGCCAATGTAAATAGAAAATGTCAGTAATATCACTTAAGGGTCACTGAAGATTGTTTTCTGCTGTTAGCAGCTTCAGCCAAAAAAAGAAATGTGCGGTTTAATCACGTATTTCTATGATCCATCTGTCTTGCTTAAATCATTGTATTCGAATGCCGTCGTCTATTGCAATAACAAGAATTAGGACCGTTTTGTTGTCGCTCTTGTTGCTGCTGTCTGAGGCACCGGAGCAAGGACGTCGGAGTTCGGCGGGCTGTTTCCTCTTGTGCTTGTGGAGAGAATGTCTGCTGCGTGCTCTGGGAGGCGGCAGAGCTACCAGCATGCCAAGTGCACAAGGCGTGAGTGTAGCCTGTCTGCCGCGGGCTAACCTTAGACCCTGCTGGCAGCAGCTCCTCACAGAGACTCCAAAGCGTTTTGATCTCCGTTTCACTTGAAATTTATATGGGCTGCGAGCGCAGTGCTGCCGGTAGCAAGTTTCCAGCTCGCAGTTTTATATCAAGCTGAGGGTGTTTAAAGAGCGCGTTGAGCCCTCGCAGCTGCCTGCCTTCCCCTTGCGTGTTTCAGCCGGGCGGAGACCGGTGGGAGCAAGATGTATGGCCGCCTGTTATTTATTTTGAAAAAAAAAAAGTCTTCCCCCCAAAAGACCTCCACAGGTTGTTATAGAATGTGATTATTTTTTACGAGTTTCCTCTCTGCATCATGAATTGAAGCTGTCAAGGCAAGTGGCCAAGAGCCAGCTGCAGTAATCAAAAGGATTCTAGAAAAAGGGAATGAGACGATGTACTCATGTGTATCACCCCTTTAATGTTCATTGCGAAGGATCATTAGCTCAGATGGAACTATTAAACCATAGATACATCTGAGCTTAGAATTTAGCCCTTGATACCCTGTGAATGATATTTTACCGCTTTGCCAATTTTCTGATTTGGGAGAAGAAGTCAGCCGACATATCTCCTCTACCTTGTATACATGCAAAGCCTTGCATTTCCAATAATTTAGGGAATGGATTGAGGAATGGTGTGGTCCTTATAGTGTGTCAGCTCAGGTTGCTCAGTATTGACCAGCGGTAATCTGGATCTGACTGCATCAACCTATGTACACTAATTGTAATTGTGCATTGTAAAATAGTGACAATTTTCCAACTGCTAGAAAAGCCTCGTAAATTAAATGATACCATTTATTTTCTCTTTATGTAAAAGGATGGTTTGGGAAGAAATAATGCTGTTACCCACACAGGCAAGCTCTGTCTCCATTTGTCTGATCTATTTCTGAAGCACCGAAAGTAATCTTTGGGGTTGCTTAAGGAACCATCAGAATGTGATTTTCCTCCTGCTGACAAAGAGCTGAAAATTGAAAAGGAAGGGTGGAAATATGTCTCTTTTGTAATACATATAGGAGGGCGGAAAGCTAAGGCAGCTAATGCCGGCGTCAGTAAGGCTTGAAATTATCAGTCGAGGCGCCAAGGCACAGAAGTAGCCCTTGGCTGGGATGGTTATCACCGTCATCCATTGAAGCAGTAAGAAACCATGGCTAAAAAGTACTGCTCCCATGGAATCAGTGGAACCTTCTGCTGGGAGAGAAAAAAGCAATAAAGGCAGACAGGCCGGCTAGCAAGAAATCACCCCAACGAATGCTCCCTGGGATGAGGCACAGGCTGGTGGCAGAGGCTTTGGCTGGCACTGGAAGGACAATGGTGCCTCAGAGATAAGCAAAAGAAGCTCCCGTGGCATGAAATAGTGGCCGCTAGCATTGTCTTAACTGTGATTCCACTATGACGAATCAGGGCATAGAAGCATTTGGCAGGCCGAGGTGGCTCTGCATAGCGATGCATAAGCCCAGCTTAGAAAAGAGAGGGTGAAACCTGCTTCTGAAAAAAAAAATCTATAGCAGAATGCAACGCAGCGTTACATGCTCATTCTGGAGCTCTGATAGCTGCAACACTGTGGCTTTGTATCCCACTTCCTCTGAAAGGGCTGCTGAAATGGATCTAGCTTAAAAGCGATGCAAGAAGCTCTGGAAAATTGGCCCTCAAAGGCACATTTTCTCAGGAAGGCATTTCTCTAAGCAGTCACTCCTTGGAGGCTCACAATCTCATTACGCCTGTTCCCCCAATATAATTAAAGTCTGAATAGATATGTGCAAACATGCGTGGATATATTTGTTCATTTACTGACCAGCTAAGAAGAACTCCCTTCCAAACTTTTCGATGGTTACTTACTTAGCAGGTTGAAAAAAATGAGTCATTTTGGGAAGATACTAAGGATTAAGAAGGCAACCTCCCCCCCTCCCCAAATTCGCTAAAATGTATGAGCAGGAATGTAAAGAAGACCTAAGGAAAAGGAAAACAGGCCTAATACTGGTTCCTTGCATTAAAAGTACAAATGCCAGGTTTTCAATTGCTTAGTCAAACTAATGATAATCAAAACCAGCTTTACTGAACGAGCTGAGCATGACCTTGTTTCACCACTAGTAACCTTATTCCGTTCTCATAGGAAACTATTGTTTTTGACCATCATATTCATATATACTGGACACTTTCCTTGCAGATTCTAATTGTCCTGCAGAATTGTATGACAAAATCTCCACTTTTCCAGCATTTTTACCTTGGAGTTTCTTAAGTGATGCAATTAACTCCACTCATTGTGCTCTTGCAGTGTCTTTCAGTACATTCGTTTAAGGTACTGTATGGACCGATTAGCCTGCTTTCACAGGTCTTCCTTAATCATCTTTTGAAAACACACAAAATATCTGTTTTTGGCTAATTAAGCAAATACATTTCTTCAATAAGGATAGGTACCTCCTACTCTAGTTCCAGAAGGATGCAGACTATTTTCATTCCAAATGATCCCTAAATTACTTGACCGAACAAGTTAATTCTTAATTGGTTAAAGTGAAAATGTACTTCTCTAAGAACTGCCGATATAAGGGTTAAGGGTACAGTCTGTAAGGAGACACAAGAAAGAATAGCCTTTTAAATTATGAGCGAGATTGTAAAATTAATTCTAATTGCAATCATCATCTCTGTCAATATCATACTCATCTTTACATAAAAGCGATTTGAATGGAAACAATGGACTGCATAATAAATTGTCTGAAAATAACTC
Source organism: Lepisosteus oculatus (assembly GCF_040954835.1). Taxonomy (NCBI): domain Eukaryota; kingdom Metazoa; phylum Chordata; class Actinopteri; order Semionotiformes; family Lepisosteidae; genus Lepisosteus; species Lepisosteus oculatus. The sequence continues at coordinate 9,230,358 of NC_090708.1, read as the reverse complement.
AAATGAGGTTAATACATGTGCCTTCCTTCCTTCATTAACCTCATAATTGGAATAGGTTTTCCTGTGAAAGAGTTTTTTTTTATCCTGAGAGAAACATTAGCCCTTTATTGTCGTTTGAAAGCTCTCCTCAAGTTTCGTCTGTCGACAGCGCAACAAAGCAACTCCAACGACAGGCACTAATAACAGCCTGCCTTCTTGCCTCCTCTCTTTTCGTGGAAAGCTCCTTGCAGCTAAACGACCTCTGATCCCCCATTTACTAAGTGACAGATTTTCAAAGGCAGCTAGTTTTCACAAGGGCTTTGAGTCATTCTTACTGGACTTGCTCAGATTTGCTTACTTCATCTTCTCTCCTAGGCGGAATCACAGCTTCAGTCCCTCATCTGGCAGGGAAGTCATCAAAATATTCCCTCAGTATATTTTTGGGATGTAGTGTATTACTCTGTGGTAAAGAGGCAATGTCGCATAGTAGGTAAGTCTTTGGACTCAGAACTGGTGGTGCGTACCAGTGGCTGTTGTACCTTGAGCAAATAGTATATCGTACCTTAACCCAATTGCTCCAGTTCACCCAGCTGCATAAATGGGAACCAGTATTGCTGTGATGGATTGGTGTTAGATCCAGGAGAGGAGTCATGTGCCATTTAATCATTTCACACTGGGAAACCAGGATGAGCTCTGGTCCAGTCAGTTATTGCATGGTTTGAATGGGATCATCTGTCTATTTGGTAAAAATATAAAAAATTGAAAAGTATGGTATCCAGACATATAGAAGACTGATCTATAACTTGTAAAAGCTCCTCCTTTTGTTTCTTCTTCTATCTGCAGTAAAAGGCTATCTCAGATTATTAGCATATTTCACTGAAACACTTTTTAAGACCTACGCTGTATCGCAATTCCCCTACCGCCCTCGAAGAAGAAATACAATCCATCAGTATCAGACCATCTCCATTAGTTATGTCTTTCTCAGTTTTTGGCAGTGTTTATCTAAAGTAGTTAAGAAATACTTGACTGTAAAAAAGAGACTGGCTTCCTGGAACTCAGACTTACAACATCTTCTTGCACATCTCTGAAGGCTTCTGTGTCTCTTCTCTGCTTTCTGTTTCTCTCCCTGTCTTCCTTTGTGCAGGAGGTCTCCCTTAAGACACCTTCCAGGTTGCCTTGTCTCTCTCAGCATGTTGAAACACAGCAGCAAGGCAACGCAAGATTAGGTGTACTTAGACGGGGTTGGAACATGGTTTGATTGGGAACACTAAAATCTGTTAGTATACTGTATGCACATTTATGCATCTGATATATTATGTGATACAGAACGGAGAGCTAATCAGTAATTCTGGAGTTAATTACATGCAGTGTATTCTGTGCATAATGTAACAGACAGAAATGCACACAAAATTAATTGGTGTTAATGAGCTGTTAACAAGGCTTTCAAATGAGAAGATTAGGACCCCACAGAGACTTGCTCTCCAGGCTTCCTTCTTCAGGGCAGAATAAGTCCCAGCAGGCCTTCCTCTCTCTAACATTGTCCGTTTTTCACAGCACAGGGACAAAGGGGGTGTATGTTCTCTCGTTTTAAAGGCCTTCAGTGAGAGAAAAATTACAATTATGTTAAAGAATTCATTAGTTATTGAATTGTTGTACATATTTGGAAACAAATTTGAATGGTAAAATATTTTACAGGTAAGAACCAAAGCTACATAAGGAATAAAAATGCAGCTCTAGCCAAATATCCCTACATCCCTAGACATCCTTTTTGATGCGAAATGTTTTCAATTTGTGGCGACAGTATTCCCAACTACTATGCTGTATAAAAACTGTGGTTTTGATTAACCACACCATGTCTGACGTCGTCGTGGTTTTAAAACAACACAGGTACTGCCCTGCACTCTTATAGTGGAAGAAACAAAGTTCATGTCACTGAAAAGTGACCAGATCTAGTTGAAGCCCTTTAACGTGTTGGAGCAGTTTAATGAAAACAGGTGGTTCAGGCAGACTTTGTACCATTGAAATGCGGTCTGTTCTCATTAGGTTGATGCACAGAGGTGTTTGTGGTTTGTTGCTGTTTAGAAGCAGTGTAATTAAATTGTGTCTAACAGCACAAATATGCCAAAAGGCTAGGTTTAAAAAGTACAGCCTACTCAGGGACTTGGCTATTTGGCAACATTCATCTGCAGTTTTATTGTTGTGAATGGCACGTAAACTCTTTCCAGACCTTTTCCTGTAAGTCTTACCTGGGGAAAGGGATGCAGGAATTACACTGTTTAATTTGCTTTTCTAGCTCCAGACTAAACTCTAATAAAACTGCAGCTTTATATTTGAAACAAATATTTTTTAACTTTATGATAGACTCTATGCTTGTAGCAGTTTAAGTTGGCATTTTTTTTCCTTCTAAATAACACTTTATCATGTTTTAACCTCTTAATTATTTGCAATAATGGAATATCTGTCCCCATAATCCAGAAAAGGCTGATTTTTCTTCACAGGAATGTAATAAATCTTTCAAGAACTACCTAATGAAAAGCCGTTGATGGGCAATGAAACATTGATTATATGCGTATTAAAGGCACTTCATCTGAAGATGTGTTAACAAAAGCATGAGCACAATTATAGAGCAGCTTTCTCTGCAGAAGGCTTGTGATTCTCTTCCAATAATTGTAATTCCACGATAAGGAGCTTAAGCCTCTTGTTATCCCCAATAGAAGAGCCAGCATAAAGAGTGCTGGGGTAATAATATAGGAGATTATCGTTTTTTAGAACTCTCCTTGCCCACTCAACATTTGCTTCAGGTCAGCCATTCCTAATTTTGGTTTTATTCGCTTTTTGAACAAAGATACTCTTGCACCTCTTTCTTCTAGTGCTTCAGTCTAGTAAGTACTGGGAATGAACATTAGAACCCGGTTCACTGACATACAAAGCCTGTAGCACTTTAATGACAGGAGACTATAAGCTACTCCAATACAAAGTGGGAATCCCTTCCTCTAGCTTATTTTTCACCACTGTGCAAAAGACTACAGCACCAAACTGTGTCTATTTCCTTGTCTCCATTCCCACTAAACCAAGAAAACAACCAAACAGAGCCATGCATTACTATTGCGCGTATTATTCAGCACAGATCATGATTCCAAAGGCACACAAGATGGAAAAATATTACTTCTAAATTCGTCTATATACGATTTTTGAAGATCTAATATGAGAATATTCTGAAAAAGATTTTCTTGTTGCTTCAGCACAAAACTAAGAGTGCTGAGCCTGCTTTAATGATGTTATTATGTATCTCAGTAGATTTGTTTTATAAATGTAGACATTTGATCTCAGTTATCTGCATGTTTATCTACGTATTGTCTGTGTCTTCTGTATCCACTGTGTGAGAGAGCTGTTTTGATGCAGGGATGTGCATGCCTCTATCTGAAGTAAAATTAATTGTAAGCCCCTAGACTGCCACAAGCTTTCAGTTAGGGCAGTTCACTGGATCTGATTTATTGAGATAAGGGTCCTCTCTATGAGTCCTTTCAGATCTGAGACAAAATTATGAAACCACATTTCATGTCAAATCCAGGAAGACCTACTGTAACAGCAGCAGAGCAGCAGAGAAGGATGGAACTTCTGTACGTGAAAGCAGTTTCACACAGACACCTCATCACGGAGACAGCACAGTCTCTTGCGCATGGCGGCAGTGTGTGGGTTTTTCAAGCTCTGTCTTTTTCACCAACATGTGGCCTTTCACCGGCAGGAATGACTGTCATTCTGATACACGCCTTTTCCCCTTTACTCTCTGAATCACAAAAACCACCTGGTCATGAGGTATTCTGCACATGATTATTGTTCCCAACAACCTCTTCAGCAGTGAGACCACGCCTGATGCTAAGTAAATCCTTTTCCACCTCTTGCCGTTCCAAAAAAGCTGGAGAATAAAGCAACACTTGTACCCTGTTTCCACCCCCCACCCCCCCCACCTCGGCTCTTAAGACTAACAAAGTCGATGATGAACACTGGAGCATGGATCAACTGCGCTTGAAAAGGGAAAGGGCGCCCTCATCAAAATCCTTCTAATAAACTGCAAAAACTGTAGCCTTTTTAGTAACCGCCTAGAGAAAGGCTTTCAGCCAATGGCTTCTTTCAGCCTGCTTAGCTTCTTCGTCTTCTTCTTCGTTTTTTAATACCAGAAAGAGACACAGATGTTGACATTATTTGCTTGGGTTAAGATGGGTTCTAAAGCCTATTATTCCTCACTTGTTACTTCTTTATTATCTCAAGTTTTTTTCCCCCTTCTCCCTCCCTCCTTTTCTTTTTATGAAACGGGAGTTTGGCACAGGGTGTTTAGTAAAAGAGCACTAGATGGCTGCTTATTATCCCACTTTCCATTCTCCAGGCCTGGCCCGGGGATTGGGTCTCTTTGTGCCGAGCAGCAGGTAGCCATGGCAGGCTGGGCCACTGCTCTGTCCAGCCCTCATTGTGCGGCCTGCCAGGCCCGAGTGTTCTCCAGCAGGGGTGAGGGGTCACACTCCCACTGTGCGGCTCCATACCTGCGCTTTTCTGTCTCCCGGCAATGCTCTCTTCCAGAAATGAGTTTAAAGGGAACCGGTCCGCAACGGATAAAGGAGCCCTTGACATGAGAAGGGAGGCAAAAGAAATGGTTTTTACTCAGTTTCAAAGCGCAGTCACCACTTTTGAAGAGAAACTAAATAATTCAGTAACACTGTCCTCGAGAAAGTGGCTAATTGAGAACGTTTCTAAAGAGTTAGTTAATGTGTAAATGTAAAGCCGTATTGTTGTTTAAATATGGTTATTATACTTGTATAGATACGCTCCAAAGACTCAGTTTCCTTTCCTGATAAACCAGCACATTTAACTCCCTGTATAAGGAAAGCAGTATTTTGAGAAGCATTGCAATACACATGTTAACAATTTGCCCTAAAATTAGTGACAACATCTATACTATTGTAGAAATTTGTTCCAGGACTACATATGGACTCAAAATGCCAAGCCTTTGGGCCAGCATTTTACATACGGAATGGGTCAGATTTCTAAAACTGCATCTTCAAAGATGGCATGTTATGTTTTGTTGAAGGAGCTGCTTTTCAGTGATTAAAAAGCTGCTTTAAAACATATTATTTCATATTTTGTAGTTTCTGTACCTGCATTACCTGCGTTTTTCATAGACAAATGATTTTTGGAAGATCTTTGGTGTCTTGCTTATGGGAGGAAAAATGCTGAAGAATGCTGGCAAGAAAGTGAAGTGTGACCACAGTAAACTGTGTAAACCTGAGCCAAGCAAGCAGTCAGTGACAGAGAGGAGACCTAAAGCTCCTGTCTGAAATCCCTCATTCAAACACCTTCATACCACCAGAAATCACTGTTGCATATATGCATGCACCATTAGCTAGGGATTCAAAAACACGTTCTTTATCGTTTATTTTTGTACAAGTGTGATAAGAACCCATCACCCTGCAGCTCTTTCTGCTTCTCAAACCTGTAAAAGCTGGATGGCACTGCTGATGAAAGATGCTGGTTGATCTGCGATCTGTGTATACATACTCAAAGAATAATGCTGAATAATCCCTGCGATCGTTGCCGAAGGCTTAAAAGGTATTTCTGAGGCCAGTTTGCAAAAAAAAGTAAAATAATAAGTGTTCCGTAACTGGATTAATATAGTATTTTTTTTTTATGTGGCATCCAAAATGTTTTAAACTGCTTAAGTATGCTTTGATTTTTATGAACGAAATGAGTCTCTCAATTTGAGAGTTTTCTTTTTAAACAGAAGATCAGGGTATTTCTTTCTAAAACTGAAGGCTAACTGTTGAAGCTGCAGATATCAGTCATTGATCTCAATGCCTGTATAGATACTGATTTATATGAAGGGACTGTGAGCAGAACTGTTTGTACAGTGTCTGCCTGAAATGTTGAAGAGGTGAAAATAATTGCGACAGCTTCCTAAACTGCAGACCTCTGGAATTTAACCCTTCAAGTGCTTTAACCTCTTCCCTTCTGTCCTGGAGATCTGTCTCTTCATTATTTCACACAGCAGCTATTTGATTTTCCAGATGCTGCGTGATCCGTGCTGGAGCATTGTGCTCTTTGCCTATTGTCTGGGGCATTGTAAATAATGAGCCCCTCTCTTTCATTGTGGCCCAGCTCCTCTCCCCAGGCTGAATTGTGCCAGAGAGCAGCATGGTGCCCAGAGTGCCTGAACTCTCAGCGTGAGGGTGAGGAGAGGTTCACTCGAGGTTACAGGTACTTTTTAACCCGCCTCGAAGGAAAGCTCCAACTTCCTGCTGCTAGAAATTTGTCCTCCAATTCCCCTCTTTCTTGGAGAGTGTCAGCGTGGGCCCCTGATGAGAGATTTGTAGATATGATAACTCGATTAGGTCCGAGGATGGATGACATGGTGGCAGTCAGCCAGTGGCACCCAGGGAGCCTGTGATCCTGCTCCTTAACCTCTCTTCGGGAGAGAACAAATTATAATTGGTAATTGGTTAATAACCTGCCCAAGGTTTGACAGTATCTAACTTCCTTTTACAAACAAGGAGTCTGCTTTGATGGTTAATTTCAAAGAAACAGCTGACTGCCTGGTTAAAATCCCCATGCTTAGCCTACCAGTGGAATGAAGGCTCAATTTACTTTATTTAAAGATGTCTTTAAAGATGTGCTTTTTTATAATCCTACATGATGTTGTGTTATTCAAATATAAACGGAATTGATAACCCTTCATCTTTATGTATTTCTTACAAATGCCATGAGATGAAGGGCTATCATTATTCTATATCTGACTCAAAGAGTCCACATTCCTAATGTAAGGTAATAAGTACTATTAGAGTCTTAATCAACCCAAAACACAAGTTAATTTTTCTCTTTTCAACCTAATTGCAACATACAGTAGTTACATGATTATAACATTTCTAGGTTTCCTTGTTGTTTTATTTTTTTCTTTCCAGTAAAGCATTGCTAAGATGCAAATACATTATTTTAGCTATTTAGGATGTTAGCTAAAATTTACATTTGATTAATAAACAATAAAACAAATTTCTAATGTGAATACATAAATCAGACTCCCATGTTGGTTTACTGTGATGCCTATTATTGGGCCATATGGTAACAGCGTAAGCAGACATAACTCCACTGCTGCCATGCTGGAAGAAATCACAAGAAGACCCAAGTGAAAGAACGGCACTGTAGAGGAATGTCATGTCATGTCATTTGCCAAACCCCTTTATACCACACGGTGTCGCGGGAAGCCAGAGTCTACCTGGCAAGCAACGAGCGCAAGGCAGGGTTCACCCTGGACAGGGCGCCAGTCCATCGCAGGGCCAGTGCAAGCCAATCAGACATGGGGACACTTTGGAGGCCACGGTAAAGGCTGAGGGGGGACATTCGGCCTGGACACTGGGATAACTCCCTACTCTTATCGAGAAATGCCCCGGGGATCTTTAATGACAACTGAGAGTCAGGACCTATGAATGTATGGATTTTTAAAACTTTATTTTTAAAGAATTAGCCTTTTATTTTCCCAATTAACATAAATTGATTTAAAATTACACCCCTTTCCACTGTTGTTGATGATACACTATTCTGTTTTTCTTGCAATTTCTTTTTCCTTGCTCTTTTGTGTGGGCTAATGAACTGGCCACCTTAGGTGACCTTTGAACAACAGATCTTGATGATGAATTCAAGGTGTATCCCTCTGTGTGGCCCTGGTCTCTCCACCCCTCTCTGTTTTGACTCCTTCACAGTCCACTTTGGGTAGCTGACCACTGGCCTGTGATGGCTGCTGAGGGGGAACTATTTTTGTTTGCTTTTGTAAACTTCTCAACTCTGAAAAGAGAGGGAAAAGGAGGCAGCTTTCCTTGATTTTTTTTTCATCTGTGTCATTTATGAGGAAGAATGTCTGTTTTTCTTGAATGGTCTATAAAAGGAGTGACAAAAAGTGAAACTCTTGACTTTGATGACGTTCCAAAGAATGGATCCAGGATTCTAAAAATGAAGAAGGTTTCGAGAGCAGATTGAGTAAGAAAATAAGAAATTACTGACATTATGTTGCTTCAGTATTTTTGGATCTTGTTCCATTTCATCTTTTTCTGATCTTTCAGCTTTTCTGAAGTACATCTTTGGGGAGAAAATGGGTATCATGGACAAAATCTGTCATCTCTGGCTTTGAATTTGTCCAACATCTTTTTTCTTTTTAAGAATTTAAGAATTTCGAATTGCAGGGTGAAGTTGAAAGTCTACAAGGGACATGTGATGTGTGCTGAAAGGAGACGTCATTTCTTTTTGACCTTTGTGTGCCTATTGACAATTTAACAACTTTGTGCTGCACATAAAGAGGAGGCAAAACCCAACATTGTTCATGTTGATTATCTGCTCATGCTTACATTCGGCTGCCGACCCTTTCCCAGATACCTGCCGAAGGTTTAGATAGAAACCTATTGGAAGCGGATTGGATTTGCAGGGAATGTGAAAGTATTTGGAACTGGCTGTGTTGCTCGGGAAGAAGTGTCAGATGCGGTGAGGACTTCTCGAGTAACACGAGAGAGGACTAGCGAGTGAGGAGGGGTTTTCGTGGAAGAAGCAGAGCAGCTGCTGTCTCGATCCCCTCCCTTTGCCCATGCAGGGCTGCTCCTGTTGGACAAGAAAGGAGCTTTGACAGCTCTCTTGTCATACAATTGTTTTGCGTTTTCATCCCTTGCTCTCTGTTTTATTATTGGATTATCATTAGGAATGCTTGGGATCGGCTGGAAACTCCTAATGCCAAGAGCTTAGATTGTATTTAACTGCTTCATAATGTTCCAAAACCTCTCCTTGCTAAACTTTAAAAAACACATGGAACAGAAAATAAATATTTCTGTAGCCAAGAGACGTTTACGACAGGTTGCTTCTTTCCCAATAAATGCTGTGATCATTTCTCCTGGGACAAAAAAAAAATGTGCATCTACAATTGCATTTTGTTGACAGATACAGTCTGCTTTCAAGGACTCACCCAGGGAGGGTGAATTCACTGTTATTCCTGAATAGGGATATGTTTTGGAACATTACTTTGCCATAAGAAGTATATATTTAACCTGATACCTTCTGCTCCCATCCCACCTTTATCTATCTATATTTATCCCATTTTCTCATCTTACCTGCTCAAATTGCTTTGTGACTGGTGAGATGAGCCACTGTTAATGATTTTTAAGGGATAAACCGTGAAGGTTTAAGATCAAATCCCCAGACTTCGTCATGGGCCTACAGCACTGAACCACAAGTTTTAGGATCATTTCCCTGTAAGAAAGTCTATTGACACCAGGCTTTTCAGACCAAGCGGAATTATTAAATTTTAAAAGGACACTTCAGGCTGAAACAGTAAGTAATCGAAAAGGGAAGTGTCTTTTCCGTCTGTTTGCCCCTTGAGTGTCTTACTGCTTTCTGAGAACATTTCCGTGTCTTCTATTGCCTTTGGAACTGGGAAGTGCCTGCACTGATCCGCAAGACAAGACGAGCAAAAGCGGCTGACCTCTGGGATGAAGGCCCACAGCCTCTGGCTTTTCTTCTCCTCCTCAGGGTCTTTGGAAGAACATCAGCAGCCTCTAGAGGTGCTGAGATTTAATCACCAGCATTTAAATATATCTGACTACAATTAGAAACGATGCCTCACTAATAGGTAACACTTTATTTTAAGCACTCCATATTAAGCATTTATTATGCAGTTTTGAGTCAATAATCAGCACATAGGAAATGATGCATAACGCAAAGGTAATGGATTGTTAGGTGATTGTTTTGTTGATTCTCAAACCTGTCTTACCAACAGGTTATTGCCTACCAGTACAGGATTGCCTGTACTAAAGAGGCCATATTAAGCCTTACTAACAGCCTGTAGATTGTACATACAGGTACTACTTTTATGTAATTGTACCTTGACATTTTGGTAAATAAACAGCAGAAAATAATGTGCTATGCTGCTTTTCTTTCAAATATAAGTATTGTTGCTTGTAATACTTTTTTATTTTACAAGGATTTTTTAAGCAAAGTGACGCTTTTTACTTTGATTTTTGAGTCTGTAACAATATAGTAGAGGCTGTTGGCTAGTTTGTTTTAGATTGAATTAAAAATAAACACAAAGGCGAAAGAGACAGAACAAAGTGTGTTGTTAATGTCTGAATCTTGTTGATTAATTCCAATTAATTCCAATTAAATAATTGATATTAATTAATATCAATTATCAGGATTTAAAGATATCAATTCTGTATTGATATCTTAGAGTTGCCATCCTTAAACAGTCTTTTTCTGTTACCCCTTAAATTCACTACAAACTTTAAGTTGTAAAACAGTCTCTTAAGCATTATAGAATATTACAGTTTTCCATTTCAAATGGTGAAAGCTTTAGGAATTGACTTTTTTGTTCCCTTAAAAAAGCCGGTTATTTCACAGTATGGCCTAATTTTTCAAAGTAAGTTAATGAGATCTAACTTAACCGGAGTCAAACCAGTTAGGACTTACAAGTGTAAAAAGGGAAGATGCGCTTGAATATACAGTATATTGACTTAGACTAAAGGTATAATAAAATGCAGATTGTCCTAGCTGTAAAAACTGCACAAATAGGTACATTTACTTATAAATCATTTCACTCATTAATAAACCTTTACCTGATTCGTGAAAATCACTGGAATATCAGGTTTAACAAGACAACTGGCCATTCCTTTATCAAAGTGTTTTTAGCATATTTTTCAGCAAAGTGTTTAGCAAGTGTTTTTTAGTCTATTTATACAAAAAACATACAATTTGTCTTCTATTTATTGTGTTGGCGATTACTATATATTGAAATGCAGCATATCGCTGATTACTATACTGTTAAGTGCTCATTGTGTAATTTGTAGACAAAAGACCAAATGTATTGGAGATAACATTGCAAACAGTGAGAGCTGGTATATTGCTCTGTTTCATTTTCTTGAGTTACTATATTTTCATATCAACAGCGGACATCGCACATCCTCACAGAGAACCAGTAACACTTTACAACATAAAGTCTGTAGTGACACCTAGTGGTTTTTCCATGAGTGGCATTTATAACAAGCAAAATGAAACGTACAGCAGGTCTACTGTGCATGGTTTGTGTTTAATGGCAACATGAACAAAATTATAAGAATCCTTCATTAATCCATATGTTCTATGGGTGCAATCTGATATCACCATACGAGCCTCAGTTTGGTCTACATTTTCAGTATTAATATTAAATGATTTACCGACAGGAACAGAAATCATTCTCTTTGGTCTCTCTAGAATATAAGTGAAGAGGCTCTGTATTTTAAATTATTTAAAGAAATTAAGAATAACAGAGTGTTCATCACAGGAAGTTTTAATAACTACAACAATATTCTCTATTTAAAAATAATAGCTATATACTAAGCACACCTCAGAAGTACTTTAGTTCAATTTAGCTATAATCAGAAAAGTCTCATTACATCTTCTAATGATGGATGCTACCTCAGGGAAAGTAAAGTTCAGATCTGGCTTCTTCAGAAGGTCCCTAAGGAACAGCCCAGCTTGTCTGTACATTGCCTGCCTGCTAGAGCACATATAATAGCTCAGATGCTTGTGGCACTCAAGCCTGACCATGCTAATATGCCTCTCTTTGCTTTAACAATGAGATCATTCAGCACTCTTAATAAGAGCTGATGACAAACCATTTGAACCCCCTTCTCTCTTCTTTTAAAGGGATAATTAATCGTATTTTGTTGCCAAACACCTGTGCTAAATTAGAGCTTAATGAAGGCATAATTGATGCATTAAGGAGTTTGCTAACAGAGTCCCACCCAAGACAAGCACAGCACTCCATCTAGCTAAACAAAGCAGGGTTTATTGCAGGACCTATTTTATCACAGTCCAGGATCTTACAATGGCAGGACCAGGGACTGTTGATACAGTAGTGTTGGCCTATGACCTTTTACCCCAAAAGCAACTCTGGTCAGAGGGACAGGTTACATAGTGTACTGTAGATTTAAACATGAGACTCCTGTTTTTCCATGCTGTATGTATTGGCTCTGTCACTTATCAATCTGCCCATTTCTTCTATGAACAAATACTAAAATCATCTCTTATTAAAGCTGTCTTGAAAATACAACCAGTTTCAAAACAGAAGGAAGAAACAATATGGTGGGGTAAGCTGATCCAAATGCACAGTGCTCACTAAGTAAAGAAGTGTCTCCTGTTCTTAATTCTTATGTAATTCCTCTTAGTTTCCACTTAATGTTTCACTGTCAAAGGTTCTTACTTGATTTCTGATTACTAATCAAGTCTAATCCTAGCCATTCCTGTTCAAGATTTAAAAAAACGTTCCCATTGAAGCCTGGTAAACATACATGATTACCCTTGTTTGGGTCATTTTATATATTATATACTGTAAAAGGCAAATCAACATATGCAATGAAAATTTAAGTTTATTTTTTATTTAACAACATAAAGGAAATTAAAATACATCACCGACGTTATTTGTCCCATCCCTCCATTGAACTAAGTGACACCTGGTTGCACTAACAAGATGTAGACTGTATTCTATAGGGCTGCTGTGATGGCAAACTTGTCAGCATATTCCAGATCTGAGCTTTGACTATCTCTCAAACAATATTGTTTATCAAAACATTTGTTTTGTTTTCCCCTAAAAAGGGGTGTGGGATATGTTCATCCCACCAGAGCATTTATACCCATCTCTTATGCTGAGAACTGAAGGGAGCCCTTTTGTTATGTCTACTTCAAATCTTTTTAGTGCAGTTAAATTATGTTTTAGTCAATCATACAGTGACAGTTTAGTGACAACTGAAACAGGGAAGGTGGACCAGTCATAAGTATCCCAGGTCATGTTCAAGATCAATCACCCAGACCACTAAAAATACAAGATACTGTCCTGTGTTATGTTGGTAAGGTGTCAATGTAGTAAACTTTGAACTGCATTTAATTTTGGATTTTGAATACAGTTTACTTTAGTTTTGGTATGATTGGACCCAATTTCAAGAGATTTGTATGACTTTGTACAGCAGGAATTAAATGGGCACAATATTTGTGTGCAACAGTATCAGTGATGATAGAATTTGAATTCCTTTAATCATTTGGGCATTCTTCGTTTCAGTGCCTGTCTCAAAAAAAGGACAGGGTTTCGTGACACAGGGCTAACATACAATAAAGTATAACTCCTTTACTGCTAAAGCTTTGAACGGCACCAAATGCTGTCTCCAATTTGATAGAATTACCCTGACAACAAGGGTTTAAGGCTGAGAAGAGAACCCTTCAGTCCAGCCAGTTTTCCACCTGCATGACAGATTAATGAGTTCACAATGGAACTTCTGTCAGAAATCCAGCCCTCAGGAAAGGTATGGCCTGGGCCCCACATTAGAATATCTGTAAGAGGGGAAGCTAGATCTGCTGTTGACCACACCTTGATCTTTTTGAATCTTTCTGATTAGACAGAATTTGAGATGGCATCACAACTTTTCAAGGGTCAGGCAATGCTCACACGCATCCCACTACATCATATAGTACTATATATCCTATGGCTTCTATACTACATTTTTAACATCCTTCCATTAGTTTAAACCCACCACTAGAAAAAATGTATTTCTTACACACGAAACCTTCACACTTAACAACCTTTAAATTACACCTTCAATATTTTCTTTGCATTTTTTAAAATAATCATAAGCAAGTTTTAAAACTATTTGTCAAATATCTGTAACTTTTTTCATCACCAATCTTTCTATCACAATGAAATGCTTTGTCTTCTCTGAAAAAAATCGATATACATCGATTTTCAAGGTTAAACTGTAGAAGAAATTTTATTAAGTATGCTTCATACCTACCCATATTCTGAAAAGGTTTGTTCATATTTTTTACATGTAATACTCTTGTAATTTCACAAATTATGTGTCTCAGTCTGGTTTATGGGCCAAAGAGTCACCTCCTTTTTGTAACAAAAGTGAGTCAGATTGACAGCAGCATCTATCTTCCTTTCCTGTTGAACACACTTGTGAACCAAATACACAAACCTGGCCAGAACCACACAACAGCAAATTTCCACCAAGAGCATTGTGGTATATGATATCATTAGCATCTCACAGTGGGACATGCTGCTTCTGCTTTGAAACCTATATGACAGATTTGTTGTTTTTGCTGTTATGAGCTGGAATGAAGTGGATTCTGGGAGGGAAGTAGTCAGCTGGGTTGTTTCAGCTGCTGTTGTCGTGCTAAAGATTGCGGTGGTGACCGCTGTTGTGTCTGCTGGGGTGTGGGTAACAAACGCAGTAGTTGTCCACATTGCTGTTGTAATTGCTGGTGTTGTGAATGTGAGTGATGTTTTCAGGTGGGTGGAGGTGATCAAGGCTGTGGTTGTTTCTGTCACTGTAGGTGGCTGAACAGTGGTGTCAGTTGTAGTGTGAAGAACGGTGGTGGTGCCAAATGCTGTGGTTGGAGTGCTTGTGGATGCCCCTGTTGTTACAAGCTGCGTAGATGTTGTGTGTGGCGCTGTGGATGTAATTGACTCTGTAGTGGTGAACACTGTGGTAGATACTTCAGTGGTTGTAAGTTCTGTAGATGTTGCATGTGGTGCAGTGGATGTTATCGTCCCAGACGTAGAGGCCAGCGTGGTCAACACAATGGTAGAAACCTCCGTAGTTATAAGATTTGTAAATGTCGTGTCTGGTGCTGTGGATATAATCTTCTCAGAAGTAGTGGCCGCTGTGCTTGGTATTGTTGTTATGGCCCTAATTGTTGTTGTTCCTTCCTCTGTTGTCAAAGCTGTCGTAGGCCATGTTGTAGTTGAAGGAACTGTAGTGCTCTTTATTATTGTGGTAGCCAAAGTTGTAGTAGGTACTGTGGTTGTTAAGCATAACAACTGATCCTCTGTAAGAGAAGCAATATTTTGTCCCTTTAAGTTTTCGGGACTTTCACAAGTAATTGATGAAGATGTTTTAATTTTCTGTGGATTTCCTTTTATCCAGTTGAATAGATATGTCATTCTACAGTCACAATGCCAAGGATTGTTGTTTAGATGTACTTTGACAAGTTTCTTCAAGGACTTAAATATGCCATCAGGAAGAGTGTTCAAACTGTTATTCATTAGATTGATTGTCCGCAGTTGAGACATATCGCCAAAAATCTCTTTCTCTAAAGACCCAATAAAGTTATATTGTAAGTGGAGGTCCGTGAGGTTTTTGAGGCCCTCAAAATACTCTTTTGACAAACTGGTAAACTGGTTGTCAGACAAGTAAAGTTTCTTTAGATTTGTGAGGTTACTGAATACTCCTTGTGGAAGCGTTTTCAGTTTGTTCGTTGTGAGATTTAGAACAGTAAATTTGGGCATTTCTCCAAACAGATTTACAGGAAGGCTTGTTAGCTGGTTATTATTTAGTGTTAGTGTTCTTATTTTAGGAAGATCAAAGAAGATTCCTGTAGGTAGGTCAGACAATGAATTTTTCTCCAGAAAAAGCTTTTCGAGGTTTTTGTTGTTAGAAAATAAATCCTGGGGCAATGTTGTCATCTTGTTGCCTTGAAGTCCAATTTCTGCCAAATCTGGAAGATTATCAAAGATCCCTCTCGGAATAACATTGATCAGATTTTCGTAAACCCGTAGTTTTTGTAATTTCTGAAGTTTACTAAAAATTTCTGTTGACAGAGAGCTGATGTTGTTTTTCGCCAGGTGAAGTGTTTTAAGACTTTGAAGCTGATCAAATATTTCCTCAGGTAGTAAAGCAATTTGATTCATATGTAGTTGGAGTTCTCGTAAATTTGTAAGGCCATCAAATAACCCCTTCTCTATGGTTTGAATTCTGTTGCTTTTCAAAATAAGTGTTGTCAAATTATCCAAACTGTTAAAGAGACCGATAGGTAGAGATGTCAGCATTGAGCCTGAAATTTCAATTTCAATTATATTATCCAATCCTTCAAATGCTGCGGCTTCTACTGAAAAAGTAGGTGTGTTCATGAACACCAGCTTTTCAACTCCAGTGTAGTTTCTGAAGGCTCCATTTTTGATTGTAGAAATCTGACTTTGCACAAAATATACTCGTGTAATACCACTCCCTAAAGAGTCAGGGATTTCTGTTATATTGTCACCATAGACAGCCTTATTAAGAGGTGTTTGAGTTGTTCCAAAGCTACAGTCAAACAGCAGAGGCAGAAGGAACATAAAATATGCTTGACACATTTTTGTCTGGAAGAAATGTGAAAAGATCAAAGGGTTTTTAGTTATTGAACATTTCAGATATTATATGTAGAGCAAGGTGAATTTACAAATTCTAAGCAAGACAAGTAGGATGCCCATGTGAACAAAAGAAACAAAATGTGAACATATGGAATAAAACAAGGACAATGGCACTAATTGTTCCATGACTGTATCTAATAATATGAAGTCTTCAATTTCGATTTTCTGAGGCCTAAGTACATTTACTGGGCACTGGTAAAAAAATAAATTGGTCAAACACAGCATCATCGATCTGCAAGTAGTTATTAAATAAAATAATGTAATAAATAAACAAAGCTGTAATTAAATGTAATACCTGAAGAAAGCTTAGCAGCCCAAACATGTTTTTTTTATACTTTTCAGCACAGAATTAACTTTTACATGTTCATTAGATGTAATATGTAACTTATTGGTAAAGGAAATATACAATACAAGATTCATTGCTTGATTTAATTTAAAACATTTCTTGAAGCAATAGATTAATTATCTAAGTCAATTAAACTTCTAGTTGCCCAAAGATTTTTGTAAAAATACCTTTTACCTGGTTTTCCAAGGGGTGAATATTTGCAAAAGGACGTCCAAAGCAGAATAAAAAAAAACAAGTTAACTGGCACAAAATATGTGGAAGTTGGCTTCTGAAAAACAAACTTTTCTTTTACTGTCACCGATGTTACACACTACCCAGTGGAGTGGTTTTGGGGCGTGTTTCTAAGAACTCCATCCTGCAAGTATAGATAAAGAATGCTCTCTGACAAAAAATATGAACTGCAGCCCAGGCTTTAGATCTATTGCAGGTCACAAGCCAGCTCTAAGTTGTCTCAGTTATGCAGATGAGTGAAACCAATAAAAGATGTTTGAATGAAGTGTAATGATATATGGTTGTCAAAATATATTTCCCTGAACAGAAACATAAGTATTTTCTGTTCCCACAGTCCTTATCATATCAGATTGGTATCTGATGAGGGCTTCTCTAAAATTCAGCTTGATTTTTGTCTTTATTCTCCATGATACAAAGTATGGGAAAAAAGTTAGTGTTAGCTTGTTGTAGCCTCAACTGGTCAGAACTCAGAAGCTAAGAAAGGCTGTACCTTTCTTAAGTACTGGAATACTGGATACTGGCACAGGAGACCTCAGAGTAAAATCACATAAGCTACATTGACAGGCTAAAAGAATCCAACCATTTCAGGATTCAGCAGAGGAGATGGGGGTCATAATAAATATATATAAATATTCAAAATCCTCAAAAGTCACAGACAAAGCAGATCCATCAGTGGACCAGAGGCCACAACTGGAAATTACATGGAAATGCATTTTAAGACTAAGAAACTGAGAAGGAGGTACTTCTTTATGCAAATGGTTGTGGGAGTATGGAACAAGCTATCTAGCCATGTTGTCAAAGCTAATTCCCGATTTTGATAGACAATACATTTCTTTCACTGAATGTCTAGATGATGTTCTCAGACCTCTTAGCTACTACCAAAAGAGCTGGATATGCCAGATAGCTTCCTCTCATGTATAATCTTTCTTGGGTTGTTTCTGCAAATAATGTTGGTGAATCTGTAGTTTTCCTCTTTAATCTCTTTTACTCTTCCCTCTTTGAGCCTTTAACTTTCATACAGTAAAATGCAGTTGCAACGTGTTCAATTTGATAAAGAATTTATACAGTACGTACAGGTATATGACTACGAGTGCTAAACAAAATGTAATGCTTTTTTAAAGAATGGAGTATAGAAATGGTTTTGTATACTGTATAAGGATCTAGTAAATCTTTGTTGTACTTTGAACAAAGCCAAAATCAGGAGAAGTAAAGTTTATTCACCTTTTTAGCAGTAGTATTGGTATTTGGCATTAAACCTTGTCCTCCTTCTTTATGGGCTATGCAATAGAAATGTTTTAAAGCTATTTTACTTTAGTAAATCAAAGGTAAGGCTTTTAAAAAAAATTGTAACGAATTGATTGTAGTGAAATAAACCTACGATAACATATTTGAGGAGAAAATAATCCGAAAAAGACAAAAAAATTACATAATAAAAGTACACTTTTTTGCATCCAGGTTGATCGTGGATAGTTACTTTAAATTAAAGCTAATTCAAGATTTAGGGATGTATCAGGGAAAGGCATTTACCATTTACTAATGCTGAAAATACTAAACTTAAAAACACTTTGATTCAGTGTATAGTTTTCTTTGATATTATACAGAACAGGTTATCAAAAATACTTATACATTGTTTTCACAAGTTTACATACCTCATTTACAGAAACCTTTGCCACTGTGAAGGAGGACAAAAGAAGTTTCAAGAAGTTGCTTGCTGTACTTACAGGTGTCAGCAATTTCTTCTATTTAATTAAATACTGTATTTCATAGTGTCATTACAGACATGAATATGTGATTTCATTATGCTCTTAGAGTACCTTGAAAGTTATTAAGGCAAATAGACAGTTACTGATTTCACTTAAAATATTACAACAAGGAGTAGCTGGTAACATGTAAGTGGTTACTGAGGTCTTTAAACAGTAATGGAGATGATCGTGTTGAGACATTGTGAGTCTTCAGGAAGGTTTCCCACAGAAATTTGATTTATTTTCTTCCCATGTTCATTAGAAACCTCAGTTTCAACCTTGACTTTGGGACATTTGGAAATGCTACATTTTATGTAGATCACACCATTTCCCTCACTGAGAGCACACTGTCTTGTGTCTTTTTGACTTTCAAATATCTGGGCCTCTGATATTTCAGAGATATCCTTCCCTGCCTGAGGACGCCTTTGGGAGGAGGACAAGTCTCTAATGCATGTTGTAAAATTCTGAGCAGGACAAACAAGCTGCTCCTGCCTCAGAAAGACCAGACTCTGTCCTTTGAGAGGCTCAGGGCTCTGACAGTATATCCTGCCAGAGTGCTGTATGCTGTAAGTGCTGTACTGAATTAACCTGTACAGATATAACAGGTTGCAGTCACAGGTCCAGGGGTTGTCGTGTAATGACAGGAAAGGCAGAATTATTACTGCATCAAAAAGCCCTTCAGGAACTGTACGCAGCTTATTTTGGAAAAGGCCAAGGTGTTCCAGATTGGTCAGATTTTGAAATAATTCCAAGTCCAATGAGCTCAGGTTGTTTTTTTGCAGATAGAGTTTATTGACGTTTGTTAGGTCTTGAAAGACCATCTTTGGCAGGGACCTTATTTGATTATCCGCTAAGCTGAGAAATCTTAATTCTGTAAGATTTTGGAATGCCTCTTCTGGAACAGCTGCAAGCTTATTTTTTGCCAGATTCAAGTAGGTGAGACATGACAGTTGTGAGAACAGTGCAGGAGAGAGCTTGGTGAGTTGGTTCTGCTCAAGGTTTAAATGCGTCAAGGGTGGGTGAAATGTGCCCGGCGCAAGTTCTTTTAATACGTTTCCTCGTAAATTTAATTCTTTCAATCCTCCCAAGTTAGAAAAAATGTCTTTGGGAAGGGCAGCAATCTTATTACCTTGCAAGGAAAGTTCCTGAAGTCTTACAACATTAGAAAACACGTTCGATTGTAGAGTGACTATTTGGTTCTCATTCAGAAAAAGGGTTTCTAGCTTGGTCAGGCCACAGAAAAGGTCCTTACTCACAACAGATATCATATTTTGAGAAAGATCCAGAACATGGAGCTGGTGAAGCTGATGGAATAAATCCTCTGGTAGTGTGGATAAAAGATTACCTTTTAGATGTAAGATTTCCAGGTTCTGCAAGTTATCAAAAAGGCCTGTGTCCAGAGTTCCGAATTTATTGAAGTTTAGAAACAATTTCTTCAGGTTTGTCAATGAGGTGAAAACATCCGTCCTGATTTCACTGAGATTACGGTTACCACTTATCTCCAACTCCTGCAGTTTTGTCAGCTCATCAAAGGCACCCTCAGACACCTCCACAATAAAGTTATTGAGGAACGTGATCTTCTGGATCTCTGGGCTATCTTCGAAAGCATCAGGCCCAATACGAGTCACGCTAGTTGCCATAATTGTGAGTTCTTCTACAGCAGAGGTAATGTTCACAGGGACAGACTTCATTGCATCGTCGGCACACAACACTTTGGCTGGAGTGAAGCACTGACATCTAACTGGACAGCTTTGACCATGAAGCCTGAGCTGAAGCAATAAAAATAAGGCAATGACGAATTCTGTTGTCATGGTTTGTTCTGAAAATAAAAGAATGCACCAATTAACACTGACAAAAAGTAATCACCACAAGGACTCCTTTGAACATTACTGCCATATTATGTCAGACAAAAAATCTTTAGATCATTGAAGCCTCACTTTGATCTAAGAAGCTACTTCAATTCAATATTTCCATTTCGTTTCTAGACAGAGGATTTTATTTCACTTCTTAAAACATACAACAGTTAAAGATACAACATGTTTAAGAGCTGGGAACAAACAAAATAGCTCAGATTAACCATATTAATTCAGTCAATTAAGGTTTTTATTGTATAAATGAGAGCCCAGCTGGAACAAAAACCAACAGGTCTGTAGGTCACCAGGTCCAGAATTGGGAACCACTTGTTTACACTTGAATTGAAACAGTATTGGCACTGAGAAAGGGTGAAATTACAGGAGCTGCCCAGCAGAGGGCAGTACAGCGGAGCGCTAGTCGTAGCTCAGTGCCTCGCAAACAGTTCTTGATGGAGTTACCAAGTAACAGGTGTATCCTCACCCTCTGCCTGTCAGTTACATATTCAGTTATGACACTGTTTACAGGATTGTGCATATTTTTCTTATGCCTTATTCTTTAACCACACAGAGAGAACAATAGCTTGTTTTCAAGTTGTAGCATCCGTTAAAAAACTTCACTCTGTAATGACTTTTAACTTTAGTATTTTAAAAATCTCAGTAAGTCTGCCTCCATGTGGTTATTTTATTTTTCAAGTTAACGGTAATCGTACACTGGCCAGTGTGATTCTTTGTGTTCTCCTTGCTTATTTCTGAAACTTGGAAGATGCACAGTATTCTATCAGATATGTATCAAATTAAAAGCTCCCATTGTTAGCACTGAACTGGTTCCAGTGGTTTCTTGAAGTCTCGACCCTTTAATCACCGACCTTTACCGGAGACATTTTTCACTTTTAAATTCTATCACGTTTTTAAAGTCATTGATAATTTACAAAATGCATATAATTTCGAGAAAAAAAAACTTCGAAACAATTGCTCATTAAATTAAATGCTTTTGTTACCTATGAGATCTGATTTTAAAAATACTAAGAACCTCTGGACTTTTAAAAAACGATAAGCTGGTAAATTCCTAAACCTATAACTTTCCTATAAACCTGTAACTATAATAATGTACATTGTTAGTATTGTTTTAACGTAGACGATATTCATACATATATAGTTACCCTTATTACAATTTACTTAATATATTGAAGGTAAATAACGGAAATCAAATCCGATATATGTGATTTTGGACTTACTTGGTTTAGCTGCTTCCTAAAGTACTTAGAATCTGGTCAGTCAAGGTGTAAAAAATGAGGTTGGTCCTGTTGAATCTGTCCGGTGCTATGCTGTAGTGTCCGAGTGAGTCACCACGGGGTGGGACCGGTTCGAGCTGAGGAATAAATTAAACCAATAAAGAGCAACGCAGAGCGCCCGTAGAAAGTTATACAACCTCAAAGTTAAAAAAATAATAATAGACGTTTGACAAAACTTTATACTAGAAAAAAACTTCTGGCAGAAGATGAAAAACTATTTGTTTTGGCTGCATTCTTACAGTATATTACGGTTTCATATATTTTGGCTGCATTTTTGTTCAGTTTAGACAGTCAATGATTAATGTAGTAGGTATGTCCAAGAATATTTTGAAGTGCAGAACCAGTTTTCCATGGATATTATAATACACAATTGAGCAAAAAAAACAACATTTTTACATTCACAATAATCAATGTTTAGTAAGACGTTAGTCTCTTAGACTGTACTTTTATTTAAAAAAAGATATTTGATAAAAGAAAACTGTTAAAATATTGTTTTATTATTATTACCGTGCATTTAGTTGATGGTGCAGTTTGTGCAAACATGTAAAGTGCACCTGTACCTTGAACCTGGAAAGAAAAACAGATTAAACAAAGTTTATTCACCTTTCTTCCATCATAGGACTTCAGATTCTTTGGTGATGTAAGCAGGATTCAGATATTAAATAAAGCCAGAATTGCTCAATGGGAACTGTGTATCCACATTAAGTAGGATCTATAACACTTTACTTGCGAATACGGCTCAAAGACCGAAAAGCGTTTTTTCTGGACTTTTTCCGGACTTTGCACATTTCGGCGTGAAATCAGGTCAGATACAAGTATTGATTCTATAAGTTTTAGTTTAAATATAACAACATTATATTACACTCTCCCAGCAGCCAACGGGTTAATAAATAACGGATCAATTTAACGCAATCACCATCTCAAAATGGTTTTCAGTGTGTTAGGTGAGATCAGGACATTAAGAGATTAGTTACATGAAAGTGAGCAATTGAGCAAAATACACTACTTTAGATACATATCATATTAGTAACATTCTACAAATACTGAAATATACTGTACACGTATATAATGTGACAGAATGGAAATGATTTTTTTTGTTTACTGAAGAGATAAGGAAAAATCTATGATTAATTTATCTGTGTATCTACCCTCAATGCATATAAATGCATATGATTTGGGCTGATCAACAACAACGATGAGTCCGCATACGGGAGAGAGGTGGAGAATCTTACAAGATGGTGCCTGGAGAACAATCTGGCCTTGAATGTCAACAAGACAAAATAACTCATTGTGCACTTCAGGAGACCCAGCGGGAGTCATGCCCCAATCAGCATCAATGTCACAGCAGTGGAAACTGTCAGCTGCTTCAGGTACCTCGGTCTGTAGCTCTCCACCGACTTGGTTTGGTCTCACAATACTGTAGCCAGTCTGAAAAAGGCACAACATCGCTTTCTGCGGGCTCAAAGAATTGCGTTACGGGAAGCTATTCCTCATGAGCTTTTACCACGGGACCACAGGAGGTGTCTTCACTAGTACTATCGCTATGCGGTACAGGAATGCTACAGTGCATGACAGAGATGGACTCGCACCATCCGCTGTCACAATAAAACCCGATCCATCATTCAAGATCCCAACCATCCCGGCCACAAACTGTTCTCCCCCTGCGCTCTAGCAAGCGGTCCGGCATTATTAGAGCACGGATCGCTAGACTCAAGAACAGCTTCTACCCCACTGCAGTGCGCATCCACAACAGCTAACTGCAGGGCCTCAGACTCAATACACATCTGCACTGTGCACTTTTTGAAGGTCTACCGTGGGTTTTTTTTTCACACTGCTACTGTACATGTTTATTCTCCCACAAAATATGTATTATTCCTGTTGTTATTATTTATTATGTTTGTAAGTTTGTAATGTACTGTCTACATTGTGGGGTGGTTGTCTGTTGAACTGTGTATGTCGCGAGAGATTAGCAAGAATTCCAATGTAAATACACGTATGACCATAAACTACAGTACTAAACGACTGTGTGCATCTCAGTACAGTACTACATTTTTGTTGATTTTGCAGGACCTTGCCAGAAGAGGGCAGCAAGGTAACTACTAAATTGTGAGAGAATGTGGTATCTAGTTATAGATCAATTACCGAAGCTAAAAACACTGAAACTAATCATACTGATAGTAGTGTAAATTGTGTGAGATTAAATGCTGAGTATGAACTTTCTAAATATTAATTAGTTTAAGGAAAAGTTAAAAGCAAACGTACAGTACCAATTTAAATAATTAGACTGTGTTTTTATGTACTATTCTGTCAGCCGTAGCCAATTTCACAGAGATCGGAAACTCCACAGCAGAAATGTTGTATTCTTCTTCTTTTTCAGCCTTTGTCGTTAAGTGAGCACTTCATGGAATAGACCTTTGAATTTTGAATAAGAGGAAGTCACGACTAGGTTTATACAGTAAATGTTCTCAAACTCAAATTCTTGAGTGTATGGGCAAAAACAAGCAATCCCCAAGACAAAATCGAATGTAAAATAAAATGAAATCAGTTTATACGTGCGGAGCAGGTACGGCACTTAATAACAACAGGGAATAATAATTCTGGACACTCCACTCAAAGCGCTTTACAGGTAATGGGGACTCCCCTCCACCACCACCAATGTGTAGTCCCCACCTGGATGATGCGACGGCAGCCATAGTGCGCCAGAACGCTCACCACACACCATCAATCAATGGGGAGAAGAACGTAGTGATGAAGTTCATAGATGGGGATTATTAGGAGGCCATGATTGGTAATGTCAATGGGAAATTTGGCCAGGATACCACAACACTTTTCGAGAAACGCCCTAGCATTTTAAATGATCACACAGTGTCAGGACCTCGGTTTTACGTCTTATCCGTCGCTATACTGGGAAAATAGGATGCATACAGACAGCAGGGTGAGCGCTTCTTATTGGCCATTTCCAGCAGCAACCTTAGTTTTTTTCACAGGAGGTCTCCCATCGGAGGTGGTGACCAGGGTCACACCTGCTGAGCTTCAGCGGGTTACCAGGGTGATATGGCTGCAGGGCGTACTGTAGGTCTTACGAATAGCGGCGCAAGACTCAAATGGTGACATTTTCGTACTCAAAAAGTTAAATAGCAAATTGAATAAAATTATTCAGCTGTGTTTTGGTGTATTTCCTCATGGAAGGCAAAGAAAGGACAACATTTGCTGTTGTTGTTTTTTTTCTCGGAATAAGGGTGTGGATACAAAATATCGTTGTGAACAGTGATGCAGGTAGGTTACCCAGCTCTGATTTTGGCGAGCTTTTTTTCAGCAGGTCTCAGTGCACGATGTATCAGCTCATGTAGATAGCGGTCTTTTTACCCTGGGGAGAATGAAGAAGGATGGGAAATTAAGGTTTGCAGCTGCTGTGGTTATAAGGAAAGGCCCAGGACCGGCGCAACACATACTGGAGCCCGGATGCAATTAAATACAAAAGGCTTCTACCCCCTTCTGCACATAGAGCAGGAAAGTAGAATTAAAACGGGCAAACACACAACCTGAGACTTAGTAACTAGTTATTTTAAAGTTTACAACTTGACTCGTCTCAGCAAACATGGCGATGATATCACTGAAATCAACCTGCCTTGCGGTGGTGTTCTCTATAGACAGCAAAGCCAGAGCTGACAGTCTTTCCTGTGACATGGTGAACCTTAGATAAGTTTTGATCAATTTCAAATTGCTAAACAAGCGTTCAGCGCTGGCGACAGCAACTGGAACGGGTTAAAACACTTGACATGCTATCAATATGTTTGGAAACGCAGATTTCAGATCTTTGTTGACCACATACTGCAGTACTTCAGACGGAGTGTTGACTTCGTTAGGGAACAGATGAAACAGAAACTTTAATTCAGCTGCCAAGTCTCTGCCATGAATGTCTCGTAGAAACAAGGCGAGTTCGTTGCAGGCTTCAGTTGAATTAGCCCCGGTTTTTTTCGCTTAAGAAAGAAAAACGTTCTTCTGTCTCACTGATGACAGTGTCCAGTACGCCACTGAAAAAGTTCACTTAATCTTTTCCTGTCTCATTGCCTTTTCGGCTCTTTGCGTTTCTCGCTACCCGAATTACATTTCTGGATCACTTTCATGTTGCACACTAACCGAACATAGTTTAGCTAAATGCAAGCTTGTCTGTTGCTCAGTCCTGCGGGGGAACAGGTCGCGTTATCCAATTCTACATACAGTACAGTATTTGGGAGTGAACGTGCCAAAGACCAATTGCAAATCATCCGC
The DNA here is from genome assembly GCF_040954835.1 of Lepisosteus oculatus. Classification (NCBI taxonomy): domain Eukaryota; kingdom Metazoa; phylum Chordata; class Actinopteri; order Semionotiformes; family Lepisosteidae; genus Lepisosteus; species Lepisosteus oculatus. Next base: position 9,204,409 of record NC_090708.1, on the reverse strand, counting down.
TCAGCCGAGTTTTCCAATAGGTCATCGTGTTTTATTTTAAAATGGGCCAGACTAGTATTGCTATTGGATAATACACCGACATACGAACTCTTGTTCGTTTATTTTACAGATGGTCTTTTCTTTAAAAAAAATCATTGTAATGACGTTAGCAACGGGCTCCCCTTAGATCTGGGCACGGGTCCGGTTGCACTCATTGCACCCCCCCGTGGCGCCGGCCCTGGAAAGGAGCGTGTAGAAATTTGCAGTGTGAAGTGGCCTATCAAGAAGGTAATTAAGAAGGGGTAATGATGAGATAGAGATCTGGGGTGAGTGTTTATAGCTTTTCCTGTGTGTGCTGCTCAAATGGCAATAGAAGTACAGGTGAACACCACGGAGCCCCAGCTGAAATGCAGACAGGAGCAGCTGTTTCAATTGGGCCAGAAACACTTTCACATTACATGTATATTACACCTGCCTTTAGAAAAAACATCTTTCAGCACGGATTTGGGAGAAATAATTGCTCAGCACTAGACGCTGTGCACTGGTGCTGTACTAAATGCCACCGGCAACCAGCTTTTCGTGGAGGACATGTGTTACAGAACACGTGTTTCGACTGAGATAATATTTTTCAGGTGATGTGTGCATGCCTGATAGCAGCATAATACATATGGTTTTAAAATATAAGATATTGTAACGCAACGGAGGCTCAGGTGGGCGCCCTTCCCGCAGTAGGTTGGCCCCCCACCATCGGGGGCTCGAACCCGGGACTCCCGCGTCACTCAGCAGGGACCCAGCTCGGTGAGCTAAAGAGAGATCTTTCTACAGCCCAGGGGCTGTGGTCCTGCTATCACTTGGAAGGGCGGTGACGTCACCTGCTCTGGTAAGCCGGCTCTTACACAGTACCTGTCAGCCGTAAGCGTTACAATATTTTTCAAGGCTGATTTTGGAACCCTAAAAAAACTCTGTGCTGAAATATGTAAATGTGAAACAGGATGCCAGTCAGCATTTTCAAAGGTACAGGTAGTATCCTATGCACTGGGACAAGTGGTGGAATTGGATTTGGACAGGCTGGAATGGACAATTATTTTGAAGATGGAGCAAAGCATATAGGCAGCCCCGATGCTAATAAAGTATTGAGGTCATGGTGGGATTCTAATGTCACAGTGAAATGCTGCATTAGAAGGAAACTTCCCACTGCCTACAGTGATACCCCTCACCCAGATAACAACGTCTAGCCTACTTGAATGCTTGAGGGCGTTAATGATAGAGGAGTTAGTGTACACAGTTAAAATCGGGGAGATTCACCAGAGCAATGATACAAAACACATTTTCTGATCATGATCAAAGCTTCCCTCACTCTTGTAACTGCAAAGATGCACCACAGGCGATGACAATGGAAGACCAGCCAAAGAGAAAGCTGCCTGGATCACACTGAGCCTGGACAACATCACCTTTCGGAAGACATGTTTGGAGGTAATGTAGGTGGTGAATTGAGGGGATGGTGAGTGGACAAGCAGGTCCATGGCTGATCCTGGTGCAGGTCCACAGTGACACAAGATCACCTGCTGAAAGCTGCCGAAGGAAGTGCAGAGGCAGAAGCTGATGATACATTGCTGACCGAAAGGTTCGAGCTAACCTGTCAGAGGAGAGATCCTCATAGTCTTCATCTATGAAGGAGCGAGAGGAGAATGTTGTAAATGGTTAAAACCAGGAGCTTTGTTCCATCAGAAGGGCAGAATAAGTGCCTTAATTAAGGAGTGAGGATGCTTATAGGTTGGATAGGTAGGAAAAAAGACAGGGAGTCTAAATAGGGTGGTAGATGTAATGATTGACCATAGTAGATTACAGCTGTTTATTCAAATATTATGAACTATCAGTTTTGTAGTTAAAAAAAGCAACAAACAAACTGATAGGTCACAGGTCAGCTGTATGATTGTATGTTTGTATGTCAGTAAGCCTTTCAACACCATATAAGCACCACATCTGGAGGTGAACAAAGGGCCGGATACAGTTAACCCACACGCCTTGGGGACCACTTAGACATCTGAAACGGAACTGCAATATAAACTGCTACCAAATGGGTGGTATTTTTGTTTTGCCTTCTAAGCAAAGTGATTTCGAAAACCAGAACACTTGAGACTTGCGAAAGCTAAAATTGCAGGCTGCATGATGAAACTGGTCAATAATGTCGAAAGGGGCAGTGTAGATAATCAACATTTTATTGACATATTAACATATGTGCATTATATTATCATGGTTAAATCACGCGAGGCACCAATACAATCTAGCTAAAAACGGAATAAATATTTCCTTTTTGAAAAGCTACAGTACCACTAGTTGTTGAGGATGTACTTATAAAATAGTTTTAAGGTTTATTTTAGGGTGTGCAATCATATAGCCTTCTGCGCCAGATTTAAGTCAGTTTAGTGGCAGTGCAGACACTGAAGGTTGTGGGAAAAATGTAACTGCCTCATTAGTAATTGAAGAGAAGAATTAAGGTCATAAACACACAGTAGGCCAGCATTTACTTCAGAGTCTTAAAAACATTTGATTTTCCTATCAATTACACATACAAGTTTGTTGTGCTTGCTAAAGTGCAAGTATCTTAGATATGTCTTGGGTTCTACACAGCTCTGTTGGGATCAAGTCAGTAATTGGAAACAATGATCTAATAGTTTTCTTTTGTCATATGAAAATGTGTCAACAAAGGTGTTTTGCTAGTGGCACTGTGATGAATTTGTGATCCATTAAATTGAATCTCTATAGGCTATAGATAAAAAAACCTTTTTGCAAAGCTTTGTAGGATCTGACAAAGTTGGGGCTAATCTAGCAAAATCCCAGAACAACCTTATAGCAGGGAATCATGGAATTAAATAATTGTCTTCTGCAGTCAAGAAAAACAACTGAATCAAAATGATTTGTTTATTGACATATTTTTTTACATTTTCCTTTTTTTTTAAATTTACTCGAAGTTACCTCACATAAACTCTTCTACACAACAAACTGATACTGATTACTGACATAAGAATTACAAAGCTTGTCTGTAAATAATGTGAAATTAGATTTTTTTCATTTAAATTTTAGTTAAATAACACTTCAGTAGTTGTATGATATCAGATGCCACAATCTTTAAAAAAGATTAACTTTTTACAAATAAAAACAGTGACCAATATTTTGAAAACAAATTTTGAATAAAAAACTCCCTTAAATGCAAGGCTTCACTCCTGCTTTTTAGCAACTACAGATCCACATTTACCTTTTTGTTTTGTATTCAATTTAATAAACCATCCTTTAGATGTGTAAAATACACATATGTAAAATTAATATTTATTACAATCCATTCATAGATCTATTTACACATTACTGAGACTCTAATGCCATTTGAATTAAAAAAGTATAATTACAGCAGAAACAATCTTCAAAGCTGAACTAAATTCATACTACAATCTAAATATTGTGGTATTTCGTTAAACTGTTAATATAATAATACTGAGAAGGTACTGCCTATTGCAAGACATTTACAGCAGAGGAAATATTGGAAAGGCTTTTAGATTGTTTACAAAAAACCTCATTTCAATTTAAGTCGATATAGATGGCTCAAATATTTCAACATTGTGTCTTAATATAAACATTTTAAGACAAATCGAAAATGTAATTGCTGCACATTGTAATTTGTTCAGTCAAAGAAGAGCTAATACACAACCAAAAAGTGGTATCTGGCCTGTGACAGCAGCTCTTCTCATAATTGTGATTATGATGAATTGTGAAAGTTTTAAATAGTTTATAAGCCAACACAATGTCAATTAATGTGAAAACCTACTGTGACCAATTAGAACATGACAGGCAATTCATAGGAAAAACATACAGCTGCAAATCTGATGTATAACATTTTGCCCCAATTTGTCAAGACCAACTTATTTCTTAAACACAAAGTTTTCAAACTTCTTTGAGCTTATACTCGATGAGTGTTATAGTAGATCCAATCTGGGATAACATTTAACAAATACATTACTACACCTGACAAATAAGGCAATCATTTACAAATAAGACTGTAAATTGAATTTTGTGAAACTTTATAAAACTATTTGCACTTCTCCAGTATTTCAATTTTACACTTTATGTAGGCATTTTTAATGTACACAATAAAACTATGGTATTATGCAAAGCATTCGATCTGCAAAATCATTTGAGTTTATTTCACACATTAAGAGATGACACCCAGACAGCATGACATCCTGAGACTGATTTCTGGCACGTTTCCCTTGGATTTCTGAAAGTCACATTAATTAAAGTCGTCTATCTTGTCTCTGTTAAACCGCACAAACGAATATTGACATAAATGTATATACCAGGAAGAAAGTGCCAAATGCTGAGTACTTTATTTGATTTTTTTCACAAAGCTGTGTAGTGGCCTGGTATCTTGTTGTCAATAAGGTGTTTGCTTGGCACACAGTGTCACCTGTCCATCAAGCATAGATGACGTGTTGTCACTCAGCAAACAAGATGAAGGCAGGACATTAATTACAGCTGAACTTTTAAAAACCTCCTGCCCTCAAAACTGTTGCTGCCGCAATTCCTTGATATACAGGTGACTGACCATCCAACTTCAGCTAACTTTTTTTCCATCAGCCAATCAAAATGATTTACAAATGAATGTTATTTCATTCTGGTACCCTAGCATCACATTCCACATTATTTGTCTAAAGTTCTGAAGGCTTTCTGACCAGTGTCATTATTGATGGTGTTCAAATTGCTGAATTCCTTTTCTGCGTAGGGTTTAAGTTGCCACTTGACCGTCTTTTTTTCCTCCTACAAGCAATACAGATGATGACACTGGAAATTAGGACTGTGCAGATAAGCACAATGATTATGAGGACAGCCTCCTTTGAAAGCCCCCCAGCCTGTCCCTCCCCATTGTCGAAGTCCTCGCTGGAATTGGAAGGGGTTATTTTAGACGAGGAAGTAGTAGCACTGTTCTCTGTTTGAAATGAGGAAGTCAGTAACCGCTGTTGTATTGTAGTGGCAGTGGTCAAACTGACCGGCGTTACCGTAACTGAGCTGTTGGAAATATTACTGGCTGTAACAGAAGTCAGATCCTCATCTCTGACGTCTGTAAGAGGTGTAAGCTTCAGGGAGAGAGGGGAATGACAGACAACTTGGCTGATGTTGTACACCTTAGAACGGTGCTGATTAATCCAGTTTCTTAGAGGTAAAATGTCCTCGTCACATTTCCAGGGGTTGTCAAAGAGAGTCACCTCAGTTGCTTTGTCTAAGGAGTCAAGGAGCTCCTGTGGCAAGTTCTCCAATGAGTTGTTATGGAGCTCAAGTTTCCTCAGTTGTGGCAGGTTTTGGAATAGGTATCTGGGCAAGAACTGCAAGTAATTATTTTCCAAGGAGACGTTCTGGAGTTTCAGCAGGCCGTTGAACACCCCCTCCTCCAAGGTGGTCAGCCTGTTCGTGTGCAGCGACACTTCCCCAAGCTCCGACAGACCACGGAAGGCATCTTTGGAGATAGTGCCGATCTGATTCCTGCTCAGGACCAAGAGCCGCAGCTGGGTGAGGTTGCTGAACACGTTGTCCCCAATGTGAGCTAAATTGTTGTCATACAGCCAGAGCTGTCGGAGACGCATAGGGCCAAATATACCACTGGATAAACTTACCAGCTGGTTCTCATGCAGGGATATGTCAGTGAGGTTGGGCATATTCTGGAAAATGCCTTCTGGCAGTTCTGAAATGCGGTTGTTGGACAGGTACAGTTTCTTCAAGTTCTGCTGCTTGGAGAACAAGTCAGCTGGCAGATGCTCAATTTGATTGACGTGTAATGACAAATCATTCAGTTTTGTCAAGTGATCAAAGGCGCCTGCTGGGATTTCTCTCAGTGCATTCTTCTGAAGCTTGAGGCTCTGAAGCTCATGAAGGTTTTGAAAAATGGTCTTTGAAAAGGCAGTGATATTATTCCCTCCTAAATCAAGCTTTTGTAACTTTGTGAGTTGGCGGAAAGCTTCATCTGGAATGGAGTTCAACAGATTTTCTTCAAGATTGAGATCTTTCATATTTATAAGACTGGAGAACATATCAGGATGTATCATTTGTAGTTTGTTTTTGGACAGAATAAGTTTTGTAAGATTAACAAGATTTCTGAACAATCCATCTGACAGCTCCTGTAGTGGAGTACTTGTTAAAACCAGAATCTCAAGTCTAGTTACACTGTCAAATGCACCTGGTACTATCTCTTTTAATTCAGCACGATTTATAAAAAGAAAACGCAGAGAGTCATGTAATCTTTGAAAGTCACTTGGTTTAAAAGAATTGATTTTGGTGTCCAATATGTCAAGGCGTATGGTATCCAGAGGTAGGGAGCTTGGGAATTCTGTGATAGTTTTTCCGGAACATTGCACCAATCCATCTTGTGGGCATGAGCATTTGTCTGGGCAGTTCCCACAAACGAACAATATAGCATGAAGGCTGATAAGTATATGCAAGTAGCCTGCTGATTCCATGGTGCCTAAAAGGAAATATAACAATTAGATGTATTTCAATATAGAATAATTTGTTCCTTAATATAATAGAATCCACAATTATTTAGTTTCAGCTACAATGAATGACAGTGAATGGTTTCTTGTACTTTTTGGAATTATGGTTTTCTTTGTGGTCATTTATTTTCCAGTACAGTCTTTTTTCCATTTAATTGCCATGTCAAATGCCAGAAAGTGAGCAGTTTCATATAAAAATTGAAATTGCACATTTATGTGTTATGTAATCCCTAGACCACTTCTCTCATCATTGGTAGTTATGCAGATTAATAGGACAATTTTCCACAGGAGCACAGTAAGTGTAGCATACAGTTTCCCAGTGCCAGTGTGGAATGAGAGACAGACTAGGAGCAGCTGTGTGGGCCCTAGGCTTCATTTTACTGTAATGATGCCGGAAACCTCATTTAAGATGTCTTGCCAAGATAATGAGCTGCTTCATCCTTTTCTGGAGTACGTCATTTAAAATAAATAGCAAACTAGCCATCGTGTTGGGGAAAAAGCTCTGCTCCATATGGCTTCTGCTCAGAAATAATTACTCAAACGTCTTTTCAACTGAAAAATACCATTCTCTGCTGTCATGTAAGAGTGAAACATTTTTTTTAGTAAAAGAACCAGACCTTATATGGTGTTATATGTTTTTAGAGTCATGACCCAATTCTAACAAAAATATAATGGTATTAATTGAATAGTTATGCAGGTTTTGTCAATCTGCGTGTTGCCATAGGTGAAACGTATTTCACTGGCACTCAGGTGCTGCTGCCTCACAGCTCTTGGGTCTTGGATCATAGATTCGCTTGGGTTTCTGTTCCAGTTTCTTCCCCCCTCCCAAAGACATGCTGGCTAAATTTATCGGTGTCTCTAAAATGTCCCTGTGTGCGTGTGTGTGGGTGTCCTGTGATGGATTGCTATCCTGGTCAGGGAGTGGTCCCACCTTGTCCCAGTCTTCCAGGATAGGCTCTGGGCTGCTGGGCTTATCAGGATTAAGCAGCTTTCTGATAACTGATGAAAAATATCCAACTGCAGAGACACGCTGAAGGCCCCGTGTTTAGCTGAGCTGCACTAGATCAATGAGATCAGTGACCTTAGCTTCTTGTTTTTTTTGACAGTATTTGTTTTACTTTCAAAAACATCTTACTCCCTAAATTCCATCACCTCCCAACAGCTCCAGACAGAATACAGTCAGCATTGTCAGTTAAAAAAGGCAAGAATCAAACAGAATGTACTGAGATTATCAAGTGTGTTTTCTCTGCATTCTCAAAAAATAAATTAATTAAAAAACAGGAGAGCAATATTATTAAATACTAAATTGTTAAATGCATATGATGCAGTGAGAAAATTGGGTAGTACGAGATCAATACTTGTCACATTAGAATCACACTGTAGAGTTTCATTCATACCTACATTCACTGTGCTATGTAGAAATGAAAGGTTATTTTTTCTTTTATAGATTTTAAACTAAACTATGGAATTGAAGGAGATGCAGTCCCACACACAAAGGCAAAGTTTTCAACAGTATCGTAAATATAACTAGAATTAATGTATAACACTAGTGGAATTATAAAGTATAACCCCTCCACCATCTTATGTTACTAGCTGCATAACATATTTCTGTGTGTTACAGTTTCAAGTAGTTAAATAGATACAATACATTTGTAATTTTCATAAATTGGTCTATGGCACTAATCACAGTACAATTGTCAGTTCTCTTCAGTTGGTTTCATTATGAAATAACCTTTTTTATTTTTCTTTGTCCTCTCTAATACAGGCAACCATGCATAATGAGTGAATAAAATCTTTTTGTTCAGCTCAGATATACTGTAAGTTCTCCAAACATGACAGAGCCAGAATCTCTTAATGGGGCAGGAGTCGACCACATTAACATCTTTCATGTCAATTTGTTTAAACCCCATGGAGATATGGTTTGTTGTTTTCCCAGCACTTTGCTTGTTTATTTACTGTGGTCAGTGCTTGCTTTGGCTACTGAACTTTCCTGTAGAAACTTGCATTTCTCTGGAGTATTACATTTCTGTAAGCCTTGCCTGCTCAACATGAACACATTCTGCTGCTGCCACTCTCTTGTTCTGCTTATATACCACTATTCTAGACATTTACTTCTTCATTAAAGTGGCTCCTTAAAAATACAAACATCTAAAATATCTGAATACTATATATATTTATAGAATGTTTTGATACTGAATGTAATGTTGGCAGAATGGGTAGAAGTCTTTCTATGAATAACAAACTTTGTCTACTATGAAAAAAAAAGTATAACTTCAAAACAAAATATCAAGAAAAGGTCAAAAAGAAAAGTAATGTAGTCTTATCAGAAAGTTTTACAATGAATATCTTACCATTCCACAACAAAGGATTTTCTTTTGAATACACTAAATAATTTAGAAAGTAATTTATTTTTGTTCTGAGTTACCAAGAAGAAAAAAACACATATAATCAAACCTTAAAATGTCTGTAGAGTGTAAAAAAAGCTCTAAGGATAGTATTTCTTATTAATATATGGGTAATTTCCCATTGCGAAAAACAATTAAATAGGAATAACTTACCTTTTTAAAGTTGATCTGTAGCTGCTGAAATGAACAGAGGAGTTTGTGACCTTGCAGAAGTCTTTATACTCTTCACTGTGGTGTAGCTCTGCCCTGTCTCCTCCCTGCTTTTATGCATCAGAAATGACTCAGCAGTAGGGAGAATCCTGAATATTTTGGGGGGACTTGTCACACTGTGTTCACAGCAACAGCTTATTGAAGTCCTTTGTTCACTTTAAGAAGAGATTTGGTTTTCTGCTTGAGCTGTTCTCTCTAGTTTGGATGCTCAGATTCTTGGACTACGTTTTGGTTGGTTTGCATGCCAGCAAAGCCCCACCCTTAATCTGCCACTCGTTAAAACATAGCAGAATTAATAGCTAGAGGTGACAGTGAGACCCCGTTTACTAACAAAAGGCTTCCTTTTGATTTGTCTTTTGTATGCTTTTGGAAAACAAAATATATCCAAAATATTAAGCTCTGAAACCCCAATAGTTTTATACGACAAATGACATGTGAATGATTAATACAGAATGAACCCAACAGATTGGAATGTTCAACTGCGACATTGGCATTTGAAAAATAAAAACGGCCTACACGTGAATCAAATATGTACATTTTGAAAAGTATAATGACATGTGAGAGCCCCCAACACAGTAGAAACAAAAACATTTCCACCATTAAAAAAACCGTCACTCACTGGGTAAGGGATGTGATGTACTTTCTCCACTTTGTAAAAATGAGCTTTCCCCTCCACTGCAAGTTTGTATTCTGCCTGGCAGCTCTTTTCAAACTTCTTTAAGAACTTGCAGCGCAGCCCAGACCTTTAGAAGACCTTGACAACTGTTGCTTCCCTCTTCTATCCTTTCACTACCTTTTTCTTTCTTTCTTTTCCTTTCATTACCTTTTTTTCTTTCTTTTCTTTTCTTTTTCCTTTGCTTACCTCTTCCAAATCTCTGGGTTATTCCTGTTTTTATATTATTGTTGGATCTACACCCTTTGTTTTGGTACCAAGTGTTTCATGCCATGATGATTGTTCACTTTTGTCCATTATTGTATATGGTACCATATAACGTTCTTTCTTTTCCCTGAAAAACCAATAAACAAATTGAATGTAAAAACTGAGCAAAACCATGAATGATCGTGAATAGTGTGCAGACCCTAAAATGTGGTTCCCTCATGAGTGACTCTTTTTATGCATATTTGCTTCATAGAGTCATCTTATTGATTGGTTTTCGTTTGAAGCCTCACCTCCTGTGGTGAATATTGCAGTATTTCAGGCAAAAAGATTTATACTTTTCCAAAACAGGAGTAGCATTTGTTTTTCACTGAAACTGTATCTCGTTGTTTTTTAGTGTCAGTGAAATATTGTCCAAGTCCCCTCCAAGAGCAACCTTTTTTCTGCTGAGTTGAAAGGCAGGAGGAAGGCCTGTTATCACAATGCTCTGGCCATGAGCAGAGCTTGCCAAGAGATGCACAGATAACTCTGAACAGTTGTTAACTGATAAGATCATAACTGTCATGCCCTCCGCCTGAATCAACAGAAATAAGTATTGTTATTATGCTAAGGTTTGAAGGACTTTTTACAATTACAGTTTTGTTAAAGTGTAAGTGAAAGTGATGGGCTTTGTGTTCAAAGGTAAACTAAAAGTCAGTATCTCATTATGAGCAAAAGTTTGAAATGAACTATGTTCAGGATAATATCAATTTAGCTTCTAAAAATCTTAGTCAAAAAGTATTTTATTTTTTCCCCACAGATTGTACATGATCATGATTGTACACGATACCTCACAGATGCTATTGTATGACATTTGTCCCTCCTTCCTTATGTGGTCAGATAATGGGGCACTATAAGCATGTTTTTTCATGTTTTGAGAGTGTCTGGTATTGGTTACGTCCAGTATTTTAGACAAGACTATTCCTTGAATAAGAGTATTCCTGGTGAGTTTGTGGAATTATGATTCCAATCTTTCACAGTGGTGGAAATTGAGCTAGTTGGATGGCTAAAATCACTGTGGTAATTCATTGGGAATTTCCACATTCCTTCCTGGAATCAGTGAATCCTGGAATTTCTAAATATTTTCATGTGCGTGTGATCTGTGCTGCCAGTTGGGGAGAGAATGAGCTGGCCTGGAGCTCTGCTCTTGACTGTCAGATCTAGCTGAGGTGTATGTCTTCCACTCTATGTGACCTGTATCACCTCTGGAGTCTTTTGGAAGGAAACGTTTGAGGGAGGGGGATCTACTTTGAGGCTGGCAGGGGTGAAGGGTGATGAGGTATGCGAAACATTGGAGTTTTTGTGTTTGATTTACATTCTGAAAGTTGGAATGATACAACATGTTCATCGTGCTAAAGAGATAGAGATAGAGATAGAGATAGAGATAGAGATAGAGATAGAGATAGAGATAGAACATGTAAAATAAATACATACTGCATAATGGTTCTAAAAGTATCATACCTTTCAATGTGACCTGACACACACTCACCTTTCTCTTTCCCTTGTACTGTTTAGATATTTCTGAAAAGGTGGGGGTACAGTATACATTTGTTTCCGTCTTTTGTATGATAGAGGGAACAATTGTGATTTTTGATATATACTCTTTTGACTAGTATTTTTTATTTTTAAAATGCTTATCTTCGTCAACCTTTTTATTTCTTCAACAATCCTTTTATTAACTGGGAAGGTATTTCAGTAATGAACTGTTTTTATTCTTAGAATTATTAAAACGGCATGTTTTGTTATGTTTATAGCCAATTAGTGACAGAGGTGTAACTGAAGACTTTAAATTGGTACCCGATGTTTCGTTATTAATACTGTAAGGTTTACTTTTATTAGACACAGGCTCTTTTCCTTTAGTACAGTAAACTACAAACTAGGCCTTTTATTTTTCCAGTTGCCCATCTGGCCTGCATTGTTGTAGATTGTTAGCTCTCAGAAATTAACAGAAATAACCCCCTTTTGAATATTTGATTGGTGGCTTCATAATTTATTCACTAAATATGTTTTTTTGACATGATAAATATATTTTTATTAACTAAAAATATTGGTCATTAGCCAATCTACTAAATAATTGGTCGTCTTAGCAACATTCTGAATCTGTGTAATTTCAGCCACTTGTGTCCTGTAGTCTTAGGCTGATTTGTAAATTCCAAATCTCCTAGGATATGTTAACAGTGGTATTCAGGGAAAACAAAGGAACAATGTGATCAGTGATTATTCACCGCCAAAACATAAGATTTAGCAAAATAGTGAGTAATTACTGTATAAGCAACTTACTGTTCGGCCTATTTCCTGACTGTCTGCGAGTGGGAGTTATGAAAACAAGGTTTGTTCATTATAGCAGCCTGTTGTTTCCTTAGCTGCTGTTATTACAGAACTATTAAGTATTTGTCTTTTCTTATCTTCTTCTTTAGTTCTTGCTCAAAAAAACAATTATACTTTAAAGAAAATCTTGCTTTATTTTGCATCGCTCAAAGTAGTTTGCTAAATTAATACAATTTCCTAAAAATTCCCTTTTGAAGGTATTTCTCAGCATTCGGAATATGACAACAGTTCCTTAATGTATGTTGTGGATACATTTACAGGGGAAGTGCAACATAGGTAGAAAGAATCGGCATGGATGAGTGCATTTCAAGCCACAATGAAAGTCAAATGTACACAGTAACATATAAAATCTCCAGTTTACATCACAAAATAGATTGAACTTTCAGGTATGCGCAGTGCCATGTTCTGCAACTCATCAAAATGAGGCAACAAACTTCAGATAAGGTGAAGCGGCCCTGTCATCTTTTAAACAGCAGGCTTGTTTTGCAGACAGATACTACTGACTTGTAAACTCTTCATGCAGACCACTTTGGAACATTTCTATGGTGAAAGATCTGCTTGCCCAACCTGTACTGACTCGTTCGCATGTCACAGTACCTTAGTTATTATAATAATAATAATAATAATAATAATAAACTTTATTTTATATAGCGCCTTTAAAGGTGGCTTCTCAAAGCGCTTTACAGGATGACAATAACAATAAATAAGAAGACTACAACAATAAATAAGAAAATTTCACAAGACAGGACACAATTATAATTACAACAATACAACAATAACAATAGAGGAGACCGTGGAAGATGGTATTAAGAAGAGCAGAGGGGTGAAGAATGGAACCAGTTAAGTAAAGGCTTTTCTGAAAAGGAGGGTTTTGAGTCTGGATTTGAAGGAGTTTAGAGAAGGTGACTCTCTAATATCCTTGGGCAAGGAGTTCCAGAGCTTGGGGGCATAGCAGGAGAAGGCCCTGTCACCCATACAATGTAGACGGGCTTGGGGGACAGTAAGGAGGGCAGAATTTGAAGAGCGGAGGTTGCGAGGTGGGGAGTAGGGCGATAAAAGTTCAGACAGGTATTGAGGTGCCAACCCATGTAAAGCCTTGTAGGTGAGCATGAGGATTTTAAAGTCTACGCGGAATTTGACCGGAAGCCAGTGCAAGGACTCCAGGATAGGAGTAATGTGAACACTTGCACTAGATCTGGTCAGGATTCTGGCTGCTGAATTTTGGACATACTGCAGCCTGTTCAGAGTAGATTTAGATACCCCAGGGAGCAGAGCATTGCAGTAGTCAATTCGAGAGAATACAAATATGTTGATCAGCTTTTCAGCCACAGTTAATGAAAGCATAGGGCGTAGTCTTGCGATATTTCTAAGGTGAAAAAAAGATGTTTTGACAGTATGCTGTACATGTGGGTCGAATGTTAAGCCAGAATCGAATATAACCCCAAGGTTTTTCAATTTTGATTGGAGCTCAAGTACAGAGCCATCTACAGACAGGGTTACAGGACTGGCTTTACGAAGTTGATGGGGGGTACCAATAAGCATGACTTCAGTCTTGTCACAGTTAAGATGAAGGAAGTTCTGAGTCATCCAAATTTTTATGTCAGAGATGCAATTATATAGAATAGAGACAGCCACATCAGTGTCGGGTTTGGTATGGATGTATATTTGAGTATCGTCAGCGTAAAAATGAAAGCTGAGGCCATGTGATCTTAAAAGCTGACCAAGTGGGAACATGTAAATGCTGAAGAGCAAGGGGCCTATTATTGCTGAAGAGCAATATAGTGCTCAGCGTAAAAATGAAAGCTGAGGCCATGTGATCTTAAAAGCTGACCAAGTGGGAACATGTAAATGCTGAAGAGCAAGGGGCCTATTATTGCTGAAGAGCTTATTACAGTGACTAGTGAGCATTAAGGGCCGGTTTAAGTCACAAGTCTCGCAAGCTCTCGCTCTTGCTTGTGGCAAGACCAGCAGTTTGTGTCACCATAGCAACCTACAGTACTTTCACAAAAGTTGACGATTTTGTACTTAATTTGGAATTTGTAACATTTTGTGATACCGTCAATTAATTTATTTTGTTACAGAGATTTCATAAACAGTCTGAGAAAAATACTTACACTTTATTAGCAATTGTATGCAAAAGCAGTTTTTAAAACTTGTAATACCATGGTAGTTGTATTTTCTATGGGTGTTGGTTATATTATAATATATAATATTGAGTGATGTCTTTAAAAAACTATAAGAAACTTCATCTTTCACTGGAATGCATTGCAGGGCAATAGTCCAGTTATTGTCTGATAAAATGTTGGACAAAATCTATAACATCAAATTAACTTTTCCTGGCATCAGAAGTGATAAATATAAAATTGATAAAAAAGTACACAGTGTTTGACTTGACTTCCTGTTTTGGAGGACAACTGAATTTTGGCTGATGCTGCAATATTGTTGAAAGGATATTTTTGAAAAACAATCCCTGACATGTCCAACACTTTCCTCTACTGTACGCTAGAAGCCAGTTCAACTTGGCATAAATCTCGAATTTTATACAATTCCTGTTAGATTTGTGAAAAAGTACCAGCCAGAGGTTTGAGAGGAATGTTTAAGCTAATTAATCAGTAAATCAAGGAATTTAAAAAAAAGTAACACCAGCAAAAAAAACAACATAAAACGACACTCAAAAAACACTATATGAATTGTCAGGGAGAAAAATAAAGAAAAAACACTATAAGGCTGATATTGTTTACCTTATACCTTCTGTTCTGATAGTCAAAACACCTGGTGTATTAACTAGGTCATGTAGACTAGATATGATCTGATTCAGTTTGTAAAGTGCAAACACATGGACACCAATGAGAAGTAGTGCTGCAGCTACTAACAAAGCACGTATGAGTAAATGGATTGTCATGTCAGGGTCCTGTAGTGGAACAGTCCAAAGATAAACTTTACCATTTACCCTGTTGTGATGCACAATTGTGGGTCCTCTCTGCAGAGCCTCGATGTCATGTATCATCTGAAACAAGCTATCCAACTCCCTCTGCGATGTGTGGTTCTCGGGAATAGCATGGTCATAGGTTTGGGTAAAGGAAGAAGAAACAGAGAGTGTGCCAGTTGACACCAATGGCTGAGTGGTCCAGCTGCTGCTCAGTGTGGTGAGAAAATGCTTGTCAGTAGTTGAAGAGAGGGTTGCTTTTATCCCTGGACGTTCATGAGTGCTGGAAATACTGTTAGTTTTTGTCATAAAGGCAGTAAAAGTGGGTTGAACGGAGGTTGTTCCACACGGGAGCATTTCATTCGTTATTGAACTAAGATGGTGAGTTTTTAAATGAGCCGGAGTATAGCACAATACATTTTCATAGTTCGAAATTCTATGTTTATTGTTCCTTATCCAGTCTGTAAAGTTCACAATGTCGCAGTTACAGTTCCAATGATTTCCATCCAAGCTGATGTTTTGTAGCATACCTGCTGAATGGAGAAGTTCACTAGGAAGGTTTTCCAGTAAATTATTGTGCAGTTCAACGCTACTGAGTTTTGGAAGGTTTTTGAAGATATCTTCTGGAAGGTAGTGGAGTTTGTTGGAATAAAGTGCAAGGCTCTTGAGGTTTATTAGGTCAGAAAACAGGTCTTGCTCCAAGCGCAATAAACTGTTAGAATGAATAGCAAGCTTGACCAGGCTCGTCAGGCCAGAAAAGGCATCCTTTGGCAAAGTTGATAATTTGTCATTACGTGTCAAAAACAGTAACTCTAGACCTGTCATGTTAACAAATAAATTGCCTGGGATGGTAATAAGGTTTGTATGAAATAAAAGGAATTCATTTAGTCTCGGCATTTCTCCAAACAGGTTGTCGGGTAAGTCTGTCAGTGGGTTTTCGAAGAGAGTCAGCTGGGTGAGGTTGGGCAAGTGGAAGAAACTTTCAGGAGGCAGCTGGGTGAGCTGATTTGAGGAGAGAGTAAGGCTTTCTATGTTTGATAATGGCCAGAACAGTCTGGGTGGGATTTGTTGAATGTTGTTCCTGAAAAGTTTCAGTTCATTGAGGTTATGAAGGTTCTTAAAAATTCCAAGTGGAAGGCTCCTAATTTCATTGCGATATAGAAAAAGTTTTTGGAGGAGGGTAAGAGAACTGAAAATACGCTCAGGGAGGGTTTGGAGGAGGTTTTTTCCCAGGTTTAGGGTACGCAGGTTTCCGAGGCTATGGAATAGTTCTTCAGAAAGCCATTTGAGCTTGTTGTTGCTCAAATCAAGTTCAGTCAGATTTCCCAGGGGGTCAAACAAGCCTGGCTCTATCGCAGCAAGCCTGTTGTTGTCTACAAACAGTTGTGTGAGCCCAGTTTGGTTGCTAAAAAGTCCCCGTGGAAGAGTAGAGATCTGGTTGAATGACAATTTCACAGATAACAGGCTCGGTGGGTTATTAAATGTGCCCAGACGTACAGTCGTCAGTGGATTCTTGCTCACCTGTAGTCGCAGCAAGTAAGGCAACTGATGAAAACTTTCAGCCTTTAATTCCCTGAGCTGGGTTTGCCAAATCTGTAATGAGGTGGTGCCGGAAGGCAAAGCTGGTGGCACTTCAGCGATCTCCTCTCCTTTGCAATGTGTGAGGCCATTCTCATGGCATATACACCCAGCAGGACAGCTGAGTCCAAGAAGGAACTCGTCTCTCAGCAGTACGAAGGTAAGCAACAGCAGCAGCATGTCACTTAAAAGGAAAAAATGCAGATATTGATAAACTATAAAGACTTGATAAACCCATAAACATAAAGGACATAGGAATGAAGGTAAGATGAATTTTTCTTCACTGATTTTCAAACTCACCACTTAACAAATAGAGGTCTCCACTCTTGTGGGGATACTTACCATTCTCTCTGTACTTTACTGCTAGGCTTATTCTTATGGAGACCCTATGAGATACTGTATATATGATGTCAATTATACTTTTTTCAAATATTTTAAATGTTAACTCTATAACCCTACCATTTTAGGAACACGTCATGTTTAATGTCCTCATTGTCAATGCAGATTTGCATTTTAGGATTAATATTAGATTTTAATATGAATTACACAATGACAAAAGAACACCACAAATTTTGCAAGATATTTTAAAACAACTTTCTATGGTAAAACATTACATGTTGTGACTAGCAATTCAACTTTAGTTTAGAATTGAAACATGGTTTGATGAAAGCACTAGATGAGATAATTTCAAAGAGAAAATGTTAATGCTAATAAGGTTTTAATATGCAAGCACGTAAGGTGTATCAGCTCCATTATCTAATTAACAGAAATAATTACCTATTTCATAGCATAAGAGCGAATATTGCTCTTCTGAAAATCTCTCTTCACCAGTATCTGTACTGTTAAAGAGTAACAAAGTAGTTGTAATACAGGAAGTGCAACAAACAAAATCATCCTCATCCTTCTGCTTTTGTGCTGTAGAATTTTTTTGTCTGTTCTCTATCCAGTATCCACCCAAATTTCATCATCACGCTTTACCACAGCATAAAAATGAAACTAGTTAACTAGTTACTTGATGTGCACATGTTCACGGTGCAAGTGATTTGTTCATCATTCCTCTGGTACTGGCGATTCAAATTTAAACAGAGGTGAATAAGTCACAACAAGGAAAGGAAACAGGAGGGAAAGGAAATTGTGAAACAAGTTGTGAAACAATTAATTTGCACGTTAATGTATACTAGCTTTCAATAACCCATTGTGCTAATTACTCTATAGGTTTCTTTTTTTGTAACATACTTGAGCAGAATTGTCATGAAAGTGGCCTGTATTCTAGATTACAGTTCACTAGAAAGTGAAATGAACATGACATTGTTCTTGGTCTTTAGTATGTTTTAAATGTAGTTCATCCTTAATATGTTTAATAAAAAAATAATAAATGTAAGTGATGAAAATACTCAAAGTTAGTGTATAAGATTATCACTCGTTTCTTCTGATAGTTAACTGTTCTCAACAGCTGAGCACGATGGGTTAGTTTGGCTGTGTGAAATTAAAAGCCTTACCATTAAAGAGGACAGGACACCACAGGAGAGACGACTCAGACAGACTGCTTTACACATGCGAGGCCCTTCTTAAAGCATGTGTGACAGAGCTGCTGTCAGGTTTATCTAGGCTTTTGACCACACGGAGGCCCATGTTAGTGTGACAGTTTATCTCAGGGACACGTTTTTATGGGAGAGAAACTTTCCCATATAAGGTCACTTTTGAAACAGACTGCTTCAAGCTACTGCTTAGAAGTTTTTTTCGTCTACTGGTGTTCCATATTTATGAAGGGTGAAGGCAACCAGCTTTCCTCAGCACAGAATGACATTACTTCCAGTTGCTTTTGTTTTGACCGGTTCATATTTTGTTCTTATATTTTGACAATCAGCATCATGAAAACAGGGTAATTTTCGAAGCCCACGCCACTGACCCAGTCACTGCTGTGGGGCGGGTTTTATATAGAGCAATGAAGAGGTTACCAGAATAGCTACAGTAGTAATGCTGCTGCTGCTCATGTCTGGATAACCTTTATCAAATGAGAAAGCTGCCCAGATGGACTGTTCCGTCATTATTCATCAATGATTCATCCGGTGGTGCTGTTTTAAGAGATAAAGCGCAGCAGAGCTTTTGTGCTGTTCATCATTAGAGTTAAGTACAATGTGCTCTTGTGCCTGCATGATTCAGATACATCCCTTCCTGTTATGTCTATAATGAAAACAGGGGACAGACAAGTTTGGATGATCTAAAGAGGGAATCACTTTGCTGCGTCAGAGAGGTAGTCCATAAAACGCTCATTTTGTGAGCAAAACCTTAAATGTTGTTTTTTTATATTGCACAACTCAGCCCTAAGTCAAAAAGCAGACGAACTGCAAGAACACTCATAATGGCGAAAACTAAGGACCAGCTTGTACCTCAGAAACAGAAGTTCATAGAATCAGAACTTCATACTTACATAAAGTGTATGCAGATTTACATCATATCACTTCCCAATACACACGTATCCCTTTCAGGGTCATGGTTATATACAGCTCATTACGTAATAAACCAATCAGGAACAGCTGGTCCCGATTTAAAGAATGTAAATGAAATGAACTTTCTGATGACACCCGGAGTCTTTAAATAACTTTTATTTACAAAGAGAAAAAAAAATTAAATCAAGCTTTTAAAATTAGAAATCATCTCAGGAAAAAAAAAAGTATTACAAATCAAAAATAAATACAAATAAATTAGGAGTAGAAAAAATCTAGAATTTATGTACATTTTTCTGAATGACACAACACAGGGGGTAACAATGTATACAAGGAAAAAGCACACATGGCAAAACATAGTAAAATTTGTACTTTTGTGGATTACCGTTCTGTCTTGTTACAAATACAATAATTTCCCTGAGGGCATAACCACAAGCTGCATCAAAGGCCTGATTCCCCACAACTGAAGCGTTGGTCAAATTTCTTCCTAAAATGTTTCTTTACACATCTTCATTATTTAGAAAATGACATTTAAAGAGGATAGACACTGACAGCTCAGATTTGAATGTCTGTACCTTATAAAGAATTATATTCATCAGTGTATATATTTATGATTGCGCAGTGAAGACTAAAAAATATTGCATGTTATCCAACTTCCCATGAATTACACTTTCACAACTGCATAGCATCTGTAAATGTAATCTAAGGTTTGTCTATACTATAGCATTAAGCATTTTCAGTTTCTTTTGTTTACTATTGAGAATTCACATCCTTTTTGATTAGCGAAACAGGTCACTTGCCAAATATAACTGTACAAATGAAATCCTTGTTAACACACAATGTAGGACAGGATTTATATCTGATTTTCTGTATTTTTGTTTGCTGCCCAACAAATCCCTTCAAAAAGAAGCACATTGCATATAGAACAATAGTGAGATTCACAATTGATCATTTACATTATACATGTTCTACTGCATGAAGAGGGGTTAAAGAAATTAAAAATATTTTCTAAACCTACAGTAATTTTGCACAACGGCAGGTACAACGTTGATATATCCATTTCTAGATTATCAGGTGAACTTTTAACCTTTTCAGTTTTTCTCAGTTTTCATTTAACATTCACATAACACGAAGCTCAGAAATACTCTCCCTATTGCAATAAAATTAACAATTTGGATAATCGGGCACAAGGCTAACAACTGTCCTGTAAAAAAAATAATGTTACAGAAACAGCAACAGGATATTTCTGCCCCTACATGCCGGAAGGCAAACTTCCATCCATACGATAAGTTGACACTGGCATTAAGTATTTGCCACGTATAGCAACAATCGGATGTTTCATGTTCCTTCCACAAAACAACACACTGTAAATATCTGATCAGTGCTACTGAAAGGGTAAATGTAAAATGAAGCTGTGTCCATCATCTGGAGACCCATTTCAATTTTGTATAAATGCAAAGCAATTGTTTAAAATATTTGGGAAATGTTTTTGAATATAGCTCTGTATCTGCTATGCTGAAATAGATGTTGAGCTTCGTACTTCCAAGCCTTTTCCCCTTGTTAACATAACACATTTAGGAGTGCTTGAGGGCATTCCTAAATAATACATTACATACATAATTCCTAAATAAGACCTCCTTTAACAAGCTACACGTAACCGTTTCACTGTTCCTCAGTTCTGTACACCTTGAACCCAGATCCTGTCCAATATGCGCAAAAGACATTACTTATAGATCCAAAAATATTTAAAACATCCTTCCTAGCATACACATTTACAAGAAACAAAAACAGCACATTCTATAAATTCATACACCACAAAACCTGCAGATACCCAATCCTAAAATTATATAACCAAACAGTACCAACAGTAGAAAAAAATGCAAAATATTTGCCCTTATTTAAAACAAAATGTCTTCTCTCTGGAACATTTAATATACTATTTTTTTTCTCACTCATTGTAATAAAATTATTTAGATTTTAACTTAATTTAAAGATAAATGTACATCCAGTTCCCAAACAAATATACAAGTACATTAATGTAAAAGAAAAACTCTCAAGAAGATAAATTCTAGAATACTTTTCAGGATGTATATATATTATATGTCTTTATATAATATATACACATACAGGGGTGAGATTGTTGGCCCACATTTCTTAACTGTATGTTGAAATGTTAAATAATTGAACATATTCCATTCAAGTAATTCGTAAGGTTAAACACTTCTACCATAACTGGCCTACTGCCCTGTTTAAAAGAAGTTTTGTTTCTTGACTACATTTCCATTTTCAAACAAATGAAACTGGAACAATCCCCATCTTCCCATTTCTGAAAACTTCTGAAAAGAGCGTAATTTTCCCTTCTGCAGGACCACATGAGAGACAATGGACCTGTAACTCTCTGGTTAAGTACTGGATGAAAATCAATTCACAGATCTTTTATTTTTCCACCTTTCCTTGTTACAAAGAAAGGGCATTAGTAGATTAGGTAAGGAAATCTCAATGGTTAGAAAAGACTGAAAAATTTGCAAGCAGCTAAGGGTTCTGTATAATTCTAACTGTATACGTCTTGTTCACTTTTTAAAATATGTACAAGAGGATTCCTAAAATGAAATGACCAGATTACAGGGTTTACGGTCTTTTTAAAAAAGCAAGAAAACAAGATAAATATGCATTTCTTGTCACAACAAATCTTACAGAAATGGCTCAGAAAAAAAGCATTAGGTAACTCAACTACATGACTGACGAAAATAAAAGTTACAGTAATTATTTTAATAGCAATTACAACAACTCTTGTCCCTTATGCATGTACAAATAAGATAAAATCAAAGAATAGGACTTGGGGGTCCAACTTTAAGGAACATTATTCCTTATACACAGACCTGTATACTTAAAACAGCTCTCGGAGCTAATTTATACTGTATATGTGGCATTCCCCACTCTGACTGTTGAAGGCACATCTGAAGTTTATCTACTGACAGACAGATATACACATACATAAGGTCTTCGTATGTTCTGGAGATCTGTAGTGTGGTTGCACAAATACTGCCAGAAAAAAATGTTTCCTTACTTTGTACGTTAAAATAATGATGAAACAACTCCTCCTATGATTGCAGGCACTGCATGTGCATTGTAAATTCAAACAACAGTAATCAAGCTTGTTGGCAAGCTTAGACAGATTTTGTTTCTAAAAATAATATTGTGGAAATGTAGCTTGATACCAAACTGCAGTCTTTTTTCCCCCAAACTAAAAACAGCCTTTAAAATCACTGCAAGTATCCACATATCAGTGGTACACCTGTATTTGTTGACTTGAAATAAGAATATGGACCCTGACCTTTTTTTCCCCCACTATAACCAAAGACAGTGTGCACACTGTCGATTGCACATTGGCTACATATGGTATGTCCATGAATGAGATCTATTTTAAATAATATTCAAACTTCAGTTAATAATCCAAGAAATATACAGATATTGGGCTTCAGCCATATCAGGCTATTAAAAATGCAAATTATGTTCAACTAATTCTTGCATAAAATACAGTAGATTGCATTTACATAGAAACTAAATAATTAGAAGGCTTTACATTGATTTGACTGGAATATTTCAATGCATCTTATTGAATTACTAAATTACTACTTTGAAAACATGAGTTTCACAGGCACATGCCTCTAGTGATACTGCTCAATTTGTGCTAATAGTTATTTAATAAGAGAACATTAGGTACAAAAGTTTAGAAATAATACATTTTCTCTTATTTTACACTATAATTTAAATGCTGTCCAAAAGTCAATATTTGGTAAAGTAATATTTCAGAACTGATCCAAAGTTTTATTTTGATCGCAGCATGAACTTTGTTTTATCCATTCAGACACGATATATAATAACCTAAAGGCTGTTGAAGAGCTTAACACAACAGCTAAAGGTGAAAAGAGTCAAATACATTTTACAATTTGTAATAAGCTTTTTTTTAAAAACATTAAGGGTTATATCAAGTCAGTGAAAAAGAATGAAAATTTTAGATATGTTTAGGCTGCCTAATTCAGCTGTTTATAACCTGTTGACAGTGTCTTACAAATAAACAGCATGCTCTGTCAGCTGCAGACCTTTACCAATCACAGAATCCACTGAACTCTACAGATAAATTCAAGGAGATAGTGAAACTAGGAATCTGCTCACTAATTATAATTAGGTTAATTCTTCATTGTGACCAGAAAAATACACAATCCAGGTCTTGTTATATCCTTATTGCCCACTACAGGTATGGTATGGTAGTTCCTTCACTAGAAGCTTTGCTGAACATGATGGGATTCTGTCTACATCTGACAAAAGTAAACCTGGATCTTCAAAAGAGTCCATTTCAACTGTGAATTTCATAATGCCTAGCCTTATATGATTATCATACTTGATTGTTCTTCCACAGGAAGCAATGCTAAAAAAATAGGCAATGAAGATTGTGAGAGCAAAATGCCAGAGCCTGGCATCATCTGTACAAGACCGACTGACTACTGCTGAATAAAAAAAAGTTCACTGCTTTGCGGGGGGAGCAGCTAATGGTCACTCTAAGGCTTCAGCATCCTATACCTTTAGAGCAAGGCAAGAACACCCTGATCACGTCCTTGCATGAAATACACACAGGATTCCATTTTATTTTCATTTTATTTGCATTACCCATGTTCAAAAGCTCACTTTCCACTGTGTTTTCAGTGCAGACAATCAGTCTCACTCAAACCAGCTGTATCTAAAGTGAACTGCTGTTCAGGTTTCAACTTAAAAGAGTGCCGTCGCAAAGAAAATAAGCAATTGTTCTGGTGACTGACATACAAATAACCCCCCCACCACCACCAGCTTCGGATGCGAACATTCTGTGGTTCCCAGTCTAGAAACCTTTCCTATAATTTTTACAGTATGAGTTACTGAGCAGCAATGAAGGAAAGAAGGAACAGACCCAGATCCGTTGCTAAGAAATGACAGAAAAAAACGCTGGTCAGTTATGAGGGGCCTGATTGTTGTCCTGTTGCTAGTATTCAACCTTTTATTGATCGAGACCTTTTCCACTAAAACATAACCTTCCCCTTAAGATAGTTTTGGGTCACCTTTTTTGAACGGGGAAAAGTGCTAGGAAGCTGAAATGATTGGGCAAGAGCCGTTTTCAGGGCTGGGGTGAGACTTGGCTTCTGTTGTGGTCTTAGGTTTCGGGGGCCAGTCTGGGTCAACCAGCAGCTCCTGGGCGAGGTGCATGTAGCGGGCCTTCGGTTCCCAGCGCTTTCCGCAGCAGAGCCAGGACAGGACTTTGGGGCCCCTCAGATCAACTCCCATCTGCAGAGAAAATAAAAAAAAAAAAGAAAATGACGCCAAATTGCTTTTCTTTTCCATTCTGAGGACAGAATGCTTTGCTTCCTGCTCACAGCCTGCCCACCCACCCCCGTCCCCTTCAAGTTTCTAAACATGGTCTTACGATATGAGAGTGACCCTCTATAGCTATTCAAGATGCATACTACACTTCAGAGAATCAGGGGAAATGAATGAAGTTCGTTCAGCCTTTGGACTTTTGCACTAGCTGAAATCTACTGACCCATTTGTTCTCAGTTTTAATGTGTGAAAAAGATCTGGTGTTGGACATGGCTACGGGATCAGTAGGCCTGTTGTTAATCAGTGGCGATGTGCCCACACCAGTGCTTCACAACCAGGGAGCAACATGCACATCACTCCCTACACACGTGGTACAGCCAGCGCAGGCCCTGATACTGTAATGCACAATCAGCACATCGTTAACTACAGAACTCTTTCAGCCTGGAGCTCTTCGCAGTGTGTGTACATACAGAAAGTGTGTCACAATCACTCCCATCAAGGCACTTTTACTTTCAGAAGGGTTTCATTCCATAAACGTTTTTTTTTAATTATAACTACAAGGCCCTGGTTAGTAAGGAATCAACAAGTCTTATTAGAGATAACTCGATTTTTCACCTATCTTTGTTTTACTAAAAAATGCCTGATTTGAAAATACCATGCATCTAGTTAACTCTTGACATAAACGTCAGCCTTTCTTAAAGCACCACAAGAGCTGCACCTTGCGATACACTGTAAGCCAGCCTTACAGCATCCAGAACTGACTGTTTTGCAAAGACATCTTCTGACTGATTAAAACGATGCTTTAGGCTTCGTTAGAAGATCACTAGAGTCTTTGCAACATACGGTTTTATCTAACACGTGGCTTAACTCCTTTTAATGGACAAAAATTCAAGAGTTAAAATCAACCGCCTGGCTCTGGAAACAGAAGCGGCATAGTAAGCATCTGAAATGCTATAAAGAATACATACCTGAATCAAGGCATGCAAAGCCTTTCGGGGGTTTCTAAAAGTAAGGTAACAAAGCCTCAAGACCCGTGCAGCTGTGTGCGACTCATAGCAACCCTAGTGCAATGATGAAGTATTAAAAAGAAGGGAGTGACAATTCCACTGCTAGCACCCACCCTCCGAGTGTCAGGGACCCACCACGCTGGAATGCAAAGAAGGCAGATCACAGAAATCGCTTGGCATGCAAATGTTAAGAGTCTATGGCGAAGGGGGAAGGCACCAGGAAGTGAAAGGGACAGTGAATAAAGCGTCAGATCCCAACCTGTGGTGTCTGTGAGGCAGAGGTGATGCCAGAGCTGCCTTGCTTGTCTCGGCTGAACACAAGCTTCCATAAGACGATGTCAAGGATGAAGGTCTATGGAATATTGCAGTGGGCAGGAAAGAATTAAAAGAGCTACCAATCATGTTTTTTTTTTGTTTGTTTGATTATTTTTTATGAACAAAGATTCGTGAATTCAGTTCACGTCAGAATTCTCAAGTTACTAAAAACAAAAAGGAAAAATAGAAAAAAATCCCTAAAGCGATTATTTGCGAAATACTACATTTAGTATGATTATTTTACAAAGGTCAATTAGCAGAATGATTTGTTCTCACTGCTGTATCTTCTCCTGGCGTGGTTCTGCAGTGAATTCATTAGTCATTCAAGAAAGCTTTCAGGAAGATGCACAAGCTTTTATTTTGTTAGAAACTATGTTAGGATGTCTACGGTGCAGAATCGATTAAACTACAACAAAGCAGTTTGTTAAAAGGCTGAAGCTTTGCTGAGAAACTATGAATAAAACAAGTAACAACTCTCTCCAAAGCTCCCGTTACACGGTTCAAATGCATGTGGCATGTTGTATACTGGTTAAAAATTATTCAGAGCAAAAGGCAATTACACACTAATTTAATAAATAAATATTGTTGAGCTGTAGGAAAAAGTTTGAGTTCCAATTAGCAAAGGGAAAACGCCCAAGACAGAAACACAGTGATGCACCTTTGGGTTACCAAATCACTATTCCATAACATTTGTGTTACATTAAAAAATAATAACAGAACAACAAACTAAAAAAAAAAAGTAAAAAAAGGCATACCAATAACCATCTAGAACGGCCTCCATTGTACTTATATTAATTCATGTCTATAGGGATAGACGAAATTGTTCCTGAAATAAACTGCTTAAATCAACTCCGACATAAGCAATCTCCTTTATTTCAAAACACCAGAGGGAACCAGACACTAGAGGAAGCTACTGTAGGTCTGGCGATCGCGGAGGTTGTGAAAGGAATCCCCTGCTGCCAGTTACAATATCAACCTCATGCTACTGAAGTAGAACATGTCGACGTGGAGAAAGCTGAGGGCACACAGATATTAAAACCAATATGGAGCTATAAACAATTTTTACTTCGATTCATTGCTACAGAAGCCTATTAGGGCCCACAGGGAAAAAAAAGTGTTTAAGCAAGATACTGCTGCCAACACATCATCACCAGCGGGACTCTCTTTATAAACACATTACGCTGTTTGCTATGGCAGCCACTTGTGTGGCATCTAGGAATTGTTTTGGGATTTTGAGGGTGGCATGCATCCCACTATTCCATTACATTTATGTCTGTGCAAACTGTTATACCTTAAGTTTCTACTCCTTCCACGTGACAGATTTCTTGTCGTTTGCTGAGTAAACCCAAATTCATGTGTATTCGAAATAAGCATAGGCTGAAAGCTTTTGGTGTTTATAGAAAGACTGCAAGCCAACAGCAGGTATAGGTTTTACTGTTAAGTCACTGTTAATGTATTCTGTTCATTGTTTAAAGACAAGACAAAAACCTATCTACATGAAAATTAACCCAGCAATGCTATACGACAGGGTGTTAAACTTGATGTATACAAAAGACATTGTAAGTGCTCTTTTATACTAATTAATGTGCACAAGTGGGAGAGTGACTTTTTTTTTGTTAATGAAAATGGAACTTTGCATTGGGAAATATTTCATATATTGCAATATATTAATACATTGCGGCAGTATTATTTAAGCAATGATTATCGTGTTTAAATGGAATGTTACCAAATTTAAACACATTTTGTTTTCTCTGTGGCGCTAACAGGCTTCCATAAATTCCAGAAATTAATCCCTCCCAATTTATTCTTCTCTTCCAGTTTATATGCAAGCTCCCGTTTTTATATTTGTTGTATTTTGTTGTTTTGTTCTTTAAAATCCACGTCAAACAGACAAGAGGCGTCTACATCTCCTGCAACCTCTAGTTTGAAGAAAACACTCTAAGATGCATCAGAGTTCACTGTCAAAGACTATTTCTTTGCATATTATCTTAAAATTACTGTTCAGTATCTGCAATGCTCCAACACACACTGTGCAATTTGGAAAACACCTAAATCAGATCAACTATCAACTGTAACAAATATTCATACATCACTTAAAGGGTAGAGAATGGCTACTATGATGAGTTTTTAATCTGACTTTACACCTGTATGAGGCTAATACAAGATTAAGTAGCTGTCTGGTTTTAATTGCCAATTTGCTGTAGGCCAAAGACTTTTTACTGTAAAAGCTCTAATTGTATTTTCAGAATGACAGCACTCTACACTGTAGTGTTACTTAATTCCTCCTCCCCGTTTTAATATTGTCACATTAACGCTCCACTAGAAATTGACATTTCACACAGATGACTTAGTCAATATGCTGGAGCTTTCCTGCTAGAAGAGGACTGAGATCAAGTAAATCATCAAGTCAGGGGAAGATGTGCACACTTCTGCAGCTTACCTCCACCAGAGCAGACACTGCAGAGTTCACTATAATTATGAAGAGCATTGTGATGCGCCACTTGTATGGAACACACACAATCTGCAGAAAAAAGTCATACAGAAACAAACATTTAAAAGCATGCACAAGGCACTTCAGAGACAGACATTGTATTCCATTATTATCCTTCCTTTTCTGGTGCTTTTCTCCATTGCTTTCTCCTAGCCAAACACCTGTTGTGTAAAATATCTATCAACTAAGATTATGAAGCAAAGCATGACAACACTCAAGACAAAATCACTAAGGCTGCTGACAGAATTTTTTGTTTTTTAATTCAAACTCTGGTTATATCATATAATTGTGTATAAGTGCAACCTACATGACCTACATGGAAACAGGTTTTATACATTTAAACATATCATGCATTCATGGTATTTGGTACTTGTACTGAAAAGACAGGTAAGTGTATAGACATTTACCCCCAATTGTGCTATGTACAATTAGCTTGAGAATGGTACATATGTTACTAATCTGTACTAAAGTGAGCGATTCCTACAGTTCTAAACATCTAAATAGTCACAGTCGCTGCAGTTTTTCAGAATCAAAGCAGGGTTAGGGGTGATACTGTATTTAATACTAATTAATACAGTCAAATACTGGAAATCTAGAGATATTTCTGCGCTACACTGATAAGTGTCCAAATTGGCACCTGTTTGACCAAACAGAAAGTAATTCTTGTTCAGAAAAAATAAAATCAAATGTGAGGTTTATTGCACTTGCCTCCAGGAAGTCATCGATAGCTTGTATAGGATAAAACAGTATGAAGAGCAGGAAGGCATAAAGACTGAATGCTGACAGTACAAAAGGCCCTGAAATGAAAAGCAGAAATACGAAACAATCAAAACAAATGCATTTGTTATTATGAATTGGATACCATTAAGTTAATCGAGATTTGAGCCTTTTAATATTATTTTAAGCATTACTCTTGAGTTACGTTAACACTTACAGTTTTTGTAGCTTGGCTGCCTAAATGGCTTCCCTTTGGAGAACACGATGGCCACAGTGAGGTACTGGAAGGATGACACAAAGAAGAGGGTAGTGTTCTCGTAGTTTTTGATGTTGTGGTCATCCTCCTCCTGGTCCGTTTTGTTATGACCATGGGTGATGTTCTCAGTTGTGAACATGGACATATTACAAGCACTGTGCATAGAAGAAAAAGAGAGATATCCACCTGGATATGGAAAACCAAGCTTGAATACACTTTTGCAGAATCAAGTCAGGACACCACTAACCATTCATCTGTGCTGGACTATTATTTTACAGTTTGTCCCAATAAAATCAGAATCAATTAGTTGTAAGACCTGACTGGCATGTATAAACGGGAGTGGTAGAAATCTTAAGAAATCTGAGAAGAATCTGTGATGCTACCATGGTGGTTTTTCATTCATTATGCTCTGCAGGGGCACAGGGACGTTTGAAATTGCTGTCTCTCTTATTACTTCTTTTCACAATATTCAGAAAAGGACCCCAGCCTACAACAGGCTGAGCTCCCCCTCAGGATGCCCTCTCGGCAAACTTACTCCGACTCTGGTGCCCACGTCTCATACCAAGGCTGGCTTTTCACCCACAGGAACGCCAGTGTTTGGAAGCCCAGGCAGATGAGGATTTGAGCGAGTACTGAAAACAGCAGAGGTCCGGAAATGAGACCGGAAGGAGGCCTCCGTGCCACTAGCTCTGTCCAGGCTGGGTTTAAACTCACTGCAATGAAAGACAAGACAGGCAGAACCACAGTTACCGACAGCTGCTGCCTGTGAGTGAGCAAACAAACAGGAAAATACGATGCTGAAACTGACACTTTCGGAAACAGGCAAAAAATGTCCAACTACCACCATTTCAAGTTGTCTGGTTAAATTCATATATCCAATATACACAATGAATAGTAACATTTGAGATTCCGTTTTGTTTTGCACTCTATGAAAATAAAAAAAATATCCATTTTGTTCCTACAAGAAACAAAAACGGAGAGGTTCTTTATTCATTTTCTTCATATTCTATAACAAACTCGTGGAAGTCAGAAGTGGGCACGTGGAGATTCTAGGAAGTCACCCACTCCTAAGCGCTATAAAGATGAGACGGAGGTGAGAAAAGAAAGATCTGGAACAAAAATATTATGGCACTAGGATGTGATACATTTTTTAGCACTTACTTGTGAAGACAATAAGAAGAATGATTGCTACATCAATGAAGAGGAACTGGAAGTCTCCAAGGTTGCTAAGAATCTAAAGGAAAACAATGCCATTCAGTATAATTCTATGGGCATATTTTTATATTTCTCTACCAAACATTCTTTACCCACACCACACTAAAAATAAATCAGTTTCCTTATTGCTTGTTAAATATGGTACACTAATTTGTGAAAAGAATATAATGCAGACAGTATGATGTTAAATATTACATAAGATAAGATCACAACTTTCTGCAAAATTTAGTAGCTTCACAATGTTAACTTCACAATCATCCAAATCAAAATTAATCATCCAAAATGTTTTTTACTCAATAAAGATATCAGGTGAAAAAAATGGCTGTTGCCAGCCACAATCCTGTTTTTACAGCGGGAAGTCAGGACAGGCCTCTTCCATAAAGACGTCCATTCAAACACAACTGAGCAATTTCTAGAAGGCAGAAGATGAACAGGAGTGGGAGTGGGGCTATATATCCTAACACACGTGGACAGCAAATTAATCACTCTTTACATTTCTGACGTCACGTACCAGCCTGGTCCAGACACCCGCTCCTCAGTTTAGAACAGTCTTCTCATTAAAGGGCCAATTGGAAAAGGAGTGGGAGAGGTACTCACTGAGTAAAGCAGGGTGACACTGATGTATTGGATGATGCTGTACAGAGCCATGAACTTGAACACGCAGAAAGAGGTAATCAGAGCTGCACGGCCTTCCCTGAAAGGACATATCAAACCCGCACTGACAACAGGGAAGCTCATCTCTGGTTACATCAAATTTGGTGAACAGCACTGCCCCCTATGGACCAACAGCAGAGCTGTCAATGTTGGTGATAAATATACAGTCTCAGAAACTAGAGGAAAATTATGATAACATTAAAATGTACTTGGGGATACATTCCTATAGGGTTATCTGATCAGTTACTAATTTACATAAAGGCACTCAACAAAACAGTCATTACTTTTGCAGAAATCCAGTAGCTTAAATGCAAATTAGCTTATTTGGAAATGCTATTTGCTCTGATTCCTGGTACATTGACATTGTTAGTAGGACCACACAGCAGACTTGATCAGACATGTTGTACCATCAGCACTCATACACAGGAAATGTATGAAAGTGACTAATCTTTAATCTCCCCCCGCTAAACTGAAGGCAGCTGTGAAACCTGTGAACCCACTTACCTGATAAGGCTGGGCACGCAGGAAATGTTGGGTGTCTTGGAGGTGAAAGGGGAGGCCACTGAGGCCTCGAGTTCAGACAGGGAGATCCCACTGTGAGCTCTCTTCAATGCCTGGGAGGGACAAAGGGAAACACTTGATTACAGTTGCTCTGAGGATCAGGGAATATAACATTATTACCAATGTTAGAATACAGCAGACTGCTGGGCCGCCCCACGAGAGAATGGACTCGCTCTGCCTTTTTTCTCAGGTTGATGCTGTTTTTCTAGCCAGCGATTTATAGAACGGCAGGGGAAACAAGACTAGAAGGCCGTTATTCAATATTCTGTTTAATGTGTTTGCTGAACCTGGCAGTGCACAGCAATGAAATGGCACAGCAGCTCTGGGAAGTACTTACGCCACAGTCATTTGCGCCATCTCCGCACATCCCCACATAATAACTGAAAAATAAACACAGAACTGAATCACAACAATGCCTTTATGCAGTGAAACGTACAGCGGATGTGGCAATTAAAGCTAAATGACTGGCAGAAACCAGTCATAACTATCTTTATTCTACATAATATCCTTTACTTCAATGACCAATACCAAACAGCAGCATATGTCACTAGTAGTGGAAGGACTAGCAGTTAGAGGATTATTACTTTCGGCAGAGGGAACTAGGCTGACTCACACAGGCAATTACATGAGTGTACTGAGGCAGTGTACTCACTCCACACTCTGGAGCGCTTCCACCAGCTGCGTCTTCTGATCGGGTGCCATTCTAGCAAAAACCGTGCCATGTAGTACCAGCTTAAAAAAAAACACAGGGGAGAGACATACCGTTTTCAGTTGCGTTTTCTCTTATTGATAAACTGTTGAAAAACAAAAATCCAGTCAGGTCATACTTTGGATAGAGAGGCCTGTCTCAAAGCAAGGTGATAGGGATTAGCAGCAAGTTCACGTTTTACTAAAGTTTAAGGTCAGGGATTCACTGAAGTCAGGACTTCACAAGAGAATCGGGCTCCGACATCTGGAGCCACAGCCACATTCTTTTAAAAAATCTGAATCGAATTCACCACTCACTGTGAAATGTAAGTTTTGTTCTTCAAATAAAAAATACGACATACAGTAAGTCCAAAGCAAAAGTACTTAGAACACTGTCACTCCAAGTTAATGTTGAAGTAGGGCAATGTGTATAGGTGATAAAATGAAGTTTGAAAGGTGTATTAGTATTCTAATATTCTAGTATTCTTAGCGGAGACCTGTGGGAAAGTGAACAAGGCCCACCTTCTGGAGGAGGTCTTGAAAGTGCTCTGTTATTACAGCGAAGGACTTCCCACTCATGGCAAAGTGATAATGTTCCACATGGTTGAGCTCGTCCTCAGGGCTGCCATCATCCAGTTTTATCTGAATCTCCTGCAAGTTTCACAAGCAGGTTTATCTGGTCCGAAAGCACAACTATGCAACAGCAATCACGTACAGATTGAGAAGGAACTAGTAGCCATAACTACTCTTGTAACAAAAGCTGTATATACATGTTTTTAATGCTGTGGACCTGTAAATCTGAAACTGAACAAAGACTGTGCTTATGTATATACTATCTAACATCCATTCTTCACTATTTCAAGTTACCTTTCAATGTCAGAATCTTCAACAACACTTTACATTTACAGTTCTCAAAAGCTAATATTTCAATTTCTGCATTCCAGTTTAATGTACCATGTACTTTCACAATTCAGAACTGTACATTTAAATTTTATACAAGATTCACGTTTTCGTACACTGGGTGTATCACTGGTTCCTACGCGGTCGGTGACAATTGCTCAATTATGAGCAGAGAGAGATGCACTGAGAACTGTCATTAGAGTATTTCTGATGCTGGTGTCATCCAGCCCCCCACCAGTAGAAGGTACAACAGGCTGGCTGGCAGTCGGTAGACACTCACATCTGGGTGGGCAGCTGGTGCACTGGCAAGCTTGGTGGGGAAGTCTGCATAGTGCCAGTTAATCTTGGCCGCCTGGCCATCTTTTGGAGGTAGTGCATCCGCAATGATGACGCGGTCCTGTGGCAGGATCATCCCACAGTCACGTGCCACTGATATAGCAGTCAGCATGTTGTCACCTGCGGAAACAGGATTTTGTAACACAGCTGGACCCAACAAGCAGAGTCGATTAATAATTAACAGCGATATTAGCTGATCTGCATTTGCCAGCTAGAAATGACTGTTTTGGGGACAGGGAGAGACGACGTTCTCCACAGAAACCAACCTGTTTTAATCAATTTGCCAACTGCGGTAATCCCCGAAAGGACATTGAGGCTTTAAAAATGTAGTAAAGCCAGAGATACACTGCAATGTTTTCAACAACTAAAGTTGAAGATGAGTGTGCTAAGGTTAGCATGGTTGAGAAAAATCAGTTTGAAGGATTTCTAGTTTCTTTCCCTACTCTATTCCAGTTTTGTCAATTAATACCACTTTCAACTACTCCTGTTACCAATAATAAATGGTAGCACTGTAAGACACAATACACAATTTAAATGACAAAATGTATAATAGGGCGTGAAAGATAATATTTTGCATAATTTTACATTTTCAAAGATGAAGTAAATTAACTAGCAATATTTTTTTTATTAAATCATTTACACAAGTTAGACCCATCTCTTCATTTATATCGCTTAGAAAGAACATAGCCAATGTCAAATATCTAACAAGCTTCTCTCTACAGCAATCTGATATCAGTCTCTGCCAATAAAACGTTACATTTATCTCTAAACCAAAGATAACATTTTATTTCTCTTATTTTAAAATTTATTTCTGATATTTTTGTTGGTACACAGATTTGTTTTGCCTACAATTAAAGATGGCTAAATAACATGACATAAAAAGTGTGATTAATTGTTCAATATTTAGTCAGATGTCCAGATCTGACCTTCAAATGACCAGTGCAAGCTGTGAACTGCTGAAATGAAATACTACCTCCAAAATGTCATCATCAACTTCCCCATTATCACCATCAGGTTCAACTTTTGTTAGCTGGCGCATTTATGTTGATTTATATGGGGTAACTATTTAGTATATCAATGGGTATCTCTTTATCTCAGTGTATGGATTTTTCCCATTATCCATGGGCAGTTCAGTTACTATTCCCCACATGAATAAGGAGGACTGGGTGTACAGCAGTTTTTGCAAAGGATTCCTCACCTGTGACCATTACAGTGCGTATGTTAGCACTGCGAAGGTCTTCCAGAACGCCTGGAGTCTCAGTTTTCAGTTTATTCTGCATAACGATCATCCCCAGGAACTCCATATTCACTTCAATGGCATCCCTGAGAAAGGCAGAAGAATAAAAAATATATATCTACACTCGCGAAAAAAAGAAAATATAGAAGCAACAAATAAATCCTGCAGAAATTTTCCCAGCTTCCCAGGAAGAAGTTAAGTCTAAGGTTGAAATACAAAAAAAAACATCTTAAGTACCGAGGAATAAGTGAACTATGCAAAAGGGTGTGATATTGTATGACACAAAAACAATGTATCAAATTATCCAACTATATCTTGAAAATACAAGAAAAAGGAAAACAAAAATAATAGTTTAGTTTTCTAAACAAATGTTTGAACACTTTTCCTTACAAGTGGTTGGAGTCTATATTTTTAATGCCCACAAGCAGCTTCACAACAAACAAAGGGTTTAATGTACTGTACCTGTTGATGTTCTGCACTTTGTGCCATGTGAGTTTGGACTCAAGCTTTCGGTGAGCCAGGGCAATCACACGGAACCCCTGCTTGGTATAGCCCTCCAGAACGTCAGAAAAGTTCTCGGGCACTGCAAGGGAATTTACAAAAAAACTGTAATCACATGTGCATGTGTTGTTTTTTCCGTGTGTAGGAACAAGTAATAATACATAAAACGTACATGCTGGAAGAAGTGAATGAACTTGTTCCATGAAGACGGGTAAAACAATGTGGAATCTTCTGATCATAAGGCTGAAGACTAATCAAAACCTGTCAACTGAACTCCACTAATGTGAACTGTACACATCAACTGAGCAACAATACCACAAGAAAAAGAACTCGTAGTACAGCCTTGAGTTGCTTAACAGAAATCGTTCTCTATATTCCTGCATTTGTAGCCAAAAACAAGCCTCAAGGCTTCACAGAGAGAACAAAGACCGCGACCTCGTACCGGTTTCCATTTTGCAAAGGCTAGCAATGACCTCAGGGGCCCCCTTCAGATAGGCGTCCATTCGTTTCTCGCCCAAGAGCCTGACCACCACGCTCATCCTCTGCAGGGCCGAGGAGAAGGGGAACTGGCGCACAATTCCAATTTCATAGGAGGGCTGCAAGAGGAGGGGGAGACGAGACGCAGCTCTCTTAGCAATTCTCATTCAGGGAAGAAGTTACGGAAAAAGAAAAAAGGGAATAATAAAACAACTTACTGGAAGTTCATACAGTTCCTGTAAGACAAAGTAGTAAAAATTGGGTTAAATACAGTACAATGTAAAAAAAAAAACACTTGTTAGAAAAGGCTCAAATCCGTCAATCCAATTTCTGGATTGTAGCGAACAGTAAAAAGTAAAATAAAGACGGATAAAAGATGATGTACAGAGAAGAAAAAGGGAACACTCATATGATTACGGTGTGATTTTTCTATGTCTGATGAGTCTGCTGTATTTTGATCACGTCCTAAATTGTCTTTCATACACAAGGGGGCAGCATGAATATGTGAAGGAAAAGCACAGCTATGTCAGCTGGTAATCCTGTGCCAAGAAACAATGTGAACTAACCTGAGGGCAAAATGTAGAATATTCAAGACAGGGAGGTGCTCTTTCTTAGTTTTTGCAAACTAAGACCTCAGGCCATATTTAACGGCTATCTGTGAAATGTACTTTGGCTGCAAAAGCGAATTTGGTGCACAGTGAATTCTGGCATGTTTGCCAAGAATGTGGTTCGTGAACAGGCGTGTGTTAAGCATACCATATCCTGCTCTGTGGAAACCAGAGGCTCAGGAAGCAGCTGCTTAGGTGGCCGAACGACAGTGGGCATGATGCGGTTGTGCAGCGCTGTCTCCTCTTCTGTGGCTTCCTCCAGAATCTGGATTGGGAAGAGAGGATTCGGAGTAAGTTGGACAGTGCTTAGAATTGCCGACCCCCGTTCAACTCCGGACCTGGGGTTCTATCTGTGTGGAGTGCGTATGTTTTATCCCTGTGCTCTCCTGGCTTTCCTCTGGGTGCTCTAGTTTCTTCCCACAGTCCAAAGGCATGCTGACAGGTTAATCAGTTTGTGGCAGTGTGGAGTGGAGTCCCATCCAGGCTGTACTCTGCCTTGCTCCTGTTGCTTGCCAGCATAGACTCCCACTCCCTCGCTTCTTTGAACTGAAGTACCGGTTAAGAAAACACAA
Organism: Lepisosteus oculatus; assembly: GCF_040954835.1. Taxonomy (NCBI): domain Eukaryota; kingdom Metazoa; phylum Chordata; class Actinopteri; order Semionotiformes; family Lepisosteidae; genus Lepisosteus; species Lepisosteus oculatus. Next base: position 9,167,204 of record NC_090708.1, on the reverse strand, counting down.
ATGCAGCCAGTACAGACATGCTCGCCGCATGAACACAATCTCAGCTCACCCAACCAGTTGCCTCAAACATCTTGAGGTCGAGTGGATCTCCGGAGAGCACTCCCTCGATCTTGGTGAGGGAGTGACAGGTCGCCATGCAGGCCACAAAGTGAGACTTGACCAGAGCTTCCTTGTAGGCATTTTCTTCGGACAAGAGAAACCTAAAGGTGAGGCCACAGAGGAGAGTTTAGTCAAGGGGATACAGTGCACAGAGACTGTTTATGGTTGTCATACTGTACATGTAAGAGACAGTTTACAATCATTTTAAACAAAAAGCAGCATTTCTGATAAATTTCTGATAAAGAAGATCTGACTGAACACACTGAACCATAGTTTATTCTATCCCTACACATAAAATGCTTTTTGTGCATCAGTTCTCTGCTCCATAAACAGACTTTATGTTATTACCATTCAAAATGGATTCACAGGAATCAAACTCAGTGCCCAAATAAGTGTAATTTTATTGTCCAAATAAGAGCATTTAATTTAGGATTAAAACCAAATGAGAACGCACTGGGAAGACCTGGATATGTAATAAACCTCAAAAGTTTTTAAGTGCCTTAAGTGATTTCCTATCATTATGCCCACAGCTGCGGCTACACATACATTATGTACTGACACACATCTGTGTGTATCATATAAACTAAGCAGCAAAGAAGTGAACTGTATGTGTACAAAGGCTGTTATACCTTCCACTCTCCACCCTTTGGATGCCCCAGAGATCTAATCCATCTTCAGTTAGTGTGCCGGTCTGTGCAGAGAAGGAAAACATACTTTCAAGTTCTTCTGCAAAAAGTCTACAAACTCAGGGCAAGACAGAAGAATCAAAAGGTAAATCTTCCCGGCTAATTAACAGAACATAAAATACAACAAATCTTTAGGATTTTGGAAAACATAGTTCTTTCTCAGAAGTAATAACTGACTACTTTTATATCTGCATTCATATTTACATCAGGAAGAACTGCGTTTCGTCCCCCCCAAAAAAACACAGCTCTTTAAAACAGAGAAGCAGACCCTCTTCATTCACTACTGGATTCCTTCAGCCCCAGCCTGAGTGAGGTACGGCGGCCTTTATAGGCCAGCAGCATGAGTATGCAGGCGATCGGCGGGCAAGCGGGCGTGGTGCCTGCAGACCTTGTCGAAGCAGACGAGATTCAGCTGCCCACAGATGTTGATCCTCTGGGGGCTGATGCAGAAGATGCCAATGTGCTTGAGGCGGCGCTGGGCATAGACAATCCCAGCAGTCATGGCAGCCGGAAGGGCGGGGGGCACAGTGATGGTGATGATGTCCAGGGACTCGATGATGATGTATTTGGCTGGAACCTGAAGGACAGAAAACATTACAGATATTCGTAATTGAGTGTTGATGTGGGTCCCAGATCTTCTGTTTTTCTTTACGATCCATCTTCTCTTTTGCAATGTGCAATTAATACAATTGTGACCAATATTAAACTGTGAGGGGAAGAGCAAAAAACTACAAACAAATAGGACTGAGTATTGTTTCCTTTATACAGGTGAAACTGCACCTGCAACAGTGGTGCCACCTGCTACTCCACCATATACAAGAACGGTGCAATTTAAAACTTGACACGTGCTGTCAAATTAAGACACGTTAAAATACTCTCAGCAATATGTTTTAGTTTGGGATTGAATTAAAATATTCTAGTGAGTTTTAAGATCCTTGAGAAAACCAACAAACATGATAATGCTATCAAGGCTGTAAGATGTTTTAGAAACCCCATGCTTCAGCCATAGTCAAAAGGGTGCTTGCTACCTTGTGCATGATGCTGAGGACGATGGAGTAGATGAAGCCGATTCCAGCCACACCAACCAGGCACAGCAGGAAGAGGTAGGCGTCGCGGTACAGCTTAAAATCGGTTGGCTTTGGGTACAGGATTGAGCGCACCAACTGCCCTTTTGCAGTGTTAAAGCCTGAGGGATCACAGGGCAAAAATAAGCAAATAGCACTCACAGAAAAAAAAAGGCTTTGCGTGCAATTTGTGTGCACTTTTCTTTTTCTGACCATTGAAAGCCAGCTTTGTCTGAGGGCACTTGAGTGGTGAAGCACTGCTCATCCTTTCAATAACGCACACTTATAGGACAATTAAACTGTAGCTTTGTGAACTGCCACCACACGTTTGCCAAACGAAAACAAACAAAGAGATGGCAACTCTCTGCATCGCAAACTGCACTTCACATAAAAATCCACAGCACCTATCCACTGTTTCACTTCTAATGCTCTAAAACAGCATACTTATTTACAGTAAAACTCCTTTACTCCACAGCATAAACTTGTAACATAAGACACAGTTTAACAGAAGGCAACGTCACAATGCAGCGCTGAATTTGAAAAAAAACGTGCAGCAAAGTAATACTGCTGGAACAAAACGCTGCAAGAGCTGGCGCGACACATAGCCCTTACCAGTCCTAACCACTACAGCCTTGACGAGCTCCCCTGAATAAAAGCGGGTCTGGATGACGTTTGTCCCGCAGAATAGCGTGTGTCTCTTGTGCTCCTCTGTGCTGTAGATGCTGTCATCCTCTGCTCCTTTCACCCCCTTGCCTGGGTTGGGAAGGTTGGTCTTTGTGACCGGCACACTTTCCCCTGTGGAGGATGGAGACAAGCGCCGGGCTCTGAGCAGAGAGAGTGGTCTGAGGATATCTACAAGGGCAACTGTCCAAACACTGTGACCTCCATTAACCTCCTGCCCCTTTCAGAACTTCATTATTCACTAAACTATGGAATTGCCTATATCATAAATGTGTCAGATTTAACAATACAGAATCTCATTAACTTTTGGGTACATGTTCTTCTTATCCTTTTTTTTCCCAATATGAAATAATACCATGAACGAAATGGAAATCAAGAGTACAGAGGCAATCCGATTTCCAGGTTAACAAAAAATTCCTATTTTGAATGTCCAGCTTATATTAACAGCCACCTGGCAGAAGTCAGAAAAAACATGTAAGCCAGCGAGGGGTACCTGTGAGCATGCTTTCATTGACAATACACGTTCCACTGACCAAAACCGCATCGCAGGGCATGATGGAGCCATTGGAGGGAATCACCATGATGTCGCCAGGAACCAGGTCTGTGGACAGGGCCTCCTCTATCTCTGTACAACATGAGCCAGCACAAGAGAAATGACTGACCTGGTACAGATCTGGGCACACACAACTGACAACAGACAGGCATGCTTAACAATGGTGAATTCAGAGCTACTCAGCTTGTTAAAATACATACTAATTTTTAACACACCAAAACACTCGTATTTATTTCCTCTCATATTCAAACTGTTAAAAGAAATATTATTTAACAGTAAATATTCAACATTTTAAATCTTTTTTTAAAACAGCAAAACAAATTACATTTGGCTTGGACGTGTATAAATATAAATTCACTAAGAGGAGTAACAGTGTTGGTGTCACAGCTCCAGGGCGTTGGGTTTGTCTCCTAGTTGGTGATAGCTGTCTATATGTAGTCTATACTAGACTCGTATGGGTTTTCCTATGCAGCCTAGGCTTGACTGGCTCCAACTTGATACTCTGCACTGTCCTTTGTCAGAAGGCAGGGAGGGCGGTGGAGTTGTTCCCCCTACAGACAGGACTAGTTCCAAATAGGTTTGATGGGCTGCATTTTTTTGTTAATAATAATAACAATAACCACATCATTTTATTAACCCTTTACAATTTCTTGCATTAGGAATTATTGTTTCGCATACCCCAGCTTGCTCTCCATAAGACACACAGACACACAGATAGGGAGAAAGCCTGGGATCAGAGCGCAGGGTCTGCCATTGTACGGCGCCCCTGGAGCAGTTGGGGTTAAGGGCCTTGCTCAGGAGCCCAACGGATTTGAACCGGCAACCTTCCAGCCACAGGCGCAGATCCTTAGCCACAGAGCCACTGCTCCACCCAATCAGTTACTGTACTGATTGGAAATATTTGCTCTCCTGCACTCATTCTTTTTCAATAAACCAGAGCCAAATCCCGGAAGACAGGGTGCAAGGCAACATAGATCTAAAAAAATCGCATCGAACACACTGAACAGCAGAGTAGACTGCAGTTAGTGCAATTGTCTTTCGTTTATTTATCACATGTAGTTTGACGTGAAACCGACACATCTGTTTTTATAGGGTCAGAGCAGGCTAAAAAAGTCATTTCGCCTCATACAAGCTTCTGTCTAGTATTGATAGCCACTTAAACTTTCTAGTGTAGTACAACATAGTGTGAAAACCTGCAGGGCAGGTACAGGCAGATCAGAATCTCAGCCAGGTGTCCCTGGCAGAAAGTCAGTGTTCAACTCAGCCCTGAAGACAACGGCAGAGGAAGAGCAGGTCTGTTCTGCTGGCTGCCTTGTAATGCATCTTGCTGTGCAGCACTGGTAGCAGGTTCCCCGTTTTTTATTTTTCACGTCCATCTACAGTACTTCAGAACCTTTGCTTAAGAGATCTAAAAAGCAGACAACAGCTAAGGCTGAAAGTCTACATCAAAAGCAAATTCTGCATTTAACTGCAGATAAAACATGGCCCAGATAGCCCAGATTGTATTACTCTACCGTCAGCTTTTTTTTCCCCCAAGTCCAGCTCACTGCTGTCTTAAACTGCATGGATGCTTCTACATGCCTTGGCAAGTAATTGATCAAATACTGCAATACAATACTTCATCTCAACGCTGAGACTGTTGAAAATAAAATTGCTACGGAAATCAGAATACCCCATGAATTATTTTTGCAATTGCTCAAAGCAATATACAACTTTGCCAGTTGCAACAGCAAATTACAGTATACCACAAATCACAGCTACAGTTCCTTTCGTTTATTTGCAGATTTAACTTACCATTATTGGCCCTGCAGACAGAAACGCGCACAATACTGTGAGTTGCCACCATGTCGTGCAGCATAACATATTGCTGAAAATACAAGAGTTCAAAAGTTGAAGGGAGAAAAAAAAATCACTTCCAATTCAAGAAGCTTCACCGCATTATTCAACCTGGACAAATAATGCTCAGGAGTCGCATTGATTGGGGTAGCACTGAAACACACGAAACAAGATAATTTGGTGTTTTGTAACACAGGCCTAAAGATGGTAAAGATGTTCAGAAATGTGCAGTGCTTTTGTGACGTGCTCTTTTATAAATTAAATTATATATCATACAAGTCTTCAAATCACAATTTATTTTAATCTTTAAGTTCCATACCACAGCTCTTATATATAGAATTGCACAATGAACTTGAAGATCTGCCTTCAGTGTGTGCGGTTTTCAAGACTTCTGACAATTCACCACCAATCACTAGTTATTGTAATATTAACAGAACTACCAACCCATCAATACATCTGAAGTTAAGGCCTGTATACACATGCAACACAGTATTTGTGGAAAAACAAACTGGCAATTGCCTGCCTGAAAAATTCAAATTTTCAAGGTCTGTTATAAGCTTACTGAACTCTGTGTATTTAGTGTCAGAGTAACGTAACCTGACATTTATTAGGGTACACACTACAAGGATTAAGTGATCACATTATAGCATCTCCAGATTCTGTGACTCAACTCTTTTGTTTTACCTTAAACAGTTATTCGTCTCACTACCTTCTTGACTGATGAGAGGTTCTAAAAAGGGCTCACAGTATGTTTGATAGCAATGTATCACACATACTGACTTGTGCTGTCCATTAATATTAAGACATTTTAAGAGTAATTTTAATGGGTTAATCGGTAAATCCTTTGATTATTTTTTAAATGAACTGAATAACTCACACTACCTTTTTCTTCAAAGGACTGTAAAAAAACAGAACTACAGACTCCAAACGTAGAAAGGCATTCAAGTGCACACACTGCCCATAAAGTCCAGATCCACCTATGGCATGCGATTTCAAAACCTTTCATGTCTCTGGTGAATCAGGCCTCCAAATCAGCAGACCATGCATCAATCTGCCATTAAGCTCCTGTGAATGGACGGGATTAAAAGGCCAGCATGGCTAACAGCAGGTCTAGACTGGCTTACCGAAGATCAGTGTACCAGACTAGCCCTTACCTTTTTGATGGTGTACAAAGAGGTAGCTATTGAAATGACTGACATGAAGACAATGGCTCCAGCGTAATAGTAATATTCATCGGCACTCCAAAGAATAACACTGAAAAGTTGGAAGATGTAGAAAGGGTTCAGGACCTAGACAGGGCAAACAGACAATAAAAGCATGTGAGGATGTGATGGTCCACATTCATGAAATGCTAATCCTTAGGTCTATCAATCCTTTAAAGATTGCTGTGCCTCTGTTTTTATGTTTTGAATGTTCTGACATTTAGTTTTATGTGACAAGAATGCCGAAGCTATTAAACATGCTATTTTTCCTAAAGTAAACATGTTCACTTTTGAAACTGCTGTATGTTTCTATCACCATGCTGTCGATTACATCCAAACCATTAATACAAAATATGAACCATTTTAATACCAAATTAATGGCTTTCAGACTTTGATGAGCACATCCTGGTTTGTTTTATGACCAATTGTTTGGCTATAACATCTACTGCTTTAAGTTGAAATCTGACAATATCAACTTCCTACACTTCGCCAGAATCATTTTTACACTGCTACTGAAAAATGAAGTGGCCTACCTCTTTAATTAGCAGCTTGAAAACTGAAGGCACTTTCACTGCAATTTCATTCACTCCAAAAAACAATCTCCTGAAATAAATTGATAATAAAAAACAGGTAGAGTACTTCCTTTAGTTTTATCTCATCAGTATGGAGACATCAAAATGGCTTACATGTTTTCTAATGTAAATTAACTTAACGTGTACTAGTCTTGAAAGCTCAATTAGTCTTTACGTGGGAATAAAATAAGTTTGTTTTCAACAGAAACGTCAAAATAATTTATTTATGAAAACTAACTTTAATAACATTATATCAGCATTGAGATGATTACAGTCTTTCGTTCTGCACAACTTGGTGTCGCGACCTGTATTTTAGTTCTCCACCCCAAAGATGCTGAAACAGCCACTGACTGAGGAATTACTAACAATCAGTCCATTAAAACTACTTTACTCGTCTCAAACAGTCATGCTATTACTACAAATTGAACATAACGACACACTGTCTGAGAGATGTAATTATTTAATAATTCAACTTTGTCCGACTGTAATAATTAATAATTGCTTACATTTATATAGCTCTTTTCTGGACACTCCACTCAAAGCACTTTACAGGTAATGGGGACTCCCCTCCACCACCCATGTGCAGCATCCACCTGGATGATACTACATACCACTGGGTGATACCTATACTGCCTTTTCTTTTAACGCTTTCAGCTGTTTCCTGTTAAGAAAATTCTCCTTTCCACCTTTCCAGCATTTTACAGTAGAGCAGGGTCTTAACATTCTAAGGATTGGTTGCAGAGAACCAACACGAATATCCCAAATTTCCGTATAGCCGTATACCACCGCATAATGTATCATAGTATATCGTATGTTTGGACATAAGTAACCCTCCCTTTTATGATAATGAATGCACTAATGCATTTGCTTTAAGTTAATTTAAATAACAATGATCAAGTAAACAAAACAACAGTAATCACAACATAAACAACAGTCCCTCCTCTGTGTTCAGCCTGCACTTTCTCTCTCTGCCTCCGTGATTATCAAGCTGCACTGTAACCAGAAAGGTCAGTGAACCGTTCAAGTCATCCGCAGCCTTTCATCCTCCTCACTGCCGACACAGAACCTGGAGTGTTCGTTACAATATAAAGACAAGAGCACACTGAGATGCAGATGTCGGGTAGTGGGCACTTGGGAAGGGGACAGAAACGAAGCCAACTCACTAGCTAGATTCATCACACAATTGAAGTCCGTTGCGCAGCTAATTTGACCAGAACGAATCGCAAATAAGCCAATTGTGAATGTGAAATTTGTACACAGAGGCCTTACTGTATATACTATATTTAAAACTGGCTTTGGCCAATGCTAACACATTGCTTTTAACCTTTCCAGTTCCGCCTGAGACATTATCCTTCTGCTAGAATATAAAGCTTGCTCAAACTCACTCCACTGCTGTCGGCCCCTGCATGTTGGAGGGAGTTTTCTGTTACCGATTTTCAGTCGGAACCTGACAGTAGAGCCACCCGATCCAAACTACACACTTGCTCCAGGTTGACTAAATTGGCTTCAAAAAGATGGAAGCTTCTGGAAATGTTTGCGTTTCGGTTTGATCCGAGGCCGTTGAAATGAGTCATCTTTTTTACAAAACTTCACAGTTTTATCATAGTGTTTTGTGGCATCTGTGCAGCTCACTTCTCGCACGACTGTTAAGTAGGTTGCAGAACAATTACACGTTTGCCTGGGTGGTTGGTGTGGTGGCTTTGCCCATGACTTCCACCAGACCCTAGTTATGGGTCCAACCAACATCAAACATTCTAAATATCGCACCTTTAACTATTTTAACACCTCAGTATTTGGTGAAATGTTAAATTGGCCCCATTTAGACAAGTAAAGTATCTGAAGTGAACTGAATGTCCATTTTACTTTCCAGAAGGCCAGGGCATTTACTGATGTACTCATGTGGAATGGTACTCTGCAGCAGAATGCCAAGTACCCTAACTGTCATAGGTGGCTTACATGATAGCGTAAGTTTAAGCAGCTTAATACCAATGTCCTTTTGATTGCATCCCTCACACACTTTAAAATGCAGTATAACTCCCACTTGTTGGACTTGTGTCTAATGTCCTGACCACAACATTAACTGATATTGCACATTCTAGGTGGTGTTTCCTGAGTTCTTCATTTGTAGCAGGTCTTGTGTTTAATCAGGTCAGTTCTCCTGTTCAATATAAACTTCAATATAAACGGCTTCCACATCAATATAAAAGGCACCACATTTTTATCACTGAGCAAATCTACCAGAACACAAAAAAATGCTTTCCAGAAAATTAGTTTCACTAATCCAGCAATGCAATTAGATGCATTATTTTGATTGGTTTAAATGGAGAATTATTATTGCAACATAAAACAATGTAGTCCAAATTGCAGAGCCCTGGTAATAACGCATTATACCAAAATATAATTGCCTATAATTAAGTTTAACCCATTTGAAAAGTAAATTTAAAAAGGCAAAATCACATTATTAAATCCCTTACTCTATATCTGCTAGTGAGCAATAAACGTGGTGATCTCAATGGACACAGCTTACCTGTACTCCTGCTGGTCTTTGGTCAGCCCCATGCTGTGGTCATCATGGATGGAGGAGCAGGTGACTTCCAGGTCCTCCAGACCCCTGGAAGAGAACAGCACAGTGTGAGTGGTAGAGAGAGGACAGAAGGCAGTCAAACAGCAAACACAGATAGAGAGCTGCAGGGCTTTAAATCTATCCCACTAAATTTCTACAAGGAAAAAACAACACCCTCCTTGCGATTGCACTTTTTTTACTATCCAGTCCAATTAAACAAAACTAAAATACTAAAAATCTAATAAGACTTAGGAAACACAGAGATAATAAAAATGAGATAATGGTTTCACAGAGAGAATGCGTTAGAGGATATGGGGCATTTTCATTAAAGGAAAAATTAAATATTTCACATCACTTTATCCTTGACAATTCCAAAAATGATATTATGTGAACAACAAGAACAATTCTGGAAAAATTACTTGAAAATCATTTCTAGAAAAAATAATGAGGAAGATCTTACTTGAGTACTTCAAAATTCTGGACCATATCATTCCAATAATATGTTGTGCTGTGGAGTGTGAAATAGCGAACCTGAAAGGGAAATTCAAAACAGCGAGTTAAACAATTACCTCTCAAGTTTATACATCAGGATGTTGTTGTTTACAAACAACTCCTTCATATAAAGTGGAAAGGCCGAGCTTTAAACCAAACATTCAGAGGTACTATCGTACGCAATTTTAAAATGAAAACTTCGGCACACAAAATATGACACACATCTAGCTAAAACTTGCGTGCCCAAACTAGTGCAGTGTGGTGCTACAGCAAGTCAGGAAAAAAAAATTAACAGGTCTCATCTCCCACAGTATACAACAGCCTGCTCAAGAAGAGAGAAATTCTCACATCTTAAATACGGTAAGCTAATCAGGCACAGAATGGCTGTTGTCAAGGAAATATGCTGCAATGAACGGGTCTCCTTAAGAAATCAACTGTGAACCTCTATCAGTGCCTGCAGTGTTGAATTCACTGCTTGCTTTTAAAATATGCTGACAGACTGTTCCTGTGTGACCCTGTTTGAGTGTGTGGTGGTATTGGAGAACAGATTATTTCCGTTGTGGGAATAGGTGCTTCCGTGTTGTGAAAAGGCATCTGTACTATTTTCAGTGTGATTTTACAAGACAATCCTGAAAAGTTAACTCTTGAATTAAAATATGAAACTCGTTGCTTATGCTGCACAATTTAATCACAGGCATTTTACAACACTACATTTGAATTCAAAGTTCCATATGTACTTTTAGTGCTCTTTGCCATCCCGAAAAACAGCATAAACTGAAAAACTCAAATTTACTAAGCTGGCGTGTAGTACATCTATTTTCTATTCTATTTACTACATGTCTTGAATCATTTTCTTTTCCTGCCATCGTAAATCGGTTTTTGCAGTGTACACTCAGCTTAGGCGAAGCTAATATGAATGAAAAGGGTGTCTGATTTGTTATTTATTATATCTGTCCTTTTCCTTTCAGTCTTTACACACTAATTTCTATGACTTAAAACAAGAACAGAAGAAAGGTTACAGACAAGAGGAACCCATTCGCTAATTGACCCAGGGATCTCATCAATGCGTTTCGTTTAAGGAGCAATGGCACCCAGCTTCAACAGCGTGGCTGGATATGTTGTTCCACAAGCAATACTCATAGCCTGTTAAATCGGTCTTGAGCTGCAGATATAACCTCCTACCTGCACAGGCTGGTACTCGGCGTACTTCTTCACAAAACCCCTCGAGGGACTGTCTGTGGCGTGGGGGGTGTGACCGTTGGCCAGAGTTGTGTTGTCTTGGGAATCCAGGCTGTCAAAGGGAGACTTCCCGGGAGCCAGCATGACTCGCACCTTCGCTCGAAACCACGTCCTGAACTCATCCTGAAAATCAGAACCACTCCGGTCTTAACATTCCTCTAAGCCTGTATGGGTTTTGTTCTCTCAACCTCAACCACCCTCCTCCACCTGGTGGTCATTTACTCAGTTCTTCTCTCATCTCTCTGACCATCAGGGCTGATCCATTTCTGACTCCCTCCTTAATAACACCCCTCCATTGAGAGTATACTCATAGACTGCTTGATGCGTATTTTCATTTCTGTAAAGTGCATTCTGCTACAGATTGGAATCTTGCAGCCTTGTATTTTAATACCGCAGTGTGTTTGGGTTATTGTATTGTGTGATATACTGTAATTATTAACTGTCTTCTTGGTTTTACCACTTTACACTATGAACTTTGCTCTATTAATAATTTACAAGCTACGTCTTTTCATTCACCTTGGATGAAGACCTGGACTAATTAAAGCCAATAAGTACATTTAAGAACATGTTGAGGAACGTGTCCTTATATCGGTTTGAGAAGTAAGGAGCACCCGTTTTCACCTTTAACCTGGTCTTGACATGTCTCAGAAGCTAAGAGCAGTTGGAACAAGTCAGTTCAAGGAGAGCCAGGTTTCTATTGAAAGTATTACTACTATTCCCTTGGGACCAGGATTTTTTCATCCCAATTATAACGACATACTATGGTGACAGGTGCTCTACAAAGCCAATCCATGGCTGAGATGCTATTCTGGAGTCCTGACTGCTCAGTTGTTAAAGATCCCTTGGCACTGAAGCTACCCCAGTATCCCAGAAAATTTCCACTCCAGGCTATTAAAATCTGGCCTACCTAAATTTCTCCTTTAACTCAACGGATGAGCAATTTCTCACTGCTCCACCCTCTCTGTTGTGGAGTACAGCCACTGGAGCAGAGCCAGGAGACCCCAGCAGTCACCCCATGGCTGGGGAGCTCTTTAGCCTTTGCTCGTGGGGACTGTGAGAAAAGTGTGCCTGCCGTTTTCTGTACGTACGGTGGATCTCAGCAGCACCATCTTAGCCTCTCTGATGGTAGTCCTAGTGCAGGTGCTCTTCACAAACCACTCCGGCATCCAGTAGAGGAGAAGCAGCAGGAATCCCCCTGTGCAGACCACCCCCACACCGACAAGGGCCAGCTTCCAGCGGCACAGCGTGTACCCAGAAATCTCCTGTAGGACGAGACGCATCGTGCATAACACACCCTGGGAACACCGAGGCTCAAATCTTACCAACCCCACTACACAATTAAGTATCCATGTCCGACCCTACGAGCTACACATCTCAGCAAAACATTTTTATGATTCTTCTCAGCGGGGTTGTGTTACAGGCTATTGATTGGCTTTTTGTGTCACTGATTTTTGAACTGCAAGGGAGCAATCAGAAAGTTCTGAACACACTCCCCTAACCCCCCCCAACGTGTACATGGGACTTCATATATATTCAGCTCACCATCTCATCCTCCTGGCCCTTGTTCACAATCTTCATGTCTTCCTTCTCCATTGTCCAGCTCAGTCCTGACGTTACCCACCTATGCACCACGGCTCCACTACAAGAAGACAACATTGCAAACTTCAAATGCAACTTGCACATAAGGCCACAAAGTATAAAATGTGCTCTTTACACACACCCTGCTTGTTTCAAGTATTCAACTTTAAATTTCTGATTAAAGATACCAGGAAAGAATGTCGACCAGGTATAAATCAAGTCCAAGTGTACTTCTGGAAGATACCGAACACTGAAAGGTAACAGGTGAGACGGCGACCCCAGTAATCAGTCATCTTTACTGTATTCCGTTCAATCTTTAAAGAGCAGGCAAAAACTTATGTACAGTACGTTTGGAAAGTACATATGTTTGGAAAGTCGTGTCATTTCTACTTGTCACAGAAACCGCAAAACCAATATGTGTTTAACCTGGGAATGCTTACTGACATGGTGCTGTGCTTCATTTATACAAAAGACAGAACACGTGCTTCTTTAGATTGTTTTCTTTCCCCAAAAAGAGGAGTGTGACGATATTCTATTGTTGTTAAAGTCAATGCTACTTTGCACAGGAAAATATTATTGCATTTATAATGCGATATATTAATATAGTAGGCAACACTGTTTACAAATTAACTGTTGCGTTTACATGGAATAATTTTCTCTTATCAATGCGATACTATCTCATATAAATGAGATTTCTTTTTCTCCGTGGTGCTAATAAGCTTCCATAGAAACAACTGTACAAGAGTATAAGGACAGAAAATATACCAAGTCTTACCAGCCATGTACAGGACACAGCTACTGCTGTTCTTCCGAATGCGTCTTTATTCATCAAACGACATTTAGGTTAATCTTTACAAGACTGTGTACAGCTGAATTATTATCATACAACGGAGCATCCTCTTGAGAAGGCGACAGCTATCACTCATGAACTATTACACATCAACTGCAAGACCAGATTCACTATTTAAACCTGAGGCAATGACCATCACAGACTAAAGGACAAGGTGCAGCAGCATGTGTGTGCAACAGTATGTGTACTGCCTTCGCAGACCTCTTTCTTTAATAATCAAAGGAAAACAAATCATGATATCTGAACAGCAGGGAAGTCTTGGCAGAAAAGACTTGGTTTGAGAGCAAATGACAACACCACAATACACTTCAGGAAGTCTCAAGTACTACAAAGAGCTACAAAAAACTGTTGTATAAAACATTGTGGGCTACAGTGGGGGTTTCAATGAAAGTGTTTTATTTACGTGTACATATAAATTTAGGATAAAAAGAGTTCTATCAATACACATCACAGGAAATTAAATGAAATTAAATGAGAAAGGGCATTTTCTTTTCTCCTCCAAACCTAATAAAGCAAAAAATTGATTCCCCAGACATGATGAAGGCAGATGCTTATTGCTGCCTTAAACACTACAATCCTGACCTTCGGATATGTTCACTGACTTTACAATCACGTCAAACTGCAACACATGTCCTTCCTATACAAAAAAAATGTAGTTAGTTCCAGTGCACTAGCTGATTATTTAGTAACTGCGTTCTGGAGTTACATTTAAGGACACAGGTTACCACAGAGTTTCTCCGGCATCACATATTTAATTAAAAACTGCTAACAATGGCCATACACGTGAACAGAAATATCAGTCTCAAACAGGTCCGGTGGTCCGGGCCTGAACAGGTGACCTCAGAATGACTCTGTTGGACACCGGATGCCAGCTGGGCTTAAGAAATAAGAGCTAGCCCTGACAAATCAAATAATCGCTCGCTGGCAGGCCTCGCGTAGTACAGCCGCACCAGAGCACAGCAAGAACAAATACTGTGTGTGCAGAGCTTAAAGACTTCCTCTGCAAGCCATTGCTGCCATATATCTATTTATATAATGTGTGAAATACCAAAATAATAAAGGGAGAATTACAGTAACCAAGGGGAATGCTCTCCCCACCTTTATTTAATTAACTGATTAAGCAAATTTAATTATAAGGAACACTCAGTCATGGCAAGAGAGAACATGAACTTGTCCGCACTTGTTTTAGGATGTGGACTCTGGCAGCATTGATGACAGGCAAGTTTAGACTTCCTTCCATTCACCACAGTGGGTAAAATAAAAAAAGGACTTTCACAATGCAGTGATGTTTCAATGAGTAGTGTTCGCCCTAAGGATGAAGTTCAATTTTGGAGGAAGGTACTGCTTTAACCTTCCATATGCATGATGCAGAGACCAATCCATCTAATTTTCAACATCCTACTTCAACATCTATTCAGAGACACAATTTCTGGGAAAGTGTTACTTGATTACGTTTTTAACTATAAACGATAAAAAAAAACTATATATCCATCCAAAGTTTATATAACGTATAACACTGTAGTTAGTCAACAAAGTTAAAATATCCAAGTAAGTGTCATATATATATCATCTATATTAACCATTAATTTCAATCACAGACCATAAAAATAAACAACACTAACAAACAAATTATACCATATAAGCCATAGTTTTCGGAAATGTGCTCCTCAGAAACCTGTAATATGTGCAGTGGGATACAGCAAGCACAATAATTCAGTCAATGCAGATTTATGTAGCTTGTTAATATCAACAGCAAGGATGCACAGGAGGTGGAAACTGTCAGAATCATCCTCAATAGGTTTTTCCTAGCTTTGCAGTCAATTAAGGTTTAATGCCGATGTGCACACCTTGTCTAGGAACTAACATTATCATAATGAGCCTGTTTAGCAGGAGAGGATCAATCTGAAAGAAACTGGTACTGGATCCTTCAGCAGAAAATTTGTATTTGCATTTATATCTCTTATAACACCCAGCAAACAAACATTTTTTGTGTGAAATGCCTAACACTGCATCAATCACTGCATATATAATGTATGCATAAGAAGTTCAGACCTATTTGAGAACTTAGTGTCTACCACTTGAGCATTGTTACTTATAACCAAATCTGCAAAGACTTAGAAAACCTATGATTTTAGCATTCAGAGTGCAAACGATGAGCTAGGGAAGTTATTAGTGAAGTTCAACTTTCAGTAAGCTGAGCATCATTGACAGCCAGTGAGAATTCAACAACATATTAATTAATAACTTAAGGACATTCAGTGCTACTAATAATTTTCATATTTACAGTATATCTAATTAGCAATGCAAATCTAAGATTACTTTAAAACACGTAAATCTAATTTTCTACCAGTAAAAAATCTGATAAACTGTAAATATAAAACACCCAATTAACTCACACTTTTTTTCAGAAAGTCTGTCACCATTCGCCATTCTAGTTGTTTAAATGGGAAATCTAGTCTCCCATTTGCTTCACGATAAATAATTAGTAATGAAACAATCACGGTTCTAAATATCAATTCAGGCACCCCTAAATCAGTGTCTAAATTAAATAACAGGCATCAAGTGTATCAGTGTATCAAGTGTATCAGACAAAATCTAGTCTGAAACTATCGCAAATTCAATTCTAACAGAAATTATCAGCAAAGATTAAGTTTGACAAAAAGCGGAAAAATATCAAATCCACTTTATCATCATATTCTAAAAGCTGACATTTTTTACATAAAAAACTAAAGAAAATGAATGTACATATACTATAAAACAAATATATGATAGGCTTGTACAAACCTGTAATCCCCTGGATATAAAGATACTATATTGAGAGGACTGTATCCTACAATGACCTCATCCAAAACAGAAAACACATGAATTGAAAGGTTTTCTATACTCTACCTTGCTTGAGCCACAAGGGTGTAAATGCTGTGAGCTGTGACCTGTGCGTGAGAAATGAATTTCAGCAAAGTTCTACAGTAGCTTTCTCCTGGCCCTGCTGAATGTGTTCCCAGTGGGAGATCCAAACTCGCTGATCTTTTACGTTCTTAAAATCTAAAGGTCTGCGAGCGCTGCCTTTTCTTCCCCCCAAAAAAAAAGAAGGATTAGCACACTGTTAGGCAGTTTTTGGCAGGGCGTGCTGGTTTTCAACAATTGCGGGGTGTTAGCTGAGCTGCTCAGGCAGAGGATGTGCCCCCAGCAGTCTTCCCTTGCGGTGAATGTGGCCCAGTCTGTCTGAGCGGAGCAGAGAGGGTGTGCTGTGGCCGCTGAGCTCCATGCGCAACGCCGCTGGCCCTGATCTTATCAGCATGGCAAAAACTCTATAGGATATTTTCCCTGGGACCAAACCCTTCCTTCTATTTACAGCAGGAGGCAAAGCATCGGGCATTTTTGTGGTGGAATTTAAGTATATATATTTAAAAAAAAACAAAAGAAAACAAAACAAAAAGCGAGGGTGTCCCTTTTTTTTTTATAACCGGGGTGGGATTCCCACTGCTGTAAACTAAAGATAAAAAAAGCAAAGGAAAATGATTTCACGTCTGTTGCCTTTCGCCCTGTGACATACAAAGATTTATGAGACTTAACGGAGAGCAAAGACTCAGAGAGCAAAGTATTGTGGGGTGCACAGGACCTTGCAACAGAATAATCAATCCGTTGCAGGATGAAATCCAGCGACAGCTTTACCAGCTTCTTATAGATTCCTGATGTTCCGTAAGTTAATATTTTCAGTTTCTCGCATGAAGCTTCTTCTCTGCTCCAGTTTTCTCTTCACATGAAATTTCATATTGTATTTTATTTAAATTTAAAGGTGGTTTAGGACATTTTAACTGTTCTTTATAAATGGATATGTAACATACTACTATACTATGTCAGACTAATTGCTGACCCCCGTGCAAGTCATGGTATTTTTTACTATTTAGAAGTTCTACACTTAAGCCTATTGTGTTGAATTAATAGGTTTTATTTATAGATTTCAATGGAGTTAAAGAATACGCTACAATTGGACTAAGGAGCTTTTTCCTTTCATGGAATTACAAAAAACAGAAGAAACACAAAATGTAAGTAGTGAAAAACATGTTCTGGAAAAACACCTAATTACAGATGGCCTGGACAGTGGTCAGTACCAATACAAGAGAAAGGTTCAGTTCAGCTTACCTAGAGACCCAGGGCACAGAGCCCTGAGGACAGTCCCTCCTGCTGCTGAGATAGTGCTGTCTCACTGGGGCCAACCTGGAGAGGAAAGGAAGCACACCTAAAATTAGTTACTTGGGATTACTTGACACTCGCAAACATTACATCCGACAGGAGAGGCTGTACTTCTGCCACAACTCCCCACATTCTCAGAAATTAATGAGGCAAAACGACAAAACCTTCAAGTCTGACCGACACAAAACTGCTCCCCACGAACTTCAAGAAAAAGAAACAACAAACATGACTTGTGCTTCACTGCGTAAGGTACATTACAGATCGAGCTCGACTGGGCAAGCCTTCAATTATGGAAACTGCCGCGGCAGACTTCGCGGTCATCTTAACCCATGACACTCAGTCAAACCCTCTGCTTGCAGAGGCCAGGGTACCCATTGTCTTGACCTCCCTTGCCAAATAAAACATTTGTAGCTTTTCTTCTGGAAAAGAGCATTTTTAAGATATACCTATATATAAATAGGGTGTTTTGATCGATGCAACAGTGCACAGGTCTTCCAAGTACATTAAATTGAATATTCCTGAGCCAAAAAATGTCCGCTTGAACAGAACAAAATCCTCACAAAATCATGTGTCAGCATGAAAAACCTCAACATTTTCAGCACTCAGTGCACTTTAACACCAGAATGGCTGTTGATTAATCACTTTATCAAGGGGAGTGAGGAATACGTTCACTTACAGTGTTCAAACATCTACAGCACTTTCCCATGCTGAATATTGCAGGAATGTGGAAGCAATTCAGAAAATGTCAGATTTTCGCAAATCCACACTGATTTCCAGGCCCTGTAAAGTGTATTTTTAGAACAACAAAGAACATGGATTTTAAATAGTGAGTAAAGGCTTTTTGTGGCATTTTGACCAATTGATCATTCATGACGAACTGTGATATACAGCAGTCAGTCGTTCAAGTATAAGAACTCATCACTTCATTAGTGAGGGTGTGGTTTGGGCACAGGTGATGAGGGGTTTTAACCTGTCAAATGTCAAGCCTGTCCAAAGGAACTCATTGACACCTAAGACTAACCTTTCCTGCATTTTCGTCCCAATGTAACATGAATCCAGCACACAACACACACCCTTTTTCTGCTCACGTACTGTAACAGCTAGGTGAATGGGAAAGAATCCCATTATCCACAACCTGGTGCACCAGGTGTACAGTTTGTGCTGCTTTTAACTGTGGGCACAGATAATTCTAACTTGTGACATTATCAGACGACCCCTTATTGATGGTAATCTGTTGTTGAACAAACCTGTTCAACAAAATGTCAGTGCTACTATTACAAAAAGCAGTCCTATGTCCTAAGTTGCTGTAAAACTTGTTGGAGATGTATACTTTCTGTTGATGCCATGTATACAAGTCAGACACTTTCACAAAAAGCTGATGAATAAAAAGTAACATTTTCAGTATTAATCATTACTTTGTAGCTAGCCAAATAGAACAACCGGTATTCAGTACATTCTTCTTTCACATGATCCATGTGTCTGAGTGACTTCGAACACTGATATTTTCCCGATTCTAGCAAAACTGCCTTTCTATAGTATTCCCAAATTAGGTGCTTCAGTTTTCTAAAAGTATTCTTCAACTCCTGTCACACATGCAATTACCACAGAGGTTAGGTCATACTGGCAAACCATATCATGTCTGCTATCAACTTGTTCACTAAGCTTTGTCTGTTCCTTTGTCTTTCCTTTTGAGAACTAGAATGTGAAAACAAAAACTGAGGGAAAAAAATCTGGCAACAAAATCGTATTTCTTCCATTTTTTTTTCTTAGCTGAAAAAACAAGACAAGTTACATACATACTCTGAATCTTTGTCACATGATATGCTCTACTTCAAAAAATATAAATAGCCCGTTCATTCTAATTATGTGAGCTAATTGGAAGCACAACTACAACACCCCATCTTGGCTAATTCAATAAGGGTTTGAGCAATTGTTAGTCTAACCCTAATGTTACTCCAAAGCCTCTATGCTCTCAGATACAGGTTTTTACCTCAATGATCTCTTCCATGAACACAGCACACAAACCAGTCCTACGATCAAAGTGAAACTACCAGTTATTACAAAACGACACAGTGGAATATACTGTAAGGCTGCAAAGATTTTTTTTTAAAAATTTGCGTCTGCCTGTCTCAGGGCTTCACATAACCTTGATGAGTTCTTTTACTATGACATATGCAAGAAAAAGGCACTTCTGAAACAATTTAAAAAAAAATCATTCCTGATGAAGACTAGCAAAGGGTGGTTTGTAATATTGGATATTTCATTTCTGATCCTGACGCAGGTCAATAAAATCACACTGATATTGGACCTGTATAAGATAAAAGAAGATACTTGTTAAATAGTTTGTGGAGAGTAATCAATCAGTTTTGCAGGTCAAAGAGCTTCAGTGGGATGGATTGCTCCCCAGTCTAAAAAAAAATTAAAAAGCTTGACTTTTCAGCAGTAAGTGTATTAGCTATAGGTCTCTTTTTTGCCAAAGCCTTTGAATGAAATACAAATCAGGAGTTACACAGAAAATGGACAAAGTTCTAAGAAGAATTCAATGTTGCAAGTTTTTCTCCTTCAGGAAAATGAAAGGCCCCAGACAAAGCCCCCGATATGATCTTGTCTGAATTATAAATAGTTCTTTCTCTCTTGCACTTCTCTATTGCTATTGTTGCATGTCATTTGATTAGTATTGTCTTCCTTATCATATCACTGAAGTGAATACAAATATTATTCACTTCCTCCAGGAAAACGCCTGACTTGGCAATAAATCCCGATACTAGCTTGAAACCTCAAAGGTAAAAAAAATGTTACAATTGAAGCACAATAGTCAATACTGTACAATTAAACAGTATTTGAACATATTTATTACAAAGAGAAAGAAGTCATTATTTAATGCACAAAATATACAGCAGATCTGATTTCTCAAAATGGTTAAGCCATACACTACTTCAGTGGACCGATGTTGCAGGTATTTGCATCCTCAAATCTATTTTCATTTTATGGTCGCTTATAATTCATGCTCTTGATTTATGAAGAAAATACTATATATTATGGAGAGTCTGATTTGGTAAAGGATTAGTTGACTGTGCCAACCCATAGTGGGCTTAAGACCTACAATATAAAAAACAGAATGAAAAATCAAGTGTTTTGAAGACAATTATATGCCCATTTTAGCATACTGGTGTCATCCAGGATTTGGATATATTTTTCGAAACCCAGACTTATAAATTAAACAGCCTCTGCTTGTCATAAGGGAAGCAACAAAAACAAGTGGTTTGAGTGCATTTCCAGTCATTTCTTCTCCTCAATCAAAAATATTCCAGTAAAACAAGACTTCTTTCATTCACATTCTACTTTGCACATGCACTTGGTTGTGCCCAGCGACAGACTGGTGTCCCGCCCAGGGTGTATCCCGCCAAGCGCCCGTTAAGCTGGCCAGCTAAGGTTCCCACCCTTGACTGGATGAAGCGGTAAGAGAGTGGTGGATGGACGTGCCCACTGCGCAGTTAGAATTTCGTCATGTGTGGCTCCCCATTGTCCCAGGACTCAACCGGCAGAGGACGCACAGATCCAGTGGCTCAAACTCAAGATCCTGCATGGCACTCCCCGAAACGACCTTTCTGGAACCTTCCTACATCATAAAATGCAAAAAGCCGCACTCCAAAAAGTGTTTTGCGTTATAAAAAGATGGAAGACTACCAAAACCTTCAAAGAGCCCAAAGCAAACCTCAGTTACTTGCATTACTCGAAGACAGTGTAAGAACAATTGTACCCCCTTCAAAGCCATGTTCCGCATAGTTAACAATAAGCATGACATAATGCCATTAGCAAGAATTCATGGAAACTTTCGGAGGAAAAGTTCTTTGCCGTATCCATGCTTTCAGCTCAATACGCTTTCTTTATCACTTCCTCTCCTAATCGCAATCTATTATAATGAGGGCTTTTGTTCCCGGACACACTCAGAACACAATATGCCCAGTATAACACGGATCGTCTGACCTTGGCCCAGAATTTGCCACGTTGAGATTTTAAGGTTAAGTGTCTTTTCTTATTTTTCTCATCAGTCCCAGCCATGAATCTGAACCACCTCTCAGTTCTTTTGTTCTGTGGCTTTTACACATACATGCTGGATTCAAAACACTAAACCAGCGAGGCCAGCCATGAATACAGGTATCTATCAAACCAGGAACCCTCACCTCCTCCACATTTCTCATCAGCTGACAACCACCGCAGGCAGAATGTTGCCATATCCTTGATCAACCAATCAGAATGTTCCCTGAGTCATGAGAAACAGATGAATGGCTTCATTGATGGCAGCAATATAAGCTACAAAGTTTACTATGAGCTTGTCTTATGTATGCTTTTAAGAGTCAAATTTACAGTTTGTAAAATCAGTACATCAGCAATAAACTGTAAATTTTCTTTCAAATGAAAATGTCAACTCTGTTACTCCTCTAAACATTGCACCACAATCAATAAAGGGCTATTTGTGCACAAATATATAAATAAATACTTTATACATGCATTTGAACTGCTCCTTAATTTCCCAATTTCCCAATTTGCCTTAGTGTAGCTGTTGCGATGTGTGTTTGTACCCTGTAGCACAGAACAGGTTAGGCTATAAGATAAGACTAAGCAAGTTACAGTACCTAGCTGTCCCACATAAAAAAGGTAAGATTTTGTCAGAGTTGTAGCATTATAATTGTCTTGCACTGGGTTTGGCAGCGGGGTTCAAAACATTTACATGTCAATAATTTTCCTTAACACATTTCCTCTCATTCATCTCTTATTCTTTTTATTTTTACCGGGAGAATAGTCAACAGTCCAGAGCACAAGGAAATCTAGAAATTGCCTAAAAAGAAGGCTTATGCAATAGCTTTAAGGCTATAGTAGAGAGGCAGTCATGGTAAGCAAACCAAAAGCCTCTTTCTGAAATGTTGTCCTGTCATGACAAGTCTCTTTCTTGGTGCTGGACTTTGCTCTGAAGATATTCATTCTGCATATTATTCTTATCTGTGCCAGGACAGAACAAAGTCTTAGGCTGAAATAATTTCAAGAGTCACAAACCCAGGACATTTTGGTTAATTATTATGTTACTCTTAAATACACTATACAGAACAACACATCTGACCAGAGAGAGCCTGGCTTCACACCAACAAAGCTGACTTATCAATTATTCAGACAGAGGGCTCTTAAAGACATAGAGAATACTGGTGCCACCATGACACAGCGGCATATTTGTTTTCCGATTCCTTGCACACGGACCTAAATTGCCCTCTTACTGGTGCCACAAACCATTCATATAGCCGCTAGTCAAAATTCCTGTCTAGTAGGCAACTCTTCCCCGATCACACGACAGAGGAATCTTTTACATAAACACAACAAAAGTGGAACCCATGAACTCAACAGAAGAAACTGTTTCTTATTATTTGCGATGGCTTGAGACCCTGGGCATTTCATTTCGCCGCAGCTCAACCAAATACTGTCACCTCCCCAGCCGTGCCGTTGATCTGGGCCTCTGTTTATTCACTTTTCCCGTTAGCCCAGCGGTGTGGATGTTTCCTCGCGGCCCCAGAGGCTGCTCTTGCAGCACAGCCCCTTTTTTTCTCCGCTACGGTTTTGTGTGGAGTGGGAAATAAAAACCAGCAGCAGAAAAGACCACTTACAGGTCACACGAGTCAGGCCAAATCGAAATTCCTATTAAAACGGCTCGACAGGCCGCGTCCACGCCAGCCACCAGCACGAGGTGTCTCCCAGACGCTATCAAACGGCTTGAGCCAAGCACGATGTAGAAGAGGACAGGGCGGCAGCCGCCGTCCGCCACCGTTTTCACTGTGTGGGGTTTGACATGACAACTGCGTGTCTCTTCGGCAAAATACTAAAGGGACCCCAAACATCTGAATTCATTACAGAATTCCATATGAACGCCACATCATTTGCACGGAAGTCTAAAATGGCCTGCTTCATTTTTACTTCAAATTTACAGTTTTGAATTTACACTGAGCTGAAGAAGGCTCCACAGCCGAAATGTTGTGTTTTCTTTCTTCTTTTTTTTTCAGCATGGAATAAACCTATTACTTGTTCCTAAGCAATTATTATTATTATATAGTCACCCCTTCTTGATGAAAGCATAATGTAAGCATGCTTTGTACACGGGATATCGCTGTGTTCATCCTAGACTACGTTAACAATTACCAACAGATGAAAGCACTGCTGCCCCAACCACACACCCACGCCATCTCGTCCACCCAGGTCCAGCTGGTCAGCAAGAACCCACCTGACGAGATGGGGGATTGGGGTCGAGTAAGGGGAATGTACAGTGGATATATTCTGGTGGACCACATGATACCCAAATCAGGCCCTGCAAATGTTTTGCTTCCAAAAAGAGTGTGATCTCCATTTTTCTTTAAAGCACTGCCTGAGAAGACAATGTGCCAAACTCTAGCTCAGCAAAGCAAAATGGCGCAATGCTGAATCACTTGGATTTATCTACACGTGGGCTGGCGATTCATGAAAGCAGAGTTTAATGGAAGTCTTCGTAATAAACGGCTTTCAAAATGGTAGGTCACGTGAAAACTTAGTCCAAGATTTTTGCAGGGTTCCTCCCCCTTCAAGCCTGTGTCAACCCTAACTGGTGAAACTGCACACTGAGTCCACTTCACATCTGGGTAGTACTGTGACCCAGGTCAAAGTTCAAGGGTGAAACAGGCTTGGGTAAGTGCTCTCTTAAGGTAGTAATTACTGTGAGTCAACAGCTGATCACCCCTGGGACACCTTGAGTGTCTTCATCTTCCTTTTTACTCCAGTTTGCTAGTTAGCAATGGGGTAATGATCAGCATGTTCCCAAACCTACCTTCGTACTATAATCCCAGAGCACAACCTTAAACTCAACATGACCAGGATGCCTTAAATAAAAAACAAAAACAAAAGAAGTAACACCAATCTGAATTGGGCAATGTGAATCAGGGAGACTTTAACAAACTCTCATAAGATCCTCTAACTATAGTTGACACTATAATGCTAGATGTAAAACTTCAGGATTACCACGCATTTAAATGGTTGCATTATAAAGCTCAGTCAGTTCTAAACACACATACCCTCTTATATGAACTTACCTCCTACCACATGATTTTCTCTCTCACAGACGATAATTAAGCTTGAGCACAAGTGCCAGTCAGGTTACAAAAAAAGCCATATGGTTGCTCAGTTCCAGTAATTGTCAGTTTATTTTGCCAGATAAAGGGTTATAATCCAGCTCTTGCTTGCTGTTGCACTCATTTTAATGAAAGTCATTTTGGTGGTAGGTGACCCTGAAGTCTGAAGTCAGGACATAAAATATGGAAACGAATCAATATAATCTGAACATTTTATCTCTGGAAACAGAAGAAACTGTTCCTTCAGGAGTTCAGAGTCGCAAAGAATAATTGTGCCAAGAGGAGTCAAATCCTTTCACTTAACTGTGTTAAGTTAAAATTATCTAAAAAAATGCAAGCAGTTTTGAAGACAAGTCCCTACTTAAACAATATTAGTAAACTTCACTCGACTGTTTCACTGTCAATTAAATCGTCATGAGAATGATATTTCTCAAGTTTTAGGGGCCACATGAACAACAACATGTCAGAAGTTAATGGTCCAATCATTAGAAAGATGCTACTGATATTCAGCATTAATTGAGCAAATGTTTTTTTAACAGCAGAAATTAGCAGGAACGAAGAAAGAGAAATGGAGGTCTGGCAACCATCTTGGTTTTGCATGCACCCCACTCTCACACACATACTTCTTTGTTAATAGCATTATTCTTTTCACAGCTTTGAGTTAATGGGTCAGACCTTTTATAGAAGAAGAGGTAAGGGTTGGGGGTCATGTTTCACCAAGCAAATCGAGGAATGGTGCCACTTGTGGTGTGTAGTTCTGAAATAGGTCTGCGTGCAAGACAATGGCAGTTTGAAAATCTGCAAACAAAATGGCAGTCAGTTAGGCCATCATCGTGGTTCATGCAGAAGCACCATTTCACCACGTGTAAACCCTGCCATTATCAGGCTGACCTTCTCCCTCAAGTGTGGAGTTCAACAGCGAAGCAGCCACATCTCGCCAAGCAGCGGTTGAGCCACCGTGGGCATGAAAAAGATCACAGAAATGAACGGGGTGCAGTTAGACACAGTTTTGTGCATTCATGTGGTCTGCCAAGACAAAGGCAGGTTGAAGTATGAGAAAAGATTGGGGATCATCTTCATATATGCAGGAACAGTAGCATGATATCCTCCCTAGAGAGATCCAGATTTGGAGATTTGGAGTTAATTGGGGAAGGTGTTTTAAACAGTAGGGCGTCAGAAGTCCAGATCAAGTATCAGCCACAGAGTAAAGAAATGGTAGCCTGCCAGCAACCCTGGTTTATTCGGGTACCATACAGTATGTATATACATCCTGGTGCTATTAGTATGACTGCTGTAAGGTCTGGAGTGTAACAAGGCTGGATATCTTAACTCAGACTGTGACACACCAAAAAAGATTAGGTGCTTCTCCACAGGAAGCAGTCCAAACAACAAGCTGAGCGTGACATAGTCTGCGTTACAAAACAGATGCCCGACTATACATGGCTCCAGGCTCGACTGAAATGTCCCTTACTAAGTCCCAGACTTGCGTCCCTTCATCGCAAAAAATAAGAATTTGCAACAATAATTTCAAATCTCGTCGCCATTAGCGATCGACACCAAAACATTATTTTGTGTTAATCTGTGGTCAAATTTCATCTGGTGAAGAGGCGTGACTCAATTCCATCTTAAGAGTGCAAGCCCTTACGTCCTCATCACAGGGCACCGCAGTGACTTCTGGTTAAAAGGTAGCAAGCTAAGAAGCTACTGTACGTGCTAGAACACAGGCCACTGCAAACGCTCCACACGCTAGCTGACCTGCTAACAATGGGGAAGCATAAAATTACACTTTTTTTTTTAAGAGTTTGATTCATCCGTCAACAGGTCTGAACGGCATTTCGTGACTTCAGGAATTTGCTTGGCTTAGGTATGACAAAGTTAAACAAATGATGTGTTGCAACTTTTGCTCTAAAGCTAGTCAGGAAGTTGCAGGGAAACCTGAGTTTTTGAAAGGGACAAATCATAAGCGCCTTGGAGCAACCTTGTAGAGAAAGGCGCTATATAAAAATAAATCAAATTGAATTTCAAAAAAGAAACAGTAAAAAAAACAGGGAGAGAGTCAGAAGCATACTGATTGAAGCTCGTGATTGTGTAATTGCGAAGGGTGCCCCAGAGCAGACACCTTTAGCCCTGGCTGTGCCATTTGAAAAAAAAACAGCCAAGAAAGACTTTAAAGAACTGAAAATGAAATTGAATGCAGCCTACATGATCACATGCGAGGAATTACCGTTCACAAAACATGTCTCCCAAATCTTGCTCATGAAAAAGAATGGAATGGATGTGTCAAAGACGTATGATAACGACACCGCGTGTGCTGAGTTTACTGAGTGCACAGCTGATTGATTCTGCAATTTGGCGCCTAAAAAAAAAGTAATTTGGCCCCTAAATGTTTCATTTTAGGACCCAGTGGCTCCAAGTAATTTTTTAGTCTGGAGCCCTGCTATAATAGCAAATCAGGCTGCATTGCTTCCTTTCATGCGTTTTGCTTTCCATTAATGAATGCTAGGTGATATAAGATTGTTGTTTAGTTGAATGTACTTGTCTGAATTAAAGTCACTCTAGGCTTTAATTGTGTATAGATTATGTTTGTCCTCATCTCATTGCTTTTCACAGTCTACAGTGTTTCAACTCAATCTGTTTTCAAAAGAATATTTGGACAGGAGTTTCAAAAAGGTATGTCAATGTGCCATCTTAGTTGACAAGAACCAGATTCTTTTTACAGCTTGATGGCTTGTCTATCCCAGGCCACCTCTCTGGAATGAAGTTCCCAAGCCATCTGGTCCCCAAGCTCCAGCAGTTTCAAAAATGGGTAGAAAAAAATCCCAAATATTCACTGCCTGGAAACCAGTAAATAAATCTGGATAGAACAGTGCAGAGGTCTAAGTCGGCCCACATGCTTTTGGATTAGCAACAGTACAGCACTCAGGCCTGGGAAACCTTCAGCTAAAGTCTAGAAGGTCAGCACTGGAAGTGAAATTAAAGCAGCTGTAGAACACCATGGATCACTAAAGGACAGATGATACCTATATAATATGTAGCACAACTTTATCACTAAATGCTTGTTAAGTAGCACCAAATGCTAAAAAAAAAACACTCCTTATTCTTGATACATGAAGGGTGCGAATTAGTTTGATATTATTAACAAAATTATTGACGAAATAACCAATCATTTTGCAGGGGATGTCCGCTGTGTTAACTGCAAGTGTGTCATTCATCTCTCGGCCAATGCCTAACAGGTGTCTCCTATTCTAAATGATCATATTGCTTTAAATACCATCAATGTAACTTTTAGAACTGTAATACAGAAAGGTGAATGGAACTCGGAAAGAAAAGAAGCAGAGACAACTCTGGAGAACTCAAAATCATTTCAGTGTTTCCCACTTACAGGGTTTAGATATGACACATACTGTATAAGGCACACTGGAGAAAGATTTCTAGATCCTTTACAAACAGCAAGCAAGCATGAGCTAAATACTTTTCTGTGTAACTAATAGGAAGATGTTCAAATTCCTTTACACCCACACTCAGCAACAGTATAAAAATATTCTAGATTTCAAATAGAAGAGTCCATTCAAGGGAACATTGTTTTAAAAGTCTTAAATCAGAGCTTCCCAATCTTGGTCCCAGCTATCCCAATACCAGCTCTTTGCATTCCAGCTTAGCTTTTGGGTACTCAACAGAAACATTCAATAAACCAGTAGTTTAATTAGATGTTCCTCAACTTTTTCAGCTTCTAAAATGGGCTTCTTAAGTGGGCCTAAATAATAACTGTGAGTTTGGACCTTCTTTGCAACGAAAAGCTGGAAATGCAAATCAAAAATGGCTTTACTAAAAAAAAAAGGTCAATTATGTTATTAAACTTAATGAGCACAAACAACAAGCAAATAAAAGCTGAAGTCTTAGTTAAATTGGATTTTTAATTGCCCATTGCATCTTACAAAAAAATCTTTAGAATCCAATATTTTAAGTGCCTAGTTGATAGGAAGCAATAGAAACATTTTTTAAAATCAAAATCACTCTAAAAAGCACTGTAGCTACTTGCTCTCA
Source organism: Lepisosteus oculatus (assembly GCF_040954835.1). Lineage (NCBI taxonomy): Eukaryota > Metazoa > Chordata > Actinopteri > Semionotiformes > Lepisosteidae > Lepisosteus > Lepisosteus oculatus. The sequence continues at coordinate 9,138,409 of NC_090708.1, read as the reverse complement.
TGAATTTATTAAAACAGAGCCTACTTGCTGTGAAAACTACTTTTTTTTTTCAATATGATTAAGGTCACTTAAGTTAAAAAAAAGGAAGTGACACTACAAATGAAACCACTGCTCAAAGAAATGTTATGCACTGCTGATCTTTTTCCAACAACTATTAAAACTGCCCTTTTGGCATAAGCTGTATTTTCTGATTTGCACTGTCATCCAGCATTTCACAGTTGCTTGTCTTCTGTCGACAGCACTTTACCATGTCTCCAGCCCAGGATAAAGATGGTTTATTCTGGCCTTGTAGGAGGTAAACCACAAAGAAATGACCAGAACAGTTTCTCTTTGGCCAGAGGAGCCCCAGGGCTTCAAGGACAAACAGTATCTGGTCTTCAAAGAGACTTGCACCATGTCAGGATATTTCTCACCGCAACTCCAGCCTCAGCACTGGTGGGCTTTCTGTTGCAACGTGCCACCTTTGAACTAATCAGCGAGGTCTAGCCTTGCCAAACCTCCTCACAGCCCAGAGACGCGAGGCCCTCCATTTCTGACACCATCTACAACTGCAGTGGGAATTTGCAACAGTGAAACAAAACCCAATATGCAGATAAGGGGAAGAGAAAAAGAAAAGGACAAAAAAATATTTCAACAAAGAAGTACAATAAATCCATTGTTCCCTTGGAGAATTAATATTTTTCATCTTTTCTACTAAATATCTTTTAATTATTTCCCCATTTCTTCTAATTATATAATCTGTTTTTTTTATTTGTATGTACAAATATCAATGATTTACTTTCACCAGGATAAAGATACAAATATCCCATCCCTTCTTACACTTTCTATAGGAAACAAATGGCTTCATGTCTATCTGGGCAGTGGCTCCTGTATCAGCAAGAGGCATCATTAGCTACACAGGGCACCACATAAGCTTCTGTCTACAGCTGAAGCCCACACTCACTGCAGCAAACACCAGCACTCACAGAACTACAATACTACTTAGGTCACACAGGAAGAAAAGGGCTCTGTTGTACACTCCCTGGCAGCCCATTAGCGCTATTTTGTTTAGCGGTGGCGTACAATTAGAGAGTCATGTTTTCATGGCACATGACAGTCGGGAATTATTCTGCAGTTCCACGGACTGGTTTTTGCCAGAGCCTGGACTTGCATGAAATACGACCTGAATACAAAAAAATCTCATCTGCATAACCACCGATATGTCAGTGTTTGCCAAGGAGGAAGCTGTTTCATACTATAAAGACCGAAAAAAACATTGAAAGTAACAAGAAACATCTCAGAAATGTCTCAGCCTCTCAAGCACACACGTACCCCTGTAAGAAAAGAGTAATAGCATTTACAAAGGAGTTTACCTTTTTAAGTGAACTCGACAGCAACACACCACCTCTTCACTGCCTCCTGCCCATCTCTCCCTCAAAACGGGACGATATCGCAAGCGTCTCCAAACCAAAACACAGCACTTTCACCCGAGGCTAGAAGACCCACAGGTCTTGATTGCATTATAACTGCTAAGATAAGTCAGCTTGGGCTTACCAGAATGAGGACACAGATGTAACTCTCTGCTGAAGAACTGCCAGTTTGCTAATTTTAACACTCGGGCTACCTGTCAATTCAAATAAGCAATGAAAGGACCAGTCCCTCAAGTATCTCCTTCATTGCTTCACATTCCGGTAGCTCTCAGGTGCTGATTTGACAGGCCAAATGTGAAATTTATTTGATATCTTAAGGGCTTATACCGAAACACCAAAAAAAACTTCAGTTATTATGAATTAACCTAACCATTCATGAAAAAACTGAAATGACTGTGTTCTTAAAATCCATTTCGTGAGTCCGTAAACGTCTTTGGATAAGAGGTCAAGCTATTCTTGAAGTTGTGGTGACAATTTTAAAGATTTTTACAAACGTCTTCATTATGCAGGTCATTTACCTACACAGTTTATTATTATTATATGAACATTGCCAGGAAGCTTTTACAGATCAATTTACCCTAGGCTTCAAGAACTTATATGGGCCACAGAACCAGGAGTGAATACACAGAAAGTGGCACAAGGAGGCTAATCTGCTATTAGCATGGCTCTGTGTATACTGTAATTCTCACCAGATGGCACAGACTGACCACACTCCGAGACCAGCGCATAGAAATACTTTTAATATTGCAGTCTTTATTATTATGAGAAGACCAAGGCAGCACTATTTCTCTTTAACACCTAGGGCTAATGGTTTACTAGCCGTTCTAACAAAATGAACTGTGCTAACGACTGAAACAAAATAACTACTTGTTTTAATATCGATCAAAGACATCCCAAAAGTGCATGTCAGGTCCTTTTGCAAGGCAAACAATTCAATTTCACACTTGGGGCACAATAAGCGTACTCTCCAACTTCCTCTCACTCGTGGGTTTTTGAAGACGGAATGTTTTGATGGAACAGGTGGAATGGTAAAGTCAACTTTAACAAGAACAAAAATTATACAGACTAATGGAAGTGCAAAAGAACAGGAAAGCATGCATAAATACAGTACTGCTCTTTTAAGCAGGCTGGTTTGGATGTTTTCCAGCCAGTAATCTGTTGAAGAACTTGGGAGAGTCCGGTTACTGATTAGGTAATTCTCGTAATATGCCTGATTCTTTCTGAAAAGATTTAGCCACAGCCTTATTTCCTAGAGAACCGAGACGAAACATTACTTACTACTCCTATTCAAGACATTATACTGCAACTGTTACTACGTGGCAGAGCTGATTTTTCCTGCAGTGTGAAATACAGTGTATAACTGAGATGGCACAAGACCCCTGGAGAATCCTTGATGGAATTCTAGCTTTCCAAGATACCCGACATCTACATTGCCCCAGCTTTGCTATAACATCTCTCCACTGTTTATCCACATGTCATAGACCGGAAACACATGGCAGTACAGTTAAATTATTCCATTTAAAACAATGAAAACAGTGCAATAACACTATACAATAAACCCTCAGCTTAACGGACTTTACTGAATCAGCTACAGTGGAATCTTGTCTGTAAAATCAGAAATACCCGACTTTCCCCACAATAACAGGGAAATGTACTAATAATAAGGTAGAAATTAGTGCTACACAGGTTTAAAATTCAGGAACTATTTGATTATTTGATGGGTGTTATGTGTTTTGTATGCTTTTGCGAATTTTATAAAGTATACCTATGACATGAAATAAACAGCACGTATGTTTATGATTAAAAAGGCAGAAGATTTTTCTTTTCATTGACTGTGTTGATTACAAGTGTTACGAAATAAGGTAAAAGGAAGCAAATATATAGTGCGTATATATACATATTTCTCATATTATGTGTTTCAGGGATGAAAAAACAAAATTCGAGATAAAAAAGACATTTGTCAAACATTGATTGACAAACATTGACAAACTTCTTCCCTATTAGTCTGTTAAACCAAAGATTAACTGTACTATTTCCAACACATTTAAAATAGCAGTACTTAATTGACAAAACTGCAAACCAAATCTCCTGGGATGCAGCACGAAAGGTCTTTTAAGTGTTATTTGTCTGTACCTGTGTGCCACTGGGTTAGCAGAAAGCAGTCATATCCCGTAATAGTAACTTAAGACAATGAAAAAGAACAGGAGATGAAATACCAAGCCACACCCGTCTATGGTATGTGATAATGGAGATGCATCCTTTTATCCAATGAAATCACCAAGTACACTGTTTGTTTCCCATCAAACTAAATACACAGACAGGCAGGAATAAATTAAATGGATAAATCTAAAATTATGTCAAGGTCTATTTTAAAAAAGTAGTTGATCTCAGAGCTGCATTATCTTTACAAAAAACAAAGCATAAAACACTAAATGTACAGTGCTTTTTGCCTTTTTTAAATGTTAACAGATTCTTAGTAGATATTAAAGCAATTAAGACTCTTATACATGACGTATGACAAATTTTCAAATGTACTGCAAGTTGAGACTTTAATAAAAGTGTATACAGAGTATTATAGATCAATATCAAACTTAATAATCTGAAAATGAAAGAAAATGTCAGGTGCAATTTCTTGGACTTCTCCATTAGGTGTTTCTTACTATAATGTTCATGTTTTCATGTTTTACACCACGTATTTTGATTCACATTTGAAGTAAGACCAATTACCTCAAGGCGGAAAAAGAAATTCTCTATTGTTCTGTAATTCTGTTCATTTACTGCATGTTACTGCACATGTGCTGCCCCCCAGGTACAGGACATTCAGTGAATCTGGCTGCTTTTCATGCTCCAGCATGAGAGCTGGCACTAGACACAGGACACTACGGCTCAGGACCCTGCTCTGTTATCTCAGTTTGGGCTTTTCCACATTGCGTTGCAAAAGGCTTTTTTTCCCCCGCCCATCACTGGCTCAAGTTAATACCACAGTCTCTGGTGGAATCTTCTGGACTTCCTTCCACCATCTTGAAAAGTAGAGCCTTGCCAAAGGAAAAAAAAATCAATTATGATGATAATCATCTACAGTAAGTAGGTTTAATTGGTTTGCTCATCACAGTGGTACACTACATATTTTTAAAATGAGGCAAACGATGACTAATAGAAGTCAAAGATCTAGAAAACTCCAACAGTCTAGAATTATTTGAAATACTTTGCAACGTGATTACGGTTCACTGCAGAGAGTTAATTTCCAGTTTAAAACCTGGAAAGAATGGGCCTAGACGGAAAGATTGAATTAAGATTATTTGTCATCTCAAAGGAGCAGCATTGTGGCCCAGTGGTTAAGCGTTGCTCCCTCATAACGCTGAGGCCCTGGCTTCAATTCCTGGGGTGCTATCTGCATGGAGTTTGTGTGTTCTCCCCGTGTTATCCAATGAGTATGCTTTTCTCCAGGTGCCCAGTTTCCTCCCACAGTCCACAAACACACTTGTAGGTTAACTGGGTTCAAGGAAAACTAGCCCTGCTGTGAGTGTTTGTGTGCTCTGTGATGAACAGGCGTCCTGTCCCAGAGCGTATCCTGCCTTGCGCCAGTTGCTTGCGGGACAGTCTCGGGTTTTACTGGCACCCTATATTGGACAAAGCTGTTAGAAGATGGATGGATCCAGTACATAATACATAGTATAGTTTTGTTAACCAAACCAATGACCCAGTATGGTAACTGAAAACTGTGCTTTAGGAGCACTGCTCAGATGAAATGTTACACCAAACTCCTAACTACTTAGTAATTTAAGATCTCCTCGAGCCATTTCTCAAATTAGTAGCAATAACCCAAATATCCTGGCTAAATTCCACTTTGGGCTTGCACAATCTGACCTAGCTAAATTTCCTTTTAATGCAACTGGGGAAATACTTTCTCACTTCTCCAGCTATCTGCTGAGTAGTGTGACTTCTGGCACAGACCATCTGCAGCCCATCAACCAGACAGGTGCTGTTAACTTTAAGGACAGAAACTGAACAGAACACTGAGATCCTTTAGGATGAAAAGTTCTGTATAAATATATAGATGATTATTATTACCACTGTCAAAAACTGAGAGAGTGCGTCCTGCTTGTTGCATTCAAATCACAATGTGAACTGCAAAAAAGGAGGATATTTTCTGAAGTTGGAATGAGCTCCCAGGATTTTCTGAATTGCCATCACCGAGGAGCCTAAACAAATTGCTGGACTTGGCAACAATTGGAAAATGGGAAATTCCATTCCCCTGATTGGGTCATATACTGAATTAGTCATCGCAGACATCAATAGTGGCAGAGTGAGATCACACCTACACATGAATGAACATGTGCTTTTCTTGTGCACTCCAACAAGCACATTCATTACACAAGGCCTTCCAAACCTGGTCTTGAGTTTTCATACCAGCAATAGCCTTAATTTTATTCTTAAATGAATTTGCTTGATTAGAACAATTATATTTTAACCTGATCTGAAATTTGCAAGACATACGAAGTTACTTATACATGCTTTATTCAAAGCTTGAAATCTCAAACTCATTGGTACCAGATACAAATTAAAATAAAAAGGGTGTGCTAAGCACATTATTAGTTACAGAAATAAGAAAAAAAACATGTTTTTGTCCATGTATCCAATAGGCTCCTTTGGAGAGAAAACCAGAGTAGACAGGTTTGGAAAGCAATGGACTAAAATAAATTGTCTGTAAATAAATAATAAAACAGACAAATGTTTTTCATAAAAACATAGAATTACCGAATGCCATACATATGCAGCATTTTTTTAATAGAGGCTTTTTAGATCTAGTTCACACAAACTCCTTCCTGTACCCAGGGAGAACACTTATCTCCTGAGGTTTTATGATGAGGGATACAATAAAGTGAACTTTATATCCACCAAGGGTTGCCAGAACGAAACAGTTTGCACTGCGACATCATAAAGCCACTGTTCTCTTCAGGAAACCCTACCTCTCTTCTGTTTAATCAGACTGGGACATTCAACCAACAAGCTTCCATAGGCTCCAGTAATTCAGCCTCCTTAACAATGCTTAACAACTGCAGGCATTTTTAACGATTCCAAGATAGCGAGAATAGGACAATGCCCAATGACACCTACTTCATCCTCTGATGTGACTTTTGTTACTTTTTTATCAGATCTCACTGTGGAAATCACATGCAAAAAACCTTTTGAGCTGAAACCTTGAAGGACTACACAAGTGCTGGGTAGAGGATCACAAGGAAATCTGGAGCAATAAGAAATGCATCTTGCGCAATCAAGTTCAAGAGTCGACAGCAATGCCAGATAACAATGCTGTGTGTTGTTCTGCACTACCCCTCTTCTACAGTGCACAATTATGCGGTGCCGCTCTTGCAGTGATATCAGTAAAATAATATTATTTATTCCTGCATTTTCAATAACCAGGTATTCTAATACAGGGGCACTGTGAGTCAGAGCTAAACACAGTCTGAAATGTCCCAGATGGCAAGCAAGTCCACAGCAGGACGTGCACTCACACGAATACAGGGTACAATTTGGAGACGCCAATTACCTAGACAGCGTGTTTTTGGACTGTGGAAGAAAAGCGGAGCACCAGACAAAAATGCAGAGGGTAGAACCTGCAGACTCCCCACAGATCATATCATAGGACACAGAAAACCAGGATTCAGAAAGCTAGGAGGCAGCATCATTAACCTCTGCATCACAATGACATAACAGAAATCAATTCAAACCAGTAGCTGTAGAGTCTCTAACAATGAATAAAAGCTGCTTTGTCATTCCTCTCTCCTTTGGGCCAGTATACAATTTCATAAGTCACTTTATCTACATTCCAAGAGCCCTCGTTTTGTAACTCTGTCCTGCGTGAATCACCCCAGCAGACTTCTTCGGAAGGAACAGTGAATCACAAACCAGGGGACACAGTCCAGAGGACAGCAGTAACGATGGGAAGAGCATTTAAAACTCAGAACGGGAGGCACTGCTTGCCCCAAAGGGTGATGGGAGTATGGAACAGATTGGCCATATACAGTACCATTTCTTGTATTCTGAACTTGTCTTTTCGCTGTCCCCAGCTTGCTCTCCATGAGACACACAGACAGAGAGAGAAGCTGGGGGTCAGAGCGCAGTGTCAGCCATTTATACGGCGCCCCTGGGGCAGTTGGGGTTAAGGGCCTTGCTCAGGAGCCCAACAGAGTAGGATTCCTCTGCCGGCCATGAGATACGAACCGGCAACCTTCCAGCCACAGGTGCAGATCCTTAGCCACAGAGCCACCGCACTGCCCCTAAAACATAGGTCACGTTGCTCCAAATGAGGAATAACCCACTCCCCGAGTTGTGCTCTCACTCAAGGCATTATGGAGCCTACAGCATTTCAAATATGTATGGCTCTACTGGACAAGTGTGCCAGATGAGAATGCCTTCTTATCTGCCTTTAAACAGCCGAGTACAGGAGTCATCACATATAAGAGGCACAAAGCAGCAACTAGGAATTCTAAATTGGGTGGGTATACTGTACAATGACATAAAATACAATAAAAGTTGTGTATAGTTTGTACCTCCTGTAGCAAAAGACCTCTTTTTTCTAAAGATGTATACAGAGCTAGGGGCACAGACCACACCATTAAGAACATAAGAATGGCTACAAATAAGAGGAGACAACAGGTCCTCTATCTGGCCCATCTGTATGTATAGGGAGCTTTTTCAGCCGTTTCTTCGAGGAAAGCAGGGTAACAGCTTCAATGACACATCTGGATAGCTTCATCCATACTGCCACAGCCCTCCCACAATTCCCTTTCTTCTGCTGAACTAATCTGAGTGCCCTTGCCTCACTTTACAATGGTTTCAGGTCAATGAAACTAAGTGATATCTCCTTTTCAGCTTCCATTTAAACCGTGGGGGGAAAGAAATAAAACATCTGTCCAAATTAGCAGTTAGACATTCCTACCTCCAAGAGTTACACAGAACAGGCTTGATTAGCTACTATAAATGGTGACCCCCCAGAGCTCTGATCCTGTAAGAGAAGCAGCTGGACACACCAGAACATTATTCTGCCTTGTCAATGGAGGCCCTGCAGGTATACTAAGAACCAAGCATGAGTTTCACAGAACGCAATGTTGGCTGGTTGGGGAGAGAGGTTACGTATTCGCATGAATTGATGCCTCAATCATGTGTTCGAATTCCTATTCTCATAATTGCTTTTTTTTTCCGCCAGCGAGAAACTTGAAGGCAAGCTCACTGGAACAGAAATAAAGCCATCGAGTGCTTCTTAATACTCAGATGCCCAAGTGCACCACAGCAAGCCTGCTGTACAACAGGGCAATGCGTGTTACTACTTTAGTAATGGCATCTGAACAGGAAAGGAAAACCGGTACCGCAAGCACACAGCAGCACTTCACCTGAAATCTAATCTAGGCTGCCATGTGCGGTTCATGTTCATTTCTTAAGTATCTCTACTTTCAAATATAAAACGGGTATTAGGGTTTCAAAGCTCACAAAATATAGTTACCGTATGTCGTGTCTAAAAAAAACATTACAAAGACTGACTGCACATACATTTAGGCCGAACGATTTATGCTGTACGAACAGGTACTGTAGGTCGACAGTCATACAGTACCCTAAACGTACAGTATTACTATCAACGTCCAGCAATATAACGGCATATTAAGGAAATATCTATTTAAACAAACCCAAACCTTAAAAACAACCTAGATAATGATCGCAAATACCTGAATATGCCAAGCATTTAAAGCCGAGTATCCATTAGCACCGTTCTTGTAGTACCACGTTTCGTTCGCTTCAGAGGGACAGAATATGACTACCAGACTACAAATGCCGCACATGGGCTCACCAGACATGATCTAAAACCTCGAAATACCCGACACTGTCATCCACACTCACAGCTTTGCGGTCTATCAGCGTTGTAGCCATCGGCTGTCGTGACATTCAACCTTGACCGAAACCCCTGTCGAACCGTTGCGATTTCAGTCTCCATGAACAAGTCACATCACCCCTAGATCGACACCGTAAGGTTTTTGTTTTAAAATGTAGATAATACACTGATTAAATGTGTAACCGTGCTAGTTCCTATAAAAACGTCTTTTCGCCTTAGCAGTGGCCAAGAGGGTTACTAACTCATTTTTTTTTATTCGTGACATACACACGTACAGTTCAGAATATTCAGTCATCACACTCTCCCCTCATGGCCGGCTGATGATGACAGTAACACTACCAACACACACTTACACACATGCAGTGTTAAGCAGACCAAAAAGGGGGAAAAAAAATCATAAACTTACCAAAGCACCACCTGGATTTATTTTTCTGTGTATCACCTGAAAGTCATGCTGCGACCGAGATCGTCTTCGAAGAAAAGAAGTTTTCCTGCGCTCGGCTCTTTCAGTTGAAGAGAAATGTGGCCGCTCCACGCCAGGCTTTGTAAGAGATGCGTGTGTGTAGTGTTGACAGTCCGCTGGCGGAGCTGTGGTTCGCCTGCCTGCCTACACAAGAGGAAGTGAGCGGCAGGATATGACGTCACTGACAAGCTCGGAAGGAGAGGAGTAGTACCGTGCTCCTATTCTGCGCGAGCTGTGGCGTGTTTGTGCGTTCTGTCTTGTTATACTGGAATGAGATTTTTTTCTTATTGTAAAAATCCTGTATGTATATTTAAATTAATATACATTTCTGTTCGGTGAAGCTCATCCTACACACACGTTAGCAGGTTGATTTTGCCAACGTGGAACTCGTTATTGCTGAGAGGTTGCTTGTACTGTCTGTGGAAGAGAAATGTCGCAACTATGGTTCGATAACGGGCTTCTTTAATTAAGAACTGCCTTTATATTAAAGAAATAAGTTGTACGAATACACTTGAAAACGGAGTTTCTTTACCCGTCAGACATACACGGTTGGGAGGTCTGATTATTCCCGTCCTTTTATGGAAGAAACTGTATGCAGCAAGCAACGTATAACGGTCTCTTTCACTCAAAACCTCGCCAAGTCAGTCAGGACTTTTCCACGTGGAAAAGTCCTGACTGACTCGGCGAGGTTTTGAGTAAAAGAGACCGTTCAAATAATTAATTCAAATATTCATCGTCTCATCAAAAAATAGAACATGTAATGTATATTAAATACAGAACGTTAGGTGAAAGCAGCACTATGCAGGTTGTCGGTGTTAATGTAATTGCAGGACTGAAAAACTAACTTGCAAGGACATATGCGATTTTTTCTTCATTGGACACGTTACCTTTTGAATTGCTCTTCTCAATGCAGTTTTGTCCGGTGTGGACATTAAATGCCGTCCACTGAAAACGAAGCAGGGTAAGGAGAACGTCATGTCCGCTGTCACTGCACAGCAAGACCATGCCGTACCCATTGGCTAATTCTTCTTGGCAGAGACCTTTAAATAACTGAAGAGCCCCAGTTCAGCAAGTTTAATAAGTAGCCTTAAAATCATCAGTTTTTAAAGGCCTGGGACAATTTATCTGCATTCAGTTAAGTGATTTAAGAGTTTATCCATCCATTTTCTAACTTGCAACGTGGGCAAGTTAGAAAACACCCTGGACATCGTAGGGTGAGATTCATGGCAAGAGACTATAATGTTTTATACAAGGTGTAGAATATACTGTAGTTATCTTTCCTTGTTTTCTGTAAGGAGCAGCAGTATCTTTTATAATCTTGGAAACCAGGGCACTACACCATTTCTCAAATGGAATCAGACTACAGTCATTGACCAACTATGATTTGAGATTCATCAGTTGTGAACACATATCTTGTCTGGCTTTTCTCTCAATTCATATTTGAATGTAAGAGTGGACTGGTGTCAGGGCCCTCCTGATAAAGGGCTCTCCTTTTTTAGTTCCGAAAAGACATTTCTCTGTTTTACACAGTCAGCAGGATTGTGGTGAATGTGGACTCACGATGGGCACCACGAAAAATGAACATTTTTAGAAATGGATCACAACCAACCACGGAAATACAGTTGGGCAAGAGAGTTTCCTTCACATTGTCCTTCTAATCTACACATCGTGCAAGTACAGAGTAAAGGAAGTTCATTAACTGTACATCAGTTAAAACAAGAATATGACTGACAAGCAGCTAAGCTCAAAGGTCAGTCATGAACAGTAATACTGTTTTAAAAGAGATTTATTGATGGAAAGGGTTCTGTGCTGCCAAATCTACATCAGTACTGTACTTCTCCGACTCGGAGACGTATATGGTAGGCTTGATAACCACCTTTACTGGTTTCATAGAGGAAATAAACCTGTGACCCTCTTTTACAATAGGTTAGGAGCTTGCTGCGATAGTGACGGTTATATGCAATATCCATTGTCTAGAATGTATTTTTTTTATGCGGTGCAAGACAAAAGAATATAAAAACAGTTTTGTGAATTCATAAGGCAATTCATCATCTTGACAAAAAAAGGAAAATTGTCATAGTTAACTCTAAAATGTGACAAATACCGGACCAATGCAGCTCAAATGTGTTAATAGTAACACAGCAAACAACATTTTAATTAATCCCATGGATTCCTAATACAATATATAATGCCAAACACCCATTATTTAAAGTGGATAATGTAAGAGTCACTTTAGAAAGGGTTAATGCGCACATTTAAATATTTAGCATAATTTGAGATTTGGTTCAAAAAACAAAATTCACCTGGAAATATATATCTGACCAGTAGGCTGCTGTTGAATCCAAATAGTTAACTGGTAAATGAACAACCGAAAGTTAAAGGGAGATGGACAGGACCTTGCGAGGGAAAACATTTTATTGTTTCTTAAAAACAATAGATCGCAGTCTAAAGGCCAATCTCCCATACAAGTACGGTCCACTTGCTTTTAACACTATAAATCAAGGAGGAAAACAACTGATGTTCTTTGCAGAGTTGCAGAGTGAGGCTCACTTTTAAAGTGCTCTCAAACACCAATCTGATCTACATCCAACAGAAGGACAAAGACTTTTTTTCAAGGTTAAGTTTATCTTTATTGTGAATTTAGACCACAGAAAAACAGCACTTTACAAAAAATGCTGCAATCAATTTTTTGTACCCAAACATCCAATCCACAAGTTAATACTAAAATGTCATATTCAAATCTTGTACTGATCTTGTGATCGCCATTTCACAAATGGTTTTTATCCCACAGCAATGATATATGTTTCCAACAAATATGCTAGGATTCCCTGAATCATTTATCAGCTGACAGTCAGGACATTTACATAAACATCTTTATGGGCAGCAAGGAAGAACTTTACATAGTTCATAACAGGGCGGTTGACACATCTTGGTGTACTCAATGGTAGGAAAGCGGTTCTTCGATTTCAGATATCATTACTTAAATATTGCATTCTAAGTAAGCTACAACTGAAAACACTGGAAAACAGGCGAGGTGGTTTGTTCTGCTTTGGGGGGTTTATGTTCTAAATCTCTTTCACAGATACCAGCAACATAATGAACAATAAAAATCAATACAGTGATATTCAGAGGCAATCTACTTTACCTATTCTGTTCAGGCTCAATTTCCTGCATTGCTGTAGGAGCAATCTACAGTACTACCCTCTACCTTAAAGAAATTTAATATTTGGCTGTTTATTAATTTACCCTTATCAAAGCTGCTTCTTAAAAGAAGAGCAGATATTTTAGCAACCAAACAAAGCTTTATTAAATCAAACTATTACTGGCAAGGAAAAACAATGAACTTCGGGTAGCAAGTGTCTGTTGCCACTAGCATAACTAGCTAGAAAATGGACAGTTTCTGTATTTACCACATGAGCGTAAGAGATTGTAAAATGTCTCCAACTGGATTCATCATCTATTTTTTCTTTTGTTAAGCTTTTCAGTCCAGGGGAATTTTTGAAAAAAAAATACATATAAAGACTCATATTATCAGCCATACAAATAATTTACACACATATAATGTACACACATCTGAGTACATCCCACAATACTTGTACTGAAATTCAAAGATTAGAGGACAAACCTTGAGGGAATACTCATATAATGGATTTAAACAAAACTTCTCAAATAATAAGAGAATAGCGATCATGATGTTCTTATAAAATAAAATGAAAAAAAATCACTGGACTGCAACTGGATTCTAGAATGCCGGCTAGATGCTACCCCTACCACCACATGTAAAAACAGGAAGTACACTTTCCTCTTCCTTCATACCAGTGGGAGTGTTCTTTATTTGAATGTGTCATTAACAGTCATGTGTTAGTTGGTCATTGCTTGCCTCTCTTTCCCATAGTCAGCCAAAAGGGTAGGGGCTCCCTCATCGGCCATTGTGATGTCACTGTCGTAGAACCAGCAGTCCGATTCAGATTGGCTGGCAGGCATTGAAATGGGGAGAGCTGTCCAGTCCTGGAGTGGGAAGGCTTCTGTGTTTTTCTGTTGCTTATCGGCTTTGCTCCACTGCCTCTTCGTATCTTCAAAGTCCCACTGTGGAAAATAAAACATGAATTCTGTAAATGAAAATGCAAACATTCACTACCACGTTCTTATGTAAACTGTGCATCTATTCGTGTTTGTTTTAGGAAAAGTGGATTGATTACTGAACGCATTTTTCTCAGATGTGAATGTGACAGTTACTGTATGCCATGGATGTTCAAATTGCAAGATTTGAGCCCAACTGATGTGTGGGTATGTATGTGGCATTTGGGATTCAGATATCAGTATACAGACACATGTTCTTCAGGCCCAGAAGGAGAATAGGACACAAAACAGCTTCTGTAACCTGGTGCAAAACGTGAGTCATAGATTTGCAGTTTGCATTGTTTCCAACGGTGACCATACAACATGCCCATTGATGACAAATATTTATCAGCATAATGTAATCACTGCTCAATGCACTTTCAGCTCATCTGCTAAAAGATGTGTCACTTCCCTGATAGCTCTGTTGCAGTTAGGATTATTTTTAATGCTCAGCAAAGTTGTCTAAAAAAAGCCTACTGTATTTTTTCTTCAAGCAGCAGGAACAAGGGAAAATAATGTCAGGTATATCTTGTGTAAGCACTGAGAAGGTTTTTGAGAATGCACCATGAACATTTTTATGCAAAAAAAGAACTTGCTCGGTATAAAAAGAGCTGTCGCTGATTTGCAAGTGTTATCTCCTTTTAAATTGCAAATGTTCCTAAAACTGAATATGTTACCAAATCATTGAAGACGTAGTAATAATCTTACAATTTTGTGCCACCCAAGTAAAAAAGTAAAATGGAATTAAGGTGTTTGAACATTTCTGAGGTCAAAAGAGAAACAATGTGCACCCCTGAACAAACAAAAATGTCATTGCAACAGCCTAGACAGGACATTCCTGAGACTACTCTTTTCTATCCCTGTTCGGGAGCAGCTTTCATCTGTTTTTTCCCCTCTTATTGCACTACATCCTTCAAAACCAGCAGCGGGTTTTGTGAGGGCTGGTCAATTCTATTATTTCAGTGTGAAGCCAACCAAGTTCAGATGAGCAGGTTGAACTGCTCAGTCCCACAACTGAAGTTAAAATGATGGCAATACAGTGACCTGTATAATGATAAATGTGTTTGTGTGTTTAAGGTTAATTAAAATTACAAGTATTTTAAAATGCATTTATTCCAAATAGAATTTTTTCATAACCTCAATTTTTTATGTCAAACATATACAGCATGTACAGTATATACTGATAGCAAACCCCTGACACTGAAGTGCTTCATAAAGCATCAGTTGTTGTATTATGCTACAGCCCCACCTACTGGAATAGAGCAGATCAGGTCTGACTCTCATTGCTGTTTCCACAGTTGTTCCTTCTTGTTTCCCTGAAGACATGAAGAGGGTAAAAACTCCATGTCAAACTCCATTTAATATTCTTAATTCAGTTGTTTTATCAATTTCAGGACCTAAGGACTTTTAGGACAGCACTAGAGAGAACATATTTCAAATAAATCTGCATGTATTGTGATAGCTGGAGAGAAAAATGTTGGTCCCAGCAGCAAACAGACTGGCCATTCATGGGTCCTGCTGTTCCTGCTGGTGGATGGATGTAATTTTAAGAATTACACATAAAAGACATTACAACAGTGTCCGAGATTCCTGTCTAGTGCAACTCATTACAGGGAAAAGCTAGTTATAATCATTACTCATTCTGTTGAGTTAGCTCATCTGATCCCTCAGAACTAAACTCTGCTCCAATATTACGTCATAAACAGAGTGAATAATGTTCTTGTACAACATGTATACAAACAAGCTAGTGTTGTTTACATCAGGATAAAACTTTTGTCATCACACCATCTTAATAAGGTTTGCGGATGATTTTGGGAGCGGAACATGGGAGTTAAATGAACACAGGTGGCACAGTGGTGCTGCCCTGCCAGGCAGACTGAGGACACACCGCGGGGTTCTGACCTCAAGGCTTGAGCTCATGGATGTGTCCGTGGAGCTGTCCGAGGAGCATGTGACATCAGCGCAGATGACTTTCAGAGGAGGGGGAGCTGGGGGATTGGTGTCACAGGAGCTCTCTGCCGAGAGAGTTTCTGTTGGGTTCTCTATGGAGAGGGGTAGGCCTTTGAAATTCACCTAAAAGCAAACACAGACAAGGCTTTACTGTACACTGTGACAACAGTGACTTTCAGAATTTCTTTGTACCAATTTTATTTTTGGAAAGTTCATACCAGCACAGGGGAGAGGAAGACAAAATAGAAACAGCCTCTGAAACATGCACTATAAGACCACTAATGTCATTCCATACTGCAAAACCCACAAGGCACACAGTGGAGATCAGCTGTCAAATGAAAGACTGACACAGCTCTCCCAGAGAACAATGTAAGCAGTCACCCAATTCACAGACAATTGCTGCTGTTGTGTGGAAAATCAAAGAAAACCTGTCTGACCTTAAAACCACCTCAGCATCTCTTCAGTCAATCAGTGAATACTGGTCAGTGTGGTAATAGCTCAAGACCATCTGTAACAGTGGAGCCTTTCACAAAACCACTAGGAACTTTACAATTGAGGAAAACATTACCGTGGATACAAAACAATACAGCGGTAACCAAGGGATACCTCTTGCACAGGTTTTATGTTCACATCCATATACCGTCCTATTTCAGCCATCTTATGGTGGGTTCGGTTAGTAGGACGAATTTTGAGAGGAACCCAGTCGGAATGCTACAAAGAAACATATGAAAAAACAAATGAACTTGAGATAATGTCAAGGTTTATCATAATGTTCAATGTATGTGAATATTCACTGTAATGTTTTATTTCTACACTTACCTTACTGATTCCATTACTATTAAATATAATATAAAAATAACAAATGGAGAGACTTTAGATTCTGAAGAAGTACCTACAGCATGCAAACATGATACTGTGCCCCGGGAAGCACAAACTTTCCGATTACTGGGAGAACAATTCAGTAACTTTTTCCTTTTACCAACAAGGGTGTGTGGAGTCGTGTCTTTGTTGGTACTGCATCACGGTTTTACAGAGGAGTATGTCAAGATTTTATTTCTTCATTTTTTATTGGCCATTATTAACTCTTAATGTGTTAGATACAATCAGCTTTGGAGAAAGAAAGCTCTACATAAATCATAGAGGCACAGGTTCAAATAAAGAAATCAGGTCAAACCTAATCCAGCTAATCGAAGAAAATTGTGAGAATGGTTATTGAGGCTTACATACAGTTTTGTTCCTGCGTGGTCTCTCTTTAGTGCTGTAGGTCAGGTGTGAAGCAGGGTACCCCAGAAGTGTTTCTGTTTCAGGTGAGTCCAAGTGCTGGGGCTGCAGGGTCAGCTTGGCCTCTTTGTGCTTTTTAAGGCAGGATATCAGGATAATCTGGCAAGAGTTAAGGGCCTTGATAAATGCTGACAAATCCTCAAAAGTATAATGTTGGACCAGGGTTCGGAGTCTTACTACATCATGTAAACAGAAGTCCAAGAGGTCACTAGTACAGGGTTAAGAGGAAAGGAGTGCTTAAAAAATACCAGTGCTGCAATTAGAAGTACTAAGAACTGCCCTATGACTTTCAGTCTGGCAACTTCACAAACATGTACAGTATAAACCCAAAATGAAATATGTTAAAGCCTGGAAGATGAACAAGTGTTTCAGACACTTTCACTTTCATTTCATTTGCTTTTGTAATCAAAAGGCGGATTTTCATGTAGTTTGTCCTTTTTTTAGAAAAGAAATATCCACAAGGAAACTTTAGTAAAAATAACCATGGAGGATACAACGCTGTCAAAGACCGCAGAGCCCACAGAAGTCAGTAACCACGGCAATGCTTTAAGGGCAGACTTCAGCTGCATATCATGAAACACAATGGCTAGAGCATAGGAGACACTGGCCAAGATGCACACGCCTCTAGTAGATATCAGTACTGTGGAAGTCATCTTCCCTCGGTACTGGAAGAGAGTACAGCAGGTAAATATATTCAAAAACAACAGAAACAAACTTTGCTCTCAAGACATGAAAAAGATTTCTACCAGAAAGGAGAAAACTGGAAATGCTTGTATTGAAATAAAAAAAAATAATAATTCTGGTGATTATACACTAAATTGAAAAAAAATTAAAACATAGTAACTGACATATCAGCATATCATTTACCTGTGCTACAAGTGTAAAATGGTGCAATACATTTTATTTCTGATCACAGAACTACAATTATGTATTCAACAATAAACTGTTGAATTTGAAAGTGGATACAGATATTTATGTGGCTTAGAAGCACTTAAGTGAATAAAGTTACCTTAACAATTAACAACGCAGCCTATTTTCTTCAGCCTGTAAGATCTGATAACACTGTAAATAATTATATTTTAAAACGAAACAAAAAAAATCAATTTGGAAAGCAAAAAAGCATCTTAGTCTGTTTTGGATTGTAGAATGGGGGTCACAGTTCTGCATTATATGTGTGGAAAGTAAAGGTGTTTTAAGAAGTACTACTTCCTCTCTGGATTTTTACACAGACTACATAAAATGTTTCATCAGTATAATATCACAAATTACTGCAAACAATCATATTAAAAAATACAAGGGCACTCACTGCTCTGGAAATATGAGGGAACTTGGATGACAAGCAGATGATAAAAGACATGAGTCCTAGAGCATACCCTAGGATTTCAGTGTTATCCTGTGAAGGGGAAGAAAGTAAATCTTTGTCAAACCATTTAATGTTAAAAGGTTCAGAAAATACTAAACAAAAAGGTATGAATATGGCACAAATTGCATTATGTACATTCTGGTACATTAACTCTTTGTTTAATAAAGCAGAGTACAGAAATTTGCTCTTCTGGAGCTGACAGCTCTACAAGTAGTGCCAGACTACATTACAGAGCGCAGTGCTCCAACACGGTAAATGTTTTCTCCTTCACACCATCCATCATGAACTCTCTGTCAGTTACAGCTGGAGAGAAGTCCCGAGTCTTTTTTCTAATCTTAGTTTTTTCTTTCTGCTTTACTCCTCAATTGCTTTCTTTCAAACTGCTTTATTCTTAGAACTGTCCCTTTTCTGATGATCAGAACCATTTGTAAGCTAACCTTTTTTTATCAGCTGTCTTTGAAACGTTTGTATGACACGCGTGTCAATTGGAGCACTTGAAAACACTTTCAGCTGAGGCCTGTATGTGCCCTACATTAAAAAAGTGTAATATTTGAGTTTACTTTCTTTGTAAGGCTGCTACGGTAATCTACTGAACTCCACTTTAATACTGTACATTTGTAAAGGTTTTTTAGGTGATACTCACCAAAAGAGCTGTATTAAACACATGCAGTGATCAGTGCTTTTCATATGACAAAGCATTCATTCTCATTCAGAATTGTGAAAATTGTTAACCTGCTGATTTTAACATGGCCTTAGCTGAATACTTCATTATTGTTCAGGAAATGAAGATGTTATGACTGACCTGGAGAAGGGTGTTGAGGAGGTGACGTCCTGTGTGAACTTCATCAGTATATTGAGGGTGCTGAGAGCACCAGGTGACATACCCTGCCCCCACTGCCAGGGGTACTGACACAGCGAAGAATTTCTGCCTCCTCCTCCTCCTCATGGGCCTTATCTTTCTGCCTGTGTTAAAAAAGACCCGACATGCTTAACGTCAAATATAACAACTCAGAAAAAAACGAAATAATTAAATTCTTCATCCCAGTGGAATTTTCCCTTGCAAACTTCTTTGATTTTTTTTCTGACAGTTGAATATTGTTCTCTAAAATGACAACAACACATGCCATGCCTTTTTATAAAGGAGATAGGAAAACAGAATTGCCAGCAGAGGCTCAGAGAAAGAATGAAACAAGGCGCTTCGGTCAATGAGCAGAACAAACAGCGTTAACAGAGGATCTTTTGTGTGCTACAGATGGTGCCACTCCCCAGTACAGAAGTATCAACACTACTGAGCCCAGAGCAGCAGCCATTTTAGAGAGGACAGGGGGAATTCTGGTGTAGGAAGTGGCAAGTCGGGGGCGTTTGGGTAATTAGGTTGAAAAAAATAAAACCCTTTTAATTGCATTTTTCCTAAATCGTTTTTAAAGATGCGATACCAGACCGATTCTGCCCTCTCCTCTTTAGGCTTTTTTTTGTCCACGCTCAAACAGTGGAGCACCTGGGTGGGTGATGATATACAGTATTGCAAAATGGAATCCGCTTTTCTTTGGCCCAAACACTGATATGCAAACCGAGACATACATCACTAATTGAAAAAGTGGCCACTGTACAATGAGGTGATACAGCTCTCTTACCACATACACCTAAGGCCAGAAATTCTGAAAAACACACAATCCTACTATTGAAGGTAAGACTGATGTGAAACCTGTACGGTTAAACTCAAGGCAGCTTGAAGACTCTGTCTGCACAAGTTTCAACCTTTCTACCTGTAATCAGTAAAGTAACATGTTTTAATCATTACATTGTATAATCTACCAGAAAGTATTTCTGAGATAGGCAATATTTCATTTCAAAAACAGGATTCCATTTATGCAGATGGAATAGTTTAGAACACCCATTGCAAAACACAGTATAGTCAATTCTTTCTGGGGTTGTAATAAACTTTGTTCTCTGACAAAATCTCTCAGTGTAGACCTGAGCCAGATATTAACCGTGTCTGCATACAACTCATCTAATCGAGAACAGTACAACAGATACCAGTGCTTACACAACGTTTTGCCAGTGTACACATACTAGATTTTGACTGCCAGCTCCATGGACACACAGGGAAGATGACAAGAATGAAATGAAAAACATCCAGAACAGCCATGTAGACTCCCATGAAGATCTGGAAGTGAGACAAAGAGATATACAATTAAAAAAATGAGAGGCAGGTAACCCAGGGCAGAAAGATTTATTGTTTTCAATCTATTTAGCTCATGCATTTATCCAAAACAAATTACCTGTGGACCTATTTATACAGCAGGACTTTATGCTGAAGTGATCTGATGAAATACACTGAACTCTAGGAAGGACTTGAATCCTTAGCCATTTGGTTATAAGCCCAGAGATCTAGACACTGCTAGTTCTATCTAATAGAATCCACCGTCATAGAGCCTATCTGCCGGGACAATCGCCCATACTTTTTGTTCTTTGGAAAAATGTAATACAAGCTTTCCTGCAAGCTACAGAGGAATTTTTAGAAGTATATTGACCATGTGATATTTCCTTTTTTTTTCCTTACACTTATATAGTGCTTTTCTGGACACTCCACTCAAAGCGTTTTACAGGTAATGGGGACTCCCCTCCACCACCACCAATGTGCAGCCCCACCTGGATGATGCGACAGCAGCCATAGTGCACCAGAACACTCACCACACATCAGCTATCAGTGGGGAGGAGAGCAGAGTAATGAAGCCAATTCATAGATGGGGATTATTAGGAGGCCATGATTGGTAAGGGCCAACGGGAAATTTGGCCAGGACGCCAGGGTTACACCCCTTCTCTTTTTGAGAAATGCCCTGGGATTTTTAATGACCACAGAGAGTCAGGACCTCGGTTTTACATCTCATCCGAAGGACGGATATTATAAAATATTATTTTTGTCACTCATAATATTTCCAAATGTTGCTTTTTGCGATGGCAGCCATAGTGCGCCAGAATGCTCACCAGCTATCAGTGGGGAGGAGGACAAGACTGATGAAGCCAATTAAGAGATTGGAGATTATTAGGAGGCCATGACTGGTAAAGGCCAATGTGAAATTTGGCCAGGATATTGGAGTAACTCCCTGGGAATTTTAATGACCACAGAGAGTCAGGACCTTTGTTTTACACCTCACCCAAAGGACGGCGCCTTTTTACAGTATAATGTCCCCGTCGCTATACTGGGGCATTAGGACCCACACAGACTGCAGGGTGAGCGCCCCCTGCTGGCCCCACTAACACCTCATCCAGCAGCAACCTTAGTTTTTCCCAAGGAGGTGTCTCATCCAGGTACTGACCAGGCTCACACTTGCTGAGCTTCATACAGGATTTCTTTGCAAGATATACCGATGATTTTTCCACTTCAATCTCTCTATACAGGACAATAAAGCACTCGAACGGACTGGCTTCTGCCTTAAGTACCTGTAGGGTCAGCTGGTGGGACAGGAAAGCTCCAAGCGCAGCGCTCATGTTACCAAGGAAACAGTAGAATGCACAGAAGGCGGTGTCACCGGACTTCCGGTCTTTCCTTCTACACTGAAAACACAGCAGCCTGCGACGAGAAAACACAGATGACCACATAGATTTCTACACACAGGCTATGCATGCCATGTCAGTTTGTACCTGACAATGATTGTGCTCGATGTTTTGTCTCCTTAATCTATTTTGTATAAACAAAACTTGGCATACAGCACGTAAAGAGAGACTGACACCGTATCACATCAGCCTATTAAGAAACTTTTCCAGTAGGGACCACTAGCATGGCTCTGTATTTTACTCAGTTCGGACTATGCATCTGTTCTATTGATCCTGTCAGTGTTTTCTTCACATAGCACTTTGGAAAAAAAATAAATATAGGGTGGAGAAACAGTGTATAAGTAAAAGAAAAATGTTACCAACAAAACTTTAGGAGCTGTTCTATCCACTAGAAATACAGATCTGTATCTAAGAAAATTTCTAATAATACACTTTATTTTAACGGCGCCTTTAAAGCTGGCTTCTCGAAGCACTTTACAGAATGACAACAACAAAAAGAATACGGTAGGAGCAAAGGGGTTTGTAACTTGAAACACTTCATTAGCCAATGGAACTGATCCTGTAGCTCAGACTTTCAGGTTGTCACTGTTTCTCAGTGCACCCAGCATGGTTACTGTGGAGCCCGAGCCTATCGGTAAACATGCCATTCATAAAGGTAAAAACGAAATACAAGGGTTTAGGAGTTAAGAAAGCTTTATTTGATTAAAATGTTTGAAATTTAAGTTCTTTATTCTGTGTAAATCCAAAATGTAAACTAACACCCAACAACTTGGCGTGTTATCATATTCATTAAATAATTAAACATACAAATTGATGCTTCTTAAATGTGCAAGTAGAAACAGACTAGTAACTAATTTACGCAGCGATCAAAGACAATGTTGTTATCTACTGTGATATTTGAATAACGGTAGAAAAAACAAAGGCAGAAATATTTGGCAAACTATAACTTCATAACATTTGTTTAGACACCAAACTTAATGTTTACGTTGCCAAGCAAACCATAGTCAGTGGTTATATTTTCTGAGCACACGTAAATCGTGCCAACCTTTTTTTCCTCTTTTAAAATGTTTAAAAACAGTACTATAAGAACAGTAAATAAGGAAATAATACGGAAAGTTTGATACTTACAAACAATGCGCGATTACCCATAGTAACGCCGAGGAAAAACAAAGCCAAAATGAAATACAAACATTCTTGTTTGCAAAGCATGTGGTTAAATAATGGGACCGCCACCAGGAACCCATCCAATCTGAGAAGTATCCTTGAGTTCCATTGAGCTGTGCATCAGGGATAGTTCGCAGGCTCCTCATCCTTCATGGTTTGAACTCAGCAGCTGACTATAAGACGGGTTTAGATTAAAGTGCCGAATTTTGATATAAAACGTTTCTTTAAAACCTGGAAGCATTCCATGTCCATGAGACAAAATAGTGATTTACTTTGTTGTTAAATACGTTAATGAATCCTCCGTTCTTTGATGTAGCACGTTTCACTTTCCTTGAGCTAAAAAACCCTCATAGCGAGAAACAAGAAACGTCCGGGTGCAGATTCAAAGTTATCTCTAATAAATACTTCCTGAACGGAAGCACATATATACCACATTAAAAAGAAGTGAACTGCTCAATAATAATAATAATAATAATACGTGTTTTTACGGTAGTTAGATTTAAGTTGTGGGCTCCCCTTGCAGTGCACTGCTTCCTTCAACTTCGAGTTCACAGAGGTTATCCAATCACGATGGCGATTTTTTGGGAATGTTCCTGCAAGGCACAGCACCGCCCTTGGCTAAGCACTATCGCCAACCAGCTCACATTCCTCTGGTCTGACCGTGAAACAGGTGGAGGGTTCGGGATAAAGAATGCAGGATGAAATACCGGGATCTGACAATCTTCGTGACTGCTTTTTAACCTGTGCTTTACATACAGTCTAACTCATAATTATTCATTGTGCTTTTGTTATAGTCAGCTATTAATTATAAAGACCATTCGCACACAGACAATTGTATTATTTTGCGTAATACATGTATTTTTACATACCAGAAATATCGCTTTTTTGGTTTACACACACTTAATCCTGGAAGGAGATTGTTTTCAGTCCTTAGATTATGTGAAACAAGTGGAAACGTGTCTTTTTTATAGAATAATCCCCAATTATAGCTGGACATTACCTACAATACAATCTTTTTGGATTCCACATCTACAGTACTGACAATACAGAATTTTTATTGTGGGTTCATGTAATTATTTTTATAGCATTATAACACGAATCTCGGTCGCCTGTAAAAGCACATTCTTTAACACCCAGAAACATTTTATTTTAAATGGAATGAAAACTTTTGTTCCATTTTTCATTTGAAAGGATGGCATAAATGTTGGTAGCGACTAACCTATGTGTACAGTACATATCCATTTGGAAGAAAGAGCTCTCTTACTTTAAAAACTTCTTTCAAATTAAAGACAAAAAGGAATGCAGTATTGCATAAAAAAAGCTTTTTAATGTAATACTCTCAACATTACGCTGTAGTCAAGAAGAACAGGTTATTCACAGCCTACAAAATCCTGGCTAATTAAACAAGGGTCCTTCTGGTGTAACAATGTCATCATTGTTAAATGGTCCACAGTGACCAACTACAGAACTATTCATTACCTGCTTCAAAAATACAGACTCATTGTAACATATTCCAACATATCCAAGTCCTATGGTTAAAGGAGAAATACACCAACAGGGCTGAAATCTGATCACCTGTGCATCCCATGCACTTTCAGAAACCTGCACTTTCCTGTGAAATCCAATATTAAGCTTCTTAAGTTTCTTTTCACAGACAAACTCCTATATAGCTGTGTAGTTACTGGTTTATGTCCATGGGTTTATTCCATGAGTGCTATTTGCACTGTTACATATGCAAGAAGCAATAAGGCATATAAAATACATCATGATTCACTCTTTATACTAAGCCATCTCCTTCATATGACCTTTTGGTGTACTGCCAAAATAAAAGCTCATTAATTCCACAGGTGGCTAAGCATCTAACATATTTTCACCAACAATGCATTTACAGTTGCTTATAGTCCCACTCTTGTCAAGAAGGTCATTTAGAAGCAACCCCTGCTTGATTCAACATTCACCTCATTTATTTTAATTAAATGTATTTTTCTGAACCAAACTAAGAAAATCTAAAAATCCTCTATACAGTAGCCAAATTTGAGACATTTTTGCTAAAGTTATTTACCTGCCTCAAGTATCTCTTACTTCTCCTTTACAATGTCCTGTAACTTATCATGGTACAGTAGTTTGCAGTCCTAGAAATTTTGGGCCGACTGTAACTGCACTTACCCACATACTCTTTTAAAACTCTGGGAAACTATATTACAAAACCCTAAAAAATCTCCTGATATATATAAAATAAATGTTAAATGAATCACGATGGAACTGCTTGTTTGTTCTTGAGTTTTTCCACACTCGTGTGTCCTTGCTTCATTTTGATTTTCAGCTTTGAGAGCAACACAGAGAAACTTTTAATTAAAAGTGAAACAGCAGAATGTAGGTCAAGGGAATTTCTCAACTGGTTCACATGGGATGGTAAAACATTTCATTTTTTAAAATTAAGTTCCTCTTTCAAAGCAAGACAAACATGGGTCTCTCCCAGCCTGATTCTGAAAAAGCTAATGTATACTTTTGCCTTTCCCATGTTGGATCTTGATAATGAACTGTTAGCGGGTGTACTCAAACATATTCTTAACAAGCTGCTATATCTTCAGAACTCGGGTGCTGAAATTTAACTAAAAAACTCAAGTGCAGGATCACTTATCTCCTTTTTCAGCTTCCTTGACTGGCTCACTGTGGATGTTATTTAAAAAAAATAAATACTGCTGCTCACCTTTAAGGATTTGGTTCCCGACTACCATCTATGAGCTGTTTTGTCTGTTCTCTGAGGCTGTAAAATGCTTTCTCAGCCCAGAGTAGATCCTGCCAGTCAATCTACACTTTCAAGTCCTGTGTTAAAAGTCACCATAGTTTAATTGTTAAAGTTTACTCTATTAATTTATATTCAGAACTCCAGATACAAACATTCCTTTGTTCCACTATCCATTAAAGCTGTCAACGCAAACATCAAGGATAAACACAATTTTGACTCTTACAACCTACTTGAGTGCTATGTTTTGTGATGTGTTATAAATGTTACATGTTGTTATGTGTTATACTGTACATGTGAAATTGAGTGATGTGGAATGTTCTTCTTATTTTTTGTAATATAATGTTTTTTTCTTTTTGTTTGCATTCTATTTAAATGTACAGGAGTGCTGGGTGCCCATAAAAAAATTCCCTCAGGGGACAATAAAATCTTATCTTATCATTTGTGCATATGTGCCTCTGTTTTTTTTTGCTTTTTTTTTAATGCAGTGCCTTGAGATATTATGTCACACAAGGTGTTATAAAGTGATCTAAAAATGACCTTTTAAAACAAAATTGAAGTAACCGAATTTTGCATTAGATCGAACAACACAGAATGTCTCTTTTTTTATCAGTAGTTCAGTTTGTACCTTGTGTAGCTATAAGTTGTATTTATAAACTTTATTCTGTGCAATAAGCAAAGCACTGAAGATAATGTTTTAAAAATGTTGCCTTTAGGCACATAAATAATAAAGTGACATGCAGTCATTTTAACCTACATGGAGATAATTAAACACAAGATCATATTGTACTGGATTCTTTTAACATTGTTTAAAAATTCATAAACTGGTCATGTTTATATTCAAAGTTGTGCACAAAATCTCCACTAGAGGTCACTAGTAGCTCGTTTTGAAAAAAGGCAACATTGAAATCTACCCTTACAATAATGATAAGGCTATCCCATATAAATGTTATTCCAAGTGCATCCAAACTAACTGCGTCAAGACCTAATTACTAACCTTTTTTATGATTAGGTGTCAGTCAAAATACAATTGTACTTCAAATAGCTACAAAAATACATTTTTCAGCGGAGATGATATGAGAACAGAACTCACAAGTGATCCAGGGCTCCAATACTGTAGGGTAATGGTGACTCTCTTGATATGAGTCAAGAATTATAGCAAACCAATAGATTAAAGACAAAACCAAATGTCCATTATCTTTAAAAACCTGAAAAAATGCATTGAAATAAGGGTGGGTCGATTCTTTCCCAAATTTCCAAATTTAATTATGTATAATTATATTTTATAATGAAAATTTTAAAAATATCTTAGTATAAAGTCAATTCTTTGATTATGCTCTGTCACATACTGATACAATACCCTTTAAAATACTATTAATGATTAAAACCATTAATGGCTCGTGGGTCGTCTTTCCCTTGACAACACCCCAGAACAATTTAATGGCACTTGGTCTAAGATGAATATTATTGCTTTTATTTGGTGGATAATTCATGTTAGTTTATAAACATTTTGTACAAATTACTTAAGACTTAAGAGCCCTGGATAACAATCCTGTTGCTATTCCCAGAGCTCAGCAGTTCTACAGCTGATAAAGTGAAAGGTCAGGCGTCCAGATGTTTGTTGAGTCTGCGAATCTTTTCTTTCTTGTTTCTATTGCCGTGTTTCTTCCAGGGTTTCCCCACTGTACTGTCAGCAGATCCCGGCACAGCCGAGATGTTCCCAGGTTTGTAGCCCATCACCGTCTGGACACCTTTCGTTAGTGCACGCACGTTCTCCTGCAAGACGTCACAAACCTCTCTCAATTTCAAGTCGATGCACTGCAATATCCAGAAGATGTTTTCAGAAGTACAAAGCTTTTTTTTCCCCCCCTAAGTGGTTCTTCAGTGAAATAAAGACCCAAAGAGAAAAGCAAAAAGTTTGCAAGTGTGCAATTGAAAATAAAAGATGCTTCTTCAGTCCAATCGCTGCCAGTGCAGACTGGAAGATTAAACTCTTGGACCCAGGAGCTGCTACCAATCGAATAAGAAGGAACTGCAGAACAGGCTCCTCTCATTTATAACAGATATATTTGTGGTTTTCATTTTATTATATACCTCCAAATTTGAAATCACTACAATTGTTGTTTTCAAGTTTCAGCTCACTGCAGAGGACCTGCAGGAGTGAACCTTTGATAAGTCAGAGCCTTTAACTCAGTCTTCTTTTGGCACAGTGACTCAAAGGGCAGCTAGGACTGCCAAAGGAACGCTGATGTTACTGTAAGACTGAAAGTTACTGGAGTTGCTATGTCACCCTGCCAACATTACCCACCCTATTCCAGCTGTGCTGTGCCAATCGCCCACTGCCAACTGTACAATACCGGTCACAGTCGGGCAGTGGCATGACCCAGACTTGAACAGGTGACACCTGGGCCGAGAGCACCACCCACTGAGAGCCTCCGGCAAACGTTTCCAATGTTCGTAAAGACAGG